>NC_079292.1:37988689-40806189 GCF_023638135.1 Falco biarmicus
TCATTGTACGTTTTGCAAGTTGCATTGGTTCATTTCATGGCAAAAACAGGATGGAAAAAGCTATACATAATGTAAAAAAGCATGTTAATTTTATAAAAAGAGCTTTGGCTCCTATTCAAAATAGCCAGCCAGTTCAGGACAGACTCAAGTAAGTGGTTTTCCTATAATGGAAACTCAAATCACATAGGAACTAGTAGGATTTAAGAATATATATAATGTTAAGAATGTACTAAGGGGGTTGAGGGGGTGGACTTAACAGAACGCCTACATGAATTAAGATCTTAGAGTAGCTTTGTCTAGGGACTACAGAGGTAAAATTTACAGGAGCATAAAATTGGAAGTGAACCACCTTAACCATGGAGTTCCCTGAAATCATGGGAAACCATACAGCACATACCAAATTTAGGAAATGCCTGTACTTCATACATGGTGGCTGCGGGGGCCTACAAAGGCATAGCAAGTACTACTTCCTAGTACTCGGTAACAAACCTCAGATATGTTGTAGAAGACCAAAAGCCAAGTGATATGTTACAAGAAGGGAGGAGAGATCAAGAACATTGGTGATGTCTTAGACCTCTGTGCAAGCAAGATACTTATATCTCCTACATTATACTAAGAAGCAGACGTGTTCTACAGTCTAGAAGGGATGGAAAAGCCAAAGAGCAGCAGCTAATGAGAGTTGAAAAGGTTCTGAACCCGGATCTGGTAAATCAGGAGGCTTAGATTCTTTCTTAGCTCTGAGACAGCTTGCTGTATGATCTTGTGGCAAATTATCTTGTCTCACAGGGCTCCAAGTGACTCCTTGTAAAACATTCATAAATTAACTTCTGGGAGTGTTATGAATCTTAATTGATATAAAGTAGTTGAAGTTTTCTTAGAATGACGTACTCAACAAAGACAGGAAGAGTTCTAACAAAAAAAGGAGAATCTATTTAATAACAAGGACTTTGAGCAGTAAATAAACACTACAAGTTCTTTACGTTATAAGGCATCATAAATGGGGAGATACAAGGGAAAGATGTTTCATCAGGTTCAATAACTGTGTTTAGAGTTAGGAAGAAGAACAAAAAAGAGCACAGAAGTATCAAATACATGCAACAAATGCCTATTCTGTTGAAGAGTTCATTACAGCAAATGAAAATTAACCTGAAGTTTCAAAATTAAGGTGATAAGTGTGGCTGAAAGCCCAAGTCAAAATACATTCTGCTGTACATCAGGTAACTTGAGTAAGTAGCTGTAAAAATAAGCTTTTTTCTTTGTGACAAGTATTTTTTCTGTACATATTATGATAAAACCAATCCTTCCTGATACTTGTTGTTAGTCCTTACTCACTCCTGCCTACAATAAAGTATTTTTTGGTCTCTGTTACACCCTTCCAATAAAATATTGTTAAATTCTGTGGCATTACTTGTCTTATCTTAGTCTCTGCTCATTGACTGTTGGGCTGGAAGTGATTGACAGATGTCACTGGGAAGTTCAAGCAAACAGTATTGAATAGCATGTAACATATGCAAACCTGAGCATGTAACCTGAGGTTTTAGAGCACAGCTAGGAACAAAAACCTAAAGCATCAATTAGACATCTACCGAGAACATGGAATGAAGACAGTTGTTGCCAGAATCCCTGCAGAAAGGTTTTGAGATGTAATTACTGCTCTATTAGTCCTATTTTCATTAATTAAGAAGTTTACAGGGTTTTCTACTGCCATCTGCAGAATGTAGTAGGCAGCTGCTATTGCAATTTTTCTTCTGCAAAAGCCTGAGTCTCCTGTTAGGCTGCACCATACAAGGCTGAATGAAAGGGAAAAGTCTGCAGGAGGCAATTAAAGATACAGAGCCAGAGAGAGGCCTCTCTGCTGGCCACACATCACAGTGCCCGTTCCTGGGCTTTGGCAGAGGTTCCTCTCTGGATAGGTCTTTTGTGACAAGAGAGAGGTAATGTCCCTTGGTGCTCATTACTGCTTGATTAGTAGAAATAGTTCTTTGTTCTGATGGCTCTGGGTCATACGAGTACACCGTGACGTCATCCTTCAGGCAGAATCAGGCTTAGGTTAACTTCACTTTTACCTGAAACTAATTATGGTGGCTGAACTGTCACCTTAACGGGGTGATTGCCTGAGGCAGAGAGGTGATGGTAAAGAACTACTGATAGTGGTGAAAAATTAAGGACAGTGACCTCTTTTTTTGGTACAGCTGGACCAATAAGAAGGTGACCACCTTTGGCCTTGTAGCTTTAAATGAGAACAGCTTCTTTCTGAGAAACTAACACATTACAGGAGCATCCAAATCAAGTGGGTTTTTTCAGCCTAATGTAATAACAAAACCAACTGCTGTACTTAGTTCTGTATTTCTCTCAGATACAAGACATACCTATCCCAAGACATTTTTAGATATCAAAGGGTTCTCCTCCCATGTAGCATGTGTTACATGTAGAGTATGCTGTTGTCTGTATAGGCTTCTATTCTACTCCTCCCCTCGCCTTCTCTCCTCTCCTCTCCTCTCTTCTCCTTCAGAACACTGTCTCCTCCTGTAACACAAAGAAAGGACTCATAGCTGCTATTTCCCAGACTGTTTTATGTCTTACCCATTTTTTAATCTGTGTCAGTACTAGGTTAGACCTTTCCAACAACCCAGATGTTTGATGTTAGCCATATCTACCTTCAGCCATGCTCCCCCTTGTTCCCATAACTGTCCCTTCTCCAATATTTTGTTTTGTTGGTATATAATGAAAGAAGGCAGTAAAGTCAGTTCCCTGCTCCTTTAAGATTTCACTGGATGTACCCACCCAGATAAAATCTTTATGGCTTATCTATTGCAATAGGCTAAATACACCCTCTTAAAAACCATTGTTTTCACAATCTTCTACAATTTTAAGTGCAAATCTAAGACAGATAAATGTGTTAAATATATTTATAAAACCAACACCATTACATTGACCTTTTGCATAAACCTTCAAGGTTTTTCAATAGTATAGATGCTTGCTTTGTGGATAGATGACATTACGATCTCTCCTCCCCCCATTCTCACTTTGAGTAGCATGAAGACAGATATTTATGTACCACATCCACCTAACAGCTTCCAATGGAAAGAATTTATTCTTTTAGGAGGAACTGTAGTAGGTTTTATACTAGCAGGAATTTTGACAATATTTAAAAATGAAACTATATTAGCATATCACACTGTGGTGCGAGTCACTCTGAGTTTCTGTATCACGTGGCTTACCTGGGAAAAAAGGGATCATTTAAAGTCTACAGTGTTAATTGAGGTGGCTGCAGTACCATTTAAAAATCACTTGAAGCTGCAATGTCTTTAAAAATTAATTTCAGGAAGGCAAGCAATTTAATCTTTCATGGAGGAATCCTAGAGCTGCAGTCGGTGGTTCCCTCTGCACATGAACTCTTCTGCTTCTGGCACTTGATCAGACTATCGCGTGTGATATTCATGTGCGGGCGTCATTTACATGGTGTTACACAGGTGATAAGAGAAGGAACACAGAGAACACTTGGCAAAGAGTGGCAGTGTTGCTGCCTGCCTGAACAGTTCAGATCAGCTGTAGTTTATTCACTGACTGTATCTGGGGACTTATCAAGAGAAGGGCAGGTCTGTATGAAAGTTGTTCTGGCTCAAAGACTTAGGGGCTGGGTATCATGGATTTGCAGTAGGCTTCATTCAGCGTAGGTTAGAAAATTTCAGTTAGCTGTAAGTGGAGAAATATTTAATTAAATAGAAGAATTTCTGAAATTGCATCCATATCTTGCTTGGAATTTGGTCAAAGTTTCTGGATTTTGGAACCCAATACTTCTTTGGCTGATGGGTTGAGTCACCATCCCTGGAGGTATTTAAAAGACATGTAGATGTGGCACTTACGGACATGGTTTAGTGGTGGACTTGGCAGTGCTAGGTTTATGGTTGGACTCGATGATCTTAAAGGTATTTTCCAGCCTAAATGAGTCTGTGATTCTATGATTCAGTACTGAAGAATTTAGCCTGTTCTGAAGCTCAAGTTCTTTTAAAAAATGGCTTTTAAAAATTATTTAGGGCAGTGAATTACTTAAAAGCTGAGAGTTGGTTAGAATGGTGAGCAGTAGAGTTCGGACTCCGGTGTTCAGGTGAGCAGACTTCTGTTTGTGTATTGCTAGACAGAATCACCGGGGAAGCTGCCAAAATGTGGAAAGGTCAGGCTGATTTTTAAGGAAAACATACTAAGCACTCAGAAACAAACTATCCTTTTGTGCAGGAGGACTGTAAAATTCAGCAGAGGGCCTACTTGCCTAAGAAGTAAATTCATAATGAACTAAAAATCAAAGAAGGAGCATTCAAGAAGTAGTAATCAATGGTTCTGTGCACAGTTAGTGTTTGGTAATGAGCAAAATTACCCAGGGATCCATACCAAGGATTATACTGTTCAGGTTTTTTATTGATTACCTGAACGATGAGATAGGAAATTTGCAGGTGCTACTGATTTGGACAGGAGGGTGGGTGGCATGCTGAACTTTCAGTCTGGAGAGATCTTGAGAAAACTGAGAATTGGGCCAACAGATTGCTTGTGAAATTTAATAAAGAGAAGTGTGAAGTTTCACACTTGAGATCGAGTAGCTCCATGTTGCCAGTACAGAGTGTGGGCCAGAAGACCTGCCAGAAGAACCTGGGTGTTACAGTAGATGCCAAATTGACTGTCACTCATCTGAATGTTTTACTTACAAATAAGGTGAACTGCATGCTGGACAGCCCTAGGGAAAGTGTGACCAGCAGATCTAAGGAACTCATACATTTTCTTGACATTGATGAAGCCACAGCTGTACTTGGTTTTGAGACCCTGAGCTCAGGCAGGGTGTTGGGAAACTGGAGAGTCCAATGGCAGGCTACTGAGAGGTCAGCGCATGAGCCCACAAGAAATGAGGAGAGGTTAGGAAGCTGGAATTATTTAGTCTGGCAAAAAGGAGGGTAAAGAGACATTTAATAGCAGCCTACAACTACTTGAAGGGCAGTTACAACGATGTTGGAGGCAGAATGTTCTTAATACTGGCAGATTACTCAGAGAAGGTCAGCGAGCCACAGACTGCAGCACAGGAGGTCCAAGCTAGACAAGATAAACCATTTCACTAGAAGGGTAGTACAGCAGTGGAACAGGTTACCCAGAGAAGTTGTGAATCTTCATCCTTGGAAATTTTCAAGACCCAGCTGGGCAAAGCCATGACTGATTTTACATTGGCCATAGTCCTGCTATAAGCTGGACATAGGACTAGAGAACTCTAGAGGTACATTCCTACCAAGATTTCTATGATTCTTCCCATCAGCATTTCTAATTATTTTGAGGTGAAGCATGTAGGCAATGCCCAAGCTTCAGTTTTTGTTATCTTAAAGTCCAGACCTCTTAAAGATTCATTAGATAGAGGATACAGATATTTGGAGGAGGGCTCTGAGACCGTGAGTCATCTTCAGTTCTTTAGCATCCCCTCAACCCTGCAGTAGCTGGTCATTCTTACATGGTGACTTCTAATTTCTTTAATAGCACCAGTAATGACAGTTTTGCAGTTTGGGGGAAGAGGAAGAATTAGCTGTTGCTAATTGATCAGAATCTGTTGTTGCTGGAACCTGATTTCACTCCCATGAAAACAGACACAGGCATTGAAAATATGGCAGTGTGTCTTACCCAAAACTTCATTGCCAAAAGTTGAATGAATTAACACCTATTGGGAACCAAAGACAGGCTAACAGAAGTTGTGTTTTTGCTAGTCTCAACCCTGAGCATGGGGCTCTGTTGTAGAGATATCATTTCACTCGTCCTGATTTCAGTATGCCTGGTGTCTCACTGGAAAAAGGTATAATGGAAAAAGTTAGGTGTGCAAGGGCTCCCTGCCTCCTTATTTTAAACATCCTCGTTAAGTTGCTGTCTTTACATTTAAATCAAAACTTTCAGAACTAGGTCTGATCTGAACCATTTAGTCCCTGACCTCTTTCTCAGAATGATTTCTGCTCCAAGAAGGAGACTGGAACCACATTTTTTTCCAGCTCATACACTTCTGTATTGAGCAGGAAGGCCTGGGCTTTCCTATAATTTATGACTTCTCTGAGTGTTTCCATACAATGGCTGTTTATCAGGTTTCATCCACTATTTCATCTTCTACTGCCTGACATAGCATGAATTATTGTTGTGCATGCTGTGTTCCAACTCTCTTTCATGCCATTTGAACAATCAAGAAGTCACTATACATGGATGATCTTTCACTCAAATTTTTATTGAGAATGGCACATGTCTATTAACCAAATCTGTTTGTGAATCTGAGGCTATGTATGAGTACTTTAACAACTTTTAAGAGGGTGGAACATTTTGTTTTAAATGAACAGTTTAGTTTGTCATTTCAGAATAACAGTGCAAAGAAATAAAATGAATCACCTTCTTGAATGAGATTCCTTCATTCTAGGTTGAGTAAAAATTCATTTTGAAGAGTAGCTGTTTGTTTGTGGTTTCTTATTTTTTTTTAATCTATAGTTTCTTTCTTTTTTTTTTTTAATCTGTAGTGATAAAACAGAAGAAAATGCTCTGAGATGAACCAAAATAACCTGCTGTGCTTTAAGCATGGTGGCTTCAGTCCTCCAGGTGCTAGCTGGGCTAGCTACCTAGGAGAGTTACTGTCACAGCTCTGTTTGGGTTTCATGTGAGTGGCCATGTTAGATGGTTTAAGTGAATCTTGTTTATTTCCCACTGTATAAGTCTTAAGAAGACACACAAAATCAGTTAATTACTGCTTCTTGGCTGAGAACAGCGGAAGAAAGATAATTTTTTGAAACAGTAGCTCATCTTTTTTGTGATTGTGAGCATTGCTTTTGGTTATTTATACCAGAATTACCTAAGGAAATGCAGCTGTTCCCTTCTTCTTATGTATGCAGTCTAAATCAAGTCCTTTGTGTCTTTTTTATCTTCCTAATTTTTATATTTTTTTCTACTAGACATGGAAATAATGGAAGCCCTAAGCTTTCTGAATGTATCCCAGTAGGAAGTGAGTTAAAAGAACTAAAAAATAAGCTAATTATGAAAGCTGTAACAAGTAGCATGATTTTATATTTAGAAGCTACCTTTTTATTTTTCAGCATCTGATTTTTCCTGTTGAGCTCTTTCATCCCACTGAAAGCTTTTAATTATATGTCAAATTCTTTTAGTGTCCTCGGACAGATAGTAAACAGAAGAGTACTAAAACTGCTTTTTGTCTTCAGAACTACTCTTCTGAAACTTTGAATATGAATCTGTAATGAAATTCATTTGGTCTGGTTTTCAGAGATTTGTGTGATTCTCTTATTGACCATTTACATGATCTGCCATCTACTGTTCTTCTAAAGGCTTACTTGGCCTCAAGGCATCTGGCTGTGTGCTGGGCTGAGAAATTTCATGAGTTGTACTTTGAAGGGCTGATTTCAGCAGACTAATTTATTGTTTGTTGGGATGGCATTTCAAGATACGTTATCTTTGCTTATCATCCTTGCAGATGTACTCTGTCACAAGGGAACAAATCAAAGTGACTCCAGTGTTTATATTCTGAATGGCATCTATTTATGGAATCTCACATCCCTAACGATTAAGTAAATTATGGGGGAAGTGAAGTTACTGAAATCAGAACGGAATGTTTCTCTTTTAGCATGAGGGCTCTGCCTGTCTTCTCTGTCTATCAGGTGGGGCATGCTCTAACAGTAAGCCAAATCTGTCCTCCCGCTGAAGGTGCTTAGGCATCCTGGCATGATGAAGGTACTGATTGTTTAATGCTCCCATCTTTTGTACCAGTCAGAGGTAACAGGATCTCTTCTCTGCAAGGACCTCATGGGTGCTGCTGCGAGGCTTGCCACTCAGGCTTCACTGACAAGAAGATCTGATTGAATGTAGTCATATTTCTAGCAGTTTAAGGAGAGGTTTTTGCTACGGCTCTGTGACAGCCTCCTTACAAACTTCAGGAAGTGGATAAATTGTGCGCGTCCATACATCAATGGCTTTAGTTTTTCTAAATCTGAAGTCCAGTTCTGGTCCTCTATGATGTGTCTGCTCCAGAGTGAGATCCTAACCCACCACCTACTGTCATGAGGAGGTAAAATCCAGGCCAGCACACTGGACCTGAGGAAAGGCAGTCTCTGATCATACCATTTTCAGGTGAAGACATCTCAGACAAGTTGATAGCACTATTCCATGTTATAGACAGTGAGTTACCCAGCCAGCATGTATCACCCTCCAGAACAGGAACAGGATGAGAATGAAAGTGTTAATGCACGGATTTCTAATCCATTGAAAGGACCTTATGCGTCAGTGTTGCAGACTTTAGCATATGTTTGGTCTACTGATTTTGTATTTTTGATTGTTCATATTTGATCTACCTGTGTATATTTACTCCACAGCTCACTGTGCAGGGAAGTAGATTGTTAACACATGGATATTGTCTGTTGATTTGATGGACCTAATACATACTGAAACACCCAATCTGAATACAGGTTTATAATTATTGGTTATAGAGTTTGCTTACAATTGTGTATGGTGGTTGACATGTTGGTATGGCTGACATCGGGGATGCTCGCACTAATTCAGAAAGGACATTTGCCATTTTCTGATAGATTAATTCAGCCAGAGACTGTTGCTCTTGTTGGGAAAATCCATAACCTCTGCTGGCTTGAGCAAATATTTAAGGAGAATTAGATTACATGCCATCAGGTTCCTGATGTCAGTGCCTCTAGTCCATGGCCTCTACAGGGAAGTGGTCCAGAGAGGAGAGACAGGACCAGCACTGCTGTCAAGGGAGAAGCAGATGAATCTGATACAATGTTGAGGGAAATTTTCCAGTGCTTCCTGATTTCAAAGTCCTTGGGACCTCTGAGAATGGCATACTTGCAAATTTGGTAAAAGAGCTGCTCAGTGGTTGTCATAAGAGATCAAATTACCAAAAATAAAGAAAATTGGATAGCAAATATACAACCTAGTTAGCCAAGATAGCATAGCATACAGAGGGAAAGAGATTCTGTTAGCACTGAGTGTTCTAACACATCATCTTGAGGGTGATCAGGAATTCTAACCTATTCAACACCTTGTTTTTCTCTGTATTCAAACATGGTTCAATAAAAGAGGGAAAACCCCATATCCTAGTCAACGCCTTGATCCCCATGACTGCCTATGTATTCTGCCTGCTAGGGCACCATGACCTGCATAAGAGAAATCAGCAGTGTTAAGCATTGCTGCAACAGGAATAGCAGCTGACTTCTCAGGATTTCCTAGAAGGCAGTATCTGGCATATTTTTTTCTCTTTTTATTTTGCCTGGTAGCAGGAAGTCATATGGTACATACTCATTTACTAGGACTGAAAACAGTGTGGCCCCATAGAAAAAATTTCAGCTTGAGGTCAGCTGACAGTGTCCTTCAGTCATTGATGGCATTGATTTTTTCAAATGCTTATTCCCTTATTTTCCAGTTAATTTTAGAGCAACTTCTGTTTTCAAGATAGAAGTTCCTCACAAAAACTCATGCAACCAATAAAATAACCTTTTGAACATTTCCATTATGATTAACACTTTAATTTTATCAGTATTCAGTAAGACGATAGAGTTTCCTGGGAACTCTGTAGCATGGTTCATTAACAAATACAGTATAACATGAACACCATTTATATATGTTCTAACAGTGAAATTAATAGAGAGGGTTTCATTTCTAATTTTTGTTCATATGAAGTAACTGAAGCAATACATCTTGTTAATTTGAAATGTTTGGTGATACTGAGTACAGCTTGATGATGTTTTCAAGTATGAGATCCTCATCTGGAATATTCTGTGATAGAGAGAAATCCACCAAGTAATAAGAGAGAAACAGAGAAAAAGAGAGAAAAAGATTTTTTTTTCTTTGGGTTGCATTTTGTTCAGTCCTTCAAATGACTATAATTTGCATCAAAACTGCAAATTCTTACCTTTGGTTCTGCTGTGTTTTATATGACATCTGCACAATGATGTTATGTAGTATTAGCTTGTTTGCTATATGTGTTACAAGCTTCATTTAAGGTAGAGAAGACCTCGTCTGAATGAACTGCACAGCAATATGGCAGATGTATTTCAGTCCCAATAAGGGCAGTTAATGCTTTTGGTTTGAAAAAAGAAAGAATCTCTCTAACTAGGGATGCATAGTGATTGTCTCTGAATAAGTTGTTGTGATTCATGGAGAAAAGATTCAAAGTTATTGCAGCTAGTGCTCTAAAAACATCAACGTAATGTTCAGAGAATGTCAAAAAGGCCTCATATTAGAGATCATTAGGGAAGAAGTAGAAAACAAAACAGTACTATCATTATGCCACTGAATAAATAAATAGTACATTCACAGGAATGAATCTGTGCAATTGAACTGTTAATGATAAAAAATACGGAACTAGGAACCTATCAGGATTCCTCTCAGGGTGTCCGCTAGCCTTTTTATCAACATCATTTTCAGACTCTTGTTTAGTGGCAACCCCCTGCTCTGACAGCAAGAATCAAACTATGACAGGGATAATGTGCATTTGGAGTGCTGCACGAAGCTCCACAGTTTCAGAGAGAAACCATTCTGTAGAGGCACAGTGGCTACCTCTGACTGCTACGGAAGCCTGGCTGACTAATTTCGGAGTAGGAAGTCATCTGGTTTGGCTGGTGATGTCTGTATGCAATGTAACTTTTAAAGTGGATTATGAACCTCTAAACCACATCAATATTAATCTCGGAGTGCTCATAAATAGTCAAATTAGGGTGTTTGCAGAAAACTTCGACAGCAAATTTTTCTGTGGTTGATGCTGAGACCGCTTGCATGGACCCAAATGATTGTAGGTAAAGATTTGCTTGTTGATGCTTTTATTAAAGGAAATTTTTGATTGCTAAAAAGCATTTTCCAGTGTAGCCTGTGACAAGAGTAGCTTTGAGACTGGAACCTTTTTGCTCATTCAAAAGAAAAAAAAAAGGGTGGTAGTAAGGGGAGACTGACTTGAGGCAGTGTGTTTTGTAAGAGACCCCAGAATCAGACCAAAGCATCGGGGTTTCCCCCAAACACTCCTATCTAGGGGCTGACCTGTTTTTTCTGACCTTCTTCTTCCAGGAAAGGCTAAGGACAGACTCCACAGCAGCAGGAACTGCTCGTCTTGGGAGGAAAGTAATGACTGTTGATAGATGTCTTAATCAGATACTGAAGCCCCACCACAGGCATTCACTTCCCTCTTATAACAGTCCTACAGCAAACTCCCCAAAATAGTTATCTTACTGCTCATTTATTTATTCTACTTAAAATTAGTCTTTATTGTGTGTTGGTGCTATACTAAGCAGATTGCTAAAGTAATTTTAATGTAGTGAATAGGATTTAAAACTTAGCTGCCCAACATCTCCTTTATACCACACGTCCTGCCCTTACACTGATGGCATCAACATCAATATATGACCTTTACTTCCAAATTTAGTTCACAAATTCCTCCATTCCTTTATAAAATTCTGGGAAGGTCTCTTTTGCAGTACACTGTAAAGGTCAATATGTCCAAAGGCAAGATTGCCTATGTATGGATCAGACAACAGATTCACCTTGTCAAGTATCCTGCCAGTGATGAAGGTCACCAGCTGAGATATCGTAAGACCCTGCAGTAGATAAGACCCTAACAAGTTGTCTGCAGCACTTGACAGACCACCCTGAAGAACAGTATGCATCTTAGCTTCTTCCTGAACATAAAAGTTCTTCCTGAATTCATCCTGATCCCAGACTGCCTGTAAATTATAGCCCTTCCTGCAGCAGTGGCCAGGGACTTTGGTGGAAGGACCCTGTGTCACTGGGCTATCTAATGTTGTCACATCCAGGACAGATAGCCACTGCATTGAGCATCAGACACATATATGGTGCAAGTAATGAAACCCTTGAAGTGCTGTAGAGCATGTTCTCAAATCCCCTCTTCATTGTCACCATGTCACGATAACAGGCAATAGACAGCAGCAGCCGATTTGGCTCTGAGGCCATGAGTGAGGCTGCCTGTTCTGCACAGCAGAGTGGTTGTAGCCACATGATCCAAGGTGGCAGAACTCATTAACCTTTCAGCATAAAATGCCCACGGGCCACCTTCTTCATTGTTCTATCAGAGGCAGGTGGCTTCAGCAGCTGTGGTGGCTGCAGCTGCCAGCACACCCTGCAAGGAGGCAGGCAGATGTGCTCTGCCAGCATGCCATCAAGGATAAATGCAGGTAAGTGGAATTTACTTAGAAATGTGGAGTTTACAGCCTTCCCTGTACATTAGGCGTGTGAGCTTATCTCCTTTGTATACCACCAAGCTGTGGATGGTTTAAAAGTTAAAACCACCGTCTTTCATTATATTCAGAATACAAGTGGCAGCTAGCCCAGCTGACAGGACACAGGGGCAAGTATTTGCAGTAGGAAGCATCTGTTAATATATATGACAAGTCAGACAAAGTCTTTGCTGGTGAAAGCTATGTACAAATTTCAAATCATTGGGCTGATCATAAGGAGAGTCTCTGTGGAGATATTCCAGCAGCAAGAAAAATCAAAGCTTCTAAATTGCTTCTTACTTTGCTCATGTTCTTAATAAACTGTAGGAGCACTGCCATAGGCTACTGAGTGGAAAACAGGCATCATTAGTATTTTTTAATAGATTTTCACAATTGAATACTTTAAGATATAATTATGGAGGGCTTGTTTTATTTACAGGTATCAACATCTGTTACCTTGTCTAGCCTATCAGCTGTGGTCTATACTTTTTGTTTTTCCAAATAATTATTGAATATATAAAGAACGCCAGCAGGATCCTCTGCAATACCATTTTGACCTTCCCACAAATAAGGTGAAGAAACATTATCTTTTTGAGAGCCTCTGCTCAGAGAATAAAAAGCTTTTTGATAATAACACTGATATTCACAGTCACTGATTGTTGATTGAAATACAAGTTTCTAGAAATATTGTATATGTAAGGACCCAAATGGCATATTAATTAGATGGCAAATGTCACAGGACTGTTTCTGGGTGGAGTATCTGCCCTCATGAGACAGACTGCTTCTCTATTGCTGACAACACAGACCCAAGCCAACTCCACAACTGTCTGGCCAATATTATCCACTTGAAAGGTCCGTGGAAATCACCAGGCTGGCTGCAGGGGCAGCACCTCTGTGTGTAAGGCTTTGATGAAGGACAAGTCAGCTGTAGCAAATCCAGCCCACGGCCTGCGAGGTCAGGTGTTGATGGAGCAGAAGCATTGCTGGTAACCAGCAGCTGTTTCTGCGGCTGCTTGGGTGAAGCTAGGGACACTGCTGCCAAAGCCTGAACCCCAGCCAGTGCCTGCGCCTCAGAAGTGCTGCCAGCCATTTCCGTTACCAACCTCTGAGAAACTGCACTGCCGCAGGGCCAATTTCCCTTGCTCTTGTCAAGGCTAATATGGAGGATTTTGTACCAAATTTCTATTCTCTGTTTTCTGTCTCCACATCCTCTGTAAATCTGATCTTCTCCAACCTGCCACACGCATTTAGCAACATGAGACAAAAAGGGAGATAGTAAATACTTCTATGCCCAGCCTGACACGGGATGCCTTGCAGGAGCAGGCTTGCAATGCTGTTGGCAATTTCAGGGGCATACTTCTTGTAGAAAGATTCACAAAAGCCCCCCTTGCAGGCGAGCCTTTGTTAATATATTGCACTGATGCAAAGTCTCTTAATTCATCTTGGCTGTGAAGACATTGACTGCTGATTACGGTTCCTTGCTGAAAGTGGACTTGCCAGGACAGTGTTCCAGCTCCAGATCCCCCACCGTTTGCAGTAGGCTTACTCCTGTGGTTGCAAATCATAGGCATTCCTCTCAAGCCTCTGCCTTTTCCAGTGGGAAATGTCCTGGGATAGGTAATGGAGAAATTCTGATTAAAACCCCACAATTTTTCTTTTTTTCTGTTTGTTAAAGACCTTAAATGCCCATAAAGGGTTACCTACTGGTAACATTTCCATTATTCAACTTCATCTTGAAAGTTAACTCTGGGAAATTAGATTGTTTTGGGAGGCTTGTGGCTTTTCACTGCATTATAATAGTATTTCAATATTCAGGAGATGTAAGAGGCTTATTATATGATGGGAAGATCAAGTTACTGTGGTTGGGAAAAGCAAAGTGTGTGCATATGATGTGGCACTGCAGTGTAACAAGACACAGGAGGAGGGAGAGATGTCTTAGAGGGATACCACAGGCAGTAGATATTTGGGACCAGGGCTGCTTGGAAATATGTTTACAACTTGGTTTTACACCTTGTGCTGGATTACATACTGGTACAAAACCTCCTGTCTAATTCTTAACTGGCAGCTGGTATAAGCTTTGGCTTACCTTGATATGTCTGTTGATTTAACAATCTGTTATTTCTGTACTGTGTTGTCTGTCACCCATTAATTATGACAAAATGAATTATTACATCTTACCAACAGATTTCATTGCAGTGTCATAAAACACAGAATCATTTGTTAGACTAAATACATAGGTCTCCTTGAGTCAAAACTCACAAATGAGGAAATTTATAGTTAAATTGATAGAAAGCACAGATAAAGTCTGTTGTCAATAGGGACCCATAACATTTTCAGGCATAGTATATTCCTTGTGTGTTAGAGAAAGCCTCTTCCTCCCAGGCACCTCTGCACTATTAAAAAAGTTATGCACTATACCAAGTAGTTAAGAAACCTTGTCTGGTGAGTCGTGCCAAGATGGTGGAGCAGCCTGGTGTCCCCTGCCTTGTTGCAGTGCTTCCATTGCACGGTTTGACCATGTATCCCAATGCAGCAGGCATGTCCCAGCCAGCTTTGGGAAGCGTTTGCTGCTGGCCCACAGGCACGGCACAGAGCCTGGCTTGTGGCTGCCTCGCGGGGGTGGCTACTAGCTGGTGGCCCCTGCCAGCTCTGCCTGGCCTTCAGCTTGCTCCATGCACCCAATGCATCCCTAAGTGCTCAGCAGCCAAAGGGTTTTTTTTTTAGATGCAAAGCTTTGGGAGCTGGTCCCTGGTTCGGTTCCCAGGCATGCCTTTCCAGCAGGTCTAGTGTCCAGAGGAGCTGTTTTTCCAGGTTCCCCTCTCTACTTAGCTCCTCCAGCTTTCTGTGGACTTTCCCTTGGTTCCCTACCTTTCTTGCACACAGACATAGGCATGCCAAGAAGATCTTTCCATTAGTTTCTGCACCTGCAAGAGCTCACGGTTGTATCTCTACTTATGTGCACCCAGAGGGATGGATAGGAAGCTGTGAGTGAACGCAGGAATGTCTAGACCAGCAATATATTGGGAGGGATGGGCACGCTGAGGTATGACGGAGAGCGATCTGTGGTGGCGGAGCACTCTTCCTCTGCTCCAACAATCTTGTAGGAAATCCAGTGAGACAGTGTGAGGGTAGAGAAGGATGGCAGCTGCCTAGTGTGAACTCCTTCTTGTGCTTGCTCATACAGCACAATTCTGCATTCTGGGTCTGAGTATTTTTACTCCTTTGAGGAACCAGCTGGTAAAATGGCAATGATACTTTTTCTGCTTAAAAGATAATAGAAGAACCGAGGAACTGACACGTTTAAAATTGAAACTGTTAGAAAAAACATCAAGATTGCAAATTTGGACTCATGATAACTAGGAAATACCAGAATTGCAGAAAAATTCTCTACAACCTCACGGATATGCATTATACTGTACCTTTATTTCCTCATTGTGCATTGTTTTCTTGTATGACCTTTATGAGGTCAAAAATGTTGCAAAAGCAGAAGGTTGCAGAAGCAAAAAGGTAAAAAGGTTGGTACTGATCATAAGAGGGGATTTCAGAGTAGGAAAAATTGATCTCAGAATTACATCTTTGAACATTGCCCTGCAGAACTGGGTTTGGACACTGCGTTCCTGCAGTTCTCTACTGCAGGAATCATTTGAAATAATTTTTCATCCAGAAGTGATCGTTAACTGTGTGATCTTGTTTTCCTAGTTTCCATGCAAATTGCTAGGGTTTGGTTTGTGGAAGTACTGAGCTTTCAGAGCCATGACTGATGCTGGTTAGAGCTGTGCTTTAAATATGTGAAGTGCTCAGGAGTGTAAGGTATTTTGAAAGATGAGGTACAAGCCTTTCAAATTGTGCATCCACAATTAACAGGTGTTTTCAGATTTAATCTCACATTGGTGCTCTTTCCCTAAAATACCAGCAATTCCACTCCTCCATCTTGGACTGGCCTGCTGTAGAGATTAATGTTGGTGCAGCACCCTAGCATTACAGTAAAGGAAATTCCATGAAAAAAAGAGTATTTTTAACTATTTGAGGTTTTGAATTATGTACTGTAAATAAAACATGGGGCCCCCACTCAGCAGTGAAATGAAGCAACATAGTCCTAGATCCCATTCAGAGATGATAGTTTACTCTGACCTCCAGTGTAGCACAGGTCAGTTCTTCCCTGAATTAGTTTTTGTTTAACTAGAGCATCTCATTTTAAAAGATAGAAAATATCAATTTAAATATTTGCAGTATGGAAAAGCTATCATTATTTTTGTTAAATTATTGAAGTGATTAATTTTCATAATACTAATGCTTGTAATTTTTATTTTTGAATGTCTCTACTTGCAACTTCCAGGCACTTGATCTTGTTATGTTTGTGCTTTTGAGACTGAAGAGCCCTCAATTACTGAATTTCTGTTCCCCCTAGAGGTAATTAGAAACTGTGATCAAGGTACACTTTAGCCTTTCTGTTAAAGTAGACAGACTGAACTCGAGTTTTCCACTAAGGCAGGTTTTCCAATTCTTTAATCTTTCTCCTGGTTCATCTCTGAACCAGAGACATCCATCCTGAGCTGTGGGTGCTGGGGCTATGCACAGCGTCTCAGAAGAAGACCTGCTAGTGCCAGGTGGTGTAACCTTTCTAACCCTTTTCAGTATTATTTTGCTCATTTATCCCAGCAATGCCTTTTTGTTTTGCTGTTATTCTCTTTGCACAAGGAGCTGATCTCCAGCTGACTGACATGATGCCCCTATCGTTTCAGTTACTGTTCCCAAGATAGTGTCTCATTATGTCTATAATTCCTGAATATTGTTGAATTACAATTACGCATATTGATTCACATGTCATTTGCTTGCAGCAGCTTATCAACTCATTTGTTTCAGTGTACCCTCTTCATGTGTCACATGTACACTTTAATCAGTAAGGATTCTCTCATTTCTTCCAGACCATTAATAAAAATGTAAAGGCCAAGAAATGACCTCAGCATGGCCTTAAGAATACATGCCCTTAATGAGGTCTCACTGTTTACAAATGGATTTTGAGACCTGTCAACAGCTTTTAAAAATTCATTTTCTGTGTACCACATTGCTTTTTTTTTTTCCAAATTATCAAAATGTTTTATAGTGGCAAGTTTGCAGGATTCTGACTATTCCATATAACCTCTATTCCCTTTCTCAGTCACTGTGTGAGAGCTTGTTAATTGTGGATGGAGCAAAGGAGGCATCTGATGGGAAAAAAGGATGTCATCCTGTAATTAAAGACTGTATCACAACCCGTTGATGTAAGACAGGTGAATTAAAGATGCTCAAACCATCATAATCCCCAGATATCTAAATTTTTGTATGCTGGATTTGAGGTCCTAATTTTTCTAATATAAAGGGCTTCTTTGTGTGTATGTGCAAGCGTGTGTGTGAGAGTGTTTTGATATACACAAAAAATGGGGGAGGTGCACCTCACCAGCTTTAAATATTTACGGATGAGCTCATCATACAGTCTCCCACTTTACCTAATTGAGGGAAATAGGCATTTCCAGACTATTGCTTACTCAAATGTAAGTATACAAAATAGATCGTATGAACTGCATTCCCTAAATGCCTATTTCTTGCTGCGCGCTGGAGAGAGAGACTATATAACCAACTCAGATGTAAATGCTGATGTGAGATAACCAAGGTTCGATGACATGAATCCAAACAAAGCACATGAACTTCCATCATGATTCTTGGTTTTCTGTTTTGATAATGAAGTCTATAATCAAATTCAATTTTATGGAAACTAAAAAAAGAATTCTGAATGTTTTGCTTTGCTAAAACAGTGTTTTGTTTGTTAATCCAACAGCTATTTACTTTAACAACTGGATTAGCTAATTAATCACCATTCCTTTTAACTACAGAGTTAGGATGTTTCTGATAACCTTGTTGGCATGCTGTATAGCCCCAGGGCCCACAGCAGAGGTGTGCATGAAGCCTTCAAGGTCCCTTTGCTCATTCTGGAACTTGGGCCAAAGAAAAGAATGACCAGTTTAAAGAAAAAAAAGAGTGAAGGCCATAGGATATGTGCTTCCCTAACTTTTCTAAAATAACTCAAGGATTCTTGAGCGAGAGGTAAAAAAGACAACCAACATTTGAAATTGAAAATCTCTCTCTCTGTCTTATCTGTGGGGATAATCTCCTTTCTCTGGCATGGTTTCTGGTTTTGGTAGCTTGATTAAGGAACATTATCTCATGTGATGAAATGATCTGAGTACATTTGCATATGAATGCTAGATGATAAGGCATAGAAACTGATTAGGCCTCATCTGTCTCACATCCCTGGAGATTAATGCTAATAGCACTTAATACATTAAGATGTGGATTAAACTTGACCAGAGAAAGTGAAGTGAAAAAGGAACTTTGCTAAACTTTTTGGAACTTCACTGATTTTTTTTTTCTCTTTCACTTTGGATGTGAAAGTTTCTTCATCTCAGCTAGTTTACATATCCTTAGAAATAATAATCTTCTAATCACATATACATGAGGAATCACAGTGACATGAGGAAGATAACTGTTTTTGATGGGAAGGTCTCTGACTTCCATTCTTGTGTTTAGATAAGGCTGGCAATAGAAGTGAGAGTACTTGCTTTCAACAAAATTTTCATTTTCATAAACCCAAGAGAAAGCAAGCTATAATTTTCAAGCCTTGACAAGTAATACTGAGGAGTTACATTAAATCTTTGATTTCATGGTCATTTGTTTCTGATTTAAACTCTCAATATTTTGCTTATACTAGAATGATCCTAGCAGCTGATCCTGAGATGCTTGCTTGCAGTGGTATGTACTATATGCCATCAGGATGCCCTGAGAGTTTGCTATTTGAGAATTCAATGGACAGGCTTCAGAAGAAAGACCTCAAATCATGAATAAGGTCAAAATAGAAACAGCCTTAGATGGAAATAAATCAAATAAATGGAATTGCACATGACTCTCAGCAATGATCAGACTTTACCTCTGCAGCCTGCCTCATGGTAAGGACAACCTGTTCTTCACTGAAATAAGTAGCTCCTCTGTGACCTCTGAGGCTTGCTTTCTAAAGTCTGATCTTGTATAACAGACTTGGCCGCCACTGGCAAATTGAACTTGGCTTGAGGTCAAAACACTGGGTCTCATCACTCCTGAATACTCAAGCAGTTGAGGTACATCCCTGGCATCATCCCGCTCTGAATGAGCTGAAATCCTGAATGCAAACATCTCACATGTGAAAAGTTTAGATGCAGACAAAACTCAGCTGCTTATTAGCTCTGAGATTTTTCTAGCAGAGATGATTTTTGCATCATAGCATAAGTGTACCATGTGTAACAGTCCAGTGCAGAAATGCATTTGTCTCATCAGAGTTCTCCTATGTAAGTTAGTACAGACTGTGGGGAAAGTTTTTTACATTTTAACTAATGTACGCCTAGCCACTGCTGATGCAGCGAAGAAAAAAAATGCCTGAAATATCTTTAAGTAAAGCATGGGTTGCTTTGTGAAACAGAAAGCAATAAAAATACTTTTATAACAGCAATAGAGTTATTTTGAGCATAGAAGTGTCTGTTATTTATTTTATGCAGCTTTTGCAAATCATAACATCTGTGATGGTGTTTCCAGTTTTATTTGCTTTTGAAGATTTTGGTTTCTTTTCATTCAGTTAAACCTCAGTCACTTTTCAATAAAAATGCAGTGTCCATTAGTAATGTAGCAGGAAGTAATATGGTATCCACAATAATGTAATAAATACAATTTTTAATACCTTAAAAGGTAACAATAGAAGTGAATGTATTTTATGAGAATTCTTTTCATTTTAAAGTATTACCCAGCCAAGGCATTTTATAAAATAAAGGAGGATTTGATCTAGTAATGTCACCAGCTGCCAAAAAAACAGAAAGTTCTTGCTGCACACTTGCAGTGTTCTAGAAGGGCAGTGCTCTGTCAAACACTTCTCTCTTCTTTTGAAGCTTATCTGGTGCTCTTTTGGCTGTGAAATAATTTACAAATATTCTACTGAAGCGGGGAATTGCTTTTGAGACCACTGTTCCTACCCAGTAGCCTTTCTTTGGGCTACCAGCTGAAAACCTGTGGGCTGCCCAGATGAGCAGAGCAAAGCCCTCTTGTGCTGTCTGCTGGCGCTTTGTTCCATGAGAGCATCCATGCTCTTGCTGGGACCACCCCTGTGTTGTAGATCTGTTAGCAGATTACACAAGCAAAGGCTCTGAGCAGACTTCCCTTTGCTTGCTTGCTGCCATGAACAGGATGGCAGGGGAACAGAAAAAAGCTGTTACTGTATAGGTTTGTGATTGGGGTTTTGGATGTGCAGGTGACGAGCTACCTGCCGTGTGACAGAACACACTCTGCATCTGTATTTTCCTGTTGTCGTCTTAGTTCTGACAATACCATCTCCCTTGTGGTCCTACAACAATATAATTTTATTTCATGTTGTAATTTGCATTTGGTGCTGGATTAAGCAGTAAGTCAGTATGGGATAGCTGTATGAAAGGAATATTTCATAGTACTTTTACGTCATGAAAAGGTATAGGTAACAGTGATGCCTGATCTACCTCAGAAATCCTCATGAACCCTGGTAAAATGAAGAGGAATTAACAAAGTAATAAAAACTGAAAATTGCCCTTCAAGGACAGTTGCAGTCATGCGAAGGGAGATATGGCAAATGCTCCATAAAACTGCCAAAGCAGGGTTTGGTGTGAGGCTTGCACACCTAAATGTCAGAGACGGTTTGTGGGTGTTGAAGCTCCCAGCAAGAGTCTGTGGGATCCAGCTGACACAGTCAGCAGCTGGCAGCGAGCCACTCGGTTACACAGCCACTGGTGTCCTCTCATGAGCATCTATCGCCCCTGAGAGAGTGTAAGGGCTCCTGGCTGACCACCAGCAGACACTCCAAAGCAGCATAGGTCTCGTGTGGGTTGCCTTAGCTTTGCTCAGCCTCAGCACTTGTCTTGGAAACCTCTGGGCATCCCAGAGAGCAGGAGGTGGCTCTGTGTGGGCAGCAGAGCCAAGCCCCAGGCAGGGCTGAATCACCCTCTGGCCTCCTCTGACCACATCCTCGTGGAGTACTCTGGACATTTTAAGACCCCTAAGTTAACATTCACATTTGTTTGCCATAACCGGAGGATAATCCCACTTCCAAGTTCCCATAATGCGATGGACAAAAATAAGGGACCTCATGAAGTAAGCTTCACATTAATATAGGCTCTCTCCTCTATTTAAATATGCCCAAATTTGAGGGCTCTGCTCATCAGCATTAAATTGCTATTTGTAGTCCTAAAGATATTGCTGGGGAATACACATGTGCTGTGAGGCTGTGCTGCCTCTCTCCCAAATGCTACCTTCTGTAGAGGGATGAAGCTGGGTTAATTAGCATCAATAATATACAGCTGTGGGCTGGCTTCAGGGGTGTCGGGTTGGCTGATGTAGATAAGGTGCAGCTGTGGCTGGTTAAGTGGTTGAGAACCAATGAAGAGAGCAGCAGCTGAGGAAGAAGCAAGAGAAGAGAGAACACATGCCCTGGATGAGGTGAGACAAGGAGAAGGCAGCAGAGGGACTTATGAAGAGTAGAGTACGCTGGTATGAGGTGGTAAAAGACCTTGTTGCAGCTTGATGGTTTGGAGAGTGCTGTGACAACCTTCTAGGACTGCTACAAATAGAGAACCATATACAACTCCCTGCAGGGGCCAGTGTGTATGTGTGCTGCAGTGACTGGATTTTGATCCTGCTGAGTAGGAATTAATCTAGGGATTCAGCAGAAATTCATCTAGGGTTTTAAATGCAAACAAGAACAATCTCTGTCCTGATATGACTTTCACAAATTCAGGCTTGGAAAACGACAGCAACCTGTGTGAAAACGTTCTCTGTGACAGGGTTTGTTTTCTGCATGTTGGCTCCTCAGTTTCTGCCGTTGCATACTGAAGCCTCACCTGGGAAGCTGAATTCATGCATTAACTGGGAGAGTGCTGGAGCCAGGTGAGAGCTGATGCCTTGTTCAGCCTGGCCAGTGGTTCATTTTCCTTAGCAAAGAGGCATTCATGCCCTGAGGGATTTCGTATGGTTGCCCAAGGAAAAGATAGCTTGCATATGGGGAGAAAGCTGTGCTTGTTCCAGTCATTGAATTCAAGCAAATGTCAATCACAGCATGTCACAGATGCAGGGGAAGTGCCTCCAGATAGAGTAGTTGTCTTAAAATAGGCTGAATTAAAAAACCAGTCTTTTCTCTTTGCTTTGCAGATTCTGCATTGCATTCAGGATGCAAACCTTTCACATCTATTTAGACAATGTAGAGGACACTAAGGTTTGGAAATACTCTGGGTGAGTGCCTGTGCAGCTCTGACCTCAGAAGGTCAGACCTTGGGTGACCTCTGGCCTTGGAAGATGAGGGGGTCCTGCTACCTGCTCTGTTGTCAGCTGCTCCCTTTGTCTTTTAGGCTTGCAGCAGTATTCAACATTTTGCAGTGCATCATGCCATGGGACTGCCATGGTCCCCGAAGGGTCCTTTATGAACTGCACCCTTCTTCTGTACCATGAAGGGCTGGAGAAGAAGCAGGGGATCTTAGCGTGAAACTAAGAAGTTCACCTTTTTTTCTGTGTGGTTTGATTAAGACTGTAGCATAAGCAGAACATTGCAGACTGATGGCACGGTGACAAAGCTGAAGCAATTGTTCTCAAAGCTCAGTGGCAGGGCATGGACTCAGATGTCCCCTGTAGTCCTCAACTGGCTAGCAGCAATGATGCAGAGTTACAGTCAGCATATTTCCCTGAAGGCTGAGAAGGGTTGAGCACCCAGAAATTTATCATGTTTAACTCAAACTCGACATTCTCCTGAAATCTTGAGGTTTGGGGTGAACTAGCAGTGACTGACAAGAGATCATATATATTCTGTTGTATAACTGCTCTTGTACGCTTGCATATAACGCTTCTAACTGCAGCTCTAATCAAATGAGAATACTCCACTGAAGCTTCTGAAATAAACATATATATATATATATATATGTAAATTGGAAAAGACAGTTTCTGGTAGATAATAAGGAAATGAGCAGGTTTCACAATAGAAATGCAAACAGTGTGTTTCTGTGTTCCACCTTTCCATGACCCTTCTTTCTCTTTCCCCCCTTTCTTCTCTCCTCCCCCTTACTGCCACGGAAAGTCATTTGAACAAGCAATAGCAGGGACTTGCAACTTGTCAGGGCTAATGAAGGAACTCCAAATAAAAAAACTTGCCCACTTTTTCCAACTCCATCAATTGATTTAAAATACATAATGTTTCTCCCTGCAAAACCTGCTTAAATGACAAGATGCAATTTAAAAAATATGTAGTATATCCTATGAATAAAACATGTCATGTGGTAAAACTGGAACTCAATTATGTTTGTGTATGCTATGTTCTGTCTCTCATCATAGCTACTGTGACATTTAGGGGAAGCCACTCCACATCATAAAAGTCCTTCCTACGTCTTCAGTGTCTACTGCCTACCTCTGTCATTTCTGGCATTTGGATGTCTGGGAGAGCGGACTGGAATCGGCTCTTCACAGGAGGCTGGAAATACATTTCTGCGAGATTCCCATCAGTCTTGCACCAGCAGCTCCCCATGGTCTCATCCTTTTCTCTCAGAGGCAAAATGATCTGAGCAAAGCAATGGAAGCTTTTGGGAGTTTCAAGAGTCATGCAGAATCAGAAAAGAAAAACAAAAGTTTTGTCAATTTTCACATTTGAGTCTTTATTCCCAAGCAAGTCTGGTAGTGAACTGAACAAAATTACCCTTCTACACACTCTGGGGTGATAATTTTTTAATTTTCTGGAAGGGAGATGAGAACTTACTTGTATATCTAAGATCTCTGTTGGAATAATTTTCAATAGCAATTATATAAATTATGGTGGTATAATGAAATAGCCCAAATCATCTGTAGTTAAAGCAGTAAGGTTTTTGTCTTACAAAAGTAAAACAGTAATTTCTGGGTTGTTATAACTCGGTGTTATGCCAGAAGTAAGCTTTGAAGTGGACGTTTACTCACCACCACTGAACTAAGCCCTCGAAGGGGTGATGTTAGAAAGACCTGGCTTCAGGCTGAGTTATGTGCTTTTTCCATAAGACCGATGATTGACTGAGGGAATAGACCTCAGAGTCAGAGCCCTGATTGCACTAGAACCACTTTACTTGGATCTAGCCACAAAAACTCGCCTCAGAATATTGTTTGAACATATTGTATTCACTAGGAAGCAAAGCACATTAATTAGAAAGAGGAACATCAGGAAAAATGTAGTGTCCAACGAAAAGCGGTACAAATCCCTCTAAATTAATTCCTGTCTGGAAGATATGTGTCAGAAACAGGCTTAACATTTTTTACCAATGCAGATGAGCAGATAAGACCCACACCCTTCCTCAGCCTCACTTATCTCCCCTGTCTTCCCCAGAATGTCCTCCCCAATCCCTCTCTGGGGTGCTTCTCCAGTGTTGGTGAGTGCTTGTGAAAAGGCACCAGAACTCACAGCAAGACCTGCTCCAAGCACCTGCCGCATCACCCTGCACCGGCTTCTCGTCTCACCTTCTCTGAGACAACCCCATCCTCCCACCTGCACCGAGAAGTGGTTCTGCACAGTGGGGACTGTCTGTAGCTACACGGTGATGATAATGAAGGAAAATGCGCTTGTGGGGAACTCTTAATCAGTCTCTGCAAATCAAATTAGATGTGGAATTATCTGCTTGTAGGCAATACAGCTGTTCCTTTAGCAAGCACCAAATACAAAGAGGATGTCATTTCGTAGAAGCATAGAATTATTTAGGTTGGAAGGGACATTAAAGATCATCTAGTTCCAGCCCCGTTGCCATAGGCAGGGACACCTTCCACTAGACCAGGTTGCTCAAAGCCCCATCCAGCCTGGCCTTGAACACTTCCAGGGATGGGGCATCCACAGCTTCTCTGGGCAACCTGTTCTAGTGCCTCACCACCATCACAGTAAAGAATTTCTTCCTAATATCTAATCTAAATCTACTCTTTTTCAGTTTAAAGACCCCTTGTTCCACCACTACATGCCCTTGTAAAAAGTTCCTCTCCAGTTTTCCTTTAGGCCCCCTTTAGGTACTGGAAGGCTGCTGTAAGGTCTCCCTGGAGCCTTCTCTTCTCCAGGCTGAACGCATCCCCACTCCTTCTTAATTTTGCACCACGTCCTCTTAATAGTTGTGCAGAATAAATGTCCCCACTCCTCTTAATAGCAATGCAGCTGCTGTGAATGTGGAACAAAAATAAAGAGCTTGATCCATACCTTTATACTTAAGAAGGCCACAGCTGATGCATTGGGGATTATGCCTGGAAAAGCCAGCTGTTGCCTGCCTCAAAATCTTCACCGACCTCCTCAAAGGCTTCAACTGCCATGGGCTCCTGTCTGCACTGGAGGTTGACATGCATCCTTATCAGTCCCTGTCCCTTGTTTGAGAAATATTGTTTTAGATAATGCAGGAATGAACGATACACTACCCCTTTCAACTGGACAATAAAAAAAAAAAATTGCCCCCTTTCAGGAAACAAATACTGATCCTTATGGTACGCCCAAGATGTCAGAGAATAATACACAGTAGAGATGAAAGGCAAATAATGATAATCTGGAGGCAAAATGGAAATGTAGTGATTCACAGATGCAGCTTTCCTTAGGACAAACCAGAATACTGTATAGCTTTCCCCATCTTTTTTAAATAGTTCCGTTGAATTTCACTATTCCCTGGGCAGTAGGAAATGTGCATTCTGAAATTCAATAATAAATAAAATCAGGAAAATTGAGGCTATAATTCTGTGACCTCACTGCACTTTGACATCTCATTATGCATTTTAAAACTAGAGAAAAAAGGATGCATACAAAAATGTGTGCAAATAAAGAAAGGAAAAAAAGTAAACAAAGAAACAAATACCACAAAAGCAGCACTGCAGCATTTCGAGTAGGCTACATAAAGCATTAAGCATCATACCCTGCTGCAATAATTTTCAGAATTCAGCTTTAAATGAGTCAGAAATATAATTAGGGAATGAAGTGGGAGAATTTGGGGCACTTCACATATTTGATTTCTACTGTCTTGAAGCATGGACTATCTGCTTCCCTAAAATTCAGGATTCAGTCTCTAGTGCTCTGCTTAGCTGACTCCCATTTTCCTCACCATATGCAGTGATGGGCTGTTCATAACATCAGCTCTACATTCATACATCAGCACCACCATTCCACTAGGAACATTCACCAAAAGCTGGTACTAATCTCCATAAGCAGATTTAAAATATGATAGGTCTGGGCTTGACTGTCATTTGTCATGAGGGTGGACTACTGAAAGGGTTGCCTGTTGTATTGGGTTTGTGTGGGAAGGTTTTGGTAGCTGAGGGCTGCAGAGGTGGCTTCTGGAAGAAGATACCAGGAGCTGCCCCCGTGTTGGACAGAGCCAGTGTCAGCCAGCTCTGTGGCAGACCCACTGCTGTGGGTAGCACCTCAGTGACAACATATTTAAGAAAGGGTAAAAAATCCTGAGCAGCAGCTGTGATAGACAGGAGTAAGAAAAATGTGTGAGAAAAAGCTCTGCAGCCCCCCAGCCAGTGCAGGGGGAGGGGCAGGAGGGGCTCCAGGCACCAGGGCAGAGATTCCCCGGCAGCCCATGGTGAGGCAGGCTGTGCCCCTCAGCCCACGGGGGGCTCCACACTGGAGCACATATGCACGGGAGGAAGCTGGCTCCTGGCAGGAACTGTGACCCCGTGGGAGACCCACGCTGGAGCAGTCTGTTCCTGAAGGACTGCACCCTGTGGGAAGGACCCACGCTGGAGTAGCTCGTGTGAGTGTGAGTATGAGTATCCGGTGGGAGGGACACCACTCTGGAGCAGGGGAAGAGTGTGAGGAGGAAGGAGGGGCAGAGACCAAGTGTTATGAACTGACCGCAACCCCCATTGCTCATCCCCCTGTGCTGCTCGGGGGGGGAGGAAGCAGGGAAATCAGAACTTGAGCCTGGGAAGAAGGGAGGGGTAGAGGGAAAATGTTTATAGATCTATTCTTATTTCTCAGTATCCTGCTCTGTCATTAATTGGCAATAAATTAAATTAATCTTCCCCAAGTCGAGTCTGTTTTGCCCATGACTGGAATTGGTGAGTGATCCCCCTGTCCTTATCTTGACCCGCAAGCTTTTCGTGATATTTTCTCCCCGCATCCTGCTGAAGAGGGGGAGTGAGAAAGCAGCTTGGTGGGCACCTGGTGACCAGGCAGCCAAGGTCAACTCACCATGCCTATAGAGCCTTTCTCCCCTCGCTTTACCATTACTATTGCCACCATCTGTGCAGGACAAAGCCTGAACGATGTGCAAGGGAGCACAGTGCCCTACCTCCCGTGTTCTCAGCCATAGTCTTGCTGAAGCCAGTCCTGCCAGTTTCCAGAGTCACGAAAGTATGGAGCCACTAGCCACCACCCTAGGCAACAATTAAACGTGTGAGCTAGAAGAACATGATACCGTGTACAATACCCTCATGGGTAGTATCTGGAAGCTGTGTAGGGGATGAAGTTAAATAAAAATTTTGCTTTTGTAAAGTTGGGAGGATTCAGTTCTCAGTGGTTCATTTGCCATTTTAAATGCAGGCAAGTCAGGCTGGACTTCAAGATTTTGTCAAGATTGAGGATTTCAAGATGTTGTCAAGATTTTGCCTCCATTTGGCCTTATGCATAAGTTATTTTAACAAATAATGGGTTTGGTCAAATTATTTTTTCAAATATTGGTGATATGAAGTAGTATTTTGTAACCTGGTTGTGCATAAGTACTATCCTCAAAAAAAAAAAGGGAAAAGATAAAAATTTACAATATGGGGACTCGTTCCCATGCTATTTTCATGTTTCATTGGGAATGATGCAGCAGAAAATGCTGCATGGCCTGATCAAAGGTACCAGAGCCTGATCAAAAGGGTTTGTTGAAGTATTTGTTAATGGTCACTTTATTGCATTGCAAAATGCCTGAAATTTGGACATACTTAATTGCCACAGTACTCCTCAACATATGCTGAGATCACTGGGCAGAGTAACCTGTCACCTATTACAGATGGAGGAAAGCTGTTACATTTGAATTCTTCTTGTTCTCATGTAGCTCATTTACATTGAAATTGCCTTTCAACATCACACTATCATTTATATTTATGTCATCCATTGACAGGACAGCTATTCTTTGGGGAAAGCAATGCCTGGCAACATAGCGAAAACAGCACCTCATGACAGAAAATGACAATTTTTTGTATCCACGGTTGTATGAAAAATGTGTGATCTTCAGAGAGACTGTGAGAAGGACAGGGCAAAGGGAAACTTGCATCAAATGTCTTTATGTCCTGCATCTCTACCTCCCCAGCTTTTGAAAGTGTCATATCCATGTGGAGTATTATCTATTGTGAAGAGGAATCATTCCCACTGGTAGCGGTGTTTTTAAAGAGATGGGACTAGATCCATCACCACTGCAAAGTAGGAAATTTCCATTGACTTCAGAGAGCGTGGGAAGATAAGGAGAGGCCCCTTAGAATATTTTACAGGAAGAACTGACAGGATTTTTCTGGCTGTGTGAACAACAGATAAGAAGACAGAAACTCAGACCACAAGGTTTGTGATGTAAGGATCTGGTATTCCCTTGATGTGCTTTGCTTTTTGGACTGATGATCAAATATTAGCTGTAAATAATGACTGTGATGAATGCTGACTTTCCTCAATGCCTCCTTTGATACTACACTGTAAGTCATCATTAATAATACATAGTTTGAAATAAAAAAACCTTTCTCTTCAATAATTAAAAATAATAGGCAGGAATTTTGCTTTTGGTGGTCTCCACTCTCTTATATACCAGGTTGTCTTACTCATTTCACTGCAGATGTTACATTTCCTCCACTGACATTGCCTTTGCAGATCACCTCAAGGTTTGACCTTCATCCTGCTTTCCAGGTATGTTTTATGTATGTGTAAAACTGTTTATGTATGTGTAAAACTCCTTCTCATACAAGGATTATTGTTAGAGTGGTTGGCCCAAATTCTATGCTCTGCTGTGATTATTTTTTTGGAGTTGCTCTGCCTTTGCACTGAGGCAGCACAGGGAAACATGGCCATCCGTATGCTGGTAGCCAGCTTTGGGTCTGTGACTTGAACACGTTGCTGTGTACCTGTCTCCCAGTAGAACGTGAGAGGCAAATACATGAAAGGATTCTCCCATTCTTTTCATTTGATTGAGGTAAAACCCCAAAGAAAATGCATTTCAAAATTATTCTTTGAATGAGTGCTAGTGAGGACATACCCATGGTAAAGGTCAGTATTTCCAGCATGTCTGGACAGAGCTGGGGGTGCTGGTGAGATGGAGCCTATAGGGGAAGAAGATGGAGGTCTGGAAGAATTTTCTGGAGGAGCCATTCCACCCCCCACATCTGAGGTGATGTCCCCAGTGACCTTGTCCTTGAAAAAGGAAAACTTAGAGAAACACCTCTTTGCAATGTTTTCATAGAATCATAGAATGGTTTGGGTTGGAAGGGAGCTTTAGAGGTCAGCTACGGCAACTAGTCAAAGGCTAGGATGGAATAGGAGACCCTTCCAACTTAGCACACTGCTTCAGTGACAGCAGGGATATCCGATGTGGTCAAAGGGTTTTCATTTAATCTCAAAGAAGCAAGTTTGAAGCTACACAGAACAGCATACGTGATCATAAAATTCTGATAATGTTTGCAGTACTTCAGAAATAAAGAATAACATATAACCCAATGTATCGGTATCTCTCCAGTATATCAATAATGTCCTCATTTCTTAGGTATTTTGAAAATGACCTGTTTCTTTATGCTACACAATATCTTCTTAAAACCAGGAGATGGAGCCCTGCAGCCAAAGGCTACCATCCACTGCCTTCTCTACACCCAGAAGAAATAATGCTTTAGTTGTGTTTGAGGAGAACATGTACTGATTCTGCTTCCCTGTGGTAAGATTTGATGTGTGCCATTGCTCAGCAGATTTGTGACTATGAGGTAAGGACATGGGCTGATGGGCTTCTGTCCTCCAAAAGGGGCTAGCAACTGGAAGAGCGAAGATAGCAGTCTGTCCAGTTTTTTATAGGTGGCTACTGATGGCGCTAATAAATGCTTTGAGTAACATTAATGGGGCTGGGATGAAGCTATCTGCTGTGTGAGAAAGAGGAGTAGAGCAATCCCCCAGCACCAGGACAGCGTGGAGCCCTGGGCTTGTCCCCCGGCCCCTGCCCCTCCAGGGGCTCTGGCATGGGATGTCTGAGGGGGCATCACACACCAGGGGGGTGGCACAGCTGTGCTCAGAGTGGCTTCCTTGTCACCCCCAGGGCTCCGCACCCCGGGCACCAGCTGTTCAAGGCTCTGCCATTCGCATGGTATTTATATCCAGCCACTCCATGACAACCTAATCCATTAGCAGGGCAGTCAGGCTGGGGGGACCTGGCTGCGAGCATCTGGCATGCCCTAAAAGCCCTCTGTGTACTCAGCACTTGATTTACCCAGTTTGTCAACGTCTGACAAAACTTGCCGCTTCCCTTTTCATGTTTAGTCAGTCATTAACGAGGACAGTGCTTAGCAACTTAATTCAGCAGCTTTAGCCGAGATGTCCCTGGAATACAGGTGTCTAAGTCCCATTCGTTACCTATGCTACTTGATTTCAATGCACGTGAAGCAACTCGGGAGGAGCCCGCTGCCTAAACGGTGGGACGAGCAGGGGTGACCTTTTATGACATACATATACATGCACACACACATCACAAAATGAATCAAGGGAAACAAAGCTATTCACTTCATTAAATATATACATGCAAAAGAACATGAATCTTGCAAAACCGTTTGCTCCCTGGACTACATATATATACAAAAAATACAGAGCAAGGAAAACCGTTCACTGAGTTATTTTGCTTTGTTTTGGCAACACAAAAAACTGGGTGCTACTGGCCCTTTTGCCGGTTCAGACGAGCAGGGGGCTGCTAGAGCAGCACAGAGCAGCGTTCACCATGCCAGTGACCCTCATCTAATTCTGCAGGGGTGATTTCAGGTAAAGAAGGGGAAGGACAGCCCTGGTGTCAGGCTCCAAACCAGCTGAGAAGTTTTCACCTAGTGATTTCTTCTCTTTGAGTAAGGTCTTCAAATTTGTAACAGCTTTGAAGATCACACTGATTTGATGTTCAGTTAATCGGTTCCTCAGTCATACTGATACCCTGGATGGCAGCTTCCATTGTGGCATGTATAGAAGACATTAAAAAGTAAGTTAAAACATGGAAGTTTGAATTGTGATGCTTGCAAGACCCACAGCTGGGGCCTCCTGAGCCTGATGGCAACGAGCACATTTTGAAGCTTTTCTAGCACTGTTTGTAAGAAGTGCACACCACTATCCTAACGTCACTAGGGCTTCCAGCTCCTGCGATGCTCATCAGCATGGCACAGAACCAGGGTGTGCGGTGCAGAGACTCTTCCCAAAAACACTCGTTGAAAAGACAATGAAATACGACATGCTGTCTGCCGGTGCCCACGCTGGGTATGGAAAGCATCAGACAGCACTGCGTGGCTGCACTTCTCGTGCTGCTTCCCCTTCTGCAGCTGGTGAAGAAACACGGCACGGGGAAAAGAACAAGGATGTCGTTCATTCACCATTATTAATTAATACATAAATTTCTTGCCTCTATCTGTCTCAGTGGAAAACATTTTAGGAATGAGTTGTTACTAGTTGTGCATGGAAACAGACTTAATTGTCTAGGTTTGATGATCTGCTTCACAGCCTGTAAAGGGCACTTCCCTGCAGTCTTGCTATCGAAAACACCCTAAATATCTGAAGTGATGCTTCAGGTGAATTTGGAGCTGGGGAATTGTCTCAAAAGTAATGCCTAAAAGTGATCGGCACAACAGCATTCACATACCAACCTGTACAATCTGGCTGTAGAATAATTAACTCAATAATCAGCTCATGGCTGCATATGCCAGACTGGCATGCAGAAATGACAAGGTGTTTGCAGGGCTCCCTAGATGACTGTTAGGAACCACAAGGAATTTGTTTCCTCTTCTGTCTTTATTTTGGCTGTTGCAGATACCAGCCACAAGGATACAAGTACCCTTACAATAAGCCCTAACACATGCTGTTACGTGTAAACTGTAAAGATTTATTGCAGGTAGAAGTTGGGAGTGTCTTTCAAAAAGTGCATTTATCATATGTTTAGTGGAGTTTGGGTTGCGAGGAGAAGTAGTACCTGATACTAAGTCATCTTATATAGTGCTTAAAAAAGATTAACTTTTGGCATACAAACCCTTTTCACTTGGCTGTTTCTAAGTTTTGGTGTGGCCTTAAGGAAACAACAACAACAACAACAACTTATCTTCTAAAAATACATATATAGTGTATGAAATATGTACTCTTAAAATATTTAAAGAATGTAGTCTCATGCTCCACTGCTAGACATATTTCATGTGAGAGTTAAAAGTAAGGGGATACTTTCTCCATTGGTTTGCGTGGCCAAATGATTTAAAGCTGCTTTGTCAAATGTAGGGTGTTTCTATTAGAAATAATTGGTTCATAAATGCAGCTTCACAGCATATGGATTTCTTTGGAGAGTGTCGGGAGAAATTCACAAAAATTGACTGTTTTGCAACTGAATAATTAAAACTTGTGCTTTGAAAAGGATGATCTTGTCACCACCCAAGACAAATAAACTGGCATTTTAGTTAGTTGATACCATGATCAAATGCTTTTCTGTTGCTATTTATAAAGTGCCTCTAATCCTTGTTTGATTGTTATCAGGGAGGATAAACAGAAAGACCTGCTACCCTCCTTGTAATCCCCACAACTCCCAAACAAACAAAAATTTCCCTTTGCCTGCCTTGCTGTATTTTTGGCAAGAGCGCATTAAACGTAAGTGAACAGCTTTGGGCTGAAAGCTGTAGATTTAATGTATTTAGCTGCAATGAACTCTCTTCAGACAAACACATGCAGTGAATAATGCCATGCCGTGAGGTGTTCTGGATTATCCCAGATTTACTGAGAACAAGCCTCTCCTCCAGGAGGCCCCTGAACATCAATTAACAGCCATTTTTCTTCATCTTCAGAATGAACTGAGTAGAGCTCTTCACCACCTCTTTTTGAAAGTCTCATAAAATACCAGTCCCTGAAATAATTTTATATTCATGATCATACTTAAAATGGATACATTTTAGTGTATAAAGGATACATTTTCAGTACTGGACTATAAATGCTATTATTGCTTTTAACTTTCTTGGTCAAATTCCTCCATACCTCTTCCTGAATTATTAATGCCTTTATTTATAGCCTTTATTGAAAGTAAAACCTGAGCGTGAGTATTTTCACATAGCATTTCTGAGAGAATCACGCTAGGAAATAAAATACAAACTAATGCAGCTAGTACGTGATGCTAACAACAGAGCTCTGTGACTTTTCAGAGCACTCTGCCAATTTACACTGAAGGAAGATGCAGGCCTCCAGCTGAGTTCAAGGTGAGAGCACATAATATTGAACAATACAGGATTTTCAGCTTGGGGACTCATCTTTATTGCACTACATTAATTGTTCTGGGAGAAGAAGGAAGGCATATTCTTGCCAATATTAATTCGGCACAATGAAATTGGTTATGTATGGGAAGACACTGCTGGGAGCTGAAGGAAGGAGGGTGGAGAAAGGTAAGATGAAGAATGAATTGTCGCATATGTGGCCTTGTGTTGCTATACATGGTTCTGTTATGGAACGGCAAGTGTATTTGATGCTGGGTGAAAGTTTATCTGGGGTTGATTGTACTTAATTATATTTATTTTAAAAATTCTTTCCTTACTATTCCATTCATAGCAAAGGTCAGTCTAAAGTTTCCTCTGGCAGAAATGTAGGCAGAAGACATTTGCAAATAAAGATGTATTAAGTTTTCCTGTCCCCCACATCCCTGCCTTGTTTCTGGGTGCTGCTGTGGCTACCTGGGCAGGCAGCTGCTGGCCCCAAGGACAGCTGAGGGACTTGTCCCGGGGATCATTCTTTCGGCTGAGTGAAGCTGCAGCTGAAACCGGGTTAGACAAGTTGCCTGGGCAGCTCTGAGAAAAGCCCCAGTACAGAAATGCCCCTCAAAGCCTGTGAGGCTGAAAGCCCCATGTAGCAGCTGAGGAGCTGCTGCTGCCTCACTGATTTCTCCTGCCAACACGTCCCTGCCTGTGCATATTTGTGCCAGGACTCTCACAGCAGCTCTTGCAGGGGTGTTATTCCTTCACCATTACGGTTAATGTCACAGTGTTTTTCCCTCCCTTTTTGGGCTTTAATTTCTAGGATACTATTTTTTTTTTATTCAGTGGGGTAGTAGGGACTGTGAGAGACTATCCAAGATGAAGGTTGGTCCCTCCATATGGCAGATGTTTCACATTATCTCATCTACATGGAGACTTAAAAGTCCAAGAGCATGTGTATCTGGAGCTCTGATACTGTGCAAGGGATGGGATATTTAGCAGTTCTTGCTAAAGATTCCTTGTGTACATTGAGGAATAATGCACACTGTTTTCAAAAATTTCTGCTGGTGGAAATGTTATTTTCTCCTTTCCCCACCCCCCCCTAATTATTAGAATGAAAGAACAATTTATCAACTGTGCTCTAGATGACATGGTTCAGAACAGTGTTTTTTGGTGATAGCCAATGTGGTATACATGGTTTCATTGTTATCACTAATTATGTTGATATATTGGCTCTACTTACATTGATTTCTTAACATTGCTCAGGCACTGACTGCAGTATGAAGTAAAATGTGCGAAGTGGTGATATGTGCCTAGGATTGAAATTTAACAAAGTTTTCTTTAAAAATGGAGGAAAGGAAAGAAATCTTTCTACTTCCTTTGCTTATCATACCCCACAATACTAACCGTCTGAATTTGGGAGAGCACATAAATAGCAAATCCTGCCAGTCATGCTTTCACAAATCTACTGACAAATTATAAAGACACAACACTGCATGTAGAGTCTAGGGTGTTTTAATTAATTGCCTTTTATATACATTTTATTTTCCCTACTTTTTATTTAGTTCAACAGGTGTTAGATCAGAGATTTCACATTTGGAATTATTTCCTCCATTCCCTTTTGGTTATTTCTTTGAGATCTTTCTTATGGCAATATTTTTCTGTATATATTCTTTAAATATTTTTATTATATTCAGGGAAGACCTAAAGGCCTCAATGATGATTAGGATGGCACTGAAGAGTTTATACACATTGATTTCAAAGCCCCAGAAGATCCCTTTATCATCCAGCAAGTGTAGGTGTTAAGGGACAATAAAATTTCCAACTGGAGCACATGCAGCAGTTGGGATCATTCTGCTGTGCTCTGAAAGTAAATGACATGAGCCTAATGGCTTGAGGTTGAAACAAATTAAACATGTTACTGCCTAATAAAATATGCTAATAGTGTCCTTCACAAATTAAAGTTATGTTTCTAATTTCCATTTGAATGTCCTATTTAATCTTCTTGTGGCTGGATTCTTCTTTGTACAATGTTATGATCAATAAGGCTAAACAAAAAGAAGTATCCTTGTGGATCAGATGTGAAAATGAAAAAAATAAATTCTGAAAATACAGTTTTTGTTAGTTACCACTATGATTCTCATCAGGTATCATCAGTTAATGATAAACTAGATAGTGTGTAGACTAGAAATTACATGTATGTTTTTTATAAAGGGTTTACACATACATATTTCAACATCAGCCCACAAAACTAAGCAGAAAAAAGCCCCAAAACATTCCATACCTTTCACCTGCTAAAAATGTATCTGAATAATGAAACGTGACATGAATCAGCTTTGTGCATTTTTCTGTAACTTTTATAGAAAGTTAGTAGGAAACATTTTACAGGGAAAAATTATGAACACAAAGCATATATCAATATTTTCTGGTTTATATATATGTAAGATAGGATAGAAATACTTTAAAAGCATAACAATTTTTAACAGTAAAGCTCTGTCTGGTTTTACAGTCTATTTCAAAAATTACCTCTCCCAAAGAGAATGTACAGCATATTTGGATTTGCCCTGGAGTTACAATCTGACTTTGTCACAGCTAACATTGGCAGGAGGTTGATAAGGAAACACATTAGCTTTGAGGAACTACTGGCTAGCATTTATTCCACAGGTCAATGATAAAAGTAATTTGATTTTAAAATACTGGAAGTCTCATGCTAAATGGAGAAGAGTGAAAAAAGATCTTGCACATATGAATTAAGATGGTGTAAATTTTTTGCAGCCCATGATTAAATGCACTAAAATCCCACATAAATATAGAGCTAGTGTTGAACTGCCATTTTAGATGACCTTTCCTGAAAGACTCAAAATGGCATTTAAGGTGCAGATGGTATAAATAATCCCTTCTGTTTACTAAACTTGCTCAGGTTTTTTGTAAACTTGGAGTTCATGTCAGCCTGCAGATGAAGCCCAGAGAGGCTCCCTGATAACCGGAGAACTGTGCTGAGAAGGCAAAGCAGAGGAGAGACAAAACTGTGGTGTTTTGGGCTCCTTGCTGGGGAGGTGGCCAGCAAGGGAAAGAACTGATAGGCAAGAGGGAGAAACATCCGTGGTCAGAGGCTTTTGCAGGGGCTGGGCAACACTGCAAATTTCCCCACCACTGGCACCATCCACACAGGGGAAGTGGATGGAGGGACTTTGCAAGTCACCAGGGCAGACACCCAGGACTTCCATTAGTCACATCCCACATATTCTTCCAACTTTGACTGTTTTGACCTATTGCCTCTAGCTACTGCTGAGTCTGATTAATCTGGGAGATGTTCCTCAGTTAGGGACTGGTAAGGGTAGGATCTTTCCTTTTCTTGCTGTTTCCAGCAACAAAATAACTTTCCCCATTTCCCCAGCCTCAACTCCAAGTGATTGCTGGTGAAGAAGCTATAAAAAAGCACCATGCATGTTTTTAAATACTATTAAAAAACCTCAACACAACAAACAAACCCACAAATGCTATATGTCATAGTTTGACACTCTGCTTATAAGAAATAGTGAACATTTACATGCTTGCAGACACTGTCCTGCTTTTGGTGTTGTCATTCACATTGTCACAGCTCCTTGCACTGAGAAACACTTGCAAGCTGTCCTTTAGGAAGGTTAGGTGTCTAATGTAGATACAGGTTCAGATAATCCATGGGGGGACTTATCTCCAGATGTGTTTGGCTGAGTAGAAAAAGCTGATCAAAGGTCAAACTGGCTGGAGCCATCAGTGGTGGCTGCCGAGGAGCTGGCCTCATTGACATCAACCTTTTCTGGAGTCAGAGTTGCAGCCAATTTGGAGTCAAGCTTAGGAAATGAGCTTTGGGACATCTTAATTAACATCTTCCTTGCTTCAGAGAGCCTTAGTCAGGGAAGAGACATAACTTTTCCTTCATGCTATAGTTGTTAATGTTTGAATATGTATTCTGAATGATGAGAACTTCAGTTGAATTGTCTTTTCAATGTAACAAAGGAAATAAATGGACAGACTTGGACAGACCAGGGGAGGTTCAAGCTAGCCAAATTAAGCCTGACTACTTTGATCTTTTATACAAAGTTGTATCTGTTGCTTACACAAAAAAAATTTGCAAACCCTTCCTCCAACTAGCACAATATTGTTGAAGTGAAGCAATGGTTCTAAGTAGAAGAAAGCTATTCAGTTTCTTAGAATATTCTTTATATATTTTTATGGAGTAAATCCAGTTACATGCATAAAAAATACTAAAAAGAGAAGAATCAAACATTATAATATGTTATAAAACCAGTCTTGCACTTGTGAAGTTTAATGAAGTTTAGCTACAGATTTAAATGGAGCAAGAATTAGGTCTTATGTACCCTACTGAGAAGATGTGGATAATTTCTAATGTAATGTTTATGTTCAAATATATCTAAATTTCTTCACAAAGGAGAATAGATTTTATTTAATTAGTATCTTTGAGAATCAGCTTACTTCAAACAGTGATTTATTGTTTAATTGTTATTCAGAAACACATTTCAGAGCTAATGAGGCATTTTCATGTTCAAAGAAATTTTAAATCATATTTTTCAAGCATAGCCTGCTATTTTTTTCTTCTTAAAGGCATACTTCAATCAAATTAAGAAGCTGAAAGAATATACAATTTGTTTCATGCAGAATTAAATAACCATGGTATATTACTAAGCTCAAAAGACACAGATTCAGATCCATGTTCTGGTAAATGTGTCATCTATCTTCTCAGTAACAGACGGGAACATTTGAAGCTGGACTAAACAGTGAGGTGTAGAGTCATGTTTTATAGGGATTTTAACTCTAGAAGTTGAAAAATCATAAATAAAGCCCCTAAATCAAGACTTATACCCAAAATTTAAGAGTCTGAAACCACAGAAACCTGATAGGCTAATTTTGTTTGCTTGGTTTTCTGAGACAATAAGGTACAATATAGTGATATTTGCAAATTACCCCATTCAAATACTATGATCTTCACAAAATAGGACTGGTAATCTTTTCTGGATACTCTGAAAGCTAAGATCCTCAGGCAGTCTCTTTATTCAACAGCTGAGGCTTTATGAAGACATTGTGATATTGCTGAAAGAGTAAAGATGCTACCTGCAGCAATGACCCCTTCAAAATAATAATTAACCCCCCCACAATAGTCATTGGGTATGATCTGGTTTTGCCCAGTTATATGTTTATACCTTTCTGTAGTAGGAACAAAACCTTGTAACTCTGGGGTATCTATCTATCCATTGTAGTTTTTATTCTCACCTATGCTAATGGTGATTAGATGTCCATTGCATCACAGAATTATGTTCGCTTTTTTGCCACAAAAATCCAATAACCAGTGTTTGGTCTGCTTTGACACTTAGGTTAGGGTTGTCAATAGTCCTTGAAGACTTTAATTGGAACTCACACAACTATCAGTCCAAGTTTACTTTGAAAATCCTAACTGTAAAAATGCATTCTTTTCAAAATACTGATGGACAAACCAGGAAATAAGTAAACTAGAAATTTATGTACTTCTTTTGAAGTCAAAACAAGAAATATATTTTTGCCACATGAAAAGATTACAGCTGCTAGAAAAAGAAAGAATAATTTCAAGTTTTAGAAGGGAAATTAAGGAGAATTGAGATGGGCCACAAATTAGGAAAAAGTATTTAGCAACACAGATTTGCAGGAATGTTTCATGACAGCCTGTATTTTTATTTTTGCTAGTAAAAGTAGAATTCCACATAAACAGTAAACCAAGTGTGATTCTTAGTTACTGGCATGAAATAGTGCTATTTAGTACTACTTCAAAGGCATTGAACTTCAAAGTTACAGATCCTTCAGCCCCCATTCTGGCATCCTTCTTCTGCACCACCTTCTTCTGTTCACTTGTTTTGTTTTTGAAATGAAAAATATTTTAAAAGTAAAAGAAAGGTGGAAAAAAAAAAGCCTTTAAAACGCTGCTGTTCAGATGAGTTTGCAGTTATCTTGACAGCCCAAATACAATGTCTAAAGACAGTACTTTGCAGTTTTAAGGCAGTATTTTGTAGCGCTGAAGTCAGTCCAATCTAGGGTTAGTGTAAAAGGTTAGTAGGGTTAGTTATAAAGGATGAAAACATAGCATACATGAGTACTGAGAGACTCTTATTTTCATTGAAGAGCATGTAAACTGCTCTTGCTGTATGCTGGAAACTCTTGCATAATTTTTCCTTTGCAGATTGCAGTCCTTATGCAGCAGATGGAATGGGATTCACATGCAAAGATACTATCAGATGCAAACACAGAACAAGAAGATAAAATAAAAACATGAAAGCAGAGAGGACCATAACGTTGAGATTCTGTGACTAAAGATGAGCGTCTTCTGGTAGTCAATACGCATGTGAAATCACCTCAAAAGAGAACAACAGACTACTACGCCTCTTACTTCCCCTGAATCTTATGAGGTAGGTTTGTGTACATAGACCTTTGTACCCTAGTACCAAAGACCAAAGGAAACTCAGAATGCTGTGACACAGGAAAAAAGCAGGACCCAGGTATTTCCAATGCTTTACATCTTCCTGTCCCTACCGATGTTCATCATCACAGTATATCCTACATTGACATGTGTGGTTATCCTAGTAATTCTTCTAATGTAAAGGGTGTTGCAGCAACGCAACTATTTGGGTATGCTAGGAGTTATCTGAGCATCAGGGTGGCTGTCAGTTTCTGAGCGATTATTAAGATCTTGACCTTAAAATCACATAAGCCCCAGCAATTTAAATGGGATTTTGAAAAATCTCAACATAAATAACATAAAAAGAAAATTAATGTTTGGGGTATTATTGAGCTTAGATTATTGTAATGAAGAGGAATATCTTAGTGACTGAGAGAGATTATCATTGTCCTTTGTGTTAAGGTCCACAAGGCCATTAATTTGGATACTTCAGTCTGTTTGTTGCTTAGGTTGAAAACCAAACCTGCCAGTCACTGTAGCAGCCGTTTCCTCCTGCCTCCACTGTGCCTACCAGCTTCACCTGCCTCCGCTGCTACAGAGGCTTTCTGAGGAAAATACCAAAGAATTTTACTAATAATCGGATTAGTATTGAGTTTGTGATTTGGTCTAATGCTAGACCAAATCCTGAAACTGTAAGACAAAATGTTGTCTCTACAGTCCTCTCTTTGCTTCTCTGCCATGAGGAGTTTGTGTTGGCAAAGGCTATAAAATCTAAAGAGATAGCCAGGTGTAGAGGGATGAAGCTGGGTTAATTACCATTGATAATATACAGCTGTGGGCTGGCTTCAGGGGCGGTGGGTTGGCCGATGTAGATAAGGTGCAGCTGTGGCTGGTTAAGTTAAGATGTTGGGCAGCCAATGAAGAGAGAGCAGCTGAGGAAGAAGCAGAGGAAGAAGCAAGAGAAGAGAGAGCAGGCCCTGGATGAGGTAAGACAAGGAGAAGACAGTAGAGGGACTGGCATGAAGGGTATGCTGAATGAGATGGTAAAAGACCTTGTTGCAGCTGGCTACTTTGGAGAGTGCTGTGACAGCCAGGTTGATGAAAGCTTAAAGCAAATGAGGAAAGGAGTTGTACCTCCATCCTAGATGGAGGAAGGGCAGTTCAGGTGCTCTAGGTGTTCCACAACCCATCTACAGAGGTTTCCCTTCTCCAGCAAATCTGGCAGAGACCAGTTCTGGCAAGTAAGGATGGATCCATCTGTGGTGGTAGTTACATACCCACCCAGCACAGGAAAACCAGCTCTTGGACAGGCAGCTCTATTTCCCTGAGGGAGGTGAGGCAAGAACAGAGGCTGGGGAAGATCATGCTTGAGGCCAGGTGCTGTGGCCACATCTTAATGGACAGATGCTCAACATCTGGGAGTCAGCTGAAGGAGAGCATGAGTCCCTGGAAGGTCATGCCTGTGCCAGGGAATACAACAAAGCGTTGGGCTGGGTTGAGCTCCATCCTCTTACTGCCAGCTGCACCACAGACATTGCTGTCTCTGGATCTTCCCTGCTTTTATATTGTGATGACACCTCTGGGAAAGTTCAGTCTGTTTTTCTTCTCATGAGGAAAGGCTCAGCAACTCAGAATCTGAGACGCAAACCATTAGATGTACAAGATAAAAAGACATCAGGGCAAAACCAAAGATACAATATATTCTTTAAAACCAGCCTGGTGGTTGAGAAACTCTGCTTAGAAATTCTGCAGAGACCATAATTGGGCTGTGGCTCCACATTACTCCATATTGAGAAATTGCTTTAGAGGAATGGGGTTTCCTGTCTTTAATTTTCTCAAGATGTTAAGGAAGTGATGTGCTGTTGTCCTAATTCCTGCAACAGATTGCTACGAACTTAATGCTCCCAGTATTGGAAATTGGCCAGGCATAAACAAAATAACGTTCAGTGAGGGTTGTTGTAGACCATTTCTCTTTTTCTGACTGTCCCTAGGCTTCATTTTGTGACACCAAAAGGTTTCTCAGCGTGCATTGGCTGAAATGTATTTTGAAATTATGAAGTACCTATCTTCCTTGTACTCATGGCCTGCTATTTCTGAGGGGAGAACTTGTCTTCTAACTGTAGAGGCTCTTCATAGGTATCCAGTTGTAATCTCCCACCTGAAAAAGGGAAAAGAAATAAGGAAATGGAAGCTTTTTGATTTTAAACTAAATGTTCCTGCATGCTTTGCAAATTTGAGTATGTGGTAATGCAAGTTTGATCCCTCCCATCCCCCAAAAATTAATGACCCGAGTGCTTTCTCAAGAGGGGGGAAAAAAAAAGTGAATAATTTTAATTTTGGGTGCAGTAATGAGGACAGAAACTGGATTTAAGCTATTTTAGTGGAGTAGAGGAGACAGCAGAAAGTTCAGACAATTTGTCAGCCATCCTTCCTAGCTCCTGCCAGGTACCATAGAACATAACATAGGTCAGATGGCAATTTAGAGCAGTCCATGAGGTGTAATGTAGAAAATGCCTCCAGTAGCACCATTAATATTTGTTCTGCCTTGCCTCCAATCTAACAGCAACCCCCTCAGCTACCCTTAGCTGCACAGTGCTGGGCACTGCCAAGGAAGAACTGGAAAGGCCAACTCTTTTTTTTGAGCAAAGAACTCTCTGATCATTTCTGAGCTTGTCAAACAATACTGTTAGGCAAGAATTGTGGAAATTTCAGGAAAGGCTACAAGATGTAGAAAATCATGTACAGTTCATTTGCTGTTGGGACTTTACAGCCTGCTCCATATCCTTTCTCCAGCTATGGAACATTAAGGACAAAGGGTGTAAATTGTATCTGAAAATTCAAGAGAAAGCTTGTTAACTGAGATATCAAATAAATTAACTACTGCCTTAAAGCCCTTTAGCTGGGTTTACCATGGGTTTAGAGCATCTTCCAATTAAAAACACAAAGCATATGCTGACAGCCCGTTCCCCACAGCAAGCATGGTGCCATATGTGGTTAGTTCCTGAGGGAAACACAAGGTGGGGGCTTGCAGCTGAAGGTTTGGGTGAAATTGTTGATAGGAAGAACTGTGCCCCATGGGAATGAGCACCTTTCCACTAAATATTTTCACTGTTGCCTCTAGGCAGGGTGCAGCTCTGGATGTCCCTGTCTGCAGGCATTGTCTCCACTGACACTGAATGGATCTTTTGATTTTGTTCAGGCTACTCAGTTGCAAGAAAGGGTGATGGTAAATAACCTTGGACACTAATTATTAAAAAAGAAAAAAAAAGAAAAAAAGTTGAGGTCCCATACATCTATAAGAACCTTCTGAAGTCCATAATGATTTGTTTCTGCCATGGTATTTTAAATCAGTCACTAAGGCAGAAACAGTCTTAGGTTTATGAGGACAACTATAAATGCCCAGCAGTCTAGTGGAGCTCCTGGCTGTACTTACCTTTGGGAGATATGTTTCACTCTGACATTCATAATGGAAAGGTCAGGTGGCTGTCCTGTGAGCACAGTCCCACTGGATACAAAATTTAGAATACAAATTGCAGTTTGATTTGATCAAAGTGTGTCCACAAAGTGAGTCAGGTTATTGATGAGGAGAGACAGTAAGTCATTTGGCTATTTGCTGCATTTATTTCTGACATTCAAACGGTGATAGCTCATCTTCCCACAAGGACCTACTAATATGTTAAATCAATAAGAAAAGGGAAAGCATGAACCTCATTATTTATATTTACTATAAATAGCTTGCCTGAGATTAACAAACCAGTCAGTTGGATATACAGTATCAATTTCTCAAACATTAATATTCACTCACAATTTCTATAATGCTGTATGGAATATGGTAAGGTTTATCTCTATAATTAGGCAAGAAAACAGCCATAATGGCTGACCTATCAATATAGGTAGTGATAATTAGGAAATACTGTCTTTTAAATTTTATACCGCTAAGTAATTAGATTGAATGGAATTAATGGGCCAGTGATTGTAAAAATCAGTAAGGCTTAAATTTTGAGTTATCTTACAGAATAACTGTGTGCAGCCGGTATTTGGTGACTTGTATAGTCACTGAGAACCTAAGCCGCTACAGCTACTAGAGAAATAAAGGCAGGTTTCTGAAGGGTTCAACCAGTTGCACAAAATATCAAAGGCTTAGGAAGAACACCTGAGAGTCTGCAGAAGAAATTAGTTACCTTTCTGACCCCAGAATGAAAAAGGATTCTGAAAATGACTGTCAGCACCTGTCTTTAACACCACAACCAAGAAAAAGAGGGACAATGCTCATAATTGAAAATCAGCTGAATCACAATCAGACACAAAGATCATCCATCACAGCACTGCTGTGAAACCCTGAAAAATTTAAGTTACAGTCTAACAAACATTTCCATTAATTTCAGATGGATAATTGGGCAGAGCAGAGGCTGTATAATTAAAGGGAGAGAAGAATATACACTTTTAAATGCCTTCCATTGCACAATGCTGCAAGGTACAATAATCTTGCTGCTCAGTGTGACCCTTCTCGTAATTTTTTTAGACAAATCAATGAGTGAAAAGAAAATATTAGCCTTTTTAGTACTACCTACTGCCTTTTTAAAAAGAAAAGCTGATATATTAACAAACTGTCTGTGTGTTGACTACACAGCATTTTGGTGACAGCTGTTGTAGTAGGTATTTTGGGCCTATCACTGTGGGAGAACTTAGGAAATTTTCACTGTATTAACAGTAAGAGTTTATAGTGGATCTGTTAAACAGCACAATATTTTGTATGCAATACAGAAATGAAATGGCTGTATTCTATTTCCAATGCCAAAGCCAAATTAATTCATTTTACCTTAATTCCCATTGAAAGCACAGTCTCCTAAGAAGATTTGGTTCAGTTTAATCAGCTCATTCTGAAAAATGAATTCTGAACAATTTCATTGAATGTCTTCATGTGAAGAAGCCCTTCTTCATGAGTAGCTATATAAAAATATAAGAGTATACAAAATAAACTGAAATCAGTAATTAAATCTATAAAAGTAAATCAAAGCAAGAAATGTTTATTTCAAAATAACGTTGGATGTAGGAATACATAGGTAGTAAAATGTTGTAACAGTTCGGTGACTAACTGCCATAGAATTTAAGCCATCACTCTCCCAATGGCTGAATGTGGAAGAACCTTGATTTACCAACAAAATCTATTGTGCAACCGTGCCACTGAGAGTCACGATGTGCTCACCATGACTATGGAACGAAACTGCTTTCTCATTTGCTCCCTGAGGGTGATATCTGGAAAGGCCATGGTTTTTTGGGCTATGGTGGCAACACCCAATCTCTGCCCGTGGCCTGGAGTGAAGCAAACACAATGACTATTCACTGACTGCCAGCCAGTTCATTTGCAGTTGATCTGTTCAGGGAAATTCTCTTCATAGAAGCAAGTATTATTTTCTTTTTTTGTTTCCTCTGAGATTTCTTCAGGTACCTGCTCATGTTGCTTTGTATGTTACTGTGTGCTAGCAAACATCTTGGCAACTTGACCTGCCCTTGGCTTGCATGGCCCCAGCAGGAGAGGATTGCCTGTGGCCGTGGGGGCTGCTGCTCTGAAGGCTGCTGAGCCAAGCAGGCTTTGCCACTGCACTGTATCTTATTGATTAAAGTATTTGCTTTGGCCCTCTGCATATGATCCCAGATCAACAACAGAAAACAGTTACTTAGTATCACTTCTACTGCTGTTTTCTTGAGAGTAACTTCATGAAAGTTTCCCAAGAACTACTTTACCCAAGTTAATTCAGAAGTCGTCCCTGTAGTCATTGTGCTCACTGTTCACTTCATGACACACAGTCTGATTGATATTTTTGCCCGATGAACTTACTCATAAAACCAAATTACTATTGCATAATATTTTGCTCACAATAAAATAATATATCATCTGCTTTTAAGAATAACTTTGTTTAGGTTGCACCCTGGTGGTTTTGTTCTTGCTCCTTAAACTTCTCCTTTGGGTGTAATATTTCCAAACTAAACAGAGTAACCTTTTCTTAGTTTTAATAGAATTTGAAAATAAAGAGAAATGTCTTATAGCTAGGACTTCACAAGTGTTTTCCTTCTAATGCCAGGGCTGAGGCCATTATAGCTGTCAACCTGCAAGATTAACAGCATCATAATGACGTTATCAGTTTTCTAAAAGATCTATTTATAAAATAAATGATCTACTGAAAAAAGGTAACTTATCTGTTATATATATCTACCAATACCAATGCAAAACCCTTTAATCAAAAATAACAAGTTTCAACTTCAGAGTTCAAAGTTATTTTCATATTTTGATTTGTATTGGGAAGAGTATTGGCATCCTTGTCTTCTAAATGATTTTGGATTCTAAAAACTTCTGGACAAACTGGAGAGTTCTTGTACCACTTTCTCATAAGGTATGGAAACCTTCCAGAGACATGTGCCCCAGTTTTTAATTCTCCAAGACACAACCCATGTTCTGACATGGGCTTTACAAGTATGACCATGTCAACCAGCTTGACTTGCATTCACTAAATGAGATTACTTTTACACCAATGAACAAGAAGTTCAACATTTTTTTTATTAAAGCAGAAGATTGAGCAAGACAATAACAAAGTTTAAGGAATTTCTGTCATCAGGAGTTTCTGAAGTCAGCTCGCTTTGGGCTGCTGGGGGAGCTGCAACCCACGGTGGCAGTCTGAGAATGAAGCAGGACCAGTCCTCACCTGTGTGGCTCAGGAATATGCTTCAAATACCTTGTCTTAGTTCAGCAAGTGCTCATTTGCTATACCAATGAACGATCTCTATCATTTGCTTGTGTTGCTGAGCAATAACCTGCAGCTCTGCAATAAAGACACCTGCATATACTGAGAAAATAATTGGAATTTAATTTTTCAGAACATTTTTTGAATAATTTTCACTCCTGTTGGGACCCGTGCATTGCCAGGCCTGCATTGTATAGCCCTGTGTTGTGGTCCTGTGTTGAGACAGTAACTCATCAGTAATTACTCTTGCCATGGTGTCAATGGTTGAGTCTTCACTGGGCAGTGCATCACCTGACTCAGCTGAGGCAGCAGAGAGATTAAAGCAAACCAGGTGAGCAAAGTGCTGAGGGAAGTTCTCCCTCATGCTGAGTAGGGAACCAAAGTGTCACTGCTGTAACACCATTTGGATATACCCTCTTCCTGGAACAGTACTGCTGTTCCACTGACTTTGTTTGCAAGGGTTTTCACCCTAACTGTTCCTTACTTTTATCAGAGGACAGTAAACTTGCTCCAGAAAGCCCTGCAGCGCTGTCATCAGTGCGTGCCCCTGGCGTGCAGCTTCGGTGGGTAGTGGGCTCTGCTCCCTATGCCACAGAGGCTGGGTGGCTGTGGGGGTGCTCAGCTGCTGAATGTAGCTCCCTGTGTTCACCACCAGCACGGCAGAGATCTTTACTTGCAGTCTTAGATGTGGAGCTGTAACACTGGCAGTGAACCTAGGCAGATCCTTTTTTGGCAAAATTGCACCCAGTCTGATATGTATTTTCACTTGCTGCTACTGAAATCTCCAAGTTCTTCATTATTTAGTTTTTTCCTCTCTCAGAGGAATACTTCAGAGCATCACGGGCAGCAGGTTAGCAGCTATTTCTCATTGATTCTGTCCAAACTCAGAAGCAATCAGAAAGTAGTAATCAAATTTATTGACCACTACACAATACAGACTCCAGCAGTCAAAGAAAGGTTATGACTCCCTATATACAGCAAATACTCTAATACTATTATTTCTTTTATAACTTCTGGATGAATTAATCTTCAAGAACTTGTGTAAAAGTAATGAAAGTTTGATTCCTTTGAGTATCACACTGTGGCACAACTGGTCCAAATGATGATTCCAAAAAATTGTGTTATTTTTCTTTTTAGTGCATTTTAATGCAAATAGATTTTGCAGGAAGCCTCAGAAGGTTGATTTGTGCATGTCTGTGAACAAAAGGAGTAACACTGCATGCTGTTTTGTAAGAGACTCAAACCACAGGTTAAAGTTAATTATAAGGAGATAATTTGGTGGTTGGATTACAGGTTTGAAGAAATCTTGTTGTGAAAACTAGACAGGTGATACAGAAATTAAGCAGGGAACATGGAAGGCTTTATAGCTTTACAATTGCCTTCAGGAACCGCCCAGGGTACGTACAAGGCATATACTCCACTTATGCAAAACAAACCAGGGTAATCTGAATTTGAAGATGGAGATTTTTATTAAAAACAGAACTGACCAGATGTTCGACATGAGATGGTTCATGTTGAGATTTGAAAGTCTTTCCTACCATTATTTTTACTGAAGTATAGAACAGTATAAGAAATATTTATGTTTAGACACAGCAATCTTAAGAACAATATCTGTGCTTTAGGGCTGATTGAAAGAGAAGCGACTAACATTACAAATGTCTGTTTCTAAAAACGGCCATTTATCTTACTGATATCTCTTACAAACTACTTTCAGCCTCCCTTACAAGGTCTTTAAATGTATTTAACTGGTAAATTATAATATTTATTACTATTTTGTTGTAGGGATGGTTCAATAGAAAAACCTGTGGAATGTCAGAGCTAGTCAGCCACAGGAACTTTTATAGTGGAAAGATTTTTCATCTGTCTAATAATTTTCCCTTTTTATTTCATATGCTTTACGTACCCCCAAAACAGGAAGTGTACTAGAGTAGGGGCATTGTAGCAACGCCATATAATTGGTAACAGCCTGTACACATATTGACTTTGGAAATGTTATTGAAAAGACAGTTTGGCACCAGCACAAATAGGATGATAATGATGCCCAAATTTACCAAGTTCTAGGTAGGTCTTCACGTGTTTTCTCCTGTGCATTACAACCAAAGCAGATTCTCCTCCTTTGATGCCACAGATTTGGAGGTAGGATCCTCTAAACCCAAAAAAATGTTCTATAAAGACATAATCAATGATTAATAATTGTTGATAGCAGCATGTTTTACATGGATCAGTGGAAATAGCTCAAGATCTGTCTGTGATGGCCAGCACTTTGGCCAGGAAAGTATCAACCTTTTCGATTGGCAGAAAAGAGCCTCTTGGCTCTTTGCCATGCCCTCTGTGGCCGGAGCAGGACCCCCATGCAGGGCTGCTCGCCGGCTCCAGCTGAGCAGAGCTGCCACCCTTCTCTGTGGCTCTGGACAGCTGCACAGTCTGGCCTGGGAGCCCTGTGCCTGTGCAGCAGGACAGAGGCTACCTGGAAGAGTTGGTTTAGCAGGATGGTTTTCTTTCCACTGGCTGCACTGGGGAGGAAGGATGGCTGGGGAGAGGCAGCTGCTACCCAGCAACATTTGCATTTTTGTCCTGGTCCTGGTCTGTGCTGGGGGATCTCCAGCAGTAAGCAGGATGGATGCCAGACCTGCAGAACTGCCTGGCAATAGCAGCTCAGGTTGAGACACTCTCTCTTCATGGATTCTTTGGGACTTCCAGTGGAATCTATTGCTGCTGGTTATCCCCTAAGCAAAACATGTTAATAGGTTATTACTCTTTAGAGTCCATTTTAAATATACATAAAAATAGAAACTTAAATATGACAATTTTGTTGCTATAGCATTGTGTTCCTGTTTCCACAATGTATAATATATTCATCAGATCAGCCAGCTATATTATGATTAATAAAATCACCTGTCAAAATGAATGAAGAGAATACACTTTTTGCATATTACATCTGGTTTTTTAATTATCTTTTCTTCATTGATTGCATGGCTCAGCTAATTATAGTGTGCCTTCTAGTCCTTACTTCTAACTATGCTAAGATCCTACTTTTTTTTTTTCATAAAGAGGCTTCTTAGAATGGATAGTCAAAGTAGTCTTAAGTCATATTTTCATATATAAATAGGAGCAGCAACAAAAAGGCTTTCAGAGTAGCCCCTGAAACAGTGCCATGAATAATCCAATGAAAACCATAGCATAAAAAATAGTGGTATCTTTACTACCTTGTGTGTTACTGATTTGATTCTAAAAAGAGCTACTTTGCTATAAATCAGAATGAAAATGTCAGTGCTGTAAAATTTAATTTTGGAATAAACATTTGGTTTTCAGCTGGGCCTTTGCACAGAGGCTCCGGCAAACACATTCACTTTTGTGGCAGCACCGAGCTTGGTCCTGGGGATGTGAATTACAGCATAGGATCCTTACCAAAGAGCCAAATTCTGCACAGAGTGTCTAGACATGAGATCCATTAGCTGTATTTCAACAAAAGAGAAAATGTTAAGTCACACTAGCTAGCAGCTTATGGGTGTTAATATTTTTATATGTGTCTGAAATTTAACTTGTATAGAAAAAGCCCCCATTCTGACACATCCAGAAATGCATTAGAGAATATGCCTAAATTTAAGCACTTGCATAGCCCCATTTAAGCACATACAGCTGAGCACTTATTTACATCCTCTTCTGAACTATAAGCTCTAAACTTAAAACTATTTCACTGTTTTTCTGTCCTTTTTCATGTCATCTATGGTTTCTCAAAATCTTTACTTGTTTTTCTGCCTCTTGATGGTATTTATATCCAAACATGGAGCTGACTACAAAACTACCTCTGTGGTTATTACACATATAAACAAAACTGGTTATTTCAGATTTAACTGTGGATTAGTTTGGAACAACTGTGGCATAGGTGTCAGCACACAGTTTGGCTTGCATGCTTAAATCCACAAAACTAGAAGCTGCAGGACAAAATAAGAATCCAAATAGCCATAACACAGTGAAGTAGTAAAGCATGTGTTTAGATACAAGAATGAATTTGACGCTTTGCTGAACTGGAATCAAAAAGAGCTGTACTAGATACTTGCTGGATCAATTCCTTTTACGGTGACTGTCTGGCTAAGCAACATAAAGACAGTCTGATCCTTACATTATCTTCTTGCTGACCTAGAAGTGCCACCTTCTTTTCCACATTAAGTAAATTCCTCTTACTTAATGTTTGTTTACCATTTTTGGCTGAACAACCCTTTCCTCTCCATTCTCTATTGAAAGGATGGGGGATTTCTCTCCCATGAAAAACTTCCAGACCTAGTCAAAAGCAGAGTACAGTCACTGTATCATTACAACTACAGGATGCTCTACTGCTGAAAATTATGTTGTGGTTTAATCACCTTAAATAAACTTAATTTCTAATGAATGACAATATAGAACTCAAGGAATTATTTTCCTTAATTATCTGCATCTGTTCCCCAGATGGTGATTATTACTGGCTCTTGCATAGCTTTTCAATCAGATGACACCATAAACTGTTTCATGGTGAAATCTGGAAGAGGTTTTTTTAATTCTTAGTGTAACGTCATCCCAGTAAAAATATTACAGAAAACACTTTCTAAGTGTTTGTTCTGCAGCCCCACAACTTGATACCGTATTATATGTACCACAGTTCTTGCTTTGGTTTTATCATCTGCTCCTTTTCTGCTTCAAAGCTGCTTATTAATCATAACTGAAACAGTTTTTTCATAGCTCAAGACCACTTTTGAAACCAAATCCTACTCCATACACAACTAGTCCCATTCATTACATGAATAGATCATGTTTTCAGCAAAATACTAACTGAAAGCAACTACACTGCTGAAATTACTGTAGTTCCTCTTGAAAAATGGGTCCTAAATAATTTTTGGCACTTTAGAACATTCTGTACAAAACTGTGTACTGAGCCTATGGGAATTTTTTTATATATCTGAACAAGTCCCTATGCCATATCATGGAGAAATGTGCAAACTGGTAAAGAGATCTTTTATTCTATTAGCATATTCTTAGAGGTGGCAATATCTTGAAAAATAAGGATTGCTTCATTTCCTCCCCAGTGAATTAATTTAATCTTTTTCTTGATTATTGTGGATATTAAGACTAAAATAAACAGCAACAAATTCCAGTGTGCCCACAGTCAGACAGACCAGCATTGTAAATCCTGGATTGGGCTAGTTCTTGAATGTAACATTTTTATGAGTGATGACTATCTAATTCCCTGGGGGAAAAACTGAGTCCTGATGTTGGGTGAACTACTTCTGTTGTTTTACCTGCCTGTGAACCTAGATGGATGATGAAATTAATGAAATGCAGAGCTTCTTTTGAAGGCAACAGGATCTGTTGATCCTGTTGTGCACACATTATGAAAGTCTTCACCCAGACTTGACAATTATCATGCTCAACCATTGGAGTCCTTTCAGACTCAGTGGGTTTTAATCCACAGGGTGATCTCCTCAGTAGACAGCAAGGATGTGTTTTTAGGGTGGCACCTGGATAGTGCCAGTCATCCCATCTGTACACGTTCCTGGGGGAAGCATAGCAGTCCTGCAGGCTGATGAAAAAGCCATCATCAGGAAAATGGGTGAGGTCTTCCCTTTCCTTGTTGACCTGCTCCAAGCAGCAGGACCTGTAGTGGCAAAGATGCAGCCCTGTCTGGAGGAGGAAGCTGGACCAGCAGATCCTGCTGGTCCCAGACCCGGACCCAGCTGTGCACCCCCTGTCTTGGGGTGTAGCAGAGATGGGCCTCCTGCACTGACTTTGCTCAGATTTATCACCGCCTGACACCCCTCCCATGGTAGCACTGAAAAAAAGAGATTCCTTTGCTCACATGCCACACATACCACACCAAACCTGGAGAAAGGAGGTTGGTGGAGTAGGAAGGATGTCATCCCAAAAAGGTTTTCTTCCCCACAATGTTTCTTTCTGATAGTCATTTTTATGTGTTGCTTTATAGTATTGAAATGATGTGAGATCATGATGGGAAAGAGCAACATTTGTACGTCATGTTAATAAAAATGTTCTGAGACAAAGCAGCTCTGGCTTGTTTCTGGTGTTTCTCATATATCTTATGTATCTTATTTATTTGTGTATAGCCTAGGCTGAAGAATTGTCTAGGTTTCTTTCTTGGAATGTGAAGCAAGAATAATATCAGGAAAGTGCCATTTATTTTTTATTACCTCCTCTTAGCATTACTGGAAAGAATAGTAAAAAAAAAAATGCTTCACACCTTCTACCTCAGAAGTAACACTGTTGGGCAGGGGAGAGGAGCAGGGGGATCTGCGGCTCTGCATTAGTATTGTAGGAATCATGATTTTACAAGCAATGCCAATTTATAAAGAATTTTCCTTAATTTGCCGTTGGTCATGATCAAAGCAAATGCTTCAGATGAGCAAACTATTCTAACTGAAGCTTTTGGTGCGGCATTTTATGCAGTCTGAGTATGATTTAAAATGGAGTAGAGGAACATTTCTAAAATGAGAGACAGAAGAAAGCTTCACTGAAAAGTGAAGGATCTCACATATTTACTCACTGAAAAAAAATAAAATTACAGAAACTTTTATCTGCTGTGCTATTGCTAAAGATGATACTACCTTTGCTAGTCCCATGTTCTCTGGCATTTGTAATGCCTCAGAATACAGCAGTAAAAAACAGTAGATGAAGCTGGATAAACTAAATGGAAGAACAGAAGCTCGTAAAAGAACTAAATGTTCTCCAGACACAGCTGTGAAATTTCAGTGCTTATGCGTATAACAGACTGCAGGCTCCAGAATTTTTAAGAATACCTGGGAGAAACCTTAACTGGTTTCACATAGTACAGTGACCTAAATAGCTGTTTGTCAAATCTGTGTTTTCATTTCAAGTTAACATTAAACTTTAACTTGAAAGTATATGGAAACTTTTGGTGAAAATAGTGCAGCAGCCAGAGTATCTTTTTGCAAATGGGAGCAAAATGTCAGTCCAGGAGGCTTGGGTCAGACTGTCACAGCTTCAGAAAAGGCCTCACCATGCAAAGACCGTATTTTTTCTAAATAACCTTGACTGTGAATGAACTCATATTTCTAGATTTTTGCTTTAAAAACATCAGTGAAATTTCTGTAAATGCTCATTATTGGCCCAATCTTATTCCTGCAGCTGCTGAGTTCTCCCACTGAATGACACCCCCCCCTCCCCGAGCAGCTTTGAACAGCCCAGTCCAAGAAAGACAATATTGCATTCTTTATAAGATCCTGCACTCCCTGCCTACTTTCGTGATAAAAAGTTTATGACACCCTAAATCTGGGATTCTCCTTTGAAACAGGAAGTACAGGCTGGTGGGTTAAGCTTTTCCAGCAGTTATCTGCTTCAGCTTTGCTCTCCATCACTGATTTCCAGCATGGACTTTGGCAAATCACCAGCACTGTACACTGCATGCATGCAGTGCTGCGTTTAAGCTGTGCTTCTTTGCTGTCTCACTTATGTGAGCGCTGAGATACTGCTTCCACAGCCAAGTGCTACGTGTGGACACAGCTCTGGCATCCAGGTGTGGTACTCCCAATGAGTCAGTACATCTTCCTCTTTTCCAGCCGAGCAGACGTGCCCTGCCCTTTGGTCTGATGAGACTTCTGTGCACTGTGCACAGTGTAGAGAGTCTCCAGGCTCACGCAAGGTGATGTGTGAATGATAGATGCGGTAACAGAGCTCTGTTCTCAAAGAACCTGGCCTGCACAAATGTTTAAAGGAGAACAACGTATTTTGGTGATGTCAAATGTAATTCTAACAGAATTTAATAAGCTGTTTGTGGATACACTGAATTTGTCAAAAGTACTTGCTAGCTCTGACTAGAATTGTAACGACTGGAATATTCACAGGAGATCAGATCATTAAATAAACTGTTGTGCTTGTAACCGTCACTTGTCAGAAGAAGATATTAATGAGCATCTGTGTCACGGAATAAACTGTTACAAAAAATGAAATAAGCAATACCCATTTTCACTAACAATTTAGTAAGTCAATAGATTGTACTTTTATTGCCTTGCTGGTAGGGCCGTAAAGTATTATTCAGGAATAGTAAAATAAATGAATAATGGTTGTGCCTGTTTCTCATGCATGGGAAAGTTAATGCAGCAACAACATTCTTATTTGTTGTTGGAATATCTTTTTTCCAAAACATTGTATTACTCATTCACTCTTAAAATATCAGATGCATTAATTATATGGAGACATAGAAGGGCTTCACATTCTTTGGATTACTACCTATCATGACTTAAAAAAATACTATTTTACTGGTGTTCTGTGGTGTAAATATTTTGATTGGTAAAGCACATTTAGATTCCAAAATCTACCTGGTTATAATTCTTGTTTCATTTCCAAAAAATCCTGTAATGCTAACTGCATGCTGGCAAATAGCAAGGAGATCGATGGGTAAGAGGACTTCCTGGGATGTTGCTGGAGGATGATCTCAGGTGGCAGGATTGAAACTTGATGTGATTCATTCTCAAACACCAAGTATCCCTGCTGGATTCCTGGTTTCCAGGCAGATTTGAGTGACCTACCACTGTGGGTAGTGTGGATGACTGGGGGATCTGCAGTGAAATAGGAGTTGAATCAGAACTAAGATCTAACAAGGATGTTACTGCTTTCAAGAACAGGGGTGTTGTAGTAAAAGTAGCAATTATTTGCATAAAACTGTGATCTGGGTCTGATCCAACATTTATTCCTCATGTGGTAGGGTCTAGGATATTACTATGTCAAGAGTTTTCCTGGTTCAGACATGCCCCAGAGAGGGACAGAGAGCACCCTGTCAGGTACTTTTCTATTAACTTAAATCTATTTAAGATAATTTCACTCTCTAAAAGAGAAATACTGCAGTCCTTAAGTAAGGCAGAAATTAAAAACCTCAAAAATATTGTTTTCTGCGCTCCATGTACTTCACTGCCCGTTCTGCTTGGTCAAAAAGATTTTTTTTTCTGCTTTAGGCAAGAATGAGTTTGTGTTTACTATGCATATATCAATATGCTTTTGACTGTCTGGGATTAAACACCACAAAGACAGCTTATGACCCTCTTCTCAGTGCATAAGGACAGGGTAAGCAGTCATGCAGACAAAGACTAAAATGCCCTGAAAGCTTTTTTACCTGTAAACTATTGCTCAAGAGTCTTCTTAGCACACTCCACAAAGTCAGGAAACTACAGATGCTGGTTTATCTGGCTGCATGTAACTGATATACTCACTTTTCTTTATTTGCCAAACAGACTTGTGTGAACATTTATTAATAAAATCGGCTCATGTGGAAAGCAGCTAGTCCAGTTGCCCTACTCTTTAGACATCTGAACCACCTGAACTTCTACTAAAGAAAACTGCTGCTTCTCATTGTTTGATTTTGTTCGGTAAATAAATGAATGCACACATTAAACCCCCTTACTTTTCTTTTCTGCAATGCAAACTATGCAGAATTTATCTATCTTCTGTTTTTAAATACAGAAAAGATAGTTCTTTGAGGTAGTAATTTTCTTTGATATTCTGTTGTTGACTTGAGTGTTATTACTCTGTGATACCCAGGTTTTTATAAAATTTTCCAAGGGCATTCTCTACCTCATCTGTGCTAGTTTATCAGATCTCCCTTATCCCTATGGGCTCACCATCCTATGAGATTTTTTCTGATGTTTTTTACTTAAGCTCTTATCTGCCCTCTTTACACTGGCACAATTTCGTGGGAGATCCTGTTTTCTTCAGCTTACAGTATCTTTTCGTGAAGTTTGGAAGTTTATGTAGTTTGCTGCTTAATTGCAAAACTGAAAGAAATTTATCCCTTTTTGCTTTATGTTTCATTTACCAAGATGAAAGCTTTAGTAATAATACTTTGCATTATTGCCTTACTTTCTCTTATCTCTTGAGTCCTTACTCCATTTTTAGAAGCCTGTAAATACCTTAAGCAGAAGTTAATATGTCTAAGTTAACTCCTGGCTGAATTAATGCCAGAAGGAACCTTATCCCTTTTTGCTTTATGTTTCATTTACCAAGATGAAAGTTTTAGTAATAATACTTTGCATTATTGCCTTACTTTCTCTTATCTCTTGAGTCCTTACTCCATTTTTAGAAGCCTGTAAATACCTTAAGCAGAAGTTAATATGTGTAAGTTAACTCCTGGCTGAATAATGCCAGATAGATTTAGTGATGATTAATTAGATCACCTCACTCTCTTGAGGTTGAAGTTGAGTGATTTTCTAAGGTGCTGGAGAAATGGGGTATATTGATGCTGGAATGTAAGTCATGTAGTTGTAGCCTAGAAAACACTGTTCTTGTATTCAAAATCTTTCATTCTCCATTCATTCAGATCCCATCCTAACAATCTGCTGGTTATTGAAGTCCACCTTTATGGCCTCATTGAAATTCTCTTCCTTTTCCCTTTCCGTTTCCAACATTTACTATGGCCACCCCAAAATATGAAGACAGTTGACCTTGCATGTAGGTACATATAGAAGTTATTGTTAATGTTCCCTTCAGGGTACCTTTGATACAAACACATCTGCCGTTAGTATCTAACAGCTCATCTGTTACAAGAAATGGAAAATGACAAAATCACGAAAATTTTTCCCCTCTCCTACTGACAGTCATCAGGATCAATATAAGGGCTGTGCAAGTGTCATCTTCAGGTATTTTCCATCACTGGTCTGCAGGTTGGTTTATTGTAATAGGATACTGCTGTATTTATCTTTCCTATTATTTATTACTGTTATTATTTTAAAATCCTCTTTATTTCTGACAGGGTCTCTTCGTCCTTCAGTGTTTACAGAAATAAACATCTGTTGGCTGACTCACCATTCTGGAGTTTACCAGGCTTTCTGCTTTCCAGGTGGACTTCTCTCCTGTCAGCCAGCTAGGATGGTTATACGTTGATGAATACTGACACCTGTTAAGTGTTCTGGTATTCAATCCCTTAAATAAAATGGCCTTTATCCCTTTAAAAGATAAGAGATAACCAATATGCAAGGCAGTTTTCAGTCTGTTGCAAACACTGATATACTCTTAGGTCCCCATTTATTGGGTGGAAGGGAGTGTTTCACCCTTTCTTACTGTGTAAGGAAGTTTTTCTTGCAATGCCAGTCTGGGTTAACTTGAGGGAACCTGTTTGAATATTCATCAGAGATTCACTTCTTAAGACCCTTGCTCAGAGACATAACTCAAGTCATCTGAATTGCTAACCCACCAGCACAAGATAATTAGAGATCTTTCAAAAGTGACATGCTTATTTATACTTAATTAACGTAATGTTGCTCAAGACAGGGAAACAAAGGAATGGACTATAAGGAGCAATAAAAACCAGAAAAGCGTAATCATTAAATTTCAATCTATTTGAGTTATGTGCACCACTCAACCAGCTTCAGCTTCAGCTTCAGGGTGAGGAGAGAAACGCACACCGTTCTGTGCTCTTTTCTTCAGACATCTTGATCCACACAAATTTGTCTCTTTTGGAGCTGGCTTTGGAATTCCTGAAGTTGCCTGTGAAACTCAGCAAAATCCCATCCCAGACTTTACTAATATTACTGAGACAATATGACATTGAAACATTATATGATATGAAGGTTCATCATCCAAATGTAAATGTGGCCATAAAAATTTTGGTGTTCAGTGATGAAGTCCTAGGTACAGAGCTAACGCTAAAGAGACTTGTTATCAGAAGGAAGCTACAGCATTTAATATAGCATCCTCTAGCCTCCAAATGATGCAGGAAGAAATACAGGTGTGAATTAGCTACTGGAAAGAGACCTAAAGCAGGTGTGTTACTGGAGGTTAAGAGGTAGCTTATAAAATGTACTTGTTTACAACATCCCTGAGAGCTGCCTGAAATGCTAGGGGTCATGGCTAGATCTGGATCAGCTCTAGTCAACAGACTAGTCTGGCTTTTGTTCATTTCTTTGTTCATTCCTCACATCATTTTCAGACCAGGTCTCCAAAGAGATCAGGCTCTGTATCATATGCTTGGTATGCAGATGGATGGTTTAGCAGTCACATAGCAGGAAACTTAGCTTCCCATTGATAAGTGTGTTGCATGCAGATTCTCCATTGTGTTTAGCAAATAAGTCCCAAAGAGTATTGCCCTGCACTTGGTCAATCATAACATCTCCCTCCTAGATGAATTGTTCTCATGGAGTCTGAGCTGTTTACTATGCAGACTGCTTTAAATGCCTAGTTGCCTATTTACAGCAAGTAAGAGGAAAATAGTATCTTTGAGGTCTCTACTCCCCTGTCAAACTTGCCTTAATTGGCCCATGGCTTATTCTGGGAAATGAACAGGTAGAGAGATACATGCAACGTGATCCTCCACTCCTCATTTCCTTAGCAATCAGTGCTAAAGAGAGCATCTGTGCCAAGGAGCAGGCTGTCTCATCTAGACAAGACAGATCATATATATATCTTATATTTTTCAGAAGTGGAATCTGGACATCTTTTCTTCTTTTTCCCCTCAAACTCCTTCTGTCTAAGAGCAACCCTGTCTGCCAGCTCTGCAGGAGTCTGAGTGCTTCCTAGGCTGGCTGTACCTCCAGCAACGCCTGTTTGCTAGGGCCCATGGGGGACCTCCTTGGGACACGATCCATGGGCGAGCCTGGAACGTGTGCCTGTGCTGGTTTGGGAGCTGGTGTGGAGTGGGGCATCCTCTCCTGGATCCTCCAGAAAGAATTGAGATCTCTTATGCAGAAACAGCTCTAAGGCCTGAACCCACACACGAGGCACCTCTTTGAAACCATCCAGGGGCTCATGTTTATGCTCACCCTAGGTGTGAGTATCCCAGGTAAAGCAACAGAAGTAGACTTCAGGCTTCAGAAGCCTTTAAGAGCTTCACAGAATGCATAGCGGGTGCTTTTAAGTTTTAGCTGTAATTCATTGCATATTATTTATGTGCATACACGTTATTTTTATGCATATGCATTGCTTAGATGCATTATTTATAGGTAGTAATAAGCATATTGAGGGTTATTTATTTATACATCAATTGTATTCATTCTTATGAGGTATTTGTACTGTGGTTACTACAGATTCTCATGGAAATCCAGAATAGTAATGTCTGTATCATTTTTAATTGGGTATCTGAAAGAGGAGTCTTCAGTCTCTAATTAAGAAAATGGAAGCTCACTGTGTCTTATCAGGAATTCCACAGTGAACTTCACTAACCTGACAGTCCTTGCCTATGCTTCATTTTTAGCTTTATCAACATTATTTTTAATAGGCTACCTATATTCTTCTTTCAGACACTTATTCCTTCCACTTCAACCAAGGGATAGTAAGATAAGGCTTAAAATATCTTGTCAAGAATTAAAGAAATCACAGCTGTTTGCCCTATATACCTTACTGTCAAGGTAACAGTTTTGGATCAACTGTAAGGTCCTTTTACAGTTTAAAAGATGAAGACTTCTGATTTAATTTGTATCAATATGTGTCTGGAGGACCAGAGGAGAGCATGATTGTTAGATGACAAAGTTTTTACTAGCTTTTGATTGCATTGAAACCAGCCTAATTATGTAATTTAAGAAAACAGCAGAAGATCAGGAACAGTTGTAGATTCATACCGCTAGGACAGATTTAGGGTGGGCATTCCAGAATTGTAAGGCAATAGGAAAGGAACTGCATATCTTTTGAGCTGGAGGTGAAGACACAAATGTAGAAAATACAGTTTGTAAAAGATTACAAGTTCACTGCCATAGACACATGCTGCTACATGACAAGCCTTCAAAGCAGGGGCTCTGAATTTGATATACAGAGCACTGGGGAGCTGGTATAAGTCTGAGTAGAAGGGTGAGAGGGTGAGTTTGGAGCTGTGTGGAAAAAAACTAAGTAGTAAGAACACTTAGCATGAAATTCTGGAAGATATATCACTTTAGCAGGTTTAGAATAGCTGAGTAAACAAACCTTCAGCATAATCACAAGACCCGGACCCATTTCAGAGGTGATTTTACGATAATATAAACAGGCTTCTGATGATGCATGGGCTAGCTTGGACAGTGTAGTCCATTACTGCAAGTCATATTTGTTAATATTTGAATTATTAATTTTAACCTGACCATATATCAGGTGGTGAGGTGCTATAGATTTACCTTAATAATCCCAAGAGAGCTGTGCATGTTCTTAGCTGGCTGTAGAGCTTATGAACCACTATATATTGCATTCATTTTGTGCTGCAGTGTGGCAAGGGATTGCACCAGAGTAGCTGTAGGGTACTCTCTGACTTGAAAAGCCCAGGCTTCTCAGCCTTCTTTCAGGTCTGCGTGACACTTACACCAGAGTTAAAGTGGTGTGGAGTGGAGACTGGAGGCTCTAATTAGGTGCAGTACTGATGGATATTTGAGTACTGAGAAGATATTTGACCTGGTATGGCCTATTTTTCCCGTTTTGAAAGCTGCTGTTTGTGTGGGAAGCTGCAGCCTTGTATTTACATAGTGGAAATGGCTTTTCCATAAAAGCAAAAAGCAAACAAGGATCTCTCAGGGATAGCTGTGTGTCTTCACAGCTCAATGCACAATCCTCTTTCTGAAGGATTTTCTTTGTCAGACCTTAAATCTTTCCATCTAGGACAGTTACAATGACTTTAGTGTACAGTTACAAAAGGCACCTAAGCAATTATGTTTTGCTTATGGTGAAAGATCTTCTTGTGGAGGAGAGTTCTGGAATTAGTCTGACAAGCAATGTAAAGAGCTTCAGTCAGAGGTGGAGAAAGCAGGGGCATTCAGGAGAGAGTTTTAATTTCCATTTTGTGAGGAGAAAGAAAAAATATGAATGTGGTTGTGGAGACAGGAAGAGCTGAGATCTGCTGGGAATGTCTCGTGCTTGTCCACATGGAAATAGAAACTGGAAGATAATTTAGCTGGTAAAGAACTGTCCTGCTGCTCAGAAGTTAGGATTTTTTTTCTTTTCTTCTTTGGGAGAAGCAACAGTTTCCTTCTCAGAAATTGCAGGAACAAGAACACAGAAGCAAGATACCCTGGAGTCTCAAAAATGTTGGTTTAGCCACAGTTTTTTTGTTTAAATTAATTGGCAGGTTTGAGGTATGGGCAGAGATTTTCCCTTAGGTTAGGCAAGTAGGTGCTGTTGTATGTTTCTGTCTTGTAAAACTGATTCTGTAACTGGAGGTCTGGCTTGTACCCCAGTATCATCTGGGAATATTTTGCTTGTCAAAACACACACAAATGTATTTTAAGAGGTCAAAACCCCTTTCCCCCTAAAACCTCATTCTCCTTTCATCTGCTCCCACTTGAGAGTTTGTGAAATGGTCTTGCAAGAAAAAAAAATCTTTTATTTCAGTTTAACAGTTTTTAAGACACTTTCTAATGTGGCAGCCATAATTACATCCAAACATCAAACGTTCTACAGTGCCCTAGGGGTTAAGGGGAAAAGAAAAATAAGTTAGACAGAAAAGGAGTGATGTTTCATATAGCTTATGTGAAGACAGTCATCTAATAGATCACGACCTCTGCTCTAAGCACTTAACTGTTAATCAAGGAAGTAATGTTTCCAAGTTTCTGGAGTCAGAAGGCTTTGGGAAGTATCAGTGTTTATAGTGATTTCTGTTCACAAAAATTATTTCCCTAGAATATTTTGCTGACCCTCTTGACATGAACTTGAAACCATGTTCCAGTGTTCAAAGACCTAGCTCCAGAAAAGCCAGGTGCTGGAAAGAACTGATTTATAAAAGAACTTTGCTGAAAAAGATAATGATGTGCTACATCAAATTAGTTAAAATAAATTAAAAATTGTGATGAAGATTACATGAAAGTCATACATACATAACTAGTATAACTGTTATAAACTTCAAAGAGTTGCGTATTGTGATTTCCAGGTTTTTCTTTAAGGTGTTGGAGAAGAACCATCAGGTGTTCAGAATAAATCTCATCCAAACTTCAGATGACAAGTTGCAAGGAAGAAAAAGTTTTTCTGTATGGGTAGGCTGGGACCTGAGCACAGAGAAGAGTTCAATATCAAGGCAGAGCCCTTCTATCAAAATGTATACTAATGAGGAAAAATATATAGCACAGACACAGCAAGGAGATGTATTTATCTTCCTACTCTGAGTTTACTGGAACTAACCTTTAGCCTAATTTCAATACCTGAACCAATGTGATCTTTTGTGATAATTTCTAGATGTTGAGGTGAAATGTTCACTGATTTTACTGCCTGTCATACATCATCATTTTTCTCAAGTCATCTTTCTTTCACATTTTTTGCACCCAAATTACACCATAAATTCTAACTTATAAAGCAAGGTTGTTATATATCCCCTAGCAGGATTTAAGAATAAGGTTTAATGCTTTATAAGGTGTATTAACATTACTAAACCCCCTCTAGCACTCTTTGTGTACATTTCCTCTTTGATGTATACATAAGGAGCAATCACTTATTCCCATAAAACACTTGGTGTACTGAAGCTATGGAGTATGGCTGGAGTCTCCTGCAGAACTCCGAAGAGCCTGCAGTGCAGGTCCTGGTGCTGGCTTTAGGCATCACTCTGTTTAATTCCGCCTTTGGTGTTCAGTTTTCATGGTTTGCTCCTTCTGTATTGAGCGAAGGGTTTCTGGAAATACATTCTTTCACATATAAATGCACAGATCCTGAACTGACTGTTACCACCTGTCCAAAGTTTAGGAATTAATACAAAGCCTTCTGCTGGCTTCCAAAACATGAGTCGGTGGGATGGACATCATTTGATTATCTTCCTTACAGGAGGTTTGTTCATTGATATTACTATAAAACAAAAAACCCAAAACAAAAACAAAAATAAAAGGCACAGTGGAGCTGTCACCAAGGTTTTAACAAGCCTTCTTCTCTGGGGAGCAAGTCTCACTCCCTGCCATGAGAGGAGCGTCTCCGATCTGCATGTCCAAGTCTTTCCCTTGCCTGCATCAGAGTAAAACTTGTGTTAGCTGTTCTGCCAGGAAACATCACCAGCTTCTCAACTCTGTTGCTGGGCCTCTGTGCTAGGACCAGGCATGTTGCCACAAGGTTGGTGCCGTAAGGTTGATATTTGCCACCACCCTGTAGGCACTGGTTTTCCACAACATGGAGGTGATTGATGGCTGCCAAGTGATGGATCAGTGTGTCTGACCCTCTGTTCTTGAGGGACAGCCCTGGCCACCATTTATGGCCACCTCCCCATCAACAAATGCGGGGTTTGGACCTAGACAGCACTACACATCTGGGTGAGCAACAGAGGGGTCAGTACTTGTGGATGTAAAGGCTCTGAAGTGGTCTGCTGGAAAGTGTTCCTGCTATCCTACAGCAGCATTGTCCCTCCTGGGGACCATGCCAGGGGAAAGGAGGTTAGCCATACCCTCTGGGGTCACCTTGACCCCACAGAAGGCTTGCTGGGACTGTATGGCTGGTTTTGTCTACTGCAGGTTGCTGATTCAGGGCAGATGTCTGCAGGCAAGACTGAGCTGCCTCCAGGGCAGTGTATATACCACATGACAGCAAAAAGTATGTGTGATGTGCCCAGAGGCACTTCATGGGGCATGGGAGTATGTGAATGTGCAGAGCCCAACAGGATCATTTTGGAGGCCTGTATTTGGTGGAAGAAGCTAAAGTGCTGTAATCTTGACCACGTTGTTTATAGAGAACAGCTCCCAAAAGACCTAAATTTGTCATCTCCGACACAGCTAATTGGTTTGCTATGAAACGACCCAGGAGCAACTATTTATCCTCACATCTGAAGTTATCTCTCTGGTGCTGATACACCTTGTGGTATCACATTCTGATACGGATTCTATTTTTTTTTCCAGCTGATAAATCTCAGGTTGCAGCCATTACTCCCTCAGACTGTCTGAGCAGATCCAGCATTTCTGGTATGCTTTTCGAAATTACCGTGGAGATGGAAGATTAGGAAAATCAACTGAAATAAATATTGTATTATTTCCTGGCAGGTGAGAATGCTGCTTTGCTAGACCAAATGCCACTTATGTTCATTTGGCTAATAAATGCTCGTTTCACTATGTGAGACAGAACTTCCTCTTGCATGCCCTAAGATTAACAAAGCATGCCTGATACAGCATCAAGTCTCTCTGCCTTCTTTTAAAATTTATTAACAATCTACACAATAACAAACATCAAACAAATGTAAGACTAGTCCTCAAAGCAAAGTCAATTATCAAATCAACCCTTCTGGATGTAATTTGATTAACTGCCAGAATCCCTCCCATACTTCTCTTCTGAGGATATTATAACAGGCACTAAGTTAATGACGGAAAACACAGACTTAATTAACAAAATAAATGCCGTTTTTGCCATTTCCCCATTTAATAGGGGCTCTTATAAACAGGAGACACATAAGAAGCTCAGATGTATGATCTCAATCAACTTTTATTTCTGTATTGTGAAGAATATATATGAGAAAATCCTCTAGGTTCCTACAACTGCTCTAATCTTTATGGTATTGCCTTGTCAAAGAGATGGTGGCAGCTCTGAGTTGTCTAGAACACATCCCAAGTGACTAAGAGCAGATGGAAGACAGGATCAGATATTCTTACTGTGCAGGAAAGATATTAGAGCTATTACACAACTCAGAAGAAGATGGTGTCAGCTGGACCCCAGAGTCCCTTAGGAACTTCAAGGGGCTGCCCTCACATTGCTTCTCTCCTCTGCCACTCAACTGGTTAGACAGCATGTAGCTCCTAAAGCACCCTCCAACTTCACAAAGAGAAGTGACCACTGCTATGAATAGATGGGAGACAGAGTGACTCTATGTGTGCAATTGGATGAGTCTGATCTGACTTCCTCCATCTTTGGCAGCTATTTAGGATCATGCTTTCTGGAGAAAACAGTTATAGGACTGGACATAAATGCAACATAGGGAGCTTAAAACAAAGTGGGTTAAAGAGAATGATAGATCATAGGAGCAGCACAGACATTCCGCTCCTGGCTCAGGTGGGCCAAGAGGTGGCCCCAACAGTGGTTTGCAGCTCCTTCCTGAGTCCTTTTCAGCTGCCCTAGACTGGGATGTGGTGATTGTGGAAAAGTAATCTGGCAGTATGGCAGCCCTAGATCATAGGGATACAGGCAGGGCAGTGGTATGATTGTACAAGTCAGATCCAGGGCAGCTTCACATAATCATGGTAACTACATCGAGATGCACTCGCTTGGTGTGTTTCATCTCCAGCTCTGCCACAGGCGACTTCTTAAATATCTGGAATGTGCTCCTGCACAGTCGTTGAGGAATGGCCTGGATCCACTGCCTGGAATGGGATTGTCCTGCAAAGAGGATCCAGGAGGAACCTCTGCTTCCTGGGCCATGTCCTCTACAACCCAATAAAGCATCTGTCTCTTTGGAACATCACACATCCCTACAGTGTCCTTTGGACAGAGTTGCTGTTGCTAACCCTGAAACTCACACAAATAACAGGCAGGCTGCTTGCACCCCTCAGAGAAGTGTGTTCACAGCCTGGCACGCAGCGTGTGCCTCATGGTTTGTGTGTGTGTGTGTGAGAGGTGGTGGTGTGAGAGGCTGCAGGGCTTGCTGGGATTGCCACAGGGAGAACTGGTACTCTCTTGATAACAATAGTGAAGTCTTTAAGGGGTCATCTTTCCCCTCCTGGTGCTCTTGCAGCCATTTGCTGTTCCCTGGCTAAAGTACATCCTGACTGCCCTTGAAGCCCTGATGTCTCCCTCTTTTCTTGCAAAGGGAAGCCTGCGAGGCCATGTTTCTCCCTGGGCTGCCCAGAACAGTGGGACAGGACGTGCTCCCATGTGCGTGGGGCCTCCGGGCAGGTGGCTGCCTCACAGTGCCCCATGTGTGCCGGGCCACCTGCTGCCACCAGCTGCCTGAACTTCTCTCCATGAGCAGCCTACCTTGTGCCTGCTGCCACCACTCCACTGGCATGGCTTCCTCCTGTCACCATGGCTCCAACCTGGCTTCCCCACCACTAGTCTCTGATTCACAGCTGTCTCCCCACCACTGTGCCTTGCTGCCCACCCACAGCAATGTCTCCACACCTGCTGGCCCTCCCCAGCCTCCTTAACTCAGCAGCTGCCACATGCTCATCAGTTGTTTGCAGCACATACACACTTCCCTGAGGAACAAACAAATACATCTGCTGCTCAGGCAAAGAGATGAGGAAATGGATTTAATCTCCAAAACAATCTGTCTGGGGACTCCTCAGCCATACCTGAGGGAAAGGCATGGGGCAGAGGTGAGGCAGGAAGGGCAGAAGACCCTCAAAGGGCGTCAGGATGGGTGGGGCCTTCTGGAGGGGCAGGGAGAATAAAAGAGCTGATGAAGGCAGGGGAGTGGGGCTGGGGGAGAAGGAGCTGTCCTTCAAGGGTCATGTGTGGGGTTGCTGCACGCAAGATGTCCCTGGCTGCCCCTGGTCTATCCAGCTGCAGTGGCGATGGGGACCGTGAGCCAAGCTGGCAGTGGGACCCCTCTGTGGGCTGGTCTGTGCTGAAAGTGTCTGGCTGCATTGAGGCAGCGGTGGGTGCTTTGTTTTGGTAAGCGACGTGGCTCTGTGAATGCAGATGTGTGCTGCTGCCTTCTGGGGTGGCAAGAGAAACTCCAGCTGGAGCAATGGCCCCCTTGGAGCTACTGCACTCCTCTCCACAGCCATGAGGGCGTTATTACATGCTGCTGAGGGTACATCTGATGTGGCCTGGGTTAGGGTGGTAGCTGGGGTTTTATGCTCCAAAGCATAGCCTGTTGCTGTTTTAGTCAGCAGTGTGGAAGTGTTCATGCACGCACCACATAAATTTAGAGGAAATGTCCATACAAGAAATAGCTGGTTGTTTAGAGGTGGTAGAGGTGCTCAGTGCTTGTCCTGTGGGAAGTCAAAGATGCTCTGGTTGGCTTCCAGACATTGATTTGGGTATTACTCACCTCCCAGAAAGTGCTTTTGTAGTATAAACTGTGCAAAGTTCTCGTCTGAGACCGCTAGATTATGAGGAAATGGATAAAGCACTCTTAGCTACCAGTAGATGACGAGCATGGGATGGGATGAGAGGCCAGCAGCCTGACTGGCATGGGGCAGCTGGGGACCTCCCAGAACCCTGCTCCTTAGGGGAGTGAGCATGCCAAGTATTTCACTTCACTTCTGCAGAGAGCGGGCTGCAGCCCTAGACTCCTTAGAAAGGTCTGTTGTCTGCTTTTAGATGGTATTCCTTGAGGAGTCATCTTCCCAAGTTGAAGAGTGTAGAGCTGGCAAATCAAGGAGAGAGGTTGAGGCAGGCTTTCCAGGGACCTGTCCTGCTCTTTCCTAAACACGTTGCTGGGGCAAATGCTGCTGATTGTCTCAGAGCCATGCAGGGCAACTGTTCCTACTTCAAAATAGATTCTTACACTTTGATGGTGCCCCATTAAGCAATATGGGAGACCAGGGAATAAAACCATCATGGTTATGTTTTCATTTTTTGGACCAGCTAATGAATAATGCCATTACTGTTCCTGTGCTGCTACTATTTCTCCTAAAGGTATACTGATTTAATAATTTTAATGGCCTTCTACCTAAAATAGATTACTGGGATTAAAGTCAGTTTCTGCTCAGGATATATAGGCTATGTTTTGGCCACCATGCAGGAATATATTGTGGTTGCCCTCCGTTATGTTTCTTAAGGAGGTGTTCAAACTTTGCCTCTACAGATAAATTGTATATCCGCTCAGAATAATATAGAAAATTGTACAGCTACAGGAACATGTTCAAAAGTTAATGGCTTAAAAATGGAAGATCACAGTTCCTTCAAACAATTTTACAGTTTTTGCTGTAATTGTGAAACTTCCATGCAGTGTAAAAGGAGCAAAAGATATTTCTATGCCTTGATCATATGCCAAGGAGACACCAACATATTTCCCTACTTTGCTAACATTTTGCTTGCAACAATTAGTCTGTTAATAGAACATTTTCCCATCAACTTGCAGAGCACATTAATAATGTATTTCCATCAAAAGATATGCACTCAAAATGTGTTTATAAATTAGTTTCACATCAAAGTGTCAGACTTCCTGCAATTATATACAGAAAGCTACTAAATCCAAAATCCCAGTAATGCTGGGATTCTTCTCAGTAGAAATCACTTTGCTGGAGGATTCTACAGAGGCACAGCATAAAATTCAATACAGAAAGTTCAAAACAATTTAAAATTCAATTGTGTGTGAACTGAAACACAATGTGTTAAATTATTCCTTTTCCCTCGATATGTATGTTTAGTACCTTCACAATTTTATGCTGGATGAATTGATGTTCACTGATGGAAAAAATCTCATTTGTTCAACTACACTCTGGTTTTTGGAGTAAGGCAAATGGTTCAACATGAGGTATTTAAAAGACCTGTAGATGTGGCACTTAGGGATGTGGTTTAGTGGTGGACTTGGCAGTGTTAAGTTTATTGTTGGACTCAATGATCTTACAGGTCTTTTCCAACCTGTTTCATGATTCTATGACCCTTTTTGCTGTTTGCTTTCTGTTTTTCCCTAGAGCCTTCACTTTACACTGCTGCACAGGGGATATCTACCAGCATTTTGGTTGTCAGTGTCAGCTGGCAGGCTCCTACTCCTTTCCCTTTGCAAAGCTACAGCCAGCTATAGACTCTATTTGCGGACAATGAGATGTGATGCAGTTCATTTTGATGTACTAGTCTGTCTGTCCTGCAGGCCTGCCTTGCAGAAGGTCTCTGTAGGAGGGTCTAGCCAAGTCTCCAAAACAAATACCCTCTACCAGGGCTGGGACACTCAGGTGCTGGAGATCTGAGGGCCAAGGGGCTCTTTGGGGTGATGTGATCAGTGGGTGAGGTGAATACTGGTTGGCTCAAGGACTTTGTGTTGGTCACTATTCTTACAGGTCCCTTCATGGGGAAGTTTTGGATGTGGACAGGAGAACTGATGCCATCATATGTACCAGGGATAACTCACAGTGGGTCCAAACCTTCCACATGGAGAAGTGCATTGTAGGAACTTTTGTGAAGCTACTGTAGTGAAGAAGAACATTCCTGTTACCAAAAGAATAGCCACTGTTTTTTGGAAACTTGCAAACTAAAGCTGCTACAACTATAGCAACAAATTAATCTGAGCTAGAGAAAGCTGCAATGTCTGTAAATGTAGGATAAGAACGGTAGAGAAATATTTTATGTTGGCTCTGCTGGCAATTAATTAGTTGCTATAATTTAGCATACTATAAAGGCAAGTAGTAAACAATGTAAAGAATCCTTATTCTTACAAATATGAGTTTTCAGTTTAACTGTAATTTGCTATGTAATTTTTTCAACAACAATGATTAGGTGGATCATTGGTTATTGCAAAGGAATGAAAAAAACCTCAGCCATGTCGTGCATGGACCTTCACATAGCTATGAACCATTAAATTATACAGACAAGACCGCTTAGTATAACCCTCACAATGTAGAAATCTTCTGCAGACAGCATGTCTATATTAAAAGTTATGATTCTAGCTGCTTTAGTTGAAAACCCTGGAAATACTGAACCAGATTATATAAATTTTACTTAAGAAATGTAGCCATTGACTGTAGGAATGTGTAGGTATCGGGAAGAGTAGAATTTTGAATGGGAAGTCTAACAGAGTGAAAAAATGAAGAAATCTGTTTTTTCTAAGAGATTTTTAGATGGAATTAACCCACAGCAGATGCTATAAGAATAGCTTGTTACAGAGAGTTGTCAGTGAGACCCTGGGGGCTTGTTAAAGGGGGCTCACGTGTCTGAGTTTGCCAGTTTCTCGCTGGATGTATTGCTGTCTCCCTAAAGGTGGCCATTTCTGCTCTTCCTCTCCCTGTCGCATCCTCCCCCCCCACCCCACGCTGTCCCTTGGCACTGCCCTGCTCAGGAGATGATGTGCCCTGGCTGCCAGCCTGGCCTTTCTTTTTCTTCCCTTTGTCTCCACACTTGCCTGTATGATGGGAAGCCATTTTGCATTGCTCTGTCAGAAGACACTTTGCACTTGTGTAGGTGTCACTGTGCTAATCTCCGGTGTTTTGAAATGACTCACTTCTAAATAAGATGCCTACAGTATGATACTGTGCCAGTTGTGTGGACTAGGCACCTGGTGGTGTCATCTATGCACACTCCTGCCTGATGCTAAGGATCCCGTCTGAGAGAGACTGGCTGGATTTAGATGGGACTGTTTGGTGAGCATTGTCATGGGAAACTCATGGTTCTGTGTTACAGGCATGAAAGACAGAGAGAAGAGGGTGAAGTTCAAAAAGTGCAGGAGTGGCTGGCCAGAGGTTGACTTTTATGGTGGCGATGCTGAATTTTGTGATGAGAAGGGTGACAGTGTGTCATGTGCATCTATGTGTTTTGTCCAGACACGTATGGTATCCCAAAGAGTGCTGTCTCCTCTCTGAGCTCTTCCCTTGGCCATCCTCTTTCATCACCCAGATCTCCTGTTTCTCCTTCCCCAAGTCTGGAAATACTGGAGTTTCTCTCATAAGCATGTGCAAGCAAGAACAAAAGGAGACAAGTTCACAGCCCTGCCAAAGACAAAGCATAACAAGTGCTTTAAGAAAAAAGATATACCCTCAATGCACATTCTTTCACTCAGGACTCTGGGGGAAGGTTCAAGCTAAGACGCTTTCAAGCATAGAAGGCTATATGAAAGAAGAAGGATTTACATAGCTGATTCCTAAATCTTCAAATAAGATGGATCACACCTTACAAAACACTTATTTTGTTCTACTGACTATAAAGGGATCCAGAGTCTTTCCCAGAAATCTTGAAATCAACTATGCTATATTAGATTTCCTATTCTTCATTCAAAAGAGTGTGACATGGGTGTAGATTGTCCTTTGGCACTTGCATCTGTTGTCTGAAATATAGAAGAATGGGTCAGCTCTGGTTTAGCAAATAAAGTTATTTCTTACACCATATGTCTTGCCAAAGGGATTGCTGAGATACTTAATGATAGGTGTTAACAATAATAAAAATAGATTCAATACTCTAGACATCCGCACAACCTTCTCCTAGGAATGGAAAAAGAGTGTATATCATTGAATACACAAAAAATATTTTTAATAAGGCTGGAACATTTGAAATCCAAAACAAGTTGGATATCAACGCCAGTAGGAAACTACACACTTTAATGCCTTAATTGTAACTCACTGCTCACTAGTTATTAACCAGTGCTTTACAAGCCTTAAGACATCAAGAAGTGTCTAGCAAGTGCCTGAGATTTGAAAGTTGCAAGCAAGGGTATGGAAAGGCATTGTTCACATGCTCGCCATGGCATGTTTACTGCCATGGTAGATAAAAAAAATCTTACCTGTCCTTTCATTTAGGACAGATTTTTTTATGCTGAGTGATTTTCTGTAAAATTCACTATAACTTGTAAAAGTTGTTCCTTTCCATTTCCCCACAACAGCTTATGATCAGAGATATTACGGCTGCTGTCTTATCTTAGTCTTTAATTATAAAGATAACAGCAATCTAAATCTGCTGTAATGAGGAACAGGAACAAAATATTTTCAGCATGAAGATTTAGGGAAAGAAGGGAAGGGAGAGCTCCTTTTTTTTTAAATTTTTAAATGTGCTTTTTTAAATGGAGCATACTGTGTCATCCTGAAGCATGTCAGTGTTCTGCAGGGCAGGTGATGCCTGTGCATATTCAGTATGGAGCTGTAACAAGTTCATTTGCCCTGTATAAGAGATTTTTTAAAACCCTTCTAAAATCTCTAACATACAGTCCCATACAGATGGAAGGTAGGTTTTACCTGTGAAATGAAATTAAGACTTTTGGCTTTTTACATGGTTTGTGGTTTAATAAAGAAGCCTGATTCAGTATTAATATATTCGGTGATACTACTAACAAATACATTTGTATCTCTATAGTCTGACATCTAACAATGTCTAGACAAACTTTTATGTCCTGATTAACTTTCTCTCATATAATGACTGGAATTTTATATTTATACTGTATTAATTTTAAACTAGTTGTAGCCTGTCATAACTCAGCTGTATTTGCTGATAGCTTCTTGTACGATACATACCATCATTTTTTATTGCTTCTAATAAAACTTCTAATTTCCACTTTTAATAGTTCTGAGTGACTAGCTGGTTTTGCCTGGGCCAAGGAGGGAGAGATGCCTGGGGGATACTGAGGACGGCTTGGAGTCTGAATAGTTCTGGGGTCCTGCAGCAAGCGAGGGGGGGCCTGAGGCTGACTCAGATATCTACCAGGGGTGCAGCACAACCAGGAGGAGACAGGACCATGGGACCAGCTTTTCCCTGTGCACTGGTTAATGGGATGCTTACTGGCACGGTGCAGCTCATGCTATTGTCATTGACTGTTGTCAAAGGGATGGGAGAAAGGATGAGGAGGGGCAGGTGAATAGTCTCTGATGCTTCCTTTAAGCTCCCATCAGCATTTCAGATTTCAGTGTTCTGCTTGTCTCTCATCTGTCAAAAGCCAGGTGGGAGTTTGCTGAACAAGGGAGATGACAGGAGCAAACCCAGTTTGCTTCTTCCACTTGAATACAACGTGTACTGCAGGAGCTGATATTTTGTCATGTTTCTGCAAGCTGTGGCAGCTCTGGAGGAGTGTACATGCTGGTGTACTTCTTGCCTCCATGGCCGAAACCTGAATTCAGTGCAGGCAAGGCAGACTGGGCTAACGCTGGCAGCCCAGACCATCATGGCATCTTGCAGTGGGTGCTTTCTCCCTGGCATTTCCCAGGAAACAGATGTCAGAAGGATTATCAATTCAGCCACACAACTACAGTCCAAGTTCTGAGTCTTGACAAACTTAATGACTAATCCATAGGGCTTCCCAATGGCTTCTGGCTGGGAGTCATCTGCCCTAACTTAGGTACTCAGAGATGGCTCCTTTAAACTGGTCCTCTGCATTTCTCTGCTGTGTGCCCTGGGATCAACAGCAATTCCTCCACGTGTTCACAGAGACCCGTCCCAGATCCTCATGCCTCTGACACAACTCCCTTCAGCATTATCTGGGCCAAGCTAACCTATTATGCCTGCAAGTGATACTACTCACAGTTCATGATAGTATAGGTCAGCAAAAGCTGCTCTTCACCCAGACCAAAGATACTTGCTTCACAGAAAAATCAGGGAGGGGTTGAATTCTTGGAGAGGACCAGCAGCCTAGGCTGTATCAGTGTAGTGCAGTCTTGGGAAGTGCTCAGGAGATACTTCTGCAGCATCACAGACTGCAATTCATCATTAAAACCCTTGTTGTGTGATTGAGGTTGGACACAAGAGTAGTTGAGGCAAAGGATATGAGCCTTGTCTAGCTTCAACTAATTGCATGAAACTCTTTCCAGAATAAAACATAACCGGTTCATTGTTTGTGTCTGCACTTGCCTTCTCACAGCTACTGCTCTAAAACTGCCAGCAGCAAAGTGAGCCTCTTTCCTTGGATGATGGCAGCCTGCTTGGTTTTGCGACCCTGGATATCTTCTTAGGGGTTTTTCCATTCAGAAGGTTTGACTCTCGGGACCCCACCTCTCTCTCAGTGGTCTCCATTCTCATTTTCCTTTTGTCCCTTGGTATTGTCCATGGACAGAGGGATTTCCCAGATGCCCCACAGAGTGTTTGTTGTTTGTTGTACGCCTATGTCTTGGCTGAGGATGTGACTGAGCTCTTTGTGGCAGCTACATCACACCCTGTGGTATTGGTCATGCCCTCAGGGCACTAGCCACAAACCTGCCTGTTCATAGATCTCTGTAAGAGGTCTCCATTTGCACTGAAGTACTACAGTAAGTAGAATCTTAATTACGCAAGTAAAACTTGCATGAAAGTTGCTTACCTTAGAGTCTGAGTATTCCCATTACTCCTAGATGTCGGTGGGGATACAGAAGGCACTGTCTGGGAAAGATGATCTCTGAGAAAGGATTTGCTAATTGACAGTGCCATGCTGTTGTTTGGTTTGATTAAATTACACTGTTTGGTGCTAAGATGGTTGAGCCAGGTAATTGGAAAGCAAGTAAAGACATGCTCAACTGTGGTGAACACTGAAATTAAAGAGTTTGTATGTAGCCCGTAATCGTGTATGAGAAATTATAGTAGCATTCAGGGAAGGAAGCTGGCATGGAGACTCACAGATCAGCTAAGGGAGGTTGAGTCAAAAAGCAGGGAGGATGTTCAGTACCTATTTTGGTATGAACCACATTGGACTAATTATCTCCCTTCAAAATGAGAGCTTCTACTCTGTATTACGACACTGAACTCATAAAAATCTTGGTACAACCTCATGCCCTGGTTCCACTACTGGCAGCTTTATGAGAACACTCCTTTCTTCCTTGCATCAACTTCAATATTTCTTGGATGATTTAGGGAGGTGGTCAGTGCTCCAGTGATTGTTTGAACTTCTACATGCTGTATGACGACTGTGCAATGGCATCTATTTTTAAACTGCATTTCTCATACATTTCGCAGGAAAGCAGTATTCTGTGGCTATCTGCCCCATTCAGAAACACTTTGGTGGCGTTAGCTGCAGTAATTCCTGTGTTACCTAGGTGATTTGTACACAGACTGCTCTGCTACCATAAGTGGGAGATCCTTGGCTAGAAGGACCAGAGAGGGTGAAGCTGCCCCTTTTGATGGCAGACTGTTTCAAGACAGGGTACAGTTTCATCATTTCCCTAAGCTTAATTGCACACATGAGAAGAGCAGACTTACCGTCTTTGGCATAATTTATTCCATCATTCATAGTTGAAGCATGAGAGGATTTCTTTGACATTCTGCTCTATAGACATAAAAATAATGTGCACAATTTTTTTGTTCTTTTTGTCTACCAGGACTTCAAGTAGAAATCAATTTTATTATAATCATCATGATCGATGTAATAGCTTGATATTCTTCTGCCTTGGTCTATGTCCCAAAGGTTCTTGTCTGAACAAAATTCTGCATAATATAAGCATACTTTTATCTGTTTACTACTTATCACACCTGATGGAGTTCCTGTTTAATTAAATACAGTAGTTATGTCACTTAATAGACTTTAACCATTTTCCCTCTGGGGGTAGCTTTTACATTTATCTTGTGCGTAAAAAATCCTATGCTAGGTATTACGGCTATGTGATGAGAACAGACTATGTGATCATACAGACTTGTTTATATCTTATGTGTCATATAGATTTCAGTCCTTTTTTTTAAAAATATGTCAATATCTTACACTTCAGAATTTAAAATACTGGAACTGCAGCTGAATGATAAAATAGGGCAGACAAAACTGTTTGCAAATGTCTATTTTTGCATTAACATAGGCAAAAGTTTGACTCATTCATCAATGACCCGGATGAAGGGACGGAGTGTACCCCCAGCAGGTTTGCTAATGATGCAAAACTGGGAGCAGTGGCTGATACACCCGAAGGCTGCGCTGCCATTCAGCGAGACCTGGGCAGGCTGGAGAGTTGGGTGGAGAGGAACCTAAAGTTCAACAAAGTCAATTGTAAGTAAGGTCCTGCACCTGGGGAGGAACAGCCCCAGGCACCAGTACAGGCTGGGGGCTGACCTGCTGGGAGGCAGCTCTGCAGAGAAGGACCTGGGAGTTCTGGTGGACAGCAAGTTGCCCAGGAGCCAGCAGTGTGCCCGTGTGGCCACGAAGGCCAATGGGATCCTAGGGTGCATTAGGGGGAGCATGGCCAGTAGGTCGAGAGAAGTGATCCTGCCCCTCTGCTGTGCCCTGGTGAGGCCGCATCTGGAGTGCTGTGTCCAGTTCTGGGCTCCCCAGTTCAAGGAGACAGGGAACTACTGGAGAGGGTCCAGCAGAGGGCTACAAAGGTGATGAGGGGATTGGAGCATCCTTATGAGGGAAGGCTGAGAGAGCTGGGGCTGTTTAGCCTGGAGAAGACTGAGAGGGATCTTATCAACGTCTACAAATATCTTAACGGTGAGTGTCAAGAGGACGGGGCCAGGCTCTTTTCAGTGGTGCCCAGTGACAGGAAAGGGGCAACAGGCACAAGCTGCAATATAAGAAGTTCCTTCTGAATATGAGGAAAAACTTCTTTACTTTGAGTGTGACACAGCAGTGGAAGAGGCTGCCTGGAGAAGTAGCAGAGTCTCCTTCTCTGGAGATATTCAAAACCCACCTGGTCACAATTCTGTGCAACCTGCTCTAGGAGAACCTGCTTTAGCAGCGGATAGGACTAGATGATCTCCAGAGTCCCTTCCAACCCTGACCATTCTGTGAAAAGTACTTAATACTTGTCTATGTTGCTTAAAGGTGAAGGTTTGCATGATTGCCTTTTTTTACTTTCTTATAAAAGATATTCTTGTGAAAGTATTTTGTATATTGAGTTTGTATACTGTTTATTTTTCCCCAGTGTTGATTTCCTATTGTTTTTCTGAGAGAACTGACTAGAGCCACTGCTAAAGCAGAAAAAGAGAGCAAAGTTGTATGTTAGCTATTACAAAAACTTGATTTGAAGAAGAGAGTTTTTATATTTTTTAAGGCATGATTAAATTTTTTGTGACTTTTTCAGCCTGAAGCTTTTTAACCAGACCAATGTGGAGTCTCACTGAATGCTTTCAGTCTTTCTCCTTGTAGGATAAAATAGCATCTCTAACAAATGTGATATAGGTCATCTGGAGCCGTCTTGCCCATCTCCTGCAGAACACCTGTGTTAAACAGGAGCTGGTTTCACTGCATTGACCCAAACCCAAGATAAAGCCTTGCTATAAGGTCAAAGCCCAATTATAAATAAATTCCCTATTTTAGTAGGAAGTTATGTTTGGGAGGGAGAGTTAACTTTTTTTAATTATTTTTTTTTCATGGAGGTCCTGCTAATCTAATTCCAAGCATTTTGATATAACAAGTGTTAAGAGAAGCTGTTGGCTCCAAGCTGGTTAGCCAGGATTAGTAAGCAAGGCATACACAAAGGGACAATACATATAAGCCTGAAAGACCTCTGTAGGTGAAGAACATTTTTCTAATAATTTAGCATTTTCTTGCTAATGAAGAACCGAGGGTTTTCCGCACATCTCATTTTTCAGCCTACATGTCTGATTACCCACGGTAATCCCAAGGATCTAAGAAATTATGAAAACAAGGAATGCCTGTGTTCTGTTTCCAGTCATGCCTTAATTGAGAGATTGTATGGTTGTTTTTAAAGCTTGATTTAAGTGTATTCCCAGAGGTGCACACAGTTAAATAACCAAGGTTGTTTCCAATGACCCAAAGTTTTCTTCCTCCGTAGACTGCCGCAGTTGTCTGAAAGACTTAAATGCTGAGCCATAATGATCTCCTTAAACTGTGGGAACCCTTGGCTGTTGGCTCTGCGCACTGGTGACTGGAGGAGCGGTTCTTACATACATTGCCAATGGCTACCAATTATTTGCCAGACACTGGAGTGGACAGGGAAATCAGCATGAAGGTTATGAACCAGAGGGAATATCTTGTGTATTCAGCCTGAAAGGCAACCTAGATGTGTGCAAGTTGAGTGTGTCCTCCTCTGGGTGCCATTCTTAACTTCCAAAAAAATAAGCTTGTGTATCTTCTGATAGCCACCGTAGCTTATAAACTGTTATACAGATGGAGTTCTAAGATTATGGCTGTCCAAATATACGACAAGATGTATTCTCCTGGCACTATGCACTTTGCCTGAATTACAGGTTATTGGGATGACAAGCCATCCTATGTCTGTTTTCTTTTGCACAACAAATATGTACACATTGTGCATGGTATACTTACTTCTCTGACATGCAAGATGAAATAACACTTTTTTGTTATGAGTAGTTTAAGTTTTACAGCACATCCACATAATGAGCTGTAGTTTTACATCTGTGTGAGTTTTGGCTTTACAAAGTAGAGGCCTCTCAAGCTGAGCCCATAATTGACCTAGTACTGCACTGTAGGATGTTCAGTCTTGACAATATATTGCAGAATTTCAGTGCTGCAAAGACATTAATACCTGGTGCAACAAGGATTATTTAGGCTTGAGTTCACTTAAATTCCTTTCCTTAGGGCATATCAAGGGAATGAATTTAATAACTCACTGGTAGGCAACTATCAATAAATACTAATGGAAAAATACAACAGTGATTGGAAGAACAAACAAAAGACCCTTTTTAGGAATGTGAGTTGCTAAATGACAGAATATTTTTCAATAGACAGCCAGCTTTAAAGTGATGCTGATTCCCAAGTGAAAGAGAGTGTACACGAGAGCTGCTGGATTAAATGACAGGTCTCAGCTTTAGGTCACGGTAATGCATTTGTAGCAATATAGCAGGCGTATGCATTCACACAATCTAGAATTACAGTGTTATGAAACTTTCTTGGTTTGGTTTAATTAGGAAACGTATTAGATTAAAAAAGTAAAAGACTATAGGATGCAGGATGCAGACTGCCTGCAACTATAGGTCTCCTCTCCAAAGGGACATGTCTCCAAATTCAAGGTCTCCCAGTCCTTGAAGGGGTTCCTTACTGGATCCCATCTCTAGCTACAGAGGTCTTTGGCCATGCTGTCTACAACAGACTTCTACCAGGTCTACCCTGTCCCTCATGGCCGTGCTTTGCCAAACTCGTTATCTCTAGGCTTCCAGTCACTATATTAAATCATCGCTGATGAGGCACAGAACCCCTAACCTGGGGGCTCAAAGGGATGTAGCTATTCACTTGTTTGTTATATAGACTTTCTGACCCAGTTGTTGCAAGAATGGATCTTACGGCTTTTAAACATACCTTGCAAGATTCTCACCAAGAGGGAAAAAGTCTCTTATAATCTTTGCCTGCCCATGATTATGGCTATCTTTGTACTCACCACTCAATTTTCTTTCTGTAACCCAGGACCTGACCCCTTGATACAGCTGAATAAGCCAGGAACACCCTTTTTCCTTTGAGAAATCTGTCCATCACAGCTTCTTTAAATGGCTCCTAGAAGGAAGCTAACATACCAGCAGCTCCCCTCCTGTGCTTCTTGCAACGCTGATGTATTTTTCAGCTCCTCCTGCTATTCCAGTTTTGAGAGGTTGTTGCAACAGCCACAGTTGAGGTGCCTCCAGAGTCTGGGGCATTTTCATTTGGATACTCTTAGTTGCCTCTCCCTGAGCATGTCCTGACTTCACCCAAAACCATTCTTGACCAGTTACTTCCAGCCAGGTGGGCAAGAGAAAATACCTTGTACTCACTGCACTCCTCTCTAATAGCACTGCCTCATCCTTGTAGGACTCTTCCTCCTGGTGTAGCAACCCTTGCACACTGTCCCAGCCTTCTCTTGTCTCCATGAACCAGCCAAAAAAATTTCAGGAGTGTCTTCCTTCAGTGACCAGACTGTGTCTGCAGTTGTTACCACAGTAACTTGATCTGTCCTGGCATCGCATTTTCCCCAGAGTAGGCAGCAAAATGCATGGACAGGCAAAGAGGTCCACATTCCTTCATTGACAGATGAGGCCAAAGAAGGCCTTGTACATGTCACTTGAACAGCAAGGAAAATGGTTGTACACTTTTTCTTAAGAACTTTTCTCTTTCAGGTTGGTTGGGTCCCTCCTGAATAGTTGCCCTTTTATCATTAATACTTTTAGTCTTGATGATCCTTTATGATGACATACTGCAGTCTGACAAATACAGGCTCTGGAGCAACCCAGCTGGATTAGGATTTATTTGGTTCTTAGATCTGGAGGCAAACGGCTGAGGCTGGAGCTGAAGTTAAGCAAATGCCACCTGGGTGAAGATATAGTGGTTGATTCAACTAGGACTGGATTACCTGAACACTGGGGGATCACTACAGATGTTTCACCTACTTTAATCTCGGTTGGTGAGAGAAAGTCCATGCTTACCCCAGCAGGCAGAATTTTTTCTGGAATACACAAGCAGGGCAATGGCAAAGTCATTACAGTGAATACTGGTGAAAGCAAAACTGCAGAAAAAGAAAAACTCACCTGCCAGTGACAGATGGTACCAGTACACAGCACTGGGGGACTAAAAGGACTTCTGCAGTGCCTCGTGGCTTGGCTGGATCTCAACAAGATAAACATTTGTGCTGTTGCTGCATGCCTGATATAACAAAATGCTGCTGAAATGCAAAAGGGAAGAATTACTGACCAGGCAAAGAGTAAAGTGGAATATGTCTGGCTGTTCAAGGTCAGCAGACAGACACAGCAATTTCAAGTATGGCTGAGGAAAGCACTGAAAGCATCTTTAACAATGGGCCACAGAACTGACTGTTTTTCCCGGTGCCTTGTCTGGGGAGCGGGGTTTGATTTAAATACCTTTTTATGATAACCATTTACCGCCTCTTCAGAAGCTGTAGCATTCACCAATAAATCTGTTGTGAAGTTGAACATTGTTGCTGTGTACAGATAAAAGGGAAAGGAAATGGAGAGGGTAATAAGTGTTCTGGGGCATTAGGCATCATCAAAAGTGAAAGGTGCTTGTTGACTCTGTGCTTAGAACTCCTACATGTACTGTGCTTTCCATCTTTACACAGAGGATTCTTAAGGATATCTGACATGGTCCTGCCTTGTGTCAAGGAGAATGTACAGCTCTCTGAAAACTGACTTGCTCATGGGGTACAAAATGTGCTGGGAAGGGGAGGTGTTTACTCCAGTGTGGTCGGTTTTCTGTTCACACCGGTGGGCACTTGTGCAAGGGGAACTCAAAGCTCAGTCCTTTACAGAGCTATGATATGCTATGTCCTGACCATCCCTGACATCTCCAGAACATGTGAAAGAGAGCTCATGTGATACACCATGGTTCAAGCTTTCTCTTTGACGTTCCCCCCTTCTTCTGGACCTTGGTTTAAGTTTGTATCAGAGCAGACTCGTAGGGGCAGGTATAGGTTTGGGAGTGGGTTAAGTGCCATTGTTGACCCCGCTACCACCACTTCCAACAGCGGAGTTCAAGCTAGCATCACAGTGGTCATCACTTCATGAAGCAGGACATAATGGCCTGGCTGCTGAAAGGCTGTTACAACCAACACGACTAATCCTGCCCTTTCCATCCTCCACACGTGTGGCTGAGGCCTTGTGCCTTTCTAGGAGGGAGTCTTGCAGGATGTTAAAGATATTTCTACAAGCCTAAATCAGATTTATGTGTCTGCCTGTGGTCACCATAGTTTCATCTATTTCCTATGCCCTTTGATGAAGATAAGGCCTGTGAAAATGCAAAAGATTCTTATATTTTTGTATGTTGCAACCCTAAAACCTAGCAATTGTTTTATAATAAAGTTACTAAAGCTTCTGTAGCTCTTACAAAATTTGTAGCTGATGGGTGATTAGAATAATAATAAAAATTGGTTAATTTTAGCCAAAGCTTTTTCCTCATAAATTAAATAGGTTTTTTTCAATGCTATGTTTCTGTCAATCTATTTTGAGGCTTTTGTATGGTATTTTTTTAATTCAGTACCCTTTCAGCAGAAACCACTGAAAGCATTCCCCCTGCCTCCTCCAATTTCCTCATGTTTTAGGCTGATCTTCCTTTCTGAACCTTCTTTTTACTGATTGAAATAATTGAAACACTTCAGTGGGAAGCTTACTGTGTCTGTAGCTCTCACCTCCATTTCTTCCCATCACAAATATCCTTTGCATATCATATAAAAATAGACCTTTTGTCAAGAATGGCTTTAGGTAGAATATGTTACTTATAAATGCCATCAGTACATCAAAAATCCTTGTCTAGTGAGTGGAGATGGGAGGAAAAACTGTAATGAACAAAAAACTAAATGCAAAAATGTCATTTACTTTACTGAAATGGTGAATGGCATAATAATTGGACGGAAGATAAAGCAGTTGATGTAAGAATATTCCAAAGAAATGCTTCTCTTCTTTCCAGTGCCCCACACACCCACTCCAGCACTGACTTATGCAGCACCAGGTCAGGAATGACAGAGCATCCAGCTGCTGATAAACAGCATGACTCATGTCTGAGCTCATACTTCTCTTCATTTTGGTCATTTGGGTACTGCCATGCATAAGCAGTTGCAGGACAAGGACTGTGTACTCCAGATTTGGTGACAATTTTTCCTCTGTGATTTCTGTATCTTCATTGCAAACTTCAAGATTTTCCTCCCATTCTGATCAGCTTCCCACAGGCTTTTGGGGAGGTCCCCAGCTAGTGAAGACAGAAGGGGGAAAAGAGGAAGAGTACATTAATTCATGGAATTACACCAGAACAGATGTTAAGGACAGGACTAGTTAAGGAGAAATGAGGGCTGTAGATGGGAGGTATGGGGAAAGGAAAGAACAGGAACAGGAAAGAGCTTGCGGGGAGCATCTTACCCCTGGGAGCTCCAGTAAAAAGACCAAAAGGTGCTACTCACTGGAGGTATCTCCAGAGGCCAAACCTACTACAAAGCATTGCAGCAGTGAAGGTAGGACACCGTATGAGATAGTCTGCTGGGTCCAAGTGATCACAGAAGTTTGAAGAGTTTTTGCATGCTGGGCACTTACTCAGACTACTGCTGTATGGTCCAAAGCTCCCTGGAGGAAAAATAGTGGGAACAAAGCTTAGAAAAGATGACTGTTCTGCATTCTCTGCCTTTTATTTCAATTCACCTGCCATGTGCCAGGAAGGATCTGGTCCAACCACCACAAAGGACTTGACAAATGCAGTGTCCACTTTTGATGGCCAGCTCCTCCATCCACCTAGGCTGCTGTGCCTCCCTCTTGCACAGCGGTGACCGTGGCCTGCAATGCCTTTCTTACCCCAGGCTGCGGGCCCCATCCCTCCTATGGAGGTCTTGATGACCTGAGGTCCTTCCACACCCCAGTGCTCAACTTCTGATATGATACATGCTGAGCTTTTGGGCCCCTGGCATGACCTAGAAGGGGTAAATTCCCAAATAAATGGGAAAGATTCTGAACACCTCCCTGCCCTTGTCACTTGCTTTGCAGCAAGCTGCCCTCCAGGTGCTGCTGGCAGTGGCTAGACATAGAAGTCATGGCTGGAGGTGGAGATACCTGGTGATATCTTAGCACTGTGTATCTAGTCCCAGTTTTTATATCCTATGCTGGTTGTGTTTGAATGTCATGAATTTGCTACCTATTATTCTGAACACATTATTCCCTTGCTAGTCACAGAGTTTTACGTAGTTTTGTCCACTTCCTTGATTTCCAGTTTAAATGTCTAGGGGTTTTGTTAATTTCACAGCAACACAGGGAAGGTCCTGTTCCTGACCCAGCTGCACGTGCCCAGTACACATTGTCATTGGCATTCATAAAAACACACACAATCAACACGCAATTGATTGGGATAAAATCAAATCCAGAGGAAAAAATATCCTTTGCTGTTTCTCTTGAATGGCGCTATTGTCTTCTGCAGGCTGGCAGGAACTTAGTGACAAGTTGTGCTTCCAAAAGGATATAAAATTAAGACACTGAGAAATAAAAGGGGAGGTTATCACATGGGTAAGTGTTTGGTTAAAAATAAGAATCAGGGGATTGGAATAAGTAGTCAGTTTTCACAGTAAGTTACTATTGCAGGCCCATTGGTATTTTTATTGTCTCAGGTATTCACAGTGATCTAGAAAAAAATCAAAGTAGTGAAGTGGCAAAGGCCTCTGAAGACATTATACAGGACAGCCACTGCACAGAGATGGGCTAAATGTGAGGAATTACAGAAGAACATTGTGATATTGAATGACTGAGTGATAAAAAGGCAGATGAAATTCAATGTAGATGCACATAATAAAAAACAGTCATGAATTTTCATACATGGTGGTGGTCTATGAACTGGAAAAAGGTTTTGGTCTTACAGTGTTTCTAGAAAACTATTAGCTTAGCAGTCAGGAACAGTCAAAAACACTTGAATGTGTTCATTCAATCAACTAGGGGTGATTAGAAAACGAACAGAACAAAGCAGTTACATCACTATGTAAATTGATAGTGTGCTCTTCTCTGAGATGCTATGTTATGTTTCTGTTCTCCCATTTGAAAATGGGTGATACAAGTGGAAAAGCTATAGATGTAGGCCACAAGAATGATCTAAGTACAGAATACATTCTGTACAAAGAATGACCAAAGTGACTGGAAAAGAGTATCCAGGGGGATGAGATATCACAGAAATTTCTGAAATCAAGAGTAGCACTGGGGAAACAGTCCTTTAGTGTCTTAGTACAAAATCGAAAGGCACTGAAAGAAACTAGTTGGTAGTATGTTCAATATAAAAGAGAGTCCTGGGGTTTGGTTCTTCCCACATAAGCAAGTGGCAGACACCCGGCCACCTTAGAAGTTTCTGGAGTTCAAATGGCAACTGAACAAAACTCACAGAAGTCAGAACCACTGACAGCCGTTAAACATGTTCGTCCCCTCTGGGTCAGCAAGTCCTTAATCCTCAAACTGCTGGAGAGTGGAAACATGTCTGAAAAGCACGATTACATGCTTTTGCTCTTCTTTGGGTGTTGGCAACTCATGGTGATAGGGTACGGACCCAGGTAGCCCCTTGTTTTGACCAGTAGAGCCACGCTGACATTAGCTTTTTGCAAAGGGGGGCTGTGAGAGGAGCAGAAAGAGAGGACCTGGTCCATCAGGGTGCAGGATAAGCCACTGAAAAGGAAACTAGCCAGCTAGCTTGGAGTAATTTTATTTTGAGAAATCAGCAGAGGTCCTTTGGACATCCAGTGTAGGAGAAATTAATCTGGAATGAAAATGGGAAGGTATGTCCCATCTTTCCACAGAATAACCACAAATTAAAAAATAAAAAAGGTAAAAAGAGCAAGTTGCCACAAAATATGTCCTTTAACTAGAATGACTCTTCCCTTTCTCAGCTTATGTGAAAGATACAGCACTTCAGTCATGGCAGCAATCTGTTCTTTTTAGCACGATAGAAGTCTCCACTTCATAAGCTGCTTGTGCAGAGGACAAGGTGTTTTGTGAACATTAGACCATTTATCATTGCAAATGCCATGAAGAGGAATTAAAAAAAAAATCACTTAAAATTTTAATATTGTGAAAAGGAAGAGCAGAATTGTTGGGAATGATGAATGTTCAGAAGAACATTGTGTATTTGCAGAGCAACAACAAGTTATTTTATAGTTTCTGTTTAAGGTGCTTGCAAACTTTGCTTAAAATTCTTTCAGGTCTGAGTCATGTACAATGGAAATGAAAAGTAGTTACTGGGGAAAAGATTGTTACAAAATGTGCTTTTAGCCAAATGCTACCCAGCCTTGTAAGTAGTGAAGGGAACCTGAAAACAGTAAGCAAAGGCCAGCAAACCTGAAGGATAAGAGAAGACTCAATCTCTCTGTCACTAAACTGCTATCAGAAAATGTCTTTTCAGTATTAGAGTTTGGGGCTTCCAAATTTCTGGAAAAAAAGGCTGACGTTAGGTATGGTAATTAATGCTTCTTTGACCCATCATCTATATACTGCTTCTGTGTCTAGCCTGGGAACAGCAGGTGAGAAAATTTGTGACATGTTCATTGTAAGCAAAGAGAATTTGCAGCTGGCCTGACCAACACAGCAGCAGCAAATGGAAGAATTTAGCTTCTTTTTGACGCAGACCATACTTCAGCATGCTCCCTCCTATCCTGCACAGTACTGCGGCTGCACACACTCCCCACATGAAGTATTTGCAGTGAGGAAAATCTGTTGCGTTGCCTTTAATTCACAGGATTTTTACAGTCAGTGCAAAAACTGGGGGAAGAATTAGTAAGGTAAATGGGCAGACAAAGGCAGAAGGCTAAGGTATTTTAGCCTATTTTTATAATATGCCTTATAATCTGTGCAAGTGGTTACCTGGAACTCATAGACTATTGATCTGCATGAACTCCTGTTGAGCTTTCACACAGGAGAGCAGAAGCCATTGAGGGTAGACTTGGCATGACATGGGAACCTACTACCCTTCTAAATGAACTGCATGTATAATACAAATGAATCAGAAGCCTTTAGGTTGAAAGAGATCTTTTGAGATTATCTGGTCCAACCCACCCAGCCAAGCACGGTCACCTAGAGCAGGTTGCCCAGGACCATGTCCAATCAGGTTTTGAACCTCTTCAAGGATGGTGACTCCACAACCTCTCTGGGTAACCTGTTTGACCACACTCACAGTAAAAAGTGTTTTCTTATGTTCAGAACACTCTCAGATTGCAGCTCGTGGTGCCATGTCACGGGGTTCTCTGTGTTTTGTGTGTGTTTTGCTGCAATGCATTTGTTTTGTATCCAGCTGTGCCAGTGTTTCAAACATAAACACTTATGACTGCGATATATTTAGTTTTTGCATGCTTCCTCCCACAAGAAGTCAGCAGGTAACTGCTCTGCTGGCAGACAGCACAGGGAGCAGGTGTTCTTGAGAAAAGGCTTTCCGAATTTTCATGCCAGGTATATATATATACATACATACAGACATACATACATACAGACAGACAGATAGATAGATAGATAGATAGATGGATAGATAGAGCTTACCACTGTATTTCCAAACTTCCCTTGAATCATCCCTTCAGTACAGGCAGGTATCTGAGCAGGTTCATTCCTCTGAAATGTGGATTTATTGCTCCTTTCACTCTTCTCCTTTGCCCTTCCACCCCATGAGGAGTTTCTCTGAGAGTCTCCTGGTGCTGTACACTGTCTGGGGAGAAGCATTGCCCAGCTCTTCCCCCTCAGCATGGCACAAAGACTGCCTGCTTTTGGAGGCACTCCTGGGGGTGCAGAAATCTCCATCTCCAGTCCATAGAAGTTGTAATGTTTAGTGAGATGTTTTTTACTGAGACCTCCAGCAGATTTTCTGTGCTCTGTGATTTAAACATGTCTTGTGCCTAAAATTAGATGCTGGGAGATTTCTTCTTCTGGCAGTGGTGCCAGTCACAGCTTAAGCTCCATTTTTCTTAGGGACAAGCATGAGAGCCAGCCCTTGTGCATGCTATCTCCAAATACACAAGTGATGGATTTAAACTTCTGTTTATCACTTGTTTCCTGGGCCCTAGCAAACAGTTCAGGAAAATTGTTATTACTACCTGACAGCAGAAGAACCGGCAGAAGAGGGCAATAGGTGATTTAGCCAGGATCTATAGGCCAAGGAAATACAAGGCGTGAGATATTAATTTCTCCAATAAGTATTACTAGCAGAAAACTGAAAGTTACCTCTGGTGGTGGAGGAGAAATGAGAAAGACTATTTATTGGAAGCAAATGTAAAAATTTTTGTGTGAAACAATCTGCATTTCAGTAATAAACCATTGTGTATCTGGTATTAGTACTATGAAATTTCACTCAAAATCTTGTAAGTGAAGTCATGTATGAAGTGTTAATAGTCTAGAAACTGCAGGTGCCTCTCAAACCCCAGGAATCTGGGTTGGGGGTGCTCATGCAGAACTAGAAGATGACCAGGAAGACTGATAAGGGGATTAAATTATTACTTAGTGCTTGTCTGCAAAGTTATTTGGATAATGGATGGATATGCCTCCCTTTACTGTGGCAGTTATCAATCTTTTATAACAAAGCATTTGGGTGTCATTGAATCTGTTGAAAATCTGTTTAAGAATTTGGGACATGGCAAGCATTGGCTTTGATATATTTATTGATGTCGAGAGCAGTTTCTACACACAAAGGGCAAATTTGATCTCAGCTCTTCTCTACCTAGAGCACTGACAAATATTGTTTTATTCCACGGTGCATGAGCATAACATTGATTTTAATTTAGAGAGCACTTGCTTGAAGTATTTCAGCTTATTTTGATGCTGAGAAACTATCATAATCCTACTTGAATAGCAAAGGAAGAAGACTAAATGTCCTTGACATAAGCATGTCTCCTCTGACGTGGCAGAGTTGCTCCCTGTGAGCTGAGTGCTGCACAGATTTCCATGATCAATTGGTCAAGCAGAAGAGACAAGAACTTGAAAGAAAGTGTGTGGGTGTGTGTTATGTGCGTGTGCCCTTGCCCTTCACCTGTCATTTGCAAAGTATCTTCTTCTTTTTTTTTTTTCTCTCTCCTCTTCTTCCTTGCTTTTCAAAGGATCTGAAAGGGTAATGCGGAGTAATGCTTTCTGCTGAGGTTGCTGCTACAGTAGTGCAACTCCATATGTACATGCATTGCTGTCACTTTCTCTCCAAGCTCTATGCTGACACAAAGGGGATATAGAGTAGAGCTCACAGTCACTACACTGTAGCTAAACTTAACCCCATTGCAACTCCTGAACAAGGGACAAAGGTGATGAGAAGTTCAAGGCAACACTTTGTCATAGGCGATGACAGAAGTTGTGAGCCAGCAGAGTGAGCTTATATACAGGTAGATCAATGCAGGGATCTGCTGAGAGGAGCTAAAATCAGCCAGGTGGTGGAGCAGAGGGTGATTCTTCCCTAGATAAACTCAGCTGCATGTAAGGGGACCTTGTCTATAACAACATTAGTAATCAGACAGAGCCTGACAGTGATTTCTGACCATATGGCCAAGAGGCAAAGCTTGGAAGCCCCTCATAGCAGAAGCATCACTAACACCTTCCATGCCCTGTGCACCTACCCTGGCCTGGCTTTCCTCCCTTTTCTCAGCAACAGACACCACCAAGAGGTACATGAAGCCACCTGTTGCCATCACAGCCCTAGCAAACACTGTGACAGAAGCCACAATACCCTTTATGCCTTACCCTAAGAACAGTCAGGAAACAAATCTGTTTTCTCTCCCTTTATCCATAATTCCTGATGTGTGTGACCTCAACCTCTCCTCACCCTGCTGTGTCCTACTTCTGCTGCACTTTTGACAGGCAGTTTCTTGCTGCCCACCATGGTCCCTGCTACTTTTAACTGCTTCCAGCAGTTTCTCCCCCCTACTATTTGCTCTCCTCCTACACTTTCTGTGATGCCTCTCTGAACTACACAGCAAGAGCAAACTCACAAAATATTTCCTGTCCCTTCCACACAAGACATGATTTGTTTCGGCTAGTGTCATCACCGGCCTGCTGAGTTACTTTGTGCCTTCACGCCCCCCCAGGATCCTTTGAGGTCTGCACCTCTGCCATCCCTGCATTGCACCTCCTGATGGCTATTGCAGCCACCTCTTCAGCTTGTCCTACCTCAAAGGCTCTGCCACAGCAACCAACAATTTTGCATGCCCTCTGCACAGGAGTTTCAGCCGAGGGAAGGGGACAAGGGAGAAGGGCAGCAGAACAAGAACAAAGTACTCCAGACTCACTTTGTGTCCTCCATGGGTCCCTCTCCCTTGTTGGGATAGGGCACGTGAGGGCAGTAGTGCTGTCTTGCCTGCTGGTAGGAGAGTTTAACTGCCTGGTGCTGTGCAGACATGCTTCCTCTGACAGGTGGAAGTGGTCAAGCAGGAAAGGACATCAAAAGAGCTCCCTGAGAAGTTCCTGCCCCTCTTGCCTTTCCCAGCAATGCTCCCTGTCTTGCTGGAGGGCTGCTGTGTGGGCAGCCCGGCATGCCTCAGACACAGCCCAGTAAGCTCTGCTCGGGACAGGTACGCCTGGAGGAGGTACCAGTGTGGGGCTGCCATTTTTTGCCCTCTGCCATGTCTCACCAGGAAAGCTTCTGTCTAATTAGGCTGTGGCTTTCCACAAGGACCCTTTTTAGAGGCCTCTTGTAGGCAGATGTTTCCGAGGAGACATGTCACTCCAAGACAGTGTCTGTAGGCATAGAGGACAGCATGCTGAACCTTTATTTATTCTTTATTTCCCAAAGCAAAAGGGGGCCAAAGTGTCCCAGTGGATAGAGAGTGGTTCAGGGAAACCCAGTTCTAAGCCCTGTCCTCCCTGGGCTGTGAGCCTGCCACATCATCCACAGGGAACCCCATCTTGGTCCAGGATAACAGATCATGTGTAGATGTTCCCTCCTTGGTATGCCGGTCTAGATAAAGCTGATTTTGACCCTGAGTAGCATTGGAGGATAGCTGGGGCTTAGAAGAACCCCAGCCCCAACTGCAGAAGAGATGAGAAGTAATCTCCTGCCTTTGGGGTAACCCTGAGCAAAGTAGGGGTGCCTGATGGGTTCAGTCTTGTTGCACCATCTGTGTTTGTTCCCTGTATGTAGTGGGGACAGGATCTTGGTGGCATATCTGGTCGCTGTTTGAAATACTCCTCAGCAGCTGTTACTTCATCTGCTGTATTTGCTGTAAGAGACTTTGTAAAGCTGCAGTGCAGCTCCCGCCAGCGGGACCCCTATCACATCGCTCTCAGGGTATGTTTAGTGTGATTCCCCTTCCTCTACACCTTTTTCTCTTTGTCTTCTGAGGCCATGGTAGGAAATAGTTACAAATTAGTTCAGCAGTTAGGCAATAAGAAGAGAAGCTGTTGTGAGCCAGGGCAGTTCTTTTAGGTAGAAAATATCTCCGTTGTTTCAGTGAAGTTAGTTGCTGATACTTTAATCGTTCAGCTTCATAATATTGTCATGTTCAATAACACTCAGTGGAAAATTGCATGTATTAAAACTATTCAGGAAAAGGGGACATTAACTTTCAGTGATGTTTTTTGCTGCTAGCAGTGTTAAGTTTTCCACAGGAAAATGAAAAGTTGGAGGGGTTTTTGTTAAAGGATTTTCCACAAAATTCTGAAAAAGTAGAGGTGAACATTTCCTTCATATACTTGCAATAAACAAAAGCAAATGGAGAAAAAACCAAGCCAGCCAAACTTTCTTATGGAAAACTTTCAGCTACCTCTGGTGGTTGTCAGTACAAGAAGCCACATTGGTAGGCAAAGGTAATATAATTTATTCGACCAACTGATATAAATCATTATTAATGATATCACCTACAAATCTTGCCTCTCCTCTATCCTTTGACTGTTACTGCTACAAAAACATAGCTATTTTATCATTATGGGCAATGTCCTCTATTTGTGTTTGATCTGCCCTAATTTCCCTTAATCTTTTTGCCTCCTTCTTGCCTGTTTCTTCTCTCCTGTCACCCCTGCATTTCTTTTGCTGCAGTACTTTTCGTTCCCTCTGTGAAATGGATTTCAGCAGAAACAGCTTGTTATCCCTTGTTAAAATGATCAACAGTGAAATACTTGCATATTGCCTTTTAATGTCATAAATGGGCTTCAGATTTGGGGTTTTTAAAGAGAAAGTCTCCTCTCAACTCCACTGTTATACACTGTCTCCAGACTCAGTTTATTAGGTAACTCCCATGCCTGAATGGAATACATTCTCATACCTACAAAACCTATGATTTTTTAATTTGAAAATCAAATCCTGATTTCTGCAAACTGCACATTACAAACAGGACAGATTTTACTTGCTTATATAAGTGACACAAGTTAATGCATTAGGTACAAGAAAGGAATTAGGACATTATATTTGTAAATTTGGTTCAGTCCCCAAAATGCTAGGCATATGTCATTCTGGCAAACAGTTCACACCTCTGAAAGTGCATTTCATCTCTACAGTGTTGCTTTTCTACTGCATGGTGTTGGTTCATAAAATAAACAGCATTTATGTAGGGGTTGGCTATCAGAGTTCCTAACTTGGCAAAGCATCTCTGTTCTACAGGAGCATTTAGACACCTGCCCCACTGCCTTCATGAATCAGTGCACAAATGATAACAGATAACTATTCAAAATTCTTGGTCTGTGCTACATACTTTTCTGCAAAATGCATGCGCACAGGGAGGCTGCCTCTGTGGCACCTGCAACGCACATATAAATTGCTCCAAGCCCTTGTACTTTTTTTACAAACCCAGAAAGATAGGAAATCTATGCAAGAGAAGCAAAGGGAAAATGCTGCAGGCATTTTTTTGGAATGTTTGTACACATTTATTGATTTCATTTGTGGAGTTTAATTTCCTCGAGAGAGCTCATACAAAACATTTGGATGTGGTCACTGTATCACAAGAAAATCTGCAATGTTCCTTAGCAAATGTTAGATAGCACATACATGGGATGGCTCAGTCTGCCTAGCTTTGTATCTTGTGCAATCACCTGTTACGTGAATGTTCTCTTTGTATCCATGGATCCCAATTCTCTTAGAAAAAATTCAATTCATATTCAAGGAAGTGAAACAAAACCACCAAGACTTCATCTTATATTAAAACGTGTTCTGATTCTTCCTATTGCCCTGCATATCTGCTTGTTTCACAGCAATGTGTGATACGCACAACAGTTCCTTGGAGATTATCTTATCTTTGGTTCCAGAAAGTCTAAAAAGATCTGTATGATCCAACATAATTTTTATCTATGTTTATTCTTACTGCAGAAGAAATAGCCTCCTTCTACAGATAAACCAAATCCCTTCAGAAAAATGCTTTTGTTACTAAGTGAACCTGGTAACAGACACCTAAGAGAGAATTTTCCTCTTCATGTGGAGCAATCAGGCAATGTTTTTGCATGATGCACTTCAAAATCAAATTTCTTGCATATTGATGAACTGAACTGGATAAAAGAAAAATGCATAATAATGCTGTGGAGGACTGTATTGCTTAATTAATCTTCAAGCCAATACTAATTTGGCTATCTATCATCTTGAAAGAACATCTACAGTATAATCAAAGAAGGTAAAATTTATGAAGACTAAGTACTTCAAATTCTGAATTTATCTGGAGTTCTTCTGTGCTAATTTCAATAGGAATTGTATTAATCTGCCAGAAAGATGGGGTTGTGTTAATGCAGTGCAGAGTCATTTTATTCAAAGCACATGCAGCAGCAGCATCCAGAGAACCAAGAAAGAGCAGGCCAAATCTTAATCACCTCTCTGAATTCAGGCACATGTCTGTCACTTTGCTAGTTATAACTAATGATCTCCAAAGCATCTATGGAATTGTGTAAGGCAGTCACTCCAAAGGAGACATTCAAAGAGCTTATTCAGCAGATTAATAGTTGCTAAGAATTTCTGCTGAGTTTAGTCCATATCAGCTTTCAAAATATAATTTTGTTAATGGGCATTTCTATTCATGCTTAAATTAAAGTGGCATCTTCTACATCATACCACAGTTATTAAAGGGAGTTCTTTAACATAATTGCTGTACTGTGTTTTGGCAAACTCATCTGGGATGTTGCAGTCTGATACCTCTGAGCCAAAGAAGTAGTGCCAGCTTAGGTATTTGGCTCATCTTGATGCTCTGTAGTTGCCCTTCCTTCTTTTCCTGCCTTCCTTACAGAAACAGGTTGAGTAAAAGGGAGAAAGTGTAATGAAGAATCACTTCTTTAGCTCTGGAGTTCCTATACCTTTTCTTGTCACAGTACTTTGGGAATGGAAAGCTTGTATTGAACTTCTCACTTGGCTTAATTTTAAAAAACACCTTTTTGTCCTTCTTTCCATAGTTTGGTACGTCCATGGGAAGCCCATGAATATACTGAATTACTATCTATTCACCAGACTTGTCATTTTAGCTCAAGTTAATGGTTATACTGCCTTTATCCTTGCAATAGGAAATTCCTATGATGCTTTAAGCTTCACATTTTCTTTATTTCAGTCTTTTGCAGTTCCGCTGAAAACTATTAAAACTTAATATTCTGGCTTAAATTAGTTCAAACACTTCTAGATTCTTCAGAAAATATAGTAACTGCAGAATAATCTTCCATTAGTAATCAAGTTCTCAGAGTTTTAAACTGGAGTAGTTGGTCTGAATTTGTAAAGCCTTTCAGAATGCGGCTCTGGCTCTTATGTCTTTGAGTCTGGCAAAAAACTTTGTTCCTATCATCTTTTAAAATGTAAAGACTTTCCTAAAAGTCTTTCCATTCCCTATCACATTTTCTTGACATAAGCAGATAATATTATCTTAAAAAAACAGAAAAAGAGCCAGATATGCCTCTTGTCTAAGACCAAGAGTAACTACAACCTACTATTTGCAGATTGCTTTCCATTTTTCATGAAGGAAATGTTCTCTACTAATATATCTTTCTAAACAAATCATAAAGAAGTATGATATGGAAAGTAGCAACAAAATGTGTCACAAAAGCAAAGTTTTCAAGTCTGTATATATCAATGAATTTTATGGGAAAATGAAATGTTACCTCCCCACTACTTAGCCTGTCCCAGTACAATACAAAGCTAAAACTTTTTTGAATTAGTTGGAATAAAATAAGCAATCAAAAAACATGTAAATGCAAGTTATTATAATGCCCAAGCATCAGAATATTTTAGTACAGGATCATGGAAATGTAGAGCTGGGAAAATGTAAAGAGTTTATATTTCCTAGTAAATGGACCAGTCAAACCACAGAATAATGTTGAAAAAAGGTCACAGTTCCTTGCTACAGAGAGATTTTCCCAAACTGTACATGGGGATTTGCTCTATCTAAATCTCTATCTTGCAATGTAGTCATGACAAACATGAATTTGCTGCAGGAAACACGCAAGTTGCAAACATTTTGGATGGTAATGTGGACAGGGTGCTATAAACCTTGAATGCTTTTTCTGATGACACTATGGAATGGCATATGAGGGTGAGGAGTAGATGGCATGATGGACCATGAAAAGCTGTGTGGTGTTTAAAGACTGATTGTTGCCAGTTCTAGAGGATGGGAAGAAACTGAGATGAAGATTTCTCAGTATTTCAGGTAGCCTTTTCCACAATTTCTTGTATCCAAACTATGTGACCAGTTTTTTGTCCAGCATCATTCACTAGTGATGAATTTCTTTGCAGCATACATACATGTGAGTTACCAATCACATCTCTAGCTAGTATTTTAGGGTCTCATTGATGAGTGAGACAGCACTGAAGCCTTGGGAGACTTCCTGAATTTAGGATTACACTCCCCTTGCCTTTTTTATTCCTGAACTTGTTGCATATACCACATAACTTGTGAGTTGGCTGATCAAACGTTTTTATGAAATTACCAGGTAAATTCATGTGCACCTTTTGCATTTCCAGCTCTCAGTTCTTTAGTTTGCTAGATTTAGCTCTAATTTCAGAGAGCTGTTCAAGGCTTCCGCCTGAGAGCTTGAAAGCTGCTACAATTCAGTTTTTTTAAAAAATCTTCTAAAGCCCCTTCACTAACTATCAAGCCAACAGAATATAAATTTAAAAGGTTTAAGTACTTGTTGTGTGAATATTTTTTGGTTTACTAACTCAAAATTAGTTTGGGCCATGACTACTTTATTGCTTCAGTCCATAATGTGACAGCTTGACAGTTCTACATTCCTTGAAAACCATTTTGAAGCAACTTATCCTTTCTAGTTGTTGATTTTATCTTCTGTACCTACCCAAAAACCTTGGAGTTTTTCTAGTGAGTGGACCAGAACAGACTTCTCTACAAAGCTTCTGATTCCTGCTGGTAGGGCACCTGCTAGTTCCATAACTCAGAAATGTTCGTTATGCAGAAGCAGCAGAAAGGGAGGGCCCATTAAAAGGATGCTGCACTAAGTCACACTCCAGCAGGAGCTGCATTCTTACAATGGCTGAAGAAATCGTATCATGTCCAGGAACTGAAAATGGAGCTCTACTCATCTTAATCAATTCAAGAAATTAATAAGTAAGTGACATTAGTACAAATCAACATGAATATTAACCAGAAATACACTATAACTATTAATTGAAAGTACTAATTTAATAGACATTTTAATTACTTTACTAGCAATAGGCAAGAGAATAGGTGTGTTCTGTGGCAGCTGTAGGGATACACCTGCCCCTCGAAATAACAGTCTCAGCCTGCCAGGGAAGTGCAGATCACCTCTCTTTAACTGAGTATCTTCTCAGACCAGGGCTGCTGGTGGTGACAGTGGCAGAAACAGATGAAAGATGCTGACTTGTTCAAAACAGGGACAAGCATTTCCTTGAACTCACTTGAGATAATAAGATAGTGATAACCCATATTATTCAGGGTGAAAGTAGAGAAAATCAAGATTCCCACAAGTAGGGGTATAAATATCAAAAATATAAGTCTCTAGCACAACATTGTAGACAGAAAACAAGGACTGAAATAAAGCAACAGCAGCTAGTTTAAACATGAAGTCCATAAAGTTAAAGAATTTTCTTTCATATGGCGTATTCAACTTATTCAAGCTCTGACCTTCCTAAGAACTTGAGCACAAATGTGTGTTATATCACACATTCTACTACCATTCCTGTGGTTGTAATGTCTTGAAATTAACTAGTGCAATGTTTCAAGGCTTGTTCTGGATGCTGCTGCTATGGTGTTTGTACACAAACTACCCTCTTCCTTATACATACTCTTTTGGCAATTCCCAGGGCTTCCCTGGATGAAATATGTAATGCAGTGATTCCCATCCCAGTTAGAGAAGATTCAGAGAAAATCACAACCAGTGTGAACTAGTGCCATTTACTCTTCAGAAAATGATACAGGCATTCATGAGATGCCACTGGGAGCAAACACTGATGGAAGCCTTCTGTAAGGATCAGTTCTAGGAAGATCTAATTTTTAGTTTTGGACAAATGCAATTAAAAGGTTTTTTTCTCCTTTCCTTTTGAAAAGGTTCATATATAAATCCTCCAAGAAGCCTAAGAAAATTTCAGGAAATCTCTGTGTGCTGGCTTCTAACTCCAGAATTCTGTTTCAAATTCTTTTTCCTCCTCTGCTCTATCTGTATGCAGTCTCAGTCTAGCTACTCTACTATAATCACTTCTGTTCCGCCCAGTACAGCTGTCAGAAAAATAAAATTACAAACCCTATTTTCTGTAGTCCAAACAAGCCATTTCACACGGTTTACTAATCCTGCTCTTGGCAAATTAAGCATAAGCAACGTAATGGCAAAACTTACCAAGAAACCATTATAAAATGTTTATTCACTGGACATAAAACTAGAGACTTTGGCTTATAGCTTGGCTGTATCTCCTGGGAGTGCTTTTCCTCTCTTGCCATGCTAGTCAGTTCATTAGTATCTCCTATCCCCTAAAATTTATTGCTTTATTATCTTTCTTTATCCTAGAAGCACACAAGTTTTCCTCTGGTGATAAAAGGAACAAGTAAAATGTTATGTGATATACAGCTGCTGAATATGATGATGAGGGAAATGCAAAGAAAGACTGCTTAAAACTGTCAGGCAGACAACTTGTTTGGAATGAAAATGATAATCTGTACTAGTTTGAAGTATAAAGCCATAATACTTCAAAGGGCCCTGAACCTGCAGTAATTAACACCAGAAAGTTCTTCCCGTCTAAGTACATGCAACAATACAATTTAAAGTACATGCAACAATACAATTTAACTTACAGCCATTTCCACACCTACACAAAAGTCTTTGTCATGTTTGACCTAGGGCTGCTAGGTACCATTCTCTACCCATATGGATTTTAAAAAGCCAAGAAAATCAGCAGCCAGGATACTCAATATATCATCTAAATTCTGATTAATCAGTCCCTCTTTTCCTCTTTGCTTCTTTCGGTCTTCTTCAACCCCCAAATCTACCTCATCAGTGTGAGAAACGAAGGTAAAGGCACGAGGGCTCTGCCGTGCCCAAAACACAGGGCTGTCTCTCACCACCCTGCTCGGATTCTCCTTTCACATTCTCACATGTCACTCTACAGACTCTGCGCCAAGATCCATCTACCTCCCTGATATGTATTTCAGCTTTCTTCTCTCTGACTTTCAATGTCTGATCCTTCTCTGCCCTCCTCACTACCACTATTTATTTTGTTTTATCTCTGGAGAGGCCTGAGCTAAGGAGACTCTGCTGTCTGCATTGCCAGCTCGTTGCTGGCTCAGATAGGGACAGCAGCTGTGATAAGAGAAGACACACTGGACCCAGGTAGGGAATGTGCCCTCTGGTTCTTCTGCATGTTGAACGTGCTGCATGCCACAGCTTGGATTAAAGAGCATACATCTGCAGCTTTCAGGATTCTAAAGCTGTGCGTTAGGGCAATGATGAAATATACTCTGTATTGCCAGGTCTCATCCATTCTGGGCATTTAGCACACAGCTGCAAGGACTAGAACAGCTTATACATTACACATTATATCTGGATTTTAAGAAGCCTGTGCCAGTCTGTGCAGTTATCAAGGTTTTGTGTAAAGCTGTGGAAATCATGGATTGGAGTCCTTTTCTTTTGGAGACCCACTAGGAGGCACAATGATCACCATGAGCAAAATCTGGGTAACATCAAGTGTGAGCACTACTGAGCCAGTTGGACTGCATGCCCTGTTCCTCCCTAGAGGTTTCCTCAGGCAGCAATGCAAAGCACCGTGCCACTAAAGTAGCATCAGAAAATTCCTCCTACAATGTGGACGTGATAAAAATTTACCCTTGGGCATATCAGTACCTCTTTCCATGTCCCTCAGCCTTTTACATTTTGACCAGCAATATGTGTTGAGATGAAGAAAATGTTTTTCCCAAAGCCTTATACAGACACCTATGAAAAATTGCGGTTTTGCAAACTGGCATTCTAATGAAAAAGCATTTTTAGGAAAAAATTTTTAGCCAGCTTTGTTCCAGAGAGGACTGGGCTTTATGCGGAGAGGACAGTCCCATAGAAACTGGAACAATGAAAGTCCCATAAGCATCCATAAAGCTACCTGACATCTGGACCTCCTCCAGTCTGTTAGAAAGACTGGATCCTATTTCTTGATAATGCAATGATAGAATGATTGTGATGAGCTACCATGCTTGTGAGAATGCATCAGCCATAGTATTTTCAGTACAGAGTGGTGTTTTCTTTACATTAATGTTTGCATCAATGTTCTGCATCAATCACCAATATTCCTTATCGGCGGACTCTTCTAAATGATCACCACAAGAATACTGACATACACGGTTTTAAAACCTGCTAATTTTAAAATGCTTTAGAATGTGTTTCTTAAGGATAGCTACTAAAATAAATTTTGTCGTAATCAGAAGCATTATTCCCTTTATTCTGTAAATGTTAAGTGTCTCTGTCTTTCAATTAGAATTACAAGGCAGTAACACTCTGCCAGTGTATTCTCAAATACAGTATGCTTTCAGTTCTTGGCATAGTTCGGGGATAAATAAGGCAATTTTGTACAATGACTAGCTTTTACACAAATGGACTTTTTCCTAGAATCATTGGTAGTGTCATCGTCATTTGCAGTTAAATCCCTGAGAAAAATTATGTTGTACATAGATTGTCTGTGTTCCTTCCTACTACTTTAAACGCCTGAAGAGAACTTTTACTAGTATTAAATATTTTTGTAAAAGAGTCACATCTTACTATGTCAAATGTTTTCTAAGAAATCACATGAATAACCATAAATGTTCATTTAACTTTGTTTTTACTGATTACTCTTACCACCGAACTTTATAAAATATTTTCCTTTGGTTTGGCTTAGTGTATGTTAACTAGGAAAGAAGACAAAAATCATTATTAAATTGCCTCTAGATGAATCAAAACTTGTAAAAGGCATAAGGAAGCGTAAGGTAGGTGTTGACACGGTAATAGAAACAGTAGGTTACAGATGGAATGGAACTCTGGATAGGAGTAATTTTAAAACTGGCTTAAGGCATACTAAAGATCATCAATGAGAGCCTTTAGCATCTCTGAAATAAGAGAACTGAGAGACAAAACCACTGAAGCAGTATGTGTAGAAGTGCAAAATGTATATTAACTCTTTCATGGGTCTGGAATGTCTGAGATTATACTATTTCACAAGGTGGATATAACATGAGGAAGCTCAGTTCTAAATTTTTTCCTTTTCTGCCAGTGACAGCAGTGAATGAGTCTGTGGATTTATGCTCCCATGATTTTAATCCTTCAGATTAAATGAGAGATTGCTAGCTGAGGCTGTCATTAAACTGTCTCAGACAGGTTTTATTGTGCCTTGGATGTGCTGAAAGTCTGACAACATGATGCAATGGGGAAAGGCAGGAGCTTTCACCATGGGTGTTTGGTGTGTTCCTTCTGCAAGGTTATAAACATACAAAGGCCTATCGTCCCTCCAAATGCTCAATGTTTCCTTCACTGCCTTAGAATCCGGACAGGCTGGAAGCTGCCTGGTTAACATTTCTGCAAGGGAAGGGCTGAACTCCTGAAGGCCCTGATTGCTATCAACCAGGTCAGCAAGGCTGCAACAAAGGAGGCAAAGGGAGAAGGGCAGCATGCTGCTGCTTCTGGTGACATGTAGCTGTGCAGGCTGCGCTGCGGTGCTGCATTGAGTATCACACTCAACTTCCATGTGCTGGTTTTGGCTCGGGTAGAGTTAATTTTCTTCCTGGTAGCTAGTATGCGGCTATGTTTTGGATTTGTGCTGAAAACAGTGTGATAACACAGGGATGTTTTCATTATCACAGAGCAGTGCTTGCACAGAGCCCAGGCCTTCTCCACCTCTCACCCCACCCCAGCAGCAAGCAGGCTGAGGGGGCACAAGCAGTTGGAAGGGGACACAGCCGGGACAGCTGCCCCCAGCTGCCCCCAGGGATATTCCAAACCATACAACATCATGCTCAGCACTACGTCTGGGGGAAGAAGAAGGAAGGGGGAGGGGAGCATTCACAGTTACAGCGTTTGTCTTCCCAAGTAATTGTTACTTGTGATGGAGCCCTGCTGGGGACGGCTGAACACCTGCCGGCCAATGGCAAGCAGTGAATGGATTCCTCGATTTGCTTTGATTGTGAGCACAGCTTTTGCTTTACCTATTAAACTGCCTTTATCTCAGCCCACAAGTTTTCTCCCTTGTACCCTTCCGGTTCTCTCCCCCATCCCACCGTGGGGGAGTGAGCAAGTGGCTGGGGGATCCGAGCTGCCAGCTGGGATTAGACCATGACAGTCCGTCATGGAAAGAAACACAGCATGACAGGGATGGTCAGACATGATTTCCTATGTGTACAAATAAGAGAATCTGGATCTGGATGTGGCTTCAGTTAATACGCAAAGGAAAACTTGGGCCATAACCTCAAGGCGCTGTGTTTCCTGGCCACTTCTAGACATTTCCAGACCATGAACCAGGCCTTTGCAAACAGAATCCTGAGGGCTAATCCTGAAGGCCTATCTCATACAGCAGGTTTCTTAATTCCATGTTTTCCAGAGTGGAAGCTTGTCCTCAGACTTAGTTGTTTCTTGGTCTCGTACTTCAGCCTTTTCAGAACCCTGAATTCAGACTTGTAATCTGTTTTGAAGGCAGTTCGGGGGCAATTCTCTGCTCACTTTTGCTCTGGTAGCTAAAAAGCTAGACCAATAGAGGTTGTAAACAAGGCATTTTTTCAAGAGGCTACCTTGAGTCCCAGATGTCCTCCAGCCTGCCTTCAGATGACATTTCCTTGCCGGCAATGGTAAATGGATGGAGCATCTGCTTGCCTCCCTGGTGACCCCAGCTTTTAGCGGTCCCTCACTCAGCACATGGGGTTTCCCCCATGCTTGGTTCCCATAGCTGTGATTTTAAAGGTTGGGAACTGCCGTATCAAAGTCTTGTGGGTCTCTGGGAAGGGCTATCAAACTCAGCCTTGCTTACTAAATAGCGTCTGTGGAAGGGAGCAGTACAGATACTTTGAACATGGAGACAGATCACAGGAGCCAGCTGTTAGTATCTATGTAGGTGTTTTATGTGCTATTTAACAAGACAGCTGAGTTCTCTACAAATAAACAGGCCTCCTTTTTTTAGCAGTGCTTTAACCCTCATCCTGCATGAGGGTTTTTATTTGATAAATATATTTGATAATATTTATTTGATAAAGTAACTTCACCTTTTTTTGTTTATATTGCTTTTTTGCAACTCTAATAACTAGAGCAACTCTTTACAAAACCTGGCTATAAAAACAGATAATTGTGTTTTGACTATGAGTAGCTGAAGAAGTTTATGCTGAAAGCTCCCTACTTTTTAGTGAAAAGTTATCTTGCAGAATAAAAATTATCACCAGTTTCCCAGGATTAAAATCCTAAGCCTTTGACTTTCTCATAACATTTGTTTAGCCATGGAAGAAGAGGCTAAGGCTGTCTAAAGGCAGCAAAAGTCACCACCACAACAGCAAGGGATAAACAGAAAACAGCTGCATTTAGCAAGAAACCAGGTCATGTCCGAAGTAGGTTTTTGAGTATTTTGTGGAAGCCATTCAGTCATCAGTGAATCCAACATACAGAAGGATGGGTACCTGGCAACCTTTAAGCACTTTTACAGAAACCTGTGCACCAGCAGAATACACTAGAAACCCTTGTCATCCTTAGACATTTTTATAGAAAGCTGTGTGCCTAGCGAGAACAAAAAAAGGCTTCTTGTAACAGCAATCTCAATTTCCTTTACTGAGACTTCAGTTCTAAGCTGAGCTCCAGGTGAATCACAGGGCAAAGATGATAATTTTCTTTAACAGCCTTCCCAGTGACAACTTTTCTCTTTAGAAGTGTATTCCACAAGTTTTCTGTTAACTGCTTTTTCCCTCAGGTTGCACTCTGTGTTACAGCTTTCTGTGGGCAGAGGAACCCTCTCCATGTCTGGTCAGATGATAGGAAAGCATTACTCGTTCAGCTTGATGAAGGACAACTACTTCGAAAACTGAAAACTATACCGATTAATTTGAGCAATAGCATCTTAGCTGAGGACTTCCTCATCTACACACAAATACTGTTAGAATTAAGCAAACAAGATCAGACTAAATGCTGATTAAACTAGTATAGAAGCCTCAAGAGTCCTGGATTTACTTAATATCTAGAGCAAGAGGACATTTTTAAAGTACTAGATAAAAATAAAACTCTCCACTGAATTACCTCGGTCTGTTGAAAGAAACAAATTTGCAACAGCCTGTTTAGATATATTACCTATAAAAACATCAATATTGACTAATTTTGGGAATGTAAAAAAAAAGGCATAAAGACTAGCCCTAGGTTACTTCTGTCTGATGGAGTGCAGTGCAACAAGAATTAGTATCAATCTCATGTTTAACACTGTATATAATCACTAGGTGCAGCTTTGTGCAATGTCGTTGAGGCAAGTTTCCAGCCCTTTGCTCTGGAAACATTCCTACAAACACTATTCAGAGGATCTCAGTACAGGTTGGAAAGGAGTATTTCTGAGATGATGTGGGCTTGACGAACTCTCAGTACTCTGGACTAGCACAACCACCCTTATCTTATTGTCTAGCTGTTATAAATATGTCTTTCTCACACCTGAAGTTTCACCTCTTCTATTAATGGATGACATAGCCAGTACTGAATAGAGCTTTATGATCCTTGCATGGTTTGCTCAGCAGAAAACCTGTTAGCAGAGGTCCCTGAGTAATACTGTTGATTCACATAGTCCTGTAAAGCATATCAGAGAGACAGGCAAGGAATTCTCACGGCACAGTATGATGCTGTGGATGTGAAAGAGACCATGGTAGCTCTGTGGTATTGTGAGATTTGTGACATACGGCTTTAACTTACCTGTGTATTTGACCTGAAACCTAGTCACACACACTGATGTGTTGCATGGTGCAAACGATGAACAGCTAAGACAGTATTATGGGCCTGTTGTTGAAAAGCTGGGAAAGTCTGTGTGTGTGTGTGTGTGTGTCTGTCTGTGTCTGTGTGTCTGTGTGTCTGTGTGAACAATGCATTTGAACTGTTCATAAAAATTAGGCTTTGGAGCAAAGGCACCTTCAAAGAAATAAGTTTACCGGAAATTTAGGACAGCCACATTTTTTGTCTGTATCCCAGGTTTTGGGGTTTTTTTTGCAGCTTTGTACAGAAAAGCTAATGCCAATTTGCACTGTTGGAGCGGGTGTCCTAGACTACTGCCACCAACCCCCCAATCCAAGGAAGGGTAGTGGCAGGCTGGCGTGGGTGCCCATACCCTCTCACAGGCTAACAGGACCAGGAAAAGGCAAAAAGCCTGGGATAAAGCCTTGCACAATTCTAGCATGCTGGGAAGCACATCATCTTCTTGTATTTTAAGCTGGAAGACTCTTCTAGAGTAAAAACTTTTGGAAATATCTTTTTAATTGAAGAAGTCAGATTTACTCTTTGATTCTTCACCCTTTTTCCTTCTCCCTGTAAAACCAGTAGGGCAAAGTTCACATATTTTTGGCAACTAAATTTAGCTGCAGTCACATATGAGTGAAACCAGAGAGTTTTATTAAAAGCAAAGTAGGATTGGCATGTAATGCCTTATTTCTTTGTCATAATCTTACGCATTTTCGTGTGGCTTCAGGAAGGAGTTTCTAAACAAAGGGTCAAGTTCAGGTTCTGGTGAAAGCAGGGTGTAAATCCACAGACATGACAACGGGGACAGAATTTGCACAAGTCCCTCTACCAACAGGAAGAAAACTCTTCGGCTCAAACGTGTTTAAAACTGAGATTTAATGGACCTGCTGCCAGGAACCACCAAGGAAATGAGGAATTTTTGATCTGCTTGCAGAAACGTTTTTAGACCTATATGCTAAACGTCCGGATGACATTTATCATCCTAGATGAAATCCTGAAACCTTTAAAGTGATTGGGTTTAGCGCGGTGCTTTCAAACTCTGCAGTTTTTTCTCATCATTCCCTTTGCTAGGGTTTATTGCACGACCGTGAAATGCCAAAGGGCCGGCTGGGCTGGATGTCTCCCAGAGCCGAGACGGCACTGCTCACCGACCAGCTCCCCCCCCCGCCTCGGTGGCAGCGGGCTCGGGGGCCCGCAGGCTGACACCGGCAGCCCTGCCTCTGCTCTGCACGGTCACGGCAACGCTTTTATTCTCCATGAAAGTTTTCAGCGCCGCTTTATCCGGCCTTGAGGGAGCGCCCCGGGCGCGCCGCGGCGACCCCAGCAGCATTCCCCGCCGCCCCTTTTCGCCTCCCCGCCCGGCCGGGCTCCGCGCAGGCGGGGCGCGGGTGGCGGGGCGCGGGTGGCGGGGCGCGGGTGGCGGGGCGCGGGTGGCGGGGCGCGGGTGGCGGGGCGCGGGTGGCGGGGCGCGGGTGGCGGGGCGCGGGTGGCGGGGCCCGGCCCCGCTCGGAGCGACACTTGTGGGGCGGAGCGGCCCCGGCCCCGAAGCGAGCGCTCCCGGGGCGGCGGGGGCGGGCGGCGCGGGGCGCGGACGGGGCGGCGGCGGCAGCGGGGGAAGGAGGCGGCTGGCGTCAGGGGCCGGGCAGCCACTGGCACGGGAGCTCCCCCCGCCTCGCCTCCCGCGGCGGGGATAAAGGCACCTGGCCCGGCGCTCCTCGCCGCCGGAGCGGGGAGGCGGCGGCGGCGGCGGCTGCGGCGGCCGAGCGGGCGTGCGGGGGCCGGGTCGGGTCGAGTCGGGCCGGGCCGGGCCGGGCCGGGCCCCGCCGCGCAGCCCCCTCCATGCGGCTGGGCGGGAGCGCCGGCTCCCCCCGGGCGGCGCCCTCCCCCGGGAACGGCAGCCGGTGGCGGGCGGCGGAGCCCGACGGCGGCAGCAGCCCCAGCCCCGAGGCGTGGTCGGGGTCGCCCAACGGCAGCCTGGGCGGCTGGGACCCCTTCGGGCGGGACGAGGAGCTGGCGAAGCTGGAAATCGCCGTGCTGGCCGTCACCTTCGCCGTGGCGGTGGTGGGCAACGGCAGCGTGCTGCTGGCCCTGCGGCGCACGCCGCGCAAGGCGTCCCGCATGCACCTCTTCATCCGGCACCTCAGCCTGGCCGACCTGGTGGTGGCCTTCTTCCAGGTGTTGCCCCAGCTCTGCTGGGAGGTGACCCACCGCTTCCACGGCCCCGACGGGCTCTGCCGCGTCGTCAAGCACCTGCAGGTCTTCGGCATGTTCGCCTCGGCGTACATGCTGGTGGCCATGACCGCCGACCGCTACATCGCCGTCTGCCACCCGCTGAAGACGCTGCAGCAGCCCACCAAACGCTCCTACGGGATGATCGCGGCGGCCTGGGCGCTCAGCCTGCTGCTCAGCACCCCGCAGTACTTCATCTTCTCCCTCAGCGAGGTGGAGCGCGGCTCGCAGGTCTACGACTGCTGGGCGCACTTCATCATGCCCTGGGGGCCCCGCGCCTACATCACCTGGATCACAGGCGGCATCTTCGTCGCGCCCGTCTTCATCCTCGTCACCTGCTACGGCTTCATCTGCTACCACATCTGGCGCAACGTCAGGGGCAAGACGCGCCCGGGGGAGGCGGCGGCGGGCGGCGGGCGGCGGGCGGGCGGCGGCGGCCCGAGGCGGGGGCTGCTGCTCGCCCCCTGTGTCAGCAGCGTCAAGACCATCTCCCGTGCCAAGATCCGCACCGTCAAGATGACCTTCGTCATCGTCTCGGCGTACGTCGTCTGCTGGGCGCCCTTCTTCACCATCCAGATGTGGTCCGTCTGGGACCAGCGCTTCCCCTGGGTCGGTAGGTGACGGGGAGGCTCCGGCGGCACCGAGAAGGCACCGGCTCGCACCGGCACGCGTTGGGGTCCCCCGGGGGCGCGGCCGCCGTTCGCGGGGCGCCGCGCGGTCCTGAGCCGAGCCTGGGGCAGGTGCTGGCGCTCGCTCCCCGCGGGGAACAGCGGCTCCGCCGCAGCGCAAGGAGCGAGCGGGCCCTCGGGGCCGCCCCGCCGGCACCGCCCGGGCTGCCGGGCCGCTGCCGGGCCGCTGCCGGGCCATTGCTGGGCCATTGCCGGGCGGGGCGGGCGGGGAGCGGCGGCGCTGGGCCCGCCCCGTCGCGGCAGCCGGCGGAGCGGCGCGGCCGCAGGTGCCGGCGGGGCCCTGGGATGGAGCAGTCGCCGCCGCGTCCTCTCCCGGAGCCAGCTCCGCCAGTGGCAGCTGACACGGACGCAGCGATCGTTTGAGCCAGCAACGCGTTCTTCCATGCGATTAATAAATCCACCGCCGATTAATAAAACTTTGGAAACGATTTGTGTTATTATTAAGCGGACGCACCTCTATGTCACGCGTAATTACACGAGCAGGGATCTTACTAAGCCTTCTTTCCTGCAACTGCCTTGCACGTTCAGTCCTTGCTGTCTAATAATGGGGCTGAGCACACCCTGAACCCTTCCTCTCAACGAGGTGGCCACCTCTCAGGAGCTCCCTTAGTCAGCCACCAGTTCCCCTGGAACAGGGGCAGTTTGGTATTTTGGAGATACCTGACCTGCTGTTCCACCTGGCTGGAAATTGTTGGTGAGCTTAAAAGTTATTACACAGGGAACGGCAGGCAACATAGTAACATGTACCCTTTTTCCTCATAACAAGAAAGCAGCAAATCAAAATACTGGAATTCATAATTTCGTAATTTTTTAAAATATCCCCAAATTATCACTTACTGTAGTGAGAGCATTGATTGGCCCTAATATGGGACCAAAGTCAAGCCTAAAATGCAGGTCCCTACAGAGAAAAAAAGGCTTGCAGTAGATAAATAGTTTTTTGGTTGTTTTTTGTTTGTTTGTTTGTTTTTTACTTCAAAAGAAATTGAACAGATGGCTATTAGCTAGGTTTATTTGAAGAGATTCTTTAAATCTGCGGAACTTCATGACACAGCAGTTATACTTCCTTGGAGATTCAATATTTACAAGGAAAGGCCACTAATAATTGATTAGACTACATACGTATTTAGAGTATTTGATAATTTAACTAGTTGTTGGAGGTAGAAGACCATAACTATTTTATGGCATAGTGCTAACTTCCATTTTTCCTGTAAGTAAAATTTGTCTGAAATCCAGATGTGATTCACAAGCCAGTAGTTACTTGAGCATTCAATACTTCTCAGCATGCAGATGTATACAGCAAAATTCAGTACTATTGAGAGCGGTGGGAAATCAGTGGGAATTTTGCCATCGCCTCCCAGGGTAACCAGTTTTAAAACAAAAGTCTGAATAAAAACTGTTCAGTATTTAAAGCATGAACTTAGCAACATACGGATAAACATCAGTGGAACCAGGACTAAAGCATTATTTTGGATGGATTGCCCCATAACTTCTGTCACTGCTTTTTGAAGTCTGTTCAGACAAACTCCCGTTGACTTCAATGGCAGCCTTACATAAATAAGAGCTTTCCCGATTATGTCCGTGTTACTAATTTCACATGCTGCCGCTCAACATTTAGAACTAGAATTATTCAGGCAAATAAATCCAACAGTTAAGGAAGCAATTGACTGAATGGTGCAAATGTTCTTTTGATGATTAAACTGCTTTCTTCTCCTCTCCCCAGATTCTGAAAACACAGCGACTACTGTCACAGCTCTGCTGGCCAGTCTCAACAGTTGTTGTAACCCATGGATCTACATGTTCTTCAGTGGGCATCTCCTGCAAGACTGCATACAGAGCTTCCCTTGCTGCCAAAAAATAAAGCAAACACTGAGTAAAGATGATTCAAACAGCAACAGCAGGCGACAGACTTCTTTTACCAACAACAGAAGCCCAACCCACAGCCTGAACACCTGGAGAGAGTCGCCCCACTCCAAATCAACCAGCTTCATCCCCATTCCAACCTGAGACAGGCACCGGGGCAGGCAGGGCTGGCAGCCCCCTAACAGTGCTTGGGAAGGGTACGGCATAGCACTTTACGCTGCTCAAAGGCACCGGTCATGGTAACAAGGAACGACTAAGATGGCCATAAGACAAAAGACTGCATTGCTCGATAAACTAGTCTGCAGCATGTAAATTATTTTCTGAAAGGTGTTTAGGACTTGGACAACTGATCAGGAAGGCGTGACAACACGAAAGCAATTATTTTTCTAAATAGAATTTATTATAATTATAGGGGTTTTTTGTTTTTAAAATACTACGTGCATTGTTTGCTTGTGAAAGCAGTAAAAATAGTGGAGTTGGCAAGTGCTGGGGTAACTCCGCTCTCTAGTGTTAATGCCTGAAACTTCTCATGTTTGTCCAATGAAGTCACAGGGAAAGAAGATGATATGAGCAAGATCACAATTTAGTCTTGAACACGAAAAGAAAAGACTTGGGAGAAAGTTCTGACTGTCCAGATAAGGAGCATGGTTAGACAGGCTCTGAGGTATTGGGAATTTAATTGATCTACTGCTTTTTCTTGTAAAGCTCTAGCAATTTTTGGTTAATAAAATTTAACAGCCCTTGTGAAGGCAAATCCTTCAGTGCTGTCAATGTCTGTATGTGTATCGTGGGGTTTCATATTTAGGATGAGACTTTTTCTCTTCTCTTCATGTTGATGGAACGTATATAGCATATTTATTTTGTATTGTTGCACCCAGCTTGATTTTTTAAAATTAATTTTTAAAAAATGATAAGTATGATAAGCTATGACTAGCTCAGCACTGTTACAAACAGATACACCAAGAAAACCTGTAAGTACCAGAACCGCTTGCTTTATGGGTAAGAAATGTATCTTTTTTTTTTTTTTTCCCTTCACTAAGACAGCTAGGATCAAGCCACATTTGGGTATCAAGCAAATAGCCCCATAAATTCGGATGAATGTGACTGTTTGGTAAGAGCTGAAGAATCAGTATATTCCAAGACAGAGATCTAAGAATCGACTTACAGGTTTTCTGGGAACATATACAATTTATCAATGTTGTTGGTTTGGGTTGGGGCTTTTTATCAGATCATGACAATATAGTTGTTGAAATTGGCAGTAAACTGCAATAAAAAGTAATCGCAACACATTTACTAATTATAAATCAAGGTACGCTTGTTTTCACTACAATGCATGCTAAGTCAAATGTAATTTCTATAGCTGGTAAATAGTCCTGTTATATCTTTCCATGGAGTCTGTCTTCTACCTGGAGATGGATGTTTGAAGCTCCTTGAGTAAGTTTTGCTTGGTTTTAAAGTCCAGAGGATCTCTTTGAGAAGCACAGCTGCCTGCCTACACCATTTTCCTGAGCTCTCTGGGTCCTGAAATCCAGCCGTTCTGCTGGCACCATGCAGGACTTCTGGTAGTCCTGCTGGCTTGCTAGAGCAGTGGGACATGTGCACGGCTGCATAATGTGCATGCTTATGTTTGCAAGGAGGAACCTCAACAGCAGGTTTCTGTCTTTCCTGCCAAAACCAGACAAACAAGATTGTTTTTCTAATTGCTTGAGGAGAGAAGAAACTGGGGCTGCAACTGTAGCTTTCACTGAGGATGGTGCCAGCCCCATGTCTGTCACCATAACAGTAGCAAAAAATAATAGAGCTAGATGCAGGATAAGATCATATTCAACTTGTTGTCTACTCCAGAAGCTCCCAGACACATCACTGACTATTCTGGACAAAGAATAGGGAAGATTATAGCTTAAAAAAAATAATTAAAAAAAAAAAAAAGGTTTTATTGTCACTACAGAAAATTTTAGCTCTTCTCTCTACATTTCTTGTTATTGTTTTCTGCTCTTCAGGAGAGCAATCCAGTCTAATGTTTTGTTGTTGTTCAAAACACTAGAACCCAAAGGACAGTATCGTAGAATGGCTTGTATTTAACGCACTATCTTTTTGACCACCTTTAGTACAAGATGTGACTACAACCCTCACCAGTTCTGGGTGAAGGTTTGTGAACTTGCAGTTATATTCTAGTCCAAAAAAAATGCATGCAGTGGTGTTGGGTGTGTGTGTATTTGTGCACATGATATGTACTGCATATATTTCACAAGTAGGTAATTCACGGTTACTGAAATAGCAAATGTTTTAAGTTAAGTACACTAGCCTTCGCCTATTTGTGTCACTACTTTCTTTGTACATAAAATCTATATTAAAAAGCAATTAGCTGTATGAACAGAATTTTCATTTTTGCAGAATTGAATTATTTTTCTATTATACTTTATATTCAAACAAAGAAGACAATGAGAAAACAAATGTAGAATAATGTTGGTAATAAAACTAAGCTGGGTAATGAACTATATATATAAAAAAAGTAAACAGACTAAAAATTATAATTTTAAATTTCTTCCAAATATGCTACAAAATCTAGGCTTACACTTGGGGCTTATCAGCATGAATATACCCTGTGAGTGTTCTACAGTTTCTATTATTAAATTGACAATACTATTTAGAAGTATGTGGATTCCAGCATTTTTTGGTAAATACTGAGTTTTGTTTTTTCACATAATTGTAACATTGGAAGATACAGCCCATATTTTTAAATTGTTCATCTGTGAAGATGCGGGGGGTTTTTTAACAGCTGCTTTGGGTTATCATGAGGACACACTAATGAAAAAAGAAGGAAGCAAGAAACTGTAAAACCATTGCACATTTTAAACGTGGAAACATGCTCTAATAAACCTATTTGTTTGATGAGAAGCATTTTGTTTGTTTCGCTTGACTAGATTTTGCAGGGCCAGAAACATTTGGTGATACTCGACGTATTTTACAAAATGTAAAGTTTCATTAATTTTAATGAATTGTTTCCATGAAAAGCTTTAAGGAGTGAACAAACTAAAATGTTTTTCTACTATACATAGTGTGTGAAGGACGCATGCGGAGAAGGAACATGCAGTCAATTTTCCTATGCTGCTAGTATTGTTAAAACATAGAACATAGCATTTAATCATGTTGTAGAGGGGTTATTGTGATATTTTTGTTTTAATTTTGGGGAACTAAATATTTAGCTTCTAATTTAAAACATATTTGGATGGATGAGCCTGCATTCTGTTGTTTGTGCTGGTGTTACTAGAATTGCAGCATTTTAAAGACGATTAGACGGCAGAAGTGGAGCACATGAGATGATACAGAAGAGGAAAGGATTTTGTTCTTTTAAATACAAAACATAAGCTGCCAAAGAGCTTTTTTTCATTAATTTAATTTTAAATGTGTAGGTAAACATGTTGGCTCAGAAAAAAGGTTTGGTTTTTTTCTGTATTACAACATCAAGACCAAAGTACACAAGAAGATACAACTTCATGTGTCCCCAATCCTGCAAAGACAAAGGTTTTGTCTACGATAAATCTCATAGTCAGTTCCAAATTGTCCACACTGAAGGACCTTATTGAAACGCATACATGTTCCTTTTCGATTTTTGTATGTGGAAACCAGGGCAGAAGAAGGAAAGGAGCTGCAGGGCTGGATGTTGTCCCAGGGCATGTACCAGTGACCCAGCTTTGGAAAGTGAACCCAGGTATTAGAGTAGAGCTATCGCTGACGCGTAGAGTTACTTGCTGCATAGAGGAAGCTTTTACAGGGTTGTCATGGACTGAGTTCCCCACCTACAGAAAATACTAATTAAGCACAAAGTCCTCTTCTAAAAAGCGCCTGCATGAGTTTGATGGGAAGAAGTCCCTTCTGTACATGGAAGACTGGGGAAGCAGAAAGGAGTTGGTGCACTTAAACACCAGCCTGGAGCTTTAGTTACTGTTGCAGATAGTTTTTTGTGTTTTTCTTTAGAAATGGGCTTTACTGGAAAATGCAGCACTTGCTACTTGGGTAAAGGAATTACAGTGTACATAAATGAACAAGTTTCAAGGTCCATGAATAGGTCACAGCTGCTCCACAGGGAGCAGTCCCAGCTGATTCAGGTAACAGTCCGTCACACAAAGGTAGGTCCAGGTAGTCTTGAAAAAGGCATGGAACTCTCGAAGGTAATTTAAGTCACGCAGAATGGTTTGTGCAGGTATGTAAAAAGCAAGCAAACAACAGTCATGACTAGTCCCTGCTGAGCTTCGTTAGAGCCAGCCAGCATGGGTCTGCCTCTCTCAGGACCAGTCCTGCAGAAAGTCCTGGATCAGTATTGTGTTAATAGATTAATACTGTTTCGCTGTTTTGGTACAGCTGCTCAGTAATTTGCCATGTCTTAGTGTAAACTTGCTTGGAGTAACAGTTTACATGCAAATTAGCTGCAGGTCTTCATAATGACATTTTTAGCTAAATTCCTGATACAGTCCACTGGGTTACTCCATTTCAGAAAAGCCAGGCTGGGGCAGCATCGGGAGCACAAAGCTCTCTTCCCAGCTGTGTGGTGAGGAGACCAGCAAGTGTCTCTACTTCCAAGTGGACCAAAATGTTGCTGGGTAAAGGTGGACTTTCTTCTAATCAGAGAAGAACCATTTGCACATTTCCAGGATTTAGCACGTTTCCAAGCCATTGCCCATTTTCAATATTATTTCAGGGGAGTGGGTGGGGGAGGCGGATTAGGGATGTTGCACTTTCTCCATGCTCTGCAAGCAAAGGATGGTTTTCAGAAAAAAATGTCAGGCTCAGTGGAAGGACATCTATGAATTTCCTGCCTCCTCACTGGCTTAGGTTCTTTTAACTGATGAAGTGAATGCAAAAGTGCCTTCCCTTCCATTTCATGCCAAATTAAGGAATTCCCAAGAATGGTTTTGAAATGCTGTAGTTCATTATAGGTGTCTGTAAGGTGTTAACACTATTAACAATTGCATAAGCAGGAATTAAGATTTAATGCTTTCTGATTGCAGAAGTAAGGACTTCCATTTCATGACTGTCTATTGTTAAATTGATTGTGCTTCTACTTTGCAATAGGACAAAGTGCTATTGAAATCACAGTCCTCCTTCCATGGCATTATTTTATATACTTAGGACTATAACATTTTATTTTTCCTGCTCAAATGTGGTAGGCCTGTGAGACCTGCTTCACCAGATTTATGAGCTTTACTTCTGCCACTGGTCAAAACGTACAGTCTTAGCAGAACTGAAGAAAATGAACCCACATGATATGGATCCCATTTTGACTTATGAATGACTTGTTAGGATATGTTTCTTCTGCATTGTCCCATTTAACATGAATCATTCCAGGCTGTGGCACTTGAACGAAGGGGTTTTCAGTCTAACTCAGAAAAAAAACCCACAAACCAATAGCTGAGCCTTAGAACTGGGCTAGAGAAGATTGCTTCTGTAGGGCATGAATATCCTGGGCAATGACATCATACGGACAAAACTTTACTGCAGAAGCCATCCAGCCGTTCCTGCTCCTCTTTGTGTTCCCCTGTCTCATTCCTCTTCAGCCCGGCTGGCAGACGCAGGGAGGGAGCTGCTGCAGCCCCATGTTCACTGTTGTCTAACCCCCCTTACAAAGGCTCAGGTGCTGGCAGGACACTGAGAGACCTGGATTGTACCTCCAAGTGACAGTGGCCACATATTTAGTACTGGTCAAGTTAATTTACTGGTGCCTGATTTATCCATTCGTAGTTCAGGGTAATGATGTTTATCTTCCTCCATAAGTTCTTCTTATAGGACACATGGGTAAGAAGTGCTATGTATGAGTTCAAGCAAAGCACTGGCAATGCAGGCTGTAGCTGGCCATCAGCTTTTACACCTTTGAAGCAAAACATGACAAGACTGGCATTACAAACTACTTGGCTCTCCAGGGCATGAAGCCCATTCTGGAAGATAAGGAATAGGTAGCCAGAGACTGGCATGGTGGCTGCCCCAGCCTCTTGCACCACTACTGCTGTGATTGCTCCTGCCATAGTCTCTCCTGTCCCTGGTAACGATGGCTGCAGAAAGAATGGGGACAGGAACCACAGGAGCAGCATCATACAGGGTTGTCATTAAAACATATTCATTTTAAACTCCTTCTGGAGGGAGGAATGTGGAACCTACCAAATAAACAACCCACAGTGAGTGTTGGGAGAGAGATGAACTGGTGACTCAGAGTGCAAATAAATCTTGTCTTAGCCCAAAGATGACCTGAAAGTATCAAGATGCTTTCCATTTTGCAATCGTAAGATATGCTTTATATATTTAGAAAAGGAGCCTTGTCTCATGGAACTGTAACTTGACAAAGCTCCTTACAAATCGAGTAGGTGTTTCTGCTGAGATGGCTAGCTACATGGCAATGTCTAAAAAAGGACAATGATCTCTTCAAGTTAAGCATTCAACATGTGACTTGTAGGGTCTTGGCCCCCACAATACAGACATGTCCTGTGGGAAATGTGGGCAGCCATGGAACTTTCAGGGAGGAGAAAGGAAGAAGCCTAAATACCAATCCCCTTTTTGGAAAGAGGTGATAAAGTCAGGCTAAATGTCATAATACATGCCTAAATCTTCAAGCTGAAAGGCAACAGTCTGCCTAGTATTTGGTTGGAGATGATGTGGAAGTGAGGAGCAGTGGGTGAGGAACTGGAAGGATTAGGAGGCATTTACCATTGTAACATTCTTATCAAAAGGAGAAACTTGCTTAGGGACTGCCCAAATGTTTTTCTAAGAACAGTAACTGCACAAAATAGTGGCAAAAGTAACAAAACATTGGATAGCAAATGTCCTCTCCTGGCTCACTGTAAAGCAGGCAGGGTTATGCAGTAGACATCTGTGAACTGGAGTAGGCACAGACAAACGCATCCTCTGAAATACTGCAGGTGTGGGTCACCTCAGAGGAAACCACTGCTAAGAATTCACTCTATTGTTGGCTGAGATCAGAAAACCAAGGAACTCAAATCATCAGACTAATTTGCTATGCACTTAATCTGAATAATTATCTTCCAGAGAGGGAGCAAACATTATTAAATGTCCACCATAATATTTTCTAAACATGATACATTCCAGTGCTTCCATGGGAGCAAAGGAGGGTTTCCAGTGAGGCGCTAGAGCTAAGGTCTGAGTTCAGAAGACACTTGGGCACTCGTGTGGATTTCAGTCCTTCTGGAGTCCTGTTACATCCAGTACTCCATACATTGTGAAGGCAGTCAGGGCAATAAGTAATTATATGCAGTAAATAATAAACAAAAGATACATTTGTGTGTCTACATTTCATCTCATTTCCAAAACCAAACTGTAGTTGCCTTTTTCAAGAGAAATGAGCAGGGATTTAGTTACCTATCTCTGATCACCTAGTACACCATGAAGCTGATACTCAGAGGCTCAAGAATCCTAAGTTCTGCTGTATGGTTACAGATGTTCCTTATTAAATTGATAGGTTTGAGGCTTATCAATTAGCAACATGTTATTAAATTGAATAGAAGCTGGGAAATTAGGAAAGAGCTCTGCTTTTGTTCTCTCTCTCTTTTTTTTTCTTTTTTTTTACATCTATTATGGCAATTTCCTTAAAAATCTGTATTTTAAATATGCCATACTGGAGATGAGATGATCCAAAGCACTATGAAGAATCCCAGCTTGGCTTGCTCTTCTAGCCTAAGATTTATCATTAGCACTTGCTCCTCTGTCTCACAGAGATCACAGTATGAGGCATAGTGTAATTAGAAAACAGATTATCATTTCTTCCCAGACTTATGACCCAAGTGCCTCAATATAAGCTCTCAAAGCAGGTGAACACAAAGGTGGAATTCGTCCACATGAATGTACCAACAGTGCGGGTGTATCCATCTGAGCAAGAGTGATTATTTTTGTAGCCAAGGCAGAGCTGGTTTTTGGAGTCCAGGAAGTCATCAGATGGAGGATGTCAACATCTGATCAGAAGAACACTACCCTTATCCCCATTGATATATGCACCAGAAGACTATCCACTGGTTCTAATGGCAGGCAGACAACTAGCTCAAATTGGCACACCTGTACTGCAGATCAGATGCTGTCGGGTTTATTGTCAGATCTCAGCAGAGACTGCCATGTTAACAAGTTCAGGATTTTACTTACTTTCAGGACAACTACAAAATGTTACCATCTAATAACATCATATTAATTTGTATGGAGCTGATGGTGCTGTCTCGGTAGCTAACAAAGGGTGGCTTATATTGCAAAGGTTCTGCCAGCTGGGTGCCTTTGTTAGTTGTGTCACCACAAAGACTGAAACCAAATGAGCCTGGAGATCAATTTACCTCCTCACACCCTGGTGACATCTCTGGCCTTAGAAAGAGGGAATGATCTCTACATCTAATCTCTCCATGTGTCCCATCTGTGCATGCTGAACCTTTTCAGGTTTCACCTCCGTTGTGCTTAAAGGTGGATTTGCGAGAAAATCCTTAATTAGGCAGAACTCTCGAGATACTTGGATAATACAATCCTAAGGGTCAATGTACAACACAGAAGGATGTATCATATTACACAAAGAGTTAGGACTGGAGAAAAATGTCAGGATAATACCTAAAATTCTTCGTAATATTGTGTGGAGAAAAAAAGCAATAATAAAGAAAGTAAGAGTGGCATCTTAGGTATCTCTGCCATATACAGCATGTGAAGTCCTGCTTTCCTAAGAAACTGCAGAATTATAAAAACTTTGAGAATATAATCAGTGTAAAATAATTTGCACCTGATGCCATCAATGACTGTTTTCAGCATGAGCAGAAGCACTGTAAGAAAAAAGGAAGCAATGATTCTGGTCAACAACTTTCCCCCCTAAGTGTTTAAATGAAAAGTGAAAATGACCTAACGGTTTAAGGGAAAAACCAGATTTGACCTCTTTGATGAAAAATGTCCTTTTCCTGCTGAAGATGTCAGGTTCATGTTAAATAAGAAACAAATTCTGTGTGCCTCCGTGTACCCTGTGGTCTTCGGGGGGCGGGGGGGGGGTGAGGCGGGCAGGGATGGCTTCCTGCGTGCATTTTTGTATCTTTGTCAACATCTTTGTCCATGACATGGACAGTGGGATCAAATGCAGCCTCAGCAAGTTTGTTAATGACACCAAGCTGTGTGATATGGTTGACACAATGGTGAAAAGGGATGCCATCCAGAGGGACCTTGATAGGCTTGAGAGGTGGGCCCGTGCATATCTCATGAAGTTGAACGAGGCCAAGTGCAAGGTCTTGCAAGTGGGTCAGGGCAACCCCAAGTGCAAATACAGGCTGCGTGGAGAATGGATTGAGAGCAGCCCTGAGGAGAAGGACTTGGGGGTGCTGCTAAACAGAAAGCTCAACATTGTATGACACTGTACGTTTGCAGCCCAGAAGGCCAACTGTACCCTGGGCTGTATTAAAAGAAGTGTGACCGACAGTTCAAGGGAGGTGGTTTGAACTCTCTACTCTGCTCTCATAAGACTTGGAGTACTGTGTTCAGCTCTGGAGCCCCCAATGTCAGAATGACATAGACCTGTTGGAGCGAGTCCAGAGGAGGGCCACAAGGATGGTCAGAGGGCCGGAGCACCTCTCCTCTGAAGACAGGCTGAGAGCTGAGGTTGTTCAGCCTGGAGAAGAGAAGGCTCTGGGGAGACATTACAGCAGCCTTTCCACACTTACAGGGGGCTCATAGGAAAGATGGGGACAGACTTTTTAGTAGGGCCTGTAGCAACAGGACAAGGGGTAATGGTTTTAAACTTAAAGAGGGTAGATTTAGATTAGATATTAGGAAGAAATTATTTTCTGTGAGGGTGGTGAGGCACTAGAACAGGTTGCCCAGAGAAGCTGTGGATGCCCCATCCTGGGAAGTGTTCAAGGCCAGGTTGGATGGGGCTTTGAGCAACCTGGTCTAGTGGAAGGTGGCCCTGCCCATGGCAGGGGGGCTGGAACTGGATGATCTTTAAGGTCCTTCCAACACAACCCATTCTGTGATTCTATGGTTTTATGATTTCCTGAGTGTAGGAAAAACAGGGAGCATGAATCGGCTGCCACAGAAGCCTCCTCAGTACACTCCAGCTCTGGCTGGGAAGACACTCTGGTTTGACAGTATTAACTCTGCATATACCAACATGATTAGGTTCCTGAGTGTATCTTTCTGTTACAATTTTTAAACCCTCCTGAAGGCAAGGATACAAGGGAGCGCAGAGATTCACTGGTACGCTTGCACTTGATGTCTTTCTTCATGGGTCCAGGAGGAGAGTACAAGCAGGGGTTACCTGCACAACTGCTGGGCTGGCAGCAGGGTAGACGACCCATGTTTTCTTGCACTTCTCCAGCTCCAAGTTGGCAGGATTTGGGAAACCAAGCAGGCTCTCTCCCTACGCTGGGAGTATGCTGGAGTACCTTCAAGCAAGGTCTTCCAGACCACAAATGTAGGTACCCATCCTCCCTTGCTTCTGCATGGGCCTGAAGGGAATCTAGGTGGCTTTTGGGACACAAGTGGTTAAAATCCTTTTTCATGTGCTGCTAGCTGGGATGGGAGCATTTCCAAAAATGGGGGCTGAACTTCCGCAACAATGAGAAGCCAGATCATCATGGAGAGATAGGTGTATAAAGCAGAAAAATGTCTTGGAGATGACAACTAACAGGAGTTTCTTCCTGTTTGTTTTGGTGGGTTTTTTTTCATAGCACATGTAGTAGCTGAAACTCCTTTCAGTGAGTTTGTTAGCAGGAGCTGGGAAATACAGCTGTAGTAGGTCTATCTCTTTATGTCTGGTGTTTTATGGGTAAATAGCAATTTTTCTGGTTCAAATCATAACACTAACATATCAGTATTGCTGAGCTCTGGGCTTGACCCAACACTATGATACTACCACCAGTTTCTCACATTAAAAGCTGGCTAAAAATGAGTCAATATATCTACATATATTTTGACTTTAACCTTTTTTTACCAGCTCTAATCATGACATTTTCAATGTAAAGTTTTAAAGCATCATTTTTCATGACAGAGGTTTAGAATAGAATAATTAGTTAAGACAGGAATATAAACTATTCGTTTATTAATATTTGTCTTTAGTATTAGTGGTTTATGTCTAACCACATTTTAGTGATGTGGTTATTTCTTCCTTTATTTAGACCTCTCCAACTTGATCTGGGAGTATAGTTTCCAGCAGGTTTTGAAATGTTTCTTTGACAAAACTGCAAGATAGAATAGCTGGTGTTTTATCTGGTATGAATCTCAGATGCCTGCTTTCAGTGAAAAAGCCAGAGCAAAGGAACATATTTCTAATTAGCAGAAAAAACGATAACAGGTGCCAAACATTTGGATTAATTGGTTCTAAAACATAAATGTTTTAAAATGCACTTTCTTCAGACTCTGATTTATAGGTATTACACCACAGACAGAGGGTACTTATTTTTCAAAATTTAATTAATCTGAAATGAAAAGCATTTGACAGTGTTTATTCTTTATCTTTTTATTAATCTTCTTAACTTGAAGTTCTTTTCTGTCTTCCAGTCCTGTACTAAGCATGACAGAATACTTCCATCATATTACAGAAGTATTTTCCAAGCATAATACAATGATCTTTATGCTTATCTGTCCTGTAAATTACATAATCCTGTGTGTATTTGAGATAGTGATTATAAGAATTAAGCTGTGCAAGCATGCCTTCAATTAATTTACCTTTGATCTTTTGTGTAACTCTGTCATCAGAAAGGATTCATCGCTTCAATTCAGTGCTTTTCAGTGAAAGCATTTTCACAAAGAAGGCAACTCACGCACGAGACAGATGCAGCTCTGCTATCTCTCGTAGGCAGCCTTGTCTGCCTTCACTGCATGTCCCAACGTTACGTGCAATGAGGCAACAGCAGCGAAGGGGTGAGAAATCACAAACACACACTCTTTCTCACAAAAGGAAATGGCTGCAATTCTGTTGCTTTAATAGTGGGAGAAGAGACGTGAGACACAAATAACACCAGCTTTGACCCTTCTGCAAGGACTAGAGAAGGCCAGCACGTGGCTCTTCCCTACAGCAGGCTGTGTCCGAGGAGCCAGCCCTAGGGTTCCTGGCTTTCAGGACCTATGCTGTTCTGGTTTCAGGTAGCTCGTGTAGCTCTGGAGAGCAATACTAACCAACTAAAGCCATGGCTTTATGTAGTGATGCCTTAGGCTTCCAGGACAGGCATCTGCCACATCTCTGGGCAGGCTGTCCCAGCACAGTTTGTGGCTGTTGCTCCTTTGCTGCGAGTGTGGCAATCCTGAGATGAGCTGGGTTTCATCCTCTCTGCAGCTGCCCTTTCAAGGATGGCAGGCTGCTACTGCAGCACCCTGTGGCTCCTCTTTGCCAGAAGAAACAAAGCAAATCCCTCAGCCTTTCCTGACACCACTGAGTATCTTGGCAGCCTGCCACTGGACCCTCTCCAGTTCCTCCACGTCCCTCTTCAGCAGGGAGCCCAAACAGGACACCATTCCAGCTGTGGAAGCAGAGCAAGCAAAGTTTGATCTGCAGACCAGTCTTCCTAACTTAGCCCAGTTCCCTGTTTCTGTTTGTTCCCAGTCAGCGTGCTGTTGGCTTGTGCTGGCCTGGGCACCCCTGGTCTGCACAGGTCCTCTTGGCAGGGCTGACCACCCCAGGTAGCATTCTGCACCTCTCCCTCTTGAACTTGCCTTCTGCTTGCCAGGTTCATGGCAGCCCTGTTCCCCAGCAGGTTTAGGTAGCCATGATGGCACCTCCCAGAGACTGGACATGGCCCACCACCACAGCTGAAGGTTTCCCCATCAACACTGCTCTCCCACTGAGCAGCTTTGCCCGCTCCACAGTCACATTGTCAGCCACAACCCACAGTCGCAACCCAACTTGTCGCAAGCAGGGCTTCCTCAGCCCACCTCTGTCTTGTCTTTCATGCTGGGACATCCATGCTCTCCCACAGCTTTACTACCTGTCCTGCTTGAAGGCTGGGGGAAGGGTAAAGGGCTGCTCACCCTCACAGCAGCATGTATGGCTATGCTATAGCTTGGGGTGATGGGACAAGGAGCATGGTGTAGGTCATCTCATGCAGATTTTCACCGTGAAAGTGCTGCTGCTCAGCTCTGGTTCTACTTGGTGCCTTCAGCACTTGCAAGTCATGGTATAAGTAATGAGGTTACTGGGACTACTAGAAAAGACCAGAGATGTGGCAAGCAGGTGATCTGCTTTTCTGGCTTCCTCTGTGTCAGTTAAAAAAAACCCAAAAACAAACAAAAAACCCCAAACAAAACAGAGCAGGTATATCTCACCAGTCCTAAGCCCTGAGGCACGGTGAAGTTCATACTTGGGAGTGGGTAACACCGAGTCACTGCTCAGCCCAGGGGTGTTTCTCAGTGCAGGCTTCCCCCTCACCCCCGCCCTGCTAAGGGATACTAAATACGAATAGCTGGGGCACATAAAAGAGCGCTGCAGCACTGGGAGGAAAAGTAAGTCCTTGCCAGAAATGTGCAGAGAGTCTGTGCCTGTGCTGGAAACCAAACCAAAGCATCCACTTCCCAGTACAGTGCTTTAACCATCAGATGATCTCCCCTCCAGAGAACTAATCTGTTGCTGGAAGAGAAAATGTCCGAGAAGCTACAAATAAGCATTGAAGGATATTCTTGATGTTTTTCTCCAGAGGTTGATAATTTTATTTTTTATAAAATGCTGACACTCTGAAGACAAAATTATCTTTCTCCTGTGATGTGCACTCTCAGGGGTAAGTAAAACTTCAGTTTTGACAGCCTGACAATTAAAGGGATGTGATATCTATGGGGTTTTCATTTGTTCTCAGAACTGTTCTCAAATGGGTGTAATTTGAAGTGATGCAGTAGGTAAATATATAACTAGCAGGCCAAAGGGCTTTCCAGTCTAGTGTGTACCTACAGCAAGGACAGCATGAAAATTCATGCTTACCCGCTGACCCCTGACACTCGTGATAAAGCTGTGGCAGTGGTACGAAGCACAGCCTTCCCAACAGGGACTTCTCTGTTTCAATTTGACTGCCTGGGTGCTGTCTTTTAAAAACATTTTAAAGAATCTTTTACAGAATGCTCTTCATGTTACTTTTTATTGTCCTTATTCTTCTAGCCAGGCTTGGCTGGAGAACTGAGTAAGAATATACAGCCAAATGCAGCATTTCACTTACTGGTTCCAGCATGATGCATTTTGATGAGCCTTTGCTCAGCTGTAGCTTTGAATTAATCACTGAATTTCGGTGTTTTTCTTAGTCATCTGAATCCAGATGTGGTTTTATATGACCTTTGGCTTACCTTACATTTAATGGGGGGTAATTTCCCTACCTATATCTTGTATGTCTGGCCTGTATGCTGTACACAGGCCTCTTCCTGAAGAGTGTTCCAAAACCAGCAAATCATTCTCATACAGGCTTCCATATTAAAGCAATTGGGGATTAAAGATAAGAGATAATAGATTAAATAAAAGAGACATTCAAAGATCACAGAAATGCTCCTTGCTTCCTGCTGATGAGTGTGTGGGAGTTTGCTCAGAATGTCCCTTCTGAAGTGAAACTTGTGGCCAGGCAGAGCTGTACTACACAGTTCCTTCATCAACCAGGGTTCACCAGGGCACAAGGCGATGTGGTGACATGCTGCAAACAGCATCTGGCTTCGGTCCTGGACAGGACATAGCAGCATTATTGCAATACTGCAATCAAGTGCATTTGTAGAGATTTGTAACAGAAATATTAAGATTGATATGAATTAATTATGGATTGAAATGTTTGTATGAAAGCCACAGGTGAAACAGTAGAACAAAAGTTTAGAAGGAGAGGTAAGATTAATAGCTCTATGTGTGTGATTTCATTCAAAGGAAGAGGAGGAACAAACTGACCTTGAGATAAGGTGACAAGAAGATGAAGAACAGGACTGGAGCCATAAAATAACCAGATGAGGAAAGCAAGACTTCTGAGGGCTTAGACCATACTGAGGTAAATGATCCCAAACAGTGTCTACTTCTAAAGGACCTGAAGGCAAACCAAGACCAGTTCCTCATTGCTAGCCCTGGACATACATGTCTTAGTTCTGAGCACATGCATGTGAACATGCGAATGGGTAAAAACCAACCTGGAGATTTTCTAAGTTAAAACCACCTTTCTTACTGACAAGATCTCACAGTGAATTAGTGTTACAGTAATTTGCTACAAATTGGCCTTGCTGAGATGCAGGAGGAAAAAGCCCAGCAAAGCATTTGATGACACAGTAGTTCTGCTTTCAGAAGGATCTCTCTGGACCTACATCACAGATGAAGGTGCAGCAAATTGACAGGTGTCACCTCAAAGGTCTGGACACTATATCGCACTGAGTTTGATACCTGTGACCTGAAATATTTGAAATAAGGTTTAAAAGACTTTTGGACAGTATCTGAATTTTCTGCTGGCTTACTGAATATTAACAGTAATGAAAGCATACTGATGTCAAAACAGGAAGAGATGCACCATACCCAGTCTTACATAAAACCAGGAACAAAACCATTTTAGACTTGAGAAATAACAAAGACACATTGACAACAGAATTTCCAGTAAACTGCAACTGTTCTGTGTCAAATTTAATTCAATTCAGCTAAGCACAGGCCAAATTCTGATTTTAGCTATATATGTTCTAATTTTGCTGAAACCTGCAATGATTTTGCTCCCTTAGCTCCAAATTTTAGGCTTGCCTTAATTTATAAGCAAACTGGAAATGTTAGGAAGCAGTCCTTTAAGTGATATCCATTGCCGAAAAGGGAAGACTCTGTGGACAGGAAGAGGCAGGGCAGGAAGATTCTGGGCCATGTGACTTACAAATAAACCCCTACAATGGAAGAAGGCCCAGAGGAGATGGTCAAGGGCAAGGTACACATGAAGTTCAGGGAATAATGTAGGATGCGACTGACCACAGCTGTTGCAAAGAAGCTGACTTTTGCAAAGGACTTCTTTGAAAAGGAGGGTGGCCTTTGTTTTACGTGAACAGCTATACGTTTCTCCCTGAGTTCATTAAAAGAGTGTGAATGTCTCCCTGACTTAGCCAGAATCACGGCTGGGGTGTGGCGGGGGGCAGGCAGTGGTGGTGAATATGTGGCTCAGCCAAACACAGAGTATAAAAACAAGACAACCAGCAAAAGTATTTTGAAAGGAACAATGGGCTTGAGCTGGTGTCAACCCCTGTGTTCCTTCCCAGTGAATGGGGATGTCTAGTGTCATGACAATGAACATATTATAGAGACTGATAATTGGGAATCACATTGGTATTGTGATTAAACTGTTTATTGCAATTGCTATATATATTTTGCTAAGTGTAACTTACACTGGTATTGTGTATTACTCCCCTAAATCAGAAATCCCATGTAATATCAATTATCTTTAAATATGTAAATTTGATATTTAAACATTACACCCTTTACATGTGGAGTATCTAAAATAGCATGGTCAGGGAATATTGGACTATTGACAGGCCATTCTTGTCTTCCCCCTGTACTGGGTTGCCCTGGGGACACTGCTGTTCTCTGAGGAAGTGATTAGAAACAACATTAGCTTGCCAAAGCTGCAGCAACTTTGCTGTGAATGCAGTCCTGCACCCTCCTCTGTCTCGATAACCCTTGTGCATGTAGCAAGTCAGAGAAATTATCATGTGCTTGCTAATGCATATATATGACTTTTAAAGGGATTTTTTTTTTTTTTGCCATTGTAATAATTCTTGCAGTACAGTAATAACAACAATAGTAATAATACAATGAAGTATTTAGTGCTTCTCTTTTCAAATTGATGACATTTAATGTTTGGGCTCCTGGGAAATCCTGGGACAGTGTATTTGGAGGTGCCTACTTCCTAAATTTTCTTGGTTGCTTTGAAAATTCCTTCTCATGAGTACACTAAAAGCAATTCTTTTGTTAAAAGTTTACTGGAATGTAATCAAACCCTTACTCCCAGGTATTTCTCCAAATCCAGAGGTTAGTGGCCCTTATAAGTTGATGACAGAGATGGAGTGCTGCATAACTTTTCTGATACCAGCCGCAGCACAGCTCGTTGCACGCTGTTCATTGCTGTATTCCTTAGGAGAAGGGGCAGACTTTTGCATGTCTGATCCTTCACATTTCAGAACAAGAGAGTTTCAAATAATGTGTTTCTTTAGAAAGGGGCCTATATACCTTTCAGACTATATAGTATTTCATTTTTTATTCTTAGCATGCACTGCAATAAACATTATGCAGCAAAGCATTATGAGTGAGTTTTGCAGTTCCTGTGATGAGTAGTGTGACTCCCATAACCTCACAGAGTGCTGAAAGGATTTGCCAGTGGAAGGCATAGGGGCTGTTTTCCTCTGTCTGTAGCTCCTTTATGACCAATTCCCTCTTCAGTGGGGATAAATTAGAGAGAAAAGACTATTTTGAATACTGTTTTCATAAAGCCTCTCAGTCCTTCTACCTCTGGGCCAAATTATGACTCCCAGTTGCACTATATCTTTGCAATATCAATAAAGTCAGTGCTCTCTTCCCGTCCATTTTTCTCTTTAGGATGCAAAAACTGGGGTAGAGTTGCTGAATTTAATCAGGTGTTTGTATGCATAAATCTAGAGGTAGGTTTTCCTTCCTTACATTTTTTAGAAGTGAGTTTCCTTTAGAAATAGCAATCCAGTAGTCCCAGTTGAACCAGCAGTTTGACAAATTACAAATGCCATAAAAGCAAGTCATAATCCACTAGGGAACTCCCCTCTCCTCCCTGCTGTAAGGATATTTATAGCTAGAAACGAAAAATGTATACACAAAAAGACGATATAAATGGCAAATGATAAACAAATGCTCAAGAATTGAATATCAGTAGAAAATTTTAGATGACCCAAAATGATTTCCCCTTTTTTAAAAGAATGCTCTGTCCACTTCATGACTTGACCAAGGTAAGACAAAATAAAGAACGAGGCAAGTGCTTTTATGGCACGTGTCAAAAACCGGGAAAGGAATGTGTGTGAACTTTTAGGGGGTTTTGCTATTAAGAATTAATATCTCTTAGTTAAAATATGTCAGTCATGGGGGGTGGGGGTTTGAAATTTATGGCCTACAGATATCTGCTGGGGAGGGATGCAAATGAGAAATGGCCTGCAAGTCACTTAACTGCTGGTACAGAAAACACTGTAAAAAATTGAATTTAGTGACATCTATGCTCTCATGCTGTTTTTGTTAACAAGGATAAATAGATACTCCCTGTGTTGTTTGTAGCGAAGCCGGAAAAGGCTGCTTCCTAAACAAACTCAACAGTCAGGAAACTGTGGAGCAGGTATTTCTTCATTCAGCGCTAGGCACTAGGAGGATAGTTCCTCCTAGCATGTGCACGCTCTGGTTCTCAAGTTACTTCTTTGTATACACACTGTTGCATCAATATCCAATACATTTCCTAGAACAGGCGGTGCTTATGTAAATTATTTACATTGTGCACAACAGTCTCTATTGCTCATGCACAATCTTTTTTGGGTGGTTGTTCTCAAACTCCTGGTTGTCAATAGGGATGAAGGTCGTATGTCTTCCTCATCTTGATCTTTTCACCTCTACTTCCTTGAGCATGCTCTCTACTCATTTTCACTGTCGCTAAACCGCAAAACTGGTTAAGGCTGGTGCACATCCCGACAGCTGCTTCACATCCCGATAGCTGTTTCACATCCCTATAGCTGCTTTCCTTAAGCTCTCTGATTGGCTGTTCAGTTACCTATTTGCTCACAGTTACAGAACTTAAAATGTTTTTTTTTTTTTTTTTTACTGAAATGAGCTTCTACTTTCCCTGTTATCAATTTACTGCAAAAAGTTTTTACTTTCTTTGTTATCAATAGGAACCAGGGACCCACGTGTTGTGCAATATCTGACAAGCTTTAGACGCCCTGGGAAGGCTCAGAGGTAGATCTGTACATGGGAAAACTGCAACACTTGGTGTAAACCCCTTAGACTTACAAAGATTTAAACGTTTAACAGCTAAGTGCTTGATTCAGAGATCAACCCTTACTGTAAGATAGTGCAGGAGGAAAGAAAAGCTCAATGCTCAGGTTGCCTCCTCCTGTCTTCTGCAGTTACTGGCATGGAAATGGAAAGAAGAAGGAAGGGAAGGAGGGACATTTGTTACCACAGCAGCACAGGCAAAGGGAAGGGCAGCAGTAGAAGGATGCAGCCCTGAAAACACACTGTGCCAGGTGTGCCAAATATTGGGGTGAAGTGAGCTTGTACCCAGTGAGTGTGGCACTACCCAGGGCACAGGGTCAGCATGGCAGCAAATGTTTTTACACTGTGCTTGGAAATAAATAGTCTCTTACATGTGTTTTAAGTGCACGCTACAGAAATCAGTGCAATTTCTTGGTGCTGTACAGCACTGAGCTGAGGACTACGCGGTGGGCAGTGCTCTGTAGTGTAGGCTGCAGCCTGCTACCTGGACTAGGGTGGCTAGGGACTGACCTGCTGCCTCTGGAGGATCTCAGGCTCTGGGAATGCCCCTGCCAGCTGTAGTCCTAGTACGAGACTTAATTTTTCCACTAGCTTCTGCCTTCTACTGCCTCCTATGATGCTGTATCCTGGTGCAGTACCAAAATATTTGAGGCAGGATCTAGTAGGAGAAAGATGGTTATGTCCTCTTTGGGTTTTACTCAGTAGAACTGTGTCTTCTCTGCAAGAAAGGGATGGCATTCACCAGCAAATGACTTGGGATACAGGTGCCATGGAGCAAGTCACTGGGGACCAGTGAAGGTTTTCTGAGAATTACCTGCTCTGTTCACTATTGGCACACCAACTGTGAGTGCGTCAAATGGTTAAGGGTTGGACATATGTACACGTGTGAAAGGGGGGAAAAAATCCCACCAGCCAGTGCTTTGCCACAGCAGGTCGTGGGGCTGCTGGCTCACTGCAGAGGTAAGCAAAGCTTATGTGCTCCCTGGTTAACAGAAGCAGCCTTTGGGCTATGAGATAATACTCTTTTCAGGGCCCTTACACAAGTGAAGAACCTTGAGGGAACAAGCCCATCCAAACAAGTGTGAGACTTAAGAGGAATTCATCTATTTTTGAAGCTGGAGATCTAAGCAAACCTAAAAGCCCTGCTCTTTTTATATCACTGTTGTATTTATTATTTTTTTTCTGTTTAGTTTCCCTTTTAATGTAAATATTAAATTAACTGACTCTCCCTTGGGTCATGACTCGTAATAGGAAGAAGACCACAGCACAAACATGAACTTTGTAAACTCTCATCATGAGCTCTCCCTCTACTCTTCACCCTAGGGACCATTCATCTCTGACTTATGAGTACAGTTCTCAGCAGACAGCTAATTTGTTCTATAAACAAACTGATTTTTATTCCCTTGGAAAAAACAACAACAAATAAATGTACAATCTATGAAATCAATGTTCCAATCCAAAGGAGAAGCAAACAGCCAACACTTGGCATTGGGTTTCTCTACTTTTATGTGCTCCTGATGACATCTCTGCAAACTACCAGCTGTTTCAACGAAAGGCCATGCACCATTTTTTTTTCCCATAAAGGAAAATGAAACCGTTACATTTGCTGTTTGAGAATCCAGGAGAGTTACAGCTTATTTAAGGGCTGCATTTATATCTATTCTAGTCAGTGGGAATGTTGGAAAGGAGCAAGGAAAACTCCATGAGTAGTACTTTTCACATGAATAAAAGACATGATTTAGTCCTACTGTATGAAAGCCAGTAGAATAATTATTTTATCAATGACTACAGCAACCAAAGTCTCCTGCGCTGAAGTTGTCCCTAGCTACAAGGACTTCTAAATTCTGTTTTGATCTGGAATTCCCCCTCACATTCTGCCACCTGCCCAAGGACTACAAACTGGGATTCAGTGGTGTCCTTTGTTGTAGAGGAATGAAGCTGGGTTGATTACCATTGATAATATACAACTGTTGGGTTGGCCGATGTAGATAAGGTGCAGGTGTGGCTGGTTAAGTTAAGATGTTGGGCAGCCAATGAAGAGAGAGCAGCTGAGTAAGAAGCAGAGAGAGGAAGAAGTAAGAGAAGAGAGTTGGCCCTGGATAAGGTGAGAAGGCAGCAGAGGGACTGTATGAAGAGTATGATGGTATGAGATGGTAAAAGACATTGTTGCAGCTTGATAGTTTGGAGAGTGCTGTGACACTTTGTAGGTGAGATACGTCAGATAATCCCCATCAAATCATCCTTGGCACTCCACTAGCCATTTGGCTATCAAGGATGTAGGCACCCCACAGTTTCCACAAAAGCTCAGAGGTGCTGGCATGTGAGCTGCACCATCAGAACTGTTTCCACCCTCCTCACTAACTACTATAATTTTCAGGACCATAGATATTCCCCTGAACAGTATGGCTAATCCATCAATTTGGCATAATATGATCATGCTGTATTAATGTTGATATAATATTTGATATAAGATTGAGTCTGCTGAGCTAGATGAGCTGCTTTTTCTCATACAGGGAACTTTTCTGAAGCTTTCAGCCCACTACTATGCTATGCTCTTGATAATGAAGCATGATGCTAAACAAGTTTTTTGTTTAATTCATAGAAAAGGCTATGGAAAAAACTACTTTGTTAGATTTATAATTCTATTTCAGCAAAGATTAACTAAATGTAGAAAGAATACTCCATGGAAGACTATGAATCATCATACACTCATGATTATCTGGGTAGTAACCTAAGGCCTAAGGGGTTTAACCCAGTTCTTTGATCCACAGATTCTGCTATGACTCCAACACCTTCACCTGAAAAGCTGCATCAAGATCCTGGTCTTTGTCCCAGGACCACACAGTACAATTCAGTGAAAGTGACAGGATGTGATTTGTCCTGTGTAATCTCTTATGCCCCCTGCACTGAACCAGCTGTTACCAGGGCTGTAGCCCACCCCACACCCAGCACTGCGTTTCTCGCCCAGGAAGGGTGTTACAGCCTGCCTTAGAGCACAGATCAGGACCTTCCAGTAGAGGACTGGTTGCAGAACTCTAGGTCTTCCCTAGCAGTGATGGGGTGAGACATTTAACTTGGATGTGAACAGACTTGAAATGGCTTAATGATTACTCAGGTCTCAGCACCACTCCCAGAAGTCCCAAGCTCGTGTTGTATGTTTCTGAGAAGTGTGTAACATGAAGGGGGGGAACAGATTTCCACACTATGCTGCCAAGATCCTGTGTCTATGGTTCACTTCCTAGGATATCTTGCAAAGAAAATACCATGTCTGCGAATGTGCTGCTTAGGGACATGTGGATCACAGCTTCTGCCCAGCCCATGTTTGGAGGTGACAGAAGTAAATTATAGGGCCTTGTACATATGAGCCAATCTGCAGGTTCAGATGCTCAGTTTACAGAGACAGGTCTGAATATCAAGACAGAGTATATTCACCCCAAATATGCTCTATCAGATGAGAAGGTGATTCTGAGGATCTGGAGACAGTGCTGCATGTTTTGAGCTACAAACTGCATGGCCAGGGGCAGATAACAGGGTGAAAATGTTGGTCCATTTTGGAGCTAGTGACAGGTCAGTGAAATCCAGACTTACTGTCTTCTCTCTAAAATCTTTCCAATACTGGATTAGTCCTCTGCAGGTACTTTTCAAAGACTCTGGCTAGAAATATATAATGTTGTAGACAAAAAACCCTCAACAAGCTGACAAAAAAACCCCACAAACCAACAAAAAGCCAGGTCATGAGATACTGTATTTTCTATATGTGAACATTCAAGAGGAATCAGGAGGAAAGACAGAATATTTTCCTGCTAATAAAAGGAACATACTTTAAGCAACACGGAGTTTTTAATCAGAGGAGACATCAAATCTTATTTAGATTTGTTTTGAATTAAGCTGGCACAGGCTGGCCTTGAGAAAAGTTGACATATGAAACATCCCTTTCTCTATTGGCATTAAACAAATCTCTCGGGATTTTTATGTAATGGGAATGGCATGGACTAGGTGGATCTTAATTGCATGTCACTGTATCTTTGTTACAAAAACAAAAAAACAGACTGAAGGAAGGAAGAGGGATAGATAGATTAAATAGGTGGAGAAGCTTGCAAACTATCAATCTGGATTTTCAGTCATTTTCATGACACCTAAGGAGATATTTTCACAGGACAGAGAAATTTCTATTTACATGTATACTTACAACTATAAAAGTACGAAACTGTAAATTTACTGAGTAGGTCACCATTCATTTTTCTGCCTGTTTCATGAAACTGTCCCCAAGTAACCGATTTGAGCAAGGAGGGTCATCATGTGAAGATAAGAGAGCTCAATCTGGAGGGCTCCTCAGATGAAGTTCTGCATCGGTAGGAGTTAATAACCAGTCCTTTGTAAGGGGAGATTCCTGCTGTCATCCTGAGAAGAAAGTTGTCTATGCTAACCCATTTTACTGAATGTTAGCACCTGGGATTTCAAAATAGGAAAGCAAAGCTTTTACTTGGGAAGCTGATGTTATGACAGTCACAAAGTCTGTTTCTTTAGAAAGAAAGAGAGTTAATTTTCCTTTATCACCCTGCTTTATACATGTCAGATACTTTGAGGCATGGGGAATAAAATGTAGCTGTCAAGCTTCTTTTATTTGTCTTCTGCAGAGCATCCTACACCTCAGCAGCAAACAAGGAAATTTCTGTGAGTCTAACATTTTCCTCCTCTGGAGAAGGGCTTTTTATGCTCCATTTGATGATTCAGCATCAGTACTTTTTTGGGTTTTGGTTGGGGGGGGGGGGGGGGCGCGTTCAGTTCTGAATTAAATTACTACTTAGCCAAAACACAGTGATCAGAGTAATAGCTAACTGGTCCAGTAATTCTCCTCAGACTCTTACCAGCTGTTTCTCTCTTTTAAAAGCCTTGATGTTCTACTCAGGCTTTTTATGAGTTATGCCACTTCTTCAGGACCCCGATTTGCAACTAGTCTAAAGGATATTTCCTTTTAAGGTATTGAGGCTACTTCTGAAAGGGCTGCTGCTAAATCATGTGAAGCAGAGCACAGCATGGCTTTCCTCAGTTGCAGGGAGGACTGGATGGGGCACTTGAAGAGGTATTTTTCCTTTTCAGTTTAGCTGCTTGTGTTTTCTTTGAAAAGGTTCTGCTACTACATCATCTCATTTTAGAATTGTTATTTGGGCTTTTTTTTTCTAAATACGTACTGCAGCCTAATGCAGAGGGGAAAAAAGCCCTGTGCTTAATCAAAAAGCATCTGATGTGGAGCATTTTGGTCCTACACTGAGGCTCATCATGGCAGCACCTGCAGAGAAAGCAAGTTGCTACTTGTATATAGCTAATTTATCAGATTTGCAACCTATGCTTTATTTCAAGTGTTTTAAAGCAGAACCATATACTCTGAGTTTCCTATGCGGGCCTTTTCATCCCAACAGAATACACATGATATTCCTGTCCTTGTGGTGCATGGACTTAAAGCTTTCTCAATATAATTCCTTTCAAAGGCAGAATCCATTAAACAAGCTATAACAGCACAATTTATCCTACTACTTAAAATCAGTTCTCCAACAGTATGAGCAATAGGTAAACCTTCCACAAAAGTGGGATTTACCAAGAATTTCTTTATGCAGAGGTTGCCAACAACTGCATCACTGCACACTGATCACAGTTGCAGTTGCTCAGTATTACAAAATACTTTTTCTGGTTTCCTTTTTAAAATTAACTTGCTTCTATCTCTGTTGCTGGACCCTGTGAGAACTAGAGAAGAGTGCAGTTCCTAACTCTGTTGATTTTCCAAAGTTTTGGGGGCAACGATTGAACACTTCTGTGACACTTGTATAAACAAAACCTTAGGAAAACAGTTGATGTGGCCACTAACAGTGAAGGAAGCCATTCACATGACTTTGCAGAACTACTTCTAGGGTACAAGCTCAGGCTTGCCTAGGAACATTGCCATGCAGTGGGATGCTGTGGCCTATGCTGGAAAACTTTCCGAAGGTACCTGGCTCTGACTGTGGCCTGTCACAGCTAACATGGCTTCACATGGCTTTCTGGCATGCTGTGGCAGGCACCATGCCCAGCTGGGCCTTGCGGGCAGCTGCACTCTTTGCTGGTGCAGGCAGATTGCTAGCATTCCTGCAGCTTTGAAGATGGCCCAACATTAAGCAGGGGTTTGGACAAGATGCCCTCCAGGAGTCCCTCCCAATCCCTGTTTTTCTGCAGTTGTATGAGCTGAGTCTTTTCACATTCCCAGATTCAGTGCCTGGCAAACTGAATTATTAGTATGGACATACCTATGGGGCCTATGAAATAGTCTAGAAACCAAGTGAGTTTTTTTCCCAACAGTTGGCCATTTTCAGCATATTCCCCTTGGGAAAGATCTTTAAGATCATCAAGTCCAACCATTAATGCAAGACTGCCAAGTCCACCACTAAACTGTGCCTCCAAGCACCATATCTATGCGTTTTTTGAATACTTCCAGGGATGGTGATTCCAACATGTCCCTGGGCAGCCTGTTCCAATGCTTGACCACCATCCTGACAGCAGGCCTCCACCTGTTTTTAGACCAGCTGACACAGACTGTAGGATGTATTGGGCCTGCTGAGATCTGAGTTCCAAACAGCTGTGGAGAAGGGTCTGCTGTCCCCTGCTTTACATGGGGAGCATGGAGGCAGTGGTATGGTCCAGGCAAGCATATAATGACCTGTGCAGCAGACTGTGTATTGCAAGTAAGCCTTAGCAATGGTGAAAAAGACCATTGTCTTTTAATTTTCAATTAATTAAATCACAACTTTGTCCCTGAATGTCTTAACAAAACTGAACAGATACTCTTTGCCCTTAAATTCTCAAGATTTTTTTCTGCTTCTGATGTTGTGTTTTAGGCTCATTGCAAAACAAATAAGTGAGACGGACATGTTCTTTTTGCTTTACATAATGGTAAAGATCATACTTTAACACTTTAGTATCTTTAATTTGGAACGTAAAACAAAGGTGGTGGTACACAGAGAAAAGCTCAATACTATTTAGAGCAGTTTCATATTTGTCATTTCTGTCCATGCAAGAGTTTTTTAACTCAATTAATATCATGTGTATTCTGTTGGGATGAAAAGGCCCGTACAGGAAACTCAGAGTATATGGTTCTGCTTTAAAACACTTGAAATAAGGCATAGGTTGCAAATCTGATAAATTAGCTATATACAAGTAGCAACTTGCTTTCTCTGCAGGTGCTGCCATGATGATCCTCAGTGTAGGACCAAAATGCTCCACATCAGATGCTTTTTGATTAAGCACAGGGCTTTTTTTTCTCTGCATTAGGCTGCAGTACGTATTTAGAAAAAAAAGCCCAAATAAAAATTAAAATTTTTGTAATGCCGGAGTATATGTAAATAGTCTTTGGCAGGTTTTCAAGACATGCTGGCTGTTGCCATCAGCAAAGCTGCGTACTGAAACTTCACAAGCTAGGGATCTTGATAGAGTAACTCATGGTTCCTCTCAGTACTTATATTATTAAAGCTTGTACCTTGGTCTAACTTAACTCACAAAGAATTTGAAAATATTTTAGCAGTTCAACATTTTGTGGATTACCCTGCTCTCACAGTCACGGTAATGCACTTCCTTGCGGGCAGAAGGTCATAACACTGTCCTTCTTTTTCCTTGGGAAACCAAACAAGTGTCTTCAAGTTTCATGCATCTGGTACAGACAAAATTTTTTGTTCTCTGAAAAGTGTATTTTTATATTTTCCTTTCAAAATGCCAGTGGTTGAGGATTTTAAACAATCTAGGTCCTTTTCACTATAAACTCTGCTAATCCAGGTTCCCAGACTGCTTTTCTGTGGTTCTGTAGTTATATGTCTCCTTCTGCCTTGTTTTCTCATGCTGTGGTGAAGTGGGAAAGCAGGTTTCCATTCAAAATGCCAAGAATGTGAAAAAGGGTCCATATTAGGAGCATGGTTTTGCTCAGATAGTTCCAAAGTTAACTGGGAGGGAAGCTAATTTCAGAGTCCAATATTTTATATCTTGGTGGTTTTGTTTACAAAATACATGGTTGTGTAAAATTGTAATAACAGTTTCTTCACCAAGTTTAAGTTTTTAATACCAGGCAGATGGCACTAACCAAAGAAGCATTGCAAAGACCAAAAAAAAAAGAAATAAAATAACCATTGCTCTTATCTTTTTCATTTTCCTAGCAAATATTGAATTCTACACCACCTTTTCCAATTAAGAGACAGCCAACACAAAATAGCCAATAGTATCTAAAATTGTATGTTATGGGTGTTTTACTTCAGAACTTTGTCCCTGAATGTCTTAACAAAACTGAACAGATACTCTTTGCCCTTAAATTCTCAAGATTTTTTTCTGCTTCTGATGTTGTGTTTTAGGCTCATTGCAAAACAAATAAATGAGACGGACATGTTCTTTTTGCTTTACATAATGGTAAAGATCATACTTTAACACTTTAGTATCTTTAATTTGGAACGTAAAACAAAGGTGGTGGTACACAGAGAAAAGCTCAATACTATTTAGAGCAGTTTCATATTTGTCATTTCTGTCCATGCAAGAGTTTTTTAGCTCAAGTTCAACCTGTTCATCAGCAGCCTGAGCTGCACTTACATACCTGTGGATAAACAATACAGTCTACGAGCAGGACATTCCTGCAGCAGTTCAAGCTAGTCCAACTTGCATTCAAACAGAAATGGGACTTGAATTTGTGAACAGACTACAGCTCTATCATGTCTGAATAAACTCAAACCTCTCTCTCCAAGCAACTTTTTCAGATCCAGAATTCCATAATAATGTTCAATGTGCAGAGAATTAAGAAGGATTGGGATACATTAAGATGATGTGTTCAGATCTATGTGAGCACTATAAACATTGGTACCACAAATTGACAGCATCTCCTTTAGAACTGATCATCCTAATTTCTTATGCAACCAGATTTTCTTCTCCCTCAGTTTCTAAAGGAAATGGGAAGGAGTGAGAAAGGGTGATGTCCCCAAGGAATCATCAGGACACAACCAGGTTGAGTATCCACACCAGGGAGCTGGGACACATTCTCACATCACATAGTATAGTCATTACCACTGGTAGCCAGTTCTGTATTCTTGACTTTTTAACCTACAAATAATTTCCTTTCCAAGACTCTCAGTCAACAGGTTTTACTCAGTTTTCAGAAAACTTCTCATTTCCTTGGCAGAAGTTATTCTCACTCCAACCCTGAATTACTTAGACCTCCCACCAGTCAAGTAAGCAAGTCTGCTTAAGACTTTTCTTTTTCCCCTGAAGAAGAAAAACATTTTCCATTTTCATATGTATTTCTTTTCACCAGCGTAAAAAGCTTCTTCTTGTGGGGTGTGGAAGTGCTGACACATTAAAGACAGCATTTGGCAAAACGGAATGACAGTTTTCACATTTTGCAAAAATAATAGCAAGGCATCTCTGCACCTTCAAGCATGTGGCGCGTAGCATCCTTTCCAACAGTTTATGAGTTATCATGACTCTGTTTTTTATTCATGGCCTCTGAAATCAAGCTGTGGATGTTTTCATGGCCAGCTGCTGCTTTCCTGATCCCCTTGCGTATTGGTGCGCCTGTGGACAGGAGTCTCTGGGAAGGTTTCTGGCAGAACTTCCAGATGTTGTCCAGCAGCAGAATCAAAAGTTTTAGTGGTGTTTTTCCTTCTCTGATCTGTTCTTGTGCATGTGTGTGTGCTGTGTGAGTGTAAGGTGTGGGTGTGTATACATACATGAATGAAGCATATGAAAATATTAAAGCTGAATGGACTGCAGTGTTGCCAGAACTGCAGTGATTATCTTACTATGTATAAGTAGCCTGCAAATAAAAAAACATATAGAGTATTATAAACTGTCCAACTGGAAAGAAAACCTTCACAAGCCCTCACATTATTCACTACCCAGTCCTCAACAGAAACGGGAATGTAAAAACATTGGAACAAAATGTATCATCAGTATTTACACCTTTACAGAAATGCATGTAACTGTCTTCTTTTCCCCTCTGTTAAAGCACCCATGCACATTTCATGCATTTTACCTCTTATTATGGGTTTAGGACTAGCCTTCCTTCCAGTTTTCCTCCTCTTATTTAAATCTTTTTGTTAATAAACAGATTCATTGTGAGCCATATCAGGTTAATTTACTGTAATTTTTCAAGTAGCATCAAAATGCTTGGTAGTTTAAAAACATAATTGCAAAGTGGAGTTTCTTGTAAAGTCTGTTATGGGGAAATTTATCTGTCCTGCATGACTTACAAGAGATCACTGGCTTTCATTGTGATGCAAAGAATTATGTAAGGCACAGATCACAATTATTAAAAGGCATATGGCCAAAACAGAAAAATGCAGACATGCTTATTTACAGTTATAAAATAATTTATATGCACTTCAGGTCTGTAATTGCCACTCTTTCCAGGAACCCAAGGGCTTCTGGGCAGGGGGGCGGGGGGGAAGCAGTTTATTGCAATTAAACCTTAACATCACACCATCTCTTCCACCATATGCAACACGAAAAAGAACCATTTTTCAACACGATAATGAAATGAATGTTCCTCCAACAACCCTCTTACACCAACATACAACTGAATATGTACAACAATTTTTTCTTTTCCTTTCAAACCGTAGGTTTCCTTTCCTATAACTTCTAAAAGCAAACATGAAAATACAGTTTTTAGAAACGAGCCTCATGTTTTGTTCAGGTGTTGTGAGACTGGATTTTCACTGTCATCATGAGAGCTTGAATCTTTCTTTAAGAAAGGAAAATTGAGGTGCTTGAAGTCACAGGTGTCCTGAACATTTGGCAAAGGAAAAAGCCATTGATGTAAACAATACACTCTGTATCAAAATTTTAGTGGTAAAGTGGTGGCAAATGGCAGTCCAGCAGATGCTCTCTAATCACCCCTGCTAGTTACCCGGGGGGATGGCTTTGTGCTTTGAGCCATACCACAAAGCTCACAGCATCCTAATATGCCATGCAGCGTCTGTGACAATGGGTTTTACATTTCCGATCAGCAGAAGACACACTAGAAGAGATCCCTGTGTGGCTTCCATTATAGATGCAAGATGCTTCACCATCAGTCCTGGAAAAGGATTCCAAGGCCTTGTCAGACAAAGAAAAATGACAATTTAGATCAGTGATTGATGAGAACTCTTTAAATTACCAAAGCCATTAGAGTCCCTATATCTCATATGCTCACAGCTGTCTGCTTTCAGCTGGTTTTTTCCAAACATAGAATTTTAATTTCTATCAGAGTTCTTCTACAAAGATTTCAGTTCCTACTTCTGCAAAGCTCTTTCTGCACTGGAATTCCTTCATGTTACGCACACTGCTTTATTGTTAAACTGTTCTTCTTCACTTTTTCCTACAGCCAACATTCATCCATGCCTTTTATTAGGGCTGCATACAGATTTTGTTGTTTTACCACATACACCTTAATAATTTACACAATGTTACAATATTCTACCTATAATCTTCACATATTTAAGAGCCTTGATCTAAAATGTATTATCAGACCTGAGTTGTGAACGATACAGACTCATTTCTGGCAGACTTTAAATACTCAGGCATTTATTATTCCTTAAAGAAAACCTTCATGCAGCTACCCAAGTAACAAAAATATAGATAGTCATACAGTAGATGTCTTCAAGTGATGATGTATTACTGCAGACACTTTTTATTATGTTACAGCTTGCATGAATTCCTTGTTACATTACAATTTTTATTTTTATTTTTATAAACAGCTGTTTAGTTTAGAAATATGTTGCAATCTATGTCACAAATCATTAATTCTTCACATTGTACTGAGGGGTTATCAGTCTTCTGGGTTACACATCAAAAATCATGAGACTTTTAGAGACTCTTACATTACATTTAATAGGGAAATGCCATGCACTAGATATTTTGGGGCCAAGCAGACAGAGTGTATTGTGTCTGTAGTAATAACAAATGAATTTTCCAAATACACATCTGTGTGTGAGGTGGGGCAATGATTTACACTGTATAGTGAAGATCTGGGAGACAAGGGTGTAAGTCAGCCTTTGCTAGTTACTAAAGGCAACAACCTCCTAAAGACAAATAGCATTCATTAGCATTGCTTAAGGTACTGTCTACAGAGCATTATATTAGCTCAGGAAAAACAAGCTGGGACTCTTTGCTCTATGGCTGTTTAATTCACTGTCAAGGAACCTCCAGAAAAGCTCATTCAGATCTGAACACAACTTGAACGAGAAATACCAGTAAGTAATTTACCCCTAGTTTGTTCTAGTCCTCGATGCAGCAGGTTGTGACAGTCCATCCAGGCTCCATCGCCATGATTTGGCTCTACAGAAGGTTTTCTGCACCCTTAAGGACAACTTTCCTTTAGTAAAAGAAACAGAAGATGTTCTGCAGCTCCCAGGTGCCTCTCCACCTGCTTTTCCCTTTAGACCTGCTGCCAAAGTATCCTTAGGTAAAAAGTCTGTCACTGGCAGGATGCTCCTCAAACCACAGTTGAGTTTGGATTACCTGCCTGTCCACCTCATTGGGTACATATCAGTGAAAACAGACATTGTTTTCAGACAAAACTGTGGCTTTCCACAGAAGGCCTAAACTTCTAAAAGGCAAAAGTATTTAGAAGCACATTTTGCCATCATAAAGAGAGAACTCACACCCCACTCTCCTCTGTTTCTCTTGCAGTTGCTGGTGGGAGCGAGCCTGGGGGAGGCCCGTGTGTCCATCATCTTCCATGGGTCTTGGACTCAAGCTTTCCACTGATGCTGATCCTGCTAAAGGACACTAGTACCCAGTTGAGGTGTTTGAGCCGTACTGGTCTAGGAAAACGTCACACTGGGAGAGCAGAGACAAGTGGCCCTGAAAGAGCCACACCTTGAACTGTGTCAGTATTTGGACATCCTGGAGAGGAAGACTGTGTTTGCCTCAGTGTTTAAAAAAATAAATCAGGCACTGGCTCTTCTCAGAAGCTGCCGCCGTTGCGCTGAGGAGGCCCAGATCGCCACTACACTGGCACCACGCTGTGGACATTTGCTACTACTGCAAAAGCACTTGTGCTTTGAGACATAATTTATCCTCTGAGGTAAAACATTTTTTTAAACCGTATTTACCCTATGGGATAAAATAATCCAGGGGTTCTGAAATGTCAGTTGCCACCTGACCCCCCCGTAACGGGCAGTGGGTGACACTTTAGGCGCCGGGCCTGGGAAGGGGTGGGAGGCCGGTGGCACCCTGCCATCGCCCGCCTTCCCCCCAGAGTGGGACAAAAGCGGGGAGGCGCTGAGAGGGGCGAGACAGCTCCAGGAATGAAGCGCTTCCTTCCCTCCCCGGTGGAGGAGCTTGTCCCGGCACCTTCCCGGGAGCGGGGCTAGCTCTGCGAGGCGGGTCCCAGCGGCGGCCGTGGCGCGCCCCGACCCGCTGCCCGCGCCCCGTGCTGCCCCGGCACCGCACAGCCGGCGGCGCAGGGCCGGGACCCGCGGTGCCGCTGCTCCCCGCCGGGAAACACGCCTGGCAGTGCCCGCGCTTTTGTGTTCACACTCCGGCAGAGCAGAGCCATGATTTCTGGAAACGAACTTGCAAAGATCTTCCTCGCCTTTTGCGATCTAAATACAGCTTTTAGGGCAGGGCATAGCAGTACATACATACATACTACATTTTCTGTCGTGTAGCTTTATGTGTGTGAAGTCTTACCTATCCCCAAAAGCACACTCGCATTTTTGACTGGGCAAATATTTGCCATCAAGCTCTTTGGGACCTATGCAGAGTGTTAGCCATTTTGCAGGTTTGAACCTTCTGCTTTCCTGGGTCAGTGTACACAGTCCCTTCCTAGCAACAAATGGAGGTAGGCGCTGGTAAGCCTTGGTTCTGGAATCCTCTGCTCTGCGTGGCACGCTCTGGGAAGGCAGGCCTGAGTGTGCGTTAGCAGCTGGGTTTGAGTCACCTTGCCAGCTGGGCAGCGAGGCTGGGTGAGGTGCGGCTGGCCTCGGTCTCTCTGTCGGCCCAAGGAGCTGGGTGACAGCTGCGGCCTTCGGCATCAGCACCTGACCCCGCAGCAGCCTGCCGGGGCTGCGCTGAGCTGGGCTGCACGCTTGCTGACTCACCACTACCAACAACATTCAGGATCTCTAAAAACTGGGGCACTTATTTGGAAATATAAATATGCATTCAGACGTCAGGCTGACAAGGCTGTCTTCTTAGTTTATGTTAGTAAATAAAGAACATTAATAATGCTGATTTTTGTGAACTTTTTTTGGTAAGACGCTGTTCTTTACTCTCCAGTGTAAATTGCCACAATAGAACATTTTTTACCATAGCATGATAAGGGTAACATGAAAGAAAAATAGGAGAAGCAGATGACAGATCAAATCCCATCAAATTCTAAACATCTCACCTGCCTGTGTTTAGAGCATATGGCCCCCCCTCCTTTCCCCCTCTCCCCAGGAAAGCACTCCCAAGTGCCCCAAAAGCAGCGGAGAACAACGGGCACCTTGCCAGCTGCCTCTGTGGGGCTGGCAGATGAGAGCTGGCTCAGCAGCAGCTGCAGGGGAAGCTAAAAGTAGCAAACCCCAGAGCCAGAAGTTTCCAGGAGTGTTATTCAAAAGGCCTGCAGGCAGCTGGCTTTCCAAATGAAGGTTTTCTCAATGAACAGAGAGAGAGAGCTCTTTGCCATTCATAGCATTTTCTGGGCACAGCTGGAATCACAATGATTCCTAATTCTTATGCCATGTGGCACATGCTCGCCTGCTACCATATGCACATGGCACTGGACCATGACTTCAGCTGTCCATACAATAACTGCCCACTCTCTGTAGTCTTTATGTATCTCACAAACAGCGCATGTAAATAGCATATTGATGTTATCCCACACACTACCAACAAACAATAAATCTATCAAGCATGAGCTGTTGATGAGTTTCCTTTCTGTCTAAGGCTTGTCTTCCTCAGATTCCTGTTATTGGCACTGTCCCTAGAAGAGAGTGATAGGCTCCTTAATGTCAAAGCCTGATCTTTTAAGTTCAAAGTCTTTTCTTATTTCAGTAAAATTTATTAAAATTCATTGCTGAAAACTCTTGACAGTTTAAGAAATATCAATCTATTGTAATTAAACACCAGCTGGCTGCTTGTAATTTAGAAAAATGGTAACTGTTTCAGATCACATATTGTAACTAACTGTGATTCACAGGGCCTTTTTAAACATCATTTTCCAGTGGCTGATCTTGCCAAGTGCTGCAAGAGCCTTTTTGTGAAACTGCAGGTATGTGAAACGGTATGTGAAACACTTGAAGTTTATATATGCTGTACTGCTTTCTGGTGGAGTAGATGTTTTATTGGTTAAGTTCTATACAACTGAGTTCTTATTTTCTGTAGTTCCCATTTACTCTATATTATCCAAATATTGATTTAAATAATGCAATGTAAGTAAGTATAATGATGACCCCCAGGCTGGTAACATCTGATTCACCAGCAAACCTGATATCTCTGCATTTTACGGTTGGGGGGATGGAAGTGCAACCAATGTAAAAGGACATCTCAGTGTGTGTTAGTAAATGTGTGAGCATGGACAAACATCTAATTATTTTATCAATTTATTAAGCATAAACTGAGGAATGAATTCTTGCTATTTGAGCAATTGCTGGTCAAGTTCAGGGACAAAACATGGAGAAATTTCCTAGGATGCTGCTTTTCCTTTATTGATGATTCGTTACATTTAAGGGCTGCCTTTGCAAATTTGAATGAGTCACAGATTTTTTTTCAAAAGCTGAAGATTTATTTTTTTTTATGTGGACACTGAAAATGTCTGGGTTGCTTTAAAAATGAAAGCTAAATGCGTGGAATAAGCAGGTTTAGAAAGCAGGTTAAATTATATCAAGTGAAACTTGCTGTCCTCTTCAGTGATCCCTTGCTCAGCCATGTCATAGGAGCAAAAACCGAGACATGCACAGATCTGATCTACTCCAGCGCCCTGTTCTGGGCAATAGCAATGGTAGATAACTGGGATGAATGAATCAGAAGAGCAGGCAAACATGTAATGATCTCTTCCCAATGTGATCCCACAGCTTCCCTCAGCCTGTAGCTTGTGGGCCTCTTCACTTGTTCTCATTATAATGATTTATCTTTTTGCTTACACTTGTTGTCTCTTGCTAATGTGGTTATGTTCATTCGATGCACCTGGCTCATTTCAGCTCCCTGCCCCTGCCAGGCAACACTCCCACGGATTAATAAACAAACAGTAGCAGGAAGAAGACAAGGAGGAAGGAGAAGGAGGAAAAGGTCTCATAACATAATGAGGAGAAGCTTTCAACTCATAATTGTTCATTCAGAGCCCTTGTAACAGGATTTAAATATTAAAGCTCATTACAATGATATTGATAGAAAGCTGCTCCACCAAAATCCCATTCCCAAAGGGGTCTGTTGGTTATGATGAAGTACAGGGAAAACATGCATTGATTCATCTTCATGTTCTTGTTCCAGTTCCAAACTGTCCACATAATTATTATTGCTGAATCAAAAATGCTAAAAACATTTTGGAGGGGGCTATAGAGAAAAATTGTATGCGAACTATGATGAGCAGAAAGAAATAGTGGTATTTAGTTAAAGAATTATAGTTTGCTTGTCTCCAAACTACTTACTGAATTACTTCTTTCCAATTAAATACTGTCATTTGTTTCATATGGATTAGTAATAATCTTTTGTTTTTGTCTATGTGAAAATATTTGTATAAATGCAAGCAAGATCAATGAAGTTTTAGGTGATATTTCTTTGTTAATCTATAAACTGCTTTATTTGTCTGTGACACACACTGAGATAAGGCTCACAGTTGATATGGAGATGTTATACCTAAATTCAGAAAAAAAGTGGTCCCAACATGAAAATGGCTGAAATAGCAGTTCTTTACTGCTTGCTTGTATTCCTTTTTACTCAGTTATTAAAAAATCTTAAAACAGTAATAGCCAATAATGGTGTTGTTCTCACACTGTTTTTTGGGTTTGGGTTTGGTTTTTGGGTTGGTTTTTTTTTTTTGCAAGGTCATGGCATAGTAAGGACCCCATGATTAAATAAGGGAGGACACATACCTGACTTGACAAAAGGAAAAAGCAGACTTTCCCCACCATTTCTTGTTAATTATGTGATCCTGATTTAATAGTATTTGGAATAAAATGCCTTGGTGGTTTTGTTTGTAAATTCCCCTTTCTTTCTTTCTTACATAGACAATCCTTGTGCCAAAAATGTTTTGCTGCTTAAAGAAGAGCAAATGGAATCGAAGATTGTGGTCTGGAATAATTGTGTCAGTCAGCAGGGAATAGACTCCTTCTGCTCTTCCCTCTTGAGATTGCCCTTAAAAGCTGCTTATAGTCCTAACCACTTAAGTAGAAGAAAGATGTAAGTACCCTGAAAGTAATGGAAAGAGCAACAGGGATTAAGGGGCTGCAGGGATTCATCTACAAAGAACTATTTTTAAAGCATTGCACTTCATAGACAGATGATTTTGTCCTGGGTTGAAGTGCTTTACATAACCACCACCACTGTAGTCAGCCAAGGAAAACCACTTCTCTCACCATCTTCTCTAACCTGTAGGTGATCCTCCCATTAGATTTTCATCAATTTTTTCCCCTCACTTTGCTGCGTCTCTGAAGTGTTTCATATTTGTAGACCATAAACATCAAGGTGAGTGACAAATTGCTGGAGCTACAGGGCAAAGTGCACACATGAAAATGTGCCTGGCTATCTCAGGAACTGCCTGGCACAGAGATTTATTAGACTGTGATACAGCCTCCCAAAGGAAGCGGTGTAAATTTTATAATTTAGGATATTTTAAATAAGACCAGACAGTGCTTGAGGGAAGGTACTCCAGCTGTTAACGTTTATATAGTATCCTTCACAGCCAAGTCTCAGAGTGCTGCACTGGTAACTAAAACATAAAATTGTTAGTACTTACTCTACAGGGAACCAGTATTTCTTCAGTTGTTTTTTTTTTTATAAGTGCCAAGATACAGACTGAACGGTGATCTTCATAACTTAATTCAGAGCACAGAGTTGCCACATGCCTCTGTCTCCAACTGACCTGAGTTAGTAACTGAGGCAAAACAAACATGGCATCCTGCTGCTTCAGCCCTTAATGCACTGCCCTCAGGAACATAACCAAAGAACGGATTAGCTGGAGACTGCTTTGAAGCCCTGGCTCAGGACTTTGAATGTGGATGAAGCAGACTGTGAAATCAGTATGTAATCTGATGGTAAACCAATGGAAAACCAACAGGACTAATGGTACATGTCTGGTAAAAGAAAAGCTGTTGTATTTTGACTGAAGATGCATCTTAGGCACAGTGCAAAGTGGAAATACGGTAAATAAGCATTACAGCTACTTCAACATACCCCAAATAAATTCTTTTTAGGGTCACAGCTCTTCTCCTGAGAAGTTCACTCAGCACTGGATGGTTTTGTAGGCAATAAAAAAGGACTCCTTAGAAATGGACTAATGCATCAAAAATCTGAGAATCATAATCAAAAAACCCCAAACATTTTCTTCTTGGTGATGTAGGCAGTGAAACATAGTTGAACTACAGGAGAAGAGACCACCTGGCCTGAATTTATTTTATTTTTTACTAATATGAGTGATATAATGAATCTACTGTTTGACCAGTATCACTCCAGGTACATGTTTGTGTGAATGCAAGTACCTCATTGGAGCACAAAATGAAGAGACCCTGCTTTTAAATCCAGTAACTGTGGAGAGTCTGCAATAGGCAATCTCCAACATGCAGAGGCTTAGCAACCATGCCATGATCACAGGTAACCAGAGTTGGTCATTGTTTAGAAGTGTTAAAACTGCACAAAGAGCTAAAGAAAAATCATTGTTTCTGTACTATGGTACTGGTCTCCAGGTGCTGATCATCTTTTGCTTTTCATCGTGCAGCAGACTGGGACTGACCTGAAGGAAAAGAGCAGAGTGAGGAAGTACAGTGGGCTTTGTTGTGCTTGAAAACCCACACTGTTGCACATCTTGCTGTTGACCAGCTTATCATTTTGCTTCATCCAGGTCTACGTTCCCAGCACAGTAACTAAAAGGAGAGAGAAACACCGTATAGGTGTCAACTGCTGGCTTCATAAGCTTTACTCCTATGGCTCTGATTGTGTCCCATCGGCAGTATCATACAGGGAAAATTGGTACTACTGAAAACATGAAGCACTGAAATGGGCAAGCCCAGGAGAAGCTGTTTCTCTTCAGCAGTTTGACGAGCACTTTTAGAAACCATGGGCAAACTTCCACGCTGCTGACCAGAAGGAAGGTCAAGAAAATCAGCTATATTGTCTTGCCAGAAAAGGAGACCTCTTTCCCGTCAGTCTTTGATGCTGTCAGAGGCCTTGACAGTTGGCTGAGCTGATGCCAGGCCCTGTGGTAGCACTGTTCTGCACCAGGGGGGACACGGCTTTAGTACAGTTTAAAAATGAAGTGACACATTTGGTGCTTGAGAACCCATTGCAACACCAAAAGGACATTCAACTTGTCAACACGGCATGGGGACGTGGAGACAGGCTTATTCCAGTGCAGCCATTATCACACCGCAATGTGGACATAGCAAAGGTTCAGTGCTCACAGCATGCATGGCTGGTCTTTCACCACCTCCAAACACTTGAGACTAAAAGTAGACATTTACAGAGCAGAGCTTCCCTCCCCCTCAGAGGAGCTCATGTAGTCTGTGCTACCAAACAGGTGAGAAACCTGCACTCTTTTTAGGTCAACACCTTTTGTTGACTGCAACAAAATCCTAAGGACCTGCTCAGTTACATAAGTCTGTACTGTAGGTTTTTACAAGCTCTGTGAGACACCACCCCCCCACCCCACCCCCCATATGTTCACAAGGAAATTATAGCCCAATGAATGGCCTTGAGGGCCCTTGCTAATGAACAGGTATTAGTTTACCTGTGGGGCCTGATGTGGGTAGGCAGAGCTGTGTGAAATCACTCACATGTGAAAATCTGCTGCTCAGAGATGGGCAAAATTCAAAACACATGATCCTTTGCTCCCCTTCTTTCCATGAGGATGACAGAGGATTTCCAGAAGTACAAGGCTACCAGCATATTGCTGACTCTAGAAAGCAGTCTTAAATAACTCATAATTTGGATGTATGATGTATGATATTTTGATAAAAGCAGAGGATTTTAATCCCTGTGCTAAACTAGTTTATCATATGATCACAATTTTTGCCACTCTAACTTGTTAATATACCGATATTTTAAGACACCAGTATATTACATAGAAAAAATGAAAAAAATGTTGTTAATACTTTGAAGAGCTTTGTCATTAAAACCAGTAAAAGCACATTGATAGTTGAAGGTAATCTATGATTGATTGGCTCATTCTCACTATGCAGTTAAACCTTCAAAAGGAAACACAATGCTTTTCTTGAAAAATGATGGTACACATTAGATGGCATCCAGCAATGGTGCGTAATTTGGTATCCTATTTTCAATAATATTTATCCATCTATTTTGTAATCTTTTCTGCCTGCTTCCCTGGCAACAGGATAATATGTTACGAGCCATCACCATAAACACAGACTATAACTTGTGATTCTTTGGACTAAGCGGCATTAGACCGTGGATGAATGGTGGTCCCATCGGTGGCTGTTTTTTTGCAGAGGGTGGAAATGGTAGACAAGGGCTGACCTGCCCTTTGCCTGACATTGATTGAGAAAATGCAGCTTGCACTCAAAGTACTTGCAGCTATCTACATCCTATAATGATATCAAGCCTTATTTTTAATCTATTTTAATCCAAGCAGGTTAAAATGCCTCCAGCCTCCCACTAGCCTTCTCCTTTGCCTGCGGCCAGGGGTCAGTGGGATGCAGGAGCTGGCAAGGCACAGCACCGAGCTGTCTGGGATTTAGTTTTGCATCTTTGGTCACCAGAGGTCAGAATAAACCAAAGTGAAGACAAATCCTGCTCGTGATGCAAAACTCACCTCTTCCATTCTTTTGTGAAACAGTCCAGGAAATGTGTTTCTACAGTGAACGTAATCTGTCCATAGGTTTAGAATTGGTGAGGGAAACTGCTTCTTTCCCATTAGCAGAGCATGCAAAACTGATTAAAAACCACTAGAGACAGGCATCCCAGCTTCTTGTCTTCCCCTTATCACGCTAATTACAGGGAATGGGAAAGTGACTGATAATTTACCTACATCATCCAAAAAATATTATTCATCCCAGTTGAAAGAATAAGTGATTCTTTACCACCAGAAGGAGGAGACGTGTTTTTGAAGCTGGAGTGTCTTGACTCAAAAAAGCAGCAGGTCCTGAATGTATTTTTTCATTTTAGTGGCGCATTTAAACAGAAGGTGGAAGATTTTAATTTAGCCGTTAGAGGTCAGTAAATCCCAGGTTATTCATCGGTTTGTTGAATTCAATTATTGGGAAAAAAAATAGAAACAAAGGAAAGATAAAAATAATTACAGCATTTCTGAAGCTTTGGGGTTAAATGCTGGGTGAAATAGAGTCCTGAAACAGAGATTTTAAGAGTAAAATTTTAATTTTCAGCTAAAAATGAGCACAGCTGAAAAATAGTCCACATCCTTCAGAATTTGTTGGTGTTCTCTTTGTAAGTATTATTTCAATCACTTAAAAACTTAAACAGATGACTATCCAATACAAGATGCAGAATCAATCCAGGGAGCAAAGGGCTGGAATTGGAGAATGCTTTTCTCATGCTGCAGAGTTACATTCTTGTATGCTGCTGCCCTCTTGGCCCAGGGATTAATCTCTCCTGCTCTACAGCTGTCCAGCTGCAGTGAGAAAAGTGCAAGGAAATACTGACTTCCACACACATGCTGGGGGAAAAGAAAGTTATATTATTCCTCTTATACTACTGCCACTATCAGGAAATTGTCTTAATCTAAATAAGGCAACTGCACATGATTTAATAATGCCTGATCCTAACTGATGCAACTTAAATAAGGTATCTGTTGACCAGCTAAAACTAAGCTTGCTTTCTGATCCCTGCCAGAGAAAAACTTGGGCTCGTTTCTCTCCTGAACCTTCTCCCTCCAATGTTTTTCTGCTGTCTAATTTCCTTTTAGCCTATCTGAAGGTAACTTGATGTATACTGCTTCTAATGATTGCTTGGATTTGCTAAACAGCTCTTCATATTTTACTGATCCTGGATGCCCAGGTGCTAACCTGCAGCCTGGAGGCATCTCCCTGCTCCATGCAAGCACATCTGTCTTGACCATACAAGGCTGCCACGCTACCTAGTATGAATCTTAACCTTGATGCCTAACTCTCCAAATATTTGAAATAGAGGGAATGTGAGCGCCAGCCTGGTGAAGCACATTCCGTCATGTGTGCACTCACTGTCATTATGGGAACAAGCTGGGAGATGAGACAGAACAGGTCTCTTAATCAGTTACAGGAAGACTATTAGGTTGCCTGTGTGATGTCCCTGTCAAAAAGACAAAAGCCAACCTGAATGGAATATTCTCAATAAAAAAAGAGAAAAAGTGTTTATAACATGGTATAAGGCCAAGGTGAAACTTCTGTTGGAGTTGCTTACAGTCCCATGTCAGACAGTCTGACTTCTGGGCAAGGAAGACCACTGAAAAGACTAATGGACACGGGCAGGCCCACAGTGATGATCAACAGAAAAGCAAAGAAACTAGAACAGCAGTTTGTCTAGCCTGGAAAAATGAAGTCTGGGGATAGCTATGACAGTTGACTATAAATACATTGAGGGGTGACTGTAGAGGAGGGAGACAAGCTACTCACGATGAAGAATATACTTGGCACAAAACCAGATGGGTATAAATTGCCTGTGAATAAAATTTAGGCTGGAACTCAGGAAAAGATTTCCAGGTCTCTCAAATGCCTCTATTTCTCATGAGCAACAAATGATTCATTTAAATGTAGATCCTTGTTAATTAAAGAAATTACAAGACATGATTTGCCATAACAGGAGGGGACTAGAACTGGTGATCCAGCAGGCCTGGAAGGATTGTTAGCTAGCCAGACCCCTTTAAAAGTGCTTTACAAATAGCTCCATGGGGTCGCAGTTCTACTGCCTGTGCTTGCAGCATTTCATGGGAGTCCCTCACAGTGATGAAATTAAGGTTTCCAGATGCTAACTGACAGGTGACTGCCAAGGCCTGTATGCAAGATGATATGAGGTGACAGTCTGCAGGTCATGCAAGCTTTACGTCAACAAGGAACATCGACCTTGGATGGGTGAAGAAGTCCCTTGATTAATGACTCTCAGATATTTGCATTGAAACCTATGGCCCTTCAATGAAAAAGAAAAAAAAAAAAAAGGATGTCTTCTCTAAACTCCAAAAGCAGATAGGCACAGAGCAAGGTTTCTGCTGAGCCTGTGCTCAGCACAGAAGGGAAAGACATTGAGGATATGTTCAGCTTGTGTTCAGAAGCTTCTTCCTTTATTCTGAAGAAATAAAACTGAAGCAGTAAAGTAAAAGGAACTGAATCCTGTGGTTGGGGATTTGAACTCGGGCTGGTGAGTCAGCCCTGTGGCATCCAGAAATAGTCTTCTGCTTCGAAACAAAATGTGTGTCAGCAAGAGGTTCTCCCTTCTGAGGAGAGACTGGGCCACCCAGCTGCATTGGTGCTTGTGGTGTTGGTGAAACAAGGAAAGACTTTGCCATCACCCCAAGGGAAGCCAAAGGGAAGGTAGGAACTTCCACAGTCCTGCAATGTCAGGTTGTGCAAAGATTAGAGAATCATGTTGTTGGTCTCGCAGAGTTACTGTGCAGCCCCTGTCTCTCAAGGACAGCATGCTAACAGATTTTGTTCTTCAAAAGTGGAAGCTGAACTTAATGCTCTTCTGTCCAGGTTCAGGAACTGTTTGATTTATCCAAGTCAATTGCATAAATGAGCATTCAATAACTTCTTTTAATTTCAGTGGTGCATTTTTTGTTTTGTTTTGTTTTGTTTTAATAATGCATCATTCTTTGTTAATAGAGAAGAATGGTGCAAGACTGTCAAAATAATAAACAGCTTGGTGTGTGTGACATTTTAATAATTCTCCTCCTTAAGTATCATGGCCCTTATCATCATCCTAACTCAATGACAAATGATTTGATCTCTTATTTTCTCTAATCAAGAGCTCTGGAACTAAATCATTTTACTTAATGGGAACAGCAAAGTCACTTGAATAATACAGATTCAGAACTCAAGTCAGATGTGAGTTTTAGGCAATGTGCTATCTGGGTCAAACTGTGGATAAAAAAGGAAGAGTGGAGACTAAGATGGAAAAGACAGAAAAATAACCAGAGACAAGCAAAAAATTCATCTGTTTTAGTTTAGAAGGTAACACATTGCATTAAAAGGCTAGACGATAAACACATCATCAGCTTTGTTGTCATCACTTAGAGCAGATATTTTAAGAAACTTCATCAGCTAAGTAGGAAGCTGCTATGGGGCTAATAAGGAAGATTGCATGAGATAACAACACAAACAGCCTCAGGAAAAACCCAGAGATATAAACTGATGACTACAGCTAAAAGCTGCTGTTTAAACATTTTTTTATTGATGTAAGAGCTATCATGTGTTTTTCATGCTGCAGTGTCTGCTGTGAAGGTCATATTTGAAACAGTGCATGTCGATCTGAGCCTGTGTAAGAGAGAATAACAATTTGGTCCATGCACCGTGCTCTCGTGTGCTGAGACTCTATGTACGGGCACAACGCAAACCACTTCTGACATTTCTCTGCAAACTGTCCAGCCCTTCTCCCAGCACTGTGAAATGAGGTGGGCTGGTGGCCCTGCAGGAAGAAACTTTCTGCTGCGGGTGTGCAGCAGATGTGATTCTCCAGGTATGGCTTGTGTTCAGCTCTCACTGTGCTGGGGTGTAAGAAGTCCCCCAGTACAATGTAAAGCAATATGAGCAGACCTTAGCAGCAAGAGCTGAAAGCTACTATTCATACCAGCTTCCCTATTGATTTAACAGCAATAATTTGCCTGAGCAAGCCCAGCTCATCTGAGAAAGGGGTTACAAAGTCATGGCCAGAGGCTTCTGAAAAGCTCCTGTCAGTCCCAGATATGGGGGGCGGGTGCTCCGTTTTCATCAGGTGCTTACAGTCCTGAGTCTTTAACCAAGTCTATTGTTCCCTCCTGTTTTGAAGTTATTCTACATGGCCATAGCATTCCTTGGTGTCTTTTAGAAAGACTTGAGATGTGACTAAATTTAGCAAGCTTTCTGGGTGGTCCTGAAATACATAGCCCTGCCAAGCGTCTTTGCTACTAGCCAGCCATTGACTTGGTCTCCCTAATCCAGCTTGGACTTGAGAGGGGCTGAGGGCAGGACAGCCTTGTGTCCAGCTTGGTTGCAGTTCCCCAAAGATGGACCAGCCCTTTTCCAGAGTGCTAGAAGAGGGTCATGAGCTGAGAGGATTTCCCATTTCTGGACTATGTGGTCTGCACCATGTATCAGAACTGCTTGAAGGTAGAGATGGAGGAGACAGCAACAGCCTGGATACAGAGAGAGGGATGTCTAAAGAGACAGCCCATGAACTGGCTGTAATAACAGCAGCCTTCTCAGACAGACGTGTCGAAGTTGCATAGAGCTCAGCTTCTGGCCACATTTTAACCCAACTGCACTGCAGCTGGACGGCAGCTGGCTATCAGTTTGTCCATCCCTTACTGCCTACAGAGTGGAAAGGGCAACAATAAACATTTTGCTCCAAACAGTAATGAATCTTTGCTCTAAGAGGGAAAGTCCTGAGAAGCAACTTCCAGCATATGATTCCTAAAACTCTACATCTGTGGAGAGGCTGGGTGACTCAGTGGACTAAGATTATGCAGGCAATAAAAATTAATTGTATTCAGCTTCTGGTTTAGTACATAACTTTTGGTCAGCCATTTAATCTTTCCCGCTCTCCCTTATGTGTAATACTGCAGTGGTAGGCCCCAGTTCAGGGCATGCTTTGATATTCTCTGGAGCTGTAAAAGTAATATAATTGCTGAGCATCACTTGTGTCATGTCAGTTATATACCTTAGAATATGGTAGCTTAAATGGCAGCACTTAAATGGTAGTGCTGACAGACCCTTAGTAATAGCAGTGTTACAGGCATTAGCACACCTGTGTAGGTAAAGCTCCTCTTCATGTTTATTTTGTCCTCAACTGGATCACCAAAATCAGTCTCTTGCTTCACACACATTAAATAACCTGTCCTGAATCTTACAAATTTGTGGCTTTCTGTAGCACAAATCCTCTGCCAGAGTTTGCAGATGGCATGAATTAAGGATGATCTGATTTGCTTTCTTTCCATTTCTTTTCAGGGGTACAGGTCTATATGTCGAAATCATGAAGCCACATTCTCCTGTTGCCCACTTTTTCCTTTTTTTCATATACTGCGTGCATTGGGTGCCATCAACATTTAAAGTACTATGAGTACATTCAGTCAGTAATGCAAGACTTCACAGCTTTCTCAGCTACTGTCCATCATCTAAGTAGTTCTGAAATACGAAGAACACATACTGCTTGAGCTTTGCCATTAGTTTTTAGAAAATGTTGGTTCTCAAACAGCGTGATGGAAAACTCTGTAGGATCTGTATCTTGGGTGATACGTAGAAAGACAACGGTCATGTGGTCCTCCAGCACCTTTTGTCCAGCTGCTGAAACTGAGATGCTGATTTTTGTCTCTATAACACAGATCATGAAAGAGGACAGAAGAAATGGCCTTGATGGTAGCAGAATAAGAGTAATAATAACAAAATCACTTAGGATTTATCTGCATTCTGGATACATTTGAGAAGCCCGTAATAAACTCTTTCCACTAGAATGCTTGGGGTTTTGTTAAGCATGAAGTGAGTGGAGATAAGGAATTTGTGGCTGATGCAAAGAAAACACTAGCTTTTCTCACAGATTAATTGCAATCCCACCACTGCAGATCATAAAAAAGCAATTAATCTGTCATCATAATGTTCTTGAACTCTATTATTTAATTCTCAATATTATGTGAAAACTAAGTATGCAATGTGATACTTTGAATTTAGGAAGGGACTTTGAGTGGTCTTTAGCAAGACCAGCTCTGTTAAATAACTGCTGACAGACATGTTTCTCATCTGCTGTTGAAAATCTTCATAAATATTCTCCACCTTTCCACTATAATCTTAGATTTGTTTTCCACAAATAGAAATTTAGCAGTCTGGACCCATTTCACTTGAACACCAACTTTCATCAGAAAAAGTTTCCTAGAAGTGGTTGGTGCTCTTTCACTCCACTTTGCTGAAGGAACTCCCTGCCTTCAAGAAATTTCCCAACCTCAAAAACCCAAATATTGTCGATCCTAGCACTGGAAAGCCTCTTGACCAAAGTAGCCACATAATCAAGAGTTATGATCTAGAAGCCTACAGCCAATCAAGATCTATACTGAATGGAACCCCAAAACAGATATTCCAGGTATTTAGACCCCACTCCCCTCGCCAGCATGCTGTTTGTTACAAACTCAAAACACTTTTCCTCCTTTTGCTTTGCCTACAAAGGCTTTACTCCTTCCTTACTTAACTCACTCACATTGATAAAACTTCCCTTCTTCATGGTCCCCGCCCCACTGTAACCCACCTGTGATATTTCTAGATGAGATTTTGTGAAAGGCAGCTGAACACTGAGGGGGATATTCCAATGTACTCAAGTATTCCTTCGATACCTCAGAATCTCCTCTGCCTATGCAGAACATGGAGGGGTAGCAGGTTAGATATGTCCCTCTGGACATGGCATTCCTCATGACCACAGCTAGTCCAACAGTCAGACGAAGAAACTGCCTGTTTATTTTATAATTTAGGCTGACACAGTGCGATTTTTCCTCCTGTGACAGTGATTTTGCAGTGACTATCATATGCCACTGGCCCCCCAAGTCGTCTGAGAGCCAACAGATAGACCAGCCTCACTATGCTTTCGTGGAAGGAGCAGTCTGTGCCCAGCCTCTGTGAGAAGAAGCTGCTGCAATGGACCTAATCCTCACAGGCAGAGGGGTGCCAACACGTACGGGACTGCAGAGAGCCCCATTTTCAGACCATGCTTTTGCTTTCTGAATGGGAACAGCTGTCAATAGCCATTTTCTTATGTTTTTGCTTTTAGGATGTTGAAAATTCCATCCAGGAGCCCTAAAGCAGTCCATTGGTATGGCTGACTGAGAAAGCCAAAGTTTCTGAGCTCTGATGTCCATCATGCTTATTTATGAGTTGTCCCACACTAGGCCCTCGTATCTAAAATCTGGCCCACATATTGCAAGTCCTCATCATCCATTAATCCCTTGATTTTTTTTCTAGACATCAAGGCATAAGACATTTCCTCTTCTCTTATTTCTCCCCTAAGATTCATGCTGGGATGGAAAAAATGATGCATTTTCTCCTGACACGTAAGCATTACAGCTGACTCACAGGTGTTCCTGCTCCTCCAGAGCTACGGCTGCTCTGTCCTATTTTGCCTTGGAAATACAGCAAGGTTTAGGAATGAACCTTCCTTATATATTTAAGTAACATAACATGCTAACTTTAAAATGCTCACCCTTGTATCGTGTTCCCCCAACATTTATTTAATTCCTTCCCTTTTTCACTCCCACAATTTCTGTATCATGAAAGACTCGCAAACACAAATCCCTCAGGCCACATTCAAAATACTGGCCTGTATCAAGGCTATTTATTCTGCCGATACATCTTTTCTCTCATTCTGTTTCTCCTTTCCTAGCTCCTCTAGGCCAAGTCTGTGTGAAGGAGGAGGAATGCATTTTCCTCCTGTGCCCCTCTTTGAAGACTTTACAGATGGCCCTGGAATCACTGTGCTGTAAAACATCCTTACAGGGAGAGGGCCAGGGACCACTTTGCTTGGGACTCCCTGCGCTTCCCTCCTATTCCTCCCTATCCCCTTTCCTTAAGGCAGTCACAGTCCTTTCTGTCTCCTTTACGGTGTTTTACCTCTGCTCCCTTGCCCAGCTGATATGCCTCTGCTTTGATCTGCCTCAGACCCCCCACACCCCTCCTCTCCCTGCTTTCTCCATTAGCACTTTCTTTCCCTCACGGGCACCCAGAGAAATTCTCGGCTGCCGCTGCACTGGTAAATTTACTCAAGGCCCGGGAAGACAATGACTGTAGTTACACCGCCAGTGAAAAGCCTGCAAAAAGCACCAGTGTCCCAGGTCCGCTCCATGGGGACCCCACTGACTCCTGTGTGTTATGGTTGGCCTTGGGCCAGGCCAGCCCAGCCCGTGGGCTCACTGGCAGTGCTTGTTCTGGTTGCTGCAGCTGGATGAAGGATCCCCCTCAGGAAAACCTGGGGACTAGAGGAGCAGTGTGCCTGCGTGCCTGCGTGCACACGTGTCCATCGCTGCCCAGCAGCAGCCCTGGCTCCTTGTGCAGGCTCCCGCATAATTTTTATTGCTAAATTTCCGTTTTCCTGCTACCCTGAAAGGGCCTCCGGCTCCTGCGTATCCGGCCAGAGCTCACTGGAGTCTCCTCCGGCATTCCTCCATGTTTCCTCACTAGTTCAGGGTGAAGAATAGAGCTTACTGAATGGCCCATTCATGGCCTGGTAGAATTAGAAACCACACAGAAAACAGCGGAGGCTACGCTGCTGGGCTGGCTCGGGTGGGAGCACCCAAGTCAGCAGGAAATGCAAGGCAACCTCTGCTCCTGCTCTGGACTGAGTGGGCACCACGGAACATTGGGTGGCACAGCAGGCTGGGCTGGGGTGGCCCTGCGCCGTGATGACGCCATCGTCACCATCGCTCACTGCAGACCTGGGAGCAAATTAACAGGCGGCAATGGCCTCCAAAAGGAGGCTTGGGCTTTTCCTTCAGATCCAAGCAAGGAGCTGGATCATTTCCAAAGGCAATGTTATGTGTACTCATCTGGAGATTGTGTAAATAAATCAGTTCAAGGAATTAACAGGGGGTTCTGAGTAGCTGCAGCTTCTTCCCACTGAACCAGCTGAAGGCAGCGATCAGCTGCCCTGGCTGCGGCACCGACCGCCACGCTCCCTGTGCTGCCCCCAGCGCGGGCACAGCTCTCTGCCACCCAGGAAGAGCTGTTGGCGGGACCAGTGCTTCCAGTCATTCATGATATCTGTACCTTGTTTCATGCAGGATTCTTTTGTACTTGGTTGTATGTAAGGACTTTGCAGATTTGAGAATGGCTGGGAGTAATTTTCAGCCTCTCTAGACAAAAGTTATGTGATAGGCCTTTAATTGCATTTTCTGCTGGCACTGCTGTTGATGGCCCTGGTACCTGAGCTCTTACTGTGTTACTGGTCTCCAGAATCCATATTACCTTACATTTTAAAAGGTGCTTTGGGAAATTCCCAACATAAGAAAACAGCTGAACATAGCAATGGTGCCAGTATACTGGGCCCAGTATCCCATGCTGTACAAACAGCTGCCTTGTCGGCCTGTTTTGACAACAGAACCATTGAGGAAACATAATCCTGAGTCTGGTTGGTGTAGTGTTCATCTCCAGAGTTCTACATGTTATACTTTCATGTCACACACTATTTCTTAATTTAATTGAACTTCAACTTTTGACAAAGGAAAATAGCGGTTTAGATACGATCCATCACAAGAGTGGAATGAGGAACTTTCCTTTCCAAACCTGACTGGACTTCTGTAAATTTTAGTAAAAATCCCTTTTCACATGTTCACTTTTAAAACTGAAACAAGGTTGCTTGGGTAGCCACCTCACAAGGGATCAGGAGGTGCCTCAAAGAGCTTTTCAGACTGAAAGTACCTTCCTACTCTCCAGTTCTCATGCCCGCTTACATATTGCTTGGAGGCTCAGACCATCAGAGACATCGGGGTGACCCTTGCTACTAGCAGGGGTTAAGCTGGACAGGAGTAACCCAGGGGATCAGGGGGTGGTCCTAGGTTTATAATGCTCCTGAAGCTATCAGCAGTTAACTTCATCTTGGCTGTAACTGTTCCCTGTGCATGCAGCTCAGCAAGGGTGCGGGTGCATCCAACGCACAGATTCAAGAGTTGCATGAATGACTAGCTGCATAGATATGAAAGTAAAAGGGATTTTGGCATACCCAAGATATTGCTGTTGTCCCTCTAGAGTAAAAAACAAATTAGAAGGTTCATCTTGCTGTCATTACATAGGTAAGAAATTCATTAAATCAGCGTGACTAAACCTGTGATTAAGGACTGCAGACCAGATTTGGGACTTAATCTCTTCTGACACAATCCCAGTTTAACAGGAGTAAAATGATCCTAGTATCAGGTTATGAGGCCTGGTGTTTTGAGCATGTGGAAGAAGTTATAACTAATTTTCAGTTTGGAGGGATATTTTCATGTTTAGGTAATTATATGATACATGTGAAGCAATTGTGTGTTTGACTGCAGCTGTAAAATAATGACAGTTTTTATTAGAAAATTAAGGTCATTGAACACAAGCCTTTTTCAGGAAAAAGTAATTTTGAAGCATGAAAGGAAGAACATGGTTGTTCGCAGAAAATGCAATGACAGGGAGGGGATGCAGTGTTCTTTTTCAGGAGTCACATTTAAAGGGTAAGATTAGAAGTGCATTATCTTGATGCGGGATTACAGAAAGCACACTTGCACAGCTGGTGCAACTGGCGCTGAGAGGAAGACAATCTGCCTGCTCTTCAGTTTCTAAGCAGCAATAACATCATGATGTTTTCAATGTAGGGTAACACTGGGGAAGGGTCTTACTGAATTTTAAAATAGTTGCTATATATGTCTCTGTGTATGGCTAGCCATTGTCTTTTGCTATTTCCAGTTTCTTAAATATCACCAGAGCTGTTTAATTCAGTTCAACATTTTTTTAAATTTCCTTCAACTCTTATTTTTCAATGCCCTTCTTTCAGTGTGCTTTCCAGGAAGGGAGGGAAGAGAGAGCAGAATAAACATCCATAGCTAGGCCTTGTTTTCAGAGCAGTTCAGTACATTCCTGCAGGCCGGATAGAAGAGGAAGAGTGTCTGCTGTGTTTTCTCAAAGTCACAGGCAATCCAGCCATTTCAGAGGTTATTTATCTGGGGAAGGGCAGCACATTTGGCCCATCCACATATACTGAGTGGGCCCAGAAGACAACAAGCGTGCAGACAGATGCAGCCAGCACAACTTCCAGGTGGGATGGGGGGATATATGTACCGAGCCATTAGGCAGCACAGTTTGTCCCCACGGTTTTATGAGAGCATTATGTGCTACTTAAAGGCTGAGACAGAGAGACCTTTGCAAGTTATTTCTACAGATAGCCTGAAACTTGTAACCAAAGAGTTTATAGTCTTTGTCTCTACAACTATTGTGCTTGCAGGTACTTAAACAGCTCAAATACAAGTTGGGTCTGTGATTAAGCATTTGCAGGTTCAGAGCTTCAAAGGTCAGGTGGTACCTGAGCTAAATTCTTACCCTGGTTAGCCTGTGCCACCCATCCCTAAATATACACATAGAAAACACAAATGTTCAGAAACTAAGGAATCTGTTTTTGTAGAAATGTCCACAGTGTTGAAACCTATCTTTTTTAAATGGGTGGATTTGAAGCATTTGTTGGAGATTTTCTAAAGCATCACTGCGCCTTTGTCACAGCGCAGGTCTCCTGTGATGCTGCAATGTCAGCAGCAAGTCCAAGCTGGCTGCTCAGGCAGAAGGACTTTTGGCCTGCTGCAGAAGGTAACTAATAAACCAGCACTGGCAAAGTAAGAGCTGGCAAGACAGTTCAGGTAGACATCTGCTCCTCCTTTTGTCATATAAAATGTTTTCCCTTTTGTAGACCCTTAGTATGTGCATTACATTATCAAGGTGGGTGTTGGTTTCTTCTACCAAGTAACAAGTGATAGGATGAGAGGAAAGAGTCTCAAGTTGCGCCAGGGAAGGTTTAGATTGGATATTAAGAAAAATTTCTTCACTGAAAGGGTTATCAAGCACTGGGACAGGCTGCCCAGGGAAGTGGTTGAGTTACCATCCCTAGAGGTATTTAAAAAATCTGTAGATGTGGCACTTAGCAACACAGTTTAGTGGGACTTTGCAGTGCTGAGTTAACAGTTGGACTCAATGATCTTAAAAGTCTTTTCCAACCTAAATGATTCTATAGTTCTGTTATTATTTTTATTCCATGCAACCAAACAATCTGAAGATACCATTAGCAGTGACAGCATGTTAGAGCTGGTAGCCTGTCACTGCTCAACTTCCTTGCTGTTGGTTGGGTTGCCCACAGACAGGGTCCCAGCACGCTTATAACCAATAAAGGGAGCTCAAAGAGATCAGAAGTCATACTCATAATCACTTATTACTTGGTGACAACTGGGAACATAATAAAAGCTGCAAAGAGGGAGGCCATTGGTTTCTTATTGCATTCAGTGAGTTACTGAGAAATCAACCCAAAAGTCGTACCCCTGTAACAGCGAATGTCTGCTGAGCTCCAAGCTTATTTCATGCTCACAATTTTGCTGAAACTGACTGGCTCAAATAATTATCTAATGAGTCAGGCCTCTGAGGAGAAGCATTTGACATCCTAGTGGGGGAAATATAGCTTTAATTGTCAACATTTCATAATCTGAAATTTCAAATGCTAAGCGATCATTTTGAAGCTGCTGATCCATCCTGATAAGATACATTTTTTCCGTATGCATGGTATTTCTTTTGATCTTTAGGTTTTCCCTGATGTATCTCTGGCTGCAATTAGCAGGGGTTATCACTCACTTGCTCTATTATTTTTTCTGGAGTGCTCCAGCTGACTTAATTCTTATCATCTTCTTTCCTCTAGAAAATATAACTTGTATTTCTTTAATTGTTGGCCCACAATAAGCTTCCTCATTATCCATCTATCACTATCATCAAGCAAAGCAGAAAAGAAAAAAACCCAAACAACTGAAATATATCTTTACTGCCATTTGATGTGTCTGAGTCTAGTTATAAATGAAGACACAAGAGGGAAATATTTTGTGTAAAGAACCTGCAAATGGCATAGCATTGCACAGATCCTATTGTATATATCTGGCAGAAATCCCTTCTCTAACTCTGGGGCTTTGTTATGGAGAAGAGGGAGTGAATTTGCTTTTCTGTATTCTGTCTCTTTTCTTCCTTAAATTAAATACTTTGGGTTGCTTTTTCTTCCCTGAGAAGAATTACTGGCTGCCCCAAACCTCCCTGATTTGTTCCACTTTACTTGACACACAATATCATTAGCATTTGTCCTTTGGCTGTTAAGCAAAATCTATCAATTACCACAAGCAGTTTTTGCTAGTTTGGGCAGAAGAAATGCCCGAGTCCTTTCGTCTCAGTTTTTAGAAGACTACCACAGAAAACATAGCTCATTTCAGTGTAAAGTATTAAAGATGAATTTTGAGCTTTTCAGCACACCCAAGGCAGGGTGAGGACCTAGCTGCACCATCCAGGAACAGGCCAGGTCAGGGAACAAAACTCATCTGTCAAATTCAGGGCAGGTTTGAAAGCAAGGCCATGTGCACCAAAGCTCATTGTGTGATGGTTGCAGAGCTGAAGGCTGGGGTCAAAGCCTCACATCCATGCTCCAGGAGAGCTGGGTTCAGGGATCTACTGGATGTGGAGGTGTCTGTTCCCAGCTCCTGTGGCACCAGCGGGACTGGCATCTGTCCAGCAGTACCAAGCACTCATCTGTTCTCCCCACAATGCCTCCAAGCTCCGCTGCAGCATGCCCTTGAGCACGTGGCTGCACACAAATCATGTAAGAGAGAAGTGGGTCAGGCTTGGCCTCACACAAGCTGCAACTTAGGTGGACATGGTTGTGACTCATCCCTTGGACTCCCCTTGCTGTAGGGCATCAAGCGCTCTGTAGCCGGCCCATAGCTGGTGCCCTGGCAAACCATTTGGGGGCATTATGGCCAATGAGAGCTATTTGAAACCTACCTAATGAAAAAATCCCGAGTCCCAGGGGACAAACTGGTTGTCACACAGCTCTCAGCAACAGTAATTGGGAGCATGCATGCTCTGCCTTCAAAAGCAAGTGCCTCTGCAGCCCCACCAAAGGGATGCTTCTTCTCTCCATGGTACCACTTACCTCTGACAACCATCAGCAGGTGCCCAGGACAAAGTAGCTACCTAAAATACTACAGTAATCGATCAGGATCCACTGAGTGGCTAGAAAAGTTAATTCATTCTAAATGTAAAGTGAAAGCATCCTTACACCTGAGCAGGAGCTCTGATTTAACATGTCATCAGAATGCAAGGCGCAATTCGAGGGGTAACCAAGCACTGACTATTTCTGGTTTTCACAATTGGAAGGAAGAACCTTATTAGTCTGCTCACTTTAATAAGATGGCAGAGGTATTATTTCAACAAAATAAATTGCACAGGTATATAAATTTAATCCACCAGTCAGGGCACAAGAAAGCAAAAAGAAGATGCTCATAAATGATTCCTCTCTCAGAGATGTCTTAGTCCTCCTGGTGACAACAGCTGCTCATGGAAAAGGCAAGTTTTGGCCTCCTAGCTCACCACATGGACTCGCTGTGGGCAGTCTGAGGAGCAGCTAACTCCTCACAGGCATTTTACTCACTGCAATTACATTTAAAGTGTTTTATCCACTCTGCTAATGAAAAGTTCACCAGACCTGCCACTCTTGAAACATGTGTTTATTGTCCATAGGTAAATTGCAAGCTTGAACCTGGTATGACAATTCTGAGCTCTAGTCGTTCACTTCTTGCCAGTGGGCAGTCTTGTGGAAATGCTGACATCTGATGTCTTGGAAGAAACAGCGTCTATAGCTGAAATCACATTTTGGCAATAATTAACTTGAGAAGCTAAAAATTACCTCCCAGTAAGTGTGAATGGTGAGGATGTAGCCCAGAGCATGGCGCTGTAAAAAAGCATCTAGAAATGCAGCAGGATACAGTTTAATTCCAAACTGTTCATCACCATCTGTTAAGAGCTACATCTTAGAGAAGAAAAAAGGCACCACAGTGTAAATGCTTTTTATTTAGAAATACTAAATTTAGGATCTAGAAGGGATTTGTATTTCTCCCCAGAGACTTTTGTGCTTGTTTGTGTCTGGATGTGGCAGTTTTACCTCTCTGCCTTTGCAGGTGCTGCTGTGGGAGGTAAGGCGAGGAGGTCAGCGGTGCTAAATTACAGCACCCATGCTGTGCTCACCTGCATCATCTGCGCCTGCAGCAAGCAGTGTGTGGCTGTCTGCTGCCATGGTCACTCTGACATCCCTACTGTCACCGCAAATGAGGATGGAGAAAGGCATTCCTGTTTTAGCTTTAACTTCAAGTGCACCAAAGAAGTCACTCAATTCTTGTAGCTTGGCCTGAGTGTTCAGCTATGGCATGTTGAGGCAACAGCAATACTGTAATGAGAATCCTATTTTCTTATCAAAATATGGAAGAAACATCTTTCTCTGTGTAAGAAAATCTCTCCAGCTGCTTTTCTGTACTTAGTGAAACTGTTTAGAAGATTAAATACCAAACTCTAACCCAGTAGGTGTTTGCTAGTCACTGCATTAAATGATCTAGTGTTTCTGAATGTTGTATGCCAAGTGTCTTTTGAAACAAGAATCCAAATCTGAGTTGATTTTACCTATTTCCCAGTGCTATTCAGCTGTTCAGAGGTTCGACCTCGCTTTGCCAGGTGGCAACAGTTTTGACTTCCAGCGGTTTGCTCTGTATCTTTGCAAAAAAGAAGCTAGCACAGTTGTCTCCTTAACATCAGTTTGTGGTATCTCACCCTTATCCCACCTGCTTAGCATGGACACAAGTGGCTGTCAGTTCAATGCCTTAAACAGGCCTGCAATCTGCCTTGCTCAGATAAATAATTTTAAAAAGCACAGTAGATGATAAAGAGGCAGGCTATATGGCAAATCTCAATTTTTGGTGAATATCCTGAGTTTCTGGGGACTGTCCTTGGGTCCCAGTTTCCTTCAGCCCAAACAAGAATCACCCAGTAGCAGGAGGCAGTTTTGTAACCTTCTTACTTGCACCAGCAGTGGTGAGATTCAGCTGCTGCCAGAGCAGATGCTGCACCCAAACCTGGATGTTAGTGTCAAAAGCTGTAAGAAACAACTCCACTGTCAGTGGGGACAGACCAGTGTAAAATCAATGAAAAGGTAAGAATTAGAACCCTTTGCTCATGTGAGGAATCCCAGACCGTGAGAAGTCTCCAAATACAATTTTTACAATGCAGAGCAATTGTTCTTGGGAGAGCTGGTTATCACACCAAGCTGGTGCTTCTCCTTGATTGAGTGGCTAAGTCACCATAAAAGCTACAACTTTATTAGTGAGTACTTTGTAATAGTATTATCCCACTTAAACAACTCCTGCAGCTGCCACAGAGATTTTTATGATTTTATATGATAGCTGTGCCAAGCTCTGAGCTTGCACCTGAGGGAGCCGTTGGCTGCATCCACTTGGGAGAAGCAATTCCTCCCAGGGTTGCTCTTTGTGATCTGCTCTGCTCTGTTCCTTTTCCAGCCAAGTAGAGCAGAGATGGAAAGGACCGGCCAGTTCCTCTTTTCTGCGTCGTGCTCTTATCCAGTGGGAACAAGAGACAACCCATGAAAATGTGAACAAGTTGAGTCATCTCCCTCCACAGTCCTCCCCTGCAACTGATAGGTGCTCTTAGTGTTTATCTTGCAGACATCCAGGCCTTAGAGCTCCATATCTAGTTCATGGGTTGCCTGTTTGCTTATGAGGTCCATGTCTGTTATCACTGAAACAAAAAGGAAGCCCCTCCACCTATTAACTGGTTCCTCCTATCTCCTCAGAAAAGGAAACCTAATTTAAAGTACTGAACACCTCCACATTGCCCAAAAAGCTTTCTTCATGCAGAGCAAAAAGCAAGTGAACATCTCCAGTAGTCATTTCATCATAGTGAAACAAAGAACAAAACAAAAAACAATTAAAATTAATTTTTAAATTGTAGCTAGTTAACCCTCACTTTGAAATACTGGAGTAATATTTTGGTGCAATAGCCCTTCCCTTTGGAGATTTCTGGGACTTGGGGAAATTTAGGAACCTACCAGAGGGTCATTTTCTTTCACTTCAATATAGTGGATTACTCCTGAGCATGGCCTTTGGTTTGTGTAAGGTATGAGAAGACTGCTACTGGCTGATATAACAGTGAGCCAGGCAGCAGTAAAAATGTCTCTTTTTTATTTGACTAACAATCTAAATAACTTAATACAGTAGCTTAATACTTTCCAAGTGAGAATAAGGATGATGATGGATTATGGTGAGAAATGCTTTTCTGCAGTATATACAGTTTAATGATGGCCCCAATTCAGTGCTATGACTAATCTGAATTACTTCTGCTCATATCATTACATTAAACCCCCACTGAGGGATTCTGCTTTCACAGCCAGCTGTCCAGTAAGTGGCTACCAAGATGCATTTAGCTTCACAACACTGACATTTGGCTGGGTTATTCATTGCTCTTATTTTGTTTCTCTATTTGTCTCAGGCAGGCAGGTAAGAAAATATGACAGAAGGGGCTGCTTCAGCTCATGATCTCAATCCCGCAAACATTTGCCACACTTACTTGGTACTGTGGCAAGTCCAAATGGTTCAAAATCATTAGTCACAGAATTCTCTTTCAAATCTCAGGGTTATGAAAAAAAAACCATAAAAAAAATGACAAATCATAGCTCTTTCAACTTGCCAGTTTGCTGCTGAACTACGACGGTGCACGTTTCCAAGTCCCTCTCTGCAATCATAAGGAATTGCTCAATTTTTAATAAAATTTTGGATTCTCACATAATAGATTTCTCAGAAACAGCATCAAAAAGAAAAACTCTTCAATACTATGCAAATTGGAATGAAATTTAGACTTGGTAATAGGAAAAATTTTGTTCTCAACTGTGAGTTTCAGGGTATTTAGTGGTGCAGATTATTTTTTAATAAAAGTAATTCTACACATTGCCATTTGTCTAGACTCAGATGAACAGCAGGCATAAGTTCATCATTTAGGCATTAATTTTTGGCTTTGGTAGTTCAGTTGCAATGATTTGTGTTTGTAGTTAGACATGCTGCTGAATCAGGGACATAGAAGTGTCCCCTGTTATAAAAATACTCAAGTGACATGACCGTTGGCAAGAAAAGACTCTTGTGTTGATGAAAGCTGGAAGGATACAGTGTGGTTGTGGTGTTACTGCATTGTATTTTGATAAGGTTCTTGTGCACAATGTACATACTTATTAAGCCTCTGCCCTGGTAGCGAGTGAGTAATCATCACTAGTAAGGTTTGAGGACAGTCACGTTTTTTAGTCTAAGATGTACAAAACCAGCAGTCTGCCGAGGAAAGAGGCTGAAGGGGACAGAGACGTTCGTTTGTAGATCTAACTCGACATCCCAGCAAGCACAGTGCCTGTCGAGAGCCTGAATCGGAGCTGTTAGAAAACCCTTCCCATTAAACAAGCCCCTGGAAAAGCTGAAAGCGAGCAGTTTGCTGCAGGACTTGGGGAGCAGGCGTGAGGATGACTTTCCCTGGCACCTCCAGCTGAGGGCGAAGGCTGGGGCAGGAGCCAGTGTCTGTAGGGGCAAGGGGGCAGGACTCGGCAAGGACTGCAGCTTCCCAGTGTGGTGTCAAAAATACTTAAGAAAGTCTGTCTCAGGCAGAGAAGTAAGAATGTTACCAGGCACAGACTGAGCAAACTAGTAAAGAGGTGGATAATGCATGTCCTGAAAATAGGCTACTGAAGCTCTACACCCTCCCACTCCTCTTCAGCCCCAGAATGAAAAGGGACAAGAAAGAAAATAGTGGGATGGCTGCCTTGGAGGTCTGGATGCTAATATAAGAAACATGAAAAACAAATTGGAAGAATTCCATTCACAATCAGAATTATTACTTACCTAATTTGATAAGTTAAAGGACATAATATGTTTATGTTTTATTTTGGGCAGGAGGAGATGAAGAGGCATGTTTCCAAGATGTGCATGGTACCTGCTGTCAACACCAGCAGTTGGAGGCAACAGAGCTCCTGAAAGTCTTTGAGCATAAAAGGGGAGGGAAAGCAGCCCTGCTGCAATGGAAATTATTATCTGGTTCTTGGAGAAGGGAAGGCTCCTTTGGATCTTGTTTCTGCCGAGTGAAGAGGAGCTGGTCCAGAGGGTGAAGGGAGAAGGCAAACTCTGTGTCAGGGATCATAAAGAATGGTATTCCTGATATTAGCAAGGGAAGAAAGCAAAGCAGTAAAATAAAAATAAAGGATATGAAGAAAGGGAGCATCACTCCATTTGGAGAATTGAGAGAGAAGCAAGGCAGGAAGAAAAAGGGAGTTTAAAGGAAGTTCCTAAAAAGGCAGCCTCGAAAAGAAAAGCACAAATTATTCCACACAGAGGAGATACAGGAAGCGTAGTAAAAAACCACTTTTGCTAACTCAGGAGTCTTTTAGTGACCTGAAAATTATTCGGTGTGAAAAGTAGGTCAAGTTACTAAGAAGATGTATGTAAGACTAGCACAAACCTACAAGGACAAAATCAGAAAGGCCACACTATAGAATATAATAGAATTAACACAGGAGGTAACAAGAAAAAAGAACAGAAAAAAATGCCTTGATAGAACATGAAGGCAAGGGAAAAAGTGGTTTACTGCTAAGGGCAAACAAGGTTAATATCATATATAGATAGGAAATGAGGGAAGAAGCAGTAGGCTTCTTTATATTGGCTGTAGTGCTGCTTTTGACTTTGCTTCCCAGGGGAGTCTCATAAGCAAGTTAAGGAAACAGTTTTATTGAAACCACTGTGAAATTGTCGTACAACTGGCTGAAAAACCATACTTCTAGAGAAAAGGACAAGTAAAGCTGTGTTAGTATTTCTCCAGGGTCTGGTATTATTCAGTGTTTAATGGTTTGGATACTAGGCAATGCAGCTCTCTTGTACAGGACACAAGCTGGAGGACAAGACTGGAATTCAAAATTATTCTGAAAAATTGAAGTGGTCAGAAATTAATAGTTTAGGTAGTGAAATTCATTGTATGGATACATGATGGGAAATGTGGACTGAACAATTGCTTTTTAGTAAAGGCTCTGGGGTGCACAAGAGCATGTGGGGTATATGACCTTAGTGATGTTGCGCAGCTGTGAAAATGCAGCTCCACAGTAAGATGCACAAAGGAGCTGTATGGAAGATATGTTCTGCCTTATTTGTTACTAGTAACGTCTCAGTTCTAGTTTAAGAAATATTGGGTTAGTTTGAGTGAAACCAGGGCAGAAGCAGACAGATTAAAGGCCAAGAGTCCGCAGTCTTGGAGGTGAGATGGAGAGCACTGGGACTACTTAGTCAAGAGAAAACTGAGAAGAAATATGATAACAGCTTCGACATTTGCAAAGTTGTTCTGCAGACCATGGATCACAGGATGAGAAGAAATGGTCTTGAAAAGTGCCACATGGAGGATTTAGGTTAAACAATACAGGTTTTGAAAAACTTAGCACCAGGGCTGGCTGTCTGCCAGGGGAACTGTGAGTTGTGGGCATGGGCATGGGAGGGTCTCAGAGGCAGGTTAGACCAAGCTCTGCCAGGGCTGAACTGGCAGAGCTGAGCCTGCCTTGGGGCAGGGAGTGGACTACATGACCTCTCAAATACCCTGCCAGGGCTGTTTTCCATTTCTGTGGTGACTTAAACATTCCCTGCAATGAGAATGGTTGTCACAGAGAGATTTCACAGAATTGATATTTTCCCTGTGAAAATCATAACTGCATCTGTAAAAGGAGTGACCAGAATACCTAATGACTCATCCAGTTAAAAATATCCAAAGGAACAGAAAAATGAAAGCACTTAACATCATCTAATGTAGCCTTGAGAGGGCATAGGAGCAGATTTATTTTTCAAACACGACACATTAAAATGGCCGATTTCAGACACAAGCAATTCTGCTACACTGCTATTTCAAAGATGAGAAAACATTTATCAGAACATAATTTTAAAATTAAAGTATTGACTCATCAGGGTTTATTCCAATTAAGTATAGGCAATAATTAGAAAATACAATACTCAAAGTATCTGTTTGACATGGCTTTTAGATCTGTAACGATCCAAAAGTGGGGCTTCTGACTCTGCTGCATCAAACCCACCTCAAAACAGCGCTGCCTTTGAGCACTGAGCCAGGCCTGTCTCTTGTTTAGGACCAGGTGGGATGGTGGTAGGCAAGTACCAGAAATGAGCTAGTTGGTTTTGTGCTTTGTTTTTGACTGAAATTATATTTTACTCTCATATTGAAGATTGACTGGAGTAAGATATTTGTTCTGATGTCCTGTTTACTATCTATATGAGAAAGGAAAAAAATCCCCTCTGCCTCTTCCCAGTTATGCAGTATATATGCACATATTGGCACTTAAATGCTAACACAAAATATTTTCGCAACTCTGTAATAAAGATTCACCCGAGTGTAGGGAAGACAAGCGACTGAATGATCAAAATCAGTAAACTAAAGCTGAAAATGTGTCTTGGACTTCATTCGTGTGAGTGGCTACTATCTGAAAGAAGGGATTTTTTTTTTTTTTTTGTAAAAAAAAGCTGAGAAAGACAGATGGAAATCATGTTCCTGCCTTACTACAGCATTTTGCTACAGGCAGATATTATTATCATGATTATCTATACCAAAGCAAAATGGAATAGCTTATGTAGTTGCAAGAACTCGGCCAGAATTCCTCATTAGGAAATTATCTGGAGAGTTATTTTAGGAGATGAAAGCCATCATCTTCACCATTTATCCTCATTCTCTTTTTCTTGTCAGCTGTGTAGATGGATAACTTCAAAGATAATCTCTTGAACTCTATCTCCTGCAAGTCCAGATCTGTTAAAGGCACGATGCATTTGTAAGTTTAGGCACAGCAAGTATTCCCATTGATTTCAGTGGACTGTCTAGTATATAAGGATAAGCATAACAAACATGACTCCTGGTATGATGAGAGGCATATAATGGTCCTCAGCCTTACTGGAAAGGAGAATAAGGCATTTTCGTCCCAAAGGGTTTATCACTGGCCATAAATAACAAGTTAGCCTTTTATTGCCTTCTAGATTCCCTGGCAAAAGATATGATCAAAGGCTAACAAAGGGCCAGGAGGCACTATTTATAGCCATGGACATTATTTATAACGTACACACGTGAGTAACCTAACAAGAGTCCCCCACTAAGGAGAGATTCACTGTTTTTTTCTGAAGCTCTGGATGGGAAATTATTCCCAGCAGATAGCCCTTAAACTCAATAAAACCCCCAGATTTCCTTATAAAACACCGACTTGCACCTTGATGCCTGGCTAGGAGCAACCTCACACAATAACCCTCATTTATCAGACATGGAGGAGATGCTGGCAGCTTCTTGGGAAGGCAGCAGGGATGAGGGGGCACAGGGCAGGCAGCGTGACATGGGGCTGCTGGCTGCCTGAGGAGCTGAGTCCCAGGAGGTCCTTGGCAGAGCCACAGCTGACCCGATCACCTCAGCTTGGCACTCCTGCCTCAAGTGGGGGGTGGCTGTGTGACACCTGAGGCCCTTTCAGCCTACATTGCTGTCATTTTGTGATGAATAGCAGAGCAAGAAAGGTAGTTTGAACCAGATCCATAATGGACATTACCTTTGCACTTGCAAAGGGTTATGTGTTTGTGCGCTTAACAAGATTATCAGCTTCCCAGGATGGCTGTGGATGTATCTGAACTTTGAATAAATGCAATGGGACTATTACTCTGTGCCCTTAAATATAAGAAAACATTTGCTGGTTGTCATGCAGAGTCTAAGGACCTTGGACAGCAGGACATATTTTGATGATTGTTTGCTTCTGCATCACCTGTGGTGCTGCCAGCATCATTGCTCGGTTGGGTCTGTCCTCTTGCCAGGTAGTCAGTAGGAGAGGATAAAGCAGTGGCCAATGTTATCTTGGCTTCTTGCACTGCTTGCAAGGAAAAGAAGCAATAGTAAGCCAGGAAAGTTTGGATATCTATTGAGGCTGATAATACCCCAATGAAACACATGTATTAATTATTAATACAAATGGCATCAGATAACAAAAAAAATCATGCATATAAAATTGACTTACATTTACACTTGAAATATTTTTTTTTCTCCACTATGGAAGTTTGTCTTTAGTGGCCTATTAGTGTTTAGTTAATACTACATTAGCTGATTTTTAATGTACTGAACTAGCAACAAAGAAATCACAATCCAGACATTACTTCAGGAAGAAAATGCAGAAGGAATCATGCATGGGAAAGAGGTGCTTACCTTTTTTCTTTTCACTGTCTGTCTCATCAGACAAAATTCATCAGAAATACAGTCTATAAAATAATGCTCAGCATATTACCAAAGATCGTGTCAAGGGTAATTTTGATAGCAAGGGAATTAAAGCAGTCATTCACATTAACAATAACAAGTATTCAACATCTAATCACCTATGTACTACCTGAAAATTTTCCTCTAGATGAGCATGTCGATGTTTTACCCCTTTTTTGTAAGGAGTTTGCCCACTTAGGAGAGGAAAAGAATTCTAATGAAATGCTAATAAAGTACGTGTAGCTTTATTTGCTATTTTACATGATTTTTTAAAAATTATTTATTTGAGAGCTATAGATAGGTGATACAGTAAACATTTATTTAATCAGTGGATAGCTGATAGCCTCTTGCATTGAACCATACAGGTCTTCATAGAGATGGTTACATTAAGTTTATGTGATATAACAGCCTAGAGTGATATAACTCATGCTAATAGGAATTTGCATAACAGGAAACTGTAAGTGGCAAATAATGTCAGAGGTAATAGTTATGAAGAGACTTCCCTCTGCAAAGCCTGGTGGAAGATATCAATCACAGATTATCAATCCAGGTAAACTGCTAATGGTGTGTGTGCTGAGACAGTGGCAGAGTTGACATTAAGACACTGGCTGAGGTGCTCCTGCGGAGGCATGAGTGCCAGGAGCAGAGAGAGGTGCTGGAACACCACAACCGCCTCCACAACCACACCCTGGGTTGTAGAGGAATGAAGCTGGGTTAATTACCATTGATAATACACAACTGTGGGCTGGCTTCAGGGGTGTCAGGTTGGCCGATGTAGATAAGGCACAGGTGTGGCTGGTTAAGTTAAGAGGTTGAGAGCAAATGAAGAGAGAACAGCCAAGGAAAAAGCAGAGAGAACACACACTCTGGATGAGGTGAGACTAGGAGAAGGCAGCAGAGGGACCGTATGAAGAATATGCTGGCATGAGATGGTAAAAGACCTTGTTGCAGCTTGATAGGTTGGAGAGTGCTGTGCCACTGGGTGGGTGGCTTCAGGCCAGTGACTGAGCAAACTAAGAAAGCAGAATCCATTGGAAGGCGTTCTTCTATCATACTAAAAAACTGTTTAGATAAAGAGTTTATGTATATGTACTTTTTACTCCTTACTTGCATGCTTTACCTTTTATTTACTTAATGAGCTTTATGCTCAAGATTTTTATTAACAGACTTTTAAGTACATTACTTCTTAATATTTGTTTCTCTGGGGAAAGGCCCTTGATTTCTCCTCATTTATATTTCATTTTCCTTGTATGTCTATATTATGTCTTAAATAATTTCCACTAAAACACAACCTTAATTCATGAAAGGTAGGATTTCTGTCACTTAAGTTTAGCACCTTTTCTGTGCTTGTTGCTGGGTTCCTTCTGTCACCAGTGGAGAAGCTCTCAGGGGGCCACTCATTTGATTTGTCTCAGGTGCCTTCTTCAGACCATGATGAATCATGCAGTCATGGGAGGGCTTATATCTCTCTGCTCTGATTTTAGAGAATGCCTGTCTAACCCCTTTATACCCAGTGCCTACCTTCTAGATGACTGAAGTCAGAAGAGCTGCATTTCATCTCTTCCTGCTATAATGATGTTCCTCTACAGAAACGGTTGCTTTAGAGGGTCATCCCACGCAGCTGCTGAAATAAGCCATGATATGTATTTGCTCAGGAGAGGACATAGAGCTAATTTGGTCTCCTTGATTTTTCCCTAGCTGGATTGGCTTAATAAAATCTGTGTCAAAATCCTACAGTGGCAGGGCTAAGATCATATTTAAAGGACTTCTCCACAGCCCTGACTACTAATGCTGGCAAGCATAGAGCCACGTGCGAATGCAACACAACCTGCAGAGCTGTCAGGGCAGTAAGTTGTTTCTGTAGCAACTGTTTCTTTTCGGAGAGGCTCTGTGAGGTGCTGGGTGGGATCTCCCTTGACCCAAAGCTTTCCCAAATGCTTCAGTTTCACCACCCTGCCGCACGCACAGTAACACACCTCACAGCCTTTTCTGGAAGGGAAGATAGTAGTTAAGATTATAACCTAACCCGTATAATGAATGGGCTCCCCTGACTGATAAACAAGCACAAGTGAGTCGCAATTATGCGATGATCCTTCTTACAGTGACTTCTGCCTGGCAATAGCAAAGTATTTCATGAACTTCAGGGAAAAAATCATTCTGTGCCAGGGTGTAATGTAAGGTCTATGTACTGTTTAATTTTCACTTCATGCTTTCTAAATAACACTTAAGAAGCTCTTCAGATGTGCAACAGTCCTGGCCTGGTGGCTTGACTTTCACTGACTGGTTTAGGATCAACCTGCTAAATGGGGGCTTTTCAGGTCATTGCAAAGTACAAGGAAGATCTGAGAATAGAAGCCAGTTCTCAGTTCCTAAATCCCAAGACCTGAGGTGCCCTTATACATAAAGATACTCACTTCCTATGCCGAAAGTGTTAAACATCTCCTATAAAAGTTTTTCAGACCTTTTTTTGGTTTTTTAAAGCGCTTTTACAGATTTCAGGAGTTTCTCAATACCTTGTTATCATTTTTGCAAATTGATCTTTGATGACTTTCTCCCTGATTATATATTCCACAGCTGCTGTCTTGACAAGGCAAACAGCAGGAATCTGCTCATCTTTGGGCTCCCTTTACTCTTACAAGGTGTATTTCATTCATACAGAGATGTAATTATTAGCCTTATGTCTTCTCCACACAAGCACACCTTCTAACTGATCATTACCAGAGACAACAGGGTGTTCTCTCTAACAACAACTTCATTTGCATTTAATTACACTGTACTAGGTGGTATTGAAGGTGACATTAAAAAAGGTAAAATAGTTCTGTGTTGATTCAGTAAGATGGTAGCAGTTCAGTTGTTTTTGATGAGGTAGCTTGTGCTACACGGTTGTTTCCAATCGTGTATATAGTGCCTCTCCTGAGAAGTGGGAAGTTGGCTGGTTTTCACTTCCAATGTAACCAAGATATTCTAAATTTTTTCATTTGCAGGGATTTGCTTCATTTACCTTCCTCTAACTCCAGGCAGGGTATTTTTTCCCAGCCTATCTCCTACTTTCCTAAGCAAACATTTCTGTGTAACTCTATAGGAAACAGCCTTCATGCTAACTTTCAGCTGATGGTGGTTTTGGTAAGATAACTTTCTTCATTAGAGATGTAAGGTTCCTTTAAAGCAGTTTCTCTCTTACCTTCCCTTAATGATCCAACATCTCTCCTCTTTTGGTGTCTCCTCCAAAGTCTGTTAAAGTCAGTGAGTCTTACCATTGGTGTCAGTGGTCTTTGTCCCCCTTGGCTAATGATTCAAGTCATTCAGTACTTAGAAATTCATTGATTTCATGAGTTTTTATCAGCAAGTCAACCCTATTATTTGCTTATTAGAGTGTAAAAGACCTAGAGATCCCAGGTGATCTGGAAGCAGCATCCTGCCAGGCTGCTGGAGTCTGTCTGCACCACGACACAGGAGCAGTCCCTCGCCACTGCTCCCTCCCAGAGCTCCAGCAGAACTCACCTTACTGATAGACATTTACCCCACCAAAGCCACAGAGCTGGTTCTTGGCTTTGATGCCATTCATGCATGGTATGGTGTATATGTAGTGGAAGGAGAAGCAGAACTGTACCCAAGGGTGTACGAGCACTGAATGCAGCTGTAGAGGTATAGCAAATTTGCAGGATCTACTGTTTTCTGCTATTTCTCAAACACTGCTTGTTATGTATTAGTCCCCATTCCCAAAGATAATAAAATGGCAAACGTAGCTCTACTGAGTATTGCTCTTGCAAGAATAATTTTTAAATGTATCAGAAAGGTTGGGAACCAAAAAAAAGTCTGCATTTTAAATTATATGAATATGAATGAGAACTCAGGAACACAGAAGTGTATTATGAATATTCAAGCAGGAAAACTCAGTATAGTAAGTGAAATGGAAAATATTTTCCCGTGTGAAACAAAGAAGAATTCTTTCACAGTTTATAATCCTCTTCTCTTTACTAAAGTCCACGGTCAAGTACATGACTGAGTATTACTCTATACATAAGCTTTGAACTCTTCATACCATTTGCAGGGTAACCAGGAGTGCATCACTTAGAAATGTGTTATCCTTTTGCTTTTTTATGAACTGTGGTGGCTCAACAAAGGAATTGGGAATAAATTCTATAGCTTCTTTCACACAATGTAAGTAGAAACTTTCTTCCAGCTAGTTCTGGCCTGACACTTACTTCAAGAAAGTACTTATCTCTGGGATAATACCAGGAAGGAAACTATAAAAATACATTTGAGGATCTTGTCAAGATAGAAGTGGGCAACAAAGAATAAGCCTCTGCTGATACTTCAGTGCATTCCAGAACCTCACCCTGTTGGCCAGTTGTGTGTTCACCAGAAACAGAGAGATTATTCCTAACTCTTCTCTTTAAATTTATGCATCTATTTTCCTCGTAGCTTTCCTGCCGCTGCACTTTTCTGTAAGGTTCAGAAAGAGAACTTCACCATGTATTTCAAGAGAAAAAAAGAAAATCCATCCAGTTCATTCTTAGGAAATACCTGTTGACTTCCAGTTGGCCCAGAAGTGTGTGTATAGAAGAAGCAGGGTTTACAGTGCAGGAAGTCAAATCAATAGAGAGCCTGTTTCAGAATCAGCCAACAAAGATTTAACTCATATAAATTTCAGTTCTAGAGGCATTTGTAGAAAGGAAATGGAAATTACTAGACAGTTTTAATGACAACAGAAACTACTGTTTTATTTACAGTCTTTGTACCATAATCACATGCTTATATTTATATACTTCATATTCTTGCTCACTTACGTTATTCTTTGTGTGGAAAGAGAATGACACATGTTAACAACACTCCGTTGCAACAGCAATGTGTGAAAGAGTAAAATCTGCAGTGTAGTAACCACTCTGTGGCAAGCAGCTAGAAAGCTGTGACCCAGACAGACTTGGTGAATACAGCAGACCTGAAGGATCTGGGAGATGTGCTCTGCATCACCTGGACTGACTTGGTACCCTCTGGCCAGATGCAGCCCAGCTCTGACATTAGAGGGAAGGTTCTGGACAGCTTCTAAAGAGGCTGATGGTGAGATAAGAAAATACAATCCAAGCACCTAGATGTCCACTTTAGGGTGACTGAATTTCTCTCTAGGCCTTCTCTCTTCTGCATGAATAAATGTTCACTGACTTCAGCGGGAACTTACATACCTACAGGTTGATTCAGTTGCTTAAACATAGGTATCAAATGTAACTCATGTGAGGTGCACTGGGTTATCCCACCCAGCTTCCCACCACCACTCCAGAGGGATGTGTGGCTCCCATGGGTCACATCTGCCCAGCCTGCCTGAGTGGGTGGCTTGGGTAACCACAGCTCAGCAGATGAGCAAATCTGGTTGTTCCAGAAACATGTAGACAAGCAACTGCGTTGTGTTCTTAACTCACATGCAGATACTTAAATTTGGAAGTCGTAAGTTTGGTGTGAATTAGGTGAATTTCATATTTTGTTACAATAAACCATACCCAACTCAGCCTGTTCCTGCACTGTAGCCAGGGAAGTGCCAGAGCACTGGTAGCTAATGATAAGTTTTCATTTCAGTGCCTCCTGTGCAGAACTAGATTGGGTTTACTGATGTTTCAATGCAAACCAAATGTAGGTGCCATACAGACTTCTGGAATGACTGCTGAGCTTTGTGGATAATGGTTTTTATTCATTTTGTAGAGTAGAATGGTTATGACATGATATTTTACAGGGACTTGGAGACAAATCCCTGCCCCAAGAAGCTTAAATGATGTAAGGAGTTTAAAATGGATTAATGTCTATCACTTGCGGGAACCTCAAGGTGTATAGCTTTTGCTTCTCTGTTCATTTTCTACCCAACTAACCCTTATCTTTCTCTGAGAGCTGACATATAATGCACGACCGGCTCCTGGAGAGCAGAAGCTAGCTGCAGCCTGCATTGCTGAAATCTAGTGTGTTGAGCTAAGCTGCCTTTTAAACACATGCCAGGGGGTGCAAGGTTGTGGGAAAAGATGTAAAGCAAAAACTGAACCTTTAGTAGAAAACAATCCTGAAAGTGACTGGAAAGAACTGCAGCTGGGAGCTCTCACGTGCTCATGCAGGCTGCAGTGGAATCCCTTCCTGTGCCGAGCTGACAGTCCTCTGCAGTGTCTGCAACCTCTGTTACTTAACAGCTTAGCGTGTGCAGAGCCACAGGAGAAAAGTAGTACTCTCTTCACCTGAACAGCTACAGAGGGCTTCAGCACACAGCATGTTGCTGCAAGGTCTGGGTAGCAGTCAGCTTTTTAAAGCACTCCATAAATAGATGGGCTCATCAAAGCCATGAAAAATGTACGCTGTGGAGGTATAGTGCCTACAGAGATTCAAGTCAGGTACACGGGGAGGGGGGGAAGCTTTGGCCAGCAACAACCAGTCACACAACCACTTCTCAGATTTTCCAAAATGGCAAGATTATTGTAATTAAAATGCGAATTTTCAGTTTTGTCATGCTCATCATTCAGACCTATATTTAAATAAGTGACGCAAGCAATATGTACCTCTACCTCATGGCAACTACCTGTCCTCTCTCCTCTCCCTCTTGAAGCAAAAGTAGCCAAGAGCAGACTGAAGGAAGCATTAAAAAATATCTCTCAAGTATTCAAATGTCTTTATAAGTTAATTTGATTAACACCTATTTTAAGCCACTTGCTGTTCAAGAACTCAGGGTTTTATCCCACAAAATGCTTGTTTGAGGTGAATTGGAACCTTTCATGCTTCAATAGAAATAGAAAGCAAGTGTTAGGAGACCAGCAAACCTCACAAGCATCTGACAGCACGCTTCAGAACTGGAAATTGCCTACCGTCACCCTCACAATAATCTTGAGAGAGATTTGCAAGCTGATGACAACTGTACTTTCAGAATATTCTGTATGGAGAAACATACCTTTCACCAAAGCCCAAGGTAATAATGACCTAAGCTATAGGACACTCCTACCAGGACTACAAGCACCTACCTTATACCAATTACCTTGTGTGTAAGTTATCATAATAAATTAAAAACTGATTAGTAAATAAAAGAAATCTGACAATAATCTTTATTTCAGAAATTATTTTTAGAAAAACTCTTTCATCTAGCCAGGATTTCAGGGGAAAATGTTTCAATTTTTTTTTTGTATCTCCCTAAATTTTCATCCCCTGAGCAAAATTGTCATGATGTTTTTCAGCATCTTCTGTCAACTGAAAAGGGAAAATATGATGTGCCTTTATCTATGTACACAACAAAATAATGGCCCTAGAAGTGGAGTACTGCATACCAAATACTCACATAAAATTGCTCATAATCAATCCCCCAAAGTCATTAACATTTTGAATAATTAATAAATTCAAGAAAATTACAATCTGTTCAAAGGCAATCCATGAAAAAAGCCTAAGACTGCCAAATAAGTTATTAATCATAAATCATTGCTTTGCTGATGTAGTTTCATCACACAAAATGAAGCACTCAACCCTTCAAGAACCAAATGTTTCACTACCCTGCCTAATGGGTGGCAAACAGCTGAAATGAAGCACGCAGAGAGAACTAACAGAGGAGAAACCTTACCGTGATGGGAAATTATCGTCAACATATATGGCATTTAATGTATCAGGAGTGCTGAGGTTCCTTATAAGTAGAATAATTAAAAAATAACAACACCAGACCAAAGGGGATGCTGAGACGAGAATGAGTGTCAGTATGAATTTTCATTAGGCACATCTGGAAGGTCTGAGAATGTATTGTGCAACCAAGTCTATTAAAATTAACCAGTGTGATAACTGCTGACACAGCAACTGAGCTGCTTATACCAAAGACAACCCCACAGTTGGGGTAAAACAGCACACATCCCCACACAGACCAGTGAACACCAGTTGATTCAGAAGCATTTTTTAAAGAATCTTCAGGCGCTGAAAAATGGGCAACGCTGAGAATTACCACTAGGTTTATAAACTGCTGCCAAATCCTTTGTGGTATATGAATGATAGACTTTAATGAAATGTGGCATTTTCTTCCACAATATACTCTCAAAAATATGTGTTACAATAAAGATGATATCTGAGAAGCTTTCATCCTCCCAGTCTTCTGTTAATAAAACACAGACACTAATCAGATGTTGCCTTTTAAGTGCAAATCAGAGCAAAGATTCACATTCTTAAGGGTATTTTTACAGTGCTTTGTCCTGCTGTCAGATATGAAATGTGTGCAGGCTGTAAATGGGTAACTGAAGATACTTCTTCCCTGGGATAACTTCAGTGTGTTTCTATTATTCAGACCAGATTCCAGACATACCGAGCTATCCTCCCCACGATGGCTTTATGCATGAGAAAAGTAGGTATTTGCAGAGAGGATCAACGTGTTAGGGGTGGCCAAAGGGCCTTGTCCTCTTCTTCACTGCCTGGTGAAGCTGCAGTTCTGGAAGGCTCATCTGGTTTCTACTGCTGAGAGAGGGTGGAGAAGTGTTGGGGTAGCTGCTACTCCCACTCCTTCTATGTCTTCAGTGACAGCAAACCCATCTCCCAAAGGCTCTTCCCCCAACCCAGTTCACCTTCCACATGAGGTTTATCCACTAGCTTGTCCATCCTTCTCCCCTGAGAGATGCCCTGGCCCTGCTCAGATCACCACTCCTCCATTGTGCCTGGGCTGCTGAGGAGCCTTCAGCACGCTGTGCTGTTCACCTGGACCACAAAACAGAGTTGGAAGAGGTCTTTACAACTCCACTTCTGCTTCCAAATCTTTGAACAATGTACATTAACATCTACTTTTCATTTCTAAAGCATAAGACATCATTTATACAGTGGAATTTACCCATGACTAATAAGATTTCACCTACAGTAATTTCTCCGGAACAGCATCAAATGCATTAAAACTAAGAAAGATCCCTGGCTTCTTTCCCATCAAATGTCAGTAGTAAAAAAAAAATTACAATTTTTTATAAAATTTTGCATGGTTGTAAGATAAATGGTTGTTTCTTCCAAAGGAAGAGAGCACTGTGAGGGTTATGCCTCCAAATGAAGGGAAACTGAAGTCACAGCTCAATGATTTTCATTCCTGATAGCCATGTCTGTACTGTGTGGGACCAGAGGACCCACTGCCATCCATCATGGCTCCCTCCTTGTCGGTGTAACCAGATTTCTTTCCAAAAGAACTACTGGGCACCGAGGGGATAGTGCATACCAGCACAGGATGCCACCGTACAGGCCAGATATTGTCCCCACATGCACCTCAGCACCTCACTGAGGACCACCCTGTACAGCAGGAGGGATGCAGCCAATGTACCTGTCCTACATCTGGAAGCAGCAGCCACATAAAGTAGCACACAGAGATAAAGGTGTACTTCAGAAGTTACCAAATCAGAGATTTCAAAGAGCTCCAGCAACCAGGCTGGGCAGCAAAGAGGAGCAGGCAGCATCTGAACATACCACAGACCCAGTGGTGCTGTAATGTGGGTACTGGTTAGTAAGCTAATTACCTTACTATCTATAAAAACGAAACCTCTTTACCTCAGAGTATTCTTTATGTTAGCAGCTTCCCTCGGCACCTGTCAGCATCAGGTAGTAGGTGCCTCCACGGCCCAGAGACAGCCCAGTGTTGCTGCTGGAAGCTCCAAACCTAAACCTTTCCTGTTTGCACATCTCACAGAAAGGGATTTTCCACTCTTCACTCACCCCAACCATTTAGCACTGAGATGATAAACTCATACACAAATAACCTTGAGGAATATACATGTTCAAGTATATCCTCACACAAACATTTTCGAGGATTTTAAATTATAAGGAAGCGATTTACCAGGCTGTGGTAAAGGAGGTATTGGGCTGTGAAAAGAAGGAAATAATCAGGGAAAGAAAGGTTTTGTTCTGCTGTACATCTCTCTCTTCATACATTGCAAAGAGAGAGTAATAAGCAGTGAGTCATAAGCAGAGTTTCACTGGAATGAAAAAGGGCAGAAATAGACCAGAAAGTACAGCCGATCCTTTCAAGATCCCCCACTGCATAAATATCCAGATCTTCATTAATTAAGGCTGTGATGTAAATTATTGTGATTATTACAAATTAATGCTGGGAACCAATCCAACAGAGTGGTCCAATAGATATCACTGAAATGTGGAGGCACATATGCTTTTCCTCACAATGCCACTGGGAGCCTCGTCTCCTTCCATGGCTCCCCAGTATGTACATGCTCCTGGCGAGGCATTTAACATCATGCTTCCAGCAGCTCTGAGGCCTTAAGGTGTAGAAAGAATGAGGTGAAGCAATTCTTAGGTTTATTCCAAATTTAGCAGATTTTCAGAGCCTTAGAAATAGTCATTTGACATTTGGTAAAACCTTTTCCATGGATACAGAAGACTCAGACAAAATACTAGGGAAAATGTTGTCTGATAATTGTTGAAAGAATAACTTACAGAAGGGTCTCTGCTGCAGTAAAATATCCTCTCTTTGTAGTCTCACCCATGTAGTTCTTGTGTGGATGAAGTCCTGTCTCTAGGGGATAACAGCAACTACAAAGGCCCACCAGAGTTTTTTTCCAATTTCCTCTTGTCATTAACACTGATACTATCCAGACGGGAATGCTGTGACTATCTGAGTAACACTGAATGGCGTGTTACTCACGACTTCTAACAGTGCTTGGTTGTAAGTCTCCAGCTAGGTATTCCAGGAGAATTTCAGGTTAAGTGAAAGCATCAGCACCTGAAGTTATTCTATTATTTGTGATATGATAGCAACAAGAGGACAGTGATCCAGGATACCAGAGACTGAAAGAATAAACAGACTGTCCCTTTTCCACAGCTTTTCTTCCTGCAAGAAACAAAATGTACTGAGGTCATTGCGTTAAGATCCTGTTCTGTCTGCAAGGCCAGGAGTACAGAGGAGACTGGGAAGCCTGGCCGGAGAGCCGCTTGCTTCTCAAGCCCAAGGTGTTAGAGCAGATCATCCTAGTTTGGAAAGAGGCCCGTACTTCCAGAACTCAGGTATTTTCTTGAAAATGACACACTGATCCTTGAGAACTGGTCACATCCGATGTGTTCTTCGGGCCACTGTGGGAGAAGAGGGAAGACTGGACCTTCCCCTTTCCCTCTGTTCTGCATTCTTTACGTTAACTCATTTAGCAGCAAGTTTTTCTCTGTTCATGACAATCTTTCTATCGCCAGGGAAACCTGACATCTGGTTATCACCTGATTTAAAAGGAACATACAAGACATCCAGCCTACCTTACGTTGCCATATGCATGTATTTTAGTTCAAGTACATCACTGACAGGACAGTTAAGTAACTCGAGTTTTCCACAATGTATCTTCCAAGTACGCTCATCACCCTGTAAGGCATCCTTCTGTTGCAAGTGCCTGCAAAATCTTCCCATTCTAAATCTGTCAATGTCAGCTTTCCTGATTGCTTAGGTGGCAATCTATTTTGTCTTATCAGGACCCAGCCCCACATCTCTATCTATGTCACTAACTCTTTCCCACCTCTTGCACCTGAGTGCCCCCATCTGAACTCTGTATTCTTTCATTCCTCCTCCTTTACCTGCATTTCCAACAACCAGGATCCTTCTCATTCATGAAAGGCAAGCTGCAAGTCCTCAAGCCATCCTCCCCTCCATCCAAGCCATCCTGAGCTGACCCACGTCTGGCATCCAGAACCAGAAGCACAAATCCAGGCCTCAAAGCAATGCATGTGCGAGGTAACACCAGCACAATGGGAGCTCAGAGCTCTGGATGCACCCTTCTGCCAGTGGGTGGAGGTGCCTGTGTCATGTCTCCTGAAAAGCTCCCCCACAGTGAGCTGGGAGAAGTTGTGGCTGCTGCTTCCCATTCAAACATCTCATACAATGCTTGAGCAAGGTCTGGTCAAGTGTCATAGTTGGAAGAGCCACCAGCATGTGGTCTGTATTTCCTTGTCTGCAATGAACATCTGGATGTGATCTGAGAGGAACCTCTGCTTAACTCTGCGAAGTGATCGCTGCCACCTCTGAAGGGGCAGGCTGAGAAATTCCACTCTGCAGCTGACCTGCTGGTCACCAGCACAAGCGATCTTATGTGCTCATGGCAGATGGCCACTGTGAAAACACAACGTATTTAATGAAGTTTTACAAATCTCCAGGGAATTAACAGAATGATGTGAAGAAACATGCCAGCTTTGACCTATGCTCTGGATTCAGCAGATCGCTGACTGTGAGCAGCTGGTGGGATCACTTCAACATCTTGGGGCTGGTCCTCTACACAGGACGCAGCCTGACGTGCGGATGATGCAGTGGCAGAGAAGTATAACCTGTGGCTCACATCTCACTGGGGCTGCCAAAAGCCAGGATCTTAGAGCAGGGCTTGATCCCAATGCCATGATATGTCCAGGAATATTCTTCAGTCATCCCAAATAGACATCTTTGGCATCTAAATTTCCAGCTGAGACACTGTCTGGAGACACAACTGAGAAAAACGGGTAACTGAGGTAGCAGAGAAAGGCCAGCTCTCACAGAATCAGACAAGAATTTCCTTTTTTGTGTGTTGTGCTCTGTACCATTGCCTTTCTGAGATCAAGCCCACACCTCCCCATGCTCACTGGTTGGCCCAAGAGACCTTCTCCTCCTCACGGCCTTCTCAGCAGCACATCCTGACTGCAGGCATGAGGCATCTGCAAGATGAAAGGCTTCGAAGCCGCTCTTGAAGATGAAGAGAGGGAAGATGAAGTGCTTGTTTACCTAGTCCTGCATTTTAAGCTCAGCTAGGTCACTTACAGCAGTGGACAGAGTATATATCTTCAGTGCTGCCACTTTTTAACATGTTGTACAATTTTTAAAAAAAAATCTCTTTTAGCCTTCAGATCTTAATTTTATATTACTTTTGGTCTTTTCATACACCTTACCTATAAGTCTTGCACCTTAGATTCATGATTTTGGGGAAGGCTTAATCCCAAACTTTTGCAGAACTATTTACAAACTGATTAAAACCTGGAACAAGAGGCAAGCTGGTGAAATAGCACACACCAAAAGGCAGCCATTTGGTGTGACACAGGAAATGCAGATTCTTTCAAACCCACTTTGCTTCATCATTTTGGCCCATTTGATCCTACAATTATGATTATTTTAATGTTATTTTGGAAAAAAATAACTTCAAAGAAAGCTACTTCATTGTGCTAATTCTCAGTGTTTCTAACAGTTTGGTTACAGTCATGGATTATGATAGCATGTACACACTGAGCAGCAATCACAGTTGCAACAAATTTAAGTTTTTAACCGCACTGTTCCAAGTGTTCATTAATCAATATGCTTATCAAGTTGGGTTTTAATGTGCTCTTATTCTTCTGGCAGCAAGCGCAGTTTACTTGCATATGGAGTGAAAGATTTATCACTGTTATCTAATATAAAAATAAGTGAATGACCTCCATCACCATAACAGCAGAACAGCCAGTTTGGCTTGCAGTCCTTGTGTAGGACTGTGATGGAGCAATACATACTATAGCTACAAAGTACATACCTAAACGTGTAACACAGAACCTGGAGCGCTGAGATTGCCACACAGGTTTTGGTATGTGAAACAACTGTGCGCAGCCTTGCACTTTTGTGCTTGCTGAGTATCTGCAAGCAGATCCAGTCTCTCAGCATAAATGCAAAGTAACTTTAAGGCTGCTGTAATTTTCATCTGCATTGAACAAGAGCAGGAAAACCTGTAGAGTAGATGTTGTGGGGTTTCTAATACAGGTAGGTTTTCCCAGAAGAAATAACAGAAGCTTGAATCTAGGACCAAGTCCCTTGCCAAACCTCATATTCCTCCTCTGAACTGGAGGGTTGCTACAAGTACTTTATGGTGGAAAAAATACTAGGTATTGAGAAATCTGCCTGCTATTTCTAGTATTCCTTTCAACTGCAGCTGAACTTTTTGAAATCACATTTGACATTAAAATTCAGTGTGAGGTAGACATCAGAGAGAAAGTATGGTTGAATCAGTTGAAGTTTCTCCACGAAAAGCAATTGAAAAAGGAGATAATATAAAAGGCTTAGACAGTCCTAATAAAGGCATCTAAAAAGCACAGTTTCAATAAATAGATAAATGCATGATGTTCTCAGTACAAAATTCTGTACCACTCATGCCATAATAATCAGTTTTCATTTTAATGTAACAAAACGCAACACTCCCACCATTGCCTTTAATTCCCATGTAACACAAGATCAATTACACTTTTTTTCAGACAGCTGTTCTTTTTCTTCACATTCTGCTTCAGAAGAAATCATTAATATCTTTAATATAGGCATAAGCTTGGTACTGTTGTAATGTTGCTATCCAAAAGAGATTACAGAAGCAGGTTCATCAGCTGAAAAATCTTGGCTTCGTAATATATTTTTCAGTCTAGGAGAAAATGGTCTGGTTTATTAATGGCTGCTGTTTACTCAGAATTTTTCTGCAGAAAAAAATAATGCAGCTATATTGCTGTCTCTGTGGCAATATACGTATTTTTTCATGGAGATATTAAAGGAAAAGTACTGTTCTTATCATTTATTGTATCTCTACTATCAAGTCCCAGCTGAAGTAAGGACCTCGGTGTACTGGATTACAACCGTGCAATATTATCTGTCTCTCATGTATTATACCCACCTGTCATGTATTTTCCCTTGCAGAATTAGTATTGAAAGAATAGAAAATGAGGATGCATTCAGTAACTCTATTCAAAAGGGAGATGTATAAAAGAATAGCTATCCCATTAAGTAGTTGTTTATTTTGAAGGGATAAAGATGAGTTTGCTTCACAGATACTTCTGATTTTCTTTGTTACCACTCTATTTAGGCAGAGACAATAGCTTCTAGTAGTTTTTATAGTTAACATTACAAAAGCTTCTATTTTGGTTTGAAACGTTCATTTGACAGTAACATTTAATAACATACCTTGATGACCAAAAATAATTTATTCTAAGCAAGTAAAAATAATGTGTTTTATTTCCTGATAATCACTGAAAGGTGGTGGCCAGATCTTACAAAGCTGCATTCAGTTCAAGGTGGACTTTGTACAGCAAAGATCACTTCAGACCACTTCTATAGTCCCTTTGTGTGAACACAGCAGTTCCCAACAGAAATTAAAACAGATTTAAGAAAAATGTTGAAAAATATTGTAAATAGACACTGGTGTTCTCTTCAGTCTTCTAAGTCATACTTGTCCTGATGCTATTCCTCTTTCCACAAATTTTATTTACAGTTTCATTGTATAGATATTTGCAGGAAGGAGAGCTGAACAAACAGTATTTTCATTATGGGGTGATTCAGCTATTTTCATATTTGTTCTAAATCAGATTGGAACCAATTTTTATGGGAAGAAAACACACGAAGAATTTCAGTTGAGAAATGCTGAAGTGTTTGCTGGATATGCAGTCATGTAACAGCCAGGATTTATTATGGACTCTGCAGAAGGGATGCCCTGGTGCATGGTAACAAGGCAACTTATTCCAAGGATCTGAAGCACTAAGGTTATAGTTCAGATTAAGCAAGTCCAGTGCAATCTATTTTGTTTCTGTTCTCTAGTGCAACAAGTTTGTAAATTTAAGATTTTCTTGTGAAAATTTGCTATTTTGCAGAACTTTATTAATGGTTAAAACTCTGATTTTCTGGGAAAATCCCTAGTCAGGTCCAGAAGAAAGTGGATCTTAGAGCTGCATGCTGACATATTAAAGGTGAATTAAGTTTTAAATAAACCCAAGCAGGTTAAGTACGCACTCATCCAGGCAATTGTAACTGTGACTCCCCCCAGCAATGTCAGCTACTCAGCAAGGTGTGAGAAGTTGATATTTCACTATGAGAACTCTTGTCATCCACTCTATGGGACAAGGCAATTTGCAGAATAAAAAACAATTCAAGAGGTTTCACCAAACAAATTTGAGGAAATCATGATATGCTCATAAAAAAATTGTGAAACAAAAGAAAGGCTGACTGTCACAGAATATATATTGCTTCTGTTCCCTTGGATATATAGTAGTTTCAACTACAAGTTATCAAGAGTGTCATTAAACCCCCTTTCAGAACAGAAGTTGCTCTTCCTCAGCTCATTCAACTGTTTTTGTATTATCATTTAGGAATTCCAACATAAATATTTAGCCATAAGGAACTGTTGCAAGCAAAATAAGACTTGTGCACAAAATGCTTCAATTTAAAATAGAAACAGTCCTCCTTTGACAAGGTTAAATGCAACTTCTAACACTCTAGGGATGCCAGCAGATAAAACATAGAAATAAAAAGCAGGGAGCCAAAGACACATATGGAGTTAACAATGCTCTTTAGAACCTCAGCAGAGGGCTGAGAAGCACATTTTTAAAATAGTTAAGCCTGAGAGTGCATATCAATGTGAGCATCTTGTGAAATCAGGGCTGTCTTGTGAAATCAGGGCTGGTGTTCTCCCACAAGGGAGCGCCTTGCGTGAGCCCTGCAGGGGACAGGGCCACAGCTCAGGTTTGTGGGATGGGAAAGAGCAGCTCCTTTGCCCTGCCTCTACCAGAGGTCCTCCCTTCGCGTACGTTGCTCCTAGGCAGCCTGTGGGCATTGGGATTTGTCCTTGAGGCTGCTGTGATGGGTGCTCCTGCACCCAGCCAGCTATGTGAGCGATGATTGTGCTGAGCCTTGTGCGACATCGTGGGATGATACAGATCACTCTGCACACCAAAATCTCGGCCAGCACTCAGTGAGGCAGTACTCTGACCTCCGCTCTTCACCTTTGCAATTATTTGCATTCCAGCAGGGCATGGTTCAGCATTCAGCTGGCTTGGGAATTTGGGGGCTGAACACAGTTACAAGAAACTTTTGACATCTTTTGATCTCAAAAGTCTCCTTTGTAATTACAACTGAGTTGTTGCCTTTCCACTCTGGGGGATGTTATCCTACCTGTAACTGAATGACAAAGGAAGAAGATGGATAGGTACTACAAGGAGCTGGGAGCAGACCCAATCTTTTTCACAATGCAACAGCTGTGATTTTCGTGACAGCCCACGCTTTTGGTAACTTCCCCTGCAAAACATGCCGCTCTGCTGGCAATGACGCCAGGGGAAATCAAAAAGTATGCCTGATTTTGACCTGCTCTACACTTGTGCACCCACGCATCAATCCGCTTGCATTGCTGGATTTATACTACATCCAGTTAGAGGAGAATTGGGCTACTTATTCAAGAGCAAGCTCTCTCCAACGCAATGTATACACCATGACAATGCCCGGACTGATCCAGTTACACACCGAACGGGCATCTCCATACCATCTGGCAAGAGGCAGCACTGGGGTGCAGCCATGTCCCGTCCCGTCCCCGTCCCGTCCCCGTGTCGTCCCCCCCCTCCCCCCGTGCACAGCAGTAGGGGGCCACAGGCAGCCTGGAAGGCAGCTGTACCAGCACAGGGGCAGGATGCTGCACGCGGAGATCACTTGTTTAGACCAGGACAGACTCAGTCATACCACCCAGACGGGACACCTCCTTCTTCCACTTGAATCTATGTATGTTATAATGTCATATACCACCTACAAAAGCTTAAAGTGTTTTATAGTTCATATATGTACAGGCACATGAATGCATGTGCATAATACAGCTATTTCAGTTTTCCTATGGGGAGAATTCTTTCCCTGTACTGGATAAGACGAAGCTGCCAACCTTGGGCAGCTTTTTTTTCTTTCTTATACCACATAAAAACTTAGCTATTTAGATTGAATTTTAGTGTGAATCATATGATCACATTGATGCTTCAGAATGTAAGTGCAGAATTCCCTTTTGGCATTAATGGTATTTATGAAAGAAACCAGAAAAACTTGTTCAGATTTAAAGTGTGGTGATGTTTTTCCTTCTGGCTGTTTTTAAATTTTTATATTGTTTCTGCTAAAGGAAAAGAAAAAGCAGTCTGAAGAGCTTTACATGAAAAAATATCAAAAGATCCATGACCCTGAAGGAGATTCTCACATCAAGTTTCTGTTGTAACAGCAAAAGTTTTCCACATAGATCTTGTTGTTGATGTCAAATTAACCTCTGTTTTATTAAGAGCACTGTGAGCTCACATGCACTTTTCATTATACAAGATATGCAACTACTCTGTTGATGGCTGGCAAGGAATGATACGCAGAGACACTGAGAACTTGTTTGGAAGAGACTGAAGAGGAGGAACCCATGACTCATGCAAAAATTTATTTTTGCATTGTGTTTCTACAACAGGTAACTGTCTACAAGCCTGAGGAGCCCAAGCTGCTGGGATTTCATGTTCTCTGTCACAGAGAGCCCGTGCTGGCTCTGCATCTGGGCGGTATGATTTCATCGGGGCAGCCCTCACTGAGAGTCTACCAGGGAGAAGCAATGGCCTGGGCTTGTGGGCAGGTTGTGGGGAGATTATCAGGAATAATGCTGGATATTTCCTCTGGCACTTCTGCCATGCTGACACCTGCATTATTTCATTTTGCTGTGACCATTACTGTTACACAAGCCATCAAAACTAAAATACATGCACTGCAGCTCCCCTTCACTGCTATCTTTGGTATAACGATTATCACCAAAAAAAGGACAGAAAATATGATTAAGTTCTAATCCTGCCAGTGTTGGCACATGACTAATTTTACATGGGTGAGCAATTCCAGCAAATGGTCCTATAAAAATCTATTTGGGTTTATGCGTTCTTGCAGTATTGCTATTATGAGTAAGTTTATTTTTCTGAATCAGATACAGTTGATGATGTGTGCATGAGGAAACAACAGGAAAAGGTGAGTGTTGAAGGCAGCAATACGAAAACCTATTTTTGATGAATTACAATCACTGTGACTTTTTATACAAATTACTATTTAGCCAGAAATTTTGCCTAAGCTAAAAGGTGGCTGTGAAGCCAAGTGGAAGAACTTTCTGAAAATCAGGTTTGCTTTCCTTGGCAGCTTCAGAACTAGTTGGAAACGAGTTCTAACCCTATAGTTTCCATGAAGCATTCATGGCTGTGTTGTGCAGAATAACAACATCAAAGTGGCTTAAATGGCTATGAATTTCCTGCAGGAAGGTCTCCACAACAATGTTTAATATATGGCTATAAATTTACAGACGATGTTGTTTACATCAATAGCATTTACTATGACCCACAAAATTACTTTTTATTCATTAAATCAATAGTTTCCAAACTTCATTTTCACCAAGGACTGGAGTCTTTGCTGCAATATTATGATGGAACTAATAATGTTGTTATTATGATAATAGTAAAAAAAAATCATAATCCATATTACTGAATTAATAACTTTATGATTCCTGGATGCTTTTTCCCACCTTACCCAGACACCTCTTTTATTCCTGCCTTGCTTCAACCCTCTGCTGCCCCATCTTAAAATCTCAACCATTTTTCCCTACAGGGTAGCTGGTACTCCCCACAAACCCCTCCTCACCATGTCCTTTCCCAGGAGGTACAGGGACTTGTGACCCCATAGGGGCACTATTCCCTGTGTCCATCCTGAGGAGGATATCTGGTCATTTGAGTGTTTGCGCTCTGGGAAGAGGGCCCCACTTGGGACAAACCCCTCCAGGCAGAGGTACCAGATGAAAATCCTGTGTGCTACCAGAGATGGGCAGTAAGCTCAGCATACTGCAGTGCCAAAGACCAGCTTCAGTTTCTTGTTAAAAACCCTGGATGTAAACTCTCACTGAATGGCTTTAGGGCATCTAGGATGAAACAATAATTGTACGTGTGAGCTATAATCCCACGTCACAAAATCCCTCGTGAGGAGCACATGAAAACAACCAGGGGAACAGAGCAACACAGGGCTTGTACTGTTGTTTTCCTTAAACATTTGCTTAAACTTCAGGGGAGTGGCTGGTTTTGACTGAGAGCACTGACAGATCAAACCTTCCTAAGAAACTTCTCTCAAAGAACTTCATCCTTGAAAACCTGCTACATCAATGTAGCTGGCAATAGGATCAGAGAGGTACCTGCTTATCAGCATTTTTAAATGCTTTCTATGCAGTTTATGCAAGCCTTTCCTACCAGCTTTGAATTTCAGGCTTCATCAGATTTAATGAAGCACCATAGCTGTCCTTGTGGTATCAACACTTTTCTTCAGTCTCTTCTTGAGCTGCAGACTCTCTCCCTGCTATCACGCCAGGAAACTTTTTGACCCTGACTTCCAGGCCTGCATTTCTCAGTAATGGCTGCTGAAATGGGGATCTGCCCAGAGGGGGGTCGTTTTGAGCAAACTGTCAAGGGGAATATCTTACGGTGCTCCCCATCCACCTAAATACTTCGTTATTAAATAATGCATAAATATAGACAATACGTTTCCAGATTTTTCTTAACCGCAGGTCTTTTTATGGGACTGCAAATTCTTGTAGCTCGGTAAGTTCTGTTATAAAACTGCAAACGGAGATACACTGAAATCCACAGAGGAAACCATGGTTTGGCTTGGGACAGCAAAGTACAGGCACAAAGGACAAAGGACAAGTGAGTGTACCTGTGACTGCGGTTCCTGGGTTTTGGTGCAGGTAATGGTTGTCTGAGGGCTGGAGCTGCTAAGCCTGGGCTAAGCAGCCCCCAAAACTGCCCCACCACCTTCACTATCAGCCCCTTGATGTGCACAGCAGGAAAAGGCAGTGAGCAGCAGCAGAGTTATTTTACTCTCATCTTCACGGAGACCGAAGTCAGTTTTACCTAGGCTGGTGACAAGTTTTGGACAAGCCGTAGTGTACCACAATTGCACCACAGCCTTGGAGGCCATGGGGTTTGCAGAGGGCTGGCGTGCCAGCCGTGGGCAGTGAGCCCTCAGCACCTCCCTGCTTCAGGCAGGACTTCAGGCAAGGGCTCAAGTGGAGGGGAAAGGAGTCTGAAAACATGAAGCAAAGGGAACTCCCCTGCACCACAGTGAGAATTGTTTCCAGTGGCTAAGCTGGGAGACGATTGGCAATAACCAGCATTAGGTTATGGCATGCTAATTCTTTACTCTCTTTACTTAAATGTAATTGAGATGCATGTATCACTCTCAAAAGGGGCTACAGCTTCATAGAAATATATTTTTTTAAAAACCCCACAGTTTATATATGTAAAAAAAGTGTAATGTAAACACAGGTGTTAAATCACAAACAGTTATATTTCCAGAAGGTCAGCATATTTATATGATGTCAGCTATTTGGTGGAAGATTATGATGCTTGCTTTATTGCTTTAAATCTTTTAAAACGATTTAAGCTTTTCTATCTGGCTTCTTAGGCTGTTGCACACAATAGTTGAAAGGCCATGACCCATGAAAGTCAAAGGTTAATTTGATTTTTAGATAAATCAGCTGTAGCAAGCAGAAGGTTGTGCAGATTGCCTATTGTTGTAGCAATGTGTTTGCTCAGGGCCTTTCCTGTGGCTGCCTCCGCCGCGGAAGCAGAGAGATGTTCAGAAAATCCTGTTTGCACTTTTGCTCCATCAGCCCGCTCAAGAGCTGGACTAACTTCTACCTGACACAACCTTTTCAAACTGATTCTAGGCTTCCAGTTTGGTGTTTTTGGGGGTTTGGGGTTTGGGTTTTTTTGAGAATATCTGAAGAAGCCACAGTTTCTGTGATCTCAGAAGAGCCTTTAAGATAGCCTTATGGGTACATTGCAACACCACTGAAATAGCGCAGTTCCAAATCATTGAAACTCCTCAGTGTCGCTATATGCAGGATGGCCAGCACTGGCATATTGCTAATGTTCTCTTACATGTCCGTCCCTCGGCTAGCAGCGCTTTAACACTGAACGAAGTCCTGGGTTTTCGTCACTAATTCAGTTCAAATGGGGAGAAATGAAGCAGATATAACTGTCACATTTTTGTGCCTTGGGCAATCTGTTTTAGGAAGAAGCATGAAAAAGTTATTCCTTTTCTATTATTTTTATTTTTAAATCCAGTCTGCAGAAGACTGTCAAAAGCCTTAGCTTCTAGTCCATAAAAGAGGAAGTAAAAAGCAAAGACAAATCAAGCTAAAAACTCCTCAATAAATAAAACAAGGTGAGGAAGAATCCATTTAAATAAAACTGTCATAAGCATTAATGAAAGAGAGTGGTCAAGTTATAAAACAAGTGTGGGAGAGAAGAAAAGCAATGTGCTTGTCAAACCTAAAAATGGTTTAGGTCCCACACTATGGACACAGGTCTTTGCAGAAAATGCAGCAGATACTATAATAAGAGACCTTTGAAGGATGCTGTAGAAGGACAAAATTTATAGTATCATCTTATAAAACTAAACCAGGAGAGCTCTTTCACTGTAACACAACTTAACAAATATTTATATACACACTTTTACTTCTTAGTAGGACCTTTGGAAGTCCCAATAAATTCTAAATAAAACAAAATTATTCTGAAGTAAAAACTTGCTTTTACCTTGTTCGTTCTTCTTTCTTTGGCTATTGACAAGATTCTGCATATTAGTTGTAGCAATCTGAATGACAGCATATTAATATCAGAATCTCATGTCTTTGGGAAAGCAGATAGCCAGGCTGACTACACAGGGCCACAGGCATCTCCTGAGGAATAGTGCAAAGAAAAAAAAAAAAAAAAAAAAAAAAGCATGGGGAAAACAGTTTCCCTATTCCTGCTTACAGAAGATGAGCAGAAATCTGAGAGCTAAATACAAAAGTAGCATAAATTCTTTAACTTTCTCTGCCATCATTCAGTATAGCTGGGACTATCATTTCTGACAGCATAAAACATCTTGTAAACTCAGCCTGAAGTCTAGGAACCTGGAGTTTTGACAACTTGCTCAAAAATCCCACTTCCTTCCTTGGCAAGGCTGGCTGAGAATGAGTGCCACGTAAGGCACCTGGGATTTTTTATGCCCAGGCTGACATTCAAATCTTGAAGTTCTGCCAGAAATGTTCATTTAATTAATATTAAAAAAATTAAAAAGAAAAGACAAGACGAAAAAGAAAAGATGAAAAAACCCACCAACAACAGACGGACTGCCTAACTCTAAGCAGAGCATGGTGGTTTAGGCTTAACTGTGCTGCAGACAAGACCCCAGCTGACACACGGTTGAAAGCTGGTGCCTGGCTGGCCTGAGCTGCAGGAAAGCTTGTGCAGCAGAAGCCACAGCCCAGATGTAAGGAGAGGATCCCTCTTCTTGTTTGCCATCTGCTCCTGAGCTGCCGTAGGCAAACAAGAAGCCCCTCACGCACCCATCACACTTAATCTTGAAACAGCCCCATGTAAGGAGCCTCTGCAGTGGAGGCAGCCAGCAGGTTACTCAAAATTTCCCCACCATTTCGTATATACAGATCACTTCCCTGTGTGCTTAACCCATGCGTAACTCAGGCACTAGTCAAGACCATTTTATATTCTGAAATACTCCTATTTCAACCCAAAATGTTGAGGCAGTTGAAACACATGCGCCTGCGCTCAGCCAAGCTGTTAGTGCTGTCCCATAGCTCTAAACATCTGCAAACACCCACGTGTCCTTTTACCTGCTCATTTTCCCGTTGTCTCTGCATTGCAACCTATTTGATTACTTTCTGGGTTTTTTGCTGAGACTGCCAGCAAAAGTGTTGCCACTGCTGACGTTTTGAAGCATCTCACAACATCATCAGGGCAAGATGTTCTTTCACAGGAGCCAGGGCGAAGAAGCCTCAGAGAGGATATAATCATTTTGCTCCACCTCCCTTATGAAAAGACGCCAACAGGAGCACATAAACAAGCTAATCCCTATTCCATCCCATTATTAGCAGATTTAGCTACAGGTATTAAAAAGGAAGAGATAACGGAAAGTAAGAAAAGGCTGTGGAAGCAAAATCATGATGATGATGCTTATTGTGAAATTAGAAGTTTATTTTCAGAATACTTGCTGATAGATTCTTGCAGAAGTAATTCTGTAGTTTTTGGCAAATGTGAAATTCTTACAGGCTTATGGGCAGCTTACGCTGAAGAATTTGTTTATATTTCTAGAGATTTCAAGCAGTTACAAGATTCTGTGACATCTTTTACTGTGATTGGCAGTGAGTTAAGATCCCTCCTTAGGGCCTTTTTCCTGCCTGGGTACCTAAGTCAAGGCTGCTCTCACACAGCTCAGGATATTGCATTTATTAGTCCTTCACTGTGAAAAGGAATATGAACCCACTTTTCTGGTATGAATGCTTTCATCACTCAGGTGTACAGCGTATTTTGGAGTAAGGACAGGGCTGGGACAGGGCTCTGCTTTGTGTAATCTCTTAAATATGCAGAAAGAACGAGTCTGCAAAAGCAGGAGGGAGAGACCCTGCTGAGGAACAGGACACCTGTGTTCCAGCCCCTGCTTTGTTAAAGCCCATTCTGATTCAGTACAACTGCTGCTCTGAAAATGCCTTCTAGGTTAAGTCCTGCTGGTGAGAGGAATCTCTAGCTTTCGGATCCCTAAAAGCATAGGTTTTTAACTGTTCAGCATGACCAAGGAAAAAGGTAGTTCTCCATGTAGGTTGACTTAGGGGAGCAGGTAGACAACCTCTGGCTCCAAATCCTACCTACCACCACAGGGCTCCTGGCACATCCACATTGCATATCAGCATGAAACCCGTGCATACAACAGTTTTATCCCTTGTTTTACCCTAGTCTAAAAGAAACTTTGGATGTTTGCTTGCCCCTCCCATGCCTCCAGCCCACACTGGTCTCTGATACAGGCAACGCTCAAAGGAAGACCCGCGGACTAAAAGCACCATGCCACGAAAAGTGAACCTAACTATAGCCCCTGCAACCTGTCAAAGCAAAAATACTTACAGGTTTTGGTTAGCTTATGGCTAGGACAGCAATGGAAAAAGAACAGTTTGCCCTAAATTTTCTGCTTGAGAATGAACTATATGGGGATTCGGCCCTGATACTATTTTGTAGATTTGGCCTCTTTGGGTAGCCTGCAGCACTCAGCAGCACTGCCTGACTCGTGCTTCATGAGGGACTGAATTAGACTGTGAAGCCTTGGGACCACCACACTAACCATATTCTTCTGGAGATGCTCTCTCTGAACTTCAGTCCCCGAAGTCTCTCACCAGGAAATCCGTGTGTGAAATTAGTAGACTAGAGAATGGAGCAGTAGAAATCAGGTATAGCAGAGGAAACATATAACTCCAAGTATTGCTAGTATTTATTTATTTTTAAATTTTGTTGGTGCTCCTGTTTGCAAACTGGCAAAGAGCTTGATCTTGTCAGCTCTGATAAGCGTAGAAATGCTGGGGGTTGGTGCCGGCATGGACAGGAGATCTGGTATTGCAGGAAGTAGGGTTGATATCTTAATAAGTGGCATTTTGTCCTCCAGATCACTATGCTGCCTCAGGCACTGTGATTCTGAAGGGCCTTTTTATGGAAAGAAAGAGCTTCCTCATGCTTATCAAAGGTTGCACAGTACATTTGAAAAGGTAAGAATAACTTCATTGATGACCATATGACATGGTCATCTTCCTAAGCAGAGTCATGTGCAAAACGAGGCTCTAAGTATTTTTTGTTTGGGGGATTAAAAGAGAAAAACAACCAATTCTTCCTTCAAAACTGCTTTTTCCCCTGAAGATACAGTTTCCTCACCATAATGTCAGACATCTATTCTGATATACTCTCCGAACTAATGTGGCAGCTGAGTTCACAACTATGGATATTCTGCACATCTGTGGTAATATGACACAGAAATTCATGCCCACAGAAATGGTGCATTCATCTCACATTAGAGCTACTTCTTCTCTCACCAAAGTCTTCGGGAGTTTTCCCATTACTTTTGTTCAGAGCATGAAAAGCACAGGAAACAAAACAAGCAAGCAGGTAACATAAGGTATAAACAAGGTACGAGCAAATGAAAGTTAGACAGCTAAAATAAATTTGATATGCTTATGAGGCAGAGCCCCAAGTATTTCCATGTTCTGCAACAGAAACAAAAAAAGGGTCTGCACTAGAAATAATTTTTATGATCAGAAAATGTGTAAACATGTTGAGTCAAGCACTTTCATTTGATACGCTTCCAGCTACTCCACATAATATAGCCTCTGTTCAAGTACTCAAGAGCCAGAACCAGAGTCCTCACAGCCAAGTGGATATTTCATCTTGCAAATTTTTCCTTTATTTTAAAGTGAATTTTGCTTCAGTTCTTTAAAAAGTGGATAGAAAAGCAGAAATAGAACATGAGGAAATGGAATGAAGCTGCATCAGGGGAAATTCAGATTGGACGTTAGGAAAAATTCCTCTTCGAGAGGGTGGTCGATCACTGGAACAGGCTGCTTAGGGAAGCAGTCATGGCACAAAGCCTGTCAGACAGAGTTCAAGGAGTGTCCAGATGATGCTCTTAGTCATATAATGTAGTTTTAGGTAGTTTTGCCAGGACCAGGGAGGTGGACTCCATGGTCCTTATGGGTCCCTTCCAGCTTGAGGCTGGATTCTATATATAAATAGTACCTACAGAGAGGTTATGATACCTGTAAGTTTGCTGCTGACTGTAAGTATTTGTCTGCTTTCCCCCAGGTTGTGGGGGATAAGTTGACAGCTGGAGGTCAGGGCTGAGACTCAGAGGGATCTCAGTGGGCTGCAGAAATGGGCTGTCAGGAACTCCTGAAGTTTACCAAGAACATACGCAGAGTGCTGCAACTGGGATGGAGTAAACCCACAGTGACGGCTGACTGTCAAGAAGGCATCTTTGCAGGAAAGGGCTTGAGGGTCCTGGTAGATAACAAAGCGAATATGAGCCACCAGTGTGCCTTTGCAGGGATGAAGGCTAACCACATATTGGGGTATATCAGCAATAGTCAATGGAAGTGACCCCTCTAAATGGCATTTGTGAGAGTATCATGTCCGGTTTGGGGCTCCCCAGCCGACCTACTGGAACGAGTCCAGCAGTGGACCACCAAGATTGTTGCAAGAAGATGCTGAGAGAAATGGATTTGTTGAGCCTTTAGAAGGCAACACTAAGTGGGAGAAACATTACTGCTGTCTCCAACTACCTAATAGGAGGGTATAGAGAGGAAAGAGTCATATTCTTCTTGGATGTGAATGGTAATGAGAGGCAACACACAAACTGCAACAACAGAAATCCCAAATAGGTACCAGGAGAAAAATTTTCACGTGTGGGTGGTTGAAGATTGGAACTGGTGCTCAGAGAGGCTGTGGTATCTCCATCCTTGGAAATACTGAAAACTCGATCAGACAAGGTTCTAGACAAAGTAATATAATTTAAAGTTGGTCCTGCTTTGACAAAGAAGTTGGAGCACATGATCTTCAGAAGTCGTCTCCAATCAGAATTGTTCTATCATTGTATAAAAGTTTATTCTCTGTGTAAATCTGTTTTATTGTAAATAAAATGCTCTTGAATTTGTTGAATGCTGAATATGATGCATGGCAAGGTGGCATAACATAATTCAGAGGCTTCAAAGAGCTCATATGAATGTGTTTCTGGCCCACATGCAGCTTCACTAGTTCCACAGCATGGTTAGCTATTCAGAGAGAAAAGTACATTTATCTCAATATCACAAATAATTTTACATTTTTTAAAATCCAGCCTGTCATCCTTCCTTTGCGTTAGTCATGGGATTGCAGGAGAACACAGAGTCAATTTTCAAACATTTGTATAGAGAATTCAGCCTCAAAATTTTATTTGATTGGGTCAATACCCAAACCTTTAGAGGTCTACCCACCACCAAAGAAAAAATGTCTGGCTTGGACCAGATGGACTGCAGGCCAGGAAATTTGAGGAACTTGCTGAGATCTGCCAGGCCTGACCATTATTTCCTTTGAGAAGTGGGGCTTCAAAAAGTGACTCAAAAGTGAACATGATCCTCTTTCCCAAAGAGAACTGAAATCAAAGCGTATCTACACTTTCCAGTATAAAGAGACCAGCCACATCATACCTGTTGTATCCTTGCAGCATTCTTGTGCCAGAGGCAAGCATCCACAGAATTTCAAACAGCACACAGATTTGTTTTGAGTGGTGAGGTGTTAAGCTGTCTCCCCATATGTCTGATCTGAGCTTTTCCTTGTCATCTTGCAGAGATAATAATTTAAACTCTAACAAGCCTACATATACTCCCTACATATACATATTTGTGCAAAATAATGACTGCAGGTGGGGCAGGAAGACAAACACTGTACCCTCTCTGTTCCGAGTTTCAGTCAATTATATTTCTCAAGGTCTTTATGTCAAATAAACTGCAAAGTTTAGTCTGCTGGCATAGCCTCTCCAGGAGTATATTTGATAACCTGTGAGGGGATCTACCTTTACAAAGAAAAAAATGAGCCTCTCCAGGATACATGTCCAGTCTGCTCATGCCCCTGTATTCTCCAGGTGGCAGGTCCATTGAAGCATTAGTGAGGGAAATGGGTGCTGGAGTGCCCGCCTGATGAAAAACACTGGCCGTCTAGCAGGCAAAAGATAGTGTGAAGGGATTGTCCTTGGGTGGCAGGGACTGTGAATGAACTTGGACTAGACAAAGCAGTTACGGTTCAGGCCACTAAACAGAGTAGCCACGGGGCTTTGGGAATCCCAACACCTCAGGCTTGCCTTCCCTGTAACAGCTGAATGTGGATGAATGGTTGCCTGTTAGGACACCCAGACCAGGGCCTGTGGAAAAAAACCCTGAATTTTAACAAGCTTTTGTTTCTTTTTATTTTTCTTTTTCTTTAAAGTAATGACCTCTGCAATGTAACCAGGAAGCAAAGCAAAGCAAACGCAAATGCATGAAAGGAAAAACTACAAGGTTTTCATTATATTGTAATCAAATGATGAGTTATTAATGTCACGTATTTTTTTGACCTAAGAGAGTCTTCCTCAAAACATCTATAGTATCAGCCCTAGAAATGACTAAACAAGAGATAGGAAAAATAACTACTTCCTCACAAAGGAGATATATCTGTAATGTTTCATTCGGGGTGGGTATTTTTCCAACTCTACTTCAAGTAGCACTTAACACACTCTTAGCATCCCTCTTCACCAACCTACTTTTGGCTCTGTAGACTTGTTAATAGACAGCTTTATCATAAAAACTGGTGTCACAACATCTTTGCATTTCTCTTGTCTGTATACAAGGAACCTGGTCAAAACCACAGGTATTGTTGGAAATCAGCTCTTAGGATATCATTTAATAACCAGAAATTGAACAAGCTCACAGGCCTTGCTCTCCAAAACTGTGTAACTGCGTGTTCAGCGGTATGCCAGCTGGTTCCTACTATGAGCCAGCTAGATGACAGCCGATCATCCCCACTAGCCACATCTGATGACTAACCGGCTTTTCCCTGCTAAGTCCCAGTACTGTGCTACTCTCATGGCTTGCCATACCTACCTGCTCCATTTTGCAGGTCGCTACGCCTTTCAGTGAGGGAGGCTTATAGCTCTCAGGAGTAGTGCAGCATCAGAGGGCACAGACACAGCCTTGCCACAGCGGACCGGCTTCTCACATGCTCTGGCTATGCTCCCCTCACGCCTGTCTTCCCGAAGGCTGGCACGTGCAAACCTGCAACCTTCCCACGCATTTGGGCGACCACCACTTGCAGCAGACCTCCCAATTTTTTTTGGTAAAAGAATATATGACACAGTCAATATGACACAGCCAGCGAAGGGGGTGTTAAAACATCTGTGACCTCAAATTTGAAGATATTCAGGCTTGTCCTTTCACTTTTGCCCCGTGACAGCACCCTAAACGCCTGGCTGCGCGTGGAGGCACCGGGGCCGGCCACGCCACCGGGGCCGGCCACGCCACCGCTGCCGGCCGGCGGGCGGGCACGTCCCGGCCCCCCCAGGCAGCCAGGGGCACCCGCGGCCGCAGGACTCGCTCTAGGCCGCTGCCGCTGGGCCGCCCCCCGGGCAGGGCGCTAGTGGTTCGTTTTTCCTAGCAAAAAGTTGTGTAGGAAAAACATCCTTGACACGTTTCAGGAGGAGAAGGATGGCCAACCCTTGCAGCGGAAGCGCAGTCCCACGGCCCGTGAGACCCGAGGGCTCTGCCGGGCGCTGGGATGGAGCGTCCCGCCCGGGCGGCGCTGGCTCAGCCCCAGGGCAGCAGGGGCGGGCGCGCTGTGGGCGGCGACCTCCAGCCCGCCGGTAACGGCACCCGCAGCGCGCCAGGACCGCCGAACGGCTCCCCGTGAACGGCCTTGCGGACAACTCCTCTCGGCGGCGGCCGCGGGCAGGACTGACCGCCCGCCCCTCCGCCGGCCACAGCCACGGCCACGGCCCCGGCCCCCGCCGCACCGCCGCAGGCAGCCGGGGGCGGCCCCGCCAGGCCCCGCCCCACGCCGCGCACCTGCCGCGGGCCGCCCCCCCGGCGCGGGAGGCGGGCGGGAGGCAGGGCGGGGGGGCGGCCGCCCGTGCCCGGCGTGTGCCAGGAGCCCGCCGGTGCCGCAGGAGGAGCAGGAAGCGCCCGGGCAAATCCAGCCTCGCTATCACATGACTCAGCAGCCGCCGCCGGGCTGAGTTCACCCAGCGCTGCGCCGGGAGGGGGGAACCTGCCGCCGCCGCTGCTGCGATGAGGCCGCGGCCCCGCGGCTGCCCCTGAGCCCGCCGTTCCCCCACCCGGCTCCGCGCGGCCCGGCGCCCCCATTGCGGAAGCGCGGCGGGGACTGCCGGAGCCGCCGCCGCCGCCGCAGCGCTGCCCGCGGGCGCGCCCCGCTCCCCGCCCTGCGCGGCGGCCCCGGCGCTGCCGCCTCCGGCGGGGGTACTATGCTCACGCGGGTGAAGTCCGCCGTGGCCAATTTCATGGGCGGCATCATGGCTGGCAGCGCGGGCGCCGACCACGGCAGCGGCGCGGACTTGCCCCTCCGCTTCCCCTACGGGAGACCCGAGTTCCTGGGACTGTCCCCGGACGAGGTGGAGTGCTCCGCCGACCACATCGCCCGCCCCATCCTCATCCTCAACAAGGAGACCCGGCGCCTGCCCTGGACCACGGGCTACGCGGAGTGAGTACGGGTCCCGGCCGCGGCGGGCAGGTGGAGCGCGGCCGGGCCCGCCGCCCCGCCGGGCTGACCCCGCTGCTGGGCGCACCGGCGGCGGGAGGCGGCGGTGCCGGGTGCCCCCCCCGCAGCGGGTGCCGGCGTTGCCGGAGGTGGCGGGGGCGCCGTCCCGGGCCTGCGCGGCGCCGCGGGCAGCGGGAGCCGGCGGGGGGCGGGGGGCGGTATCAGCGGCGCCGGTGCCCGGCCCCGGCCGTAGCTTTGCACCTGGACAGCTCGTTTGTGGGGGGCCGAGGATGCGGGCGGTCACCTGCCCTTGTGAGTCCCCGCGGAAGCGGCCGGTTACCGGACGGGCGAAGGGTGGCAAACGGGCAGCACCGGGGCTCCTCTATCCGCCGCGACGGCTCCGGGGGTGCAGGGGCCGACGATGAGGTCCCCGCCGGTGAACAGCTGCGTCTCTTCGCGACTCGGGAGCTAAAAGGGCTTTGATGGAAGCCCGGGATGGCGCGTGCCGCTCCCTGCCGCTGCCCAGCCGCCGGGAAAGGTGCGGGGTTTGGGCACCGTCCTGCGGAGCTGGCAGCGTCGCGCTCGCTGGTGGTGGCTGGTCGCTTATTCCCCCAGTGCTTTCATGCTTGGGGAGACACTTGAACACGAGCTCCAAGCTGAGAGAAAAATCCGTTGGCGAACCCTAGCACCGGGCGTTCCCAGCAGTTCGTTGCCCTGACCCTCTCATGTCGTGGTATTTACTTTAGAGGGTGTCAGGTCGCGACCTGGTTGTAGCCTTGAGCGCGACCAAACTAAACGATTGCACGCAGCGCCTTACATACCGGCCCGGCAACGGGCAGCGTCCGTTTGGATGCAGATCCCCGTCCCGCAGGCTGTGGGAGTAGCTGCGGGGCCAAGGCATGTCCTTGCACTTGATTCCTTTATCGGTAGATGCGTTGTTTTCTTCGATGATACTGGGAGCGGGATTCAGTATTTGGTTTCTCTTTGCTGCTGTCTCTGAGTCTGGAGCCTGCCTGGCCATCCACGTTGCTGCCAGCTCACAGATTACACAAGTTCCACTAAACTCGCCCTTCCAACCTACGAGCTGTTTTGCTGTAGTGCGCTGGCTCTTCAGGCATGTATGAATGCCTAACAAAACTACTGCAGAAAGTACGGTGAAGGCTTCACATTGTTAACGAGCAATCGCTAGCTTTATTTAAAAGGCTGTTACATCATTGAGGACACTGAAATGGGAAGAGAGATTTAAAGAATTTAAAATTGGTTTGTTCTCCTCAGATTATTAAAGAATTAAATAGACTACTAAGCAAATTCCCCAGGAACTATAACTTTAAATGTTTAAAAGTAAGCTATAATAGTTCTGCTACTATAATAGTCCTTTAAAAAGCAATTATTTACCAAAACAAGTAAGTGCTGCTATTTTTATCTTGCGTAAGGTGCTGTGGCTTTCAGCAAGTGAGTGCAATTGCATATTGGTGACAAAAGTGGGAAGGAGGTTCTCTGGCTCCCAGGTATGCGCGTCCACTGCTGCCTGCAAGCTTTGCCTGAGACTGTCAGGGAAGAAAAATGGGAGTGCTGGAAAGCTAAAACCCAGGTTGACCCTGTGGATGAAACCTTCCGTGAGGGAGTGTTTGGAGGTAAAATACATGGCTCTGGTGATCGTGAAGGGAGAAGACATGCAGAGATTGTTTTCATATACTTGTTATTCTTCTGAGCTTTCAGCAGTTCAGTTAATTGGGAGGTGTAAAAAGGTTACTGGCTTTCTCAGTTCCTATTGTTATCTATGTGAAAATAGGTTGGCCTTTTGCTTTATCTCTTGGTTTTGTTTTTGGTTTATTTGGGTTTTTTGTGGTTTCTTTTTTTCTTTCTTTTGTCTCATCCCCTTCCAGTGCAGTTACTGGTTCTAGTGCTGGTGGAGCGGAGTTCAGTGAAAGAAAGAGAAAGAAAATTCCTCCTTAGAGAGAGAGAACTAGTTAACATGTTAACAGGCTCTTCCCAGAAACATCTATATGATCTCCCTAAATGGGCTTTGGTTGTGATCAGATGTCAAAATGCTCACTCTGCAGAAGCTAAGAGGAAAGAGTGCTACCAAAATTGCATTGTCCTCCAAAGGCAAGGCAGTGCAACAGCCATTAATGAATAAAGAAAAAGAAGGAAATAAGGACAAACTTGGGGTTTGCAAAGTATGACTTCTTTTTTTTTTCCTTTTTTTTTTTTTTTTCTTATTCCTACTGAGCTATTACTAGACTTTCTGAAAATAATTGCAAGACTGGCTTGGAGGTTTATGTTCAAAATATCTTGTTTTTCTTTTGGAACTCATTTGAGGTATGTAGAGAAAAGGAATGGAAAAATACCAGGAGGGTCAAATTACTATTATGTATATTTTGAAATTTGTTTTCTTGGGGGAATCGGGGTGAAGTACTCCTATGCTATTATTTAGCATTGTGTTAGCGTCTACATTAGGGAAACTATCAAGAGCAGTGCTTGCCTTTTGATACAGTACAAGTGAGCACTTGCAAGAATGTTAGGAGGAAGTTTGGTGTCCTCACAAGGAACTTGTAACATAATTCAAAGGTGAGCCATTTAACTGACATTTTAGTAGTTTGCTTTGGTGTGAAGGAGTCAGAAAATACGTGCCATATCTGCATTGCTGTGAGGTCTAACTTCCCTGAGCTGTTGCCTTTCCCATGTTTTCATGTTTTAGCAAATCAGCAAAAGTGTTTCCAGTGTTTTCTTGGCAGAAGGTGCCTTTGGGCACTGCGATTTTTACTTCTTGGAGTTAAGGAACGGTTGTTGTAGACTTAGAAGGTGGGGATTGGGTGCAGAAGGTGTAAGGAGAGAGTGCGTGCTACCTTTATTGTGACTGCCCTGATGTCATGGGTTGTTGGCAGAGCGGGGTCTGAGTTGGTGGATTTATGCTTCATGCCCAGTGCCAGCATCTGTCTCACTGTGTTTAGTAAGAAATTTTGGCTCTGAGAACAGGTTATCTGGAGGCTTTGGCTCAGGAAAGCCTTTGCAATGTTCATGTTCTTTAGATGTAAAACGTATCAGCTTAGAGATGATACTGGAGCTCCTTAATGTTGACATGTCGATGTTTCATTCAAGCTGGAGAGGGTATCTCGGGGTTAGACCTGGTTCCCATACGGAACTAAAGCAGTCTGAGTGCGCGAACTCTGTAGTATTTTCAGGGACTTCCTCTTGTTCCTTTTATTCCTGAGGACAAGGGTTTCTTAGTAACTTTGGTAGCGATAAAGGAGCTCACCCTGTTCAGTATTTCTCCTCCTTAGCATCTGTGGTATATTCCTGTTCATCTGACATGTTCCCCTGTAACGAGCACTTCTCCTCCCCTTTTTCTTGCTTCTCTTGTACTGAACTTTTTATAATGGATATTTTTTGCAATATTGCTCATCCAAGTCATATTTTAACTTATTTTTAAAATTACATACTTATCTCTGGTATTATGCAGTGAAATGTAAATTAGCCTTTATTTTTTATTATTAGCTTCCTCTCTTTTAATAGTGTGAGCATTATGCAAAGCATGTAGGCAGGCAAATGAAATCTTCAAAAACATACTTGATGCTGGCATAAAGCATCATTGCTTCCTGAAATGTTAGTGGGAATCCCATAGAGACGTGGCTTCCTTAGTTGGTGAGCAACCTGAAAATTGTCTTCTGAAATGACTGTCCTGCTGTCTCTTCCTTCATGGGAGACCCGAGACCGTGAATTTCAGTTTACCTCATACTACAGAATGGAAAAAGTCTGGTAGATGTTTCAAAGAGATACTCTTACCACAGACCCTTGGTCTAATGGTCATCAAACTCCGTAGAAGCAAAATGAAAATTGTATCCCACATCCAGTAAGCTTTTAAAGTGTCTTTTAAAGGTATCAGTTTATTTAGAAATACCCTTGATTAAAAATAAAAGTTTGTCTCTAACATAGTTTTACTGCATGTATTTAGCTGATGAGCATCAGGAATGATCCAGGGAGAGGGCAGTGTTATCAAACATTCCTTTAAGTCTGCCTTTAATCTAGGAGGGGTAAGGAGATTTGCTGCTCTCTGAAAAGTTAAGTGATTTATTTGAGTAAAAGGGGTGGATGAATCCTGCCTGACACTTTATTTAGTTGTTGCCCTCCCTCCCCTATACAGGCAGCTGCGCTCCCAAGGCCACGGGGCTCTCCCAGACATTACCCTGTCTGAGCCTGAGCTGGCTTCTGAGCTTCTGCTTGGGTTGCCTTATTACTGTGAGGGAAATGTCTTCCCTAGCCCCTTTCTGGGCTGTTTTCAGTGTTTTATGACCTCTTCCCTGCAAAGTTTCTACTAAGCTGCCCTCAGCCCCTCCACTGAACTCTGAAAGTAACTGGCAGAGTAGATAGAGGCAGTAGCATAGATGGAGTATATAGCATGAAACGACTTGAATGGTGTTCACCTGCATCCAAACTCTGCTCAGAACATTATTTTCCATCTTTTGCTCTGTTGCTTTATCTTGTTCCCCCCATGAAGATAGAGGGTGGACAGGCTGGAGAAGTGCCTTTCTTTCCTGGTTGAATTCCCTGGACTATATATGGCATGACAAAATAGATGCTAAATTTGCAGATGACAAAGGACTAGCGTGATGTTAGTGCTGGTGGAGTTGCAGGGAAACTGCAACTGAGTAGCGTGTTGTGGCAGAAAAACACAGCTAGTCAGTTTCCATCTATCTTGAATGTGGATTCCTGGTAGTTCAGGATTCAGTAATGTGATTGCTGTCCTAAATTGTATGAATCTTGGGGATGGTACCATAGACCTGCTTCTGTATAGCATACTTTCCTCTCTTTACTCTTACCTTTCTGCCATCTCTTTGGAGACTATCAAAAGGTACTATTAAATACACGTAAGGGAAATGAGGAAAGTCTGAATTGTGTGTTGCATGTGTCCTTATGTGAAAGACAGTTTTGCCTGCCTTTTTAAATTCATTTTTTAAAACTTTCTAAATGACACTTTAGGTATCTCGCAGTTCCAAGTTATAATAGGTATCCAGAAACTTGACGTTTGTGGGGTGTGTGTTTCTTGGCTTATAAAGTCAATTTATTGTCCCAGCAGTGCCTTTCATTTGATGAGACACGAAGTCCCCAGCTCTTTTTCCATAATGTTACATTTGAGGGAGACTGTGGTTTCTCTGCTCTGCAGGCCTGCAGTAGCAATTACATTTTCTCTGTGGTGTGGTGGCTACTGACCCGTAATGAATGCAGAGTTGTAGGTGAGGGATGATGGCGGTGTCCTGCAGCATTATTACGGTAGTATATTGTTACAGCAATGACTTAAGTTCAAAATGAGGAGGGGGGGTGTGGAAGCTTATGGATTCCGCCCCCCCCCCCCTTAAGTACTGATTGTTTCATAAGGCTGATGATGTCGCATCATGCTGTGTTACTTAGCTTGTAGGAAATTAATGTACGTGAGAACTGACGGGAGGTTTTCATTAAAATAATTTCTGGCCTTTCTCAGTGATCATAAATTTTAGGTTGTCACAATCAACATAATTTGCTGATTTTGTGAGTTAAGATAACACAGAGGTATTTTTCCACCTGAAGTGCTGTTTGCAGACCAAACTATTTATACAAACATTAAGTGTTGTATTAACAATCTGAAGCAGGTGAAAGCTTACCAGATCTGTGAGATGAGGTAAACCAAAGCACAGAAATTGCTTGTTCTGAGTTGGCAGTGTGTTGATGTCAGAGGATAGCGTAGGGCCTGCAACTACCAATCACTTATTCTAGTCCTTGTTGTCTCCTATTAACAGAAGGTAACCATGCTCCTATGAATTGAAAGTTACATTTTCATTTCTGGGAGCTAGTCTTTCAAACCATCAGCTGGGAGCATGACTCATACCCTGTTGGTAAACACATTTCTTGTACATATTCTGTTTGGTACAGATTTCAGGAGGATGGTACACCTGGGAAAAGGAATGCCTTTTTTCTTATCTTGTTCTGTTTGGCTGGCTTAGGTTAAGTACACAGAAATAATGAATTACTTTCCTTTTTAAACTGAACTTTTAAAAAATTTGTTTACACTTCTTTTTGGCTAAAATTATGTTCTGTTATTCTTTCTGTAGTTCAGAACATAAGACTGAGTAGGACCTGATGAATGAGCTAAAAATTCAAATACCGTATCTGTACCTAAAGACGACTAAATATTCTTCCTGTGTCTGAATTATTCTTCTGTGCTTAATGTAATGTTAACTTTAATGTACATTGCCAGACTCTTGTTTAAGCCTGGGCTAATATAAAACAGCCCAGAGAAACCAATGATAGTTCTAAGAGCTTCAGAAATTCTTTTCCTTGTGTAAGAGCTTATATTATAGCATCTGATATTTATGTAATGCCTCTAATCTGCCCAGTTTCTTGCAAATAATAATTTCAGTATAACCTTGGAGAAAAATGTACATGTGTAAATGTTCTCATTCCTCAGGTGAAGAAACTGAGGCAGTGAGGATTTGGCAAGAGTTTTGATACAAATGTGAGGAATGAATCCTGAGTCAAGTTTCTGTGCTTCAGTTGGTTTTCCTGCTGTTGTGTGCTTGGGATTTTCCTATGTGTTCTCTGATTTCTTAGAACTAATGGGGGTAAAAGGAGAAAAACAGTTAAAAAAAATAAAAATCATATGCTGTGGTATTTTTAGTGCAGTCTAAGTTGCACACACGTGATTCCTAACAAGGCAAGTATGAAATTCATCGCTCTGAGCTGTCTTGTATTGCTCTAGTCCCCTGGAGACTTAAGACTAGTGCTGCCTCGTGTTTCTGAAAAGCTTGCTTGAGCATGGTCCTAGCTTCTGAAGCCAAAGGGTGACTGTGTCCTCCCAGGCAGTCTTCCTTTGTCCCCTTCTGCCTTGGCACTGGTGGCAATCAGCAGATGTTACCTGCAAACACTCCAGCTTTGTTCGTTTGCCTTAGATGCAGCAGCATCGCTTGGGAAACAGTGGTAAGTGTAAGTGGGAACAGCTTGGCAGAGTTAATGTCATGCTATAAAGTAATTGACAGGACTATGCTCCTTAGGGTGAACTGCTTTGAGCCTGTGAATGGGAGCAAATGAAACGTGCTCAGTTGGACCTTGAAAGGAAGCAGTGCTGCAAAGCAGAGGTCATTCCTGCAGTGGGGGTCCGTGTTTCACATGAAGAAGAAATAACCTGTCCTTAAGCCCACAAACCTTAAGTCAGGTCTGTGTTGAGCTGCATCCTGAGTAGGACTTGAAGTAGGTGGATGCCCTGTGAGAGGAGGGAGACGTCTTTGGGTGGATTTGGGCAGAGCAGACACAGTAACTTTGCTGTGGCATGGGGCTGGAGCAGGAAGGTGCTCCATGTGTGCTGCGGCAATGTTTGCAGGGGAGATAGAAGCTCCTGGATCATGTCTACCATGGATCTTTATCCCCTCACTTTTGGATTTCTCTTCTGATTGAACTCAGTGCTCTAAAATGCAAGAGGCCCCGCTAGGCAGCAGCAGCTCAGTATTAATTGTGCATTTAGTTGTCTCTTAGCTGTCTAAGTATTTTTTTTTCCCCTTCCTCCTCCTTAAACAGAAGGAAGAAGGTAACTTGAAAGACTTGGTTCCCATTTGGACAGTTATGTTTACCTGGTAGGGTGATACATTTGGGGTGGCTGGCTACAATACGCTGTATTACCCAGAGTGATTTTCCTGCTCATGGGTTAAGTAGAGTAGAAGGGGTTGTGATTTCAAGTGCTCAGAATGCAAAATAGTCAGCATAGCTGGTGAGGAATCCCAGCTTGTGTTGAGCCCATCCACCCCCCAAATCCAACAGACATGGGGTGGGGTGTTTTATTGCAAGGCAGTTATGGAGGTTCAAGCATATGGGAGGTGGCCAGCAGGTCCATTGCAGCTGTTTGGCCAGCTTCACCAGTAGTGCCTTCTGCCCAGCACCCCCATCCAGCAGCATGCTTGCTATCTAGTAGGTGCTGCCAACTATACTTGTGATGCTAAGTGGCGAGGTGCTAAATGGTTGATGCTGTGTGAGCTGTTCAACAGATGAAGCTCATAAAATGGCTGGAGGCAGGTAAGATTCCTTCTCCCAATACCATACGCAAGGCAAGCGTTTGTCTGCAGAGTTCAATGTTCTCTAAATAAATAAATAAAATATAAATACCGCATCCAGTATTTCTTTAGGAGGAAGCTGTGCTGGGGTAAAACCTGTCGAAGGGACATCTCTGGTTCTTGATCACAGCATGATTTAATTGCTGGAGTCTGAGAGTGTGAAGGAGAAAAAATACCCCAGGCTGAGGCAGCCAGCGTTGGCAAGTGCAGTGGTTAGAGCAAGAGGGGGCAATGCATAGTTGGGAAATGCCAAAATGTGGACCCTGTACGTGATTCAGCACTTACTCTGATTAAAAAAAAAAACCCAAACCCACAAAACCCCCAAAAAACCCAACCCCCAAGCTTAAATAAAAAGAGGTTATCTGTGTGCTGTGGCTGGCAGGCCTTTCTGGCATGAAGCAGGGTGGCAAATCTAGAGCTTCACTTGTTCTTTGGGATCTGTATGCAACATAGTGAGGCTTAACGGAAAGAGAGTCTGCTGGGGGAGTCCAGGTCTGCTGAGGTACAGGGGTATGGGCAGTGCTGTGTCCTCGGGTACTCCCTGGCTTGACAGAGCTGAAAATATGTACATGTTTTAAAAAAGGAAAAAAAATATGCTGTAAGCTGTCAGTGCTATTCACTGGAGTGATTATCACCAATGTTTACCTTCAGTTAATTTCCTTCTCTTTTTTTCTTTGGTACCAAGGGTTGCATGAACACCTTGAATCTTGTGTGACCCTGGTTTTGGTGGTCATGGCAAATGCTCCTCCTAAATGGTCCCCATTCCCAAGACGAGCAGGAGTTGAATGGGTGTTGTCCCCCCTAAGGAAAGATAGTGGCATTGTCGGCCTCTCCCTCCTCTGGTGTGGAGAGGTCTATCTGTCCATTGGTTTCACTTGTCCAAATGCCATATATTTTTAACTGTACTGGGCATCTCCTCTGCTGGAGGAGGAAAGACGTCAGATCCTGTAGGCTTCCTTTTCTTCTCGTGAAAGCAAGGTCTAGGTCCTTGTGGACCATGGTCCTTGAGCATGGCTTGAAAGGTGAGTAAGCATTTCTAGTCTCAGCGCCCTGCCCCCATTCTTTTTGAAGTGCTGCCATAAGGTGTAGTCAATCTTGACTGATTTTGATGCTCTTCAGGCTCCTTTGCAGGCAGAGATAATGGCACTGATACCATGATTCAGGGTGGTCAACTTCGCCTGACTTCAGGGAGAGAGGGTGGGGAAAAGAGTGAGAAACCATGTACCGTTGCCTCTGCTTTCCATGGTGGTTTTCTGCTACAGTAAGAGAAGAAACAGACTGAGCTTTGATTGCATCTTTTGCTACTTTTATTTTGCACCATAAGCAATTGGGTTGTTTAAGGGGGGGACAACACAGCAGCATATGTGTGAGTTTGAGTGGATGAGGAGCATGTGCTGTTTGGGTGTTAGGCTGCAGTGGTTTTGTGGATCATGCTCTGAGTTCCTGCATGCCACTGCTTCAGAAATCCTGCGGCAAAGTGTCCTTGGATTGGCATTAGAGGTCTGTCAGATTGTGTAGGGATCCTTTCATAGGTATAGCTCTATTTCCAAAGTCTTCCCAGTTATTTTCTCCTTCTATTAAATCTGCTAGTCTCATAGCTAAGTGCCCTTTGTGCTATCCTGTCCTGTCAGTGTATCTGCCCCATTGCTTAAAGCTACCAACAGAGGTAAGATCTCTGCTCCCCCCTGTGAGTCCTTTTGAATTTCCCTGTTTTGTTCTTCCACCCTTTAGGGCCTGTTATGATAATTTCTACCCTCCAAACTCCCTGCAGAGACACAAAAGAGATCCAGCTCCAGCCAAACTCTGCAGCAGATCTTTCTTTTTTTTTTTTTTTGGTCAACACTGATTCATTCAGGCCAAGTATGATTTGTCTATCTTTAGGTATGTGTTAGAGACCTCCTCAGAAACAGATGATGCATAGCGCGTGTTTGTAATGCCGTAAAATACGTGTCAGCCAGAACTAACAATCTGGTCCTTGCTGGAGTCATACATTGGAAGTTGGACTGAAGACAGGTCTCCAGCTCTTACAGCTCGAACAGTGGTCCATTTTGTAGAGAAGTCTGGCAAAGAAAATAAAATCTTACACTGCTGTTTCTCAAAGACATCTGTATTTTTCAGATTAGCAGGTCACTATGTGAACAGACATGCTGTGAGCTCTCATCCTTCAGTTCTTTCCAAAAAAGCAGTTTCGGCCAGTTACCCAGCCATGAAACACTTGATACCCTTTCCCTGGGGTAGAAAAGGTTCCTTTCCTTAGCAAACTACCTGGGCAAGGGTTTTGTCCTTCTGTTCAGGTGTGATGTTTAAAGACACAGCTCTTTGGAGGCTAAGAAGATACCATAGACACTGCTGCTTTGATTTCAGATGGGTTTTGTTAGATTTCAAAACAGTTTGTATGAAAGGGAGGTTAGTGCTGGAGAAAGAAGTTGCCCAAAATGCCGCTGGTTTATTTTTTGTTTTGACAATTATTATTTTTAATGATTTTTTTGTTTCTTTTACGCTTCTCTCTTGAGGGAAGTTGGTTTTTATCGTTGGTTGTGGACTTTTTTCTTTTTGATTCATAATCTGTGCTGCCTGTCTGTGAGGAGGAGAAAGCAAGAAGCTGCAAGACCTAGTAGTGGGAGCAAGCCTTTCTTTACTTTCTGGATGGGAAGAGCATTCCTGAAATCATTTCAGGCCCAAGCGTTGTAACTGAAAGCGAGGTCCTCTCTAGTGGGTTCTGGGTTGCATTGGATGATGCATTTCAAAGGCAAAGAGCTGCTGTGTAAAACCCACCACATCTCTGCCTTGCTGATCGGGCTCATGAAGCAGCCAAGCAACTCTGCTCATACCCGGGAATGCAAAGTGTTGCAACTCTGTTGGTTTTGGTAGCTGTGCAGGGAGCCTGGTGCCTCTATACGTGTCCTGTCCCATACCTCTGCTGTTAATTCCACTGGCTCTGTATCTGTGCAAGCGCCTTGGCAGGCTGAGTGTGGGTCTTGGTTTTTTCACATGTTCAGCAGTATGCAGTGCTTTGCAGAAGCCTGTGCAGTAAAACTGTGTTCTTTAAATTGCTCGTTATAAGTGTTTCTTAAAACAGCATTTTTGAGAAGTGCTTTTCCTTCCGAATCTGCATTAAGGGTCTTTGTTTCATGAGTGAGTGCTAAATTTTGGATTAGAAATTAGATTTCAAAAACTGGTTTTTGTTTCTCTTTGCTGAATTTATTTGTAGGTCTCTTGACTGAAAAAGGAAATTAAAGGTTGGGTTTTTTTCCCCATTTCTTGCCAAGGACTTGATCTAAGTTCAAACTTGCAATGCTTATAATTTAAAAAATTTAAGAGCTGTACAGTGGAACCTGCATTGTATGTGTGGTGCTGCTGGGGATGGTGTATGCCTTTAGATTCGGGTATTTGGTTAGGCATTTAGAAATGGAAAATAGTTATCATAAAGCTAACCTCACTGAATGTTGTTGCTTACATAGATCGTAAAGTTCTGTGGGTAGTTGGTCTGAAATGAGTGATTTCTATTTTGCAGAACGTAAATAAAATTTTCTCTCCTCTGTCGTCTTCCTGCCAAAATAATTGTTTTTCAGCCATTTTCACATGTCATGGGAAAGTGAGTACTTAAATGAGTCACATATGCTCTTGACCATAATGCAGGAATTGGTAAGACATCAAAACTTACATTGATTTTTTTTTGTTTGTTTGTTTTTATAAATAAAGGTAGATCAACATCAGACTTGGAGGGCAATTGCCTCTCCCTTACCTTGTTACCTCTCTCATTAATCACATCTCCAGTCCCATGCTTTCAGTTCATTTCTTTATTCTTCTCAATAAACTTTAATTAAGATCAGTGTCTCTACAGTCCTTGCGAAATGTAGATGAAAACTTCTTTAGACTGGGACTCCCTCTGGCGTACTTCTTAATGCCATTTTAAGGTGTTTCTGCCTGTCTCCAGTAGTGCAGAGCTGGGAATCACAGTCCAGTGAGTTCTTTTGCCAACATCTCCAGAGTAATCCCTGAAAATACTAGGTCTGTGGATGGTAATTCTATTAGCTGTTCAGCAAGCTGAGTCTGGAAGAATGCAGCTGGTGTACAGGAACGTGGGAAGTTCCCCATCTCTGCCTTTAATCCTGCTTTTAGAGGGGAAAAAAGTTATAGGCTAATGTGATTAGCTGTAATCCCATTCTTGCTTGGTTTTAGAAACATGTCTGATTCCTAAATCGCAAGCTAGTTCTGTGAAGTGCTTTCATGGAGAGGATGGGGAATTACTTTGGTACTCAGCTCATTTGTCTTTGAAAAAACACTGGAAGCAAGAGAAAAAGAAACTCTCATAGCTGGGAAATGAGAGTTGTAGTTTATGTTGCACAGTGTAATTCAGAAATCTGAAACCAAGAGCATGTAAATGGAAACACATGAGCACAATCCTTTCAGGTATCTAGGTATATGTATAAACACAGGCAAGGAACGACTTATGTGTACACTGCAAATTGCTCTTCAGGGCTTTGTAGGCCCAAAGGTTTACGTTGGGATCTTGTTATTTGCTGATACGCTGCTGCTGAATCTGGTGGTGTGGTTGGTTTGGTGTGGATTGGGGACAGAGCGTGTTCTAACAAAATCTGCAGCTTCTACCTGAAGTGAATGATCTGGGGACTGTTTTTTTTCCCCATGGAGGCAGTTGTTTTCTCTTTTAGTGATAAGGGAACGAAAGCGCTACTGTCTGTGGAAGTGCTTGTGTGAAGCGTTCGAAATGCTGTTGGCTGCTGCAGAGGGGCAGGACCCTCCGTGACGAGAGTGAAACACGTGGGGCCTGCTCCTGTGTGTGAGCACAAACAATGCAGCGCTCTGGGGACGAAGGGCATCATCTTCTTGTGGGAAAGGCAAAGTGCGGCCTGAGATCAAGGTCTTTCCATGCCATCATTTTCTTATAGCAAATTAGTTGTGTTCAAAGGCTCGGTGCTCCTCATGGGCCCTGTTTGGATAGGAGGGAGCGCTGCCCTCACAGGCCCGGCCTGTGTTCTGTTTCTGGGGGAGAGGAGGGAGAAGTCGGATAAATACCTTGTTCATATCTTTTTTGTTTGCTGAAGAGATTGGAAATAAGAGTGGCTGGTCTTGGAGTCAAATGCTGCCTGAACCCTCTGGAGTGAATGGCTCTGGGGAGGGATGAGCTCAGAGGACTGAACTTGTTGCTTTTTTTGTTCAAGCAGCAAATTTGAGATAGTGCAATTTAGAGACATTGTGTGAACTGAGGCTTTCCTTTGCCTTCCCATCAGGTTCCCCCGCCTCTTGTACCCTTTCTTGCTGGTGTGGTGTGGTGGCATCAGGACTGTGGGCAGGGTGGCCCCGGTGGCAGCTGCCCCGGGAGTCCCAGGGAAGGGAGGGAGCACGCAGGCACCGCTGGAAGGGCCACCTGGCCGCAGCTGTAACACAGCTTTGTAGTTCAGCTCCTGAAGGATGACAAGGTGGGAACGGATTTACTGAAAAGCAGTATTACTCCTTTTAGTTTCCTTTGTGAAGTTGGCCTTGGGTATTTGTCCTGTCACAGTAGTTCAAATGCTTGGGAGTGGTAGGAGAGAAACAATGCTGTAGCGATAAAATGCTGCGATACTAATCCTGTAAATTTACAGGCTTAGTCAAGCTGGTTTTGAGAGGTTGTGTGGGACTGCCTTGTTTACAAATAAAAACCATCACTTAGTTTAATTACAGTGTAAGGCATGCTGCCTCTCTTCCTCTTTCTTACAGTCCTGATGTTTTGGTATGTGGTATAACTACTGTGCTCCCTCAGGGCATTCTCTAAGGCCAGAAGATTTCTTTAGGCTATCAAATAAATAACTGAGTGCCTTTAAAACAACAAGAACAGAAACCCCGTCAAACCTCCCCCCACTATCAAATAATTGAAGGGAAAATTTTTGTTCTTTTTTCCCCTTTGAAATTGTATCATGCTCCATGGAGAACTTGGAAACACTAGATGAGTAACTAGATTAATTTAATCTTGGAGAAATGTAGTGGGGGTGTTTGGCAAAGATACTTTGAATTAGTGTTACACAGATATGTTTCGAAATTACTGTAACCCCTCTAGTATCCTTTCGCAGAGCGTGCCAAAATAGTTGCTCGGTGTGTAGTCAAAAAGTCAAAGAAAGTGTTAGCGTACAAAGGAAATGGGATATGATAGTGGAAAATTGATTGTCTCTGTAAAAAGTCTACATTTAAAACACTGCTGAGGAGACTGTGTTCACCCTTAATTACAGACAAAACTAAAGAGGAGTAATGACTAAGGGGAAAAAACAAGTTGGAAATGGAGGAGCTGGAAGAGAGGGAACAAAAAATGAAATGTACAAAACCAGGAGAGAGAATGCTGAAGGCAGGCTAAGTATTTTTGTACTGGGAGGGAAAAGTTTAACAGGAATAGGAAACCCCTATGACAGAAAATGAAAAACTGTAAACAGTGATAAAAGATAACTTCCCTGTGTAACTTAAGAGCATATGGGCAGAATTCATTGCATGAGGACATATCAAAGAAGCCTTTCACAAATGTAGGTCACGGTCTTCTGTTTCAGGAAGCCTTGGACCAAAGGGTATTTAGAGATAGGTGTTGTGAGAACCTAGAAATTATTTTTTTCCTTCTTTAAAGTAGAGGGAATTTCTCATGCTTTGCTGCATGACAGAGGTCTCTGCTGGGCATTAAGGGGATCACTCTGCTATGGTTGGATTTATTCCTGAAGTAACCTGGTATTTCTTACACTTCCACCTGGAATACCTGGACTCACCTCTGCAGCAGAAAGCAGTGCTATTAATGGGGCACAAATGGAGCTGCTGAGAAAATTCTTCCAAAGGTGGGTTTGGTTTTTTTTGTTGTTGTTTGGAAAGATAATCAATCTGCAGTGTCATGGCTTAACCCCAGCCAGCAACTAAGCCCCCACCCCAGCCAGTTGCTCACTCCCCCGCAGTGGGATGGGGGAGAGATTGGAAGAGTACAAGGGAGAAGACTCGTAGATTGAGGTAAAGACAGTTTAATAGGTAAAGCAAAAGCTGTGCACACAAGCAAAGCAAAATAAGAAATTCATTCACTGTGTCCCATCAGCAGGCTGGTGTTCAGCCATCTCCAGGAAAGCAGGGCTCCATCACACATACCAGTTACTCAGGAGTGCCATAACCCTGAACATCCCTGCCTTCCTCCTTCTTCCCCATCTTTATATGCTGAGCGTGATGTCGTATGGTATGGAATATCCCTTTGGTTTGTTGGGGTCAGCTGTCCTGGCTGTGTCCCCTCCCAACTGCCTGTGCCCCCCCAGCCTACTCGCTGGTGGGATGGTGAAGCAGAGGAGGCCTTGCCTCAGTGTTAGCACTGCTGAGCAATAGCTAAAACATCCCTATGTTATCAACACTGTTTCCAGCACAAATCCAAAACTAGCTATTATGAAGAACATTAACTCTTATCCCAGTCCAAAAAGTACACAGAAGAAATACCGAAATGTGGGAGAAGGCCTCTTCATGGTAATAGCAATGACAATTGAAAGTGGCAGCACAAACTGTACTAAAAAGTGTAGATTTTCTGCATGGGGAGGAAATTCCTTTTAAAGCAAAAGCTCTTTTAAGGATGAAGAGTCTCTTCATTTTATGAGTCCATGTTTAAGTACTGCAGAAAGCAACTTTATTTGTTCAAGGTTAGATGTGCTTATTTTATGGTATTCCACGGTAAGAGCTTTTCCCCAGCTAAGAATTGAGGAAGGCGACCTCACCAAGCAGAAAAATAATTATGACTGGCCGTTAGTGTCATAGAACATCTTATTCTTCATCAGTTCCTGTGTAATGTTTTAGCCCACATTCATGAAAAATGAAGACAGAAGAAATATATGCAGGTAACTTTTCTTCTCTGCATCTCTTGTTGAGAGTCCAGCCCTCCAGAAGCATCACTAAGCTGTGCAGCTCTGTACTGCCTTCCTCAGCATTTGCAGGAGTACCGTTTGGAAAAGATTTCACAAAAATCAAATTAACATACTGCCACAGTAAACAGTAGAGCATTGTTTCAGAGAGGTTATAAGGCACAAAAGATCCGTAAGTAGCGAATGAATTAGTCATAATCATTGAACAAATAGCTCAATCTAGAGGAACGGCAAGGTGGTCTTGACTTTGAGAATAAGAATGGCATTTGGAAATTTTCCCATGTGGGGTTTTAACAACACCTGAAGGAACTAAAATATCTGAAGTGAAATAGTCATACTTGCAAGGGATGTGGAATGGGTGGGATTTGTTCTCAATGCGGAGAAAGGCACTTGCAGTACAAAAGCACCTTGTGTTCACAATAGTGTCACACAGCGTAGTGAGGGGCGTAAGTTGCACATGGAGCTAACATAACATAGCCTTTTGCAGGAGGGGTTATCTTAACCAAAATTAAAAGGGTGTTTGTGAATGTGTAGACAGAGATGGGGGGTTTCATACTGGAGACGCAAAGTAAAGTTGTCTGGGAACACTGCTTAAAACATTTTCAGGAGCTATTACTCTCCTATATCTGAATCAGTGAAACAGGCATTACGCATACCTGCAGATAGCTTATGCAGTATTCTTCAGGAAACTCAGTTGTAAATCAGGCAGCATAAACTTGGTAAGCTGTGTGAGTTTAGCTTTGTAAAAAGTAAATCTGTGGGGATACGGGAGGAAGTGTGATTGGAGACTCAAAAGTGAAGGTGAAATTAAAGAGTTCCAACTTGTTTTAGGAAACAGTGTGAAACCTGAACAAGTACCTGAGGTGTAAGAAATAATGTGCTTCCAAGTAGCTGTGTAAGCTGTGTGTACCCCTTGCACAGGACTTGATGGTCTTTGCATGGGTTGTAGGAGAGGTCCTCCCTGTTTCCTGTGTCCGTTCACCTGGTGGTCGGCTGCCCTGCAGCAATGGGAGGTGCAGATCTACAAAAGCTTTAATTTTGCAGCAGCAATGTTAATTTTGGTGGACAAGGGAGCCAGTGGTAGCATGGCTGTGGAGAGGGGGACTAGACCTGTCTGTGGTACTCAGCAGCCGACTGGAAGAAGGATTTGCTATGGAAAGCATTGGCTTCTCACAGTCTCTCCATGCAGTATGTAGGATGTCTTCAGATCCCATTCCAGTGTGAAGGGGTGATGTGGCTACAAAGCTCACTTCTATCCATCTTGTCCCCCGTGTTTCATGGGTGCATTTCACAGTAGTGAAATGTGGCCACTGAATGACGGAGTAGTCTGACAAGGCACTTAAGAAAATACATTTCCTTTTGATGGGCTCTGAATAGGAATTTGGTCTAGAAATCCAAAAATAAGAATTAGATGACTCTAGGAATTGAAGTCTAGGACCAATCACTGGTGTTGCCCCATTACAAACAGAAGCTTTGTGTGTGAGCAGCTGCCTTACCTGGTGTTTAGCAGCTGGGGGACATGTACCACAGCTGAGGGTATAGGTTTCATCTGTACGTGTTGGCAGTGACCTATTAGATGATGTTTTGAGGAAAGCTGTTTTAGACAGGTTTTTAAAGAAAACAAACCCATGAGCTTTCTCTGAAACAAAGCCTTTCCTCATTGAGAGTGAGCCCAGCAGGCTGCTGTACTAGGAGTCAATTGTGTTCTTCAAAGTATTTTGTTTTCTTTTGCTTATTACTTTTCTTTGGCCCTTCCCATCAAATTGCTCACTTGAAATCCCCTGCTGTTTGTTTGTACCAATTGAATGAAATGGAAAACTGCTAATTATATCCTTATCTAAGAGTGCTGCCACTCTTTACTTAAGTGCTATTTGAGATAAAAAAGCCATGTTGTTGTACTTTTCAGTTGGACTAGTCTTGCAGTACAACAGATATATTTTGTGAATTATGTTTCTCTGTAAGCATTTATCCTTTTAATTAAATGTGTGGCAAATCAGCATGAAACAGAAGAGTTATGGCTGAAGAGAGCCAATATTATTATTTTTCTCTGCCAGTGTGGCTGTGTTGTGTATTTGACCTGTGGAGTGTTAGGGGACAAGAAAGTTGTCATCGCGCTTTGATTCCTTGGACCTTGCCAAACTTCTGAGGTCTAGCCTACAGACTAAGAAACACCCATCCCCAAAACCAGCAGGTGGCTGAAACACACACAGTGTTGAAGGCAACTCAAGAGCCAGTGTAGCACTCTTGGGAGAGCCCTGTTGTATCTGAAGAACACTCTTTGTTTCTCTGGACAAGCTGTGCCCCTGTCTCCTAAAACACTGGGAACAAAAATTCTCTTTAATTGTTCATGCCTTTATTTACTATCCTATTCTGTGACCACGATAAATCAGTATGTATTTTACAGCCAGGACTGGAATACCAAACCTTGAAAGAAGTTTTTCATTATCTTCAACCTGTGTTCCTTTTTTGCCCTCACTTCTTGAGCCTTCAGAATAGTCATTAGCCTTACCAAAGTCTTAACAAGGAACAAACTTCCAATGGACTAAAAAAATACCAACGGAAACCAAGCTGTGCTAGAATAGTACGTGTTTCTAATAAATGCTTTGGAGGACAGAGCTGTAGGAATTCCTGAAAACTACATATGCTTTGAAAGTAGTAGACTCTGTCCAGAGCAGTAGTGCCATTATGGGAATTGTGTGGGTTACTTTATACCCAGATGTGTTCCTGCAGACAACTGGTGAAGTGCTAGAACACTGTTTTTAGCAGGAACATCTTTCATGTCTTCCCATCATCTTCCTAGCCTTGGTCCTTCTGAGTTATTTTAAAACAAGCCCCCCCCCCCCCAAATTCCAGAACAAAAACAAAACAAAAAAAGCTTTACAAAGATGAACTTGGGAAATCAAACTTGTTTTAATTCTCTTGGATATGGATAATGGTAGAGATACACATATGCATAATGGTAGGGATATCCCTCGATGTGTGTAATGGCTTTATGGCCTGGTTTGTAATTATACCCTGCTCTCCTGTTTCACCCCTCTTGTTCCTAGTGTGCCCTTTCTCCCATCGTCTCATCAGCTAGGGCCCTTCTTGTCTTATGACATGTCCCATGTTCTACCAGTAACTTGGTTCTTTATGGTGTGTCTGCATTTAGTTTGAAGTTTTCTGCATTTGTTAATTTCTGAAGAAGTATGTGCATACCTCGTGAAAACACTGGGCAATGTTTCAGCTCTGTCAGCTAGTCTCGTAAAAGATGCCATTGCTCTCTGGAGACCTGATCTCACTAATATTATTTTGATAGTGGGCTATTTTAAGCCACAATCAAAAATGAAATAACCCGCTTGTTTGGTTGTTAAAAGAAAGGCATACCACAGACTTACTGTAAGTCTCTTGGAAAAAAGCCAGTAGGATTAAGTGCTGTCTGTGTACTCCCAGATGGTGCAGCTAGCAAAAGATTACACTTAGAGATTCTGTGAAACAATCCTAGTTGCCCAGAAATAGTTATAATATGTGGGATGCTTGAACAATATTAAAACAACTTTTTTCTTAATACTGTAGCTCCCACTGTCAAATGTAATTGTCGTATCTCCAAATTTTTATGATCCTTATTTATGCTGCATTTTTAAGATCCTGTTAAAACCATCAGAATTTACTAATTTCACAATATGGTGGTATTTGTTGGGAGTGGAACACTGATGTGGTTCTTACAGGTTCTGTTTCTGCTACACAAAGAAAATGGGTATTTTCCTCTTTTATTCCAGTTTCAGAGTCAATTTCCAACCATTGCTATCGTACCTTCTGTTTGTCTCAGGACCTGGCAGAGGGATGGGAAGTGTAGGAGGACAAGCAATTGATGTTTAATCCTTCATATGTTTTCTAATTTATACTAGGGCTGATTATACATGCATCTAGAGCAAATAGGCATGCATACATATTCTAAACGGAGATACATTATGATTTTCCTGCTACAGACACACACTGTATCGTCTTCCATGGCCTCCGTGGTTTGGGCCTGGTAAAATTCCTTATTATGCATTTTCACTTCTGCACTGTTCTTGCAGATGAGAAAGCTTTGATCAAGATTCAGTGCTTGAGAAGTCTTGTTTTCGTAGGAGATTTTGTCAAACTGTCACTCCTTAGGTCAAATTTGGGCATTTCTTATACTGAGTAATTAAAAATGCTGTGTAAACTGCAGAATTCCCTTAAGTGGTTTTGATAATTGAGCAGCTGAGTGATCATTTTCTATGAAGGTTGTGATGTACCAAATGCTCTGTTTAAAAAACAGAAATAAAAACCCCTGCGGTGTTGTGAGAGCTTTGTTGTCACTAATGCAAGAGCATTGCTGCTGCTTTGTTACAGGTCTCAGTTTGGCCCTTGTGTCTTTTTGGTCCCTGTAGGCAAGGTATCTGCTTTGCAGAATTGCCCTTTATTCCAGGATCGAATGCCTGGACAAGTCTGATAGCTGCTCCCAAAGGGTGCTTTGGAGGTTGCCCGACTCACTGGTGGCATTTGCCAGCGGTGGGGAGTACTGTATGCAGTTCTTTTGTTTGGGGTGAAGGTTTCTTGTTTTTCTTTTTGGTATATTAAGAAAAGGTTAAAAGAAACATCTCCGTCTTCACATGAAAGATGTGTATCTGTAATGACAGCGAATTATTTCCGTACTGTTGAGTGTTTCCTGCTTTGGTAATTATTGTGTACCAATGCTGTCAATGGAGTTGCTGCCAAATTGGTTTGTAAATCTGCAGAGACTGCAGCTAGCAAGGGAAGTCTATTAAAATAACACAGACTTGGTTTACAGGGTTTCTTTCACATTTTGAAATTTCCAGGTTGCAGAGTACAGACACAGAGCTTACTACTTCATGCTGTATTTTGAAGTCATAAACCATTCTTATCACTGCAACAAAATTCAAGGTGGCCATCGTGCTCCCTGTGATGAGAAGGGAAAACTACAGGGCCATGCCCTGTCCTGCATCCACTCCCATTGGGTAAGTCACTTCCAGAGCATGCTTCTGCAAAGCTGAAAAGTCTCAAGTTATCAAGCTGGTGTGCTCTGAAAGAGAAGAGAGTAAAAGACGAGACGGTGCAGCAGGTTTTAAGAGATGAATCACTGCTCAGTGTAAGTGGGCAGAGTGGAAGGCTTTAGGGTTTTGATAGTTTGGGCCCTGTTTTTAGGTTGAGATGTCTATGAAAAGATACCCTGTGCTTTACAGGCAGCCTGGCCATATCTCTTCGTTGCATCTATAACATGCCCTAGAACTGTAGGGTGGGTAGGATTTTGCCTCCACATATCACATGGCGGGGGCACTCGACAATGTTCTGGTGTCAGCATCCTTTAAAGGATGTTGGAAGAGCTGCAGGGTGAAGACAGCCATGGAAGTTATTCCAAAGATGGAGAAAGTGCCTTACAGCAGGAGACTTGAAAGTAATCTATCTAGTTGACAAAAAAAGGTTGAGAAATTATCTGATTAGAGTTATGAAAATATTTATGGGGGAAATATGTTATGAAGGAGCTCTTTTTATCTAGTGAAGAAAACCAGAAAAAGAGCTGAGGCCTATAAGCTAAAACTGTGCATTCAAATGAGAAGTGAAGCACAGCTCTTCTGTGGGGTGGTGGGTAGTTCAAGGCTCTGTCAGGGAAAAGGGTGAAGCACCTGTCTTGCAGTCCTAACTTGACAAGTGAATACTCCAGGGAGTAAATGTTTTTACAAACACAAATGATTTGGGTTGATCCTGAGATATTTCAGTCACATATTGATCAGTGGTAGATTAGATAATTGACGTCTGGCTGCAGAACTTTTTGCAAATACACTTTTTAGAATGCCTTTATTAAACAACACTATTCTCATAGCAATTGGCTATATAGTTTATAGCACTTGGCTAAAATCTTTTATGTATAACTACTTGGTGTTGCTTACACTACTCTGATTAGAGAGTCTGGCAGCCTTATTAGTAGCTATGGAGATGGTCTGCACTTTCCCCCATTTAGAAAAGATTATCTCAGATGGGATTGTAATTAAGCAGGTAGCCAATTAGCTGAGCAGTGGCTGAACCCCTAAATGCTGTGTGTGTACATACAAAAATAGGTGTGCTGGGCAGTCCTGGTACCTGGTGATAAAGCTGTAAAAGTCTGAGTTGTAGAATAGCATTGGAGAACCAGCTGGGGAGTGATGTGGTGGCAGTGATGCTTGCAAGGTTGCCACTTGCAAAGGGGCAGCCTTCTCAGTTCAGAGGAACAGCAGCCCACAGTTTCAGACGAACAAGGCTGAGATTTAACTGTGGTTCTTGAAGATGGTTTCTTCCAACTGGTCTGCAAAATACCTGAAAGGATTCTGCAAAAGCATATCTTTGACGGTTTACAGTCTTGAAAAAAAAAATCTTAATTAGGGGGAGCCTGTACTTGGAGCATTTATATTGCTCCTGGGGTATTTACTGTGTCTTCACATTTACCCTGGTGCTGCTTTGACTGCTAGAAGAACACTGACTTGTATTTTGATTAATTCTGATTAATCAAAGGCGAGCGTTTGCGTCACCACATTTCCTTCTCCCTTTGATTTCATTTTATTTGGCCTCCAAGGAGTTATAAAATATCTACCAGCTTTCTGCAGTATCTACATAAATACTTAATTGTGAAGTGACTGTATTAATATAATTTCTTATTCCTTCTTTTAGTTTAATGTAGATATGTCGTTTGCTACCATGTGCAATGAAAAGAAAAGCCTGCTAAATTTCATATATAAAGAAAGCAACGATCCCCATGAGAAAAAATGTGTAGGGATCTTTGTGTCTCCCTCTCTCTAAACATATATATGTAACCATAACTGTATGAGTATAGATATATAAAAGACGTATCTCTGTGTGAATGTCTGTATGTGTGTATTTATATATGTAGATACACACATGTTTTAGAACAAGTTTCCATCAAGATGTGACAGACCGTGCGAATCAGCTATTTGGAGACCTCACATGTGCTGAGCGCGGAGAGAAGCCTTTCAGGACAGCTAGCTGGAGTCAGGGCTGACGTTTTAACTTGCCTGCTCTGCTTAGTCATACCTTTGTGCTGTCATTGTAAAGATCAGTATTTTACCTTACTCTAGAGAATGGGGGTTGGAAATAGCATGAATGGGGTGAAGAGATCCAAGTGCAGTATTCCTTGCTTGTTTCAAGATCTGTATTAAAAGGAAACTGATTTTATGAAACAAACAAAAAAAACCCACCTAGCTTTATGGGCAAGATGAAGCCCAGTGATTTGAAGGACAGATGCATACTTGTTTATCCTGTCTCTCAGGGGTTGATCCATGGCTTGAAGTTCTGTAGAGGAAATTTTCAGCCAAACTTGTCCATGGAGCAGGGCTCTGAGTTGAATACTCGCAGATTTCTTGAAAATATCTTCATTCATCTGTTTTCTTTGGCCAGGCCTGATTGTCAGTCAGGATGGGCATATTGGCCAGTGAGTCAGCTTAGCTGGAAATTGGGCGTAACACAAGCTGACTCTTCCCCTGCAAGGAAGGATGTGCAGAAGTACCTGGAAATAATCTCAGAAGATTAAGTGTTGTTTCATGAGAGAAAGGGAGAACACAGGGAAGCTATAGTGATAGCTGAGACAGACAGGTATGGTGTTACTGTGCTTCAGGATGCGTAAGGATGTGAGAAACCAAGTTTCATTAGCTCTGCTGCTATTATTCCAGTCCTCTGAAATGCAGAGGAGACAATGAAGCCATTTATTGACCTTCACAGGAGCATCAATGCCCTGGTTCATAACTATTGATGTGTTAAAGCGAGGGCCAGTTGATACCACAGAGCAGAAATAAAACATCAGAAATATGCTTTTTTAGCATTATGTTGAAGTGTAATCTGTTCTTAATGGACTTATTTTTATAACTTGCAAGGATGTGGATTTAAAAATATTGATTATCGGACTTCAGTGGGTTTAAATGAAAAGATTCTTTATATGCTACAAGGTAAGGAAGAAAGAATACACATTTTGTGTCCTGATTTGTTTTACGGTGATAAGAAAATGCAGAGATTGCTGCTTGCCTTCATTTCTAAGGTGGTTTTTTTTTTACAATGAACAGAAGTTATAAATAGGGAAAAATAACGCTGAAAAACAACTCCACAGAAGTAAAAAGTTAGTAATAATTGCTTATAATTACTTCTATTAAAATACTTTGTTCCAAAATGCTCTTTGGAGCATTTATTTCTGAACTTAGACATCAGCTAACTAGAAGCTTAAACAGTTTTGCTAAGGGTGTTTTTTCTTTTTATTTGTAGTACTTATTTCTTGTGGGGTCCGTAGATAATTTTGAACACTGATGTTTCAGTTGGTTTCAAAAACCATTGTCTTATGCAGCACCCAGCACTTCCAGCTTTTAAAAGCAAGTTAGCAAAATATGCAATAAAATCCATATTGTCTGTGCTAGTCTTTTTATGAAAATTTACCAAAGTTGATGACATCCATCATCTAATACAACAGTAGTAAGGATTTGAAAGTTTCATGCTGCCAGTCTTTGAAGTCTGAACACCAGGGATGTTAGGTTAAATCTGATCTCCAGTGGGATTTGGCATTCGTGGCATGTCTAAATTTCAGATAAGCTGCAGTTCTAATGTTGCCTTTTAGAAATTCATTTACAACAATGGAGTTGGTTGTATGATCTAAGGCAAAGATGTTGCTGTGTTTTTCTGCATTGTCTTGCTATTCTTTGCCTCACACAGAAGGCTGGGATGTGACTTTTTGGGGGTTGACGGGGATTTTTTCTGATAAATTACTGAGTATCAGAGTTTGCAATCCAGATGAAATATTGATTATTCATATGAGTTGTTACCTTAGGGTTTAATTCTGCTTCTGTTAAAGTTAGTGAAGTGGCTCTCCTTTGGGTTTGCTGTTTGAGAAAGTGAGTCTTTGGGAATATATATGACTTGAAGGGGGAGGTTCTGAAATAATGAATCTCTCCTGTGTGTATATCATTAGTCCGGTGTAAAGGTGGTTTGACTTTCAAATAAGATAATTCTCTAGATATGTATTTATCTATTTGATCCATGTAAGGAAAATTTTTATGAACATGGGGAAACCTGGGGATAAGTATTTTATACCTGTATTATGTGAAAAATCAGTGTTATACATGTAGTAGCATCTGTTCTAGTCACTGTACATGAATCCTCAGTGTTTCTGTTGGTTTTTTTTTCTTCTTCTTCCCCTAATGGATTGCTATTATAAAGCGAGTGTTTAATAGTGAATTTGGAAAGGATGTATGTGGCCTAATATTAAAGTCTGAAAGCTATACAGAAGCATAATGTTAATTGCTCTCTCTATAAGTGATTCTCTGTCTTGTGTCATTGGCTTGGCTCATGTGAGGCTGCTTTTGTTCTTTAGGGACCTTCCCTGTTGTTGGGGTGGTGTCTTCCAGTGTGGGCTTGAAACCAGCCTGCTGTGCATGCTAAATTACAGTCTGGTACACAGCGTGACATTTGATGTGCGAACGTGGGGTGTGTTATGTTGCTGGAGGGCTAACTGTAGAAAGTCAGAAGCCCACCCTTTTTGTTTTGTTTGTCCTTAGATCTCTTTTGTTTTAGTAAAAGTGGTAGAGTCTCTTGAGTTGTGACCAGAAGAGCCACAACTGACTTGGAAAGGGCGGCATAAGGGAATTAGTGCTAGGAGGTGTTTGGGAGGACTTGGGTGACAGACAGCACCGTTGTAGCTGTTGGTGGCTGAGGACTGACTCGTGGCTGTCAGGGGCTGGAAACCCTCCGGGTAAGGTAGGTGTATGTGTTGGTTCTGCTGTCATGTGCTGGGGTTTTCCCTCGTAATGCTTTGTCCTTACTGCCGAAGTAAATGCTACCCTGATGTGAATGTGAGGGTTTCTCCTGGGGGCTGGAGAAGGTGGAAGGCCCTGGCCAGCTCAAGCGTCGTGCTCTGGTTGTGCTCTTAGAACTGGTGAGAGGAAAAGCTTCTCATCGAAGGCAAAACATGCCTAAAATCTTAACTGTTGGTGCCAGAGACCAGGAAAGGATTGCAGTTGAGACTAGTGCTGTGGTTATAGTGGGGAATGTGGCAGGCCTGACGGAGTGAGAGGAGATGATGAAAAGTGTGGCTTGAAGGGGTGAAGCTCCCCCTCCAGGCTCCCCAGGTTGTGTGGCTGCGTGGTCCCCACATGTGCGTGGAGGCTGTTAGCCCCTGGGATCCAGCACCAAGCAAGTACTGTGGTAACCATCTGATAAACTGTAGGGTTGGAGGCTAGAGTTTAAAAACAAACCCATGCTGGGAAGTATTCTCTTTTCTTTCCACTGCACATCCAGCTAACCTGGTATTTTGTGTCAGAGCGGAGACGCGTTTTGAAGATGCTTCAGAATGCATGGGTGAGCCATGCCCGGCCCAAAATGTGTTCATGTCACCTCTTCAGCTGGAGTGAGAGCTCTGACCAGGGCTGTGGGGTGCTATACGTAACTGAACAGGAGGAGGAAGGGGAAAAATTTTCCTAGAAGAAATGGGCCATGTTTCTCCTAATACAGAATGAAGACAAATAATTAATAATAACTAATAATATATGTAGATGCAAGTAGTAAAAAGAGAAAACTGGGCAGCTGCAGATGTAGGAGGTAAATGGAGTGGCTCATGGAAGCCTTGCTTTGGTCAGTAGTGTCTGAGGCTTGGGTGATGGCCATGGGAAGGGGAAGGAATGTGATGACCATGAGCAGCGGTGGTGGCTGACAGAAAGGTGTTGGTAAGTGTAGCAAGCAGCTGTTCTGTGGGGGTGATCAGCAAGCTGGGTGGATGGCCCGGTGATTGCTAGACTGGTTTGCTAATCACCCTGTTTGTTCAGTCTGTGCTGGAAAAGTATGTTTCAGAGCTGCAGCAATCTGTTACTTTAACAGCAAATAAACTGGTTTGTCCCTTAAGGGTTCCTCTGTAGAACCTTGCAGGAGCTGTGCCAGCTGAAAGGAGAGGTCTTGCTGCAAAGAAGTTGCATCTGCTTATTCCGCCTTGTTTTGGGGTGAAGGGGTTGTCCTTCATATTGCAATGCACAAGTTAAACACCTTGCCTGACAACAGATGTGTGATGAGATAGCAAAAGCAGAAAGACAGAGAGGAGAGCAGTACGATGCAGAGCTACAGGAGCAAAATTAGAAATGATCTGACTGAGGTGAGGTGCTAAAAACTTAAGTCTGTTAATGCTATTGCAAGTCTGCAAGGCAGACTGGATGGAGGAAGAGACTGGGTTTGCTGTCATTAAAGAGCCGGGGAGAGAAGAAGAGGAAGCAAATGGATGCAGAGTGGGGAAAGAATGAGCGGCCATGTGGTATGCATTAAAATAACTTGAAGGTGATGCACACAAATGGGGAGGCAGCCTGGTGACTGGCACAACCAAGTCAGCAGTGATGCCTTGCAGGCACAAGGCTTTTGCTGTAGGCAGTTCATGCTGTTGAGTGGTGCCATGGCATGGGCTCCAACCCAAATGCTGCGGTTGTTCGGGCTCACTGGGAGGTTTGGGACATGCCATCTGGTGCTCTCAGGCAATGCCTTGGTGCAGGTCTCCAAGTCTCTTCTAGGCTGTTTATGAGAAGATGACTATGCACCACTACAACAGCTGCTAAGTCTGCCATGCTTTGCGATTTGCCCTCTTCTGGGTTTAGTTCAGAACAGCCATATCCTCCTCATGACTTGTTCTTGCCTTGAAATCCCCATAAAGCTTAAGAGCTTTGAGGTCAGAACAACTGCTGTGAAAACATGTCTAGGTGACTGGGGTAGTGGTGGCAAATGAGTTGACAAATGGAGTGGAGGGCCTCAGAAGTCTGTGTTGGTCTCACATGAAGTTGGGGGGAAAAGTATTCTTTCATACCTTAGAAGTCCAGAACCCAATAGGATTTATAACTTACATTGCAGAGAGCTGTGACAGGAATTTCTGATTTATGTAGTACTTAGTCACTTGATTTCAGTCTAGTTTTAGAAAGTCTTAAAGAACAGATGTCTTTACTCATTCAAGATACAGAAAATAATCTCAAATTCTTGTTAAGAAGAATACAGGCCACAGATAAACATTCATCAAGCCGTGAATTAATTGTTTTTTGTGTAAGTCTAATAAATGCTTGAGGGAACTGACCTGAACACTTTTCTGGCTATTAGTAGAACTCAGATCATTAGCTGGTCCATGGAAGCAGGAATAGACTTAGAGTACACCACAGAAGTAAATCCTTGAGTGGGGACTGTTTATTATGAAGAGGCCCCTGTTAGATGACTTGATTTGTAAATATCTGTAGTAACTACTTAAAAAAAAATAAAATTCTTTGTTTAAACTTGAGCAGACTCATAGTCGACACTAAATCTGTATCTGAGAGTTCAGTTCCTCCAAAAGAGTAATTTCTGTATCTTCTCCAACTGAAAAATTTGAAAGACAGTATTTTTCTGTCTTTGAAATGCTGTTAATCTCAAGTAGGAATAAGTCTGAGACAAAGAACTGTAACAACTTTTAGTCTCACGAAGCAGACTAGTTATGATAATCGGTTGTAAACACTGATAAAAACATCAAAACTTTAGCTTAATACTGTACTTGGGCCCATCTGATGACTTGCAGGGCTCATGCCGCCTCTTTGCATTATCCATACAGACAGTTCTCTGCAACAGTCAGGCACTTGTCCAAGGATCATCAATTGAGGTTCACCAGCGGTTTCCACTGAATTTGCTTGTGTTTCCTTACATATATTTAACTAGTATTGTTAGTTTGTTCTTTGACTAGAGTTTCTGTGCTTTCTTCTATAAAAATAGTTTTTCAGTTGTTGAGTGTAAGGAAGCTTGGCCATTTGTTTCAATGGAAGCAGGATATGGCCAAGACTAGCTGTGCGTGTCCAGAATGTCAGTCTGCACATGCAGTTGTTGCATCTGAATGTCAATTTATGTAGTCAGCTAAAAACGTAACCTAATTACATGGTTCAGTGAGAGATTGTGTAGTACAGCTGTAGCTAGTGAAATCCTATGTGAAAGGAACATGCAATTTGAAAACAGAATCATCATCTGTAAACCCAAAGAAAAAAAGAGCTAAGTAAGGATATTTTTTCCCCAAAAAACTGCAAATACAATGATACGGCACTTCAATGTAGACTCTACGTACATGATGTGAGGGTGGGTTTTTTTTGGTTGTTGGTTTTGGTGGTTTGGGGTTTTTTTTTGGCTAGAGAGCAGTGACTGGCTTATAGGTACTGTCTCTTTGCTGGAAAAACTTTGGTCCAGTATTTCAGTTTGAGTGTATAGCATTTCTGGGAGTCAAAACTCTGGAACCGGTGCTTTGTAAAGAGCCTGGTATAAGGTCTTACAGGAACTCAGTTTTTCAGATATTTAGGCAGTATTACAGGGGAAAGATGAGTAGTTTTGGAGATTTTGGGGACATCTTCTTTGCCGGTTGGTGTGTCGTGGGAAAAATCTTTGTAGGATCAGTGTTTCTGTGTAGCAGCTGTAGAGAAACTGGTATCGCTTCTAGAAAAGAGATGCCTTGTTAGATAAATTTTCAGCTTAGTATGTGATGTCTTTTGGAATCTCTTGAATAAATTGTTTTTTAAAGCTCACTCTATTAGCCCACTGGTCTCCAAAATGGGGTGTGCAAGATGATCCTATGGGGTGCAGGAATTAAAACACTAGAACTTCAGTGATACGTGTATATGATTTATAAATAAATACACATATATTGTGGGTGCATAGTCAGTTTTTTTTTTTTTATTGATGGGATGTACAATCAGGGTAGAGACCACTGTTCTGGACAATAATGTATTGCCTCAAAAAAATACACAGATTAAAAAAATGAAGTCTTGTCAAGGACTTTTTCCTCCTTGTGGGTAGTTCGCATGTTGTCCATCAGCTTGGTAGTCAGTTGACAGAGTATGTGCTGTAGTTACAGCAGTAGCTACCATTTTGTTCTTCCTATAATAGACAAGCTCTGAATTAGAGTTTTATCACTAGCAACAAAAGTTGAATTCAAAGGAAGACTTTAGTAGAAATTGTTTAGGTTTTCTTCAGTTTTATTTCCCTTATTCAGGACTGATCACATAGTGTGTGGCTCAATAGCATCGGTGCGCTCCAGCATCAGTTATAGCATATAGAGAAAATGTCTTTGGTCAAAAGCATTTCAGTGTTGGTTGTGATAACTGGAAAGCCCTGGTGGAGAGGGGAATGGTGCTTCCTCTGCACTCTGTGTGTGGGTGCTGCTGAGCCTCTGTAACATCTGGGCCTGAATTATGTAGACATTTTAAATAAAAACCCAAAGAAACCAAAATGGCTATGCAGGGTTCAGTAGAGGTGCTGGTAAAAAAAATATATTTGTATTTTTTTATTATTTAATTTTAAAATACTTTCATTTACTGGACCTGACAGGGTCGCTTCTTCCCTTCTTGCTCTGAGGGTGTGCACCTTCTGTGCAACCATCATTCTCGGTCTTCTTTGCGTGGATGGAGTGTCTCGGCTACTTCAGGTGGCTGTCACCTCTACACACATTTATGTTCTAACCCAAGAACTTAAAGCCTTATGTTATGTTTCAGCATGTTATTGGGTTAACAGAAAAGTGCTGCTTTCTCTGTCAAGGATGAATCATTCTGACCCCCTTTCTGTTGCACCAGCTAAGGCTATCGTCATATCAGGGCCACTCTTCTTCCTGCATATTTGCTCTTCCCCAGATCTTTCTGTGGTCAAGAATGGCAGGTGTGAGAGAGGGAGGCCGGGATTAATTGCATTGTTTCACTTGCACATTGTCCTTTGGAAAAGTGGGTGAATAAGCCAAATCCTTTCTCTTCTAAAGCTCCCGTTGTGACTTGAGGCAATGTTGTGAGCATCCTGATCACAGGTGGCAATCCCATTACAAGTGGAAATTCCCTTGTTTTGCAGAGTGCTTGTAGTTAATGAAAGTCCTAGTTCTTGGGGTTTATTTTGTTTTATTAAGGTTATTTCCTTTACAAACTCAGCACCTTCAAAATAAAGAGTTTCTGATCTAGCTCTTGTTGCAGAGAATTTGAGAGTGTCACAGAAAAAGACGTTACTTCAAAGCAGGTGCATCTTTGTACTTCTGAACATTTTTTTAAGGTGTGGGAAACATCCATTTTCACAGCCCTTTCTGTGGGTAGTTGCTTACTTTATCTAATGCACATTTTTTCTTTTATGTTGCTCTATCCCTCCTTGTCCTGTAGCCACAGGTACCCAGTGTTTGCAGCTAGCTTACATCCCTGCATCCTCCCTGTCAGTGTGGGAAGTCACAGCCAGTGAGCGGTGGTACGCTATCACTGGCTGCGTTTGTGATACTAAGGAAGCTCAGATAATATCCTTGGTAGTTTGTTTGATCTCTTTTGCCTAGGACTTGTTAATAATGATTAATTACACTGCTTCTTCAGATCCCTAGACTATGTATTACTTTTCCCCTTATGCTGGAGAGTGAGCGTAATAGCGGCATTTGAGACTGAACGGTCTACTCTATTAGTGTTAGACACTGATTAAAGAAATCTTAATCTGGGGGTTGTGAAATGGTTAGAAAGATGAGGTTTTATCAGGAATTTGTGTGCTAACAGGTGTTAGGACTGGCAGTAGGACTGTGGCTGTAGATCAGTCTTTACTGTGCTCTCGAGGGAATACTTGTATGGTTATTTCAGAAATCCTACATTTCCTAGGGAGGAACCTGTTACCCTAACTGACATCTAGTAGTTCATTTAAGAAAACAAAAAAGGATGTGGGACAAACTAATGTATGTCAGTACTTTTTAAACACCTATTTTAAAGGCTACATTAAAAAAAAAAAAAAAAGAAAATGAAAGGAAACTTTACGAATTTATCTGAACTTTTTATTCATAGCTGGCTGAGTAATTATGCTGTGACCCAGCTTTTGTATTGTAGATTTGACCTGATTATTGAATATTTTTTCTTTAATTCTACAAAGCATCCCTACTAGCTATCTACTGACTTCACTAACGACATTCCTCTTCTCCTCCCATTTTTTGTGAAGTCTGGATAACTGATCTCTGGCAAAAATTGGCTGTAAGTTCCAGTTGTGACTGTCGCTGACCTTGCCAGAGTTATTCTGTAGGATTTCCCTGGATGTGTCTGTCTTGTACTACCACAGCACTCTGGTATTAATAGGTAGGTAACCAGGCCAGAAAAACATTGCAAAGGTGGAGATTTATTTTAACCTGCACAACTAGCATTTTTATGAGTTGGCACTGGCAGTTCAGTATTGGTTTTAATACAGCTGAGTTCTTCACTTACCTTATATCTTTTAACTGGCTTAAACTTGTTTAACTGTATGGTGAAAGACCCATCAGAAGAACCGGAAAGCCTTGTTCAGAGAGTCTCTGGCTGATGTAATACGCTGAGCTGGGACCAGCTGGGCTGAAACATGGGCCACTACCTGAGGTTGCTGGCCTGCATTTCTGCAGAAATCCAGATTTTGCTGCTGCTGCTTGTTTGACTGTTACTGCTTTTCTTGACTAGCTGGCATCAAGTAGTCTTCGTTGTTGCTGTCTGCTTTATGTTGATTACTAGTAATGATACTAATTTAGCTTTGAAACTCAGCATTTCTTTTTATAGCCTAACACCATTGTTTTTGGAACAGAGGCAGCTTAAAAAAAAAACAAAACGTAGAGAGAAAACAAAAACCTTCTTCCCCCAGCATTTGTTTTCAATCGGAAATTTGCAGATGTCCTCCAGGATAGCTCTTCCCCAGCATGAAGCAGTGCCGTGCAAAGCGTGAAGATTGCCTCCTGTGTTTGGCCTTAGCTCCTGCTTATAGCCAGCTGCAGGCTTCCTAAACTGGAGTGAAATTCAAAGGGAATTAAGAGGCTTAGTGACAGATCCAGATCATGTCAACCCTCAAGGCATGTCCTGAGTCTATACTGAAAAGCCCAGTTGGCAGAACTAACGTGTCATGACTGTGCATCTCCAGTGAGCAAATAAAAAAGTTGATTCAGCTGTTTGGCTGGGCATGGCGAGGATAGATGGATAAACTCTGTGTAGACCAAACTTGAAAGAGTAAGTTCCATGTATCTATTTTTATGTAGCTGATGACGTCAGCTTCCTCACTGGTCATGCCTACCTGCATCTGAGATTCTGTAGGATTTGGTATTTTTATACTAGGAGGCAGTTCGTGTTGTGTGCTGCTTTGCAGAAATGCTGATAGTGACAGGTGAAGTGCTTAAGTGTCAGTTGCTGGCTGCTCTGGTGTATTCCCATGTCCCTAGCACCAATTGTTATATGGCAGTTGGCATATTTTCAAAGGGCGTTTTCCAGTCAATTTTACATGTTCAGAGCGGTAATGTATTCCAGCAGGAAGAAGTAATTGTAGTGAAGGAAGTTTCCGGCAGCTCTACACTTGCATCGTGCCCAGGCCTGTGTGTGGGATGGAGGGGCAGTGGCACATATTCCCAACATATTCCCAGGCACAGCTTGTGGACTGGTCCAGGGAACTCGCAGCTACTTTCTTCTTCCCCAACAGATACAGAAGGGATCCTAAAACCCAGCACTGAAGTTCGTGGCTTGGAAGAAAAGGACCATGATTCTAAATAAATCTGATTTATTTGTTTATTGTTTTATTTTTACCTCTGTTTTGCTTGCTGTCCTTACAGGTGGAAACAGTCCTGAAAACTTTTTGCTTGGCTTTATGTAGCTACTGCATGGGTATTGCTGGGAGGGACAGAAACATGGAAGGGGAGAAATGAGCCACAAATGGTTTTTTAAGATAGTAGTTTGTATTGTTTGGATGGTTTGGGGACAGATTTGTGTGTGTACATTGATTTTTTTTTTTTTTTTTTTTTTTTTCCCAACCTGCTTACATAGTATCTCTATGCTGATCTGCTTTTAGTCTGTAAATGCATCTAAGTATTTACGCTTGTCATATATAGTTTATTTCTTGAAATATCTTGCCTAACTTCATTATTTGAATAATACGAAAGATAAAGTTCCCTTTTCAAGTCTTTGTCCATGGCTTATTATGGAAGCATTTACATGTAAGCATCAGAGTGTGTATGTGTGTTGGGGGTTAGGGGGAAGGAGGCTTTTTTCTTCAATAACAAGAATACACCTGCAAACAGGTACGGAGATCTGAGTGCTTCCCTGTCTGAGCTCAGACCAGGGGTCCTCAAACTACAGCCCGTGGGCTGGATATGGCCCCCCCAGGGTCCTCAATCCGGCCCCTGGTATTTACAGACCCCCCCGCCGGGGGCTGGGGGGAGAACCAAGCAGCCGCAGATGACTGCCTGCCACTGCATCCGCGCGCCGCCCCCCTGGTTAAAAAGTCTGAGGACCCCTGGCTCAGACAGTCATGGATGAAAGCATTACTTCTGCAAAGTGTGGGAAGGAGCAAGCATTCGTACAATAATTGGCAAGGAGAGGCTGTGTCGGCAGCTTCCATTAATTCTGCTTAAACTAATGAAATCCTTCGCAGAGGACCTCTTGATATTTCAATATAAAGTAAAAGCTAAAAGGCCTCTGTTCATTAATTTTCAACAGCCTAAATGCCTTCCAGGCTTTTGATTTTTAAGGCAAATCATAAAGCAGTAATTCACACAGGGAAAAAGATGTCAGGTTTAAGCAACAGCAGAATCTTCTGGGACTTTGCAGAGGAACACATTTCCTGATGTTTGACTTATTAGTGTTAGGTGGCGTGGATTTCACTCTCACACTGCATAAACCTAGGACACCATCATCAAGGTATGTGTTTAGAGACTGGAAAATGCTTTATAATCATACTAGATACAATGCAATGGTGGCGAAATGAGGTGGCTGCACTTTAAAGGTTTGTAAGGGTATAATTTTTCAGGAAAAAATGCTTTTAGTTTTTGGCTAGGCTGTTTATCCTGAAGGCTTTGTGAGATAGCTGTCCTATTAAGTGAGGCTTTGGTGGTATAACCTCATGTTGTTTTCTAGTCCTCTAATGTTTGTCCAGAAGCGACCCTGGGACTGTGAAACCCAAATTCCCTATAGTATGGGGCAGTGAGAAGAAGGAGAGCCAGCTGCAAGGATAATTTTGTATCTCTTGGACATAAGCACTGGAGATGAACTGCCAGGGTATGTCATTCTCTACTGAATGTTTTCTATTCAGTGACATACTTAAGCTATTAATCAAGCAGTAACATATTTTGTATAATCCAATATTCAATTCTACTAGAATTATATTCCTTCCTAATTTCTTACATGGTTACTTAGTGCCAGCAAGGAATAGTTTGAATTTTGTGCTTGTCTCTGTAGCTTTAGATAAAGTCTTTCTCCTTCTCTGTGTAAAATGTCTTTAATTGCTAGGATTTTTCTCATTATGACTTTAACAAATATAGATTTAAAGTCAGAAGGCTTTGTCTTGTGTTTTCTTCACTCCTTGAATGTAGAGAGGAGAAAAATTCAAATGATGAGAGATGGTATATAGTTGGGTGATGAAAAGCAGCACAAATTGATAACCTCTTAAATGTTTGCTTCAATAACTTCAAATCTTTTAAAAGAAACTGGTATAATCAGACGATTCCCCATAGTTAGACAAAGCAGAAGTGATAACCTATTGAATCACTAAGTATGCTCATGAAGTAGTTCACAACTTTTCAAAAGCCATCAGAGATGACTCCTGTGAAAAGCTTGACACTTAGGTGACTTCAATTCTTAGTACTGTAATCTTACAAAGTTGTAAAGTCCACCTTAATTTTCTGCATGTGCAGTCTGAATGGGCATATATGTCTCCATCATCACTGGCCTTATAGAATCATAGAATTGTTTAGGTTGGAAAAGACATTTAAGATCATAGAGTTCAACTGTAAACGTAACAGTGCCAAGTCCCACTAAACCATGTCCCGAAGTGCCACATCTAACGTGTTTTTTAAATATTTCCAGGGATGGTGACTCAACCATTTCCCTGGGCAGCCTATTCCAATGCTAGACATCTCTTTCTTGGTGAAGAAATTTTTCCTAATCTCCAAACTAAACCTCCCCAGGCACAACTTGGGGCCATTTGTTCTTGTCCTGTTGCTTGTTACTTGGGAGAAGAGACTGACCCCCACCTGCCTACAGCCTCCTGTCAGGTAGATAAGGCCCCCCTCTGAGCCTCCTTGTCTCCCAGGCTAAACAACCCCAGTTCCCTCAGCTGCTCCTCATAAGACTTGTGCTCCAGACCCTTCTCCAGCTTCATTGCCCTTCTCTGGACATGCTCCAGCATCGTGTCCCTCCTGAAGTGAGAGGCCCAAAACTGAACCCAGTCTTTTGAGATGCAGCCTCACCAGTGCCGAGTACAGGGGGATGATCTCTTAGCCTTGTCCTACTGGCCTCACTGTTTTGGATACAAGCCAGGATGTTATTAGCCTTCTTGGTCACCTGGGCACTGTGCTGGCTCATGTTCTGCTGGCTGTTGACCAGGTGAGTTTTTGCTTCAAAGTTGTATCCTCCTCAGATTTAAAAAAGAAAAGACAGTTGTTTAAAAAGTGCTGGATCATGAAAGCATGAATAAGATGAGTCATTTACTTTGAGAAACATTGGGGTTTTTTTTGTAGCAAAACATGAGTTCACTTGTTACCTGCAATCCTTGGGTTAGAAGTTTGTTTTGGAATGAAATATGTGGTTATTATGCAGGGGTGTCACTATTGGAGTTAAATACGTGTAGACTGTGTGCACTGCTTGATTTTTGTTTTCTTTCCCATAATATTCATTGTTTGGTGCAAAGAAATTAATCTGTCATAGGGTTTTGACAACTCATGATCAGTAAATTATGTTAGCTGGATATATTTTTTTGACTTAATTGAAGAGCAGGTGATTGGAACATGTTCCTCCACTTAAGTGTTGTAAACAGGTATGGAGGCTTCTTACTGCTCTGGGTGTGGAAAGCTTGCATTTGTGTTTCCTCAGTTCAGCACAGGTTTGGGCTGAATGTTAAAAAGAGAAACCTAATCTCAAAGTATTAAAAATAACCTCCAAAAGAAGAAGCAGAATTCCTTTATTTCACTTTTATGCTATGACAAAACAATTAACAGGTAAATTCCCCCACATCCCTTGAACTCAATCTTCTTGCTTCATAGTCAAGCCCTCTGAGATGATTTTGCAAAGCCATTTGCTATTGCTCTGCTCTCCTTCCTTGTGTCTTAAAGCAGTGGGCTTTAAACATGCTTCCCACCCCCCCCACCCCCCCACCCCCCCCCCAAAAAAAGAAAACCAAAACAAAACTAAAAGTTGAGTGGTAGAGGCAGAGACAATTGGGGAACGGACTTCCCTTTTTGCTCCAAGACTTAAGCTTTTTCCTTGTATGCCCTCAGGTAATGCATATTCGCGTCATCTTCAGGACTGAGAGTGGAGTGTCAGTGGGGCTGTATTTGCTTGTCTTTTAACAGGTTTATAACAAAAAAGCCTTATTGCTGACAGGATAAAATGTGGTCTTACACTGGATTCATGTAAGCTTGTCAAATTATTTTTTCTACATGTTGTAGGAGCAGATCCTGCTTTCTGGGAACACTGAATATTGATACAATTTGCTTTACCATTTTTAAGTGGAAGTATATTATATAAAATAGTTTCATCCAGTACTACCTCTTATCTTTAAATTCACAGTCATTTGATTTATTCTGTGTTTTACCCATCTTCCACGCTTTGGAGCTACACTGTACTTCTTAAAATGCCAAAGTTGTGTTGTGACTCATGATACATCTGCTCAGGTATGTCTCATCTGCACCCTCTTCAAATGGCTGTTTTCTCACCCTGGAAGTGAGGATGGCTTTTCTGGATTTCTTCAGGGAGGGGGTCATCCCACTATGGACAGGATTAGACCTCTACTGACCTGACTCTGCCATGTAACACTGCAGCTTCCAAAGTTAGTATGTTTATCTTAAAACTGTTTCCAATGGAGAACAGAGGCAAGAGGTGATGTGATCCAAAATCCTAAAAATTTGACTTAATTTATAAATTAGAAATTCAGGGGAGCGTATCTGTCCACACCATTTTTCATGCTTCTCCACAGGCATGCTAGTCCTGCTAGGCTGGGTCTGAGGTGGGATGTGGTGAAAGGTGGCTGCTGTGATCACTGCCATTGGTCAGCTGGGTTTGTGCAGCTTGATAGTTCTGTTTCCCTCCAGCCCCAGCTGTGTTTGCTTTATTTGATTTAACTAGGGGGTGGGGGAGGAAGGTGGAGGAACATTTGTAAATTAAACTGGTGCTCTTCTGGATCTGAGCATAGTTTCAGTGAGTTCCCAAGAGCTCATGGTAGAAAGGGGTTGTGTTTAAAGTAAGCCTTCCTCGTGTTTGGATCATGGTGATAGTTTTACCTCTTGTTTTGCTTGCTGTAGATGAGGAAAAAGCAAACACAGTGTCCAGGGTAAGTGCATATTTCAATGCTGTCTGTTGGATGCTGTGAATTCTTGCTTGGGAGTTTGCTGTTCTGAACGTTTGGCAGGTGGATGATTATCTATTGCCTTTGAAAGTCCTGAGGTTTTTAGCTTCTCATCGATTGAATTCATTATGTCTTGATCTAACAGTGCTAATAGTTTCCCTTATCTGTCTGGTAGTGGGTTGTTTGTTTTAATGTGTTCTCATCAGTATTGTTAGGTGAGTTTGAATACTGGAACTTTTTTTCCCTTTTATTCCAGTACCAAATATATTTATGTGTTCTTAAGATGGAGGGTATGCATCAGAATTACAGCGCAGTATAAATAGCAAACACCTCTCAGCTGGTGAGTGAAAGTAATTCTAATTTATATTCTGCAATATGCAGTGTCTTAACGATTTGAAGCATCCTATTTTTACAGGACAGATTTCAGATATAGGTGACTGAAGCATTATGGCAAGTTCTCTTACTGTCCAAACAAAATCTTGGTTTAAAATAAACTTATATTGCTTTATGATTACTCCTCAGTTTTAAATGCTACTCCTGCAAAGAGTTTATATATGTTACTGTACATAATTTGTGTATTAGTAATTCTGTTGAATGCAGCTATGAGGCCAAGAAATAGGGAAATCTGAGAGTAAGATTATGTGCTTGGATAAATGGTGATTTTCTTAAGTTCTGACTGAAAAACCTATGTAGAGGAATTAGAATGAGATGCTCTAAAAAACTCTGGATTTTATCTTTCTTCTTCCTTGGGGATCTTGTGCCTTCTCTGATGAATATTTTCCTTGTTTGTATCAAATTAATGGGGCATTAACAGCCCTTTCTCAGGTTCTTTGGTATTGCTTGTGGGGCTCTGTAGACCAGGCCTTTGATAAGAAGTCATGTCTTTATGGTGGTATCTCTGTGGGGATTTGTGGCAGTCTGGAACTTCGGTTGTCCTAGTTATTTTACATGGCACTGGATATTAGCCTAGGTTCTTCTCACACTGATAAATACTAGAAAAATCTGCTTTAATCTTCATCCTGGGGCTTGCTTTAATGATGACCCTATTGCTTTTGTTTGGTTTTGTGTGCGCTTTGGATTTTTTCATTAAGGAATGGTAAATGGTCAACTCTTGACCTCCTAATTTGATGACTAGTGATTTTTTTCCTTTTTGATCTTTACCCTTTGTCCAGCTTGTATTGCTGTATGTCCAAGTTTTATAATTCCAGATGAAAATACCTTTCAAGGTCGCTGGGACAAGCCTTCCACCACATCAAGGTACAAGCATCAAAGGATGTTTTGACTAGCAGTGAGGGAATCTTCTTGGGGAGAGGAGGTATCTCCTCACCAGCTGGGATGTGAGTCTGCTGTCACTAACTGGTCACTGCTCACATGCACTGAGTGTGTTAAGTGAGTGTTAACGTGCTTGTTCTTTGCCAGGCATGTGGTACGGACCCTAAGAACAGAAGAATTTGGATAATTTCCACTTCTGGCAGATTTCAACCAGTCTACACAAAGTACTTGAACATTTGATGCCGACACCTGTTAAATTCTTCTAGAAAATGTTTGAGGTGTTATGGAGAGGAAGAGTATATGTGCTTGTTTTGTGTACCCCAGAAAGGAACTTGGTGCTGAAGACAAACATTGATCCAAATCATCAATAAAAAAACTTCTTGGAGGGGTAGGAAATCCTCCCTCAAGACTTCCTGCTGTTGTAATTGCTGTGCCATTCCCCGCAGCAAGCAATTTTAAACAAGCTTAAATACGACTAAGGAAAGTCATATCTGCATCTGTCTTATCAGTGTACATCAATGTACATTCATGTTTCTGAGTAGGCCCTAAGATGATTTTTTGCTACAATCCAAATTTTACCTCATAACAAAATGTTTCCATTTTCCCTTTTATTTTTTTCTAAACCGACCATCATTTCTGGACTATGGCAGCAACCTATTGCAAGCATAAAGGTATTCATGGTAAAACTGTTGTGGATTTTGGTGAAAAATAGCACAACTTGCTATGGTTGCCAAAGTAAAATGGCATCCCTGTCAGTTCAAATCAGGCTGTAGCTGAATTTAAAAGCTTACTCCTGCCTTGTGTTTTGATGACTCATATGCCAAATTCATGTTCATTGCAGAATTCCTTGAGGGCTCACGAGTTTTAGACATGCTTAGAGTAAACTGCTGAGTACCAAGGAGGTGGCCTGCCTGAGGCTTGTCACACAAACTCCTTCTCCACCCAGATCCCTGCAATGGACCCATGCAATCCCTGCATGACCCATACAGTTCAGTAAAGGAGCATGCTGTTATCCTTGAGAACTCTCAAACTCAAGTGGGACTTGAGCATCCCAAGAATCGTTTGTGTGCTTGGCAGTGGGATGCATTGTTGTGTACTGGATATCCTGAGGTCAGACTGGTTCTAAGTAAAGGTTTAGCATTAAAAATATGTCTATTTGATCCAATACAGGAAAAAAGTTTTTGTTCAAAGTTGTAAAAAGATGATGGATCAAAATGTGTTTTTAGAGTTATGCTTAGACATAAGTCGTTGGGTTGTTTGCTTTTTTGGGGGCATGTGTGTTTTGTTTGGCTGTTTTTTTGTTGTTTTTTTTTTTAACCGTAAGATTCTTTCTTGGCTACTTCAGCATCTTAACTAGCTTGTAGTGGTGGCTAATGAGCCCTGCAGCTGGGCTGGCATAACCCAGAGAGTCCCTAAAGTTGTATCTTCCTTCTGTATCCTGTATCCTTCTTCCAGGTCATACACCCATCTGAAGGCCCTTGCTAGAGCCAGTCAGAACAGCCGCTCTGAGTTATTTTCCCCTCCCTGCCTAAAACATGAGGAATGTCCTGATGTTCCCATCCTTGTTTCTTTCATTAGACACTGGCCAGTTATCTCACTGTGGGAGATGATGTAATTTTCCTCCATGTCCTTAGGCTCCTTTGATTAAAGTTTCCATTGAGCATCTTACCAAGTGCATCCTCCATTCTGGACCTCAGATGCTTACAAGGCACATAGTATATTTAATGGTTGTTATCATATGCTACATTTAACAGTATAGAATATAAACCGGTATGGCAGGTGTAGAGAAAGGTTGAATATATTAAATTCAGGTTAATATGCCTATAGCTGCTTTCTTCCTGACCATCATGTAAAACACAGATGTGTTACTTCAGAGCTGAATTTGAGTGTTTATATTAAGTAACCCCCTCTTCCTGCCATGTGTAGTGTTAGTTTTGAAAAGAGGAGTATCTTCAAAGATACTGTGAAGAGTTTGGTGTTTCGTTTTTTTGGGGGTTTCTTTGTTTTGTTTTTTTTAAAAAATGATAGTGTGAAAATGTGCAACATTCTGGCAGCTTTTCTTTAATGAATTATACAAATTTATTTTTGATTGGGCAATATTTCTACTTTAGTTAATTGATGTGCAAGATACTTTGTACTTGTTTAGGAGCATGTCTTCAACAAGGTGTGCAAACGAGTACCAGGATTGCATCATGCTGAATCTGTTGTAGTACTGCTTGTGTCTAGCTGTGTGTAGACACCAGATTTCTGATTAAAACCTTTTTAAGCTTCAAAGGAAGCTGAAAACAAAGCATTGAAACCTGGTGTTTTGGGCATTTTCTCTATTACACTGCACTGGAGTTACAGCGCAGCTTTATATGATTCTTAATTCTCTAGTTATCTACTGGGTAAAACCACATTGTTTCCCCTAGTCCTTAAAAAACAAAAAAAACCCACCACAAAGAACCCAACTTGCCATTCCTGTTGAGCTCTATAGTCTTGTGTGCACTAACTACTCATCTTTCTTATTTAATCTTTGTCATTGTTCTGATCAATTATTTACTGATTTTTCTGTGGAAACAAGGTCTGTGTGAATGCTCCATGTACATCCCTTCCTTGGTTGAAAACAGCCAATGGTTTTCAAACTAAGGTTGAAAGTTACTACATGTTTTGTAGAAATATTAATGGAGTAGGGATTGGTTATTGGTCTAACTGTCTGCGTATCAGGTGTTGGAGATGCCACATGTCTCTCAACTAGGGGCTTTCCATGGCACTTGCATTTTTAAATAATTTATTTTAAGCATCAGTACAGTGTTTTGGGGAGAGAGTATTGCTTGGGCTCTGCAGATGAAAGACCCCAGAAAACAGATGCTGGTTTACTCTGAGGACTTGTTCAAATCTCTTAGATTGCAAAATAGCAGAGACACTTGCTATACTGCCTCTCCTCAATCACCTCTTCTAAAAACTGAAAAGTACCTCTGAAAGAAGCTGCTGCTCATAGTGAGGGCCAGGAAGCTAGAAGACATTCTAACCAATTCAATATCTTATGTCTCAAACTTGTTTTCTCATGTGAGTATTGAAGAGTTTTGTCTTGAAATACCTTGAGAGTTGATGAATATCAAAGTTGTACACAAGAAATCTTGTATGGTACAAGATAGCTCTTTTATAACCATGTCTGATGTCTGCCGTGTGCTGCTGCAGAATCCAAACCTTCAGCCTGTGGTTTTTCTGAGCGGAGAAACCACATCAAGGTACATGTAGATCACATGCAGAGTGTGGCTGGCAGAAAGCTAACCAGGTAAATGCTTTGCTGTCACGGCAGCCTGCAGCTTAGTGCAAACTATAAAACCTGCCTGCAAAGCTGGGACAAGGCTGCTGACTTGAGCAAACCACCAAAGCACTGCTGGCAAACTGGAAAAAGCTCCTGTGCCTTTGCTGCTTTGATTTACACTGAACACCTTAGCATAGATTTACCTTCATAAGCCACCTACACTGAGCTGGATGTGAATGAGAGCAGCTGAGGTATGAGCTTGTGCTCCATTTTTTTGTGGATTGTTAGGTGGGAGATGGGATAGGGTTCAGGAAAGAGGTGCAATAAACCTGAGGCTGAAGTTTCAGCTTGGAGAAAACCCAACCAACCAAACCAAAATTAAAAAAGAACCTAACCTTCTTGTACTGCCCTTTTGTATCATCTTTAGTTTCTTTTTCTTCGTGCCTCTCTGCTTTTGGAATCGTTAATCAGATACTGAGTTAACATTATTAATAGCCTAGTTAGTTCATCTTCTCACATCCTGAGATCTACCAGAACAGCACAGGTGCTTTCTGCTACTGAGTGCAGTGGTAGAGAAACAGCTGTTGAGACAATACATGGACGTTGTAATTTCACTGCCAGAACTTCAAGGAGGAACAACAGTTTTAAACCACTTCCTTAATTCCCTCTTCCTGTTGTACCTACAAACATTAATGTCCAAACAGACAAAAAGAAAATGGCAAGCTGTTATGTTATCCTAATGTGAATTCCTAGGTGATGGAAAGGAAACTTGCGTTTGGTCATGTGACACTTAAAGATCTTAAGAGTTCTCACTGGGAGTGAGACTTCTCATAGCTGGTTTATCTAGGGCCTACTGATAGAGGGTTTGCCCGTATTTGCTAAGATTATAAATTGGAAACCTGTCCTGAGTAGAAGCAACTTTCTCAAAACCTCACAGCCAATGTATGAGTGAGTTGGGAATCGGAACAGCTTTCTGAACCCAGCCTGGCATTGTGCTCACATTGTGCTACTTTGTGCTTTGGTGAGTGAGGGAAAAGCTTTCAACCATCTCTCCCAGAAAAACTGGCATATCTAGCTAATGTAGTTTTAAGATGGCCTGCTTTGAGCTGCCTGCCTGTGCTATCCACCAGATTAACTCTTTTGTGGCGGTCATCAGGATAGCGTAGTGTCTGTGGCCCTGCTATGTTGGCTGGCAGTTTGGCACTGGTCACTGGAAGAGGTTGTTCTGGCTGTGGTTGAGCAGGCGGAGGGCTGGAGGAGGGTTGTGGAGAGTCAGCAGGAGCAGTAAACCCTGGTGGAGAAAGTGGTAGACACGCAGAGGGCAGTCAAGGCTCAGCTGTCTGTTTGCTTAGCTCAGGGGTCCTCAAACTTTTTAACCAGGGGGCCGGCGCGCGGATGCAGTGGCAGGCAGTCATCTGCGGCTGCTTGGTTCCCCCCCCAGCCCCCGGCAGGGGGGTCTGTAAATACCGGGGGCCGGACTGAGGACCCTGGGGGGCCGTATCTGGTCCGCGGGCTGTAGATTGAGGATCTCTGGAAACTAGTTGGGTTCACAAGACTGGCTTTGTGAGGGCTTATTGCTTAAGCTGAACCTCGAGCCTTTGGTTCAGCATAGTTATTTCTGGATTTGATGGGAGGGCAAAAGCCTGACATATGGGCTTTTATTGACCAGAAATTACAGTTTTCTGATTCAATACCTGGGTTATATCTTCTGCTGAGGCCAGAAAGGCAGTTGCCTAAGGCAACCGATATGTGCAGTGTGTAACTGCAGGTTGTGATTGGTAAACCTCTGTGGGCTTGACTGATATGACGTAAGAAATGGTGTTGCCTTTTTCAGTGCAGCACTGGTTGCAAATACATATGCATTTTGCTGATCTTATCCTGCTTTGCCAATGTATGTTAAGAACATCTGTGATATCCTAACAAATGAGACGCTGAGTGGGAGCCAGCTTTTCCTGTTTCAAAAACAATGCTAATACTGGTTTCTGCTGCTTTGGAATTTGTCCTGGGTATGCAAATAGAGCTAGATATTGAAAAAGTATGCTGTAATCTTTTCTACAGCGAAGACCAGAGGTGAAGAGGGTGAGGGGGTGACGAAAAGCACTATGTAAATCAACCGTGTGTCCTTTCTGGGGAGCAGGGTATGAACTCCCTGTTTTGAGGGATGGGGGGAAGCAGTTAACTCAGTTCACATGCTGGGGATGTGGAAAAGCACTTGCTTTTTGAGGTTTACTCTGAAGGTGGTCTTCCAGTTTCTTGCAGAAACAAGTCCATTTTGGGTACTAGAGACCCTTTGGAAGTTGGGGGTTCATTTTGTTAGTCCTTTGCCTAGAGGTGGTCCTTTTTGAGGTGATGAACTGTCCTACAAAATGGGATTATTTGAACCTGCCATTTATATTTGATGCTGTCTTTGTAAGTATTTTTAGTGATAGTCTGGAGAAGGGGAAGGTTTTGTAAATGGCTAAGCAGCTGTATACAAAGAATCACAAAAGATTGTTCCTACGTATTCTGTAGGAAAAAGGCCTAAATTGGAAATAGAAGTGTCCTGGTTCCCCCGCTTCTTGGCTTTTTCATGACTGCTTTTGAGGCTGTTGAGGGTTTACCCCACAGTCCTCAGCAGCTTCAGTCACAGAACTGTCCTTTAATGCTGATTTGTAGAACTGATTTTCCCTGTTCTGAAAGCAGCAAACCCCATGTTTGGTATTTGGGAAGCGGCCATGGGCTGAGCATCAGCACCCCGTCACTGGCCCCCACGTGTCCTCGCTTAGCTGGGCGATACTGCCAAACACCAGAGGATGTCAGTGCCTAAGCCACTGAGGAGCAAAACTCCAGTTGCCCTCAAGCTCTTCTCCCAACTTGGCTTCACCAACAAACACTCAGGGAATAGGAGCAGCCAGTGGTGATCTTCAACATCAGAAGGTACGTTCCTGAAAGAGTGTGTTTGGCTAAACTGCTGGTCTAGAGGTCTTACCACATATGAGAGAAACTGCAGGTACTGTAAAGCAGCCTTGCTAGCTTTGTATGGGGTGGGAAGGGAGGAGAGGTGGGGCGGTGGGATTTAGAATAGGGGCATACTTTTCTGTCTCTTCACCTAGGCGGAATGACCTTTGTGTAGGTGAGGAAGGCTGTTTGTTAGTCTGAAAGAAATGTGCGTTTTTACAATTCTGTCTTGTCTGAGAGATGTGAACAAAGGGATTATCTTCTGATTAATACGATGTATTTCAAAAATAACAAAGAGATACAGGTTGTCAAATGCAAAATTGCAGATCTAGACATGTACTTTATTTAGATTTTACTGTAGCAAAATGGACTTGCGTATGTTCTGCTGCAGTTTGGCTGACAGGGAAGTTTTTGTTACCGTGCATGTTACAACTGAACCGTTGCTTCCCAGTGGAAACCCCTGTAGACGTTGTGTGCTATCAGTAAAGCTCATCTGTGGAGCATGAGCAAAGCTGACGGGGGACTGTCCCCGAGCTGCGACGTGAGCTCCCACAGGAGCTGCGCACTGTGACGGATAGTCTTGGTGTCAGCTGTGCTTGCAAGCTGTGTCCTCTGGTGTTCACCACCTTCTCTCAGCAATAAATAGAAATGAAGCTGCATTCTGATTTTATATGTGAGAAGTAGTTGGAATATATTCCGACACTGGGAATAAATTGGCATATTCTAATGAGCAGCAGTCTTGCCTGTGTCATTGCAACCTGCGCTTAGTCAAAGCACAGTGAATGTTTTGTAGACTATAGGCCTGCATTGCTGGGAGGTAGGTACAAATAAGCTACAATTGGAGAAGGGAAACATTTTACTTCTGGTTTTGTTTATGTAGCTTTTTGTGCATCTGTTCATTTATGTAATTGCCTGTGCCAGTTTGTGGGTTTTCATTATTTTTATTTAGCTCCCAAAGGCTTGGAAACTTCATTATTCTTGCAATCTGCCAGGGCTAGAAAGAAAAGCTTTTTGTTCTGTTAGGCTATGTCAGTCTTCTGTGCAGTTTTTGACTTGCTTTTAAAGATATGAAGAGCTGTGAGTATCAGACTACCTGAAAGGTGAGGAATAAGCACAACACAGAGGTGACTCAAGCTCTGTACGTATCTCTGAGCTGTTGCTTGTTTCCTGTAACTTCTGACGAAAGTGATAGTGCTTGAAAGCATGCCAACCCCATTCACTTGACAAGATGGAGTGTCCTTCCTCACATGGTGACAGACATAGTACTTTCTTTGATTAAACAGGCATCATAAAATATATTGAAAGTAAAGGTGATCTCCTTACTTTTCAGAGCGATTCTTCATGTAGATAAGTTTAGTAGAGCCTCAGTGTTTTTTGGATGCCCAAAATAAATTGAGTTGGAGTGTTCAGCTTCTGGCGTGTACCTAAATGTTATGCAAAACAGCCCCACAAACCGAATATTAACTTGAATGTGTTATAATCCATTGAGTCTCATAAATGCCTACAGGTTTATGGTGATGCAGGGAATATTCTTAAAGCAAATAAGCTGAGCGTGATCCTGGTCTCCGTGACTTCTTGTGCTGTTAATAAAGTGATACTACCTTTGTTACACAAGATAACCCTCTTTGTGTTTTGAAGACAGTAAAGGATGAAGCCTGAGATGATTAAACAATTTGGGGAGTATTGTTCCCATGTCCAAACAATGGATTTCTGTGTTAATACAGAGTAAAAATCATCAGTCTTTACCTTAGTCAAAGATATTTTTGAAACTCTGTGTACTATTAAGAATTAACTGTAACAGTGTTCTTGTTTAATTTTTTTCCCTGTGATATTTAAAGCCCAGTTGAAGGCCACTGTGGAGTCATAGGCAGATAAAGATGCTTGAAGCACAGAAGTCTGATGGATACAATTGTCATGGTAGTGTTCTTTGCAGTAGTTACTGAGACTATTCAAAATGTTAATTGGACACTAACTTCCATCTCTAGAGAAGATGTCTACTAAATGTTTGGGTCATGTTCAAAATATGCTAGATCCTAAGAGGATATTAGTTGCTACACTTCACAACACACTATACCAAAGATCTGTTATCTGATGAAGGAAATGCAAAATATTTTATATACAGTGATGCCAACTACCAAGTGGAATGTTTGATGGTTTTAATTAGGCATTTACATTTTTTTTTGTTTGCTTCCTTTCTTCCATATAGTTCAGTTTGTGCTGGTAGGCAGGAGATAAATCAGGAGTGGGGAAGTACAGTTGTTGTCATAGAGGTAAGAAAATACATTGTAGTGATGTTTTTGCATGTATATATAAATGGGAAAGATGGGATGCTTGTTGCTTAATCCTCTGGCCTCCCATTGATGCCTTCATGGCAGAAATTCAATTTATATTCAATGGGTAGTTATGGTCTAAAAAGTACAGTAAATTCAGAAGGCTGTGCAAAGTTTCATGCGTGTGGAAATAAGAGGATTAAACAATTTTAATACTTTTTTTTATCTTTCTGTAATTGAAAAGCTATGCTCCTTAGGTAGAAATACTGCTTGCAAAACCAAAAAAAGACAATTTCACTTTAGCATCCAACCCCCTGGAAAAGCCTCTTTTCTTCATAAAAGGCAAGAAGCGCCAGCCAAAACAACTTCCACAAGAAGGGAAAGAGTCGCATACGTGGGAGCTATATTTATTTAAGCTTAAGTGATAAAATGTGATTAACTGAGATTGGAGTAACCATCATACATGCTAGAAGACCATCAAGCAGGAAGTGGGCAATTCTTTTGGCAGTTACTTGGAAGTGTCTGGTCCTGGAACTATGGCAGAACAGTAATGTTCCTTTGTAAAATGTTCTTCTATTTAGTAAAGTGTGTAATGGCTCTACCTGCTTCCTGGTGTCTACTCCAAAATGCTGCCTCGGAGTCCTAAGACATGAGGGACAGCAGATCTGTGCTGAGGCAGTTCTGAAGATGAAACTGATTTTAAGAAAAAACAAACTTTTTTTTTTTTATTATTCCAGTTTATATGTATAAGTAGGTTATAAGGATGTGGGGCTATCATATCAAAGGTCTGCATCTTTCCTTTCCCCTTGACACCGCCATCCCCCAGTGGGTAGGGGAGCAGAATGACAGTCACTGCCATTGTCTGCTGCAGGCTTGTTTCTCCACAGACCCAAATGGGCAGCCTGCTCACCCCTGAGTGCATAACACTGCTCTGGAGGAAGTCAGTTCATGTGGCTTCTGTTGGGTGCATTTCTTTCCTTGATCTGACACAGAGAGGCCATACAATTTTTAATTTATGCATTAAAGGAGGGAGGTGTATAACAGCAGGTAACGTAGTAGGAGATGCCTTTGCTCCTGCTTGCAGCCGTTGTCCATTCATCATTTACAGAAGGCTTTATTTCTTCTGTTCAGAAATGTATTGCTTAAAATCTTCTCTTTGTAAGATTGAATGTTGTGCTTACTGATATAATCAGTATTTCAGATGAATGGGGAATTTTTTGCCTTTTTGGTTTTTTGTTGTTGTTCCTCGTGGTAGAGGAGGACTCCTCTGTGTTTTAAATCCTTCTTTTCTAATTGCTACACTGATTACTCCTGAATTCTGTCGGGCATTTTATTTCAACACTCTTAAGAACTGCAGAAATTGGATTTCTTAATCTTTGCATAGTAAATAAAATATGTCCTAACCAGATAAGTGTTTATCCTTGTTTAAAATATACATTGAGGGGTGGGGGTGTGTATATATACATCTCCAAAGAAGATGGAGATACAGGAAGTATAGTGATTTAACTGGTTCTGAAAATACTATTTAAACTTGTACAGTAGGTGGTATAATCATATTTTGTGACTATTTGAGTCTGTGGAGTAAAGGATCTCCTTTTTATTAATTGAAATATTACCCCTATTCCCAAGACACATACTCTGATGGGAAAAGGTGAAAGAAAATTATACTAATATCGTGATCTCATCAGTTAAAAGTGAGAAATCCAATGTAAAGACAGAAGGTTCTAGCTGCTTCACTAGTTATTTTAAAGATATTTTTCTTTGTGTGTGTCTGTATATTTGTGTATAAGATACAATACAACTTACTGGTTATACAAAGATGCAGTATTATATACAGATATAATTTTTTATTTAGCTGTTGTCTCTCATGCTTAAACTATTATTTTATTTTTGTTTTACTTTGTAGGTGCTTCCAACTTTTGTTTGATGTATACGTAAAAGCTGTTGGATGTTATATTATTCTACTGTATTGTACAATGCTTGAAGAAATTTTGAGGCAAGATATAATGCATTTTAAGCAGCTGTATTGCCTTAGACAGTCTTGCAGAGCTGGAGGATAATTTTGCGAATTAGTTGAAGAGTAATGTGTGTATTGGTTTGCTATGAAGTCAGCATTTACTGCTTGTTATACTACATGACTGGGTATTTTAATTTTTCTTTTAGTGGCAGTATCTTTGTTGTGTTGGCTGAAAGTAGGAAATACTACCTTCAGTTTCTCTTTAAGGAGGGTGGTGCAGGAATAGAGAGATGAGAAAAGAGAAACAATTTTTTTTGATGGTGGGATTAGAACCATCTAGAGAATGTTGAAGAATTGGGTCAGAAAGTTTGATACCATCCTGAGGACTGGGGGTCTGGCAGGAGCAGAGGAACCTGAGACAGTGAGTGTGTAAAGGAAGGGGGGGGGGGGGGGGGAAGAGGAAAAAAGGAAAACAGAAAAAAAGACTTGGCATAACATTGCAGTTGTATGTAGTGATGAGGAGAGCTCAGCAGGAATGTGCTTGAACCATGAAGAATTTGCTAGGGGACTTGTGAATGTGAAGCAGGGTTAGGCTTTATCAGGTTTGCTTTAGCTAATAGGCTTGGAGAATCCTTCAGGCTTAGATTATGTGGACACTTTAGCACTGTATGTCCCTGAGGAGGCAGCTTGGCCACAGAGCCAAGCAGCAGCCAGGAGAACACCTGCCAGCACCGGGTTGGCAACAACCAGGGCTTGGAGCTGGCCAAGATCAAAAGGTGTTTCAAGCATCTCTGCCAGTGTCTTTGCAATCCAAAAGGGTAAGACCTGTTCCTTTCCAAGCACTGCCATGACACTGTGATGCTGATGCTGTGCTGTTGTCTCCACACAGAGCTGGGACTTGCTAGTTCACTGTCCTTCTCAAGTCACTGGAACTCACCGTTACCAGCATCCCTGTTAGCTAGTTCAAAAACTATGGAGGCTTTTCTGCACCAAAAACAGTCTTTGTATTAGTGAATAGTATGCTGTGGAAGAATGGTTAACTTTATTTTTCCCTGAGTGCAGCACAAGCCTTTTCAATGAATAATGCAACATGTTTGAAGGTTCAGAGAAAGATCTTTTGAAGATGAATGATTTTTAATTACAGTGTTTGTGGTGCATAACAGCAGCTATCTATACTCATCTTTTATTGCAGAATTGTATTTCAGATGGATCATATATGGTGAAATAAGAGTTGGGTTTTGGTTTTCTTTTCCAGAGAAAGTGTGTAGGAAAAATGAATTTGTCTTTGTTTATGTGAGGTTCCTGAGAACTTCTCAACTGGAAAGGCAAAGTCGAATATCCCTGTTCTGTGTCTGGCACTGGAGACCTTACAGCACTATGCAGGATTCCCACATCTGCAGGTTGGAGTAAACTGCCCTTCATTGCAGGTCTTGTTCTGGCTGCCAGGACAACATTTGTAATGGGAAATACTATTGAAGCAAGTGTTGGTTTCAGTACTTGTGCATGTTAGTTTTCAGTGTGTCCCCAGCACGGCTGTGGCCTGTGCAATCTGGCAATTTTTCAGATGGCACTTAGGAGCAGCCTGGACAGTTTGGATGCAGACGCTGAGTTCTGGGAGAGAACTGAGAGAGTAGCTCATGCTTCTTGGACCCTGGGCTGGAGAAGGGCCAGCTGTATGTAATAGTAGGGGTGTAACCCAGGAGCAGGCTTGCACAGTGGAGCAAGTGCAGAGTTTGCTGTCTGGCTGGGGAAGCTGTCGTGCTTCCACTTCACTGGGCTTGAGGTCTCCAGTGTTCTGCTGGGCTGACTGAACTTGTGTAACCATCAGGAAGTGGATCTGACCAAAAAAAAGAATGGTATTTTGGAGAGTGATGGTGTTTTCTGGTGGATGAATGAGCAAAAAGCTGGAATGATGGAGCTGGTGCACAAAAAGAGCAAAACTTTGAGGTGGAGGATGGGACCAAATGTGTTGACAGCTGCCTTTGAAGCCTTTTGCAGCGTGGTTTAGTCATAGGGATGGATGTAAATGTTGGCAAGGGAGCATTGGTACACCTTCCAGCCTGCAGTTAGGGGAAGTTTGCATTTCTTCTATCAGACCATTCTGTCAGAGTCCTAAACAGATTTTTATTATTTAAACTCCAGATTTAACTTTAAAAAAGATAATTTTTTTAATATTAACTTTTTGTAAAGGAGAAGATGGAAGCTACATGCAGACTTACTAAGCAGAAGACTTTTGGTCGCAGCCCCGCATCCAGGCCCATCCTTGGTCTGGGTTTTGCAGGTTTTCAGTCAGGAGAGGGGCATGTTCTTGGATGGGTTAGAGGATTTTATTCCACATTAACCCCCCCCTCCCCAGCGTCTTGAAAACAAATCTCTTGAGTGCTGCCTTTACTGCCGCCACCTCAGCTAGCATGAGCAGTGGTCCTCTTGGGATATGTTGATGAATGCAGGACAGCCAGTGCACTGCTTTGAAGATCATGGTGCCACCTCTTTGTAGCTTTTCCCAGTCTCACAGCCATCTCTTGATGCTGCTCTGGAGGTATTTTATCCTTGGCAAATGATTTGCAAATCCCTTGCAGCCACTTGTTGATCATTTTGAATTGAGAGTGATTAATGATTGTTTCTCTAGTGGCAGTGTTAGCCTCTTAATAACAGTTGCCCAGCTTTCTTGTGCCTGTCTACATATCATGTGCTCAGATGATTCCAAGGGAACATATCTGGGTAGTGCGCAAATGTCTAAATATAGCAGTAGTAATCTCTAGATTTCTTCTTTTCAGTCAGCAGGAGAAACTACTGGATACACTTCCATTTGTGCGGAGTGCACACTGAGATAAGTCTATGTTGACATCTGTTTGAATACTAATTTTTGACATCTCCCTGGTACTTCTGGAAGAGGATTTTTTTTTTTTCCCCCATAAAAATCTGTGAACTTGCCTTCAGTCTCTGGTTGTGGGTTGGGTTTTTTTCCATTATGCTAGAGAATTACACAGTTTTCAGCCCAGTTCCAAAATGCCAACTTTCTGCTCCACTGAAGTTACTTCTGGCTCCAATCCCAGTATTTTGTGGGAACAATAGATCCTATTTTAGCCTATACAGATTTAATTGCTGTGAATAAGGTTGACAATTATCTCCTTTTGTGTCTGAGAATCCCACCAGCTGTTTTAGATGCATTTAAATTGCTGCACCATGCTAAACTGGCTTGTCACATCAGGAGCTATAATGCCAAATTTCAGGCACCTGGTAATCTGTCCTTGGTCTTTATTTTTAAAATAAGTTTTTCTGCGTTTAATTCTATTTCTTCTACTTCCCCGCCAACCTTTGTTCTCTGCACTGGGTGGCATTAATAGTCATACCAAGGAACTTCTATACCAAAGATGCATTTTGAGAAAAATGCATTTCAGATAGGAAAAAAAAAAAACATTGAAGGAGAAGTTGGTGGGCAGTTTTGTTGGTGGGTTGTTTTTTGGTGGTTTTTTTTTTTTTTTTGGTTGGTTGGGTTTTTGCTCCTTCTACTGCCCTAAGCTGGCACCTAAGGTGGGAATCATCTGACCACATGCTGACAACCTGCTGTGTAAGTGTCTAGGCTCAGTTTTATTGTCCACCAAGGGGAACAGACATTTCATGCTAATACAAACAACTAAAATAGGTCAGATGAATCATGCCCCCAAATGGCCTCTTTCTCTTTGCTGATAAAGTCTGGGTGATTACTTCTGACTTAGCAGTCCACCCTGTAGACATCTGACTAGATCTAACCTGTTGGGACCATACTTGTAGCAGCAGTCACATGTAGGTGACTGTAGATGCATGCAGACTCCTAAGATGATTAAAAGTACTTGGCTGCTTGATGAGAGCCACTGCAAGTGCCATGGTGAAGGTGCTCTGGGACTGAATTCTCAAAGCTGAAGGCAAACCTGAGTGGATTTTTCCAAGGAAAGACAGATCAGTATTTGATGTCTGCAGTTACATAGCACTAAACTGTAGTGCACCATGGCTTTTTCATTGCTGGCTTCCTGGACTTGTAACATACAACTTCATAACTTTTTTTTTTTTTTTTTTTCAGAAACGTTACTTTAGGCAGGACCTCTCCTCTCTATCATATGCTATTTTTGCTTCCATATTGTCTCTTCAGTCTTGCTGTGGCAATAGGTTGATTCGGGTTTCAAAAAAATAACAACTCCACTGCACATGTGTCCTTGTGGAATAGCACACTGGCACATGAAAGTGGAGGTTGCCGACATTGGGAGAGCCAAGAGGGGGGATACTTCTGAAAGTTCACCTTTTATCCTTGCCTGAGAAGCTGGCTGTCTTGCTAAATTTCTGAATTGTTCAACTGTTGAATTCTGCAGGCTTTTCTTTTCAGTCTGCATAAGCTCTGTTAAATGTTTATTTACAGTCTTTTCAAGGGGTTAATAAATTCAAACTTCCAGTTTCAGTCACTGCCTTAGTGCATATTTCGCATTTGTGCAACTGTAATTATAATTTCTGAAAACAAGTTGTTCCTTGATATAGCAGGGTGCAGGGACACACTAATAATTTATTATTTCCTGATATGTATTTTGACACAATTTTAATTTCCCAGTGGTCTGAGAGGAATGGGGAGGGTCATGTACAAGTTCACAGCAGTCAATTGGTTCTGGTGTTGACTTTGTTCTTGTTGAGACCTCTCTGGGATTGCGGGTGCCTTTGATCATGCCCTGCAGGATTCATCCCGTCAGTGCTGCTTAGGTCTGTTTTGGGCTGGGCTACTCCCATCTCCTGCGAGCCTCTTTGGACACAATTGATTCTCCTCAGTTATAGCTGCTCTTAAAATATTTGATGTTGGCCCTGCTTACCATGTTTGTGCTAAGTATTTGTCAGTCTGTAGGTTTTCCAATGTGCCTGGATATGTTTGCAAGTGAAGACTGGGATTGAAGTTTCCTAGGAGCCAGTGGTGGTTTTGCAATTGACTTCAGAAGGGGTAAGATTCATAATGGAGGGAGATTTGCAGCACAAGTAAAAGAAACAAAAGTGCTAGGGAAGCATGATCTGGTACTAGCTGTGCGGCTGCTCCCTCTCCCATTCCAACCAGAGCTGGGTTCTAGCTTGGAGCCATTCTGTGTTTCAGGCTTCACAGGGTGGCAGTGAGCAGCTCCTGGTCAGTGCCAGATCCCATGCATGCACCAGGTAAGGCAAGTCTCTGTTGCTTTGCTGCCTCTGCATTCCAGTATGGACGTGGTCCTGGACAACCATCTGTAGGTGACCCTGCTTGAGTGGGGGAGTTGGACCAGATGACCTCCAGAGGTCCCTTCTAAGCTCAACCATTCTGTGATTGTCTGGTATTGCATCTTGAAGAACTGCTCCTTAACCTTGCCGTACTGCCCCTGTTGTTGGGTTGGGGGCACATGCCTTCAGCAGCAGGAGCCTGTGGGGACAGTTTGCCCTGAGGTTCAGGCGCAGTGCCTACTCAGTGCTCAGGTTCGTGCCACCTGAGGTGCAGCAGGACTGGTTGCAGCACACCCCTAAGATATGTTGTGACATACCATGTAATAGGTAGTGTCCAGTCCCCTTAGCTTGAGTAGCTTCCCTCTGGATAAAGGTAGCAGATGGGACTGGAAAGGACACCCTTGTCTCCCAGCCCTGTGCACACGCACGAACACACACTAATTTGCTCACTGCTGTGTGCCTGTTCTTGGGTAGAAATTCTGCATTTGGCTGTGATTCTTCTTCTTACCGGTACTGATTTTGCCAGGGTCCCTACGTTTACTTTGTCTCCAAGTTATCACTGCACTTGACATTTTTGCATCTGTGATGCCTGAACAACTGAGCAAAGATATTAAGCACTTTAACCTATATTACATGAAAAACAGATGTTTTCTATGACACAACATTTAACAGAACTTTGAATAGCTTGCCTGAGAAATACCATAGTTTTTTGTACAGGGGTGTATATGTATATAAAATCTATGTAGAACTACTACAATATTTTCTTAATCCTGTTTTGCATTAAATACTGTGACTTTTTTATATCTTAAATTTGAGAAAGCTAATTTTGGAGTTGGCTGTTACTCCCAAGCAGAATGAATGAACACTACTAAAATGTTTTGATGGATCTGGATCTATAAAGATTAAAGTAGCTGCCATTTTTCAGCAACTTTCTTTTTTCAGGCTTAGAATTACTGACATTTCATTGGCTTGCATTTAGTTTATATTTTAACAGCTTCAAAGATGGGGTCTAGGAAAGTAACTTTAATTACAGAAATAAAAGACTGGGGTTTGAGGCATGTTTCTATGGGAAAGAGTCTTTGTGGTGTTTTTTGCATGTGGCCCTTTCCTGCAGATCTGCCATTTAATGTTCTCCCAGAGGAAAAGTGATAGATATAACACTCCAGCAGCAGGGTGCGGTTTTTCTTTAAGCTGTTCTTAAAAATTACCAACATATGAGTGGCTTTGAATTAATTTTCTACTTGTGGATTCCTGGTAATAAAGCTGTATGTAATTTCTTTTTTCCTTGCCTTGCATATGTGTGCTTTCATACATATACAGTTTGCTATAATGACTTTTTAAGAATAAATTAGCAGATTTACTTCCTTCAGGTTATAGGGGCTTCACAATACCTGCTGCAGTAGAGGGATATTGTGAAAAAGGCATTAGTGCTTAGCTGTGGAAACGTGTACAGTCTCTGTCACACTTGCAAAGATTAGCTTGGGGCTGATTTAAGTTGACAGCTGTATAAAAGGGATTAGTACCATCACCACAGAACTCCTGCAGTTAACTTTCACATGTGCTAAATGTGAGAGATAATTTTTTTAAAGCTTGAACCGGTTTTGCATAAGCCATTTATCTTGATTTCTCTTAACCCTGAGAGAGCTGAGACTGCAGCCTACAGCATCATAGCCTAATAGTGTGGGATTTACTGAAGTGCTTTAAACATGTAACTTGCTTCATTGTAAGCATAAGGATAGCTTTTATTTGCATGTAGTTAGCATTGTTCTTAAGAAAGGATTTATTTTGGTTGTGATTTCAAAAGTAGAACTTTGGGAAGGAAATTGAGGGAGGGAAGTGGCATTTTCTTTGTGCATCCTTGCCATGCGCAAACATGCTTGAGTCTACAATAAAACTAAAATACTTCAAATTGAGCCTTTGGTTGGTTGTATAATAGTAGTAGTTGGTATAGTAGTAATAATAGTCTTGAGCTTGTAAGCAAAGTGAAAATTTCTGATGCCCAGATGCCTCTTGCTGTCGAGATTGGGTCAGGCTGCTGCCTTTCATCATTTTAACTAGTGTGATTAGTATATTTCTGTCACATACCTATGTGGGGACAACTGGACCTCATGCCACCATTCTTTCTTCTATTGACTTGGTTCATTACTGTGTCCTCTTTATGTGGGCTGCTCATGGTCAAGACTATCTTCAGCCTCACATGCACAAGGAGTTGTACAGCTCATGGGAACACGTGTGGAAGTAACTGTTTTCCCCCTTCGTTAGAGGGAAAAGAATGGCAGAACTTGGATTCCTGTCAAATGTGAGCTCAAGGATAGATCCAAGGATGTTTCTCATCTAAAAACTGCTCAAACCCAGTCAAAAGCCAAGTGTTGCTCATTAATGAGCTTTCAGGAGCCTTGAAGGCTAAGGCAGTGAAGTCCCATGCGTGATAAAATGGCTGGGAACAAAATAAAGAAAAGAACCACTACCATGATGTGCATAATGTATGTGTTTGGGTTTTCTTAAGATTGAACCAACTGCCTCAGTTTCAAGAGTCGTTAGTCCTAATGTGTAAAGTGATGTATAAAAATCTTAACTTTGTATATGCAATGAGTATATATGCAAATATACTAATCTGAAGGCTGACCTCACCAGACTGAGTATGTCCTATTCATATAAAAAGCATCATGTGAAGAACTTTCAAGGCAACTTCCTCCTTGTATACCATGGAAGTAAGTTCAGTCCAATTTTCCCCAGATTAGCAGGATTTGAAAATTTACCTATTAAGGAGAAGAAAAAGGTGTAAGACAGTGTGTTAGTGGAAATTAGACTAGAAGGACACTGGTCAACACAAAAGTTGTTTGTCCTCATTATCTTCTGGGTCTCTTAGTTTGTTCTGCAAGCTGTGAACAGATGGCCAGATAAAGTTGCTTTACATAGGATGATGAGTGATCTGACCTGGTGCTTTCTGCAACTTCACTGTCCTTTGTAGGAAGGAAATGGTGGTTCTCTCATAGTGTCAAGTTCATCTTTGCTTTTGCTACCTCTTCCCACCCCATGCGGATAGCTAATATGGAAGGAGTTAGGAAGGAGAATTTGGCAATAGGTTTTGCCAGCTGTGGCTGAGATTGCTCAGCCCTGAAGTGACATCATGCTTAACCGTATTTGTGTCCCACCAGTCTGGATCAGCATCTGCTCAGGGCTCATTGTCCATTGCTTTTCTCATATAATACCTGCATCCTAATTATCAAAAAGAGCTGCTCATCCCTGTGTAGTGATCACAAACTTGCTCCGTTACTGTGACTCGCAGCCATCTTGTTCCTTGTAGTCGCTTAGTATTTCATCTTTTTTAGAAAGTGTGGCTGGATGATGTGCCACGTGATAGCATTTTGGGAAGTCTGTACAAATAACATCAGAATGGATTTCCTTGCCAAGATGTCATTGACTTCAGTCCAAAGACAAGCTATGTCAACCAGTTTACGTTCATTTACACTGAACTTGTGACAGGAATTTTAAAAAACTTTTTTTGCATTATTTTTGATTTTTTTAATTTATTTTAAATTTCCCGCATAAATGGTATTCCACTTTTGGGCCTTGCCTATTTTAATCCCATATTTAGTCCTTGTCAGCTTGGCAGGTGTAGTAGCTTCTGACTAGGTCCTGAAGTGAGCTTGGGCCCAGTATACCCGTGTGATTGCTGGCAGGAGAAACTGTATTTATATACTGGATCATTGTAAGACTTATCTTTGTTGCTAAACATTCACTTCTTCCTTGGTTAGTAAAATGAAAGTTTTATTCAGCCCTCATGGATTTAGAGAACTGATTCAGGGATGGTTTCAGTTTCTGCCTGCAGTGGACAATACTAGCGGGTGTTTTGGTTTTGATATGAGTGATACGACAGTTACAGTAAGGAATGAATGAAACTGTTTAGGCTGCTTGAAAAGCTGCCTTTCATCTGCAGGAGGAGATGAACAGCTAGGAGGAAATCTCTTTCAAGTCGATTCCCAGTGCAGAAATAAATATTGTGTGGGTGAAGGAGGGGAAACAGCCACCTACCTGGAAAACTGACTGTAAATCAGATGTCACAGAAAAAATGCAGTGGTATCCACTCCCGTGCTAATCCATTAAGGGGGGGGGGGGGGGCAGGGGGAAGGATGAGGATGGAAGAAAAGCCAGCAATATGTGTATGAAAAGGTTTTCTATGGTATTTTTAACTGTCATTCTAAGACTGTTGAAATAATAGAGCAAAACTGTAGGAACATATTGCTTGTTTCTTATAGGTATGGTATTCATTCATCTGGGTTACTTCTGCGTTATTGGTGGGGTTGGATGCAAACCGGTGTCATACTTCGTGTTGTGGGGTAGCATATGTGTACCACAGCTGGAATGAGGATTGAGGCTGGCTGCGGCTCCTGTGAGTGGCTGGAGCCTGCCGGGCTGAGCTGGGCAGAGAAGGGCTCTGTGCTGCCTGACAAACTTGTGTTCGGTGTCAGCAACTGCAGGTGCCCACTGCTACTCTGAATCCCCAGCCTTAAATCGAGAATTGCAATATCAACTTACTTGCTGTGGATATATCTGGGGTTTTTTCTAACTCTTTTTTTCCTGCCCCTTAAGAAGGAGATGAAAAGCTTTTGTGTTTGCTTGGGGTTAACAAATTGAAGTTCTTGTGGATCAAATGAGACCAGTTTCCCCAAGTAAAGACATCTTGCAGGACATCCTGCAAGCAGTGCTCTTTCACCTCAGCTCATAGACTCTGCTTTAAGTTTCTGTTCTAGGCTATATTTTCCTCCAAGTATGTAAGGCAGCTGCGTTGGAGGTATTTTTGTTGGGGTTTTTGTGGGAGAGTGTGTGTGTGTGAGACATTTTGCTGAAATCCTCTTTTCACTTTGTGAACGGCAGGCAGGTCATTAATGTATTTATTTCAGAAACTTGTATATGCCAAAATTAGCAGAAACTCACTTTCACACAGAGTGGATAAATGAAGCACCTAAACAACAGCCCTTGGTTATCATTGCTTAATTCTTGTGATTATTGAGTACAGCCAGTATTTCCAAGAAAAAAGGATTGTTTACTTCCCCGATAAGTGGTATTACTCTCTGATATTGTTAGCAATCTGAAAAATTATAATAAAGAAACAAGGAGTGTGTTTGAAGTTGTATAGTTGAGTAAACGCTTAAGATTGTATGTCTGCCAATCAGCTAAATAGAGTTAGAAATTTCCTTGGGGAAGAATAATAAAGACATAGTTAGGAGAAAAAATCTGTTTTGGTGATTGAAACTTTTTTAAAGCTTATTTTTTGAAAGGCACGGATCATTTTGAAGCAGGTAACTTGTTTGCAGGGCTTTTCTTAATACATATTTGTAGCATAGGACTCTTCAGCTTTTGTTTGAGCACAGCTGGAGTCTTACCTTTGCATTTACAGAGAAAAGCATTTGATAGCATCTTTTTGTAAGAGATCTCACTAAGGAAGCAGCAACTTGGGACCATCAACTGGTCTTTTGGTTATGGCTTTGCTTTCTGTTGCTTTATCAGAAGTGTTTGGGTCCTTGCAAGCTGGTTTTGTGCTCTTTCACTCAGCCTCTTCCACTTTCAGCTGACCTCTCCTGCTGGGAAGGCTTTCTGCCTGGCATGGGTGTTTCCTCACCCACAAACACAAGTTGGTGCATCTCCCCTTTTCTCTGCAGCACTTTCTTTTTAGAAACATTTGTAGGTATTTTGATGTTCCAGCATTAGACCCTGTGGGCTGCACAGACAATACACACAGCCTCAGCCTTAACCTTGCATGGTACAAGCGCAAGCCAGTCAGACCTTTGCTCTGGAAGTGCTTGTGTAGGATGTCTTGACCCTCGCAACGGGTCTTACAGAGGAGGTGAAACTGGGAATGCTCTCTACTGCTGTGGAGAGGCACTTTGCCTTGCTGGAGGAGGAGCAGATAGGATTTGGGGTGTCCTGTGATTGCAGGTGATTGTCACTTAGCCCACAGCTGAACTAAACTGAGTGGGAAGGTAAGCATCCCTGCTTACAGGTTTTATTTCTTAGCTCAGGCAGGTCTAGAGTGTATGTGCAGCCTGTTCCCATGCTTTTGCTGCTGCAGTGTAGCTCCCTAAGCTCGTAGCTCTCCTAGTCCTTAGATTTTAAAAAGCATTTTTGGTGCACACTGCTGTTGTCATGCATCATTCAGAATTTCTGCTGAGCTCTTTACCTTTACCCATTATTTTTATCTAGGTATGTTACATAGAGTATGTGTACTGATACTGATGTGAATAATAGAGGGCTGCATAGAAGTGCTGCGGAAGACTTGAAGTGGTTTTTTTTGTTTTTGTGGGTTTCTTTGGTTTTGGTTTGTGTTGTGTTTGTGTTTTTTTCTCAGGGAAACTATTATCAAAACTTGTTTTGGATTTCTTCAACTGACCTGTTTGGGTTCTTTTGAGATAAACTTAGGATTTTGTAATCAGTGACCTTGGCATGAGAGTTTCTGAGCTCTGCTAGTTGAATGAAGAATAGAAGCACAGTGTGACCTACATTTCCGTTCAGTCGGATGGGATTTGGGGTCTCGTGTGATACCAACAGAATGCTAATTGTGAGCCAAACAAACTAGCAGGCTCTTATGTGGAGGGTTTCCTTTTAGCTAAGGACATGTTTGAGATTCATCTTGTGAAGTACTGAAGTGTCCATTAAGGTTGATGCAAGTACCTCTTCAGGTGTGACCGAACCCCACTGCTTCACTGTGCAGGCTTCGGGAAGCTCTTGTTTGCAAAGTAGGATATATTTTTACTAGTATACCGTGAACTAAACCTTAAGATTATTTATTTATTACTGAGCAGGTGACCCAATAAGCTAATTCTATAAAAGGAGGAGCTTCATCCAAATTAGGTTATTTGGATTGAACTTTGTAAAAGATTGAATAGGAGATAAATAGGTAATGGGGGAGAGGAGGGAGGGATGGAATGGAGTTGATCATGAAGAGATCTAATCAAACAGTTCCTTGAGGAATTATGGGGAGAGAAGACCAAAGCAAGAATTCCCTTGAAAACATGTCTCTGACTAAAAGCTAGAGAATGATACAGGCATAATTTTTTTTTTAATTAATCTTTTTCTGCATTTTATTATTATTGCATCCTTGATAAAATGGAAGTGAGGACAACTGTATGATTGGAGGGATTTTTTTGGTGGGGTAGGGGTTTTTTAATGATGCGTGGGAAGGTAGTTCTTTATCTCATTTTCTTTATTTCACTAGAGGATAACTTACATTTCAAGGTCGATGCAAAAAGATATGAAGGGGAACTGAAAATATTAGGAAGCTGAGGCACATTTCCTCTGTGGAAGGAGAGGGATGGTAGATTTTCCATAAAAATTTTCAGAGGTCTAATTAAGAGTTACCTCTTGGAGATATGAGTATCTTGTTAGTTCTGCTTTGTTATTTGTATAAGCAGCTTAGATGTGGTTTTTGTCCTGAAAAGTTACAGCCTGGGAGAGCAAGGGGGAAAGACAACAGTAAAATTGGCATTGGAAAGCTGGCTGAATTGCCTCGAGGAGGGATTTAAGAAGCTGCAGAAAGAAAAGGGATTTCAAAAGGCAGCAAAGACAGAGAAATGTTAGAAACTGGTAACACCTTCTACTCGGTTTCAGTGCTATACATCAGGCACCAACACATAGCTCAAGCCCTGAAATGAAAAATCACAGGGTTTCACTGCAGCCCTTTACCAAAGCCTATGAGATGCAGTGTGAGAGTGGAAGAGTGCCTATGTCAGGAGCGGGGCAGCTTTTGGCATCTAGACCATGCATTACCTGGTAGCACCCATAAGCACTGTTGCAACATTATGATTAGTTCAAATTTTCACAAGGATTTCCAGAATAAACTTAACCCTCTGCTGGAGAGATGAAAACTGGAATTTTGGGAGACAAAGTGAAATTCTGGGAGGAAACATTGTTCACAGCCCCAGTCCCCCCACCTCAATACACTGACACCCCAGCTGCTGTGTCACCTCATTATTCAGTCTTGTCGGGTTCCTTTTGCCCATATCCTCTTCTAGCAAGATGCTTGGTACACAGGTTCAACTCCAGGCATTTCACAGTAGCTGACTGCCAAGCCAGTCTGTTAGGTCACTTTGTTCTCGTAGCCTTTATAATGTATTCAGTGCCTTGACAAATTTTCTTGGCAAGAGCTTTATAAAATGATACCATATTGTGCATAACTTAACACACTGTTAAATGTCAGAACATCTCCTACCATATAAGTCCTGAAGTCCATCACTAAGCTCAGAAACCAGAGCAGCTCTGATACTTCAGTGATTTTCATAAGGAATAATAAATGGTAAGAAGGCAGCGATTTTTGTAAGGAGTCACTTTTGTGACACTCTTCCACATTTTTTTTAATGGGTTTGCAAACAGCAGCATCAGTGGGGAGTCTTATCAGCTAAACCAACTATTGATTAGCTCCTAATATGACAAAACTACACTTTCTGTACTGCTGCAGTATTTTAATCATTCTGGTAGCTTTAAAAACTGAAGGGGTGTTGGCCAGGTGATTTAAATGCGTTAGTGTTTGTACTCCCCCCCCCCCCCCCCCCCCCCCCCATTTCCCTGTTTCTGAATATGTGTCCATTTTTCCTAGCGTCAAGAAAATGCTGTGTTTTCAGACTGGAACCTTACTGCATCTCAGTATTTGATCTCCAGTTGCTCAAAGGTTAGGCACTACAGGGGGTGAGTGGTTAAACTGCTCACAGGTGCCTTGCAACTAGATGCTTGTTCATCTCTGCTCTCTGTGTGTTTTACAAAGTAATTTTATCCACAGTTGGTGTTTATTTACAAGAAATACTTGTAAACAATTGGTGGTATTGTGCATACAGATGTCAGACTGCAGTGTGAGACATTTGGCACTGTAAGGAAACTTTTTTGTTTCTGTAAGAAGTTAATTGCAGTGGATGCACGTTTTCCTAAAAGAAGACTGTTTTTTTCTAATCAGAGGCAAGAATACTCATTTGCATGTCACAGTATCATGTTGCTCCTCGAAAATCAAAAGAATATATTACCTTTAAGTAAGGCTGACACAGAACTGGTGTTTCAGCAAGAGCAGGCAAGCTGGGGCAGTGTCCCCTGCAGGCCTGCCTTTGGGTTTTGTTTGCTTTTTGTTTCAACAACCTTTAGCAAGTGTTTTCCTGTTATGTAAAATTTTATGCTTTTGAAAACATGAGAGATCAAGAAGTCAGGTGTGTCTTGAACTTGCCATAAGGATTATGATGTGTCTTCAAGCTGTTTTACTTTTGGGGGAGGCAGCAGTTGTTTTTAAAAGCATAGTGTGCCTGATGTGAAACTTTGTGTTTGTCCAATAGTGAAAACACTGTCTCTGACTAGTGGTCAACTTGTTAGGTGACTCAGACCTCATAGTAAAGAGGAGTGGTTGGATAGTGTTTGTGGAGGAAGATGTGCTTGCATCAGTGGCAATGTCTTTGCTGGGTTGGAACAAGACGTCCCAGCTTGCACAGGTTTTCCCCGTGTGAGCCCAGGACTGTCAAAGTCTTACTGAACGTGATATCAGCTGATGCAAAATTAGTCGATTTGACAAGGTTCTCATTTAGAAAATGGAAAACATGTTTGAACTTGGCTGTTCTGAGATGGACGATAGCAACCACAGTATCTTGGATAATGCAGACTTCTGATTAGGTTTTAAAATGGTGGTGGTGGAATAGCTGTGATTTTAGCTTCTTCATTAATGGAAGGAAGATGAGCAGTTGTGCAAGTTTCAGGATACCCTTGGCTGTCTGAAGCTTGTATGGAGCTCATACTGCTGGTTTGTGCATGCCTGCAGCTCTTGTTGCGAATCTTCTGCTCGCTATGCCACAGGTGGGACAGAGGTGTGAAGGTTGGAGGGTTTTTGGTTGTTGGTGAGGTTTTTTTGGAGGGGGTTGTATGGAGTATGCAGTGTATGTTTCTGTGCAGTACTAGAGGGATGTATTCAGTATGCATCTCTGTGTTGTTGTGGTATAAGCAAGCGTGACTTTGCATGTTGGAATATAAGGCAAAGCCTTTCCTTTGTATTTCTGTCACAGCATTTATGATGTGCTTTTTAAACAGACTAGTAGCAGTTGCATATTTTTCTGTGCCTTTAGCAGTAGCAGCTTTCTAGATTTATAGCAGGTATTTTCTTTGTGAAAGACTTGGAACTTGATAGAATGAACACCCTTAGCCAACAGATTCATTATTCACCATAACGGCGGGCAGGTAGAAGAGCAACTGAGGGTCTCATGTTTCAGCCAGGAGGCATAAGTGTTATCAGCCTTGACCATCAAGTAATCCCTTTAAAGAAAGGTATGGTATGCCTAAAGGTAAAATGTGCTCATGATGGCATTGGTTCTTATTCACAGAGTTCTGTGAAAAATGCTTGTTATTCCATGTGTAGGTGTATGGGAAACAAACAAGTATGCCTGTGCGTTTTTATGTATGTGCATGCATATGTACATTTGTAAAAGTCAGGTATTTTAATTCAATTGGTGTTTTCAATACTCCTGGACTATGGTTCCATACATCTTGAGTTACATATGAGATACAGATGGAGGCTTCTGTGCTTCACTAACTTGGACATGTCCCTCTTTTTCTCTTTTTTCTTTTTTTTTTTTTTTTCCTTAGGGTAATAAATGCAGGAAAGAGCACACACAATGAAGATCAAGCCAGCTGTGAAGTCCTCTTTGTCAAGAAGAAAGCTGGAGGCACTAATTCTACACCAAACAAGAACTCAACAAAACGGAGGTCATCACTGCCCAATGGAGAAGGTTTCCAGCTGAAAGACAATTCAGTAAGCAGACTTCTATATCTTGTCCGTGGAGAAGCACAAAATAAGCCTAAAAGAATGTGGCAATATGATACTAAAGGAAGTTAACTGAATGTTTTATATATTTTCAGTTACCTCTTACTAATTATCTCTGCTTAAATACAGAACACTTCACTATATTTTTCTTAGTTCTACATGATACTTGATTTCTTGCATTGAAAACTGCTTCTTGGATCTAAGACGTTTTAGTTTAAAGATGAGGAGGGGAATACTCCTTGGATTTTCCTATGTTTCATTTCCGAAAATGCAATCCTGACAAATTTATTGCTGCAGAATACTATGAGTTTAATGGCTGTGATTGACTTGTCCAGTGACAATCACTGCAAGCATAGCAGTACCACCGTTTATACAGTCATACAATTTTATTAAGAGTTAGACAGTCATTTGGGTTCTTTTTACTGAAGCAGTATTGCGTGTAGTAAGGTTGGTTTAAGCAAGTAGGGTGAGGTCATCCAACAACTGAATTCAGTGATTTTTGTGGACTCTGGCTCCTCTCTTTGTGTGGCGAGTGACATACGTCATGCACTTGTCTACTGGCAATCATCTGTTGTTCTTCATTTGTCTTGTTTTCTGACTGGCTAATTACTTCATCTGCTCTTTAAGCATGAGCTCAGGCTCCAGCAGTGACTGATAGTGTGTGTTCGATTCAGACATTTAGCCATGTAATGCCGAATGCCTTATCTGAATGTTAAGAGGCAGACAACATGGATATGCAGTCTTTCAGCTGCTGGGAGAATACAAGTTTTCCCTAGGTGATAATTAGTCTTTCAGTGGACTTCACCCTTCTTTGGGTTTGGTTTTCTTTGTTGTTTTTATTTTAAACCAGATTGTGATTAGCAGTCTGCTTCAGTCTCTCTCCCAAACCCCCATGGCTTAGTACACCTGGTGGCTGCTGCAGCAGCCTGAGCAACAAGTGTTCCTCTTGCACTGTGTCCCTCCCCACCTCTTGCTCCTCCTGTTCGTTTTCACACTTCATGATTGCTGCAACATCTTCAGACTGACAGATTTTCCAGGTTTGCAAACAGCCCTTTCTTTCCTCTTTAAAATCTTTCCTTAGTTCACCTGTCCCAGTTACTGTGTGCTGATGTTCTTTGTTTTATTGGGACAGTCATGATTGATGTGGTTTTTTTTTCAAGTACATATTTGCACACTCCTGGGTAAAGAATTGTCCCTGTACTTTCCGGGACTATGAGTTGTGCTTATGTCATGCAAGGCAAAACAATTTAATAGTCTACTTTTTAAAATAAGTCTTTCCTAGAAAGTGTGTGCAACTGTCTGCTATTGGCTCATGCAGATGCTTGGTTGCATGAGTGTATTTAATTTTTGTATGCATTAATTATGTTTAATGAAGCAAGCATTTGGCCACAATACTTGTTTGTGTATATACAACACATCAAGATAAGCAATAGTGTGCTTGGTCCAAGTGGTTGTTTTTTTTGACACAAAGGACATCGCTGTGTCATGCACACAGAACACTGCAAAGACCGCTGTGCAGACACCAGCCTGGGTAGACACAGCTGGGTACTGTGCAGAGGTACTGGCTTCGGTCTGACACCACATTTAAGTTCCAGGCCTACAGTGTGAAATACTGGTCAGGGGCCTCTGCATGTGGAATGTGGGTGAATGTAGCTGTACTGAATTTGCCTCTATTTTCAAATTTTGGGGATGTGCATGGGATAGAAGCAGCTTTGTAGCATTATCCTGTTAACTTGCAGCTTTGAGTAGTATCAAATGCTTCTCGAGCAAAAGGCATGCTATGTTGTACATACAATACTGCATGGTTAATAATCTCCTTCATGTTTGTTTCCAATGTCTTTTTCCAAACATTACATAGCTACGATATTTAGATTACAATAAAAATAAAGGGATATAAAACTGTTTTATTACTGGAAAGGTGTCTTCAGTAGCCTTGATGGTATCTATCATTGTGGTCATCATGCTGTTATGACATTGTAATGGTAAGATCTAGAAACTGGCTGCATATTTTTGATAGCTGTTCTTTTTGTGCATTTAAAAATTAATGCTATTCAGCCTTGTTAAATATCCAGTTACACTGTGTTACATGAAGTATTTAACAGAATTTTCTAATTTCTCTTCCTCTCTTTACTAGTGTATTTCCTACTTTGATTCTGTGTCTTTGATCTTGATTTTTGAATAAACAGCCACTCCCTTTCAGGCTTCTTGGGGGAAATATTTTTATTTCAAAACTTCTGTTCTTTCTTTTATTTCTGACATGTTTTGACCAGAAATGAGCATAATGTCTGAAGTGAGGAGCCAGCTGATCTGTATAATATATAGTATGCTGGTTTCATCCTACTTGTTAGTGTTCTTTATATGTTCTTTTCTCATCTACAGTTTTACTTCTGTTTTTTTACATGAAATTTGAGTGAGTGTGATAGCACTCGTTATTTAGCTGTGTAAAACCTATTCTACCATGTTATTAGACCACAGCTTGTGAATTTAAATTTATAATATATTTTCCCAAAACAGGCAGCATATTTTTGGAGAAGGTTTTCTACTAGAGGGCAGTCTTACACTAGCAATTAGTAGGATTTTTTCCTTGGTATGATTTTTGCTGGTTGAATATGTCTTAAAAAAAAAGGTGTACACATTTCTATAATGTGTCCTGGTTTTATGTTTTCATATTTTTATACTGCAAAGTATAAAATTGTGGTTTGCCCTCATATGGCATTGTTAGGAAATATTTTTTTAAGGAGTGTATGAACTTGGTGTTAAATGTAACTTACTCTCTGTATCAATAAGATGTAGAAATACAGGCTTGAGACACTCCAGTGAATGGTATAATATTGAACTGGCAAGTATTTAGTTAGAAGGCCAGAGGCTGAATACTGCAGATGCCTCATAGGGAAATGCCACTGTAACACATGATCTGAAATTGTCTCAGAGTGGTGAAGCACCTTGCAGAAATACTGAAGGAAGAAGGGATGAGGGAAGAAGTTTATTGAGTACTTGTCCGATGAAAAGAAAAATGTCTTCTTTTCTTGTTTAGTTTTTTTAAAGGTGGAGCACAAGGGAAATAGGAACTGGAACTTAAACTGTCTTTTGATTTAACAGAGTCTATTTCATTGTCCTCAGATATTTTTTTTTCATACAGCCATTGAGAAGGCCATGTACCATCTTTGGTTTACCCTGCTTTCTGGGAAATTTGTGAAACTTAAATGTCAGCTGCACCTGAGGTCATGTGATTGTTGTTGTTTAATGCTAACACCACTGATGCAGCCCTGTGCTTTGGCAAGGTAGCGTAAGGGAGTCGTTGATCCATGGGTTGTCCACACGGACATGGCTGTCATGGCCTGGACTCTGCAGCTGGACTCTGCAGAGCTTCCAGGGGTGGGAAGGAAGTGATGGTGGGCCAGAAATGAAGAGATGGAGAAGTGAACATTTGTTTAGTCTCAACACACAAAAATCCAAGGAAACCTGTTAAACAGCATAAATAAGTTGGGTTTTTTTTCTTGAAAGAATGGTTGATAAACTGAGCAGAACAGTGAGAGGAAAGACTCTGCAGATCCAACCCTAAAATAATTCTCCCCCCCCCCCACCCCACTCCACTGCTGCTTGATTAATCATATTTGTCCTCTGTCCCCATTCAGGAGCATTCACTTAAAATTGTGCAGCTTTTTCACTGGTACGATTTTTAAATGCCTTTAACTATGGCGTACCTTAATGAGAAATACTGAAGACCATCAATGAATGAAATGGGAATCCTATCCCAGGATATTGTCATAGTGACAGGCAGGTTGCAGGACTTAATGTGATGCATCATTAATTGTCATTGTAATGTGAGGATACATGATTAATAATTCTGCAGTTTTCTTTGCCATAAAGACGGGATGGAGTATTTGTTTTGTGTGACATGAGGCTGGTTGCCTGCCACAGGTAGTTGAACATATTGGTAACGTTAGGAGAATTTTCTCTGAGTATGGGGTAGCAGTTGCCCACTCATTTCAGATTTTATGAGAACTAAAGGTGCGCTCTAATGCATTTTGTGAGTGTCGTTCATATTTGGAACAATAGAAGTTGTGATGAGTTGTGGTTTTTAGAATAGCTCTTTAGTGGCAACATGATTTATTTGCTTTTTTGAATTGGCTTCATTGAAAAAAAAAATCTGAAGCTTTGCAATGTAGAACTACTATCTAGCTTACCTGAAAAAATTGTCCCAAATTGATTGCTAAGGCAGCCTTTTTTCTTTTTTGCTATAACTTGGCACCAATTATGTGTGTGTGTGTATATATATATATATGCATTATCTTTCATGATTTCTCTTCCATTGCTTGACCCAAAACTTTGCATATCTTAGTTATGTTTTACAGTTACAAAACTCAGGAGACAACTGAACCTTCCTGAAAGCTAGGTCAGCAGTTGTGGAGCCTAAAGCTTATTAAATTTCCTAGTACATTCTGGAAATGGATTGTAAGGTCACTGCAGTGAAGGATCTGTTTGCTCTTCGTGTACTTGGTAGCCATTCAGAATGTTGTTAAGTCTGAATCTTTTGAAAGAAAATCTAAATCACTCTGACTGATCATACTCCTACTTGAGGGCTCTGTCCAGTTAAAAGAACAAATGGAGATTGGTGTTTGAAAGACTGCTTTTGACAGAATACCACCAGAGCTCATACAAATAGATGTCTTGTTCTTTGAGAGTCTGCAGAATGTTGATACTTTCAGGAGGAAGTTCAAGCTCCCAAATGTGAAAGAGAGAGAACAGCTATGCATATGCACACCAAAATAGGTCATCTCAGCTGTGGGAGGAAAAGCAAGGACCTTTTTGTGCTCTTTGTCTCATCTGTCTGCCCTGACTGCTGGCCCTTGTTCATTCTCTGAGTTGCTACTTTATTTGCACCATATAGTTAATTCTCATCAAATTGGTATGGTTTTGGAGAATTCGTTTCTTTCAAATGGACTCGCTCTTTTTATTCTCAGGGTGGGGGAAGGGTATTTGTTTGTTCCTTTTTTAGACAACTAATGGGTTATTTGTGGTTATACTCTCTTTGGTAGTTCAAAAGTAAATGAAGCTTCTTACGAATACATAAGGGTTTTTGGAGACTAATATTTAGGTGTCAGTAATGCCTGCAGAACCTGACTGAAGTTAAGGCCCTAGAGCATCTCACACAGAACATGTTTACAAGAACAGTATTGTGGTAGTCATCTCCCTTGACTGTATATGCTTATAATACAGACCTCTCGGTTATCTAGGGTACTTCTGCAATTGATAGGGAGAAATAAATCCACTTTGGAATGAGATGAGCATAGTCTGAAAGTGCAGGAGTGTTTTTCTCTCTGCTGAGAATAAGGGCAATTTAGAGAACTGTCTTGGAGGTGTGTGCTGTAGATGTCTGAACTTAGCTGAACTAATAGCAACACCCTCTTGTTTACAAATTACTAGTCCAAAAAGGACAAGATCAGTGAACTCCAGCAGAAACACTATAGCTGACATGGCCATGCCATGTTTATGTCAGTGACAGTCTCATAATATGGCTCAGACCCATGTGAGCTTCCCTGTCCTAATTTGTGCTGCCCATTAGCTTAGAGGAAATAAGCGGTAACATTTCAATTTCACTTTTTGTCACGGGCCATTGTTTTGCTCTGTTGTAAAGCTTCCCAGTCTCTGATGGCCCCTTATTTGGCTACCAAGTTCACATGAGGTTTGTTCGGTACAGGACGTATCCAGTGTTTTGCTCATAATAATGAGAGTGAATTGTGTTAATAACTGTCATCTTTTAGCTTTTGAAAAGCTCTAATACAGACTTTGCTAGGTGTTTGCTTTAGAAAACTGAAGAAAATCAGTGTGTGTGGGAGGTTAAACTTGTTCTTAATTGTAAGTTTCTGTTGTAGTTTGGGTGCAGGGGGAGGGTGACAACAAAATATCTTCCTGCTCTAGGTGGAAGGTAAAACACTTCCATTTCAATCAGAAGCGTAATGCCTTTATGCTTTTCCCCCAAAAGGCAGCACATCTTCTAAGGAGTAGTACCTTTCAAATGACAGGAGGACATTAAGCTGTGGAAGCATTATCCATGTTGCATCATGAGGTGGATTTTGGCCAGGGAGCCAAACCCTAACAGAAGAATGGGAGCAGAGGTAGTTTGATCTACAGCTCTCAGGAGGCCCAGTGTTGCCATTTTGAATAAATGGTTTCAGTTTTCAGCTGAAATACATTTACTTTGGGGCACTTGTTTCTGTTGGCAAAATACTTTAGATTTTGCATGAATAGCAATCTGTTTTTACAAACAGGTGGTTTAGTAATCTGTTATCTGTTAAAAATGGCTTAAGAAGAATTTTACAGCCAACTGTTGTGTGAACTTGGATGGATTCTGAGCCCAAAGGAAGCTAGCGCAACTGCCAGTCATGCCTTCAGGGGTGAAGTTGCACAACAGTTTTTTGTGAATTTACCAGACTGGGCAAGTGGGTGGGTCTGGCTAAGGAGCCACATTTGGAAATGTGTACATTTACTGGGTTTTCCACCATTATAAGATGTATCCTGTATGATCCTTACTGTGGTAAGTAATCCAGTACTGTAGGAAAATACTCCCCTTTTCTCAACATTTCAGCAATGAAATGAAGGGTACACAGTAGACAGCTGAATTCCTTTTCTTGGAGGAACTCTACTCTGTAGATGACTATTGTTAATGCACTGGTTAAGAGTCTGTTTGAACTTTATAACAGCAGCAGTGCTATAAACTAAAAAATAAAAAAGTACTTACGTAATTTTTATAATGACAGCTTTTAAATGTGCATTCGAACAAGGTAAGTTGTAAGTAGCAATGCTCATTCAGCAATGAACAGCATGAACTTGTAGTGATGGTCTATATACATGTTGCTAAAAGACATTTTGCATAAGGTTTTGGATTTTGTAACTCAGGGCAACGATGAATGATGTCTTTTGGATCTGCAAATGACAATTCATGGTGTTCTTATGCCAACCTGTCTGCCATGTCCTGCATCCAGTGGTTGGCACCTTTGTGGAGCACCTGGAACAGCAGAAAGTAAAATTGAGCTGCAGTTCACAGCCCTGTCCATAAGTTTGAAATAAGCAGTCATTTGGGCACGAGGTGCTGCTGGGATGCAGGTGGTGCCTAGACTATATGCTGATCTGTCGCGTAACGGAACAGTGTTTGGGTGAATGAAACAAACCATATCTGTTATCCTAAATTAGACCACAGTTAGTGTGACATCCAGATGTAATTTTAAGTTCTTTGCCTGCAGTGAGATCTAGGTTATGCTTTCTTAGTATGAGGTGTTTTGCAACAGTATTGCCTGATTCCAGTTCCTTGCAAAATGGTTTATTTCTAAATCTGTGTAAGTCCACCCACATCTGACTCATAAGGCCATCCCACAAACAGTTGTTTCAATATAGCTAGGAGAAGGTGCAAGATTAAGAAGAAATGGAGGGGAGAGACTGGAAAGACTCTTTCCACATACTGCTGCCAAATATGCTACCGTGTAAAGACAGATATGCTTTAAATGGTTCCCTGAGGATTTCTAAGTTAATTTCTCCCCAGAAACCTGAGGTTATCTAGGGTATGGCTCCTTGTTTTTTTCGGGCAGATAGGAGCTCGTGCTGCCCAGAACTTGGTCTGCCTCCAGCCCTGGGTTAATGTGTCCTATCGGAGTGATAGGGCACCTCGCCACAAAAACATGGTTTCTGCTCAAATCAGAACAATAGTGGAGCAGACTTACACCTGTCAGAGGAGACTGTGTGGAGCAGAGAGGGAGAAATATTTGAAAATCACGTCAATGATCAATAACTGCTGAACAAATATATAACATCACCGCACATACTTTAATTTTAATGACGAGGTCTACAAGATTTACTTTTCCAGATACTCTGTGTGTATGAGAGAAAATGTGCTGACCGGCATGCTAGGAGTTGAGCTAAAATATAAGATCTAAAATCAACTATTATGCCAAGAGCTATATCAAAACACTTGCATAGCTCTTCTGGTCAGAGGGTATGTAACTCCAGTATTGCAGAGGAAACTTTTCAGAGGACTGGGAAGAACTAGGCAGTGAATGTGTAGGTTAGCACATGTGGAGTGCAGCTGATTCCACCTGTGTCAACCATCCTTGAGGACCACTGTGCTGGTTCCTGGGCTGGCACAGGCAAGGAAAGCCTGAGCTGTCCCATCTGTCCACACAGATTGACCTTTTTTACCAGTCATGGAAGTGGGGATCATGTCTTGTTACTAGATGTCAAACTGAGGTCCTTTGTCTCATGCCTGGTGAAAAACAAGATCTGTCACAGAAGTCTCAGGTGCTCTCTTGTTTAGAATTTTGGTCTCCATGGTGGTAGATCCATCATTTATCAATGATTTGATTTTTGAGTGCTTTTATTCCAATTACATAGAAATTAACTCGGTCTCATAGTGGTAGGCTGTGCTTGGTCAGTGCATCCTGCAACGGCTGGTAAAGTAAGAAAGATTGCAAGTTCAGCCTTTTTTAAAGTATTTTTTTGACGGGATTAAGGAAAAGGGGAAAAAATGGTGGGGATGTGTGGGGAAAAATAAGCATCGCTTCTTCCTGTCAGAGTTGTACTAAAACAGTAATTATTTCTCCATTTCAGAAAGAAGGTTACCTCTGGGAAGGTTACCTGTGTTTCACCTGCTGCACCTGTGCCACCAGTCACCTCACCTGTGGCTGTGTAACAGTGACCATTTCTCTTCTTTTCCTTTCTTCCCCTGCTGCTTCTCCAGGACACAGATGGGATCAACCTGTACTACTGGTCCCTGTTTGATGGACATGCTGGGTCGGGGGCAGCTGTGGTCGCTTCCAAACTGCTGCAGCACCATATCTTGGAGCAGCTGCAGGAGATTGTGGACATCCTGAAGAACACCGCTGTTCTCCCACCCACCTGCCTGGGAGAGGAGCCTGACAACCCGGCCACCAACAGCAGGACGCTGACACGGGCGGCCTCCCTGCGTGGTGGTGTGGGGGCCCCAGGCTCACCCAGCACCCCTCCGACGCGCTTCTTCACTGAGAAGAAGATCCCACATGAGTGCCTGGTTATTGGGGCCATAGAAAGTGCATTCAAGGAAATGGTACGTATATTTCAGAGCTCTGATGTTCTTGTTGCTTATGTTAATGAGTCGCATAGCCTGAGGAAGATGAACATTTAGGTATTTTTTCACTACCTTTTTTTTTTTTTTCTTTCCCTACTTAAGTGTGGACAAAATTATTTAAGAGCCTCAACAGCATACCTGGTACATCCCTGTGAGGTAAGAACTGGATCTTAAGGCCCAGGCAGCACCAAGGCCACATGAATTACTTGACTTTTAGCAGCTTGGTGCTCCTTTTCTCCCCCTCCCCACTCCTTTTTTTTTTTTTTTTTTTTTTAAGATAAAAATCAGTATTGCCTCACAGTAGCATTGTCTGTTACTATAAGGCTGTGTATATGGGCATGCACTTTACAAAGCCTTGTTGCCCTACCGGATCAGCAGCAAAGGCTCTCAGCATTCCTTGCACCACAGACCCTTGTTCGTGTTGCCCACAACTACACAAACAGGTCACATCAGGGACATGGATGAGGGGCAGCTTCCTTGATCCAATGACCTGTAGTTCACATTAGTGTTGGGGTGGTTCATAAAGCACAGTAGTGACTTGCTCTGGTTTAACCCCAGCCAGCAACGAAGTATCACACAGCTGCTTGCTCACTTCCCCACTCCGACCTCCAGTGGGTTGAGGAGGAGAATCAGAAAAAGGTAAAACCTGTGGGTTGAGATAGGAACAGCTTATATAATTGAAATAAAAATAATAACAATAATAACTGTGATGAAGGGGGGGGGGGGGGGGAAGAGAGGAATAAAATAAGATGAGGAGGGGAAAGTGATGCACAATGTAATTGCTCACCACTCACTGACTGATGCCCAGCCAGTCCCTGAGTAGCTGGCTCCCAGCCAGCTCCCCCCAGTTTTATACTGAGCATGACATTCTATGGTATGGAATATCCCTTTGGCTAGTTTGGGTCAGCTGTCCTGACTTTGCTTTCGCTCGGCTTCTTGTGCAGCTGCTCACTGGCAGACATGGGAAACCAAAAAGTCCTTGACCTTGCTAAGTAGTGCTTACTCTAAGACATCAGTGTGCTATCAACCTTATTCTCATATTAAATCCAAAACACAGCACTGTACCAGCTACTAAGAAGAAAATTAACTCTATCCCAGCCAAAACCAGGACATGACTGTAGCGAGAGTGCATGCAGCTCTTGACTGAGGCAGGTTGGGTGTGGGTGAGTGGGACATGAAGTATGTTCTTACCGGAGGAAATCATGACCCTGAGGAAAAAGAATATCCATCAATTTCCCTAAGGAAGGCTGTTTTTTTCTCTTCTGTAATTGATGTAGCTGCTCTGTACCTTCCCCCTTCACTTCTCCCATGTTATTAAAAATAATTCTTGTCAGGCAGAGCAGAGGTTTGGCCTGCCAGTTGAGTACGTGTGGATCAGATCTTGGGAGGATCTGTTCTTGTTTGTTTTCTCCTTTTTTAAATTGTGTTGTTGTTGTTTTTAGAAAAGCCTCTTATTCGAGCAGAAGGGTTTTTAACTAATTGGTGTTTCTCAGAGGTTTTATTTGCTGTCTGAAAGTATTCGATCATTGTTTTTCGTGATGTAGGTGAATCTTGTTTAGTACCTGCGGCTAATTGGAGACCAGAGTTGTCATTATAACAAAGCAGTGCTTCACTTTGAATTCTGAATAACAATTATCTTGCTGGATTGTCCTTTCTCCCCAAGGAAGTGCAAGCAAACAAACCTGCTAACTGGGTTTGGACTTCTAGGTGGGTAGGTCCAAGAGCAGGATGCACAGCCTTGGCATCCTGTGTGGGGATAATAGCATTGTTATGTGGGGCAGGCGAGCAGGTTTTTTCACTGCAGCTGGTCGGCTCAGTTTCCTCTAGCTGAAAAGAAAGAGGAGGATGTATGAAAATCTTCTGTCAGTTTAGCATGCCTTTCTCAGAAAGGGAGGACTAGCTTTCTCCATTTGTTGAGAAAGAAGGGAAGAGATGACACTGCCCATCCCCTACATTCTAGTGGGTTCAGAGCGTGCTTAAGAGAGGAACACCAATTTCATGGTTAGTTGGGGCGACTTTCAGGCCAGAAGAGTGACATGACTCTTTCTCTCTCCTGTTGAAACTGCCTGCAAGTGCAGGAGGGATGAGAAATGGGAGTTTCATGGGACTGGAAAGCAAAGGTGAGAGGTAAAGAAGGGCCATTGCAGGTGCTCTGCCTTTCTTACGAGAGCAGCACATGCATTACCCATTGCTGCCTTCCTGAACATGTCTGAGTGAGCAGGGCTGTTAATTGCCCTGCTTTATTTTGAGTTCACACCTCTGTTTGGTAGGTGTTCACACCGAAGACAGTCTCAGCTTATGTCTGACTGCTTGGGAAGGATTTTATGGATTACGGTATGACAAATGCAAAAACCCTGGATAACTTGCTAGTTACGGTGTCTGGGTATTCCATGTACAGGTCATAGTAATCTGTCCTCCCTTTTTCTAAACTAAAGTCCAGAGAATATTTTATTTTCCTCCCTGTGTCTTTGTTCGTGCTACAGATCAGGTACCTTAATTCCCACTTCTGCTTTTTATCAGAGGGCTGAAGTTCATTATCTGGTCTTTTCTATATAAATGACTGTCTACCACAATGCAATGTAATTTGAGCATTAAGTTTTACATTAAAAGGAAGTCTTATAGTCAGATTAAAAAAAGCAATAGATAATTATATCTGAGCTTTTGGGGGCGTCTTGTGCTTATGATTCGTTTAGGCAAAAGAATATTTTCTTTTGTCCCTGTAAGGGAGCAGTTTGTAAGATCGACACTCCTGAGTTTCATCTATGCTTGCAATGACTGATCTTCCTCCTACCCCTGTCTAACTTCCTGCTAGTTTATACTCCTAGCAGTCTTTGGGTGAAGATTTTTGGGCCTCTTCCACAGCACATAGTTTATTCAGCCCTATTCTGTACTGTAACATCATGGATGTTGTTGAGTTAGGTCAATGCAGTTGAGTTGTGCTTAATGTACAAGAGTTTGTGCCATCATTTTACCTGGCGGTTCATGAAAGCTCAAGTTTCCTGGACACGTAGGCAGACCAGACTTCTTGGTGATGTTTCCTGTAATCCCTGTTGCTGCTAAGGGTGTTTGAACCTGGTGAAAATGTTGGGTAGATAGAGATGCTTGTGGTTTGTTTGTTTTTGTTTTGTTTTGTTTTTAACAGTGCGACCTGGCAGGTTTATCTAATGATGGGTTTGTCCCCTTTTTGTGGGAGCATTTAGCATACCATTACTTTTTTCTCCCACTGCCTTTTGAATTTTAGTTGAGCTTTCCCTGTTTGTGCCTCAAGTCTCAAATAAAATACAATTCATCCTTTTCAAAAGGCTTTCAAAAATTATATTTCCTTTATTGGGTGTGGTTTCCTTTGGGCAGTGCTTGTCTGAGAGCTACATGAAGTAAAACACTGGAAAGCTGACACAGACCAAGTAGTTGCCTAACTTAGAAATATAACAATTAAGCTGTCCCCTTTCTGAAGTACTTCTAGGTAGTGTTCTCTGACTGTGTTGGAACTGGCATCAGCAAGTTTCTGTGTTGTCTTCTGAGATAAATTAGTGTCCTGTTTAAAAAATAAAAAATACTTAGTGTCAGTAATTGTCAGTGATACAATTATTCCAGTAAAAGGCAATACGTAAGCTCAAGTTCTGAAGGTATCGGAAGTCAAGTCCTCTAATTTTAATCTTATGAGTTTTAGAATGTACATTTATAGATTCAGTTCTAGGGTGCCAGGAGGGATGTTTCCAAATGTTGTTCTGTACTGGATGGAAGCATCAAACTATAATCTCTTCCCTGTATTTAACCTTGTATGCATGTGTGTGATGCAGTGTTTTAAAGAAAGACTAAGGGGAGAGAGCACCTGTGCCACTCTGAACCCTGCTTAATTTTGGATGGGAAAAAATGGCACGGAACTAGTCTGTATGATTTATTGGGAGGTATAAGTTTGCATACGTTGCATCACTTTATTGAAATTTTTATTTTTGACTCAGATGAAATCTAGACAGGTGCTTTTGCAAGACTGGTGCCATTTTAATTTGAACAATCTTGAGTGCAACGCAACATCTGTTGTACAGTTCTCCTGAAATGCTATCTCTGATTAAATAGACGTAGGCATGAGGAGGGCTGGAACAATGTTCCACATTTGTGATGCCTTCTTAACAGAGGTAAAGCAGATTAAGGAGTTAAGTTGTGGTTATGCCTTGTGAATTATTTTTTTTTTTTTTTTTAAAGCAGATACCCGATGCTGTGCGTGTAGGGAGTAGAGCTGCTTTCTGTTGTAGCAAGATCGAGATCCTGGAGGAGAGGCCCCTACTCTGAGGACAGATACTGATGAAAAATAGTTGTGTCGGTTGTTGGTGCGGTGCGGTAGCGCTAACGCTGCGCTTTGAATGCACCTCGTTCTCTTCTCAAGGCCCTAAATTTCTGAAACGTACCGTCGGGTGCAGCTGCGGCTGGCTGCCGGTGCGGCCGTGCTGCAGCGCCGGCCTCGCTGCTCAGACGAGCCGGCCGCTGGCGCCGCGGTGGCCTGGGCCGAGGCGCGGGGGGGCGGGCGGACCAGCCGGGGCCGCCGCGGGCTGCTGACCCGCCCGGTGCCCGGGCCCCGCCGCGGGGCCGCCGCTAGGGGGCGCGAGCGAGCCGCCGCCGAGCGGGTGGCGACGGCTCCGTGGGGCGGGTTCCTGCTCTCCCGCAGGCGGCCGTTAATGAGCGTGCCGAGCTCGGTGCTTCGGCGCTGGGAAGCCCGGGTCTGAGCTCGGCGGGGCCGGGCCGCGTTCCTCGGACCGCTTCGGTAACCGGTGGGGGGAGCAACCCCTGCTCCCCACCGCCTGCCCTGGGAACGGACCCCGCGGTGCGCTGCAGGCTTGGCTGCCTCCGGCCGCCGCCCCCGCACCCGGGGGGGAGCAGGGGGACCGAGCGTGAGGCAGCCCTGGTGGGCACCCCGTCCTACCTGCCAGGCCACGGCGTGTGTCCCGAAAAGGGCGCAGAGCACAGACTAAAGTACCTGCTGCTTTGGCATGAAGCGATAGCCTTTTGAATAGAGAATATAGAAATGCCTCTTTTCTTTTTTTTTCCTTTTCCCCTGTCAGGGTCTGAGTGAGTGGCTGAGGCTGCCCTTTGGGCCAAAAAGTGTGTTGTTTGATTCTGCCCGGTGCTGCTCAGCTCTTCCCCTGCATGCAGATTCTATGTGAGGATGAGCTGCATGCTACAGAAAAGGAGACAAGAAAAAAAAAATGGGGTGGTGGTGAGAGCTTGCCCTGAAATCTTTCTTCAAGTGGAAAACAAGGAAGGTTTTGTATGTATTCCAATTTGTCTGGAATGAGCCCCTTTACACTCTTAAATTTCAGAGGTATTTTGGGGTTTCTGGCCCTGTTCATGCTGTATTACTCTCACCTTCCCAGCAGCACTGTTATAAAATATTTCATAGAAAGCTGCTGTCTCTACATCATAATGAGTTAGTAGCACAGGTGGGCTTTATTTTATTGTTGTGTCATATCCCCATCCTATCCCCCCACCCCCAAATCTTGTTGAGCTGTCAGAAAGCCTTCCCTTCTTTCCCCTGCCCTGCCCCTCCCCCCCCCCCCCCCCCCCAAAAAAAAAAAGGAAATGTCAAACAATGTGTTATCAAATTATACATGGCACTGAATGTACTCTGCCAAGTCATGGCAGTAAATTCACATTCTGAACAATGACTAGAGAGAATAGCCCGTGAACAGCAATGATTTGAAAAAATCCAGTACACAGATCTAGTTTAAGTAAAGGAAACTCTGAAAATGAGGCCCTAAGGATTATCTGTCTTCTCTCCTATAATAGATGCTTCTGAATTCTGCACATTGAAAGAAATAAATTTTAGTTTAGGCATTCCAGCACTTGCAAAAGTGTACATATGACAAACTGAAACCAGGTGAGGAATTGTATATTGTCTGAAGGTTTCAGAGGGTACTCTGAACTGCAGAGGTGAAGGTTTCTTTAAAATTCCTGGCAGTGCCTGGAAAATCCACTGTAGTATTTGTATGTTTAAATTATTTTGATAGTTACAAACGTCTGCTTCCTTTGAACTGTTCTTTTCAGCTTTATTTAAAAATATATAGAAACCATGGGGAGGAAGATCAGCTTCTCTATGGCAAGGTTACGATAGAGGCATTTATAACAGGCCCACGTCTGTGACCAGAGGTTCCACCAGTTTGATTTTTGGCTAGGTGGTGTTTTCCTCCTGGTTCTCAATTCCTGACCGCCTTGCTCCCTGCCTCAAAAGAAGAAAAAAAAAAAATAATTAAAAAGGAAAGCCACAACTCTATGAGAGCATGGGAGCCAGCAGGAGAGCCCGAGTCTGGCAGCAGCAGGGTGCAGTTCCCGCCAGCAGCAGGGGATGGCCTTGTCGGGCAGCTGTTTCTTGCTGTCCCCGCCACACTTCCCACCTCTGTACTGTATTTATGGTACAAATTATATCAGGCCCTGTGTACACCAGCCAGCAAGGAGTCACGGCATTTGTGACAGACACCTCTGCCCAGCCTGCTTGGGACAGTGGCTGAGCATCCCAGCTGCTGCTCCCAGTCACATCCCCCTCCTAAAATCTCTAAGAAACAGTGTGGTCCCTGGCCGCCTCCAACTCTGCAGATTTTCAATCAAATTGCAGCTGTCATGGTTTGCATTTCTTGTGGTGCTTTTCCTCAGATAAATTTAGCTCTAAAATAAAGCTCTAAATCCTGTATCCCAAGGCGTGGACAATTTGTACTGTTTGTTGCTCAGTGCAAATATGAAAATGGCTGAAGTATAGCTTTGTCTGTGTATGCACACACACAGAGGCAAACAAATATATTCATAACAAAAAAACACATACAAGTAAGCAGGGTTTAGCTGGAAAAGATCTGCCTGTACTTGCAATAGCAATGTTCAACGATGTTCCCTGTTTGAATCCAGTATTACAAGGAAAGACCAGTTTGAAATTGGATTTGATTCTGGACACAGGAGAGGAGGGTAATTTGTAGCATGTTGTGTTATTACCCCGAAGTAAACTAAGAGGGCAGAATGAATTAATTGACATATACTTCAATTTTTGTTTAAAATGTATAGAGTACTGAAAAGTAGCTCATTTACTTGTCCTTTTAAATTCTCCAAGCTTTCCTGGGACACTATATATACACATACATAAATGTACATGTTTATATATTTTTTCCTTCCTGGACTTGATTGATTGATTGATGATGGGTGTGATTGTTCTCCACTTCTGTTAAGCAGGAGGACTTTTTTATATATAATATTTCTTACGCTCAGAGTCAGTCGGAAGCTAAACACAGGAAGAACTATTTGAGCAGGCATGTGCCTCCGTAAATTTGGGCCTGTGCACACGCATAATAATTAAGCATTTTCAGGACCTCATAAAAATACTGAGGTGAGACACAGGGTTAAATACAGTGGTTCATCCTGGACAGTCAGTGAATGCCTGGTATTTTTCAGTAAATAATGTTCTACTGACCTTATACCCACCCACGCCCTTAAGTTTAGCATCCACCCATTCCCTGTGTTTCTGAGGGGAAAGCCTTGTGGCGTGAGCATGCCCTGCTGCTCTTTGTAAAGGTATATGCTCAGTGATCTTAGTGTCCCTTTTGAAGAGCAGGTAGTAATTCATGTCATAGCTAGGTCTCATTAATTATTTACTGTCTATATAAAGCACTCTCCAATTATACCACCAGGTACCTGTTGTTAAGCTACATTTATCTTTTTCTGTAGCAAATTCCCTTGCATCGCTCAGAGTTGCAATTTGTTCCTTGGTGCCTGATGTTTTACAGTCTCCTGTCCTGATTTGTCCCGAACATCTTTGTATCATAAGTAATAGGTACTTCTTGACTTTCTGTTCTTCTTCCTGAACATGTGGCCATAGCTGCAACAACAAAGAAAGCCAACGGGACATGCAGTTTAAGAAAGATGTTATTGGGGCGGGGAGGGGAGGGAACCTTCATTTTCTAAAACATTAATTGCAATGCCATCTTTATAAATCTGGTTCTCTTTTTTCCCATAGGATTTGCAAATAGAACGAGAGAGGACCGTGTATAATATTTCTGGTGGCTGCACAGCCCTTGTGGTGGTGTATTTATTGGGGAAGCTTTACGTGGCAAATGCTGGTGACAGCAGGTGAGTAAGTGTGGTGTCTGCCCGCTTTATTCCTTCACCCCAAACTCCCCCAGGTCTGGTGTTACCAAGTTCCTTAGTTGCAGGCAGTATCACAAGAGGATTCTGTTTCTTGGCTGGACACTTAATGGCTCTCGCAGAAATTAATGCAAATGGCAGTGATAGGTTCCCAGTATCTTGTTGAGTGGTGGCTGCAGTCAGGGAGGCTGATGACACTTCTGGCCCTGTAGCAGTTTCTGAATGACTTGGTGGTGGCAGGGAAGTGGGAAGACACAAAAAAAGGCATTGAAACAGAAGAGCTGTTGGGTGTGTAGTAGAATTGTGTGTTGAACTCTGACAAGGTGACTGCATCTGGAACAGCTGGTGGGGCTGGACTGGTTCAGTAGGAAGTCCCGTGGCTCCTGATGCTACCCTCTACTGTTGATAAGCCACCTGGCTCTCAGGTTTTAATATCGTTGAAGGTAGTCATCTGTAAGCAAATAGCTGCTACTTTTGCAATGGGGGAGGAGGGAAATAGATTACTGCGGGTTAGGATTTTTATTTTGTCCCATTGTGGCTAACGTACTTGTCCCTTTCTTGAAACTGAATGCTGTTATTCAGGAGTTGTTGCGTCGTTGTATTTTGAAGTTGGATGCCTGAAAAATTGTGATGAGAATGTTTTGCTTTATCCTTCTGATTTAACTAAAGCTTGGAGCTTATTGGAAATCTCTCACTTGCATTCTGTTCCACTTTCTCGCTCTTTGCCCATACCACCAGAGATGATGAGGCTATTCTTGCAAGACTTCAGACGTTCACAGCAGAGATCTGCATAAGCAGGCCAGGGAGAATAGTTCCCCACATGAGACAGGCTACTGTTGTGTTCTGTTAGTTAACAGCCGAGTAATTAAAGTCTGCAGAGGTACCAAACCACATTGTCCTTAGGTGAAGACTGCTACAATTACATATTTTTGTTTATGGTTTGTGCACACACAGTTTGTGTTTCTAGTGTGTACGGCCATGTGTTTACAGACACAGCACTCAAGCAAATAGGTTTGTAGTTTAAACCTAAAATTTTTATTGCCCCTTGCTGCTTTAAACTGTGTAAGAAGTCAAGAGAAATCCTTCGTGCATAAAGTTCCTATTCTTTTCATGTTCATGATTCTTCTTAAGATGCTGAACTTGCTGTATGTATTGCAAATTGCTCACCCAATTCCTCTTGACAGGTGACATATTTGAACCTTATTTTTGCATCAAATGTCAAGTGAATCCTCGTAGAGGGTAGCTGCATACATGTTTGAGCAGACCACCTCTCCAATCATAAGAACCACTGCACTATATTCTACCTCTCTTGCCATTAAATTAGAAATAATCATATTTTCTTGTGCTATTGCACTTGAAATACAGTTGAGTTTCTTCCATCGAGTTGGCTAAATTGCTTTATTGTCTCTTAGAAGTATGCTGTTTAAAACTGGCCTTGCAGGGCCTACTTCTACGTAGTTGAGATCTTTGTTCTTAAATGACTGGGGCTGGCTGCTTCCAGTTCTCCCAGGGTTCCTCCTCTGTTCCCCAAGAGCAGCCTCGGGTCTGTTGCAGTTTCTGATACCCAATGGGAAGAAATTGACGGTGATCTTGAGTTGGTGCCAGTGTCCACTGTAATTACAGACACTAAGTCTTCAAGAGGCTTTGAATGTTCATTAAGCCCATCCAAAGCATCTCTTTAGAACAAGAGGAAGAGCAGGAACTAGAAGGGAAGCCATCAGCAAGACTGGGTCTTGTCTGAACCAGGCCTCGAGTTTTTCTACTCATTACTCGCATCTTGTAGGTAAGAGTCCCTCCAGATCCAAAATAATTTGGGGGTGTACTTTCCAAATGGACCTCACAGAAACCTTCCTTGTGCTGAGAATTCCCTGAATTGCCAAGATACTTCACTTTCAAATAGCCCACTTCTAGATTTTCCTAGCTCAAGAAAATAAAAGCTTTAAAGCATAGATCCATCAGTTGATGATTTGGGCCTTTCTCCTACCAAATCCCCACTTTCCATGTTTCAGGGGGAAAAACAGTTATTGCAAAACACCTAAGTTGCTCCTCATCACTAAAAGGACATTTTAGGACTAGAACAGCAGCTCTGAGGTTGTCTGCCTACTGCCAGGGTGCACAATGCATTCCTGTGTTTTAAGAGCCCGGTCATGTAGCCAAGAAATTTTGTTTGTGTTAATTGGAAAAGTATGTTTCTTTTTGCTGTCTCATGCCTTGTGTGGTCAACTTCACAGTTTGTACAGATACAAATGAGGGCAGTGAGAAATACAATAAGGAAACTACTTAAAAAAAATAAGTTTGTAGGCTCTTGAGAAGAAGGGTGGGTTTGTCTTTTCACCCAAACAGGGGACTTTGCTTGTTGCTGTTGGAAGTAGATGCTAAAACCCTTAGTTCTTCAGTTGACCTTTAGTTTCTTTGAGTTCACCTACTTGTTTGTGCCTCTTCTCTGTCTTCACTCTCCTTCTCCCTTCTCTGCACCACCACCCCCCACACCCCTGCAAAAAGCCTACAAATAAATCAAGTTACATTTCCCACAGACAGAAGATTTTGAGCTGCAGGGGTGGGAAATAAACATTCTGGGTTCACGCAAACCTCATTTGTACTGCCTCTGCTCAGAAGGTTAGGTCTTTTAATTCCAGGCAACTTCAAAACAGCAGAAGCTTTTAAAGGTGGGTTTTGAACAGCTTCTGCTGTCACAGGACCAAGGTATGTGTAACAAACTGTTACTGTCACAATGAGACTAAGGAAGCGCCAAGTGTGAGACTTGAATAATAATGTGCTATGCGGTGCCAGCTATACCTCAGACTTATGTCTGTGGTATTCAGTTTAACCACCAAAGCTTCTCAAATCTAATCATTTCATGCCACGTACCCTGGCAGTGTTGTATAGCAGCTGTCCTTTTGTAGTTGATGTGTAATTACATCATGAAAAGACTTTAATTACCATATTACTAAATTACCAGCCAGCAATCCTTTCAGGTTCAGCCCTAGCTCGCCTCTGTATGGACTATTAGGCTTCTCCAGGCTGAACACTTTGGTTGGTGTAAAAGGGAGGAAAAATTGTCCTAATTGTAGGTTTTGTTATGAACTATTATTGAGCTTGATGTTATGGCATCACTAATGTCAATGATATAATTAAACTGCTGCTAACGATGCAATCACAGTTCTCTAATAATTATATGTTAACTGCACATGATACCAGAACCCTGCTAAAAATGAGGTGATGTATTCAGAGCCTGATAAAAACAACTTGGAGGGAGCTGCTTTCGTTCTCTGATGGCTTGTCTGATCATTCTTGGACTCTGCCATAAATATACCTACTTCTACAGTCAAAATTCATGTCTGAATATTGGCCAAAGCTTTTTCTCATAGCATGCTCTCTCCACCCACTCATGGACCCCCCACCCCCCATGCAAGGTTACCTAATTAGGGACTGATAGCGCTATAGTCCGCTATCCAACATAGAGTGCTTTTCTGGTGAGCATTGAGGTGCTGTGCTTTGCTTACCAGTTTGACCTATACACTGTGGTAACTAGGCCAGGCTTTTGGAATAGCTGGTTTTTTTAATGAGGAACAGTAAATCTTCTCTGCTCATTCTTTTAAATAGTATTGTTCAATTTTATATTGCTAAAGTGACTTTTACTTCTAAGTTGCCATAACACGCCTTGTTAATCTCAGTTCTTCTTAGTTTTATGCTCTTTATTAGGATGTTGTTTTATACCTAGTGATGAAGCAGTAGTAAAACAGGGACTTTATGTTTTTACTGATTACTGCCCAATTATTGTATAGTGTCATGCAACATAACATTTGCCCAATATCTCTACAGTGACTGTAATACAATATGATCATATTTACTATCTTTGCCACGAGTGTTCTTCTGGTTTTCATGTTGTCTGGCTAAGGAGCTGCTCAAAGACTGCAGGCACTGCCATTTTGTGCTGTGCTTGGAGCCATGTAGGGTAGCTGTGCTTTTATCATTATATGACAAGCAGAACACCACAAGTTGATTTGACTTTTCCACAGGCCCTGAAACACTCACTAAATCTGCAGATGGGTTCTTGGGCTTTTTTGATTTATTGGCAGAACATGGGATCAAAGCAAAGAGCCTGATGTTTCGGAGGCTTCACAGACTTGAAGGGTCACTGGATTTTTTGCTTTGCTTCATCAGCTTTTTTTATCATCTCTTTGCTCCTTGCTTTTACTCCCCTGTGCTTTTGTTTTCAGGGCATATTCACCCTCTGCTTGAACATAAGTCCTCATGTCCAGAATAGGTTTTTTCCCTCCTTTTTGCAAGAGTAGAATTAATGCTAAGGCATTTGGTATTGTTAAATGGTGGGAGCTTACTTAGTGAATGTGGATTTTATTTTTTTTTTGGTGGTTCTTCCATGTGGGTGCAGGTTAAGCAGCTTCAGTGGTGCTTCAGGTGCCCAGATGTGGGAGAGTGTTTGTAACACTGACTTCTCCCAGTGTAATAAAATAGTGAATTGAAAATTGAGTTCTACTTTGTTTATCATTTCAGTTGTTTCTGGATTTGCTGCTTGTCTTGAATCTCACTACGTTTATACTTTCTCCTCTTTGTCATGGTGCTTGTCAGCTGCTTCCCTCCTGCATAGTTCTCATTGTGGGAAGTCAAATTTGGGAGATTAATCTGCTTCTATGGAGTAAATGAGAGAGGCATGGAAACAGCCACGTATCTGCTGACTGGCACTGTAGCTTAAATAGAATTTCTGAGAAGTCAGAATTTATGATTCTGACCCATTTTTGTGGTTCATTGTATCTGGCCTCTTCCTCAAGCCAGTCCAGCAGGGTGATTCTTTGCCAGAAGCGCTAACACTGTGTAAGGATGGAAACCAAAAAGTGTTCTAGTGCATTACTATTGTACAGCTATTTTGCTTTAGACTTTGATTTACAGTATTTGAAAGACATTCTAATTTTCTGGTTTTCTTAACTACCCATCTTCTGATCTAAATGGTGTATATTTTCCCTGTTTTCCTTGAATAGTCTGCTTAAGTCCTCTCTCTCCTTACATCTGTGTCTGCATAAACAACAATGCTTCATAAAGACTTAGAGGTCTCTAGAGGAAAGATTAACTCAGTTACTAAGCTTCTCCAGTCAGCAGTATTTGGAGAAGCACTCTTTTTTCCTGTGTCCTCCTAAAGATATGACAAAAATTGCCGCAGATCTCTGAACCATGTGCAGTGCCTTTTTCACCCTGGGACCATGGTAACTTGTCTTCATCCTCTGAAGTTCTTGTTTCTCCAGATACTAAAACGATGCTTCCCAAGAGGCAAGAGCAACACTAAAGGATTGTGTTTTGGCCAATCTACGTGCACATCCCCTTTTAGATTATTATTCTTTGATGAAATCACTTGAAAATAGTAAATGTCTGATCATTTCAGGGCAACAGATAACTTAAGCCTGGTCTGCTCAGAAGCCTGTGTAGTAAGGAGAGACTGAATTCAAGATGAAGCAAGTCTCTCCCACACACATTCTCCTTCACTGACTGCAGTTTGGTAGGTAGAGAAGTCTGATCCTGTCTAGCCAAAAATGTTGGGAAATATCATGACATCTTAGTCACACTCAGGAGATACGACCAAATCCCATCTTTCTCTTTCCCCTGCTTCTTTTCCTTAGAAGCCTGACTCGCAGGCCTCCAGAAAGCACTTCAGCTCCCCTTCTCCTGTCTGGCTTCCTTCCAGGCAGAAGCAAGAGCACAAGATGCATAGAAATAGCAGCAACCTCAGATATTGCAGGATTTTGTGTTTGGTAAAGATTTTGGAGGCATTTCAGGAAACACTTCAAGTGAAGTGTGGAGAAAAGGTGTTAGATCAGAAATAAGTCATGGCACTCAAAGTGCAGTGATGAGGAGGAACGTTCTCCAGTGATGCAATGGATGACAAGTTCCATGGAACTGGCACGCTGTATCCAACACTGACTTGGCAGAAATTATTAATTTGGTAGTAAATGTTCATAGGCTTTTGAAGACAAAAAAAATGTCTTGCCTCTTCTCTGAACTCCTGTTTTTCCTGGGAGGGTGTGTGCTTTAGCAATGTCTATGGCAATCTAGCAGGTGTTGAAGCAGTTGTAAACATTTTCGGTGAGTGGTACATTCAGTTTAAGTCTTTGGTCCTAACCACACTCATACAGTCTTACCCACGATGTCCTTACATTCCAGATTATGAGAAAGGAGAGCAATTTTGGCTATCCAAGTACTATCAGTAAACTGGAAAGCCAGAGTTCATTGGTATTAGTTTCCAGGAGTCATGAATTCTATTAACTTTAATTCTGATAGGTTTTCAGCCTTTAAAAAAAGAAAAAAGCAAAACCAACAAAACCCATGCTGATCAAGCCAGACAAACAGACAAAAAAAAAAAAAAAAAAAAAGCTGGTTACTGCCACTGCAAGTAAAATTTCCCCTGCTGCCTATTTTTGTTGGTAAGTATAAGCACTGATCAAGGAAAAATTCCTACTGTAATAATTTTTAATTTGCCTGTATGTTGCGTGATGTTGAACATGCATGTTGCATGTATGTTGTATGTTGAATCTTAGAGCCATAGTGTCTGAGGCGAGATGGGCAAGGGGTGGTGAGGTGTGATTGTAATCACTTTTACCAGTATTTTATTGATGCATAAAGAGCCTATGACCTCTAATAGAGGCAGCTCATGGTATAAGCCAATATACCAGAATACAAATCTCCCAGTGCAGTGCATTAAGCTCCCAACCGTGACCACAGAGACACCTGCAGGTTCTTCATTTCAGTGTAAAAGGGCCAGGGCCAAGGCATGCCAAGCAGACGGGGTGTCTTGGCCCTCTAGCTCCCATCTGTGCTATGGGAGAACAGCCAGGGGGAGCACCTCAGGCTTTCTTGGTGAGTGTTTCAAGTCTGCTGTGGTCCGTCCTGTGTTGGAAAGCTTTTTCATCCTTTGAATTCCATGAGCTTGCCTGGAAGCCCAGGCTGTTCAATCTCAGCAGCAGCTATGCAATGCAGCTTGAGCCCTGCTCTTGGAGCTTTTAGCAGGGGCTTCCCTTGTCACTTCTGCATGGGTAAATGAAGCAGGGCTTGGGTAAAAATTCACTGATACAGAGTGAGCAGAGAATGCAACTTGCAATCAGCTTTTACTTCTTGGTCCAGCTTGCTCCAATATCCTGCAGTTGCCACTGAATTAAGCAGAAAAGCTGAGATCAAAGTAGATGTGATGCTTTAAGTGCTAAAAGTCATTCTGACTTCCTCAATGGTAAGACAGTGAAAAGCAGGGGGGGAAAAAATCCGTGCTTCTTCCACCTTACGTGGCCAGCCATATCCTAGCTATATTACTGGCAAAATAAACACTGACTTGCACAGCAATGCCTTCATCCACTACGCCCAGGTTTAGTTGCCATAGTAACTTGTCCTGGAGATGAACATGATATTCTGGACAGCAGGGAAAAAAGACTGATTCCACAGATACCAGTCCTGAAGCTCAGAGCTGGCCACAGAGACATGATTGCACTTCTTTGTTCATTTCTCTGGCACAGCCTGAGTAATTGGTGGCATGTTGTTCAGCCGTGATACACAAACATGGTGGTGCATCATTATTGCAACCCTGGACTTAGCTGTGTTCAAATTAAGAATACACTGAAATCATCACAGGCAAAATGAATACCATGATGGCAGCAAATCTCCAACCTGAGGGTGCTGGAACTGATGGTGGGCAGTTTTTGTGTGCTAGCAGTGTCACTATAAACTCACTATAAACTAGCTTGTAATAGCTTCCTAGCTGCCAACTGAAGTCCTCCCTGAAAGATCCCTGGGTTCACATGTAATCCAGCAGGAAACGACACACAATGAATTACAGAGCATATTTGTTTAGTTCATGGCTTTTGGTTTAGTGCTACCGGAACCAGAATTAGACAGTACTAGAAGCATATAGGTAAACTTATAAAGTCACCACTGGTTCAGTAGCAGAAGTTACTTCCTTGATTAAACAAACAGACAAACAAATCACATGCAGATAGCCAATGCTATCCCATTAGTGAGCAGATGGGAGTACAAAAAAAAAGTATAATTAGCCCTAAAATGAAGTACTGTTGATAAAGCTAACTGCTAATAATAAGCCAACTGCTAATAATAATTTTATACTTAGATTGCATCAGACAAGCAGTTCACTTGAGGACCTAAACTAGAACTGGGAATTCATGGGAGAGTCCCATGGGTGTGGAGCTGCAGCCTGCCAAAGAGACACTGAGAACTAGAAGCATGCTGTGACTGGGCAATGTGTCTTCTTCAAGCTATTTCCTTTGTGGACAACCTGCAATCGCAGTATTATATTTAATTTAAAACTGTAGAGTGAGTAGTGATGCAGAAACAGCTAAGTAATTTAGTTAGTGTTGGTGATCGTCAAGTCCTTGTCACCATTGGATGCAATATATAGGGCAGAGGGAGACTGCCAGGAGTAGAAAATCCCTTTAACTGCTGCTTACTAAGTTGTTAGTTGAAGACGTGGGATGAAATGTGAAGTCAGTTCTAAAAATTCAGACTTTTATGATTTTTAGTGGCAGTAAGGAAGATGCTGACTAGCTCAGGTGCTACTGTAGATGAGAAGTAAACCCTTCCATGGAAATCTATGAATATTATTTTGCTTTGAGAAACAGCTTCTACTTGCCCATTCGTGATTCTTTAGTAAAAGTAATACAATTCATTTAGTTAAAACAGACCCCCAGGATAGTGGCTTTAGAGTGTATCAGCAGCCTCGTTTTGCCCAGAAGCCTTCTCCACAGGAATCACTAAATAAGTGATAGAAATGTAAATATGAATGAGTCGAGTAGCTGGGAACAACGTAAAGCTCTACACATGTGTGCACAGGAACAGTTAGCATGCTTGTAGGTGCCTCTGAAAAATGACTTTCAGGGTTTCTTGCAGGGATTGGATGTCATAATTTCTTTCCCTTGTTCTTTTCAAAGGCAGGAGGTCCTTGTGTGGCCATAGGAGAGGTGTAGCATGCTTTGGCTCTGTGCTGATGTGGGAATGTGAAAAAAGGCCCTTGAATGAAAACCTGGCATTGCCTGGTCGATGTGCTGCTGGAACAGGGCTGTACTTGGTGTATGTGTACTGCTGAGATGCTAACCCTTGGAGAAGCCAGGGTGGCTGGCAGTCTGCAAAAGACCTTAGCAGAAGTTTGGGAGGGTGTTTCATTGTTCCTGCAGGAAATGCCGAAGCACACTCCAGTAGGAAATTACTTTAATCCTGCCTTTGTCTAATAATTCACCAAAAGCAAGTTCTTGCACCTTTTATTGGCTTGAGAGAGCTGAAGTTCTGCCAAGTGATGAACGAATGCATCCAAGCAGCCTGCTTTAACCACAGAGTAGACAATGAGACTACGTTGTTGCAGGAAGAACCACAAGCAAGGAAAGCGTGTTCCCCCTTAACATTGGCTTTGTTCAGCTGAAAGAAAAATGGGGCAGTGTTTCTATTCTGTCACAGTATTCTTGTGGACAGCTTGATGTTTCCACTGAAAAATGTGAAGAAACCGGGGTGGCAGGACTGTTGAGTGGCAGTGGATGGAAAATGAAGACAGAGGCAATTTTCATTGGCTCTACCCCCCTTCCCGGTTTGTTACTTGTTTTCTTCTTGGTAGCAATGCTGCGTAGGAGTTGGGGCATTTTTGAAACATCTCTTGGGTACTATGGGTGGGAGGCAGCCAGAGTGTTTTTCCATTGGTGTTGCTGAGGGCTGCTGCTTTCACTTCTGAGTTTTATGGTGATGGATATGTCATCACTGGGACCTGTTTTAATGCCAGCTAAACATTATATAATGGTTTGTTTCACTATCCCCAGCCTGCCTTAATTCATAACATTAAGGAAATCATTTAAAGGCTTTGCACTATAGTTCCATGATTACTGCCAGTGCAGCGAGGTGTTTGTTCACCTGGTTTCTAAAGAAACATCGAGAAATGAGTCTGTGTGGGACTTAGAGTAATCCAGTTTGTAATAAGTAAAATCAAGGTGCCAGGGCTTAATATATTAAAATTCATCAGTAATCGTAATGACTGTAAGTTCCAGTACTTCATTTAGAGAGGAAACATATTTTTTAAAATTTTTTTATAATCTTCTTTCACTCTTTAGCAATTAAGAAAAGGTAAATAAAACTAGTTTGAAGCTCACCAGATATTAGCATTGCTCTTCCTTGGCTTCTTTAGATATATCATTTAGTTACCATAGTAAACAAGTACTCATATAGACTCATTACGTAGTTACAGGATTTATTTTTTTTTTCTGAGCTATTTTGTGACACACCTAATTAAAATCTACTGCTTGGTTCACCTTTGAATGTAATAAAACCCTGCCTTATTCTTTCTGTCAGTTTAATCCCTCTTTCTTTTCCATTGACATATTTCTAATACATCTTCAGACAGGCCAGACACTCCTGCTTCATCTCTACCAAATCCGCAATGCTTAACACCTTTTGACAAAGTGGATACATCCTCCCTGTGGCTCAGAATTGATATACGTTGTCAAAAAGGGTTTTCCAAATGGTTTCTCTTTGTCACCTTTACCAGATTTTTATTTTCTGTCATAGAAATGTGCAGTTTAATGTTGCGTTTCAAATCATTTTTGGCTGAAAAAGTGTGTAATAGAATCAGGGTGTCCCCTGAATACTCCTAACAGTAGGAGGTGCCTCTTTGTTTTGAACACCAGAATCCCAATAGACCCATGACAGCAGTGAAATTACACTTTTGACTTTGTTCACTAAAGTGTTTCTTTCTCTGTATGATTAAATGAGAGCAATCAACAACAGCTTCCTCTAAAATGTATGAGTTTCCCCGTTTCTTTTTCATAAGAAACTCAGAAAGGATGCTGTGCAATTCTCAGCTGATTGTGTTTTCCACAAAAGAAAAGAAAAGAACCAAAAAAAACCCAAGCCCTGCTTGATTCAAGGAGAGGTGGCGGTTTTATCCATATTAAAAATCCAAAAGCAATTGATATATTAATATTTTTCCTTAACCCAATGTTGTTGCAGCATCCCAAGCAAGGCAGCAATGGTACAACACAGTGGCAGATTTTTACCCTTTTGTTGCTTCATTCACCACATTTTTAAAGGGAATATATGCTAAAGCACCAAATATAAAGTATTGAATCTGAATATAGAAAATAACCATATACTTAAGGTTCTTTGTGAATTTAGCTGATCCTCATGGACTACATGGTTATGTCAATCCAAAAGATAAATGTAGTATTTTCTGTAGATTTATATGCAGCCTTTTAAGATTCTGGTGTTTCTTCTCATTTGCATGTGACTGAGGGGACATACCCTGTTGCAGGGTTTGCTGTGACTGCCGGTCCTGTTTTACACACAGAGGCACTGGCACATCTCTTGCTCCATATTTAGTTGTTCAGGGCACAGCTAGCTTCTGGCCACTTCACTGAGTTTTTCTGATCCAGAAAAGAGACATACAAAATTCTTGTTTCTTCCATTTTAGGCTGTTTCAGCTGTATTTTGGGGACTCTTCCCCTCCCCCCCCCCCCCCAATATATTCCCATTTTCTGTGAATATTAACCAGCTCTGGATTAGTGAACATACATGCTCTGCACAACAAAGAAAGTATCTGTGAAATGCAAGGGCAAGTACAATCCTGTAGTTTGTCTGGGTGGGGAGTTAGGTAGCTGGGCTCAAAAGAGGGGGAAAGGACTGGGGGAAATCCGTAGTTTGTTTTTAGAAGGGATCAAAATAAGTGACAAAATAAGGCCTCTGTGGCCTCAAGACTTTGGAGCAGTTTCTCCTGTTCGTTTGCTCACTGTAGATGATGCTGTGTGGAGAGGGCATCGGAGCTGTAGAGCATGGAGGGCAATGCACTGAGGGGGCTGCAGATGTGTGACTCACAATTTCCTATCCTGCCAAAAAAAACTTTCATTTTTTTTTAATTACTACTTCACTGGTGATAGAAGTTAATGACTGGTATAGGTCTGAAGCAGCCTTGTCATCAGAGAATATTTGGTTGGTGTTGACATACTTGTTCCATGCAAACGTGAATCATCAGTCTGCCTTTGGCAGGCTCGCCCTATGGCTCTGCTATAATATGTTTCACCAGTGTGGCTGAAATTAAAATGTCACTATTAAACATGGCAGAATCAGATGCTCTCTGGGCACTGCATCTCTTTGAGTTCTTCTTGCTTCCTATGTAGCTATTTCTGACAGTTTAATAGGACAGCTGTATTCTGGTATAAAATAATACATTCATATTTCCACAATGCATGAGGAGCTAAATGTTTTCAGAGTGCTCTTTCATGGCATGCATGCATCTTTCGTGCATGGCAGAGGTAGTAATGCTCACGTAATGCCCTGTTGCTGCTTAGTTCAGTAGGAAATGTGAAGTCAAAATGAATTGTCCTGCAGGACTGTGTAGAGCGGGTCTTTAAAAGCAGCTGCCGGGCTGTTTGTGACTGCTGTGTCAGCCAGGCTCCCCCCCTGTGAGCAGTTACTGACTTTGGACGATTGAATTCAGGGCTCTGGAGGTTGCTTGGTGGGAAAAGCCTTCAGTCAGTGCTTGGCAGCTCTGTCACTGTGAGGTCACAGAAAGGGCAGTTCAGTCTTCAAACCCAATTAGGGCCTGATTCAGCACCTCTTCAATCACAGGGGAAAATCCTGCTGAGCAGGGTGACTCCCAGGCCAGGCTTTCACACCCAGGCTCTCCGGTGAGATGGCCAATGAATGTGCCTGTTTTTGTCACTTGGGCAGTCAGAAGTACCCTTCGCTGTCATGAAACGGCTAAGCAGCTGGTGTGGAAAGGTAAAGAGCCTGGTGAGAGGATAATGAGCCCACCACAGTTGAGTTCAGACCAGTGACCTGTACATGTACGTCTGCATCCCTCCTGTCACTCATATCTAGAGCTGTCTAATTCCTCGGATCACATCATTTGACTCTTATGAGCAGCTGTAACTTTAAAGTTGAATAAAGTCCAACTGCTGAAAACATTAATGAAAAACATAAAACTGAGACTATTATATCAGGTATCAACAGCATTGCTTTACTTCCCCCATTCCCCCCCTCCAAGGATTTGTTTGGGTTTTGGGTGGGTTTTTGGTTTGTTTGGTGTTTGGTTTTTTTTTGGTGCTGGATTGTGCTTTTCATCCCAGGTGGCTGCAATTTCTAGTGAAAATAAGATGAGCCATGAAAGCTTGGTCCACTTGCTTCTGAATTGCTTTTTATATGATGCAAGTTCCTCAGGGCCCGATTCTACCCATAGAAAGTAAGAATGTTAGCTATCAACATCTATAGGAAGTATGTCAGTGTGCACAAAGGAAAAGGTGAACCCCAGACTGGTCTGAGTGGTCTTTAAAATATGGATTTCCTGTGAAATGGTGATTAAAGGGGAGGCAAAGGATAATTAGAAAATTAGCCTGATGTGCTAGCAGTTATATCAATGTGTGTTTTTATATTAGCTCTTTCAGACAAGCACAAGATCAGTAGATCCCTTAAGGCTCTCTTAAACTAGTGTGTAAATTTGGGTTAGTGCTGGATCAGCTCCTTTGATCACTCTGGTCTAGACTGTTGCCAGAGTACTTACGCTGTACTAAACCCACAGTCCCTTTAAATGGAGGCCTACTCAAGTGAGCCAAATTACATATGAAAAGGTTTTATAAACTGTTCACTGTCTTTGAGTAAATGTGTCTGGTTCAAAGCCAAATACCTTAGGAACTGGAGGGAAGAAAAAGAGCAAAGGTGTTGCAGAAAAGAGGTCATAGAGTTCTTAATTAATTTTTAAATTACCATTTCAGAAATCCAAAAGAACAACTTTCAGCAAACCTTTACTGTTTTTAATTGGACCAGCACTTTTGTGAGCCTGTAATGTATTCAGATCCCATAAAGGGAGAAAAATTTTCCATCAAAAATTCTACGCAGATTTCTCTGAAGAAATTAATGAGTTACAACCACCGTGTCTGTCTGGCTTCAAGCACACAATATTGTTTTTGATTGTAGCAGTGGGGAGCCAGTGGGAGCCTTCAGTATGTAGGTTGCACTCTTGCCTCTTCTTAATTTCTACACAAGCTTATTTGCCAGGGAGTACTGGAAGTCCAGGAGCAGTAAATTTGTTATCTGTCAAAGCAGAGCTGTTTTCCCCTCATCATTAGAGCCTTTTCCCACCTCTGCCATTGGAGCACCATCCTGTACCTGTCTGTTCTTTGCTATGTGAATCTCAGAAATGTGAACAGTTCCTTTCCTCTGATAAGTGCTCTTTTCTTTTGCATAGTAGCAATAGTAAGATGATCATTTGGAAACAACTTTAGCCCAATATCATATCCAGAAGACTTGGAAAGTTACTCAATGCCGCTAATTTTACAAACTTGGCTTGTACTTGGGCTGGTTTTCTCAAGATGCCTGTGTTATGAATTTAGAAGTTAAGTTTTCATCTTCACGTGCCTACCCATGTTTGTTGGTCACATTGCAGTGCCATCAGAATACCTGGCATAGAAGTAATGCCAGCAAGTTTATCTGATTACCAAGAGAAGTAAGCTAGCACATAAAGATCACAGAAAGAAGACCAACTAAAACATGTAGAATCCAAGTGACAGTCGCTTATCTTATCCACACCAAATTCTGTGCAAATTCAAGAGGAGAACTGGTACACTGCTACTATCCAAACACTGAATTAATCTGTTGATGGTTGAGAAGCAGCTCCAAAACAGGCATTAAAGTCTTTGGGATGATACGTAGTTCATCCAGCTCTTTGAAAGCTCCAAGCGTTACTGTTCTTTCCATTATTTACACAGCTCTGTAAGATAAAAGAACGCAATTCTGTGAGTGAATGCATGACTGCAGAATGTGGTAGCAATACTGGGTACATTTTTCCCTTTTGTGACTTGTGTGTTTCAGACTCTGGAATTACACCAGGGAAGAATTAGACTGTATTTTGCATGTGGCATAGCAGATTGTTAAGAGGCAACAGGCAGGTGTTTGAGAGAATTTCCTCTGCTGTTTGTAGAGGTGTACATGAAATCTCCTGGCTGATATATAGCTATTCCGTTACCTGTCATCTTTTGGCAGGTAACTAGTTAGATTTGTGTTAAACAGGATTTGCTTTGCCATTTCCATTTGCTGTTGGATCAGAAATGTTCTGACGTGACATATGACCAATCAATAACTGGAAAGTGCTTGCATGAGTCATTTGGAGCCAGTAGTTTAGACAGTGTCAGCCACAACTGGGATTAAAACCTGCAAAGAGTTGCTCCACAATCAGTGATTCTGCAGTATCTCCTCTGGGTGTCTGCATTTCACTTAATAAGAATACCCTGTGGACATTAGCTGAAATAACTCTTGCCTTTGTTGCTTGGATGTTTTTGTGAGCTCTGAAATGAACTTGGCATATACAAATATACTTTGTTATCCCGCCTAAAGGATGCAGGGGCAGGAATTATTATCCTGTTCTGCTGACAACTTCAGTAAAAACGAAATGGCTGTATTTTACTGTGACTCTGAAGAGAATAAGTGTGACTATACCCTCTGGTTTTCTGGGTATGTTTTACTTTTTTTTTTCTCTTTTTTTTTGTTTTTTTGTTTTTTTGTTTCTGTACTGATGATGCTTTATTACTATTACAGGGCTATAATAATCCGAAATGGCGAAGTCATTCCAATGTCTTCAGAGTTCACACCAGAGACCGAACGCCAGCGACTTCAGTATCTGGTAAGAGACTTGAGGACCAAATCACATGCTGCTGATGACAAGCATTGCCCAGTAATATCTAAGGTTTAGACGCATGCCACTGAGTTACTGTGGTTCAGTGAAGGATCATGTGTCCGCTGAACACTGGTGACTGACTATGTGTGTCTTTCAGCCATCGGGAAATGTGCAGAAAAGCCTGATGGTGCAAATCTTGATGAGAGAGGTCTTACCTCTCTGTGAAGGCCATTGATTAGCATGGCTGTGCTTGTGTACCTTGTTCGGCTGCAGACCTTCAGCAGCTCACTGGTGTTGGGTATACAGAACTAACAAGCCACAGAGGTATTTCAGTCCATCCCAGTGTTTGCTCTGTGACAGTATAAAACACCACAGAGTGCTGTTTGTGTGTGAATGATATTGCAGGGGTTTTTTCCATTTGCTCTAACACTATGCCAATAGTATCTTGATCAGTGAAAAGATACCCAACTTAGAGACGATCTCAGCATCAGTAGCTGCAGGATAGTACGGGTGAAGAAAGACTAGTTTTATTTAGCGTAGCAGCACACATACGGCTGGGACAGGGTGACAAGCTGAGGACATGTGGGATGCTTTATACACCAAGTTGCGTTGGCTGATGAGCTGCTGCCCAAGAAACGTAAGTCAGAATGCACAGTGTTGTTTTTCATGCAAACAATCCTGTTATTTCTTAAGTTTTTCATTGATGGTCAGATCAGTTGGTTGGCTGTTCATCAAAACGTCATTCCTAACGTGGCTGAGAGATTTCTTCTGTGCTTCTTGTGGTCTCCTGCTTTTTCCTCTTAGAAATTTCAGCTTATGCCAAGGCAGACTTGCTGTTAATTTTTCTTGGCATTAGGTGGACAGGCTAAAGCTAGTGGCATTCCCCAATCTTAAGGTGTTTCTTATCTTCAGCCTGGCCCAAACACTGTGGTTTGAAACTAGGCAAAATGCCGGTGGTTGAAGGTGGGGGTGGAAGGTTTTAAAGAAAAATTGTAAATGTTTCTGCGTTTGTTACCTTTGATTTTTTTGTTGGGTTCATTGGCGTGAAGCTGAAGATTTCAGAGGAAATACTGCTTTGGTAGTATTCATATTCGGAGAATCAAATGGAAAAGAGGCCTAATAAATATTTACAGTTCAGTTACATTTGAAATAATTTGTTTGCCTTTAAATTAAAAGGTATCTTTAGTATCTGGAGAGTTTGCTACTTCTGTAGGAAACATGAGATAAAGCATTGCCTGCAAGGGATTTTTTTCTCTTTTGATGTCCTTTCTGGCTTATATTTGAAAACAGCAGCTGATCTGAAAAGCAGTTCTTCTGTTTCCTTTGGAAAATTCCTTTACCTTTGTTTGTTTATTTTAATTCTACATGGAACAAATATGCCAGGTCTGTGGGTATGTTCAAAGAAAATACATGCAAGACAGCAAGAGCGTGAAAAAAAATTAGAAATAGTTTCAAACATAACGGTCTGTAAGTAACATTTTTACTCCAGTGGTTAAAAAACCATCAAACAAAAAAAAAAATCCCCCAACAAATTTTTTACAAGGTTGGCATAAACATTACACTCCAAAGGTTGCATTTGTCTTGCTGATTATATCCCAAATAATTCTTACTCACCTTGACTGTCCCCTGATTCTATCAGTCTGTTGCACCATCAACATCTCTCTTCTGCCTTTATCTGAAAGTTACTTACTTTAGATTTATTTTCTTATTTGCAGTTAAAGCTGAGTTTCTTTGTTTCAAACATGTTGTGCTGTTCTTCCTGCACAATAGGAAGAAAATCACTTAATCATTTTAGCATTAATATTTTACTCGGTAAATGCAGAGATACTGTTTGCTGTGGGGAATTACTGTGCAGGCAAAGGGAGGGTATGGATTTACAGCCTGCAGGCTACAGTGTTGGTTCCCCGTGCAGCAGACACAGTTAGCACAGGCAGGGCAAAGGAGCTTTCCTTTGCCTTTAGCACCTACTGATTGCATTGGCTGCACAGGACGTTGGTTTAGGTCTCATTTTCTGGGTCCTAATTCCCATGTACAAAGAAATCTGTGGGATAATGAGTTGTTCAGGTCATGTGAACATCTCTGAAGTCCTCCGCCTAGACTTAGACAAAATTGTGCTTCAGCTACTACTGGTTGGATAACTGAGGGGGGAACAGCAAATGTTTTCCCTATCCAGCTCCTATTTTAATGCAGGTTTTTTGTCATGTATCCAAGAATGGCCTGGAGTGTAGGCCTCTGGCCTGGCAACCTCAAAAGAGCAAGCTGACTACCCAGTTGTTCTGCCCAGCAGCTCTGGGTATGGTCATCCCTCCAGCTCCACCTGCACCCCCTGTTTTTTGCAGTGGGAGGACAGCATACAACTGCAGATTTCAGGCAGGCTGTATGGCAGAGGCAGACTTCTGTGCCAGGTGACTTGTGAGAGTATTGCAGAAGGCAATCAAACCTTCAGTTGTCTTAGGATGTAAGGCGTGAAAGCCTTGCACCGGTATGCTCTTGGTCCTTCAGCTTCTGTAGAGGGTCAGTGCACCATACTGCTTCCCTTCCACTGACAGGTGTTCACAAGCCTCCTTTTCTTTTGAATTTTTGTGTCTGTCTTTTCCTTTTAGTATTGTGACAGGAGACCTCTGTGCAGCTCCTACTCCAGGAAAGCCCTGGCTTCCTGTGTTGGTGTGTCTTGAGGGAAAACAAAATCCAGTATTGATTGGGAACTGCTCTGGTAGATTCATCAGTTTTGCAGGCAACGACTGCCAGAGGCAATTTTCCTTTCATCTTCTGAGGAGACTATTAATTTCAGTCATAATAGTCTAAATTGCAACAGTAAATGGCGTAGATTTTGTTACTTACTCCCTCGGAAAATGTGTTTAAAATGAATGATGAGTGAGTGCTGCACCATATTGCAGATGGGTGTATTTCTGTTTGTTATCAAAGTTGCAATTTGAAGGTGTCCTGTGAGGTCAGCATGGCATTACTGCGTACTGTGTCCGTGCATGTAGCCAGACAGTGCCCCAAAGGTTTGGAGCTCAGCCCAAGGATGGTGCAGTGCTACTACCAGGGCAGGCTCTACTACTAGTAGAGACTGGGTGGCCATCAGTGGCAGTGAGTCATGGATGCTCCTCATGTTTGGCCCCGTTCAGAAAGAGGTTCATGAGCCCAGACAGGCATGGGTTCAAAGAGGACCTATTCTTATTTCATTATTCAGGTAAGAACTAAGTAATACTGACTTATCTGCTGAAGGATGCTTGGGGAACCCAAACCTGAAGAGGAAATTAACCTAGATATTCTAAATGGCCGTTCAGTGCTTCAATTACAAGTCAGATGAGTCTTAATTATTTTACAGTTTTTTGGCTCCCTGCATCACCTAGCATAGGATTGCTTTGGCAATCTGACACGTTGCTTGACGCTGTGGTAAAAGATACGTGGTTTTATGGAAAGGATCTGGCCTTTCATAAGATGAGACGCCAATCCAGAGCTGGATTTGATACTCACTTCCCTCTTTCCTTCTACCACCTCCCTTAGTTTTAATCTCTGTTTGGCTTAAACATGTCCACGTGATAATGGCTGAGTATTTTGCAAAACTTTGTGAATGGTAGTCCTGTATAGTAGAATATCCTACTGGAGAAAATGGCACAGTATTATTAGAGGATAAAGTTGTAAGAGATGACGTAGGAGAAAACACCAATTCTGAAAATAACACAATATAGTGAAACCACTAGTTTCAGTGATATCCCAGAGGAGCATGTACTGGAGGAGCTGGAAAAGGCATCAGCAGGCCTTGTGGAGGTACGGTAACATATATGCGGTGTTCCCTGCCACCTGTGTAAGTCCAGGTTTATCTTAATTCCACGTTTGCTTTGCTGATCACCAGGAAACACAGCAGGAAGTAAATGGCCTTTTGAAAGAAATGTGACTAATATTTCCTTGAGTGGACTCCATTTTAAACAACTAATGTTGAATGTAATACATCCAGCCACAAAATACACCATTAAATGGCAGAGTACCAAAAACACATGGTACAGACTATGCCAGATTTTAGCCAAAAAAATGCAATAGCTCCTGAAAGAAAAATGATGGAAAATATTCCAGTTCCATTACACAGAATAACACTGAATATAACTCATAAGGATGTAGAGAAGTATTTGATAATCACTCTTTTTATTAAATTTTAAGTTCTCTGAATGGTGTTTCTGATCCAAGGTTCTTGCAAATCGGGACTAAACAAATGAAAAAATGGAAAATACGGTGCCTCATCACAGATGAAATTCTGGCAGTCAGCTCACTTACTGCTTTTGTTTCTTGTTTGATCACTTGATGGGAGTTCTGGTGCCTGCTTGCATATCTACATGAAAGATCTGTAGATTTTCAAAGCATTGTTTTATATGTTTTCTGGTTCTTCTGCCCAGCACAGTTTGATTGGGGTGGAGAAGAAGAGTCCTGCCTTGTAAAAGGAGAACAGTTCTTGACAAACCCAACTGGAAGTTGCAGCTGAGTTTTATGTGCAGAAATACCATTGAAGTGTGAAAAAAAACTGTTAAAAAGGGTAAAAAAAAAAACACAAAAAAAACCCCTAACAAAAATCCACATTTCTTCACATAAGAATTCAGCTCTCAGGCACCAGAAGCTTCCAAATTGCGCTTTTCCCTCTGTTCCACTGATGCCAAAAATATTAGAATCGAGTTAAGATCCCTGGATTGTAAGTCAAGCATTGAGGCTTGGCTGCGGAAGAGAAATCTTATTTGAACATTAGCAGTCCACTAGTAACTCTGCCAGCTTTATTAATCTTATTTCACTTGTGACCTCAGACTTTCCATCTGAGTAAATCTTTATGAAATGCAGTCTCTCCCAATTGCTTTACCTTTTCAATAAAGGAAATTCTTGTTTTCAAGGGGAGAAATGCTAAAAGCTTGTAACTTTTTTCTTCTGGACCTGTGATCCAGCCTAATAAGTAATCTCATAATCTAAAGGCTAAATAACTTCATTTTGATGTCAGGTATGAGGGGGGTTTTGCTTTTAATAAGGCTTCTTTTTTTGTGAGCAGGCAACAGTAGTCGTTGGCTAGAAGTGGTTTGTAATGATTTAATCAAGAGGGGTTGTGCATTTTTAAAAGTGAACTGAATTGCACTTTCAAAGCAAATGGTCTTCATTATTTACAATATCATAGACTAGAAGGAATTAAAAAAATACCAAAAAACCTCCAGCTCCAGTTCTCTGCTGTTAATGTGTTGCAATGCATCAAATAAATCATTAGGGATGTTCCATCTTTTTTGTGACTAGAATGAAAATAAATAAAAAGTTTACGTGTACTCTCAGGTAAAGAATCCAGAGTTCTGGAAGTATGAAAAGCATCATCTAGACTAATACTGCTAGACCTCTCAAAAGTCACTAGTGCTCCTCAACCATTTCTGTAATGAAGAACAGTGATTAATGAGAGGGTCCTTGAAAACAGTATTTGGGTGGAGAAGGGGACCTTGGCTGACTGTAGACTGAAGGGAAAAAAATGTAATTCCATTAACTGTACACGAAGAGAGAATTTGATGGAGCTCCTGTTCCAGGAAGGGATCACAACGTCAAGATCACACTTGTGTGCTTGAAAGCTGCCTCTTGAAAGTAGAATCCAATCTTGTTGGCTACATACAGCAATCTCCCTCAGCCCTGTTTCAGCCAAGCTCGAGGTGTTTTCTGGAAGGATGTCTGGCGACCGGAACAGGGACAAGCTGATGGAGGGTTAGTGCTGTGATATGCTGAGCCTGATCCAACTCCTATTAAATTGAGTGGGAGCAGGCTCAGCCCTTAAATGCAGGAAATATTTTATTGTGAAGTATCTGCATGATAGCTGCCAGGTAGATCAATAAGGGTTTCCACTGCTTCCTGCCGCTCACCTTTGATGAGTGCTAGATTTATGACAAACCCGCAAACTAAAGCCAGCTCATTTGGTTTGCCCTGATGGCAGCTGCTCCTGGAGATAAGACAGACTTTATTGCCTTAACTGTCTGGATAAGGAAAGAGTTATTTGCAGAAAGGTTAAGAAACGTAACTTTTTTTCAGTTCCCTAGCCAATCTGTGTCTTCAGAAGAGCTTGCTCACAGTGAGGCTTTGGGGAGGGAACAAGAAAGGCTTATTTATACAAATACTAAAGAAAAGTGAGTGAGGCTTACTTCAGAAAGAAGACATACGGTATGTTTAGGATTACCCTATTGTGTCAGGTGAACTGTGTATAAATTCAAACCAAAAATTTGTGCTGTGGAAAAAGTGCCTCATGATGCTCTCGAGTACAGTCAACTCCGGAAAATACGAGCCTTGGGCATGGCTCTGGCAAAGAGGCCTCCCAGCATCTGCAGAGCAGCACACCAAAAAAGACAGCAGCAGCAGCAGCATTCAAACATTAACACCACGAAAAACGTTAGTTCTGGTTGTGACACAAAATTGCTGCTCCTTTTCTTGAAGTCTGTTCGGCATGGAGGAAGTAGTTTTTAGAAAACAAGAAAATAAATTGCTCTGCAGCTCATGTTTATTTGCAGTGTCGTGTGTGATGGGGTGCAGCACACTGAGCAGGTAAAAGGGACCATTTTTCTTGAGGCAGTGACAATTAAAGTGTGGTAGTAATATCAGGTTGTGTTCATTGTTGGCATAGCTGAGCTGGGAGTCAAAAGCTTGAGCTTCACTCCACACACACTCGTGCAAGTGCCTGCTTGCTCCATATCTTTATCCTTTGATTGTTCCCTTCTCTTAGGTTGCTGACTTGCAAAAGGAGATGTGGTCTTTTTACAAAGCCCTGCAGACTCCTTCAGGGTCAGTGGATGAGATGTACTTTAGCCATTCCAGATGCTGAGGAGCAGGGACAAGTGAAGGATTCTGGGGGCAAGAGGTCTGGTCCCTGTGAGGCTGCTGCCGGACAGTGGGGCAGTGTCAGAACTGGTGTATGTGCACATCATTTGCTGAAATGGAGCTCATCATCTGTTATTTAAAAATGGGGGGTGGGGGGGGAATGTGTGTGGGAAGGGAGCAGGAAGGGATGGTAATGCTATCTCATTAAAAATAGATGATGTCTTGTTCTATGACGTTTGTGTGGTATCTGTGGCTTGGTTTCTGCCCACAGGCTTACATGCAGCCCCACTTGCTGGGAAATGAGTTCACACATTTAGAGTTTCCACGGAGGGTGCAGCGCAAGGAAGTTGGAAAGAGGATGCTCTACCGTGACTTCAACATGACTGGCTGGTAAGAACATGTCCGTCTCAGCATGGGGTCAGCCTTCTTGCCAACCAACGACTGCTTTGTATGTGTCTTTGATCAGTGTAAACTGCATCAAACATGAAGGTGTATGCCTACATACTAAAGGGGAAGGTATTTCCTTCTTTCAGATGTACCTTTCCTTTAGAAGTTAACGTTTTAAATAAGTTGACCTCCCTCCAGAGCCAGTATCTAGGTTTGTTTTAACGTGCAGGCACTCAAAGCGGAGCAAGCATGTCAAGGGGAAGACATGCCAGGGGATCTTCCTGAAACGTTATCAACTTTCCTACCTTGGAAGCAGCTTTTTGTAGAATCTGGATCAGTAGGCTGTCATGCCTTTGCATGCCAAGGAACACTTGCAGAAAGGAAGAGCTGCCTCCCGTACTCTACTGCAGCTGACCCCTGATTTGGGTAACCCTTCAGGAACAGTTTTAGAGACAGGCCTATCTGAATAAGTCATAGCCAGCCTAAAATGAAAAGACTTCAATGAACAGCATTGACTTAATTGAAGTGAAGACAGAAAGAATGATGAGTTTTTTGTCTCTTGGCTAAATGTCTTCATTGTTTTGTGTCTGTTCAAGAGGCTGCTTCTCAAGTAATTCCCACTCACTTAGAGAAGCCCTAATCCTTGCTGTTGTGGGCTCTCTGTGTGACCTATAAAGGCAAAAGCCCTTTATATGCAAATGGTCTTCACTTCCATGCTGTTTGTGTTTTAGCATCCTTAGCAAATGTCCTTTCAGAAAGGGAAAGAATGGAGGGCGTTAAAAAGCCTGAACTCTTAGGTTTGAAGACTTGGATGCTCACATGCTTCTGATTTGTCCCATACTTTATAGACCATAAATATAATGATATCTTAATGGCAGAAAAAAGATCCAAGTTTAATATTAATCTGGAGTGTTTGTGCAAAACATGTTAATCTGGGTATAACCGTCATTGTCTGTCTTGAACAGCTGCTAGTAGAATATGCAGTCTCACCCTGAGAATGACAACTTCACATTTTAAAAAGGCTATAGGCATGAGCAAAAGCATAGGAACAGAATGAAAACATTGGATCAACTGAGGACTTAATGGCAAAACGTTTGGAAGATTATGAGACACTCTCCCAGTTTCTGCAAAGGGAGTTTTCTTACTGAAACTCCCAGATGACTCTGAAAGCATCAGTGAAGAATGGCATCATGTAGACTTTCAGAAGCTCTTTTCCAAGATGTGAGATGCTCAGGGGGTGGGGGAGAAAGAAAATGACAACAAAAAGAGCCTTCTAATCTGGGGGAGAGCTATGGAAGTATCATGGGCCAAGAACTTTCTGAGAGGGTAAGATCAGATTTCTTTCATGATGGTTGGAAGGCAAAAAGGGTTTCTCCAGGTTCAGGGGAGTTGTTCTGTGTTTCCCTGGTTGGTTAGTGGTCTGGAAAAGAAACGAGGTTAGGATGGCTGAAGTTGCAGCATTGGCAGGTGATGCTGCAGCTTTTTTCCGAATAAACAAGAAGGACCATGAGGAACTGAAAAGAATTAAGTGGTTTACATGAATGGGCATCACACTTATCAAATTTGTTGTTTATAAATACCAAGTAAATCATGAAGGGGGAAAAATAACTATTTGTGCACTCTAGAGGTTCCAAATGAACTTGAGAGCCATGTCAAAAAGCTCAGTGGAAGTCTGCTTACTGTGATTTTTTCCAGTCACGGTCACATATCACAGTGGGATATTGGGATCCATGCAGGGTTGGAATTGTTAAAAATTAAATGGAGAGGTAGTTCTCTGTATCAGTTTGTACCTTGTTTGTGAATCTGTGCATAACACTTCACCTTATTTGAAATGGTTATTGCATAGCTAATACTGTTTGGCATTAGAAGAAAGATGAATTAGAAAGAATGCAAGTTTTATATGTAAAATAATGAGTAAGATAGAAGATCTTGGATAAGTCTAAATGGATGGCAGATTTGATTCAATGTGTTATTTTTCAGTACTGGTGTGTGAACTCCGTTAACTCTAGCATAAGGCAGGAGGGAGAAGAGAGCTGATTTTCCTGTTGATTCTTCTGAATTTCCTGAAGTGTAGGACACATGTTGATCCAGTTACAGATTCTGATATGGTGAATGCAAAAATTACCATTGGTTTAGCACAAATACACCTAGCTGTAAGCAGTTATTCCAGAATAAAAATTTAAACTGTGACTTGAAAGCTCAAATTTGGATTCACTTCAGTGTTGTCCCAGAAAGAGGTAACATGTGGCAAGCAAAAATATGTAGAGACTGTGGTGAGGCTACCTCTCCCTGCTGTTTCTTTTGACTTCTGGCTGGAAGTGGAAAATGGGGGATACGTTTTTGTCCTGAATAAAAGAATCAGAATTTTTTAGCTGCTCTGTATCCCACAGCTAGTTACCTCTTTGTTTGCCTCAGGACAGTAAGATGGTGAGGGAATTGCTGTAACGCCATGCATTTACCTAAATTAGAGCTTTTCTAAATAAGGATCCATTTCTTTTTGCAGGGTGTTTGCTTAAGGGAGTCTTGTTTTCCATCGAATTGTGTGCAGTGATCTCCTAAGCAGAGAAGAAGCAATCTGTTTCTCTTTGTCCAAAAGTCTGGGTCAGTTTTAATGGTTGAGATTGTGGACAAGACATTAGATTTCCAGCTTGGTGGACCATCGGGGATGATGGTTTGAGGTGGCTGGTGTTTCACAGTGGTTGTTTTCCACTTCAAGCATTTTGCTTCTGTTTTCTTCTCTTTCTAATTCCTAGATTTAACTGATGCATCAGGACACAGTGGCCAAGGACGTGCCGATTCTGCATTTGTTTCTAAGGACAATATCTGGTATAAGGAACAGATTAGCATATAAATTCCTTCTCCAGAAAATGTCAGGTAGAGCTTTGACCAGCCAGAGCCTGATATGCTAAAACACTGCCAAACTTTTATCACTTTTACAACACAGAAGATCAATTGTTTGAACCTTTTTTTTGGTCAGTGACTTCACTGTATGTTGACATTTGCACATGCATGTAGAGAGGTGCAGGTGATGTAACAGCCACTCTTACACTTAATTACAGAATCCTTTAGTGAGAGGGCATAAAACTCAAAATCTCTCTGATCCGATGTTTCCTCAGGAAAAAAAGCTGTTTTATTTTAAAATTCAGGACACTTCCTGTGTTTTCCATTAGAAGCTGTATGATAAATTTTTTTCTTCATTTTTACCCTTCTCCTGTGCTCTGGAGCTTTTCAGATTCTCAACAATGGCTCAGCTTGCCCAGCTTGTTTGGATTACAAAAGGTTATTGTCTTTGGGTCTGTCATAATGCATTTGGCCTTTTTTTTCCTTTTTGCTTTTTCTTTCCTTTTTTTTTTTTATGTGAAGTTTCCACGTCTCAACAGCCCACAGTGGTAGCAGAACTGCCAAGTTTCCCCACAGCATTAGGACAACTGCCGATCCAGCAATGTGTACCACATCACTAGTCCAGGCTGCGTGTAACTGCTTTGAGACCAGCCTTTCCCTTCTCCCTCCAGCTCTCCCACCCTTTCTCTGCAGTGGCAGTTGGGATAAGAAATCCACTGTATTAAATGTATCTAAAATAAATCCCACTTAGGAGGGAGCTGACCATGAGCTGCCCCTTCTGCACCCTTGCCCCATGTGCATTGTGGTTGAGCAATCATTGCAAAATGCGTACTGTAGCTGGCAAGGCATCTTAAGAGCTGTGTCTCCAGCAGAACAAGCCTCCGAGCTGTCGCGAGCCATAATTCACTGGCAGACATCTGTGTTACTGACAGTCTTTCACAGCTCAGTCTCTGGGCTGGGGTTTTCAGGCCCATGGCTTACAGAGGTTAAATTTGTATCAGAAAGAGGGTACCTCTGGTAGCTTTGGCAAGTCCTGGCAACAGAAGCATCAGGGAAGACTTGGTGGCCACTTACGCAAAGTGCTGCCAGCGCTAAAAGGGGGTGTGGGTAGCCTGAGGTAGAATTATATGGGGGGAAAAAAGCAGGCCTGATGATAACTGTTCCTTTAAAGGACTGCACAGAATTAGTATTCTCTGTCTCTGCCTTTTAAAGAAAAGTTAAGACATGGTTGGTTAGGTTTTCCTTACTCATGGGTGAATCCAGTGTCAACAATTTTGAAGTACTTTGCTGACTATATCCTAGACACCTTCCCGAAACCTGTTTTTCTCACTTACTGCATTCCTCAGTGGCTCCTTCCAGGGTTCCCCTCTCAGCCTGCCCTGGGAATGGAGGAGCCATACAGTGCTGCACTTAACCAAAGGCATCCAGAAGGCACTGTCCACTGGCATCAGCTTTGGTGGTTTCAAAGTTAATTTTATGTTCCTCCTTGGAAGGCAAACAGCGGCCTTTCTGCTGCTCACATGGAAGCAGAGGAGTTCTTTGCTTGTGTCCAGATCAAAGCTTTAGCTTTTTGACTTGATTTTAGGGTGGTGAAAGATCCTTAGATAACGAGTCTGGTTTTGACCTGGTTTGTTGGCGGCTTCCTTTGCTCTCCAGGAGTTCATGGAGTTGAGCTGCATCCCATCAGACACAGTCCAAGCTGGTGAGGTACCCACCGCACATTGCGGGATAAAGCCCAAGGCAGCAGCAAGCTGCCCTCTTTGCAGCGGCAGTGGAGCACTTGCCAGCTCAGTGTGTCTGGCAAGGGGGGGCTGTGGCACATAGCCACCCAGGGGTCAACCCATGCTGGGGAATCGCCCGCCCACGTGAATTATTCCAAAGCAGGGAGGCTGGTGCCCTGGGGCGAGCACTAAGCAAAACCCATTTTATTCTAGAGTCAATATTGTCCACTGCCTGGAAAGCTGCCAGCCTGCTCTGCGCTTGCCCTTTTCTTTCCAACAGGGAATGTCTTTCAGCCTCTAAGCATCTGATTAAAAAAGCAACTTCACTTTTCAAGCCGTTTTATTTTGTTTGGGATGGATGCCTTTTGCTTTCATTGTGCAGCCTGCCTTGCCGTCTGCGGTTCAGACTCCGGCTCACAAAAACCAGGCTCTCATTAATCACTTATTGGGCATCCAGAATACCCCAGTGAGAGCCAACGTACATGTTTTGCTTGGTAATGCGCAAGCTGATTTCAACAAATATTGCCAATGTGGCTTCTATCTTATTCTTTATTTCTGGGCTCGATGTCCTTTGACAGTGTGTTCAGGTAGCCTGCCCGAGGAGTGCCTGAGCAGATTGAGCAATGCCACAGAAATGCTTTATGGAGCAGGCACCCGCGCTGCACCCCCCTTTAATATAAATTGATTTATTGAATCAAGCGCAGAAGCCCTGCTACAGAAACCTCGGGCTATATTCTCTGGAGAACCACCTAATAAAACAGCCCCAACTGACACTCCTCATTAGCTTTTCCACGGATCCCAAGGCAGTATTTAAAGTGACAGTGTCCCTCTTTTCAGCCTGAATTTATCTGCTGGCTAATGCCTGTGGTTCTAATTAGCTTAGCATTATTAGTCTTATTCAGATAAGCTGCATTTCCTAACAGCTTGATTCCAACTTGTAAAAAGTAATTGGAAGTCGGCAAACCCTGTGCCGTAACCTGCTTGATTGCACCTTTTAGTCAAATTCATGTAATTTACAAAAAGTCATCCTTCCTCCCTCCCCTCCCCCCTGCCCCCCCTTTTTTAATTGAGCTTTTTTTGTCTAGTGAAACCTTCTGTGCTGCTTCTGTTGAAATCCTGGCTGTATTGTTGTGTTTGAGACCTCAGCCGTATCCTTTGTACAATCGCCAGGGAGAGATCAAATTTTAATTTCATAATTACTTCACAAGAAAGCAGCCTTTTCCCCAGTCATGCCTGGTATTAATTTCCTCCCAGCAACTTACATTTTCATAATTTAATGATTATGGGCCACCTTTGCAGCACTGGGCCTTTCTGGAGAAGAGAGAGATAGGATATAATTTGTGCAGCAGAAGCTGTAATCCACAGCCACTTGCCTTGCTTTTTGTGTCTTTGCTCTTGTCTCTCATTGCAAAGTAGCCAGGGATGGGACATGCCTTTTCGGTACACGCAACCAAAGCAGCTTGCTGGGTTGTGCCTGGGCGTTTGGGGCACAGCTCTGCGATGATGAATGGCTGTTTGCAATGTGCATGTTATGCATCTTTTCAAGATTTGCAGCCCTCGCTGCAGGAGCAGCGGGAGGTGAGAGCTGACCTGCTGTGTACAGCACGTCTCCTGACAGTGACGAATGGCTCTGTTTTCCCCAAGTGCACACATGCCACAGGAGCTGAGCCAGTGTCTTCGGGGCAGGAGAAAGTAGAAACAAGAAAGCAATAGTGCTGCAGCAAAACAGAATAACTTAAGTCTGGGGTAAAGCTCTTTGTAAACGGCCTCTCTGGGGCCAAGTGAGTGTGACAAGAATGGGATTGGTCTGAGCTGCATCCTGCAGGAGCATCTCCTTCTGGAAGCAGTGTGTCTAAGGCCTGTCCCTGCATGGCTGTTCATCTCTGCCTGGGCTTTGCCTTGGCACAAGATCAGGTGCCGCATATGCAAGGGCAAACAAAAGGCTCCCAGTCTGTTTTGTCAGAAAGAAATTAACTGAAATGAGGTAATCTTAAATCTGAAAACCCCATCAAAAACAACTCTTCCTCATTAAGGTGAAGTCTCTTCCCACGCCCCTGCTTTCTCTGGCTTCCCCAGCTGTACAAATTTGACATGAATGCAGCTGGGTCCCTAGGAGATCCCCTTTCTTTCCATTGCCACCCAGGACTGACTTACGGCTCTGTTCCTGGATGAGAGGAGGCCCCTTGCTCCTTGGAGGAGTTTCCAGCACTGCTGTGGGATGGTGAGGTCTCAGTCTGCTGTGTCTCACTGCGTGCCCCATCCTACGCTACAGTGATCTTTCCCAGCAGAGTTTGCTTCATGTTTCCTCGTTAACAGGAATCTCTCCTTCCACAGGATCCCAGCTAGCAAGTGTGGAGCAGGCACTGCGAGGTTATCATGCAGTCTTTCTCCCATCTGCCTCCCCACATCCTTTAACAAGTAATACAGCAAAATGTGAATTTACGAGTCGTTTTTCTGTCCATCACAGTACATTAAGCCCACAGGGTGTTAACAGCCCACTTCCCTTACCCCTCTACCTCCAGAGAAAATTGCTGACAAACCTTTCTGTTTGTCTTTTAAAAGTAGAAGAGATGAAGTAAATTGTGAAGTGTTCAAACCAGCAAATTTTCTGGGGGAGAAAAAGACTTAGCCTGGTGAGACTGTTGGAGAACATGGATCCGCTTGATTTGCAGCTGCAGTGTCTCCACACAGTTTCTGTCGCTCAGTAGTGGAAGCTCAACTGGTCACATGCAGTGAATGAAAACGCTCACAGTATGCTTGCTCTGTCCCTCCTAGCTTCCTCAGCACAAAAGCAGCAAGGGAGAGTGTTTATAAACACACTCGGTTGATTTTTTTTTTCCCTGATTGTTTTTTTGGGGGGCAAGGACGCTTCTAGATCCTTGGCCACCCTCTCCCTGACTTCCCCTCCACCACTTTCTTCTAACACTCCGTTAGAGGTGAACGGACTAAAAACATCAGTCACATTCCAGGAAGTACCTGAGAGAAGATGCTGGTGCTTGAATCTTTAAAATGGGCTGTCCAAGATGGGTAGCGTTTGTTTTCCTTAGGAATTATTTCTGCAGAAGTACATGGTGCCGGGGGATACATCCTCTCCAAAGTCACAGCTCTGTCTTATGACTGTACACAACAGTGAAGGCTCCCTGGAGGTCCAGAGCTCATGTACCAGTCTGGTCTGACCAAGCCAGGGGGGATTTACAAGATGAGGCATTATACAGTTTCAGGTTCAAAAGAAAGGGTCTCTGAATTTTCTGGGGAAAACACATGGTTTAAAACCTGTATGTTTTCCTTTTTACTGAAATAAACCCTCTGGGAGTATCTTGGTTTAGAGTAGATCTTGCCCCTAAAAACTGTTTTGTGCATATGTATTGTTTTTAATTGATTTGGGTTTGCCATCATCTTTTAACAAACATTACTATAGCTTGTGTGCTTTTGTTATCTTTGTTTATTGTAGTTTTGTCTCTATAAACTATATGTCAGATGAGTAATAGGGGAAAGATACTGAGGCACTGGAACATTAAAGCTTACCTACCTAGAGGGTACTTAGTATCAGGCAGTGCTGTCTGGATTTAGAGATCCTGACTCTGCAGAAGCACGTATGTTTGAGGACATTTTTTAAAAATTATGGTTGGATTGAGACATAAATTGCATAATTTTCAGTTGTTCTGTGCCTAACCTGCACTATGCATCTTTTCTTCTTGGTAGTAAGCATGCCTTTACACTGTTTGACACCTGTAGTTCAATAGACAGTACAGATAAACAGTTCCTTTTGGATTGGTGATTTAAGCTCTTGTTATCCAAAGGGTAAGCTCCAATCCACTGATTCCTCGTGGGGGTGGGGGTGAGAGGAAATTAATTTCTTTCAAGTTTTGTGTTGCTCAAAGATTAAAATCTTGTTTTCTATTGGTATGACCAATGAAGGTTGAGATGGAGGGAAGGGAGGTTGGTTAGCTGGGGTAGTTTTGTTGTGGGGTTTTCTTGAGCAGGTAGAGGGTGTTTGGGGATAGTTCTGGGTTTGTTATTTTTTACAGAGTGGTAGCAAAGCAGTGCTAGAATTACACTGAATCCACAGACCTGTCTTAAAGGAGAGCCTTCACCCTCATACTCGGCATGAACTGGGACACATCTGATGCCACAGTGCTTTTTCTTGCTTGCTTTACCACAGGTGGGTTTATTCTGTGCTTCAAGCTAAAGCCTTTTGATGATTTTTTTTTTTCCCCCCGCTCTTCCTTAGTTTTAATTCTCAGTTTACTGTCAGGTGTCGCTACCAGAGATGAGAAATACGGACAAACTTGCTCAAGCCAAGTGCTGTGGCAAAGCAGAGCACGGAGTCTGGATTCCCCTGTCGTGCTCAGGACTGAGCCTTTCAGGTCAGGGTAGATTGTGTTTTTGCCACCATCTGTTGTGCCTGGGGATGCCAACACAACGCTTCTTATGACCAGTAACCTTACATAGTTTGCTGTAAAAGAAAATATAATGTGGATTTTGGTTTTAGTCATCATCAGCTTCTACTCTGGTGTGAATTTGTGTGAGCTTTCAGAAAGCCAATTTTAGGAACAAATAGTATGGCAGGAGAATGCATAACACATGTAAGAGATTATCTAGGATTTTGGCTCTGAAATCGGTATTTGGGAACTGACCGTTTTTTCAAGTTCTGACCCAGTAATATACAGGTCACGTTGATAATCTTTTAGTTAAAGAGTGCCTAAAACACTGCTTATGACCTCAGCACTCTGGGAAACTTCTTCTGTAGATTGTCTTGTGCATTTAGCAGCTTCTGGTGATTTTTTGTCATGTATTTAGAGCAGATTCCAGTGAGCATATGAGTAACGTTGTGTCAGCCCTAGTTTTTTCATCCTGACGTCTGCTTTGGCTCCCGGTGCGATTTGGCCCGGTTTTCCAAAATGTTGATCCTGAGTCCAAATGTAACTTTGTGGGTGGTACGTATGTCAAGCCGTAGTTCAGTATTTTTGGACAGCAGTAACATTTCATAATTCTTTTGAAATTACAAGAAGAAACAAAGTTAACTGAAAAAAACACGGCTAGGTCTAGCTGAGCACAAGCTCGCCTTTTCGACTCCCCCCTCTGCCCCCCATTTTTCCATTTGGAAAAAATAGAGGTTTATGTGGCAGAAGCACTTGACAGGATTTAGGCTTGTTCAAAGCAGCAAGCAATAGCATAGCCTTGTCTTTATAAGCTGCCTTGTCATGCTGTGGCAGCCACTGAGACCTCTTGGGATGTGGACAAGGAAGATGGGAAGAGTGGAGAGTTGCAACCCTGTGTCTCTGTATGTTAAAACAGTGAGCTAGGCTGAATTACAGAGATGGCTGAATAAGGCCATGTGGGCACTAAAAAAGCTGAACAACCCCTTCAGGTTCTAAGTCTCTGTTTGATATACCTACTGCCATATTATATGTTTATATGCAGCACACTCTAAACAGCACAGGAAGGTATAAGTGTAACTTTGTTACATAAAATCAAGTGAAATAGTCCAGAAGGTTGTAGCCTGTGTGAAATAAACACATGTACAAAGTACAGGAGGTTTCACAGGGTATAAATCAAAATGAACTTCATAGCTTCCATCCTTCTCCCCAGTGCAGTTGCTGAGCTGCTAGCTGAAAAGCTGTCCTTCATCCTTCTCTTGCCGCAAACCACACGCTCATATATTATTAATTCTGTTTTACTAGTAATGCAGGACATAGGTACTTCTCTAGAGTGTCTCGGGTTGCTTTTCAGTGTGTCTGTGCCAGCTCCACTGCTGCAGTTGCAGTTCTGAGCATTGTTTTTCAAGCGCTGATAATTTTTCAGGCAATAGCAACATCAACAGAAAAAGCACGTTTGAGATGAGTTCTGACACCCAAGTTCTGAGCCCAGGAGGTCGTTTGCTGTGAGAAGCCGCAAAACCAATCACTGTAGCCCTCTGGGCCTCCCTCACTTAGTCACATTGCTTCAGGAGGTTGCAGGCTAGCCAGCTGCCCTTCCTAATCTGCTGATGAAACCAGTTAGCTTCAGCCCTTGCAATGCAGCCTCTTCCAGCGTCCTTACACCATTGTGTCACAGTTGAAGGCCACAGGGACAATGGGCTTTATAGTGGTTCCATAGAAGATGCTGGATTCGTCAGTGGGGACTATTACTTTCAAGGACTCAGGCCTGAATGATGGCTTTTTCACCCCTTCTTTTTTCTTTCTTCCAAAAGCGTAGTCAGTGTGAGGTGCTAGGCAGGAGAATATAAGGGAGGATGGGAGAGAGGGGAAAACTTGGTCCCGGTTCTTGGCTACCTACAGGACAGTGTAAAGTGAGGGCTTTAGTCTTAAGTATTTGTAGTTATCTTGCAGATAATATCATTTATGGGTAAAGAATGGGTTTGGGTTTTCCTTTAAAAAGTGGATTGCAAATATTTGAGTCACATCAACTTAGTCTTGTTTGCTATTTGTTACAAATATGTACAACAACTTGAAAATCCAGTAGGAGTGGTTGTCATGTCAGGCTTGTGGTTTGATTAGTCATTTGACTCTGATGCTCAGCATGGACTCGGCTGATACCCTTTTTCTTGGTGTCAGAGTACAGCTGGCTCTATGCAGGGAATAGAAAAAAGTTCAGACTCCTCCTCAAGGAGGTTTTGCTAGGGCTCCCAGCACTATAGGTCCAGCTGAAAGCTTTGGGACATGTTCATGAGCAGTCAGGGGTGGTAAAATTCTTCCTCCACCTTCAAACCAGGATGTCCAAGTTGCGAGGCAGAGACGTTAGCTATTCCCTGCTGGAAATAGAGGAAGGAATGAGAGTAGAGTCCATGACTGACTCATCCTTCCCAATAAAATGCTATTCCAGGATTTCAACATCAGGGAAGTATTGTCATGCTGGCTACTTGTAGTGATTTGTGCTTTTTTTGCTCGATTTAAGAGCTAATCCATTTGCCCTCCCCAGTACAAAATGCCATGTAAATGCCTTCACTGTATTGTTTCTTAAAAGATGCCCAAGTATCATGGTTATATACCCAAGATGTTCTTGACTGTGTGGTCTCCTATGAAGCACCCACCTGTTTTGCAAACCTCACCTGGTTCTGTTTGGGATTTCACACTAGTAATGTTTTGTAGTATGCGAGCAGAGTCCTCCACAGATGTTCCTTCTATGCATTTTGGTTGCTTTTCCTTTTTTCTTCCCCCTCCCCTTACTCCAAAACCCTAATATGGACCCTACCTGTGATTACTGGGACATGTGAAGGTGGAGCTTAAATGTCTATGTCACTCTTTTAAGTCTGAGGCTTGCCTGGGAGATGCAGCATGTGTAGCTGTGTAATACAGCACCACTTATTGATCCAAGGTCTATGCCATATTTTGGCGAAGCAGGGGACAGTTCGATTACAATATAGGATTTCAACCTTTAATTTTTAATTTCCTGCTGGTTTGTGTCACAGCCATAACATTGCTTAAACCTGATCAAATGTGACTTGCCAGAGCTCAAGCAGCCAGCATGGCTGGAGAGCTGTGCAGCAGAGCTTGGCGGTGGCTGGCAGGGGACCCGCTGCGGTGCCTTCCCTCCTCCTGCTTGTCCCTTCCACTTTGGCAGGGAGTGCTCACTCGTGTGCTCAGGGAATGTTTTTGGTGTTACCCCAAGGGCTCTGGGCATGGGCGGGCCAGGGGGAAGGGCGACATGCAGGGAAAGGGTAGGGGGACAATTTTGTGGTATGAGGAGAAGCATGACCTTCTGGGGCAGTGTACTTTAACCAAAGAGGCTTTCCAGCACCCCACCTCGAGCATGTGTTACACAAACTGTGGGACTCTACAGCTTATAATAATGACAGCAATCTATTTATTTATTTTATTTCTCACTGGCAAAATTGCTCACCTTCTCACCTCATCAGTATCAACAGCTGGATGCATAGAAGGTGGAGTACGCAGGCATGTGGTAAACAGCATCAGAGCATGAGCATTTACTTCTCTTGGCCATGGGAAAGCTGCTGTGAAACGTGAAATCTCTGACAACCTTGAGTGTTCCAGTCAAGGTCAAATGATCACTAAATATCTTTCTAAGACTCCTCAGCACATGATGCTTCTCTTAGTTTAAGTGGTCCTGAAAGGTGAGAACAGGATCAGAGCACTGTTTCACACTTTGACTGTGTACATATTTTGTCATTGCTCACCATTTCATATTAGCAGAGTGCATCTAGTCATTGGTTAGCTTCTTGATGGGTTTGGGAGGCTTTTTGTTTGGTTCAGGGGGGTTTTGTGACGCTGTATTACTGTATACCTGCTGCCATAGCCAACGATACCTTACCTGATTAGGATGTCATTCCAGTCTACCTCTTCTTCCTTGCAAGCAATAGGAGCAGCTTGGCATGTTAAATATTTCCTTGTGTCCACTATTCTTTTTGGTGAAATGGGTAATTCTTTTGGGAAAATCTTTCCACAGAAAAAGAAAAAATAATGTTGTGTTTTTTTTTAAAAAAAATATTTTTATTTATATCACAGCTGCTTGTTTCAGGGCACTGGGTCACTAATTGAGTGCAAGCTTTATAAATGTTGTTTGTCCTCCCCCCACAGGGCATACAAAACCATTGAGGAAGATGACTTGAAGTTTCCCCTTATATACGGAGAAGGCAAGAAGGTGGGCACGTTTGCTTTCCTCAGACCAAAGGAAGAAGGAATTCTGTGCTGTTTACCACTTGGTTTAGCCTGTGGCAGTCCAGTGTTTTCCACTCAGTATCTCTTTATTTTATTGTTTTGACAGCTTGAAAGAATATCTTGGTCCTGTCATAAATCAGTCTCGTGTCTGGGGGGGTGGCAGGGAGAGCTCAACCTACTAAAAAGCATTCTTATAGCAAACATAGTCATTTGCTGTTCGGTTTGTTTTTGTTTTTCTTTCATTGTAAGTAGGCTGCAATGAGACCATCTTAAATAATTGATTTAAAATGTTCCTGGTTTCACTGTAAATATAACTAGGCTGGATGAAGATAGCAAAATACCTCACGTTTGCTGAAAACAAAGTAGAAGGATATTTAATAGTGCTCTGAGATGCAAAACTCTAATTTAGGAAGGGGAGGGATCAGGGCAGGATTTGCGAAGTGTAACACTCCTTAACTGCATCTTCTTCAGCTTGTGTATGTAAACTCACCGTTGAATTTTTCTGATGTGTGAATGCTGATAGTTTTTCTTGAAAGGAAAAACAAACTGTTCCAATTGGGTGTACTTTTCCAGCTCTGTGATTAAGAACAGTGAGATCATTAGTGCTGATCCCAGCAAGCTTAGCTGGATGCAGCAATAGGATCAATATAAGGATGCAGTGGTGTCAGTTTGCCGATATTGGTATGCTCGCTGTGTTTCTAAATAGTGCTCCCCTGCTGCATTAGGTTCTTATCTTAATGCAAAAATACACGCTTTTCAGAATTAGGCTGAGTTTTGAAGGTTCGGTCCTGCAGCTTATCTCTAAATTTGGTTAGGTTTATAATTATTTGGAAAATGTTTCATGCACATCTTTTCAGTTTACTTTTTTTGCCTTACGGAGCCAGGCGTTAGTGAGGTGAAATTATTTTGAGTCAGTTTCTTGGTGTTACTGATGCTGTGGGCTCACTTGGTCACAAGCTGCAGCTAAACTAGAGTTTGGGGGAAGAGATATGCAGACAGCAGAGAGCAAGGCTCCCCGTGAGGCTGCCTATCTGGTCAATCTTTGGAGAAGCATTAATGAAGAAGAGCCCAGCACCTCTTTGGAGACGGCTCATGCCATAGGGTCATAGAATCATTTAGGTTGGAAAACACCTTCAAGATCATTAAGTGCAACCATTAACCCAGGACTGCCAAGTCCACCACTAAACCACATCCCTAAGCACCACATCTACGTGGTTTTTAAACACTTCCAGGGATGGTGATTCCGCCACTTCCCTGGGCAGCCTGTTCCAATGCTTGACCACCCTTTCAGTGAAGAATTTTTTCCTAATATCTAATCTAAACCTCCCTTGGTGCAACTTGAGGCCGTTTCCTCTTGTCCTGTTGCTTGTTACTTGGGAGAAGAGGTAGGTGCTTGGGGAAGGAAGTGGTGGACCTGCCCTAGACTGACTGTCCACAGAGGAGAGCACTGCGGTCAGTGTCGCTGTCACTTGTGTGTTCAGCAATTTAAGGGTGCCTTTGGCACTTTTCCTTGGTGGAGGGAATATATGGCAATATGTTAATAGGAAGAGGCTGCAGGGTTTTTAGTTGAGTAATTAGGCTCCTCATCCTTTTTATAAAACCTGTTTATTAACAGTATTGTTTTCTGAAGGAATATTCTTGTAGATTGGCATGGAACAGTGAGGTGACTGGGTTAGGTTTCCATAGTCCCAGTCCCTTTACAGATGGTCACAGTCTAAGGTGGGTGTATGCAGACTGGGGTGTGGATGAACACAAAGCTTGGAATAATGAGGGAAATGGAGATGACGTGAGTGTGAAAATCTTTGAAATTGGTTAGCCATGATAAATCTAGAGTTCCTGGGACAGAAAAGGGAATTCATCCCTAACTGTTTTAGTTACAGAATAGTCTTTTCCTATTGACACAGTGTGTATAACAAGATTTAATCCCATTGCTTTTCTTTATTTCCAGGCTCGGGTTATGGCAACAATTGGAGTGACCCGAGGACTGGGAGACCATGACCTGAAAGTGCATGACTCCAATATATACATCAAACCTTTCCTGTCCTCATCTCCGGAGGTAAAACAGCTAAGGTTCAACTATCTGATTTGTGGGAGAAAAACAAATATGTTTAGTGTACTTAGTTATTCTTCCAAAACTGTCCATTCTGATTGCGGTTCAATCCAAGCAACATGCTGCTCTTCAAAGGTGCAGCATGTTAGTAACATTCATATAGTAGGAATGTTATAAGTTCCCCAGCTGCGTGCCTTGGCTCTGGTTCCTCCACATCCCTGGCACAGCATTGATGCCTTTTCACTCCCAGGTCTACATTTATCCCATAGCCTTGCCATTCAGTGTGACAGACACCCATCTGTCCCCACCTTCATGTGCTCCAGCTCCCCTTGAGGCCTAGATCATGCTGCCTTCACAGAAGCAGATGTAAATCTGTATTCTCCAGAAGGGAGCACTGGGTTATCTTTCTTGGTAGCATAGTATCCTGCATTACACAGAGGATACCAGATCAACTCTTAAGCAGGAAAATGCCAAGAGCGATTGGAAGAGTGCTTTATGTTTCCATCTGTCTGCCCATTGACCTCCAGTTCTTAATTCTTTATGATGGTTTTGTGCAAACACCAGATAATGGCAGAAATGGCAGTGTGCATTCTGAAATGATGGCATAATGGGGATTATGCAGTATTTGTGTTAGGGGTAATTTTAAATGCCTCCATCGTTTTTACTTGCTGTGCCACAAACAATTCCAGTTTTTGACCACCAGAGACCTTGCAGTGAAGGATATCAAGCCTGCCAAAGGGATTTTGAATGTATTTGCTAACAAGAAACATGCAAACCTCACTTTGTTTTTTTTTCCCCTCTGTAACTGCATTCCTGTTCCAACGTCAAGGAACAGATGACACATATTTTTCATAAAATATTAAGCAAGGGCAAACCATCTGATGACAGCACAAAAAGACGAGGTTTTGCTTCCATGGCCCAAATGCTGAGAGCCATACACTGACAGCTGGCTCGCTGGAGTTTTAACCGTACCCAGTATTTGACCTTGAATTTATTGCTTGCTGTAGCAGTGCAAGAGAATGAAAATACACAAATTACATAATTCTGCTAGGAAGGAACCAAATTATTAAATTAACCTTGCTTAGAGCATCTTTGAGACCTTAAAAATATAAACAAAAAAAGTGCTGGGAGATTCTGGCCCTGAAGAAAAGGGGGAGATCTACAGACGGCCCCTCTTCACGTTTCCTTGCTGTCAGTCCAGTACCTTCCCTCTCTGCCCTTTTGAATGTGTTGTATCGCTCACTTGGGACCTGCTCCTGCTCTCCTCAGCCAGCCCAGGCAGCAGCTCTGCCCTCATCACTATGAAGGATTTGTTTAGTGCCAGCAAAATGATGCAATTCTACCTATTTATTTTTCTTTCTGGCATGCTGAGATCCGGTGTTTCTGGGGTATGTAATGGCTGCAGCACAGTATCTCAGCACTATCATCTCTGCCAATTGCTGCTGCAGTATTTGTCTGTGTGTATAAACCAAAGCTTCTCATGGGCTTTTCTGATTTGTGTGGAGTGTGTCTGTACGTGTTCAAATTCTGGAATATGACATCCAGTTCATATGCTATCCACGTTTCAGGATCTCTTAACTGCTTCGCAAAAGAGAAGCAAAATTGGCTTTGTTTCCACTTTCCTTTCACAGCTAAAATCAGCAGAAATGTACGAGGGCAGGAGGAGGAAAGGCAGAGCACCAGCCACCTCAATTTAGACATACTGGCAAAAAAAGCCCTGAATTTTATTAGGAAGTAACATATGCTCCAACTTGCTTTCCATTGAACCTCCTTCTCTTAATCATCTCTTCCTTCTCTTCCTAGAGAGCACCCCAGTGCTTTATCTCCTTGTGTTTTTCCCTGACTTGTTCTGTCCATATGTGGACAGTGTACCTTGCACAGAAACCAGCATTAAGAAACAATGTCTTTGTGCTGCCATCTGGGAAGCTTGGCACTTGGAAGTAAAGGCAGGGACGTCAGGCAGCAGTCATATTTGGCCCTTGTGCAGCATTGGATTTTGGAATTGTTTATATAGAGGTATGGAAGCACGTGGTTTCCAGACCTGGAAAGGGAGAGGCACAGGAAATTAAGGTACACAGTGAGTTGTGACAGAGGAAGGATCCAAGTCCTTTGGCTTCTGTTTGTGCTGCAGTTACAGCATCCTTTCCCAAGTTGGAGGCAACGTGGTGTGTTTTCAGAACATTTTACTTCCAGTGTGACAAAGCTGTGGTATGCCATGTCCACCAAAATTTAGCTGAAGGTAAGCATCCCTGAGACTACATCCAGAAATAGGCATATGAAAGTAATTTGAAGGTGGTGTGAAATGGTACTTTGATAGAGTGCCAGGCTATGGGAGGAGAAGTCATGTAGCCAAGACTGACAAATGTAATCAGGATTCAGTGGCTCAGCTGTTACAAGACCAGATTTGGAGGACTTCTGCAGTTTGGTGAGCTCTAGAGAATTGAGCCTTTTATAATGAACTGGAGTAGCACAAAGCAGGCAAGCCATGGCTGAGGCTGTCTGGCATGGAATTAAATATTTATTTTTCATAATGGAACAGTTCATTTGAAAGCTTTCAGCAGGAAATTCTGCATTTTAAAGCTCGGTAAGAGCCACCTTGTTGCAGCTGAAAAGCAGGATTTCATCCTGAAATTCTTCAAATGGCAGCCTAGCCGTTTGGTGGGGAGAGGTGTGGCTGTGACAGCAGCATTTGGCCCTCACCAGCAATGAACCTGAAACCAGCCACCACAGCAAATAAGGAGGTAATGAAGGAGAATTCTTCTCGTTCCATGATGTTAGTAAAATCTTTCTGACAACTCCACAAATATGTCAAAGGAGACTGTTTTAGATTCACATCTGCCTTGTGCAGAAATCTTTAGGAATTACACCACTGAAAGGAACAAGCAAGGCAAATACTTAAGAGGAGTACAGTATGATCAAAGACAGTCAAGGTGGTTTCAAAAAGCAAACATCACACTTTAGTGACTTGAAGTCCTTCAGAGTTATGTCTACCAGAGAATTAAAAAAAAATAATAATAAATGCAGTAAATGGTCTTGCATGAGCACTTTGATTTCTCAGAAAACGTTTGAGAACCTGTTCTGCATCACAGGTTATTAATATAAAAGATATGAAGCTACAGACTAAGTGGAAAGTTGGCACAGTCTACTGGAAATTGGCTAAAGGGCAGAAAACAAAGGGTGGCAGTAAAAAGCTAAAAGGAGATTAATTGGTGAGTGCTGCAGGGAGCAGTGTTGGGACCCGCTTTTTATTATTTACATATAAATTACTTGGAGGGTGGTATTGAAAGATCTTGTCATTTGCCAGCAAAGCTGCACTGGATAACACTGCGCATAAAAAGGGACGATACAATTAAGAAAGGGCTTAATTTATTGGAGTAGCAGAGTTGATCAATAGTGCAGCGAGTGAATGCAGGCTGTTGTTTTGGGTCGAATTCCCCTGGGGCTGGCTGCTGAGGAGCACCTCAGGTGGCTGCAGGCTCGCGTGTCACTGTTGTGGACAGTTTTCGAGCTGCAGGGACTCATGTTGGTTGGCTCTTAAAAACAAAACTGGCAGACAAGCTGCAGCGCCTTCGCAGAGCTGCTGTGGTTCTTTTTCGGCAGCTCAACATAGGTTTTGTCCAGTGGGTAGATCCCTTTGAAATATAAATATAAAACCAGCCCACCAGTTCGTTGCTTGCCCAGAGCATATTTTTCTGAGCACTCTTGACTGCATGTAGGTGAGAAATGTGAGAAACAAGTGTCTAGGTTGAAGAAAAGAGTTACGTGACAAACTGCATAACATGTGTTCAAAAAGATGGGCTCTAGCCGTGTGCATCCACTGTTACCTATCAGCAGAGATTTGCAAGTACCAGTCAGGATAAAATATAGTGTAACCCAATGTTTTTTGTCATGGATGTCTGTGCTACCAAGGTCCTGGTGCTCCTGCCTTGCAGTTGACTCTTCACATTTTCTGGTTACTAAAGCCAAGTTTAGCTAGTTAACAGGTCAGCTCTTCTACATCAGGACAGACATCAGTGGTTGGTAGAAGTATGGTGACCAAACTGGGCTCCATTGAAGGCTGCCCTGGTGCTACAGAGAGATGTTAAAGAGTGAGAAAGTTTGCTAGGGCAGTAAAGAAGGGGCTGGTGGGCTGGGGAGAGCTGCTGACAGGGCTCTCGGGACAGCACAGGAGGCAGAGGACAGAGCACAGGTAGCCCAGGGCATTTGGGGCAGGGGTCACAAGTTCTGTGGGGCACTATCAGGTTTGACATCTGGCTGCAGAAGCAACGAGTCACGAGGGAAAGATTGACGATCCGGGGTGGAATTGCTAGGAAATGTGTCAAGGGTGCAGCACCAGTTAAGGAGACCTCTGCACTGCCAGCCAGTATCTAGCCAACCATCATCTGCACTAGCTGGGCTCTGCAATACTGTTTTGCAGTGTGTGCAGCTTTGTGCAAACTTGTATCACATTGCTTAAACCTCACTGTTGTTTAGTTTCGTGAAGTACAGCTACAGGAAGGATGCAGTCATTGGAGAGGTTGGCTCCGGAATTAAAAACCAGAAGGGTAATATAATTTCCATTGGAGTCAATGAGCTGCTTTTGGTCACATTAGATTTACAGGGCTGCGGGGTTGCTTGCTGTTGGGTAACTCCCTGGATTGCTCCTCACCTTTTCCAAAACTCTGGTATATCACACTCCCTCACCTTTTCTGAACAGCATGTGTGGAGTAAGCTGTGGGGTGTTGCACAATGTGTGTGTGTGTGGATTGGATGTTCAGTGAGCCCTGCTGTTCTGAGCATCCATTACACATGCCTTGGTGATGTTGCCCAACCTGTGTGCCTCCAGGAGCTCTGCTGTCACACTCCTCCATGTCCAGCTGAAGGTATGTGTTGCTACTCCAAGAGACCATCATTTACCCTAGTAAGAACTAGAACAAAGCCACTAGCAAAAAAGCGAAGGGTTAGGAGCTGGCTTGTTTCTGCACCTGGGCAAGGTGGTCTGTGAGCATAACCTGAACGTATGATAGACTGGACCAACTCTAAATTAACCCATTTTTGTCAGCAACATAGTGAGTGCAGCTGTATTTTAGAAATCTGAGGAAAGGAAGAAAGAAAAAAATAAAGGAAGAAAGAAAGAGCGAGCTTGAGAAAAAAATTAAGTATTATATGGATGTGGCTATGCTAATGTGTTCCTGCTGTGGTAACTGGAAGGCAAAGCTGCATTTCAGTGAACATTTTGTTGCATGTCCAGCTGGTCCTTGTGTACAAGAATCTTACCTGAAGTTGCCCAAAGCTTGCCTCCTGTAAACATGGTGCTCTCTTTTCCTTAGCCTGGGTACCAGCCTGTCATCCCTTATTGCTCACTCCACTGCCCTTCTCTGCACCTCTTCTGACATCTAGTTCCTTCTCAGTGCCACCCCTTTCTGGAGGTGCTCAGGTGACAAAGCTTTTGCTTTTAGGAACTACCTACCTTGTTCCCAGATTGCCCATGAAACCAGTGATTGCATTTTTTTTCTTTTCCCCAAAAACTAAACAAATTATTGGTAAAATGATCTGCTCTTGGTGTTGCTTTAGCTTTTTGACCTGTGGATTGGCTGTAGGTAGCCTTGGCAAGTTTCTTATCTGCCCCAGTGCTGCTTCCCAGTCAGACAAGAGTGTTCATTTCAGGAGGATTCAAATCAGTGATGCGTGGTCTTGGTTTCCTGCCTTCTCCCCCACCAACTCTGCAAAAAAGGCTCTTGTGGTATAATGTGTACTTTGCCTAGGTGGGAGAGGCATGGTAGACGTGTATTTCCTAGCACTGACATTCAAAGCTTGGTTATTCCTACAAGGGGCTTGCTGCTGAGTGCATCCTTGAGCGTTAACCCTGATGCTCTCGAATACTTGCCTGTACCTGAGAGATCTGACCAGAACGTGTGCTGCTTATTGATGGCTGCATCGGCCAACTTACCCTCCACACCCCAGTGATTTCTGAGTTGAAACCATGGACTGTTAGTGGCTGAACTAGATTTTGGGAGATGGGGACTATGACAGCTACTGGTTTCTGTGCAATAGACTTGAGAGCTGTGCTGCATGTAGGTATCTTTTCTATAACACTACTCCCACTCAGTCTGAATAAGGAGATATGCTGTAATGAACAGAGTATCTTCTCTTGACTTTAATCCTCTCCAAAGTCCTTATTCAGCTGCTACCTTAGATAATGAAGTGAAGGTTACATTTTACAAATGACCTTCTTGTGCTTTTGAATGAAAGGCGAACAAGTAAGGATTAGCAGTCAAGTCTAGGTGATTTTTTTTTTTCCTCTGGTACTGGTTGCAGTCCCATAAAATCATAATTACATTAAAAGGTCCAGGCATTTTATGTGCATTGCCTGCTCCATGGCTCCTAAGGGGAGAATGAACCACGAGGGAGAATAAAACAGCTCATATTTTCTAGTTATGCCAAGTGCTTGTCCTGACAAATTTCCCGATTGCCACTGCTGTTAGTGTAGCCCGAGGCTGGAGCAGGGTGTGTGATGAGGTGCACCGCTTCCAAACTTCAGTACAGATGATCGTTCCCTCCTGTCTGCATTGCCAAGGTTGTCACGCTTCTTTCAAACTGTGGTTGTTGCTCTGGTAATTAAAGTGCTCCGTGAGTGCTCTGTAACGGCTCCCCATCGCAACCTGGGAATTGCAGGCGGTTTGTCAGCTGGAGTACAGCGTGTGCTGGAAGGAGAGTTACGCCAAACTAAAGGCTCGTTTTAAAACACCTGCCATGGCCTTTACTCATTCTAGCACAGCTGATGGCCCCCCAGTACCCACCATGTCTCCCCCCTCCACTCCTGGCTTTCTCTAGCCTTGTCAGAGAGGGGACAGTGACAGTTGTTTTAAAGGCAGGGTGTCACAGAGGTGCCAGCAGCAGTGGTCAGCCTGACTGTGGCTGCAGACTGATGAGGTGAAGCCAGTGGGCATTTTGATAGTGTGGATAAGCTTGGAAGTTCACTTTTGTGCAGACCTTGAATCGGTCTCTACCTATGGAACTTCGTACAGATAGGCGTAACTGAGCAGGTAAACAGTTTTTCTCTGTTTTGTGGAACTGCTCACTTACTCAGGTGTAATTCTTGAGTGCAGCAGCTGCCTCTGATCTGGAAAAGTAAATGTGATGTCTTCTGCCACACAGGCATTTCCAAACATGCAATTTATCTGGCAGAGTTAAATGGATCTGGGCAAATAGTGAAAACAATTATTTGTGAATATTTTATTAGGAAATATCAAAAATTAATCAAATAAATTATTCAGCTTCCATATGACTAGTCCTGCCAACGATAGGGAAGAGCCTCACATGCTGAAACCAAGCTGCCAGGCAGGGGAGGCTTCAAGCGCTGTTGGCAGCAGGCGGCACGGTGCTCTACAGCCTGGCTTGGGTGTGCTTGCATCCCTCCCAGCTGGGGTCAGCACTTGAGCTGTGCTGAGCTGGGGCACGAAGGGTTGCGGTCTCAAGGGCTAAGTTGGAGACAGACCCCAGCAGTGCTGCAGGAGAGGTATTTCAGTGCCCTGGCTGAACCTGCTAACTCACAGCCAAACTCAGCAATGTTTCACAAACAGGTCTGATGGTTTCCTCCTTTATGAGTGTTTCGGGGTTCTTTTGTTTTAGGTGAGAGTCTATGACCTCCTGCAATACGAGCATGGGCCAGATGATGTTCTGATCCTAGCTACTGATGGACTCTGGGATGTGCTGTTAAATGAAGAAGTGGCAGAAGCTGTCACCAACTTTCTACCAAACTGTGACCCCGATGATCCCCACAGGTTTGTGCTTATCCGTGATTTTCTAGCTTCTCTGCAGAAAAGTGCTTTCTGGTAATGTAGTTTTGTAGAATAATGTTCAGTAAATATGCAACACCTGCAAGAAGACACTTTTACAAGTTGGATGGAGCTTCTACAGCAAGTGTGGGGGTGTGGGAATCTATTGTAACTCAGAATTGCCTGCTTTCAAAGCAATGGTTGTGGGATCACGGCATCTTGGCATGGGATCCATTTTGTTTGCTGTATGAGGTCCTGTGGAAACTGTAGGAGGCTGAGCTTAGAAGAACGTAGTGACAGGTCTCTGTCTCCATCAGTCACAGGTTTTCACTTAACTGTCCTCTAGGTAGTCCCTTAACACTAAAGATTGTTTCTCACTAGGACATCGTCAATATCTCTCTCTCACTGTGTATGTACGTGTAAATACTACACAGTGTGGTTCCAACTTATTCCTGGTCATCCTGCAACCTTTAAACCCACCTTCAGTAGGGGATGCTCAGTGCTACAAGCTGCAGGACAGGTATGGTGACAAAATAGTTGGAAATAGATGAGAAGTCTTACTATTTCTTTAAGTTGGATTTTGTCTCATTTCACAATTTTAACCTACCTCATCCTCTTAATTTCTTTGTCTTTATTACCTCCTACTGATCAATTTGTGTGTTTAAAACATACCATCAAGCAAACAAAGAAGTTCCCAGACAACTAGCTAGTGCACTGCCTGCCTTGAGTGAGTCCATCAGTCTGTCTGCTGCAGAGTTCAGTGTCATCATGAATTAGAACATCACATTGTGGATCAGAAATCACTCACTTGTAAAAGGGAGGACTATGAAAGTGGAAAGTGCTTTATCCTTCTGTAGGGACTGTTCAAGAAGGGAAGTGTGTGTTGCTTCTGAATTCAGGCCTGGCCATCGCTGTCTTCTGCCCTCATCCTGGGCTGAGAGCAGGGAAAAGAGTTTTTATACATCCCCAGTTGGCCTGTGGAAAGCGGAACCTCAGAAATAAGCTCTGGGATATCTCAGCGGCCCAAGTGAAAACACATGGAACGGTCTGAGAGCTCAAGTTACATGTGACAGCTCTTGAGGGCTTGAGGAAACCCATCTCAAAATGCTTGGTGTTTCTCATAATTCTAACTGGTCATCTCCACAGGGTCAGCCCTTGCTTGCTCCATCAGCAAACAAGGAAAATAACTAGGTATGGACACCCTAACAGCCACTGGGGTTTTTTAAGTGAGAGCAGCTCCAAAGTAACTCGTGAGCAGTATTTTTTTGGCCTTGACACAAACATGGAATGCAAAACCAGGTTTTGTTGCAAGCACTCAGTCGTCGGGAGAATGGATGATTAGCATGAAGCTGCAGCTGCAGTATTTGGACCTTCCCCACAGTGCTCCGAAGAGGAGATGTGCTATGAGTGACATCCAGGACTGTCTCTACTTCAGCAAGACATGAAAGTGTCTCTGCCCTCTCTCTTGGAGGAGATCAGGCAGGATTAGCAAAGGGCACTTCCAGGGCGCTTGGCACTGTGCTATGCAGATATGCCGTTAATTTAAGGTAGGAGATGACACAGCCAATCTACTTGTGGTTATTCCCTAGCACTGTTCAGAGGTGCTAGGGAGCTTCTGAGTCTCCTCTTGCAAAGGCATCTGGTAAACGTAATATCTCAGCCCTGCTCTGCCTCCATTCTCATCTGGTAATTGAGAAAGGTTGGCACTTCCTACTGTCTCTGCTGGTCCTGTTGTAAATACAAGTCTGGACATACTGTGTCCCTCTTGTTCCTTTTGATCTTTCCAAAGCTGGTGATGGCCACCACTTTTGCTGTGGTAGGAATGGGAATTCTTTGTTCAATATTTTTTGACTTGTAAAATGAGCAATTTTTCATCCATTATTAAAACACTCACAGAAATCAGAGACACTAAAGGAAAAAAAGATATTTTCTGTATTTCGTTTTGATTGTTTGTCCTGGTTTAACCCCACTAACTGGGGGGGATTAGTCCCTGTTTGTGCCACTGTGAGTACAACATGCTTCAGAATTGGGCCTGTTGTATTATGAGTTAGAACAAACACATTTATTGGTGTTTGACCTACTGGTCTATGAATGGACATCTGAATGGAAAATTAATTTGTTCTTCTAAGTAACTTTGTGCCAGGTCATTTAGAGGCTTACAAATAGTGGTGGCAAGACGTTTCTCATGCCAGCTTGCAAAAGGTAATTAGAGCAGTCCCTCATACAGTTTACAGTGATATTTATGAAAATTGCCTTTGTGGAGTTGCTCTTGGTGCCTGGTTGTAAAGAATATTTAAAGGATTTAAAGTACTGTGTGAGAGGTTTTACGTAATTACTTCACAGTGCTCCAAATGAGGTATAACTAATGAATTTACAATAGCATAGCAGCTCAGACTGTGGAGCTGCGTTCATTCCTCTCACTAGTCAGTGACAGGAGAACTGTTTGCCGTATTATCAGTGTTATGTTTAAAGAAAATGTTATCCCAGAAAATGTCACGTTCCGTGATGGGTGTAGTGACATAGTCTGCGGTGAGGTGATCAGCTGGAAATGTAAAATCTCTAGGGATGTAGAAAACTTGTCAGAATGTAAGAGACTTGCCCCCTGTGTTTGGTAATGCTGTGGTCTTCAGGAGAACCTACCTGTGGAGTAGACCTTGGCTCCACCTGACCCAGTAGCCTACTTACTCCCTGACAGCAGCATATTTAAAAAAAAAAAAAAGCTAGGGAGGAAGATTTTAGAGCTGCACAGTGCTTATCTGTTATGTAATCAGCTCTTTGTAGGAGCAGTATCCCTCCCATTTTTAGAAGTCATTTTATAGCCTGATGGGTAAGAGCTTATAGCCTTCAACAATGCTCTTGGGACTCTCTCCTGCTGGTATTTACTGTCAGAACTGTGAGTGTTTGTTACCCACAGAAAAACATCTTTGAATCCTGTCAAACGTAGTGTGTGCCTGGGCATCTCCAGGCATAGGGAGAGCAAAGTCCTCAGGTCTGTCTTCACCCAGCCATGCAGACACAGCCTCAGGGGATTTGGGCAGTGGGTGATGGGCACAGACTTGATTAGAGAACAGTTCCTCTGTGAGGGTTACGATGGAGTGAAGAAGCTGGGGTGGAGCTGGATTTCTTAGCTAGCTTATTTCTTATGGGTCCTGTGGCAGACAAGAGCATGAAGGGGACCCTGAATGATGAACAGGTGGTAGCAACACACTGCTACTTTCCATACATCACCTCTCTGAAGAGCTATGAAGATAGAGAAGCTTGACTCTTGCCCATTTCCTTCAGCTGCACTTATGCAGGCTTACCCATTGGCCTTGGGAATCTTTTATTTCTCGTCCTCCCTCCTGTCCTTTCTTGTTCCCTCTCACTCTCACACTAGCTAGAGATTTATGAGGATGCTGGGGAGTTGTTCCACCTCTGCTGGGTGTGAGAAGATAAGAAGCAGCGCAGACAGCAGCACGTTTCCCCCACTGTCACCATTTCTCCTGCAGTGCTTTCACTGATCAATACTGAAAGCTTCAGCAGAAGAAAAAGACCCATATATATTTATTCTTAAAACACAAAAGTTGTATTCCAGCAAGGCTGTTCATTAGGAGGAAGTGGATACTTTAAAACTACTTCAGCAGTTCTCTAATGCTGTCTCGACAGCTGAATCCCAAGTTCACAGCGCTGGAGAATAAAACATTCGGTAATGGACTGCTGCTGCTATTCATTTCCAGGTACAAGAGACTCACCCTATCTCCTCTAGTGCCAAGTTGAACAGCATCGCTTCGATTCAGCTCTACACAAGGAAAGGAATATGTTACCTTGCTGCTGCCTTCACCTGTTCATTTTCCTTTGCTTCCATGTGCTGGTTTTCTTGTGTATTTCACAGTCTATGAGAGAATTTCTGGCTTATTAAAATTTTTTTTTTTTTTTTTTATCTTGCCCTCTCCAAACATAAAACAGCCAAAGCTTTACACAACCAAGAGCAATACTCATTCCTTTGTATTCTTTAGATGTGGGGAGCCCTTGCTAATTAGAAAAAGGAGGAAGGCAAAGTTTTCTCGCAGAATAATGGGTGTTTTCTTCTCTTAGATTCTGACAATAGCTGAGAAATCCTTGGAAAAGATGTTCTAGCCAAAATTCACTCAGCATCAGACATGCTGTGAATAAATATTCCAGTTTCTTGCTTGCCACGTGGAGTCCTTTTGTTCCTTAGCCCTGCATCTGATTTGGGGATTTGGGAACCAGGGAGTGCAAGTATGTATGTTTGGGTTTTTCCCCATAGAAAATACAATTTCACGTTGTGTTAGGACCGTACAGGCAGTGCTGCTTGTTACATCCTGATGTTACAGCTCGAGGTTGCTGGTACAGACTTAGAAATTCTATGTGGACGGTGTGCACATGTGTGTGCAAGTGTGTGTTAGAGTTTGTGCCTTGTGCCCTTCTGTCTAAAAGTATATCTACTGTCAGAACTAGCGAGGGCTGGAAATTTTGTGACTCTGTCATTAGTAGCACAGGGGGTGCCTTGCTTCTGTACAACGCTACCTGGATTTAACCCATCAAACTATTTGGTAGTCAAATATTCGTTCATTTAGATTGAAGGAGTCTTTCTAGCAGAGCAAATAAATCTGTTCCTGGTTCAGAGAAATCATTTGAGTTTAAGGAACAAAAATTGTAGAAACAGAACATAACGTGTTTGGTTTTTTTTTTCCTTCTTTTGTCCTCAGAGAGTGAATAAAGTCTCTACTGATAGAAATTACCATTTAATAATGCGTTCTGTCGTGAAAACTTCTGGGGTTACATCAGTCCTGGATACTCAATATGCTTCCCTCCCCACCCCCACTTCTGATCAATGGAGATACTGTTCTTTTCTGTTCCTCATATGGGATCTGGGCAGATCATTTCTGGCCAAGGATCCTCCTAGAACAGGGGGTCTTGAAACGCAAACCCTTCTTGTCCTTCCTTGTTTCTGCAAACTGCAGAGGTGCGCTTTGCTTCTGGTAGCTTGTGTGTTTGTCTTTGTAGAGCCCTGCATCATCTTGGAGGTTGATACACTTTAAATAAAACACAGGCAGACGCAATATTGAACTGGGTTGGGTTTTTTTCTTGTCAGTCTATTTGATTAATTATTAAATCATAGAAAGTTTGCCTCCACCCAACCAAATTCAAAACATCTCAGCCAGGTGTTGCACTGCTGAAGAAGAAACCTGTGACGATAGCTGTTGGCCCATAATGAGGTTTCTTTCAGAGGAAACTTCTAAGTGAGTACACAGATGTGTTTATCTAGTAATAGCAGATAAAACGATAAGGGAGCACATGATGGAGCAGTGCCTATGCACCACCTTTTGGACTCTGAAACCCTTCTGCACCCAAGCAGCATCTGTTGTTTTTTTCAGGACAGAAAAGAACTCCTATAAATCCAGTGCCACTCAGCCCAGCATGGGCTGGGAGTTGTGAAACAATGTAAAAGCTGGTATTTCACTAACTGAAGCACTTGACAACTTACATTGATGCAGTTCTCATTGAATAAATATTATGAAATTGTTTTCATTTAATTCATAAATGTGAAAGAACTGTGGGACTCTGTTAATTTGGCTGTATTAACTCTTAAATTTCCTTTTCCAGTTTCAGAACAAAAGAGATTTTACAATCATTCCCACGGTCAAGGAAAACAGAGAAATTAGTCTACTTGGTTAAAAGTGTAATTTGGATTTTACTTTTAGTGCTCTATTACTTGTTTTCAAATTACTTTGTTGTAGTTTGTCTCTGAAATAGCCAAGCAATGTTTACCTTCAGATGTGTCAGTGAATAAAAGTGTAGTTTTCAAGAGCAAGTAGTGTTATTTGGGGTCCTCAGCTTTTCAGACTGCTTGTAGAAAGCCAATTTGTTACAGCAAGTGTGTTTAATATTTTTCTGAAAACTGGTGGAGCCAGGCACCCAAAATGACCAGTGACTTTTTGATCAATTGGTGCCTGACAAATGCCTTTAGATTCCAATGCAGGAGCCATCACTGAATGGGAAGGGCTTGCTTTGTGAGTGTGCCATGGTTTGTGTTTCTCCTGCCTGCTTCTAAAACATTGGGAGGCTTGTCCTAGTAGCTCACAGTAGTACATCTGGCAGGCCGTGAAAACCCACTTACCTCACAAAGATGAGCACTCCCTGGCTGTATTCTGCCTTTTCCACAGGTACACGCTGGCAGCGCAGGACCTGGTGATGCGAGCCAGGGGAGTGCTGAAGGACCGGGGCTGGCGAATATCCAATGACAGGCTGGGCTCTGGAGATGACATCTCTGTCTACGTTATCCCTTTAATACACGGGAACAAACAGTCATGAAAGTAGCATCAAGAGTGGTTATAGGCTGGGGATCTTCTGGGGAAGGGCCTATAAGAGACAGTATGTTTTTGGTAATCTGACCAGGACACTTCCAATTGATGTAATTATTCCAAACTAATGCTGGAGGGGTATTTTTCTGCCCGAAAGGTAGGGCTCTGCACATATACTGTATATGATTAAAGATAACCCTTAAGATTACAATTTCCCTATAGAAATGGTTTTGGTGCTTAACAAGAATGGGATTTAAATGCTGCTAGCATATTATAGATTCTGTAATCCCTCCAGGTGGGGAATTAATTTTGTTTCTCAGTTTACCATGTAGCTTGGAAGAGCCATTTCAGTTGTGAACGTAGAAGTGGGTATCAGAAGCCAAGGAGGCTCCTGAAATCTACCCCCAAATATTCAGAAAGTGACTTGGGTCACATCTTATATAAAAATACCTATATATACATATATGAGACTCAAGATTTTTCTTCTTTCAAAAAGTTGCATTCATGACTTACCTATAGACAATTTCAAACTTGTGTAACCCTTCAAACCCCCATTTTCCTCTCCTGTCTCTTCTTCAGTAACTGTACTGCTGTATTTTAGTAGGAAAACTGAAATTGTTTTCAGTGTGACTATGCTTGTTTACTGCAGCTAAAACAGCCGCCTGCAAAATTGTCCAGGAGGAATAGGCCATAGTCCTGTGTGGCAAGGTTTATTCTGGTGTGAGGAGTTATTTGTCAAGATTCCATGTTGTGTGTATGCCATGATTATACAGAGCATGCAAAGTCACTTTTATGCGATGTGGTTTCTTTGGGATCAGAGATTTGCATTCATGGAACGGTTCTGCCTGCTTTATCCTGTTGAAAAAGATCCCTGACCATACAGCTTTTGCATCAGTTGGGGTTCAGTAAATTTATTTGCGCTCCTGAGTGTATTTTTAGTTGGATTCCTACTTGAAGCGGTGGTATTGTTCTCATTAACGATTTGGTTACACAGATAGTGATCTATTTAAAAGAAGTTTCACTCCTTCCTGCCTCACTTATTATTCAGTATACCTCTGTCTGCTTGACCTGGTGATCAGAACGTGACAGCTTGTAACTTTCTGTCCTCTTGGTATTGAGGACTGTAGTCAAGGATCAAAAGATCACTGTGATATATAGAAGCCCTTGGCTAGCTTCAGCAGCTTTTTTCTTAGCAGTGATGAATAAATTTAAGTGAAGAAAATCTGAGTAAAACATTATTAAAGCGAAAGCAATAGTCGTAGAGGGAAACAAGTGAGCAAATCTGAGCTTAACCTGGCTGCCTACTCTTCAAGCAGTCAGCTCTCTTACTTCGTTGGTGGGAGCTGAAGGAAAAAACAAAATATAGGCAGGTATATTGGCTGGGGAGCCAAGTTCAACCTAATTTGCCCCCAGACCACATTCTTTTGGAGCTGCTCATCTGGTCTGTACTTCTCGGATAGCCAAAAGACAGCCAAAGGAGCCGACATAATTGTAAGGCACTGACTGGGCAGCTCACAAATGTTGTGTCCTTTTCAAAGGAGGAGGAGGATGCTGTGCCCTTTGCAGACTTTGTCCTGAACAGGCATGGCCTAGAGCTTGCCAGTTTTGTAATTTATAGTGTGCTATGTAAACACCACGCAGCGCGTGTGCAGTGTAGCTGCCCAGATGCTTTATTTGATTGCGTCTGGAAGTACATATCCAACAGTCTTGGTGGATTTAAACTACCCTTTCTCTAAATCTCTAGAGCCAGTAGGAGTTTCAGGTTGAGAGCAGGCAATGCAGAGTGTGAAATGGCTCAAACATGCAGCTAACTGCATGATTTTAGCCTGAAAACAGTCCATGCATTCCCAGTGCCTGCATGTGATAAAGCTGTGCAGAACATGGATGTTTTATATTCTAGAGCTTCAGCATAAATCAGTGGCATATCTGATTGGGTGTTGTCATGGTTTATCTATTCTTTCCTTTTTTTTTCCCCCCTTTACCTCTTTTTCTGGTGAAGAGAGAGGCTTGGTGTCTAGGATATTTTTCCACGGCCCCTCATATGTTTTAAAGTTTAAGCAAGAGATCTTCTCTTGCACTTCTTTTTTTGGCCTAATAAACTTGTAAACATGCTTTTCATGCTTTGTGTAACTCCTGTTGTCTCTTCGCAAATGCAGTTGCGTAGTCCTCTAGCAATTCAGATCCTCTTTTGCAAAGAAACTAATGCTGGCAATTCAGTGGAGTTGTCTGAACAGCAAAGAAGCTGCTGCTTGCTGGTACCAGCCTCGAGCCCGAGTCAAGTATTTCAGTGCTCATGCATTGTTAGTCTTCATTATTTGGTAACATGGTGTCAACACACATACCAATCATTATGAAACCACTGAGTACAATGCGGTGGAAATAAATTTCCAGTGTAGCATTAGCTGAAATTTAAAAGTGACGTTTTCAGGCAATGGAAGGTGCACCTTCCCATTCCAGGGGTGTTTTTAAAGGTACCACAGGAGAGATAGGTTAGTGGAGCGTGTGATTTTGGTGGGAGCAAACTGGGTGGTGACTTCTCAGAGCAGAATCTCACGGGCACTGGTATGACTTTGTGAATCAGCCTCCACTGTGTGTGTTGTTGATCTGAGGTGTTGCCATCAGCCATCCTGCTTTTCTGCAGCAACTGAGCCCAGGCTGAGTTGTGTTAGCTGTCAGCCACTCTCCTGGAAAGGGCAGAAGTACAGTATCAGTTATCAATATCGATTACCATCAAATAATAAATTCTGAGAACTTAAAAGAGTAATAAAAAGTTTCCTACTCGGATGTATGTGAATGAAACTATGCTCTGATGCTTTTTGGTTTGCTTTTTTACAAAGTATCTGTTATACATTTACATGTTTGCCCCTGTAGAGTGGCTCTGGTGCGTCTTTGATACACTGCATTAGTACTTGGGCTTTCACTTCTATCTGCTTTCAGTAGGAGCTGCTTCTGTGCTTGCACTGTGGTCTGTGCTCTGCTTCAAGGTATGGTATAAATACATATACACACCCAAGCCTCATATAAATAGGAGGCGGGAGTCATTTGTTGGGGAGGTGTTACGTGAGAATAATTAAAAGCATTTCCAATTCCCTGTATAGGCTGAATTATTTTGGGAGTCACAGCATTACTAACCACTGATGGCAGGGAGGATCCAAGGTGCACAGTACCACTTTTCAGATAGACACAGGATGGATATTGCCATGGTCAGACTTGCAGCTGCTCTAGGGCTCAGCGAAGCTCCTGAGTTAGGAGAAGGCAGCTCAGCTCCTCCAACTGGAGCAAGTTAGGCACCAAGTCCAAATTTTAGACCCTTGGCATGTCATCTTGGTTACTGCCTGATGCCGGCAGCGCTGGGTTTTTTGCGTGTGAAGTTCCCGTAGTATCTGAAACTGTTCAAACCTTAGCAGCAAGGAACCTCAGTCCGGAGTTACTTGTGTATTCGTACAGCTGTTGCAGAGTGCCATGTCCTTGCCTGCACATAGGCACTGTTTAGAAAGTCAGGCAAGTCCTTGTCCTTCCTTGGACAACAGCAAGGGAAGGACGTAGTAGGCCACGTAGTTCAGGTTAGCTGACAGTGCAATGTAACGCTGTCTTCTGGTGCCTAGTCCAGTCCAATTTCTAGAAACTCAAACCCAAGAAGCTTCTGCCATTCTCTTGTGAATAGTGTTGCAGAAGGTAGTACAGCCATGTTGAACATTTTCTTTTGCACTGCAGCTTAAATCTTTGTTCAATTTGATGAAGAAAGTAGTTAGAAATTTAATTTACACCTTAGGTGAGGCAGACAACCATCATTTAGTACGTTGAGGCAATGACGCTTCCTTCATGAACACAAAAGCTTGTTGTCTGAGAGGGTTGGTGTTCAGTGGTCTTGTGCTGGGAAGAAAAAAAATTGTTTTAAAAATTTGTAAAAGAACATCAGGGCTATCAAGCTAAAGGGAGGGTGGTCAGTCTGCTGTTAGTTTTGGATTTCCATGTTAAAAGTTAATTCCATGTTAAAATACGACAAGAGACATCTGCGAGGTACAGTCAACTCTGCGCCTCCGGGATATTTTTGAAGAACTGCGCTTGATGTTTGGGCAGATTTTGGCTTTGAACTTTTGCTAGGTTTTTAAAGAACACTACACACTCCAAGCAGATCTGCTGTGTTTCTTCCTGTCCTCGGTGTTTTGCTTTTATTTTACATTTTATGTACAAATACTTGCAAAGTTTTTGTATCGAACATGAATTGCAAACTTTGTGGAGTTGTTGTTCCTCCCCAATATTTTTGGTGTGTAAATAGTTTTCCTCCATGTGTCTTAGATGAAGATACAGTGATGTGGCTACTATAGAGAGAGTGACCAAACGATGCTGTAACTGTGCTGCTGTATTTCTACCTGTGACGTACTTGAAGGAGGATGCCCTTGTCCACCTCCATTCTCACTCTTTTTTTCTTTTTCTCTCTCTCTTTTTTTGACCATTGCTGATGGTGTTCTTTCATAGGTGTCTTATTTTGGTTTGGGACTTTTTTTTTTTTTAATAGCTGCCACTTTTTTCTTTTCCTTCATTGGACAAGTCATCTTGTTTTGAGATCTGTACAACTGTCTAGGTTTTATAGTCCTGAAGAAATGGAGGACTGCTGGAGGAAGAGGTTTTGGACCAATGTACTTCTGCTTTGTGACTGTGAAATGTTAAATCTTTTTGTAACCTAAGAACAAAAAATGTTTAGTAAAGGGATATATTTTGTGGTTTTTGAAACTTTTCAGTGCAATGAACAAAAGAGGAGGATGCTAAAGAAGTGTATGCGCAAAGTTTTAAAATAAAATTTTAAATTATATATTATATATATCCTTTTATATCTATAATCATTATTATTCTGCCTTTGTCTTGAAGAATGCCTAAGTCTTTTTGTGTGTATTATGAATCGGGCAATGTGGACAAGTAGCATGCTCTGCTTTACAAGGGAATGAATGATTCACCGACAAAAAGTCTCACTCTGGATTTAATGAAGTAAATCCCTATGAGGTGCATTGGTGTATGGGTTGATCTGGAAGGGTTCAGCTGTAGGATAACTGTGAGAGTTGTGTGCTGCCGTCAGATTATGATTCATTGCTCAGACTGCCAGTTGCCACGTTCTGCCTCAATGAAGAGCTATGCAAAGTGATCAGCTATCAGCACTCTGTGGCATGAGACACTGGGTGTAATTTTTTAAAATGTCAATGTAAGTTTTTCCCTCATCCCCAGTTCCTCAGGAATCACTGTCTCAAATTCTGCTCTGACTTTATGTTAGAGTCAAACCGAGGGTGAATTCATAGATTCCACTGAAGCAAGCTGTCCTGGTTATTTAGTAACCAAAGATGTTTTTGAAGGTACTGCAGATGCAGGAACTAACACGGGCCTATTTGCATGGTACCAGCACAGAGCCACCACCAACGCCCATCAGAGGTGCCAGCAAGAGAATGAGAGCTGGGTATGTATCTACTGTTTATGTCTTTGAAATATTGCATTGTAGCACAAGCAGTTCTCCTGATTCCTATTTCACCTCATACTTTGTAGAAGAGCAGTGAAAACATTTTTTGTAGTATTACCCCAGTTTTCTAAATGGTCTCTATGCCTGTTGCGTGTGTTACTTTCACTCTGCTGCTTCTCACTCTCCCCTTAAGTCCTACAGTTTATTACTGCAGTCCGACTGCTTTGTCAAGTTTAAAATTGCTGTGCAATTAAAACTTCAGCACAGCTTTTCCTGGCTTGATGGTGTCAGCTGACTAAAGAAGTGTTGGTAGCATGCAGTGACAGGGAACTGCTGCGTGTCAAGAGAACCTAAAGGAGCTTGCTCCACATCATCCTGTTGCTTTCGCATCTCTGATGCCCTAAATTCTATAAGCTTGTAGATCAGGTAAGGCTTGTTGTTTTCGTGGCTTTTTAGGTAATAGATAGAACTCTTCAAATCTGGACATCAGTTGCTAGAATTCCTGTAGGCAATACATCAGTGCTTAGCCAAAAAATATATTCATGGTATTCCACTGCATATACGGAGTTAACTAAAGCGACATAAGGGAACAATCCCAGTAATTTATTGTATTTTGTACAGTTTCTGTAAAACTGAGGACTGAAGTTTCATCTTCTTAATGTATCCTCATAGAGCAGTGTACCTTCACAAAAAGTTTACTTCATGCTATTACACTGCAGCTTTTATGGATTCCAGAGTTTCTTGCACACTTTCCAGGAAGGCTTATATAAACCAAAGTTACTGCACATCCTGTTCTTGTTAGAGGGAAGGATGAAGGCTTTTTGAAAGTCCTCTACTTTGGAAAACAAAGGATGACATAACGTTTAAAGGACATAAAATGATTTCAGGAGACACAGTGCTTTGAGGACAAGTTTAATAAAAAGAAGTATTAGCAAGGTAGACAAAATGCGTCTACAGGTAGATAAAGAACATATGATTTGGAGACTCAATAATTTAAGAAAAATTAATCATAAATTTGAAGCTGCAGAAATAGCCTACAGCACTCTGCCACAAAATAGTAAGAGGAGAGGGAGGAAGCTGCAGTAGAAAAAATAATTAGATCTTTACTGCAGCTAATTTAAGACTGATTATTTAGATGCATAGACAGATGAGATCTCTGAACCTTCATCAATTTGAGGCCACCTAAGATTAGAATTACATTATTTTTCTTTGGTGTATTAGCACATAGTTTCGCAGGCTTTAAAGAGTCAAAACATCCCTGACCTTTACCCCTGAGCATTTATTCCCTTAAGGGATTAAGGGATTGCCTTCTACTGCTTATGGTGGTGTTCTTTAAAGATGGTACTACAACCATCTGTAAAGGTTTAGCATCACATCATCCCTGAGCTTCAAGTGATCCTTGGATTTACCAATCTGTTGGTTGGGTTTTCTTCTTGTCTGTGGTAAATCAAGGCCTTTCCCAACAGGCTCTACTCAGACAGAGCACCTTTCCGGTTCAGTTATGCTGTGGGTAGCAGTTTTCTTTCCTTCTCCTTACTGCGCTCCTCTCTGATTTAAAGCATTTTGTAGAAGTTAATTGCTGTTTGAGATGTGCCACCAAGTCCTTGGCCATCCACCTCCCCCCCACCACCCCCTGTGGGTGAAGGGACACTGACAGCATCACCAGCAACGCAGGGATTGCTGGTAGCCAAAGGGAAGCCCCCTGGAAAGGGAAACGAGTTCTTTGTTAACCTAACATTGCTCATTACCTCAAAATGAGAACTTGCATGCGTGTAATACGTTAGTTTTCCTATTTGAAAGGGGACACTTTAAGGGGTTTAAGTTGATTTCAGAGGATTCAACTTTCTGAGCTGTTGTTACCCCAGTTCTTTGGCCCAGTTATTCCCTGGGGCAACTACTTTTCCTTGCCAAATTAAGAGCTGGCTGGGAGATCCAAAGGTTATCACACAAGCCAAGATGTAGCATTTAGCTTCTGATGTGACAGTTGTTGCTTATTTCTGTAATTATTGCTACAACTTTGGAGGGAATAAGCCAAAAAGCCTGCAAGTTTGCTGTTTTTGCTTTAGGAAGGTAAGACTTCAGATTATGGAAATTCTGCAAGATATCCATGAGTAAAATTACAAGAAAAGATACTGTTTTTCCCATGAGAGTAACTGTTGAAGACAAATGACTAGGCAGCCACCCTCGTCAAGTAGCACAAATTGTTCCTAAACAGAGAACATTTCTCTGCGCAGTATAATACTCAATAAAGCTCAGGGATGTAAAAGCAGCTGACACACTAGCAGTCGTTTCAGTCTCTTCAGAAATTTAGACTGACTCTGCCCATCCAGATCTCTTAAATGTGTATCGGTTTAATTTTTAATCCTGCAGCCCTCTGCAGCTGGGGCACCTTGACAGATGTGGGTTGAGGCAGCTGTTTCACCGTACAGTGCAGTGTCACAGCACGTACTGGGATGGGGAAGGGGAGACAAGAAGAAGCCAAATCCACTTGCAGTTCTCCAGGATCTAGAAGCAGACAAATCAGTTACTCAAATACGGAATTGTCAAAGAATGTACAAAGAGTGGGGAACTGGTACATCTGCAAGCAGTTTAGACATTGATTCTGAAAGATCCTGTCGTCCCCGCGTTATGCCTGTTTACTTTTGTTCCTGGGTTGGCACCGCAGCTAATTGCACCAAATGTCTCATTTCTTACCATCCTCCAGCTTTCCCTAGAGCTTTGTCAGCCAAATGTCAACTGCATCTCATCTAGCTGAGATCAAGGTACTCCACGAACAAGCTCCTAATACAAACTTCTTATGCTGCATTTTCTGAGGATTGCATTCACTTTGCTCCCAATTTAAAAAAATAAATTTACTCTGCTGGTCTTTGCACCCCCTCTTAGTGCTTGTTTTTCACCAGCATTCATGCAATTGAATTTTACATCTGGGAATTCAGAATATGTTAGAAGAGCTGGAACATCATTCTTACCTTTCTCTACTTGAGCACCAGCATAGAAGCAGTTTAAATCAGCCAGACAAGAATCAAAACACACTCTTCAAACTAAGTCTCATGTCCAGACTTACAAGTATTTTATGAATGGGAAAAATATGAAACACAATGCTCAGACAGTAAATTTTGCTGTGGTTACATTTTTCTAAGAATGGTGTTTTAGCGAAGGTCTGTTTAGCACCAAAAAAAAAAAAAAAAAAGAAAGAAGAAAGGAGTAAAAAAAAATAATTATGGTTATATAAAATTGCCCAGTAGTGCTTCTCTACTACCTCTCCTGCAAGATTTCCCTGGTGCTGTCTTCCCTAGGAAAGCAGGCAGCACGGGACTCAGGTACACAGTCAGTTATGAAATGGGAAAGGCAACACCCAGGCAGAGACCAAGTTCTAGTAAATAAGCTTTTGTAGAATAATTAAATTGAATTTATAACTTTATGTATGAAGTATGTATATAGGAAAAAATTGGCAAGGAACTCTTGAGTAGCAACTAAGATGTTGAAAGATGTGATCTCTTTGTGACTGTTCCAGAGCTGAAAGCAAACAGTGGTCTGTAAATACACGTATTTTAGCTGTCAGTTACCCAGAATACAGTTAAGTACAGATTTGCACTTCTGTTAACAAACCCTCCACCTTTTAGGAGGATTAGTGGGGAGGAAATGGCAAGACACCCCTTTCTCAAGGTGTCTCATCCTCAACAGAAACAAAACTGAGTTCTAAAAATTGAACTGGGAATAACACAATTTTGTTCATCCTTTGGAGGATTCAGCAGCTACCTCTGCACTGAAAGCCTCCTGCATCCACAGGTCCTGGTGCTGCACCATCCTGTGGCCATCAGATGGGCCTGTGAAGCCACCTGCCCGGCCAGCAGCAGCCGGCATCCCAGTGATAGCGGAGACTACAATTCCTAGGGACCTGCAAGGGTAAGCAGTGGCTAAACAACGGTAGGACACAAACATCTACATAGATGGTTAAATCCTTCAATACAGCCCTTTTTTTTTTTTTTTTTTTTTTTTTTTCCTTAAGAAAACTGGTATTTGCACACTACCCAAAACAAGGCTCAGGAGCGAGAACACCAGCTCTTGTAAACCTCACAGAGTCACTGCTCTTCCAGTTAGGAAAACAGAAAAGGGAGAGACTCCTCTCTTCGTCTGCCCTGGAAGGAAGCAAAGAGAAAGAAAAGCGTGGCTTTGCTAGCAGTCAAGAGCCTGCACTGCCGCTGGACTTACGGTCATGGTCTGCCTCACAAGTGGAGTTTGGTAGCGGGGCTTGAGGTTCTGGGGTCTCCTCCTTGTGGTGCTGGGCTGTAGTTGGCACTCAGCGATGCTAGTTGTTGTCTCACAACAGCTGAGGTAGAGTTTGTTGCTTTTCACCAATCCTGAGTTACTCCTAAAGTAATCCTGAGGTTTCTGGAGAAACAGTTATGATTGATTTTTTTTTTTTTTTTGATGCATTTAGAGCCATAACATGATGATTGCATAACAGCCTCACCCAGCAACTGTTCATACTCTCCCTTGCCCTCCCCCATAACATAAGATGCTATGTGCAACAAGCCACTTGCTACCAGGAAGGGGATTCATTTCTAAGAGGCATATATGTAAAGGAAAACAAATGCTTTGAGGGTGTTGCTGGGGCTCTGTGTGACCTGCATCGGGGATGAAGTACAAACCTCAACGTTGCAGACATATCCCAGGGTCGCGTTCACAAGGCACAGGGAAGCAACGGGGGAAGGACGTGAGCAGAGCATGAGCAGCTCTGTTGCTTCTTGTGAAAATAAACTCTAATAGCAATTAAGGGAAAGGAGTAGAAAGTTAATAAGGCAGTAAAGAGTTTTCCAAATTGGTCACAAACCATTGGTTTATCCCTTGTAAAGCTCAGCTGACAAGGATTCTCTCATCCCTTTGTCCCCCTATCTCTTTCAATGATCATCCTTCTTCATGCAAATGTAGATGGAAAGGGGGAACAGTGAAAGGTTAAAATGGAAGCAGGCTATCTTTCATCGACATGGTAATTTTGCTGCTTGGCTCCATGCCAAATGCTCACTGCAGCCACTAGCTGCCATTCCAACATGAGTGAAAGGATCTTTAATAAGAGTGTAAATAAAAGCCAGGCTGAGAAATGAGTTTTCCATCCCAGCAATCGCTGGCCTAACCTCTGCTGTAAATAGTCTCTCAGAGCAGCACAGATGGAGTACCAGCACCTGGGGATCAAGGCAATCTCTGCACAGTGCAATTTAAACAGCTGGGTACAATTGAAACATGAATTAGCAGGGATAGACGGAGGGGTTCCATTTTGTGCGCTAGGTAAAAACAAATAATTCAGTCCTTTTTCCCCTTTAAAAAAAGGAGGGGGGGGAGAACTTTTGACATGATCTTGTGGGAGGTGCTCTTTGCTGCAGCTGTTAGATTAATTTAACCATGAGAATTTCCCACAAGGCGCTGTAAAAACAGAGCCCTAATTTATGATCATTGATTTAACAGCTTGAAAGTGATTTATCTGACCTCAGTAAAGATAGCGAGGACACCAGAAGAATGATCGGTCATTCTGGGCTTTGTGTGGCTGTGATTGGCCTTATTAATTTAGAGCAGAAGGTCTGTTTCAGTGTCTTATTGAGACAGTCAAAGGCAGTTGGCAACTGAACTATTTTAAATACTTTTTTTATTTTAAGCATTACTAATGCTGCTAAGTACTAAGAATTCATTCCACATGGAAAAGATCCTCATTAGTTAAGAAATGGTAAGGCTTCTTTTAGAACTGCACACAAACAGACGCCTGGTCTTGGATTTGCAAGTTGTTTTTTCTTAGGTTTTTTTTTTTCTGTTGTTGGGAATCTAAAGCACACTGTGAAATGGAATTGTTAAGCATTACAGTAAATGAGAATAACTTTGGAAGAGATAAAAGAGGTTGGCATAAGGGATTGCTGTCTCTTGCTCTTTTTTAAAGGTAGATTTCAGAAACACCTAAACACATATTTTACTTTTTTTATCATTCGCTCCTCTTTATGGAAGTTATAGAGCGTTGACAAGTAAATAGATCTAGGTTTTGTTTTAGAAGAATATGCTTTTGGTTAAAATGAGTGTAGCATCCACTACTGAAATGTCACAACCGAGTGATGCAATTTCTTCACACAAATAAGAGGAGAAAGGATGAAAGGCAAAGGGAAAGGTGAGCGCTCTTGCTCTCTCTCTCAAAGAGTAATTGTTTTTAAGAGGAGCGTGAAATGACATACAGATGCTGTAATAGTTTACCTACACCAGAAAATTTGAATACAGAAAAAAGTGTGTCTGCACAAGCGTATACACATGTGCAGAAATCACACAGGAGGTGCCAAAACTCTTCCTTGTATTTAGAGCACTAACCAGGAAAATGGGCTGGGAGCAGTCGAGTGCCAATTTATCTTGCCACCTGGACTGATGTATGGTTGGGTTAAATGTCACTGATTTGGATGGTTCTGCATTTCATTCACTGCTGGATTATGCCCAGCTTTAAAGCCCATCTACAAGGATCTCAGTAATTGTCTTGCCACTTTTCAAGGTGGGAGACAGACATGCTGCAGGCTAGGATTTCATCCAGGGGGGATGAATGCTTACAGTCATTTTGCTATCCTGATGAAATGCTATCTGACCTGAAACTAAAGTAGTCCACTTAATCTCCGTACAACAGGGGAAAAAAGCAGAAAACAATATTTCAACCCTCCGAAATATGAAATGATAACAGTTATTTAAAAAAATAAAAAGATTGAGCCAATAGAATAAATTATGAAATATGTAGAAAAGTCCCCGCAAAATCTCATACATGTTGTCAAGAGCGTAAAGGAGAAAATGCATAAACAGCAATCTATCTCACTAAAAGTTTTGAGGGACTGATGGTAACTATAAAAACAACCCCAAAGCCCCACACAAATAAAACAAAGCTGAAGCCCACGTTAGGGGCCTGAAAAATACAGAAAGCTATATGTCAGCCTGTACATCATCTTGCCATCATCCTATGTTGCCATCAATCTTACATTGTTCCCTATAGCACACTATAGAGACAGCAGGGAGAATTCAATAAATTATATGCAGTATTACTTTCCTTAAATTCAAATTTATGGGCAAAAAAATTAATAAGGTGAATAGCACACTAAAATGTTTCTACACACTCTTTAACCCATGACAACAGTCTCCTAAGTAAAAAAATCTTCAGAGTACTGACCTGCCTACTAACAAATCTTTGTTCCTCCCAAAATAACACTAGGTATTTTTTCCCACTTAAAGAAGCCCATTCTGGATGGCTTCAGATCTAATTCTGGAAAATGACAGATAAGCATCTTCAACAGCATAGATGTCACAAACACTTCTAAAGGAATGACTGCTTTTTAGCAAATGGATCACTTTTTTTTTTTTTAATGCCTTAATTTACCACTGACTTCATTCTAACACTTGACACTATGGCACACATAGATGTACATGAGACTTACAGGTTAGTTTAAAAGCACAAGTATTTTTCATTTATCATCACAGAAACAACAACTTAAAAGACATTCTCTTTTACGGGCTATATTCCACATGGTATTCTGGAATACTGTTCATCTCAGAGCTCACGTTTAATATTCCTAAGGATGGCTTAATTGGCATCTCAGGGTCTAAACTGTGCTGTGACTTCACTGCTGAAGCACATGCAGTTCAGGACCAGAATATATAGAATCCCATTTGGCTTCTATTAAAAGAAAAAAAACACCAAAAAACCACCAAAAACCCAAACTAGCTTCAGTTACTATGTTCACAATATTCTTGCTTTAGCAAGAGCCAGAGAAACCATTTGAGATGACCAAATCTTTGAAAAAATTCTAATAACCGACGAGCCTGCTGAGGTGAGCCTTTACACATCTTCCTCCTCCTTTTCTTTGTACTTCTAATAACCATTTGCACGAAAGGTGCAAGAGGAATCTGCAGACAATATGCTGAAGTGCCAGCGCATTTACGATTCAAACAAGGAAAGAGACCACCCCTTCCTCTGGTGTTGCTTGACCTTCCCAGCTCTGGATCAATCCACAACCCTCCCAGTCCTGCTTATGGTGTGCGGGCTCCCAACAGCAAAGACCAGAAGCAGACTTCTCTTGGAAAACACTAGAAGGAAATCAGCCTAAGGCTGCAAATAAAGCCACTTCTAGACAGTTGCATATAAACCACAACAAAACATGGTGTTGCAAGTCTCTTAATATACCCATGGCTTAAGAAAGGACACTGCTTGGGGGTTTGCTGGACTCAAATTATCATAGAATCATAGAATAGTTTGGGCTGGGAGGGACCTTAACAACCAACTAGTTCCAGCCCCCCTGCCATGGGCAGGGACACCTTCCACTAGACCAGGTTGCTCACAGCCCCATCCAGCCTGGCCTTGAACACTTGCAGGGATGGGGCATCCACAGCTTCTCTGGGCAGCCTGTTCCAGTGCCTCACCAGCCTCACAGTCAATAATGTCTTCCTGACAACTTATCTACATCTACTCTCTTTTAGTTTAAAACCATTACCCCTGGTCCTATCAAATTACGTGGTGTGACCAGGAAAAGTCCAGTTCTTCCCGAGGAGCAGACAGCAGAAATAGAACTGGCTTTGTGAGCACCCCTCCGCAATCCTCTAGTCAAAATGCTACAGATCTTACAGCAAAATATCACATCCACAGAAACTCATAAAACGATGTGAGAGTTAAAATCACAAGCCTAAAGTACTGCATTCACCGAGGCAGCAAGGATTGCAGGCACGAGGAAGCATTTGGAGTAAGGTCAGTGTGCACTCAGGGACACCCACCGCTGCGGGAACACGAGACGTGGCACAAGCCCACCCACCGCTGCGGCGGCACGGGCAGATGCGCAGGCAAATGCCACCACAGGAGACCAGCCACCACCACAGGGGACATGGCACAGGCAGGAGAGGAACACAAACTCAAACCAAATCTGCCCGTTACGGCAGACTGGAGATACGCTGCTCTGCGTACGAAGCTCTAGAGCTAACTCCCGCAGCTGAAATGAACGCTGTGCTCATATTCATTTCAATGCTAGGAAAATTGCTAGAATGAAGCTTATGGAACTGAATTAAGATAGGGGTGGGTTTTGTTTTTTACCTTTGCAGAAGATTTAACGGTGCTTCAATTCTCCTGGACAAAGGATCAGTTCCAATAACCTACCCAGCCTGATTCGGTGTGCAGAGGTAAAAAAAAGCCTCCACGCTGAATCTTGAAGCTGTAGGACCACGATAAGGAAAATCATTTGCAAAGCTGAATTTTGCTTCACAGAATGCATCACCGAGTCACTGGGAATTTTGTTCAACATTGAGTGATGCTGTCAATAGATCTGTGAGAGGAGGGGTCACTGGGAGTTTTGCTGGAGAGAGTGTTTATATGTCATCAGTTGCTAGTGTGCAAATGCATCATGTTGCAACAGATGGAAAGCAGTACACAACTGGCTGGGGTTTATCAAAGTGAGGGTTTGTGAGATCAAATACGTATGATCAATCTTGTTTACCTTTAGGATGAAGGTGCTGACTCCACTTCATGTGCAAAGAGCTCTCTGGTGGATTATAGCTATTACCTACAGGTATAAAAGTGTTACAGAATATATGTGTGAGTTATGCATAAAAGCAGTCTTTTAGATGGGAAGAAGGAAATAGATTGTTTACGTGGAATGCATCTGTGTAACAGAAAAATGCTGAATACTGTATTTCCTGCTTTCAGTGTCCTTCCTATGGAAAAGAACTAATTGCTCATTATCATCAGTGGTAAATATAGTCAGAGCTATTTAACTTAAATTTCAGTCTGTAATGGAAACATGCTCCACCTGTAACATCGTTATCCATACCATCATTGCAGTCACAGTCATTTCTGGTGGCTAGCATTAGGCCACCTTGCCTGTCAATACAGATGATGGAAAGGTAGACACACAGGTTTTCAAGAAATTACTCAGAAGAATAACATTCCCAAAGCCGTAACTTCAACATAATTACCTGATGTTCCTAAAAATTACGCTTCATGAAAGAACCACCATTCTTGTTCTCACCATCTTCTCATTTCTACTAACGGCAGAATTTTGACATACTGTTTTTAAATACTGCTTGGATACATGTTGATCATTCACTGTTGCTGAGAAACCCTAGGCTCGTTTTTAGCATGCTTTCTGCAGATACCTTCTTAGGTGGGGATGAGCAGTAGTCCTTTACAACTGGGATGGAGAATGATTCATGTATGCATCCCATTAGTTTAGCAATGAGATATCATAGCAATTTAGTTTCACATGTTTTTCTTACATTGTTTTTTGTGTCTTCATCATGTTTTCTCCCCTGTCAGACCAACTAAATCTGCAAACTACAGAACAGTGAAACCACCATTTGCCAGGAGACAGAAGAACATAAAAGAAAGAGTATTGTTATAGTGGCGACATTTTTTAAACCAGGAGATGAAAACCACCAGAATCGGGGGGACAATAGGGACAGAAACCATAGAACAGCCGAAGAAGGTAACAGACACTCAAAAGCCCAGTCACAAAGACTTCATTTATGCTAGCCATTTTCATTAGATGTCCCACCACTGCACGATGTCTACACTAGCATTACAGCAACAGTTAAGCCAGGCATCAGGTTCTCCCAGGCTAAAGTCCTACTCATGCCACCACCTGGTCAAGCCTGGTTTCCTCTGGATTTGTGCCTGTAGGATGACTTCTCATGTGGATTTCAAGGTAACTGGTAAGAGTGAGCTCTTACAGCCTTGCCACTATCGGGGTCTCTCCTTTATCCAGCTGTCTAGATAAAGGCATCATTTTTTCAGAAACTTAGTATTTCTGATTTTTCATCCTGTTGGTCAAATTTGGATGAAATAGGCCAATGGATTCAGGGGTCATAAGGAAAGGCTAGCAGATGCACAATCACGTAAACCTCGTTTTCTTAGAAAGTCAGGTGAAAAGTGTTCAGCCATAGCAGAGTAATTGGTAAAAAAAGCAAGTGGAATTACCTTATAAAGCAGAACGAGCTTTGAGAAAGAAAGAACAACAAAAGAGCACGTGACTATGATTTGCTTTACCTCTCTGTTTCAAGAGGCATGGGGAAAGCTGAAATGCTTAAAAACTGCTCGGCTGCCATGTGTAACAGCGGCTTGACACTACAAAACATGGTTAACAAAAAGAAGCTGTCTTAAGACAGGATCAAGAGAAAGTCAGAGACCATCTAGATAGATGTTTAAGAGCATACAACAGGAAGGGGATCTTGAAAACAGATTTTATTCCTGCCTGCTTTTGCAAGTGTCTCGCATAAACCCTCTCGTGAGTTTACAAAGTGCTTTCTTAAAAATTGTCTTCTGTTTTTGTTTCCTGATCCCAGAAGTTTGTCTAGGCTGATTGTTACTCTACCAGCACTATGTCTGTCTTTCTCCATGCCATGCTTTGTGATGAGCCTTCATATCCTGCGCCCTTCCTCCTTCTTTCTGTTCATGTAGGCATGGGCTGTATAAAATATATCTTAATTGCCCCCTGCATGGGTCTAAATTGAATCTCAGAAAGTATCCATAATACTAGCATACCCATTATGAAATGTTCTCTTTCTGTGCTGTTCTCAGTAATCCATCAATCTCAGCACCAATTCTTGAGTCATCTGTTGATCATCACACCTTTGCCCTTCCTTCTTCAGGAAATGGGAAAATTCCACTGAAGTTTCTAGGAAATCTGTACATTTCTGTTCACTGGATCATTATAGTTTTCAGATCTAAATCTATAATTTTTATCTTAGCAAACGTACTTCTGGATCCATTCGCATGTCAGCCTACCCATTTTTCTTCAGAAGGGAGTACCAGTTACAGGCAGGCCCTCTTTCTCATGCTAACCACATCTTCCTTAGCTTCCCCATGTTTTCTTTCTTCTGTCTGCAGACCATTCTGTCACCTGTTCTTTTTCACAGTCCATTTATCATGTTCACTGTTCCTTGAGCACCAGATACTACCTTCACAGTTTTTTCCTCTTTTTTGCTGATCCTGCCTTCTCTTCGCTGCTCGTCTGCTACTCTGTTTTCTCCTTTCTCCCTTTTCGCTCCTTCAGTTAATGAAACTTGATCTGCAACTTTCTTTTTCCTTCGCTAGCCAGTCTTGTAAATCTGAACTGTACATCAGTTATTCAAAAGGTCACTTGCACTATTTGCTTGCCTTTTTTCCCCAAGTGTTCTCTTTTGGTAAATACCTACAAAAAGTCACCCATCTTCTCCTTCACTTCCATCTTGCTGTTGTCTTCAAGACTCTATCTAAACCTGTGTTGTTGTCATAAGCTGTAGCTAGAGTTTCTCTTAGAATAGATCTCTGCTTATAGAGAAGGAAATAGCAACGTTTAACTGGAATTATCCACCCTCACGTCTACATGAACTGGTTAGATGAGGTGAGAGAGCTTGGGAAATGGCAAGTACATAAACTATTTCAAAATGCGTGTGTAAGAGCTTACAGTTTAGTATTTCTCATCAAATACTAAGCTTACTGCTGGAATTTCAAGCACCAGTAGGACAATAATCAAGTAGTAGTCAACTTGATAATCAGAGCTCAAGTGCAACTAATTAAACCTGCTTTCTTTGATGGGGAAATAAACCTAATGTAGAGAAGAAATGCACTGGTGTTAGTATTAACTGGAAGAAAATTTAGAAATGTGTTCTACTAGAATCCATTCCTGCAACACACTTCTCTGTGTGTTTATTAACAGTTGTGGGCCAGTGCAGGGAGAAAAGATTCTAACCAGCATCACTTGAAATGGAGAAGAGCAAAAGTCTAGTCACTATAAATTGAATATCATGTTGATAAATGAAGAAGTCACCTGAAATAAACAAAAGCTTTGTGAGAATTTGAAGTAGTCCTGACACGAAGAAGTTAACTAAACTCAGAAAACGAAGAAAGGGTTAAGTTATAGGAACATGGAATCAGAAGATATATTTTACATTCATTACATAGTAAGGTAATACTGTTCCAACAAAAATAAAAACCATGTATTTTATGCAAGACAAATGAGGTCATTAGTTTACGTTTGAAACTGGTCTGATTTCAGTCACAGTCCTAGGATTCTCTCTAGTACAGTGCATTTTTCGAAAAAGCTAATGAAAAAGGTCACTTGGGAATGGTCAAAATAATAATAATAAAAAAGGAAAATAATATCTTTCAGGCAAAGTTGTAAAAAAGTGCCTGAATAGACGTGTTCATTTTAAGAAAATTATTTTCCACATACATGTAAAGATCCGTCCTTTTTTCAAACTGCAAAATCACTTGAAGGAGAATGGAAGTTACTTTGTAAATACGAAAAGAAAAAAAACCAGCCAAAAGGGACACTCAATAAAGAAGTGAAAATATTGCTGGAAAAAATGATCGTACTTTTCATCTTACATTTCTGCATTAAAGACTGACTTATTTACTTGCTTCTTGATATGAAATAGCATGTTCTTACATGACGCAGTATTCATTCACTATCAAGTCAAACAGTGTAAGAACTCTGATTTCTTTCCAATATCCAAGTATCAACCTAAATGCAAGGATTTCCAACCCATCCAGCAGCCCGCCAAACTCAGGTTACATTGGATAAAAAGAGGGAGGTGAGAGGGGGAGAAAACATAATCACATGTCTTGCTTTTCAAGCAGTTCCTTGTTTTTGTGGTTAACAAGCACAGGCATTTCTGATAACCTCAGGTATGACAGCGAGACAGTCTGTTTGCTCCTTTATCTTTTTCCTGTAGGTTTTAAGACAACTAGGGCTTCCCAGGCACTTCCTAGAAATACAAAGGCAGCTGAACAACTTGTATCACACAGCAACGCCCCCGAACTACAAACGAGAAACCATGTTCCGGGTCAGGTTCAATATCAGGATTGTTTCAGAGCACTGCCTAACAGTACAGCAATTGCACCAGGCTGTGGTTTAGGTGACAGTACCGCAGCAGGTGGCTGCAGACTCCTCAAAAAAGTGTTTACAGGTTCAATAGAAAAGGTTAGTCATTCTTCAGAATAGCTTCAGACTCCTTCCAAACCACCAGACCCACCTGCGTACCGTTGTGTTTGAGTCCTAGTTCTGTCACTAGTTCCCCAAGTCCACCTGGGGCAGCTGAAAAATCTCAGCCTGTGTTTCCTGGAAAATTCTGTAAATGGCTCCTTTCAAGCGTTGAACAAGGCAGATGAAGTTTAGCTGGTTATGCTGCAGTAGCCCACAGAGGAGTGTCCTTGGAGAGGAAAAGCAGTTTCTCAGCACTAGCTTAAGAGAAAAAACTGTTGGCACAAACACAGATGCTTAAAAATAACTGTATCATCCATGTAAAAAGGAATAAGGAATCTAAGGAAATTAGCCTTTATCACAGCTTTTCTGATTTTTTTTTTTTTTTTTTTTTTATGGTGAGCAGCAGACCATAATGTAGACTGATCTGATGGCCCGGGTTAAGTGATAAGTTTTTTGCTGTAGCAGCAGCTCAGATGCTTCTGTAAATGGAGCATATGATCTGCGTTACTTGAAAGGGATACTGACCATACCAGCAGTGGGTCCAGCAATTCCCCAGTTACTTTCTATAGCCAAAAAAGAATTACATGGCATATACACTGTTGAATTAAGAATGCTTCTAATGTTTTCAGTAATTTGGAAAAAAAAAAGTATCTCCTGGCATTAAAGGCGGGGGGGGGGGGGGGGGGGGGGGGGGAAGTGTTTGAGAAGACTAACTTTTGTGGTGCAGAGATCTTGGTTTTGGTTGGGTTTTTTGTTGTTCCTGTCAGTAGTTTTTTTTTTCAAACCAAAGTTTAAAAATTAAGCAAAACCCTTTGCAGCAGCAGTAGCTGAACAAGCACCCAAAGAGAAGCAATGTGCTATTCACAACCAAAGCCAATGATGATAGCGAAGGAAGCATTCTGTCACAGCCATGACATAACACCAAAATGATTGTAATCCACTTGCAAACACAGTCCCACTGTCAAGCAAGCAAGCTTTTCTCATAGCATAGAAACTCTCCATTTGTAAGAAATAAGTTTTTAAATTTTAACACCAACAAGTATTTACACTAGGTATTTGCCACTGACTGCTTAAAAAACAAACAAAACCCAAACCCCCAACACCACCACCACACCAAAAAACCCCACTCTACCTACAGTACAATCAGTGGTGCAAAGACTGTGGCTTGCAGAGTTTTTCCGAGTAGCCCTTCTCCTTTAAGATGGCAGCAAAGCACCTCCTGCGTCTGTTCACACTCCAACATACAAAACCAGGCAAAAAATGCTGCAGGGCTATGTAAAAATGCACGGGAGGGATGCCTCTCAGCCTCAGCCACTGCTCCTCACCCTTCCCAGGCCACCACAGCACGGGGGGCAGTAGGTTTCACTCACTACCACCCTATCAGTATGGGCAAAGCCTGGCTTTTGGTGACAGGCAGAGGAAAATGAGTTCAGTAGCTGCTCAAGGAAGGAAGAAGATACCTACCTCTGTACAGGTTAGGGTGGGTAGATGTTGCTACAGCTAGAAGGAAAGCAGACCAAAGGCCCCCAGGCTTCTGCAGACAAAGCTACGGGTGGGTGCCATTGCCAGTGGGAAGGCAGAAGGCTGCCCAGATGCAGGGAAGGAGGACACGACCCAGAAGTGCATTTGGTGGTCGGACAGTTCTGGGCACATTCTATGACTGACATCCCTGGCAGCTATGTTTCGGTAACCATCAGCAGAGCTACATCCAGCAGAAAGGACGATACTACAGATGACTCACTGTTGCTGCAGAATGAAACAACTTATTCCAAAGGCCAAAAGAATGTCCCTAAGCTAGAGGTGGACACGTGCCTTGTGAACCAGAATGAGGAACGCAAGTTCAGCATGATTTCTAGGAACAGCGAATGCAGCAGGATATGAAGCTAAGGAAACACTGGTGACAGGCACACAATAACTGTATTTCGTAGTGAAAAGTGGTGTACAATATGCAACAGTGCATTGTTAATGATTTTATTTTTCCTGGCTAGGAGGAGAAGAGGAAGGAAATCGCTGACGTTTGAGTTTTCAGTTAATAGCCATAGGCATTCTGCAGATTTTTGCACTACAGAAAGAAGAGAAGGACCATTACCATGGTTATTGTCCTCTTGGACTCAATGGAGCGGAGGAATTTAAGTACAGTAAGGGTGGCAGGATTACTGACTGCTAGGAAAGAGAGGTCCAGGGCCCACAGAACCAAGTAGAAGAGCCTGCCTGTTTTGATGACCAGGCTTTGAATCCTGCTTTGAAATCACTGCAAAAGCTTAGCTATTGAGTAGCCATGGAGTTCGATGCTGAAGACAGCCATTCCCAGGTACCATTTTGGCCTAGCAGTACTGTCATCACTCGCTCTATACAACAGCCATAATTTTTTTCAAATCTCTAACATCAAACATGGACCAGTGTGTGTTTTTTAAAGAAGTAGTTGTAATACCTATACCATGTTTCCGTTCTACCACTTTTCCCAGTCAGTTGTTCAAATGTTGAATCACTCCTAGCACTCACACCGTAGAAATTAATGGCATAAGATACAGCTGCATCTTCTGTGCCTCTATATATTATTAAAAGCTCCCCACAAATCCGTTTACTTTGCCATATATAAATGCTATGTTACCTTCCATCCTTTTCTTTGATCTGCTGCATACGTGTATGGCTTGCATCTTGAGACTTTTCCCCAAAACACTTCATTCTTTGAATTCTCTCCAATAGTCCCATTTTCTTTCTGAATTAAGATGATCAGTCCACCAATATACAATAATCAAGTGCTATATGATGGGAAGATCACCTTGTTCAGCTTAATAGCTTTCTTTCTGTATACTGAAGCTCTGTAGCAGAAGTCCACTTCAAGGGGGCTACAATGACACCAGCCCCTTTTCTCAGTCTTTGTTTAATGAGGTAAAGTCTCTGTGTTGACTGCCTTGGCCCAGGTATACTGCCAAAATCAGTACACAGTGGTTAACATGATGCTGTGTGGTACTGTATGGAATGTCAGGGATATGAGCCCAGCAATCTCACCCTGCTTAATTCTGTTACAGGCAACCATACTAGAAACGTGCAAGCCCTTTAAAAAGACTGTGGGGGAGGCAGTGGCAAAGCCTACCCAGTTAAATCATTCGAAAGGTAACCTAAATCTTCAGTTGTATCCCTTTTCCCATTGTTTTAGATATACTAAAATACAGAATAGAAAAAACACTCCTGTTTTGACAGTCCTGACAAAACAAAATGTTGATAACAGTGTTAATGGTGTTTTTGCGGCTGGGAAAACAAATTGAAATAGCCTAGAGATTCACGTCCCGAAGCTGAGGGAGGTACAAATATAACAAGAGAAAAAGGGAGAAAAAAAATTCTAAACACTAAACAAATAAGAAAATGCCATTTGGTCTTGCTAGACTCTTCCACACCAGTTACTATTAATGAAAAGATGTATCATCTTTCAGTCACTTCAGGTTCTGCCAAAACTATTATCACACGAAAGACACTGCTTTTTACCTGGTCACAAGATTGCAGAAGACAAGCTTCTGACTAATTAAACAAGACTTGATTAGCATAAAGGCAAAAATCAGAAGGACTTGAAAAGAAAGAGGGAGAAACCGAAGCACAAAGGGACAATCGAAAGTAGCCAAGTCTTGGTATTTCAGGTAATGGTTGGGACAAGATCAGAGTCAGTAAAGACAGTAAGATCACCTCAGTCCTTGCTGCTCTGGCTTAGTCTGACAACTTTGGGATTTTCGTGCATCATGACTGAACCCACAAGTCTGTAGGTGCAGTGACCCACAACGGTGTCAACTTTGCAGGTAAAAGCTGCACATCTTTTACTCAAATAATAAATTCCAAAAGAGATGAAGAGAAGAGAAGCCCTCTTTTTCTACCATTTAGGCTTAATTTTCAAAACACCAGGTCCACTGCAATCATTTTCCTGTGAAACACTCCTATTATCCATCAGATATAATCTCAATATGTTCTTTAAACCAGTAGGAATTTTTGAGTGAATTAATTCTATTTTTATTTTTTTTCCTGACGTTTACAAATAATTTTATATAACAGACCGAGAGTTGCCATCTGTTACCTCAAACTACTTTTAGGTCTCTATACAACACATCCTGCGGATGTAGCCTACTTTTTTGCTAGTAGATATGGTACTTCATGATTGACAGTATTAAATATGTTGGACTGTGAATAACAACATTCTGGATTGCTTTGTAACATTAAATGTTCCACATGGACTGTCCCATCGATCGCTATGCCATCTGCAGCTATCATTAGGGACAGTTCCAGTGGTTCACTCTCTGCCTCTGCTGGTTCTTCTGAAGGTGGGCCCCGCTGCTCCGCAGCTCCTGCCACCCCAGTCAACAGCAGCCTGCGGAGGGTACCATAAAGACCTCAGAATTACCATAAAGGATTTTCTGGGAAAATGCCAAGCCCAGTCTTGGCATAAGCTGACCGCAGCCATCTGGCCAGGCTTTCACACGGCCATCATGGCCAGCTGAGCCACCTGCATTAGGACTTTTAGAAGCAGAAGATCCTAATGGCACCTGAACCATTTGTGTGCTGCCTCCAGATTCAACTTCAGCTTGCTGCAGCTCATGTGGTGGCTGCTGGGGGCTGTCAGAAGCCGTGTGATATTCTAAGCACTCCACCACTATGTTGTTACAACAGCAGGGCCGTAGGTAGTACAAGGCTGGGAAAGGGAGGGGAGAACACATTACATAAACGCTTAAGGACCTCTGCTCCCACTAGACCTTGCACTGATCATTTCATTTGGGTTTTGATTAGCATCACTACTGGCCTTGCACTTTGTTGCCTTATTAGACCACTTTACTTTTCAACCATTAAAAAAGGATTAGTAAACGTAAGCACTTGCTGCTTCTGTCACCTTTCCCTATTTTCTTTTTTCTATTCTAGCCTATATCCACGCACTGAAGTAGCAAAGACAGCAGCTGGGTAGAGGATGCATGACAGACCATGTATGACATCAGGGACTAACACAACTAGAAAGCAATCTTTCAGGTACTGGAAAGAAGATAGATGTTCATGAGGCTGGGGAGTAGTGGAAAAGCTAGGTCACAAGAGAGGGAAGAAGCCTGAGGGACCTGGAAAATGGCATTGTAGCTGGCAGACTGGCACACTGATAAACATTTAATGTGGACAGCAGTGCTAGCTCTCGCATTGTACATTTATACGTGCCATTTCAGACCTACCTTACATCTAGGCATTCTAGCTAAACCTACATGGGGTTATAAAAAAGTAACCTACTGCATCCTTGCTGCCAGAAGGATTTCTTGGGTCCATATTCAGGTTTTGCAGCACAAAAGACTGCCACAATACTGCTGGCACCAGGAATAAGCCTAGTTCGTAAGATTACTATTACACTGCCACACTAGATCTCTAGGCTGCCAAATCTCAGCACCTGACTGAAACCACTGTGTAAATCAGACAGGGTTACATGACACAGAACAGCACAAGATAGATACGTACCGTGACAATGCATGCATACTCCCTGGTAATGCTTACAATTATCACCTTGAGAAAGACAACCTCAGGCAGATACCACGTATTCAGCACTGCCCATTGTATATGTAGGTACTGGCCCCTAACAAGGTAAGGCAGGTAGGTAAGTGGAGGCAAGGAAGCGATTTAGTTTCTGCTTAGCCCGAGAACTCTAGACAAGACACCATATAGTAAGCTTTTGCACCACCACAATACAAACCACCCATGAACATGGATTCAGACATCACATTTATCCATTCTAAAGTAATTGTCCACCAGGTGACCAGAATTGGAGGCAGCAAGGCTCCATAGAGGGTAGTTGCTCTCTTGACAAGAGGTGTACTGATGCAGTTGGGAGAGTGACAGCTCTTCACCCACAGACCTGAAATGCAGTCCCACTCATGCAGTTGTCCTGAATCTGCCGGCAATTCCCACCTTGTTCACCTAAGCCAAAAATTCTCCTCAGTGAGGGGTAAGTTGTAGTTTGACCTAGACCTGTAAGGAGGTACAGGCAGCTTTCCAGACAGAAAAGCTTTTGAAATCTAGGATGATAGAGAATTTAAGATCCAAACTCCAACCAGGTGACTGTAGACGTCCTTGTTCCATCCTACGTAACACAGATGGCCTTGAAGCAGTCCTAGCTAGACACAAGCAGCAAGAACTAGGTGCAAGATAGCAGTAAATCGACTTTGCAGGACGTGCTGAAGGGCTGTAGTTTATTATATATAAAGACCCTTATGTAAACTACACATGCTGGTGTAGCCCTGAGGTACGCTACAGATGGACAGTCTCCTCACTACAGCAGCCCACATTGCCACAAAGTTTTAGGAATAGGTTTCCTACTGTAAAGCGTAGCTGCTGCCTTGCAGTACAGAGATGACCTGTTAATCTTCAAGTGTGCTGGGTCTGGCTGGAGTAAATTTTCTTCATAGTAGCTAGCAGGGGGCTGTTTTGGATCTGTGCTGGAAACAGTGTTGAAAATATAAGGATGTTTTAGTAACTGCTGAGCAGCGCTTGCACAGAGCCAAGGTCTTTTCTGCCCCTCACCACACCCCACCAGTGCACAGGCTGGGGGGGCACAAGCAGTTGGGAGGGGACACAGCTGGGACAGCGGATTCCACCTGACCAAAGGGATATTCCACACCACACCAAGCTCAGCATATAAAGCTGGCAGAAGGAGGAGGAAGGGGGGAACGTTCAGAGCTACAGTGTTTTGTCTTCCCAAGTAACTGCTACACATGATGGAGCCCTGCTTTCCTGGGGATGGCCAAACACCTGCCTGCCCATGGGGAGTGGTGAATTAATCCCTTTGCTTTGCTTGCAGGCAGGGCTTTTGCTTTACCTATTAAATTGTCTTTATCTCAACCCAGGAGTTTTCTGCCTCTTACCTTTCTGATTTTCTCCCCCATCCCAGAGGGGGGGTGGGGGGGTGGGATGGGGGTGCGTGTGAGTGAGCAGCTGTTGATGCTTAGTTGCCTGCTGGGGTTAAACCACAGGTGGAAGAAGCCCAGGGCTTCACAGAGTCAGACTGCACCGTTTAGCCTGTGCATTCATTGCACAGACACAGTGTTACACAGAGGACTGTACTTTAGTACTGTATCTCCCTTGGCTTCTAATCTATGTGTTCAATTTTGGAATAGCAAGAACAAAAAGGACACACACCATTAAACATCTACCTCCTTGGCCTCATCTTCCTCCTGGTATAACTCAGGGTTCAGCTACAATGCTCCTAAAAATCATTCAAGGAAACATAAAATAGTGGGATCTGTCCTGTTAAGATACGGGGAATGGAAAAACAGATCCAGGTGGTGGCTTTCTTACCTGAATTAGTACCTATTACATAGGTTATTGATGTAGCAATAAATTTTTTAGAAGGTTCTGAAGGTCCCATGCTCCCATACCAGGAGTGGAAACACCACAGGGGCTCTCAAAGAGATGTCTCAGGTTTTGAGTTCTTTTTTGGCCCCTCTGCGTTATCTCCATTAGGCTGGGCATACCACCACACTTGCCACTGCACGAGAGACGTGCGTCCCTAACAGCTGCATCACCACTACCTGATGAAACCCATGGTATTCCACAGAAACACAATTCATCTCAAGTATCACTTTACTGGACAAGAGTGATAGACCTTTCAGTTCCACCGACATAAGAAAAGAGGCACCACTTCACACTTCAAATACTGAAATGTAACTCACTATCATAACCAAAGCTTTTAATGATAATTAAACTGTGCAATTTTTAAGTTTATTTTAATTTTCCAGAAGCTTCCTTCTGGAAGCTCCTCAGCTGGACCAACTTCCCCTTTAAGAGCATCGTGTACAAAGTCTGGGAGCGAACAAGACTCATTTTAGACTGAAAACTTGAAAACTAAGCTTCAGCCTGAAACACAAAACCTCAGCAATCCCCTCCACCCGCAATTTTGACCAGATAAACCAGCAACCAGATTAAAAAGTAGATTTCAAAGCAGCTGGAAGTCTGTCACCATACCGTTTTCTTTGCTTCCGCACCTACTGTTTTTCTTTGCAGATGGCATACAAAGGATGCTCTTGCCTTTCTGGTCAAAAGTCTTGGCATCAAAGAAACACACCCTTCCAAGAACATGTACCACAGGTAATACTGGGTCACTGGGCTTCCACTTGAACAGTCCCTCCTAACATTAACCAACAGCAAAACTATCCTCTCTTCCAACACACACAAACCTCCACACAGAACGTAGGATAAGTATGACCTTGCCTTATTCAAAACCAGCATTTTCGCACCAATTCCTTCATATCATTTTTGTGGGAAAAGGCTTAAGACACACACAAGGCAAAATCCTCACTTCTTGCAGAGGATGAAACGGAGGGCAAAAAAAGCACCCCTCAGAACAGGATGAGGCACACTCTCAGTTCTCTTCAAGTGAAAGGCAGAATTGGGAAATATCACAGTACTTTGGTGATGAGACACTTAAACCTATTTTCACGGAAGTCAGAAGAACATAATTTTCTTTTAAAACTTCAACTGTCTTTCAAGTGGCTGAAGACAGTTTTTGGCTTCAAAAGTTACTGTAGAGAGGGTGGAAAGAAGGACCAAGGTGATCAGGGACCAGGAAGGGACCTGATAACCAGACATCACACCGTTACTTTCTTAGCTGGCCTAGAAAAAGAAGAGACTTTCAACATTTATGAAAGAAGTTGCAAGACTGGATTTTTTTCCATTTGTATACGCATTCACATCACTAAGTTCTGGATGTAGTTAATCTGAGGCACCAAGACAGTTCTTTGCTGCAGCCACCACGAACTTCACCAAAAGCATAAACAGGCAGGCAAACTTCCCATGCTATTAACTGCAAAGATACAGGCAGTTTTGCCTGGGTTGCAGAGGCAAGCAGGGTACACAAATTAATAGGGCAAGAGTGAGGAATTTAGGTACAAAGAAAATGGAAAGACAGCAAAAATAAGCAAACTTGGGAAGAGAAGCTGGAAGGCCAGGTGGGAGCCCCCTTTCTGCAGGTAAAGTCTTGGCCAAGGAGCAGAAATAGAAGTTCACATGCAGTCTTTAGACTCGCTTCCCAGACCAAACACAGCAGCTTTCACTGTCATGTAGCACTGTCCACGTCCAAGGGCACAATCTAGCCCCTTCCCATTAAATGTGAGCCTTTCACTTCAGCTGTTCCACTAAATCCCCAGTAAAGGTAACATTTTTCGTTGTATTTTTTCAGTCCTTCCCCACCTTTAACACTTTCAGCAGCAGGACATGTGTTCTTTTTTGACAGAAATTCATGAAGCCTGTACGTTAATGCAGCTCAGAGGCTAAAAGAGTCTCAGCGAGAAACTCAACTTGCTCAGCTCAAAAGATTGAGTACTTTCTTATAGTTTATAAATCTGTATAAATTATGATCCAAATATATATTAGAAGACCAATATTCAAGGCATACTAGATAACTAGATTCTGGATATTGAAGACAATTTCCCAAACATTCACACTTTTTTTTTTAATGACACTCCTGCTTCAGAAAGAATCTCTCCAGAGGCATATACCATGAAAAATAAAATAGAATAAAATAAATATATTACTGCCTCTAGAAGCAATGTTCTAGAACCAATTTCCATCATTTCATTGAGTAACAGCGGAAGATGCAAATAAGCTTCAAAGAATGTGGTCCACTTTCATTTATAATTACTAGTGTAAGCATTTCCTTATGTTAATTTAGTACTCATTCTTACAGAGGAAATAATGCATCCAATGAAAAGCCGCACATATAACTTGTTAGACGCATTGATGTATTTTAAGTAAGTACTTATGTATTTATAGACATAATTCTCTAGAAACTGGCATTTCCTCTTACTGTCTTAAGCTGCTTCCCAGTGTAAGTAGGAGGTCTCGCTCATTATGTGCGTGGCTCAGGATCTATTAAAGTAGAACCACCAAGCCAGCCCTCAGTGAAGACAAGTTCTCAAATACCAATTCTGCTAGCATGGGAACACGGCACTCTCCTTGGTGACAGAGAGGGCAACCGCACCCTGCAGGGAAGCGACTATCTTGAATCTAAGATTTTAGGTTGATGCATGCCAGTATCTTTTGAAGCAGCACTGACAGGCAGTAGCTGGAGGGGTGAGCAGCTGGTGACTGTTCTTCACAAAATAGGTAAGACAATAGCGTAAAAAGACATCAAACCAGGGAATAAGAGCATCTAAAGCTTAATTGACTATGCTGAGAATCTCAATGCATTTTTATTATTCCATGAGTCAAAAGAAGTGCTCAGAAAAGCTAGAGGAATATTTCTTGCAGTACTTTCTCACCCAGCACAGCAAACAATACACAATAGGGATACTATAAACTAAATAACTTTGCACAGAAATTCCATCAACTCAGCCATGTGCCTATTTTAATGCTTCTATAACAAATTCACACAAGAAGCTTGACTGAGCGAAACCTCTAAAGAATAAAGGGGGAAAAAATTCAGCAAGAGACAATGCCATAGACAATAATGTGCCAGCAGTACAGTTTCTTAATTGGCATGATGCAATTTTTCTTTCCAAACCAATTCATCAAATCACAATAAAGGGTCACTGAATTCGCAAGATATGAGCTACTCTTTCCATTTGAGGTTTTCACAGTATTTTCAGAAACACCAACTTTGACTTTTACAATATTGCTGAGATAAGGCTTTCCATTCCACTGAAGAATCTTTTTGCCTCAAAGCACGATGTCGCAGCCTTCCTCATAGAAGCAAGCTATGCAAGCTGGACAGTGAAAGCAGGAAGGACTGAGACTGGGACAATGCTAAGCATGGAACTTGACTAATTTCGATACTTCAAGACTGAGAAGGGTTCTGAACAAAGAAATGCATGGATAACCCTAAATCAAAGCCAAGCATCTTGAATGCAACTCCTCAAGGAAATAATTCACACATACGCACCTAAAACCTTACACCGAGCAATATGCAACCGAGACATTAAGAGGACATGAGGACAAACCACCTCATCCGTTATGTATCTCGCCAGTAGTCCTCCTACCTGCATTATTTCAGTAGCACTATCTTATTTTAGCACAGATTCTTAACATTCTCCTGAACTCTGAAGTCACCATCCAGAACACAAAGAACTGATTGTTCAGGTGGCAAGCGAAGTTTAAGGGAGGTCTTTTACACAGGAGATAAACAAGTAAGTGTTTAATGGTAGCATGCTTGAACATAATTTACTCCCATTGATTCTCTCCCTCAAACCCAAAAAGCTACAAAGCAAGTTAAGTTCTAGTTCTTCCCAAGTTGCCTGAGCATAAGAAGGGAAAGCAACAGGGAGGACTATTTCACACCACCCACCTAGAGACACTTAGCTTAGCTGAAGCGCCTTTACCTCCCTTACAATCAACACAGAGAGACAAGCCCCTTGAAAGGATACTTCAGATCAAATAATGCTAAAGGCACTTGAAAATGTGACTTACATCAGGGATCGATCGCTGCCTTCTCCACTGAAGAGAGAGGGACTAGTGGATTAGCCAGCTAAAATAGATGCCTAAAGGTAGGTGGTGAAAATACCACCCTAACTTCCAGATCAGACCTCAAAGGGCTCTATTTGAGATGTGCTGTTCGTTAAGATGTGAAGAGCAGGCAGCTATGTTATTCTTTTTTGCCCATTCCAATTAAGGTGGGGGAAAAAAAGCCAGGGTATGTTTTAAATTTGTGGACAGTCAACAACATTGATCGCTATTTCACTTCAAAGAAAACCTACTAGTAAGAGCACTTAACGTATTAGTTCATTAGTGAGCATGACAATACCTAGCTTTTAAAAAGTTTAGTTTATGACCGGGCTTGAATTACCAGATTAACGCATTGCACAGGGCAGAAATGAAGTATCATCAGATTAAACCTGTCAGCAAGTAACGATGTTCCCTATGTTCTACAAGGCACTTTACATTCAGCAGAGGTGCAAGAGCAGCCTTTGCCTGTATTCTAAATAAAATGAGTTCAAACAATTAAAGAACAGAGGCAAAGTTAAGTATCTATAACCTTGCCCAACTCTTCTGAATATTATAAATACATTAGAACTGTGAATTAGAAGCAGTACTAAGGCACCAACTTATTTTCAAGTGTTTAGCTAGAGCTTTAACTTCCACTATGAACTCAAGATTAACCATGACCTGTTCATAGTTAGGTCTCACAAAGACTGAAAAATTAACTCTCATTTTTAAAAATGTAAGAGACAGTTATGCACATTTATTGTAAATGTTTTAATATTTTCCAAGTTTAAGCCATTGTAATAAGTGATCAACACACTAAAATTAGTATCAAAAAGATATCCTTAGCCATCACCATAAATATACCAGCAATTTTAATTAATTCACAGTAGCAGATTCATGGGTTTGCTTTTCACAATAAGTCAAAATATACAGGAAAGGTATCTCAGTTCACCTAAAAAAACTGTTAGCAGCAAGCAGTACAATTAAGTCAACTGTATTGTAAAAAGACCATCGTATCAGCATAAGGAAGCGGTAATTACATATTTTCACTTTTGTTAGATATTCAGGATTTTTTTACCGTTCAAACAAAAGCACTTAATATCACACATACAAGTTTTGCATATTCAAAACACAGAAAATACAAGTCCTTCATTGATCTGTCTTCACAAAATAGAAAATCCACCTCTTTCAAGGATGCCATGTGAATAATAAGGTCTAAGCAAGAGAAGAAATGCAGACGCTTGCTCTTCAGCCCAAATTCAGATGCCCTCCAAACAGTGTGAAACTAACGGTTTTTCATCCAGCTCTGCGAAAGAAGCAGCATTCTAGTGACGGGGTCGAACCCCACTACTCATCGCAGTGGCCAAGGCTAGACTCCTTCTGCAGAAGTAGGAGGAGAAGGAATTGTTGCCACCTCAGCAGCATGCAATCCCAGGAAAACAAAGGGGATTCCCATTGTCATTGTCTTCATCTGCAGCTGATCATCACCAGCACTAGCAAGGCAGTAGCTTGCGCAGTTATCTCCACAGCGGGCAATGTCACAACCCGACCAACAGCACAAACTACTACCTCAGCCAGGGCCCTGGTGCACCCGACCCCTCTGAAGGGGGCAAACAAGTAGACAGACAACACGGCAACGATAAATGAAATCAGAGGGAAAAACAGCAGAAAGATAAAAGGGCTCTGGGGTCTTTTGATGATCCTCTTGTCTCCTTTATCTGCTGCAGACATCAACCAGACTCCTCTCGCCTGACTGTGAAAAGCAAAGGGAAACCCCGCCCAGCTCCCTCCCCAGCTTTGCTCTTTTCCTTGCATGACCTGAAACCGACGCGAAGAGCTTCATTTATCAGATACATTACAGACCCCAGCTGGTACAGTAAAGATCATGTTTAATTTCAAACAGCCACCGTTCCGCAAGCCTATAGCGGATGGGGCGGGAGGGGAAGGAGGGAGGGAGGGAAGAAAGGAGAGAAACGGGGTGGGGGGAAAAAGAAACACAGCAGACAGACCCCCCCACCCGACCCCATCAACACACACACACACACACACACCCCGACCCCCCCAGCCCGCTTCAGCCGCCCCCCTCGCCCACCCTCCGCAGGAGCCGCGGCCGCACAGGACCTGCCGCGCCGCCCCTCCCTGCAGCACGGCGGCCCCGCCAGCGCCGGCCGCGGGCAGCCCGCGGGGGAAGGGGGCGCGGGCGGAGAGGCAGCCGCCGCCAGCCCGCCGCTGACCTCCCGCCGCCCCCACCCGCCGGGCCCCGGCAGGCCGGTCCGCCCGCTCCCCGGAGAAAGCGGAGGCGATGGGCCGGGGCGTTCCGGACCCAGCCCCGCTCGCCCGAGGACGCGTCGGGCTGCCGGCCGGGGCGTAGGGGCCGGGGGTAACCCCCGCCCCAGCGGGAAGCCCCCACCCCCCCTCCCGGCGGGGAGGAAGGAGCCGAGACCTCGGGCGAGGACACCCGGAGGGTCGGGGAGGGGGAAGCGCTCGCCTTGCCGAGGCCGCAGACAAAGAAGGCGACGGGCGGGCGCTGCGGCCCCGCTCCCGCCGCGGCTCCGTCCCTCGCCGCCGCCGCCGCCGCCGCCTGTGTGTCCGGCTGAACCATAGAGATCATTTAAGGCGGGGGGAGAGAGGGGCTCATCCGCTGCCCACGTGACTGGACATGTCACTCAACCGGCCGGCGCCATCTTGAAGAGGGAGGGGGAACGCTGCCCCCAGCTAGTATTCAAGATGGCGCGGGACGGCGGGAGGGCACTATTCAGAGAGAAGCGCTGCGCCAGAGCGCTGCGGCTCTCCCTTCGATTCCCGCCGGACTGCGCAGGAGGGTGTTACGCTTGTCCGGGGGGATGCCGGGAGGGGGAGAATCTCCCGCTCTCGATCCGGGACTCCCCAACAGCCGCGGGAAACGCCGCGGCTGGAGCGGGGCCCACGGGAAGTGTAGGCGGGCTGAGGGGGAGCAGGCGCCCTTACACTGGGGCTTTTTCACTAGAATCGCGCTCTGAGAGAAGCGCACCGCCAGGGCCGGGCTTTCTGGCCCTTCAACGCTGTGGGTGGCGGGGCAGGGCAGGTTCCGCCGCCCCGGAGCCGCGGCCGGCCGGGCCGAAGAAGGCGCGTAAAGCTGCAGGGTGGCACTAAAATGTTGTACTTGCTGGTTACGTGTGGTTTTCAGTCACAGGAGTAGAGAGGCAACTCGCAGCAGCTCTGGTGCTGGTGCAACGCGACGGTCTCCGGGCGAAGGCGGGACACCGCGGCCGGGCTCGGGGGCCCGCGGCACAGCTAACGCGTCTCCTTTCCGCTAGGCAAAGGGGGCTCTGGGCTTTAACTTTTAAAATAAATCAGGTTTGCACTCTAAAGCTTTTTTTTTTTTTTTAATACAATTAGAAAACTTGGAAGCTCTTATATTTCTAAATGGAGATAGACCCCAGGGCGATCACTGCATGCCAGAAACTGACCTCAAAGACTCTCAACCTCTACAAAAGTTACTAACATTTTTACCATTCGTTTTGGCCTTCACCACTAACACATCTTATGAAAAAATCTATTGAAAAAACAGCTATCAATACACAAGGGGAAATAGGCTGCAAGAGTTAAAAAAAAAAGAGTCTAATTCAGGTTGCAAATTAACATCAGTGATGCAGAATATGGCAATAACCCACCTTGCAGCCAGACCTTAAATGAAACACAGCTTTGCACTGGAAGCTGCAATGCTACAATCTACAACATCGGTTCAGAATAAAATGCAATGCCTTTAGTAACAACTTGCAACAAATGTATAGTTGAGAAAGTCAGGCTAGAAAGCAGCTAAAACATTGCCACCTTAAAGAAAAGACCAAAGATCAAACTACTTCATGATTGTGCAGCTTCCTGCTTTTAAAGTTGCTACCTATATTAGGCACCAAGGGGGAATTACATCACCGATTGCTTGTTTAACAGACATTTAAACCAGTGACATTCTGTCAGAGAAAACACGCCAAGGGTTTCTGTATGCTTAAACTACGTATGTTCTTGATATTGACTGACAACATTCTACTGCTGAGAAAATGGAAGCATCCAGTAACTTTGTAACTGGTTCTGGAAGGGACTGATTGACCTCCTTCAGGCCACTTTCAATTCCTGTTTTCCTCAGTAAAGCTGTGTAATACTATTTCTCATAGGGACAGTAAGACTTAATTGTTCTGCTTTTTGAGGTCAGCTCAGGAGAGGCAAAAGTATTACAGTGAGATGGATGCGCCAAGGCAATGTATGCAATTTGGTGTACAGATAAAAACTCAATTCTGAGAAAAAAAACACAATCTAAAATCAGGAAAGTTCAAGTGTTTAATAAAATAAAATAATAATAAAAAAAGCAAAAGCTAGATATTTTCACACCCTTTTTCCTATCATTTTTTTTCCAGACATTTAAACTATGACTATATTACAAAAAAGTACTGATAGTGGAAAAAATAATTCTTAGTCAGAATATTAAACTTTTTAGCTAATTCGAAGTTAATTTTTACCGTTTTTTTTCTTCCAGTGTGCTCCCTTCCATTCTAAAGCCATTTCAACTATATAATGTAAAGCAACTTTTACACATTTCATGTCTCAATGACTTGTTTTCCTCAATTAAGGTCTCTTTTATATCCATTACTTAGACTGAAATCCATCTTAACATCACGAGTACATTTAGTTTCTCGGACAAGGAATTTGCAATTTCTATATGAGGAAAATCAGCACTTCTGGGAGAAAGTAAAGTGTAAATTTAAACCACATAATTGAGATAAATTTAATTACTTATAAGAACAGGCAGATAAATAACAGTAGAATACTGCTTCCTCTTGGAAGTTTGGTAAGTTTATTACTTGAAACATTTTGTAGTCTTTCCTGTACAGGCAGAAATTGTTATTTTTAAATTGTTATGTCACTGAAACTAATGGCAGGTATTCAACATACATCACAATTTATTATATAGCAAATCAAAACATCTACACTGATATTTTCTTTTTAGATTTGCATTTGTCTAAAAACTAGAAGTCCAAGAAGCTGTTAAAGTAGATCCTGGAAAGCAAGGAAAAAGGAACTAAAAGGCTAGAAATTATGCATGGCTGCAGATGGATGCAAGTACTAACCCGCAAGCTTCCGGAGCCTAATGTTTGTTGGAGCCTTGTTGATTCCCTCACGCTGTCCCATACCCGGTAATGCACAGTTCTGAAAGATTTTGAGGACTGGTGCCGCCCTTGGTTACCTTCAGTAATTCAAGCTGTGCTTACTGTGAATGTGAATGTACAACTTGACTTTCAAAGAAGTCAAGCTTCCTAGCAAATGGTTTCTCTTTTTCCTCAGACATGAGAAATTCAAATGACAGAAATAAGCATTCAGGCACTAAGTTATAGGTATCAGAAGCAACTGTAATCTTGCGGACCTGAAACAACTGCGTAGAAAGCAGCAGTTAAATGCTATTATAAAAAAACCAAACAGAACAATTATCTGATGAATGTTCAAAAGTGTAGCAGGACTGGAAATTTTTAGTTCAGTTTACTGAGTTCATGAAGACAATAATGTCATGTACTTGTGCAAATTGGGAAACCCGTGAAAAACCAAGGCAGGTCAGTAGCAAGGAGAATTTAAGGTTCAAAAAGAGCTCTGCCTTCTACACTGACAGTGAATGTTGAGCTCCTAAGTCTTCATCTAAGTATATAAACCAATGCTATGAGTACAAGGAAGTCATAGCATGTTGTCCCTTGCAGAGGCAGGATAAACAACAAATGAAAACTTGAATACAATCTCGATGGGGGGGGGGGGAAGAAAAAAAACCAGCCAAGCCTCATAGTAGGCCCTGCAAAGGACATGTAAAAAACCCCCAAAGCAAACAAAAAACCACAAAGGAAATGCTCTTAGGGGAGCTCAAAGAAACCCTATAGCACCATAAACACATTGCGATAGCAAAGTCAGTTGCATGTACTGTAGCTGGCCGAGCCACTGACTGAGATTCATCTTCTCCATTTTGAGATGTCTGAAGTAATCTGAAAAACACCCCACCCACCACAAAACACCAGATGCCCAAGCCTGAATTAGTCGTCCTATGCTCCTGAAGCAGGGACCGGCACTTCCACATAGCGACTGAGGTGACCTCCTTTAGGATGGAACCGATGCCCTGGTAGGCCTGCCTATTTGTCTTCCCTGACTACAAACAAAAGCCAGGACAGCTAATCTCAGAGCAGACCTCAAAAGTTCAGTTACCCAAGAGGAATCCAACTTGTGCCTCTCCAAGCAAATGCTCCATACTGCCTGTCATTAAGTATGATCAAAGGATGAACGGTTTCTGTCAAAAGTGACTTGTTTTTAATAATGATTTAAATAAGCTGAGAACTATGCTTTAAGCCTTATTTTGCACCTGTATTTATCTCTCCTAAAATACTGGGTTTTATTATTGCATTAGCGATTAATTAAATGTTTGTTTGCAATTAAATATAGTCATTGCACTAAGATTGGCAACCTTTTATAATTAGGGAATACATCTTATATACTTAATTCTACAGCTTATTAGATGCTAAATGGTTACATTTTATTTTATCAGAAAATGGTTGAGTACATTTTTTCTTGATTATTTAACACTTCATTGGTTTTGCATAGAGCCCTATCTGGAGGCAAAGTAGAATAATATGAAAAATGGCATTCAAAATAGTTCTTAGATTGATCTGTTTTAAATCTACAGGACACATGCATGAAATACATCTTGTTAATAAAGAGGATAGAACTGATTTGTTTCTAGCTGGCACTACCTTCAGCTTTTAGAGACAGTAGATTTTTACCTTCACAGATCTACGAATGGAAGGGGAAAAAACCCACAAGCTTTTGCCATTCCCAATCTGTTTCCAAGTTAGAACTAGTTGTTTAAATTGAGCTAGTTAAAGTTAAACTGAACTCCAAGAAGCAGCTATAGCTGTCAGACTGTGGTTTAGCACTTCAAAGACTTGCTTCCTGATTCTTACTCTGTAAAGAGGAAGGGTTTTGTGCAACTCCATTCATCAATTCAGTGCATTCTCTTTAAGACTTTGGCATCACGTAGCTGCCTTTTTCTTCCCCCCTCCCCCAACCCCGAGATTTTAAGAGATTATAGCGCATACAGCTATAATAGAGGTTACTGATTTAATATTTTGAGAGAAAGTATTTAATTTAAATCAGTCTTTCAAAAAAAAATTGTTTTTCCTCATTTGTTCTAGGGTAGTACTATGTGCAGACTCTGGGCTCATTTTAGAGGTAAGGTAGTAGTACCACGTTGTGCTACACCACCAAGCTCTGAGGCACGAACATGTTCAGTAAGTAGATCTGCAAGTATTAGTTGTGATGTACTCCAGAAACCAGTTCTTTGTCCACACACTTCAGCAGTACTATCCTGTCACCTTCCATGTTTTCTCATGAGAGAGGCTGATCAAAACCAGACTACTCTCTGTGCTTTTTAAAGGTCCTCTGTTGGTGGCAATCCAGTTTTGGCTGCCATTTTTCTGTGGAGCCTCTCAGTCCCTGCCCTCGTGACCAGGCATTAGTCTGTGATGTGATGGGGGAAAGAAGTGAGAGTCTTCTGGCGTGGACGCCAGAAACATAAGGAATTCCTTGGCAACTTCAGTATTATTTCCAAGTAAGAAATGGTTAAACATTCAAAAAAAACCAGACCAGACAATGTCAATTTTCAAGTTTTGAAGTCTCTCATCTACATGAGCCTCTACAGTCTTGAGGTTGTCAACTTGGAAAAACCACTGGTCATGGAGACTTCTGCCAAGTATAAGGCAGATATTCTGTACACAAAGAGCAGCAGTTCTGATTCCAGTCTGAAGGTCAGGGTCTTCAATAATAAAACTGTGAAGATGCCAAACAGATACCTGACTTGCAAGGGATTTTCTTTCTTATTTATCTATTGGCAATCCCTTCTGAAAACAACAGACCAAAAACCCCTCAACAGCATTAGACTGACAGGCAGTATGGGCTGAGGCCTTTGAGTATGTTTCAGCACTGCAGTATTTTTGATTGAAGAAAAAGGTGGTACCTGTACTTAACTCATCCCTTCCGTAAGGAACATGCTTCAGGTGAAAAGAGGATTACACTTCTGACAAATGAGACTCCTTAAGAAATTCTCTGGATCACCAGTGGGAAAAAATGTGTTAATATGGAGCGGAAAGCATATCATACTGATTTTAAAAATAAGCTTATCTGAGAACTTCTCTAAACACAGGTTACAAAGTAAATTTGAGCAATGAATACTCTCATCTCTTGCTAACAAAATGCTGCAGTTAGTACAGTAAACACATAGCTATCTTATCCTTTTTATCAGATCTGTTTCATAATCAAGACACACATACTTAAATAAACTCAGAAATGGATCAGGTTTTTTAGCATGTTACTCTCTAGCTGATAGGACACAAGGACCATTACATTCTGAATCGGGAAAGTGGATAGTAACTAATGCATTGTAATTCTTCTATTTGATGCATTCCACAATGCAACACAAAACCCTGTTTTGTTGGTAATACTACTCAGTACTATTTTTATCACAAGAATTCCATCCTATCTTTAATACACACCTTATTTCTTTAAAAACAACACACATTATTTGAAGAAATCTTTTAAAACAGTGTGAGCAGAGATCAGGTGTTTGATGCACAACTGAAAAATGCAGATTTATTTTTTTAAATAAAGTTTTGACCGGATAGCTTAAAGACAACTACACAATCATTGTATAGATTAAATGTTATAATAGCAAATTATGGATTATGAGCAGAAATGTATCAGTTGCAAAAGTTTATATAAAAATTTTTAATTACTTAGAAGACATTAAAGCTTGGTTTATATTTCTATTATCAGAAACTGTTGCAAAACATGTTTTCAGATCTAGTTCTTGATGGTGTTAATGACAGCTGTTTGCACTGATAGCAGCCTTAACACTGGAGCAATTTTCTAAGGAAAACCATCAAAACTTTTGAAATTCAAGTCTCCTATTCAAGAAACCTGGCAAAATTAAATGAAAAAATCTAGCTGCTGCTTAACAGCAGCATCTTACAGTCATCTTGATGAACTGCATCCTGTTTTTTGGGAAACCATTTCGCCAGTTGAGATGTGGAGTTACAATCCTGTTTTGTAACATACTTGTAATACATCTGTCAATTTGCTACTGATTTAGTAAGTACCATCTTTTATCCTTATATTGTATTCAGAGAAGCTACATGTAGAATCCCAACCTGCACATTCTAACCCTGATCAATTAATACTTGCTTTGAGGGTCTTGTCTGCTTGGCTAGACTTTGTTTCCTTGTTTTTTTATTGGTACTTACGAAAAAGTCATGTGAAACATTTAGCAACTAGTTCTTATCCCCATTCACAAGATCTGTCACTTTTTCACAGAAAGAAATTAGACTGGGTTTATGTGACTTGATCATAGCAAATACTTGTCAGCTGTTATGCATGTCATGGATATCTTGCTGATGCCAATAGCAGATCTTAATTTTTACTTGTCAGGAAAAAAAGACTTAACGTCAGGCCAGTTGAGCTATAATTTCTATCTTCTTCTCCATTTTATCCTTAAAAAAAGATAAAGCAATGTTTTTTGCTTTTTTCAGTCATCTGGTACTCCTTGTTTTACATTAATTTTCAAAGATGATCTTAAAAATGCTGAAGTTCCTTAGATCAGTTCTTTAAATATCAGGAAGAAATTCTTCAGGTCCAGTTGATTTGACAACATATAACTATTTTCTGTTCCATTCTCCTTTTTCTAGGTAAGCTTCTTCAATCTTTATCACTTGCATCAATTGTACAAGTAATACACTGGCAGTTATTTTTGACTTTTTGGACCAGTCATCTATAACAAACTACAACAAACAAAAAAATTCAAACTGCAAATCTGAACCAAACACGCAATCACTTGTGTCAACAGCCATCTTTTTCAGAGTAGTCTGCACTTCTGTTAGCACAAATCTTTCACTACTTACGTATTTATTCTCTTTCAGTTGACAGTTGTATCTCATCTACTTTCATCCCTATCTGTTAACACTGTTCTTCAGTGGTATCTGAATTTCCACTTTCCAGAGGCCTCCCCTCCTCGTGTTTGAAGTCAATGAAATTTCTTGTTTAACTGAACTGGTCTATTATTACAGTTGGTCTCTTTCTCCTGCACTGGGATACACTTTCAGTCATGACCTTCCCATCTCCAAAGAACTGTGTTATCTCCTCAGTTCTTCTCTCACCTCAGACTTTCCTTCTGTGAGATCTTACCTATGAATTTTCTGTGGTCTGCCTTCTTGAAGTCCAGTAATTTTTATTCTGATGTTCTCTCTCCACCCTAAGAATCATGAATATTTAATTTCACTACCTTTCTTACACAAGTTGTCTTAAACCATCTGATTTTTTTCCTCACTTGCTGCTGTTGTAGTTATTCTCGATCCCAGCAGCTGGTTCCTAGAGGGTGTAACATTGTCTGTCCTAAATTAGATTGATGCTTTGCAAATGACATAAATCTTAACACTACAACTCAGCTATGAAACAAGACTTACATTTGACGAGTTCTTAAAATGTGATGCCACCTTCATGTGAGGAAAGTATTCTTATCCAGAAAGCATGCTTATATGCTGGTGCACAGGTCCTACTGAGGCTCTCTGTTTGAGAAGCTCTTTCCTGAGACTTGAGATAAACTAAACGCTGCACAGACCTTACTCACTAAATTTATTCATAATCTGCAGCCAGGAAAAACTTTCCATATCCTGTTAGCCTTGTAGCAGTTATTTAGGAAGCTGCAGGAATCAGTGAGGCCTCCAACAGTTTACATCCCTACCTAAGCATTTTTACCTAAAGATTACAGAGATGAAAATACTGAAACTAACCTGCATGTGCAAACACCAATCATTAAAAAAGGATAGGTTTTTTGTACCAACCAGGCTCGTAATGAGCACTATAGATTATCTTAGAATATTTTATCGACAAAACTGGAAGACATCTGTCAGAATTCTTAAAGCGATACAATCTCTTGCCCTAACCTAAATGGGTAAGAAAAATGTTATTCGTTGGTACCACAAAAGCCACATTTTCATAGCTGATTCCTTCACAATACCATACACATAGTATGCACATGTACACAGACTATAACGTTTTATGATACTCCCCTTCCCTGTTGAAAGGTGACATAGAGAACAATAACAGAATGAAAGATCCAAATAGATGGACAGAAAATGCACATAGAATATTTTATTTACTGAAAGTTCTGCATCCCTGGAAATGAGGGGCATTTCTGCAAATGATAACTTCTATTGCAAATTTGTTTGAGAAAAGCCATTCTCATATATTCAAAATTTTTTACTGTCAGCTTATCAGGTTCCTTTCCAGGAGCAGAGCTGGGCTCTTGGACAGAGCCTGGAAACTCGTGAGCATTGCATTATATTAGCCCAAGTTTAGATCCCTCAGGTTCTGATCCTTTAATTTTAGTTGCGTTGCTTTTTTCATTAATTATTTTTAAGTTAAATTTTTAATAAAACACTGCAGCTTTAGTAAAGCAGTTTTAATTATTGTTTCCCAAAGAACAACCATATCTATATACAACCAACTTTCAGCATTCCCTGTAACAAGGCTGCTTCAAAACCTGGCTTTTTACATTGGTAACACTCAGTAGTAACAGCCAAGCTCTTAATCAAATGTTTCTAATGAACAGTAGATGTGAAAATAAACCTAAAAGACCCCACTGGAATGAAAACAACACACATTTTCAAAACTGTTTTCTACCATGGAAAATTACTATATTAATCCTTAAGTGATTTCCAAGGACAGAAAAAGGAAATAATTATTTTATGCCCCTTGTAGACTTTCTTCTGTAACATACTGCCCGTTCACGTTATATGTACAAAAAGCCACTGCTCAATCATGCAGTTCTGACTCAACTTTAAGATTCGTATGATTCACTTAGCTGTTAAGTTTCACCTACCATATAAAGCTTCCTTCTTCCTGACCATTTTTATATTCATCTAGCAGCAGCTTCCTCTCTCTGCTTTGCATACAATTTCACCATTTGGGGTAAAAGACTTCTGTGTAATTCAAAACCTAAGGAGATCCTTTCTTTGCGCATCCCTGCCATCATCATTATCTCTGTATCTGCAACTAAATGAAACTTAAAGGCTGTAAGAAGCAAAGACATTTTTGAGTTCTATTGTATTTCTTCACACGGAATAAGCAGCCTTGTCTAATACACTTTCCAACATTCAAGAAAGTAATACTGCAACTGTAATATGGTTATATCAGTACTGCAAAACACACATTTATAATTGAAACAAACCTGTGAACCCTAAAGAGTATTTACTCCCCAAATGAAATCTATGTTCTACACAGAGTTCTACATAATTTCTATTGGGCTAGTACTTGTCTTGATATGCAGAATACTGTCTAGGCAAATAGGGTCTGCCCCCAAAACTCAGATGTGAAGAAAAGCACACAGAGAAAAGTCTTGTCAGAAAATCAGGGTGGAAAATCCAGGGAGAAAGAACGAACATTGATGTATCTGAGTATTCCTCAACAAACAGTGTCTTAAAGTAACCGATCAGATAGAAAACCAGTAACTAATAATGTAGTAAAAGTTAGCAAGCGCTTACAGCTAAGTCACTTAAAGAGATCAGATAAACGCCCACCATGATCAGATTCCTGTCTTAAGCCACACAGTAACTAGTTTGGAGAGAGAGAAAGAAAATAAAATGTCTACCAGATTACTTCTTAGTGGTAAAAGCTCGTCATAGGACTGTTCTGTAGCGCTTAAGCAACATTCATGACTCAGCAGTAACTGGCTGCTTTCTCTCTAAACAAAAAATATGATGGAACACGGATCTCTAAATTTAGCTTAAAAAAAAATCAAGGAGAAAAAAGCAACTCTTTGGTTAGACTGAATTCTTGCTTACATGCACAGCTCATGAAGTCCTCCTGATTTGAAGAGTAAAATGAAGGAACCTCAAAGAAACAATTTTATAGTGCTACGTTTGGAACAACTGAAAATGGTCTCAAAATCCAAAGGAATAGCACATACCCTTTTCAACTGACAGATGATATTCATGCTTCAGTCAGGCTTTTTTTCATTGCTGAAACAGGTGTCAAGCAGTAATAATTCACTCTGCTTCCTCAGTAAATGTTTGTCTTCCACTAGATACCCAGTCATACAGGATAAATAATTGCTACAGGAGCCTTAACTGCTTGCATAAACAAAAATGTAACTTTATGGACCTCATCATTTGCATGGCCCAATGCCTAAATAAAATAGGAATTATGAAGCATTTACTTTTTATTCCACATGATCGTAGAAGATGACTTTATTAACTGTAAACATTGTTAATATTTTTACTTCTTTTATTCCTATATAGTTTATTTCACATATAGCAAATTTCCAAATTACTATTTTCAAGAAAAACAAACTAGAATTTCTGCAGATCTTCTCTTATAGCTACATCTAGATAGACAACATAAAGAACAAGGCTAAATGGTACATAAATTTACAATGCATTTTAAAATTTGTTTAAGGTGAAGGAGAAAACAAAAGAGCTCAGATTAGAGTTGCTAGTTCACATTTTGTTACAGTAAGCAGGGTCTCAACTGAATTTATATGAGTATCAAGGCATATAAAGTGAACTATATATGTAGATCTACATTCTTTTGTCAGAACAAGTAAAACTTCAAAAACACTGAAAGAATGTTGTGAATACAGCAGCATATAAAGGTACTACAGAAGAATGCTTTTGTCTCAACTCCAATATGATATTATTCCAATTTTTTTCTTGCATTATCATGAACTAAAATCAAAACCCAACCAAACAGGAAAAGAAAAGAGGATGACAGCAGAACTTACTGCTATATGTAAGGACACAGCTGGAATATCCTAGCATTGCCATCACGTAATCTGAAACTAACTTCCAAGAATTATGAATACACTCTAAGTTACTAGAGTCTGAGGCTATACGACAAAGGAAATTCCTAAGAATTAGACATGGTAGGCCAGGTCTTTTGGGAGAGTGCTGTTCATTTTTCCCCCCCTTGTAAAGTCAAGCAGTAGAACCTTCATTGCATACAATGAAACATGAATTAAGCTAAGTCACAGCTTCTGAAACGCTGTACAATACATTAAAATTTATCACATTTTTAAAGCACAAAAAGTTACTGGAAGTTATCATCAGACAATGTCTTAACAGTAAATTCTTTTCACCTGTGCAGAAGTTCAACTAACTTTTTCAAAAGTTGTTGTTCTCAAGGCATACAAATATTCTATCAGTATTTTGCTGATAGAAATTAAACTGCGTACATGTACAGATGCAGACCACGTCTGTGCACTAGTCTGGATCCCAGTTTGAACAGAACCTGCATTCTAAGTGCCTTATTTGTAACTTTCTGATATACTCCACTCTAAACAGCCTTACAGGCATGCAGTAGGCTCTGCAGTCAGAATGTGCATGATTCGTGATGCAACTGTGCACAACAATTCCTTCTTTCACTTGTAGAGCTGCCCCTTATTCAGGAGGATTCAAGCTGAAGCTCGTAGAAGATGCCTGTCCACATAGGAAATGAGCAGCAAGCTACAAATTTGAGGTGAACAACTAGTGAAAGACACAAAACTGAACTGTATAGAAAAAGATGAGAAGAAAATATGCTCCCCCCCCCCACCCCCCACCCAACAACAACAGTACTACCCTGAACTTCTAAATGAATTCCTGTGGAATACATTGATAACTAGTACTTGTGTTTGCCATGTGCTGAGGAAAACAAAGGCATTAACCTCACTAAAAATATCTTGCCTGAAGAGTTCAAGGCTGGCTATGAGAAGGTTTGCTGTTTGGCAAGAAGAAACAACTCACAGTGGGTAAAAAACCCGAAGCCTAACATCTGCAGAATACAACGACAAATTACTGAAGTTTCACAGAGGTACCCCTACTTGCCCTTGTAAATAACTAACGGTGGCCATGTATTTCATGCAGCTTAATATCCAGTAACATTCCACGGTTCACCAATAGAACAGGCGGGGAAGCAGGCACATGTACAAGGGAACAAAATGGATGTCCAGATAGATTAGCATCTCTGGTAACAAGCAAATAACTACCGTAGGTTACTTGTAAGAATAAGACTTTATAATGTTCCCAGCTTGAGGCATCTGTTTCTTCTTCTTAATTAGTTACTACGTAATCTTAAATCCTTGTCTACGTTAAGGCAACGGTCATGGCATTGAGACATACAAATTTTCCCAAGTAATCAAAATTCTTGATACGAACCTTCTAAGAATTTGTAAAACCCTTGCATTTTCTCTTTGAATACCCAATCCACATCTTCTTTAAAGTTGGGGAGAAGAAAAAAGGTTGATTGCGGTTACATTCAATCAGCAATTAATGCTTATTTTCCGACTTCCAGCTGCTATATATTTCTATATGATCAGCTGTACCCCTTTTCTAGCTGATTTCAGTGACACAACGCAGACTTCAATCCTGAAAATGCCCAGGTGTTTTACTTTTCATGACTAAACAACCTTACACCCTTGAAAATTACTTGGACATGGGTCTACTTGATAGGTAAAGTTAAATAAATTTCTTCAGAAACAAGATTTGCTCTGCTAGAAACATGCAAAAATGTGAAACATATATTCAAAAATGCTCTTTGCATTAAAGCAGCCCTAAGAATATTTAGCAAAAGGTACAAGTAGAAAAAAAAAAGAAACTGATGCTTCAAGTTGGAAGAAATGCTTGAGTGCCGGACAAGAAGGCACAGTGAAGGGAATAATTCTTATTCACAGGCAAAATTAGTCAATGAAAAGCCTCTTTTCTAAACTAAGTAACTGTTTTTAGTTCTCAAACTATTTATACAAGCAAGCAGTTTGAATATGGTCAAACTCAGCTTGCATGTCTAAAACATGCCTCAAACAGCACAGGTATTATTCATTTTGTAATCAAAAGGAAAGGAAGGAAAGTTAGCTCACCGACAGTTGATTTAAAAACCTTTTGAAGATTTATGTGCATAGGTGGTAAAATAGTCCAAGCTCTAGAGTCAGGAAAGACTTATACACCCCCTTTTTAACATACAGATGAAGCTGAAGATTTATTGAAAAAACAATTAGAAACTGTTAGAAACAAACTCATTCACAGTTTGGTCTGCACACCTCTGTCCAGATATTCTGGTTAAGAAGATATATTGTAAACCAAATTAATACCCTTCTTTCCTGCCTTCCACTTTGTTTCTTTAATGACCTCATAGACCTTGACTTATCTTCCACTAATTAGGAGAACAGTTGCCAGGTTTTCACCTTCGGAGTACAGATAACGGTGTTATCTGTATGTGGGACCCAGTTTTGCAGTATACTGGAAGTGTTCCTCCAAATAAGCTGTTTTGACATAAATTCTAGTAACGAGAAGCATTTGTGTCCTTAATGTAAACGGTGTGTTCTCTAAAAACTACCCATGATTGTCGATTAAGTTCTACGGGACTTTGGTCACAGAGAAATGTGCAAAGCCTTGAAGCCTCTTTAACATTTACTGTATTTTGGAACAGAAAGCTTTTAAAAAGGACCATAAACTGAAGCCGTATGGGGGCACGCCATTCAAATCCATGCTTGTGTAAACATTATTCACACAGGGTATTTCTAACCCTGACCACTTCATCACACCTCCAACTTGAAGCTCCTACAACTTCTACATCTATGCACATGTACCATTCAATGTCAATGTCCCTTTAGCCAGGAAAGTGTAAAGCAAACAGATATAATACCATTTCTTACACATGATAATCTCTTTTAATATCTACAAAAGACTTTAAGGAACAAAAACCTAAAGGTAAGCTCCGAAATTCTGAAATCCATAGAAAGGCACCTGTCTTTTTTTTTTTTTTTTTTTTACATTTGGCCTTTGTGCTTTCACACCACAGGTTAAAAATATGTGAATACAGGTAAAACATTATTGAAATCGTAATTATTAAGAGTTCAAGTGCTAAGTCACAAACTTTAAAAACAATAGTATTAAAAGTGTTTTGCTTTGATTGTGTATTATGTGAAAGTAAAATAAATTCACATGTACTTAATGACAAATTTTACTGCACTTCTAAAGAACTATCTTCAAAAATACACTTTGCATGGTTTCAAATCAGACAGTTTATAATTAAAAGATTAGAACAATTTGTTTGGGTTGAAAAGACATTACAAAACAAAGCACTTAAGATTATTGACCAAAATATTACAGCCAAGTATTTCAGAAATTTGATATCATCTTTCTTGGGTCATGATCCAAAGACTGTGATACTTGCCTATAAGGTCAAAAAAGGCTAACAGCCCTCAAATATGTGTTTTTTTTAAAGCAAGGCTGCAACTACAAAAATGGGTAAGAGTCAAGTAGAACAAACATCTTGAAACAAATTAATATGAAGTGAGGTATGGTAGTGTTGAAGTGCTACAGTGGATTTCTGCATATTCAAACTTACTTCAGGTCAACTACTTTGAAGTTTGAGATCAGTAGACTGCTGACTGCTTGCTGCCATCTTTTGTCGTATGACCCTATGTTAGATGTCCAATAGCCGCAGAGAAGATACATTCAATTAAGCACAAACTAACAACGTGGTCAGATATGAATGAGCATATCTGGCAATTTAGAAGGCAAACTGTAAGTAAAAATGCAAGCATACAACTTATTCATAATAAATACATTTCCAAGCATTTAACATTATCAATATTTTAAAAAGAATTTAAATAATAAATGCAACTATTTTATACAGAACTGTACCATTTATTATACACACAAGTATATCAGTTCCCTTTGTTTACAAAGGCTGGTTACAGATATATGGAATGTTACAGTACCATCTTGCATAAAATTTTAGTACAATTCGTACTTCAAAAAAAGGGTGCAAAACACCAGCCTAATAAATTTGACTGAATTGAAATATTTTTAATTACATCATTAACACATACACAACAAGCTGTACATAAGCCCACTTTTCAATCACCACTTCAAGATACTGTAGCAAGTACATTAGATTATAAATGATTCCAACTATTCAGTTAAATTTATTAAAGGTTTGCACTGCTACTCGCTCTGGAACCTTTGAGATACAGCCTGTACTCATGAATTACTGAGCTCTTGTTAGTACAGTTAAAAGGCAGTCAGCACTGGTTGCCAAAGTACTAGTCACAAGAGATTTCCTCAGAGAAACTTCACCTGGGAACAAACATTTCTGGATACTTCTTTTCCTTCGAGAATACAAAAGAAGTTTTATGGGGTCAAGACTCTCCGTTCTGTACCTTGGATGCTGGTGGATGCATGAAGTCCTTAAAGGGAACCAGTGCCTCTTTCAGAGCTGAGCACACTTCTGAGGATGAGCAGGTGATACATTCTACTAAAGTCGGGTACAAGGCAATAACTTGTGCCCACGTGTTAGCATCAACTGCAATGAAAAAAAACCCCAGACTGAATCACTTACTACTGTCTAAATTCTTACAGCATACTTTTTTTTTTAATACCTGTATAAACAAGAGCACATTCAGGTGCCTAAACATAGGTACCTAGTGCTACACAGACACTATGACACTGTACTCTCTCAGATATGGGGCTCTCAGATATGACGATGTATTTTTGCAGGAGAGCCACACTTTTTTACAGCAGCAGCTGGAAGCCAGATGGTACACCCATGAAATGGTGCTACACACCTGTGTTTCTACATATAAGTCATTCACTATGTTTTCTGGATGAAGAACTGACAAACTGAAGATAATTCTCTCATTAAATCTGTAATGCACATACATTTTCTGCCTGCTTTTCTCAGCTATTGACAGAAAGTTGTATTGGACACATTTCACTTTTGGAAACTTGTCAGCAATGGGGCCTTCTATTAATTTCAAGTCAGTCCAGATTAAAAGAGCTAAGAAAGCAGAGGGAGAAACACTGGACCAAGACACAAAAATATCCATGGTAAAGTTTGTTAGTCCAACAAGTAAAATTAAAGATTGTATCATGAATCTTATTTATTATGCCACTTCCTTATCTCTGTTTTGGCTCTGTTTCAAAAGAGAACAAACTCCTGATTTCAGAAAACATTAATAACCTTCTTAAATAAAATTATTAAGAGCTAGAAGAAGTGGGAATAAAGTGATTCTCTAATTTTTCCAGTGGCTCTCTTCATAAGAAAGTATGCAGGAGGTCTGACAATCAGTACTGTATGAGGCCCAGGTGAAGAATTTCTCTCATGGCAGGAAGAGGGATTTGGGGAACAGTCCAGCTGAGTTGGCTACTCTAGCCCTCCAAGAGAAAGGCCCACCGAAGTTGCACTTCAGTTGTCTTCAATGTTTGCCAAAGTGCTTTATGTATCCTGGCATAGTTCTGTCCTCAGCCTTTTGCCATCAGCCTTGGAAACCACATTATCATAAATCCAGCTGCTCAGTGATGCTGCAAGTGAGGCACTGCCTCTCCAGCAAACCCACTTGCCTGTGTTTTTCTGGAAAGGCTGGTTTGTTTGTTTCAGGATTGGGAAGATTCTTCTGTTCCTCATAATATCAAAAGCAGGGAGGCAGAGGGAAGTGTTGTATATGCAATTCTGTCAGAGTTTCAGAATCAAATACAGCTGGTTTAAACAAGACTCCTAAGTCTTCTGGTGGGAAATCTCTATGCATATAGCAGGGGCAGCTTACAGGAGGAACAGGATGCACAACTATAAATTTATTAATTTTATTTATATATATATATATATATATATATATAATTCAGCCCTTTAAATATACCTGTCAGCCATTTACTTGGGGATCAATAAGCTAAGACAGCTTTTTCAATACGGAGGACAGGTGGTACTAGAGCAGAAGGACAGGGAAAGCAAGACTGCAAGTTTAAGTACACAGCAGCCTGCCCATGTGTTTAACTTGTACACCCCTTTAATTGCACTGCAGGGTCTAGCAAAACTACATATACTTAAGAATCCTACTAACATTTTATGGAATGGTTTTTGTTTGTTTTTAGAAGATACTAAGCTCGCTCTAATAAAAGACACCATCAATTGAAGCCCCCTATTTTATCAAGCCTATCTTAGGATCTTACACTTCTAGGTCTACTGGAAAAACTCTGTGGTTTTTTTTTTTTTGTCTACCTGCCACCTACATATACACGGAATTACCCAATACTGAATTTTACAAATTACACTTTTTTTTCAAATTTATGTGAAAATTACTATATGAAAGAATAAAGATGTATTTGTAGAAGATACAATGTTATCTTGTTTAGAACTATGTTGTTTAACAATAACTTACCATTTTCAGGTTGAGTTTTTTTAAGTGAATCTATGAGAGTACTGACAGCTTTTAAAACAAATATGATTTCTGTTACTTGTTGCCTAGAAAGGAAAAAGCACAAACAGTCAACTACTCATTTTTGGTTCAAGAATATAAGCTTTTCTATGAAACTTACACAACACTAAAAAACATAGGTAATTGAAACAGCTGCAATGAAGCCTACCAAAAAAAAAAAGGATATTTAGAGATTAAGGTTATAATTAGTCTTTAATGTTCCCACCAGCATTGCTGCTGTCTCAGCTAGGATAGCTTTAAATGTCACACTGGAAACACTTAACGGCACACACATCTCAGTCTGAAAATACTCATGTACATGATTAACTGTAACATGAAAATAATCAGTTCCATCATTCATGATCAAAACCTTCAAAAGTTAACTGAAATTTAAATAAGCTCCCATTTTAAAGAATTTCCTGGTACTTCAGTCAGTTTTTCTGTTTCAAGAACAAGTACTTGAGTCATGATTCACAACATTGCTGTTTGGATATTTTCTCTTATTTTTGAGGTCACTCCACCTCTCAATTTAGAAACTATATATAGCTCTATTGGGAATAAAGAGAAATCAGATTTCAGAATTATTATGTTGTAGGTATCAGAACCATTGTTTCAATAACTGAAACTATTAGTTTCTAAATCATATTCCTACTGTCTGTGTAACCGCACCAAATGTGACCCATTATTATTCAAAGCCTTTTCAACAAAAAATTGGTATAAACATTTTCTTTGAAATGTCTTCTCCAGAAATATTTCCCTGTCTTTAGATTTCACCCCCACACACTATTTTTTTAAGGATTGAGTGATATTTTGAATGAAACCTTCTCAGAGTACTGGTAATATCTTTCATTTCCTAAAGACAATGTACGTACCGTGGAAGAGGACATTTGCCACTCAATCTCTCATCTTCTATGTAGCGATGCAATACATCCTGTGACCTTTTCAAGAGCACAGAAAGTGCCATTCTAGAGATGTAGCCTTCCTGAGGAGTTGTGACTTTATTACTGAATGAAAACTGGAGCAGTGTTTCAAAACACACCTTAGAAAATTCCTCTCTCATTCGAATATCTATTTCAGCTTCTGTCAAAGTAAAATGTCACATTTAATTGTGCAGTGTGCATGCCAATATACTAAATGTTGCATTTCAATCACGTTATTATATTTTGCAAAAAGGTTATCACTCTTGTAGTATTAAAAAACATCACTAGTGATAAGAACAATTATTAAGAATACATTTGAAGAAAAAGTGACTGTGCAACAATCACAACAGTTCTAAAAAGACAGAATACGCAACACATTCAGTAACATGTCACCTACTTGACATTGCTTTAATAAAAAAATTATGAAATCAATTAAAAAAACCCAGCAACCCCAGTTCTACACCATAAGTACTAATAACTTGGTACTGTATAATCCAAATACTTTTCTCTGTCATGGCTTATGTCCATTTTTTTCATCTTTCCCAAAAAACTATAAATGCTTTCCTCTTAACAGCAGAGAAGGCATCTGGTTAGCTACACCATGTAGTTATGCTAAGGTCATTTAATTTTTAAGAACATGGTATTATGTCTGTCTTACAATTTTCTGAAATTATTGTTAGAAATATTTCAGCTGGCACAATGCAAAACAAACTACGTAAAAAGTATAAAGTAACAAAACTACGCTATTATATATGATACTGACTAAGAAGTAAGGAAATAATTTTAAAAAAAAAATCACAAGGAATGCTCAGCAACTTCCATGAAATAAAATATAATCTATAAAAACAAGCTGGATAGCAAACAGTCTATACTGAATACATGCCATGGAACTTCAAGTCTTTATCAGAACAAGTACTCAACATTTTCACTACTTTCTAGTAGATTTAAACACTGCTATCTTTTGTCATTCAGGTACCATACCTGTGAAGGAGGATGACTGAGAATGTATTGAGCCTTTATTAAGCATCGTCATTATTTGACCAACAAATTCCTTAGGAATAAAATTAGCATATGGCAGTATCTCTGTGCTGATAAGCTGCACCACCTAAAATAAATTGAATATATTTATATTGGTGTTCTGGATATTAAAGTAGTAATTCTAGCACGAAGAAGACAGAAACATTAAACGAAGAGACATATCTAATGAAACTTCACAAAATATTCCAATGCTAACTTTTACAATTTGCAGATATGTCCAAGAATTGCCATCTTGCATGTAACGTTAAACTTTAAATAATAACAAGTTTTTCCCTCCACTTTTGTCGGAGTCTGAAGCAGTTACCAGTCATATTTCACTGACATTTGAAGTATATTCTTCAAATGGAATTTATGGTTTTGAAAAGAGAAGATCCAATATTAGGAGTCTTTCTCTACTTCCACTCAATTCCATATCCTCCCTATGACATTAACAAATATATCATATGCTTACAATGAGACATCTGCAAAGCAGAACAAGCGAGTTAATTATCTAAACGAGCTTAAGGCAAAGAACATTAACTGAAATGCTTTCTATCCTTGGGTTTGATGCTCCTGCTTAGGAACAAAGTGGGTTTAGATCTCCATAAATTAAGGCATTAGACCTCAAGAGTACTGCTCACTGCAGGCAGAACCACTCCCACTTTTCATCCAGAAATCTCTGTATGCCAGCTGCCACTCTGGAGAGATGACAGGTGATCAAACCCACAGATACTGCCATATCTTCTCTGCAAGCCCTTCTACTTTGTACCCTTAATCCCTGGGCTGCCACACCTCGCTGTGCTGGAGTGAAAGGGGACAAGCCCCTCTTCATGCCAAGTACCATGTTCTCTTTAATTTTCTTCGGTGTTATCCAACCGAACATGCCCTCTTTTACAATTACAGCTGTCTCTGTACTGCACAAACAAGACATTTCTTCATTTATGCACAAGCTTTTCAGTAGTGAGAACACATCTGGAGGGCAACAATGTCACTGTTGGCTGAATACCCCGCCTCAACATGGAAAGCACTCACTTCATGTTTAACTGTCAGCTTCCTCCATGTATACAATTACCTGTGTAATTGCTTGGCAATAACATACTAAATAAGAAACATTGTGGTTTCGCCACTTTACGCTGTTTTGAACTTCAGAGTTTTTGGCATGCCCCTTCCTACTTTCTGCATAACTCTGAAGCAGCCAAATTCTGAGCCTATGCTTTTCAAAGAGGGAAATGGTATCACAGGAAAAATAATGAATGGGTAACTTCTCAAAAAATTATTTCAGAACCAAATGCAATCTGTGAATGTCACCATCTCGTTACGTTTGACAATATATTTGTTACAGTCTCCTTACCTCAACATCAATACTCTCATTCTTCTGAAATTCTTGAATTGAAAGATTATCAGGAGGTGTACTAAAAATAAACATGCTATGTTATACTTTTAAATTCACAACGTTTAAGGAGATAAGTCTGGGGAAATGCATTACATTTAAAGTTAATACATGCATCAAGTTGGTACTGTTATATGGCAATGTTATGAATATCTTATGAATAATGATGATAAAAATGATTCAAAAGATACAAGTAGTAAAACACTAAAACTGAAGAGTTACAACTGACGGACCAGATTAAGGACTTGCACCACCAACACCATTTTTCATATGCATCTCAAAGCAAACTCTCATATGTGCAAAAGTCACTGTATCTGTTAAGATGAGTCTGTGAAGGTATGATCAGGGGATCAGTTTTTTACATTGTACTTTTTCTCTCACTACGCAAGATAAAGAGACTTTTGAGTACATCTAAAAAATTACATTTTCTTCTGCATTAATGAAACACACTTTTCATTAATGGGACATTATTTTTCCTTGATAACTGAAATTATATATTTGTTCTCATTCTTAACAAATTTTATGAAGAGACAAACTCATTTTACAAACAATAATTTTGAAGAAATTCAGAACTTTCTGCAGTTCTTCCATTGTATATAAAAATTACTTACAGATGAAATGTCCAGAAATTATTCAACCATGACAATTACCCAATACTTTACAACATCCTACCTTACCTGCTTGTAAATTTGGAAATCTTGTACCATTTAATTGCAAATTTTATGCCAGCCATCTGTCATGCAGTCTTCTGTGGCGAAATTTTATCTCATTTATTACATCCTTCCCTGTACACACTGGACTACCCATTCAGCAAATTCAAATTCCTTTCCTTTGCTGGATTATGCTTCTGCTGAGTTATTGGGTGAAGTTCCTCAGCAGGACAGAAAAAGGCCTCCTACTCAAGACAGCAATCAACTACTTCAGCTGATGTACTGACATCAGTGTTTTAGTCTGTATCAGACATGGGCTTTTCAAATTAAACTTTTAGACATCCCCGTTTATAAACCTTGGTTCACATCTGACCTTAGAGTGCATAGAACTGGATTCATTTTTGATGAAACTAAATTTAAAAATGTATTCTAAACTCTCGCACATGCTTGCATGACAGGAAGCCAGACTAGAGCTACTCTGAAATAAAATATCTCAAGTGAGCACTCTGTGGGTGATGGATCCTTATCATGAACTGTTTTGCTTTACAGATCTGCTCCTACTGCACTTTGCAGGCTGGGAAATCAAAGGTACTTCACAAAATAGATAAACTCCAAAATACTTTGTTTATAATCCCATAATCACAGATCGCTTGCTAAAATCTACACAGATTCAACATACAGTTAGTGAAATTACTAGAAGAAAAACAGACTATAAGCCAATGACAACCCGTGGTATAAGAGCTTTCTGAGTTACGTAAATTGGGAGGCTGAAGGATTGTATCATGAAAGTATTATGTGGTCACCCTGCACTCTTCCTTAGGCATCCCACTAATCCAACAGAAGCAGCAAATAGGCCTACATATGTGTCTGTTCTGACCAAGTTACACTGCCCTCGTTTTTCTGACATAGACCAGAAGTCAGAATCCTCACGCCTATGTCTCTCTGAAATATAAAGACAGTTGCAAAACCCACTGGAATGTGGGTTCAGTTTCTCCACAGTGTGTCATGTGCACTGATGGTAAGAAGTTAGTGCATGCAGCTAATGGAATAACCAGTAGCATTAACAACAACAATTAGAGTCAAGGCACTATAAAAGGTCAATTTAATTTCGTATCTCAAATTCTCTCCTTCTTCCATAATTCTACATTTTGCCTTTTTAAAAGAATTATACAACATCTTCAAGCTGTGGAACAGTTTGGAAATTTCACCATTTCAAAAGAACAGTTAGAAATATTGGAATTAAGATTGTCTGTGGTACTTCAACTTGCTGCTACTGTGTATGCTTGTGTGTCACGATGCATCTTACATTAGATGATGCTCCCCTCCCCGGCCCTGAGAAATCACCTGATTAAGTATACAAGATAGTCACTACTGAGAAGGAAGGAAAATGCTAGGGTCAATCTGCCACAACATTCCCTGCCTAATTTATGGCAGAATAAGCAGATGCAAGGAAAACAGCGCTCTGGACTGAACAAAGAACGAAGCTGTTCTGTAAGCAGAGGAATTGGTGCGGTACTGTAGTGTCAAGCAGACTGGCATCCTTTGGCGTATTTCCTAACTCCGTCCCCAGCCCCCAGCTTTTCCTCCACCTCATATCCCTCCCCAGGAAAAAAAAGACATGTGGTGCGTACTTCAGAGCAAAGCACGTGCTCACTGGCAAGGCAGCTGCCAAATATGCAATTGTGGACCTGTGCCAGCCTTGTCCTCACAAGGGTACTTGTCTGGGCCTGTCTTCTCCATCCCATTGCCAACTATAATGAAAGGTTTAAGAACTTTGGAGGCTTCTAAATCTTATTCAAATCTGGTTAGTTTAGCTAACAGGTTTTTGGTGGCTTTTTTTCCCAGTGTTCCTCTATGTTGCTGACCAGGTAAGATTTTTCCAAAATAGGCTTCTTTCCCCGATCTTCTGGCTGCTTAGCATGAGACACCTAAAGTTCAGTCTGCACACCTATAGCTAATTTTCAGTTTTGACAATTATGACAGTAGGTGCCAATGTTTATGTTTGAAAAATAAATGTACCTTCCTTTCTCAAAGGGACTTTATGTAGGTAACTTCACCATTGTCTGTGAAACACTCATGTGTAACATACATGACTAGGAAAAAAACAAAAGAAACAATATGAAATACTGTGGTTATTGGTGGTTTGTGTGTTAGGCAGTCAGAAAGGTTGGAGGTACACATTGAAAACAAAGAATAAATTAAATATTAAGTAGCTGTTCAGTCAGTACCTTTTGTAACACGAAGAAGCTACCTATGCAAAACCTTTAAATAAACTATTATGATGCATACAAATGCAAGTCATGTAGAAATACATGGGAAGCTTTGATTCTGACAGTTCCTAATTTACAACTGACTGACTGTGAGCTGAGATTTACTTTAAAGAGATGTTAAGACCTTTCTGTCCAGTCATCCACATCTGATCTGCCATATATACTACAGATTACGCTACATACTTGTTCACGTAGCACATTATTCCCAGGTAAATAGTTTTTTCTAAGGTGTCTGTACGAAACATCTACCTAGGGGCCAAAAGCTTTGCTGGTCTGATGCAATACTGCCAAACCACACCCGAAGGGTCAAGAGCCAGGGAAGATAAGAGGCAGCGCGATATAAACTGTTGCTGGCTTTCCTAGGTACAGAGATTCCAGCCGCTGCCCACCATCCAAGGAGGGTGCTGGAGCCGTAACAACAAAGAGCTAACAGCCTCCCAGAGTCCTGCTGTGCACAGCAGCACTCTGCTCTGAAGCATCTTTTTGGAGGCTATTGATTTAATTCCCTCATGTAAGCACAGACTTCTGCTCTAGTAAATTATATATACACACACGTTTGTTGAATTTTATTTTATATAATGGCTTGACATGCTTCCATGAAAGCCTCTGGGAAAGAAGCATGATATGAAATAATAAACAGACCAGCCCCTTACTAAAAGACAATTTTATCTAAATTAAGTTACATTAAATGTATTAATTTTTAAATGTCGTTCTGATTTATCATAAAAATCAAGATTATTGAGCCTCCTCAGCTGTAGCTTGCTTTTTAAAGAAAAACAACAAAAACAACCCTGAAACTTAGTGCTTGGAAGCCATTAATCCTCTATGACAGCAACATTTTCCTTCTTCCTGTACCTGGGCTCTTTTGGCTATATTTGAAATTTCTTGATGTACAAAGTGGCACCGACCATTTCTGCTGTGATCTGTACTTTTTAAACATGAGTTGACTATCTCCTCACATTCAGCCCCATAGCTGGCTTGAAATCCTGTTCCCGTCCAAAAGGCAGAGGCAAGACCACACAGAGGAGGTTCACTATTTTAAACACAGAGATTCACAGTGCTTTAGTTTAAGGGTTCTAACCACAGTGACCGCTTGCGTAACGAATGCCACCTCAGTTTCACCGGTGGAAGCAATTTCTAGAACAACAGCGATTAGAAGAACTATGAGTCAGACTAGAAAAATGTTTAAAATATTGATTAAAAATTAAGAACATCAGTGAAATAGATTTTTATCTTTCTACTCTATCCTCAGCCAGGTAGAGACTTGGAGAATGTGCATACAAAACCAAGACAATATGCACTGGGATATTTTAATGAACAACGGTAAAGGGAAAAACTAGCCAAATCTGTTATGCAGTGTTGCTCGGTGGACTGACTTCAATCAGACATTAGCAAGTTTTACAGAGATGCAGGCGTTTCATTTTTAGAACCATCCCAGCAGTGCTAAGTCAGCTTTCAAGAATAAAGGTCTGAAAAGCGAGTACAAAAGGAAGATATTTACCTAGCTTTGCATGAAGCCTGGGAAGATAATAGCATGGAACATGTAGAACATTAAATAGTGGAAAGTGTGGAGTATGAAAAAGCATACAAGAGTGGAGGAAGAAAAGGAAGTTTCTTTGTGCCAAAATATTTCAGTTTCCTTGAAGCAGAGAGCTGAGGAAAAATTACAGAACGCTGGCATAAAGTCAATTTTCAGCTCTAACTGTATTCAGATTTAACTGGATATATCTAACTATTCCTGTCATAAGGGGTGATACGTTGGATAATGGTAAAAATCTAGATAATGCAGTAATGCTTTTATTCTGTCTCACAGAGAGCCTCTTGGGGTGTCTCTGAATTGTATTTTCCAAATTCTTTGCGCGCCAGAACCTTTTCAATCCGTGCTGGTCTTCAGCAGTGCAGCCAGATTAGTACACTTCTGCACATGACTTAATAAACCCCCTGTCCTGCGTGGCATATTTGCAAGTTGGAAAGCCACCAGGGGTGACTGACTCACAGTTGCAGTAAACTGCAGTTATGGTCAGCAGGGTCACGAAAACCAAGTAAAGTGTACAAGTCACTAATCTAAGAGCACAGAGTGCTCTCATCTTCTCATCTGTAGCTTGGTCAATTGATTTTGGTGATACAGACAAAAAAACCAAGTACTACCAAAAGTTTTAAAAAACACAAGTCGTTGTTAATATAAAAAAATCAAGGAACACACCAGAAAACAGTTCTTACATCACATGGCCTAAAATAAAGGACCAACATGGACAGTTGGAAAGTGCATTCCCATTGCCTTCACCTATAATCTGAAGGCTGACATGCACCTCAACTCAGCAATAAATTTTAGCTATTATTTTCAAAACAGTGAATAGACTCTCCCAAATTATTCTGGAATAAGACACCACTATGATTAACATATATTTTTCTTTGTTACAGTTCTAATAGAAAAGACAATACAGTAAATTTGAAAATTCTGAATTCAATTTACTTAGAAATGGAACAACTACAAATGTAAGAGACTGACTATACTGCAATTACAATCCACTAAAACACACAATTTAATTTCAGCACAAAAGGGACAGGTTGCCCTATTTGCCATGGCTAGTTTCACAGCATCTTGCACAGAAGTGCAGGAGGACTTAACTGAAGGAAATCAGAAGAAAATTACCTCAGTGTGGGGAACTTCCACAGCTATCTCTAGAGCCCTCCTTGCATCACAGAGAGAGAGGCACACTTCAGGAGCATTGTGGGGAGGAGGAGGAGGAAGAGGATGAAGAAAAGGAGAAATGACTGCTATTACTGGCATGAGGCAGATGTACTCCCCTCTCAGCTTTAACTTTTTTTAGGACCACAAGGCTCAGGCTGATGGAGGGTTATCTGTCCTAAAGCTACAGGGTCAGGGCTCTAACTGTAAGTAGGAGAACCATGCACTTGGGAAGACAAACTGCTATTTAGAAAAAGATGGACACTAAAGGGGCAAAAAACCTCCCCCACACCCCAAACCAGACATTCAATAGCCATATAAACACACAACTACATCAGCAAAAATCACCTACTCATAACAAGCCCGGAAAACAGTAATGATAATGGCCATTAATTATAATCACAGGCCAGATTATCCTGCTACAGCCATAGGTTCTATAAACCTCTGGCCTATTTTTAATATTTTAAATTCTTTTGAACCTTAAAGTTTCTACATAAGAGAACAGAAAAGTTTCATATAACTTCTCTGAGAACATTTTTAATTTTGATGAAAATGCTGATCCCTAAAACACATTTTTGTACGTAAAATCATAGAATACACTCTGGTCTCTAAAGCTGAGAAAACATTTAAGCGAAGATAGACAAGTTGTAGGGCATCATAAATATTCACAGAAGTACTATTTTTCCTTTACCTCCAGAGAATATTCACCCATGTATGACAGCTGGCAAAAGCTATTAGAATTAATGCCAACAGTGATTGTTTCTAGCAGGCAACACGTTAAGATGGAATTTCTATGGTTGGAATAACTTTCAAGAAAAGTATAAATCACTTGCTGTAAATTAAGAAAAACAGACAACATATTTGGCCAAAAAGGTCATGCAGATAAAGGTGGATTATCTTGAATTACATTGAAGATCTGTGATAATTTTACTTCCCTGGATTTATGAATGATTAATATTCAAAAACTGTAGCAGTGCCAGTCTGAATCAGCTAAAAACATGCAAAATGACTATGTTTCATCTGCTTTGCAGATATGTAGGAATAATTCATTTACAGCAAATAGTAGTTCATATTCCCAAAATAACTTCTAAATGAACATAAAATCTTCTACAACAACCTCAAAAACCGTCATTTTAATTTTGTATTCCCAACAGTTATATTGATTATAGGGTGTTAATTAATCTGGACTGCCTGTCTCAGAATGGAAGCAGGACTACTAACTGTAGCTGAAAAATAAAGCCAAACCAGATATTGGAAAGATTATTTTAAATTCAAGAAACAGTGAAGCATGAGAACAAAAACTTGCATGATTAAAGTGTCTTTTATGTAGTCTCGATGAGCTCTTTTATCTTAAGGTACTCCTACTATTCAATAATATTTCTACGAAGTAAATGGAAAAACAAAAGAAAAGTTTTTAATTAAATTGTCATGTAACCCTATTGATGACATTCCAAAACCATTCATTATTACAAATATTTTCACTAATGGATTTGTCTCTAAAATTAAGTTTTATTAGTACTTATTTTTATCTGTTTGGGGCAAGCTGCTATTTATTCATCATTAGTAAATACAGCTGTGCTTGGTTGCTAATTTTTGTGTGTTTGCAAACTATGCACACACAAATACAGAACATATTAACATTAGAAAACAGTCGGGTTCTTCTGTACCTATTAAAAAGAAAGATTAATTTGTTACTGAAATCAACATACACACAGAAAATCAGAGAATTAAATTTTTCATATTCCACATTGTCCTTTAATCGGAGACACTATCAGATATACTTGAACAACTCCTAAATGATGTTTACCCATAGATGTTCACAGAAGATGGAAATTCCATACTGCTCCTAAGCATCTTCTAGAATATCTAACCTTCCTCACAGTAAAAGGTTTCCTTAATGTCTAATCCAGACTATATTGTTGTACTGAAATGCATTTTTACCCATTCTCAAGGGACAATAAAAATTCTTCTCTAGAGCAATCTTTTAGAATATTCTGAAGACATATCATGTCTTCCTAATGATATATTCTTTTGGTTAAACAAACTAATAGATCAGATTGTTTAAGTCTCTGATTGTTATTGTTTTCCACTTCTGGACTTCTCAACCTGCACACACCTACAGCATTCCATTCCTGAGAGATTATGGATGTACTTAAACATCTGCCTGTCTGCCTAGTTACAAACCTGACTATTTAGCTACACTTTTCACAAAGTATTGTAAGTAAAGTGTGGTTAATTATTAAGGTGCAGTCAATTTACCTGTGTAGAAACAAATGCAAGAAAACTACGGGCTTCTAAGTGAATAGCAATGCAAGAAGTAATTTTCCAAAATCCATAGTAAGTTGACTACTTCAGGATGGAACTCAAGAAAAATAAATATAGTTAATGGTGTTCACCTTAACTCAAAAAAAATTAAAAAAAAAAATCATTGTTGCAACTCTGTTCAAAGTGAAAAAAGGAACAAATTGAGTATGTATCAGTAACTCTTTATCAAATCAATAGTAAATATCCTTGGGAGTCCATACAGAATTCCTTGGCCTCGTCAAAATAGCTATGTCTTGTATTCAAAGGTCAGTTGAGCTCTTTCATGCTCTGACTTTTCAGCTTTTAAATAAAGTTTTTTCTACTTTTCTACACTTTTTGAAGTAGACAGACTGGTTACATTTTTCATTCATTCATTAAAATATTTTTTAGATATCAAATATCTCTACAGATAAGGCTATTTTTACAGAACTCTACCGACACATTTACAAATACTAAAATAAATAAATAAATAAATAAACTGTGTTTACCTTTTGGTGAATAAAAAGTCTTCAAAAGTATTTGCCAGCTCTGGCCACATACTGTCAAATTTTCCAGAAGATGCATGCTGCCTCGCAACAGGTAGTCCGATAGAGAGAACTTTGAGAAGAGAGGAAACAGCTAGCTTCCATGTGCTTTCAGAAGGACAGGAATATTTCAGACTAAGAGGTATTCTTAGTGTCTGCAAAAAGAAAGTTAAAATTTATAGTTGCTCAGACAAATCTAAGAATATGACAGGTTTCTGCAGAAGCTCTTGGCAGACACTGTCACAGATGATAGTACACATCCCTCCCTCCTTTTCTGCTGGTATACGAGATGTTCTTTTAAAAATGTAATTATAAAGATGATTTATATCCCAGCTGTCTAAAGCACAGGTCTGTTGCCAAGTACATGGTTAGAAGTCAGAGTTGATCCATTACCAATTAGACTGTGAAATTACATACTAATTTTCTTTTTCTGTATTGCCATCCACCATTTCTGCTAAACCTGATAAATGGGCTTTCCTAACATCTAACAGACTGTAGCCAGTTCATTATCATAAGTGTATTCTGGAAAGTTTAGTCCCGTTCCTAGAAAGCTATCCCAAGTGCTTACACGGTATAGGAAAAAAAGCCTCATTAAACTTTTCCTAATATGCAAAAGTTGAACTGTATACATAACCACTGCAAGACACCTGGTTGTTGCTGACCGTTAAACCACATGGAAGTTTAAAAGCAAAAAGAGTTAGTGAAATTCTAAGATAAAGGCTGCAATACAACTCAAATGTATAGCAGATGAAAACAGCAAATTTTAAGCCTTTTAGATATTGAAGCTGTCTTTCTATCTATCAAAGAAAGTAATTAATGAGTTTAAAAACATTAAGCATTTGTGCTATTTACACTGTACGTATTCATTTTAGAATTGTTAGTCAAACTAACTGAACCCGATATCAAGTTTGGAAAACCAATTATTTAATTTACATTTCAAATACACAGTGACTGAATTCAGGTATTACACATATGCTCCCAATGCTTTTAGTGAGGTCTTTCATTTGAGGAAAGCAAAGGGAGGAAAGATTCACTCTTGCTATCAAGTGTGAACCAACTGTAATTAACTCTCTATTGTCCAAAATTATTATGAGAGCTAAGATCTAACCCTAGAGATAAACAGAATCTTTTCTGCTGCTGCTGTTGTTCATAGGGGTCAAATCTAATTCCACTATCAACATGGGTTTTGGAGACATGAAAAATAATTTTTTAAAATTTTCATCTACTGCAAAGAATCCCATTATTATCAACTGTGAACATTAAAGAATAGTAGTGTTTATATCAATTTAACCTATCCCATTAAAACAGAAGTGAAAAACAACTGCATTAACTTTGAAATACAAATATTTAATTCATAACAGATTCCAAATAATACCACGTAACTATTTTAAAGCACATTCGGGTTTCTAAATCTTTATACAGGAACAACCTGATGTCAGCCAAGTCATTACAAATAAACCTAGGTCGCATACATCTCTTCTTTTCCCCCAGACATTTACTACTACTACTACTATTTACGAAAAATTTTGCTAAAATGGAAACAAGGTCAAAAAAGAAGTTGAGTTTGGTAATTTCTCCTTAAAGGCACATTCGTGCATCTGTAACATTTCATAGCTACATCAATGACACACAAAAGTAATTAAAAAATCAAAAGCAATAGCTAGAGCGCACGTCCACAAAGCATATATGTCACTCTACAGAAACTGGTCTCTACTTCAACGCCATGTTTACCAAGAGGCCTGCTTATCAGATTCAGGTGCATAATACTTTAAAAGATTAATACTTTGTGGTCTAACACATTTGTTAATTTCTATCTTAACAGTGAAATACTGATGCTGACATTATCCAGCTAAAGAACAATACATATAGGCTAATCAATACTTTTGCAGCTTGAAAAGAAATTACTACCTTCTGCGTGTCTTCATAAAATTTCCATTTGTTTACTAAAGCTTTAGGCTTCCCAGAAAGTGTTTATCAATACTAGCTCAAAATAAAACTCATGACTTTCAATATGAGCTCATTAAATTCAGCGCGTATGCAGAAAAAACTTTTACCTTAATAATGTTCTGAAGAACCTTCTCCGTTACCACAGCTTTATGGCAAGCTGTCTTTTGGTATAAGTCCACAACAACTTCCAATGATCTCTCAGCAAACGGTACATAATTCAATGCTACCCATTCCGCCTAGGAAAAGAAATCAGTAAATTACTGAACTATATGTGAAAACATATGTTTTGCATTGAACTTTCTGTTTAATGCATGCAAGGTTTGCTAAGAATATGGTCCAAGCAACAAAACTGCAAATACAGTGTAGTCTGACTATGGAAATGTACTCTACACTGAAGTAAAGTACATTTAAGTAGGAGAAATGTTGCAGTCTAGGCAAGACAACTACATTAGGACAATCTGTAAGGAAATTTAACTCACCGGTGCAAATAGTTGTATCTAGTGTGATTCCATTGTGTTGCAGGACAAACAGAATAAGAAGAATTAATACATACATAATAGTTACCTCTTTGATTACACTGAATCAGATGCTCATGCTTAGTGAACAGCAGAGTACACAGATCAAAAGAATTACTGAACATGTCCCATTTCTCTACAGCACGTGCAATTAAAAAACTTGCAGCTTGAGGGAATTTTCTCCATTCAAAATTATTATGTCTTTCTACTAAATTTGGTATCACGTGTAGGACAAGTTATTTTAGATTAATTCACTGGAAAAATTCAGACACATTCACTATGTCTGGTGTCCAGGCATGACCCTTCCTACACAGAGGAATACAATCTATAAAAGCAAAGTAGAATCCAAAGGGAGCAAACAAAGATAACAAAAGCATGTTTCAAAAAAACAACTAATAAATTAACATATTATACTGTACAACATGCACAGCAAAGTTTTTCCAGATGGAATAAATGCATCTTGCAAAACGACCTATATCTGAAACTGAATTCAGTTCACCAGCCAAGTGAAACAAGCAAGATTTCTAATTAATTACCTGATTATACTTTGCATTCGCAACATGCTTTGTTTCCAACTGTCCATACTGTGGAGGCTTGCAGGAAAATTCTACAAAGGCCAACAGCTGGTCAAAGATTGCAGGATACATTATCTGCATACTTTCTGAGCCCACACATATAGCCTATACCAAAAGAAAATACAAAAGCTTAATATGTATTTTGAACTTTTGTATTCAAAAATCTGCATCAGTACAAGGAGCTCCTAAAGAAAAATTCCCATATAAGACTATGCAAGAGTCTGTACAGCAAGAGCTGTATAAAAGACAGTGTATAGTTCTAACAGTTTAAGGAACGTAAGTTTTGTTATTCTATTAAAGTAAGTAGCCAGATACCTGGGCATATATAGCTTAGTAAATACAGCTATCTCATTTTGTCCAATGAAAGATATCTCTTCTTCACAAATTCTGATTTGACATGACAGCAAAGCATAAGGCCTACGTAAGTCCTGTCTGTTGGTCTCAGCCACATCTTCTTTAAGTTCTACTTCAAAGAACATTTAAATCTCAGAAGTAATTCATACAAGGTTTTCATAAGCAGATAAAATTGTGTCTTACAGAAAGGAACATAAATAAAATGAGGATGATATGGTTTTAGTATAGCTGAAACTCATAATCTTGCTTTAAAATGGAAAACATTTCACGAAGGGTGATATACTTAAAAGATGTCAATGAAATACCACGTTGTCGTAATCTAATGATTTCCTGTTGCAATACAAATCCCAAGGCAATCTTGGGGCTTTTATTTTCAAAGCCAAACACAACGATTCTATGAAGTTACTCCTAATTATTTTCTGTCATTTTAAATGTCTTGCCTTTCTTCTCAAAGTCTCTCCTCTCAAAGCTTCAAGAAACAGTCTATTTATTGCTCCACAAAAAGACCTTGTGCTTGTACTGTCATTTTCCTCTGGGGAGGAATTACCCCCCCTCTTCATTAACCACAGATCACGCATGACAAGTTGTGGCTGAACTCACTCAAGGTGCCAGCTGCTCCAAAGCTGTTTGAGTGCAGCCTCCATGCTGGGGCTGTGTCATGAGCTGTGGCAGTAGACGGGCTAGCAAATATTCTGAGTCCCCAGCCATGAGAGGGAGCAAGCCAACAGGGGTTACAGGCACTGTCATCACTAGATGACCCTAAGACCTAGGTGCAACCTTCAGGCAATCTACAACTCACAGTAGAGCGCTCCGTGACCCACAATGGCCTTTCGCTTTTCCTCAGCTTTCTGCAATTCAAAACTCTTCTCTAATGCTCAAAAAGCTTAATCAACATTATGAATATAGCGCAGCACTCCTTCTAAAAAGCCATACTTCTTTTCTGGAAAAGATGCTTAGATCCTAGATATTCACCTGTGTGGCAGAAGACTAAAGGTTTAATTGCTGATCTAAAAGTCACATGTGTCACTAAGGATGTTGAAAGTATCTTTAAGACATGCTTATAAAACAAAGTACCATTTACTGCATGAAGTGCACTTATTTACATACTTAAGAGACATGTATAAATCAAAAAGTAATGGTTGGACAACAGTAAAACACAGCCAAAACCTAAAATAAAATACTCTGCAGTCAACTGTTTGTTGTAAAAATTGATACGGTACTTTAGGTTCAGAAATTTATGCTTTAAAGGATTCTAGTACTAACCTTCAAACTTTTTAAATAGTTCAGATTTATCTAACAACTCCCAGTGCAACTACTGTCAGACTACTGGGTTTTTTTACAGTTTTCTGTAGCTAATTCTCTACCATCTTTGTCGGTATGTGTAAATACAGCCTTGAGTCTACCACACTCATCGCTCAAGAGGTTTGCATCCATACTGCCTACAGAGGCAGAATTCAAATGTGTCTGACACCCAAGCATGTATCTGCGTTCCTCTGTTTGATGAGCCAGCTGGCTCACTGCAGGGTTGACCTGGAGTTAACGTAGGGAGGGACTGAGAATAATCAAGAGAATTTGCACTTGTGTACAAACTTTAGCTGAGGCTACAGTGATGAAGCAGGCAGCTACACTACAGCCGTGAAAGTCCAGAAGACAAGGTCTGATGAGAAATAAAATTAAGAACAAAACAAGGAGTGTAAAATGGGCTCAACACATGGAAGTCTGAAAGGAGAATCAAAGTTCCCTTCCAGTGCTATATTCCCGAGTTGCAATCTTTTACTAGTGCAATCACATCATAAAATCTCTTTATTAAACCAGTCAGAGGCTCAGTCTTAAAAATGTTGGGGTTTTTTCATGCTATTCCAACTACAAGTTGTTCCAGAACTTCTTAGAAAATCAGAACTGACCCAAATCTTCCCGTATCAGCAAAGAACAAAACTCAATCTGATCCCACATGCAAATATTTTAGAAATACTTTGTTTCAGAGAAAATGGAAAATATTTACATACTCTTCCTTTAACCATTCCACTAGCTCCTGTGAGTACTCCTGAGAATATTAATTCATTTCAACTGAGGAAGAAGATACTGTGGCCTCCAGCAAAACCACGTGATGGACAGCCTTTGCTCCACACCAGCACTGCCTGCCTGCCTTGTTATGTGAATTGTATCGCGTTATATATCCAAGAAGAGCGATCATATGACTTCACAGAACTTAGTGATATCCAAATACACTTAAACTTATTTTTTGATTGACTTCAGTGCTGGCTTGTTAGTAACACAACTATAGATAGGGTGGGAGCTACTGTATAAACTGAGGTACCTTCCTATGTAAATCCATGTCGTGGTTTAACCCCAGCTTAATCTGTATTTGCAGAGGCTTGTAACTGCCATACTAACTATTTATATTGGGACAGGGGAATAGAGATATCTCTATTTTTCATGGGGAGTTATTGCTTTTGTTATTGTTTAGCTGAAGTTTACTTAAACCGGTTTAACATCTTGACAAGATCAAGAGTATAAAAAACATGCAGGTTTTCCTCCTTTTAAAAACTCTGGTAACCCCTTCTTTGAAAAGCACTAATACTGTCCTGGTTTTGGCTGAGATAAGAGTTAATTTTCTTAACTGGTACAGTGCTGTGTTTGGATTTAGTATGAGAATAATGTTTTAGTTGTTGTTAAGTAGTGCTTACCCTAGATCAAGGACTTATCTGTTTCCCATGTCTGCCAGTGAGCAGGTGCACAAGAAGCCGAGATAAAGCAAAGTCAGGACAGCTGACCCAAACTAGCCAAAGGGATATTCCATACCATAGAACGTCATGCTCAGTATAGAAACTGGGCAGAACTGGCCAGGGGCTGCTGATTGCTGCTCGGGGACTGGCTGAGTGTCAGTCAGCTGGTGGCGAGTAACTGCATTGTATATCACTTTGGTTTTTTCCTCCTTGGGTTTCATTCCCCTCTCCCTCTGCTTTTTATTACGATTACTATTGTTTGCTTGATTTTGTGCTTTTTGGTGTGTGTTTTTTTTTTCTTTTTTACTTTATTTCAATTATTAAACTATTCTTATCTCAGCTGATGGGTTTTACCTTTTACTGATTCTCCTCCCCTTCCTATTGCAAGGTGGGAGGAGTGAGTGAGCAGCTGCATGGTACTTACTTGTCAGCTGGGGTTAAACTATGACAGTTCTTTTTGGCACCCAACACGGGGCTAGAATCCCAACCCTGGAGGTATGAAGGTATTGTGAGGAAAACCAATCACAAATGGGGGTTCTTCCAGGAAACCTGCAGGACAAATGCCTGCAGCCTTTGGGAACTAAGAACACCTGGATAAGGAGACCAGCAAAGAAACAGAAGAATCTTAGAGATGAATACATGGAGTAAGTGGGGAGAACAGGACTAGGGCAGGGCTGACCTGCTGTAAAGGGAAGGGTACAAAAGGGTCAAGCCTGACTGGAAAAGGATGAAAATGTAGTGGATACAATTGGTGTTAAAACTTCGCTATTTATATTCCCACACACAAAACTGAGATTTAATACCAACTTCTAACCTTACACATCTGTTCTCAAAATAGATTAATGAATATTCGTTAAACCCATAAAGAAATGACTGCAAGGTAATGAATCTGCCTTGCTTCTAGGGTTTAAGTAAGTATGAGAGAAGTCAATCCACATGAAGCAAAAAGAAAACAAGATACTGAATTGCTGCTCATTTTGTAGGCACCACGTGTTCCGTGAACGAAATGGGGCAGGATCCTTTTGGGGGCAGTTGGCGGGCAGGGGCGTGACCACACAGCTAAGCGAAGTAGGCATAAAATGAAAGCCCAAAGGAATAAAGTCAGATCACATGGATAGCTTTCACTCTAGCATTTCCTGAGTAGGCTTTTTGGGGCAAATTTGTAGCTTCGGGGTTTTTAAAGCAGCACAATATAAATGCATGATCCCAATCATTATCAGCTTTGTTTCTTTTGAATAAACAAGTTTTCTGAATGAACACTGTATTTTGCAAGGAGATATTTTACAACTCCAGAAAGAAGCAATTTTTTTTTTTTTAACTATGCAGAAAAAGGGCACCCTAATCTGTTGTTTATAGATTCACTTCCAGGAAAGGTGCTATTTGAGGGTAAGTTCTATAGTAGGAACTTCTTAAGGAAAATGCTGCACTTCTGCTTAAACAACTGGTTAACAAGAGGCAAGAAGGCAGGCGGTCTGCCATAGACGTTTTATATATTACATTTTGTATGAACTCGAAGTTCTCATGATCACTGTTCTTGACTTTGTTTATGGCAGTACCTGGGCAACGTAAGGAATACTGTTTGTGGGACTGTTCCCCCAACTCTATGTACAGACCTTCGTACAGTACAATAATTTAATATTAGACAGACAAGTAAATGGCTACAAACACAGCACAACACTGAGGGTATTTCTGCAATCAAGCAAAAGTGGATTTCATAAAGATTACACCATTCTTTTCAATGATGAGCACCTGGGCTGCACCAGGAATGGAGATCTGATTGTTCCAATAACACTGTGCAATTACAAATAATATAAAAATTCATGTTTGAGTCACCACACTATAGTTCTGAGAAGACAAATTGAGACACGGTGTAGTTTATCTTTTCACCACGCATTTGAAGTCACATTATTACCTTTTGTAAAACATCTAAAGCTGTAAGCACTGCTTCCTGTAAACTTGTCAAAACTGCCTCAGTGTAAGATGGAAGGATGAAAGGGGAAGCATCAGAACTGATTGGAACCGAAACAGCACCGTGCAAAATGACACCCAGCTTCTGCAGATCATCCATGCTGAAACCAGTTTTGATGTGCTGGTAAAGAGCTGGGAATATCTGAATTAAAGCTGTAAGAAAAGGCTGGCTGGGAATGAAAGTCAATTTATCACAAGTAATTGGAGGCCTTGTACTTTCTGAACCAATCCTATACCAGCTGTTCCAGGCTGCCCACCAAAGATTCAAATCTTCAATCTCATCTGTTATTACAGGTGGTTCAGAACCATTGTATCTTCCTATTCTTTCTCCTATGGAATCAGTTCTCATGAATGATCTGCCAATACTAGTGGCAGTTGTTGTCCCTACCACCACAGGTACAGAAACGTTGATAGCCGGTGGTGTATCAGGTTTCTCTGAGTCTCGGACAGGAGAAACAATTTGTAAGATCTCCTGGAAGCTTTTCAGAGCAGCCAAGGAAACTTCGTTATTTTTGCTGAGTGCTGCTGATTGGATGTGATCAAGAAGAACATCCCAGGCTTGGGAAAAGTCTCCTATTTAAAAAAAGAAAGAGCAAAAAAATTAACTTAGAACTGTCCTCCTATTCCCCTTCCCATCCACCCTGTCTCTAGAAGGCTTTTCATGTACTTGTTACTCTAATACAGAAAAATGTCATGAGGTTAGGTGATGGCTTGGATGAATTTCAGAATATTATCAGTTCAACTGTAACCAGAAAGAATGAACATGAAATATGAGGAAAGAAATAATATATCTAAATTCATGTCAAATTTGCTAGCAAAAAAATCACATACCACATCCCATATCAGAAAAAAATGTTTTCTTTATTCAGGATAGTGAAACAGATTTGTTCTTATACATACCAGATGCCTGCTGAATTCAAAAAGTGTGAAGTACACACAAAGAATTAAGGGTCAAATCTATAGTCATGCAATAGAGTTATAAAGAATTTATTTTAAAATGCTCTGATAATTGTACTGTGGAGAAAGATTTTTGGAGTTTGAGTTTTTCATTAAATTTAGCCTTAACCTTCAATTTTCTATGTTACTAATTACAGGGTTTGAATAATTAAAACAGCCCTGTAATGTTTTAGTTTTTTATTCAATTTTAACTCAGGTCTAATATAATTTAAAATCTACTACATTTCAGCAATACCCTTGATAGTTATTCATGTATTGATATCTGTATCAAAAACAACCAAAATGAAATAAAACACAACTTATTTCTAGTTCATATATGTATTAATTGCATACTATGGGATAGTGAAAGTATATTGATGTAGTGGGGAATTTTCTTTGCAACCTATACATTCCCTGCTTCTTTTTCCCTTTCTCCTTAAAGAAATTAAACACTAGGTCATTTACCAAGCTACTGTAAAATAATACTGCATACAACTGAACAATATAAATGTTCAGTACTTCACTGAATGAAGTGAGATCTCTTCATATTGTAAGAACACTGCTAAACTTGACACACTGATGCTACAGAAGAGTTCCAGGCAAGTACTGCGTAACCTTAGAAAGACAAGAGGAAAAATATGTTCTGACAACCAAAAGAACAGAGAAATTATTATTGTTATCAGGCTACCAGAAATTAAAGCTATTTGGCACCTAGAATTGTGACTAGTGAGATTTAATTTCAAGTACTGTCATAGAGAAGAAGAAACTGGTACTTATAACTTTTGGCCCCAAGGAACACGAATTAAAAACTCTGTAATTTTCATCACACTTACGGCGAGACACAACAGAACACATTTTTAAGCTAAGATTCTTGCCCAGTACTTTCACTGAAAAAAAATAAATAATACAAAAGCAGAAAGTTTATTACTGTATCTTTCAATAACTGTTTAAAGTTATTGTATAAACTTTACCTAAAGGCTGCAGTAAGTATCTCCTGGTGTTAAATATTCTTGCAACTCCAGCCAGTGTTAATACCCATGTCTCAGCCCACTGTTTCTCAGCTGTATCCCTTGAATGATGGATGAGAATATTGCCTCCTCCTGATTCAATCTTCTCTTTGTCAGCTGTGGTGGAAGATTCTCGAACCCTATCCAACAGGTGAAATAAAACCTGTAATAGTCAGAAAAAGAGGAAAAAAGCAACTTTTCAAATAACATAGTTGTATTTATGGTAAAATAGCAAAACATAGTAATTTTTTCCATTGTCCTTTCTGTCACTGTGTCTTCTTGAGAATTCTCTTATTCTAAACAGTCCCTGCAACAGGTGAGAGTAAGGATCAGTCAACGGTTGTTTACTTGAGAAGGGTTAGAAACAGCATGATCAAAACCACTGAGGGCAGTGTTACCACTAACAGAAGTTAGCAAACCAGTGGATGTCTGATACCTCAACAGATACAACTTGCAGACTCAACTACAGCCTGATTCTTCCGTAAGGTATAACCCAACATGACTGTGATTTAGAACAGGGTATTTGACAGATCCTCTCAAAAAGAGCCAAAACAGAGCACAAAGCAACAACAGATCAATAATAATATCAGATCAGTCCAATCATATGACCCTCAAACGTCTCTATACTTTTGCACAAAGAAACGAGTCATTCATTCTTATAGGAAGGGAACAGCCTTTTTATCCAACTCCTGAGTAAGAAAGAACTCATGAAGATACAAAAATCACATTTCATAAGAGGCTTTAAGGGCCAGAGAAGAGACAGTGTAAAAAACCACCCACAAAACCTAAGAAATCAGACTTCTGCCACCATATGTTATCTTTAAAAAGTCTTAATAAACTAGCTAATTGATATTAAAATAGCATGTCAATGGTTATTAAAATATGAATGCAATTTAAAAAATATTCAGTGAAAGTTTACACATCATACCTTCCATATTACTGTGTGCCATGTTGAATGTTGCAACAAAGTTCCATGAGCACCAATAGTAGAAAACAATGTCTGCCCAGCGCTTTTTCTAACTGCAGGTCGGGGATCCACACACAGCTCTCCAAGTTTGGCATACAGGCATAACCAAAGACAGTCAAACGGTGATGCAGGATGAAAAGGTCTATTCAGCATCACTCCCTTTTCTTCTGCCTGTTTCTGCAACACTGCTTCTTCTTTGTTTAGCTCCTTTTCAATTATTTCACCTCTTTGGAAAAAATAATCTGAAATATTCCACTACAAAATAAATAAGACATATGCTGTTGTACAATAAAAATATTACAATGCTCTTAATGATCATGAAATAAACTGTTTCTCATTTTCACATTTAAAAGCATTTTGCAAAGTACATCAAGATATTAATTTCTCTGTACTGATGGAAGACAGTCAGCACATAAGTACTGTGAGATGCAGAAAGTACTTTTCTTAGCCTCAGCTTTCATGCCCCAGTCATACATGAAGTACTAGAAAGGGAAAACGTATATTAAAAATAAGACAGCGATGAATGTGCTTACAACACAGTACTATTTCTTTAACCCTGGAGTCATGTAGATTAAAGATAAATTGTGCCTACTCAATTTACATATGATTCCGAACTCCAGCATAGGAGTTCAGTAAGAACTCAAAAAATAGGTTTTGCTTTCATCTGTAGAATTGACTACAGATAAATTTTCATTTAAGAAAAAAAAAAAAAGAAAAAAAAAAGAAAAAGCCAGAAGCAGCATCATTGTAGGTTAATATAAAACTCACCAACAAACCAATTGAAGTTAAGCTAATATTTAGCTCTTGATTGTGAAGTCCAAAGCTTCCTGCAACTTCAACAACTATCTGTAGACAAGTACATGGCATTGTTGGAAGAAAGTCTGTCACAACCAACTGAAGACACTGGAATGCAGTCCGTATTAAGGACTCTCTTAAAAAAACAAAACAAAAACAACACACACACACACACACTCATTTCAAATTTCTTCAAAAGCACAGCAACTTTTTGAATATGATACAACAGGAGATAGCATTATTAAAAAAAAAAGAAAAAAATCCACTTAATATTTTGACATTAATGTGCAACAATGCAAATGTTTCAAAGGGTTTTTTGAGATATAACATTAAGTTCAAGCTTCCAATTCTGATGTATTTTAGACTGTTAATTAGCTAGTGAAGTCGAAGTTTAGACTCTCCCGTGGTCCTCAGCTAGTTTTTTATAAAGTGAAATCCACTTCTCTGTTCTAGAGTTCTGGGACTTGTTAGTTCAAATGTGTCAGCTAAAACATTCTAAAAAAGCAACAATGGAAAAAACAAAGCTTAAGTTTAAGCATTATAATCTTAGCTGTTCTGAACAATTTTTTGTATCAGCAGTTACAAATTACTCAAAGTATGCCAAACAGGTTGGCAAAATGCATTTTTATATATTAGGAAACATTCATGCTAATGTAATGGTAGTCATAGTTGCTTCAATACTACATTATGTTAGACAAATTCTTTTCAAAATATCTGCCATTAAATAGATCTTTAATAAATACTTTGCCTTCAGAACCAAATTCTTAATACAAACATTAAAAAAAATTAGCATAGAAAAGGTTTATAAAAAGGAGCTCTCAGAAGCAGCACAGTCATCTAAAACAAAAACCTTGTTTAGTGAGACACAAAATGAAGGAACCAAAAGGATTGGTGGACTCTAGATTACACAAAATAGGGAAGATGCATTTCAATTTCACTAAAGAGTAGGTTTTTTTCATGCTTAATATTCAACATACGAAATAAAAAATTCAGAAAGTTTGTGATACAGAAACTTAGCGTCCTTCAGAATACATATCGCAGGGAAAAAATCAGAATACAGATGTGTCAGTTACATATTTCAGAATTCTAAATAAAATAGTAATTTTTTCAATTAATTCAAAACGAAAATCATAGGTGGGCCATTTCCACTGTATCGTAACAGCCAACGTGATATGGGAGAAGCCAGAGGAATGCACAAGAAACTTCACATGGACCATAATGGTAAAACTAGTAATTCTCTAACACGATGCATACTGCAGAGAGACACCCATCCTACCACATAAGATCAAAGGATTTATCACTGCTTTATACTCATGGAGGAAACGCTTATACACCACCTTCTCTCATATTCATTACAGGAGTCTATAAAGTGAAACTGCAGTTCCCCCTCCACTACAAAGTTCCAGAGGTATGTGACCTTCAAGGACTCCCAAGAGAGAAAGAAGGCAGGAAATGGAAGTACAGTTATACTACATTTTGAAGAGCTGAGTTAATGGGAAAGTAAACTCTCTTTCCAATCTTCAAATGCAAGGCTGCTAGAACAAATTTAAAACCGTTCATTTCCCAATTTATGTCCCACACTACTATGTGTTTGGAGGAAGGTTTCAAAGTCCTTCATGCAAACGGCAACAGCAATACAGCTCTTCAAAAGGTAAAACTGTCCTTGATGTTATAGGTGGCATGGAAAGGTAAACACAAATGCGAGAAACTTAAGCTTAGCTTGAAAACTTAAGATCAGGGTTTATCTATCCTTAAAATAAAAAGGGGCATCCCGTTGAAAAAATCTTCAAAATCAGACTTCCTTTTGTTTGGCAGGCTAGTACCACACCATCAAGAAGTGACCAATGTTATCACTGGCTCTCAAATAGCATCTTCTGTATTTATAGCAGCTTTGCAAGTTCTCCTAGAAGGTAAAAGGATTTCTGTCCTGGAATCCAGGATTTTCACTGACCAGAGGGAAGACATTTGTGAAGAAAATCTCACGGTTAGTAAGTTTAATAATGAAGTATGATAACAGTGCCCACATCTTGCACTCACAGCTGTAAGTGAGGTAAGAAATTCCGTTGTTTCCCAACAAAAAGGAAGCTTGCTTGATTTTGTTTCCCCCTTCTGTAGTTGATACGATGTGGGCAAACAGTACTACGTAGTTGAAGAGAAGTAGATTATTCTATACGCTTTTTAGGAGGAGATGAAGATATTATACAAGATCTTAGTAACATCTTGAGATACTGGCCAGTGAGGCATGGGTTTAAAATGTAACGGGATCTGAAGACTGTCTTCAGAAGGAATCTGTGTTGGTTCTCATCCATTAACAACAGTGAAAACCAACATGCATGTAGGAACCACAGAACACACCGCACTCACTGTGGGAACAGCAGGTACCAAAGGAAGCACGGTTACCAAAAAGAGGATGTTCACAACCAGGAACGTCAACATCCTTGGGGATTTTGTTGAGTACTACTGCCAGAGCAAACAATGCTGGTACAACACCAAATCCTTCAAGCATTTCAAGGGGCTTTAGGAGGTCTTCGTATGGCCAGAAGCTAAGGTGAGGTGAAAGAGATACGCCAAGGTGAACTGTTCTGATACCAGAGTTATTTGATGACCTATCTTGGTGCTAGTCTTGACTTGCACCAAAGAAGGAATAATGTGGTCTAAATGTATGGGTATGGTTCTTGGTGCTTATAGTTCTAGGGGCAGATGTTCATTTCACTGCTCATTTGAAAAATACTCCTTGCAACTTCACCTCTTGCTTTCCCTTGTGGGCAAGAGAACCAGTCCAGTAACATTCCCTCTCTGTTGGCAACAGTCAGCTGTTAGTCAGTCAAGGGATTCACCCACAGCAAGTAAATAAACTTCCATCCTTGTGCTACCAGTAGCCATTTAGAGAGGAAGGCTTCAACAGAAAAAGAGAGCGTTCAGACGACAACACATACTAGAGACTACCCAAAGATTAAAGAAGAAAAAGAAAGAACAGAGGAACTGTGAGCAACAGCTAAGACAAACAGAATTGTCTGCAAGCACCAGAGCTATGTCCAGCAGCTAGTTAACATCAAATTAATTGGCGCAAGGAGTACTCCTCAGGGTATACTGCATGCTGACCACAGGAGAGCATAGAGTGGAATAATACTGTGGTCTTCTGAAAGATTAATTCAGTAAAATAAAAGTGTGCTACAGGACAAATTAAAAGGTATATTTGCGTTGAATAAAATTGTTCACAGGCTACAAATGACAATGTAAGTTATGGCTATTATCAAAGTGGCTCTTAAAGTAAGAAAAAAAAAAAAGCAGAATTATTTCTATTATTCTTACCTTACATGATTTCTAAATTTCATTTCCACCACTTACCCCTGATCACTTCGGATTGCCCCCATAACTCCAAGCACCAATGGCCAACCAGGTCCTAAGCTGTCACCCTGACTTTGCAAAATCTGTAGCACACACTCCAGCTGCTTGATCCTGATATCAGGATGACTGATGTTTGACAGTTCCTTTAGTGGATTCAATAAAAGCAACTGCAGTCTCTAAAAGTCAACAAAAAAAACATATTAAGGATGCTAAAATTTAACTGAACCTTAATTATTTTTACGTATAGCAAGTGAAAACATACAGTACCAACTGAAGATTTATTAAATGAATTCAGTAACTCATTCATTACATGCTCAAATTCAGTGTCAGACTGGCCTTTCTAAACAACTGTTTTAAAGGATCTCATCAGGAGATCTAAATTTTTTTCTCCTCCTCCCTGACAACCACCCCTCCCCCCAACCTGTCCTCCAGGTCCCTCAGGAAGTAACTACAGCATGCTGCTGTAAAAACCACCATGCAACTTTATGCTCACCCAGCAGGGCTAGACCCAGCTTCCTACTAAAGAGACCTTGAAAAAACTATCCATTGAACGTCAGTAAAATTATGAGAACGTTTTATTAATAATGGATTAAATAGCTGTGATTTAGGAGGTTAGGCAATTTATTTTTTACCTGCCATCACATCACATATATACTTCTAAACATTCTGGAATCGTTTTGCACTCATGAGGGTGATCCATAACTTGTTCTAACAAACGGACATTGTATGCAAGCATCACTACTCTTTGTTACGCATTTGAAAAAGGAAGGAGAGTAGTTCATTAGAATGCATAAGGTGATTCTCAATAGTTACATCTGAACATTACAGCTGTAGGCTTTATAAACTCAATAGTAAAGTTGCTGTATGAATGCCTCTTATTCGTTGAACTGTTGAAAACTTCCTCTAGGGAAGATTTTGATTTCATGTTCATTTTAAGTTCCAGAAAAGGAGGAAAGCAGCTGCTTTTAAACTTACTTTACCTGATTCTGAGATAATGGAGGATCATGGCTGAATGTCAGTCCTGCTTTAATGAGAGAAGTTAAAGCTTCTGCTCCCCATTCTCTCATTCTCGAGTTTGGATGCTGACAGACCTGAAAACACAGCAATATTTTGTTTAAAGTCACTTTTATTTAACCAAGATTTGAATACTAGTAATATAAAAAAATGGATATTTTAATTATATTAGAATGTACATAGGTATTATTTTTATAACAATACAATATATCTATAGATTATAAAATTAGGTTTAATAATAAAAAAATGTTTATCTTTTGGACAGACATACCTTCTGAATAAGGAAGCAATAGGAAGCAGTGAAAGACACAGAAGGAAACATAATGAAAACCACAGCACTTCAAGCCAATATATTTTCCAAAATGAATATATTAACTGCTAATTCAGATAATGATTGATTAAAAAGCACCAAACATCTCTTCAATGAATGCCTGAAACTCTCATATGTATAGTAGCTTAAGGCTAAGTTAAAACTCAGTTTCATCTTTCACGCACTGTTTAGCATGACAGTAGCTAACACAGAAAGTGTCTGCTCTTCTGTATTCTCAAATACAAAAAGTACATAGTGAATGTAGAATAAGCTTTACACTTCATTATTTCAAAAACTTGACAAAACAGTAGTGAACAGTATTTCAAGCTTAAGTTTCAAACGTTTGTCTTCATTTCTCTTTGTCTTCTAGTTATCTAAATCTAATAGTTTTGTTAATTGCTTTTTTTAGAATAGAAAAATGTAAAACATTGTGCAAATCCATTGCATAGATACCTAGTATGAACTGTACTCCCATATATGATACATCACCCTCAAACAAATAAGTCTATGTTTCATTGACCTCTACATAATTATTTCCACCCACCCTGCCAGCCCTAGCTCAGATGGTGTGAGAATCCAGAATCAGTGTCCAAGGCAGGATCATAAGGAAGGCTGATGGTTTTATGGACCATTGCCTTATCAGCCACTAACCAAACTGAAAAGGAGGACAATGAAGTAAAGCTAGCTTCACGTTACAAAATGCAGACAAGAAATAACTACTTTCCTGAATTACTTATATTTTTGCTACCCTATATAAGAAAAAGAGAATTTTAACTACTTCGTGATGCTCTGAATCTGACCAGCTAATCAGTTCCAGAGACAGAGAACAAATTCTTCCCTCAGGTTCTATTTAATTGAATTTGCAGCTGGTGTTTTCTTCTTCTTCCTTACTGTACCTCAGTGACAGGTTTAAAAGGAAATAGGGCAGTACTTTAAAAGAAATTTAAATAGACTGTGTATTTCCTACAAAACAGTGACAAATACCCACAATGGATAGCAGACTGAAACAGACTGCTTACTAGATGAAAACAAAGAGTCCCGAGATGTGGATGGTGAACGTTATTGTCTTGGAAAGGGAAAAAAAAGAGAAGAAAAAGAGATGCCTCTGCTCAAGTCTTTAAACCCCCCAAGTATCCAAATTTCTTCTCCTAGATAAAAGATTATGTGGAGATGATCTCCACAAATAAGGTTAGAGATGTCAAATCCTTAATTTGAAATAATGCACTGGTTCTATGGAAGTGTCTGTTACGTTCTGGAAAATAAGGAAGAAAATCTTTCTCCTTTACCCACTTTAAATCAAGCCCTGTTCTTGTATTTCATTCTTCTACGTATCTTTGCAGAGAATTAAAATACAATTACATTCTATCACTTGTTTTTAGTTTCACATTAAAAATTTAAGATTTTTTTTTCTTGATGGAGCATATAATTCATGTTGAAGTTAAAATACTTAAGAAATTTAAGTAGGATTATGACATCTGTTTTTATATTTGTACAATGTTTTCTTAAAAAAAACATTCAAAACCCTTTGTTAGTAAAACTAATGGCTTAAATCTATCTGGTAAGGACAGAAAACTGTATCTTAAAATATTCCTAGATATTTGTACTATGTGAATCCAAAGTGAAACCCATTTATGTAACCTTAATTAAAAACACATATGAAGTATAATAAATTGATAATTTTAAACACTGCAGTGTTTTAAACATACAAAGACTGACCGCACCATAAAAGACAAAGTCAATAAGATATTAAAATACTGGAATTTAAATACGTTAATTCACTTAAAAATTCAAATTGTGATGCATTCAAGTTGCAAAAAAAGAAGTGCATAAACAAAAACATTTAAATACCGCTCAGATTTTTTTAAAAAAATACACTTCAAAAATGCATTCCCACAATATCTTTATTAATACAAACTAAATTCTAGTATAACTAATAAAAGCAATTAGTTACCTCCAGAAGATGACCGGTCAGAGGTCTCCAAAGAATCTCTATCCTGTGCATGTTGACTAGTCCCGTTTCCAGTAATTTAGCAACAGCAAAAAGCGATGGTTCCTTAATAAAATGGAATTTGAAGACATGACTTTGAGGTAACTCAGATAATGTCAGAGCTTTTTGCTACATTGTAATTAATAAATTAATGTGCAATTAATCTCACTGAAGTACTGTGTTTTGTAGACTGTGAATGCTGTCACAACAGTTTAGGTAGCAGGGCCAGGAAGTTTCCACAGCATCTGCAGTACTTTGTGAGAAGCCACAAGGCAGTAGCAACACCATACCATGAAGAATATTCTTTCGTAATTTCATTCTTTCATAAGTTTTCTCCAAGTTTGACAATAGTCAGAGCACTGGTATTCCTTTCAAAACTCTTCTTTTTACACAGTCCTCCCTCTAACCAGTTTTATAACATATTTTACTAGAAAAATAGCCTTTTTCCCATCACAGCTTTTAAAGCTGAAGTTATATATGAGCAAACAATACAGAATATTTAATTTAAGAATCCCCTTATGTTTTATCTTCCATTGGCTTCATAAATTCCTCGTTCATCAAATACTCTGCAAACATCTGTGATATGCTTCTTAAATTATTTTTTAAAAAATCAACATATAGTCAAAATGACTGTTGCATTGGAATCATTTTCTGTTTCCATTTCTGATGATTCTTTATTCTCATCTTCTACCGATTTTAAATGCAAACTTTGCTTATTTTAATTCATTCTGTGTTACTGCAATTGTCAAATATTATAAAGGATATTTTCTGACATCATTATCTCTAGCACAATAGATCAAGTAAGAATTTTTAGAAACCCTCCTCTGGGATTAGATTATGACAAGGAGAATATATAATCCATTTTATTCAATCGCAGGGTCTTTAACCTTTCAGAGCTAAAGGTTGTTTACTGAGGCTGACAGGAATACTATCATTTTCCCAAGTAAATATGAATTATCAGGGGGTTTTTAATATCTAAATTGTATGGCTTTTTCTTAAGTATATTATAAAAGAAAACTGAAATTAATATGAGCACTCACAGAACATACTGTGCTATTCAAACCCCCTAACTTCTGAAATTACAAGGGCTTTAAAAAGTTTTATCCACCCATAATCTGATTAATGGAAACACATGACATTCCTTAGTTAGCAAAATACATAGCAGGAACACAATGAGAATGTTCAGAGAATTTAGTAACCATATGAACCATTGTAAACAAGACATCCTCTGGTTCCTAATTTGTTTTTTACTCTAGAGTAACAAATGTATTACTGTCTTAATATGAGAAATAGTATAAAGGATAAACATTCAAGTCTTCTGCCTGTTTCACAAAACCATCTAAAAAGAAAATAAAGAACTCTACCTTATTGTTTCCATAGGCCATATCCATGGCTTCCAGAGACAAGGAGCAAAGAGCGTTTATTAAGTGATGTAAAGACACATCATCAAGGTACCTGAAAAATAACAGCTATCAAAACACTGCCAAGTTTGATATATATACATTATTTTAATTATAAGGTTTCTTACTGTGAGCTTTCAAAAAGCCTTGAAAGTATGTTGGATATAACTGGGAGATCAGTCATAACTGCTGTAGTCAGAACCTTGAAAAAGAGACAGAAATGTCTTATCCATTGCAATAAAAATTAGTGCATAATCATTAACGGTAAAATGAACAAGCATGCTTACTGTGCTGGGCCCTTCTACAGCTCTTCCAGGTTTTAACGCACCCCCAACACCAGGCTTCAGTCCCAGAATCCACACAAGATGCTGAAATACAAAAGGATCGTTTTCAGCAGAAAAGCCTTTTCAGGCAGAGAGAAAACTAACATTGTACTTGAGCTGGACCCGGCAGCCTTCCAGCCAAACAGAATTCAAGGGAAATGCTACAGTACTTACTCAAGGCAATTCAAAGTACACCATAAGTAGAATCAAAGCTTATTCTATTGCTCACATGAAAACCTAAAACCAAATTACAGCAAAAAAGCCAGGCATAAAAGCAACGTATAAATATTTCCTGTTTTACCTGAAGAGTAGCCAGGACAAGTTGCCACGACGTACCAAGAACGGCTCCATGGCAGTGAGCTAAGTTGAGTAGTGTCCTCATACACTGTATATTTTTTGAAGTCAGCTAAAAAAAAATAAAAACAAACCACCAAATGACCACACAATTTTTATTATTCTACAATAATAATGTTTCTAGGAAACCTGCACTTTTTTACTAATTAGCTTAAAGATTACATTTTGTTTGCACTGATGCAATATATCTTTTTTAGAGTAGTTCAGTATCTCTCCTTCTCTTAGTCTTATCTTGCTGGGGGTTCGAATACAATTTGGTCGCTGCCCTCTCCTCCCAGTCTCACATCATCACCAAGAACACAAATTCAAGTACTCCCACTATAAGTGCATCTTCTCCACAAAACCAGAGTCTATCTTAAAAAAAAAATAATGTAAGCGAACCTTCACACACAGGCACATAATGGAACTGAGATCTAAGGTTTTTCAGACAGAATGGATGGGAGCTGCTGAGCTAAGTGTCAGATGAAAAACAAGAGTAAGTCTTCCTTACAGCCAGAGAACATTGCTGTCCAGGGCTGTTCCAAATTAAAAGTTTAACACAATATTTCAGATAACCAGTATTTGTAAGAATGCTGTGTATCTGTTGCCTATTTTTGAGAGACAGTGAGATGCAGAAAGAAGCAGTTAAGCAGGCTGAGATCACTTACAAGTTGTACTTACCATTACTGTTCCTTGTGGCTGAAGAGCTAAGGGCTGCCCTACTGCTACAACCTGCTGATGAGATTCGCTTGAGGGACTAATCATCTGAACATTCTGTCCCTGAATGGAATATGCTACAGGAAAATTGAAAAGAAAAAAAATCTAAGTTTAAAATACAGTACTTACTTGTAGTAACAACCACCTTCTGGCAAACACACTCCAGAGAATTTTTGCACAGTACTAGTTATAAGGTAGCTCACTTTGAGACCTTTAGCTGTGTTTAGATTATTATGTCATTGCCTTATGGAGTTAAAGGAGGCAGTAATTACCCTGACTTGCTAACTATTAGGTATGGGTTGCAATACATCGAGACTGGAGTATTTGCACCAAGACACAAGCACTAGACTATGTCTCAACTCAGTCATCTGTGGTAACTGTGTGTAAATGGTATCATTGTGTGCTACAATTGTACTTGTGCATTCAGAAAATGAAGGTGTCATAAATGCTATGTCATGATGTTTTTCCAGTACAGGACTTCAGGACAGCTATTTTGTAACTCACCTGTAAAAAGAAGGGTAACCTACATAAAGTAAGTTCATTGCTTCATTTCCGCAGAAATCCCTGTAGCTCAGTCATGCATATTGCTTCACAGACTTAAGATCTAATAATACACTTGGTTCGTGGGCTGGAGTAAAGGTGCTGGTCCTTGTTCCCACACTAAGGTATTTTTGTTTTATATTAAAAGGTCTAATATTAGATCCACCTGCATAGTCTCTAGGTAGTTACATTTCTCGCTACATAGTAATTAATTTTTAAAATTATAAACAAAGTACATCCTCAACAGGCATATCCTATAAATTACAACATTCTCTCAGGATGTAGGAAGCATCAATTCAACTTGTAAGCTGAACAGAACCCAGAATTTGAGATCTTCCGTTTATGCAGTAAGTACTACCATCACTCAACAATTGTACAGAAGACTGTAGAACACCACAAATGCAGGATGTTTTAGCCAACTCTTAAGTATCCGAGTTGCCCGGAGAGCTTTTCAGAATCTGAATACCTTATTTACATATCCTAACAGATCTTTAGGATGATAGACAGATCGCCTTAGAATATGAACTTCTGACATACACCACGTATTCAGGAAGTTTTAGGTTGACTAGAAAGATACCCAGCAGATGCAGCAAGACTAACCAATTCTGGAAAGCAGGCAGTCTAGGTCTTGTCTGAGGATTCCAACATAATTTAGGACAGCCATATACTACAGTTGTATATCTTTGGAATCACATCCCAAGAAAATTTAGGTTTACAGGACAATACATGGAAACAAAATTAAGGAAAACCTATATACTTACATTTGCTAGACAAAGCTGCAGTTGTGCTGTTTAATACAGTAAGGGCATAGTGAGGAGGCAAGGATCCTTTGCAAATGGCAGTGATAAAGGCATCTCTTGATGTTACAAGACCCAGTCTTCCACAAAGTGCAGCCATAGTCAATTCTGCTTTTAGAATATTTTCAGTGGCAGCTTCATCAGTGCTGAAAGAGTACACATCATTTATCAAGAACTAATCCACAGCACAGAAGCAGGCAGCTAACCAAAAGTGAAAACAATGAGAACAGCTACTTTAAACCTGTCAGCACTATAAATACTGAAGAGCAAGCATAACCAATCAACAAAATACTTCAGAACCACTTCCTGTAAAATTGATCTTCAGTTCTGAATGATTTGGCAAAGAAAACTATGAGGAGATATGTAACATTAATTTTAGAAAATGGCATTTGATAACAACAGATGCTTTGAAAGAGACAATTAAGTTACCAAAGTTATCACCTAGTAAACGGCTTTCCACTTCAGAGACTGCATAGTACTAATGAGTACTGAGACATTATTTAGTCTTTTATCACCAGTAATCAGAAAATGAGTAGAATCACTTCAATGTATTGAAACATTCAAAGTAAAAAGGAATAAAAATAATATAAATCGTTTAAATGCAAGCCAATCTAATTAATTGTGCTATACTGAAGTGCATCAAAAGCTGATGCTAGACTTCTGGAGATCTCTGTATCTCGTACTCAACACAGCCTCACCCTGTCTAGCCACCACTAACCCACAAACTGCTCATGTGCCATGAACAGTGTACACTCATACAACTGTCAATTTGACTGGTATCAAAAGTCAGTTCAAAGTACAGTTGGGAATCTCGTCTTTGAAAAATCAAGAGAAATGAAAGACCTAATACCTGGCATCAAGTAGGAGGGATAAAGCAGCCAGAAGACCACACCAACAAGCATTTACCATTTCTTCCCAGACAGCTCTGCTAACTTGAAAGAAAAACATATATTTGTTTTTAAGCAGAAACACAGTGTTTTACTTAATAGCTTCAATTATATCACAAACAAAATGCTTGCTACTGCATCTTTGAAAGTGTGGGTTTATGTGTACGTTTACACAAACACATATATGTGTACACACAGACACCCTCACATCAATACCATTTAAACAGCTTCCTTTAAAGTAACATCCATAAAGTAAAAAATGTCATCAAGACAATACTTATTCTAAATTACACTCAAAAAAAACCTTAGAAAGGTATATATAACTATTTTTAATATTTGTCTGTAAAAAAAAAAAAGCATTCAGAAGCGCACAGATGTGGGAAAAGAAACTCACTGAAATTTTGCAGTGAAGGAAAAATCCTCCCCCCCGTGGTATGTATAATTCTCCATATTTTATCATTTCTTAATTTAAGGGGTGGGGGTGTGTGGAGAAGGTCTAATAGATTTATAATGTGCCCGCATCCCTTTCCCAGCTCCCTCTTTCCCAGCTCCCTCGCTGCCCCCCGCCCGGCCCCGCCCACCCAGTGTGCCTGCAGCACCACGGAGAGCTCCTCACCGCCGAGCGGCGTCCCCTGTCCCCTGTCCCTGTGCCGCCCGTGCCCCGGTGCAAACCTCAGCGCTACCGTCCCGGCTTCCCGGGACACAAGCCAAAATCACTCTTGAGACACAAATCTTTCTGTATGTTCATATACAGCCTCCTGATATGTTGCACAAATACAAACTTCAGTTCATACTACGTCAGTTTTTAAATAAGTTCTTCCCTAAATACTTCAATCATATTTAAAATCTCTTAATTAAAATGTTTATCTTTTTATCTTGTTACTAGAACTACATTTTTCTTTTAAAATGGTTGTAACTGCCACATTCTTCTCAGCCAGGTTGCCTCTTGTGACCTTGGATCTCAGTGTTAAACAGAATTAAGGACAAGGCACAACAGTAGTTGTGGAGAACAGAATGCCTGTTACCTCCCCCTCACATACCATGTACATACCTGTAGAACAGTATTAATTGACCATAAGGAGTCTATGGCTAAGGTGCTATAGGACAGAGACAGTACATCAAGCATCTTTTTTAGAGACTACCGCTGTTCTGTTACAAAAAAAAACCCCACAAAACAAATTAATTAAAAGATTGTATGTATGATTTAGAAACAATAAATTTCAGCAAAAAAAGCATGAACTACTTTAATCCTGCTTTACGTAAACCCAGTATTTTACACAGTATGTGCATTTTCAAATACCTAGTTCTTTCTCTGATTGGTCAGATACAGACTGCAAGACTTGCTGCTCTGAAGACTGCACCGGTAATGAAGATGTCTCTGTTGTGGTTTGACCGACTGTTTCTGCCTCTCCCAGCTCTCCTTCAATCATGGTAGTGATACCACGGACAAGATCCAGTAAACAGTGAAATGCCACTGACATGGCATAGCCTTCAGGAATCGTAGGTGGCTCTACTTTGTCCAGCATTTCCAAACTAAAAAATTGAAAGCATGACAAGTAAGCATGTAACAGTACCACTGTGATTAGCAACAATAATAAAAAACAAGATTCCAAATGAATGTTAAGTAGAAACAGGCTCCAAACACCATCCTTTAAGATTTATAGCAACTCAAGAAAAAAAACTTGATTAATCAAGTCATTAAGTAAAAAAGTAAATGAATCACTAAATAAAATAGTAAATGAAAGGGTAAAAACTCCAAGTACAGTATTTAGATCTGCAAATAAAGTACTTTAAGAAAATAACATATATAAGCAAACATTACTGAATGAATCATTTTACTTTTATTATTTTACTTAAAGCCACTGCAACAGAACCTACTCAGTACACCACAAGTACATAGGAACAACAGAGGAAATATGTCAGAAAACCATGACAGTGTGAACATAGTTACAACAAATTGAGAACAAGTCAGACGTTCTGTTATTGTTATCTTTGAGTCCATATGACCAGAAAAGCCTGTCATAGCTAGATAATACATGACCAAATATTAATCACCTACATGCACAGGTAAACAATGGAAGTTATTCGTACAAAGAGGAAATGTTGACATGATTCACTGCTGAAAACCATGCAATTAAAACATCACTATATTGGAACTACAGCCTCGCTGCCGCTTTTCTACATAATTTACCTGAAAAGCACATAAAGAACTGTTGCGTTAAAAATCCAATAGGAAACAGATTGTAGCTGCCACAGCTGCAGCATCTACACAAGGAGAGACTGTCTGTTACAAAAACTACCTGATATCCCAGCCACCACTATTTCATCATTTACTCTTAAAAAGGCTAAGCATTCCAGCTACAATATACCAAAGACATTTTTATACTGCAGTGTCACCACTGTTTTCTGCACAAAGGATTTTCCTTCTCCCACATGTGTAACTTTTCAGTTATTACCTCTAATTTCCTGAAGATGGCTGCCTTAGATATCTGGAGGCACAGGCAGTATAGATAAATCAAATGGTCAGCATTTCACCCTCTATCTACAAATAAGTGTGAGTATATATATGATTGTGATTAAAATTATTAATGGGTTTTATAGTTACAATGTACTTGTGAGGTAGAGGTCGTGTACCCTTACTTTCACAGATGGGAGAGCAAACCACTGAAAAATGAAGTGAGTTGTTTATTTACATGGGAATGGCCATGAAAAATAGTCTTTGTCTATTCCTCTTAAAAACACTTCCTCATGTAAAGTGGAAGACACAGTGGTCTGGGAAGAGACAAGCCCACACTGACAAAAAGATCTCTGCTAGCTCTGTTCATTATTCATATCTCCAATTAAAACATTGTGTAAAAGTATAAGATGTGGCCATTGTATGAAAATCTAACGGCAGCAGTAGGAGCAAATCAATGCTAGGATGTGACCCAAATCTACAGGTACAGTTAGTCATCTCCTTACATGCAGGGACTACAGACAAAAGTACAAGATAGAAGAAAAACTGCTGACAAGACATATGAGCAACTATTCCGTAATCTTACACCGAAGAAAAGAATGCAAGAACTACTCAGAGGGAATAATGTAGTCACTGGACAGATCCAAAGGTAAGACACAAGTGAGTTAAGAGCAGCACAGGAGACTATGATGGTGGCTGCTATGTTCTTGAGCCAGTTAAGAACAGAAAGTAAAAAAAAAAAAGAAAAGCAGGAGGTTGTTGTAGCTGGCCAAAGCAGGAACTAGCTTTCACCCACTTTTGTACGAAATTTGCATTTCCTGAGGACCCTCAGGTAACCTGAAATAACATTCACGGCCACTGCTAGAACAAAAGTCAAGTCAACACACACATGTTTAACTATTGAAATCTGAGGATGAATTTGTCCTTCTGCATCTCAAAGGCAGATAAAGGAGTTTCTACCTTAAAGAAGTAGTGAGATCCAGGTGATTTGCTGATTTTACTGAGTATTAGTATGCTAAAATTTCATGGGCGGTACAAATAATTTCCCATTTGGAAGCAACTGACCCACAACGGTTATGACTGATATGAAAAAAGCTTCCACGATTTTGAAAGTAACATAGCATTCACAGCTTTAAACTGAGAACACGATCTCCATTATACAAAGTCATGACAAAATAACTGGTCATTCTAAGAAGCATTCACAGTCTAACCTTCCTATATAGGTCAATACATTGTTTGGAATGACAACCTGGCCAGCATCTACCACAATATCCTGTTCAATAAAAACTGTAAATACAGTAAAGCTGGTGTAAGAAAGCTATTTGTCACTCCCACTGATGTCTCATTTGCTTAATGCCCCTATTATCTGCCATTATACAATCCAGCAAAAGATACTGTAAAACAGTTACATACTGTAGAGTGAGGCCCAAAACTGAAGAGTAAATACAGCTCAGTATGGCAGAAAAAAAGCCCAACAGATGCTAAAGCCATAGGAGACATCTGGATCAGAATCCAGAGCATTCAGACAAAACAGCAAAAAATCAGAACACCTCATGGCACTGACAAAAATAAAATCCATAATATACCTGAATGCCAGTGAAATGAAGACCTCAATATTCAGTAATAAAAAAATAAATATATCCTTAAACCATCAAGCTGGAAATAACAAATATTTGTTATATACAGTTTCAAAAAGATAGAGGTACTTACTAGGTAGCTTTAGCACTGCCTTGTACTGTTACATTCAGGATGGGTATCCAAGTGCCTCTGTACTCAAAGGCAGGTAATACACTTGCACCTCCTCCCATTCCAAGCACTCCTGGGTTAGTTTGTGCTGAGCCAGTATTCCCAGATGCATTGCCTCCTGTTGAGAAAAACAAAGTTATAAAATTAACCGTTCTAATTTTAGCGATCAGCAAACATCCTTTTTCTACATTTAATTTTCAAGATGAGATACCAGGATTAATCTGAGACATGCTGCTCGCTAATAAAAGCCACCACCAACACAAAAAAACTATTTTTGAGCTCCCTCTGCTGTCTAAAACACGATGTGTAAAGTAATTATTTTGAAAGGCACAGTTGGTAGATGCCTACTGCTGTATTTTCAGTCAGAATGAAATGGTTTTGTGAAAAGTATAGTAGCTTTCATTACATTCTGTGGACGAACTAAACTCCAATGGTCTCAATAAAACAATACATATATTAGTGAAGAACCAGACAGATATTTCAAAGTTAATTTGAATATTTGCATCTAGAACTCAGTAGTAGGAAAAAGAGGTCAGTCAATACAATCCCAAGCACAAATACAGGCTGAGTGGAGAATGGATTGAAAGCAGCCCTGAGGAGGTGGTCTTGGAAGTGTTGGAAGACAAGAAGCTCAACATGGCCCGGCAGTATACATTTTCAGCCCAGAAAATCAACCATATCCTGGACTGCATCAAAAAAAACTTGATCAGCAGGTCAAGGGAGGTGATTCTCCCTCTGTACTCCACTCTCATGAGACCCCACCTGCAGTGCTGCATTCAGCTCTGGAGCCCCCAGGAAGGACATGGACCTGTTGAAGTGAGTCCAGAGGAGGGCCACAAGGATGATCAGAGGGCTGGAGCACCTCTCCTCTGAAGACAGGCTGAGAGAGTTGGGGTTTTTCAGCCTGCAGAACAGAGGGCTCCCGGGAGACCTTACAGCAGCTTTGAGGTACCTAAAGGGGGCCTACAGGAGAGCTCGAGAGGGACATTTTACAAGGGCATGTTGTGGTGGGACAAGGGGCAATGGCTTTTAACTAAAAGAGGGAAGATTTAGATTAGATATTAGGAAGAAATTCTTGACTGCGAGGGTGGTGAGGCACTGGAACAGGTTGCCCAGAGAAGCTGTGGATGCCCCATCCCTGGAAGTGTTCAAGGCCAGGCTGGATGAGGCTTTGAGCAACCTGGTCTAGTGGAAGGTGTCCCTGCCCATGGCAGGGGGGTTGGAACTAGATATTTTTTAAGGTCCCTTCCAACCCAACGTGTTCTATGATAAGACAGCCTGCTACAACACAAATTTCATTATAATCAGAAGACTACATTAGAAAAGTAGGTTGCACTGAGCTGCTCTTTGCATGTTAGACATGGCCACAAGAAGAAAAAGAGGCAAACAGAGACATGCCTGAGAGACATCAGAAACACTTGGGTGGAAAGAGTAAGTGAAAAGCTAAAGAAGAAAACAGACTGGAACAATAAGCCAGAGAAACAGTAACAGCACTAAGGGTATGACCCTACTGTGCTGCTGTTTCATGAAGGCAAAATTTAAGTTTTCAGGAGAATATTTTAGAATAGCTTCTCATATGTGCGTGTTACATGATGAAATGTGCTTTTCTGATTTACCCTTAACTGGATTAAACTAACCCAGAAATAATATTAATAAACATGTTCTATCAGCTTCTGTACAGACAGCTATTAAACAATAGCCATTGACACAAATTTCTTCACGTTACCAATGCTAACACCAACTTGGAATGCAGACTTCATGACTGAACCCTGGAAGGTGTGAGTTTAAAACCAGACTTTTTCATGTTTATTAATTTAATAGTAGATATGATAGATAATTATACTTTGATTCTCGGTTTATTATCTCTTAAGAAGGCATGTCAAAAGACATCCTTAGAAATTATTTTTACATTGTTGCTGAGGCATCTGTATCTAGAACCACAGGGAGAAACAGACTCTTAACTTGGATGTAAACACTTGCAAAGTTATTGACAAGAGGACAATTTCTTCTTATAAAAATAAAAATACACCGAGTAAAATACCAAACCCTGGCTGCAAGAAAAGACAATCAAGTTTAGTTTCAGTAAGTGACTGTTTTCAGCTTACAGAAAAAGGAAAGATCATCTGAAAAACACAGACCTATCTTTCTACCTCTTGGCTTCCTCAGTCCCATTTTGTCCCTGGACATCCAGAAGAATTAGCGACTGCCTCCCAGGAGGAAGCAAACACACACTGTCTTACTACTTAAATTGCACACTGCCAAAAATGACATCCCCACACAAGGAGACAGAAAGCAGACAAATGTGTTACAGTCAGAAATGAGAAAAAATTCCCTCAGAATTTCTCTCAGAAAAGTTGTGAGCCAAGAAGCTTGGTTGCTCTTGAAGCAGATACTAATGCAGGAGCACTGCTCTGCTGACTGGGGGCTACATCTTCCCTGCAATACAGGTAGATAAAATCACCTGTTGTACCAGACCTGAAAACACCAGTTTGTCTCAAACTAGCTTTTCACTTCAGTGAACACAAAAGTAAAGAACTGTCACAATCCAAATGTATATACTGAATCAAATCAGAATTTATTATTACAAGAAAATCCTGGGTAACTAAAATCATAGTATGGACAAGGTTTTACCAGTTTGGTTTGGTGTCATTGATGTGTTCCCTGTGCTTGGTACAAGAAATAATGACTGGATGAAGGATCCCAGTGCATTCACAATATCACGGAAAACTTTAGTGGAATGTTGCTTCATATCATACGATTGACAAAAGGACCTGGAAAGTATTTTATAAAATATAATAAATATTTGACAAATAAGGGACTAAAAGATTATTTTAACAGCAACTCCCCTGCCCCTCCCTCCAAACTGCAGACTAAAAACACACTTCAACTGCAAATATTTACATTAATAATAATATTTAGTTTTAGGTAAATTTTCCTTTGACACTGGTTAAGAGAGGGTTTGGAATACTCAAATAACTATAATTCATCCCCTCTAGGATAATAATCATTGCCTAATGCTTTATAAAAAATTATCTTGAACAGTTTACTACATTTAAGTTTCTACATAATTTTAGAATTTACAATGTTTATTTTCACCAGAGAAAAAAATAAAAAATTTTTAAATTTTACGTAAAAGTGAAATACAATATATTTAATACCTTAATAGCTGAGGCTGCACACAAAGCCTATGAATAGATTCTACTGCAACAGCTCTTAGCCACTGTGGTTTGTCTGCATCCAGAAACTTAACCAGCAACGACAGGAAGATTTCACATTCTGTTACCTGAAAGATACAGTTCATAGCCATTCATTTAAAAGAAGGCAGCTCCTACAAAACACTTTTTCCAAAAAACTTCTGTTTCATCTTAGGAGTCCCATCCCAGGAAGTTTTGTACAGGATCTAGAAAACCCCTTCAAGAAGCATTTACTCAAAATCACATAAAAAGCATACCTAATAATCATAATATTTTTGCCAAGCTAACATCATATATGCAATTGTATTGAAGGAGTTAAATTCCTCAAAGACATTGCATTAAAGTTCTTACATGTGCTACAGTAAACAAATGAAACAGAAAAATATCTTCTTTAGCAAGTATGTAAAATTTGAGAGGCAAGAACAGCTGAACATGGGGGGGGCGGTTATGCACATTCTGTCAACAGCTTTAGCAACACAAGTCAAAAGTCTCTTAGCAAGTATTAACAAGGCATAGCAATTAACGTTAAAGCCAGGGAATCAACCTAAGAAGTTCAGAAGGTCCCCAAAACCTTAACTGAAAGGCAGTTAGATACAGAAAGGACAACAGCTAATTTACTCTGACAATTTATACAAGTCCATATTTAATAAAATTATACATGTAGAATACACATAAACACAAACACATTTAAGAGGAAAAGAATATTTAGACTTTTCTTCCCTCAATATATGTCAACAGTTCCCAAGAACTAATTGTTACTGACCACAGTACTGGATATACATAGAAAAACACAATTACATAAAGAAAATTTGAACATATTCTTACCAGCAAACTGTAGAACTGCTTAATCAAAACAGAAACAACCCTCAGCAAACGCATACAGATGGGGAAGTATGGTTTTTCCACTGGTGCTGGGGAAGATGATGTGCTCGAACCTTGCCTGAATTTGATATTTGGGGAGAAGAGCTTTATAACAAGTGGGCATACCCTTTCTTTAAGAAGAAAACTGAATTCCTGATGCTGAAAAAGAACACAGAACAAATTATAAGCAGATCTTCTTTAATTGCTACCATTAACTCTCATTATACATCTTATTTACATTTACTGTTATGATCAAGCATTCTGAAGTCATGTAAATCTTGGTATAAATTAGATGCTCAGGAAATTAAAAGGAAGAACAGCCAACATCATTGCAAAGCTACCAAAAAGCATGATGAAATGACATGGTTGGGTTCATACCATACACTCCTCTTCTTGTACTTTGCAAATTGAAATAGGCTACTAATACATCATTTATTGTATATTAAACTTTCTAATTTAGCTGCTGTCTGCTAAAATGTGTTACTGTATGATCATGGTGCATTTATATGCAGTAGATGCACACAATTCATAGTCATGATTCTTGCTACTTTGCAAGTGGGGCAAGGTTGTTTTCACAGAAGTAGCAATGCCACAAACTAAGTTACAGAGCTGTCATACATCATGCAAGATAAGAAAATGCATCTTTGCAGGAGATATAAACAGCAAAACAAAAAGTGAAACAGGAGTACAACTTGCTCTACAAAGTGCACAAACACAGGCAAATAAAATGTATGGGAATCAAAAAATGTGGACAAAAAGTACACAGTACTTCTCTATTATAAAAACACAACATGTAAAATCTACAAGTCCTTTTCAAAAAAGTAATTCCTCTTTAATTTAGCATGAGTACTAATGCAGTGTAAATTTTACTATCTATGTGAACAAAAGTCTTCCTGTTTTCCTTGCAAGAACTACTCACTTGTAAAAAGACTTGCGGAAAGTCATTGAGGACTGACTCAAGAAGTTCAAGGCCAAATGTCCGGGTCATTTCTGTCATACCCACAAGCCAGTAGGGAGCATCAGCATTAACTAACTGACAAAGATCCTTAAAGAGAAATACAATAACATTTATACTCTCTGCAATCCTGTACCAGCATAAGTTTTCTGAGCCTACAACAAAATCTCCACACACACACACCCCCCTTGTAATGAGTAATTTTCCAATTTCAATGTAAGGTTTCCTAAAATAAATTATTAAGCAAAAAACTTTTAAATAGAAATTTTAAACTTTGCTGGTATCCTTGTAGCAGTTGTGTTCATTCCTGTTCTTCCTGTTCTCACTGTTCTCAAAAATATCTCAAGACCAGTAAACCTGCTAAATCAAGAAAATTTTTATTGGTGATGACTACAACTACTACTTTTTATTATACACTCAACTTCAATATACAATACCAAGCACAAGAAGCAAGACTGAACTATAGTAGCAGTGTTTGGCTCACGAAAAAAAAGAATCTTTAATTTAATGCAGACAAGCATGCCTAGTTATTATTTAAGATTTATAGTAAAACGCTCTCCTAGGCCACTTTGTCTTCATTTTCCAGCCATTCCCTGGGATACAGGATATCACTGCCAATTACAATAAATGCACATAAGAAAGCCTAAGGCTCTGGTTAAGGGCCTTGTCAATATACTGAGAGAAAATTTTTGAAATTTCTGACAGAGATGTAGAAGCACCCAGTCATAACTGCAAACGTATAAATACATGCTCCCCAACTACCTGAAAAAGCATATATGCATCCTTAGCACATGGCTTCAGTGTACTGACAGATCTTCTGTTACTATTTCCTTGAACTGCAACTGGCTGGTCAATAGTATCTGTGTAAAAATAAAAAACAGTTTTGTGAACAAAGGAACTGTTGAAAATCAAGTACTCATTAAGTGTTCTTACAAAAAGATTCTAGGAGAACACAAAGGTAATTCTTCTGCAACTTATCATGTTGGCAGAAATACACATTAGATTGAATACCAAAGATCATCAATACCAAGCACCTCTTTCCAATTAATGTTCTCTTCAAAATTACTACTGCCACATATTTCACACTCAGTAACCTAAGTTACTTTCACCTTAAATGACACCCTCACCTCAAATTCCTTCACAATACTAACCTGAAAACCAGCTCTCATAGCTTGAAAAAAAATCAGCTTTTATATATTGCTGTACTGACTTGGACTGACACAATGGCTAAGGATTTTGTTTCCTTTGAATACAAGTAAAAATGTAAAAAGACAGTAAAAATTTGAAATATCTGATTTTTTTAAATAATATTTATAGACTTTTTAATACTTCTTTATCTGAAAAAATGTTTCATGTGTGTCTAAAAAAAAGTTAATACAAGCAAGCAGAGTAAAAAGCATACCCACCTTTGTATCGTGCATCTTCAGCAACCACTCTCTCAAATACAACAGTGACTACCTGCCGCACTGTAGCTGCCGCAGTGTTATTTGTGATATTATCTTTTGTGAAGTGCAATCGAAAACAAAGTACAATTGCCTGAAAGGAGAAGACAAAAAAGAAAATACATCACCTTACAATAATATATTTTCAACTTTCAAGCTCAAGACAGCTAGTTGAGGAAAGGTTTCCAATCCGCATTGTCATGTTAAATTTGAAGAACCAGAAAAAGTTTTACAGAGTACCCTGGCCAAAAACCTCTTTAGTAATCCTCCCCAAAGGTAATCTAGAAGCGGTGTTAACTGAAGACATTATGATGTGGCAATAAAACTACAGTCATACAGAGAATACACAGTAATCTACCATGTAAAACAATTTGTATCAATATTAATGTCAAAAGGCCACTAGAATTACACGGTTAATCACAGAACAGTCAGTCAACGCCAAAGCTAAAATGCCATTCCTCTCCTACATTAGATCACAATACCTTCACAACCATGTTGACTCAACTGCTATTATTCCTCTATAAATGTGTATTTTAATGTGACATTGTGTTGGCAGTGACTTAATACTGTTTCCCATTGGATTCCATACTACCTCTAACACATGGTTTAATACTTAATTTTATAATGAATTTTGAAAATTAACATATATATGTGTAGTGAAACCTGTATTTCTTGTTCTTCTGTCCTCATTATGTGTCCTTGCACTTGCATCAACCTCAACCACACCCAGCCATAGCACTATATGCTCTAAGCCATACAAGACTCAGAATTTTCTTTTGCTTGTTTTTCTTGTAAATGATTTGTGGACACCCAGAGACGGTATCTCTGTGTTAGTTTGAAATTTTACAACTCAGTCATATACCTATGGACTTTCAGAAGATACTGCAAGATTCTCTAGGTTGATCTAAAAGCAGTGTCTGTATTAAGGGGCTTTTCAAGATGGTTTACCGGTAATTTTCTTAATTCAAATCAGTCGAGCTGAAGCATACATGCAATATATTTCTGGCTCAAACTGATTTTCTCTAAGAATTTTTCAGCATGGAAAAAACTCCAACTTTCAGAAATTTTTCAGGTGGTGGTGGTGGTGGTGGAATCTTGGTGGGATAAAATGAAACCATTGCATCATTTCACCCATGCCAAGTAATGCTTATATTTGGTTAACTGAAAAACTCTAGTAATGTCAGGCTTTGAACAACACAAAGAAATTTTACATACATGCTCTGTCAGGAATGTTTTTCCCTTAGCCCTGTCAGAGCCTGTCAAAATTTGACTATACATTTCTAAATGTACTAGATTTTAATGTGCACTGAGAAAATTGTTAGAAGTACAGCAATTAGATTCTCCAGTAACTGTATTATGTGAGCATGCTTCTGGATGAGGACACAAGGTAAGAGAAAGCCATGCTGGGAAAGACCTTCCCTATTTGACGCTGCTGTGCTCACATGTTCTTGTGGTTGGTGTCCAAAAGGAGAAAGGTTCTAGACATTAGAGAGATTAACAGATCAAGGATGTTGAAAAAAGTCTTTGGAAGACACACACAAAAAAAGTAAGTGAAGTAGGATGTAGATACCATGAACCTAAGAATAAGGAGGTTAAGAGAGACAGGATATACAGAGGAAGGGAAAGAAGAATTAATGAGCAAAGGGATGAGAAGCAGATAAATGATACATGGAAGGGAAAGGTAATATGGACTTAAAAAGCAATTGTCTTCTTCTAGAGCCTAGATTCAAACTTGATAAAATGACAACACTGCAGGTTGTTAAAGAACATCTGCTACTCAGCTAATGACTGCCAATCCCACTTTCTAAAGTATTTCCATTTTCTTAAAAAATTATGCTTCTGCCCAAGAACACAGAATCTGATCTGGGACAAAAGAAACAAGATAGTGCTGGAGTCTTTTAAAATAATTTGAATACTTAAGTAAATAAAACCTACACCTACTGACAAACCATTCAATCCTTAGCAAGTTTTTATTCTACCATTTATAGGTTTTATTTTCCATTATCTTCCTGCCATCAGCAGACCTTTGTAACTTAGCTTTGATTTCCCTCCCTTAGTTAAATGGATTAATAATGAATTTAACATCCACAAATTTAACCAGCTAAGAAGTTATTTCATTAAAACCGAAGCAAAGACAAATGGAAAACCTTCCACCAGAAAAGAATGCCTTCAAAAAGAGTCTTCAATTCTATTCCCTCTTCCTCTCTTACAATAAAAAAAAAAGGGTGCTTTGATATTAAACCAACACACTGAAGGCAGAGCATAACAGAGACAGCAAATTAGAATGATTTATTTAAAAACAGAAAATCTTTCTTAAAGAGGAAAAAATTATAAAATGTAATCTAGAAGAGGAACTGAAACAGAACTTCACAATTCACAGATGGATAAACAATGTTGCTCCTTCAAAAAGAAATATCTTGCGATGTAAGATTGAAATGGATCAGAAACCTTATTTTTTTCTAGTTGAAACATAATATCCAAAATGGTACATGTTTAAATTATGTAATGAAGTTACTTCAGTTCTGACTGAAAGAGCAATATATCTGGATGGCTTGCTGAAGAGATTTAAGGCAGGGTGGCAGGCAGCTTCTTCTAATATTTGCTTTATTAGTGAGAGCTTACACTGTACTTTGTGCTCTGAATTCAGTTCAAAAATATATATACGACAAATTTAGCATATAAACCAGATAGGCATTAGCCCAGTGCTTTTATTTAAAGTTCCCATTAAGTCAGTATTACTGTGGAGGAACTAAAAAACAGACTGAATAGGAAGCTAAGAGAAATTGTGTCTTCAGTCTAGATAGAGAGACAATAGACATACAATGGAATCAAGAAAGCCCTCATCTCTTCCATTATTTCCAAATGCTTCATGCATAAAATTTCTCCCTGTTTTTCCTCTTGGATATTTTAAGTACTACAGCTGGTGCTAACAAATTCTTACCTTGGACAGTGCTTCATCATGCACAACTGTGTTGGTTGTTAAAAGTACAAGAACTGTCTGGAGCAATTTAAGTTCTTCAAGGCTATTTTCCATCAGTTGCCAAAGCATATTAATAATGTTTCCTGCTGCAGCCTACAAAGAAATATTTTTTTGCCAATAATTAAGTCATTTACATATGGTATATCATGTGCACACACATAAGAACAGCACTGTCACAAATGAGTATCATAACTGAATTTGCCTGTTTGTCTATACCGTAGGATTACACTGAGAACATAAAGCCAACACAAATTTCCCAAAATATTTTTAAAGAATTGACAGCAGAAATCTCTTAATGTGTAGTCCAAATTAAAGTGCATACTTAATTTTCTACTTAGAAATGTAGAAAGACAGTAAAAAGACAGTTTATCCTCAAAATTCATTCATATCAGAGAACAGCGTAATTTTACATTATGCAAGCACAACTGAAGGTATATTTCGATAGTATTATTTTCACCAGCTTCTTAACACACTATATATGCAGTACTGTAATATATCATAACATATACAGATGCAGGAAATGTGCATCCATTTTATCTTATTTTTAAAAGTAAAGTGGAACAAAACCATAATGCATGTTATCACGCAGAGTAAATTTTGTGGGTGCAACTTTAAGAATTTTATTTATCGACGACCATTACATGTTCTCTTCCTGCAGTGTAAGAACACAAACTAAATGAGGTGGTTTGAACTTTCATGGATTTCCTTCTAAAAGTTACTACTGTTGGGTTTTTTTTTTTAATTGTCAGGAAGGTTTCCTTTTCAATTACAATTCTTTAAAGACAGATATGAGTAAAATACTTTGCAGACTACGTTCATTATAATATAAACAGCCTCCTAAAAAAAAGCATTCACCTTCGATTTCGGGCCTGTATTTCCCATACTGAAATATTTATGTATTTATATAAAGATTGATCTTACCTCTGAAACAACTTCATGGGACATGAGCCTCTGTATGGCTGCTAGACACAGCTGAGTGATCTTTGGTTCCTTTGTTCCACAGCCCATTAGAAAAGGCTGAACTACCTCTGAGCTGTTCTCTTTCAGTGCTTTCAAAAAGAGATATGGAAGCAGTCAATGTTTAATACCTTGAAGAATACAATGTAAAATTTGTTAATCATACTTATCAAGAAAAAGCAATCTCCGCTCTTGGAAGTTTGGGATTTATCCTTGCTCCACCGGGAAAAGCCAAGTGAAGACAGACACTGGGCTGCCACAGCTCGCTTACACAATTACCCTGGCTGAGGCACAAATCCCAAGCACCTTCTCACACTCAAGTGACTTTCTCTTTCCAAATCCAAAATATAGAGTTCATGTGGTTAGTAGGAAGCTGTAAGGTTCTACCACCCCAAGCCTCATCTGGCCTTGCAGCAGTGACCAGCGTCAGGCTGGCAGCCTGCTCCTTCTGCTCTGCTTCACCTCAGCACCAAATTCAAAAGCAACACCAAGTATGGCACAGAGACATATACCAAAACAGGCAGCATGAAGGGGAATAGGAAAATGCCACCAACAAAACAGGAGGAGAAAGAGACCGCACTGTTTGTATCCTGGGTACATACACCTGGCTGTGAATTCTTCAACCAGTGTTTTAGCAAGAAAGGGCAGCTTCTTCAGATGAAGCTTTGAGCTTTGTTTCATGAACTTCCCCCTGGCCCAGGAAAAAAGCTTCACAATGATACAACATTCCACGCTGACATTTTTTAAATTTTTTCCCCATAAAAGTAACACTAGACATGTGAGATAAACTCCCTAAAATTAAAAAAGAAAATATTTCTGAAAGACGAAAGGAAAGCATGACTCCGATCAATTAGTGCTTTTCTATTTGCGGGTGTGGTCGTCAATTCATGCAAACTTTTGATTTTAGCTGCTCAGCACCATTTCAGATACTGAAAATTTCCTCACAGTTGAAAGTTCAATGTGTATTCTTACACTGAATATCATACACTGTTTTAGTCCATGTGTAATAAGAGAAATGTATTCATGCAAAAGTTTCACACACATTTTTAATCACAAATCTTACCACAAACAAACAAAAAATATGTTCTCACATAAAAATGCAAACATGATCCGCTTTATTTTTTTTATTGAACAGTTTGGCTCACAAGAGGATTTATTAAGTATCACTACAACTAATTTGGAAAAAAAAAGAAACATCAAGGTAAAAGCTACAAATATGTATTTTAGTGATATTTTTCAACTGAAGCACTAACATGAATAACAAGTTAATTATAGATGCCAAATTTCTATAAGGTAATAGCTCTTACAGGGTGATATTAACACATATGCAGTCCACAGTTTTGTCAAGTCTCTTCAGAGCCAGTACAGGCTCTATGTCCTGTTGCAGAGGCTGACCTTGCACCAAATGCCTAACCAAAACCAATTAAAATGTCAGCATAAATGTGAATGAATACACTGCTTGTTTAACAGGGGTTTTTTACTACCAAGCAAATAAACCTGCTTTTAAAATATACAGTAAATATCATATCCACTGATACTGTTCTCTTATGAAACACTTCATAATTTTCCAATCAAACCCAAAACATTGGCTACTGATTAAGACATGTAATTTAGGCATCTAATTGTCAGTGTCTACATGAGCTAGGTGTCTAAGCTGCCCTAATAGTCTATGAACACCTACAACACCCAGCCAGTAGAAGCTAGAGAGCTCATTTTAACATGGGCACAAAACCTTCTTCACTCATATAAATTTGTGGACTACCATTAAACTCTAACCATTGAGCAGAAAGAAGAAAGCAAAATTTTTAAAAAGATAACACAAGCATTTATACTTAACATCAGATTAATGATAAAGTTCTAAATGGCAAAAATGGCATGAAAGTTAATAAATAACAAGACAAAGACAAATTTAAACCTCTTACTGTATTTTTCCTATAAACTATTAAAAACAATAATCACGCAACAGGATCTATGCAAGGATTTTACTTTATGAAGCTGAAAAATTAGTGTTTCATAGAACTGGTTTGGTAGTGATTATTTTATTAGCTCCAGTCTTAAAATACACAAAAATTTTCTCATATCCAGGTCTGCTTCCATTTTGCTATGAAAACTATGTGAGAATATATTGAAAAAGAAATATATCATAATGAACCACATCAGAAAAGAAGTTTTGAGAAAATAAAACTTACTCCTTCATTCCATTAGCAAGATTATAATTCTAATTTTTTAAAAGAACTTCTAAAAAAAAATATTTATGAATTGCACATTTCAGAGCCATGTGAGAATAATTTCTTACATTTATCTCCTATGATATAAAGCACAAGCTGAGTTCTCTTTTGGAATTATCAAATTCTCATAAATAAATTACAAAGCACATACAGACTTCCAAGAATGAAGACTCTGAAACTGCTCAACTTTTCAAAGAGAAAGAAAGAAGTTAGATCAATGACATCAGAGTTCTGGCAAGTTAAACACATCTCACCAGACTATTAATAAAGATTTATAAGATTTTAAGATTGCATCTATTTTCTTAAAAATAATAATCCTACACAACGTAATGCTTCAAGAAAGCATCAGATCAGCTTATTCAAAACAATCCAATACAGTTGTTCTCATCTAATCTAGTGAAATGACAGTTTACATCAAATTATAAAGAAAAACCATATCCTGAACAAAATATTTAAATTACTAGAATGTCTAGTAGATATTCCTAAATCATCTAGCAGTTAAAAAGTATCTACTTCACTAGATTTCACAATTATGGTAGCCTTTGGCAGCTTTATTATTGCTATACATACTACCTTCTCCTCCAAAAATTTTAAATAACAGAGATCTTGACATTAGCTTATCTACAAGATTAGGTTACAATTGATATCTCAAAAAATAAAAGAATCCATAAATAATTTGGGCTGTTTAATGGCATTATGTTTAAACTGTGGAATGTTAGGATAATGTGCAAGCAAAGTATATGTTCCCCTCTGTTCTGCAGTTTCTTACTGCGAAAAAAATTATTATCCTATTAGCAAAGATTAACTAATTAAAATAACTTTTACGATCTGCTGGTTTTCCAAACCTTGTATCAACAAATCTGCACAGTTTTTTTTGACAAATTAAATACTAACTACAATCTAGTTTAAACCTTCCAAAGGAAAAGTACTTAGAAAATTTGACCAACTGCCAGAAAGTGTTCCCTCAAAACGATACAGACTGCCTATCCAGGCCCAAAATCAATGATCTTTCACATTTCTTTGAGATGAAGATGAAAAACCGATTTTGCAGGATTACAAACTAACTTTCTAAAATATAAAAGTTCTTTACACAGTAACATGCCAAAGAATGTTGACAGCTTCCCAAATGTCTAACTACAGACTTCTCTTGTTCATTTGTGTATTTTCATATAGCTGACATTACCTGGCATAGTTTTCCCACTTATGTCAGCATTCATGACAGCAGTAAAAACAAAGAAAATAAACAAATAAAAAAAGAGGCATTAAAGTGAAATATTGAGGGGTGGGACTGCTACTTCAAATAATTCTAGAAAGGGCCTCCTTACTGATATCTGGTTTACATACCTCAAAACAAGAAATAGTTTTAATCTGTTTCATTTGGACTTTTCAAATAATTTAGCATTTTAAGAATTTTGACTACAGCCGGCACATTCAAATCTGGCCAAAGGCTTTAGTAGCAATTGGCAAGAAGCCATCAATTTACATGATATTTAATAAAGCTGAAGAAAGTCAGAGACACTGTTTTAAGCACGTACAAAGGTGCAACTCACAAGATATCTCCTGTCCCTAAAGGCAATGGTACATCTTAAATTGAATGACCTTGTCTCAGAGTAAGATGGAATTTTGCCTGCCAGGTACAAATCTCCAAAGGCTAGACCCTCACACTAAACACACAGAGGAGGATCGTACTGCAGAACTCCACACAGAGCACTCAGTGACAACTGTGGTGAATGTTGACAGTGAATAAAACATAGATAATTTGGAGTCCAAGTATGTCATGCTGTTTTTCTAAGTGGACAATTACTTTTCCAGAGCCACAACTGAAAACGGAGACCTTCCTCAGCAACGGTATAGCCCTAACATAAAACAGAAGCAGTGTTAAAAATTCTCAGGCTACTGGATTTTTTGCTAGGTGCCCAAAAGTAAAGCATCACTGATACAGCACACACTAGAAGACACATAGGATTATTAGACATATCCGAGACATCTTTTTAACATTTTGATCTGCAACCCTTGTTTATTTTTTGCGTTGCATTGCAAATAATTACCTGCCAAAATATCAGTGTTCCGTGCAGCTATTGTTTTCACTTTTATTATTCCTGATTCAGCAGCCTGGAAGAGAAGAAAATAAGTAGTTCAGATGCTACTTCATACATCAGTATGTGGAAAGAAATAAGAATATTGAAGATAAATAAAAATGCACAGTCTCCGAGCAAAAATGTTTTTGTCATGTTTTCAGTAAGCTGAGCTAATGCAGAAGTGAAATCTTTGTAGCTTCTGGAATTCCTTTCCAGAATTCCACAGAAAGTGGTATATTCTGTGGTTCAGAATTTTTAGAAATCATTATTCTCATTGTATTACTTCCCAGTCCTACGAACACACAGAAAAATCACTAGCAAAACAAAAAACCCTGTTACATACTCTGTAGAATTTCACACTGTGAAACAATTACCATGATATATCATCTGTCACATTCATCAGGTTGAAATTCTGAAGAAACCAAGAACATCAGTAATTACATCAATGCTTAATACTTAACACTTAAGCAATGAAATCTGGTTAATAAACTGGATGTGGTACACAACACTTGACTGAATATCATCGTCGTTCTTCCAGCTGGGTAGCAGTATTTTCCATTCAAAAGCTAACACTCACTAACAACAGGTACCAGAATGAAACCCATTTTCCCATGAATTTTGTCTCCCTTATGCCCTAAACAAATTATCCCAGGTAGTACCATGAAGAAGCCTTCCTAACAATACTCTCTGTTCTTCCTAACATGCCATACAATCCACACGAACAGTTCTTCCCCTTTCCCTGAAAGTACAACCTGACAGACCAACAGCATCCTCCTTCCCGTCCTGCACATCTTCAGCAGGACCCAGGGCTGCAGATGTGCAGGTTGGGAAATGCATGTGTACAGACTGGCTGGGTGACAACCAGGGGCTGCAGAGCTGAGCTGCCCACCAAGGAGATCCCATACTGCCACGAGGGAACAGTAATTCTCTCTTCAATTGTTCACAAACACTTCCCAGCACAGATTACTAGTCATGCTCTCCAATGAAATCAAGCCAAACTGAAAACATAACATTAAGGCTCTGCATTTCAAAATTATGATTTCTGACAATTTTTGTGTATAAAACACAAAAATACATTGCAAATGGAACCTTTCTGGTTTGTAATTCCATTAATACCCTATAAACGTCTGGAAACAAAGAAGTCATGTTCAATACACTGTGCACCAAAATAAACGCAAGAGTTTTTTGCAAGCAATAGGACATAAATTACTGGAAAATATTGTTCTGCTGAATTTGAAAGTACATTTCCCCTTTTATTTCAGCTTTTTATTTCCACACTAAACATTTCTGTTTTTCCTCTAATACTACTATTTAAAGAAGTGTGCCATCACTGTATAAAACAGATTAGAGAAGCAGACAAGCTGTGGCAGCAAAAATATGAAAGTGACGGTACATGAAGTTCTATCAAGTAGCAATATTTCCCCTCCCTCAAAACACTACTCCAACAAGACGTCACCAAAAGTCAAGATGATGATATAAACTCATAATCAAGTATTTTAATTAGCAGTTGATATACGTATTTCTCAAATTAGCTAAATTAGAAATGCAGAACTGAAATTTTGAACTTTTTGGTTGTTTCCGGTTTGTTTGGTTTTCTTTTTTTTAATTTCCAAAAATAACATAGAAAGACTAAACACTGCCATAAAATAATTTAAGTGATTTGTGAAATTCTGGAGAATTATTTAAGCTTTGTTGAACATAATGTTTCCACTTCAAAAATACAGGCAGAATAATATCCACAGTACCTGAACTAACATATAACATGCTCAAATGAGTATAAAGCAACATGCAAATATTATCTTTCACATAATTCAAATGAGGGGTGCCAAACAGTTCTCATTTACATGAATTATGTTAACTTAATGTGTTGAAGTGTCTTACATTTTAAGTTAATCCCCATTCTTCTTCAGTTATAAATTGTCAGATAATTAGGGGGGTCTTGTCACAACAAATTGTTCCTATTAATTAATATGAAGGATTTGTCACAGTCCAACTTCAATTATCTTCAAACTAAACCTCATCACATGTGCTGTCAATCAATTTCTTTCTTGCCAGGAGTGACAAACCCACTCTGAATCAAATATTAAGGCTGCCCACATGCGTGACATTGGCAAACACTGTGCACTCTGCATGAAGAAAGAAAAAATTATTTCCAACATAATGTCTCCTAGTTAATTGTTTCTATGCTAGCTTTGTATAAAATAGCATATATTTTTTTAAAACTAAGGTACAGCTATTTGACTTTTTACAACCACTCTGAACACGACAGATAGGTTTTCTCCATGAGATATAGCAAGTTCTATGATGATCTGCATTATACTACGGTTTCTATTTAGAATCCAAATCCAAAATGTTTACAGTTAAAAACTAATTACACGGCATACCTCATACAGGAAAAAAATCCAACACTCCACTATATATGTAAATAATACCACATATTAACATTTACAAAAAAATAACTTCAGTTCATCTCAAATAACCAACAGAAAAAAACAGACTATAAACAGTTATCTGGCTATTCTGTCTACATCAATATAAAAGTGTATTTGGATTGCATCAACTTAGCAAATTGAAAGAGATGTCAATAGATTTTAAGTTTACCGATTTACGTCAATTACTACAGCACTTTCAGGACACTGCCCCATTAGAAAAAGAACTTCTAGAAACACTAATCAAGGAGATGGTCAGCATCATACTGTGTATCTGTGGGTACAAATATGATAATTTGCTTTCACACAAATACAAGGCACTATGCTTTTAAAGCAGTCACCACTTTTTCAAAAGTGGCATTATCAGTTTCCCTTAGCACCACAGTTAATAGTAGTCTCATGAGCAAGTCAGCTATCTCTATAATCTTAAAAAGAATCAAATACATGTAGTTCCTCTAACATAACAAACCCCAAGTATACTGGAAACCTTCAGTCAATTAGATTTCCTGTTCTGCTACTTTAACAACTGTGAAATGAACTGAAATAAAATGTCTCAAGCACACACTTGCCATTATTGAGGTTTGCTTCATGTTTCTGCTGAAGCAACTACAGCAGCCAGTGTGGGGAGGGGAAATGATTGATGAAAAACAGAAACTGACTCTCAGCGATAGCACATATTCAAGTCAATCTCTTCCAGCACTTTAATTTGGTTTTAATCAGTCAGTCTCACAACAAAATTAAATCGGACTCTCCAGGCTCAAGCACTTAACCCATCATCTTTCTGCTTCCTCAGAACTTACCAAGTATTTGCTGATTACATGAAGATCACCCTTCACAGAAGTCAAAGGCAAAGAGGAAATGCATGTACAAAAATATCAAGACACACATAGTGCAGTTTGAAGTAGACTGAAAACAAGCCTGTGCATGGTATCTACCTGCTGGCCTTGAAGTTCCTCTCCCAAGGTACAGTCTGACAACATTCATAGTTCCACAAGAACCTTACCCTGAAGCTACCTTTTAGACAGAGGCTCTCTGCACAAGAGCGACCCAGCTGTGGAAATTCATAGACACTTTCAAACCCACCTTTAAGGGTTTCTCAGATCCAAACCTCTTCTCCTCCTTACAGATTTCTCAGTCCTCGGTTCAAACAGGGAAGGGCTTCAGCCTTCCTGTCACTGGATGCGCTGTGTGCATCTTTCAAATTTTTGTAAATTTTAATGCTTTTGCAGGGCCAAAAGCAACAACAAGGTAACAGAGTTAAGTAATTTCTGCTCAGGCACTCAGCAAGCAAAGACTTAACCCATCCTCAAGCAGAATCAACATTTTCCAACATCCAAGAGCTGAATTTCTCCACATCATAGTTTTGTGTGCACATATTTAAAGATCTATAACTCATAAATAGCATATGGAGGGATTAGGATAACTGGGGTATGCAATTCTACTAGCTGCTGTTCAGGGTGATGTAAAGGCAAGCCACCCATAGCAGCAGCAGAGTGATAAGCACATCTGAAAGGCACCAGTTTCTCAAACCTGTCTTCCAGGGACACTGTAGAAGCACTCAAACCTAACTGCAGCAGTCTACATTACCAAAAGATACCACTACAGCTAACTCCACTATCAGCTAACTCCACTATCATGGCAGCCCAAGAATGGCCACAAGGAATAATGGCACAGTGTATGCTCAAACATCTAACTATCTAATTACATAGCGGTTTTCTCCTCACAGGCAAAGACATCATGGAACCCCGTTGCAATGCAGATGGATGGGCAAGCTAGGTACCAGAGGGGTCAGCCAGGATGCAATTCAACAGCATGTCAGTTGCTCCACTGTAATCCCTATGGATTTGTTGTTACTCTGGGGTAAACATCAAAGAGCTACCCTTCTTTCACTGAAAAATAACAGCATAGTTGACAATTTTTCATAAGAGAAAGATGACAAAAAATTCTAATCTGGAATCTCTCCTTTACCAGCGACCCTTTTCAGGAAGTGGAAACACCACCCACTGTCTCTGCTGTTTCAGTATTTTTTTTTTTAAGTTTCAAAAAAGGGTTTTTAAACAGGTTTTAAAAAGGATCAACTTGCTGATCCTCGAAACTGGTACCTCAGAATTAGGACCAGAAGTAGCACCTTTTTTTTTTTTTTTTAACAAAAATTATATATACACATAAAGATATTTAATGCAACAACCAGGCACGTGCTCATTTCTAGTAAAGATTGATCTAACATTAAATATTTTGTGTAAACTACTAAAGGTGATAGTACTGTTACCAAAAGTTATTAAAATAGAGAATTTCCACTCCTAGTGCTTTGAATGACCCTTTGTGTTTTGACTGTATTTTGAGAACAAATTGCTATCTCCAGATATACCAAAATTGCTGGTAAGGTTTGCAGCTCTTACTACACAAGCTTTTGATTTCTGTCTTCTAAAAAGAAAAGCATTCAGGAATGCTTTCAGGAATGATGGTCTCTGTTGGCATTTACATTACACTGTTTGCTAACCTTTTACCAAGATTAGATGAGAGTAATATTTGTCATCTATGGTCACTTCCATATCTATTATGGGAAACAAAAAGAGCATTTTTTTTTCTATTCATCATTATCTGTCTTTCCAACTGGAACACTAACCCTACACCCAATAGTTTAGATAAGAGATCCTCCTGTCTAAAAGTACAGTTTCACTTCATTGTTATTCTGGCTTGCTTTGCAAAATCACATTCTCGACCATTACTGTACTGCTAAACTATTATTTGGAAAAGGACATACTCACAAAAAGCTCCACACTAAATCAGCCTCATGAAAGCACCCAAGTATACCACATTTGTGTGAGAAAGCACTGTACTTGCCTTCTGCATTTTTATCTTCCTCCCCAGGAGTACAATCCCTACTCAACCCCTTCTCTTTTATATATGCTCATTCTACCTGTAATTTAAACTGGTGAAATGCCAGTTGTGTTCTGACAGCACTGTGCACTCTCAGGGATCTATTATATTGAATGATTTAATGTATCTGGATTACAGCTTGCTCACATGCTACTGGCTTGGAGCAAGGCCTACCAGCAGAGTCTCTGGGAATGGAGCACCATAAAGGCAGATAAAGGCAGGGAGTATGTGAACCAGGTACTTAATGTCAACTGGACACATACAAGCCCACACACCCAAGGGCCAATGCCATTGAAAGGACAACCTCTACCTGGGTCACAGTGACTTGGGAAGGTTATTGATGACTGGGGAGAGGTAAATGCTACACACATCTCCAGAGTGGGCTGAGAAGAGCTTTCAAGACACTACAGGACAGTCAGTTACACATCACTAATTGGTAAGGTTACAGAACAAATCCTTCTGGAAACCATCGTCTAGACACATGCAGGACAAGATGATTAGGAATAGCCAACACTAATTTAGCATGAGCCTCACCAACCCAACTGCCTTACTGCCTTCTACAAGGAGATGATGGGCTGTGTGTGGCTAAGGGGAGAGCACTACATATTTTATACCTTGACTAGAGCAAATGCCATCTCCAGTTGTATCCTTATAATCAAATTGGTGAGATACAGACAACTGGAGAGTAAAGTGGGTAAAGATTGGCTCAAAGGGTCATTACAAATGGTATGAAGTCCAGCTGGTAACCAGTCACTAGTAGTGCTTCTCAGGGGTGGATACTAGGGCTAATACCATTTAACATCTTTAACGTTATTAGCAGCCTGGATAAAGGCATAGAGTCTGCAGACAAATGCAACATACTTGGGGGGTGCATATTCAGAGGAACCCAGATAGGCTGATTGTTGGAAGAAGGGTTCACTGGAGTCAAGAAGACGCTCAATGAGTTATGCATCTTGCTCAACTTTATTAGTTTCTAACACTACTTATATAGAACCGATACACATGCATATCTGTAAAGCAGAAATATAATTGGTTAGTAGTCTCTAAACACGCGCGATTCTCACACCCCTAATTATCATCACTAAAATAAGTGTTCTATCCATGTAGCTAATTGTGTTGCTGTGCTTCAGCCTTGTAGTTTGTTACTCCCTATTTTCCCATACTGGTCCCCATCTTTCTTGGCCCTGCACCTGCTTTCCCAGCAGCTGTAGCTTGTTACAGCCACGGCCTGTTGGCACAACATAATTACTCGGTCTCAGGATTCAAGAACAGCTCAAGGCTACCTTTCTTATTGTCTCCAGCACAGCAACTTCAGTACAATTCTGATTACAGACCTATTCTAATACCAGGCCTGGATTGTGCAGATCTTCAGAGATTCTAAGGCCGTGCTTCTGCAGCCATTCTTCTACAGCTGATAAATGGGCTGGTAGGCACCTCACGGAGTTCAACAAAGGCCAATGCAAAGTCCAGCCCTGTGCACCAGTACAGGCTGGGGGCAGCCAGCAAAGCAGCCTTACAGAAAATGACCCAGGGTCCTGGTGGACAACAAAATGGAACCAAAAGCCAGCAGTGAGCCCTTGTAACAAAGGTGGTCAACTGCATGCTGGGCTGCATTAGCAAGAACACAGGCAGCAGGTTGAGGGAAGGGAGTCCTTCCTGCTCTTTGGCTCTTGTGGGACTGCTGCTGGAGTAAAATGTCTAGTTTTAGCCTCCCCAGCACAAGAAAGCCATTGACATGTTGGGGCAAGTCCAGTGGAAGTCTACTAAGACAGTTAGGAGATGGAGAACAACGGATAAGGAGATGCTGTAAGAGCTGCATTTGTTCAGTCTGAAGAAGACAAGACTAAAGGGAAGGCTTGTTAATGTCCACAGTTTCCTAAAGGAAGGCTGTGGTGAAGGTGAAGCAGTTGGCAATCACTCTTCAGATGTGTGCTCCACACTGAATATATGCACAAGTAGAGAAAGAAAGCAGGGAACACTGACAGCAATAATGCTCCTTTCAAATCACTTCATATACTGCAATTCCGCACAAGCTTCTTACTGTGATTTTTCTTCCACAGAATCTTAGTAAACACAGTAAAATAGTACTAATTTTCCTATAAATTAAGAATTGTATTTTGGTAAACCACCTTTCACTATCACAAAACCCTCAATACAAAACCAGCTACAGTTTTCCAGTTTTTTTACATTTGGAATATGTGATTTACGTGAACTGTTGAATAGCCTGATTAACTTTTTTTTTTCTTTTTAAATAAATAAATTAATATATTTGCTGGTTTTCTTTGTATAACCTTTATTTATCATATGAAGACAAGAAACGGCAAACAGGCCATCAGTCTCTATTCATATACAAAGTTGCTTCTTCACCTGTTCAGACTTTATCTGAGACAGAAGCAAAATTGTTCTGGTTTATTCTACATAATGTTCTACTTGAGCTCGGTGAAGGAAATAAATAGTGTACATTTCTGATTCCAGCAACAGGCACAACAACAGTTGAAGACACCAAGTTAATTCTGGCTAGACTTGACTCTGCTCAAGGATGGTGCCATTCTCAATGGCCAGAGCAACTATGCTCTGAGAAAAAATTAAACCATTAACCAATTCTATTATACACTTTCTCCACCGATTTAAGATTAATGATATAGCAGGGTTTGGGTTTTATTTTTTAAAACCACACTATCTTGTTCATTTCCAGCTTTAGTGCGACTATGTTAGTTGTCCTCATATTAAAACTGCTCTTTCACTTGACAGGAGCGACTGCTCCTCTGGTCCGTTAATCCTCTGAAATTGTCAGTTTGCAGTATCAGCAGCCAATTCAGAATCCTGAAGGTTAATCATCAGTAATGCCAGGAGAGGTGCCAGTGTTATCTAAATTGCTTCAGAACTGTTGCCTCTGGAGGTACCTCACTCGATGTGAATGTGGAGGTATAGATAATGAAATACAAATATTTAATATCAAGAGTTTTCTTCTGACAATCAAAGCATTATACCTCAGCTGGAAAAACCATCACATATAAATCAACAGAACAAATTAGAATGAATTAACATAAACCAACTAATTACTGAACAGCATCAATATAGACAGAAAGAAAAAAAGCTAACAAAGACTTGATACAGAAGAATTAGCAACAAATTCTTAATTTACACTCTTCCACAGTCAGACAGAATCAGGATGTACCCTCTATTTTGTATTATATTATGTATGCTATATTCATACATTATATTTATATATATATATAAAAAATCTATTCTACGGATATCCTGAGAGAGCGCGTGTCTACCATTAATGGATTTCTGAGTGATCTGTCAAGTACAACACAACTGATTATAAACCATGGAAATAGAGAACTTGAATTTTCATTACATACTTTTGTCACAACAATCATCATTCTACAATAAAATAAAACCCAACACCCTGTTCCAGAGCTTTAAGCGATTTACACTTGAAGATCAAACTAATTTTGCCTTCACCTTGTTGATCAGAACAGATGGGACCATGGAACTCCTAAGGCTTTGCCATAAATACTATACTCAGAGTCACACAGTCTGAGACAGCAGCGCCAGGGGCATGGTAAAAAGAAACAAGAGACAACAGTTTGGGTACTAGTTAAGAATAGGAGTCGCCAAGAATTTCCAGCTTCTGCTACAGCTTTCCTGTATAATCTTCAGGAAGTCATAGGAGACAGGTAGTGATTAAATCAGAGCTTGAGATGCACACATTTACATATTTTGACTCCCTTTACAATGCAGATCTAGTCTCTACTGAATGCTCCTTAATTCTTAAAGCGCCTCCTCAAGCTAACTCAACTGACCCACTACCAGGGGCTCAATACCGAGGTCTAAGCTTAGGCCTTCGTATCCAAGACAACATGCAGGCAGCAGAAGACCCATGCTCTTCCGACCAGCTGCTGGAAGCCAAGGAAGCAACAGTAATGCATCTCTAGTAGCAAAGATACAACGTGTAGGTTGCAGAGTGAATCAATCCCCTGGCCACAAGATCCTCTGAATAGCTATTTGGCTCCATTGACCGTATTTCCATAACAAACCGAGCCAGCACAATTGATGAAGGGAGCTCAGACACCTGAAGTTAAGCACCTTAATCCTGCACTGAAAAGTTTACAGACACACTAAGATATGGAAAGTTTTAGTCATTTTTTTTTGTTCATTACATTGCAAGGTATTACATGGTGAAGAAATTGGGTCTACATATATGATGGGAATAATTTTTGAACACATAATATTTCTTACCAAAGACTAAAATGATGACATTAGACTTAGGATCTATAATAAATCTTGATGCTTAGAACATATTTGAATAATCACGGTCCCCTAGAAACATAATACACACTTTTAATATTCATCTGTGTACTTTCAAAATCATGTTTTGAATAAAAAACACTGTAAAATTAATGGCTTCCAAACATGAAGCCAGGAGACTGCAGTTAGTAAAGATCAGGAATTATAAAAGGAACTATAGGAAATACTAGGGCTCATTTGTTTCAAGCTACCAGCTCAGCCACAGGCTGGCAACTAAAGAATGCTATGGAATAATCTCCAGTCACATGCGCAAAACACATGCTTGAGTGCAAACTGCCTAATGATGACAATATGCATTTTACAGAGCATAGTTTCTTGATTTCAAAAGAACCTTTAAAATATTAGTTAAGTAAATACCCATCAAGGCAAACTCTACAGTATTTACATCCTTCTGAACTAATGCTGTAAAGACCTGAAAATCAACCAACTTGGTAAATTCAGTGTAGGTTAAGTTCCCTGTAGGCTATAATGTCAGAATTATTTAATCCATTTTATTCAATAAATAAAGTAGAAAACCCCAAAACTTGGTTACTACTACAGAAAATGGTCCATGTACAAAGGTTTATTCTTTGCCAGGTCCATTTGGCTCATCTTTTTACCACCGGAGTAGCATGGACACAAAGCTCTCGGAAACCATTCAATGCTAGTAATACATTAAGTGACTCAAATGCTCAAATCACAAGGCATTTTAGCGTGTTGTTCTCTTTCTCAGTCTTCTGATTTGTGTACTGCACTACATTCAACACATTTTCTGAAATATTACTACTGTATTACTGTTACAGACCAAACAGCTAACGTTCCCACATATTTTTTTAACTGCTCCTTCCAGTTGCATTATGAATCCTAATGTTCACTTCCACATTATAAACCAAAGTAATTGATCTGTATCTTTTTAACACGTTTAAGTTTTGCAATACATCCTTATATTTAGTTTCACAGAGCTACCCAATGACGTCAGAGAGGTTCCCTAAAAGCACAAGCTTCCCCCCCAAAATTTTGACATTAGCCCTAAAATGTGTTCAGGATCAGCATATCATTCCAAAATAACCCAGGGGATAAAACTGTCATGTATGTCACTCGGTGCAGACAGGAGTGGACGCCAAAGGAAGAAATGTATGAATAAAATCTGTGTTCACAGAACACAACAATCTCAGTGCAAATGCTATCTCTTGGCTCAGCTAGCCCACACCACTTCTACTGTAATTAAATAATGTAAAGTTTGCTTTATCCAGAAGTCAGTCAAATCTGGATTCTTTAACTTTTACCCAAAGAATTCTGTAAGGTTGCCTGCTTGCAAGTAGTTATTTCTAAAAGAAGGAAACTAAGACTGCAAAATTGGATTCTATTATTTTTCCTAGATACAACAACTTAATTTACAATACAGTTTCAAAAATGTATCTATATGCCAAAGGCATACACAACTCAAACAGTTAAAGAAAAGCAATGCTGCTGTTTCAAAGAAAGACCTGGAAAAGAAACAGCACAGAGATGCTATCAAAAGCTATCCTTCAGGAGTCTCAAGAGAGCACTTCAACTGACCAAAGCACTCAAAGCCAAAACTGTGCTGCTTTTCCAGGTTGAGGGAAGTTGAACCCTATTTCTTTTCCGGCCTACTATTTCAAATCACCACAGCAGCAAGCATCCTAGAACACACGGACACCTGCAACCCACTACACCACTGCTACACAGATGTCCCACAACAAGTCTAAAGCAGGCCAAGCTCATCCTGCCATGCGAGGGTGAAGTCCTTGCCCCCCTCTCCCTCTCTACCAGCACAAGCGTGCCTGTAACTGTGCAGGGAGCTGGATTAGAGTTTGTTGGTGGTTTTTTTTTTCTTCAAGCCCGTTTTGCTTTTACTGCTATTTAAAAAGTCAATAAAAAAACTGAGTCAATGTAGAGACTACAAGCCTACTAGAGAGCTGTGACTTTTGAACCAGAACTGTGTAAACAACGAGGAGTTACATACCACTGGAATTCAGGCTGAGAACTTTTTGCATATACTTATTTTCCCTTTTAACTCCATAATTTCTGCTAATTATAAATGATTTCCCCTTGTATTTCTAAGGGTTTCTTATGCAGTGAAATTACCTAACTAAATCAGACACAACTTCCAGAACAATATTTTCATTCAGTATTAAGAAACAGCAGGTAACCAACCTATTTAGCACACTGAACTATTTTCAATTCTGTCGTAAAACTAAATTCTTACTCCAGTTTACTAGAGACCACCACAGCTTCCCACACACCCAGCACAGGATATTCAAGCTCCAGTCACTAGCAGGTTAAAACAGTTTATAAAGCTCTGCATGCAAGCCACGCAATTCAGTTCAGAGTTAGAAGCATTACAATGCTCTCTAGCACAGAGCAAATCTTAGGGCCTGCAATATTAAAACAACAGAATAATGGCCAAGCAGTGTTGTTTTCTATGAGAAATGCCCAATTACTTAAGATAACATGAGCACAACTGATGCCTATACCAAAGACTGCTACATCCTCTGTAATTTCAAGCTCCAAAAGCTACTGTTTAATTTACAATTGCCCTGAGAGCTTTTATCACATCTGAGGCTAGTGTCTATTTTTCTAACTGAGAAACAGGAATAAATTGTGAAAATATGAATACATTTTTCAGCAATATTATTTGCACATCTGCCAGTATACACAGTTTTGGCATATTATACACAGATAACCACCAAATCACTCCTTGGTCATAGTATATAGCTTTCATGCTTAGTATACTTCTGTAGTCAGTGATCTGAGGAAATACCAAATAGAAAAAACACCTAGCAACAGACAGACGTGGGTCTGAAGTCTAATAGTAACTGGTATTCCCCACACCTTTCAGAAGAATAAGTCTAGCATGTTAGTTAATCCCCAATCATCAGCAACACAATTTCAAGCCCACAGATTCTTTCCGCAGCTCCCATTCTCAATGTATTAAGCCCCACCACCTAGGAAAACCATACCCTGGTACTATTTGTCACACAGAGCAAAGACAAGGTGTGGATTGCTTTAGGGCCATCCATACATTCCGTTATTTCTTAGTTAAAAGCTCTAAGGGGAAGGCAGTTTGCCACATATTTGGGTCATAGGTTTAACATTGGGAGAAACTCAGTAATTTCAGTGTTTCTTAACAGATTATCAAAAAGTCAGCAAAAAACCTCAGAATCCACTAAGTGACTTACAACTACATGATTTCCGTATAAATCTGACCTGATAAGAAAACTTTACAGACTCAGAAGTAATAGAAAAATATGAGATTAAAGTGCTTAAAAGAGTGAAGAGTTCAAGTTCCATTCCCAATAAGGGCTTAAGACCTTACTTCCACCTCCTAGCTGAGGATAAGGTCTAAATCTCACAGCCTGTGGGATCCCACAGCCAGCTGTCCCCCTTTCTGCTGCACACACACCACCACCCACCAAGAAGAAATATCCAATAAAGCTCTTCAGCTGTGTCATCCATCTGCCTGTTCAAAGAATCATTTAATATTGTTTTGGTCCGTCTGTACCTAAGAGATATGGCATTAGTTTGTAATAACATAAGCATTAGAAAGATCTTTGAAAAGTGAAAACCAAAATCCTATTTAATTAAAAAAAAAAAAGGCACCAAGCTCTATTTTTCAGATCATGCCACTTTCTATCTCCTTACAGTATGGATTAAAAAAGAATTCGCTCAAATTAATCATTTGAGCAATAAGCAGAATTGAGAACTGCACTACTACTTTTATCAGCAGCAAGCCTATCAGCTAAATTAATTTTGCAAAATTTCAACAGTATTAATATAAAAAAATTAAAAAAAACAGAATAGACAAATCATTTTAGAAAGGACTGATGAAAACAAGTACCTGTGAGCAAAATTTCAGATTATGTTAGAAATTGGAGAGATTACTAGAAGCAGTTTACCTTCATAAACTTTGGTAGGTAGGTACCTACCAAATCTAACAACTGCAATACAGCTCACAACTGTTAATTTTGGACTAGAAGTTTTTCAATAGCTTTATCACACCATGGTAAGTTTATTAAGTGACATGGAAGCATACACATCAGCTGCAAGATAAACTCATAAATTACAATGCATGTGGTAGTGATGAGGATAGTCTACTTACATTCCAAGTGAAGAAAGTGAGATTGTAAGCAGTAGGAATTAGTTTTAAAAAGCCTGTTTAAATACGGTTTAAAAAGCTGGTGCTGTTCCAAATCAGCAAGAAGCACATGCCATTCCTCTGATCGCTCTAGCTAAATCTAATCATGATCAGACCAAACACACGTGATTAATATACCCGTTTAGCAATTGAGATTTGACAGAAAAGGCCACCCATTTCCCTTAAACCAAGAACAAACCAAAACAACAAAAAAAAGGCTTCCAGAAGCAAGGAAGTAAGATCGTTTCCTGCAACTGTCTCATACATCCTATTGTAGGACTGCTTTCACCTCAGACTTCTAAGTCCACAACTCACAGCAGAATCCTTAAGCACTTTCCAGTACTATTCCGTAAACCTACCCAAACTCCAGACGATTGTGAAAAACTATAAGTGTTTTTAATGAAGTAAACTATGCAAATCATTGTCGAGGTGTAAAATGGAACAACTCATGTCATACTTACACAAGAATATGATAAACATACTGAACAAGTATCAAGAACTGCACATGCAGTAGTTAACCTTCACCATGTCAATATAATGAAGTACTACTAATAATACTAGCTTAAGAATTAAACTGCCCATCTTCTCTGTAGATCTTGAAGAAAGTAAACATTAATACAGAGGGGAAACTTGTTCAGAGACCAAACAACTTAGCCACACAGTAATACACAGGAGAAAGTGGAAGCAGCACGCCCACCTCCCTCCAAAACCCACAGATAGATTTCTGTTCAACTGACCGCAACTTTTTCTTATTTACATTTGACCACACACAATTTCTCAGTACTGATCACAACTTTCTCGTTTTTCTGTGACCACACACAATTTCCCAAAACACACCTGCATTTCTCTGCAACCTACAATCAATCGCATATAACATGCTCTGCTACAGTGTGTCACTTCATGCCTTTCAAAACAGTCAGTCATTAATAGATTCAATTAATCTGTTAAAGTGTGTGACACTTCATACCACATTAAACATGCTCACAACTAACTAGAACTAAAGTCACATTACACACGTAATTCCTTTCTTCCAAACAGGTACCAGTCTTTACCGTATTTTCCCAAGTACCTTTCTGTTTCTGCAGCTTAATCTGAGTCAATATATTAGCATTTTTTCCTCCCACTATCATGTAGACAAAACACTTTTTAAAATGGCAAGTGGCAAACTACCGATAGGAAAAAAGTTAAACTGACTGTGTAAACACACTAGAGAAACAGAGTCAAAATCTATACTTTAAATTGGACAGAAAAATTGTGGTTGCCCTTCAATTAAGTAATTCTGCCCATCAAGATTACCGAAGTCCCAGGCTGCACACGGAGTAAGCTGAGGTTTGACAAATAAAATATACAACCCTAATGGCGTGAGTTTATTAAGGAAATTTTTAAAAAGGGAGAAAAAAGTGACCTAAACTTCTCTGTCTCCCAAGCTTCCACGGTTGTAAACCATACCATTGGTAAGCCACATAACCCCCAAACCGGGGGTACGCTAGCGATCACCGGCGCCCCACCGTTAACACCGGCGGACACAGATGTGCAGCAGTAAGAGGTCACGTAGGCCGGCTCTGGAGCCGCACTTGTGAAAGCGTGTGCGTTCGTCACACGGCTCAGGCACGGACCCGACGGGAGAGCTGCGCGGCCCCAGGCGCTCCCACCGCGGCCGGCATGGCGGCCGTGCCCGACCGGGGCACTGCACGCCCCCCCACCCCCCGCAGGGGCACAGCACGGCCACCCCCCCGCAGGGGCACGGCATGGCTCCCCCGCCGGGGCTGTCCCCGCCCCGGTCCCCGGCCAGCCGCCAGCAAAACGCTGCCCGCCAGGCGCCCGCCCGCCGGTGCGCCCAAGCCCTCGGCACCGGGCCCGCCTCGGGCGAGTTTCGTGGGGAGATGCCGAGGCGGCCGAGCCAAACTTTGTCTCTCCCAGGGAGGCCGCTGCGGGGGGTAAGCGGGGCTGCCCCCGCGTTGCCCGTCAGCAGACGACCCACCTCCCCAGCCCCGCTCCCGGGGGTGAGCTAGCCCGGCCCGCGTCCCCTGTCTCAACGGCGCGTTAAAAGCAACGCACAGACAAACGCGACATGCAAAAGCCCCGTCTCGGCACGGACAGCGCTCGGCAGCCATGGAGGACGGACCCCACTGGGGGCGACACGGAGCCGGGGGCGCGGGGGCACATAACGCCGGCAGCCCCCGCTCCGGCGGGGCCCCGCGGCCAGGGAGATCCCGCCGGCGCGACACCCGCCGCCCGGCCCGGCGCTCACCTCCTTGACGGGGGGGAATTTTTTCCGGCACTCCAGGCTCAGGCCCCGCAGGTCTCCCTGCATGTTTTCCAGCAGCTTCTTCACGGCTTCAGGGCTGCTGGTCCCGGACATGGCGCCGCCGGGCCGGCCCCGAGCCGGACGCTGTTCCGAGCCGTCAGGGGCAGCGCCTCCCGCTCCGCGGCCCCAGCCGACACGTCTGCGCCCGACACCGGAACCCGTCAGCCGCGGCCCCGGCCCCTTCCCCTCCCCCGCGGGCCGCCGCGGCCCCCCCGCTCCCACAATGCCGGGCGCCGCCAGCACCGCGCGTCAGGCCGCGTCCGCACGCACGGCCCGGGGGCGGGGAGAGCGGCGGCGCCGGGCCCGAGCTGCGCCCTGACACGCTGCGGGACGGGAGCCGCGCCGGGCCGGTGCGAAGGGGCAGGAGGTGGCGCCGGGGCCCGGGCCGAGGGGAGGGCACAAACGGCGGCGTCGGTGAAGAGCGGCTGGGGTGGAGGGGGCGAGGGCCCCTGGCCCGGCCGCGGGGCGCCCGGGAGTGGTCGTTGGCAGCCACCGCCCCGCCGGGCGGCTGGGGGAGCCCCTCTCGCCGGGTTCTGCTCTGGGGGGAGAGGTCGGCGCTGAACGCGGCTTAAAAAAGCAAGAAGCGAGGTAGAGCTGTGAATCGCGAAGCTGTTGTGGTTCCTTCTGCGGGGCGGGCGGCATGTGCCCTCCGGCGCCGCTCTCCGCGGTGCGCTCCGGGCGGAGCCGGCGTCGGTGCTTCGCTGAGAGGCTTTAGATAAACACAGGCCGGGCAAAAGCCGGGGGCGGGGGGGCAGTCGGGTGCCGGGTACCTGCCTTGTCGCCGGCCGTGTGCCTCTGCAGCCCCAAAGCTTCCCACCCGGCTGTGCTTAACCCATTTCGAACGCAGGCACCCGCCCGCGAGCCCGAGCCCTTCAACCAGTGCCGCTGCCGGCGGCAGCGCTCCTGTGTGACCCGCCGCAGCAAAGGCCTCCCCGCCAGGCAGCCTGAGCGCTGCCTTCAGCATCGAGCGCTGGACGTTTCACGAGGGTTTGTGTCTCTGCAGGAATTATTTCTCCGTGTTCTGATTGCTGTAAACCCCGTACTGTGGTGGCTCCCCACCTGTAACGGAGCGTGGTTCCGTTGCCCTTCCACAAACCCAGGGAGCTGGAAAGCGTTTTTGAGCTTCTGCAGTCCTTTGCTTTTAAACTTGGGAATCTTGGGGAAAAAATCATGAAGAATCAGAGCACAGGAAATTTTTGCTGCCTTAGTATTAGTTTTATTTTAAATAAGGGCTTTGCTTCAGACTTCCCTGAAAGTCTTCAGTCTTATTCAGAGAATGCTCTAGGATTTCTTTTTGTCTTTCTGTGTGCATGTCTTGTAATGAAAAAGGGAAAAGAGCATTTCATAACTTTGAGCATCCCTCCATGTATATTGGTATTCATTTACTGTGAGATACTTTGCAAATCATATGGTAAACAGGGTCACACTGGCACAGCGTTGTTACACTGTACCTGTAGACATAAATCTTTAGGTGTGCTTTATGAGGCAAAAAGTGCAGGATTGCTTTATAAGTAATTTATTATTTTAAGACCTTTAGTTTTACATAATTTTCAAATTATTGACTGTTGACTTGACAGAACTGGATAAACGGATGTGAGTTTTTAAAACTGCATGTAGTACTGGCACAACTGAAAGGTGGTCAAACTTTTATGTGGCCTTGGACAAGGAATTAGGATTTCACCCCTGTGTTTGCAAAATCAAACCCATGATTCTGTAACATTGTTACACTTTCAAAGTGCATTGGTCTGTGTATTCTCAAAAGCTTTGATTTTTACAGGCTTACTTGAAAAAAAAAAAACCAAAAAAGCAAGACTGTTGTCTTCAGTAGAACTATTTACACGCTTAACCAATAAGCATTTTCCTCAGGATGTTCCCATTTAAGTGCTTCCGTTATGGGCTTCAATCCTGATGGCAATTCGCAGACCAGTCCAAATACCTTCATAAGAAATATGGGTGACTTGCTAGGAGAGTGAGTCAATTATTGACTATGCATAGTTATTTCTTAGGTAAGCTTTAATGATTTACTTCCTTGTTGTTGTTTGGACTTTTCCACCTATTTACTGTACATGGTGAGCTGTGGGCATATTGGTACTCTCTGAATCTACTTGTCTGCTTAAACTAAAACAATTCAAATTTCTTGTGAAATGAGGGTCAGTAGGCTGTTCCATAACACTGCCTTTCTTACAAAAAGGGAGCAAGTATTTTGGGTAGAATTTGTCCAAATGTCACATCTTGAGTTAAAGCATCCTACTGTCATTATTATTCCTGTAATCAAAATGAGGAAGATGAAGAAAACTGTCATATGACCGTATTTCCCAGTTGACAATGGTAAGATAAGTCAGAATAATTGAGATTAATCACATTTAAAACAAGAAAATTGGTATGTATTAGATGGTATCTGCATACGAATTTCCTGCAAATCTTACTGTTTTGTTTAACCAGACAAGACTACCATAAACATTGTTTGGATGGGGGGCTACTCTTACATCATGAATGCCTGATAAGTTAACTTAAATGAAAAACAGATGATGTTTTCTTTAATCAAAGCCATAGCAGTAAATTTTTCCACCCTTCCTCACAGAGTAATGCCAAATTCTGAAGTAAAAGTACTGAGGGAATAGATGATTACTGCATTTGCGTAAAATTGACATCTTGTTGCAGTATGATTTTTTTGATGGGGATTGTGTGAAAAATTGTAAAAATAATTAAGAACAGTAGTGGTAAATATTTTTAATATAAACTATTACACCTCTTAGAAATGTTTTATGTATTGTTTGTGTTGTAATTTATACTGTTTGTTTATACAAAGTGATGGTTTCTTGAGAAAAAGCAGATTATGTCATGTTAATTTTTATCCTGTTAACTTGTACTTGCTGATTATCTGTCTTATTTCAGGTGTGTAGTGACATAGAACTTGGAGCATGCTACAGGCTTTCTGTATTTGTAACAGCTTGATAGCCACCCTGCCACCTCTATTAAGTGTAACATATAAAAAAAAAATTAAAGCTGCTTCTGGCTGACGTTCCACCCTTTTCACTAATAACAGTTTGCTCAGTGCTCAGTGTTTAGATCAAGGAAGAAAAGGACTGTATGATACTCCTCTCAAGCAAAAAATATTAACATTCTTGATTTTTAATATAATTTTCTTATTACATTATAGAATCTTAGATGTATTAATGTGCCGAGATGCATGAAAAAAAAATTTACTGCAGCATTCTAATTGCCTATTACAATGCCCTGTGCTTAGCTTTCAGTCATTCACTGTTCTCTCCTCTCTGCAGATTAACAGCACCCTTTAACTATGTCAGACAAAACTGGACATTCAGTTGTAATAGTACCCAACTCACAGTACTGGAATGCAAAAATAATCTTAGGATACTGTAACAGTATATTCCAGGAAATTTAGTCTGCTTCTAAAATTGAGATTATTATGACTTTTTAGTGTCACATAATTTCTGTTTATACATTGTGACACTTTTTTAACCAAGCAGAGCACTCGTGAATTTGGTCAGACCTTCTGTAGTTCAGGATCTTAGTAAATTTGGTATAGAGTTACTTTAAATAAACAACTTGTCTATTAATTAGAAGGGGGGTTATAGGTTAAGTGCAGTCCCCTTCTTCTCTGAAGACCATTCTGTGTTTGATACTTAAATTGCATTGACTTACTTTAAAATTTGTTCTATTTTCATACTTCACTTTTTATCACTTACATTTATCATACATATATCTTTAACTACCAGCTTTGACACTCAGTCTGCTCAGCATTGCCAGCCAAATACAACAAGATGGCTCATGGGTCTGGAAATGAATCATACAAGTGATTGCAGAATGGAAAACTCAGATCAGCTGAACACAAGAATTGGGAACTATACATGTGCCTGAATCTCAGGCACATCTCTTAGTGAGAAAGATTATTTTGTGTTTGTTATAATGTATGCCTTTTGTAAATGCAGAAGATTTATTAGATAGTTCAACTGCTCTCGTTTAGCTTATTTAAACCAGCCAGGATCCTTTTAAGTGATACTGATTTGATTGTGAGTGTGACTTACTGTAGTTGCATTTCATTGCAATAGATACTATTGCATGTATTCCTAAGCCGCCTGAGTAAAAGCACTTGCCTGTCTTTTGGTATGTTTTAAATGTCTCTGTTTCATTCAAGTCACTTTTGAGTCAGAAAGTGGAGCAGCACATGTGGGCATCTCTGAGGGCACATTTTTCACTAGCAAGCTAAAAGTGCTAGTTAGCTGTTAAGCTAACTTTATACTGTGTTGCAATTATTAAATTGTCGTTTGCTTTGTTATTAAATTGTATGTAATTTTGTGATGGGCAGTGGGTGATTGAAATAATTCCCTGTAGCTTTATGGCCCTAATTACCAGCAAAAATGCTCATGAGACCTGTTGTGATTCGTTAAATTACCTGTTGGAACCAGTGTTAGTGTTCATTCCAAATGATGCGCATCAGTCCATTTGATTCAATTAAACATGGATAACATTTGGCTGTATTAATTTCAGGTGTTTAGTTCTAATTACAGTCCATCCTGATAGATGTATCCAGTTGCAGGCTTTGGATATAAGAACAGGGCTCTGTCACTGTGTTATACAGAAGCAAAACTTTCAGATTTCACTGTGGGGACGAATGGTTTCATGCTGATGGGAAGAATCATGGCTTTTCTTCTGAGTTCCCTTTACTAACACTCCTGTATACTTTTGTAACTGATACGAATCTATACATAGGAACAGTACTAAACAAACTTTGGGATATGAAATATCAATTGTGTGGTCAAGTAAAGGTGTTCGCAGACATCTCTGGTTGGGTTTTGTACTGCAGAGTTAAGAATCGTGATGGAAAAAAAATGCCTCATAGCAGATTGAACATAGGCATTGATATCAAAAGGGAAGTTAAATTTTAAATTAGAGAGAGAGATGGATTAATAACAAATACTTGTAGTCTTTGATAAAAACCTATCCATTGTATTGGTCTGTGTAAGCACAAAGAAGCCCTACACACATACTTTACTATGTGAATGCTTCAAAAGCTCTTTAAATTGTGGACACAAGAAATGGGGCAAGAGAGTGTTTCTGTTGTGGCCACAAATGGGTTAAAAGCAGAAGTAATAATCTTCCCGCTAGTACCTGGCATTCTGTTTTGGTTTTGTTTTGATTTTTTACAGAATAGAAGTGAAGCCCTTGTTCCTTTAGGATGTGGCTGTATGAGGAAGTTAGACCTACCAGCAGACTGAAAAATACTTTTTTTCCTGCATGAACTCCCTGTAAATTTAGCCTGTGTTCCTTTCTGTGTAGGTGTGAGCATATATGTACATATTAGTAAACATTTTGTTTGTATATTTGCAGTTAATACACATTTTATTTTGTTTAGTCAACTAAGAAAAGCAGTCCCTGCTGCTGCCTGTTGGTGAATCATCCTCTTTGTCAGTAGCAGACTATCAGTAATTATGTCACAATATCTTTAAGGACACAGACAAAAACGTGAAGTAGCAATGCCCAAAATGTCAGACCTATGACACGCATTAGATACCCCACGGTGATTGCCTGTGGGGTTACAGAACGAACACTTCAGGGCCTACACACCCTTGGATGCATGGCTCTTGTGTAACCAGCCAACAAAAGCGTTTTCCCAATTTTTCCTCCTTGAATGTTGTCCAAACAGATTCTCGAAGCAGGGAGGGTTGTTTTGCATTGCCCTTTAGAGTTCTGGTAATTGAATCAGATGAAGCTGTTAATGTCTTTTCTGAGACTGAACTGCTGTCTGCTGCCTGAATTAATACGTTGCTGTCTTAGAGTTAACAGTGTAGCAACAGGCGAACAGGTACATGATATCACAAAATCTCACCAGCAGCTCCCATACCCTTCATACTTACAACTGAGCGTGAGTCAGGACAGATTAAATAACTTTTCCAGCTCACACAGGAAGTATGTGGCTGGCCAGGGAAACAAACCTTGCTCTGTGCGTTACACTGAATCTGTCTTTCGGTCCCTCGCATAATAAGTGGTATTTATTAGATAATGGTATTTATTATCTATTCAGGGAGCACCCGTGATTTTTTCCCTGCATGGCATGTAATGCAGTCCATTCATGGTACCTTTTTTTCCTGCAACGCAGTCCACTCATGGTACCTTTTTTTCCTGCCAAGTGTAAAAAATACACACACACACAAAAAAAAAGAAACTGTGATGGAGATTTTACTTGACAGTTGTTTACACTGAAAAACCTCGTGCTGACCATCCCTGCTACCACCTTAATAATTAGCCATGTGAGGTCATGGTCAGCAGATAAAGAATCTTCAGTGATGCTGCACTTCTGATCAGACTTTACTGCGGTCTTCATGTCCATTATTAGTAATTTTCATTTAGAAATAAAGGCATAGATGTGTTGAAGCAAAATAATTGTGGTTCTAGGCAGTGTTATTTGATCCAGAGCTCTTGCAGCGGACAGTGGATTCAGCTGCACTCTCGGGAGTCTTCCTGCGTTACCTTGTTCTGACTGCAGGATGTGTAATGCAAAAATGCCTGTCAAGAATGTCAGACATAGGCATTGCGCTGCAGTCTGTTTATTTTGCCACTTTCTCACCTATTTGCCAAAAACCTCCCTACATCTTTTTAGTCGTTTCTTTTTTATCTCTTCTTCAGCTTGTATGAACATTATGGATGTTGTTCCAGACACTTAGTAACCTACAGACAGTCTGCTAATCACAAAGCAACACCAGAGGGGAGAAGGGTTTCCCCCTGTGTAAAAATAATTCTTTTTGGCTGCTGCATCAGGGAGGAGAAGGCAATGGATGCTTTCTCCAGGCTCTAGTGAGTCCTTTAGGATGATCATTTCAGATTGCAGACCTGGGGCTGCTGAGTGATACCATTACTACAGGAGAGTTTTGATCTGCTGAATGGATGTTAGGTCCTTTGTGTTAGGGGTGGCCTCTGTCTGCATAGCCAGCATTGCAGTCATATCTATAAAATGCAGAAAATAATTATAAAAATAGATACACTCGCTATACTCACATAAGTAGCATGGAGGCCAGTGCACTACATAGGTATTCTTTTCTCAGTGCCATGACCACACTGCCGGCATGACCATCTTAATGTGTAGCTAACTCAGACCAGCCTAGAAAAGACTCAGTATGGACATGTACTTCTGAGAGCCTCCACAACTGTTCACAAAGATAACTGAAGTATGGCCACTGTTAATTTACAGGCAGTTCTTTCTGTAAACCGTAAGGATTAGAGATTTCTTATAGAAGAGATCCTGATGGAGAACTTTCTGGTATAGAGGCCTTGATTTACCTTCTATGTTGCACTCATCTTTGTTGCTTTATGAAGATGATAGACCTCTTATTTCATTCAGAGGACTCTGCTGTCGACATAAATATTTGTATGGCTGTATGTGTGGCTGTGTTTGTAAGCAGCAGCCTGAAAGAAATACTCTGGTTGAGTAAAAACAGATAAACAGAATGAACATACTTCTTGAGGAATTTGGAAGACAGCCAAAGAAATCCAATCGTCAAGAGCCAAATGCTTTCCTTTGTAGCAGAACAGCTATGCAGATCACCTCCACGCATGAGGATGTATTCCCAATAACACAGGGTTATACCATCATATGCATCTACGTCCTGGGTCATGTGCAAGCAGATACCTCCATATCCAAGGATGCATACATGTTGTAATTTCATAGTCAATACTGGTATTTTGACAGCATTTCTAGAAATTATATTCAGTATTTCACAAATGGGGAACCCCTTTCTGGAAGCTACTGTCAGGGCATCAGTGGATGAGCTTGTCTGTCTCCTCATGCTGGTGCATGGATGCACTCACTCTTGGCTGACCACTGGCTGGATGTGTAGGAAATTCCAGGTCTGAACACTTGCCGTTCCAGCTGAGAGCCAAGCCCTTGAGCTACTGAATGGATCATTAAATGGGATGTGAAACTTGTTCAGCCAGTCTGAGCCCTTATTTCCCTTTGGCAGCATGGTCATCAGTAGATTCCTATGGGTGTTTATTTCTAGGGGCCTTACTTCCCTGTTCCAGTCATAACTAACACAATCATGCCATGACCTACGAAGATTTGATAGACTAATTATAAAATTAGAAGTTAACATGTACTAAGTATTGACAAATTCTTTATGAAATGGCTGTGCTCCTGACTAGCTCAGCCACACTTCAGTTTGGGGGATACACGTCTGGTGGGCTTGCAAGTCTTATTTTGTTGGAGAGATCATAGGAAGGCAGGACCAGCCTTACTGACAGCTACAAGAGGGTTTCAAAGAACTTGACACTTCATTCTTTTTCTCCTTCAGGATATTTGGAGCCTTCCTTTGTAAACCTGTTCCTCAAAATTATTAACACAGTTCCTGCTTTCAAGACATTATCCAATACTTGGACACATAAACTGCAGTCTTCTAGATAATGACTAGGTAAGGACTCGTCAAAAAATAATATGTCACTCCTATTACTGTCTTATTTCAAAATGTCCTCATAATGTACTACAATCACCTCTAGCTTATTTCCTTTCTACTGCTTTTCTGCATCTTTCACTAAGAAGTTAAGCCCATTGCTAGGCCAAATTACTTTTTTTTTTTTCTTTCCCTACAAGGCAACCCAAAGATTATAATTCTCAGTCACCTGTTAGTGATTTTTGGCAGTATTTGCTTTTTTTTTAAATCATAGTACCCTGATTTTTTTTAGAATGTATTTGAAATCCTTTACCACCTCCTTATGGGTATCCTACAGCTACTTTCTCATTACATTCATCTTTTCTATTAATGCAGTATAGCCTTTTCCATACTCCTGCCCTTGTCTTAGCTGTGATTCATCGTTTTCACATACATTCACAGTTCTGCATAATTTCTTCCTCTTTGTCATGAGTTTTTTGCTTTTGTTTCCTACTGGTGTAGTCACATTGGATTACTTGATATGTTTGTTATGGAATGGAATATGGAAATTTAAATCTTAAAACTGGTTTGTTTCCTTTTATTTTTAACTGTACATTTGTTTACAAAAATTTTGGGATTTATATTGGTTAAATAAATTAAGTTGTTATATCTATGTGGGCTTTTTATTTCAAGGAAAGAATACCATGTCTGTCAAATTTAATAATGTTGTCAAATGCTACTAGGAAGATGGGGATGTTATATTCCATCACACTTGATATTAAAGGAGTGATTTATGTCATAAAAATAAGATTTCTAAATTAGAATTTCAGACTGAGCACAATGTTAACCAAACAGAAATCCAAAGATTAGAAAGAGAGGATAACCAAATGCTTCCCATAGCAAGTAGTTATACAACCTTTTATGATTTATCTCTTAATCTTTGCCACCTTATCTGAAAAATATTACAGAAATATCTAAGGTTACATTTCATGAAGACAACTTTTAAGGCATTATTTCCTATACCAAAAATCAACACATACATCTCATTTCCTCCAGCTGTGTAAAAATAAGTTAGTTCAACAATTCAGGATATTTTATTTAGAAAGTTCTATTGTCTCTGTCCCATAAGTTGATTGTGATTATTGTGTATTATAGGCATCAGCAATCTGAATATTTTTAATATGTTTGATCAAAACATTTCCACTGACTTCATTGCCCAACTGTAGTTTGTTAATCTAAAATGTTCATAACATTTTTTTAGTTAAGAATTTGGAAACAAAAAAATTTTTAGTATATGAATGATTTTCTTTTACAGTAATCCCCAAAATGTCCACATGGTGCAGAGGCCAAAAACTCACAGGTAGCAGAGTATTTTTTCTCTGTAAAAAATGTGAAAATGTAAAAGATGTGAAAATCAAACTGCCATTGTCAGCAGTCCTAGTACGCTTTTTAAAAATGTCTGAATCTAGGTCTCAGCTCTAGAAGTTGTATTTAGGATCCATGTCATACCTGGCAATTATTCAGGACGTCAGTCTCACCAAATAAATAGGTTATTTAGACACTGCATTTAATTCAATGAGCAGCTATTACATAATGCATAATTAGTCAACATGACTAAGGTGTTTTGATTTGGCAAATACTATAGAGTAGCAATACTGTGTAACTTTTATTGACCCGTTCACTTGCAGCTGCATTATATTAGAGTTTATGGAAGCTGCTGTTTCCCCATTGGAATGGGGGAAGCAGAACTCAAATAGAATCCAAATACCTTTTCCTCTTACTCAGCAAATTGCCCAAGGAAATGAGTCCTATATGAGCAATCTTAAACTTTGTGTATCATATGACTGAGAAACATACTAGTGAGTTGGCAGAAGGGGTATTCTTCATATTTGCTTTGAATAGGTATAGATAATACAGAGTTAATAATTACCATCCCTGCGCTTTGCAGACTTCTCAGCTGAGACACACATTTACGCAACACCCCACAGCGCAGTATGTATTTCATAACATTAACAGATATCAAAACCAAGCATAGCTCATCTGAATTCTTTCCAGACACCTTTCGCTGTCTTTTGGAAAATGCCTTTGTGCCCCTAGAGCCAGCTGCAGACCTCGTTCCAGCCGTACGATGTGTGGGTTTTGATTTTTGTTTTTGAGGAAGCATGCATTTTTCAACAGGGGCATGTCTGAACCCGTTGTTGTGCTTTAACAGAAACTGTCATGCAAATATCGTCAGGGATGCTCTTCCAGCATTGCAAAGAAGGAAAAGGGAGATGCGTATTTCAGTTTAGGTGGTAACCAGGGGGAAGAGTTACTTTGAAGAAATGACAATAAATCAAAGGGGTTGTTCAGATGGGATTTGGAGCAGCTCCATGAGTTTAATTTGTTAGTAGCAATGGTACAGGAAGGGAAGAAAAATCATATGTATTGCTACCCTGAAACCTATGTTAATGAATTCTTAAAGCACTGGTGAGCGAAGGCGGCCTTCCCTCAAACCCCACTGAGCTCACAGCAAACTACCCACAGATTCAGGCCTCCGTTCAAAACTTTGAAGTGATTTTTAAGTGGTGCCATTAGGTCTGAAGAGAGAAAAGCATTTCTCTGAAAAAAGAAGGGTTTTTACAGATTCGCAGATCTCAAAGCTGAGTCGGGTGGCTCAGACCAAGCCTCCACCCCAGCAGGGGAAGGGCCCTGGTGTGCCCAGGCCACCTCCCTCCCCAGCCCAGGGAGGGCACCCCCCCAGCACCCACCGCTTACCTCCGGTGGTTGTTCCACTGGCATCTTTATTCTGCTTCTTAAAAAGTAATTGCACAAAAGACTCCCACACTTACCTCTATTTTCAGATTGTCTGGTTTCAATTTGAACCATTAGTTCTTTGAACGTTTCTCCCCACTGCAGTACCCCCTGCATACAGCCACTCCCACCCCCCCAGTATCACACAGAAATCGAGGCACTTCTGAGAAAACAATTCTTTGTATCAATTACTGCAAATTTATTTACTCAGGGGTTTGAATATTTTTTTTCTGTAACGTCTCCCAGGTTACAGTCTGACCTTTTAAAAGGTAGTAACTCAGATGGTGTGTTTTCCCAGGATCCTTACCACAGCCCTCAAAGATTAAGTCGACTTATTTCTGCTTACGTATCCAAGGCGGGGGGGGGGGGGGGGGGGGGGGGGCAGTATCTTAGGCCACTGTTTCACATCGGGAGCTCACGCTGAATCGCCACCAGGGCTGAACAGGTTTTAGGGGTACTTACTACTTTCTGCTTTCTGTAGAAATGATTTAGTATTTTACACACTGAGTAAAAACATTAATTTAAGACCAAGTGCCACCAACTTCTCCAGTCATGCCCCTATTCCACAATGATTTCCTAATGGAAACTGTTTTGAGATTGTTGGTCTGTTTCTAAACTTTGTATTGGGTGATACCGCGTAACACTCATGTTTTGATGAAAGTAATGTGATACTTGAAGCAATACTAAAGTACCAAGCAGTTAAATAATTCTAGTTTATCAACTGTTTTTCAGTCACTGCCCCCCGCCCCCGGTAACTAAACTTACTTTTCATAAAACCATACTGACTGATGCGAATGCTTTATCATCTGAATCTGGTATCAGCTTTTGCATTATTTGGCTGTTAATGCTATACAGCATATAGTAACCCAGTTCATTAACTAGGGAATGTGATAAATTGGTCATAGATGCGGCACATTTCGACTCTTCTGAGGCTTCCATGCTGTTCCAAGGTTTAATTTTTTTTCGGTAAGACATGTCTCCCTGCCTGCCCCAGGAACACACAGTGCCAGTAAAGCATGCAATGTTGAAACTAAGAAAGAGGAACTGTTTTCACTGTTTACCCCTCAAGGAAAAAGAACTAAAAAAATCTGCAGAGAGCAGTTTGCCTGCAGACTAAGAATATGCTTATTCTATCAGATTGAGCTTTCATAGTGTTTCACTACCTTTATAGTGATTATCTTTGTCAAAATAACTTGTACTTGGAAACAATGAGAAACCATACACTGAAATTACAGTCTGACATCAAAGAAGGTGGCATAACTTTAAGAAAACTGGTGGGTTTGCCAATTAGTCTTTTTGCCTGCTGTCCTGACTTCCCTCCATAAAGATTTTAAAACACTTAAAAAATACACTGCGCTCCATAAACACAGCGCTAACTTACTGGGAAAGCTAGAAGGGGTTGCGGCCTTCTCAGTAGCAGCTAGTTGTAGATGCAGGAGATGTTTCTACATCATCTGGCAGGGTAATATCTGACAACTTTTCTTTTCTGTCATCTCAAGTGTAAGTTGCGAACTTCACTTCAGAATGCCAGGAAGGCTGGACTTTAATTAAAGTGGATGGTAGACAAGGTCAGTGAATTGATCTCCACTGAAACATCCAGAACACTGTCTGAAACAAAGTTAAACAAGAGGTCCTGGGCAGTATCCTTCCCACCCAGTCAGACTTCAAGTCATGGACCGCTGTTACAAAATCTGTGGAGTAACTGCAAGCTACAAGCTGTCTTCTGCCTCCTACTCCATTTTGTTTCTGTGACTCTCACATTAACAAGGTTAACTGTATCTTATCAGCTTAAACCCCAAAATAATATTTATAGCCATCAGAAAGCTTGCTGTCATTGTAACTGAAAAAAAGAAGGCATATTGTATATTTTTATCAGAGATTATTCATAAAGACGTTAGGACCCTCCTTCTTATCCATATAAGTGATTAGCTGAATGACAACAACTTTTGATATGACACCGTAAAGAATAATAAGCTTCCTATATTTTTAATTTTAAGCATGCCCACACTGGATGAATTACCATACCTTAAGTGTGAATACTTGATAATTTTATGAAATTCACAACTTGGCTGAATTCCTAGACACCTCTGAGACAGTCACACAGAAATGTTACTGATTTTTACATCTGATTAGGAAGCTGGTTACACAAACTTGGTATGTGTAATCTTGGAAGACAAATTAGCAGTAACAACAAAAAAATTAGAATCTATGTATTTTTTTCCTAACTAAATGTTACTTTGATCAATACCCTTTTAAACTCTTATCTGGATGATCCAGCCATTAGTAGGTAAGTACATTCCTTCAAATGTAAGATCCTATGTATGTATATACATATCTGCATTTTCAAAAGCAGAATGAAATGCATTAGGAGACCAAGTTACTAGGTATCAAAGCTCCAATCACAAACTCCAAAGTGAGACTTTGGTAAGTCAAAGCAGATCCTTTGGTCCTTCGTGATTTTCCCAAGCAAGTTCTAGGCTAACAGGACGTGGGAAAACCAGTGGGAGTTATGAATGCAGGGGGGCTCTTTGTGCTATTCAAAGAGATGATCGCTTCTCTAGGATTACTTCCTCTACTCCACAGATAAATCTCACCTCTCAAGTGCTCTGACTAAAACAAGCAAGTTAAACTCACAAGCTATTTAGCACATAGCTTTGTATTGGGTTACTGTATTCCACACCTAAATACCAGGTTTTAAAAACAAAAGCTTGCATCATTTACCCTCCACCTTATTGGTTTGTCTCACCTTAAATATATTATCTCATTTCACCAACCATCTCAGAGTTAGTATCCTTCTGTTTGATTAATTATTGTTACAGTATTACTTCTAAAAAACAAGTAATAATGTTTACGACAATAAACATTGTGGCCTTATAAATGTTTTTAGAGCCAGACAATGACATGGGAGAACCTCTTTTGTATATACTTTCTTCTGGAAATACTATTAATCTTCTTCTGTGTTGGTCAATAAATAGCCATTTTGTAACCAATAATGTGAGTCTTAGCCAAAGACTACTCATTACACAAGCACTGTGGGAAAAGAACTTGTAAGAAAATGGAAGACTAAGTAAGGCCTTGAATAGCTTTATTGAAATCTGTATAAATAAACATGCGCATTTCAAATGTAAACCCAAGTGAACTCAAGTGCAGACAAAATTTTAACCTCTGTCATGCAGGAGGTTAGTTTACATTTAAAAAAAAAACCTCAAAGCAGCTTTAAAATACCAGGATGAAACACCAGTTTTAATATCAAGGTATAAAGCAAAGCCATGTCCAACATACCTCATTTATATCCTGGTCAAATGCAATTTTTTAAACTTTTTAATGCTAACATAAATAAATAATTTACCAAAATGTGCACTCACAGAGTGAACTTTTATTTACAATACACAATTTATAACCTATTGTATTTGATTAGTTCAAGTGAAGAACATCATACTTTTTGCTTTTTTCTTCTTTTTAAATTATTTGTTTGAACAGTGGGACACAAAGCAGTTCTCCAGGTAGTAGATATGTGAAGTGTGCCCCCACACTGAAGAGCCCCTCTCAAAGGCAGTATTGTATACAAATCAACAATACATTCTTCCAACTAGATCAAAGGGAAAGCAGCAAATTAAAAAATGTTTCAAACTGTCACACTTGTTTTGGCATCCTGGACCCCTGAACACAGTTAACTAAAATCCAATTAAAAGTTTATATGCCTTATATACTGTACAGGTTCTGACTTGAACATGCAAATGCCAATTCTCTTATAATGAGTTACCTTTTCAGATATGCTGTAAGGCTATGGTGAATTCCATCAGGAACACACAAAGAAAATTAACAGGCCTACCTTTAAAGTTATTTAGTTCATTAACAATTTAAAGGCAGGTTATATTGAAAAAATTCTCATCTAAGCCTGATATACAGTCATTACTATGGATACAGAATACTATTAACTCTGACCCTATTACAGAGTAGTTTGCAAGCTGTCAAACTACAAAAACTGGGGAAGAGAGAACTTACAGCACAATTTTAAATTTTGGACTGACACCAGATTAAAATTATGCATGTCTTATAAGCAAGATAACAGGATTTACGTCTGCAGAGTAGATTCCAACAAGCAACAAAGGATACTTACATTTAATTGAAAAACTTTTTGTTAATGCAGCATGAAATCCAGAACCTGTTCCACAGCAGCAGCAAGATGAACATAATATTCTGGATGCTCAACTAGATCACAAAAGGTTAAAACACCTTTTCAAGCTATTTCTTCTATTGTGACCGAATTTAAAAAAAAAATAAAAATTAGGGAGAAACAAATATTTGCTGTTTCAAGAAGACTACTGCTTATATATTTATGACATTTTTACTTGTAGTCTGTGTGACAGCCTAAAGAATAAGTATATATTCATCCAGAAACTAGACTTGGCAGTAGTATTCTTGCAGTACTAAGAAAATAAATGTCAGAAGTCCACAGATTTAACATTTTAGTTATTAACTCACATCTAAAACAAAAGAAAACATAATCCATCAGAACAGCAGCAGAAAACTTAAAAGGGGTTTATTTGTGACTTCCTATATATAGCTTGTGAATACAAGACTGTAAATGCATTAGAGACAATTTCTGTTTAAGTTTTTATTGTTTCACTTCAAGTACTGCACATGTTAAAATGTAATAAAGATTTACATTCTGTTATCTGAAACTCCCCTTCTCAGATTTTTATTCTTAATTTGGTGGGCAATTTCACTCTTCCAATAGGTATCCCCAGTGAGAAAGTCTCTTCTATGGCTTCTAGTTCTTCCATTAGTTAGTGTGCATACAATTTTCATTTTCTATATCATTATCATTTTCATTGCTATCTTCATCACTTTCTAGTGGGATGCCTGTGGCAGCTGAAGCACCTTGTTTAGTTTCCCGGTCAAGAGGGAAAAAGCCAGTTCCACTGATTGTGTCCTGTCTCTGGTAGAAGAGCACATACGCTGCTTTGGACTGTAAAAGAGAAGTATAATATGCTCCTGAGGCTCCAGACAAAAATTTACAATTCAAGTTATCAATTTTCTTTTTTTCTGCCAAGTCTACAAGGTAAAATTACAAAGGAACCCAAAGCTTCCATGTAAGTTACTTTTGCATGTTGGAGCAAACTATTTTTATTTTGTACTGTCCTTTGAAAGAACACGAACTACTACCTACAAATTTACTGCCAGGTTCATGATTTACTCCTTGTTTTTATTCCCTTAGGAATAAAACATCATCAACAGTCCCAATTTTAGAAACACAGAAGGTACTTGCCACTATTTGGTCCTCACATCCACTGGACACACTACTGTCATCAAAGTAGTACCATATTCCATCATCCTTATTTTTTGCAAAAGCAGTATCTAGGACAAAAAGGTACAATGTCTAAGGACTCTGTATCTTCACAGCTTGATAATCAGTTGCTAGTATGTTACTGTGAAACACTTGGTATTTAACTAACTAAAACTTATTATCAATATTAGACTCATACTTTCACACTTCTTTTAAAGCAAAGAACACTTAACTAATAACGTTCCACTTCTGATGCGAATGTATAGTGAGAAAGGTCAAAATAAATCCCTCAGTGACTTTTTCATTTTTCTCTTTTTGAAGGAGATGCACAATGTACAAAAATACAGACAAGTAAGACAAAATCAGTTGTAAGAGTACAGTAGCTCTTACATTTTATCTTTTCACAATATGCATAGCTCGAAGTATAAAAGAACCTACAGTTATCCATGACAGCTCAATTCATATAGATTTTTCTGTTAGAATATTTGTGAAAACATTTCAAGGTAATGAAAAAAAATTGTCCCTCAACCATTAATGATTGCCAGTGATTCAAAGTGATCAGTACTTAAATCAAAATAAACAGGGAAAGAAAGCTAACATATAAAATGATGATATTTGAAATCAACTTACAATGCCCTCCTCCCATTCCTCCATAGTGGTTGGAGACAGCAATCAAGTTGTAGCGGCAAGGCCCTGCATTGGGATTAATAAGGAACTCTGACATGTCCAAGTCACTGTTTAAAAAAAAACCACAAAAAACGAAACACAAAAAAACAACCAAAGGAAGGTTACGTTAATAATATTTTTAACCATTTTACATTTTGGTTGTCTTCGAACCCTTTAACTTTATATTCCTCACAGAAAACACATGTACCAGACTACACTGACAGTGCATCTCTTTCACTCTGTGAGGAGTGGAACACGAACCAGTAATGTTAACCAAAAGTATTCATAGAGTTCTTCCATAATTTTTCCAAGTTCATACTTTTCACCTACAAGCACTTTGTCATCAGTGTTTACTGGATCCACACATGGAAGCTGAAAGCAAACATTTCACATAATTGACAGATTAGACTTGCCCTAGTCATGCTAACTTTTACACTTCTAGCACCAAAATGTTTAGGTTTCTTACTTTATTGGAAAGTCAACCAATGTATCCAACTTGTCTCTCATGTATCTGCTATAGGAAAAGCGCTTTAGATGAACTACCAGTACAGGGGGCAGTGACCATAAGTCTAACTTCTTGGTAGCTTGCTGATGTTCTTTACAGTTTGGACAATACCTAAAAGGAAAAAAAAATATTAATTAATTGCAGTCCGTATGTATGTTAAAATACATTACCATAGAGAAAGCCTGTAACATGGGAGGAACTGAATGAGCAAGAGCTGAAACACACACGTTCCGCCTTCTGTTACTAGTGCCATTGATATTCCTTCCAGTTTAAAATGTGAGGTGCTAGCGTGCAAGCATGCTCACAGTGAAGCCTACAGCATTTTAAACACAGAAGTAGCACCCTTTAGTACAGGACTCATCTCCTACAGTAGTCCCTGTATCTTTAGTCAAAACACAGCTTTCTCTTACAAAAAAAAGATGGTTATGAAAATACTTCAGGAAAACTAACTATATGAAAAACCATAAATAACAGACAACTGTGGTTCTTCCAAATTTCAATTTCCAAGTTCATCCACCTCCTACCCCATCCCACCTACCACTAAAGCCAGGTAACAGTGACTACTGGAACCTGAAAAACTCCGTAATAAAAAAGTTTGCCTCCTTAGTAGGCAAGTACAAAACAGGCAGTGACTTCTAAAATCCTGTTCCCTGCAATGCATACTTGAACCTTTCAAGAACTAAGGCTCAGGGAGGAAGGTAAATAAGAACAATGCATGGAAGCAACTCTTCTGTGAAGTGGTCTATGCATATTCTGCATCTTGGTATCTAACAAGCAAAGATCTAGGGAAAAAAAAAAAAGAGAAGAAAAAAGCCTGCACAAGTGTCTTTACATAGCAACATCAGATAAAGACAAGAAATTAGGAGAACTGTAAGGGCTGGCTGTAATTGAAGAATAGTTTTTTCAGTTGGCTTAGAATATCTGGAATACAAATAGCGCTGGACTAGAGTTGATGAGGTCTTGTAGATTAGACCTGTGAAGACCTGACAAATGAAGAAAGAATGTGATTAGTGACCTATGGTGAGATGTATCTAGTAGCAACTGCTTGACTTCAGCGGTAGCTGTATTTTGTAGTTTAAATATTCTACTTAAAATGTGCTGCAAAAATGGAAGCGCTTCACCATACCTGAGTTATAGGATATCTCAAACAGTCTAGCCAGTGTTGTATAATCTAGCCAACCCAGAAAAAAAAAAAAAAAGACAATTTTTAAGTCACCCTTCTCCCCTGCCCAAATAAAGGAGGATCTTCAGTGACAGAAGTCTCCAAAACTTTTAAGTATCCAAAAAAGAAAAAGTGGCAGAACCTCTTTTCAAACTTAATTCTGAGCTTCTGATGTTGATGAAGGCTTCTTATCTGCTAGAAAATTCCCAGAGAAGAAGGATTTTACAGGAATATCCTGTAACTGTGAATATTCAGATACAATCCCAAATCATAATCTGGAAGAACCATGAATCAGAATAAAAGTCTCCACCAAAAACTTAATGGTTGGAACATGAATTTGAGAGGTTCTACTGACTACACACATCCCCCATCCCACAGACCTGTGGTTTAGACACATCCCTAGCTCATGTATCAATGGGAGGCAAGTTATGTATTTGCATTAAAAAAAAAAGCCAGTATGCACCAACCTTTCTCATCTTGGAAAAGAATATTTGTTTAAACCACTGCATTGGATTTGGCACAATATCATTCATTCACTGTGGATCACAATTCACATACTAGAGTATCTTAGGGATCTACCCTTCCTCCTTATGCATTGTCTCCAATATAAACGTTGCTTCTCTATATAGTAACAATTTTAGTTAAGCAATGGATCAAAGTAGAAAACACTTAGAGATTTTCAACTATGTTTAGGATTATAAGATTCAAAATACCATTAAGAAATCAATTAGGTATCTCTGTTAATGTTCAGGTGTATTTCTGATTACATTTTGAGAAATACACCACAGAACATAACAATTTTATTCTTTTGTTCTTACCATGGGTCTTCAGCACCTAGTTTTTCCTTTGTTGTGAACAGCTCAATGCAATCTTTTAATTTCACAAAAGGCTTTTTTGGAGGCTTATATTCCACACTTTCATGTTTTTCAAAATCCTAAAGAGAAGTATTTCTTGAGTTAAGAGAACAAATGAAACAAAACTCATTTTAGTGATGTCGTCTTACTATAGACAGTAACTACAAAGCTCCTATATATGGAAAAACTCATCAGAAACCACTCAAGCAAAAAGTTTTCACAGCTTCAGATTTACTTCCAAATTAGTAAGCCTCAAATTGGCTAATTACTTAGATGGGTAAATGAAGTTTATTTATGACAACATATTTACTATGAAAGATGTGAAAAAGACATACTAGCTTCTTTTGAAGAACTATAATCTCTTATGTCACGTTAATTAAGTTGTATTTTTCACATTTAAGTTTTATCGGTGCTGGAAAGGGGAGCAACATAAACAGCTTACCTCTGCTGCACTATCATCAAAATATCTCTTCTTCAATTCAGGATCCCAATCCAAAGCAAGGAAAGATCTTTCTAAGATTAAAAACATGTTTTCTCTTAATATTATTTCTTGCTTTACATGATATTGTATTAACTTTGGGCAAACGCTCTTCAAGATGAATTAATGCTAGGATGAACTTAAGATGAAAAAATTGCATTTCTAAGAGTTAATTACAATAGCAAATTCATTATTTATACAGAATTGACTATTGGGAAAAGAGATACATCAAATAGCACACACAAAGAATGAAATACTATTCTATGAAAGAATCAGAAAAAAGTAGAATTAAATGTTGCCCAATCTGTTCCCCATGACTTACCGTCAAGCCTAGGCTGCCTGTCATCAAACCTAATATGCCTGGTATCATCTTTGATGTAGTTTATGTCAGTATTGCCTAAATTATTGAACTGGAATGTAAACAATCGCTTTTTGTGTCCCATGAGTGTTTGACCTTTGCAAGTATCTTCAGTACATAATCCGTTTTCAGAGTCATTGTCACCTCCAACTGAGTCTTCTGACTGGCTGTTTTCATTCTCTGAAGGAAGTTCCTGATCCTGGCTGGATTCATCATCTTGTTCATCTGTCTCCATTTCACCTAAAACAATCAGAAGAATCAGGAAGAAATGAGGTAGAATAACAATAACTTTCATGAAAGACACTACAGAACTAACTTCAATGACAAACCGAACACAAATCACTAAGCAAGTTCAGATATTACAGTCTTACTTGGAGATCCTTCTTCATGTATTCCATTTGGGCCATTACCATTAATACCATGGTCCTTACAGCAATGTAGGGATCCTTCAGTGTCTTCACTTTCAGTACATGTTTTTACATATCGGCTAAATATAAAAAACGAAAGCAACAGTTAGAATCAATGGATTTTAAAATATTTACATTATTCAAGCCAAACAATTACATGCTTACAGCAATTCCTTTCTACTATACTGTATTCCCTAACTCCTGATTTATTCAGAATTAACAGTTTTATTGCCTAACATGTCTATTGTTACAGGCACATCTGAAATTCTGCTCATCTGTACTCTGATGTTTTTGGCAGTTACTTGATTTTATACAACTTGATTTTTGATGTTAAGTCTCTGTTTATCCAGAAATCACTTCTTTAACTGTTCACTAACCGTATTTTTTACACAAAAAATATATGGGTTCAGTTACAAGAAAAGTTACCTCAACAGAAAATTAAGCACAAATTTCAACTGGAAGTTGTAACGATTCTAATCTCTTCCACATAGTGATACTTATTCCAGTCTAGTTTCAGAAAGTGCCTAACATACTTCTACAACATAAATTAGTATATAAACTTTTATAGTAGATACAGGAGATATAACTATAGAAGAATAACTGGCAAAACACTTCCATTTTACCAAGCCCTAACTAACAGCTATGTTTACAGCAGAATTAATTCCCTTAAACTGTCAATACAGATTGACCCTCTACTGTCTTCTCAAGTAATTTTTGAATTAGGTCATGCTAACAAAAGATCAAATTAAAATCCACACTAGTTCACAACTCAAGCAGCTATAATAAAGACTAAATAGTCAAATCTGATCAGTTTGTTAGCAATGCATGTAAAAGTGAGTTCCTACCGATTCCACCTATTGGCATTATTCATGACAAATGCATTTTTCTCTAAACAATAACCTTACCACATTCTTAGCAGCAGCAGGTTATACAGTTTATCTTCAGTGTTGTTTCTAGGCACTGCTATGAGAAAAGGTTGACCAAACAGTGAAGAACCACTATGGCTGTAGCTAGTGTGCCTGCACTTTTCCCTTAAACAAACAGGAATTATAACTTGTTCTGTATCTTCTGTTCTATTGATAGCAATTTCAAATCTAAAAGAAAAACATCAGAAATACAAAGGACAACTGTCATTTAAAAGATTATAAAGGGGAACACTTAAAAAATAATAACCCCCCCAATATTTGTCTTTGTCTTATGTCTAGTTACCTAAACAAACTACAAAGAGACATGAAGCATGTTATCTGTACTTACACATAAATGTCATCACGTTCCATAATACTACTTAAATTTTCATCCATGCCAAATATCCTGTGGAACCTGTGATTGTATATATCAGTAACAATCATCTAAAAAGAAAATGGAGTATATATCATTAAATCAGGTTAATGTGTTAAAATGTTCATAGTTGTGCTTCATATAAGCAATCACTCTTACCTTATCTGCAGCAACACCAGACAAAGCTGACAATGCTGTGCAAAGATCCAGTATATTTCCAATTTTGGGAACAACAACTTTGTACTAAAAAAAAAAAAAAATGTCACTTTCATTTCTTAAGAGAATATGCATGAGGAAAAAAACAAAAAACTTATCACATGTTCTGCAGATTCCTGAGCTTAAGGTGTAAAGTATGTAAATCAACTAATACAAATTCTGAAAGCTGCTGAAAATGTAGTAGTTACCTTCACAACTTTGCTCATACAAACACACACATTTTTGAACACTACATTTATTAGTTTTTATAATGCTTTTTAAAAATGTTATTTTATTTTCTCCACAAGAAGATTAACCACACCAACTACTTAGATTTATATTTCAACAGCACCTACTTAATTAAGCATTTAAATACCGTGCGTGCTATTGACTAGATTCTTAAATTTGAAATACAAACCAAGTTGTTTATGTATTACTAGGAAAAAAAGCAATGGCAGGCAATGGATAAAAATCAAATTTAAATTCACATGCAGAGAGAGAACCTGATGACTAACAGTCAAAGAAAACCTCTCTGTGGCTTCCCTTACTGCAGTACACCTGCAGTTTGTAATGAAACTCCACATAGGACTCTTACCTGTCATATGCGTAATAAGAACAGGATTATTTAGAAATAAGTATTATAAATTTGTAATTAATTGCCAAGTACAGGAGGTGTTTGTTATTTTCTGAAGTTTTATAGTTATATAGACTCACAAAAGCTCTACTGAACTCTTACTCTTCCCAAACACTATTTATTCCTGCATAACCATCTTATGTCATACAGGGTCATTTTCAACTACTGTGTCCCCTATGCAAACTTGTTCTCACAAATAATCAAATTTCTGTCAGGTTCACCTCCCACTAGTTAATACATGTCCCTTTACCTTCAGTTGCCTAACTCACATTGCTTTTGAGAACGCTCCCTCTCCCCCCACCTTCCTTCTTACAGTACTCTGATTTCATGTGTTAAAACCTTTTTTCAAGTCTGCCTAACTGCCCGTGTCTTATTTATTTCACGTATTCTCACTTACCCCGTAAGGTACAGCTAGAACTATTTAATCATGACTTTGTTACCATAAGCTATGTGCATTGTTTCATACCATTCTAAGGAGTGTAATACCATCCTTCCTAAAAAAGGCAACAGAGATACTCTTCACACAGAAATCTCATCTGAAATTTTTTCTTTTGGCTATTAAGCGATAGCACAGAAGAATTCAGGACTACCTAATATATTTAGTCATGAGGTTTTATGCACCATTTATTACCAATATTTGCCTTTTGAGGCTAAGAAATTGACAAATTAATTCTGGATTAAGTGTGTAATTTTTTTTTTTTTATAACCATACAAATTCGTTATAGCAACACTAAAATAAAAGATGAGGACAGCAGACATTTCAAATATTATGAAGCCTTATTAATACAACCATAAAGAAATCACCAATATCTTCCTTGAAACTGACAGAAATGTAAGAAGGTATGTATAGCTTTCCTCAGGCTTTCTAAGTGGGACTTCAGAACACATACCAGAAAACTAAAGCTTGTTGGATTTGCTTATTGTTCTTATAAATTTAAAAAATGTAAAGGAACTCAAGTTCATCGTTAATGCCACATGAATCAAGAGTTTTGTACATAAACTAAGAGGCTTACCTGCATAGGCTTCGCAAGTGGATCCATTCTAACTAAATAAACTTCCAAAGTACGTTCTTTTTTCATGGGTAATGGAAGTGTCAAGTAACAAAAGGGATCAAAGGTTACAGATATCTTAGCACATTCAGGACAAACTAGGGTGGATTTAAAAAGGCCATGAAATATATCTACAATGATGGAATCATTTCTTTTTAAATGGTTTTCCCAGGCTTCTTCAGCAACCACCTGCAATTAAAGCATGACCTGGGTTATGACAAAGTAGTAGGAAATGAATAGTGAGAATTATTGGTGAGAGTAGTTAATAGAACATTCTCAGTTACCACCTAAACATAGAAATCTCACTCCAAAGAACCCTGGTAAGAAATGCACTACTGTCAGGATCACAGGTTCAAAGATGTATGTTTATACCTCAGACAAAGATTCTGTCAGTGATATTACACAGTCTGAGAGAAACTTCAGACGGCTTGGGGCAAGACAAAAGCAAGACTAAAAATTCCACCAAAGTAATTCATACTTGTAGCAAAAGAAATTATCTGTATGCTTGTAGCTCAATGCCAGAAGAATTTTCCTAAAGTAAGAGTACTGGAAAGATACAGAATGCTGCATACAACAGAACAGGATTTTTTTTTCCAGCTGAACTCAGCACTGAATTGAACAACAAGTCTTAACAAAACCTTAACACCCTCCCCACCCCCTCAATTACCTTCCAAATAAACAGAAATTTACAAAGGTACTTGAACAAGATCTCCATTTTAAGGTCTTGGCTTATTTTCTGACATCTCTTTCAGAAAAAGCAACGCATGATCAGCGTCCCAACCCTTCAGTGCACAATCATCTAAGAAGTATCTAGCAATGTATAGCCTTGACTAAAATGAAGATGATCACAACCAAAACCACTACCTTGTCTGGTCTCCCATCTGCATCCTTCAATTGAATGTAAGGCTTTTTCCTAATTCGGTTCAAATCCTCATGTAATCCATCCAGGAGAAAAGCCAGTAGCTCTTGACAATCTTGTTGCTGATAACCAGAAAACTGTGGTGCAAATCGTCCCACTTGTGTCTATAAAAAATAAATACAAATATTTCTGGTATCTTTATTGTTATAAAGATTAGGTATTTTTGAGATGCTACAGCAGAAAGTTGAAAAGGTAAAACTTTTTTTTAAAAAATAACTTTTCAATGGAGCCAGGAAGCCAAAACTAATTCTCAAAGATCAAAGCACAAGGACAGTTTACACTTATTTAAACATACATCCCAGCATTTTAACAGTTAAATGAATGGACTGCATACTGATAAATATTACTTTAAATTCTTATTATTGCCTGTTTCCATACGTTCTGTATACTTAATCTAATAACAATGTATGTTCAGGTTAAATTTCATACTGACCTTAAATGCTCTTGGGGTAACATAGCTGTACTTTCCTGACCACATCTGCTTGATGAGCTCTGCATAAGATTTTGCTATTTCACCTCGCATTCCTAAAGGATTGTCAAAATTCAGCTCTTCTTGGTATTTATCATTGAGGAAGTATTCTGTAAGAGGAGGTGTGTTGCTCAGACACTGTAAGTAGAAATGCAGGGGTTTTAGAACAGTGATTTGAAACAAAAGAACGTTCAAATGTTGTTAAAGCAGTCGCGAACAATACCTTAAACTGTAAAGCCTAGTGCCTGCAAGGAAGAAAATAGAAGAAGAAGAAAAAAAAAGAGAAGTATGGCCTTTTCCAGAGAAAATTAATATTTTTTAACCAAGACTGGCTACAGCTATCATTACAAGTTATGCACAGATAGTATTTTACAAAAGCTTCAGGTCAGAATTTATTACATAGTAGTCCAGCCAAACACAGTGTCACACCACAATTTGTATTGAGGTTCAAAACAAATTACGGTGGTTCTTGATACATGAATAGTAGCTTTATGAAACTCCTTGCTCAAAGTTGTTATAGATGCACAAAGTTTACAGGGCCTCAAGAACAGGCTGCAGAGGTATTTGGAAGAAAGAGCCAACAAGGTTTATTACATCAAATTACACCACATTCAGAACAACATGTGAACAGAAAATAGTTGAAAACTCAGGTATTTTATTTTTTTTTGGCAAGGGTGGGAGGGAAGGGAAGATGAGGATGCTTGCCCTATTCCTTCTCTTCCTAGACATCTGTTTATGGATGCCATTGAAGACAGCGATCTGTGCTGGATGGACTAGACCTCGAATCACAATTGGTCTAGCCCTTCCTTTGTTCTTTTAAATTTTGTGAAGCTGTTTAGAGCTGAAATTCATCAAGGAAAGCAAGGGTCTTTGTTTAGACTGAGATAATGACTTATTCGCTTTACCAGTTTGTCTCTTCTGTCAGCACTTAGGGACAGCAGGATGTAATCACTAAAATATGATTTACAGTTTTAGTAAACCATTTTTAGTTTTTGTGTGCTACTCCTCACACTCTTTTAAACACAAACTTTTCCATCGCTTGGAAATAATCCCCATGCCTCAGCATATAGATTAAGCAAAGTTTCTTCATTAAATATTATAAGCTTTTCTGAATTCTTTCCTCTATTAAAGACTCCAAGGCCAAATATTTCAGTCTCATCTGCCTCTCTGCAAACAAGGGGAAGAACAAAAATATTAGCTCCACATATGCTACTGCATAAAATACAACAACTGAGACTGCAAGAATTACATCTTTATTGAGCAGAGCAAAAAAAAAAAAGTTATTCCTATTTCTTCCTATCACACCTGTGTAATATTACAAAGCAAAATCATTCACATGCTGTAGAGAGCAGAGTTTCATGCCTGTATCACACTCCTTTCTTTCCCTCTTCACCTATAGGTTCCATGAGCTATCAACACTGAAAAAAAATCCTGATATTACAGGCCCTTTTGGACACTGAGGGTTGAAGAAAGCTTATTTTTCTCTTGCTACATGGCAAAGAGCTTTTATTCCTAGCAGTGGTGATGCCAAGCCCCTCCAGCCTCACAGGTCCGTGTTGCCAGTTCTGAATGGACCCATGCAGCTAAGAGGAGAAACACTTGGTGTCTCAAATCCATACAGCAGTGGTCAGTCAGGGTTTTTTCAAAAGATTATTTTTAGCGTCAACCTAAATGAATGGTTAGACTACCAAGTTACACCAGATACTCAGAAACAATACAGTGCAAACCACACTAAAATAACTATAAATGAAAGCATACTACAGGTAAAACTGCATGTTCAATCTGAGTGATATGACAAAGCCTACTGCCCAAAGAAGTCCTGCCCCTTCTCTGCTGATCTTCATCTGATTGCGTAATAAAACATACTCACCTCACTAACCTGTCAAAAAACTATGTTTCCTCCTCACTCTTCTCTGAATTGTTTTTGGGCTGGTTTAGGAGATCAAATCAGTTCAGCTGATCAGCTTAGTGTAAGGAATGTCCAGAACAAATTTCTATAGGTTTTTAGTCAAGCACTACACAATGTGCTGACAGTGTGCTGTTTCACCAAAAACTTAATTTATCTTTTTCTAGTTTTTACCTGATTAATTAGTTTTGTCACTTTCACAGAATATTAATTTATGTTTGTATGTATAAGTCAGGAAGATGTAATTTCCCTTTTTCCTTATAAAGATTTCCAAATTCCAGCCTAAGATAACACCAATGGTGGTACTGGAATGCACAAGTATCCATCTGAACACATCAATTTTTGAGATACAGAGCTGACTTTTTTTCTGAAATATCAGATGCCACAACTTTTAAAAGAGTAGCTACTAAAGGAACTAACGCAGTTGGCCACAAATACGCTGATTTTTTTCAACATAACTGACAAAACTAAATAATTGCAAATATGTTTACTTCTTGAAAAGTATGACAATAGAGAGCTATTTAAGATCATAAAGTCACAGGGAAAAAGCATCCAGAAGCCAATTTGAAAGGAAGCCTACATTCTTAGTTTTCTCACGTTGTGGTATGTTGTAGGTTACCAAGGAAGCCTCAAGGAAAGCATCAATAAAAAAAAAAACCCCAAACATTAGAACCATGACAATCTACTAGACAGCAAAGTCACCAGATTTACCCTCCCTGTTCAACGTAGCAGTTTTGGATTTTATTTAAAACACATAGGTAAACTAACAAATATACCAACAGGTGAAGAATAATAGAAACCACAAAAGCTAAACAAATACAGTAAAACTACAGAAAACCATTTGTGAACTAATGAGGTAACAGAACAGCACTTCACTTCAGGTACTGCAGCCTCCACAAGTTTTCTTTAACCACCAAAACGTAAGTGCTCAGTCTCTGAACCCAAACTGGTCTTTTAGCTAAATGATCACTGGCAAAAATGGAACAGAACATAGAAGCTACAAGACCAACCATGAGACAAACTACAGAAGGGAAGGATTGGTCTTCAACATGACAAAGGTTGACACTGGAATTACAGTTCCATGTTACATATTAATCAGTTGGGGAAAAAAAAAAAGCAAAAAGACATTTCTGTAGCAGAGCAATCTATGGATAACAACTATTTAGGTAATCAGTATCAAGTGATCTTAATCAACCTCCAAGAAAATTAGACAAACAATGTGACTGGACAAAACGATGCTTCACACAATTTATACATCAACTGTATTAGGTAACACTGCATGCATTGTTAACGTACATACACATGCATACAAACACCATGGAACAACTCTAAACTACTAAGTCAAAAAGGAGACCTATTCACCTGTAAACACACATATAGTCTACTGTTTAGATAGCATAGCTGTAACTAGCAAGGTGTGGCAGGCATTAAGATACACAGGAAAATGAACAATAAATAATCTTTTAGCGTCGTATCTCTCTCTCTCTAAAAATATAAATGCTGTAGCCTCACTGGAATACTCTGATTCCAATATTAGACTATGATCCTGTTAGCAAGTCCACCTGTCCTACGAAAACTTCATATAGGTGGAAAAATAATAATAAAAAGTCAACGTTATACTTATCTAAATCCACATAATTTAAGTATAGGAAAACTTTGACAAAAGAGTTTACAAAGACTCTTATTGTTTAATTGATAAAATGAATGAAGAAAGAGGGCCATCAAGACAGTCAGTGGCCTGAGAGCACTTGCTCTGTGAGAAAAGGCTGCAGCATCAGGACTTAGCCTGCAGAAGAGACTGTTTCAGGGATACCCAACAGGAGCCTTCTAGTACCTACACAGAAGTTAAGTAGAAGACGGAACCAGGCCTTCACAGTGGTGCACAGTGGGAGGACAAGAAACAACAGGCATAGGCTGAAATAAGAGAAGTTAAGGATATTAAGAAAAGTTTTCCTTGTAAGAAGTCATGCAGTGCAGCTGAGAGTTGTACAGCCTCCTTGCAGGTTTTCAAGACCCAACTGGATAAAGCCCTGGGCAACCTGGTATGACCTCAGAGCCAACCTTCCTTTGAGCAGGAGGTTGCACTAGAAACCTCCTGAAGTTCCCTGTAACCCAAATAATCCTAATATAATCCTAATATAATGAGGAAACATTTATTCACAGCCTATAAGGGGTATCACATAGAAATAACACTAAGAATAAAATTTCAAAGCAAACATCATTACCTATCATGACAGTGAACTGGGGAAACAAGAAGCAGACAATAAGATCACATCAAGCTAAAAATTGAGTGTTCCTGTAAGAATCATGGCTCTTCAACTGTCCTAGTTAATAACAATTTTATGCAAGGGACATTGATATTTTGTATATCAGCCTTCTAATATAAGACAAGAGCTGACTCACTGAAAGAAAGATCCAAGTAACAGGAGAAAAAGTAAATTACTTTACACCTGTCCATCCTACTTTTGTCTGAAGTGCTAAGTGTCAGATGTAGAGAAAAGCCCTCAGCTAATACACCCCTTAACCCAAATTCTGTATGCCAATGGCAACTGAGACAGAACATCAAAAACTTTATCATTTCAGGTTTCACTCTCAGCAATAATATCCAAAGAGGGAATATTAATCAGCTTTCGGAAGAAAAAAACCTGCTGAAATACCCCACTGCAAAGCTCTCAACAGCTGTTGTTCAAAAGTCAAGTATATACAATCACACATGGAAAACCACATAAACATGAAGATGTGGGGAGGAAAAAACCAAAAGAAGTGTTTTTAATGGAAACATTTACTTTCCTTCTTCTCCTGTTTTTGAATCAAAATAAACCCTTTGTGAACTCTTAGGTTTTCACTGTGAAAGAAAAAATAATTTTCCACAGAACTCTAATCACTAATATCCCAAAAGGGCAAAGCAGTACTCAGGAAACATCCACAGATGGCAGCACAGCAATGCTTCGTGAGATTCATATTTTTCTCAGTTTTTTCAGCTTACAACATAGACATGTACGTAAGTGATTGTGACTAAAACATCTACTTGCCAAATACTTTTTTTTTTGCTTGATAGGGGTTCAAACATTCAGAATAATGTTTTCATAAAGTCCAAAAGCTCCCTTTTGTTTGTCACTCCTGTTTTATTTAATGCTCAGATCTGCAAAAGCCATTTAGGCCTTAATAAAAAATGAAGCCTTAGGTGTCAGCACTGAAGTAAATTAAAATGATACACAGAATATCCCTTCAAAAGAATCTGAAAAAATCTATACAGAAGTTCCAGTACAACAAAAATATTTAATAGTATTGAATTATTGCTTTTTGATAATAAGAAACTATGATACGACAACACTTGGGAGAATTACAAGGGTCTCTTAATCATCTTAGCCTTACTCCTACTCAGCTTACAGCTGTTTATGGTACAACAAAGGATCTTACCTGTTTCTTCACCATCTCTCCTCTAGTTGTCTTGAGCTCTGTAACACTGAAAGCCCCTACTCAGAAAACCAAAGGTTTCTTTACATTAATCACCTAGAAGGATGAAGGGGCAAGCCTAACGTTACCTGTAGATTGAAGAGCTATTAACGAACTCGAAACAATATTTAAGAAACTGACAGGATTATCACATTTCTACCTAGTACAGTTAAAGGGTAAAACCCTTCAGACAAGTTTGTCAGACTCTGGACAGCAAGTGCAAGGAACTGGCCCTCCTCTTCAAGGAACACTGATGACAGTTTTGATGCAAACCATCTTCACTGTACATCAGACAAGCAAAGAAAAGCTGTCTGAGAAATGAAGCGGCTTCTGAAGCAGAAACGGCTCTTATATGAACAGTAAGGGGCCTCAATGGTGTCTGGGAAGGACGAAGATCTGAGAAAAGTGGTAATCAGCAGGAGTGCAGATAAACTAAACTCTGCTTCTGTTGAAGGAAGCTACATTGATTACACTCAGCAATGACTCAATGGAAGGGATCACAGCACAGCTTTTCAAATAGAACACAAATGGAACTGAAAACTATTTCAGAGTCTAAAACTCTACAGTAAAATTTTTTGTTTATCAGGATAAATCTGTTTTCTTTAATACTGTGTTGACATAATTGTGAAGAAAACCAGCTTAAGGTGGCAAATAAAACTACAGGAGGTAACCAAAGCAGATCAGAGAATCACAGAATAGCTGATGCTGCAAGGCATCTCTGGAGATGTCTAGTGAAATCCCCTGCTCAAAGAATGGTCACCTAGGCCAGGCTGCTTGGCACCGTGTCCAGTCAGGTTCTGAGCATCTTCAAGGCTGGATGATCCACAGCCTCCCTGGAAACCCCATTCCATTGATAACTCTCACTGTAAAAACATAATTTCTTAACTTAAATGGAATTGTCTGTGCTTCAGTTTGTGCTCAGTGCCTCCTGTTCCTTCAGTGGGAACTGGGTTTCACTCTACTTGCTGCCTATCTTCCCCGCCCCAGTATTTCTACACATTGGTAAGATTGCTCTGGAGCCTTCTCTTCTCCAGGCTGAACAGTCCCAGCACTCTGAGCCTCTCCACGTAGGTCAGATGCTGCAATCCTTGATCACCCTTGTGGCCTCTCGCTGGACCTGCTCCAGTATATCCCTGTCTCTCTGGTACTGGGGAGCCCGGAATTGAACCTGGCACTCCAGGGGTGTCTCACCAGTGTTGAGGGGAGGGGAAGGATCACCTCTCGCAGCTTGCTGGCAATGCTTTTCTCAATGCAGCCAGGAGGCTGTTGGCTGCCCTGGCCACAAAGACACACAGTTGTGTCATGTTCAGCTTTTTGTCCAGCAGGACCTCAGGTGCTTCTCTGCCAAGCTGCTTTCCATCTTGTTGCCCGTCCCCTGACACAGCCCAGCGTGTACTGGTGCCTGGGGTTATTCCTGCCCAGGTGCAGGCCTTTTGGCTTTCTTTTGAACTTCATGAGGTTCCTGTCTGCCCATTTCTCCAGCCTGCTGAGGTCTGTCTGAATGGCAGCACACCTCTCTGATGTATCAGACTCTCCTCCCAGTTTTGTGTCATCTCTAGTCTTGCTGAGGGTGCATTTTGCTCCATCACCTAGGTCAAAGCCTAGGGCTCCCAATATTCCCAAGCAGAATTTCCCTAGTCTGCCATCCACATACTATCTGGGCCCAGTCCTTTGTTGCTTCCAAGATCAAATTTGTTTGGAGTGCTTCGGCCATAGGCATTACACCTCTAGCCAGAATAATGCAATGTTACTCCAGTAACAGCAGGAGGTGAAATTAATAGCAAATTAGTGTAGTGAATTGTGTGCTTTCAGTGTAACTGGAAAAAAAGGTAGAAGTTAACTGGTGGCAAGAGGAAGACAACAGTAGAACTTGCAGTCTGCAAGACTGTAGTGTGTTAAGAACATGTCATGCTTTCACTAAAAAGCACATTCACGGATTTCTTAGGTAACATTAAACTCTAAGCAATACTTTCTTTGACAGATATTAGGTGGAACTGAAAGATACTTTACACTTCCTTGCTAAGAAAGCTGACAAATAAGACATTTAAAAAAACACACCATCAAGGACATACTAAAGGTACTAATGCCAAACTAAAAGTTGCACTGCTCAATAAACACCTAATTCTCTTACCCAGAGCACTGCCCTGTTAATCTGCAAAATTGTATTCATTAATTTACACCACCATTTATCAGAACTTATTTGAACACTTGATTCCCTAGATATAACTGAAAAGCAATGAAGTCAAAGCTGACATGATTTAGAACACAGACCTCAGAATTAAATCCAGTTAACAAAATAGGATGTTGATGTGAATTGTAGTAAGTTTAAGTTGTATGTAAGAAACTAAAGGCAATAACCCATGTTTATAGTTTTCACCTAAAAGGTTATTTTTCAGTGTACATATATGCAAATTCATGTATATAAGTTTAACAAAGGTTTAGATAATCAAAATTAACCTTGTTTTTAGTCAGTCTAGTCTGACAAACAGTGTAGCATTATAAGAAATATTTAACTATGTATGTACTAAGAATAGTCTTTTAATTCAACTTTTAAAAGACAATTCTGGTTCACACACTAGATGAAAATATATTCTTATTTTTTTCTTTACAATAGCATAATGACACAATTCAGAAAGAGGTTACATATAGCATTTTTATTTAGAACGGACTGTAAAAAGTGTGTCCTTTCCCCTTTCAGCTGAGCCATCTTTTGTACAGCATGCTAAACCCCCCCCCCCCCTCATTACTTCCTGCACCTTTCAACTTCTCCTCAAGTATCCCCATACAAATATTTTAAAAAACAAGAATAAATTGAATTTTATGGAAGTCTTATATAAATAAGTATGGAATAACCACAGAATAAGCCCACATACCACTACAGGCTGGGGGCTGACCGGCTAGAAAGCAGCTTTGCATAACACGTCCCCAGTGGTCATTTCCTGTGGAAATGTGGAAAAGCCAGAAGTGCAGCTCTGTGGGAAAGGTGGCCAACTGCAAGCTGGGCTGAGTTAGCAAATAGCAGCCAGAGGCAAAAGGAAGCAAGACTTCTCCTCTATTTGGCACTTGTGAGACTGCTGCTGGAGCGCTGTCTTATTTAGGGCTCCCCAGCGTAAAAAAAAAGAGTGGAGGAGGGCCATCAACATGGTCAGGGGGCTGGAGAACAACATACAAGGAAAGGCTGAGAGCTGTATGCATTTGTTCAACCTGAAAACAACAAAATTAAGGGGAGAGCTCGTGGTTGATGCAGCTACCTAATGGGAAGCTACAGAGAAGTGAAGCCCGGCTCTTCTCAGAAGTGCAGTGACAGAACTAGCGTAATGGATACAAACAGGAGGTGGAACCCATGATCATTCTGGGTTCCCTTCTAACCCAAGTTATTCTCTGGTTCTATATACAAAGATAGGATAAAAAAAACCCTGTAAAGACTATGAAACTATGGCATATTCCTTCTTTTGAACAAATTTAAACACCTTCATAAACTCAGCTTACAAATGTACCTGAAACTACTTTTTTCTTGGACAAGCTAAAAAAGGAATTCAACATTTTTTTAATTTTTTTTTTTTTAATTTCACCCAAAGAAATTGCAAATGTAAGTTGGGAGCTCTTGTGATGACAAAGGAGGAGATTAACTCTGAAGTATGCTTGGTTAAGATCTATTATCTTTAGACTCAGCAGGAAAAAAATGTCAATGAGAACTTAAATACACTTTACAGGCTTTTGACATACGACTGCTTTGATGACAAAACATGAATTCCAGAACTAAACAAAACCAAATTAAACTATTAACTCTTTCTGATCATCAAGTAATCTACCCCTGTAGGTTCCACTTCGAAGTAAAAGGACTAAGTTTATTGCATCTTGGCAAGAGTAACACTAGGTATACTAGTACTTCTCTCACAATCAATCAAGCAAAGAAACAAGCTATTACATCCCTATAATGTATCTCATCCATGAAACAGCAGCTATTCAAAGGGGAAAGGTCAAAGGGAAATATGTTCAAAGGTTTCCTGAATGTTAACCTGTGCACCAGAAGTACATGAGAATTAGAAATAAAGGCCCAGTAATCCACCTGTCATCTACTTTTTGACACTTCAGCACTGCAATCTGTACTCAAGTGCATCTCAAAATTAAGAAGTATTTTTCATGACATGCATGCATGGCAATCATTAAAAAAGCAAAGAATCCCGCTTAGGCGTTCACACATGTAAAACTCTGATCAAATCTGATACTGATCACTGTGCAGAAACAGGGAAAACAATGAATGCAGCTATGTAAATAAACTTTTCTAATATACCAATATACATGTATTTCCTCAGTTTTAGTCCTATCCTACTACTTAATGGAGTCTCTTAATATTAGTTTCCAAACATCACAAAATATAACAAGATATTAGTTTCCGAGTAATAAGACAAGCTCATTTTATTCTGAAGTACATACCTGAATTGCTGAATTCATGAAACATGTATTCCCCAAGTTACTCAGACCACACAGGCCTGGCTGCTCATTATGTCTTCCTGGCTCTGAATAATCATAATTCTTATAAGCAGTATATGATGGGAGACAATAGTTTGAATTTTTCACACTGTAAAAAAACAAAATATCTTTCACAATGTAAACATGTACTCTATAGTACTTTAATACATACAAGTACTTTATAAACTGAAAAATTAAAAATGTTAAAGTAACTTCTGTGAACGAGAAAGGATTTTAAAGAAGTATTTAACTTTGGTAATAACATTAATTTCAATTTAAAAGTCACCTGTGCAAACAACCAAAACCTAATGTACTGCAGTATCTGTAATTATTATATCCCTACCCCTTTTTCACAGGAGCAGCTTCACAGCTTACTCTATTCTTCATTGCTCCATCAAATTTAATACACTCAGACTTTAGACACCACCAGCAGCAATCAATCATTTACGTCCCTTTTGCATCCTGCTACTGCAAGAGTGAGGTCGGTGGGAATAGGAATGCAGAGTTACAGGTGAAAGCTGAGATTTCCACGGCCACAGTGGCATAGCTGCCTCACTGCATCAGAGAGTCTATTTATAGCTTCCCTGCTAGGACAGCATAATCCAGCATGCAAATGCAGGAAAGCCTTGAGAGGTAAAAGAATGCGCAAAATGCCTTGCAACAACTTCATTATAAATCTCTATGACGCATCTGTTTGGAGAAACTGGAGAAGACTGAAATAGGCAAAATGGTTAAGATTTAAAGCAATTTGTTTCCAGATGAAATAATGCAAATACTAAATATAGAATAACCCTCAAAACAGTAAAGTAAGCATATCCGAGAACACTAGAAAGGAAAAAGTATCTTGTATGAGGATGCTCTGTCATATTACAGATGTTAGACAAAAAAAAAAAAAAAAAAAAAAAAAAAAAAAATATCAACCAGAAAGGTTAAACTTTTTCTTAAACTATTTCAGGCACTGATCATAATGAAATGCACGTGGCAGTAGCTTTGGCTAAAGTTCAAGAGTATTCCTGCAGTCACTAAGCATTATTCACATTAGAAGCAACTTGAACAAAAACGTGAAAGTCAATTGCTGAGAACGACAAGGGAAAATATGCAGTACAAAGAATCAGTCCTGATAAATAACTGAGATTCAGAATTGTAAAGGTCTGAGGATGCCAAGTGCCCAATGGTACACTCCAGCTATTATACTTGAACAGTATCACACCCTTTACATCCAACTGAATCCCAACGATGCCCCCCAGTGCACAATTACTCACTTTTCATTAAAAACAGTTGTTTTGTTTTAATCATGAGTTAATGCAAATTTCAAACGGAAGGGGAAGAAAACATCTCCCTCTTCTAATGGCCTCAGAAATCTGTGTAGTTTATAGTCCACTGTCCATAAAGCTGCTGTTCTCAAACTTTACATCTGATCATTTCTTTTTAATAGTCGACTTTCCTGTCAGTCCTTCCCTTTTCCATACACATGCATTTTCTCTGTTCTCTGGCTTGCCTCCGAACTAGCTTAATTGCATTGTGCTTACTGGTCATTCCCCATGAAAAATCTCTGTAAAGTTACTTTTGCCTATGCAGCTTAATCCTAACCTAAATGCTTAGCCCTAGTTTACACAAAATACTTTTTGAACTTCAGGGCCCACATACCTTTCAAGCTTGCTTCTGCGGTCAACCATCCCCTATCATGAGTCCCTGGTTCACCCATGCATGAGACACCCCCAGGGAAAACTAACTTCCATCTCCCTTTGCAGCTACAGTCCAGCTACTGCAATGAGCCACTACTCCCTTAAGGTGGCAAGCCTTAGTCGTCCCAAGAGAAAAAGCACAAGGTTGCCACTGGTGGTAATGCAACCTCTGCAATATAACCAACTCTCCAACCCAGCTCAAGTGCACAGCGGCAATAGAAAGGCACATGTACAGGGTACACAGAAGCTTCTACTTTCAGCCCTGCTTGCTCCCCACTGCTTTCCTCACCTGACTCAAAACTACACTTTTCACAGAGTTAACAGAAGATAAATCTCTCTTGGAAATCTAGGCAATGTAGGGGTAAATAAACAGATCCAACGTAATTTTCCTAGGGATTTTCACTCTCCTTTTCCCTTCTCTGCAGCTTTTCCCCCTTCACTGACTGCCACCTCAGGAAGGACACTAGAAAGCTAGGAAATGCCATTAATGTCTTTTGGTTACAGTTTCTCCATGTGAAAGATTTCCTCAACTTAGCTGAGTAACATCATGGTAATTCAATTCAAGCTAACTGTAATGCAGAGATCCCCAGTGTTCTTTTGCTCTAAGGGACAAACTCTCAAAAGGGAAAGCTATTTCTGAGCTCTTTCATCTTCTGTACTAGCCCACAGAATATAGTTACTACACATTCCGTGAGTCAGGTCTATTCATGTATTTTTCTTTCAGGGTTCTGTGGTATTTTATCAAAACATATCCAGCAAGATACAGTGCCTACTATCTGCAGCAGACTAGGAAATATCTCTTTACAGCCTTCTTAGTCCACAAATTTCATTTTTTCTGGAAGAATTATTTTTATTCAAATTATAATGTGTCTGGTTTTCATGCTTTTGAGAAGGGAGAAAAAAATAAAGTATTAACAGTCAGTAGTAAACGGCTAACAATGGAAAGCAAGTAAAGATACAATGCAAGCCTACATAAACTTCATTCAAACAGAAATGCCCTAAAGAAAGTAACTTGTGATAGCGTGTCCCCAACCTGAATCTGCTTCTCCTACAAAACCTTTAGAAAGTTGCCACTAATGGAGAAATAATGCATGGAAAACAGAGAGGTAGCATCAGAATGGGGCAGTCAAGTAAGGGCAATTACAGAAACAAAATTGATAGTTCTTAGAAGAAATCGCTTCTCAAAAAAGGCAAGACTTGAAAAAATAAAACTATCTTCAGACCCTTGAACCACTAGACAGTTTTTGAAGTAGTGAAAATGGTACAGGGAGGTTTCCAAATGAGATTTTATCATCTGTAAATCTATAAATTTTGAGTTGCATGTGCCATATCTGAAATGACTCAATATGTACCGTCTGTATCCTGCCTTTAAAACTCAAAGGAGCTTTCAGATGATGATGAACCCAGAGCATTCGTTGTGTAGCTGGGAGTTCTGGGAAGCGTGGATTTGAAACAGAGAGGTTTGGGAAAGCATCACTAGCTTTGGAAAGGACAGTGGAGTGCCATATACCAGCAACAGGTGCTGCAAAAGCAATCTGAGTTGCCAGAATGAGCCCCAAAAATTACAAGTTTGGAACACTTACTGAGCTCCATAATATTTCAATCACTTTAATGCACTGCCAATGTATTTTTGTGACCAGCCCCTTTAACAAACCCGTAATCGGGTTCCATCGATTTTTAGAGATGCCTGAAGCAGCCAGAGGTGCCCACGTCACTAAAGACCATTGTCTTAGTTACTGTTCATGATCATTGCCTGGAGAGCAAAAGATAACATTATAATCTATTTAAGTAAAGTTACAAAAAAATCACCTTCCCCATAATATTTGCCTATGTATCAGGCACAACATGAAGAAACTGTTTTTACAGGGGATGGAATTAACATTTATACTTCTTGAAATGAGCATACTGAAATATACTAAGCATGTGAACAAAGCTGCCAGCTGTCCGTCTTCTGACAAGCTGACACTACTGAATAGTGAAGCAAGTCATTTCAGGAGCCTGAAACAATGGTTACAAATGACAAAAACAAAACAACTTTTCATTTAATTCCCCAAGCAAAATCCCTGTTCAACTGTTTTTAATCCCCTCCCCACATAATTTAAAAAATACCATATGTGACATGAAATGTATTGCTTTGTAACAGCAATAAACAGAATTCCAGTAAGACCTAAATGATGCGTGTGTCTCCCTGCTCTTCTGAATCCACTAACACATATTATTGCTAATCCTCCTATGTTATTCTTTCAACAAGATCACCTGTAAAGGCAAAAAAATATCAATGATCAATCATTTGGAATCCTCCACTCCATTAAATGCAAACCCATATTTACAGAAATGAAGGCTCTGGACCTGATAAAATTTGCACAAGCTATTTCTACCATCTAATGTATGACTACCTCAACACACAAATATTTACCGATTTGAGGCTATTACTCAGAACACTTCTAGGATTAGACAAGTATTAGAGACGTGTACCATATAAAGAAACATGATACATTTCAGACTTTTAACATAATTTGTACTCTACAGCCAAGCTATAATAATTGCAAAAACAGGCTTGCAACGACTAGCAATTATGACTATTACTACACACAACCTGTTGTTTTTTCTGCCTCAAAAATCTGCTTTGTCAGCTAAAATTATCTTCAAAACAAGTGTTGATCTTTCATTTAGAGTCACAGCGTCTCATGTCTGTACAGGGGTGCCAATGGATACAGGAAAGCCACAAATGTGTAATTTTGCTATTGTAGTAAAGATAACATGCAATGTAAGAGGCAATAAGGCAGAAACATGAAAATAAATGCCGGGTATAGCTGACAATAAATAGTTAATTAAGAAAGTAATGAAAAGAAGATAGCATTAATTAATGGAAAGGAAGTGCTTTCTTAGACAAGGGAGGTAACTGCAAGAAGAGTAGAACATAGGAAGAAACTGATCATAACCTAGAATGATATAATACAATGCAGAGATATATCTCTCCATTTATCTTCTGAAGCCAAAAATTCTTAGTGCAACTGTATGTACTTTAACATATGTAGTATATTAATGGATATGACTTCTCTATCACTGAACTAGTTCAGTCTGACCATGTGTTCTGACAGAAGTGCTGCTAAAAATTCTCCTGTATTATACATTGTAGTGAACTATAAATTTGTGATTTTTAGACTTTTTAAACTCATCATAATTGGATTACTGCATTGTAAAGAAAACCATATACTTCTGCACTGAATATCTGCCTTACATAACATCCAGATAAACAGTATTTTGAGTTACAAGAGAAAAATGGCCGGTATTTCATAACACTATAGAGAACATGTACCTACCAGCTGATTTACAAGTGTTGTACTTTACAGAAGTTATAGTCAAGTTATAAGAAGTTATAGTTAAGGCACTTTAAAGGACCAATTCCTTATCAAATCTGTATTTTATATCACTTCCTTTTAAACATATATTTCTGTTGAAAACCCTCAAGTTAAAAAACAACCAAACAAAAAGAACCCCAGAATTTTTACCTTAAGCTCTAAAAGCTCCCATTTTGGCTCCTAAATAAACCAACACATAGAAATAAATTCAGATAAATTCAGCCAAAGCAAGTGAAGAAACTATCTTTAAAAGCTGCAAGAGCTAGCAACAGGTTTCATAAGTGCTCCCTAAAAATAACTACAGCATCACTAGGGAGAAACTAACATTTAAAAATAAAAAAATATAAAGGAGGAAAAAAAAAGCCCAGAAAAAAAAAGGAAGAAAGCCTTGCTGACTTGATTTAAAATGGTGGCTTCCTAGGAAAAGGTAACTGTTAAGCTTTGGTTTTGGCATTACAGCTGTGTTTTGTATAAGCAATGGGGGAAGGAGAGATTAATTCTCAGCTGGAGGCTCAGCTCTGGTCAAGTAATTTTTCACACAATCATAGATACAATATACTTTTTATTTACTACACATTCACACACAGAGTACAATAGACTGCAGTTAAATACATGAATTGCAACTGTTTAACAGTGAGAGTTGGGGCTACTCACAACTGGTAGAAGCACAAGTGACGCTTCACCCCTTAGGAAAAATCACTTCTGATAAATGCAGTATTTAACTGGAAGATATTGTATAAGATATTTAATATTTATGTCACCTTTTTAATATTTAACATCTTCACGTTTGATCACAAAATGCCATGTTTGGAAAAATATTTTAAATTTGAATGAATTGTAAGAAAAAGCCTCTTCAATTTCCCCCAGCTTGCATTAAAGATGAGTGCTCTCTGGTTTCAAGCATTGAAAGATGCTCCATTATCTGTTAAAGTGAAATAATTCCATGTTTTTCTATATTCACCAACTTTTTTTACAGTTGTGTACAACAAAAAACGATTACACACAAAGTTGGCCACTGGAATATGAAAGCTCTTCTTTTAGAGTTTTATCATATTCTTTACTAAACTTCTGACTTGCAATATAAAGGTGAAAACTCTTAAAAATGAGAAGCCTCTTTTACTACACCTCTGTTCATTGTAATATTCAAGCACACCTATCACACTGACATCTCTTAAATCTTCTAGCACTAAGACACAGAAGTTGCTGATAATTAATCAATGGCTATAATCACTATGACAACCATTATGGCTAAAGCAATTCAGCTGTAGTGGTCTCAAATCAAGGTGTAATATCACATATGCTACTATACGATACCTTAGCATCAATAAATAAGGGAAAACCTGACCACCATAAGTAGTTTATACTTTTTTTTGTTGTCCATCTAAATTCAGGCATGATTACAACAACAACAACGTATTTTTAGCAAGATAAACTCCTAAATGAAGTCTTTACGTATTTTCTTAACAATGCTCAACATTCTTTTTAGTGCCTATTCCACTGAGGACTGAGTTACCAAACCTCTTTAACTGCGTTTCATTTCCTAATATCAATGCTTTACAATAGCTACACTATGAAATAGTGACCAGTAACAATTCACAATCCAAATACTGCAAAACAAATCAAAATCCTTAAGCTAGGAGTTACAAAACATTGAAATTTGTTTATGTTACACTGGGGCAATTAAATAATGTTTTAAGGTATATTGCTTACTTTCTGTTGTTCATGTTGTTATAATTATTTGATAGAGATGGAGAGATCTTTGGTAAAGTTGAAAAATTGGATGCACCCGGGGACCTTTAAAAATATGAAGATGATAAATTAGATAAAAAACCTGAGATATTAAAAACTGAAAGAAAGCTAACAAATGCACAATGCATATAAACAAGCAGGGAAAAGCAATTTTTTAAAAAAGTGGGCAAAGCTCTAAAAATACTCAGGACATGCTGCCTTCAGATTTCATCTTTTAAAACTTGAAATGCTTCACAGTAATTCAAATTTTCATATAATGTTAAAGAGATAGAGCTATTATAAACAAAACCCAACCAAACAAAAAAACCCCACAGGCCACTGTGCTAAAAAAAAAATTGTTTTCAGTTTACGGTATGACTAAATATTTTGATGTTCTGAAACGTAGAATGTGAAGTTTCTAGCATGGAAATTTTATTAATTATTCATTTAACCATAACTGGATGTTGAGATGAGACACAAAAACAATTAAGATACGTAGCTTGTGGTTAGGTTAACAACAGCATAAAACCATTTAATTAAAATTGTCTTCTTAATATTGTTTAAAAAATCCAGCATATTAAACACAATACTAAATAACCTTTAAAACCTTTTTTTCCCCAAAATAATAGCATTATCACTGATCCCCACTGTTTAAGACTGCTTTTAAAAGATACCAGAATACTGATCACTTTAATCACAAAGACCCTCGAGCATAACGATTAAATACAATATACAACTATCTTGCAGTGTGTTTTCCTTTTTCTGATCAAATCTTACAGATAACCATGGAAAAGGCTCTGAATACTCAAAGGAATTTATGAACCTTCATGTTTTGGTGGGCCCTACGCAACTCCAACTGGTTTGCAAAAAGCTCCAGCTGTCATTGGAAAGCTTTGAAATACGTATCACAGCATTAAGAGAAGAAAGTCTGCACACGCAGAATTTTTTTCTAAGTCTTTCAAGAACTAAACTCTGCAAGGTTATAAACATTTTTACACAGGGAATTCTCCTGGGTATATTTGCACATTTATTTACAACTTTTTATTAATAAACCTTTTCCAAAAGAAAAGAAAGATCACCATGTGAAGGAAATGTTATTAAATTTTTAAAGTATTCTGACCAACATTCACAAAGCTTTCCTGTAGATTTCCTTTATCAATCCAAATTCTCTTTGAACGTTATCTTCAAAGAAGTAAACCACAAAGACTATGTCCACAAGAAAGATATAAAACTGAAGACAGTTTAACCCTACTTAAATTGAAGATATTTATAGTTAAATTATGCACATTCATACATATAATTATTTTAAAAGCAGCTATCTGAACGGAGTCATTTTGAACTGAAACTGAACTACTCAAAACAAATTTGAAGCTTTTATACAATTTAAACCAAATTCAAATGCAATAGTTTTAAACTTAAAAACTCAATGTATAATTGTTCTCTAAAAAAATTAAAAGAGACCAGAATAAGGTACATAAACAAAGATCTGGTTTTCACTGAAAACTAAAAATAAGTTAATTTGTTTCTTAGAGAACATGACAATCAGTAGTTTTATTTTTTGATAGCATTTGCTATCAAATAAAAAAGTGATAGTAACAGGTGAAACAGTAAGAGATTCCTATTACTGTATGGTATACGGCCTCTCTGCTTACATTGCTAAATCATCTGTACAGAGAAGAACAGAATTCATTCACAGCTTTTACAGTTTTTAATGTATTTCAATACTTGTGGGAAAACTTTGCAACAACATTGGCAGAAATCCCCCCGATGATTTAAAACAAAAAAAAATCAGATCAAAACAAGGATAATAAAAGACCCTGAAAAGACAGTAAGTGCTAATCTTGAACATATTGGCATACTTAGTTCTGCCTTTACAATTGTACAAAAACAATGAACAAAAGTATCTACTCATAAACAACTGCAATGACGTAGGAATCTCCTAAGACAAAATGAGTAATTAAACGTACAACAAAACCTCAATTATGTTTTAAATGCGAAGTTCCAAGGCAAAGTATATATCCTTTTAGGAGTACACTAACTTAAGCATGTATTAATGTCCAAAGAATACAGCTATTTGCTTGAAAAAAATAATCAATTTTAAACTCTGGTTGTAAAAAATTCCCAATAATCAGTTAAACTGCCTTGTTTCTCACATACAGGAGAAAAGTAAACCAAATTCTCAACACAGCTAGAAGAACATCAGGAACTACGCAAAAGATAAAATTTGAAAGGTAGCTTTTTATTATTTAACAAACAAAATCCACAGAATTGTTTTAGTTCAGCATTTTAACAGTCCAGCAAAAGACAGGTTAAAAATCAAACTTTACTGTAGTCCTACGCCAAAACAGACAATAACTCATATTAGCTACTGACTTCCCTTTGCATTTATTTCATTAACCCTATGGTTACATTGCTTTATACTTTAACTCCCATAGTGATCCACAGTAGAGACACAAATATGGACATCAGCAAAACCAACTGCAACCTGAGCAACTCTTTTCCTCCAACAATCTGTGGACCTGCTATAGATTGCCTGGATCAGGATTAAAAAAAGAAAAAAAAAAAAAGACAAAGTTTCTTTGGAGAACTGGAAGAAGCCTAACATTCACACACCCTAGCCCTTTACCACTGTGATACCTGCTGGTGAGGCAACACAGCTGGGCACAAACAATCCAGGAAGGTTCTGGAGTGCATTGATGACAACTGCCTGACAGGTGATTGAGGAGCCAACAAGGACAGATGCTTGGCTAGATTCCATACTTAAAAACAAGGAGGAATTTGTTGAGGATGTGAAGGTTAGGGCCTTGGCTGCAATGACTATAAGATGGCAAAATGCGGGATCCTGAGAGAAAGCAGGGCAGAAAGCAGTAATCCTGAGAGAAAGCAGGGCAGAAAGCAGTAACGCAACCCTGGACTTCCAGAGAGTACTTTAGCCTTTTCAGGGATCTGCTTGGAAGAGTCCCATGGGATACAGCACTGGACAGAAGAGAGATCCAAGAGAGGTGGTTGATATTCAAGGACCACTTCCTTTAAGCTCAAAAATAGACCATCCTGACAAGTAGAAAATCAAAGGTAGGTGGAAGCCTGCATGGATGAACAAGGAGCTCCTGAGCCAACTCAGACATGAAGAGAAAGTGTCTGAGTGAAAGCATGGGCAGATAAACCAGGAAGAACATAGAGATACCAAGCACTTATGCAGGGATGAGGTCAGGAAAGCCAAAGCCTACCTGGTGTTAGATTTGGGAAGTGATGTGAAGGACAACAAGAAAGATTCTACATGCACACAAACAGAAAAAGGAAAACTAGGGAAAACATGACACACTACTAAGCAGGGCAGGACCCTGGCGACAAAGAACACAGAAATGGCTGAGGTAGTCAATCCCTTCTTTGTGTCCGTCTTTTCCAGTAAGATGAGTTTTCAGGAATCCCACGCCTCTTGAAACGAAAATCTGGAGCAAGGCTGACTGGAGCAGTGAAGGACAATCAGGTTAGGGAGCACCTGAACACAATGGAGACACATAAGACCATGGGGCCAGATGAGATGCACCAACTGCTGAGGGAGCTGGTTGATGTTATTGTGATGACACTTTGTTTTTCAAAGGTTCTGCCTGACTAGGATAGGCTACAGAAAACTGGAAGAGAGAAAATAGCATTCATATCTTCAAGAGGGTAAGGGGAGAGTATCTGGAGACCTACAGACCAGTCTGCCTCATCTCAATTCCACAAAAGGTGATGGAGCAATTAATCCTGGAAACCACTTCCAGGCACATGAAAGACAAGAAGGTGGCAAGGACTAGTCAGCATGGATTTATGAAATGGAAATCTTGGTTAACGAGCCTAGTAGCTCTCTATGATGAGATTACTAGATTGGCAGATGACAGAGGAGCAATGTATTTTCTTTATACCAAATTCAGTAAGCCTTTTGATACTGTCTCCTGTAACATCTTCATAGATAAGCAGATGAAGCATCGGTTACCGTAAGTGTACAGTGAAATGGATTGAAAACCAGCAGAATGGTTGGGCTCAAATGATTTTGGCCAGTGGTACAAAGTCCAGTAGAAGGCCGGTCACTAGTGGTATCTTCCAAGGGTCAATACCAAGTCCTGTACTCTTCAAAATCTTTATTAACAACCAGAACACTGGGACAGAGAACAACCTCAGCAAGACTAGAGATGACACAAAACTGGGAGGAGGGGCTGACATCAGAGAGGTGTGCTGCCATTCAGACAGACCTCAGCAGGCTGGAGAAATGGGCAGACAGGAACCTCATGAAGTTCAAAAGAAAGCCAAAAGGCCTGCACCTGGGCAGGAATAACCCCAGGCACCAGTACACGCTGGGCTGTGTCAGGGGACGGGCAACAAGATGGAAAGCAGCTTGGCAGAGAAGCACCTGAGGTCCTGCTGGACAAAAAGCCGAACATGACACAACTGTGTGTCCTTGGGCCAGCAACCATTGGGAAAAGGATTATCAGCAGGTCAAGGGAGGTGATCCTTCCCCTCCCCTCAACACTGGTGAGACACCCCTGGAGTGCCAGGTTCAATTCCGGGCTCCCCAGTACCAGAGAGACAGGGATATACTGGAGCAGGTCCAGCGAGAGGCCACAAGGGTGATCAAGGATTGCAGCATCTGACCTACGTGGAGAGGCTCAGAGTGCTGGGACTGTTCAGCCTGGAGAAGAGAAGGCTCCAGAGCAATCTTACCAACGTGTAGAAATACCCAAATGGAGGGAATGTAGAAGATGGAGCGAGACCCTTCTCAGCGGTGCCCACTGAAGGGACAAAAGGCCATGGGTATAAATTGAAATAAATGAAATTACATCTAAATGTAAGATGATGTTCACAACAACAACAAAGGGATAAACTGACACTTTTTTTACAGTGAGGGTGGTCAAAAACTGGAACAGGTTGACCAGAGTGGCTGTGCAGTTTCTATCCCTGGAGTTATTAAGAATGTGCCTGGACATGGTCCTGGGCAACGTGCTCCAGCTGCACCTGCTTTGAGTAGGGGGACTGAAAGATTATCTGAAAAGGTCCCTCCATTGTCAAGGATTGATTCTGTAAAGGTCTGGTTATAATTTGGCTAACAAAATCTAGCATTTGAAAGCAAGCTTTAGTATGTTCAACTTCTTACAAAAAACAACTAATTCAGTTAATCCTACTTCTTTGGGATGTGTGAATGAAAGGTGGGTATTTTAACATGCAGCAATAAAAAAAGAATTAATGCTCAGGGCATGTATTTGTTAATAATTTCTCAACCCTGTGTTAACTGATATTAACAAACGTGTTTGTTAAAGTACCTTGAAAATGTTGTACATTACTGATGTTTGATGTTTACCCACAGGGGCTCAGACACATGGTTACCACAGTTTAACAAGTTATTATGCATCAGCAAATGGCAGTCTAGCTCCTGACTGGCAGACAAGCTCTGACAGCTCTTGCTTTTAAAATTTAAGACATCAGAGTAAGTCCCCATTTAGCTCTATTCTCCACAATTATCTTTCTTACAGCAAAGTCAGTAGAAAGGCACACCTGTCTGCACAGCAACTGCTTCGGCGGGGTAGGGGGAGGAGATTTTAAATCTCTTGCGTAAAGATGATACTTTTCATTTCAGTAGACAAACAAAATTTTTCTTTTGAAGACTCATGGATATTTTTTTCCGAAAAAACTTGGATACACAAGCATTAAATGACTTCAAAAAGGATAGCTTAGCATCATTTATTCTTCTTTTTTCCTCTTAAAAATGTGATCCAGCTCAGAAACAAACAAAAAATCAAATAAGAGCCTTTAGTGTTTTTCAAAAGATAAAAAGAAATACCATTTTGAACTAAAAAAAAATATGAAAAAACTTACCATGTGACAAATATTGTGAGAGAACATTCATTATTACAGGGAGAAAAGACTGTGAATGTGTACAGTTTCAAATTTTTGTATGGTCTAAATAAATAAATCAATGTATTCCCTTTGTTAAAGTTAACAGACCATTTGTAAATAGCAAAGCAGTCAGCTATTTGGTTAGGATGATTTATCCCACAGTGAAGTCTAAAATAAATGGATCAGAACTAAATCTGTTACTTGTACTATACACACCGATGTACATTAGTAATTAATTAAAAATACTTGGTTTTTACCATATAAGAAGTATCTTTTAAGAATATGATGGATCAATAGATTTAACAGTTGTTTATTAATGTTTTCCAAGAAAACAGCAAACACTACTTTTCTAAAATTAGAAGAAAATAAGTTCCTAGTTTATAGCTTCTTCATATGTTTAACTTGCTCTTATATTTGCACATAAGCAGTTAACAACTTCTTAACAAAAACCTAATAGAAACCTTGTCCCGGCTATTTATTTGGTAATTTGTGGAAGTTCAGAACTTAAGTCACTTCCTTCTCCTTGTCTCAAGTTTTAGAATCTTTTTATAGTTCAATTAAAACATAATTGGATGAAATATTTTAATTTTTGGTACAGCTTTTCCTGAACACAAATAATATGACTTTTAGTACAGTTGCTTAAGTCACTTGAACCTTAGATTTTTTTATATCTTACTTTCAAACATCCTCTTGATGACAATAAATTCAAATAAGGTTGATTGGTTGTTTTTCTATCTGTAGAGTACTCTCCAATAAAAAGATAAAGATATGAAAAAAATTATCTGCACAAAAATCACAAGTCTTCATTCAAGGACTGCAATCAGCAGCAACTAAGCTACCAAAAGCAACTGGGATCCATGTATGGATTAGTCTGTCACATGTATGACGTCAGAGAAACAGTTAGTCACAGGAAAGACAGTATAACAAAATTTTCTGCTGAACTGCCCATTAACGTTGAGTAATAACTCTTTTGTGAGCAGATGACAGTAAAGACATTCCAGGAGAATCATTATGAGCTCCCTAGAAAGAGTTTCACAGAAGCCAAGCTTCCTGAGCAACAAACATCCCAATAGCTGATACAAACAGTTGATGTAAACAGAACCTCTCAGAGTGCCAAAAATCCAGCTATTCCTAAGCATGACTGACCCTGTGCACATTTTAAGAATGTACAACATATTCCAATACTTCCAGACCTCAGCAGGCTGGAGAAATGGGCAGACAGGAACCTCATGAAGTTCAAAAGAAAGCCAAAAGGCCTGCACCTGGGCAGGAATAACCCCAGGCACCAGTACACGCTGGGCTGTGTCAGGGGACGGGCAACAAGATGGAAAGCAGCTTGGCAGAGAAGCACCTGGGGTCCTGCTGGACAAAAAGCTGAACATGACACAACTGTGTCCTTGGGCCAGCAACCATTGGGAAAAGGATTATCAGCAGGTCAAGGGAGGTGATCCTTCCCCTCCCCTCAACACTGGTGAGACACCCCTGGAGTGCCAGGTTCAATTCCGGGCTCCCCAGTACCAGAGAGACAGGGATATACTGGAGCAGGTCCAGCGAGAGGCCACAAAGGTGATCAAGGCTTGCAGCATCTGACCTACGTGGAGAGGCTCAGAGTGCTGGGACTGTTCAGCCTGGAGAAGAGAAGGCTCCAGAGCAATCTTACCAACATGTAGAAATACCCAAATGGAGGGAATGTAGAAGATGGAGCGAGACCCTTCTCAGCGGTGCCCGCTGAAGGGACAGGAGGCAACGAGCACAAACAATTCCATTTAAATATAAGAAATTATGTTTTACAGTGAGAGTTATCAATCAGTGGAATGGAATTTCCAGGGAGGCTGTGGAGCACCATCCTTGAAGATGCTCAAAACCTGACTGGACATAGTCCCAAACAACCTGGTTTAGGTGACCGTTCTTTGAGCAGGTGGGTTGGACCAGACGATCTCCAGAGATGACTTCTGACCTCAACTACTCTGTGATTCTGAATATTAGCTGATGTTCTGAAATGATCCTGCCCTTTTCAAGCATTATAAATGTTTCCTACTTTCCACTATTGTATATTTTGACTGTTTTAAATATTGCATTTTATTCCCTGGCCTCAGAATTTATGTTTACAATTTGTACTCTTCTAAATAAGGACTAACAAAGAGGTAGTCTCAGCAGGAACTGGTGTGAGACCACTGTGTGACCAGTGACAGAACTGTACGAACATATCTGCATGCATACTATTTGTGATGACAAACTAATATTCCCAATGCATCTCACACAGAAGACTCAAGTGTTTAGTATTTCTACCTCTTTAAACATTTGTTGGATTTTCATAAAGTTTTAAACACATGTAAAAATCTGTCCCTATTACTGCTTTTTGATAGTTTTGATTTGAATCCACTAAGTTTTGCAAACCTTGCACTGTTACAATGCATCTAAATACCAAATCCAATCAATCCTGCCAAACCTGAAAAACATCCCCCAGCTTTGCAGTAAAACTATTTATCCTCATTTGCTGGCTTACTTAAAGCCTCCTTTGACACCAGTACTCTCAGTTACCATTTTAGGTCTCCTCAGATCAAACATGTCCCAAGACACATTCTTTAATTTACATACACTCCTGAATGCCTTCCATAAAGTGGAATGGAAATTTGGCAGAATAAAAGCAGGTAAGTGCCACCACCAAGAATATCTTCCTACCAAAATTTTTTTGATCCATGATTATCTAAATTCTTTTGACCTTCAAAATCTACATCTAAAATTTGACTCAGAATTTTCATTACTAGACCTTTTTGAGGTCAGAGATTAAACCAAGTATTTTACATCCCATTCTTTCTGCTTCTGTACATTCTCAATTCTTTGTGTCATGAACAATATAATATTGCTCAGCAAGATGTTATACTAAGCTTAAATTGAGCTCAGACTTCATTAAGCAACTTAATAGAAGCCAGTGCTACAATAAAGGTGCTTGAGATAAACCACCAAAGACAAAGAATCTGTCCTTCAAATGACAAGAAATGATACTACAAAAAATGTTCTAAAACAACAGTGAACCTCAAGTATATGAATGCAGAATATCAAAAGGGATAAAAGGAACGTAAAATAAACTTTTGTAAAAGATATGCTCAAGAACCAACCAAAAGGAATAAACGCAGTTAACTATATGTAAGGTTGAGTTCATGTTAGTTTACTAGTAACTAGTTCCAACTGTTCTTCAAAACCAACAGAACATAATCTAGATTCTGGAAACAATATTAAAAAAAAGTTTATCAATCTAAATGAGAAAAAACACACTCAAGTTGTCCGACTCACTTCCCATTATCAAGGTGCTGTTGATAATGGCAGCAGGAAGAACAGAGAAGAAAAAGAACATCCTACTGTGTGAATTGATGACAGCCCAACAAAGAACAAAAGCAGCATGCTGGTAATGTAGACTGCAATTTAAATAATGCTGACGTGTAAACATTGTGCTCTGGAGATAAAAGTACAAGCTATCCATGAAAATATTTACATATAAGAAAAATACTAATAAACTACATATATCTATGTACACCTAACAGATACGCTATGCTTTGAAACAGAAACCTAAATAAAAACCTAAACTTTTGCAGTTTTGTACCACGGGTATTTTTATCTGATTTTAAGCAGGATAACATATATCACCGGCTGAAATCAACAAAATTAAGCAACGTACATGCAGGAATTCACCATTATTATGTCATTTTCTACAATATGCAGCACTCCGAACAAATACACTATTTGGCATATTTCCAGCTAAAACATTTGAAGGCAAATTTACAAAATGTCATTTCTAAAAATGTGGGTTTTTCAAAGCAAAATAACGTGAAAATAGTTAAGCTACAGTGAATAACATGACTTAAATTCAAAACTTACTTAGGAGTTGAAGGACCTCTTGGCCATGTTCCATCCTCATTCTTCTGTTCTATCACCAGTACCTACCACAAGAAGTGGAATAAAAAAACAAATACAGATATCGTAGACTGCTTTCTGTTTCAATCTTTTTAATGGATTTATTGACATGTGATTGAGACAGAAAAAAAACGATGTTTAAGTTACTATTCCCTGAGGTTCAAGAATATTTCATTCAATTACACTGCACTTTCTGCTTACTCTATTCACTTTTTTTCTCCCCACAAATCTTGTTTTGTGCAACTTAAGGCAAGCCACTTAATCTTTTTACATCTCAACAAACCATGGATAAAATGGCAAGACCTTACCTCTCAAAGGGGTCAGAAGACAACCTGCAATGGCTAAACAGTACCTATGAACCTATAGAAATCACCTGCCTACACAACCACCCTGTTACAGGACAGGTATTCCTGCAGGAGTTTTGCCTCACACACAACACAGGTCAGTAGAAAAAACAAACAACAAAAAAAGCCAAACTATTTTCTGCCTTGATAGCCTTAAAATCATACTTGTCTGGTTATTCCTATTTTTTGCAAAAGCATTCATTTAATATTAATTTTCCAACGGGACAGTTGGCCAGTGAAATTAATTTGATTCAAGTTGTTATTAGTACAAAAGGAAGTACAGAACACTCAGTCCTAAACACAGGCATCAAGTGCCATTTGAAACGCCTCTGGGTATTTGAGCTATCTGCCCTAAGCCGGCAGATATGACACAGGACCTACAAAAAGCTCATGCCTTTCTGGATTGACAGCTGGCATAGCTAGACCACTTGAATGGCAACAAGACTCCAATATTTAAACTGAACTTAACTCTTAATTTCCAATGCAACTAATTCCGCATAACTGTACACTGATGTTTCAGGATGCTAATTAACTGCCATGCTATGCCTGTATGTGTCTACACAGTGACATACATTCACATATGTACTTATGCTCAAAACCTCATCCATACGTTATGCTGCCACTTGAAGATCTAATTACATTTTCAGTCTGAATACACTAAGACATGACATAGAATGCTAGTCTTCAATCATGACCTGCTTTCTATCTGGAAAAAGAGTAGTCTGCTATCTCTGGCCATGAAGGCTGTAAGACAGATTCTGCCATATTTCCTTCCATTTGCTCTCTGAAACTACTAAATAAAAAGTTCAATAGAACCCTTAAAGGCTTACTTCAGAAACCAACTGAAAAATTGAAAACATCAATTTATACAATCACATAGATAGCTTAGAATTACACAGTAAAAAATAATTAGGTTAGATAGCCTGTAATATTCAGAATAACTATTACTAGATTAGGAGGCTCAGCAAGAAAAATAACAACCTCGTGTGTCAACAAGAGCAACTGACCAAACACACACAGTTGTTGTGACAAACACAACATTTAGCATTTTCAGGAACCACGGTTAAACTTCATTTTGAACAGTATTTGTTTTGCTGAAAGTACAGATCTTTTTGTGGCTAGATTAGGCCATGCTTGCTTCTAGTTAATGTTTCACTGGGACAGAGGCAATTTGCAAGTTACATCTTTGATGCAAACCTTTTATGGGACATGTGGGCACTTCCACCAGGACCTCTGCATTGTTAAAATTACCTGTGTAAGGGTTTAAGTGTGTGTAGCATGAAGCCAAAGGGCACTGTAGTTCAAGCTGTTATTTTGGTGCACTGATTACTTTACCTTCCATGCCATAAAAGAAAACTGAAGCACAGCATAAACACTGCTGCTAAGTAGGTTAAGTCAAGTACTTCAAGGCAAAATAAAATATTTTAATATAATCTCGCCTAGAAATACTGCCAGCAAATTTCATTCATTCATATTTGTAGTGCACCAGCATGAATTACAGTTCTTGAAAAAACATCCAACTGCATTTGAAGACTAAAGAATAAATTTAATCACCTGAAAAGTTATTCTAACAATGAAACTGTTCAATCAGTTAACATTTATATTTGTGTAGCTTTAACATCCAATATTTCTTCTTTATATTCATGCGGAAAGGTAAAAAAAGTATCTTGTAAGAAATTCTCCCATAAAAGGATTTAAAGTGATGATATAGTCTCACGCTAAAGCAGGTTTCCAAGCTCTTTTGTCTCAATAGTTCTGATCTGAAATATTTTCATTTTTTTATTTTTTTCTGAAATCTGGACAGTGGAATTTTAGTAGAAGGCATTACTCTTTTAGAGTGCCTAAAAAGTTCTTCAAATTTTGCATTTCATTATAGGAACATGTCCCAGATCCTAGGAATATTTTTTTTTTATTATTTTAGGTTTTACCAAATTCAAGTCAGCAATTTCATGTTCATTTACTTTAAATTCACTAGGAGTTAAACTGTAGTGAGTTTGTGTGGCAAGGTTTCAGTAGCTGGGGGGCTACAGGGGTGGCTTCTGTAAGCAGACACCAGAAGCATCCCTCACATCTGACAGAGCCAATGCCAGCCAGCTCTAAGATAGACTCGCCACTATTCAAGGCTGAGTCCATCAGCGACAGTGGCAATGCCTCTGTGATAGCATATTAAGAAGGGGAAGAAAAAAACATCTGTGCCAGCAGGAGAGAGGAGTGAGACTATGTGAGAGTAACAAATCTGCAGACACCAAGGTCAAGGAAGAAGTAGGGAAGGAGGTGTTCTAGGCACCAGAGCAGAGATTCCCCTGCAGCCCATGGTGAAGCCCGTGGTGAGGCAGGCTGTGCCCCTGCAGCCTATGGAGGTTAATGGTGGAGTAGATATCCACCTGCAGACCGTGGAGGACCCCATGCCAGAGCAGGTGGATGCCTGAAGGAGGCTGTGACCTGTGAGAAACCTGCACTGAACCAGGTCTGCTGACAGGACTTGTGACCCCACCGGGGACCCACACTGGAGCAATCTGTTCCTGACAAGACTGCACCCTGTGGGAGGGACCCACGCTGGAGCAGTTTGTGAAGAACTGCAGCCCATGGGAAGGCCTCATGTTGGAGAAGTTAATGGAGAACCTTTGCCCGTGGGAGGGACCCCAGGCTGGAGCAGGGGAAGAGTGTGAGGAGGAAGAAGTGGCAGAAACAATGTGTGATGAACTAACTGCAACCCCCATTCCACATTCCTCTGCACTGCTGGAGGGGAGGAGACAAAAATTGGGAATTAAGTTAAGCCCAGGAAGAAGGCAGGCATCGGGGGAAGGTGTTTTTCTGATTTGAATGGTAATAAATTAAACTAGTTTTCCCCAAGCTGAGTCTGTTTTGCCTGTGACAGTAATTGCTGGGTGACCTCCCTGTCCTTATTTCCACCCATGAGCCTTTTGTTATATTTTCTCTCCCCTGTCTTGAGGACAGGTGTGATCGAGCAGTTTTGGTGGACACCTGGCATTCAAGCCAGGGTCAAACCACCACATAAACTCATCTTTAATTCTGAAAATACACTCAACGACTACTTACGTTTTGATGAATTTGTTTATAAAATTCTCTATCCCTAACACAAGCTACTAGGAGGCAATTTTCATTTTAAAAAAGGAATATTCATTGGGTACAACTACATTTTCATGAGCAAAAAAATAAACATATAAAAAATAAATAATATTACACTGTACCTGTCCCTGGTATAAACCAGCATCCTGTATGGTACTGTCTGGTTTATTCAAAGGTTCAAAAGTATTACTCATGTATTTGTTCCACAATCTGGTCTCTTTTTCACCTGGAATATTGAAGATTTTTCTTATCTCTTTTTCAATTGTATCTGTTTTGAAAGGGAAAGAACACAAGTTTAGCATTTCAATACACAAACAGTATAAAGGTGAATAAAGTATTAGAAATACCTACTCTTTTGTTATATTCAAAATATGAACCAAACTGTAGCCTTTTGTTATATTCAAAATATGAACCAAACTGTAGCCATGCAGGTACATCATGTTGTAGGACAAGCACAAAGTTGGTAGTTCACTTGCCTTTAAAATGGACAGAGTACTATTTTATTTTCTCTTTAATCTCTTAGCAAAGCAGACTAAATAAAGACAAATCAATAAATAACAGATGACAGGAGGTACCTAGGTACCCATCTACTAATTTCTCAGTGTGGTAGCGTGGTAACACAGGAGTGCACGTGGGCAGGGAATGTTTAGAAGCAAGACCAGGAGCAAAACCAGGTGCAGGGAGTGTAAGTCATTCTGTTCCTCTCCCTAAATCAAACCCTTTTTTTATTTTCACTCTTCTACTACCCATATTACAGTGCAATTAGCACTAACCAAAATATGTATGCATAAAGTTTAATTTACTTGCTAACAGAAATTAAAGACTACTTTGTAAAAATGAAGCACATAGATTTTAAAGGATAACGAAAGATTTTATGTTCCCCGAAGCATTTAACATAAAAAGGTCTACCAGCTCCTACTCTACCTGACAGAAATATAATCAGTGTTACATAATTTTAAAGCAGTATAACTATTGTCTACAACTGAAATTTAATAAGTTCCTAGTTAACTCTACTCTCCTTTTGCATAAAAGTAGTTTATTAAAGAGTTCTTAAATTTGATCTAACGTGTACAGTGCTATACCACACAACCAAGACTTTTTTTTTAAATTGTAATTTTTTTGTAATTGGTACACTCATAAAGCCCCAGGGCAGCCAAGTCTCATAACAGCTAACACAGAACACAAAACAAAAGTCAAAAATGTACAGTTTATTTCTGATGATTACTGAAAACACAATTACAAAAATGGCCCCTGTAAGCTATTTGAGAGACATTCCCCTGAAGTCTCAGAATAAAACACCAGTGTGTCAGCTCCTCTAGCATTCCCCTTGCTCCCATTTACTTAAGGTTATTATTTTGTCTTCCACTATGTTAAATACAAAAAGTCAAAATGAGACCTTAAGCTCAAAAGTACCTTGTAAAAATCCAGCCACTAGCTTGTGAAACGCATGACAACTGGTCAATATAATATTTGTAGATATTATACGCAACTGAATACAGTTTTCTTCTATACTAGTTAACACACATTTTAGTATGAAAGCAAGTGTTAGACTGGATCATCTGTTTCTGTAACAGAGATGATATGTAGGCAAGGTAGGTGCTTTCAACAAGGCAACAGGCTGCTACTCAATTTGTTGACTTCTCAAAAACAATCTGAATCTATTCTCAGGGATTTCAAATAACTGTATTTGAATATAAGAATTAATCTAGTCAGTAACAATCTTCCAAAAAAAATAAATCTAGATTTATCAATGACTTTCACTTAAAGAAGAATTTATGAAAGGTCATTCTTCATTATCTTATTAATGACATGGCAATTAATTATTTGAGCATTGCAGTTCATATTCTTGACAAGTACTCAATTAACATTTATTATATTAATTTCTAACATATTCCAGCCTCACTAACAGAACTGTTATGAGACGGGAAGCATCAATCCTATCAGATGACAAGACTCTGGGAACAGCACGTTCCACTTGGTTTTGAGACTGTGAAACTCAGGTTCTTTTACATACTTCCATGAATGTAACCAATGCACACTATAATTCTTCCCTTGCCACCCCTCAGCAAGTATCACCAAAGTGCTGGCTTATGTTCTAAAGTGAAATGTTTTCTAAACGTTTCTAAATGTCTTCTAAATGAAAACATTGCATTCGAATAGGAATGGTCTGAGACATGTTGCACATGGGGTTCTCTTCTAGTAGTGTTATACACATCCCATGTTTGAGATGATCAGAACTTGGATGATGTCTAGAAAAGACAGGAAGAACTGGCCTTTAAAGATGCCTCTCACTGCATCAGCTATATAGCCACAATTTGAGATGGTTCAATTTGAGACTTAAAGGTTATGGATCCAATATAGGATATATCCTGTATCGTTAAAAATCAGACAGCTCCTCCAAAAAAATAAAAGCTGCATGATTTAATTACTATTTTACAAGACTTTGTGGAAGAGTCTTGATGAGATGCTGGAGAAATTCAGTGGATCCAAGTACAGCCTGGATCCTCAATTAATAACTGGCTTAAAGGCAACTAGTAAAATGTTAATCTGTACTACGAAACCGTAATCCCACCTTCCTCAAGAAGGGAAAGGCTAGTCACAGATCCCAGAATAAATTGTCCTCAAGGGTGGCCAGTTTTACATTCTTGTATTCTGCAGTAAGTTACAGGGAAGGATGAATCAAAGCCATTTGCCAAGATAATTTACTAGCAAAAGTCCAAGAGTCCATCAGACGCAGAGCCACTGGTGTAATTTCCTACAGAGTTTATCAGCTCAGTTTTGGAATGGTTTTGTGGCATTGCAGACACAACCTGACTCCTATTTCTCCATAAGAGAGGTTTCAGACAGTCTCTAAGTTTGCAACTTGTAGAACTCTTTGAATAAAGGTAGAAAAGGCCTACACACTAGCTGATGACCTAGTTTTATCATACGATCATATAATTACAACTCCTGAATGGATCATTAACTCATTTCCACTCAGAAGCCCTGATACTCTCCAGGATCTGCAACAATAACAAGACTGAAATGCTACCTGAATTACATATATTGTCTAGCTCATTTTCTTTTTAGAATTTAAAAATCACCCCCAAAAAAGTTAGCCATCAGTTTCAAAATCAATATGCATTGCCTCCAAGGCAAAAGTCCTCAATTGCAGGAGATTCCCAAGAAATTCCAAAGACCACGTTAGATGTCTACAGTACCACCCCAAGAAAATGACTGCCATTATTAGGCCTGTCTTTGTAATTATATTTTCCAACCTTGTACTAAATTATTGACAGCCAGCTTAACTTAGTTTCTATTTGAGTGGAAAAGCAAAGGTATTCCAGGAGTAATGCACATATGAAGCCTGGTAGGTAAATATTATATTGTGCTTAGAGTATTTAAGGTGCTCCAAAACCTTCTCTGTAATAATAAGGCCAGTGTCTGGAAAGGGGCTGCCAGCGGGCCTGACTCTTATTACCCTCTATGACAATTTTCTCAAAATTGTAATTCTCTCTCTGCTAAGAAAACATGCATACACCTCCAAGTAACAGTCATTCCAAAACGTCCTACTTCTGACTAGAGAAAGAAAGTAGTACAGATTAATCCATTACCTATAGTTTCAATGATATGATTAAAGTCAGTATAGCTACAAAATAACTTGTATTTGGTCTTCAGGGAAGGATAACGTTAAATTGTTTTTTCTGAGTTTCTAGGTTTGCTTAGAGAATAATTAAGTACATCCTCCCCAGTTAAACCAGATGTGAAAAAGGCCCATTAACACATGACACTGAAGCCTTGTTTTAAGGACAAATTTTGTAATTTAAAAGTTTTTTTATAATACAAACAGATGAGTACTTGTTGAACTTAAAGACTAAAATTTAACAAAGTAAAATGATTCTGTTTTTAAAGCAAGCAACCTGCAAAGAATTAAATGGTGGCAAGTATAAGTTACTACCCATAACAAAGAGAAGCAAAACCTGAAAAAAATACATTGTTCTCAAAGAACATAAACAAGAGTAATGGCTGAGCATAAAGTGGCAAGAGCATACATTACAACTCTAACTGCACAAATACAGCTGAAATACCCCCAAAAATTGAGTTTATATGATCAGCAGTATTTTTGCATATGCTCTGACTGTTATTTCAGAGACAAATGTGTTAACAAAATACAGTTTCAAACAACAGCACAATACTGAAGGTAAAATAACTACAAATAAAGTTAACTTAGAGGCTTAATACAGCACTAATTTACTGTAAAAGATTGTGTCTGGCTGGCCACTTCACAACTCAAAGAACACTGCCTTTGTAGTTCACCTTCAGCCATTAATTTAAATAAAATTCATTCTTGTGTTTTGTAATGTACCCTTCTCTTTAAATATATATATGATGACAAACAAGTGTTGGCTAATGAAAAACAAACAAAAAGACATGAAAAAAAATATTTCTTACACACCAAAAGCCAAGAAAAAGCACTATGGAATCCAATAGATAATTAAATACATCTCACTGTTCATTTCCTGAAAAGCACAAACCCCTAGAGTTAACACAGATGCCTAGATATAACACAGTTACTATTTTTTTTAACTGTATTAAAATTCCTAAATATCCCAAACTGTTTAACTTTTAATTTTGACCCAAGACTAGTCCCATCCTTTTTAATAGTTACAATACCCATCTACCATTTTACCTAGAGACTTTATTCAGAACTTGCTACAAAGTACCGTTTAAACAAGTAACAATCATATTTTTTTAAAAAATAGTTGTGCATACCTATTGTGTCAGCTTTACTAAATCTTCGTGTGACAACATTGTTCATGTTTCCATTTTCACAAAGCTTTAATTCTGTTAGATACACTTCTACTTTGCAGTGCTTTACAAACATACCCTGTTCAACGACCTGAAAAACAGACTGGGATCAGGTATCAGTCCAAGTATACTTTCATATACACGCTTCAAAATATTTTTGAGAACTCTTCTAGAAACTCAAGTTCAGTGAATGTAAGACAATTAATAAGTGCCAAAAATGAGTTAAAAATTCTGCTATCACTTCTTAGAAATACAGTAAACTAAAAAGCAGTTTTTCTTCCCATGACTATGTCTTACCTGTGTGTAACAACACAACTTTGAAAGTATTAAGTACAGTGGAAATCAAAAACATGCAGACTTTACCAAAAGATAAGATACTTGACCAAAAGATAAAAAACACCAAAAGTTATTTTTATTTCAAAATACATTTGTTATATGCTACTTCCTCAAAACACTAAGAACTAGTATTCACAGTTAAAGTTATCAAAAACAGAATACATACTAATAAAATCTGGCTATCACATTTTTGAACAAAACTTACAAATCTTCCACTTATAACGTGGAATGAATAATGTTAATGAATAACGAATACATTCATTTGAAATTTCACCTACTCATTACAGTTTGTTATATGAACATTTTTGTAATGCCTATTAAAAAACAGGTAACTACACAGGATAATTTTTTTTTTTTTATAAAAGTAAAATGTAGAAAAAATATTCAGGGTCACCTCTTAAATGTTTTTCCCTTTGATCTTCCAAAGTGTAACTGCAGTACTTAGTCATGTAGACTGTTCCAAAATTAACCACTGGCCTGATATGTGATACATCTGACAAATACGGTAAAAAAAAAAAGCCACCAGCTAATTGCTAGCAGAGATCTGCTATCTGCTGTACAAATATAACTTGCATGCATGTGCCATAGGAAAAAAAATAAATTAGTGAATGATTTCATTTCTGTTCAGAAGTTTGCCTTAGCTTTAATGATTGCCAACTATCACATTTAAATAAAAATGCATCGTCTTTTGAGCATCTTGGTATGGTTTTCAGCTACTTGAGCAACAACAAAATAGTTGCAGTAAACAAAACTGTGCAGTATAGCCAAGACACTTCTGAGAATAAAACTGACACTGTAGTGGTATTACCACATCCTACTACATAAAGACCTAACATTATTTGACATAGATCAAGTACAACACTGTACCCATTTAAAATCTGGATGCACATTTCAAAAAAGTTGATGTAAAAAAGGGGATGGAATAAAAGTATAATTTCACCTCTATGAAAAAACACTAAGGCAAACAGGAAAAAGAATCACTATCAAATAACAAAAGCATCAGAAAGAAAAATTCTGAACTGGAATATGCATCTCAGAGCATAACTACTGTTCATATTGGCAGAAAATAACGAAGTTATGCCAGTTTACCTGGCCACTCATTACACTCCACGTATTTTTCCAGTTAGTTCCTTCCAAGTGGATAGCAAGTTACTCTAATTTCCTTTCTCGCTCCTTCCATTTTCCCCCCAAAGTGAAAAAGTTACAGAACTTTTAGTTTACCGTGATGATGGAAAAGCATTCCATCTTGAAATACATCTTCAGGAAAAACAGTAACAAGTTGGTAACAGATATAACTTTAAAGAAGGAAAGCCATTTTAACAGCTCTTACAGAACTAGAGTAAAAGAGACATCCCTGGAATGTTTCTTCAAAAAAAACCATCTCTTTTACTGTGTTAAAGAGAAAGTTAAAAAAACCCAACAAAGTACTACTATTGCTGACCAAATGAAACTTGAAGACAAAAAATTTCTTCTATAGCTAAACCTAGCATTTGTTTGAAAGGAATGGACTTCAAGTAAGTAGTCAGCATGCATGTAGTTTGACCCCAGTCATGTCACAGGAGGAAAAAAAAAAAAAAAGTTACGTTTTACTAGAAGTCATATCAAACTAAATTCTCGTCTTAAAATTCTTCAAGCAGTTTTTCAGGAATTAAAGATCCTTGTAACAGAAAGAATACACCCCAAGGGTCAATTTAGAAATGGCAAACATACCAAAATGCATTCTAAAACTTAAGAAATTCAGTCCAGCAAGGATACAACTGTAATCACTAATCTGAAAATCTTAAGAAATAATACAAACAAAAAAGACTGTCTGATCAACAAACTGGTAAAATGTCGTATCACCTTAATAATAAGGACGGTATGTGCTGAGGCAAACAAAAATTAGTATCACGTTATTTAACAAAATGTTAATTCTTTAGTATCTCTAACTGACAGAAGGCCACAGTATCCACCATACCATGGACTATGACTTGTGCTGAGGTAATCTTTTTGTGTAAATAAAAATCTCCCTTATTAAGCTGCTGAACACAGAAGACCATGCTTATCAGAAAAGGAACTACCAACTACTTTGTCAGTGTTAACAGTATTAGCTAGGCTTTTCACTAATATAGTTAAGACAATTTTAAAGTTGTATACTTAATTAAAAAAAAAAAAATTGCATTAATAGACTTAGAAGCTTCTTAAACAAGTTATTCATTAGAGATCTTACTTCCAGACAAAAAAAGTATTATACCCTTCGCATCTTTGTTTCTCAATATTAAAAACTTAAGCCTTTGAAATCTGAATAAAAATTAGATATAGACAACTACTGTTTTAGTTGCTTTTAGATATGATCATCATAGGCCAGGACTTACAACCTTCCAATAAATTCCTGTGCAACTCCTGCATATTTGTAAATCATATTCACTCCAGTAGGTAATTTAACAGTACCTTGCGTGCTATTGGCTCTTGACCTTCCATCAATGTGTACCAGCTTACTAGCCTATTCCAGCCTTCAGTTGGCAAAAGGATGTAGTCCAGCTCATCAATGAGATGCTCCTTGAGAGACTGAGAATCACCATCTATAAGAGAAAGGTATTTTTACTTGAATACCGAAATTCTGTTGCTTGAGTTTTTAATGTAACATTTTTCACATAAGTAGCAAACAAAATATTTTCTGAGTCACAGTTATGTTATCAGTATTATGGTGTTCAAAGCAAAACTCTTCTGAAACCATTTAGCCAAGCTACCCAGCTCATGCACAGCACGCCTATTACAGGTAGTATTCCTACACTCATGAACCCAAGTGACAACTCCATATCCTCACGCAATCATAAGCTCCTAACTTGTTATCACACGCTATCACAGCCTTCAGAGAAACCAATCCATTTCTCCACCCACTTTGCACATATTTCCCCATCACCATGGATACTTCTGTTCCATGCTGCAGTTGCATCCTTCACTGAAAATGCTGGAATGGGTAGTTACAGTAGATCCAAGGCAAAGCTTGAAGTCATTCATTCCATGCCAGACTGGGAAAATAACATGGTACAACCCTCCTAAAGGATCCCATGCGGTCCAGAAACACAGTCCCTACAAAATTCTTCACAGAGACAGCAAGATGCAGCACTTGAAACAAGCACAACTTGGCAACCTCTTTAGATAAGTAGCATGCTTTTAGCTTTGGTTCAATTCCTACTACAGTAGTAAGAGAGCAGCTACCCCTATATAGGTAAGATGCGATTCCAGACCTGAGCCACTGTAAGCCTCAGACAATATGGGCAGCTGTCTTTCCATTTGGAAGTACCCAACTACAGGCCAGCAGACATCCCTCTGTACAGAGGGAGATCAAACAGGGAGACTCACACATTCAGCTCCATGAATGAATCAGGATGACAAACCTAATGATGTATAAACCCAAAAAGACTATGTATATAGAATAAATAGACTGTAATAAATATACAGTCTATTTATTGTCATTTTCATATGTGAATGAACTGCAGAATTAATTTTAAAAAAAAACAACTAAAATTAAAACTGAGCATAAAAGTAACCTTAATGTGAAATCACTTCAAGTATTTGCCTTCCCCTTGGATACTTCTAAGCAAAATGAATAGTTACCTTCATTTTTCTGCAAGGACAAAAATAAGCATGTGTTATGCACATATGAAACAATAAAGTCCTCTGATCATATTTCTGTAACTTTCTTGTTTCTCCTTTGTACAGACAGAAAACAAAGCATAATGTGACTTCAATTAAAAAAAAAAATATCCTGAGCTTTAAAAAAGACACACGTAGAAATCAGAGGTCCTTTTAACTACTTTTTTTTTTTTTTTTAGTAAGAATTCAACAAAACATGTTTCAAAATGACCTTTTTGGTAAGAGGGCAACACTACTGAGGACATTTAGAACTGTGTTCACTTCCTGGTGGGAAGAGTAAAACAAGATTCAGCTTACCAAGACTCTAGAATAATCTCCCTACTCTACCTACACTTGCACCTTAGTTGGTTTGAAGGATTTCTGATTTTAAGAGAAAGCACAGGGGAAAAGCAGTACTTTTTGCTTTCATTGCCCAAATGGTGAAAATATAGGCAAAGAAGGATGCACAGCTTGCTTCTGCTCCTATTATCACTGGTGCTGACTCCCTCTTTCCTTCTCCAGCAAAGCACCTTGATGTGTGAGCAAAACATGGGAGATGCATATTCTTCTTAGCTCATGTATTTCAAGCGTGCAGTATTTGTTACTGCCATTAGCTACTCAGAGATGGCAAAAAGATACTTTTTCCATAATATGCAATCTGTGCAGTTTAGAGATGACTTAATGCAGTCAAGAAGGTACAATATGGTTTGCATGCACTTCCTCCAATAAAAATTGTGAATGACTTAGTAGGAAGATCTAAACAAAGAAAACCCAACAATAAGAAAAATCCTAAAATACAGCCAGGTAAGTATTACAACTATGAAGTTATTTTAGAAAGAAGAAATAATCAAGTTCAGAAACAGCCAAAGTATTTGCTGCACTTTTAGCAAGAAAAACCACAAGAGCAACACAGAAGGCAACAAAGTGGAAGAAAACCTCAGACTTTGAATTTCACTTTGGGAGCCAAAGTACATACATTTCTCAAGCAAAAAGTAAAATGGAATTTCACATTAACATCTCAGTGAACATATAGGTAAGAAAGAATTCAGTTCTTCATGGAGATAAATATAATTATGGGACCTAAAAAATGAGACTTCAATCAATGCACCTGTTTAAAAGGTACTTTCCTTTTCCTCCCCCTCAGGCTGTTTCATCCTAGCTGTACAAGTAACAATTTTCAACAGTCAAATTTTGGTTCAACACTGTCTTGACTGATTAGGAAAAACAATTCTATATTAAAAAGCTGCATACAAGAAACATTTGCTGAAATAATTAATGACTTGTACTATCAATTCTTATTTGGCCCACTCAACACTGTGCCTGTAGTGGTACCATTGTAACTGGGAGCAAAGTGTGGGGAGAAATCCACACACACATCTTCAGGTCCACGTATCTGTTTAAAAGGTTCATACTATATTTCTCCACTGACCCGATATTGCTACAGGAGTTTATAGTGAAAAGATACAATTTGGATTCCATTCTGTCTTTCTAAAACCCCCAACAATTTCTTCTAGCGTAAATTTTTTTCAGCACCTTGTCGCATCAAAGAAGTCCTCTGAGTCTGACAACTCAGTCCTTCATATGCAACACTGTTTTCTATAATGAACAATCATCTATACTAATTGACTGGTTCCTGCTTGCTTTGCTATTGCTTGTGCTTTTGATAAAGTTGACTATATATCTCTTCTTTTGAAGATGGCATGTGTGCACTCTATTACATTCAACAACATTTTTTGCATATGTTGACATTAACTGAAGTCTCTATACCTGTTACTTTTCACTGCTCTCACTTCATCCAAAAGGGATCAGCATTTAAGTAATGTAAGCATGATATACTGCTCCAGTTTCCTGGAATCAGTCTTTCTTGAATTTAATAATAGTTTTCCTTATCACTGCATTACACTGCAGAATATCTGAGCAAGCATGACATTTTTAGATTATTTTATTCTTTAAATCAGATGCAAATTTTCAGACTTAACACTTAAGGACAGCAGTATGAGAGCAACTAGCGCATACTACATGCAAAAGACAGGATTAAAACCCAAGCATTTTCAGGTTCAATTTATGCAGCACAGGAAACCTAGTACAGAGGATTGCTGCTTTGCAGCAGGTGAAGGAGACAGCTACTATCTGCTGAGCACTAATGCCCTTAATTGTAAAACTACCTTCACACAGGAACAGTAGATGTTAGACACTAATTGGATGCATGGCATCACTGCCAATGCAGAGCCATAGTTTTTGCACCATGAAAGAGCAAAAAGTGAAGCTGTTCATAAAACCCAATGCTGTATTTATTTTAAAGGCGTATTAGCAGTGTCAATATGATAGAATACAGGTTTTCAGATGCTTTTAGCAAAATGGCTAACATAACTAAGTATGCACTGCTAACCCTAATATAGGCTTCATATCTACAGTAAATTTAAACATAATCTGAACATGTATGCAGATTAAGTTATAAATCATACAGATCAACTAATACTACTTTGCACATCAAGAAATCACCTTTTTTTAAGTGGGTAGACACAGAAGAGAGAATAAGCTGATGCTGCCTCACTGAGGCTAAAAAGATCTTGCTACATCTGATTTCAACTGAAGAAGTATCACCTGAATAGGCCCACCTCACTGCAAGAATGTACAAAAAAATCCAGAAGCTCACACTTCAGAAAACAAAACACATCACTTACCTGGAGCAAAAAGACCTTTACGTTTGTGGATGGAAGAGAACATATAGATGCATATAACAATACAGCACCTTCTTCAAAGGCACTGATACTAGTCACTGTCAGACAGGCACACTCACTCACACTGACAACTAGTGCAACATGGTATGACAAGTCCTATGAAAGAAGCAATCATCTTTAACATTTAACTTCTAAAATAATGAGATATTAATTGCACTTGAGAAATTCTGCATGAAGAAAATCAGATTTCATTACAAACCCCATGAAGTTGTAAAGAACTGTATTACTATGTGCAAACAAATTATGCAGTACTATTACATTGCCTGTAACTGCAAAGAAGGAAACCAATTATCAACTAGATTTTGTATCCACTAGATTTTGCAGATTAATGAGACTAATGGTATTTCAACACTGGACATCAAATACAAAATTTAACCTAAAGATTAAAATACCTGGGAAAGTATTCTGAGACCTGTATGCACAAATCTGACTACAGCTGAGCAAAAGTCAGTCAGACCTGAGTAACTGTAAACAGTGACAGCGTTTAATCATAGTTAGAAGACCATAAAAAATTAGGAAATTACCCTCTATCATTTCACCCCACTTTATATTGTCAATGAGCTGCTTAATACCTCTTCTTCAATTGTTGCAGAATCAAAGTAAAGGCTTGGGGCTCATTTACAAAAAGAAATCTTAGAGTTCAATGTAAAAAATGTTATTTTCAATCAACTAATTTAGTTAAGCTAAAAAAGCTATCTGTCAACTTGACTAAATTTCAACTCCCAAGGTATCCCAAAATGTCACTATAAACGAGTACATTATATTCTGTAACCATTGCAAAGAAGCTTCAATAATTTTATTTATAAAATTGTGATTTGTTAGAGAAATCTATTCCAGTTCCCTTGTCATGGTCTGAAAACAAAAAGTTTCACCTTCATATATGCTGAGATTCATTTATACAATCAACTACAAATGACGAACAATCTGTCACAAATTTGCACTCAGTGTTAGTATTGGCTTATTGCACAAATCAGAAGCAGTTACCTTTGAGAAGTCCAGAATTATCAATAGGACCAGGGTACACATTCTGATCTCCCATCTGGTATTTGTCCCAGCTGTCAAAACCGACATATTTTTTCCACTGTTTGAACCAGCGACTATCCACTAGATACCTTAAATGGAAGAAGACACACAAGTTAATTATTGGCATGCCACTGCTTCCTACAGTGCCAATTAATTCATGTTAATGCACTTGTATTCATCAGCCTTGCAAAATGGAGAATGTTTTTCTGTCTGGTCTGCTAACCATTATCAGCATCTCCTACAAACAAGGACTTTAACTGCTCACAATTAAAGATCCCATTAGTCAGAGTGGGCAAGTACAGTTTTGCAAGACTGCCAACACAGCATATCGGAAGTTGAAGAATGGGAAGTTCAAAAACATTTCCTGTTTTAGCATGAAAACATCAGCAGCTTTAACTCCTGTTCTCAATTTGTGAATTCAGGAGATTCCAGTTAAATCTTTATAATTAGACAGTCCCTTAAAAAATGAGAGATAGCTTTTAGTAAAATACTTTTTCTTGCTGGAGCTTTATTTATAACATTCATAATGCAAGCTGAAAAACTTTAGAACTCTTACGTCCTGTCAAGAACCACAGTCTGTTTTCTTCCTTTGAGTCAGCATCAACACATACAGTAAATGTTCTGCTTTGAGGCAGTACTAGATGTTCCTCCTACATATAATTATCAGCTTCACACTTCCATATAAAGGGATATCTCTAAACTCGGCTCCACAGTATTTCTACCCAAATTAAACAGTTGCCAGTCTGGATTTTACAAAGTCCAGAGATACCTACATTTATATCTTTTTGTCCAGGATTTCTTTACGATTAAGATACACTATTTGTTCAGTGACCCTCAGATTTTATATAGATGTATAATACACATTTTTTTATTTTTTTTAAAAAAAGGGAAACACCTTCACTGTTCCTCTTTCCTAAAAGCATCAACTGCCTTCTGTCTGGTCTGTACCAAACCTTTTGCTACTACCCTCGTATATGTCAGAGTATCATCACTATCAGGTAAACCTCATTCTTTCCTCCAGTATTTGACTACTGAACTCTGATACGCAGCGTACCAAAAATATGCTATTGAAACTTTAAGAACTCTAAAAATTTCCTGGTGATTCAAATACTAGTCTGCTAATACATATAGCTTTAATAGGCAATCATTCTGTAGGAGTTACTAATGAAAACCATGGAAAAACACAGAACAAAAACATTAGCACCCACAACTCTTGTAACCAAAGAAGTAAAAAAACATTGGTTGAATATATATTTTGCTGAATAGGTTTTAAAAAAATACATTAGTGGGGCCTTAAACTTATGCTTCGAAATGATGTAACTACAGTAAGAATTAACAAACCTAAGACAGGTAATTCTTGATGACTTTTTTCTTCTCTCAAGTACAGTTTTTCTCTCTTATACACAGAGATCAAGCCTGGAGTCAACCCCCAGAATAACTGCTTGCAACCCTCTGGTAAAGCAGGAATTACTACCAAGTTGTGCTCACTAAGTGGGATCCTTTGTAGTCAACTTATCAGGTTCTCTTCTCAATAAGCCCAAATTTTTCAGTCTGTACAGAATGTACCCTTAAGTGCATGAACCTATAGGTAAAAGTCCTTTGGAAAGTAAGACAAAGGTGGCATTAGAAAGCTATACATAAGATCACCACAGGCTTCTGGATGCTTGATTTCTCTACATTCCTTCAAAAACATCGAAGACTAAGGTCTCTAAGGCAACTTTACAACATCTACGACGACAGCATCCTAATTCACATCATTAAGTCTTGATTTAAAATACGATTACGTCAAGTAATAACGAGTCTATGCGCAAATTAATCCTATAGCCTTAGTTTATAACTACCCTAAGCAAACATAAATAGGTAAGGCGAGCTGTGTCTCAACTGCTATAGACACAGTTCTGCCAGCGTAAAAAACTTTGGTTAGGGACCAAATTTCTCCCTTACTGCACCAATGCTAGCTGTAGTCTGGAGCACGTACCTTTACCACCTCATAGTGTAACACTTGGTCTTGTATCTATTCTGCTATCACAACCTGTTACTACTACTCAAGCATCATCAACTACTACAAGTTGCTCTCTCTTCTGAAATTGTTTTGTACACAACTTTCTTCTTGAACTTGCAACACACAACTTCTTTCTGAAATTTTAAACAGTTAATAAAGCTTAAAAAGTTAATAAAATTTAAACAGTTAATGAAGCTAAAAAACAGCTTCAAACTGCTTTCTGAACCAAAACTATATTGAAAAAAAATTCAGTTTTAAACACTATTAAGGAAATGTATATGAAAAGTATCTTGCTGTAAAAATGCCCTTTTCCACACTTACCAAACTCAGAAACAGTGAATTAACAAGATGTTTCGAGCACAATGCATCCCACAAAATCAGTAATGAAACAGTATGGCTAATGTCCTATTCTAGAAAGATGAGACACTACTATGATTTTACAATATTGAATCATTCTAAAGCAGCTTGGTCCAGCACTGATTATTCGTTCTGTGGCAGAATTCCCTTGACATGTTTTGTTTTGTTTAGAGCATGTGTAGAATGTAACAGGAAATAAGACAAGGTTAAGTTGCATTAAAGAAGGCAAAATTTGGGATAAAACACAGTACAAAGATAAAAATGCAGGCTATAACAAAAATCAACTAATTTAAACTTTATTAATGCTGAAAAAAGGTAAAACATACTAGTTCAAACTGGAGTATGTTCCAGTCCCACGCACATTTTACACTTCAGAAGTCAAACTCACTCAGAATACACTGATTTCATGACCACTTTTCATTGTCTAAGCCAGGGGTCCTCAAAGTTTTTAACCAGGGGGCCGACGTGCAGATTAGGTGGCAGGAAGCCATTTGCGGCTGCTTGGTTCCCGCCCCCAACCCCCGGCGGGGGGGGTCTGTAAATACCGGGGGCCGGACTGAGGACCCTGGGGGGCCAGACTGAGGACCCTGGGGGGCCAGACTGAGGACCCTGGGGGGCCAGACTGAGGACCCCGGCTCTATGCTGTTCAATGAAGTTAAAACTACCTAAAAGGCAATGAGCTTCTCAAAATTCAGATCTTTGTGTACAGAAAACATTTTGCAACACAAGAAAGTATCCAAGTAAAGCCCTACTATCTTATATAAAAGCCTTTTCTAAACTTTTCAGATTCTTCTAACACAGTAGCAGATTTAACCATCACTGCAGCAGAACTTCTGAAACTGCAAACTTCAAACTGTTGTGAAATTAAATGAGAAACAACTTCAACTATGAAAAATGACCAGTTTGTGAGAACAAGCATTTAAAGTTACTATCTAATTGTAATTTAAAATTTGTCATTATAATTTCTTGAAAACAAGCATTCCATTAGGGAAGAAAAAAAAAAGCATGACTTTTTTAAAATATCAGATAAAAGCAAAGATATATACTTTGAAACATGCAAAGTTCCTTAAAAACACCATGTTTGCCATCATGCAATAGATAAAGGAAGTGAAGCAACATCATAACAGCTCCCCAGTACGCTTTCAAACATTTGGTATTTTTGTTACTAGAAGCTTTCAATTGTATTTTTATTATCATAAAGTCTTCCTAAGCAATACTGCAACAGGAGCAAAAATCCTTAAATTGGGTTTAAATTTTACAGAGGCAATGTGCTTCCTTTTCTACAAACAACAGTCAGATGCAGATGTCTTCAGATATAATCTGGTTTAATGAATGCAAGAATACTTTTGGAGGTACAGACTCAACAGTGAATACAGAAAGCTTTTAAAGTGTTTTCTCTAACAGATTCTCTATCGAATTTATGCCCAAGGTATACCACATTCATCTATTACTCAGAAATGGAAGGAGGGAGGAGAATACAGCAGACAGAAGCCTGCAATAGGCAATTTAGCCTATGTAATGCAAAAAGGTAGTCCCCTTGAAAATTAAGAAAGTAAAATCCAATCTCTACAAACAATTTTCCACCAAACAATAACTATTGAAATTAAATGAGTGTTATTTTCCATTTCCTGGAAGAGAAAAACATAGAGTCCACCATGGAAGTTTGAATTGGCATGGCTGTGTTAAACAGAGTAACTTTATTTTACACAGCGCATATATAACTAAATGTTGAGTCTGATATTGAAGGTAATTTTTCCTTCACCCTGAGTCTGACAGAACAAACTCTACGTTACTATAATTGAATCACTGGTATTTGCATCTTTTTAAAGTACAAGTAGCAGCAGTTCTTCCCACATTTGCAAAAATCTAGTTCTTTCACTCTACATGTACAAATCCCAATTCGTTTTATAACAGTCTCTTAATATTTGACTCATTTTTCTTTAATAAATGGAAAAGGGATATCAATTTTGATCAATTGGGCATGTCCTTGCCTTTTAGCTTTACAAAGCTATCAAGTCTTACAAACATACTCCAGGCCAACAGCATTCTCACCTTTCTCTGCTGTGGCCATCCAGCACTATTCCATAACAGCCATAACTCTGTGTGGTTATGAATGCAGTCACCCTCCGGCATCCGTTCTACCACCAAACCTGCCAGCCTTGTCCTCTACTTGATCGCATGGCCTCTACTGTCTTGATCTAAATTTGAATGAACTATGAATCTCAAAGGAGGAAAGCTATAATTTTAGACAGAAGGGAAATTACCATATAGGTAAACTGCCCATTGTTGTAATTAATGCTTAACGAACTACTGCACCTGTAGAACCATATTACTTTACAAATGCTTTGTGTTAAATGTCTGATCATACACCAGTAACATAGTGATTAACAGAAAATTTTGATAACTGGATTTTACAGTGCAAGACAGCTTGGGTCCACTGTTCTAGATTTTAAGTGTTCACATTAACTATTTCAACACTTCCTCAATTTTATGATTTCATTCTTCCCAATTAATTTTGCCACCAACCAAATTTTGCCATCCGTCGTCTCTTTACGGTTCTCCCTAACTGAAAAGTTGTAACATTTCTGTTTCCTAACACAAAGTGCAAAAACCTACGTCATTTCTCTTCAGATTTAAGAATTTGTAGTTACACGCTAAAATGAGATTAATATTTCTAGCATAAAAAAGCTGAAAGGTCACCTATAAATCATGCAAGCATATAAGCATGGTAAGAACTAAACAACACAGTCAAGCTCCTTTCCAGGAAAGAAGATATTGAAGGACCACAAAATCTTAACAAAAAAACCCCAACAAACAAAAAAAACCCCACCACAAACCAAAAAAACACGAACTTTGAGACTTTCTAAGCAAAGCCTGTCCAGCAGTACAATGGAGAAAAGCAAAACGAAGAATGTGTGAACACCAAACATTTTAAAGCTACTCAAGTTACTTTGTATCATCTCTTTTCCTGTCTTCTTCCTCAAATTCACTGAGTAGTACTTCGTTAGGATTGGTGCATTTTGGATGTATGGACAAAGCTGGAACAATTGAAAAAGCTAAATAGGTGCAAACCACTATTCTAAGATTAAATTCTGCATCTGTTAATTATGCTTTACAGATACTAACTTTTTTAAACTAATTACTTTCAGACAAATAAGAGCCTACACACACATTTTCTGCAAGATGTATTCTACTGAAGATTAATGAAAAGACTGAAAGGGGAAGTCATGAAATCTGTGTGTACTCAAAGGGCAAAGCTTAATACTTTGGTTAATACTGCTTGTAATATGAAGAAGTATGTATCTATCTCTGTGTACTAATTTTTAAATAAAAGTATACCAGGAAGATCGGTTTATTAGTATAAGGAGCATATGGGCCAATGTCAGTTCTCAGGATTTCTTACAGACCACACCATACCTTTACAATCAAACCTGAAACAAAAATATTACAGATTTGACACAGCACTATACACCTTACCAGAGCCTAGTGATTCACCTGGCACCTTACCAGAGCCAGGTGAGCTACCTGCTGACCACAGGTTATAGCTTAGGAAGTTACGCCTTACTCACTATCCCAATATTCAGCTCTTAACATCCTTTAAAAACAAAGGTGAGCAGGATACTTAGGTAAGTCTGGTAATTAATTTATTTTCTATTTAGACATAACTGCTTTTATTGGCTCAGGATACACCAACATTGTTTAGACTTCTTAATTTAAAAAAGTTTGGATTCTTTATTCTTAGACTATGTTCTTAAAAGCAAACTTAGTAGACCAGTTTACAAAAATGTTGAGGTAACATGCATTACATGCGAAGAAGCACTCAGTGAATTTAATACAGCCAAGGAAAAAAAAAAACCAATATAGATTTAAAAAAATGCTAACTGATACTATAGTTTTGAATTCTTACAGTGAATTACTGGCTATACGTATGTATGTTTTATACGTATCAGGCATTTTAATGAGGGTTCTGCTACTTTTACTTCAATAGAAATCTGATACAGGAGAGAGGTTATTTTGAGTTCCTACGGAATACAGTCACAGTAGCTGTGATCTTCCCCCCTTCACAAGAACTTGTTCTTAATCAATAGATTAAATACTACTTTTCCAATAAGATTAGGGAAAATGGAAATTTGCATTCAAATGCCATACACTTCCCTCATCTTTATGCAAACAGGATATACCATGTTAAAGATTATGCTGCAAAAAACCCTAATGCAATTACACCATGCTCAGCTTAGGGGATCAGTCTGCTAAAGCACTTACGTAGCTAAAATCCAGACTTCTTAGCATTAACAGAAAAAGTAAAAATCAGAAATTTTCAGGCTATAAGCTTTTGATCCTGCAAAACACTCAATATAGCATTCTTACCAAGATCAACAAGTCTACTCATCTACACAAAACAGAGAAGGTAAACTGTATGAAGGCAACAGTGTATCTTTTCATCAATGTTATAATATCCATGATACAATCAGCCACCTAAAAATTAAGTATTACCTACTAAGGACATCCAGTAATTTAAGAGGAAAAGACATACCTCAAGCAAACAGAACTACATCTGCCAAAACCTCATTTCATAAGTAAGATTTGATCGTTTTTTAGTTCACTTTTTAGGGGAAAATTATTAAAAACTCAGAGCAGGCACTTGAGACCAGATACGCTTCACTGAGTATGTGCTGTCCCAGATACAAAAATAGCATACCATGCATTAGTGAAACAGAGACGCAAAATGTCTGTACATTAAACTTGGTACAATGTTTTGCTTTTATTTTTGTTACTATTACCTAATGAAGGAAAGAATTCCAAACCAATCTACTGTTACAGAAGTTTTTCTGAACTGTGGACCAGACTGAGAAGGCTACCCCAGGGCACCTTAGCAAAGCTAAAAAATACAGCCTATCCACTTTTTAAAACTATGATTAAGAAATATTTGTTACTTAACTTGGATGGAACCAAGATCTCACTCAAGCAGAGAACACAAATTTTGCTCTCTCAGATGTCATCAGCCAAGCTAGTGAGCAGGACAACCAACACACCTTCAGCGGTAAAACACACCTGGAGGATTTGTAATAGAGACTGAAGGACAGAACTCTCTCAAATCTCTAGATACGCTATTTTGAGGGGCAAGCCTTAAAACTAAGACTACTTCAAAATTAGGTGAACTATTTAACTCCAAATCAGCAAATGCTTGACATATATAGGCATTTCAAATAAATCAGTCACCTCTAATTGCTTGATGAAAACAAACACCAAGTTTGATTATACTAAGGTCACTTAGAACCAACAACTTTGTAACAGAAATACATAAATACTGGAATAGCCTCAAACCTTACCTAAAAGTAAGCAAAACCATGCATGTATTATTTGCTGAACATTACACTCAAATATGGTATTTTAGATATTAATAATACTGGAAATATTTGTACAGTTTAATTTGGTTTAGGTGCTTTCTCTTAGTTGTATTACATAACCTTAAAGAGATTTAAATTTTCTGAGCAAGTACAATCAAAAAGCTATACAACATGTTCATGAACACGTTCCCAGTTCAAGTCCAGCCTACTTCAGTACTCTCAGTGTTTAACTCTGAGCGGAGCTTCAGATTGTTTTGTAAGATATATCTGCTGTCACCTGTCAAACGTTTCTTCCTTATTTCTGCCAGAAGCTATCTGCCAATACTATATTCCCATTTAGGCATAACTTTTCTTTAAATAATTGTTTTATTTGAACAGTTTTTTGACAAGTATTGACAATTACAAAGCACAATGCTTAACATTTCAACCTACTTCCCTATTCCTGTTTTCCTATATTCAGGTTGTTTTCAAAGCACAGATTACTTTTGACCTTGACCTATTTTTAGTTAATATTATTTTCTTGTAAAATATATTCCTCAAAGCTATATAAAAATGTGATCTTTCACTTCATTCTCATGATTAGAAGCAAACAAGCTTTGTTTAGAAATACTGTAAACCAAGATTAAAAAGTTAAAAATCAGAGCTATTTTAAACTTGCTTTAGCTGAAGACACTGTACAGACGAAATCTACCTTTGGGATGAGTTTACATTGGTTACTGAACCTCATATAGTAAGCCCCTACAGACAACAACACTGAGAAAAAGGTTACTGCACGTGTTATTCTCTGGGTCCCACTGAAGTGGGATAAAATGGTAATTATTTCTGGAATTTACAAAGGACTGCTCAAGTCTGTGATTAAGGGCTGTTAGTCTGGTTCCTGGTTGTGTTCTCATCAATTACTGGACCTAAGTTTCTTCAATATTATCTAGAAATTACAGAGAACTTATCTTATTATCTTTTGTAATATAGGCATACCAACGAGTATTTTGGTCATTCTCCTCCTATACAAAATATTCAAATTTTAAAACACAATTACCAGTTAATAGCCATGCCTTCGTGTGGTGGGCTGGCCCTGGCTGAATGCCCACCAAAGCCCCTCTATCACTCCCCTCTACAACCAGACAGGGAAGAGAAAATATAACAAAAGGCTCAAGGGTCAAGGTAAGGACAGAGATCACTCACTAATTACTGTCATGGGCAAAGCAAACTTGACTTGGGGAAATTAGTTTTCAGAGTAGGATAATAAAAAATAAAGCCAAATCTTAAAACAGCTTCCCCCAACGACTTCCTTCTTCCCATGCTTAACTTTACTCTCGGTTTTCTCTACCTCCTCCTGCCAAGCAGCGCAGGTGGATGGGGAAGAGGGATGTGGTCAGTTCATCACATGTTGCTGCCACTCCTTCCTCCTCATATTCTTCCCCTGCTCCAGCATGGGGGGGGTTCCTCCCACAGGAGACAGTTCTCCACAAAATTCTGCAACATGAGTTGTTCCCAGGAGCGACACTCTTCATGGAACTGCTCCAGCATGGGTTCCTCCCACAGGATGCAGTCCCTCAGAAAAAGACTGTGCCAGCATGGGTCCCCCATGGGGTCACAAGTCCTACCAGCAGACTCACTCCAGCATGGGCTCCTCTCTCCATGGGGCTACAACTCCTGCCAGGGAACCTCCTGCAGTGTGGGCTTCCCTTGGGCCACAGCCTTCAGGCATCTACCTGCTCTGGCATGGGATCTTCCACAGACTGCAGGTGGATATCTGCTACGCTGTTAACCTCCATGGGCTGCAGGGACACGGCCTGCCTCACCATGGGCTTCACCATGGGCTGCAGGGGAGTCTCTGCTCCAGCACCTGGCACACCTCCTCCCCTCCTTCTTCACTGACCTTGGTGTCTGCAGAGTTGTTGCTCTCACGTAGTCTCACTCTTCTCTTTGGCTGTAGTTGACCTTGAGCATACATCCGTCCCCATCCCCCCCCTTCTTAAATATGTTATCATAGAGGCACTACCACTGTTACTGATGGACTTCGCCTTGACGAGTGGCGAGTCCATCTTGGAGCTGGCTGGCACTGGCTCTGTTGAACATGGGGGAATTCTCAGAGAAGCCACCCCTGTAGCCCCCCACTACCAAAACCTTGCCATGCAAACCCACTACAACTGGGTCAGTCAATTAAAACTACCAAGAAAAGACTGTATCCTTATGAATAATCAAGTGTAGAGACTTAGGGCTGCCCAAAATAGGATTACTTACAGCCTTTGTACATTAACTTAAGAGAACAAAAGAATGACGCTATTACAACACTTGTAAATACACCTTCGTTTCTTAAACAAAAACTCAACAATTGATAAAAATCAATAATAAATTCATGCAAGTTTTAAAATTTTGCAGCTGCGTGACCACATATGAACATTATTTGCTCAACAACAGAAAATAATAGTACTAGCAGGAAAGTTGCCAATTGATTTCTTAAATTATCTCATGGTTGATAACATTTTGATTTAATAAAACTTACTAACACAGTACCAACATCACAGAAATACAACAGCATTCATTCTTTACCTTAACATCCAGTTTGATGGAAAAATATTTGAACAGTATGACAATGCTATTGGTATTTCCCACTGCTGTCAAAAGCAGTCTGAATGCATTCCTCAGTTATATATAGACATAATTAAACAACATGTAACCTAGATTTTTTTATATTGACTGATAGGTCAGTCCTTCAACTTCAAAATCAAAACAGTTAACTTTAATATGCAATAAAGACATTTCACAGAGAGACACTCGTTCCACCAGTTTGTACTGCTGGGACATCGTATCTTCCGAAAACAAGCTATTTCACTTTTTAACAGCAAAACTGTGCAAATTGTCCAGAGAGATAGGTGAGAATTTTTTTTTTCCTCTCCTCACTGTGCACGAGTACAGATTAAGCAATACTGAGGACAAAGTGGAACAACTGTGTTGCTGAAAGCAAATTAGGACTCCTGTTTAAAGGCACAGCATCCCATTTTTGTACTTGCACAACTGCAACTATAAAAATAAGAAAGGTAAGAATGGGTTTGTACCTGTATTCCTATTCTGATTAAGCTAGCCAAAATTGCTTGACTAAGTACATTCATGATTAATAGATGCCTCAAAATTAAATCTTCTTTCAGAAATAACAAGTTCTTGGAAGTTCAAGATGGTAATTATTCTATCACATATGAACCAAACCATCATTTTATTAAAAATGTAGGTAAATGCACAGAAAAAAAATCCATCAGTCGAAGAGAAAAAAAAAATTACATTGCTTATCTCCCATTTTTAAGATATCTCAGTCTAAGTATTTCACATTCCCCTGCAGAAATAAAAGCTTTGTTCAACTAAATGCACCAAGATGATTACAAATCAACTGATCAGTCAGATTCCCCCTACAGCTCCCCATGCTCAGTTTCCACAAGGTGCCTAAGCAGCACTTCACACATCACCAAGAGCCTGACCAAAACGTCCGATTCAGCCAAAATTAATGTACTGCATTTTTAGTTTAAAATTGCTGTGTGAACATTAACAACCATGTAAGTATTTTGTACACATGTACCAATTTTCCATTTCAGTAAAGACTTTTTATTAAAAGTAATCTAACTCCTAAATCAATGTTTGACCTCCAATTTTCAGGCAAAAGCCTGGCACAAACATGATTTTCATTTTACCGTGCTCTCACCCTGCCTAATCAATTACACAGAAAAAAAGTGCATCTACACATTTCCATTGCAAGTTTTCTCCCAGAAGAATTTAAAACATTTTGTATGTCTTCATAAGCTGTTGGTGAAATGCTGCACTATTCCACATGCAGTGAGACAAATTTAACACAAAACTTCAACCACAAAGTCTTAAAGTCAGAAATCAGCAACTTAAACCTCATTTGAAAGAAAAAGCAGCCAATTCTCAATTCTATCCTTGGAACACTGATATAGCGCTCCTTGTTTCTTATTATATGAAACCATCAGAACAGTATAGGACATTATTCCAAACGTTACTGAGGTGCAGGTCCATAACACCTCATCATGCTCTCAGTGAAATCAAGTAAAATCTTCCATTAATGTTCAATCTAGATGCTGAACATGTACAGCACAATGATGGATGATCAAATGTGGAGAACGCTGAGAAGACCACAGCGTAAAATGCTATTAAAGCTAAGAACTTCAGCATCAAGGTTATCATCAATGACGGGCACTGCAGCGTTTTCAAGTAGGGCTATATGCCTGTTCATCAAGATTCATGAGTTTTCATTGCAACCAGAATTAAAATGCTTATACATTTTTCGGTGGGGAAATTCTTTAAATACGTTTCTGGAGGTGAAGTTCTTTAAGGTTGAACTTTTCATATCAACTGATCATTCACTGGGGAGGATTTTTCCTTCTCAAATTTTTACTTACTCTTTTCAGTGACTTAGTTTTACAATTAAACAGCAAATAAAATTCTCATGGTGCAAAAAAATGAGAGTATTTTCTTCACCTTCCAAGAAACATACCCTATGGATAAAAACAGTACTCCCTCTGGACTCACCAGAACTGCAGAAGTGTTGTGTAAGAGACACCTGAAAGAACTCAAAATACTATACTTCTGTAGATTTTGTAACTTGCAAGGCTTAAAAATCAAGAACAGATCAAGAATCTATCTCAGCACTCTATAAAGTGATGACTGGCACCAAAACTCATTGGCTAGCAGGGCTGGAAATCAACATCTTCCTTCTGCTCTAATTCTGACTAGCTTCAGTTTACAGGCAGTGTCTTAAATCTTTATCTGCTTGTCTAAAAATCTTTATCCTAGAAGACATCTTCTTCTTATGTAAGTATTTCAGCACAGAACTCAACATTCTATCAAAACAGACAAAGGCTCTTAAAGCTCTTCCCTGCAAGTCAAGGCTTCTGCCTTCCCTATTCAATTCTGAGATTTTTTTGAACTCGTTCCAAACAAACACCTTCTGTGACATGTGGACACCAGAACTGGACAGTATGAATGGTTTTACTTACGTATTACTGTATACAGTACAACTTTCTACTGTAATCAGTATTCCCTATTCAAACATCTGAAGTTGGCATTTGTTCCCTTAGCCATCAAATAAACTCCTGCGATAGTTATTTGTCTACTCTAACAACCCAATCCTTCTCCAAGTTACTGCTTTTAAAAATATAAGTAACATTTATATTCTCATCTGCTCACAAATTGCTACAGCAAGCAATAGATGAACGCAGCACAGTGGGGAAATTTGGGGCAGTGGGAGGGAGAAGAAAAACTGGTGCAACTGACTCCTGTCTTGTTAGCCATTATTAGTCACTATTACCCACTATAAATGAACCATTTATTGGCAGGTGATACTCAAAAGGTGAGAAACATGGTCTCACATTCTAAACCTTGGAAGGCAAACATGCCCAAAAGGTAGCAAAGTAAAGAGTGCGACAGCATTTGTAATGTCATACTTAAGCAACTGAGACAACATCTCTAAGAGAGTCACAGCAAAACAGAACTACAGGGAAAGCAGGGCTGGAAGTGATCTTAAAGGTATACACAGGAAATTATACCTCAATATGGGGAGGCAATTACAGAGATACACACACAGGAAGTAGTCACATACAAGAATTGACTATAGTCTCCATCACTGCTTTATGAAAACTGTTCCAAGACCACTAACTTTCAGTATTAAAAGCTGCACCTCAGTGACACTAAAAACAGAAAAACTTGGCAAGGTTCTCCTCAAGAATACCACTGAAGCTACAAAGGCATTAAATAACATCATTAAGACCACTTGGTCATGCAAATTATGCAGTGGCTAAAAAATTGATTGAACATCAACAGCTCTTCAATTTCTGACAGCAGATACAGGAAGACACTGATGGAGTTCAAATTTGTTTGCAGCTGTAACAACCAATATATTTTGTCTTTCTAAATGAGAGGTTAAAATCCCCACAAACTATATTCTACTCACTTGCCAAGCATCAGCAGAATTGCAAAACACCGAGAAGTAATCATATCAGACACTAGAACTGTGAGATACACCATGAAACACAGCATTTCTTCTCTTCCAAAAAAGAATTCTAGATCTTTCAACCACAGAACCTGAAGATCCTTTAGATAATATTGGAAGACAACAGACAGATATATATTTCAAGTTCCATGGAACAACAGTGTGGGCTTTATGTTGAATTCACTAATACAAGTGGTCAACATTATTTAAAACAACTGATAAATGAAGGAGATTCTTGCTTGGAAAACCTTAAATTTCGTATTTAAGGTATGTTTAGAAAAAGCAGATAAACAGAGAGATGGAAGAATCCTCAATCTCTCCTAATTTAATAATTTATTAGCTGCCCATAAAAGAATGCAAAAAAGACTATTGGGAGAAGCTAGCCCCAAACCTTGTCCCTGAGGACAGAACAGTCAAAAGACACTGGCCTTGACTGTCCATTGAAGCAACACATCTTAACCTATACGATCCCCAAAATACTCTTAAAAACATCCAATGAAACAAATTCTACAGCTTACTAAACTGCCTGTTCAAAATGTTTCCCGATTCTATCAATTCTTTTCCAATACCTAACTCTAAAAACGTTGCCTTTCAAGTCAGTTTCATTTTTCTCTCCACAGTGCATTGAATTACTGATGAAATTCAATGTCTTCTTTAAAAAACACTACAAGACTCACCTCTCTGCCCTATTCTTTAGTTCCTTTTTTCTTAGGGGAAACCCTCTAAGCTTTATACTTTCCTTACACAGCTTACTGTTCCCTATAATCTGAATTCTGAAGAGCATGGACAAGACTTTCGGTATAAACCAGTAATGTTAAAAGGACTGTACTTTCGTGCTTTAAAGCTCAGACTAAACAAGCTGATACGGCATTGCTCATATCTTTTTCAGCAGTATTTACTACTGAATGAATAAAAAAACGCAATTGTGACTCATGACTTACAGCCCTTTAACTGTTCTGATTCCTTACTGATGCCCCAAAAAATCAAAAAGCTACTGACAAAATACCTCTGAAAAAGCATTTGAACTAAACATACCCCTTAATTTGTGAAGTTAAATACATAGCTTTAAATATCAATCCTGTGAACGCACATGTATACACATTTATGTAGCTAGATGTAATAGTTCATGACTCAAAGTTAGTAAGACTTCACCGTAGCTTATTCAGTCTTAAAACACTTGATTAATATTAATGTCATAATCACAGCTAGATACTTCTTTTCAGAGAATGTTCAGCTTTTTCAACTTAACTGATTTTTTCATGTTAAAACATTTAATGTAAAAAAAGTGAAGTTACTGTTTTAATCATCATGTAATTTTGTCATAAAGTTACTTTCACTATGAATAACAACTATTTGAGACATTTTTATAGTACTTGGGAAGTACCCAACAGAACCACTGGGGAAAAAAAAAAAAAAAAAAAAAAGTCTTAAAAGATTACAAGTCTGAGCACCCTTTTAGCACGGCTGGTCATTTTCAACACTACCATGTGAATTGATTTCCTTTTTCTAGTTGATTATATTTTTCCAGTTTAAGAGCAGTCTGTTCGTATGCCAGAACTAAACATATACTCAGCAGTATTTGAATAATGCATCAGAATGTATGCTTCTGACACATGCTGCAGTATCAACACTGTTAAATATAGTCTTTTATAGAACTGGAACAGTGAGTGATGACAGCTGAAATGAGGTGGGCAGGTTCTACTTTTGTGTATTCATACTTAATTTTCAGTAAGTTAACGCTTCAGCCTTTGTCTTGGGTTGACAGTTTCACACAGGAAGAGAAGAAGTTGAGTAGTGGAAAAAATATCAGTTCTTTTTTTTTTTCTTTTCCCCTCTAAAAAAAACCCCATATCCTAGCCTCAGAGAACTACAACTACAGAAGCTCAATTACCACATACACACTAGAAAGTGGTGTCTATTTAACCTAATTCTTTTCAACCACAGATTATTCTGTTGACAATCTGTACGTTGTACTAACAGATACTTTCTGTCTGACCAGGAAAATATATCTTTTTTAACGGCCTACTGCATAACAGGTATTGTAAGAGCACGTCTGCACCTTCGGGGGCTGTTTCTTAGGCAGTTAATAGGTTCACAGCCAAAATAAAATTTAAACGTAAGGTTTATCACAGCCGTGGTCGGGCTTCAGGGCACCCCACCCAGGGCACAGATACAATTTCTGACAACTTGAAGGTGACGCCATGGCCCTTTCAGCCTGGGTAATGGAATAAACGCCCAGTAGCCGAGCTCTTCCCCCGGCCCCAGTCCCTGCTGCAGTGCTTCCCGCCGCCAGGCCGAACGCGCCTCCCGCGGGCGCCGGGCCGCCGGCTGTCCGGGGCCGCCATGCGCGGCTGCCACCCGGCACCGCGCTCCGCCAGTCAGGCCGCTGCCGCCCCTCCCCCGCCGCTCGCCGCCCGGCAGGGAGCTGACCTCGGTGCCTGCCCCCGCCGGGCGCCTCAGCGGCGCGGCGCGGCCCTGCCGGTCGCCAACAGCGCAGGCCGAGCCGAGGGCCCCCCGCCGCACCGAGGTGGCCGGTCCTCCCCTGACAGAGGCTGAGGGACCCGTGCGGCGGGAAGGGGGGCAATGGTGCTGCCCCACCCCCCCCGCCGCCCGCCTGCCCCCCTCGGCAGTCCCCAGCGCAGCGAGGGGCCGAGCCGCCCCCGGGAGCAGGGGGGGCTGAGGGAAAGGAGGTCGGTCCCTCCGCCAGGCAAGCGGCACCGGGGGCGGAGGGAGCCGCCTGCGCCGATCAGCCCGGGTCCCCCCGTTCCTCCCTCACCAGGTGTCGCCCTTGCGGAGAGCGGTTTTGAGCAGCGCCGCGACGTCCGTGCGCTGGGTCTCCAGATCCGCCGCGCCTCCCTCCGCCATCTTCTCCCCCCGGCAGCAGCTGCAGCGGCGGCAGCAGCAGCAGGGGCAGGAGCAGGCCGCGCTGCATGCTGGGAGTGACGCCGAGCGGGAGACGCCCTCTCCCCCCCTCCCTTCCCAGCATCCGCAGGGCGGGGACCGAGAGCAGCCCGGCCAGGTGCCGCGCCCCCTCGCGGCCAGGAGGTCTACCGCCTCACCACGCGGGACGGACGCGCACGCGTGCAGCGCTGGCAGGGGTTGGGCGGGGGCTGGCGGGGCAGTCCTCTCCTCCGAGCGTGGCCTGCCGCCATGGCGCAGGGCCGCGGGGGGGTGTCCCGGCACGGGTCATCGGGCAGGGGGCGCCTCGGCGGGGGGTCCGCGTACCGGCAGCGGCGCCGGCGCCCTGTGCTGCAGTGCCGGCAGGGCGGCGGGCTCCTGCCGGGGCGGGCGCTGCCGGGTTCCCTCAGGGGCCTGGTGCGGCCCGCGCGGCGGTGCAGGGGGTGCCGGCCTCGAACCCGCGGGGCGGGCCTGCTGGGGCGGCGGGCCGGGGCGGGCCTGCTGGGGCGGCCCCGAGGCCTGGCGGTGGGCTGCTGCGGCCCGCCGCCCATGGAATGACCAGCCTTCCCGTTCCTGCGAGACCGCGGCTTGGTGCCACAAGGAGAAGATCCTATTTATAGAATAAGGAACCGTCTCCTTTCCGACATACTCTTCAGTGGTTTAATTTAAGTGTGTGCATAATTAGATGCTGTTTGCCCTGCTAGCAAATGAGTGGTTTGGATTCCCATAACTCATATAAGGACGTAGTCTGTATTATTGTGCAAACACTGGTGGGAATTTAAATAGGCTGCATGACTCGCATTAACTTTCCCAGACCTTTGCAGAAACCAACGGATAATTTGTTTCAGTAGCTCTTATCTGAACCTTGTACAAACAGTGCAACCTGTCGTTGGGCATTTCACCAAAGAAAGTTGTCCGTGTGTTACATTAAATTAACAGGGTTCTCTCTGGCCTCGCACTTGTATACAGTTTTCATAAAATCAAAATTGCGTAGAAATTTTGGGCTGGGGTGCTGTTTACAAATGTCAAAACAAAGTTACTTCTTGTAGATCTAGCTGGTGTATCTATAATGCATGCAATGAATGTCTATCTCCCTTCCTCCACCAAAGTCATTAACAGTATGCTGAGTTGTATGACTAACACTAGAAATTTATCTTAAGATGCCAGTCTTAGAAGCTATTAGGTATTATAAGCTAATTAGCACTTACAAGGTAGTAGCATGCAGCTGTCATAAATAGCACTAAAGATTACTCTTTAGATTTAGATGCAGCAAAAAGGAGAATGGAAGTAAGGCTCTTATGCAGCCGTGGTAGTCCAAAGCTAAGTAAATATTTCGCCAGGATTATCAGTAAACATTATGATGTTGAAATAAAGGCAAAATCAGGATTTGTGGCTGGAAAGGGAGTATGAAGGTCATACCAAATGTGTAAGTAAAACTTCCAAGAGCTCAAAGGAACTGGTGGTGGCATTCATGGCTTCTCTAGGAGCCGGAATCTGAAATTTCAGGAGGAGGGGCAAGCAAGTTCAAAATACATGGAGATTTATATTGAGAGCTGTGGATCTAATGGCTCTAATGAGAGGAGAGAAAACTAAACTGGACAACAAGAAGAAGGTTTCCAGCCACCTGAAAAATAAATTTCTGGATTAGAATTTGAGTCTAGAAAGAACAACTGTGACACCTTCTCATACCCTGCACACCAGGTCTTGACAAATAACGACAGTGTTATAAACCCTGAAAGTTATCTGTGTGTCAAACTTAAATTTTTACAAAAATGATATTTTCATGGAAGTTTGAGAGAAAATACTTCTCAATCCACTATGCTGGTAACCAACTTCATTGTTCAGCAGTCTGTAGTAGGACCGTCAACAGTTTACTTTGCCAAGATTCACCTGGAGCCACCCATGCCTCTACTTTTTGGGTTGCATAACAGTAGTTACTAGGTGAAAAATGTCCTATTCCTGAATTCGGTCTATTTGTGGTATGGAAATGGATACTACACAGACACTAGGTGCTACAAATATGAGACAGAAAAGCATATAATGTGCCATCTGAAGCAGAGCTTTGTTTAAGGATTGCAAAGGAGAGACAAGACTAAGTCTCTTTCTGGGAGCGTTAGTGTTTCACAAGAAGGAATTGTGCTTTTCATAATAGAAGAGCATCCTAAGCTTAAGAAAACCTTTCCCCTACACAAAATTCCTGGAATATGCCAGTTAGCATTAAATCTGTATTTTTAAAAAAGCTTTCTGAGCTAGCAAGGAATTCTGTCTAAGTACATCTATCCTAGACAGTGCCTGAGGATCTTCCAGTTTTAAACCATCTGGTACACACAAACAGTGCTGGACATACTGATTAATGACCTACCCTCTGTGATGAAAAACAAGCATTTGTAATACAGTTTTATATCTTACTGCTTTCGATATAACTGAATGCACGCTATTGAAAAACTAGCTGAGGTAGCATGTTTTCCAGTAATCACTGGGCCTCCATCCTTGCCTGACTTCACTGCTATTAAATGAATTTTTATAAACATGTTTTTATGGTTCTAAACATTGATACTGAAAAAAGATACAATTAATACAGTGTAAAGCAGCACAGACATTGAGTAAATAGGCTGCAGATAACAAACTGTGTACACTGATGATTCTATTGATTCCCAATACAACATAAAGTTTAAGCTCTCGGTTCTTGTTTTCAAGTCGATTAGTGGACTTGGCTAAAGAAACTTAGAATACAACTTGATTTGGGGGGATATGAGAAGCTCTGCTTTTCAGTGGTGAAAACTTGAGTACAGAATAAATTGTTAAGAAATGACAGACAACTATTAAGTCTCACTCACGGGTACGACAGAAAAATTCACTTCACTACTCTTTATTTTCTTCCTAAACCTCTAACACCACATTTGTGAATTTATGGAGGGGGGGAAGCAGGGCTTGAGCTTCCCCTTGCCAGTGTCTGGCAAGCACTCATGTATATGGTGGGCTTGTAGCTGCTGGTGGCTGCATGAATTTCCTTTTTGGTTGGGGGCTGTTGTCAGACACAGAGACACAGTTTACATGTAGTGTTTACACATACAGTTAGAAAAACTGGTAATTTCACTGTTGCTTGAGAAATCTGGTGGAAAGCCTTTTAGAGCCAATTTTACTAACCTAATATGTTTTTAGAAATTTAAAGTGGAGCAAAAGATCAATTACCAGTGCCACCACTGCTGATTCTGTTCCATATACTACTTCTTTGTATGTATGGGAGTTGGTTGGTTTAAAATAGTGACAGAATTGTAAGCCTCTTTGAAAAACAGTTCAATAACAAAAGCAAGAAAGCAGAAATAACAGTGGACTAAAGTTACACAATGGCAAGATAAAGCAGGGCTTCTGTAAGGTAAGCATAGGAGGGGAAGACATAGGAACAAAAGTTCAGTATTAAACGAGGTTGGGGGAACCCAAGGAGGCATGGGATGAATGATGGAAAGAAGTGGATAAGAATGCACATTTTTTTTAAAAGAGAGAAAGAAATACGGGATAAAATTGAAAGACAGAAAGGTGGGGAAATAACACATGATTAAAATTCCTATTTCTCATAAAATTCCTATTCCTGGCCATAAAACCACAACTGCAGTGTAGTTTTTGAATTGTATTTCTCCTAATCTAGTCTGCATGGTTTGCCTCATTCAGCATAGGCTGAATGTAAAGATGTTAAATTCTTGTTTCAGCTAGATGGAATTGCAATTCCAATAGCACACTTTTGTTGAGATAAGAAAAAAAAAACATTTAAAAATTTGATAGTTTTTTATTTAGTTGATTTAATCAGACATATTTTTTCTACATTTTAAAAAATTACTATTGCCAAAAGGATCTTTCAAATGAGAAAGCAAGAGTATAGACTTTTGGAGAAAGGACTGTTATTTTTAAAATGTGTGTAACGTGACATGCTCAGTCTTATTTTACCTTCTTACTTTCATGTACTATATCTAGGACCAGGCATCCTTGGACGACTTAAGTCAGAAAGTCCATAGATCTGAATATAGGGGAATGATGGTAGAGAAAAGTTCAGCAGGATCAACAGATCAACAAAGGGTGTCCCAGAAGTCTTCCTAATTTAATGACAATGGAAGAAAAGCATTTTCCCATCACTCCAATCTAGAATTTTTAAATATTGGGAAGCATTCTTTTTTTTTTTAGTTTTCCAAAGAATGACTTCTTAATAAACTATACCAACATTTAAAAGAAATAATAAGCTAAATCTGCTATGTAGAAATATTAAAATAATGTTTAAAATTAACATGTCATTAATAAATTGTACGTTTATTGAGTAAGCATTTGTTTAACGTACACTGAAATATTCAATTCTAATAGCCCAGGACTTGAAAAAGAAAGTTTGAAGAGTAGGTTTTTTCTATGATCTGATTTTAATCAGAGACCGATTTAAGAAATAATTACCCATTTTAAACAAAACAAAATTACTTTCCATATCCTTAACTCAGTGCTTTTATCTACACAAAAAAGATTTATTTTCAAATTATTACAAATCAGCTAACCTTTGTATATCTCTTTCAAAAATGTTTTTCTTTAAGAATTTGAAATACGGAAACTAATTGAAAAGGTATGATGGCAACAAGTTTCAAGCATAGTTGGCATATATGTCAAAGCTGTTATCGGTTTCTGTATTTGATTTGCATATCAGAATGGATCCAAATTTTCTCCTGTATCGTTGCTAAATGAACTGTTTGGTTTTCAAGGCAAGAGGTAAAATTAAATATATTAACTATGCACAAAACATGTCAGCTAATATAATTCAAGAGACTTGAGTTTTTAAAAGGATGATTCATAATGTAGACTTTAAGCACTGGCTGCTGAAGATGTATGAAATCTAAACACAATGTAGAAGTTAGGTTTTGTAAGGTTTGCACATTGTGTGCTAAAAATAGGCTGCTGTTTGATAAAAATAATTGGTACTTAAGAGGAAGGAGATACTAGTGAGATTTGTAGCAGGACCTAATACTGACAACAGACAAGTTGCAAAAATCAGTGTTGTTGGCATAAGTATAGTTGATTCAACGTATTCTTACTGTTTGGCTATCTAAAGTATGAATACATTGGCATTAATTTCATTAACTAGGTACTACTGAAATCCAACAGAACATGCAGCAGTATAGCAATAAAGGATGTGTTAGAATTGCTTCAGATTTTACATGCACAAACATGTATGTGTATGGATGACAGCCATTAAGGAAATATCTAATTTAAGGTATTCACAGCATATAAATTACATCAAGGTGTATTTTAATACTGTACATTTTAAATATGTGGTTTCTGCTTTCCTTTTCTAAATCTCCTTGCTATGGAACCTGTTAAGACTTATTCTAACCTGAAAAATACATGAGCATGGTCATGACCAAGCAAAAAACCTTTCAAAGTAGACTGTCAGTGGATCTATAAAAGGAAAAATAAAATATTTTGACTGAAATATCTAGACGTAGAAAAGTGTTATAAATTGGGAAATTTGTGGGTTGCTGCTTATTCCAGAATAAGCTTCTGGAGTGTTTAGAATTTTTTTAGAAGAATAAGTGGGGGAGAAAAAAGTACACTCATTCTCACAAATGTTACTGTTGTCCCTTGTTGGGTGCACACAGGAATTCATGAGAAGAAACAATTCACATCAAGTTGTGGTACACAAGATCCAGCCATCCTGGAACCTGTTGCACAAAAATCCTTTTCCCTTCTACAATGGGATCAAATTGCCTCTAGTAATGGTACAAGGGAAAGTGATTTCCACTTCCAGCCTGGTGTGAAGTAGAACAGTCAGTGTTGGGGTTTGGTTGGCTAATGTGTGGATTGGAGTTTTGCCTCACCAGTGATTTAGGGAAAATGATAAAGAAGTTGTTTAAAATCTCTCCTCCTTCCTGTGAGAGCAAGATACCTTTTTACAAGTCCATTCTCCCCTAAAGCAATAGGGTTACTTTACTCGGTATCAGTAATTCAACATATAAAAACCATTTCCCTTAAAAATCATAGTATCTGGCTCTTGTAGGGGCATATTATATACTTCAACATGATTTCAAAGTATGAAAAATTGAAAGCATGTAATAGTTTAAGTCTCAGTAAATATTATGCTACATTTTAAATAGATTTAAGTAATAGGCAATATTTAAAAAATAAGGAAAATGAGGAATAAATAAAGCCTTTTCATGATGGCTTGTGTGAGATCTCTATGCCTGGGCATGGGTATAGAACTCCTTCTAGCAGGCCCGGTGGGTTTCCTCACCAGCTGGTTTGTATCTTCAGCCAAGGGCCTTCCTGTACCAAGAGACAGGAGAAGAGTCATCGTGCACAGTGAAGAGGGAAAGGGATGTTTCTGTCACCTCACCTGGAGAAGAAATCATGAGTTATGAGAGGCATTTTCAATGGGGGAGACAAACAACACCTAAGGGAACACATTTGTATTGGAGCAGGTCTTATTCTTCATGTTTGTGCCTGGGAACAAGCACATTATCTTTTTAGTACTTGAGCTGAGGCAAAAAGCACAATGAAAATATTTATTTAGCTGTTCTAGATACAAAATATTCTTGAGACTTTTAAAACTGTGTTGTCAACTCCTTGTTAAGTCTTTTCTTGAGCAGCAGGTATACTTTAATTAACTGTTTTACCTTACAAATAAAATAAAGAGAGGCTTGGATAGATGAAAGAAACTGGATTACACTTTTAAAAAAACTTCTGTCTCTAGTATTCCCAAAAGTTTTGTTGTGCTAAGAAAAGAAAGTACCAGACTGACACAAAAAGGATGTAAACTGTTACAAACAACTAATGAACTTCAGAGGCTGTAATATTTCCTTAAATTCTTTAGTGTAAGTTACTAGCGATTACAAAGTTTTTACCTATTTAAGTACGTCTATGCTAGAGGTTTGTTCTGACATATTTTTGTAACCTATGCGTGATGCTAATTCATATATGACTTGAGCACTCCTGGAGCACTCACTGAGCTTTAGTTTAAATTATGATGCCAATTCTGTGTGACCTTGAACAAGCTTGGATAACTTTTCTGATGATGAGTTCAGTACTTGGCAGGAACTCAGTGAAGCTTAACTACATGATAATGTAGTAATAAAGAGATACAGTTAGATAGATACAAGTGTAGATAGCTGTTTGAATTTCTTGTACATAGATGGGTTTAAGGTAAAAATACCCTTGAAGTGTGTGTGTGTGTGTATATATATATTATTTTTTTTTAAAAGCAAACTCTTACCAATACTTCTCAAAAAGTGATACAAAAATACAGTATAAAAGCACAGCCTCCAGTATAAGACTTGCAGTTACAGCAGCAGTTTCTAGAACATAAGATCCAAGACAAGCTACTGCATGAAGTGGTAAGGAAGTGGGCTATGGTATGATGGATAAAAACCCCTCCACTTATATTGTGTTCACAGAGTAGAAACTTGCTAAGCCATGCCTTTTCTGTACCATGCAGAGGTGTGGTAGGCTGAAATGGTGACTGAATCTTCTATTGCATTCTACAATTAGACAATATAACCCACAAGTTAGAAGAATCCACAATAAGATTTTGAGTCAATGGGAGTTCTAGGTGTTTGGTACCTCTGGAAGCTGGCTTGTAGCTGTAAGTTGTAACTGATTTCTCAGTTCCTTTTTCTACAAATTTTTAATTGACTTAAAAGGCAATGAAAGAGTGGCTACTCAGACCTCAGCCAGCAACTAAGCGCCACATAGCCGCTCACACACTCCTCCTGCCCCAAGAAATGAAGAGGAGATTCAGGAAAAAGGTAAAACATGTGGGCTGAGATAAGAACATTTTAATAATTGAAATATAATAATAATAATAGCAATTGTAATGAGAAGGAGAGAGGAATAAAATCCATAAGGGAAAAAACAAGTGATGCACAATATGATTGCACAACACCCAGCTAGTCCCTGAGCATCAGTCAGGCCCTGGCCAGCTCCCCCCAATTTATATACTGAGCATGACATTCTCTGGTATGAAATAACTCTTTGGCCATTTTGGGTCTGTCCCCTCCCAGTTAATGGATATGGTGCTTCGTTAGTCGATAGAGAGAGCCAGCCTCTTCTAGTGGAAGATTCATTCCTTCTGTGTTGAAGTGAGATAAACTGCTGTCTGGAGGTGTCTTTCTGTTTTTTATAGAGAACCTAGAGAATGAGTTATTAGGCAGCTAATGCTTGATGAGGTGAATCCTGGCTTAAGTGCTTTCTGAATTTTGAGATCTAAATTTAGGACTGAAAAGTATCGAGCACTGTCAAGATAATTCAGAAGTTACTAAGTAGTGGATAGCTCCATGATGATATTCTGGTTCGTATTCTTTCTGACATAAAGTCATTGATTATTTTAAAAAGCAAGACTAATACATTATTTTCCTATTAATCATTAAGTGTCCTCTCAGAAGCGTGGAACATCTCTTTTTTATCTTTGAACACCTAAGCATCCTGCCTGGATGAAATGCTATCTCCTGGGAAAAATTCTATTGCCGTGAAGACTGCAGTGGCGGCTTTACTTGTTTTTTAATGAAACTGGTTTATGTGTTTGCATTTTGCACTAGGATTATTGAGGATTGCAGTCCTTTTTCTTTTGTAAGGGGTGAAAGCTATATTAGCATCCACTTGTAATCATCTTTGGAGAAATTAGAAGCCGATCATCATCAGCTTTGAAGCTGTTTCTGGGTGAAGGTCATTTAAATTTACAAATAAGTTATTTCTGAAGGGTAAAGGAAATGGTGACATTAAACAGCTGCCTGATAAATTCAGGTCAAAAATCCTAACTAAAAAAGCATTAGAATCTCCTTGGCTAGAAATAAAAATTATAAAGAAGAACAGCCAAAGCTACCTCACATAAACACTTGGTAAACCTGAAAAGTTAAGCTTAAGTTAGTGGGTAGCCTGTGCAGTGTGGAAAACAAATGAACTTGCACACTTTCATAATTTAGTTACTTTTAGTAGCTACCAGCTGAACTTCAAATATGAAATAGACAACTTTTGTTTGTATAGTTATCCACTGGGAAAAAGAATTATTAATAACTTTCATAATAATATCTTCAACCTTCAAAAGAGAAGGAGCGCTGCAGAGAGTTCACAATAACATATCCAGTGGCAAATGAAAGACAGGGACTACCTTCAACAGAGAGGGTGTAGCCTTTTCTGCAGGGTCATCTGTGTCTGGAAACAGACACGTATCCACTGCCCATGCAGAAAAATTCAGTTAAATGGTGAATTAATGAAATATTTTGAAAGAGAATTCCACTCTATTTCTTAGGGATTTTTTTTCCAGCCTTGCAGCTTGCCAACTATGTAAAGTACTGATTGTTTTAACCAATAAACTAAAATCGCTCAAGGTGCCCTTGTATTTCCTAGGTCTTGTTCATAACGTGCGCTTAGAAATGTGTAGTTATTAAAAGATTTAAAATGTAAAGGTATTATAAGTTAGATTTTTGGCAAGTATGGGAATCCCAAGGTATACTGCATGGGCTTAGGATCAAGGTTAGATTCTGAGTCTCATAAAAATATCTGTGGAGAACTGGCACCCAAGAAAATAGGCCTCAGAACCCTATGGCATTGGAGGAACCCAAAATAGCTTGGAATTAAACATCAAAACATTATCTGTGTAGGAATGTAATATGGAAAATATGAGATGCTTTGCTGCACAACCATTTCAGATTTCCTTTCCTGAGAATCCTGAGCAGGAACATTCTTCTAATGTGCTTAAATCAGATCATGTTAGTCAGATTTTTTTGGTGGAAGAAAAACCTTCATGAAATGCCCCCCACCCCCAAACCCCCCGGGAGAATAAGAAGCCAAACTACACAACAGACAGGACACATCCTGAATATTAGAGTTCTTTTTAAGTCCCCATCCTTTCCAAATAAGGCAGGGACTTGAACTTACATCTCCTTGGTCGCAGGGAGGTGCGTTGATGGTGTGCACAGCGCTCCCTGTATGTCTATCAGTGGTTTAATTCCAGCCTTCCAGACACGGGGTACTGCAGGTGATGAGTATTCAGTGCTTTACGTGTGAAGGAGATATGTACGGAGGTGTACAGACCTTGCTGTCTATTGAAATCCTGGTATTCCTGGCATTTGCTATATGATAGGATTAGAGCTCCCATTTGTGATGGGCCAGGCCTATGCAGGGAATCCTGTTCGGGCACACTGGGTTTATCTGAGAGGTTTTCATGAGCAGGCAGTAAGGGAGGTCTCGGGGCACTAGCTCACTGTTGAGCAGTGTGCCTCCTGCACCCGGGGGCTCTACCAGGTTTGGGATTTGCATGTAAAGAATTGGAGGGGGGAAGGGGCTTGCATGGGAACATGAAAGGAGAGTAAGTGGGGGAGTCAAAGCACTGAGTTAGGCTCAGCAGTGGCAACTTGGCAGGCTCTTTCAGTTTTGGGTGTCCTGGTTTTGGCTTAAATTAAACCTCTCAACAGCTTGTTAGCTCATTTTTCATCAGTTTTCCCAGTCAAAGGAAAGGGATTTGAAAGGGCCAGTCAAATCTGGCAAATAAAGAAACAGTTACAGGACTGGTGCCACAGCCAGGGGTTCGGCTGCTTAGACCATGGGACTCGCTTTGAGAAACCTTGTCTGTTGGGGGCTGATGGGTTCCATCTGTCAGAGAAGGATAAGAACATCTTGGGCCATGGGCTTCCCAGGCTGATGAAGAGAGCTTTGAACTAAAGTTGCTGTGGGAGGGTATCTTCAATCCATCCAGCTCCTACCAGTTTGATGCCAGTGCCAGCGAGAGAAGCCCAGAGCCTGGAGGATCACAGGTCAGCAGGAGACACCTGAAGAGCAGCACAAAGGAATTCCAGCCTCTCCAGCCAAAATTCAGCTTCACTGGGGGCCAAACTTAAATGTCTCTATGCAAATGCACCTAGCATGGGAAATTAGCAAGAGGAGTTAGAGACACGAGCATGCCTGCACATGATCTTATTGGCATCATGGAGATGTGGTGGGATGTCTCCTGTGACTGGAGTGTTGGAATGGAAGGATACAGGGTCTTTAGGAAGGACAGGCAGGGGGGACAGGGGTGTCGCTCTCTATGTCAGTGACAAGCTGGACTGCATGGAGCTCCAACTAGGAATGAATGAGGAACCGACCAAGAGATTATGGTAAGAATTAAAGTGAGGGCAGGGACATGGTAGTGGCGGTCTGCTTCAGGCCACCCAATCAAGAAGACTGAACAGATGAAGCGCTCTATAGACAGATAGGAGCAGCTTCATGTTCACAAGCCCTGATCCTCATGGGAGACTTCAACCACCCCAGTATCTGTTGGAGGGACAACACAGCAGGGCATAAGCAATCCAGGAGATTCCTGGAACATGCTAATGATAACTTCCTTCTCCAAATGGTAGAGAAGCCAAAGAGGAGAGGTACTATGTTGGACCTTGTTCTCACCAACAAGGAGGGGATGGCAGAGAATGTGAAGCTCAAGGGCTGCAGTGACCATGAAATGGTGGAGTTCAAGATCCTTAGGGCAGTGAGGAGGGTGCACAGCAAGCTCACTATCCTGGGCTTCAGGAGAGCAGACTTTGGCCTCTTCAGGGATCTGCTTGGTAGAGTACCATGGGATAAAGCCCTGCAGGGAAGAGGCATCCAAGAAAGCTGGTTAATATTCAAGGATCACCTCCTCTAAGCTCAGGAGCGATGCATCCCTACAAAAAAGAAGTCAGGCAAAACCTCCAGGCAGCTGTATAGATGAACAAGCTGCTCCTGGACAAAATAAAACACAAAAAGGAAGCCTGCAGAGAGTGGAAGCAAGGACAGGTAGCCTGGGAGGAATATAGAGAAATTGTCCAAGCAGCCAGGGATCAGATTAGGAAAACTACAGCCCTGATATAATTAAATCTGGCCAGGGATGTCAAGAGCAACAAGAAAAACTTTTATAGGTACATCAGTCTTCTCTTCTGCAGAAGAGAAGGCTCCAGGGAGACCTTACAGCAGCCTTCCAGTACCTAAAGGGGGCCTACAAGAAAGCTGGAGAGGGACTTTTTACAAGGGCATGTAGTGGTGGGACAAGAAGTAATGGCTTTAAACTGAAAGAGGGAAGATTTAGATAAGATATTGGGGGAAAAATTATTTACTGTGAGGCTGGTGAGGCACTGGAACAGGTTGCCCAGAGAAGCTGTGGATGCCCCATCCCTGTAAGTGTTCAAGGCCAGGCTGGATGGGGCTTTGAGCAACCTGATCTAGTGGAAGGTATCCCTGCCCGTAGCAGAGGGGTCAGAACTAGATGATCTTCAAGGTCCCTCCCAGCCCTATCATTAGCCTGTCAATTCTCAGTTGCTGAGTGTCAAAATGATAAATATCTATGAGTTTGGACACCCAGGAGTGTTAGCTGTGCCTAAATGATAGATTTAGTAGAGGAAATCCATCTGAAAATGAGAATGAACATAGTAGTCCTCATGTTCTACACTGAGAAGCAGAGCTACATGTGCTCAGGAAAGCCCCCGACTTATTTCTTGTTGCAGGCCAAGAGAGGCTTGGACTCAAATTGCCACTATGTGCTTAGGAAGAACTAAATCTCAGGTATCTCCTGCAATGCACATAGCTGTTCTAGAATGAAAGCAGGTCCAAGGCACAGTACTGAGGATTTATGGCGGGGGAGAGGGGGTAGGAATGGGAGTTTGGCTTTGAGAATGTGCTTACCTGTGTAGCTAGACTCCTTGGTATATATCAACAGGAGTGTTTATGCAGCTGTTTTATCTCTTTAGATACCTCATAAAGCATTCTTCATTGCTTTAACCCATCTACATCTTAACCTTGTGCTTGAGACAAAGTGTATTCTGGTGCTGCTCTCTGGCTCAGACTGCAAAAATCTGTGTTCCATTTTTTTTGTTTCTGCTAGCTGACACTAGAATAAACACAAATTGTTTTAAAATGATACATATTAGCAATGGAAATATAGATATGCTGGTTTTTATTTGGGAGTTTAATGTAGATACTGTAGATGATTCAAGACTTCTCTTGAAAGAAGCCTGAAGTACTTCAAGAGGTGGTCACTCAGTGTAGGTCAAACTCATATGCCTTTTTCAAATACTGATGAAATTATTTTACTGTTGACATTTGGAACAACCTGCAACCTATAATGTAATAAAAAAGATCACTGATTGACAGCCAACCCTGTAAAATTAAATTATTTCCTTTTGAATTTACAAGGATCTTCAAACAAATACATAAAATATCCTGGGTTTTTTTGTTTGTTTTTTTTTTTTTTTTCTGAGGTGATGGTGCAACAGGAGAGGTGGTTTCATAGAGCCCTGGGTCAGAGCTGGCTGAGAACAAGCCCCTGGCAGCGAGGGGCTGTTGGGGCTGCCTGGAGCCTCCTGCATGGCCACCGCAGCCCCCAGAGCTGCTGCTGCTCCCACCTGTCTGCACCTCCCCATCTTCATTGCCCCATTTTCCTGCATCTAAATACATGCACACTGGACTGCAGGACAGTTGCTGGAGAGGTCTGGCTGCTGCACCAGCTGTGGCACTGGAGTTTCTGAAGTGGGCAAAATCCATAGGCACAGCCCACTGCTATCACTGTCCTGCAGCTTTTGTGTTCATACTTAATATTTTTTATTATTTTACAGGTAATATTTGTATATAAATGGACACCATTTCCTACATTTTAGAGAACTTCCCTTGGTTTAATCACTGTGCAGCAGAAACTAGTCCTTTGGCTGAAGGGAGTGGCTGTGCATGCTCCATACAAAAGAAAGGTGGGCTGTTCCTGCAGGGCGCAGGACCCCTGAGTGTGATACAAGGAAAAGACAACTAGGATGAAGTTACACTGGATTTTTTTTTCCCCTCTTGAGATGACATTTTTGGTGTATTAACTTTGCAGGCATCACAGAAAATTACACTCACAGGAGCAAAATCATTTTGCTTGACTGTTTGTTCTTCTCTCCTGATCTGTGACAGCTCAAGGCTAGTTTCAGTTTGTGTTGGAAAACTGTTTCCACCATTTCTTTTCCACATGTTTGCCTGGTTGAGGGGTAGTAATGGCAAGCGGGGAAGCTGCTTTTAACGTTCTGAGACAACTCAAATGACCTGTTTGACTTTTCTTTAGCATAAGTAGGATGTGCACTTGAGGACTAGTGTAGGTACTTTAAAAATAGTCTAATGTTGAACTATGACAATAACATTTCATATATTCTGTCAGTGTTTATGATTCAATTCAGATGTCTCCATTTAGCAAATGGACCCATTGACCTCAAAAAATATGTACCATGTAACAAGAGTATGTGTTACCCTGGAAGAAAAGCAGATATTACTGGGCACTAGGACAAAAGCTGTCCTGGCCCCATAGTTACCTGCAGTGTTGACAATACAGGAGAGGAGTAAAAACGAAGAACAAGCTTACCACGACAGAGAGAACTTGCACTGGGAGAGGGATGTCAGAGTGGAGGTCAGCTGCGTAATCATATGCTGTGCCAATGTGGAAAGGGTGAAGGGAAAGATGGTATTGGATTGTATTATATGGATATTACATTATTAAAAAAACAACAAAACAAACTAAAAACCCAAGACCAACATACCCAATCTAACTCCAGGAAATTGATAAGGTGTATGAACTTTGTTTTTGAACAAGTGTCATCACCATTTCTCAAACTTGTTTACTTAAGGAGTAAATTGGCTTATGCTTATCCGTGTGTGCAATTTCCGGGTATACCATTAAGAAGTTTTGCTGGCTATGACTCCCACAGCTGATTTAGTAATTGTATAATTGTGTTACCAGACACTGAAATGGCCCTGAACCTATCTGCTGAGGATGATATTTTAAACGTGAAGCTGCTAAAGTTCGTTTACCATGTCAACCATGTCAAAGTCTGCTCAGATACATTCTAAGTTTTCATAGAATTGATCCATTTCTGTAAAATAGCTCAAAAGGGATCATTATTATAGATTAATATAGATGGGTCCACATGGATATCATTCATGCTTCATAAAAATTCCATTTAATTTTTAAAATCTGTTGCTAAATTTTTATGATGCGATATAATCTTGGGTCAGGAAGGATAAGTAACCATTGTAAAGCAACAAAATCAGCTTCACAATACAAAGGGATTAATTTAAGGGTGATCATTTAAATAATAGCTAATAAAATCAAACTAATTTTATGTACATTTTAAAAGCTAGACTAATCAAAGCTTAAAATGTGATAGGGTAATAAAGTAAAGCTCATTAGTTTGGCATAGTAAAAATACATACAATCAAAAAGAGCTGGAATAAGCAGAAGCTTACATTAAGAGAAAAGTGCTGAGCATTTAATCTTATTCCCACTGAAATCATTGCAGAAATTCAGAGTAACTTCAGCTGGAGTCACAGCACACTGGTAGAATGCCAATCTTGTCTCAATGACGCCTGTTTGGCTGTGCTGGAGGCATGTGGAAACTTGATGTAAAGGAAGGCATTTTAAGCTATGTACTGTCTGTTTTGAAAAGAAGGGAGAAAAAAGGGAGCACGGGTACCCCACTAACATGCAGTCATAGGAACCAGGGTTTCATTAGCAAAGACTGATGGTCAGTCAGGCATATTTCTGCATATTCCATGAATTCATGATCTGGTAGAAAAACAAGGAATCCTCAGAATATTTAATGGAACATTTAAATTGCCAGTGCAAGTTTAGGTGTTTAAGTAATTCTAGCACAGTTATACTATAAAATAAATGGCTTCATTAATCTGGGTCTGTAATAGATTAAACTGTTCCTTGTATTTTCTTTTGCTAGGTTTCCTATAGAAGAAAGCCTTGTGGATTTTGGAGCCCCATCTGATTTCAACAAAATTTCAGAGATGGATAGTAGTCTTGAAGCTATTTGATTACAATCAGAAAACATGCCAGCAAAGAAGACCCTCTCTCTGAAAAGCTGTCCCTTGGCCCCCTTTGCCCCTTATAAAAAAAAGGGAAAATTTGAAGTTTCCAAGCATAGGAAAAGCTTCAATCAACCATGAGGTAAAATCCATAGGAAACGAGACTTTATTAGTTCCAGAGATCACAGAACTTGTTATTAGTCAGCTTGTTTAGCAGCTTTGAATTTTAGGCAATTCTTATTCTTTGATATTTCACTTGAAGCTTAACAGGGTATTAGATCTCCTGCTTTTTATCTGTATAAGGATACAATGAAAACAAAAAAAACCCCACCCTACCCAGCGTTCCATAGGTGATTTTCTTTCTGTGTGTGTATGCTTGTATGTGACAGGAGGGGAAGAGTGGAGAAGAAAGGGGAAGCATAAAAGAACTGAAAGGTCCTTTTTTGAGGTTTGGTGAGGCCATGTGTTATCCACTCTGTGCTCTGCCTTCTGACATCTGGTGGCAAAATCTCTCCATTACAGTGCTCGCTCTCAGTTCTTCAGAAATCCCCCCGACACTTGTGGGTGCTTAACGCCGGTGAAAGCCAGGGCACTTGTGGATAAGGAGGTGATTCTGGTGTCTGTCAGGGAGCAGCAGACGCGTCATGAGGCTTAAAGTGGGAGAAAAACATAGATTTATGTAGCAGGTTTATCACTCTAGCAGCAGCAGCTCTCCTAGGCTATGTCTCCTGTGCAGAGTGGAGACGCCTGATATAACTTTGAACCGCTTGGAAAAGCGAATTTTTTCACTCTGAGGTCTGAGCACAACCTGCTTCCAATTGCCAAATCTGCCTGAACTGCAGCTGCTATGGATGTGTGCGCCCCAACCACTAGTAAAAATGCTCATTTTGTTCATTGAGAATACTGAGTTTTGGGGCCACAAGCGCATACAGAAACGATTGGTTCTAAAATATAGGGATACATTTTTAGAAGAGAAGTATATGCGATTAAGCATTGGTCAGAATGAAAATGTCAAAATTATTCTTATGACCATACAAGATACATCCTCAAGGATCTAGGGCTTCCTCAGTTATTGCTTACCGTCCTTACATTGTATTTGGTGTGGGTTTCAGAACATAAGCATCACCCGCATCCAAGATCAAGCCAAGATGCTTATGTTATATTTACCATGTCCCATGGGTGAGAAATAAATGGAAATTTTCACTGACTTGCTATGTGAGGCAATCTGGCAGGCAGTGAAGTTCTTCAGGCTGGCCAGAGTTAGGCAGTTGGTCCCTCGGGGCAAATGTTTTGGCATGATGAGGGATGCCAGGCAGGGCATATGTCGTGCAGGGGGTCAGGTGGTGACATTTCTGTCCATCCACATGTGGCTGTGAAGCATGGGTAACCAGATACTAATTTCACCTCAGTCAGGTGACAGTGGACTTAGTTGTAACACCAGGGAGGGGCACAGTGAACTCTTCTGAAGCAGGGCCAGGGCTGCTCGGTGCTCTGCCACCATGCAGTCCAAGCTTTGAATAAGACAAGGTTAATCTGAAGGACTGCTGGACTATCCCCTTCAAAGGAATCAGACAACAAGAGCCACAAAAAGCAGAAAAACTCAAAAGCACACATCCTTTAGCATTTCCTCCCATGTGGTTGATGAAGGAGGAAAGGCTTGAGAAGGAAGGAAGGGTTCAGTCTGTCTGACTTCCTAGCCCTGCACATCTGGAGATCTAAGTGGCGGTAATCCTCTCTAGATACATATACTTTCCTTTCATATTTATACAAAAAGCAATTACTTCTATTCAGATGATTAACTACGTAATTAATTAACTCCACATCTGTAATCTCATTGAAAGGTATAGCTACTCTAGAAAATGTAAGTTTTCACATATTTGGAGTGGGTTTTTTTTGATTCTGCATTAATCACATGCAGTTTGTCCTCAGCCAAGCCGAAATGCTCTTTGGTTCTCTTTTCTAAAGAAAAAAAAAAAAAAAAGTGTTTCCTTTTGGTCTTGTTTTTGAAAATATCTTGATATCTGCAATTCAGAACATTTTAAAATTATCATATTCTATTTTTGTTGTGGTTTCCCTCTCTCCTCCCCAGTTTCAGGCCATTTTGGGATAAATACAGTAGATAATATTCTAAATAATAGTACTCCTTTTGGTCTTGACTCTTGGAAAGCTCTACTCTTGCCTGTAGTCAATGTGCAGAGAAATGATCTCAAAATACATCTTTTTGCCTTACTATTAAAACACTATTAAATGCAAAGACTGTAGCAACCTTTAGAGCATCTTTTAATGTTTTTTAATGCACATACACAAACCTAGTACATTCTTGAGTGCAATTCTCTTTTATTTTTCATCCTGTTATTAAAACATAGGTGTTTAAGATTCAGAGGAAGAAGGATTTTAAATCATAAAGTATACTGAGGGACAGAACAACTTATTCCTATTTAATGCACGGTACCCTTCACTAAAATTGCTGAAATTTGAATTATACTATTTCAAAGAGTGAGTTGTAACTATAAAACAGGTGTAGTATTATTTCTGTAGAAAAAATAACCCAGGTAAATTCAGTGTCCTTTTTTTTTCTTTTTTTTTTTTCCCCACAGCAAACACCACATATGACAACACCCTAATTTATCTCCCACCATGAGGGAACTGAGTTATTGGGCTAATAAGCTTTGACACCTTTTTTACCAGAATTTGTGATGCCTGTTTTTAAAATGACAGTACACAGATTAGAAAAAGCTATATCATGAGATAATAAATGGCAGCATGAGTCTCTACAGTGAAGTCTAATCTTTCTTGTAGATGAGTTCTCAAGTCTGCCAACACATGTTGCCCTGGGTAAAGAGGTTTCAGAAAAAAGTAAGTATGATTTGCTTTGTGAAATCAGCTTGATCCCTGCTTACCTTTACTACTCTTGGTCTGCCTAACCTCTGTTTTCACAAGGTCTCTTTTTTAAAAAATGTAATTTAATTATGTAAACATAATTAATTCATTAAAATAATTCAAAGCATAATTTTGGAAATAGTTATATTTATTTTTAAATTAGATGGAAATCTCTTAGATAAGAAGGTCAGCTTTTTTCCCCATTTTATCTTTAATGTAACCTTTAATGTAAAATTGAAACAATATTAACATGCATTTAACCAGGGATAAAATATTTATTCATTTTGGAGTTCTTTGTAGCACGACCGCAAGAGCTTATGCTGTTTGATACACGGGAATATAGGAACTACCATGTTGTATCAGATTAAGACAAACGCACAAATGAGTTCTATAATACAGTAACCAAAATATAGGCCAGATGTGTGCAAACACTTTTTCTCCTGTTCATTTCTCTCCTGATTTCTTTCTCTGGATGCCTGATTTAGTGATTGTTTCTGTTTCCTGCTCTGAGTCCCGAAGATGTAGTTGGAGGGATAGGGTTTTTTTTGGGTTTTTTGTTTGGTTTTTTTGTTTGTTTGTTTGTTTTTTTCAAATGGCTCATGTTTTTCCTGGATATGGTCTGGGGCTTTTCCCAAGCTCATGAATACTACTTACTGTACCTCCAATAAGAAACCAGCACTACACTTAATATTCTTGTAATTTACACCTTTGTTGTGAAATAGAGCCCTGTAGTCACCCCCAAATGTTTGGCCCATGGACTCTTCCTCTTGATGTAATAAAGCACAGAGCTGTTGCTTATTAAATATTTAATGTAACCAAGCAAACTACTTGTTAAAAAGAAAATTGAAGACTATTTCCAAGAGGTGGAGAGGCCAAGTATTGTTCTACATTTGATCTGAATTTTTCTGGTGAATGAAACAGAATAAGAAGAAAGGTCTGTGTATGATATTCTGTGGTATAAATTCATGAGATATATATATATATATATTCATGATATAATGTGTAAACAGCATTCATCCCAGGGTTTCTTCATCTTTGTTTAACTGTTTTGTTGGTGAGTTTGGGGGATTAAGGTATCACCTGTTATAGGGGAAGATCAATAGCGACCACTTAGGCAAAGTGGACATACAGTAGTCTGTGGACCAGGTGCATCCAAATGCCCTGAGGGAGTGGGCTGCTGTCACTGTGAGAGACCACTGTCTGTCATCTGCAGATGTTCATGGTGACAGGAGAAGGTGCCAAATAATTGGAAAATGGTAAATATGCCCATTTTCAAGATGGAAAGAAGGAGGATGTGAGGAACTACAAGTCAGTCTGCAAGAAGATTATGGAGAAAATTCTCCTGGTAGTAATTTCCACACACATAAAGGACAAGAAGGTGATGTGGAATAGTCGATATGGGTTTACTAAAGGCAAATTCTGGCTGACCAACCTCATTGCCTTCTACAATGACATGATCGGCTGTGTGGGGAAGGGGAGAGCAGTGGATGTTTTTTATCTTGACTCTAATTAGGCTCTTGATATGGTCTGCCATAATATCCTTGTAACCAAACTGGGCAGATATGGGCTGGATGGGTAGTTTATAAAATGGGTGCAAACTGGTTGAATTGCAAGGCTAAAAGAGCAGTGGCTGGTCACTAGTGACATTCCTCAGTGTTCAGTACCGGAACCCATGCTGCTTACAGTCATCACCAACAATCTGGATGACAGCAGCAAACACCTTTAGCAGGTGACACCAAAATTTGGGGAGCAGTCAATACACTGGAGGGCAAGGGTGCCACTCAGAGGGATCAAAATAGGCTGGAGAAGTCAGCTCACAGAAATTTCATAAAGTTCAACAAAGACAAATGCAAGTCTGGCACCTGGGACAGAATAACCCCATGGAGCAGTACAAATTTGGCACTGGCTATCTAGAAAATATCTTTGCAGAAAAATGCCTGTAGATGCTGGTGGAAATTGAACATGAGTCAGCAGTGCATCCTAGCAGTGGTGAAGGCAAGGCATACAAGAAGACTGAAAGCTGTGTTTGTTTAGCCCCTTTAAAGAAGGGAAAAGAGAGATCTAACTGCTATGTTCATCTGCTTATGGATGGTTACAGGGAAGATGGAACCAGAGGCTTCTTGGAAGTGCACAGCAAAGGGATGAGAGGCAATAGACACAAGAGGTAGAAAGAGGAGTTCTGAGAAATTTGGATGTAAGGAAGAAAAGCCTTCATGATGAGAATGGTCAAATGCTAGAAAAGGGCTAGAGAAGCTGGTAGTCAGAATCTTTGCCCTTGGAGATATCTGAGCAACCTGATCTAACTTCGAAGTCAGCCCACCCATGACTAGGATTTGGATCCTCAGCGCAACCAGACCTCCAGAGATCACCTTCAACACTTTTTTTCTCTGATTCTTGGCATTCTCTCCTCTTAAATGAAAAAAAAAAAAAATTCTTGTTCCCAAAATTACATTGAATATGGACATGTATCTGGGTTTTTTTTTCATCCTGGAAGACGTCATTACTCTATGAGCAGCATTTATGTTAGCACACCTAAGAAATCCATGTCATTTCATACCTTAGGAGAATGGTGTCAAATGGTAAAACCCCCCATCATAATCACTTATGCGTTGTAGAAAAGAAAGAATGGTTGCTTCTGTTATTTTTTACAGTCAGTTTTTCCATTTTAGGTGGAAGCTCTGAAAGATCAGTGATGATTCCAGTATGCTAGCTAAAAACCCTATTTCCTTCAAAATCCAATAACCAGCATGATTTCAATAAATGACTGTGGGAGACTTATTAAAAAAACCCAGAATAACTTTGCTCCATTGCCTTTTCATTTTCAATCAGTTTTCCAAGAGTCAATTATGTTTATTTTTGTATGTCAATATCTGGAATGTACCAGAGTTTTTAAAGAACTTTAAATTTGGTGGACCAGATTCTCACCTGTGATAAAAACATGAGTGTTTATATATATAACTGTGTATCTGTATACACATTGTAAAGGAGACTTTTACACACTGTTGGACTGTCCCAGCTCACAGAATGTCAGGATGGTAACCCCAAATAATTTATACGAGCTGGCTTTTGGAATCTATGCTTCCTCTTCTCCAGCTTTAGGGGATGATGATAGAGGAATGTTGTAGGATGCTGCTGCACATCAGGCTCTAAGCCACTGCATATCTCCTTACATTGAGATATTCCTGATGAGCGCTGTGGTCTTTGTCCCTTATTTTAGTACCTGAAGTTCAATATCAAGAGAGATGGAAGACCCGAGTAAGAAGCTAATCTTTATGAATAAAATGAGAAACCAAGAACCTAACTGCTAAACTGAAGAATAGTGCTGCAACTGGCACTTCTAGTTAGTTTAGGTTAGTATCATGGTGGGTGATGGGAAGGGAGGAGTCTCTTGAGAAATACAAAAGAGCAGAATTATTGGTAGACATTAGCAAACTCATCGGTTCTTAGAGACAAAACCTACATGTGGCTACCAAAATATAATTTTTTTCTTTCTCTTTAGCAGCTTAGAACATGCATGCCTCTGAGTAAAATCAGTGTTTTAAAAAAGATACATACCAGATTCACAGACATGCAACTATTTAGAAACAACTTCTTATTTTCCTGATTTTTATGCTGTGCTGTTCACCTTGAAATGGAAATGCCGAAGTTTTTCCAAACACTATGTCTGTTGCACGTGCCAATACCCATTTTCATATTTTATGCTTTTCTTTCAGCACATGGAAGAGTTCTACAGATTGATGAAAAGTAAGGAATAGCGACACTAACTTAAAAATGAAACAAGATGAAGGAAGAAAGAGAGAACATTCATATAATAATTCTGTTCTGTAACTGTATTGTGTTCTAAGACCACAGTATTCAGCTGGGGATTTTCCAGTCAGAAAGATATAAATACAGGCTGTGTAGGACAAAGACTGCCAATCTGGTATTTCCAGAAAACAGTAAATTTATCATATTGTGCATGTGCAGCATGTACAAATGCACCTTTGGTGATGAGTCAGGCTTACTAAGTAAACACTGTAAAACCAGCTGCACTGTATAGGTGCAATGGATCATTTCAGTTCTTCCCAGGAGTGTTGGCCAACTGTGAAAGCATGTGAAGAAGCTTCCTGAAAGCACGTCTTTCAGTATGGTGTCACACAACCTGTGTGTGAGTACTGCAGATTTGTTCAGATTTCAGATGTGCAAAGTGATTGTGTGCAGCAGCTGTAAATAATGGTATTTTCCAAGATTTGCAGAGACAAAATTCCTGGTTTCAAAAGAGCTCAGATTAGCTCCTGCTTTGTCTACCTCTTTTTCTTCCATTGTTTGCATGTGACGGGTTTGTATTGCTTTAAATGGATGATAATATTTCCGTCTTCAGATGTGTTTGCCTGATTTTTCTAACAGCAGGACACCAATATGAAACTACCAAGTATCCTCTGGTCTCACAATGAATAGTCAACATGAATATAATGACACATGCAGCGAATACATGTGTATGGGCTCCTATAACTGCAAGGTGTTTGCTACATCTAAAGTGCAACAGCTGCTCTAGTTGCATTTTAGCTGCTGTAGCTGTGTTTTCAGTGTGCTTTGCTTTTAGTCCAGTAACAATACTTGTGGTCCTACACTGACCCATGCAACTGGAATGAATGGTTACCCGTTCCAGTGTGTATTCAGGATGCCATGCCATTTTGCACTGGTGGGGCAGGAACATTCAACCCCTGTGGATTCACGTTAGTTTGGGTCTGCCTCAGTGTACTGAAATTACATTGCTGGTAGCAGCAAGGTCTTGGTTGTTTCAGTTCCATCTGCATTATTTTCAGCTGTCTGCAAATGTGGAAACACTGTTACTGACCAGGGAAATTGTGATGGTATTGTGTCAGCTTCCAATGAATGAGATAAGACTGCATTTGTCTTTACAAGCAGCAGCCTTTTAATTTGGCTGCAGTCCGTATCCAGGCCTGTAGGTGTACTGCAATGCTTGCTGCAACAGCAGTTGTGACAACCACATACCAGCTGACTTTTTAACTTGCCCTTTCCATCGCAACCTCTTCATATTTCATCCTACAGCTGCATCACTGTGTGCAGGGGAGTCAACGCTAAGCCCTCCTTTCGCCTTTTTTTGACTGCATGGACCTTTAGGTCTCTATTTGCTTTGAAAAAAAACCCAATTCAAATATTCTACAGATCCTTACTTACATGGGAAAACTCTAGTATGAACAGTGCCAACGGGGGAAGTATTTCACTTCCCCTTTCTGTTTCTCAGAGTTGACTATCAACATCGTGTAAAATGTGACGACAGTAAGGACTCAACAAAAGCTTCTCTTCAGAAAGCTTGCTATTATACTAGCTGGTACAAATAAAAAATAGGCAACGGATGATTAAGTACATCGGTACTTAATGCTGCATGTGCTCATCCCCATTTAACCTAGGAGCAGACAAGGATTCTAGCAGAAAACTGAGAACTTGACTCTGATACAGCTGTAATGAATGCAGCCCTTGCTCACCTTCTCAAGCTCCCACCCCTCCACTTGGGTGCATCCCCTTCAGACAGCACCGAACCGCACTGAAACAGACGTGCGGGCCACGCTCCCACATACCCTCACCCACCCACCCTGCCCCGTTAACCAACGGCCGTGGCAGCCGGCTGCGACCCGCCACCCGCCCGCATGCAGAGGCGGCGGCCCTCAGGGCCCGGCCCGCACTGCGCGGCGCTGCCACCCCCGGGCAGTCGCACGGGCCAAGCCGTCGGCCCCGCCACCCGGGCACCAGCCGGGGAACCGGGGCTGGGCCGAGGCCGCGGCTTCCCCGCCGCCGCCGCCGCCGCCGTGCGTGGCTCCCTTCTCCCTCTGGAGGGAGACACAGGCCAGCTTTTGGCTGCCGGCGCCGCCACCGCCCTCCTGCCCCTGCCCCTGCTCCAGCAGCCCCGGCCCCGCGCCCCCGGGGGCGCTGCCCTGCCCGGCCCGGCCCGGGGGCTCCCTCCCCGCCCGGCACCCGGCCTCCCGCCGCAGGGCAAGCGGCGTCCCGGGACAGCGGCGGCGGCGCCACCTGCACCCCGCCGGGGCCGCCCCGGGGCCGCGGAGATGCCCCTCCGCTCCCCGGCCACGTGCGCCTGTGCGGAAACTTCGCACCCCACGCGGCGCCGCTCGGGCGGGGAGCGGAGCGGAGCGGCGCGGAGGCGGGGGCCGCGCCGTGCTGCGGAGGCGGGAGGCGGCCCAGCCCCGGTGTGCGTGGGCCGCGGGGGAGGCGCGGGAGTTGCCGGCGGAGCCCCGCTCCTCGGTCAGACAGAGCGGCGGGCGCGGAGGCCTGGCACCGCGCACGGGGCCGGGCGGAGAGCAGCGGGCGGCCGGGCAAACGGCGGGGAGGAGGAGGGCATCCCTGCCGCCCCCCGCGCAGGGCGCGCCTGGAGCCGCCGCTGCCTGTCCCGCCGCCCGGGGCGGCCCGCGCCCCTCCGCGGTGCGGTGCGTGTATGCTGGGCGCGGGGCGGCTGCCGCTGCTGCTGAAGGTGAAGCTCTCGCTCTCCAATTACTTTTCCCAAGAGGGAGAAGGAGGGAGCAGGAGGGGGAAGTCGTGCGGTGTGTGAGGCGCAAACCAATCAGCGATGCTCTAACGGAGGGATTGCTGCAGGACGCGCCGGCTTTTCCTCCCTTCCTCTGCCGGCGGGGCTGAATCGGGACCGCGCGCAGCTGGCGGAGGGGCGGGAGCCGCACCGGGCTGCAGGACTTCCTCACTCTCCGCTTTTCTGATACCTAATCCATACTTCGTCCTCTTAATAATATTATTATTATTTTTATTATTTGAATACTCTGTCATCGTGCACGAGAAACACTTCAAGTCTTCCCTCCCTCCCCACGTACTTCACCCTTCCTCTGGCATCCCTTAGCCGGATTCCTGCTGTATCCCCCGAGAGGCGGGGCAGACCCGGACCCCGCGGACGGCTGCCTGCCCCGGCGCGGCAGAGCCGAGCGGAGCGGAGCGGCGCTCCATGCCCCGGGCGCTGGCGGGGCGCGGGGCGTGTGCCGGCGATGCCCGGGCGGTAGGGCTGGAGCTCCCCCCCGACGGGAGGCGGCCGATCGCTAGGTGTTTCCAGCAGGGAGCGGGGCTGCAGGTAGGTGAGCGGAGCGCTCCGGGGGCGTGTGTCTGCGTGTTTGTCTGTGTCGGCGCTGGTGAGGGTGGAGGGGTGCCCGGCTGGGGGGTGCCCTCCGCGGCCGGCGGAGACCCCGCGGGGCGGCGGGCGGAAAGCGGCCGCGGCGGGGCCAGGCGCAGGCTGTGCGGGGCGGCTGCTGCGGGCTGCTGCTCTCCCGCTGCCCAAAACTTGCGGAAAGCCGGGTGTGAGGGGGAGCTGCTCGGCCGCCCGGCCGCGGCTCCCGCCGGGCGCCTGGGGCAGCCGGCTCCAGCCCTGCGCCGGGCGATCCGCAAGGCTGCCCCCCCCCCCCCCCCCCATTTTATTTGGTTTCATTCAAACCAACACTTCAGCAGAGCCGTGGGGGGGACAGGGGAACCCACCCGTTTTTCAGCCCAACTACTTGCACTGGAACGGTGGCCGCTTACTCGCAGAATGCCCGGGTACGGGGGGGTTTATCCTGCCTCGGAGCCCGGCCGCGCTACCGGCCGCGCTACCGGCCCCGTTACCGGCCGCCTTCAGAGAGCGGTGGAAGGAGGTGCGTGGAGTCCCTCTACGAATCCTTAAAACAAATTGCTATAAAGAGGCGGGTCATGGCTTAATTTCTGTCTGTGTGTGACGCTCCCCAGGTTGTGGTGTATATGAAACGTATCTTGTCCATCCACGTTGCTTTCTTTGCATTTCAGTGAAATCACTTACCTGCTAAATATGTGGCAGGTTCCGTGTGCCAGGGTGAGAGGGCTTTTCCCTTATTCCACCCCATTTATAGTTTTGGAAGAGAAAGTTTTAAAATAACCTCCTTTGTTGCTGTGGAGCTGTAGGATCGGACACCAGGTTTTCTATGTGAAGAATAAAGAGCTATAGCTTGCACTGCCCTGTTAGGAGTTGCTGTGCATGGCTCTTCTGAATGTTTCATTCTTACCAGGAGTTAACATCATTGCTTAAAGCATTTTAAATTATATGTGTAGTTACAGTTGTCTCTTTCCAGGTTTTGCTTGGAGATGATCAGTATTTTTTTTAGAGCACTAAGTACTTTGCTTCCACCCACCACCCCCCAGCAGACACCGGCTCAGTATTTAAAGAACTGTGCTTTGCCTCCTGCAGAACTGTCAATTTAAATAATAAACATACTCAACCCCTACCCCTGAAAGCCCTGTAAAGCATTCAGGGTCTTAGGGTCTTCGCACAGCAGTGGATACATTTAAATTGCTATTGACTAAATGATAATTGTTATCTGGTTTCTCTGTCTTACCAGTTTCAGACATTAGCATTCACCCTGCCATATGCTTAACACTTTAAAGCTACTTTATGGGCTGATCTAAGTGAAATCAACTGATAAATCAAGATTCTTCTCTGTAGTGTAGGGTAAACACTAGAAAAATAGTAGTTCAGTGGTACTGGGAATGTAGCTTAGCTGAAGTTGGGAAAGAGCATACCAAGGCATTTTTATCAGGGGTGGCAAAGGTTACATCTTCCATTATACTTTTTTTGCAACGATTGTGCAGTCATTTCATACTGATGCTTAAACTGTTTTGCGCGTGTATAATTAACAGTAGTAAAGTAATTCATATAAATGGCATTATTAGCATTTTATTTCAGAGAGCTGATACTGCTGAGGCATTAGTGAAAGCTGTCTGTTCTTTGTTTTCATAAAGTCCCCATTTCCAAAACTACAGTACTGTTATTCTCATAAATGTAAACTGCCGAAGTGCCGTAATTTCAGTGGCAAGCTTTGCTCAGTTAGCTGATAGCAAATCAGGATTACTATTCACTGGTTCCACATGTTGTTTGAACATAAGGGGGGGCTTTCATAAATGTGGTATTAATTTTAGATATGCTGCTGGTAGTGGGTGACTTTGAGATAAAATCTTGATTCCTGTCATGCTGTTTTAATCAGGGAATGATGACTAATCTGGCAGCATCTTTTATCATACTGGACATACGGGGTAACCTTTTTACCTGTCTCTTCTTACGATCTGAGGGATCTCAGCTTTATGTGTAGATGCTTGTAATGCACTTGATAATTCTTGTGGGGAATACATGAAAAACTTGTTCTGAACGGAAGTAAATAGATGTACAGACGGATATTGGGGATTGCTTTACTGGCAGGTTGCAAAGTGATGATTCATTGAATCTACCTAGATTTACCTAAAGCAAATAATACTTTACGCTGAATTGTGGCGGCAGAGAAACATGTAGCAGCCAAGAAGTTTCATGGTTTCATCACATGTGGTGACAGACTTGATAAAGAACATTTTTACAAATGTTTTTGGTGAGGAAAACATACCATGGAATTTTTCAAGCTGATCATTTTCACACTTGTATTTATTGCTGTCTGTGTTGCTACCTACCAACGTGTGTAAACAGTGCATTAGAAATACGTTGTGTTAATTATGTTGTATGTTTTACTTACTATAAATAAGTAATGGAACAATGCTAACTAGTTATCACGCTAAAGGAAATTGCTTTTTAAGACAAAAATATCACATTATCTAACACTCATCTACATAAAAATGTGATCACCATCTTGAAAAATTATTCTGAATGATACAACTGTGAGTGAGCAAGCAGTTCTATGCCCCTGTTTTAACTTCTGCGGGATTTTATTAGAAATGCTTCATTAAGTCACATTATTCTGCAGCTGTTTGTTCAGTGAAAATTAAAATAAAAATCAGGAAGTTTATCCAGCAAAGCAGTATTATTTCCTTTGTTAAGTACTGAAAGTTCAAACAAACAAAAAAAAATCCATTAGCATCAGTGTGCCAGAAGCACTGAGTACATCCTATTTTTGTGATATATGGATGGCATTTGCTGATGCAATTCATCAATGTATTTATTAGTCAAACGTCGTCAAATAAAGAGAATAAAGTAAACAAAGACTGCATGATGATACAGAGGCTAAAGCAAGGGAAGACCATGCAAATCTAATTAGTTAGTGTTCACTGTTGTATTTACAGTCTATGTTTAAGCATCTTATTTAAATGCCCTTCTGTCATCGATTTTCTACTACAGCTCCTGATAATTCAGGTAGCAATAGCTTTTTGTTTGAAAACGCATTTTCCGTGTACCTTTTGAAATGCTGAATTGTAAAGGCATTGAGGCAAAAGTTGTGTTTGGATTAATACAACAGAAGGGTCTTACGCAGGCAGAGCTGAATGCTGAGCTGTCCCCATTCACGAGCTTTTCTGTACTTTAAGAGGGGCATCCCCAACTGGTGTGGACTTTCATTGTTCCGTTGGAGTAGTTGAAGCTCTGACATTTTAAACCAGCTAGAGTTGTTCCATTTTCCTTAGATCACTGAATGTAAGTGTGCACTACAAAAGGATTTTGCTTTTTTTTTATTAGGATGAGAAAACATTTACATAGTATACTTGGCAGAATCCACTCTAAGTGCGCACCTTCACATTTGAAATACCTTTTAAAAACAGAGGCCCACTCTTGGAGCTATTTGAACAGGAAATATGGCCCAGTGATTTGGTTTTGTGAGCCGTTGATACATACTTCAAAACATTCCTCTTCCTAATTCAGGTAAGATTTATAAAACTCATCAGACATAGGACTGAATGTAGAAACAGCAACAGTAATCTTGATCATTTTTCCTGGTGACAGCTACAGAGCTATCTCCTTTTGCTCTTGGTAGAACTTCGGAAGACAGTGATTTTTGTGCATTGATTCTTTATACACCCTTGCCAGCCACTCTTGCTTACCATATGTAGTCAAGTTATTTATCAAAAAAAGAAGACAAAATAAAAATGGCCACCTAATGTGCTTTTTTACACTGCTAGTGCAAAACAGTCACATTTTTAAGGTAAACAAATCAAGGCATATTTAGAGAGCTTCTTTCATGCAGTGTGTTTTGAAAAACGCTGTGGAGAGAGAAGAGAGAAAATAGACGTGCTTTACAGTGCTAGTTGTGGCAGGACACTGCATACATAAAATGGGTCAAAGTCACTAAAAAAAGCTTTCTTAGCTCTTTCTTCTGTTCAGATACATCAGGACACTGTTTTGTAGAATGCATTGTAGCTGTAGCTATTGCTTAAAGTAACTAGAAGATGCTTTGTATGTATTTGATCCTTAGTCCTTGCGGGAGTAAGCAGTTATAGGAGTAGCTCCTGCTCCTGTATCTTTCACTGCACGGAAGAATCACTTAAATAATTTCATGTGTAAAAAGTGGGAAATAGTCGTGTCCCCCCCCCCCTTGTTTAAAGCTTATCAGACCTTGTAATCTGTACTATGTTAATAGCTTACATTTGCCAGCAGCCTCACTTCACATCTTGCTGATCTTGTAATATGAAACTTGAACACAGGTCTCTCGGCACCAGGACAGCATTGTATGCAGCCACCTCTACTGTGAGCATCCCTCTAACAATGCCAAGAGAGCCGTAGTGCAGGGTAGCACACACTGCTTTTTTTGGACTTGCGTGTGTGGTAACCTTCTATGCTTAAATTATGAATTGGAGCTAAGGCTGTGTAAGGTGCTTTGGATTGACAAACTTCACAAGTAAATAAATGCATAAGTACAGTTCAACAAACGTATTCGATTGTATAAACAGAAAACTACTAAGAAATGGGTAAGTGTGAAACATTTGAAATAGATAACCAAGTTTTTAGTTTTGGTTGTATGCCAGCCTCTCTCTGTATGGAAGATTTCTTGCCTCTGTTGCAATATTAAGATCCAGTATTTGAAGATGACTTACTAGACTAGAAAGACCACTGGCTTGATCCAATAAAGCAATTTCCTTCTTGAAATGCAAGGAGGCAGTATTGCAGTACTGTATATTTTGACTGACTTACTAGAACCAAACTGCAATTGCTTAGTGTACTGGTTTTGCTGTATTTTTCCCTTTTAAAAGCAGCATATAATACATTTCTAAAATAAGTCTTTCAGTAACATGCAGTCTCACACTAGCTCTTTTAGATACAGGAGCACAGACCTGACAAGTCTCTCGCATTCGCAGTGATACTCTTGTATTGTGTTTCTTCCACTCCCTCACTGCTGTTTCTGCATCCCATATTGATAAGGCAGAGCTGTGGCCTCTGGTCCATCTTGCCACAAACCAGTTAGCTGTGCAGCATGTAGCCTTCTGCTCATCTCTGTCTGACATGTCATGTCATGGGATGGGCAAGAGGGTATGGTGCTGCCCGTCAGTCACCAAAAGGCTTTTCATGCTCATTTGAACATCTTTATGCAGGACAGTCTTCCTAGTTATGGGCTTTCCCTGTGGCTTCTCCCGCACCGTGTGAAACTACATGTATGAGAGAACCTGTCCCAAAGCCTTTGACGTGCAGTCTCAGGCTAGGTGCCACCTTCTGCCTCAGGACTGTGCAAATGGGAGATCTGTGAGTGCTGCATTAAAACTGTGAGCTGTACATCTCCTTTTGATTGCAACTTTTTTGGTGTTTGTTCCCATTTAAGATATCTGTTTGGCCTTTTGAGTTCTAGGCTCAACCATAATTTGTTGTTGGCTGTTATGTCATTGTACTTAATGGCACTTGCAAAGTAACACAGCTCGATGGCTCTGAGGAGAGATAATGCCTTTCTGTGGCATTTGTGTGTAGCAAACTGAAATTTGGATCTTTTTCAGTAAGGGATGAGAGTCAGTACCATCTGAAGCTTGTCTCATGGTTTACCTAAAGTGAGTTAGTAGTCTTAGTTTGGTTCTTACTGTAGAAGTGTCCAAGTTAGAAAAGTCACCACTAGCAAAAATTTAGGATGTGTGCCTGCTGCATGCACAGAGAGGCAAAACCTGAGGTCTGATCACGCAAGGCGTTTCTGCTGTAAGTGTGTGGCTTCAGTGGGACTAGTCAAATTAATTATGTGCTTGAAGACTTCTGAAGCGAGCCTGAATAAATGTTGCTAACTGCTTAGAGCAATCCCTGTTGAAGGCTTGTAGGTGGGGTGCTGTTGGGATGACTGGGTTTGTGTCTGTATTCCGGGTATGAATTTAAGACCTGAGCTTTGTTTCAATGGCTTGTCAGTCCTACATCTTTTATAAACGTTCAATCCTCTTAAATTCAGGACAGAGACTATGTAACAGCAGGTAATTTTCAGAAAGATGCTACAAGTAGCTTCCCTGTATTATAGTGTTAGAAACTATAATTACAATCATGTAAATTTTCAAATGTGATGTTACTGGTGTGTCGCTAAAGTGAAATATTACTTTCTGACAAAGTATATCAGGCTATGGTACTCCTGCAAGAAATGAGGTCATGCTTAAAGTTTAATTGCAGAAAAAAGATCTGTTTTAGTACCATCACAGGAGAAGAATACCTCCTCTGGACTGTTACGTGTGTTTATTCAGCTTAAAAAACATTTTTTTTTGATCTATGTGTTGTAACAAATAAGCTGTACTTAAATAAGATGGGAAGTTTTATCTTGAGGTCTGGTAACAGCAGCAAATAATGTGAGATAAGTTCTGGTTTATAAGCTTACTGGAATCAAGACAGAAGAAATACTGTATTTGTATGCTAACATAACATGCTATAAATTCAGATACGATATTATCAGCCAATATGCTTAATGTTGCCTGACACTTCTCATTATATGATCCTGCTTTTTTCTCTTCAATCTAGAATCATGAGGGCTATCCCTTGCACTGGAATTAAGGTAATACTTAAAACACATCACTGCCGAAGTGTCCAAAGCTTCATAATCAAGGCATTGCACTGATATTTGTCGAACAGATTTTCAGAGAGATATGGCCATGAGTCCAGGTGCTGGTGGAGCTTCTGATTTAGGAATTATTCCCCCCCCCGCAGATTAATTTTCATTTGTGGTAACAAGATTTTATTATTTTCTCTTTATAAACATTATGATTTGGTTGTTCTGATTTAACCCTGGTAGGCAGCTTAGCCCCACCCAGCTGCTTGCTCACTCCTCCTCAGTGGGATGGGGGAGAGGATCAGAAAGGCAAAAGTGAGAAAACTCGTGGGTTGAGATAAATAGTTTAATAGGTAAAGCAAAAGCTATACTCACAAGCAAAGCAGAATAAGGAATATATTCACTACTTCGTATCAGCAGGCAAGTGTTTAGCCATTTCCAGGAAACCAGGGCTCCATCACGTGTAGCGCCTACTTGGGAAGATAAATGCCATAGCCTCAAACATCTCCCTTCCTTCTTCTTCCGTGCAGCTTTTACTGTTGAACATGATGTTGTATGATATGGAATATCCCTTTGGTCAGCCGGCTCAGCTGTCCTGCACCCCCAGGCTTCTCACTGGTGGGGCAATGTGTGAAACAGCAAAGGCCTTGACTCTGTGTGAGCACTGTCCAGCAGTAACTAAAACATCCCTGTGCTATCAACACTGTTTTGCTCACAAATCCAAAACACAACTCACAAGCTACTATGAAGAAAACTAACTCTATCCCAGCCAAAAGTAGTACAGTCTCCATTCCTTATTTTTTATGGTTTATGTAATGTTCAGGTCCCACACTACCCAATGCATCCTTATTAATCGCCCTCCTTCCCTTCCTGCCCTTTGATATGTGCACAGATGTCATTCCCTTAGTCTCTGGGTCGCCCCTGTGTAACATCCATACAATGTGCATTGAGTTAATTCAGTCCATGACTTGGGTTCTATCTGTTACGCTGGTCACTCTGGGCAGGAGAAGTGGTGTGTTGTGTGGAGTTATTTGGCACCAAAGCCAGCTCAGTTTGGGTCACTGCTGCGCTTGCACTGCTTCTTGTGAGGCTCATCCTCCACTGGTTCGGGTGGTTCCTGCTATGGTACTTCCTATTAACACGCAACTCAAATCACGGGTCACAACAATTTACATGTATATCCATTGCCGTCTGCCATAGGCCAGGCCATAGGGTTTATAACATTGCAATGAACCATTCCCCTTGCCCCTGCTCCAGCATGGACTTACCCACAGACCAGTCTCCTCAGGGGCGGTACCTGCTGTAGCGTGGACTTGGCCACAGCTGCGGTCACTTTGAGGTGTCCCTGCTCCAGTGTGGTCTTATCCATGGGCTACAATTCCTTCAGGGGTGTACCTGCTGTGTTGTGGCCTTATCCGTGGCCACTTCAAGGTCATCAGTCCAAAACACAGCACCTTACGAGCTACTATGAAGAAAACTAATTGTATCGCAGTGAAAACTAGCATGTTGGTAGAAGTGGTTTTGGTTATTGTATCCCAGATTTTGTTTCACCACACAGATCAGCTTGTGGTAAAACCCTAACAAAATAAGAGAATGTAACCCTGGGTAACTTTCTTCCCGTTTTAAGCTCCTTGTGCTTTATCTGTGAATCTGAGCCCACGTGCTACATCACTTCATGCTTTTCACTTTGTGCTTTTAGATTACTACGAGGTTTTAAGGGGCTTTAGCCCTCACGTTTGTGCAGGCTGGTGTGGCATGAGTCTAGTTGTGGGCATAGAAATGCACAGTTTCCTTCTACCATTCTGGTCATATTTGGATCCTCTTATATAATTGTTTGGGTCGCTGTTTATGTGAAAGTGTACTAGGAGAAAGTTTCAGCTTAGTTCAGCTGTTTTGAGCTTCTTTCCCTTTGAGGCTGTGTTGTAATGGTTTAGTTTTGGGGTTTTTTAAATGGTATAATTATTCTTAAATGTTTCAGAATTTATTTGGAGTTGCTTTGATTTATTGCATTATTATAAATGTGTATTTGACATCTAGTAAATACACAGTTCATGCTTTTAGAAAATGAAGCATGCTTTTAAAATCATACTCAGAACAATGGGTGCATAACAGTTACTATGTTTTCTTATTGGAAGAGAAATTAAAAAAATCATAATTATTCACCTATATTAATTCTACATAAACCCACTCTTGTGAGAAGAGTGCTGACACAGCTGTCGCTATAGCTTTGTGAAATCACCCAGTCTCTTTAATGTAACACCTTGTTCCTATTCCCACTTTAAAAACTGAACTGCCAGTAATGACACTCATATTCTCCTCTTCTTCATCATCCTCCCAGCTGCTCATAACCTAACTTTTTCTCCTCTAGCTCTCCTTGCCCTTCCTTTTCTCTTCACTGTTCACCTCATCTGCATTGGTGTCATATGATCTTTCCGAATGTCAAGTAAATGCAGACTGCAGTCAGCACTACCAAATTGCTTTCCTGCCAAAAAAGTCTCTTTTCATGTGCCATGACCCATCATCTCACAGTTAGCTGCAAGTCATTCTGATTCCCAAATTTACAATGTATTTTCTATTTAATGAGCTATTAAACTTTATGCACTTTTAAACTTCATCTTTTCTGACTAACTGCATTCCTCCTGATAATTATAGCTTTAGAAAGAAACAATTAATTTGAAACCAATTCTGCAACAGTAGTGACATTATTTAGATAGCATTCCTCCACATCCATGCTCTAAGGATTATGTCATTATAATTATGTTTGGAAACTCCTTGAGACCATTATATCAGTCCAATAGTAGCCATGTTGTAATCAATAATATAGACAAAGACTACTGCATATGCTATTTTAATAAAACACAAAATAAAAATAGATACATGGATGGATGAATAGTTAATTTTTTCTTTGACTAAATAAAACCCCAATCAGTTTGTGCTCTTTCTCCACCCCAGGAGAATGCTTTGAGTAAACTTAAGCACAAACTCAAATGTTATTCCATATGTATTGCATGGATGTGGACATTTTGGAATTGCTGTTATTCTCATGTATTCTTTTGATAATGTTAATATTAAATTTGTTAGAATAATTCTTCACATTAAGTGGTTGTCTAATAAAAAGTTGTCAAAAATTGCAGATGACTCACGATGAGTGAGTTCAACCTTTGTTGCTCACAGGTTCCATTACATCCATGTATTTATTAAACCCAATAATAACTACTAGTTCAGGCTATATAATGCTGGTTTTGTCATTGTGGTTAATTATATCTAGTTAATGGATACAAACAAAATGTCTGTGCATTCTGCCAATAGCTTAGCTTGTAGTATATCTCAATAACCTTTCCATGAACTCTAATATTTTAATTTTTCCTCTGCTACTTAGAGTTCTGCTCTAGAAAAATATGGAAATGATTGACAGCAGGAAACTTTATTCATGACCCTGCCATGGCAGTAGGTAGAAATGTACATTTTAGAAAACCTTCATTGTTCAGGTTTGAACCTAATGTTCAAGCTGTGGTAAAAGTAAGTCTCTAACAGACTTCCTTCATTTGTTGCATATCAGAACTTGTGCCTGGTTCTCACAGTTACTTTGTGGGAATAATATTGCAAATGTTCCTGGGGGAAAATTTCCTTTCACCTTTGTAGCTGAGGGTTGTGATGTTTATCCTGTGCTCTGCTGGATACTGTAAGTTAACAACTTACCTGTGCCTTATGCACCTCTGCACCCCCTTTGGAGTAAATAGCTGAGTATACAGATAAGTAGTTAAGCAGATAGCTTTCCTTCTCCCCTCATTTCTCTCGAAGCTGGAACTTTTTTTCAGCACTGCTTCAGTTCAGCTGCAATCCTTTCTGGTTTATTGGCATAGTACACATGACAGGCCTAATTCTGTCAGCTGAAATAAAATATTTCTCACTAGTGAATGATTAAGGTGATTCAAAGCCAGATTTTTAAAGCAAAACTTTTTTGATTCCCACAGAATTCCTACCTGTTAAACAAAGGTAAAAGAAAAGTCTGTGTATACCCAATCCTACCTAAACTTTACTATTTTATTGGAAAAATTAAGAAGCTATGATTTAATTCTGTGCCCACAGCTATTCTGAGTTGCATACTTCAGTCTCTCTGTGTCTTTCCTCGAGCAATCGTTGGTAATTCACGGCTTCCTTCCTGGGAGACAGTTTGTAGCTGTCTGGTTTTTTTGATTTCCATATGTATTCTGGTCTTGACCAGAAGATCTGTATGACTTTTATCTAGCACCTGGAAAAAACATCTTTCCAATTACTGGCCAAGCTGTAGTGACTTGCAGTTACTGCCTCTCCACAGATATATTTCTTCTTCTTTTTATTTACAGCCAGTACTCCCACTTGTGTATACAATACATTTACAACCCCAAAAGTTCAACAATCCTAAAAAGGTTATGAACTTATTGTATATGAATAACTGTGTGACAGTCAGAAAATTAGTGTATATCACTCTATCAACAGAAACTGTGAGATAAATGTGCATAATTTTGCTGTATATACAATGTATATACAATGTATGTGTAATACATTCCTGGTTCAGCAGTGGGCTGTGGAGTTCAGATCACAATAATGACACATTAGATTTAAAGGTACATCTTTCTCTGTTTTACCACTTTTGGGGTGGTTGTTTGTTGGCTAATTAACATTTTCTCAGTTGGCCTTTGCCAAAGCATGAGTCAGGCCTACCATAATGGTTGCAGATATTAGAGTAGGGGTAGTTTCGGAGGTGGAGGGGGTTTTGGAGCTCTGTGCATAGCGATATGTTAGCTCCCACAATGTGATTGTTTCTAGTAGAAGTTATTGTTTGAAAATCCTTGTTCTTTACAGTCACCTGTGTCAGGAGACACCCTCGTGTCAGGAGAATTCTTGAAATTAATTCATAGTCCATGAATTGGAAGAAGTCTGCGGTTGTAGCCCACTGGAAAAGGAAATAGCATAACAGACAAACGATTTCTCTGCTTTGTTTTTATTAGCTGTTGCCGAGGTTCTCCTGGTGTGACTATGGTCTTGATAAAGACATGTAGTTTTTACCCAGTAGCTCTTTTGTGTGAAGGACAACAGACATTTTTCTGTTAAGGAACTTCACTAATGGCCGGAGTCAGAGAACAAATGGGACTAGATGCTAACAGAAGAAGGAAATGAGGAAAAAATACTGTTTCGTACTTTGATGAATGCTCTGTCATGTTCTTTCTGTTGGTTGGTGGTAGCCAACCTTTCATGTAACACTGTTACAGGAGAACTTATATAATGCTAATTCATGCAGTTGTTGAGCAGTTGTTCCTGTTTTGGAGGAAAGAAACTGTACATGGCCTCTGTCTTCTGTTCTGTTTTTATTTTGTGCTCTTTTCACATTTGTGGAAAACATTTCATTAGTGTTTCCCAGAAATGTATAACCATACATACACTGGAGAAAGGCATGAGGCCTTTTCATTCTTAACCATTGTAAATACTTTTTAGCACTGAAGAAGACAAAAACATAATTGGGGAAGAGGAGAATGATGAAGAGATTGTGCATGTCTTTCTTTTTTTTAATGTAATCAATCTTTAACTTAGGCTTCTGTCCAATAAACACTTTATTTGAAAAATGAAACTGAATCTATTGTTTCATTAGGGCTTTTGGGGATTTCCCCCCCCTTTTTTAAAATTGTGATTGATGAAATAATGTCTTTGACAAGTAACTATATAGTAACAATTAAGAACTTCTCTGTACTTAGAAATACATTCTTCTACAAAAATTGGTTAAGTTAAATGTGACTCACCCTAGTAAATAGTAATGCCAATTATTGTAATACTGGTGTAATAGGAAAGCACAACTCCTTGCTTTTCTTTTTACCAGCATAATAATTTATGGTAGCAATTTCCTCAAGTGTTTTAATTTACCAGTTAAATTTCCAATGAACTTGTCATGATTCCTGAACTAAATCTACTTTTTTCCCTTTCTTTGCCATCTGAGGGTACTTCCACCTATCTCTGAATGCTTTCATGACCATATCCCTTTATCTCTCTTTGAGCATAGCCATCATTTTGCCATTCTGTAGTACACACTGACCTTCAACACCAGGCTTCTTTGGCAGATTAACTGATCTGCAACCAGGATTGTATAAAACAGACAGAAAAAAATTAAATCCAAAGTTATTTTTGATACTAAGGCTCAAATATAGCAAAATAAAAAATGGATTTTAAAACAAGGGCTGTCCTTTCTATCTTACTTTTCAGTTCATCTCTTCCATTTGGTAGCTGAGGTTGTTTGGCTTCAGCAGTTACTGAAAGATCTGTGTAATACAGTAGTGTTTTCAGGAAAAGTTAAAGGGCTTGAGCAACAGACACCAGAAACAGGACAGAGATGCAGCTAATTTTGCAACTGCTAACAGCCCTGTCATTGATTTTGATTTTTAAAATAGCATCATATCCCTTAACGGTTAACTCCATGTGTTCAGTTTCTCTGCTAGCCGTCAATACTGTAAAGCTTTCAGGCTGAGCACCGCATCCCTCCTTTTTAATTTCAGTCTTGTAGGTGATGAAGCAAGTTTAAAACCTGCTCAGATGACCTAGATCTGTCAGAGAAAAGAGAGTCAAGCCCTTCACATACCTATTGCAGATACTCTGAAATTCACTCTATGAATCTCATGTAATAAAAGCTCTTTGGGTGGCTGATTTTGATTGAAAAGGTGAAGATGGAACCACCTTTCAGCATTTTCAGTGCTAGTAAAACTTGTAGTTGGAATTTACCTTTTTACTGATATTAGCAAGTACGGAAGCTGGAGGACAGGTACAATTCTGTTTTACCACCATCTTGTGTTACCCGATTAGCCTGAATATCTTTTTCCCAGCAATTAAATTTTATGATTTGGAATGATACGGCTAGATGTAACTGTAGTCTTGTATGTCTCATAATATTATGTTTCTTTGCCTGTTCAAAAGTATGGTAGTAATTTTACTTTTTGAAGTTATTCTTTTTAATCTTGAAACCTCTGCTCAAAAATGTATTAAATCCCCTGGTATTTGGAGAAGAGTAATAATGGTGCATCATCAAATAAAATTCCTGAACCAGCATACAGAATCTGAAAAGAACACCTTTTTAGACATCTCCCTTTTTTTCTACCCCCCCCCCCCCCCAAAACCAACAAACCCAACCCTCCCAGAAAGCACAAGCTATGCAAGATCAAAGGCAAATACACCTTTTTTTGATTCATTTTGTTGTTAGATAATGAACCTTTGCAAAGCTGCATTCAAAATTACAATGTCCTATTTTAATGATAATAGAAACTCCTTCTTCAGAGAGTTCAGAGATGTGCAAAAGGTAAAACACTTGTGTGTCACCTTGTTGCTGCTTTGTGAAGTCTAAAGAAGAATCCATTGCTGCTTGGTTTTCACTGTTTTGTTGTTGGAAATTTAGTCATAGCCTACCAAAAAGGACAGTGGAGGCAGGATTCAGCATGAGATTGACACCTGAAATAGGTGTTCAGTTGTAACTATCTCCATGTGAGGCAGTTGCTTTAGCTTCGTAGTCAAGGGAGATCCAGGGTAGGGTTCGGGTGCATAACATAGTTTAAACACTCTAGAGTATCTTGTCTGGCTTCCAAGTGCTACTTCAGATGGGTGAAGAATCTGACCTGAATCAGATGTAAGATGCCTTGCATCGTATCTGCCAGTCCCTTGGGGATCTTAGATGGTTCTGGATTGTTATGTTCAGGCACCTGAATCCTCTTTCTTATCAATAGATGTGCAGAGTGATTCTGCTTGCTCTAAAACAGATACCTGCTTTGGGTCAGCTGAATTGTACTTCAAGTCACAGAAAGTTGGTCAAGTTGAATAACTTGCCTTAAAGGTGTGTTTTAGCTATCTGTAGTGAGTATTTTAATGTGTCAAAATTTCAAAGATACTTTGATGGGCGTTATAGCACTGTATCAGATCTGTGACATGTCAGACATCATGTTTAGTCAACTGAACAGAGTACTTAGATTTCAATGCCTACATTTAAGTGTCTTATTCTAGAACATATTGGTACCTATGTTACTGATTAACAGGAAGAATAATAGCATCATATACAACACTTATGAAATGAATTAACCTTGGAGGCCTTTTCTGCTAAACCTTTTGTTTTCATCTTTTTCTTTGTCATTTAGTGATGTAGTCTAGTGCAAAATCCTAACGTGAAAAAATACCTCAGTTCCCCATTGAAAGGCTGGATCTTCAGCTCAGAACTGAAAAAATCTCACAAGTCATGAGCCTCTTAGTCAAACTGGGTAAGCTAGATTTAATGTTTCTGATAATTCTGAGAGAAATAAATATCAGAGAATAACTAAAAAGTAGGACTGGAAAGGGAGATTCTAGCTTTCCTTCTAAATCATAAAGAGCATGACATTAATTAGATTTTATTTCTCAGGTCAACTTTTGTTGCTGAGAGCAGCATCGAGAAGGGTAGTTAACTTCAGAACATGCATTTATTGGACTATGTTGTAATAAGGGGCAACGAAAGTTTCCACATGAATGAATAAGCATATACTGAATGCGTGTAGAAATCTATTTACAGTGTTTCAGAGCAATAAAACAAATGAGCATTCATGAAAGAGGCATATTCTGTATTAATTATTTTGTGACAGTGGCACTTAGCATAGCTAGTCAGGAGTGAGGTGCTGAACAAGTATAAAGCAAAAGTTTTTTTCTGTCCTTTACTTTCATTCACTTGCAAGACTGACCCCTGCAAGAGAATCTTTCAGTCCTTATTGCAGCTGCCTGCCATTAGGTCTGCAACTGTAACTCAGAATATTGCCCTAGCTGTGGGAGGGGTCCATGTGCCTTGACCTGTGATAAGTGAGAAGTATATAATTTCTTACATCTGCTAGTGTTTTATCAAAATAAACAGTGAGAATGCTATAAAGATTTCCTTTGTGGTTTTGATGAACATGAACAACTTGACTGTGATTCGTAAGTTGCTTTAGTTTGGGCTCTTTGTAGAATATAGGTCTACTGGGATCAGTCCCCAAACTCCCATCGTGCTCATTGGAGCTGGATAGAATTAATCTACGGAACTGGAAGAAAAATGACGACAGAAAACTAAACAAAGCAATGCTCTGTTCTTTGTCTAATGGGAGTAAGTAATTAAGAATACCTGCTTTTCTACTGCTTTGGTTATGAAACTCTTTACTCCACAATTACAGAGAATTTTAAACATAGTTGTTTTGCTTGTAATTTTTGTTGTGAAGTGATTCTTAGGGTAGGCAGCAACAGCTGAAGTCACTAGGTAAACAAAATGCTTGGGCCTCAACCCTGACATCATTAGGCAGTGTACCTTCTCTCCTCATCCCATATGCCCCTCTTTTTTTCTTCCCCAGAATTCCTGGCTTCACTTCTCACTATCAGCAAAATAATTGTTGACTGTATTTTAATTTGCCAAGGGTCTTCAAAGCTCTTCACTATTCCTAGACTATGAAGAACCTGCCTTGATTCCTCCAGTATCTGTATTTGAGAAGGTCTTGTTGCAGGACACTTGTATTAGCAGAACATCAATATCTGACTAATTAGAGAATGAGTAATGCAGTTTTCTAACTTTCTAATTAATTGCAAAACACATGAATGTTAATTATGGTTGGAAAGATCCTAAGTGCCATTTTATGAAGAGTTCTTATAATTTTAATTGCAAGAAATGATGCAAATAACCAAAGACGTAACATTTGGAAAAAAGATTTCTCATGTTACTTGTAATACAGACATAAAATATTTCATGGCAGGTAGAATTGTAAGTTCCTGCAAGAATTTGAGGATTATACTTCTCTCAGTGAATAAATGTTATTCTTCTTATGTACTTACCTGCCTTCTTTTATAACCTCCCCCAAAGTAAAAAAGTTTTAAAATTTGCTTTTTAAATGCTTACACCATGAAAAAAAACCCAAACATTTTGCAATTCCTAGTACATTATTTGTGATAACTTGGATAACTGTTATTGCCGGTTTCAAAACTAGTGACCTAATCTGTCTTCAGATATTAGAGTGGATAGATACACTTAGATTGATGGGTACAGTTTAAAACCCTAGGGCCTCTCTATAACAGAAAGAATTAGCATCAGCAATCTGTACAGCTGAACTGGTGGTGAATGCTGTTTAGGTAAAAATGAGCGAAGGAGGAACTTTGTTCAGCCCTGGTTCAAAGTGACCATTACATGTAGTGGACCGGGTTTTGACCAAGCCATAGGCCTGCATATGGCGGGAATGCCCATGAGCTGTGTGGTAATGTCTCTAAAGCCAGACATCTAATGGTTAGTAACAAGGCAATACTACATCTGTTTTGGGCCTTTTTTGTTGTTTGTTTGTTCTGAGTTCATACAAATGCATATCACAAAACCCAAGTACAAACAGCTGACCAGCACTACTTGTGCAAAGTGGAACATTTCTGCTGAACCCGTTTCATTCCACTCTCTATGACCCTTAGAGGGGGTAGAAGTACTTGAAAGTTCTAACACAGTGTGCTCTAGAAGGAGCACACATGCTGTACACATGCATATATGTACTTGCTGTAAACAAACACAGACTTTGAAAAAGAACAGAAAATAAAACTGATTTATCTACTTTTTGATTATTTACATGGTGGCTTTTATAGGACCCATATTAATCAGGATACATATATACCGTGTTTGTAGTGAATATGTCAAGAATCATTCAGTTATTTCTCCATATTAAGCAGATTGCATTATTATCTTAGGTTCACTATTTGCATCACATTTGAAGCACTACCTTTGTAGCTTTTGACAGGTTTTATTTCAGTTGCTATACAGATGTATTTGTAATCAGCCCCCATTTTTGTAATGAAAAAGGAGGGAGACAACAGAACTTTGGAAAGCCCTTCTGAATTGTTTCACATTTTGTTTCCTCACAAGCCTTCCCAAATGAGTGTATTAGCATCACTTCTAGAAGAATTTTTGCTACTTTTACTTAGTTCTTCATATGGTTTCATTCTTTTTCCATAGCAGAATAGAAGAGAGCGTCAGAAGAACTCTCACTAGAATCTTGACTTTCATGCTACTTCCACTCTCAACGTAGACTAGGCAGTTTGCTTTCTGGGGAGCTCACCTGATGTTTTGTAGTGTCCAGCTGACCTGCTGGGCTGCATCAGCAGTACCGCTTAGTGCTAATGGGAATGAAACTTCAACATGAAGAGACAGCAGATTTTACCTTGGGTGATGGGTCTTTTTCAGAGCCAATAAACCCAATCTTCCTACCCCCTCCAGCCAAAGCATGTTTTGAGCAGGGGGACATTTTCAGCTGATGCATGCCCATGGTACTTTAGGTTAGGGATACAAAGTCCTTATAGCTTCCCTTGACCTCAGTTATAATATGCAGTCCTGCAGCTCCAGGTGGAAACTTTCTATAAGCACAAATTAAGATCACATGTGTAGATTTTGAGACAGCCTGCATAACTTACTGTCATTTGTTCATGTAAAAAGATTATGTGCATACAGTTCAGCCCATATGCTGAACAAACACCACTGTATTTTAATCAAGTTCCCTAGTTAAATCAAATTTAAACTACTTGTTAATGTATCTGCCCTGAGGAGTCCTGACTCAGATCTGTATGAAACCCTTCTCTACACCAAAGAAGTAGGCATTGCCAGGTCAAAATTTTGAAAAATTTCTGGAGATACAGCTTGCTACAAAGGCAGTCAGGAACTCCTGGAAGAAGGAGATGAACCTTAGTAAGGTTTGTATTCAAGTAGTCTACTCAAAGAAACTAATCCTCATCTCCAAACAATCTTCATCTAAACAATGTTTTTGCATACCTTTACTATAATGATATCTGCAGTGGGTTTTATTTACAAAGACTTCTGCAAAACATTCCTGAGAGAAAATTTGCTGATTGCAAGTAACGTGTCTGTCATGTGTTGAATTTCTTTTTTCCCCTTTCTTTCTCTTAACATTTAATTGAAATCTTTGGCTTCAAGCCAAATGTGATTTAGAACATGTTTAGGTCTTCATCACTGAGCAAGCTGTTGTAAGAACTGCATCCTCATTGCACAAGGGATGAGTTGGCATTTCTAGTTTAGATTATTTAGTTCAGTGATTGTCGATGGACCTTCACCTTTGTGCTTTAGTTAGAAAGCTTAGTTAGCCAGGAGATGCTGTCGTGTCGGCTACAAGCTTAGAATCACTGTGGAATTTGGATGCTTGGGAGAGCTGTTATAGCTTTAAGATAAAAAGATGTGGCTCTGTAGTGCAAGAATTGATACTCAGTGCATTTTTAGTTGTGGCATTCACTGTTTCAAACCCTAGTGAAACAATCTTGAAGCAATAATCAGATTAGCTAATCAAAACAGAATTTGAATCACTTGTTCCCGTCTAGACAAAGCTATCAGGACAGCTGCATGGTATTCTGAGGACCAAATCTGAGTTATCTGCAGGTGCTTTTGATTGGTCTGTAAATATGCCTAAGCTTGAGCTGCAGGCAGAAAAATTTCGGCTGATCAAACTTGCCTATTTTCCTGTAAACAGATTTTGGCTCTTGATACGTGTTGATTTTTTAAAAATTCGACAGAGGAATGACCTTGCCTATAATTACTGAAAATGCTTTATTTCCACATCATAGTTTGGAGAGCAGTTTTCAAAACTATGGAAAATAAAAGCTTGAATAGCTATGCAGTTATTGTGATGACCTGGACAATTTGTATTGGCATCTTTTAATTTTAAAGGAAAAAGTATCTCCTTTTACAAATCTTACCTCACTTAGACATTCTGTTTGATTTCATGATATTGCTTTATTGTTGATGCTTCTGTATATAGGAAAATTACCGTAGTCTGTCAGGGATATACACTGTGTGTCTCAGATCAGGTGCAGTAGAGCATTGTGGAGCCCTAGTGATCACTTACTCAAATTGGAGCACCTCATCTTGTAGGAATATTGGTAAATCAGGCTTAATTTGTTTTTTTTAGGTCTGGGCTGAAGGTACTGTTTTTCACCCTTCAGTTTGAAGGACTGAAATGTCTCCAGAAACAGTACAGAGAAGTTGGGTGTGAAACTTACTCTTTGACACGGGACCAGTTAAGTTTGGAGGAAAACATGGGAGACAGCACCCTCCATTTGGCTGCTGCTTGAGGGTAGCAGACTCTTGGAAAAAGGATTGGTATTCTGAATAAACACCGAACGCGGATGAGTACTCCGGCACAGTATGCAACTCTTGTGCTCTGAAGCTGAGTAAGTGCTTTCAGAATCTTTATGTAGTCAATTAAAGTTACCCACTTCAGTTACGGTGTGTCTTTCAAAGGGCTTATGGAGAGGCAGCATTCATGAGATGGGAGTTCTGTAGAGAAAGGTCATCCTCGTGTTGTCAAAAAGTGTTTTATAGTAAACATGAGGGGCAAGCAATTGAACCTGTGCATCTTGAAAGGAGCACTAGAGAGAGGAGCATGACAACGTTGAAAAAATATAACCAATGTTTTTTAGCTCAGAGCTCAAGACCGATTTCTAGAATAAAATAGGTCCTTAATGGTTAACTTGAAATAGTAAACAAAACATTAAGGATGCCTTTGTTTTTCTGACCTTTCCTGCTTCATACATCTCAGCATAATGTTGTTTACAATGTAAATAACTAAGTATTTTAGGAACAAGAAGCAAGATCTCAAGTTCTGGAAGGAGCTGAAAAATGAAGTGAAACTTTTGGCTGCCCTTCAAAAGCTTCAGATCCACAAAATCTTAGATCAATGAGCTTAGCTCATCTAGAGACTTCTCAAAGAACGTGTTGTATGTATGGGTCTGTGGCCTAAGCATAGATGTTTTCTGAACTGTGCCTGTGAAAAATGGATCAAATACTAGATTTCATAATCTGCTTTCTTTGATTGCCTGGAATAGAAGAATGTTCATAAAAAAATCTTTCATTTCTGTTTTCAAAATAAATTGGCTGTGATTCTAGGGTGATTATTTAAATTGAGATTTTTTGGTAATGTCCTAGAAGAAGTAATACATAGCTTTTTTTCTTTGTTTTGGATATTTTGAGGACTTCTAGATGTAACTGTCAAAAGAAAAGTAGCATGCTAATATGAATGACCAATAATAGCTAATGTTGATTAGATTTTTTTCTTGCCTGTTGAAATGCTATGGCTCACCTGCCTTGATTGTTACAGAAGGGGGAAAGAGCCCGCTTCCCTCTTGAGTGTGCTTGGGATATATATTTACAATCCAGCGTCTATTCAAAATTGTAATTTGGGGTGTGGGAGAAGTGATTTCTGAAGTGATGGATGACATTTGTGTGTGAAGCCAAACAGATGACAGAGTGCTTTTCATTGTCACATTGAGAATCGACTGAGAGTTGTTGCAAGGGCAATATGACAGAAGTAACTCTGGCACTGTAAGTGCTGGTGATGGTGTCCAAATTCATCTAGCTGCTACTTTGGATGTGTGATGCCCAGGACTAGGGTAATGGTTTGAATAGGCAGCGCCAGCAGCTGGAGGGCACAAAAGAAGGTTAAAAACAGTCGTAGGGGAGCGGAGGGAGCAAGAAAGCTCCAGTGTCTAGTACATCAGTAGTTTTTGCTTGGAAGAGTGTTTCAAAGTCAATGAAATTTATTAGTAAATAGACTGGAAAGGGGTGGCAGATGACACAGTTTCTGTTTGCAGTGCTTTTACTCCTGAACATATAAATATGTAAGACTTGTTTTGACATGTAAATGAAAATTAGTCTAAAGTCCTAGCTGGCTGTAGAATTTGCTAGGAATTGGACGTGTGGAAGCAGAGGTATGCGTGGCTGTTCCCTTCTTCCTCCCATAGACCACTCATGTCAGTGTTCAGCTGCATTGCTCGCTCCTCATGCAGAGCTGACCTTGTTCTGGCTGGCCTTGTACTTTCTCATTTCTTTGCTTGTGTCAAAGCCAGCTGGTTCTCTCTGTGGAAATTCACAACTAGGACCCTTTCAGCAGATGTCTACATGGCTTCAGCAGCTCTTTTCCTCTGCCCTTCTGTGGCATCATAAGACTTTTACCCTCACATTACAAACTGAAAGCTGGGTTACTCAACTTTCTTGAAATGTGTAGCAATTTGAAGGCTATTTATAGTTGGACTGCAGAGCATATGGAGTGTGCATAGCCAGAATATTTATGACCTCCAGATCACTGCCCTTTATTCACTCAACCTCCAGATTTATGTAAGGCATTGTAGCTTTTTATTTTTGAACAGGATCTGTCCTGGTGCATATTGCAATTATACAAGAAGTTTTTTTCCTGGAAACTGCAGGTAAGTTAGGTTGCTTTCCAGCAGCATAACTTCGCAGACGTTTTCACACCATTTATAACAAGATTATAACTGTGAGAAGGGCACTCTTTGCTCAATGTGTAAGGAAGAGTGAAGTCAGGCTTAGGAGATGGTATCACCTGCAAGATGTGATGAGAAGTCAAATAATAGCATTGTCAAGGGCGTACAGTGAATGACATCTCTATCTCTGCCAGCTTAGGTAAAAACATTTGTCAGTATGTACTTGCTACAATTCCTTATTGCAAGAGAATTTTTGCTTCTTTAGCAAAAGGCAGGCTCAATTTATGCCAAACCAGGTGCTGAGACCTCTTAGAACACCTTGCCTGTGCCAGTGAGCAAGCAGAATTTTGCATGGCTGTTCAGCCTCTAAGAAAGGCTGGGCAGCTTACCCTGTAATGTCACGGGGACAACAGTGGTCTCAGCAAAGCTTTCTGCCTTCTACAGCTCAGATTCTGTCAACTTGTGCCATTCTAAAAGACCTCAGACTTAGGTTTGAATCTTCAGGGCTCAAAACCTCCATCAAGGCCTTTCTGACTGTTCTACTTGCAGAAGTGACGAGACTTGGAATTCTTTGTACAAATACAAAGCTGGGCCCATCTTATTTAGACCTGTGTTTCATTTCAAATAAAACTTTTGTTTAAGATTTCTTAAAGTTGGCAAGAATCTTGACAAAGCTTCATGTGGCAGTCTTTCTCTGAGTACTTGCACTCTTCTGAGAGAAAAATAGCTTTGTAAATGGACAATAAACCCATCAGCATGCTGTAGTAGTGGCTCTGATTTTTTTTGATGAGCGTATGATTTTGATGGGCATTTAGAGAGTCTTATCTGGTGTTCACTAGAAGGTATCTGGGTGGAGAAATGATCTATATTAGGGCTTTTTATGAGATCTTGTTTGCCCTGTGTAGGGATACCTTCTTAAGAGTATTTTTAAAATAGAAAAATAGACAATGGGTGAAAATTGCCCAACCTAGGTAGAAGCTAGATTCCTTTTGTATAAATTGACTGAGATTCCCAATGAAAGTTAAAAGTTAAATAAAATAAAATAAATAAATAAAAAAAGGATTAACTACTACCAGAAAGTATCAACTCTACTTAATTTCCATGCTTTTGGAATTTGTCGGTATTCTGGTAGAGAACTGGATAAAAACTTTTTCCTTTATGTTTTCCTCCAAAGTCAGAAACCTGGTTTGGACTTCACCATGAGCTTTCTTGAGAGAACAGATGTGGTGACTAAGGTGGCCTTTTGATTGTGGAAGGTGCTTAGGTTCAGGTTCACTTTACGTGATCATTCTGGAACAGGAGACTCTTTGCATAAAATTGTCAAAAAGGCATTGTGGAAGGACTTCTTCATTCCCTGGTTAGTTCCCTGCCATCTGCTTGCAGTGTTGTGAGCATCTCTAGTTATTTATTCTTTCAGGTTCACAAAAAATCCTTCCAAGGTGGTGCCCTGTGAAGGTTCTGATTTTCTTCAGGCACCTGGTAGAGCATGTTCTCTTAGCTGGGGATCTCACTCAAACGCCAGGAATTGGAAATGATGTCACGACTCCTAGATATTTGTCTCATATGCTTAGCAGTGTGGGTTGTAAGGAACATATTACAACATGCTTCCAAGACTGATTAGACCAGTAAGACACACAGGTGCAACAAACTGCAAACATTAACCCAAACAAGGCAACACTGTGACCTACTGTTTCTTTACGTAACAAAACTAGAGAACAAGAACATTAATTACAAAGATGGGAGCCTCGGTGTCTGTTGGGAAGAGCCCTGAAATGTTCTTGCTCTCCAGATGAGTGTGACAGGCAAGTGGCACTTTGTAACTCATAATGTTTGGGGGGATCAAGCTTTGCAGCAGATCAGCCGTCTTCCATGCAGGACTGATCAGCTAGGGTTCAGGAAATTCTGAAGTGCCCTAGGTCGGACAGGGTGTTGACAGAGAATGAAAGAGACCCCAAAGTTCATGTGGGTAGGAAGGGAAAGGAGAAGGGAGTCAGGCTGGGTCTGGCAGGGGGGCAGGAGGCATTCTTTGCATGGTTTGTGCCTGAGCTGCAGAACTGCTTGCTGCGGGACATTGTGGACTCTAAAAGTTTACATTGCTTCAGAAATGATCAATTCCATGAAGAAAACACCACCAAATTCTTATTTAAAACAATAATGCCCTCTCTGCCTGAGGAATTAACTGAGATGCAAATTACTAGAGGTTGGGAATGTGTTCTGGGGAAATTATCACTGCATATTTACTCTGTGAAAAGCTCTGTATAAACTTCTTACAGGGCTCCTGCTGTTTCCAACTGTTAGAAACTATTTACTGGTGATGTGCTTTCAGTCTGACCCCGTACAATGGCTCTCATGAGCAGGCAGACTAGGTTTCAAGAGTGAGAAACCTGTGAAGAGTAGATTGCCCTCTGGTAAGGGGAAGGACGCTCTCGTGTCAGGTCTCTATGGATTATTAAGTAAAGTAAAAATCCTCAGAAAATATGTGAATTGTGAATGATGTATTTTCTTGACAAGAGAGGGTGGCAAAATGCCTTTAACTTTTTACCTAGTAAGGATGGCTCCTGGTATAATTACAGGTGACTTGGACCAAATTCACTTCCTGTAACATTTTAGCTCAAGATTTGACTCTGTAGGAACTGTCTCATTGGAGGACCTGTGAGCTTGTGATTTGGGAGAATTTGTTTTAAAAAAGTCTTTTGTTTCTCTGATAAAGTGTGAATGTGAGGAATGGTATGGAAGCCACACATGACTTCACCACTAACTAGGATAAAAAGTGTTGTGTCTCTTTATTGATGTTTCAGTTGATTTTCTCTAGTAATAGAAGCTAATTTTGAATTATTTTGAAAGAATCACGCCAAGCATTTCTATTTAATGATGGATTTTAAACACAATGTAAGATGCCCATTTAAACTGACAAACCCTTGCTGTTTCTTCACTGTAAATGTGATCCACAATATTTATAATTTCTTCAAGACTTCACATTGATCTATTTTTTGAGATTCCATAACTGAGATCAAAACAAACTCGCATCAGAAAGTTTCAGCAGCAATAGTGGTAGAAACGTCCCACTCTAGACAGAGGTCCCACTTGAGAAATACAAGGCAGGAACCAATTTTTTAACAGAATGTTTAGGTTAATAGAAGGTTATCAGTCTCAAAAAAGGTCTCACAACCTTACACTTAAGTTTCTGTTGTGTTCAATCAAAAGTGGATGGCACAAACTTTTCTAAATACTTGCTTTTAGTGAGTGGGGTTTAAATTTTGGGTTAAGTTCTAATCTTTTTTATTATTATTATTATTATTATTGAGAAGCTCTTACTTTTTGTGATTTGCATATAGCTAGTCTAAATACACATCTAAGATTTCATTATATCTAATAAGATTCAAAAGTAAGGCGTCTTTAAATATTTTAAATGTATGCTTGAGACTTTTATTGCTGTCTTTGGGATTTAGCCATGCAGCTCTCATCGAAATCTTCCAATGGACTTGGGAAATCAGCGCCACAGTAGTGACCAGAGCATGCTGGTGTACCTGTGTGGATTTCTTATTTATGCATACCATGACAATATTACTGGAGTGGAATGACTTTTTCCTATTTCAGTCTTCAGCTATGAGTTCCCTTCAGAGCTACTTTAGGCTCAGATTTTTCTCCAGGCTTTCACTGTTTTCAGTCATGGTTTTGGTTTGTCAAACATAAGATTACCAGTGAGGTTTGTCTATAGATGTCATCACAAGAGTGCTATTTACATGTGACATTTTGCTAATCTTTTATGAGTCATTACACTTGTTTTGACTTTCTCTCTGTATAATCATTGCAGAAGAGAAAAATACCATCGAGTGTAATGTTTGCCTCACCTCTTCTACAGCCTTTACGTGCCGCCCTTAAAAAAGGGAATGATAGAAAAGATCAGTGAACTACTGTATGAAATAATGTAGCACCGGCATTTGGAGATTGTAATTTACACAGTATAACCTTTTTATTTTACATACCCTGAAATACATTTTCACCTGATTTACAGGTTCAGTGAAGTTGTAAGGAGAGGCTGCAACGTGAAATGGGATGCAAGCTGAGAAACAGATTTGGTTGGGGATAAAAAGGGATTTTTGAAAACATTAAAATGTTCTTATTTTTTAAGACAAACATCCATGTATATTTTTTCAGGAATACACAGAATGTTCTAGTGTTACAGAAACAAAATTACTTGATTTTTACTTTGAAATGAGATTTTTCTTTTGAAGTGACCTGAATTCTAAAATGATTGAATAACATGACACCAAAACTATAAAAAATGCACTTTGGAGTCAGAAGAAATTTACAAGTTTAAACAGAATTTTTGTAGTTCTTTTTTGTTTGCTGAACAGAAAACTTTTGTTTTATTTAAATTATTTTGGCCTCTTTCTTTTATTGCCTCAGCTGCAAACTCCAATGTTTGTAGAGACCTACTGAAGGATGCTATTTGATATATTATGTGGGGCTTGGCCATTTGATCTTATTTTTTGTAAATACAGTGGGATTCTTTTTCCATATGTGTGACAATCACATGTCATTCTCTTTTGGTACTTGTTCGTAGTGATGCAGTTGCTTGGGAACTAGCTTATATACCCTGGTGTTACTTTCTAAATGAGTTCTCAGGTTCTGATTACCAGCAGTCTTTTGACATCTGCTACTTTATTCCTGGAGGAGGAGGGGTCAGAAGAGTCTCTTCCTTCCCAAAGAACTGTGCTGCATGCTGAAAAAGAGAGGTTTGCGGAAAGTTCTCTTCCTGTTTCTCTTCATTCACTCTGCAGATGGGCTTGTAATATGTAATACCTTGCAGTGCACAGTAAAGTATTTCCATCAATGTCCCATTCAACAGTTATTAAAAATAAATATATAAGTCATGGTGCTGTACCGTGTTGCACACCTATGATTACTTGTCTTACCGCCTAAATTCTTCAAAGTTTCTCATACAATAAGTAAGATGTGAATAATTCAACCCTGCTATACAGTTTTCTGTTAAAAGTACTAGTAATTCAAATAAGCCCAAATTACCAAATGATGTCACTTTGTAGAATCCAGATTTTTCTTAACATTATTTTGGATTTAAGGCAAGTTCCACAAATCTTATGATCAATAATTTTACATAGTAATGTTTTTGTCTGTGATCAAGAATAGATCCTATGGGATTCCATTAGAAACAGCACCACTGGAGAAAAATGGGTTAAAAACTGATTAAATGAGAGATTCTCAAAAAATAATTTAAGATGTGCAAAATTGATTTTGTGTAATGCATTTTCATCAGTATGTCAGACACTGCTGTGTCAAAGGCCTCATAGATGTCTAACTATGCTGTATCAACTGAATTTGAAAATACTCAGCTTCTGAGGATGTATTTCTAATCTATAAGAAATGTAATTAGGAGGTTTTTAATGAGACTGAATTTAATAAAATCTACTTTCTGATTGAGGACGTGATCAAATATCTCTAAATCACTTCCAAGCAGACACACCTTACCATGGCAGTTTGAGTCCTGTAGCTGTCTCTGTTCTACGCAGAAATAATAGAGAGACCTTTTACTTTTCTTCATGCATTGCTTCAGCCTAACTTACTCCACCTTAACATGAAATAGCATCATGTACTGAAAACCTGTTATTATTTTTGGTGAGTGGCATGCTAATTTTAAACATGGCTGTAGGCGGGAGTATTTCATATGGTGTGCATTGGCTAACCTGTATTGCATGTTCCTGTCATCTGCCTGTTTTAGCAAGCCTCTTACCTAAGATTGTTTTGAGCCCGGAAGATTTATGGCAGACTCCTACATTTCCTCGTATATCGATGTTTCCTGGCATAACCTGAGCTACCACTAATTATGGATTGCTCTTCTTGTATTCTGTTTACAGAGAAAACAATCGGGGACAATTTATAAATTATGCTTATAAAATAAGCATACAAGTTACCTAAACACTTAGAGCTTCCTGTACAATTATTTTCAAACATGCGCATGAGTGTGTTTGTGAACAGATTTAGAAAAGGCTTCCACTTGGATACTTGTATTTACTGAATGACAGAATGAGATGCCTCTGTAGAGGGCGGAAAAGCAGATATATTCCTCTGCAAATTATTCAAGCTGACAGAAGAATCACTGAAGAGACAAAACCTGTCACATCTTATATGAATTTAGACTGATATCTATGTGACCCATCTGCACCCGTATCTGTATTAAATGATTCATAATACTTATAGACATTCTGTTTTTAACTAATCTGTCTTCAAAGCTTTCTGGTTCCTTGTTCTCTAAACTTGAGAAATTCTCTGAATTTTCCTTACATAATCCTAGACATTTTGAAGAGTATAAAGCTGTTGATTACAGAGGCTGTATTCAATTGCTCCTTTTGTCTACATTCCTACCGAGGCATTGCCACCAAAACCCGAAGAAATATGTTTGTAGTTCAGTACAATAGATGAAAACTATCTGCAGACTAATGTTTTTCAATGATTGCTTCGATATTGTTGTGTCAGCATTGCTATTCTAGCATGAAAGATAATCTCATCCTTCCTGAAACTTCTGACATATTAATAAAAGCAAACCAAGGGAAAGGGAAAATGATTTACTCTTCAGAAGGCTCTATATCTTGTAAGTTCTGTTTAATTTATGGGACAGTTTACAAATAAAGATAATATGCATCTGTATAGACCAGTCAAATAGTTTTCAAGTAGTAGCCTGTACAATTTGTTTAAATACATCTACATAGAGTACTTTCTGTCACTAACGTAACCTGGTTATAGTTTCCATGGTGGGGCACAATGATTGTTAAAAATTCTTAACATCTTAAGTTGTATCTTATTATATAAGGTACGTGGTTAAGATTATTATTTTTATCTGTCCAGTTGTTTTTTCACTTTTCTCTCTCCTTAATTTTTCTGGTTTGAATGTGGATTTGCTGCATAATCTCCTGTTTCACAAGAGTGTGGAAAGCAATTAAGAATACTTTTGGAATGGTTTGGCTCACAAAAGCCTTCCCCTGAGATAATTTCAACATGCTGAAAGCAAACTCTGATTCTTGGCAGCAGAAAGAACTGAACCTTTTAAAAAGCAGGCTCCCGGTAAGCACAATTAAGTTATTCGACCAAGCGGAGGTTGAATTTAGCCTCTCAAATAAACAACTCTGCCAGCTGCATCAGTACTGCACTGGTCCCAAATTCCCACTTCTTTGATCTGGCATGGCAAATTCATGAAGAGGAAAAGGCGAGATTCTGCATTTATTTTATAGTCTGTCAGATGGAGTATAGACTGAAGCCAACCTCTGCAGTTCCCTGTAATGTCAGGGGGACTTGTGTGGAGATCATGGGGAGAATAAAACATTGGTCCCTAAACTTATTTGTATGTATTGTTACTTGGACTTTCTGCTTCTCACTAGGCCAGTCTTCTTCCTGCCTTTTGATTTCTTTTCTCCATCTTTTTCTACTTTCTTCTGTGCTGAGACTCTTACTTTAAAATCCTCTGGTGTTGTTTCTGTCCCCTTCTGCTGGATTAGCTCCTGTGACAATATTACAGGCTGTGCCTGTGTGACAACACTTCAGAGGGAGCAGTAAGCAATGAGATGGCCCCTGTCACCAAGGCATGGTTTCAGGCTGTGTGCAGACTCAGGAAGCCCAAGCTGCCGTGGTGGATACAGTTCTGCTGATGTTTGACTGCTTATTGTATGGTCAGAGGAACGGGAACCTGGGTGACGGTGTCCCTCCAGGTACCCTGCAGCACCAAAACCAGGCAGAGGAGGATGCACAGCTGCATTGAACTGTTCCATTCCAAATTGTACAGCTTCTGCTAATACCATGATTAGTCTTTGTATGATACTCATAGAAAAAGAATATCCATAAATGAAATAAGCAGTTTGTGCATTTAGTATTTCTCATAATGCTAAATTCTCACTACATAATTCTCACTGTTTAACAATGTTAAATCCTCACACAAAGTATTATATCCAAATATGCAAAAGAATTAAGCGGCACTGATGCCTGCAAGGCTGCGAAGGTGTAGGAGAGGGTTTTGGTTCTTCCGTGGCTCCTTTCCACCTCCACAAATAGCCCTCATCTTGGACAAAAACCCTCTCCATTTTAAGTTAGCTAATTTTCAGCTAAACGAGCAGAAGGAGAGATAGAAGCTAGCTAAGAAGATGGAGAAACCAAACCTTTATTCTTAAATATAAGATTAATAAGTTACTTACTTTTGTTACTTTGCAATTTGTTTCCATGCCTGTTTCGCAGCAAACGTGCTGATTTTTCTTAGGTGCTAAGTAATAGTAAAGCTAGGTCTGAGCGAGCTGTCATACAATAAAGCTTTCCACAGAGGAGGATGTGGTAGATCTAAGCTCCTGCATACTGGGACACCTTTATACATGCCTCTTTGAGAAGAACAAAAATTCAGCAGAGTATACCTCTACAAAAGTTACACAGAACTACTGTAAGAGAGTGTGTCAGTGCAGCAGGGGACAAGTTGTCAATGAGTACTTCGGAAATCCAAAAATTGTTACTATATTTTAAAGATTTATTACTATTCCGTTGCTCCAGACAGCTATCTTATTCCTCCCACAGCTTTTCCTAGTCAACGACCATAGTGCACATCCAGAGGGTAGTTCAGAGCATCCACATTAGGTGCCTCCAGCCATCCTGCAGATGATCTATACTTTATCCTCACCAGTCTTCAGAGCTAAATCTTTTTGTTAAAGGGGACTGCTGAGAATGCCTTAAATTTTGAAGAGGATTTTCTGTGTCACCTTTGTGCCACTCTAAAATAGTGACCACATCTCTATGAGAGAATGCCCCTCATTTCATTCGTCTTTTGCGTGTGTAAGAGGAAACCTGAACCCGCCAAACTTCTGCAGAGCAACACCAAACAACGTAACTGTGAATTGAGTCTTTTTCTATAATTCTATTTAAGAATCAGTCTAAAGAAACCTTGTATTTTTTTGAGCTTTGTGGTAAATTGCATGCAGAAAATGGAAGTTATGGTGGCAGGTTCATATTTCAGATCTTTCTTGTTAGAACTTGTTATTCTAAAGAGGCCCCCTTTTTTTTCCACTTGCTACATAGATAAGGAAATGTAAGGATAAAAATCCTGGATTTTTTTTTTCTAAATTATGTCGAAAGCTGAAGTTTGCCACATATAGAAATCTTTAAGTTTTATTTTGAGTATCCAATGAATGTTTTATGCAGGATGGAATAGAGTAGCAGGCCATCTTACTCTGATGGGACATGGAAATTCATATTTAGTGGCCTTGACTGGCCAGAGCTACTGGTATTTCCATTTGATTTCTGCAGCCCATACAAAGAAGCTGACCTCATCCCCTGTTCATCTTCACAGCAGTGTGTTTCTTGTGCTCTGAATTGCTGAAATGACCGTTACAGGGATGCTTCAAGGGCATGTTGTAGAACTGGGAAGAGAAATCTGATCCTTTTTCACTAAGGACAAGGATTAAGTGAGAGTTTCAGAGAAGGGAGAACCAAGGCAGAAGATCCTTCAGATCCTAAGATGAGGTTAATGAACCTCACCAGCAAATTCAGAAGGACTTAGCAAAATATTATGAATAATCACTCCATCATAGGGGACCTCTCAATGGGAGCATGAGAGCAATCCTGTGTACTTGATCTCAAGCATCGACAGCTCACATCTGCTTACCACCTGTCCAGGAATGGGAGAGGATCTCACATTTAAACAGTGTACAGTCATGAGGGAAATGCAAAAAGATGAGTTTTGAACTGTATTTCTAGAAATCATATGGCCCACATAAAAGTACTGTAAATTGGATTATGTATGTACTTAAGTATTTTGTGTCCAAACATCGTTTTATTCCATGTATTTGTCATGGGGATAAATATTACACAGAGAAAAATGTCTGAGGTCTATTGGCTTAGACACAAGGATGCAAAGGTAACAGAGCAAATATGCTGTAATGTTGAGTTGAATATTAAAATGTTTACCTGGTTTAATTTATTTCTAGATTGTGATTATGATGGTGACTGTGGCCTAATGTCTTTTAAAAAGTCAGAATGCTCCAGATAGTAAGAAGAGGATTTGCAGTTTCCAGAATGAGTAAAAAAAAAAGTTTTTGAATTAGTGAAGATTGCCATAAAGCTTACTTTAGTTTATGTAGAAAGAGTTTCTTAATTGCTCATATGTAAGATATATAGTGGGACATACAATTCTAACATGTGTACCAATAATTCTTTAAAAATTTTGGTTGCTAATAAATGTCATAATAAGGAAACCCAAGATGATTAATGAAGTCAAATTTGTAGTGACTAATCTTTATGAATACAACAAAAAAATGAAAGAGTAGTTTTGATCTAATCTTGGAACAGAACAGATGTGCACCTTGGTAGTGCAAATGTTCATGTGTGTTCTTCCCCTTGTAGTTGAGAAAATAACTAAAAGAGTCATTTGAAAAGGACATCAGTTTCTTTGAGGTTGGTGAATCCTTGACCTGTGGAATATCCAGATATTTTTGAGGGTTATCATTACTGTGCAGCTGAATTATCTGCATGAGTGTTTTCAAAATAGCAACAAAACTTCATTAGGAATATTTGGCAATGCATAAAATGCCAAAATGGAAGTATTTGAACACTGACAGTGTATCCTTATTTGCCTTTATTAATGCTAATTTTAACATGGATAGACATCACTCTACTTTCAAACTAATGGAAGTTACTTGCTTCTAGTTGATTAACCATCTTCTATGTTGAAAGAGATTAGAGATAGGTTATCACTTAGTCTTAGGACAATAAGATCACAGGGTAATTCAGGGAAGGGGGCCTCAGAAGTCCACTCCTGTGAAAAGCAGGGTTAGGTCTGAAGTCAGAGTTGTGCAGAGCTTTATCTAGTCTTGTCTTGAAAACATCCAGGAGATAAAACCTCTCTGGACAATCTGGTCCACTGCCTGACTGCGCTCAGGGTGATTTTGTTTTTTCCTTAAATCCACTCTGAACCTCTCATTTCAGGTTATGCCTGTTGTCTCTTGTCCTTGTGCCATGAAGAGCTTGGCTCCATCTTCTTGTTAATCACCCTGTAGGGACTGGCAGGCTGCTGTTTGGTACCCCCAAAGCTTTTCTAGGCTAAGCAAGCCCTGGTCCCTCAGCTTCTTCTTGTAGGACAAGTACTCCAGTTCTGACCACTGTGGGGTCCCTCTGCTGAGCTCCCTCCAGTTTGTCCAGGTTATTCGTGTATTGGAAACAGATAGATGAGGTCTAGTGAGTGCTGAGTGGAGGATTAAGGGAGAATGATCTTTTCCCTTGATCTGCGGGCTGTGCCCCTGCTAATACAGCCCAGGAGGCTGCTGGCTCTCCCTCCTGCCCGGGCACAGGGCTGGTTCATGCTCAGTTACCCACCAGCTCTGCTCCTGCAGAGCTGCTCCCAGCCTGTCCCTCCCCGTCCTGGGCTGCAGCAGGGGAGCCTCCTTCCCTGAGGTAGCACTTGGCTTTTCTCCTTGCTGCGTTTCCCAAAGCTCTTCATGGCCCATTTCTCCGCTCCCTCTGGTCTCTCTGAAAGGCAGCTTTGCCCTCGAGCATATCGGCTGGCCTGGCCCCTCACCGTTAGGTGTCACGTGCAAACTAGATGAGCGTGCACTCGCTGTTTCCTCCAGGGCACTAATAAAAATATTAAGCAGGATAGGTCCCAGGCTACACCCCTGTAGTAATCCATTTCTTACTGGCCAGGATCCTGGAGTCCACGATTGCATGGTCACCTCAGCCACTGCTGCCACCTGCTATCACGTCCCCAGGCAGCTCTGCCTTGTCGGTGAACAGCGGATGCTGGAGAGCATCACCCTACTTGGCCCATCCAGTACCTGTACCAAGTTCTCCCTGGCACCTTCAGAAATCATGACTGCTTGTGTCTTGCCGTGATGTCCTCTCAGCAGATGCTAGGGAATCTTGAAAGCTGTATAATGAAAATCTTCCACCACTTCTTTTAATCTACTAAAACAGTTTCAGAATTTCATTTGTCAGATTTTAGACAAGAAAATATTAAGGCATGCCCATTCAAGGAAATTTTCTTTATAAATCTGTAATAAATGTCCACAGATATGGTGATATGAATGTTCTGTTCAATATTTGCTTTTGTGTGCTAGGCAGTGATTGGCTCCTTGTGATTTTTGTCTTAAGATTTATGAAGGTGGGAATGACGGAAAGCTACTTTTCATGACTGAATGCTACTTCTAGTGCTTCTACAATATGCAAGAAGTTTTTTAGGATATGATTATAACAGTTATGATAGTCTGATGTTGTGTGCACTGAAGTTTATGTCATAAGATGTTCATTTAAGTGCAAGTAATAGCAAAGAATCAATGACAAATCATTTGTCTGTAAATGTAACTTTTCTCTGAAAATGAAAAATAGAAAGGAATTCTATTCAGTGGTGTAGATTAGCTTTGAGGCCTGGCCTTAGATTTTGATTTTGTTGAATGAAATTATGTTAGCCAATAATCATTACTTACAAGTTGAAACTAGAGGCCTGGGTATGGGTTGTTGGTGTGAGGAGCAGAGTGCAGGTGGGCTGAGCAGAGCAGGTATGCTGCTTCAGGAATCCTGTGCCAGCAAGTATTCTGTCTTCAGATCCTGATGCTCTCAATTCTTGAAACCTTGGGGAACAGAATATGTCAATTCCTGCCTCAAATTCAGCAGTGAAACTAATGTTTTCCTTATGTAAACAGACTTGAATAAATTACAGATACCAGCCAAATATTGATTCTTTTAAGTCTGAGTTTCAAATTAATTTTAGTTGTCCCTGTAAAGAGCTTTATGAAAAGATTTAAAAACCGAAATGTATTAGAGCAACTAACATCGAAAATAATAAATTGAAGCTCATGATAATGTAATTGTATATTTGAGGGCAGCAAAATATACATTGGAGAGAAACTACATGATGTCAATGGCATTTCTGTTCAGAATCTCTTAAAACATAATATTATCCATAATTTTTTATTCATAAGAGGTTGTCAGGTTGTCACCATATTCCCTTGTCATTCTAAACAATTGTTGGATTCATTGCAGTTGCTAATTTGCCATTTTTTAATAGGAAGTTGTTACTGCTGGCTAATAAATGTTTCATGTTTGGAAATTTGCTTCTTTTGCTGATCTTTTCATTAAGTGAAGTGGCTACTTAAAGGAGGTTCTGAAGAACATCAGTTTTTCACAGGGTGATAGTTACATTATTAATCTTGTTAAGTTAGATAATTAAGGGTTTTGAGTGTGAAGAAGGCAAGCATTTAAGTAGTTTTCAGGGTTCTTGGATGAATATGTATCTTGCAGAAAAGCAACAGCCCCAGTGAAAGTCTGAAGAAGGCTTCTAGACCATCATGTCTTATGAAAGCAATTTACTTGATTTTATAAGAACCTATTTCATACAGTAGTGTTGTTGTAGAATCTCTTGTTCCACTATAAGCAGAACTTCGTAGCTTGCCACTAGTGGCTCTCTGAGTTGGTAGGGTGCATGTTTAATGTTTTCTTTTTCCTGAGTATAAGGGTGTTTCAGCTTTTGGGCCAAGCTAGTTCTTTCTGAGAGAGAAAAATTCAAGAGGCCAAGCTGATGACAAGCCACACTTGTACATGACACTACTTTATGTGCTAAATTGTTCGTACAGCTTCAGTATTGACTTAATTTACCCTTCACAAATATGCACTCTCTGTTAATACGTTGTTTACAATGTACTAATGTTTCCCAAAAGCCCACTGAAGTAGAGCAAATTGGCCCATTTCATTAGAACAGGATTCTAACTTTGAATAATTTTATTTCATGTCAAATAGCTTTTCAGCTCTGCATCATCAATGTAACCAGTATTTATTGTTTTGTAGAACAAGTTGTTGCTGTTTCCCATTTGTCATCTTTCTGCCTTGCTGACTCACTGTAGCCTTTATTCTGCGGTGTCAAACCATTCACACTCTCCTAAAGGGATTGCAGCCAAATGTAACAATTTACCTTTATGTTCAGTTTCCGGTCTTTTTAGGTATCTTGGGTAAGTGGAATCATGCAAAAGAGGTGGCTTCAGGATGCCACCTGAATACAACTTCTGTCTTTATGCAGAGAGGAGTAAGCACTTTTTTCATATTTACTCTGTTCAAGGGAGAAGAAAATTGTTTCATGTATTTTTACATGGCATACAGGAGCTGTGGGCACGCTGTTGCCCCAGGTGTATGGCCAACACACTCGTAACAGGCAGTACTGTGCTTTGCAATGACTTCCAGTCTGGTTCTGTGTCTTTGCTTCCTTAGGTGATTGTTTATGGCATCATTTTAATATCTTTTGGAGGGGGTACAGACTCATCAGATCTATGTGGAGCAATTCATATGCTTAAAGCTAAGAACTTGTTTAAAGGAAATGAAGAATTATGACTTTGTTCAGGTGATGGGCTGATGTGTTCAGGCAGCTTGAGGAGACGTTTTATGCTAGCCCCGCGCTCTCTGTGCGTGTCCGATGGTACGGTGGGAAAATACGTGATGGAGATTCTACGTGTAATGAATATATTTCACCACTAGATGGTGTTGTTATATGATATTAGGTATTTGCTTTGTGCGAGGGCGTGCTGAAGGGAAGAGGATCTTTAATGCTGTTAGTCACGTGGGAAGGTGCCAATGGCTGCTTCTGAGCAAAGTGCAGATGGCCCCAGGAATAAGACTAAGCAGGTAATTAAACCATAAATTAGGATTTTTTTTCCTGTAACTTGTAGGCTTGTTTGAATAATGCAAGTCTTTGCAAGTGAGTAACCTCAGTGTGTATGCTGACAAAACACTGGAAAGTGGGGAATGTCTTCAATTGCTATCACTGTTTTCCACGATATTTTACGTGTTGTCACCCACTAAGGATTTGATTTTCATTAAACACACATCTGCTTGGCAAAGAATATTTTTTCAGGAAAGGTATGAGAAGGGAAGATACGTGTATAAGCAGGAACATGAGAAGATACCACTTTTAACCTGTACAAGGCAGTGATACTCATGTGCTACTCATCTGCCACTGAATTATAAATCCAGGGGGGAGGAATGCGTGACATCCCACCATTTGGTAATGCCATTATTATGCATCCCATTTCTTAAAGAAAAAGATAACAAGAATTACCAGCTGTGAATTGTTTGGGTTCTTAGGATGCTTTGTTCTGCAAAGTACCAAGAAAGTCTGCATGAACTGTTTTATCTCACTGTTGTGTGAAAGGCATTATTCACTTAGCTTGCGATAGGGAAGCACTTCTGAACACAGCAAAACAGACTGCTGCCTTCATTTGAAAAACTCTACACAAAAAATGGAGAAACATTCTGTAGTTTTTTTATAATGACTTTGACACTGCCTTACAGCTTTGTTTTCTTAAAAATATTGAGAGAAAGCATTTTATATTTCAGCTGGTTTGGAGTTTAAATTGCTTTTTCACATCAGGCTTTGTTTGAAAATCTGCTGATTTCCTGCTTGAGTCACAGGCAGATGTATGGCAGGATCTCAGCGCTGTGACTGACGTTTGCGCTGCTCCCATGTTGCTGCTGGGGCAGTGGTACCCTGCTGCAGTCATAGACCAGCCTCTGTTTTCCTGGGAGCTATACGAATCCACAACAAAATAAGGTACCTGCTCCAGAGTTCATATTAGTTCATGTATTTAGAAACAGCTCTCAGTACAGAAAGGTGGCGGTCAACTAATATTTTTCATTTTCATTGCTGAGCCCTCCCAGAGTCCTCCCCAGCCACCAGCAGTTCATGCTGATTTTAGGGGAGACACGTGTACAGAACTCAGTGTCATAAGGGGAAGGGAGCTTTTGATCCTTGTTTCTCAGTAATGCTCTTGTTTTTTTATTAGACTTGTAAACTTGGCATGTTTACAATCTATGCAAAACTAAAGCCTGGCTTTTCAGCGTGCCTCCCTGGGTGGATGGCTGTGGGCTTGGGAGCAGCTGTTAGCTGCGTACGTTGATCTCCTTCTTCTTCTGGCATGTGGTGCTGCCTTGAAGGTGCCATCCTGTCTGCAGTAAGCATCTGCCAGCGGGTCAGGCGGGCACACCCCTGGTGCTTGTCCATGTCGCGCCATCCAGCCAGGATGCTCCAAGAGACGCAATCACCTCATGTGTTACAAGTGAGGTAAAAGATGATTTAAAGGACTGGGTTCCCAGCGGGTATAAACCACTGTAGTTCTTATCCCAGTGGAAGACCTGGCAGAGGAAATTTGGTATCAAGGTCAGCATAATTGCTAGGCTAAGCTGACCTGCAGATAGCAAAGTCTGAAACAGAAATGCTGCATCATGCAACGTTGCCACACAACCTGTAACAGAAATATATTTCATATAAAAAGTCATCAAGAATATTTTAAAAGCACAGGAAAGCTACCAGCATTGTAAAATATCATCATACTCATTTCCTGCATCAGTTCCTTCTTGCATTTTCTTCCTTGTATAATTTTCCATCGACTGGATAGTGCTGCTTCTTTTTCCCTGGATTTCATTCTGCTTCATGTTTCAGTTAATTTCATGATACTGTATATAAACATTTGAGAGCAAAAATAAAATCTACCTTTCTTTCGGTGTTTTACCAACTTTTGAGATAGCTAGTGTGTGTTTTCTTTAACAGTTTTCTGGTGTGAACCCTTGGAAACTGGTGAAGCAGTTTTGTTTTCAGTGGGGGAATCCAGTATTTGAGATTTTCTTCTACTGTTAATATCAGAGGTAGATTGTAGCTGGGGAGGAATGCCTGATCAAAGTCTTTAGCTATTTATGGCTATGTATCTGTTCTTTAAATGAGTGATTTTTGGATTGACATTTCTTTTAACTTTGTGTCTCTGATAAGAAACAGGAATAGGTAAATTTTAACCAAAATAACAACTAATATAATGAGTGATTGCACTTGTGTTTAATATAATGGTGCAATTCAGTTCTACAGAAAGACTTTCAGGAAAAAATATTGAAAGTATATTGCAAAAACCCCTGAACAAAACAAAACCCACCCAGAAAGATTTTTTTAATCCTTTTCCCCTTCTAAACTAGGTTAGATAAACATAGTTGTACATGGTAAACATGAAACTTACGAAACTGCGACCTAAGAACATTCAACACAGGATTTCTTAATCTGCAGGAAAATGCATAGCTTTTAAACAATACTAAACTAGACAATAGTTGAAGTAATATGTCATCAGTATTATTTTAAAGGGATATATCCCAGGCATATGCAGTCCTGGTAATTATGAATCAGGTCTTCAGTGACCTTTAACATAGGCATTAAGACAAAATCCAGCAATCTCAGTGACTTGCTGGCTACCCTTATTAATTAAGGCTGGAGAGCACACTTTAACTGAAGAAAAGGAAAGCGTAATTTCCTTATTTTCCAAGATTTGGTGGCAAATGCTGGAGAAAATTATCAAGAAGGACAGCAATTGTTACAAAGGGTATTATTTGTTGAAGAGAAAACTCACTTGCAGCCAGTCTGTCTTACAGAAACAGTTGTGACCCTCTTGCACAGATTTCTTAGGGATGCTCAATATTGGATTTCTGTTTTACCATGCTCTGATGATAATGCTAAGCTGTGCATATCCAAAATATAAATTAAACCTGTTAGTAATCGTACTATAGCAATAGTCTAAAAATCTTAAATCATCAGATTGACTGGTGGAAGGACCTCAGGTATTGCCTCTGACTTCTAGTTTGATTCAAACCTTCCGTTTGCTGTTAGTATTTCATAGCTCTTTTGCTCAACCTGCCAAAAAGGAAGTTGTATTTTCCTCTGGTGTGTGTGCACTTAAAGTGTACCATGTATTCCCTCTGCAAGTTTAGCTACTGTGTTATTATAGTGATAATATCAACAGCTTTGATTTATATTCCTTTAGCAATACTACCTAACTTCTTGTTTGCTTTCTTTACTACAACTGGATACTTGGCCAAAGGCTTTAAAGGGTTTTTCTTTAATAACTTCCAATCTCTTTTTATGCTGTAGAATCTTTCTTTTGGTTGATAGTCTGTCAGTTTGGTTCTTTGTTCCAGGGCTTGTCAGTCTACATTCATCTGCATTTGCTTTTGGCAAGACCAGGGTCTTAAATGATAGAAATCTTTTCCTCTTCAATTCTTGTTTCTGTATGATGTGTTGTGGCTCCTCATCTAATAACACTTACAGACTTTGAAATCTTTCCCTTCAACACTGTTGTTCAGGTCTTTTAACAGGAGAAAAAGACAAAACGGTAAAAGAGAGGTGAAAATAAGGCATTCAATGACACATCTCTGGCTTTTGTATCATCTTTTTTCTGTATTCTTGTTGGCTTGTTTATGTTCAAAATTTGACCAAAATTCTAAAATTGATACAACCTTCTGGAAAAAAACATGCACTTTGTCCACTAGATTATCCATGTCTTTTGTTGTAAAAGGCACATCTCAGTCAGGTGTATTTTTTTGGTCATAGCTCAACATAACATGTAAGTCCCTTCCTCACTGACTAAAATGCTGGAAAGCATTTAACAGTTCTGTGGAGTGAATGGACTGGTTAAAAAGCTGAACAATTGCCTGGAGGTATTCCGGTGCCTCATTTGAAGCCTGTTTAGTTTCCTGGCAGAGACATGCTGTGGCTGCTGCAGGCGTGGGGCACTGGACTCTCCGGTCCTTGCAAAATACTCGCAAGAACAGCGCTGGCGTCCCTGTGCGGTGCCCTGCCGCCCTCCTGCTTGTGGGGACACCTGGCCGATGCTGGGTAAGAGGTTTTCAGCTTCATCAGCCTTGGCACCATTCCTCATCATGCAAAGTCTCTTCTGCCAAATGATGGGATTTTGGGGGTAATATAGCAGGGTGGGAGGCAGAAGCTAATCGGGTAGGGAGCTCAACACCTCTGATTTTCTGGGGAGGTATCAATGCTTGCTTGGGTTCTCTAATGCTTATTTTGTGGATGCAGCTCTTACTGCCAGAGCCATCCTAAACAGAAGTACAAAACCCCCCAGGTTCATTTCTCACTGTTTGGAAATGTTATCTTTCGTAACACAAGGTGTTAGAAAAGTTTGCTGAATGACATGTCCAGTATCAAGAGCAAGACAATAATTATCCTTAGTTTCTAGGAAGGTACTTTAAACACCTGAGGACAAGAAGGGGTATAAACATCTCTTGCTAACAGGTATTTCCACTTGAATCTTTTACAGCCCTTCTGATTTCTGCCCTTTGGCCTCCTTCCATTTTGGATGGATGTCCTAGTCTCCCACCAGAGGAAGCTTCACACTGTTCCATCATACTTTTGTCAAACGATTCTCCAGATAAAATGTAACTGACATTTTTTTTCACAGCTTCTTTTTCACCTTGTCAGAACAGTCAGAGCAGTGATCAAACCATCAAGCCAGTGGCATGGAAACACACCATGCTGGTATTTTTGGCATGGCCTAGAACATCCTTTTCTAGGGAGACATGTGGAAGAGACATCTAGGGGTAGAGATTTCTTCCCATCCCTTCCTGGAGAGATGGCAAGGGACATTGAGGGGGGCTGTCTGCGAGTGGGCTGTCATGTCTCTAGCATGACCATCACATAGAAGGCCTGTCACAGTTTGGGCCTCTTCCCCATATTTATCTTCTCTCACCATGCACCTCGTTGTTCACCTTGTGTCATCTGCCAGATCACCTCTTGGGGAGAGCTGCTTTCATCAGTTCTTGGTGGGAGGGTTGTGCAGAGTGTGGACAGTGCCCAGGGCCAGTTAGTTTTTTTCGATGTTGCCCGGTTTGTGCTGGGCATTGGATAAACATTGTCCGTCCTGCTTGTTGTTCTACTGCCCTGTTTAATTTCCTGTCTGTCACTCTCTGTTGTCACAGGACCACATGGACAGGACTCCAGGGGTTGTGGAGGTGGGCATGGCACCAAGTCTGTGATGAATTCGTTGCTTTGGCTCGTGTCATCATTAGTTCAGTGTGTGGTGTGTTTTCTGCTGGATCTGTTCAGTTTGGTTGACCTAACATGTCTCATTTGTGACTTTGTCATAAAAAGGTACCTGCTCCATCTCCTTCTTGAACTCGCAGGGCTTAACCTTTATTTTTAAACTAGATTTGAAGATACTGTGTTACACAGTGGAGAGCAGAAGGGCGAGAAGGTGGCTGATAGCTTTTTAACAAACAACAGAATCAGAGAGGAAGGTTTTATCAAGGACTCTGAGTCGTGTAATCTGTCCTGGCCCAAGACAGGATTAGCTGAACACAAAGTATCCCCAGCCACGTTTGTGTAGCCTGTTCATTCATAAAAACTTGCAGTGTTTGCGTTGGCCATCTTTCCTAGGGCTTCATTAGCTTTTATCACAGGAAACGTTCTTCATGCCAACAAAAAGAGGGAGGCAAACAGCAGGGTGGCTTTGGGTAGTTTAGACTGGAATCTGAAACTTTCAGGCATGAGGTGAGTACTGAGTTACTTGCTTGACTGAAAAATTATCCCCTTAGCATGAACAGAAGTCTGGAGGAGCACTGGTTGTGGCTGTAGTTGAACCCGCATGAGAACTTCTGGGTTGTGGGCGCTGGAAAAAATGATGGGATTGCTGTGATGCCTGTGTGCCACGGCCCTGGGGGTGCACTGGGGGTCGAGCAGGGCTGACATGCTCTTCCCCCATTGCAGTCCCTGCTAGGCAGCACAGCACTGCTGCGTGCCAGGCCCTGCAGGCAGCGGTGAGGAGCATGCCCTTTCTCAGTGGAGCTGCTCCCTCTTTCCCACCAGCCCCCATTTTGCAAAAATCAAAATGGTATAGCTGTGTCATATCACTTTCCTCCTGCCCTTCTATCTCCTGTGCTTTTCTAGGTGTCTTGAAGGGTGTGGTGTGTGTGTGTCTTCTACACGCAGAAGGAGGGCATTGCCCAGTTTTCCTTGAAGTGCCATGGTCTCTGAGTCTCCAAAGAAGTTAGCTGGGCTGGAGAAGTCCTGAAAAATGGTACACAGATTTATGCAGCACTGAAGTGCTGAATTTTGTAGGAAGGGAAGAGCTGGAGGATGAGGGTAAACAAGCTCTTCTCTCGCAGCCTGTGTTGTCAGTATATTTTTATGGAGTTGAGATTTATTCCAGTGTCAACCTCGTGTGGCTGTATGTAGTGGGGGCAGGATGCAATAGCCTGTTTAAATAAAAGCTGTTTGGCAGTGTAAAGCCACCCTTCTTTTTTTAATCCTTAATGAATGTTTTGTCTTTTCATACTACTCTTTCATTGTTAGCCTCTTTTATGCTGTTCATCTGAGTGAACCTGTGCATGTTAATTTTTCATAGGGGGAGAGAGTGGGAGATAAATATTTAGTTAGAACTTCCTTTGTTTGGCAATGTACAGAACGATGTGTCAGTTAAGAAACAAAAATATTACAGCTACCAGTCCCTTGTGAATTTTTTTATTTTTTTATTTTTTTTAGCTACAGTCTTTGCTAGCTGATTGATGTTTGTTCCTGAAAGCAGCTGGAGAAAAGCCCACCCAGCCATTAGGGTGCTTGGCATGTTGCTCGGGCACACGCTGCATCATACCCCCCCACTACCCAACAGTCTGCCCCAGAGGCAGCATCAGGGACCGCTGGGGAGGGAGGCAGAGCAAAATGTCTAATGTGGCATCCTAGGGCCACCAAGCAGTGGTTAAGGTTCCTTCTCACTGATCACATGAGGCTGTGCAGGGAGTTTCTGCAAGCTGGCAATTGCAGAAATGATTTCTTATGAGCACAGTCCTTCTGCTGGTGTACAAACACAGGCTGGGTAAAAGGAAGATGCTTAAGAATTAAGCCATACTGCAACAGAGAGCTTTCCTTGTGAGAGTAGTACAGAGGAAATGCATAAAGCAGTCAACTGACTGACTGAAGAATCTTCAAACAAGGAGAGATGTTCGTACATAATTAAGTCAAATCTGCAATGTCAAATGCAACCAGAGATTTTGGTATGTGTTGTAACATACTAAGTAGAAATCTGAGATTCTGAAATAGTCTAAAGTAGGACTGCATAGTGGGACTGCATAGTGTAGACATACTGTGTTTCTCAAGACACTTGGAAATTATGGCATTTTTTTAATGTTTATTTCAGATTTTCTGCAGAGAAATGCTTTAACAGATGGTAATACATAGTCAAAGAGGAATTTAGTGAGAAAAATAAAAAATATTGAAAATAGAAGGGCTTGGTATTTTAGTAAGAAAATCTAAATACGATACCATTGGAGGAAGGTATAATTTGCTTAAAAGAGGAAAAAAAAAATATATATATTTAAATACAAAAGAGGAAAGAACTTCAAATTAAGATCAGCATTGTGCAAGGCAGCATTACAAGTAGAAAACTGAGAGGAGACATCCTAATCTGTTGAAGTCTAAAAGGAAAACCATTAGCAAAACTGGCATTACAGTGATCTTTTAAATTAGCTGTAGGCTTTGGCAAGTTGAATGATCAGACATGATGTTGAGAGGGAAAAATAGCAAGTTCTGACTACCCCGTGTTGGTGATTTCTCCCAGCTTCACCCCCAGAAATTATTTATCAGTAGTGTTAGAGGGTGTCCTCTGCAAATGTAACTAATTTGTTTACTCATTTGCATGATCAGAGGATCAGGTCTCATACAATGTATGTGTTCTGTGTTTGCATGCATATATAAAATAACCATTCCCTTTATATGACATTGACGTTTCTCACAGTTTTATAACGATCGTAGCTTTTATTCCTGGCAAAAAAAGCCTGCCTTGCAGAGAGTCAGACAGAATAACTGTGTCAAATAAGATTTATTTCAAGGAATATAAATGCAGCTGCCTTTACTCACACAAAAGTAAAGACTTTAAAAAAAAAAAAAAAAGGAAAAAGAAGAAAAGAAGCTTTTACAAACTCCATTTGCTTGCTTTCTCACCTGACCAGAGCTCAGAGCCAGCTAAAGACTCCCACTGATTCAAGCAGCTGCAAAGACTAAATGAAGTTTATTAGGTGAACACTTTACATTGAAGCTGGCCAGGAGGTTTGTGAAGTAATTTGAACTCTCAGTGTGTGCATGTGTAGTACTTAGGTAACAGTATTTTACCCATTATCACCTCAGAAAAAACACACCTGGGAGTTGTGGATGTTTGCGAAGTTTATTTAGACAAGCTCTCATGGAGGGTTAGGGGCATACATATGTCTGGATTTTCGCTTTTGTATTCTCTAGAAATCTTGGCACATTTTGAATACTTTATAAGTGTGTCTGGGATTTAAATACACCTGATAACCCTAGCCCAGATGCCCCTACTCCAGCTGTTGCACATCAACATTTCATAGTAGCCTCATCTGGGGCAGTGGACATAGGAACAGTCTTATTTGGAGCCTCTGAACATGTGTGCTGTGTTGTAGAGCCACACATTATATGTTTGACACTTCTGGAAGGTCTTCGGAGCCTGGACATGTGGCTTATGCATGTATAATGGTTCTGATCCCTCTCTGAAGCCTAAGGCTTAATGTGCTTGTGCTTTACAGTACACACGCATTTCAGCCTGGGCAGTTCTGTATGTAGAGATTGATTCTGTCCCCACTGGAGTCCTCAAGCATTGTTGTCAGCTTTGAGGGTCAGATTCAAGTATTGTGTTTTCCTGGATAGAAATGTGGGTTTTTTTCAGGTTAGTCTTTAATTTAGTGTGGCATGGCACTCCTGCTAGCTGGGCACTCAACAATAGTGTTTTTCAAGTTTGTACATTTGTTTCTATACCTGGATCATTCTTTCTGGTCAGTATCTTTCATATGCTTGATCCCCTTTCTAACATAAAACTCATCTCTTTTTCTGGTATTTTCTCAATTGACATAGGCGCTGCTAGTAATAAAAAGCATTCTCTTTTCCCTGCTCAGCCTGTCCTAAGTGGCCTGCATTTTTCTTGACCTGGAAAGGAAATACTGAAATAAAAGCATAGTTCTGTAATGAGTTAATGTGCTGTAGATTCATTACTATTTTTGCAGAAATTCTTCTCACTTCATTAGCTTGCTCTCCCTTTCCACCCATTTTTATAAGAATTATTATGAAGCCAGAACTTGATTAGTGCTGCCTTTGTCAATTCAAGTTATTAATGATTAGTTAATTCTCTCAAGGAATCCATTTTTACTGTGGCAGTATTCTTTTTAAGCCAGTGAATCTCATGTTCAAACATTTTTAGTACTTACTTTTCAATTATGTAGTCACAGTAAAGTAAAAAGCCCCTTAAATACTCCCTTAACGGTGACTTGTGAAACAGGAATGATTTATGTCTGATTTTCACAGCTCTTAAAATAGTTCACAATGTTACACACTGTATGTGATGCAACTCAGGAGCAAAACAAAAGAGAAATAAGTGGGATTCTAGTCTTAACTCTGAATATCACTTCTGTAGAGGAACAGAAACAAGCAACTTACTTAAAAATAAGCTCAATATTTCATCACGAGTAGTGAAAGCGCAAAATTACTAAGGTGATTTCTTTGTTAATAATTTAAGTCTTTTCAATATTTTTTCAGCTCTTCATAGTGTTTGAAGAGACTTTTTCCTTCTAGAATTTGCAGGTAACAGTATGAATTGTATGTCTAGAATGACCTGACCTAGTATGTAAAAATAACTGTACCGTGCTAAAAATGACTGGAAATTTAAATATGAATCAATGGGTACAAGATGTAGGACAAAGTAAATAGGACAGTTGCTGGTCGGGTTGTCTTTTTCTTACATCTTTGTGGAACTACAGTCAAGAACAAATAAGTAATGTGTACTTTTTGGAAGTTTAACGCTGCACTTTGTATACTGTGTTTGGATGTTGAGAAGAAAGAAAAATAAAGCTCCCTGCAGAATGTGCATGAGAATGTGCGTCAGGTCTCCAGGGAGTGTTTGTATGGCTGTAGGAACAAACTGCGTAGTCTGGAGAAGGACTAGGATTCATGTCTGAGTGGAATATTTTCTTATTAAGCCTTTGCATTGCAGTGCAGAAATACCAGGAGTGTCTCATGAGGATACTCTACAGATGAGAGCAGCTGGAAGTGTCTTTGCTCACAGCACTAGGATAGCCAGTCTCTTACGAGAAGGTACAGCTGTATATGAAGTATAACAATGTCTGGGATAGTTTCTGTAAGACCTACTTCTTCTCAGGCAGCCTGACTGAGTTAAAAGATGTGGAGACAGAGCTCGTGATGCTTCAGAAGCTCTGTCCTCTGCCCTTTCTCTGATGACATTGAAGTCTCATCAGAGCTGAAAACTCCAACTAGGACTCTCTGGAGCCACTGCTTAAAAACACAGGGCTCTCAAGCTCCCTCAGCTGGCTTTGTGTCCTTTTTTTTTTACCTCACACAGACAAATTAAGTAAGTAATTAATTGCATGTTTTTGCTCCATACTGCTGAATTACCGGATCAGATAATGAAAGCTATATTATTTTAGATCATGTGCTTGCTGGTATTGTTAAAAGTACTTGATTTCCACATTTTTTTCAGGGCTTTTCATATCCCTTCTACAAGTTACATGCTTACAATTCCAGCTTATAATTTTTCATTAATTACTACTCAATATTAAGATTATTCTGCTGAGAACATTTGTTGGTCTAGTAAGGAGTGACTTTGTAAGTGTTCTGCAGACATGGAGAGTATCATTACTGAATGGGCTGATATGCTGCTAATATTTCCTTTCTATCCGTTGCTTGCTGGCTGTTGATGTCAGTTTTTTTGGCTATACCAGCTAAACTAAACTAGCAGAATTCTGTACTTGCAACAGTTGAACTCCAAGTACTTATGTAATCTTCTGCACCTATTCTTCTGCATGTTTTTATGCTATTCACATGCAGTGTATCGTGTATGAAATTTCATTCATTTGACGAATGAAATGACCAAGTTTCCCACTCAAAATCTATTAGCCTGGTAGACTCTCTGTACAAGTAGTACTTTTGGTGGTAAATTTGTTATAGGATAGTGGTGATATCCAATAGGATTTTAAATTTCTGGGGTTTTATGTAAATCCATTAACTACATCTAGGCAAACTTACATTGTGGTGTCATTTTTTAACAAAATGCTGTTAAAACCACTGGAACTGGGTTGACTGTTTCTGAAGAATGGTTCTATTACTTAACTGGGCTTTGGGGATTAGATATACTGAACAGCAAATTATTTTTCTTTTTCTTTCTTAATTCATTTCTGTTTCATGGTTAAATAGACTATGTGCTATCTGAACCAATTCAAATTTCCCAAGTATTCCCAATATGCTTTTTATCAATAGCTATGCTCTACGAAGTTATCTCTGCTTTTTAACTGCTTCATCACTTTCTTTCTAGGTGTTAGTTAGGATAAAGTTGTTCCATATTCAGAATTTTTCTTGATTCTGTCTCCTTTGTAATGGTCTTTGTTTTTTTTCCCTAATCATATTTTAAAAATAATTTCTTCTTCCCCTTTCTCAAGGATTAACTCATTTCGTTTATATTCTCTCTTTTAATTTCTCTTGTGGGTATTTCACAACTATGCATATCGTTGTCTGTATAAACCACCAGTTTCCATTTTCAGCAGGGTTTCTTTTTATCCTCAAACCAATCAATCTCTCTGAAGCTGAACTGGCCTTCTTGTTGAGCACATACAGAGTAAAAATCCTGTCCCTATTGAATTCAGTAGGAGTTTTGTCATTCATGTCAATGACTTCAATGCTTCACTCACAGTTAACATGCATTAGGTTTTAATTATTATGCATTTTAGGCACCTCCAGCCTTCTTCCTGCTTCATGGCTTTTAATTACTTCCCAGTGAGCACACTATTTACTCCTCCTAATTCCACTCAGCTTGTTTTTTCAAAGCGTACTTTTTCTCATTGCTTGTCAGTACACAGGAGAAGGATGATACCTTAGGAAAATATAAAGATAGCCAAAAGGGAATTATGGTAGACATTAAGCATTCCTTTTGCAAATCATTCTGTGAAGGCAACATGCTTATTAATTTTGATGAGCTTCATGGGAAGCATGGACTTCTGCATGCCGCCCAGTAAAGGAACTGAGCCTTATGGATCACGATTATCCCATCTCCAGCACAAAGTGGTAACCTGTTTAACAATAGTCTGTGACACACCTTGTGGTCCTAAGATAAGGAACTTTAAGCTTTTTTGCCCTAGGGAACACATAGTAACAGAAAAGATTAATAGCAATTGCATATCAAAGTAAGGCAAACTGAATTTGTGGTCAGCTGCTGTTTATCAATGTGTTGATGACAATATCATGTTTACCTAAGGACTGTGGCTTTCTAGTATTTATTGGCTTGCTTCTTTTTAACCTTTTGAATACTGGTTAGAGAATTTTGCTGACTACATTCATATAAAAATGATCCGTGTCCAAAGAATTCATGGCCCCATAACCTCTGTGTATTAAATAAACCTGAATCACTCTATTGTTTGTGAAATTTCTCAGAAACATAGAATCATTTAAGTTGGAAAAGACCTTTGAGATCATCATGTCCAACCATTAGCCCAGGACTGCCAAGCCCCCAACGTACTACCTCCCTAAGCACCACATCTACATGATTTTTAGATACCTCCAGGGATGGTGATTCCACCACCTCCCTGGGCAAGCCTGTTCCAATGCTTGACCACCCTTTCACTGAATAAATTTTTCCTAATATCCAATCTAAACCTCCCCTGGTGCAAGTTGAGGCCATTTCCTCTTGTCCTGTCGCTTGTTATCTGGAAGAAGGCACTGACCCCACCTGCCTACAGCCTCCTGTAATGTCTCTCCGGAATCTCCTTTTCTCTTGGCTAAACAACCCCCGTTCCCTCAGCCGCCCCTCATGAGACTTGTGCTCCAGACCCCTCACCAGCCCCGTTGCCCGTCTCTGGACACGCTCCAGCGCCTCAACGTCCCTCTTGCAGGGAGGGGCCCAAAACTGAGCACAGGATTCGAGGTGCGGCCTCACCAGTGCTGAGTACAGGGGGACAGTCACTGCCCAGTCCTGCTGGCCACACTGTTTCTGACACAAGCCAGGATGCCGTTGGCCTTCTTGGCCCCCTGGGCACACTGCTGGCTCATGCCCAGCCGGCCGCCAGCCACCCCCCCAGGTCCTTTCCCACCGGGCACTTCCCAGCCACTCTGCCCCGGCCTGTAGCGCTGCGTGGCGTTGTTGTGACCCAAGTGCAGGACCCAGCACTGCTCCTTGTTGAACCAAGTTCTGAAATTGCAGATTAATTAATCTAGTAAGAGAAAGAAAATGGTTTTCTATGTTTATCTGTGCATCTCATGATTGTATGGCTTATTTCTTACATGGGATAGTATCTGTCATTTTCTGCAAGTTTGTGTATTATCTTGAAGAATAAGACCTGGTCTTACTGATTTCTGCATGGTCTGACCTCCAAAGCTCCTTCTTTGCTGCATGAGACAGTACTCTGTTGGGTGATGAAAAGGACAGCAGTAATGGTGCTAAATTTCTTTGAGAAAGCTGTTCTACTACAAAACAGAACTACTGGGAATAGCAGCGCAGTGTCATGATCTGGCTTTTTGATATGACTTGCAAAATGTAACTGGTCAGTAGTATCTGTGAAGAAGCTGTATGTGCATCTGCAGGCTGCTGAAAGGGAGATCATCATACTGCACTATGTTAAGTGCGTGCATTTCTTCCATGGTGGAATCATGTGCTAAATATATGGGACCTGAAGCGTCAGTATGCTTCTTAAGGAATAATGTTAAATAAAAGTACTAAGAGCAGACGAAGAGAATATGTTGCCTGTAAATGTCTAACCAGCAGTAATGGCATTGATTCGTGGTCAGGTAAGTAAGTATAGTAGTCCAATGAGGTTATGTTCTTTTTAGAGAACTGACCAGTTTCAAAAGGTTTTGTCAGGATCAGTCCCAGAGAATTGAAAGGTTTTCTGAAATCAGCATATATTTTTCAGACTCCAGAATACAGCAAAGTAATTCTTGAAGAAAAATTTCTTGTGCAGTGATGAAAGCAGCTATCCCCTTGTAGAAATATTGTGTCTCTCTGAAGTATTGCTGGTGAGTAGAGTTCCACTTCATGCAGCCATTCCATCATCATGGGGTGTCCTGTCCCTGTCCTGGACACATATTGGAAGTAGAGAAGAAGGTACTCTGACAGTCCAATCTAAAATTAGTTTTGAAAACAAACAGGTGACGATAGCTAGCTTAGTAGTGGGCAGGGCAAGAATGCATCCTCATTTGTTTCTTACTGTGGCTGGTGTTCCCAGACTAATTCATTTTTTAACAGAACTAATCCGCTTTTGTCTTCTTGTCTTTGCAGAATTTGAATTTTGACAGTCTTGAGCCATACATCAATCACTTTGCCTCTTAAGTACTAAAATGTCAATGTCAATATTCTGAGATTTCATCTTTCTCTTTGATGTCTTTTCTGATTGGTAACACTAACTGAGTTCTCAGAGTTGAAGTCATTCTCGAGTAACAGCTAGAATTAGATCATTGCAGAATTTTGTAGCTACTGTTATTTTTCTGATAATTAAAGTAACATGGTTTCTTTTTTTCCCTAAAGGGGAAAGGTGACTTAGCCTCTTCATCCTTCCCTTCCAAACCTGGGAAAGATGGATTGTTTAGTTTGCTTGAGGCCTGTTTCCTGGTACTGAGACCATGGCAAAGAGGTTTGAACAAAATATTATGGCAAAGAGATTAGGGTTAGTGTTGTGGCAATTGATGCTGCTGTTTGAAAGAGGTCCAAACCTTTCAGATGACAAAAATGCCACTGCTAACAGGAGCCCTTTCATAGCTGATATAATAAGTGGACGTTCTTAATTAGATACTTCTTTTGGTAATGGTAAGAACATTTTTCTAACTCTACATTGAACAGTTGTCTTATCCCTCCCTCTTAGATTCTGTCTGGAATTTTGGCCATTGGCACAAGAGGAGCAGTCAAGAGAAGTTTGGATTCTGCTGCTCTGACATTTGCTCTGAACTTGCTGCTTCTTCATTTTCTTTTGTGGAAAGCAGGTGCTTTTCCATCTTCGTGCCAGCATGCAGAATTGGGATGAAACCCCCCAAAATCTTGTTTGCTTTGAATGTGATAGTTGTTTCCTAAGTGTTGCTCATCCAGCTCCTCTGTCATAGGCAAGAGTGTCTTGTAAAGGAAAAAGAAAACTCACAAAAAGCATCTGAAGCCACCAACTCAACAAAACTCCCTCTTGACAGAAAACACTAATGTACTTCTTATGTGCTTAGCTATAGCTAGGGGAAGCAATTTTGAGTCTCTGAAATTCCTGTTTGCCTCTTCTAAGGTCTTTCTGGTATCTGCTGTTGCTGTGTGTGGTGAGGCAAGCTGCAGATCCACTGTTCTGAACAGATGAGAGAAATAGAAGGAGACTTAAAAGTCTCTGGATGTTGCTTTTTGCTTTAAAGAAGTAATCTGGTCCTCCATCACCAGCTGGTGAGGGCTGTGTTCTGCATATGGGGGAGCAAGGGGGAGCTTGTAGTGCGACGTCTTGTTTTTCAAAGGCTTTGTACTCACTTTCTAGAATTTAGATAAACTTACTGCTCTGATTGTTGCTTTCTGGGACCTGAGGACTTCAGAATACTTTACAGCTAATGGACTGGCTAGAAATTATTCTTGAGAGTGGTAAGAAAATATTTTATCTATTACAAAGAAGGAATTTGTTACACAGAGGTGAGATAGGGCAGGTATAGACCAGCTCTGTCATTTTGTCTAATCCCTTGCAATTACTGAGGCTTATTGCAATTATTTCAACAGATGTCTTGCTCAGAGGTTCCCGGAACAGCTGCCTCATAGGATCTGATGTTTGCAGAACATCTGCTGCACAGATAGTCAAAAATCATTGACCAAACAAAGTGGTTCCTACTGCTCCGTAACAAATGCTAAGTCAAGACTTGCAAAGCAGTGAAAGGCCCAAAAGTGGCAATTATGATGACACGGTTAAGAAAATAAGAGAGGTTGAGGAAGTTGCTCATGTCCTGTGTCTCTGAGATGACAAGGATTTAGCCAGCTACAGTTCCTGGGTGATCTCAAGAGGCAATCACATTGTCAAGACTCCAGTGGTCCCAGCTGATTCTTCTGGAGGAAAAGTTCAGATTCCTTCTGATGTGAAATCTGGGAGTCACTTGAACTTGCAGTGAGGCAGTAGCCTCCATGCTCCTTGATCATCTCTGTTTTGCTTTTACCTGGAGGTAAACTCCAGTGCTTTGGGGGGGGTGGGGGGGTGGGGGGGGGTGGGGAATTAAGCTGTCCCTCAAAATGATTCAAAAGTCATACAAAAGTCGGACCCAGATCCCTTGATGTGCAGTGTTTTAACTTCCCACCATCTTTCTACTAATATAGCATCCATCTTCATTAGTGTGAGCTATCTGTGGTTGAAAGCTGTCAGAATTACCTAGCAGCACAATTCCATTTGAGAAATTACTAATACCAGCTCTTTTATACTGTTGTTCCAAGTCTAGATCCTTGGTAATGAAATGAGAAAAACTTGTTGGTAATGTCAGCACTTTAGTTTGCTTATTGCTTGTTTGTATTTTTTCCTGAAATTTGTGAAGCTATATGCACTAAATTCTGCTCATAGAAATGTATTTTCAGAGAAAGATCTAGAAGACTGTTTTGAAGGAAAGAGTCCCATCTAACGCCATTTCTTTGGCCAATGAGCTGGGACACTACTGCATACATATAATTCCATATACTGCATGTCATTTTACATAATACTTCGTTCAGTATCCGATTTTTCTTTTGCATGGAAACAAAATAGTATATTAAAAGAAGTCTGTCCTATTTTGTTCATTAAGTTTCTGGAAGTTTAAATACATCGAGGAAGATTTCTTTGAAAGTATACACTGGGGAAGATATTTAAAATTAAAATAGGCAGTTATATGGCCAGATGCAGGCCTCTGTTAAATTCTGTTCTGTTAGCAAGAATTAATAAATCCTAAATGTTGTTTTAAAAAACTAGGATTTATTTCTGTTTGTCAAGTCAGCAAAAGAAAGTTCCCATGTTGATGCCACAGCAAATGAGATCATGTGGTAGTGAGGTGGCAGCTTCTTCCTGTACTGGATTTAGAAATGACAACAGTGATGATTAAAATATAAGACAAGGGTGTGTTCAGGTCCTCAGATGATATTCTGATATAGGAATAGGAGTTACACTGATGTAAGGCTTCTTACAAGATTTAGGCATAGCTAAAATGAGTAAAACTAATTAATTATATGTTGGCTTCCTTTTTCAGTAATGGGGGATAATCAGGTGTTTTTGCATGTTTTTCATAGTGTTTGTGATCTTGTTTCTTGTCATATTAATGCCACTCTGTAGTAGGAAGGAAACATTAATTAGTGTATAATTTACAGTAGGAAAAGCAGGGGCTTGGGTGCTTAATAAATTTTCACAGAGGATTTTATCTAGTGCTGTTTGTGGGATTTCCCAGTGGGATTTCCCATACCATCTTAGTGTGGTATGTATGTTTTTTACTCTCATCTCAGTTGATAATAGATTAAAAGTGTCCATAAAGAAGTATTTTGGTGGTTGTAAAAGTCTGATCTAAGGTGTATGAGGCAGTGCGCAGAAGCTTTAAACGAAAAGACACCAAATTCAGAAGGGCTTTACCATTGTCCAGTTCCAGGTGGGTAAGTCACACACTTCAGTGATTTTATGGTCCCCAAAGTCACCATGTTGCCTAACTAGAATAGTAAAAACATCCCTTAGGATAATTTTTTGGCCCAGATTTTTAAGAAGGACATGGGATTTTCCCTGTCTTTCCCTTTTAAAGCATGATTCTACAACTAACCTATATGTCACTTTGTCAGTGCTTTTGCAGGAAACGGCCCCAGGTGCCACCATTGTATCTATCAACGTGAGAGAGAAATGCTTCTGGTTTCCTGTCTTCGCGACAGGTCACACAACCTGATACAACCTGGGGCCATGGTGGGCCGCTGAGCACGGACCAGCCCTGTGCCCTGGCAGCAGGGACATTCAGGAGCCTCCTGAGCTGTGTAAACAGGGGCACAGCCAGCAGAGTAAGGGAAGGGTAAGGCAAGAGTCTTGTCCTTGAAGGATGGGGATAAGTTTGTATTTTCTCAGGCTGCAGAAGCCTCTGAACCCATCCACTTCTTGCTGATACCTCCAACTATGAAGCAATATGAGTTTTCCCACTGAAACTGCAGTTTTTGGATAAAAATGGTTATGGCTCATTTGCCTTGGCAAGTTTTCTTCCATTACTGTGTATTAAACTTGCTATAGACACTTCCCAGATCACACCTCTGATAGGAGTGTGAAAGCTGTCTATGGAAGCCCTGCTTCTGTCTTGCAACTTGCATTCATTCCAATTATGAATTTTATATCCTGAATTATTTACAGTGATCAGTAGTCATTAATGGTCGGGCTACATTTTCCTAAGTATTGTCGATTTTCATCAGGAAGGACCCTCTCCTAGAAAACATGCAACATTCTTAATGTCTTCAGTGAAGGTAGTCTCCACTCTTAGTGGTTTGTCTGCATTTTTGGTTGTCAAACACTGCTCATGGCTTCAGTCCCCAAGAAATCCATGGAGCTGTTTGTTTTGCTTTGGGAGCAGAATGTCAGCATTTAGTGAGAAGAAATACAAGGTGGAAACAGTTTCATTAGAAGGTGTTAGATTTTATAGTTCCTTCCTTAAATGTGTCAGATTAATAGGAAGAAAGTGTTTTAAATGGTTGACTTTAATTAGAAGAACAAAGAAGTCTGCCAAAAACAGTAATCCATTTTTGGTGACCAAGTGTTTAAGTCATTTAGAAATTATTCCATTTATTCTTAATTATGTTCTCATTTATTGAAGTTTAATCTATTTGGAAAAATACCAGACCTAATGGTATGCTTCACAAAGCACAAATTATGTGGCAGAATATTTTAAATAATTCTTTATTTTTTAGTCTCTCCCTTTTGTATTACATTCTGCAAGGCTTTTAGCATCATTTGATACATCTGGTCACAAAGTGTCATATTGCTTTTAGATTTACCATTTGGTAAGTATTTGCATCTGTTACAAGGGGTCCTTTTTACAGTCTCTGTATCATTGCCAAGCTGAGACCTTGATCAGCAGTAAAAACACAGAGATGCTGATTAATGCTTTTGTCATCTCAAGGACTGATTACTGTAATTCACTCTTTTAGGGACTTTCATCCCATGCTGTTAGGAAATTGCAACTGACACATTATGCTACCATGAGGATTCTCTTAAAAATGAGATTATTTGGATGTATTACACTGATTATTAATGTTAAAAAAATACCTGACTTTGTTAGTAGAAAATATTCATATTAATTATTACATGTATTTGGGGGATCGTAGAGCATTACTAGTGTGAGCCTATCATGTGAGTAATCATTTTGCTGTTCTGATCTTCCCTATAGATCATCCAATTTACTGAGCTGTCCCGATGAAGTCTGTTAAGATTTTTACATTATCAAGAGAGTAAATTATCTACTGATATTCTTTAAGCTGAATTTGTGTTCTTTTTCAATCAATGTGGAAATGCTTTGTATTTACTTGAACATCTGAATTGCAGGTTTTCCTATTCCTGTTTTCAATTTGCAATGTATAATAATGGACTTGGGTGAGTCTTTCTGAAAGCTAATCAATCACAGATTAAAATTCACCAAATTACAGTCCAGATTTAATGATAATTTTCAATATTAAAATTTCATAGAAGACATAAAAAGTGTTATTTTTCTCTGGCTATTAAAATTTTTGACAGAAAAGGGAGAAATAATTATCTTTCTTTTTTTTTCTTCCGAGCAAATCTCTTTTTCAGTGTTACATAGGTGAGAAAATCCTGTTTTTTAGCTGTCCTAAGCAGAATAATCAGAGTGGTTTTAGCAACATGTGTAATAGCGCTAACCTGTTTATGTATGCCAGTCAGCACTGTCTAATTAGCAACCTTATGTTAGTGAAGTCTTTTTCCCTCTAAGAGGAAGCCTGAACCTGTAAAAAGTCATTTTAAGAGGTCAGTTTCAAAGGAAGAGCAGCTTATGCTTTATATTACAATGGCTAAATGAAAGCTTTCCATTCTAACAGATTCTTGTGTACCTGTTTTTTGGTCACTTAAAAAAATAAAGGTCTACAGCAACACACAGGGTGTGGATAAGCTGAAAAATCCACTTCAGTGGTTCCGGTGGATCAAACTTATTTCTGGCAATTTAGATTTTAGCCTGGGCTTTGTAACATTTCACTTCAGTCTACTGTGGCTGCCTAAAGAAAGCATCTTCCAATGCATTCTCTTCCTATTTGAAACATATTCTGTCATATTCTTGAGCAAAGAGAATATACAGGCAGACAGGCTCCAAAAGTTGGGAGCTGAGACCTGGTTTATGCCGCATAACTATCACCTAGCCTTTTTTTTTTTTACCTGGTTCCTCACCAGCTGAAAACGATGGCCGTTTATCAAGTCTGTTGCCTGAAGAGGAAGACATTATTTGTACTGAAATGGAGAAGGAAGAGAAATGTAGGAGCTGGGTTTGTCTTTGAGACTTGGAGAAAGGGCACAGACTCAGAGCCACACACAGAAGATGAGGTGTTGCTTTGCAGGATTCTCCTCCAGCTTAAAGCTCTGAGACAAGTTAAAGGATTTTCTCCATGAGATGCTAAAGTAGCCAAGGACTCTAGAATATTTTCTTTTTGTAACCTTGTTTGCAGCCTTGTAATTAAGAAGTTGAAATGTCTTATTAAAATAAACATGCTTTATGTATAAAGCACTGTGGGTCTCAGGTAGGCTGATAGATGTGATAATTAATATGAGTTAAGCAGAATATATAGGCATTTTCATCTGCGCAGATGTATATACGCATCTTGTGAGCTTGAAGGAGCTGCCTCATCCTGTGAGAAGCTGACACACAAATCCTGAACCACCATGGTGAGTAAGGCAAAATAACTTCAAACCAGATAGGCCTCCAAACACAACTGAAGTATTTTCTTGTCTTTTATCAGACATATTTAAAACTTACTGCAGAAAGTAAAAAGGCTTCTTGGGGGGTCCTTTGACTGGGTGGTTGGTGCTTTGGTGTTTGTCTGCATTTATATTTCTGGGTTTTAAATTCTTTAGGGCGTACATCATATTCGTTTACCTTTAGCTGAATGCTGTGTGCTCTTCCTGGAGTTTAATTATGATATTTGCAAGAAGTCATCTCTTCACTAGGGAAACTACAGCTTTCAGCCAAGTTAATGTGGAGCTCAGCCTATATATGAGCTGTGGGATTTGACCTGAGGACATCATGTTTTTGTGAATGTCAAGATGTGTTATCATAGATATATAATACAAAATATTGATCACAGATGCACCTTGGTCATTGCCTATTTTGGGAAGTTAGTGCCTTTTGATGTGTTTGTTTTGTTGTTTTCTAATTTAACAGCATTTCTGAAACCATCAGTGTTGAAATAAGCAAGTTTCCATGGCCCAACACATTGAAAAAACTATCTTTTTTTCGTTTTAACAACTGTTTAGAAGGGAAGGATTGAAAATTTAAGGAGTTTCTGCATTATAAAGTTATTTTGCCTTACCTTATAAACTATATAAGGTTAATATAAACCAACATCCTCAAGGCTTCAGTAAACATATCAGATTTCAAAACATTTATGTTGCTGAAATCTGTTAATGTTCTATCAAAATTCTGGAAGAAGTTTATTTTATACCAAATATCTGACATAGTTCTATTTATTATAAAATGTTTCTTGATGTTCTTCCTTTATTTTATAAATGTAATCTAAGAAAAAGGTAACTTTTTAGCTCAGGTACTGTGGTAATGTAATGATATATGAGAAAGTTTTGGGTCTTTTTCCCCACATAAAAAGTTTAGATACTAAAGAGAGTATGATCCATTCCAAGTTATAATAAATTGCTGCATAGATAGATATATGCAGGATAATCATTGTAGAACTAGTGGAAACTTGCCTCCTTAAACAGGCAATTTGAAGGTCTGTTCAAATAAACTCTTCTTTCAGGCCGTATTTCTTGCTGCTGGCTAACTTGCTAAGCTTCTTAATTTCTGCTGCAGTCCATTAGGCAGCAGTGTGTGTTTCCAGTGACAAAAGCCATAGGCTTGACTCCCCGACAGTAGCAGTGTACCAGTGCATGCCATTGCCGCAAGGGCAGAGGATTGTGGCCATTAGCTCTTCTTTAGCGTGTCCAACTTTTTACTGTTAAGTCTTGGTAGAACTCCTGTATTGCAGTTTATAGCATTGAATTAAGGAGACAGGCCTTTGCTCTGACATGCTGAATCTTACCACTTTGAATACTGGAAAAAATAGGTAGGGAATTATAATGACAAAAGAGGTATGCTTGCAGCTGCGTAACTGATATAAAATTCCTCTTCAGCTTACAAGCATCAGTGGTGCTGATAAATCAGTTTTGTACTGATAGAGGTGATGTTTCCCAATGAGGAAAAGAGGTGGTGCAGTAGATAATGTGCAGCCGCCCCTTTTTAATGGAGATCCCAGTTTGTGAAGGCCGGCTGCTTGAGCTGGAGGAGCAAGTGTGGCCTGTATTTTACTTTTCCACAGTTCTCTGCCTCACTAAGAGGTTGTTCTTCTACCCCCCGAATGCAGAATGATTTTTGTAGCCATTGGTGCCTTTGTAGACTTGATAGGAGTCTGCTGTGTTTCACTCAATGTTGAGATTTATTTAGAATATATTCAGACATTTAGAAAGGTATAGCGTGCAGCCATGGGGTTCTTAAACAGCATCTCTTTCAGCGTATGTTATATGAGACTGTTTGACAGTATTCAGCAATTAGTTCTAACTAGTTCTAAAATGCAAGACCACATTTTATTCTAAAATTATACTTTTTAACCCTCATGAAAATGTAAATCACCTCTTAGGGACTGGCAAAAGCAGACAAACTGGGTCCCCCTTGGTTCCAGTGCAGTAGAGTTGGAACGGCATTCTTCAGCAAAGGGATCTCGTGTTTTGCAGTTCACTCGAAGTTGTTGAACTTCATTGTATGCAGGGCAGTCTAGCTGCTTTTGCAGATACATTAAGGATCCAGCAACACAGAAGCAGTCCCTCTTTCTGTGGCTGGGTAGTTTCATTATTTATTTAGTCTTGCATTAGGGCTGACAGGGCTGTTCTCGTACTATTCTGTTTTTTGCAATATTATATTTTAATTGATACAAAGGCATCTTATTTTATAGTAAATATAGTTACCATGTTTCTCTAATGCTGTCCAAATATTCCTGTATCAAGTAAATACAGCTTTGAAGTATCTTCAAAGTTGCTTATAAATAACAAAATTGTCACTTTATTCTTATAAAAGTGTGAAATAAAAGCTACTGAAGTGTTTAAACAATTTTTAGTGTTTTCTAATATGCCAGACAATCATTTGGATCTTGGTGTCCTTGAAGTAATACTTTTTTCCTGCCATCATTTTTGCCATTTGTTATACCAGGATTTATAGTTGAACCATGGCAGCCTGAGGGCTATGAATGTCATCAGGCACTATAGATGGAGCAACGGGGTTAGGAAGCTTGCAATTTTTAATGGAGTTTTAATTTTTTCAGAGTAAAAAAAAAAGCATTGACATATATAATAGGGCGGTGATTATGAGCTATTAAATGAAAATGAATATAAAATGTTCCTACTGGAACAAGGTAAGTTCTGGGTAGCATGACTCTTTCCTAGAACTAGCACTTCAGAAATTTCTCACATTCCTTTTCTAAGGTGATCATGGTACTGTCAGACCTGTCTTTATTTACCCACTTTTAAAGTTTATTTTAGAAGTTGTCGGCATGAGTATCTCTGGGAGTGTTCTTGGAGAAAAAATAAGCTAATATTTTGGGGTGTGGATCAGACATAGTATCAGAACATCCTGTTCAGTTTTCTTTCTGGAAAAGACATTCTTGAATAAAGCAGTTCTGGAAATGATGGGGCTTAATTCTTTTGTCAGTTGTCTTGGATTCACTAGCACTCTCTTTTGTAAAATTAATACTAATAAAAAGTGACTTAATTATCAGGACTTCCGACTGTTCAGTAATCCATTGATTAGTCATATGACAGCTTTCAAACCACTGACATGGAAAACATTGGGAGGTCAAAGAGATGTCAAGCTTCTGAGTTAGTTGGCTCATTATTAGCAAGTGTACATTAATTCATGATGATGTTTCTATAAATACCTTAACAATGAATGAAGACAATCAAGTGAAACAGGTTTTAAACAGATTAATATAACATACTGCTTTTTGAATGGAGAACAAATCCGAGACAAAGAAGATCAGCAAATCTTACCATGGACTTAATATGACTTTGGATCAAACCCATTGGGGCTCTGAAGTTGTTCCCATAGAAATCACTCTGAAACTTTTAACTGACTTTCCTGGAATCAGCAGCATCCATAGACTTTATTGTATTTTGACATATTTTTTGGATTGCCAGTATAACTGGTGCATAATTCTTAAATCTTACATCATTAAATATCTTATACCTTATGAAAGTCTATAGATCTAAAGATTAGAAAAGCTCTGCTATCAAAAATAAAAGCAGTCCAAAATGTTTTGTGGGAGGAATCCATTAAAGTTGTTATCTTCTAAATACTACAGTTTGACTCTATTGAAGCAAATATCTATAATGCAATGGATAAAATACGATTTCAGCGTATATGCTGAAATACAAACAAATAAGGAACATGCATAGCATGAGAAAATTTCAGGACTGCTTTACTTATTTGTGACTATATTTTCTAAGGGACTCATGTACCACTCACTTTCAAAACCAAACCTTATGGCTGGAGTCTCACTTTGCTTGTATCCAATGAAATCCTTCATTTGCCTTATCTCTGTATGGGGCTCACACGGAGGAACTTCTGACTTGTTAGTAGGGTTGACATCTGAGCAGGGGATATAAGAACGGTTACATTCTTTTAAAGTGCAATTTCTTCTACCCAGTGGTTAGCTTATACTTAGCTTCCATGTACTGGATAATAATCATGTTCCAAATACAGTTCTGACTGATCTTTGGTTATTTACAGTTCCTTAACACTATCAGCACATTCAAATCCTTGACCAAATGTATCTTGTAGTAAGACAATGCATCTGTCTCTGTCTGAGAGACAGAAATAATCCATTTCTGTAGCCCAGGTAATCATCTGCCACAGCACATATCAATGAATGTTCAAGAGATTGCAATAAGTTCTTGTTGTGATTTTTAATTTGTTGTTACTTACTTCACAGTGGTCAAAAGTATGAAGATAGACATTTTACATAACAAAGTCATTGCTTTGGCAAAATAAGCTAAAATTGTGCCATGAGGCAGCTGCAGAGTGTCATAAGGATGATGGGAAGAAATGTTGAATGAAATGACAGTAGGTTGATTTTTGTGATGAGGTAGTTTCTTCTGTAGTTGAGAGCATAAAGTATTCTTTGGCTAATGCACTTGACTGGGACTCAGGAATCAAGCCCAGATCCTCCAGATCAACACATTTATTGTACAGTCCTTAATGTAGGAAATCAGGACACGAGGGGGACAACTGGATCATCAGGTAAACTCCATAGTACAGCATCCTTCCTGTAAACTGATTCATCTCAAGGGGAATGCCTAATTTCCCTGTTCTTTGACTCCTCGGTTGTAAAACAGGATTAACATTTTCCATCCTTATAGGAGAAAGGAACGTGGGAGGGTATCGTTATTAAATACAGCATTATGCTCAATGGAATGATGAAAGTCAGACCAATAAACAAATTAGTAAGACCTGTTAATAAAAGGTAAGTTCAAATGAATCAAACACATATAATGTCATGTCTGACTGTCACAGTTCTACTCTCTATGCCTTTTACTGAATTACTGGATTTGGGTGGTAGTTTTAAATTAATCTGTGGGTCTTGCTATACATTGAGAATAAGAGAACAGCTGTACTGTGTCAGTCCAGCCTGGGATTCCTCGCTGGATGGAGACCCTGTGGAACAGCAGAAAACCGGACAGGTTTTCAGAGTTTCCCTGACTGCTGATTGTACCTTTGCAGCAGACTGTATTTAGGGACTTTTTGAATCAGAGGTTGCATCTTTGTGTTTAATAGACTGTCATAGTTTTCTTGCATGGGTTCCTCTAACTGAAGCCGTATAAACTTTAGATATCTACATGTCCTGTGACAGTGATTTCCGTACTGTTTGCTCTGTCCGAACATTGCTATTTGTATTTAACTTTGTCTTATTTCATCTGATACTTCTTAATTAGCATTTATTACTAATTATGAAAAAACAACAAATTGCCTATTCACTTTTCCATGCCTCTGCAAACTCATTGTTTTTATATTTTAACTGTTATTTTTCATAAAATCATGTATTTAATTCCCACTTCCAGTTTCACTGGAGAGAACAGAGTGATCAGGTACTATTGAATCCTGTCCTGTTAAGCTGCACAGCTTTTTTGACACAACAGAGGAAAATGCAGTTTTAATATTTCAGTAGCTGAAAGGAGACAGTTCAAAGAGTGTAGGCAAACAATAATGAGAATGTGTTGACAGTGCATGAAATCCCTGATGTGGATTGCTTTATAAAATAAAATGATTTTTCAGGAATGCAAAGGTGGCTGTTAAAACCTCCAGTTATAAGCCCTCAGGAGGAAAAAAATCATCCTTTTGGTTTTAGCATTGCTCCCCAGCTGAAAGAGCGATGGATGATTTTTGATAAACATCCTGTGGTGCAAAGGACCATAACAGAGGCCATCTTAATGCTGGTAATCTGCACTGTTTTTTTCTGATTCTTTATTCACTCTTCATAAAAAATTAAAATAGATTAATAGAATGGGAGATTTTTAGAAGAAAGGAGTAGGATTCAGGAAACAGAATTGACAAAACTGATATTTACATGGTTGTGTAATATTTATCTGAGAAGAAATAGAGTATTACAGACCTTTCCTATGCCCCACTAAATAATGAATTGCTATCTGTAGAGTGAGCTCCCCAGTGGAAGCAATGGACTTATTTGTTTTGCACACCTGAGGCACAAACAAGGAATGAAAGTGTTCAGTTTGATTCCATGTTACAGACACAGTTCTGCGTAGGCTGTGTTGTACTGTGTGCTGTAGGAACATGAGAAAGCAGTCTGCCTTGGAAAAGTTGGGGCTAAGTCTTGTGCAATTTGTGACAAAGGAAAGGGTCTGTTTGTGGCTTGCTGCGGTCCTAGATGAGGTTTTCCAGCACTGCAGAGACCATGGCCTGTGAGAAACCTTCCTAGTGGGCTTGGGAGGGACAGTTACGTTGCTTCCTGCATTCCCAGCTACTCAGAAAGCCATCAGCCATGTGCTTTATCGTAATGAGAAACTGTTTTCTGTAAAGAATCTCAAGTCCTCCCATCAGTTGGCTGGGGGTCATGGTAAAGAGGGAATTTAAGTAAACCCCCATTCCAACCCGATTGCTTCTAGCACTTAACAGCTGATGGATGCTTGTGCTTCCTTTCATAGAGAGAGAGCTCAAATAATGAGCTCTTCTTTACTAAAATAAATAAGCCAGATACTTGAAAGTACTTGCATGAAAAATAAATACTTGTTATTAAAATAGCTGGGAGGTGGTTGCAGTCTTTGACTTGAGCTTATATTTATGGCTGAGTTCCCTAGATGGAGAACTAAGCTGAATGACTTTCTGATCTTCTGGGGACACCTCTGGAAAAATAAAGGTGAGATGTTGGGGCCTCCTTGAAATACGGTCACACACGAGACCTCACAGTGTAGCCAACAAAACCATTCCCCAGCACTTCCAACTCCAAACAGGAAATCATTGCCTTGGAAATATTCATGAGTGTTAAGAAAGTGTTTTCAGGGGAATAGCACTGGTTTTATTGCCCTTAAAAACTGACAGCCTGTCAGAAGTGTGTAGGAACGGTATTGCAAGCATGAGTGTGTTATTTGAGTGATAGTCTCTTCGAAATAGTAGCAGTGCTACATCCTGCAAAATTCACTGCAAACCTCCAGCATTTAATGTGTGAAGATGCCATTTCCATTACGTATTCATTGTTTTGTTAGCACCTGCCTGGTTTTCGACCCCTAAATGTTGCTCAACATTATTAGGATTTAGCTGATGAAAATGGTGAGAAATTTTTGTAGTGTCATGAGTAGACAAGCTCTAAACTAGATATCTTGCTCAACATGATGTCCTTGTTCATCTGAGTTCTTTAAACAATGCTAGCCCTTCAGCAATCATCTCAGACAGACACAAATACTACAGGGAACTCAGCTCATAATATTTCTGATGTTAAAAACAAGCACATAAAGCATTTTTACCTCTTGGCGATTTGCTTTGCAGCAGACTCAGTTCACCACTGTAAAGTAGTTTTATGTTCTTTTTGTGATTTCTCAATATTTACATGTCTACTTCACCATGCATCATATTCATAACTTAATTGGAAGATTATATATTAATGGTACATGATCCACCTTTGTTAACACGGTATCTGAGTATTCCAAAATTTTACTTTATACTGTAAAAGGATTATTTATTTTACTATGCCTTCCAGTTTTATGGATGCAGTCTCCATGTAAGAAGACTGACTGAGTTCCCAAAGGACCTGTAGGAAACTTATAGTTTAGAGAACTGAGGCAGATTCTTCTAAATTTGCAGCTGTTGGCCCAACCACTGGACTCTTTTCTTTCTGTTTCTGTTTCTGAAGTGTTTGTTGCTTGAGACAAAGGAAACTGAAATGACATTGCTGTTACAGACCACTGTACTGAAATTAACTTACAGGGAAGGATTCATAACATGTGACTCAAATTATTTCTATGTTTGTATCTCTTGTTCACAAGGATGCAAATATTCTTGCTTTTGATAAAACACCACGGAAATACAAACACAGAACTATTTTCCTTTGAAGCATACAAACAACCATCAGGCATCCAGTACCTTTGAAAATGTGTGAATAGTGAACAATTAATTATTTGAAGGAAAAGGACGTTTCACAAGCTGAGAACCCAAGTGGCTGGAACTGGCAAAATCTGTTGCTGAAGAAGTACTGAGAAATCTTGGTATAGAGGAAATGGGAATTCTTTGGAAGTCTGGATTTCTGTGCATTTATTGATTGTAAGAGACTAATGTCCTTGATATCATACTTTCCCTAGAAAGATGGAGAGGCTGGGAAAAGTGTGTGCACAAGTATGAGAGAAAGATTGTTAGGTGCATCGGTACACATAATTAAAACATTGCAGCTGTTCCATTATTATTTCACCTTCAGATATAACTGTATTTTATAATACCTATTTAAATGAGGCTTATGGCTTTTAGGATCATAGAGTCATAGGTAATTCAGGTTGGAAGGGACTTTAGAAGGCCAGCCAGTTTCTCTGCAGCCTTGGCTACTGCAGGGGTTCTTCCTTCCCAGTGGCAGTGCTTTCCATTTCTCCTTGTTGAATTTCATAAAAGTGCTTCAGACTCCTGACGCCCATCTCTCCAGCCCCCACCTGGGTCTCTGAATGGCAGGGCTACCCTCCAGCATGTCACCTGGCTCTGCAGCTTGGTGTCATCTGCAGACTTGAAGAGAGTGTGCTCCATTACCTCCTCTGAGTCACTAATGAAGACATTAAGCAGGACAGGTCCAAGGACAGACACCTGCAGCTCCACTTACTGGCCTGCAGGCAGGGTATGACCCATTAACCAGGACTCTCAGAGCCATGCCATCTCAGTAGTTTTTTATCCATCTGGTTGTCTGCCCCTCCAGAGTGTAATGTCCTAACATTTATAAAGGAGTGGGAGACAGTGTTGACAGCCTTCCTAAAGTTCAGGTAAATGACAACCCCTGCTCTCCCAGCGTACATATGCAGTCATTTCCATCTTCATTCTTTATGAAACTTTAATCAGAAAACAAAACTATGATGAAGTTAATATGCACATTTGGACAGAGAGAGGACAGAAGCAGTGAAGGTGTAGCGATGGGCAGTTCCTTTTGCCAACAGACCAGCAAATTCTATTGCCTGGCTGCTTCAGTCCGGCTGGAGAAACCACATGTGGGTAACAGCACTTAGCACTTACATAGATGCTTAACTGTTGTGCAGACATTAAACATATAAGGTTAAGGGTTGTGCAAATGATAATTCATCCTTCTACTCAATGTTGTTGGCTTCCTGAAGACAGTATTGATGTTAAACAATGTCCACAGAATATATTGTTTAGTATGTGTATGTGCAGAAGACCCAGCAGTGGCTGTACAACTTTGTTAAGTTGTGAATCCGGCTACAACACTACTAAAGTTGTGGTGGAGCAGAGATAACCCACACTCAGAGAACTGCTTAGCTACACACTATAGAAATCATCATAAAATAGAGATAACCTGCACTTGAGGAATTGATTAACTTGTCTATAGGTGGTGTGATCTTTGAGTAGTGACATCATATATATATGATACTATATATATATGTATAGATACAATAGGTATGATACAATTCTCTTGGCGTATGCTTGAGGAGATAACTTGCAATAGTAACTGCAAGATTAAAAAGACAACCCAATTAAACTCAAGGGAAAATTATAGGTTTTCTGCATTATTGAATTACCAGGAAACAACATACAGCACTTTGAACTAGAACATGGATTTCTCTTGAGCAAAAAAATTAGTCATTGTGTAAAGAGTTGTCTGTGCCACAGTATATTGGGATTTCAAAGATGGCTTTAATTCTGTACAAAGAATTTTCTTCTCAGAAAAGATGAACCCTTGAATACTTTCCAGAATGTTAAATCCTCCCAAAACAGGGTCCAGTCAAAGTACATTAATCCGACACCAAATGCCATGATATTTAACCTAAACAGACTCCTAAAAACAACATGAAAAGGAATCATCTGAAGGAAGGGATTGTGCCTGCTGATACATAGGATGATCTAAGTTGTGACCGGAAGAAGCAAGGGATGATTTCTCCTTTTACCCCCCTATCTGAGAGGCAGAAATGAATGATCCTTGCAAGAACTGGAATGAAATAAGAAGGGAAAAGTGGCATGTTGAAAGGGATCTGGTTTATAGCATCGGGATGTGGAGATCTCTGCTCAGTGAACAGCAGTGCTACCTCAGTGTCAGTCCACAGTCACTTCATGTAATCTAGAAAAAATATCTGAGATTCCCTCAAACTTGTGTGTAGCCTTCTATTATTACCCATAATTTTTATTTTTCTTTGCACCATGTCATGTGATGCCCATTTGCTGGGTTCAGGTGAGTTTTCCATTCAAAATGTCAGTTTTGTTCTGTATAAATGTGGTCCCAAGGCGGTGTGAGGTGGTTATTAAAGAGCAGTGCGGTGGCTCTGCAGGGAGAACGTGGACTTTGCCACACTCCCTTGCTAAGTACCTGTCTCTTGTATTACTCTTCACCACTGACTGTGCGTTGCTATGTGTAATGATACCCTGATTTCAGTACAGGTAATGTGTTTTGAAAGGGAAAATTAAACAAAAAGTTACACTTCCACTTAATCAGCCTGCTGTAAAATTCTGGCTCACTGGGACACAGGCATGTTAAGAGTGAGATTAAAATGTATATCCCCTGGGTAATGTGTGAGAGTGGCATTTGGAAACTCTTGTATGCTGTAAGAGTTAGTGCTTATCAGCTGGAAATGTTCTGTATGTCCTGATGAAAGCTAAATGCTGAAGTAGTGATGGGGTTTCTTTTCACTGTGTCTGAAATAAAGAAGTTCAAGAAAAAATGTAATGTGGGTTAGTGTATGTGTGGACGATGTCGTTAATTGTCTTGGTGGTGTGCAGACAGTACTTTACAGTAATTCTAGTACCACTAGTAGAATATTAATAGCATGCTGCTTTGACCTGCTATCAATCATTGTGATCAGCATATAATTTGCATAACTTCTTGCATATAACTCACTAGATTTTATGCTGCTAGAATCACAGATTAACAAAACGATTGCAATAGCATTGCTCCAGAGAAAAGGATCACATTTTTTTCCCTATTATTTTCTAAAATAATTTATTATTTTATTTTTTAGAATACTAATATTATTTTTATCAGGATTAGTAGCAAATCCTCGATGGACCATGTCAATTCTAGGTAACAGCTCCCTGTTAGTCTCTGTCATTCATATTAATTCCACTTTATTTAAATTTACTGTGACAGGTTTACTTTGTGGTCAAAGCTGTGTACTTTGACTATAACTGTTAAAATATCTAGCATAGTTAGCATTGACAGTAGACAGCTTAAATGCAATAGTTGAGAACCCAAAACTAAACGTAAAAGCTATTGATCTGATGTCAGTAGTTAAAAGTATTTGAAAAATACAGCTGTAAAGATGTATTAAAAATGTTATGAAAGCTTCTGACTTGATTGATAGCTGGCACAGCTAGAAGGAAAGGTTTCCAGGGTAAGAAGTGTATCCAGTGTGCATCTACAGTGATTCAAAGTGTGTAGGTCTTAGATCAGAGGCAAAAGACAGTCATAAAAGTTGACAAATAAGGGGGGTTGTTTCTGGCCAGGAAGAAAACTTGCTGGTTGTATGTTTTTCCCAGACAGCTCTGTTGGAGTTCCAGCACACTATTCAACCACAAGTTGATTGTTTTTCAAGTCCATTTTTATTATTTACCTTGGCTTTCTCTGAAGTAACCTCTTTGCGTAGTTCTATGCTCAGAAACAAAGACTGAACATGAGAGTTTTTAACCTTATCTGGCCTCTCAAGTTTTGGGCACACTGCAGGTCTCCAAACGCTGACCCTTTGCTTTGGAAGAGATGAGCTTCCTGCCCATGGGCTGATCCTTGGTGCACTTGGTCATGACGCTGCCTCCTGTGCCCAGACCTCATAAATAAGAATTTGGACCTGTTTTAGCTATATTTAAATTCTTTCTGTCTCTCTATTGGTCTGAGCAGCTTTTTTTTGCTTGACAGTTAGGAGTAGCTGTTCTTGCGGACGGGTTCAAACCTAAAAATAACAGAAAATGTCACCATATCCCTAGAAGCTTGATCATGAAGCATCAAACTCAAGAACAGCTTTTACACTGAGTTAAGTAGCGGTAGGGTGAAAGCTCAGTGTGTATTTATTACTTGGCTTTGACCCCATGTGTCTAGATTTTTACAGAGGAGGTTGTGGGTAGGTAATGCATAGAAATCCAGACTGCCCACAAATTTCTTTCAGCTTCAGTATGAGGGAAAATTATCACTGCCAGAGTGTTTTTCTTCCTAACTTCAAAAGAGTATAATGTACAGCAAATTTGATTTCCATTGGCCCACTGTAAAATTCCTGGTTGTGCCAGGTCACTGAATCAACTTCAAAGAATGTGTATGCTGAAGATAATCACCTGCAAAGTATTTGTTTCTTTTTAGTTGAAAGGTTACATACATTTGCATTGACATGGCAGAGTGTAAGTTAATGCAAGCGCTGTTACAATGTCAATACTTTTTTTCTCTATTTATTTATAGATTCCAAAAGAGCTATTACAATTCTCAGTAGAGCCATCTCCTAGAGTTCGAGTGACGCTGAAGCTGTTTCGTTGTTAACAAACCTTCCTCACAGCCAGGCTTTGACATCATGAGAGATCCCAAAGAGCCTTTTTGCTTTCAATAGAAGGTGTAATATTATTTTTCAAATATTTGCTTTTTTAACGAAATTTTTCATTTAAATGGAATATTTTCCAGTATTAATATTGAAATATATATATTAAATAAAATAAAACAAAGTATTCATGTAAAGAGATATTTTTTCACGTATTACAAAAGACCTCTCCTAAAACAATGCCTCTGCATGATTCCTTGAGTTCTTGAAAGGGATTTGTTATGTCAGACTTGCTTTGCACTGGTTGATAGTAGACATTTTACAGTATAGGCAGCTATTTTTGGTGCCTGGTAATGAAGGCGATTTTATAGTAGGCCGTATGTATACTTCTGCTGCCCTTATCCTTAACTACTCCCATTTAATTGGGAGCTTGCCAGACTCTCACCTGTCAGTTTCACAGTTTCCATAACTATTATTGACTTAAGAAAAATTCTGGGAGAAAAACAAGTAGATTTAATCCCAATGTATATGTATGAACTGAAATATATGAACTATACATGAATTCAAATAGCCACTGGCTAAACATAACTTGCAAGAATATTGGATGGAAAAATGTTTCCTAGAGGGGTTTAATCTAGACTGTATGTCCCCAATAGGGTTATGTTACATGTCTGTATAAAACTGCCTGTTCTTTGAATGAAGGTTCGTCTCAGAAGCTTTAATATAATTAGGGACTAATATATGCAAGTCATAGAAATTAAAGATTGAATTTCAGTCTTAGTTCTAAAATTCTGGGATTTTTAATGAAAAACCTGTCTTGAAACTTTTTAATATACTTCCCCATATACGTATACCCCATGCAAGAAAATTAGTTCAAAGCAAGTATACTTCATCTCTAAAAAGTCTGTAAAGGAAATACTCTGCATGCTATAATTTTCTGATATATATACATGAAGGGTAAATGAAAAATATTCCTCACTGAATACACCATATGGCTCTTCCAGGTATCAGCTTCTATTTCCAGGTGTTGCAGCTGTTACTCTTAGGAGACTGGGTGGTGCTGTGATGGGACTACCCTGAGACACTGAGGCACCAGGCAAATCTCAAAACTTCATACAAGCCTTTACTTAGGCTCAACAACTGGAAATCAAGCATTAGTCAAACAAATTAGCCAAGCCTTGGGTACACAGTATTGTAAGTTTAATGTTGTGTTTGGCCTTGATGACCAAAGTGTTTGGTGGTTCTCAGCTGTCTGAGGTCAAGACATGACTCAAGAGCTCTTTGGTGAGAGAAACTGAAGCTGAAATGGGTGTCTCCTTTTTTCCCCAAGCTCCACTTGCATCAATGCCATCTGGATAAACATCTTCCATGGATCAGGACAAGTCTGGTCTGAAGGATTACCTCATCTTTCTGCAGGTTCCAGGTTGTCCAGGCAGGTGTTATCCCCTAACACATGTCTGTCCTGGTCTTTCAGATGGGTGTGCATGCTTGTAGACTGTGCAGGTTATCTGATACCATCAAGTAGCTGTAGACTGACTGCTGTTATCTTAGTTTTACTATTTTTATGCAACAATGCCAAGCAGGCAGATGTTACAAAATAATTCACCTTCTAACCTAAATCAGTTAGTCTTGTGGTATGCATGGGTGCAAAGCATCACGCTTTGTCTTGATATAAGGCAGGCTTGTAATATACTGGTAGTGAAAGAAGGATTGTTTCACAGACCCTCCTGCTGCCCAGGGCTAGACTATCATGGTATATTGATGGTACTATGCTGAATTTTCACTTTCAATTGGACTTTTAGCAATCATACTAAAAAGGAAAAAGAAAGAAAAAAACATACACCAACTGATTGGGCAGTGTTTTCTTTATATGACTACAATTTTACCAGGGAATGTTAGATTAAATTTGTTTTTTTGTAAGGCATCTAGAGATAAGAGTACCAATGAAGGAAATAGGTGTGACAGCAGTCAGTTTAACTTCCGAACTCAAACTGTTATGTCAAGATCTGGTGCACACAGTGGATGTGAAACTTGTGCATTCAGAGTATAGTAAAATAGTTTTTCTTAGTATTAAATAAAAATTCCATGTCTTATAACTGAGCAAAAGTCTCCAGTCTGCTCCCACAGGATTCACTATTAAGCCTTAGGACTTTTTTGTCCTATTTTGAAATATTACAAATACTACAATATCTTCTTTGCTTTATAAATCAAAAAAAGGGATAAATATAAGAAAGAAATAATTACAGAGTATGCTATTTTAAAACATAAGTGTGTGGTGGTTTTAATCATTAAAAAATCAAAGAATGGGTCTGTATTTGTATCAAGATGGATTTTTCATTCAAACAATGATACATAGTTTTTAAATACAGTTCTGAATACTGTAATAGCAGAGATTAAAGTAATATAAACTTACGTTTTTTAATGTAGAATTTCACAGAATTCATACTCTGGATTTGCAGAGATCTACTTTACTGACATAATTAACTTTAATTCAGATCCAGTATTAACTGAACCAAACGTTATTAGCAACTCCTTAGAATATAAATGCTAATTTAATAAAGAATTATGGAGTTGTTTGACTTAGCATGGTCATCCTCTCTGCTGAATTTTCTCATTTGCTTTCAGTTTGCAGATTCTCATGGCACAAATCAGGAATAGGTCATGCATGGTTGCTTAGTCATTTATTAATTTGTATTATAACCCATTTACTTTGTTAATAGGTTTGCATTTGCAAGTATCATATCCCATTTTGCTGAGGAATCATCACCACAGCAATTCAAGAGTAGGTCTGTTAAGGAACCAATAGACATGAAATCCTGTGTAATCTTGCGAAACGTGTTTGTCATGTTTTGTGATCCAAGGGAATGTTTTTTGTTGTACTTTTCTTGTCTGTTGTTCTGTGAAACCTGGGCTGACTACTAGACTGTATCTTTAAAGGTGGTGCTATCATTTGTCAGGACTTTAGCTAGAGAACATTCTAAATGCAAAAGTTCTTGCTACATGTAGGCCAAATAAATTTTCTCTGCTGTTATGTCATTTCTACCAAAAAAGCAAAACAGTGTATTATCAGAAAGAAAACAGCTGTAGAGTGGAGGAATCGCTGCATTGCTTACTGTTTAAAAGCTTTCTTAAAACACCTTGCGCTGCATTGCTGAGAAATGCAGATGTTGATTTTGCATAGTAGTGAGAAGCTAGAGGTTGTTACACACCAGGTCGTATATCTTGTGGACAAACATTCACCGTGGCTTCATGATGTACAGCTGTGCGGGACTGGTGGGGCTGGTGGTGCTGCAGGGTGCTGACCCCTGTCTTGGTGCACAGTGAAGCGGGCTCCGAGGGTCCCTTCGGCTGGTACTCCTGGGCACTGGTACAGTACAGTGAAGGGCGGTAACTATCTACTTCTGAAAATGACACCCTAGTTACGCAGAGGACACAGTTACCAGTTTAAATGCTTTAGTGTATTTAGGAAGAAATCTTATTTTAACATTCAGAATTACCAGTGTTTATTAACGAGAAAAAAATATTTAATTTCCTCTTTTCTTACGACAGAGAAATAGAGTCATATTGTATGATTTGAGCTGATGTTGGTCTTCCTTAATGATTATTCACCAGCTCGTGAAAGAGGCTACGGAGTATAACAAGACCAGAGTATGCTCGCTCAGCACTTGGTCGAAGGTTTATTTGCAGTTCGTGCTGCACAGATGGGTAATAGTTTGAAAGAGCAGATGGAATTTAAGGAACAGCAAGTTCAGTGGGAAAACTACTGTATTGAAGAGATGGAAAAAACTGAATGTACCAACAGCTTGAGAGAGAAATACTGAGATCCAGCTGGTTATTACACAAATTATTTCACCCTCTCCTAGTGTATGAACTGTGAGAAAAAATGGCAAATATTTTGCAGGAATTGGCTGCTTCCTCGCTATTCTCTTTTACAAGAAGTCCTTCAAACCTAATTAAAATACATTTTTTTGGATTGATTGATGTTTTACTGGGAGTTCATGGAAGAGAGAGACAAGGTTCTATCTAAAAAGCAAGGCAAAGCTAAAGGACATGAGTAGAGCAAAAGCAAGTGGTTGGAGATTTTAACACCAGGGTTTGTTAATCCCAAGAGAGGATTGAAAAGCCAGCCTGGCAAGAAGAGAAGGAAGGACCAGTGGGAAAGGAAACCTGCTAAACTCATCAGGTCCTGCTTGCGTTGAGTGCCTGCTTCTTGGGAGGACTTGTTTCTGTCCCAGTCCTTCAACAGCATTTTCTTTGTGCATCCACCTGGGAAAGGCAGGGCACAAAAGAAAGTCTTGCTACTCTTTCCCAAAAAGAGGAATAGGAAGAATACTCCCAGCTAGGTTTCAGCCACCTACTTCTTTCCCTGAGCTGTGTCTGCTTGTCACTCCTTTTGCATTTACCTGCTTCCCACTAATGCCAAAATTGAGTTGTGTCTGTAGCGATTTAATCTCATGCCAGTGCTAAAGTAGACTTAAGCTCTTGACTCATTTTGTTACCTGTTTATTCTAAACCTTCCAGTCTTAGCTGAACAGTACAATCTCCCATCATAGTTGTAGAATCACAGAATGGTTTAGGTTGGAAGGGACCTTAAAGAGCATCTAGTTCCAGCCTCCCTGCCATGGGCAGGGACACTTCCCACTGCACCAGGTTGCTCAAAGCACCAACCGACCTGGCCCTGAACACTTCCAGGGATAATCAAGTAACTGAGCTACTCCTTACTTTCTGATTTTCACATCACAGTTTTTTAGAAAAGTTTCATTCAATAAACAAGATCTGATAAGCAAAAAAAGTAAAACTCAATGAACACATATTTTTTGGAACATTTACATATTTTATATTATTCTTTCAGCTTATTGATTTTCTAATATTTCAATAATAAGTATGCGGCAGATGTTTTTAGCTAAGTTATCAAAACAAAGAAAATTGTTTTTGAAGTACTAAATTCTGTATATATGAAATTCCAAGAATAATGTGAGATCCATCATTCAGGACAGGAAGAGAAGCCTCAGCAATAAGTTCATTCCTTCAAGCACTGATTTAAAAAGAAAGAGAAGACTAAACTTATATAATCAGATGAATTAAGACTATAATTTATCGCTGTGCTCTGATTTATCTCCTGCTGCTATAGATTGTTTCATAAGTGAAGCCACTATGATGAGCATTTAAATTCAATTTTTTTTAGGTCTGAATGTTTTTTTCCTCAAAGTTGTATGTTTCTATATATTTAAATCCTAGTTTATTAAAAAACCCAAAATAACTCAGAGCTTTCAAGGTTATTTGCTGACTATAACCAATTTTCTATGCAATTTTAATAAAAAAAAGATATATAATAATTATAAAAGCCCCAGACAAATAATTCTGCATCTAGTGTGGTAGTGGTCTATTTCAAATAAACCTTCTTCATGACAATGTTTTTGTGGAGCCCTGCTGTAGGAGTTGAGGGTCTTTCTTCATAAATTAAAGGAAATAAGTGGTACGTTGTTAATGATTTTTTTTTGTGTCTATTGGATCCAATACTTAGGAAGCAAAAACTTTTCTGGTTCCTCTCTCCCCATGAGATGGGCTATTTCATCCAGAAGCACACTGAGATTTACATTGCTAGCTTATCATTCTTTTGTTTCTTTACATTTATAAATAGTGGTTTGGGTTTTTTCCCCCAGTTTTGAGGTAATACTATTTTTGTGGGTTTGGTCTATTGGTAGTATCAGTGTCCTAATTGATCTTTGATGAAAAAAAAAAAGGAATATTTTAAAATATCAATTTTTCACACTGAAGAACTGGGTACCATGATTCACGGAGTGCCGTGCTAAGGGAGTTACCTGCCTTTAGTACATAGGCTGGCTTTGTCCACGCTAACCTGAGCACCTCCATGTGGGAGCTGTGCAGACATACCTTTGTTAATAAAGACAGCTTCCTTTACTGCTTAAGAGACACAGAACTGTCTGGAGCTAAACATGGACAGCGTTAGATCCTGCTGCCTCCTACTCCCTCTAAGTGTTGCAATGGAAAATTTTCTTCCTGTACTGGTTGAAGCTGTGGCTGGTTGGTGGTTTTGGTTGCACTTCAAAAGAAGACCCGACACGGGGTTGTAGGGTTCTGATGGCTCAAAGCAGAAGTGGTTTTATGTTAAACATTATTGTGCCTTGCAGAGTAATGTATGGAGGTCCCACAGTGTGAATCTACATCAGCCTGATGTTTAGAGAACAGACACATGCAAATAACATTCTTTAGCAGAAGGTGATTGACGTGATCTCATTAGTATTAATAGATAGCACTGTCATTTATCAATTCCTGTCATTGGCTCATAAGGAAATACCAAGGAATGTCTATCTATGAGGTGACTGAAACTGGCTATTCACACTTTGGTAACAGCTGCAGCAGCAGCTTTATAAATAGAGAAGCTGGTCTCCACAAACCTCTGCTCTATGTATCTGACTTTAAGCAGGGGATTGGGTTGAATGAGGTTAAAAATTCCAGCAATGCTTTTACGTTGCTGGGCTTTTGGCAGGTCAGGTTCCCTGTATAGCTGGCAGGCGGTGTTAAGCAGCTTATGAAGGGAGTAGAAAGCACTGATGCTGGTTAGCCATCCGGCTTCCACCCTTGGTGCCAGGGACTACAAAGAGTCAACCTTCTCTTTTGGTTATGCAGCTCTGTTACAGAGCACAGGAGCCCAGTAGTAGATGGCATGGATGGACAGAGTTGCTCCTGTCTTGCCTGTTACAAGCACAGTACCTGTGACTGCAGTTCCCTTGCTCTATAGGAGTATTGGTCACCAGTGACGATAGGTGTCTCTTTCTGTAAGCCACACAGCCTTCCTGACTAATGCGGGTATTTATGATTATATATATATATTTTAAATGAGGAAGAGAATAACATGAGCAGTTTCTCTCCAGTTTCTAGCCTATCACTTCAGATTTTAAATAATCTTTCATTTTTTTTCATAGTCTTTAGCAATAGTGGAAGACTGACAAAAGAAAAATAGATATGAATATATGAAATATAGAGGTACATTCTTTGCCCTTTTCCCCTTGGTGGTACAATATCTCCTAGTTCAATTTCTAAAGTCCTGTTTTCACCTTGCTCTCTCTCTATCCACAAACAAAAAATAACAGTCTGTGCTTTCAGCACAGGCTCAATGTGCCCTTAATGCCCACTAGTGCAGAGGAACTAAATTTAAAAGTCATAGTTCTTATTAATTTCTTTAAGCATAGAAAGAAAAGGCCCTGACTCCCCAGATGGAGTGAACTAACAGTCAAGAGGGTGTGTGAGAAGCCTAGATGTTGGCTTGTCCTTCTCCTTTCAACCAGCTGAACAGTTTCTGTCACGTTTGGTTCAGACTTGAGGGCTATGGCGAGGAGAGGCCTCCAGCGAAGGGCATGGCAGGGCTCTTGTTTTTGAGAGCCTTCGCAAGAAGTGTTGAGATGCTGTCACTTCAGTAGTCTTGCTTTGCTAATGTCCCCCTTGAGCACTGAGTCCTTTGGGAGAGGACTTCTCCATAGGCCATTAGATTTTTCCTTTTCCTCCTGTGTTTTTCAAAGGGGTGTCAGGGAAATACTGTGTGTCTTTTTCTGTCAAATCTATTTTTAGTGTCTAGTCTTAGTAGCTCAAAACTTACACTTTTTAAATCATTCCTTGGTTTCTGTTTCTGCAGAAGAAATAAGTGCATCCTACTTGAGCTATGTGGTGTGAAGCTTCTGCCAAGGCATAGACAAAAACATTAAAAACAAAAGGGATAACTTTTGGTTCTGATCTTCTCTGATACAAGTGCCAACCTTTTCCTCAGTCAAATTTTTGTAATTAAGTGTTTTAAGAAGAAGAAAGGTTATATATACTTTAAAGTAATTTGATAAATCAAGGAGGATGGAAATTCAATGGGGTTTAAGTATAGGCTTTGAGGATGTCATTAGGGATTTCACCGAGTAGTTTTAGTGGAGTACAAACAGTAGATGATGCAGTTGGAGGGGTTATATAAGGATAACTTTATATGCTGGATGTCCCTGGAAATAAGGTTTTTAAAAGTATATCAGAGATAAAATAATGAAATGTGAAAATCATAGCAAAGAATGAAGTATTTTAATGAGATCAGCAATGCATAGGTAATTATATGTAAAATAAAGTAAAATGTGTTATAAAGCACGTAACTTGTTCTTTTAAGACTAAACTCAAATCAACACATTGTTAGCAATGGAAATTAATTTTTCTGACAGTATTTACAGTGTTCTTAAGGTTCTGTGGTTCTGTCACTGAAATACTTCAAGTTTTTATCATATTCTGTTCTATGTTCTGTTATGTAAAGAATTTAAGAATATAATTTTATTTCTGCCCAGTTTTTGAAAGAAGCAATAGGTAGATGGCTCTAGTGCATTCTGCTTTGCTGCTCTTTAAAGATTTTGTGACATAAATGTTTTTGCCACCAAAGCTACAAAAGTTTTAAAATAGTCTTTGTTATTTTATTGATCTTTATGATGTTTATGAAACTTCAAATCATTGTGGTGCTTATTGATATATCATTTAAGTTCCCTTGTCTACAGGGAGTTTGATTAAACAGAGTAGTTTTCATTAATGCCAAATCCTTTATAGATTTTAACTTTCTATAATATTAGAGATTACTGGGAGATTAGCGTGCAAGAGCTCAGCTTTTCACTGTTTACAGCAGAAAATGTTGGTCCCTTTGAAACACATCTCCCTACTGATATAGTAGGTATGACATAGCTGGAAGTATTGCACTGTCCAACCTCACTGAAAAAGACTATGGGCTAAATAGTGTTTCATGAATTTATGCTGCCATTCTGGGATGGTTTGCTGTTTTTTGATAATCATGTAAGTTGTAAGAAAGTTTACGAAGTGAAGTTTACAACATAACTGATAAACTTAACACCATTATTATGATTATACGTGTCTTCTGCCAGGTACTGATTTGCCATAGCAAAGACCAGGTTCAAGGGGTTGTTAAAACACTGCACAGCCTTGTGCTTTACAAAGCTATATAACGCTGAGACCTGGGAAACTGAGTAACACTACACGAGTATTTGGTGAGACACTTCCACTTACCAAATTAAACAGGCTTACAACCAGTATTTTATTGGTTAGAAAGAAAAAGGAAATGTAACATCATACTGTCTTAGAAACCTCCAAAAGATAAAGTGAATCGTCCACTAAGGAACATGCAATAATTCTGCCTTGTCCTCCTCCGTAGTGGGGGTGGTGGCTGCCTTACTGAGCGAGCTCTGCACTGGTCTGTGGGCTTGGGAGATCCAGCTCATGGCTTTGAAGTAGCCTGAGTCAGCAAACCCAGCCTACCTTTAGTCAATGGTGAAAAAGACAACTACAGAGAATGATTCATCATCTGGCCATTTTGGAAGTGTATTTCCCCCTGATTTGACTATTTTTCTGTACTGGCTGTATTCATTTGTTCTATCTTGATTACATCTGCTATCCATTACTGACCCTTTTCTCTCTCTAGTCTTTTGGGTATTTTATGTGATCTAAATCTAATTCTGCAGTGCATCTGTGCTGCTCTGTGGAAAGGGATGTATCACAGGACGAGGACCAAGTCAGTAGCCCAACAGTGAAACCCACTCGAGTAGAGAGGAGGTACTGAGGATCCAGTCCCTGCTTCTAAGGTTTACACATAAAACTATTGCTGAGTATTATGCACTGGGACCTGAGACTGGAATCCAGAATTGGTGCTTGCTGATTATTTGCTCACTAAGGACTGTCAGGAATTTGGATGCAGGGATTTTGTAGATGGCCCCTTTTGACTTTTTTATTAAATGGTGCTTAAGGCCTATTGTTGATTCGGCCACCAGACTTTTTGGGTGATTCAGGTAGGCATTTCCCTGCAGGCTGCCTGCATTTTTAGGTAATTAATCTTCTTAAAGTCTTATGTGCCTCCATTACAACTCATAAGGAAATTAGTACATGATACAGCTTTTCCTGATCCAGTTGTGGGTGTATATTCAAAAGACATTTTCTAGAAGAACATTTAGCAACAAATACCTATTTTCATGCAAATACCTTCTGACTGATGCAATAAAAGTTATAATTCCACTCTCTAATCATTGACTTGCTCTTACAACAAAAGGATTGTGCATCCAGACATGACATCTCAAGGTCAGCCAGTCTGTATTGCTAGACATAATGTATATGGTGCTTACAAAAGGGGTCCAGTTGTCCTTCCAAGTACCAAGCGCACCTGTACATCTGTTGAGGTCAGTATAGTAACTCCTAACAGCAAAGAAAAACGAATTTATCTTCAAGTGCAATCTAATTCTGCTACTCCATCTTTAAATTGTTAATTTTTATTGACTCCATTTTAATTACACAAACAAGATCCTCATGAACTTTTCTGGGGTGATTCTTTATAAAGGACTGTAAATAACATTGATTTTTTAAATCACAATCCCTGGGAAAAAAGTTTTGAAAAAATTCCTGTGAACATTATTATTTTATAAGAATGAAGAAAATCATAGCTTTTATGTAGACCAATTTATTTATAGTCAGAACCAGTTTTCCTTAATCAAAGAGCAGCTTTACTTCTTACTGCAGTTTTTAAGTGTGGTTTTGACATGAAAAATATGTTACAGGAAATAATAAACTATCTTGTTTGTTACTTTTATGGCACAGGAAAAATGCTTAGAAAAAGAAGAGTGTAGTTTACCAATTGGAGAATAAGAAAGCCAGTAATTTGTATTCACATTTCTCTGGGCAACCAAAACAAAATGGCCACATTTCTCCAACTTTGAAATGGTACAAAATCCAAATGTTTCATAAATTATGTAAAATGATAACAGCTTAGTTTTTACTAATAAATATAAATAGTCTCCCACATGCCTGATTTATTTCTTCATTCCATACCACTTAAAAATTATCATGGAAGAAAATGTTCCTAAAAATATTTTTACTGTGTAAGACCACATACCACTTGTCTGACCGTCTTGAAGTTGCTTTGGACAGGACATCACATGTGACTTAACAGGAAATTTAAAGCATGATAACTTTTGCTGTGCAAATGTAAAATTTGTGTGACCTAAATACTTAAGAGACCATTAGTAATAATAATTTTTATCACTAAAATGGTAATTCTTGCGTGTTCATAATTTATTCCTGAACATCTAAGAGCAGTTCTCAGAGCCTCTGTGTCTCATTCTCTTGGAGGTGTAGTAGCGATAGTTGGCAGCTCAGTATCGTGTCATCCCACTAAAGCAAAATTTAAAAAAAATATATGTGGTAGTAGAATGGAATTAATGCTTTGGTCTGCTGAAAGATAATTGCTCAGAAGCCATGATCACACAGAGGAATATACAGTGCATGTCTCTGGTCTTTCTTGAATTGTTTCTGTTGATGTTTTATTTTCATTTACACAGAAGCAAACTCAAGTCGAAATTATTTCAAAATGTCAAATATGTAACAAAATAGACTTTAATCATTGCTGAAGTACAACTAAGAGACAAATATGTCACAATCCATTTGCTGAATATGCAGTGTAATTCAATCTGCAGTATTTCTTCTATTTAACTCTGCACTGTGACCTCTGTGAAAACCTGTAAATGGCTCTCCTGTGTCTATGGAGATTACTTTGTACTAGCCACCTTTACAGCACTGTGTATTGCTTTTGTACCCCAATTGTTTAAAATACCTCTCCCAAAATAACACTAGAAGAAAGAAACATCTGACAAATCCTTGCCCTAGAAAGGTTAGAAACCTATATTCATTCAATTTTCCTAGCACGCCTTATCTTGACTGGATTGTGCAAATGGTTCTTTCCGACTCCAGGGTGCCAGAGTGACAAAACAATATACCGAAACTTAATCTTTTTTTCTTATTATGAAGCAGTTACAGCTATTGCACAGTTAAAGTTGAAGCTAGCTTCCATTACAAGCCTGATCTACAACTCCCATCAACCACTTGTCCCCAGAACAAGCCATTCCCTGTGAAATTTCGCGTCACATCTCATGCAGAGTTAAATGTTTCTATTGAAAACTAAGGAAAGAATACAGAAAAGGACTTTTAAAGTTACAAAGCTGATTCTCTGCTGCCGTGAACTAGTTTTAGTCATCATAAACAATGAACGTGTCATACACTATACGTGTATATATTATTAATGGGATTGCTAGCCCTGCCTATTGTCAGATTCCCTAATAAGTCCTGTCATAGGACCCCATTTTCAGTTTCTTATAGCTTTGATAAATGTTTACTGTCTTGGGATTTTATTTCAGCCCAATGGCTGTGTTTATGTGCAGAGGTATGTATAAAATGTCAACCAGCTCAATGAAGTTAGTGAGAAGACAGACACTTGTGCAGCAGATCAGCCTGTAGTTTCTGTAAAATATTAAAATATGTGGTTTTAGCTTGTAAAATGAAATGTAAATGAGACAAAAGAAATGAAAAATGAGATCTCAAGAACCATTTAGAAGAGGGAGAAATGTACAGGGATGGTCAGGTTTGTGGGTAATGTCCTGGCAGAGAACAAGCATTGTATGCTACTTGGTGAAGCTGATTGCAGATTCCAAAAGGCCCAAATACATACCTGAAGGTAAACTAGCTTCCATAAATGTTCAAAATGTTTAAAACTTGTTAATAGTTTTATGTTTAATATCACAGTTGTATAGTATGATAGTAAGTTGCAGAAAGGTGTATTTGTTACTCCCTCTCTACCTGCAGCATGCATTGGCATTGTTAAACTACTTTTTTTTTTTTTCTATTGCTTGATCAAATTATTCTTTTAATTTGACTAGGAACCCGTTGTGTTCCAAAATGTAGCCAAATGTAAAAAAATGCTTTTTGAAATTCTTGCTCTTCTTTATCAAATAATTTTCTTTTGTAGAATAGGAGACTTACACCTTGAATTCAAAATTTTCAATATCCATGTTAATAAGCTTTACTTTTTTATAATTACAGAATCTAAATATAGAAGGGGTAGACAGATTTTAATATTTGTCAAATTTTAAAAAAATAGTTATAAAAAGTGTTAGAGCTATTCACTCGATCTTAGATGCCTTACAACATTTTTTGCTTCTTTTTGTAACTCATTAGAACAAGCCTGTTGGCTATTGTGAGGTGTTTCTTTCATGTGGGAGTTTCCCTACGTAACTGACAGTTTTGCCCTAGAATAACGCTCTTTTATTTCAGTAACATATATCTACAGAACAGGCTATAAGATGTGACAAACTGATGTTTTCTTCTGAAGCTCACAGTCTTCCCTTGGATTAGCTGCATGAGAACAGTAAAGCTCATTTTCAGTCCCGACTTAAACTCAGTAACAAAGAGCTTTTGCACTTAACCCTCTGTGCCACCTGCCTTCTCATGAACAACTTTTCCATGATGAACATATGAATAAAACTCAATTTCATTCTTTGAAATCTATTCCATGTTGAACTAGCAGAGCTCTCAACTTTTAGCTGTTCAAGAAATATCAAATATCTATCATCTTCACACTTCTAATAACGCATATAGTTATTTTGCGCTAAGGAAAGAAATAAATCACATGTTATATTGTAATACTGATGAAAACAAATAGTAGATGCTATGTCTCCCGTTGTGCTTGGAACTGATATGTCATGAAAATTATCCAAATAACAATAAATACACCAAATTGGGTCTTTTGTAGAACTCAATATACAGCTATACTGTGGAAGTCTAATTACTGTGATTGATAATAGCAGCCATTTATTGCACGTCTTAGGGCAGCTGTACAATGTGTAGTGCTTGAATTTTGGCCATATTAATTCTTAAGTAGAGCTCCCCACTGATTTCTTTGCACTGTTCTATTTAAAAATTGATGGTGTGAAAGCAGTCTTACCAGGGCTGAGGTAAAACCAGAGCTCGTAACTTTGTTTAGAACTATAAGGTGTAACAGCCTGTGATCTTCTTGGGATGAGACCTCTGCCATATAAATGTCAAACTGTAGTTCCTTGCCTGGGAAATTAAGAGACCTGACTTTTTCTCCATTAACTTTACTATTCATGTACATGCCAGTAAAGTGGTATGTTCTTAACAATGAGAGCACTTTTTAAATTATTATTATTCTTTACTTTTATTGAACTAATTTATATCTTAAAAAATGTTTTGCCGTGAAAAATTCTTGTTCCATTATGAAGTCTAACTGTGAGGATGTAGTAAAAGATATGTGGGAGTATGAATCTTGATTTCCTTAGTGCATTCAGAGATCAATGTGTCTTTCTCAAGATTTCAAAAGTTTGAATTAATTCAGTATTTTCTTTTATAAATTGTAATCTTTGTTAATTTACTGTCCTGTATTTTCATTGCTATTTGTAGCAGATAGTCCCAGTGAAGCTGGTAGGTGTCTGACAGTGAAATGCAAACATTCAACAAAAGGCTTGATTTTCTTGACAGCTTCTTTAGATAATCTAAACATTTCCTTTCAGAACATGCATAACTTTAACAGTAGAGCCATGAAAGCCTCCTGGGCAAAGAATTAATTTGCAACATTGTAATAAAAAAGCAGTGTGTGTGTCAAGGGTATGCAGCTCTTTTGTTAACTGGGAAAATTTTACTGCAGTGTCTGTCTGCAGCACTATACTCGCAGATCTGTTCTGCAGGAAAGGTGCAGTCCTCTCTTCAGAGTACAGATTTGAAGGATGTTTTTCAGACTCTCAAGGATGTGATGAAGAGGAATTTTAAAAATATCTTTCTAAAGCAGAACTCAGGGTCCTTGTTTATTTTTCACTAGATGGGGGACCTCCCATAGTCTTCAGTAAAGCATTTTCTCTAAGGGAGGCTGAAGAAGAAGGGACTGATGTAGAGTCACTGACAAATGACATAAATACAGCTGGTTCCCTCTTTGGGCTGGGAGAACATCTAGTGACTTTCTAGTCTTGCCTTTTCAGTGAAAAACGGAACATTTCCCAGTGGGATCTGGGTCAAGATTTGTGTTTGTACTGATCTGAGGTTTTAGCTACTTCAGTATTTAGACAAGATTATTTCAGTAGTGTTTTGGAAAGGAAAAATACAGGCAAGGCTGTCATTGGTTTTGGTACAGTGAAAGCTGTAATCATTGGTTTGAGAGGATCCCAATGAATCTACACAGGAAAGCAGTTCAAAGGGTAAAGCATAAATTAAAGGAAATTGCTTTGCATGTAGCTTTTCTCCATATCGCTAAGCTAGAAACAACATGTGAATCGTCTTAATTTTAAGTGATTTTTAAGCGCCTGTATGCATGGAATAGGAAGAATATAGACATATAGACATATAGATGCATATATATATATATACGCATATATATATGTATATATAAATATAAATACCTTTAGTTAAGATAACAGGCTCAGTTTTGAAGAAGATGTTTGAGTTTGTAAATATGGAGTAATGGCATCTTAGTTCCTAATATGTAGGCATATAAACCATACTTTTTTCTATGAAGATATTTTGTGTGGCCTAAAATGTTTTTCATATATATCTAACAAAAAATACTTTTAAATTTATTAATCCGTCAGAGTTCAGCTACTCAGTGCCAGAGGAGATTGGCCCCCAAATGTGCTCCCAAAATAAGGAGGGGTCAGTTTAGCTACCCTTTACCTGTTTTCTCTCTTTTCCTCCATGCAAAAGAAGAAATATTAATGCTGACTGAGCATTTCCACATTTAGCAAATAAAAGCCAGCTTCTATTAGTCAGCTTCATCATGCTGTGCATAAGAATGTGATCAGAGTGGTGATTGCTGCTTGATCCATCTGCGTGTGTTGTGATTCACGCTAATGGAACATGCAGATGCTCTGATGAAGAGGAATGTAGTGCAAGGAATTCATTTAAAAGATACCATCCAAAAGTTTCCTGTTGTTTTTGTCCTTGAATATTTTTGTTTGGCTCAAATAGTGACAACATAAAGTCAGCTCCCTAGCTGGGATGAGTCAACTGACGGCCATATACCAAACCATAGTAGCAAATGAGACCACATTGTGCAAAGCCCCATCCAGCCTCCATCCAGCCTGGCCCTGAACACTTCCAGGGATGGGGCATCCACAGCTTCCTGGGCAACCTGTTCTAGTGCCTCACCACTCTCATAATGAAGTATTTCTGCCTTATAGCTAATCTAAGTCTACCCTCTTTCAGTTTAAAGTCACTAACCCTTGTCCTGTCACTGCATGGCCTTATGAAAAATCCCTCTCCAGTATTATCCTTTTAGCAATTCATCCTAATACTTATCCTATCCTATCTATCTTAATGTCTTGTAGGAAATCCTAATAAATATCTCCTAAATATTCAAGGCAGTTATTTTATATATATACATACATATATATATGTATATATATATAGAATATAACATAAATCTTGATTAACCCATTTGGGAATGCTGGTATGTCTCCAAGCAATATTAAAAGTTGTGCAACAAAATTGAAACATGCAGCTTCTGCAAACAGTTGTAGCAACACATGTGCAAAACAGCTGTGCTTGCTGGAGAGTCCTGGTGTGAGAGGGAGAAAGGCTACCCTGCTGCAAGGTAGTGCACGAGGTGCCCTAGCTGCTCTTTCCATGGTCCTGCAGAGCGTTTTGCTTTTGACATGACCCAAAGAACTGGAAAGGAACAAGCTGGAAGCTGGAAAGCCGGTTATCTAATTCTGAGCTCCTTGCATGACCACCCCTGCCAGCAGCACACAAGTGACTGCTGTTACAGCTGAAGGTCTGAAAATGCAAATTCTTTTAAATGTGAACTGTAATCATTAATTATATTGATAAATAAAAATGCCTTACTGTGTACTAGAATAAGGCCAATTTCTGTCACAGTCAATTTGATTTGACATTTTAATTCTGGAATTATTTTGCGATATTTTAATTTCAGCTGTTTTTTCTTTTTTTTTTTTTTTTCTTAACTACTAATAATATTTTAAAATATTACACACAGAATAGAAACAAAACCAGGAACTTTATTTTTTTTTACAAGGCACACAAATTAGTGGAGGTTCCTTACCTTTATTTTATTTGATTGAATGACGGTAGTTCTTTGAGCTTATCAAAGCAGACAGTCTTTAACAAAGAAGGAGTGGGGTGGTGGAAAATTTGCACTATGCAGAGGAATGGGGAATGCTTGGCAAGAGGCGTGTTCTTGATTGACCAGGACTACTGAAAATATGACATGTATTGGAAGAATCACAACCCAAAATAATTGTGGGTTTGAATTAAAAATGAAAAGCTCTTGTGTTTTGATTCAAAATGAAATACTTTGATTTTTAAATGGTTTAAACTTATAAAAAGATATTTTTGTAGATGCATTTTGAAGTGAAATAGTCTTTAAAAAGTTACAAATTGAAGCAGAAGTTTGTTTAAAACATTTTGATTTATTCAACGTGAATTCACAAATGGGTTGGTTTTCTGCTTAGGGAATGCACTGCTAAGAAGTTTTTCTGGGAAGTTTCATGGAGCTGTAGTTACGCTACAGCACATTTTTCATCCTGTGTACAGCACATATAGCTGTCACATTCCAAAGCTCATGGTAAGAATAGACTCAGTCTAAATAAAGTGATGAGATTTTTATAGCTGCCATTAATTTTTGTGAACTCTTTTTGCAGTTGGATGGCCAAATATTTCTTTCTGTATTGATACGTGCAGACAATTGTAATAAGCTGACCAGTACAGGATACTAAAGGATGTGTGAAAATGTGTTCTTCAATCTAGGTTGTGTTATCGCCTTGGTATTTACAACTCCCAAGTATCCTTAGGATGGGAAAATGGATTGTTTAGTGAAACAGCAACAGGATTTGGAGACTTTCACCTCTAGGGCATTGATTTATGTCCCAGGCTAGGCTGGCACTGTCTGAATGGAATTATCACCTGAGAGCTTTTGTTTGGTCTATGTGAAATGAAAGTCTTAAATTTGTAATGGACAGCTGTCCAAATCACAAAAATACCAACTCGTTTTGCTTTAATTGTGGTCTTTCAAGTTTCAATAAAGAGACAAAGATTAAGTAGACATTAACACTTCCCTCATATCCCTGGTGAGTGATCTTCTCTGTTAAGGCACTTTGTCAGGATATATCCTTGACAGTCAGATACTGCCAAATACCTGTTTAATCAGTAATGAAAAAACCTTAAAGACTCAAAAACCCCACAACACTAACTCTAAAAAGCCATAGAAAAGGTTCAGGATGAGAATTTCTCCTGTATAGAAAACTTTTATTCCTCAAAGACTTGTGGGGCCAGCAATCAAACTCACAGTCACCTCAAATGGTTGATTATCATGTGTCTGATTTCAGTGAAGAAACAGTAAAAAGTTGCATGCATGAATCACATTTATATTTTTGTATTCGCTGCACTGCAGACTGATACAAAATAGAAGGTTCACTGGATAGAAGTAATTCATGCTGTAATATGGGGAAAGTTCTACTCCAGATTGGCCAAGCAGGATATTAAATACAAGAATATTACCTGGCCCACTGAAGAAGGGTTTGCATCTTGTACCAGCTAGTTCATAACTTACTGGAAAGAATATTAAAACTTTGTTCTGGATTTGCTGACTATGAATCCCCTTGGGGAGAGAGAAATTGAATCTGACTGGAGCACTCTGTGAGAAAGAGTAATTACTGAGTAGCTGTAGAAAAGGCTGTTCCATGAGAGGCAATGAATGCAACTTACAACATGGGAAACTGAGCTTAGATAAGATTTTTTTTTTTTCTCCAGAAGGATGGTCAAACAGTGTGACATAGGTATGTAAGCAATGGGTGGTTTCAAACTTCAGATGTTTCCAAACCAAAGGATAGTCATCTAGTGATCCCTAAAGCCCAGGTGCTGCAAGAGTAGGAAGCACCCAGATTCCCCGAATATACAGCTTGAGGAAATCCAAAAGGGAATAGGCTATGTCTCCGTGGGGGCTACATAGGTTAGAACTTGTATCTGAGGGCTATGGAATGACAGAAGTATCTTCCAGGGACAAGCGTTAATCAGGAAGATTCTCTGAAATACATCAAGTAAGGGAGGAGGTTCCTAAAGCATCATCTAATAAAACCAGGAGACAATAGATAATTAAAGGCTAATCATTTTTTTTTAAGGTGTCATGGCAGCTCTAGCCCCTTCCTAATCCTTCCTGTTAAAGTACATGCCAACCTATGTACTTGTGGCCATGTAGCTGCACAGTCCCCTTCACTGTTTGCAGGAAATTAGTAAGAGTACCAGTGTGAGATCTTGTGGAAGAGGAAGGTGGATTTATTTTAAACACTGTTTTAATTCATATTCATTCTGTCACAGATTTCACTCATTCCTACTCTCACCCCCACATACTCAATAGCATTGACATAGGTCTGTTGAAGTGGTTTGGCCAACGTGACCTGGTGTGACAGAAAGGACATGAGATGCTGGCTGCAGAATCCTCATCACAGCATCTGGGCCAAACCCAGTGTTTTGACCAGGCCTTTTATATCCTTCAGGATCCAGCAGTTACTATGGCATGACCTTTTGCATCAGAATTTTGCTTACTTCAATCTGTCATTAATTTTAGGCAAGTTTGCTGGATATTGTTTATGTTTCCTGATTTTAGGTATCTCAGAGTTGCAACCTATTGCCCAGCTGGGCCTGCAAGAAGAGGAGCATCTAATCTGATGTGCTGCGGTCTTGCTGTCCTCCTTCTCAAAGTGTAGAGTTTTGAATACTGAGTCATCTGTGCTGTGGTCTTAACAGAGCACAAGCCCCCGTCTTGATGGAAGCATCACATCCCTGAGTGTTTCATTGCTGTTACCTGTGTCCTTGGTTGTTAGTACAGGCCTTGCTTTCACCCCTGTTCTGCTGTTTCCTCTGATGCTTTCTCATGTATATTTGCATTCCACTTCATATTTGCATTCAATATAATGTTTCAGTTCAGGGCACATCAATTTCCTTGGGCAAGAAGGCAAAATAGAGGAAAGGGTAGGAAAATCGAAATTTTTAGAGGTCTGACTTTAAATTTTATATGTGCCTCTCGTATGTGGGAAGGGATTATCACACTATGAACAATAATGGCATTTACTGAGCACAGGTCTGGGGTGAAAAGCTTAATGCTCTGCAAAGGGAATTGGTCATGAATTTGGGACATGACAGACTTCCAGTGGACATCAGTGACATTTTGTTAGTAGAATGGGAACAGAGTAGCAATAATGTTTCACATTACAAACCAGAAAGGAGACCTTCTCCCTACACTTGAAAGATACTGGATTTTTTACAGTCTTTTCTCTAGTTGATTCATTTTACCAATTAAATCACATCGTGTAGATGCAACTACACGATATTTACATCACCATCTCTTTTTATTGTGTAGGCTACTAAGTTGATGATTGGTTCTTTGCAATTAAGTTGTTTATTACCTCATTTGGGTATTTTTTTCTTCATCTTTCTTATTTGCCAAGCCAATAAATCGCCTTATTTTTATGAAAGCCAGCTTTTAACATAGGCTGGTTTGTTGGTATCATTAAATGACTGTTGCAGTTGTATGGAGTTATACAGTGTAGTTTCAACCTTTAGTGAGTAAAATTTACTACATTTGCAAAATTTTGCTACTGAAATCTGTTACTAGCTTCATCAGCTGGCACAGCAGTATACTAGAAAAAAAGAAACTAATTGCCTTGGAGTAGTGCAGTGATAAAGTATGTGGCATTGTCTTTTGGAGAAAACAAAGCTCGAAGGGAAATACACTATGGCTTGTGGTGCCCTTGGTTCTCTTTTCCTTTCTGGTTTCCTCCAGATTCAATGTTGAATGCTGAAGTGGTTGTTTATTTAAAAATGCCTTGAGGATCTTTTTAACTGTACAGCTTTTATAGATCTAAATGGATTTTCCCCTGCAGATTTCCTCTTCCATAGGAGTTTCCCCCTCTCCCTCCCTCCCTGCTGAAAAACCTCTTTTTAGAGGCAATGCAGGAGCTGGCAGGGCCAAGTGGGGCTAGCGAAAATGATTGCTGCAGCAACAAAATAAACTTGGCCAGGCAGCTGGGGCTCCTGTAAATTGTATTTCAGAGGCAGTAGGGTTGGGTGAGTTTCCCAGGGCACTGGTTTGCACAGGCGAGGGGCAGCTCCTTGGGCTCAGTGCTGCTGCTGCTGCCGCTGCTGCCACTCAAATACATTTGCCTCCTTATGGGGCTGTGTCCAGGCTGACACTGTCAGCCCACGGCCTGGGCTTCACTGGGACATGCTGGGAGGGAGCAGGGGGGTAAGGGAAGGGGCAGGGCTGTGATCCTATGGCTCGATTAAAGCAGGAGGGATGCACTGCTTAGCTGCTGCTTGCTGAGCAGAGGCAAGCTGCTCTGAGTGTGTGTGTGAGGGGCTGGTTAAGAAGAACTGTCACTAGGAAAACTCCAGCCAAGCTTCTGGCTACATGGCCTGCATAGAGCATGAGCAGGGCCAGCCCTTGCCTGTTTGCCAAATAGGTGCTTCTCTTACTGAGCTTACTGATAAAAGACCTTAATCTCCTCCTGGAGTTGTTGTCAGAGCATTTCCTGATTACACAGAGGTACCTTAGAATAACTGTTAATCATGTTCTGCTCTCGGGATGGGCTCTGTGCTGCTCTTGTCAGATTAAGGGGTAACAAGATGATTGCTTTCTCCCTGAGCTACTCATTGGACTCTGCTTATTGAGACTGCCATTGCCACTTCATTTGATAGCTTTAAGCAAGCCTTTGAGTCGCAGCCTGTACCCATCTTTGGTTTGCCTGGGCCAGCAGGCGCAGGGACGTCGGTTGGGGCTGGTTCTGTGGGTGCTGCTGCTGCAGCTACAGCAGGGCCAATGCCAGCCCGACAGGCACAGTGGCTGCTCCTGCTGCTCTGACCCTGCTGAAAATGAGTGATTTTGTTGGGCAGACAGCTACTGTGGGAGGTTCAGTTACTCCTCTTGGTGGTCTCCGTTATCCCTTTTAGCAAGGTGTTTAGATCCGTATTAATGCAATGAGGAGAAATGCGCGGTGCTGCCCCTGGGAAGGAGACACCCCTGCAGCAGCCCGTGCTGGGAGCTGCTCTCCGGGGCCCTGGTGGGCAGCTGAGCATGGGGCAGCCCTGTGCCCTGGCAGCAAGCATGGCCAGCAGCCTCCTGGGCTGCACAGCCAGTAGGTTGAGGGAAGGGATCATCCTCCCTTATTCAGCACTTATTAGACTTTGTCTCACTGTGTCCAGTTTTGGGCCCCCCAAAGAATGACCCAAACTGGAGTGTGTTCAGCAGAGGGTCCCCACGATGGTCAAGGCTTGAGCATTTGCCCTGTGAGGAGTGTCTGAGGGACCAGTGCTTATGCACTGCCTAGTGAAAAGGTAGCTGTTGGGGGACCTAACGACAGCTTACAGGTAGCCCTGTGGAGGTTGAGAAGATGGCACCAGGCTCTTTGGGAAACTGAGATGTAACAGGCATAAGCTGAACGTAAGGCAAACAGTTGGACTTGGTGATCTCAAAGGTCTTTTCCAACCTAAATGATTCTATGATTCTATGAAAATATTTCTTCCACTATAAGGCTGCCCAGAGCAGGTGTGCTGTCTGTCCTTGGGGGTGGGTAAAGCCCTGAGCAACCTGGTCTGAGCTCAGAGCTTTGAGCTTTGAGCAGGGGGCTGCAGCAGAGACCTCGTGCTTCCTGATGTCCCTTCCAGCCTTGCTTGACTAAAATAACCTTTCTTTTGCTGATGGAAAGGGAAGTGGGTGAAGGAGGATGAAGAGAGAAGCTGTGCTTGCATATCCCATTTTTTTTGCCTAGGCCACAAGATACGGCTTTGACACAGTATTGCCATTGCCTGTGGCTTGCACTATTCTACTAGTCTGCCAGACTGATGCATTTCTGAGGGATTAACCCTGTGGCTGGTTTTGTGGAAGTCTGTTTCTCAGAGGATTATTGACAATCTAGAGGAAGCCAGGCACTAATGGACTAATACAACATGACATGATTTTTTTACTTGTATCCTGCACCAGTGTTGCAACCCTCAGGTCAAGCAGCGTTTCCAAGAGAGGACAGCTGTTGTCATGGCTGGGACTGACTGTTTCTGTGGGTTTGCCACAAAGAGGGTGGTGGTTTTTCTGTGCAAGAATTTGCCTCCAAGTCAGACTATCCTTTTGTTCTGTTATTTAATTACCTGACTGTGCTGTATTCTATTCATTATGTGAAACTTTTTTGTTCTCCAATACGTTCTTTCGCATGCCTGTGGCTCAAAAACATATCTTTTACCTGATCCAATACTTAGCAGTTCCTTTAATGCTTATGGGTCATGGGACATTAGGCACCAAATAAGGGTTGTCTCTAATAGTGCAGAATGAATGGTCCCCCTGCTGCAAGGCCTCGCTTATCACTGTCATAAAAGAAGCAAAACAATATAGCACGGTGGGCACTGGCTTTTGCTGCTCAATGAAATCAGCAAGGCACTTCAAGAGGTCCTTGCCGCTGTGTCACAGGTGTTACGGACTATGTGATGAACTGCAGCTCTTTTTGCAGGGATATGTGAGTACATGGCTTTGGCACCTGTATCCTTGTGAAGCTTCAGCTGCTACCGCTAAAGGCTGGGATGAAAACACAAGAGGCTAGGAAAGGAGGTGGCTTTATTTTTTATTATATAAAATCTCTCTGCTCAGAAGCCTTTTGATTTTGATGAAAGAAGAGCTCATCACATGTAGATCACTGTCCTGAAATTCAGAAAACAAAGTAATAGGTTAGATTTATTTTGGGGGCTTTTAATTTAGTAATGTTTTTCAACCATCCTAGGAAACAGGTTATGCTATCACTTGGATTTGCACTAGAGGATACAGAGTTTATTTGCTCACGTTCCAAATGTCTAGCCTGTAGATAACTTTCTTTAATTTTAATAATCTATATACAGAGCAGAGGAAAAAGACAAAGTTAAAATTGTAAGCTTGCATCTCAGTCTCCGTTGGACCTTGTGTAGACACTGATGCAATTTTTCAGTGATAGTTGACCACATTAGCTCATAAACAAGCAGAAGTATCTAGTTATGAACTGTACTAGTGTTACCTTCAAATTGCTTTCGTACTGGTTTTGAAATCAACTTCATTTGAAAAGTTTTATCAATACACATGATGTTAAATGCGAGTGGCACTGCACACAACATTTTCCCTTTAATTTAGATTAATTTTATTTGTATGAAAGGTTGCCTTATTTCATAGTTATCTATGTAGTTGAATTTTTAATCTCTCCCATCAATTAAAGACAAACTAGTTTGTTCCTTTACTTTGAGAAAACCTGTGATTCATTATATAAAACAGCAATAAGATACCTGTATCTCAGCAAAAATTCTATTTTTATAAAAATTAAATTTCAGCAGTGAAAAGGTTTGTTGGAATTGCCACTTGCTTAGAAAGATGTTCTGCTGTTACTTACTGTGCTTTTGTATACACACATTCACAAACACACATGGTGCAGTTTTCCAACACACTAGTGTTACCTGTTAAGCTTTCACCAAACATGGGATGTGAAGTGTTAATAAAGAATGAATCTTTTACTGTTTCTTAGTATTTAAGTATAGAGCTCACTGCCTTTAGTTTTAGAGGTAAGGTTTGAAAATGTTGAACTCTTTGAACATCACCTTATCTTGGAGAAATTATGCAATTAGAAGCCTAATATAAGATTCATATTGTGTTCTAATACACAGCAAGAAATACCAAGAGTTGCTTAAGTGCTATACACATCAAAATAAGAATTAAGTATCAGATAGACAATGATATTGCAATATGAAACTCAGTTATGACTGTACTCTGGCCTATAGATTGTACATGTGATAGAAAAAATAGTATTTGCAGTTTAATCAGAAAAATAAAGATGTCACTTGAATTAAAACAAAGATTTTTGAACAAGCAAACTGAAAAGATCACATAAGACTTACATATCAAAACATTATCAGTAATGTACAAGATAGAGTAGATCAGAGTAATTTTCGATGAAACCATTTTTACTTGGAAAACATTGGTGGGACTGAACTTCAAACTGCTTGTGGGAGATAGCTTTTTGATTAGTTTCCTGGTTTAAAATGCTTTAGGAAAAGTTGCAAAATTTGCCATTTTACAAATGAAGATTTTAGTCTTAATTGAAAAAATTGTTTTGAAACATGTATTTGTTTTATAGTAATATCAGCAATGGAATGAGAATTAAAAAAAATAAATATTTTGACTTGCCAAAGTATGCTTTCTGTTGGCATTTTCAAGTTGCAAAATATTTGAAATTTTGACCTTTATTTTCCTGTCTATGAGACAGGAAAGCTGTGGAAATCATAAATGTTTTTGTGTGGCAGGAAATTAGTTCCGCACTGAGTTCTGTTACAGTACATGAAAAGAGAGAGCATGCAGCTACCCTAAGGAATCCAGTGAATACACAAATACGAGTGGAGCTTGAGGCATGTGTGGCCAAGAGAGGAGATGGCCTTCCCAAACTGCTTAAACTTTCCTGTTTTAATATGCCTAGGTATCTCTTGAGCAAACATGAGAATAGGCAAATGATGATGGGAAACAACCAAGGGGAAAAAAAAGTTTTGAGTGTCAGGGGCTCCAAAATGGATTGAGCAGGCTCAGGAATAAGGCATAGAGCAGAGCATGTCTGAGAGAGCCTGCCATTTTTGGAAGACATCTGGTGGTGGTTTGCTCAGAAAGGTTAGTTGATGAAGGATCCTTGCCATTATTTTCATCCTCCTGGTGGTGCTGATGGCCAGCATACCAGATCCAGGAGGATGAGGTAGTGTAATGAGTTTGTGGGGCCTCAGAGGGAACATAAGTGGAGACCTATGCATCCAGAGTGTCAGCAAGAGGATCTGGAGAAGCTGCAAAAGGGAGAGTGACCTGGAGCTCTTGGGGTACACGTGTGCTAGGGTCTTCCTTTTGCCAGTGAAGGCACATGAATCAGGAATCTATGAACTGCTCCACAAACAGCATGTCTGTGCCCACTGCCTTTGGAGGATTTGCCAGATGATGTCCTGGCACGCCATCACCATGGGAACAGGTCTGAGCAGAGACTGGCCCTCCTAGGGAATTACTCTGCCTGTGAAGGGGAAAACAAAGTAGGAACTTGGGATAAATCAGTGTTGTTTGGGAGATAGGAAGGGACAAATAGAAATGTAGAAAGTCAGGTATCTCCCAGTCGGGTAAGCTAGAAGATATGCCAGGAGACAAATGTATTGTAGTATAGAGAAAGTAAAGGACATAAAGAAGGTGGGGACACTGTAGCAGGGAAGGGATGAGAAATACAAGTATTACAGCCATGGCAGAACTCCCTAGACCTACTCAGTTAAGTACAGAATAATAGAAAATAAGAATCAAAAGAAGTCTGCTAATCCAAACCCCTGCTTCACCTAACCATGCATACTTAAATAATTTATGCTACTGTATTTCTGGTATGATTTCATGAGAAGCATTCAGCATCATTTTAACAAGTACTGTATTGCCTCAAGGGTCTTTCTCTTTGGAGAGGCACAGAGTAACTACCTTCAGACATTGGTTTTTGCTTGTCTTGCAACAGCCTCCAAAATTATCTCTCCAAGTGAAAGTGAAATTGAAACAAACAGATATCAAATTAATTAACTAAAAATCTTGAGAAAGAATACTTGCTCAATATAATACCTAGAGAATTTAAGCTGTGATCTGAGTGAATAACTGAGAGAGCAAAGAGGATTATCATACCACAACAGAAGTGTAACTGCATGAAGAGTCTGGGGTGAATTCTGCTTAGGCAGAGTATCTGTTTGTTGCAAGAGAAGAACTTTCTCTACTTTCTGCTTTTTATTTTATTTTGAGTATTTCTGCTTTTTAGATTTGATCTTCATCAAATTAAATAATATTGCCTTTATAAAGAAATAGGAAATAGTACCAAGTTGCAGTGTTTAATATGCCAGAGAGATGGATCAATGGCTATTGCAATTTCCAGATTAATTTGCATTCTTCTGCTGACTTAGTCTTTGGAGGAAGGGCAGATTTGCCCTTGATTACTAGGGGGTGAACAATTCACAGTGAATAATTTATTTGACAAATAACTTATGACTTAGAATAATTTATTTCCCTAAATAAATTCATTGTATGTTGTACGGGGCTTTTAGGTGAATAATTTTCATTCTATAGATTATTCATAATTGGTTATACAATTTCCATATTTACATAAATTTGTATATTGAAAACAAGATAACAGATCAAGTTATCTCAGTCTCTTTACCCTGCTACCGAATGCCCTGCTATGGTAAAGATTTAGCAAAACTGGAAAGCTGTAAGAATCAATAGAAATTCTACAATTTGGGGCCAAATGACACAGTTTTCATTTACTACTTGCTATTACAAGTATGTACATTTGCTAGCAGACATTACTTTCAACTTGTATCTGGTCAGCATGGACAAATGGTTATTGCAAATATGGAGCTATCTGTGTGATATATTTTCTGTTTATCCATAGATGGCTTAAGTACAATGTTTACTGCTGGTATTGAACAGCTTTGCCAGTAGTTTTGGCAGCTGCTTGTAGTGGCTGAAGCAGCAGTAGAGTGATGGAGAGTAAAGACAGCTTGTGGAAGAGGAACACAGAGAACAACTGTATCTGCAAGCCTGTGTCTTAGATCAGTTTTATTCAAGACAAAATACATGGCTGGAGGCAAGCATGGACTGGTGGGTGACAATAATGGTCTAGATCTGGTATTATTATTAGTGGCTTCCAAATTTGAGAGTAACAAAGTACTTCTTCAAGATTTTTGGAGCTCAGCATGAAGCTATATACCACTGTGAGAGCTCTTAAACTATTTAGTAATATGTAGTAATACTGTCCAGAATTGCTACCATTCATAGTACTGTATAGGTAGTAGTTAAAGTATAGGTAGATAGACTGTATAAGCTCCTGGGATGAATATATATATATATATATATTGATAGACAACCCAGTACTCAGGCACTGGCTCAGGCATTTGTAGATTTGAGAATGTGGGATTGCAGATTTATGGTAGCTGCTGATAAAATCGATTTTTCTTTTTACTTCTGTCCCAGACACTTGAGTTTGTTAACAGAAAGAAATAATTTTCCATTGAGCTGCAACGTCCACTGATCACAGTAAAAGACTGAGTGGTCTGATTTTATTTTTTTTTTTTTTTAAGGAATTCAGTTCTTTGTTTGGTGGACATTAAAGTGGTGTGATTATTGCTGCTGTCCTGGGAGGCTCAGTTGACCTTTCACTATCCTAACTGAGAGGCTCTCTTGTTACACAATTGGGTTGAGGAAGAGAGTTGTTTAACTGTTACCTGCATCCTGAGCAATGGTGCATTTGGGAGACTGTAAGGCAAATGGTGCTATTTCTTGACAAAGACAGGGTTTGCTGAACAATAGTTCCTGGAATTATGGCTGTCTGATGTATGCTACAAAATATCTGGCAGTGCAGAGAAAGCCTTTACTGCAATTTGAGAAATAATATTTGGAGACTTTCCAAGATTTACAAGTGGCCAGTGAGATACTGATGCAAAATTACAATCCCTAGGGATATCTCATCAGAGATATTTTGTATTCATGTTTTGAGAAAAAGAGATGACTTAAAAAAATCAGTAAAATTCCTTACATTTATAGTTCAGATTATTGAAAATTTCAGGGATTAGTTAACGAGTCCTTCATGGACTATATCATAAATTTGTAACACATGCATAGATGAAGTTGTCATACATAGTCACTAGATGCCATTCACTGATGTCACCCAAATATGACTGCAGTGTGCTGCAAAGCTGAATCTTAATATTCTTTACTTTCTTGACTATTGCTTGTATTCCCAATGTTAATACAGACAAGACTAGATCGTATATAAAATGGACTCTGCAGGCTGCTCTGGAGAAACAGAAGGTCCAAAAATGTTTTTAGGTTGAATGGTTGCTGACGCTGGTGGGGTGTTGCTACAAGGGGTCTGCACAGGTTACTGATTATATTTTGGAAAGTTCCCTGCATTCAGCAGTACAGGACCTGAAAGCAGTGCTGACACAAAGCAGAAGATTGAACTGTAGTCATACAGTTTCCTTTGATTAATGACCACACTTTCTGAATTTTCATTGTTGCTTTACCTCTTTTATTTCCTCATCACTGAGACTCCTTTCTCCCCATCCTCACCTCTCTGTGCTTCAGTGTTGTCTAGCCTTGTTTCTTTGGGAATCTGAGGAGTTCACCTTTTTTCACTCCTTTTCAGTTTTTCTCTTTCTTCTCCTAAAACAGGCCAGATACTGGGAGTTTAGGCATTGAGAGAATGTCCTCAGCTTTCAGGTGTCCCTCCTGCTTTCCCTGTGATAGAAGTGCATAAGGGAACACTGCGCACTGTCCAGTGATTTCAAGGCTTTTTCAGAATGTCAGTAATTTTTTCTATCCATCTTCCCCAGAAATATCTGATAACATTAAGGGAAAATGTCCCAAAGAATCAGTTCTCCTCCCCTGAAGATATTTCTTTTCTGAAGAAGCAACCAGTGATGCTACAGGGAAAGTTACTCATGAGTCTGAGAGACAGCTGTACTTTTGTTCCTGTTTAGTTGTGGTATCAACTTGAATTGACCGAATGTGCTTGGATTGGGAGCTGGACTCGATGATCCCTATGGGTCCCTTCCAACTTGAAACATTCTAGGATTCTGTATCTCTGGAGTTCTGGCTTAGCTTTGCTGCAGTTCCTGTGGAAAGCAAGAGAACTAGCAAGGAAGCAAGTCTGCTTTCTGTTTTGTTCCATGTCACTAAAATTATCCCCCCCCCCCCCTTTTTTTTTTTTAGTGTATAGTCTCAGTTTTCACTCTCTACACCCTTTTGAACCTTGTTGGTGTGAGTTACTGCTTTTTTACTTTTTTCCCCTGAACTAAAGTACCCTGAGGTGCATGGTTTGTTTTCTTATTAAGAAAAATGAGCAGTTAAGGTCACAGGTGGTTTGAGGGGAGCAGGTGAATAATTGCACTTGAAAGTCTGCCAGTGTTTTATATTTTGGACAATGTGTAGCTAATCCCTGTGGTCTCAAAGCAAAGAAGGCACATCTCTAGGAAAGCAAAGGGAAGCTTGGATGCTGATGTCATTAACCAGAACAGTTCTTCCAGCTTCCCTGCGTAGTTGGAAAAAGTATCCGTTCTGGACTGCGCGACAAGGTTAATTTACACTGTAGTGATTTAAGCACTTATAGAATAATTTCTATGACTAAAAATCCTGAATTTACTGTGAAGGAACTGTCTTGCAGCAGCTGCTGAAGTTAGATATTTGCCTCGTTACAAAGAGCACAAGAGAGCAAGCTGACTTAGCTCAATTTGTTTATTGATTAGGACTACAGTCTGTGACCAAACAGACATAAAGTTGTACTACCAATTCATCTTTCCTTTGTGATGCCTCAGTGACTGAAACAGAGAATTCTCTGCATTCAGTTTTACAAATCATATTTATATCTTGTTTATAAAATGTAGCACTACAGTTTCCAGCCTTCTTCAGCTGCTTATTTAAAAAGTGAAAGCACAAAGTATTACGTTCACAGACCATCCATGTTTGGTATCTGTTTGGCCATCTTGAAAGGGTAAATATGAAAGCACAATATGTATAAATCATCTGGCTAGTACAAAATGAAAAACTAGCCAGTTTTTTAAAACTCTGGACAAATAATGGTCATAGAAAGTTCAACTAAATTTCTTGATATGAATCCTTTAATGCTGTGGGGTTCATGTTCATAATGTGCCATCATAGTCTTATAAATATTTGAATTGTATTGAATTAAAATAAGGTTAGCAGAGAACAGCCTGAAGGACTAGTGAACATTTAAGTCATAGGAGCTAACATTGACCTGTGATTTTTTTTAGCAGATTATTAGTGGTACATTTTCTTGCATTTCAGACACAATTTGTTCCTCAGGTTTACGCCACCTCAGTTCGAACAAGAAGAAAGAAAAAGTGTGTCACTGCTTTGAGAAACTGAAATGTTAAGATAGTAAGGTAGTAAGTGTTCTTTTGGGTGGGTGGTGAAGGAGTGATTCTCATTATGGAGAGTTAGTTTGGAAACTGGCAAGTTAGCACCTTGGTAAGGCAACATTATGAGCATGTAATGCAAGAAGTGGGCATGACAGTGGGGGACAGGGAAGAGAGAGACCTATCACGGATATGTTTTCCAGGATTAGCAAATAGCCAAGTAACGACTGAACCAATAGTTCATAACAGATTTCCTCTATAGCATGATTGCCATTTTTAGCTGATAGCAGGAATGTTAGAACTTGGACAGACTACTAACTCCTAATGTAGCAGCATCCACCATGCATGAAGAGCCAGGGTTATAATGGTATGAGTCCAGAGAGGAATAATTGCTGGCAGTGACTCTTTCCTTGAACTCCTATGCTGTACGCATATGCCATTCTTTTACATTTCTAGCATCCTCTTGGATTCTCATGTGATGAAGGTGGCTTGATTTCGTAGTGATACCTTTTGACTGTTTAGATTCCTGTTGGTATTGGAGTACTGTCACCTTCTGCTGACTTGACATTTTCTCCAGTAAACTGTAGCTCGCAGCAATAGCCTGGGAAAAAATTCTTATATGTGTCCTCTTACATAGAGGCCAGTGCCATGAGCATTGCTGGTTTTAGAAGATAGCTAAAGCTAAAGCATGTAAGCCGTTCTGCATTCTTTGGTGTTGATCTGGTACTTCTAGATGTCCTGGGATTTGATCTTGCCATGCCTTTGTCTTTGGTAAAGTTTAAAAAGTCTTCTCAACTATGATATATCATCTTACTAATAAATGACTTATAAATAATGATATTGTGTATGGACTGTGGTCATTTCAATATGTAGAAACTGAAAGCATTGAGAATTTGCACCCACTGTCATGTAAGCAAACCCCATGTTTTGGCTTTTATTAAATCACTGCTTGGCCCGGTTCAAAAAGAAATAATTTTTGTTAAGTATTTTTTTGAAGTTCTTAATTGAACAGGACACCTTATGTACTTAAGTTAAGCTTCTTGCCAAGTGAAGACCAGAGGGCTTTCAAGGAGGCCTCTGGAGCACTTCCAGAGCAAATACTATTGTGAATATTTCTTTACTCTTGGATTCATAATGTAGCTTCTACTTCCCTTGAATATTCCAAGACAGCTTTACTTCCAAATATTCACACAAAAAAAGAAAAAATGGAAGGGGGTGTAATACTATTGAACTGAATTGCTAGGGTACAAAAAGACCTATAAGTAATTTTTTGTCATATCCAGTCAGCTCAGCTATTGGCCAGTGTGATTCAGCCCTTTACTTCCAAGTAGTTCTATTATTTGGCCATCATAAGAAAAAAACCCAGAAAATGTCTAACAGACATAAGATTTCTAGCTAGGAATTGGAAAAGATAAACTAAAAATTATTTATCTTATTAGCACATAATGAAATTAGACAGGGTTATTTGATCCTGTATTTTTAATTGTTTAAATGTCTTAATGCCAAAATGCATAAAACTGTGCCAGAAGATCATTCTGAGGCGGCAAAGTAAGCAAGAAGAAAACAGACATGAAAATGATCATTAAAAAATATTTAATCAGCTGTGGTGGGTTGACCTTGGCTGGATGCCAGGTGCCCACCAAGCTGCCCTATCATTTCCCTCAGCAAAACAGGGTGGCAGAAAAGAAGGTGGAAAAATGATTGTGGGTCAAGATAAAGGCAGTTAAATGAAGCAATAGCAAAAGGCATGTGTGTAGAAGCGAAGGAAACCAAAAGATGTTATTCACTACTTCCCATTAGCAGGTGATGCTCGGCCACTTCCCGGGAAGCAGGGCTTCAGTACGCATAGCAGTTGCTCCAGAACATAAATGTCACAAACAAGGAATGCCCCAACCCCCACCCCCCAACCCCCACCACCTTTTTCCTTCTTTCTCTTAGCTTTTGTATCTGAGCAGACATCACATGGTATGGAACACCCCACTGGTCACTTTGGCTCAGCTGCCCTGGCTGTGTCCCCTCCCAAGACCTTGCCCACCCCCAGCCTGCTGGTGACGGGGGATGTTGCAGAGACAGCCCTGATGCTGTGCGAGCGCTGCTCAGCAGCAGCCAAAGCGCTGGGGTGTTGTCAACACCTTCTAGCCACCAATGCAAGCACAGCGCTGTGGGGGCTGCTGTGGGGCTCAGCCAGACCCAATACATCTAACTATGTAATTTTGTGAAAAATTCCTTTGGTCAAAAAATGAAATTCAAATTCACAAATAAATTTGCTTTCACAAAAATCACAGAAAATTATTTCTCACTTGCATTCTGAAGAGAGGTTTCTAGGAAGATTGTTCATCGAAGCTAATGAAAGATTGATCTGCAATGAGATAAGAGGGGAAGGTCTTCTCTTAGACTAATAAATGGTTAAATGGGGAAAAAATAGGAATAATAATTTTTTTTCAGTAGGGAAATATCAGTGGTGGAGTCCAGAAGCATCTGTGCTAAGTCTGTCTGTTCAAGATGTTCATAAATGATCTGGAAAAAGAGGTGACTAGCAAGGTGACAAAGTGTGCTGATAGTAATCTATTCAGTGAAGTGAAAATGGAAATTAACTGAGGAGAATTGCAAAAGATTTCACAATACAGAGGGACTGTGTGATAAAGTGCCAGATGAGATTCAGTGTTGACAGTGATGCACACTGGGAGAAAAAGCTAACTTTACATACATAATGATGGGCTCTGAACGAGCTATTTCCACTCAAGGCAGAAATATTGGAATTATAATAGTTCTGTGGAAAAGTAAGCTCCATGCTTAGAAATAGCCAATGATCCAACAGTGCACAAAGGCGGCACATAGAATGAAATGAATTGCTAGGAAAGGAATAGAGAACAAAGCAGGCAACATCATTATGGCACTGTACAAATCTCTGGTCTGTCTTCATCCTTAACAATTTGTACACTTCTAGGGTTCTAGTCCTGAAAACCATATAGAAGAATTAGAAAAGGTAAAGAAAAAGAAGATGCAACTCATAAAAGGTGTGTAATGGCTTCTTTAAATACATGAACAGTAACTTTCTATGCCTGTGTACTTCAACCTGAATGAAACATTTGACGAGCCCTGTGCTGAAGTTTTCTATAGGTAGGAAGAACTTATCACAGAATTACCATTACATGCTTTATTTTATACTGTTCCTTAGGTATAATTTTTCATGATTGCCAGAGATAGGATATTGAGTTACGTGAATGTTTGCTCTGACCTATATATGCCTCTTCTTTATGTCTTGTTCCTATGAAAAGAAACAAGATGAAACATTTTCTTGTGATTCCACGTTCCCTTGTCAACTAAGAGTGGACCAGAATTTCTGGACTGAAAAAAGGTTATGCCTTTCTGTTTATCTGCCTATATATCTGCACGATAGTTATCTTAACCTTGACAGTACAATCTGTAGAATCGGTATCGTCTGTTGCATTCTTGAAAGGGAGACTTTTCTCCTCCAAGCGTGACATGATAATAACACATACTGGGGACTGAAAGCCAATGAAGTGCATGTGTAATACTATCTTTTACTCAACCTCTAGAAGACACTTTGAAATGTGGCGTTCATAGTATAAATCTACATTTCTGTTTTATTTGCCTATGACTTTACTATTGTATATTATTAGTTGCAATTTGACTAGCTCACTGTTGTATTTGAGATTTGCATTTGAGATTTCCATTCAGTTAGAAGATTCAACATGAATTAATATTGCACAAGTTGAATTAGGAAGAGGACAAAGGAGATACTCACAATCTTAATTTTCTGCAAGTACACAGTAGTCTGTACAAAGCCTATTTTAGTGTCAGTAGTGTTTAGTTACATGAAATGAGTAACACTGTTTAATTTGTATATATTCTTAGAGGAAAGTAAAACCAGCTGTCACTGAATATTTATGACCTAGGAAAATTAAGAATTTTGCTGATGAGAGTATTTATGAGAAGTTGTTTGCAGTTGCAGTCTTTCTGATGCAATATACTGTTTTGGATGTAAACTATTTTGTAATAAGTTCTTGTTTAGAATAAGAAGGACCACACATGGAATTAATCTTGTATAGTTAATATCTTGATAATAAATACCTTTTCCAGTTAATGTTTGTTCCTAGCTTTTGAAATAACTGTTCAATAATCTTGCCCGTATCTTGAGTAATTAGCAATACAGTGATATTCTGTATACCTTTCTGTGTGTGTCTTGCAGGTTCAGCTCCATCTCCACATTTGAAGTCTGAACCCCAAATGGAGGGATGAAAAGGGCTAGTTTTAAATAAGCATACTGGTATAAAAGGCATCTCTGAAGTAAAAGGGAGAGAAGATAATCAGACACACATTTCTTTCTGGAATAAAAAGTAAATAGAAATGACACACTAAGTCATGGTGTAGATGGGTGGGAGCATTAAGTCATATAAGGTATCCTCTTCGTTAAAATAAATCACAGATTTGCTAGAGGCTGACATGACGTGCCTAAGTAGGGAAAGTTTTATTATACTACATTACTGAACACCTAGCCTAAATGCTGACTGAATTCCATAGTCTGTAGGAATGCGGGATGAAATGGATCCTTCCCATTGCCTGTTGTCAAATTTCTACTTGACAATTTCACATGGATGCCTGTGTAGTTCTTGTACTAAAAGAGCAAGTAAATGAGCATTCCCTACATGAATAATCAGGGACTAGAGAATTTCTAAAAGCAGAAAACACAATAATGGTTATAGATTTCAGTTGCTTCCAAATATGTTGTACAAAAAAAATTAAAAGTTCCACTGTACTTTTAACATGAAAAAGATGGATTGTGAGAAAGATAAAGTGTAAAGAAACTAACTGAAGGGAGCAGCAACAAGGACAAAAATACTTGCAGGTAACCTTAATACATTTAAATAAACCATAAACTTAAGTACTAATTGGAGAATACTTTAAAAATACTGAAAACATTTTAAATGGCAACCAAAGAGAAGCTGTTAGAACTCACAGAAATGCATGTCGTATCCAAATGAGGAAAATGGAAATAAATAAAAACTTGGCAGTTTAAATATAAAATTGCAATGAATCAAGCACAAAACACTTTGAGAGAAACCTACAAATAACTCCCCTGCCCCGCCCCCCCCCAACTGGAATTGGGAACTCTGCCAGAGAATGTCAGTGATAGCTAGGTAGATAATCAAAGTCATTGAACATAATAAGGCCATTGTGCAGAAAATCTGTATTAATTTTATGCATTTATGTTCACTGCAGAGAAGGTCAGGAAAATACTTACTCCAGAGTTGCTGTTTATGGATGATAAATCTGAGGAACTGTCTCAAATTAAAGTGTCAATAAAAGATGTTTCGGAGCAAGTCAATAAAATGAATACTAACAAATCACCATGATCTAATGGCTTTCATCCAGATGCTCTAAGGAATTTAAATATAAAGTTGCAGAGCTACTAATAGTAATATGAAACCTACAATTTTAAATGAGTAGAAGGTGGAAAATGCGATGCCAATATTTAAACGGGGTCTCAGGATGATCCTGTGAATTACATACCAAGAAATCTGATCGTTGCATTAAGCAATTTGATGTAAGTTATTATAAAGAACAGAAATAGTGGACATATAGATAAAGATATGCAATAAGCACCAAAATGGCTTGGAAACTAGAGGGATGTCATGAGTCAAAAGTCTAGAGTTCTTTGAATGTATCAGTAAACATCAGTAAGGGATATAGATGATGCAGATTATATAATATAGTTAAAACTGTGAAAGAGGTCATGACAAATTCCTTCAACAAAGACCCATATTGCCACCTTATTAAAAGATCGCTAGTTAGAAAGCAATGCTTTGTTCTTCTAGTGTAGTGAGGTTACAAATAACTTCCTGCAGAAGTCTGTGCTTAGCCTGTGCTTTTCAGCATATTCATAAATTTGACTTTCACAAACTCATAAATTATTCAAAACCCGAGATGAGTATTGTAGTGACAAAGTTTGCAGACAAAATAATGTCTAGTATTTAAAACAGTATCTGATGAGATTTTGATGGTAGAATACTGAGTTACCGGGTAATAAAGTGGCAAATGAAATTCAATGTCAATAAATACCAAGTGATGCATGCAGAGGAAATGGCCTTAACTACACATACAGAGTAATGACCTCAAAATTAACATTACTATTATCATTTAGCAATATTAGAATCACAGCAGATACTTTATACAGAATGTCACCTCAATGCTGAACACTGAACAAGAGAAGTAGGTGTTGAAAATTTAGAGGTAAGGTTTTGAGAACAAACACTGGAACTTCATTAAACTACTGCAGTTACATGTTGCACAGTCTTGTTTGATTACTACATGCAAGATTCACTAATTCTATCACATAAAGGTGTAGCAGAACTGGAAAGGGTACAGGGAATTTAACCAAATATGAACCAGAGGCATGAGCAGCTGTGCTATTAGAAAAAACAACATAAATTAGGACTCTTTCCTTTGGAAAACAAACAGCTGTGAAGAAATGTGAAAATATGTACAAAATAATAAATTACCACTCTTGTTACACTACAACTAAGGAGCACCAACTTAATTTAGCAGTTTAAGACAAAGAAATGGAAGTGCTTTTTCCTACAACTGATAAGTAAATTCTAAAAGTCACTGCTATAGGATATTTTAAAAGGCAAACACAAAGATGGCTTCTGAAAGCGATGAAACTAAATTATGGAAAATAGGGCATTTATAGTTATTATTTTGAATGGTCTTGCTACTACATAAATCCTAGTGAGTCCCTACACTGGTGTCTGCTGAGGGAAACATTCTGTGTGAATGCTGTCCTCTGTTGGTGATTTTTCAGTAGAGGATGCTGCGCAGACTGAGCAGTTCTAAAGCTGACTTGTCTCAAAGTTCACAAATGAACATGAAGGACCTCACTCTCAACAGCTTTGTGCACCCCTCCCCATGCAGTCACTAGCACTTACGTAAAGAGCATCTAATGTACTGCCATTCTTCTTTAGAAGTGTAGTTTTTTGGCTGCTGTATTGTTGTTTTTCTTCACAGTAGCTTGTAAGTTGCTGTGTTTTGGATTTGTGACCGTAATAGTGTTGGTAACACAGGGATGTTTTAGTTGTTGCTGAACAGTGCTTACACAGAGTCAAGGCTTTTGGGCTTCTCATACTGCCCCGCCAGTGAGCAGGCTGGGTTGCACAATAATTTGGTAGGGGACACAGCCAGGACAGCAGACCCCAGGCGACCAAAGCAATGTTCCATGTCATATGACATCATGCTCAGCATATAAAGCTAGGAGAAGGAGAAAGCAGGGGATGTTCAGAGTTATGGTATTTATCTTCCCAAGTAACCGTTACGCGTGATGGAGCCCGGCTTTCCTGGGGGTGGCTGGACACCTGCCTGCCCATGGGAAGGAATGAATTCCTTATTTTGCCTTGCTTGTGCACGCAGCTTTTGCTTTACCTATGAAACTGTCTTTATCTCAGCCCAGGAGTTTTCTCCCTTTCCCCCTTTCCCATCCTACTGGGGTGAGTGAGCGAGTGGCTGAGGGGAGCTGAGCTGCTGGCTCGGGTTAAACCACCACAGGCAGTTTTACAGTACTGACACACATGTAATGATGTTTCCAAACAGGAGTCTTGAGTCCAGTATCTTGTTTTCTGTAATGATTTAGGTATTTAGACACAGCGTTCATTGCATAGGAATCCCTTCAATAATGAATCCTTTTAGCATTGTGCAAATTATTTTTTAATGGTTCAATGTACTGAAGAGCAAACAAATTAATTTTAAACAAAAATATCTGACAGCATGGTATAGGTTCAGATTCAGCATGCATTTCATAATTTTACTCCAGCTAACAGAGTGTATAGAAGGCAGTGCTTTCTTGCACATTGAGAGATATCATGTATGTATTGTTTACTTATAGGGTAATATTAATACTTAATTATGTGTGAAGCAGTGACAAAGCTGGGTAATTATGCTGAAAGGACAATGTAATTATCCAGGCTCAGCTCTCTCCTCCCTTTGAGAAAAGGAAGGGAATAGAAAAACTGGAAAGTTTATAGCCTGACAGCTGTATTTTATCTGCAAGAAATTTCTTCTGTGCTTGGACTCTTTTTAAAGTTACCGAGGGACTTGGCCTTCAGTCTCCTCTGTGGAATGTAGAGATACTTAATCTCCTGCTAAATGAAGTAACTGGAGTAACAGAAGCTGTCCAGCTGCAGTGGCATGGAGCTATATTCAGGCTGGCTGCTCCATTACATACAATGTACAGGTCTATCCCAAGCCCTGGGACTGCTAGTTCCAGAGAGGCAGGTGAGACTACAGGCAAGGTAATTATCTTTTTTTTTTTTTTTTTTTTTGAGTGCTGCTTCAGCAGAGCAAGGTTTTCACTGTGTTGCTTTTAAATTATAGACATCATCACCAAGAACCATATTTGTAAATACATGCCATTTACAGGGGAAATACTATGTTTAGAAACCAATTGTCTTTACGTAAAAGTATTTCATTCTTCTGTCTTTACACCTGTCCAAAGCTCTGGCATTCTGGAGCTCTCCTGGAAGGATATCTAAATTACACATTCCAAGCAAAGAAGGGATAAGAGGCATGAGAAATAATGAGTGTTCACCACTACTATGTGTGGTTTTGTCCATTAGAAGACAAATAGGCCTGCTGTATCCATGTGCAGATAGTTAGACTGATTTGAATAAGAGTTTTGTAAGGTAGATTACGTAAAAGAAATTTCCATTGATCTTACTTACAGTTTGTTTTTCCTAATAATAATTTCAGAATCAAAATTTCCAATTCATACACACTGGTGAAAGAAGATGCTTAACTTCACACCTGAAACCTAAGTGAAAGAAAAACCACATCTGCATCTGTCAGCGTCACAAATTGTGATAAAATGTTTAGGAACCAGGACTGATTTCCATGTGGGTGCTATTTTGCATTGCTTCTGTCCCTGAGTATGAGAGAACATAAATTAAGTGAATACTGTGCTTGAAAAAAACAGACCTGTTTATGGTAACAAATGAACCCCTTCTAGATAATGAAAGCAGCTGTATTTTTAAACCGTAATATTATATGGCATAAAAACTGGGAAGACTATTGCAGTGTGTTTTTCTTCTTGGATTAGGTCTATATTCCTGGAAGGAGTGTCTAGTCTGTAGAACTTGCTGGTAGTGGCAACTCACTCCTCGTGGATTTTGTCAAGGCAGAATCAGCGATACTTACTATTTTAGTGAATAAGGTCAACCTTATTCTTATGGAGTAAAATACATCCTTCTTTAGGATGCTGAATATCTTTGCAAAATAAAATAAAAAAATCAACATTTAAGAGAAGCAATAGATAAATGACTGAGTCCTTTTTCTAGGAGTGTCTGCTTTGTGTCCCAGATGATATTTTCAGCTCCTGTAGGCAGATGTCCTTGAGCTACAAGCATCCGTATTGTGATCATTATTGTGGGAAATAAAAAGAAAGTGTTACCTGCCAGACTGCCTCCATTGATAGCCGTGAAAAATGGAGAAGGTTCCTGGCTGGTCTGCATATTTTCTGTGTCCTTCAGAGGGTAGGAGGGGAGGCTGACTAGATCTAACTGTGTTTCTGGAGAGAATGGATTGTGTTCCTGAAGTTTTGCATGTAGTGGTTTTGGCCTTCCAGGACAGAATGATCAAAACTAACTGAAGTGTTTGGATTTATTGCTCAGACATAGGACTGGTCCACATCCATTATCGCTCCATTGCAGTGTTATGGTTGTACAGAAAGAACAGTACTGAAAATGAGAATGCACTTTGCCCTGTGAGACCAAAGTATTGTCATGCGAATTCTCAAAACTCTGAACTGAGGCTTGAACTGAAATCTGACAGACTGATTTCAACATTGTGCCACACCATGGACAGCTTTGGTTTCTGTGTAACTATGTGAGACCCGAGTCTAGGCAGAAGGTATATTTTTGTTTTCTGTTCAGGCTGTTGAGGTAAAGATTTCACATTTTGAACTGGAGATGGTGTATTTTATTCCAGTATCAACCTGCATGCATTTCTTTGCACTTAATTATTTAGGTAGTGCCTTTGATTATTTTCTGTCTAATTTTAATGGTGGCATTTCACGTATATTTTGCTGAAGTTGATATTTTCCTCTTTGATACTTGTTCTTTTGAATGTTTCATTCCTAAAGCAGAAGCAGCAAATTAAAAAAAAAGTCAAGGATAAAATCAAGCAGTGAATTTAAATCAAGGATATTTGCTTTTTTGACTTAACTGTTGAAATATTTTTCTCTTAAAAAGAGAGATTTTATATTTTTTTTTGTAGGTTACAATTTTTTGAGCCAGCCACAAGTCCAAAGAACCATTCTAGGCACCTAGGAAGGAACCAGTGCATCCCTTTCCCTGATTTGCACTGCCTGTTTTGTAGTAATGGCCAAAATTTTAGGCATCTGCTTAACTTCGTGCCCAATGAATAACTTCCATGAAGCTGTTGGGAACTGTTTTTTAAAATCTGCTCAATAGGTTGGAAATTCTGTGGCAGTTCCCCCAAATATAGAAGAAACCAGCCTCTGGTATTGCTGTGCTGAAGGGCTAACAGAGCTGGCATGTCACGAACACTGCCATCCTCTACTGCCCAGCTGGGGCAGGTACCACTTGTGCAAAAGTTTAATAATACCATTTAAGATGACAATAAAGTTTGACTTTGTAAATAATGGGCTTGTGGTGTTCTGTGGTTAGCAGGCAGATGAAAGCACATCTCACTTCATCTGAAATCCATACCTGGCAGTTTTGAAGACTGCAAGTCTTTTTCAGGCAAATTATTTTGATATGCTGTTCCCTCTGGGTGTGTGTATGTAAAGACGTGCTGTAGCTGAGATGGCATTGTTCTCTGGACATACAGGTTGTGGCCGTAATCTGGCACTCGTCAGATCTCCTGACAGCTTTATGCATGGCTGTTTACATTTACAGGACCTAATGCATTCTGAACATTTAATTGGCTGTGTGGCTGTTCTGTCTTTATCATTATTTTTGTATACAGCTTTTTGTTTGACAGAATATTGCTATTCTAACTGCTAGGGAAACTAACTGGTAATAACTGATTCTATTACCAGGCAGTTCATTTGCAAAAGACCAAGAATTAACAGCTTTGCTATTTATGTGGCACACTAATTTTTCTGCAAAAGGAAATCCACATTGATGAATAATTTAAATCTCAGTCTCCCTGAAAGCCTATAATCACGTGCCCTACAGAGACTGGAGTACATTCTACTGTGAGCATTGTGCACAAGATTAGCAGCTCCGTGGTGGCAATGCTGCTGTAACAGTGTGAATTGCACTTTTAATTTGTCTTCCCTTCTGACAGAGCATCTCATTATACTTTACAAAATCTATTTTAAATGATATTTTTTATATTCTCGGTTGAAGGATATTTACATAAAAAAGGTGAAGATTAAATAAATTGTTTTAAGTCATATCAGCAAATCATTTTAATGAGAACATCCTTTCTTCTTGCATTTGGAAAAGAATGTGCATTTTATTCCCACCATGTTTAGTTCCAGTCAGTCAAAACCAGCAATGACTGGATACATTTTTTTTACAATACAGTCTAGATGTGAAATGTGTGATAAGCCCTACTTTGTGTCATAAAATTATGCAGGCACTCTAATAACTAACTTGTTAGCTATCTTGAGGCTGAAAAGCATTTCATACAAATTCTTTCATAAGACGAAAACTTGATTTTTTCACAAGCAGCACTGAGCAGAAAATTATTACTTTTTGTTAATCAGATTAAATTTTGAAGGGGCATACAAACAAGGTCCTTAGGCACACATTTTAAGTAACAACTTTATATTTCTTTCACTCCTTTTTGCCCTATTTCTTCTTTCTTAACTACATTACTGAAATTTAGGAAGCATAATAGCCGATCTCTTTAATGGCACATCATTATCTTCCCATAGGATAATGCATACTGTTCATTTTCTCATATTATTCATTAGTCCATTGTATTTATTCTCTCCTAGTCTTTGTGTAACTATGTAATGAATCAGACTTTTACTATACGAATGAATAACATTTTGCAATATTCAAAGATCCCAATTAATATCAGTGACCTGTTAATTTGATGGTTCAGTTGTTGGTAGTAGTTCATGTTACTTGGACACTATTTGTTATAACTTGTTTATTTCTCTGGACATCAGCTGTTAGAGTTAGTACTGTGCTAAGTACGGTGCAAAAGCCGTGGATTGACAGTCTCAAAAATATTGCAAACTCACTGAAGAGTGATTTGTTAACAGCCAATGGCTATTTATATAAGCCTTCTGTGTGACTAGGGTTATATTTATGTGAAACAATTGTATTTAATACTTTCTGTTATAAAATATATGGGACAGGTCCTTGAAGGTAGGGGAAGGTTTAGGAGGCTGTTGCCACAACACTTTGCTTCTAGCAATTCTTTCCCTGCAGAATGTACCTCGTGGGCCATAGCTGCTGGTGTAGCTTTGGCTGAGGGCTGCCCATGCCTTGATGGGGCGGCAGGAGCTCTCCTTGCTGGGGGACAGAGCTCTGAGATCAGGTCAGGGCAGACAGGCTGCTCCCACTTACATCCCTAGCTGTATTCCTGTGCTGTGAATGGGTTGGCAAGAGGTGGTTCTACTACTTTTTAGATTTTTTTTTTTATTTGCACCCAAGTTATTCTAAAATATTTATTTACAGTTATTGATTATTGGCAAGGCATGGTGTTTGGGTTCAGATCGAGATTTGAACTTCAGAGAGTGCTGGGAGATACCTGGACCTACATTTCTGATTTATTTCACCTAGTGTTCTTTTTCGTATTTCTTATTTGCCAAACTACAAAAAATGAGTTTATGTAAATTCTTTATTTTTTACATTGTTGTTTTAGGTCACTCTTCATTTTGCAGCACCCATAGATTTAGCGTGACATTTACAGTGAGATTAATTTTAAAATGAGTTTTTATTGTACATCTTTCTGAATTGTATTGCTGTAAATTACCCATATTTAAAATTAATAAGGGAAGATACGTATAATGAAAGGGTAAATAATAAAGTCGAAAATGGACACCAGTGTTTATTAAGACCTTGTGTCTCCCAGGACCTGAAGGCGTAGTCCCAGTTCCACAGATACTGGAACATGTGCTGAGTTTTAGATACAAAATGTTGTCCCATTGCAGAGTTCTAGGCTAGAGTGCTCAACACTTGGCATATCTGGTCCCTAACTGCCTACATGATCATGAGCTGATCTTCTGTGTGTATACTGAACAACAATTAGACTTCATAAAGCTATGCAAGCATTTTGGAAAAGAAGTCTCACTACAGTTTTAAAAACAACTTCCACCATCTGCTTGGGAAAAGCAGTGGGTCGGTTTCTTGTGAACTTGGCAATTAAATATGCTAAAATATAGTATTAGAAGGATAAAATGTTTGCTGTACCTATTAAGAACAAAAATGAAAATCCAGCTAAATAACACCAAAATCTCAGATGAAGAGCTGCCATCTGGTTATCAGGTAAAAGCAAAACTCTTGGTACTTGTAAAACACTCCCATTGGAATAGATTTTTACTGAGGAATTTTAAAGCAACAGGAGTTAAATTCTGATTAGAAAAGCAAATTTCTTATTTCAGGTCTTTTAAAAGCTGGAAAATATTCAAGTCTGTATATTATGTGCTCTTTTATTCAGACTGTGTTTTTTTGGCTCTTACGAGAACAGCAGAAACTGCAGAAATTTCAGCAGTTCTCTGATCTTACACAGATTGAGGTCTGCACAGAGACACAGTAGACTTAGTGTTCCAGCTCTTGGAATGAAATCACAGCTTTCCTGGAGTGGAATGTCATTTCTGCTTCTTACAGTAATAAAGGAAAGCTAGCAAACATAGAATACCTTTTAAGGATATGTCAGGACTTCAGGTATTCTGGAAAATGGCACTGAGGAATAGGCTTGCCACTAAATCTCAGTGGGGTGTTCAATTTCCAGAGTTAGTGCCTTGGGGCATTCCATCAGGAATAATTTCAGTGGAGGACTCTGTGTATGGCAGAAGAAGAATACAGTGAACATAATGGTCACAAACACCCCCCCCCTCAGTAGCTGGCATAGGTGTGCAGTACATTGCTCCTGCTCCTGCCGAGAGGATGTAGTTGTCATAACTGTGTGAAAGGAGGAGATGTCAGCTGTTGAATATACTCTTGCTGGGTAAGTAAAGGTCTCCATGGGTGGACTTCATCCTATCTAGCCTTAGACTAGAAAAATGCAGATCTCTCTCTCTACACTAGCTTCTCTAATTCCTTTTATAATGAATGGAGGGAAACTTGCAATTGCAGGGATGATTCAGCAGCCTTTAAGATACTGTGAAGCTGCTGTGAACCAGCCCCTCAACCTGCCTTTCCCCTCCATCAACTGTAAGAGAAATGTAGACATTTAGAGACCTAATCTCTAAATTATTTTAGCTAAAACAGGTGAATCTCAGTTTATGTGGCTAAAAATACGTTGGCTGTCTACTAAGAGCAGACTAGGGAGTGGCTGAGGATTCCGCTACCTTTTCAGCACTGTGCTTGCAGACTGTTTCCAAACTGTTCTTTCCTGGGTAATATTTAATTGCTGTGATTAATAGGACAGAGGTTACTTGTACGTAGCTCAATTTGGTGACGTGTCCTTAAGTGTTCTGAACCAGTTTACCTGAAGGTGTTCTTGCCAGTCCTAAGCTACTGATCCTTTCTGGTGGTGTGACACTCATAGTCTTATGTCCCTTAGGGAAGGAAGTGGAGTAATCTGTTGTTAAACTCAGCTTTTCTTCTGGATGTTCAGCCCTTGAAATAAGTTTCTACAGTCTCTGAGGTGTCAGATGTGTCTGCACTTACAGCCCTGCCTTCCCTCTGACTTACAAATTCTGATATGACACTGAGATCAAACGACCTGCCCTTGCCTTGGCTGGGAGGGAGTGGCAATCTTTGCAGTCAAAATGTTGGTGCACATCGTAGTCAAGTGTGTCAGCTACTGAACTGAACAAGTGCCCTGATAATATCTCTTGTGTTTTAGAGATTATCTGCATTTTCTCATGGGATTCAGAAATGATTTTGTTGCCCACAATCAGCAACAGATCTCATTTCTTTACTTAGAGATTATTTCTTCAGTGTTTTGGGGATTACTCTGTGGTTATCTCTTCAGTTTAGCTGAGCCAGATGTCTTATAAATACATCTAATTGCATATTTACAAACATGGCATCAGCTTACTTTAGTGAAGACACACTGAAAATTTAGATATTTTAAAAGTGACTGCTTTCATATTGTTTGATATACTGTGCATAGAAGGTCACAGCTATGAAGCTCAACTATATCTTTAATAATTAATCTTTAAAAAAAAGAGAGGCTTTTAGGGGGAATAAACTTGCAAGTAATGTCTGGGTGCTTATCTCAAACCTGCAGTGTGTGTCTGCCATGTAGGTTCTATGCAGCCTGATGGACAGTAATTTTTCTCTCATGAAGTACTGAAAATTTCTGCAATTTTTATATAAAGGTGACAGGTTTGTAGTCACTGGGTCTGTTGTCAATTTATGTTAATGCTAGTCTTACACTCAATGGCACAATCAAAACAAGTAATTCCATTTCCCTAACCCAAACTACTTTCCTTCTATCTACAAATTATCTAGATTGGTTTTCAGATAAATGATAAACATACGCATCAACCAGTAAGGCACATTTAAAGATTTGTCCTAAATACCCTCTCCTTGCTAAATGGATGTACAGAAAAAAAATTATGAGCAAAATCAAGTCAAGGTATTTGCAGAAAAGTTGAAAAGTTCAGATTTATTTAAGGCATGTTAACACCGCTTATGTATTTTCATGGAGAGAAAAAGGATCTTAGAATTCAATGTTCTCTTCTTCAAATTGTGAAAATCCAGTATTTTGTCTCAAAATTAAATCTTGCCTCCCAGACAAGGGATATGTATGCAGTTAAAATTTTAACATGAGAGATACCAAAATTCTGCATGGTATGAGCATTAGAGGTTTACATTACAAGAGGTCGACTGATATGAACATAGTACCTTGCTAATGAGGAGTCTCTTAAGTCTGTGAAGAAGTCTCATTTGCTCCATGCCCTGTACACCCTGGTGGTTATTATGGTGGAAGCAGGATCAGTGCTCTACTCTTTCCTGGTTACTGATGTTCATACACTGTGAGCCATTCTGCACTGTACTGAATTAGTGGGTACATTTAAGAGGGTAGGTAGACATGCATGACTGATTTCTTTTTTAGTAAGTCTAAACACTTGGCTCACCTTACTTTGACAGCTTCTGGAAAGCCTTTATTAAAAAAAAAAACAAAGAAAAAAAGAAAAGCATAGATCTTACCTTTTATGCTACTGAAAAAAGTGCTAGAATGATGAGAAATACGGTTTCTTTCACTTTTTTTAATATAATGGCCATTATAAACTTAAATAATTTTTGTAATCGCACTGAATATTTTTCAAGAATCAGAGTCTGAAGAGACACTGAGTAGATTTTAAATCAGCATTGCGCGGCACACTAGATACATCATAGGCTCATAAATAGAGAGATGAATTATTTCCTTGATTCTTGGATTATAATGACATTTTGGTGTGATGTCTTTTTTTGATGAAGTGTAGCTAGGTGATTTTTTTTCTGATGAACTGTGAGGTAGGCAGTTGCTTTCTACTGATTCTTCTATTGATAGAAAAATAGTACTTCTGGGAATGTCAATTTGAATAATTTCTAATCATTCAGATACTTTGATTTCTTGGCATGCATTATTGAACATGTAGTTAAGGGATATTTTTCACACTTTTTTTTTTATTGTGTAGCTCTAACAGCTTTTATTAGTGCTTGAAGTATGCTGTGCACTGACTTTTAAACTATATCTCCAAAATTTGCTTTAGCTGTAGCCAACTAATTCATAATTCCACAGGTATTCTAGAATTCCGTAAAAAATAGGGGAAACTGCATATGGGCTTTTACAGGAACTAAGTTAGCATGTATATAGTATCATCTACTGTTTAGGGTACATTAGTCAAAAATCAGCAGCTGGAACTTAGTCTTTAGGTGTCGTTCTGAGAGATTGCAGCGGCTTCGTTCAGTACTATCTAGTGCTTTCATGGTATGCGTGTTTCCTACCTTCTTCGTTCACGCATACTCAGATACGATGGCCATAGCTGTGGTTATCTGTAGATAGTAAATTGGTCCCCAGAAGCACTGAGAAAAGGAAGTAGGACGGATAGAAGTAGGACAGCTAAAGAAACCTGCAAGGCAGATTCATCATAAAGCTCCCTGGTTACACCAAGAGACTAAAATTTTTCTCTAACTGTGCAGGGCAACTTTCCTCTTCTACTTGGAGGAATTTGAGTTCACTTTTGCATAATTATGCCATTATCTTAATGACTGCAGCATATAGTTTTCACTTCTGTCTTGCACAAGGCAGAGCTGAGCCTTTACCTGAGGTCAGTGTCATAACTACCAGAGCAGAAGGTCTTCTGAGATAAGTCTCCTGCAGTATGTCCTCACAGTACTAGTACACTACATATATATTAAATAGTCTTTCAATCAGGGAATGACTTTTTAGTGTGATGGCTGCCTCATGCAGATCATTCAGCTTTCAGTGGAATATAGGTCTTTCCTGTCTGTTTTTATGAATATTTATCAACTCCTCAAATTGGAACACCTTCAACCAATGAACTTACAAACTTCTATAATTCAAGAACAGATTGTGACCAAAAGCTGAACGTGAAGTGTGTTTCATTTCTAAAACTCCCATCTTCCAATATGTAGAAACCATATTCTGCAGTATGTCGGGACATTCACATATGACTCCAAGGCACAGCTTCTAAGACAATATTTTTTTATCACTTTGTGTAGATTTTGAATAATGTGGTTTTCACAAATGGCCTTAAAGATTCATTTCACTTGCATTGAAAAATACTGCTTTTGGGGTTATAAGAGCTCAATGTTTTGTATTTAGATAATTTTCAGAATCAAGGATTTAGATGCAGTAAGATTAAAATAAAACGTGGAAATACTGAAACAGTTTCAAGGTTGCTGGCTGTCCACCAAATTGCCTCACCAGTTACATTGCCCCATTGAAACTGTTCCCTTTGCTTCCATTCTGCCCTCTGATTTGCACTTGTTCTCCCCATATGCATTACATTGTTTTCATGGGACTGAACAAATATTATGCCTTGTGGGAATATTCTATCTCCAATTGCCAGAGTCCAAAGGATAATGTGCTGGTGGAGGCAGTGACCACTACACGCCCAGGGCAATATACATGTAGATATGTACAGGGGAAAGGGCAGAAAAGGTGAGGTTCTGTGGAAGCACAGTATCTTCTCAGGATGTCATTTGATATTCATCAAATTTTCATTTGATAAAACTAGACTGCCACAGCTTCTCAAATATGGTGGATAGTGGCCTAGCCACTACATCCACCAGTTCCCTCAGGACCCGCAGATGCGTTTCATCAGGCCCCATCGACTTGCACACCTTCAGGTCCCTTAGATGGTCTTGAACCTGATCTTCTCCTGCAGTGGTGGTTCTTCATTCTTCTGGTCCCTGCCTTTCCTTTCTGTGACTTGGGTGGTGTCGCTGGAGCACTTGCGGGTGAAGACTGAGGAAAAAAAGTTGAGTACTTTTTTTTTTTTTTTTTGAGTATGCCTTTTCCATATCTCTGATAACATGGTCTCCTATTTCCTTCCAGAGAGGGCCCATGTTTTCCCTAGTCTTTCTTTTATCACTGATGTGCCTATAGAAGCTTTTCTTGTTGCCTTTGACATCCATGGACAAATTTAGTTCTATCAGGGCTATCATATAGTGAAGCTTGCTCCAATGCTTATCCTTTGATGCTTTTTTTTTTTCCTGTTTTTTTTTAATCAAAGATAATTGCTCAAAGAAAGAGTGACTGCCATCTGGTGGGTGGGACATTCACTTAGGAGGTGAAATATATTTTTGCTGTTGCAATGAATAATAAAGTTTTGGAGAGGCAGCATTAGCTAAAGAATCTGAGAGCACCATACACTACTGCATACTCATCACAATATTCTTCTGGAAGATGAAGGTTTATATTCATTCAGCTACCTTCAAGGACCTGCACATGCATTTTCCATATTCTGGATGAATGTCTTATACAGTATTATTAAAAGTTCCGTTGCCCTGTCCTTCATTTTGTGTATTCAGTTTGATTTATTCTTTTCCTTCTTACAGTGGTCTATGTGACAATGCAAATTTCTGCATAATTTTTAATCAATGAAACTGTATTTTCTCAGCAAGTAAGCTATAGAACTTTCTTACTGCTATAAAGAAATAAGTTCCATCTCTCTTTTAATGCATTTTATAAGCTGAAAAGAGGATGTTTAAGTTAATTTGAACTAAAATTCTTTTCCGGATTTGAACTTTCCTAAAGCACTGTTTTAATGTGGGCTCATCTTTATTTTTATTCCCTACTTTTCAGATCATTAATGCATATTTACCTATCAGCATCACTCAAGCTAAAAGACAACAATAATAAAACATACCATTTTCATTTTTAAATAGTATTTGGCAATGATCATATTAAGGGGAACAGGCCAAAATAGAAAACAATGTTATACTGAGGCTCAAAGAACATTTTTGGTGTGGGAACTCCTTCTCATACTGCCTATAGATGAGTATTTCTGAAATACAGTGATCAGAAGTGTCCCATTTATCTTTTGCCTCATGTAACAGATTTTCATTATAGCTGAACAAAGAATTGATATTTAATGAGCTTAATCTGGCTGACAGTACACTGCAGATGTACAGTGGTTTATATTTATGGGAGCAGTACATTTTGGGCGAGTTGCTTTCCCACTACATTCCATTGTTTGTTCATGTAAATGCTATGCACATCTTGCAGTTAGTGAGATGATGCAGTTTAAGATGACTGCCAAACTTTCAGGTCATGGTGTACAGCTTAGGTTCATCAGCTCTGTTTTATCTTAGGTGAAGTATAATGAAAATACAGCATTAGAAAATTACACTGGTCTCAGTGTGCAAAGAAGTATCTTTTAGACACTTTCTTTCAATTAGATTTTGGTCCTCCTTGTTCTACTGAAGAAGCTTGAATTGCCACCATCAAACACAATATATTAGACTGGAGATTCAAGAGCAACCCAGCTACCACTGAAAATGCCTAAAAGCAATAACTTAAATTGACAGCTCTTCTTTTTTTCCAGGTGTATGCCCATGAGAATTCATCCTCATTCCTGCTATTCACAGGAGACAGAGTCTTAGCGGCATTTTTGTTTGACAGTGAAAACAAAATATGCCTTGCTGTGATACCAGCTAAACAGGAGGGAGCACCTACTATTACCTATTAAAAACCAGAAGAAAACAACAGAAGCAGACTTATTTAATACCCTTTTATTTCCACTTATCTTAATGGCTTTTTGTTAAAGATATCTGTTTGTATGGTAAGAAGTTGTCATTGTTTAGGCAGCATTTTTTAAATTCACTTGTGTGCTAGCCCATTTTGAATTTGAAATTTCAATTTCATTTTTTCTGTGAAATTTCAAAATTCACATAGGAAAATGAGGGGAAATTCACCTTTCCAGAATTTTTGACTTTTAAATGCAAATTCTTTATATTCCCATTTGGGTATTTATATTAATTAGACAGGAACAACAATGGTATCAGTGAATTTCTCACAGTTAAGGTAGCCATTCAGAATAAATTTCCATACAGCATCTGTAGATAATTTGAAAAAGAAGCATAAAATAAATACGTAACCACCACTTGTTATTTCCAAACCAAAAATTTGGCAATACTCGCCAAATGTGATTGTCCAGAAACTGAGGTTCATCTTTCTCAAGTTCTTAAGGCTTTAGTACATGAAAATGGAGCCTTTGTTTTGTTGCCTTTAGAAATCAGATTTTCTCTGCAGCTACAAAGGATGATTAAAATTGCAGTTCTTATCTAATTATTGGACTCTGGTAGCTTTCAGAGAAACTAAATATCAAAGAACTCAAGAAAACTCTGGGGGAGCTGTGCTTGCTTCACTCAGGGTACTGAAATGCAGGCCCATTGTTAGTGATCACAACTGTGAATTATGCAAGGAGGAATATAAAACCAGCAAACATCCTTTCTTGCATCTGTGTCATAAGAAGAGTTTTCACCTTTTACTGGCAAGGATTATGGCAAATGTGAGGCAGATAGCTGTTCAAATGAAATAGAATTAACTGATACAGAGGGAAATACACATCGGCTCAGGCTGTGCTTTGTTTCTCTTCAACTTATGAAAGCTGCAGTGATTTCCAAAATTGAAACAACATATAATGAACTGCTGATCTCAGTATCATACATAGAGTTTTCTCAAGTCTGGCAAACACATAATCATTTCCTTTGATGGTGATAGCAGTGCTATATCTATAATAGTGACTGAAATGGTATGGAAATATTACTATATCATTTTTTTCTTTGTATGTATGTACAGTATTGTACCTGTGCTCTAGTAATTTATAATGCTCCCTTATTAAAATTAAATCATGATTTCATAGAAACAACATTCTAAACCTTCCTGTCTCACCGTTTATGTTTAGAAATTTGGGTAATTTTCTGCTGGCTTTCATTTATGGCTCTTCCTGCGTTGTACTAGTTAATTCTCACTCTTACCTGAAGACCCTTCTCAAGTCTTGCACATTTAGAGTGTGATGCTTTCTTAGCATAGGAGATACATGGAAAGCCTAAGACAGCACTAAAAGAATCGTAGTGGACTGTACTGCTCTTGTATGTTACCAAATTTAGATTGTTACTGGCAGCTTAGTTCCTAGACAGTTCCAATTACTTACTATAAAAATGGACTATAAAAAAGAAGAAAAAAGCTGTCTTTAATCATAAATACTACAAGCACAGGCTGTAACCCCTTTTGAAACAAGATGCATGGAACCCTGAACATCCTTGTGTCTAATACTGGTGCTGTTAATGCAATTCTTATGAAATTATAATGACACAACCCTCTTTAATAATGAAATACAAATGAAAGCAAACAAATTTTTTGTTTCACTGAGTATGCTTAAGAATGCAAATGCAGAATTTGTTAAGAGGCCGTTAATCCTGTTGTAAATATGGTAACATCTGAGGATTTTCTTGGCCCAATCTGTATTAGGGGACAAAAAACCCTCTTGAGTCAGATTTAATTTACTCTAATAAACTTCTAATTTAAGGATACTTTAAATTGCTAGGCTGGAATAAAAGAATTTTAATTTAAGTATTAATATGACCTTTTTTTTTAGTAAGTCAGCTGAAATGTACTTGGGCTTGGTCTTTACCTCAAGCCCTGTCTGCTGATGCAACATGAAGGCAGTGCCTTCCCCCTGGGCTGGGGGATATAGTGGGGTGAGCAGGGCAGGTCCTTGCTGGCCAGGGCATGGCTCACTTCCAGTCAGTAATTTCTTAGGCTTTCCCTTTTGGCCCATCATTTTCTGTTGTTCACCTAAAGAGGTCAACTTACACATCTTAAAATTGTGGTTATTGGTAGCTTGGCTACCACACTCAGGGTAAAACTGTCAATAATCCATTGCCTGCAAATGGCAGGTATGGAGCCAGTAAAGTATCCAGTTTGACAGTTTTACAATGAGTTGTACTTTCCTTTGACAGTAGTGTTGCTTGTAGATTAGGTAGTACTCAGTGTCAGAAAAGACAGCAGAGCTCTTGTCTTTAATTTTCTGCATTGAAAGACAAGGGCTTTGCTGTTTCGCAAAATGGATCAGTTCACTGAGCAATTTGAAGTAATTTATTCTGCAATCTATGCTCTAAATTAGGGGGATGTACTGCAGGTAGCTGTTCCCTGATTTTGGTGCACAAGCTGTCCTTCCCTTTGCTGTGGTGGTTCAGTAGGAATAATGGCCCTAAAACGTGGATCAGAACTTGTCTGAGATCATCCTGGGTGACAGGTCCCTTTCAACATGCCAATGTGGTTTGCTGAAGATCTGAAAATGCTTTTCAGATCAGTCACAACCAAAAGGGCATTTTATCCAAGTATAAAATAATGATAATAATGATGTCCTTCCTCATTAGATTGTAGGGCTGCATCTACATTAGCAAATAGTTTATCCCTACAGATTTTTTAGACCCCAACTGTTGTTGCTGAGGGCATGATGTCCACATTATATTCATTTAGCGGAGGAGGCTGTTTTTATCCCCCAGACTGTTTGAGTGCATTAGGTACACTCTCAGGCTCATCTGCTTTGTTTCGATCTAAAAGGGATTCATATCGTGCCCTCCAGTATCATTCCATACTGTGATCCAGATCATAGTAAATGGTGACAACTCAAAAATTTGTTTGAAAAGTCCAGCTCCAAACTGAAATGCTAACAGAAATGCATCTTGTAAGAATCTCTGATTCAGGGAACTAGAGGAGCAGAACACTATTTATTGATTTGTTTTGTCATTCACCCTCCTGTTGTGCACTACTGGCTAATCCCAAGTTACATATCATGCAACAGGAAGCTGGGTATAGACTTTTAAGAAGTGCAGGTTGTGACTGGCTATTTAATGAGCTCCTGACCGTATTAAAATGCCATTACAAGGCTGGTATAGTACATGCCAAAATGAGTGCATTGTTTCCAGACGTACACTAAGATGAAACTCAGCATTGCGTGGTCAGTATGGCTGTTATATAGCTGCTAGAACCCTTCAAAAGAGGATATTTGAAAAGGGGCTGGGAAATTGATTTGAGTTTTCACAGAAGACTAGGTGCTATTTAGATCCTTCAGCCATCATTAAACAAATCCTGACCTGACTTGAATCCATTCCAGTTACAATTTAAGTTAAGATGGACAACAAATATTGCATATCAATTAGTCATCAATAGCTCACCTTTCACAGTGTCTATTATGGGTTGCAGGTTCTCCCACTTGTCTCAGCTATATTGGGCACCAGTTGTTGTAGTCAGAGTCCAACTCAGCCGCACAAAGGGTGCCAATTATCACAGCACATACAGACTAATAGGTTGCAACAAGGTTTTTACCTTTGGTCAGATTCTACTGGCTGTGCTGTTTCTCCTTCCTCCAAAGACCACACCACACCACACCACACCACACCATCTGCGGCTGCTTGGTTCCCCCCCCAACTGCCGGGGTGGGGTGGTGTGGTGCAGGGTGCTGCGGTGTGGTGCAGTGTGCGGTGTGGTTCTGTAAATATCAGGGGTCAGATTAAGGACCCTGGGGGGATGTATCCAGTCTGCAGGCTGTAGTTTGAGGACCCCTGGTCTACACATTCCTAGCAAACCGTCACAGGGATACTCTGAATCTTTTCCAGTATGAGCCGGTTATTAATAATTTCTTACTGTTTCAGACCCCTGGTGAGGAAACAGAGACTGAGAGGAGACTTCAAAATTGTGTGGCATATAGCATGAATCTCAAGACACCATTAGTTGTTATAGTCTATGTGACAGATTAGGTAGCATGTCAGGACCAAAAAAACACCAATATTTGATGAAATCTTGTGCATAGACAGAAAAGGTGCTGTACCTTTCTACAAGTAAGTGAAAAATTCAGATTTTTCTTCTGTGTCTATGTGGGCATACCTCTGCTGTGTACAATGCTCTGTGCCTGGATTATCTGCTAGTCTTCTTGTTCTACTTCCAGCTGGTAGCTGAAGGTTGTTTGTGAAGCCTAGCTTCCTTTCTTTAACATCTCTCAAGTCTTTTCCTATGCACTAGCTCAGGAATAGAAATGTTCATTATGTACCAGATCCATATTTTGGAAAAGCCTGGTCTAACTTTGGTCTCACTCCTTTTTTTCTGTGGAAGTGGTGCCTATGGTGGCTGTGATGAATGAGCATGTGCTAGGATTTGACATTAGAAGAGTGGAGAAATGTGTTCTGACTGTATTTCAACTAGGTTTACTCCCACTCGACAACTCTCCTGTCTTCCTAGTGTGTTATGTCAGCTCTTAGAGCTGTTTTGGTCATTACACAAGCAAGCTTCATAGTTTTCTGTGATTTGAACAAGCTGTCATTTTTTATTTACACTTGAACCCTTGCCTTCAAGTGTGGTCTAAAATGTGTGAGTCAGGTATAAAACATAGATTGGGCTCAGATCTACCTATTATTTGTCAGAAGTGCTACTATGCCTACTGACAGATATAATTGTCATGAAAATAGCAGGAGGGAACTTAAGTCTGAGTCTTGCTTCCCTGTTTATCTGCAGAGGTCTGTCACAATGTTATTTTCCAGAAGAATTCTTTGGAAGAACAAAATTTAACTTTCATTAGGGAGTCATGCAGTAGAATCTGATGGGTTCCTGTGAACATACTAAATTTCAGGTCCAGCAGGATCATGCACTATAACCATAGCACTTCATCCATATTCTTACATCCATGTAATAATCCCAGAATTAGTCCTCCAGTATTGCTTGAAAGACATTATGTTTAAGATGGTAGTCACTTGAAATGGATTTAATAATAACAGAAAAAAATAAATTCATGTATTCACACTATTGGAATACTTCTAATGGTATTTTTTCTTCTTTTTTATCTTAAAAGGCATAATAATTTTGAAAGTACATAGTTTTTGTTTTCTACATTTCGACTTATGGAAGACTCCTTCATATCTTGACAATTGTGATGCTTGCCACTTTTATGTTTCCATGATGTCAATGTTAAAACTGGGATGACAATAAGAACATTTTCAATTCAAAGCAAGTGTGATAGAAAAGAGGGTGAGTTCTAAAAAAAGTGAGGGAGTCTTAATCATAGCATATGTTCAACAATATGACTTTAATTCAATGAAGTTAGTCAAAAAGCGATTTTAGTGCTGAATAGTCCACCAATACAGTACTGTGACTTTTTGGGTCATCTCTAAATTTTGTGACAGAGAGATGGCAGTTATGCCTTGAAGATGTTGAAAAATAAGGAGGAATAGTCATCTTAATTAGATGTGCATCAGCATGGCCAACTTTTGCATGGAGCCCAGCATGGGTTCAGGTCGTTAGTGAGGAGCCTCAGAGTTTTTTTTCACATAGGTTATCACAGAGAGAAATGCTGTGAGTTTTGGGTTTTTTTGAGGAGAATGAAATGGCTTGGAAAAAAGTACTATGCTAATGCACTTGGAAAGCACTTGCTTATAGTTTCCTTTGTGAAAAAAACTAGCACTTGACTTCCTGTACTAATGTACAAAAAGGAATCAAAACAGACCTCCTGAGTCACTGAGCTGAGCACCCTGATCCTGCCTGCTGGCCAGGTAGCATCTCATCCATTTCTTACGGATATGTTTCTTGCCCTCACTGTGTTTTTTCTCTTCCCTTGATTTCTCTGTTTCCTTTCAGCCTTTGCTTTGCTCTACAAGCTAAGCTCATGGAAACTCCTCCTGTGGCAGAGCCTTAATTCCTGTGACCATCATAGAAGACTGTACCCATATGTTTTGTGGGTTCAGTTTTTCTTTTGTGAAGATTGTTGGCCAGAATTATATCAATTATTCTGAATGATAGTTTAAGAACATTCATACTTGTCCTTTGGTGTTTTTATTTGAAATATATAATTTAGTAATTTATAGGATTTTCTTTTTTTCACAGCCATCTCATGTCACATTGATATTGATGTGCTCTTGGTGATTAACTAAAATAAACCGGTTGTTTTTTACATGTGTAGTTTCAAATGATGAATTCCCAACTTGTAGCAGAAATGCTATTAGTCCCCGATACTCCATTTCAGTACTACTTGCTGTTACACGCCTGGATCCACCTTTCAATTCTTGTAGTAATCCACAAAGTTGTTGGCTTAGTGTGTAAGTTCCAGAGTGACACTGTAGGAAATGCTTTATCTAAATCCAGACAAATTATATCTACTTCATTTCTTTGTCTGGAAAATCACTTATGGTATCAAAAAAGCTGTCAGGTTAGTCTGGCACCATCTACCCTTGGTAACACTGCTACATTTTATCCCATGTTCTATTTACTTCTCTGTCTTTAATTTATCTTTTTCTTCAAAGCCTGTTCTAAGCTCTTGCAAACTGAAGAGGTCAGACTAATAGGTTTACACTTGCCCAGATCATTTTCGTCCTTGATTTTAAATATAGGCACTTCAGTTGCCATTTGCCATTAATATTTGATACTTTCTCTGCCTTGATAGATTTGGAGGCTTATCTCTGCCACTGCAATGGCCTTTATGAAATCACAGTATACCTGGTGATTCAGGTCTCAGTGAGACATTTTGTTCAAAGCCCATTGAACTGTTATCCTTTTTTTTTTTCACTTAAACTTTTGATTGGTTAGTGAGATATGAATAAAGAAAATTTAAATAACCATCTGCAAGAGGATCACAGGTAAGATATAAGCAAATACTACTGCCATGATGATTAGATGAAGAGATAGTACCCCCTACAAATTAAAGCTTCCTTAAGCACAGAAACTGGGAGAAAAAGGGTTTAAAGTCGCATAATAATATCAGAGAAAATGATGTGAATTGGAGCCTAAGTACCTTCTCATACTGAACACTTTACTGTGAGACCTTATTTTGCAAGGGTGTAGGACATCATTGGGCAAATTAAAGATATTAAAATATCTTGGATGCTTAAATGTTCTGTAAAGTTTCATGTTGGCACTTAAAAACACAATGAATGGCATGTGCGCGTCTAATGTTAGATTATTACTGTTAGTTTTATATTTTCATAATACACAGGAGTATAGAACGTAACCCCACAAAAATTAATAACATCTTCTTTCTGTGTACTTAGTAATGTGTCAGCATCAATATTGACCAGGTGAACAATCTTTTGCTCATCCTGATGAAATGACTCAGAAAAAAATTTAATATATAGAGTTAAATACATCCGTATTGTTTGATTTGAAGCTGGCTAGGAGGACAGTGCATTTCTTGTTTACTTTTTCATTGCTTTCTTTATTGCTTTCAGTTAGGTGTTGCATCTGAAAATTAATGAAGGTGAAAATTGCAATCAATTGTGTCTACAAGGAGCTGGTGTTAATCTGCAAGCAGGGGAGATTAACGCTGATAGTATAGAGAGAGGGCCATTCATCAGTATCATTTGAGTTTTCAAGGCAATATCATCACAACCATACATACCATTTCAGAAGAAAAAAAGTTTTCCCTATAATCTCGCAGGGTTTCTAGCTGTGAGGTGGCACACAGCTAGGTGGCTAAAGCATTTTATACCTCTGGCAATTTAAGCGTCCATGCTTATCAGATTTTGGAAACAATAATATATATGTAAATTTCACATCCAAGTGCTTTGAGATACCGTCGGCAAATGTAATTACCTGTATGTGCATCTGTCTCGAGCTTCCCACTACTGGGAAACTAATTGCAGCATTTAAAGAAAAATGTTTTTTTGTTTTATTGCGTATTTTCATATATTCCATAACTTTTTATTTTTCAGATAGTTGAGATATTTTCTTTGCTTGAAATTGTCTCTTCCTTTAAAAGTTTACTGGATAATCATTTTTCAAGAACTCATGCTGTGTATGTACATCTCTGTCTGGGAAAGTATGTGCTTAAATTTAACTATGTGCTTAAGTCACATTGATTTAAATAAGACAAGTATGGGCATGCATGTCAATCATATGCTTAAGTATTTTTGGGAAGAAGAATTTATTTGCCTCAGTGTCTTAAGTCTTAGCACAGTAGCCTTTCAAAAGCCCTTAAGGCATTAAGCCTAAAATTCTTCAACCTTCCACTGGTACACTTCAGCTGAAAGTAACACTGACAGCCTTCTATATTGATCTGCCAACAATGCTTTAACTATTTGCAAATATTTCTCATTAACGAGGCTAAGCTGTTTAGGGCTACTTGTTCTGCTATTAAAAGCTCCACACTGGTAAACAACAACTTTTGGAAAAAAACCCAACAAATGCCACCCCTTTTGCTTTGCACACAGAGATGTCCCATGTGACTCCCACGTAAGACCTGCATGCTTTGCTAGGCTAAATGCCTATTCTCTTGCTTTCCTTGCCCACCTAGATCAAAGAAAGTAGCTTATGAGAACAGGTCTGAATTTTTCCCCCAGCTTCATTTCAGAATCAGAATGCACTTTGTGTCTGTTACAGGCTGTGATGTATGAAGCAGAAAGAAGATTGATTTTCACAAGCTACTTTGTACCTGAAGTAATGAGAGTGGCAAATTACTTGTTCACTGAGCAAACATGACAGGAATGTCATAGAGGGAATTTATATATATGCAAACACATGGGGGTCACATTGGTGTTACTTTTACAATGTGACCTTATCCACCAGAGGGGCATTTTTAAATCTGCATTGGGTTACACAAGAAAGGCTAAATAAAACTGCAAATACCTGCACTGCCTGGGATGTAGAAACTAACAAAACTGATAAATAATGTAAGATTCAACACAGTATGGAAAATAATGTAAATGGCTGCATTATTTCTGTACAAGAGAGTTGGGGTCAGAAGTGATCTCTCCTGCTCGTTTAACATTTCTCTAAAGCAGCAAATATAATATTTGTCATAAAAGGAAAAGCAAGAGAATGTGGGACTAATTTTCTATCAGGTTTTTGTCTCTTAAACATTTCGTGAGGATTCAGTAGAGAAATAGGCTTATGCCTATTTTTATGAACACTTGCATTCACAGGGTATATGTGTTTGCGGAAGACAAATGGATCTTACTGGCACTGAAAGTTTCTACATATGTAAAGCAGGAATGAATGAATTTTGAACAGCTTCACAGAAGCTTATGTTTGTAAAGAAAAGAAAGAAAAGGAGCAACAGAGAAAAAATGCTGTTACTTCTAGGAAACAGATGAGATTTTTGTGTATAAGCTGTTAAGGGAAGAATGAGAGCTGTATTTCCTTACATTTTTTTCTCCTCAACAATAAAGATTACATGAGGTTACACTTCACTTAAAATAGGAAAGCAAGGCAATTTAGCACTGGCCGTACAATGTAAGGTAATTCCCATGTGGTTCTCCTCTATTTCTGAACTGTTGGCAAGGTGGCTGATCTCAAGCCCAGAAGCAAAGAAGGAAGAAAGTAGAAACTCAGAAGCTTATGAATGCTACATTGCTGCAGTGAAATTGAAGATACACCTCTGTGCATGGTAGTTTCAGTACAGCTGAATACTTGGGCCACATCTGTTGGAAGCGGGCTGACAGACAGGTGCAACTTATTAGTGTATTCACAGTGTGCTTCTGATGAGCCACGGTGGCCAGGGAGAAGGATTTTGGCTGACAGCAGTTTGTGAAGATTCTCTGCAAGATTCAGAGGTTCCACCCTGATAAAAAAATCCTGTAATCTTTAACCTATTTTTGTCACTAATCACTAGAACAGTCTGTTCTAGAGTCCTTGATGCCAGACTGGTGATGGTCTTACGGAGTGTGCTTCAGGGAAAAAGAATCTTACAAAGCAAAAGTTACAAATTGTGTGAATTTATTAATTATGTTATGGTGTTAGGTACAGTCACATCAGAGTCCTCTCATGCTCAGCCACTGCGTGCTTGATTTATATGTGTGACATCTTTTATGTTTTATCTTGAATGTGTCCCTGGAATGACAAAAGAAGCTATCTTTCCCTTTTCTTGCCTTGAAGCACGTTGGAAAATGAACTCAAACATGGCAGCCTTTCGTGTCTTCTTGTGTGTGAAAGTGCTGAGAGCTCCCCGAGGTTATTTCCAATATGTTTGACACAGAAACTGAAGTAATTTTTTGTTAGGCATAAACTTCGTATTTTTGTGTAAAATTGATTTTCAAATGTAGGCATCTCTTGTAGCATGGCTGTTCTCGGTTTTGATCACCTTTGGCTTATGTGGCATTACTGAAGGCTGTAAGGATCACAGTGAGGGAGAAGTTCTGCAGAAAGGAAGGTAAATAGAAAAGGAAAATGTCTCACAGAGAAAAGCATTCAGGTTAACAGCTATAGTTTGTCTGTGGAGCTCTGCATCACCTCTAGTAAAAGTAGACCTCATTTCAGAGCTCATTTGTTCTGTTTAACACAACCTGTTACGTTAGTGTAGTAACAGTACAGTAATTTTATTTCCTGGATGCACTTGTCATGGATCAGGGTTGCAAGAGGCTAATAGTTACGTTTCAGAGCTGAGGTCAAACACTGTCTAGTTCCAGTGTCTTCTCAGTGTAAATGCACAAAAAATAACCAGCATCACAGTTTCTGAGTCCAGGTGATAACGCATGCACTCAGATACTGAGCATATCTCATGGCTTCTCCCTGTTATCTAGCTGTTTGCATACTTTGCTGATGAGGTGCATCCATCCCAGCTCCCAGAATTTCTTGGACTACAGACCCTTCATTTTTATTTCTAGCGGTGCATTGCTACAGTCTAGCATTTATGTGTGTAAGCAGGACTGCTGGGAGCAGGGTGCGTCATACCTTGTTTGTTCTTACGCAGCCACTCACGTGTCCTTGGACTGACTGTCGTGAGCGGCCAGCGCACACAGCTGCATGTCTAGTGTTATACTGCATAATTAGTTTGAAACTTAACATCATCTTCCAACTTTTTCTTATTTGAGCTGCCATATGTTATGAATGCTTTACCTGTGGAGATATTTTTTTTTTTTACTGCTGCTGCTGGCCTCTGAACAATTAGTCCCAAGCTAGAACTAACTTCTACTTGCACTGGCTTTTCTGCTGGTTGTGCTTATTATGGGACTGCTATAAGCAAAGTTATGATTTTTGTCCTTCTAAAGGTGAATACCACAAATAAGTAATGCAGAATAGTGTAATAGGCTTGTGGTACAGAAGTGGTGTATTGTTTTCTCATGATTGGAAAACCTGGCAATGGCATTGAGCCCAGATTTTCTGTGTCAAAGCTGAAACCCTTCCTTTACTTTGCACAACAGTCTCTTCTTTAGTCAGTGCTGGCTTATTCCTCTTTGGTGTGCTGGGCTGTGGGCAGAGGTTTGTATCTTCAGTCTGCCACCTACCCTGAGGGGCTGCTGTTCACAGGCAGATAGGTTGGTTTTCTCTCTTTCTCCCCACTGCTACTGTTTTTCCTTACGTATTTGCATTTTCTGCTGTGCATTTGCTGCCAGCCTTGTGGCACAGCGAGTGAATCTGACATCAGCAGAATACAGGAAGGAACTGCAATAGATTCAACTTTGCTTAATGGTGCAAGTATCACTGGGTTTCGAGCAGTGATGGGTAGGTGAGGAAGAAAGATCTGATTTTAATGAGGGATGACTTGGCACGAGCATCATAACAGGTGCAGTGTGAGAATCCAGGAGTGAAAGAGTCAATTCATATTCTGTTCAGAGATAGCTGTGAAAGAGCATACGCTGAATGTGCATTCCAGTTTCATTTTTTTGTTCTTATTTACAGTGACAAATAATGTACTTCCCTTTAGCTTTGAGTGCTTCGTAAACCTGGAGCTGATGATGAATTTGCAGTTTACACTCCAAAGGCACTGGAATCAGTGCAAGAAGGCAGAACTTGGTGAGGTTCACAGCACACTGTGACCTCCACTGTGATTATTAATCAGTCAGGCTTTCAGGGGCACATCCACCATCCTAGATGTAGCACTTGCCTACTTCTCTCTCTTTCCCCCTGATAAATATGATATCTGAACCTCTGGGAAACACACTGTAGATATGTGACTTCCATCAAAGGACGCCGAGTTCTGTGCTTTGAATTCAGGTTTAAAAGGGTCTGGTACGCTTCTCAGTGGGTTCTTAATTTGGGTCATAGTGATTTGTTACACAGAGCCTGGTGTGGAAACCTACAAGCGCTAACAAGATCTCATCAATCTCCTGGAGAGCAAGATTGGCAGTTTTGCGGGAAGTAGTCTGGTTACAGGTCTGAAAATCATGAGTGGAGTTGTGGGATTGGGGGGGGGGGGGGGCGCGTTGGGGGGTTGCCTTATCAGCTTGTGGTGTTCTGCTCGAAAGCAATTTGCTCAGAGGAAAGGAGTTGCTTTGAAGAAATGGAAAGAGGTTTGGGACTTTGAACAGGCTATTGGTTAATTCTGTATAGAGCTGTCTGCCTTTCATAGAGTTGTGGTTGCCCAAGATAGTGTTGTACATGAACAGAGCAAAAGACACGCTCCTAAATTCCTTTGGGCTTCCTACGAACATAAAAGGAGACAAATGTGCAACCGTACTGAAGTGATGCAGTTTTTTCTACTCAGAAAGGCACCGTACTTCCAGGCACTACAAAATAGCAGTAATTTTGTTCAAGTGATCAAATTTGCAGCTTTTCTAGTATAAGTGATTTGAAATAGGCATCATTGTCCTATTGACCTATCAGCAGAAACATGACCATCGTGCAGAGCTGTTTCTTAGCCAGCTATCTAGGCCTCTTCTACAGAGAATGAAAAGTGAGAGAAGGTTTCATTATTATACCTCTTGCTACTCTCTGCACAACTGTAATCCTTAAGCAGTAGAGCCTACATTCCTCAACTTGTCTTTTTGGCAGGTGGAGGGGTATTTTGTCTTTGGAGGTGGTTGCTGAGAAATGTGTTACCTTGTGCTTGAACCACCACGGTGCCTTGCTGTCACAGTGAAAACATCACTGAGCAAGATGAGGGTAGGTGTGTGCAATTTCCTTTGGTGCAGTAAATCAAATCTTTTCATTACCCGAAGATAGACAGGAAAGAGACTAGTGAATCTGCCCTGTTTGAGTCCATGTTTCCAAACCATTCATGCCCTCCTAAGAGCATTTCCCTGTGGGAAGGTTGGTACATGTGCTGGAGGTCTATTCAAATCAATTACCACCTTATGACTCATGGGCGCAATCCAAAAAGAGTTGCAATCCCAAAAGTTAAAAACTCCACTATACAGTCAGATAGAACCACACTGACCATGACTGACCCCAGACACACTAGTGGAACTGCTCTGTTCATCAAAACCTGCTGAACAGCTGCGTGGATTCATCCTTCTTGCCAGCTTTGGAAGCTGCTGTGGTTATGAGCGCTGTTTGTGTGCCTTGAGAGAAATGTGGTAAGTGGAGGTGTTCAGTTCTCCTGGTACTGACCAGGGTGGAGAAATGCTGCTGAACCAGGGAGGGAGGTTATACTGATATTCTATATGATGTACCTCATTCACAGCTAAGCAGAATTTAAGGCTTAAGAGTTGTCAGTCAGACACTTATAAAAACATCCTGAATTCTCCTTAAATTAAGTTGAAAAATGTTTTTTAAAGAAGTCTTAATATATAAAACACTTAATTTTGTGTATTTTTGTTTTCAGGATGAATAAGAGATACTTACAGAAGGCAACAAAAGGAAAACTGCTAATAATAATATTTGTTGTAACGCTGTGGGGGAAATTAGCATCTGGAGCAAATCATCATAAAGGTGAGAAATTCTGCTCTGTTCTACTACACTGTCATATCTGTGGCCTCTGTCAACAAATTCAGGAGTGTCCAGTCTATGCAACCTTTTTCCTTATGCATATTTGTGTCTCCTGGTATTGGTCCACTAATCAGTACCAAAGATGGAGAGTTTTAAATGGATAGACTTTCATTAATTTTGTGAGAATTTTTCAGTCACGTTTTCAGCATTCTCTGATTTTAGGTAATTTTGTAATTACGGTATTATAATATTTGCAATTATGGTACTATAAAAAAGATGTTAAAGTAAAAAAAAATCAAATAATAAATACTGCTTAGTTATCATATAGCAGGTGTGCTACAAATGAATTCCTGTAAGGAACCTTAGAAAGAAACAATTTTTAGTAACACATATGCTGCTAGTGTGTGCAGTTGCCTGTCAAGGCTAACTTCATGGGTAATGTGTGCTGAATGTGATTGTTTCATCACCAAAAAAAAGACTGTTTCTTCACAGTGTTGTTTGTCTTCTGTGCTTCATTCCTAACCCTGGACCAGTTATAGCTTGTGACAATGTTAAATCTGTTTCCTCTTGGTCATTCCAGCCCTTAAAATGTATACACACCAGCAGAAGCTGTGATGGTTTATTAAAGCTTGTAGAAAGGTTTTTTATCGTGCGTGTGTTTCTGTAAACCCCTAACGCAAGGAACAAGCTCTCTAGATTCATGTATTAATACCTTCTTATAGGCTAATGTAACTTAAAATGTGATCTGCAGTATAATATGATTTTGAAGTCCATGTCTCATCTGCATATGGTCTGTGTTGGCTCTTTATCCACTTATTTAAGATCAGAATAAACTCTTAACAACTTGGGTAAAGTAATGGTGAGAGATGAACATTACTGAGAGCTAAGGAGTTAAATACTGGGGAAGGATTCCAAGAACACCCCTCAGTTCATCGATGTTCGTGTACATTTTATAACTTCTCCTCTGATAGGATTTCATGAGCAGGTATTTTATATATCTAGCTGCTAGATATTTTTCTGCTGTGTGAAGATATCTTGCTTCAAAATACCTCACTGATTAGGACTTCAGGATGCAGAAACACTTTCTGCAAAGTCTTTTGTGAGTTGCGATTTGGCTGCAGAAAAAACAGATTCTGATGTGGTCCTGCAGGCCACCAAAGACGGATATCGTGCCAGGCAGGAATCATGCTGACACTCTTTGCTCTGCCTTTGTTCCCCCTCTGAACCAGAATATGGACTTGTGCTGTGGCTTGCCAGTTTAGTTGTCTATTGGAGAAGAGCCAAGATATTCTAGCCTAGATTCATAATTCTTTTGTCTTTGATTATCTTTCTTTAAAAATCAGAAAGCTCATCTCCAGACCATTTTGATTCCATCCACAAGGGCTGGTCAAGCTGTGTTTGCCTCAATCGAATTCCAACTTTGTAAAAGTATGCTTGTACTCTTTTTGAAAAACTCATGGGTAAAAACCTGTCACTAAGTATTCCACAGAAACAAATTATAGTTCTAAGCACTATTTGGGGAATCAGTGGTTCATAACTGAAAATGAAACAATCCTCCACCAATTTTAACTTTCCAGGTATATTCATGAAAAGGAAACCCCAGCAGAGCTATACCATTAATTATCTGGACAGTACCTGGCATTTGAGCCCCAGCCTTAGAGCAGAAATAACTTGAGAAATAATGAATTTGATGGTTTTAGATAAAAGAAATATGCACACGAGTCCCCCTGCAAAATCAGATTATCAACTGTAGGGATTATTTTTTACATTCCTGCAAGTTAACAAAAAGCTTTAATTTTTCTTTTCTTTAATTTGTCACTTTTCATGCCTTTAGCAAAATATATGAAGAAGTCTTGCAGGGAACAAAAATAATAATAAGCTGAATTGAGCATTTAATTTCGAAAAACAGCTATTTTACCTTTAGATTCTTTTGGAAAGAAATAATATTCAGAAGGATTTTGGCTTGTGGATTTGGTAGGTCTGCAGATCAGGTGCACTCACTGTATATGGGGGATTATTTTACAAAGTACAAATCAGAGTTATGCAGCTCAACTACCATTGATTTCCAAGATACTGGGAGTTTAATTTCTCATTGTATCACAGAAAATCTTCCCCCTGCTCTAATAGCAGAAACTGAGCTAAGATACATGCAAGGAGAATTTGACACTTCACCTTTGCATGGAGTTTCCAAACACTGAGAAATGTGCGAGTTTCTTCAGTGATAATTATCCCTAGCATCATTAATCTTAATTTATAGAAGTCCTTACTAATATATTGACATGAAAATCCCTAATGACTTTGAAGGAGCCCCTACAATTTCAAAAATCGATAACCTACATTTAAAAAAAATCTTTACTTTTGTATTGACTTAGTCATATTATGCGTCAGTTGCACCAACTCTTAAACCCACCTCTTTTTCAGAGGGCTATTGTAAAAGAAAAGAAAAAGAAGGAAAGATCATCAATTTGTGAAAAATTGTTTAATGAGCATTCTGCTTTCCAGACAGGCTTCCATGGGGTTATAAACAGCTGACTCTGACAAGCCGTCTCTAGGCTCATTGTGCTTGTTTTGGGGATACGGCACAAATGAGAAATCCCAAGTCAGCAGCAAGAAAACCAGAGGCGGAGGCAGGGCATGGGGAAGCAGGCTCTGAGGTCCGGTTGAGCAGCCACCAGGGATACAAACTGAAATTTCACATTACAGCTTTTCAGCGTCAGGTGTATGGGCACCAGGTCTGTCCTTTCTCTTGAGAAGACTGGTTTAGAAGACACTTTTGCTCCATTTATCTTCAATGATTGTTAAGGTTTCATCAGTCCAGACAAAAAGTCCAAGAGCTAAAAGAGGTAGGCACTCACACTGTTTAAAACAACACACAAAGCTCACTTTTTTGCCACACACAGGATTGAGTTCTCCTGTGTAGTTCCTGGGTATGCACATACTTACATTCCTTTTAGCCTGTCTTCTGGAAAGAAACAGCAACTCTGCTTTTTCATTTTACTTGGGACCCTGATACTATGGTGATGTGTGCTGTACCTGAGCACAGGCACCTGTGAATCGGCCCGCAGAACCAGATCCCTTTATGCTGCAGTTAGCTATGTGTGAGAAGACGAGAGTGGCATTATCAGTCTGCAAAAGGATGTTGTCAAGGTTATAAGTCTAAAAACTGATACACCTTTAGGGTGGCTGATAGAAATCCATAAGGGTATTTTATTATATGACCGATCCTGATCCTCCTACTTATTGCTCGCACTTGGAAAACAAATAAACCTATGCAAACATACAGTGTTCACTGACAGATACGGCAGGCAGGCATCAGTTCAGCATCACTGCCTGTTTGCTATTTCTGTCACAAGCAACATGAATTGATTGTGTGACCACTGTATCACGGCCCATGTTTAAGGTTTTAAGTGTTGAACTAGTCCTTTTGGGAAAGAAATACACTGACAGCCCCTTACAAGCACTCCTCTGTAGATAGCAGGCTACTGTGAGACACATTTTACCATTAAAAAAAACCTCTTTCCAAATTTGGGTTTCTGTGAGCTTTTTGCAATTATTAAGTTCTTTTTTACATTGACAATGCAATAAGATAATCTAAATAAATTAAGGGTGCTTTTGAATCTGAGCATAGTTTAACATTCCTCAAAATACAAAACAATAAACTTTATATTAATTTTAAATCCCTGGAGAAAATAAAAAGTTGTTTAAAAATATGGGTAATCATGAATGCTTGCTTGCCAGAAGGAATTTGTTATGGAACCATAAACCACTCCATGTAGATAAACAAAGTAGTTGAGTATTTTGGGACATACTAGATGAAAAGGCATGATAGTTTATTTTAATTTTAAAAATTTCACGCAGAAGCTGAACTTTTTCATTGATGCCTATCATATAGTTAAAACAAACTAAACCCTTTATTGTTTGTAATGAGGAACTGCTGCGCCTACTTGTCTGTCAATTTGCACTACTGAGGGCACATCTTGCTATTCACAAGGAGAAAATAAATCTTGGTTTCTCCTGGCAGCGGAGTAGCAGCTCTGAAGCCCAGATGAGTGGAGGAGCCGCTGAGCCTCTAAAGCTGCTAGTTAGATCACCCTTCCCAGAAGAGTCTGCCTTTCTCAACTGCCTTGCTGGGGCAGCAGCACTGCTGGCACCCACGCTGTGATGTGGATGTAGCCTGTGCTATGCATGTGCCTGGAGTTTGGGAATGGGTACGACTATGAGAAGCAAGAAACCCAGTGGCAGCAGTGGCATGCTTTCAGGTGGAGCTGATGTGTTTATATCCATGGCTGGACTTTTGATAGTGGTCATCCTCTTCCCAATTCACCAGGTCTCTTTCCTTTTGTTTTGTGAAAAGAGTACAAATAAAATGTGCGGAACAGTCCTGGAAAGCCTAAGGAACAGTCTGGAGATTTTAACTCTTTGTGAAACAGTTAGAAATGCAGCTTAATTGTAATCATTGTCCACAGGTATCTTATTTTCTTTGTATATCTCATTGTTCCTGTTTGCTCTGGAAGATCTTTAAGTCTTAGGTCAAGATTTGTCATGTTTTCTATCAGGAAAATGAACCAAAAGATGGCAAGCCCTGAACAGGGCTCAGTATAGTTTAACACGCGTCCCATGTATCTTTGAGAATGTGAACTATTTTTAGGGGAAGAAATCTCATTGTAATGAACAAATTTAATCAAGTGTGATACTGTAGGCCAGTATGGGCAGTAGCGTGCCCGGTTCGGGAGAGTGAGTATGTGGCCCTTGCAGACAGACAGGGTGGTACAAGTTTGTTCTTTGGTTTTCTAGCACTCAGCAGGGCTCTCTTAGCAAGTGCAGTAATGCTAACGCTGCACTGAATCAGCATGTGAGAGGCTTCTGGCTCTGCCTGACCCTTGGGCTGTGGAATTGATTTGTTCTGAGGAGAGATAATATAGCACTTTGTTAAAAGCCATGGTAATGGCCTATGTGCATTGCCTCGATGCCCTCATGCCTGTTTCATGCACAAAGGGTGAAATTCACTGGTGAGTTAGGACAGCTGTTTAGATGGCTTAATAAGTGATTTATGTCATATTTGTGGTTCTTTTGTATCATTAGGGAAGTTCGAGGGACTTGAGACATGATGGTGCAATGCTTTCCAAACAGCGCTGTGTATTGTGCCTTACAGATACTGTTGATCCTCTGATCCTTGGATAGATTTTCTCCTAGCCAAACTTTCTTCTTACAGCTGTCCACTAACTGAAATTCACCCAGTTGCCTGTGTGTAACTCTATTGCTATATGTATGACTCCATGTTCAGATGTCTGTACTGGTTTGTAATCCCTGGACTCCTAGGACAAAGCTTTATTATCAGAAATATCATATATTATGGATGTGGGTAAATGTACCTTGAAGTTTACTAAAGGCAAGCCTAAGTGGAGATGCTTCTGAGCACTGAGGGTTAAGACATTGTTTTTCTTGTGCTGACTGCTTGCTGTAGACCAAATGGAACTGTCTTGATTAGGCTGGGAGAAAGCCTCCAGAGCACGTGGGTGGTCAGGTAGAAAAGGAAAGAGGCTGGCTTGCAGGAAGCTTACAGCAGGAGCAAAGTCTGGGGGACAACTGACAAGACTGCTGAAGAGACAAACAGATAGCCTTTTGAGGTGATGGAAAGGAAGGGACTTAAGGAGCCAGATGTGACTGTGTTGAGGGGTTCTGGTCTGAGGGCAGACTCGGAAAGAAGAATCCGTCCTGCCAAGGGCAGATTTGTTTATAGGCTCTTTTATTTCTGTTCGGCTTTACTTAGCACCGCTGAGTTTTCTCTGTTTTAAAATATGTCTGTGTCTAGTTTATAATAAATGACTTTGAATTACTAGTCTTGCTGAAGTTTTAAGGTACTTTGTAAGAAATGGTCTACTACAGACCTCTGGCTGACTTCGGTCTCATTGCATTTGGTATGAAAAATCGTATTAAAAATTCTTGAACATTATATCAGCTGGAACACCGCAGAATATATGTAACTGCACTGCTGAGAATCACACTAGAGGCTGCAATCATTCAGAAGAGCTGGTGAAGAACTGTGCAAGTCCTTTACTGTGGTGTCTTGTGACTGCATTTAGACTGTGCAAGTTACCAACAACAATGTTCAGAAGCTTGGGTAAATACCTACAACATATTGCAGCTAAATAATGCTGTCTAGTTTACTTTATTCAGGAAAATAAGGGGGTTGCCTGTCATTTTGGTCTTTGAGATCTACATTCCTAGTGTTTGGAGTCTCAGTGTCTAGATAACTGATACATGTAAGACCTCTGAAGTATTCAAACCTTTGTCTTCCTGTAGAATTGCCTTCGTCATGAAGTTACAGTGTTTTTAGTTCCAATATACTTTTTGTCCTTTCTGTTGAGGATTTTACACTGTGTAGAAGACAGCGCTCATAATGCAGAAAGAGAGGGTGTTTGTATTCAATTTTAAAAGCAGTAAGTACATTTAGTGCAGGGGACAGAAACCAGTAAAAAGACAACCCTCCTTCCAGCTAAGTAACCACTAGACAGCCACACGCTCCCTCTTGTTCTCTTTCCTTCCTAAAGAAGTCCTATGGGAGGTAATGGCATTCTTTGGGGACATGAGGTAAGTGGTTTGAACCTCTTTGAGCTGAAGAGGGTACCAAATGCAGATATCCCAGTTCTATGATGCGGGCTTTAATATAAAGGGTAAGCAGGAGCAGTGCCATTTTTTCCTCAGTTTGTGCTTTTTTGAAATGCCTGTACCGTAACATTTGGTGAGAGATCTGGCCCTCTGGGCAAATTGTATGTGTTCAGCATGCACCTTCTGGTTGTGTGGGCCTGTCAAAGTCTATTAAGAGTTGCTCTGCATGTTCCCAGGTTCTTTACTACTGGAATTAGGTAGGAGAAAACTGTGTAATATTTAGATGAGGGAATTTTCAAGCACACAGAGGGAGGTATGTGGATACCATATATACATAAGAGGGAGGTCTTAGGAGCTACCAGGTGAGGCTGGAAGATGTTAGTGGGATCGGTCAAAATATGAGATGGAGGCATCCACTTGTCTATTGTCAATCTGTCAATCCTGCTTCAGCAAACTTTTGTCATATATGCTCAATGTCTCAAACATGGATAATCTTATCTACTATGGAAGTTTGTCCCAGAGATAGATTCTCTTAAATGAGAATGCTTTGTGTGCAGCTTTCACTAATTTAATTCTGAGTGTAATCAATGTTTAAATATAGAAACAAAGGAAGATGATAGTTATTTTAGCAGGCACGGGAAAGAAAGATATGAGATATTCTTATCTAGCTTGGGCATTAGTTGGAAGTTTCAGTTATATCAGGATCAGAACTTGATCCCAAAATTGCTATTTGCTTGAAGATAAAATAGAACACTCAGTTGAACACTTTCATATTGGTATCTGTCACTGCAATCTAAAATGCTAATACAATATCTGTTAGAATTCAGTAGATAACATTCCTTGGCCTTCTGCCAGGGTATAATGGAAAATAATTTTCTCTGATTGCCAATACGCCAATAGTTCTGATGCTTCACTGGGACATGGGTGCCAAAATCATGGCAATAGCAAAGTTATGCCTGTTTCTTCCCTGTGCTGCCAGCTCCATCACAGCAAATGGCTGCCTTCATTTTTGCCCCCATTCCCGCTGCCGCCTTGGTGATGGAACTTGTCTGTCCTTGAGGCAGCCATGGAGTAAGAAGTTGGGAAGTCGTAATGAGATACTATGCGTTTTCCTTTACATTGATCACTTCAAAATATTTCTGTTTGTATTTGGCAAGTATGGTTTCTTGATGTTTTTTTAAGACACATAAAAAGGGAAGTGGTTAGTAGTTCTTTATTTTGGGCCTGATCTTGTCATCCTAATGTCAAATTTTTATTAACTTTCCATGAATGAGTACCCAGGATCTTTTCCTTAGATACATTCAGAACTTGTGTTGCAGTGGTAAGGAGATGACTGCACAAAAGATTATTTTCTTGTAGAAGTTACATAGTTGATTTTACAGCTTGAAATGCCAAACTTCTTAACATTTTCAACCCTTTTATTTATTAGTGTTATCTTCCTTTAGATAGCTGGCTCACTGATCAGCTGTTTTTTTAGCTAATTTCTGTTTTGGAAGATTAAGCTTTCCTTTGCTTTTTTGTTAGGAAAATATTGTAAGATGTTAGGGCTGAAAAAACACTGATAATATGCTTGCCCTGCTGTTACTTTTTCCTATCATGAGTAAATGTTGACATTTTCCTAATACTGGAATCAGATCTACTTTTCCAGTTTTATATTTTTGGTTTCAAATTAGTCCTGCTGATTTGTTATGTAAACTAAGTAATGCAGTTTGCTAGATTCCTTTGTCCTTATACCTAGGAAAACAGTGCTTACATTTGCATGCCACAGTTTTGACTAAACCCATAAAAATAGTATGAAAGAAACAGTTAGCCCCCCTAGATGGTTGTCTTTATTCAAATACCCTTGGTTTAATAGTACCACTCTCTTGGATCTGGTGTTCAGAATTTTCCTTGTTGTTTCATTAACTTCTTAAGTGCTCAATTAATGTAGCGTATAGTAGTATATTTTTGTTAGCATTTCCAGATTTAAAATATTATTTTCTAGGCTTACAGTTATATTCTGAACTTTTCATTTGCCTTAATGTATATTATGTGATAGATAACATCTGAAATAAACTTTTCCTTAGAGTAGAAAAGGAAAGCAATGGATGTTAGATGCAGCTGTGATCAGGGAGGAGGAGAAAGACTGTTTAGTGACCTGGAATCCTGGAGAAACCCAGCAGATTTTTCTTTACTGGTATGACAAGTTTGTTTTTTCCTTTTTCCTCAGAGAAACACTCATAAAATTTTATTAATATCTGGGACTATCAAACAAAAATATAATTGAAAAGATAATCTGAATACTTTACAGTTTCCCTTTCATTATGTTTTCCCAAATTCAACATGTTGAGATTGTGCCATTTTTATAGGGTCAACATCACATTATAATTAACAGTATGATCCTTAACAGTATCCAGATATGTAAAATGACTGTAATGGCATGATTAGGGCCAATTCTGTCTTCAAAGTCTAGATCTGGTTTCAGGTATGGAGGCCATGTATCCCAGTGCTAGTCTTAAAGGTTTTCTGCACTGCCCCTCAGGCTTTCCAATATACATTCCATACATACTACATACATTCCATACATGCAGTGATGACTGCCCTGTATGGTATCTACTGCACACCTCCATTATCCTGCTCAGGGGAGTTCACATATTCACATTGGGAGGTTTGTGCCTGGAAAATGACATCCCGTGTGGAGATTATTACAGCAGCATTCAGGGGATATGTTAATCTGACTTTCATCTGCATTAATTTTCTGCTGGTAATGTCTAAAGACTATGCCCTTCTCTCTTGATACTCTTCACTGAATTTACTCTATAGCGGTGTTAAGTAATTGCTTGTACAATGTCATATTTTAGAACAGCTGTTCTTTAGTCATACAAGTGGCAAGGAAACATTCAGAAACAGTCAGCTATTCTGGGGAATAGCAGCAGAAAAATCCTTCCTGTGTTTTGGGTTGCAATCTGTAAAGTTCCTTTCTGAACAAAAAGTTTTATTTCTCTACTTTGGGAGGCTGAGGGGGATTTGCCATTTTAAGGCTTATTGGGGCAGTCTTTCACTGTAGTAGGTTTTGAATCATAGACTCATAGAATCATTTAGGTTGGAAAAAAACCTTAAGATCATGGAGGCCAACCATAAAGGACTCGATGTAAATTTGTAAACAGGTCTCATCTTTTCAGAAGGTAAGGGAACTGATCTGAGCCTAAGCTGCAAAAACCAGAGGGTGCTGGCTGACAGCTGGCTGAACACAAGCCAGCAGTGTGCCCAGATGGCCAAGAAGGCCAGTAGCATCCTGGCTTGTATCTGAAACAGTGTGGCCAGCAGGACAAGGGCAGTGGTCATCCCCCTGTACTGGTGATGGGCTCAGTTTTGGGCCCCTCACTCCAGGAGGGACATCGAGGTGTTGGAGCATGTCCAGAGACGGGCAATGAGGCTGGTGAAGGCTCTGGAGCACAAGTCTGATGAGGGGCGGCTGAGGGAACTGGGGTTGTTTGGTCTTGAGAGGAGGAGACTCAGGGAGGACCTTACCGCTCTCTACAGCTGCCTGACAGGAGGCTGTAGGCAGGTGGGGGTCGGTCCCTTCTCCCAAGTAACAAGCGACAGGACAAGAGGAAATGGCCTCAAGTTGTGCCACGGGAGGTTTAGATTGGATATTAGGAAAAAAAATCTTCAGTGAAAGGGGTGGCCAAGCATTGTCACAGGCTGCCCAGGGAGGTGGTGAAATCAGCATGCCTGGAGATGTTTAAAAAATGTGTAGATGTGGTGCTTAGGGACATGGTTTAGTGCTGGACTTGGCAGTCCCAGATTGTCATTGTTTAACCTCGGGCCAGTGACTAAGCACCATGCACTCGCTCACTCCCCCCACAGTGGGATGAGGGAGAGGACTGGAAGAGTAAAAGTGGGAGAACTTGTGGGTCGAGATAAAGACAGTTCAATGGGTAAAGCAAAAGCTGTGCATGCAGGCAAGGCAAAACAAGGAATTCATTCACCACTTCCCATGGGCAGGCAGGTGTTTGGCCATCCCCAGGAGAGCAGGGCTCCATCATGTGTAACGTTCACTTGGGAAGACAAACACCATAATGCCACATGTCCGTCCCCCCGTCCCGTCCCCCATCCCGTCACGCGTCCCCCCCCCCCCCCCCCCCCCTTCTTCTTCCTCCAGCTTATATACCAGCATGGCGTCATATGGTATAGAATATCACTTTGGCCAGTTCGGATCAGCTGTCCTGGCTGTGTCCCCTCCCCGTTTCCCTGTGCTCCTCCAGCCATTTTGCTGTCAGGGCCTAAGGAACTGAAAAGCCCTTGACTTAGTATACACATTACCCAGCAGCAACCAAACCCGTGTGCTATCAACATTGTTCCCACACGAAATCCAAAATACAGCACTGCACCTGCTACTAAGAAGAAAATTAACTCTATCCCAGCTGAAACCAGAACATGGATTAAAAGTTGTACTTAAATGATCTTAAAGGCCTAAATGATTCCAGCCTAAATGACCCTATGATCCTATTCTATGATTCTAACAGCTCCAAAGAAGTGAAGCTTGCATCTGTACACATGCATGTGTGCATGCACGTGCACACAGAGATATGAGGAGAGGCTTGGATGAAAGAGAAAAAGGCAAGGTCATCACTGATGAAATAGCTTACGTGGACCATTTCAGGTTTTTTTTAGATGATTATAATTTATTTATGGGAGCTTCACAAAATACTACGTGCTTTTCAAACCTAACTGAAAACTCAGGAAATTGTCCACAACATCCAGTTTCAGGTATCTCTCTTAAGTACTCCAAAACACCCTTCAGAGCTCATTCCTATCACAAAGTGGGAACTCAGCCTTTCTGTGTAGGTGTGAATACTTCCCTGAATTCATATACCAAGGAGTTTGCAGCCTATTGGAAACCTTCTGGAATTTTTGGAAAGTCTCTTAGCAGGAGGACTGTTTGGATATTGTTTTATCTGCCTAATAATTCTTCTCCTGTATCGTGGTCATAATGTCCAAATAAAATTGTAAAGGTCTTATTTTATTTCTGCTGTTCAAATGAAGTCTCATGTTGCAATTCAGAAGCCAGTGAAATTTGGTCCGTGACAGAGTCATTTATATCTGTATATTGTTCTGCAAATATCATTCTGTTGTGTTAAAAAAGATTTGGTTGTAAAACGTGGATTTGATGTCTGCTGTGTTTCTCATAGTTGAACTAAAATATGGAGTTTTGCAGAGGGATAATGCAGAAATATTGACCTTTCCATTAAAGTGTGAAAGTACCATTTAACTGTGACCAAGAAAACCCCGCTTCTCCACACAGACGGGAGCAAAGCCATGGCATACTGGAGAATGGAGGCTGGCTTGAGGGTTTAGAAGGCAGAAAGCAGGAAAATCATAAAAGAGCAGTCTGCTTTGTGCAGCGCTCTTTTACCAGGTTGAGCAAGAATTCTGTCTGCAGTGATGAGGAGGCTGAGGCAGGAGCTGCCAAGTCTGTCTTGTTCTTTTTTTCCCCATAGATTTGTATAACTCTTGTACTCAAATTGTTCTCAAGTAAATGCAGTAGACTTAGAATTCTTTCTGCAAAATTATTCTAGCTTCAGTATCAAGTGTCCTTGAATGACTGAGATATAAAGCTGAATACGTGGGTTATTCTGGGTGAATGCAGAGCTGCAGAAAGGATATGCTTGAGAAAACTGTTCTGTTAAGACCAACACAAATCTTGGATGCGTTGTGCCATTGCATTTTTAGGTGGAAGTTCTTAGAATTGCTTCAGCTGGGCCTGTCCTCCAGGACCATGTCTGAGAGGAGAGCTAGGGCTTATAAGGAGACTGGCTGACTTGCTGGGAAGGTCAGAAATGTTCTGGATCCAGGATCTGAACCCAAGACTACGTATGTGTCTGATGAGAGGGGAGCAAGGATGAAGTGGTTAAGCCTGTAATCCAGTCTCAGTGAAGACAATGAATCGTGGAAAAGACTGAAATCATCATTAGATTCCTCCAAGGAACTGGAACACTAAGGAAAACCAAAGTTAAGTTTTCAAAAGGTGACAGCAGAAAGTATTGTACATATGAACAAGAAAATGAAAAGATTTTAAAAGTAAAATACTTATTTAAAACTTTGCTCAGTTATGTTATGTAAATTTACTACTGATAAGAAAAAAGTTTACTGGTGCTGAACTTTCATCTAAGATGCATTGGCATGTGTCAGATTAACTGTGGAAATTTTGTGAAATGCAACCCAAAAAGGTGTGCTAACTGCTAGACACCGCAGAGTGGAAAGTAAGTATATTTCCAGTGAGTGAATACCGAGAAAATAAGCATCTGGAAGAAATGGGAATTTTGGATTCTTAATTGCATCATTCATCCCAGAACATCTGCCAGAGATGTTAAGAGCAAATATAACTGTATCTGAGAGAAGATATAAGTTTAAATAAGGAAGGAGGAAGAGTAATATTGTGCCATCTTGTTACACCGCTGCATGCTGTGCATATGAAGGCTGTGTAAATCTCTCTTCTTCTAGTTTTGGTTCAAAAACACCTTAAGAGAATAAAAAAAAAAAAGTTTCTATGCCTATGGTTACATTCTCAGAATATGGGGAAACCCAGAAAATCTCATTTATGACAAGTAAATAATTAATATTTTGCATATTTTGTCCGTTGTCATAACAATACATGGTATACTAGGAAGCTGGGTTGCGGAACACAAAGGGCACCCTGGAAACACCTGAGAAAAGCATTAACTTTTCATCCTACTTAGCCACTCCTGTTCATAGTATAATTTAGATGAGCACAAAGGCTTCTTTACTCTTCGCTGGCACAACAGTCTTGGAAACTGCTCTTTGGGGATTGCGGGAATTAAGTGCAGTCAGGCCCTCTGCCTAATATTAGGGAAGGAGATGGGATGGGATGGGATGTAAACAGCTAAAACGTGGGGATTTAGGAGATTCTTCATTACAACAGTGCAAGGACAGTGCTCACCAGTCTTATCTCATGCCTTTCTTGACTTTTGAGTTTATGCCCTGCATCATTTGATGCGTTTTCTGCTTAGTGGTTTAAGGACAGTGCGTATTACCCACCCTCCTGTCACAGCATTACTGTCATTACATTGTCCTGTGTTTACAGTGAAAAACAGCTTGTATAGATGAAAATGACTGAAGAGCTTAGCTACTAGAGAGGGGTCAGGAATACTGTACCTCACAAATCTGAAACAGGTTTAATTTTTAATTTTCTTTTAAAAAATAAATACCAGAAAGGACCATTGCATATTATTGCCTGTAAAAATGCCATATTCTAGAATGACTGTTCCTTAGTTATAGAAGTACCCCAAAAATTTTCAGAATCAATGAGCTATTTTTGAAAATAGCAAAACACAAAATTATTTTATTTTAATTGTTTTGGACTAAGACCTCCATTAATAGATTAACAACATTTTCTGTTAATTTTATTGGTATTAGGAAGTTTACGTTTTTTCTGAAAGTCAGAGCAAATAAAAATTAAAATAATCTGAATGGCATGTGGAAATCATACTCTTATTTTTTGCAGTTCATGTGGTTTTTTTCATCACAGATGACATTTTACAGTCATTATTTTTTCATGTTTCTGAAAAAAACAATGCTAGTCTGTTCAGTACTATTGACATTAAATACTGAAAGTACTTTAAAGTAATGAATTTGCTGAAGCAATTACCTTTCTCAAGAGTAGTTCTTGCTTCTGTTTTCAAATATGATTTAGTCTAATGAGCATTTTTTAACTTGGATATACAGTAAATCCTGTTAAGAACTCACATTTAAAACTATCACACTAAGCAGTGGTGTATGAAAAAAAAAAAAAGTAAAATAATCCCTTATCAGACTGATCTTAGCTGCCAGAAAAGCTCTCCTAAAAATCTGTTCTTCTGTTCTTTTGTCCAAACAGATCTGTAGAAGTGATTATAAACTAATTTGCTCTTCTGCTGGGCACTAGGAATACAACAGTCTGCACGTAAGCAGCATTATGACCCACACTAAAATTATGAGAAAATGCCAAATTATGGCTTATCCTAATAGAGTCATTGTAGGAGAGGAGTGCTAGACTATAAAATATCACTCTATTTTTCATAACAATGATCGCTAGGGGGTAACAATTTCAATAGTTTTTAATGAAGTTTTTATGTTTGGCATTTATTTTGTACTTTATTTATTTTATGGACGAAACTCCTAGGTTCATGCCTAGTAAAAATGAATAATTAAGGAGGAGATAGATGGGACACATGAGATTTCTTTCTTGCAGACAACCTGGAGAAAAATGTGGAAAAGTTATTTTACAGCTATGGAGTGTGATCTATAAGCTTCAGACTATTTCTCTGTCCCTTTATTAAAGCGAATTGTCTACAACAAGAAAATAAATCAGTGATGCGGTTTAAATTCAGGAAGTCTGCCCGAGTCCTCTAGGTTTTAATTTGTTTTTTCTTTGCAGGATAAAGTTCATTGTTTAAAGAAAGCTTTAAAAATCAGTCTAGATATGCCGCTGCCATAAATGGTAACATTTTTAAAAGCTCCTGAAATAATAGCTAGGGGAAGTGTTTCTCAAATGTCCTTTTGCTTCTTCCTCTGACTTTAGTGTTATATCTGAACCTGAAAGTCACTCCTCTGCTGAGTCCTGGCAAATGTCTGAGATCTTAGAGGTCAACCTTTCAGCGGAGAATAAGTCAGTGGATATATTTTAGCTTGGTTTAGTTATACACATATATTATCAGTCCTAGAGCAGCCATGGTTGTAGAGCACTGACCTCCTGTTAGGCCTGTTCCAGTGTTGTGGTCATGTCAGATTCTCCAGAGGGCAGTCTCCCAAAAGGAATGGCAAACCAGGGACCAAGTCATGTCTCCGCTAATGTAGCTCTTTCCCTTAGGGAGCAATCTACTCTTGCACGCTTAAAATTCAGGTATTACCTCCTGGGGATGCTTCTGTCTCTAGCTCTGGATTGATTATACAGGGATGTCCAGCTTAGAGTAGATGCCAAAGCTGTAGACATCAATGTATGGTGACATGTGTCTTTGCTTTTATAAGGAGCAGTGGAACCTCCACTTTCTTTATTGTTACAATAATCATATAATAAATGAAGGTATAAAGATTCAGAAAGTGAATAAAAATGTCAAGATGCATTGTTACGTTAAAGTTTTGGATCCTTCTACTTAGAGATACTTTCTTGTATGTCCTTGACTGTATATGTATGTAGGTATGTATGCATCTGTATAATACTTGAAAAAAATAAGCAGGGATAAAACTACAAAACCCCAGCAAGTCTGTCCAGTTTGCAGGTTCAGACACCGCTGTGCCTTGATTTTGGGGCTCTGAACTGCTGAAATTCGGTTTCTGTTCATTCAGCCAACAACATATTTATGTAATACCTGTGTTGCTAGACTGTAGATATGACTGTACGGGAAAGGAAATGTGAATGAATGTGCCACTTGCTTGAAGAGGTGAGATAGAGGACCAGAAATAATCAGATATAATCTGTATTATGTAGTATACTTGCCAAAGTAAAAATCCAAGTGAAGAGCAGAAACAAACCACAAATATCAGAGTAGCTGTGTGTGAAATAAAAGGAAATTCAGTGTCCATGTTTACTTTTTTATTGTGGGTCTTGTTCCTCAGAAATTATAGGTGCCCAGTCGTAATATAACACCTAGGCAATGCAGCACTTTCGTGTAAAGAATGAGGTGTTAGAGCAAGGCTGTACCGCTGAAGTCAGGAAAGGCTGGCGCTGTGCTGCATCTTCAGTTTCTGATTTCCCCATTTTCTGGCTTTGTGTTACAATGCTCTGCTAACTACAGCTGCACCTGGAGGATATGTGCTAGTGTTATTCTCAAGATTTCCCTGGCCTCTGAGCTCTGTGAAGATGAAACTCCCGCTAGATTTGTGTGTGCGATCAGACAAGGTATCTCATGAATGGCGTTTTGTCAAATCCTACAGCGTATCCCCTTGCTGTTTGGCTTTTAAGGTGGTGAATTGAAGGGGAAGGTGATTCTTGTTTTGTGGCAGTCTTCCGCACGCTAAAGAACCTTACGCTTGGCTCCCTTCACAACATATCAGTACCGTGGACCTGGGCAATTATTTAATGCTCATCTTTTTTTTTTTTTTTGATGTGCATTTTAGAACTAAAGCAGTAAAAGTATTTGTCACGAGTCAGTGTAGATACTCCTAAGGAATTGTGGGAAGTTGATTATTTCCCCATAACGATTTCATCTAACCTTGAAAAGAGGCACAGCACTATGGATATTTATAAATGGCCACTGGTCTGTTGTCACTTTTGACATGTTGTTAGGCACTGGGAGACAAATACGCTGCACTACTATGCATTGTACATGGCATTCAGCTTTGCACTTGGGACTTTGAAAGAGTATAAAGTAGCTCACAGATAACAACGGCTTCTCAATCTGCTGATCTTTCATTATTTAACTAAAATTCACTCTTCAGAGCAATATGAGGGTTGAAGTTATGAGGCTCTAATGTTGACCTTTGAGAGGAAAACCCTTGTTAAAGTAGCAAAAAGATGAAAGGATGTACACAGCCAGTGTATGGATGCTATAATTTTCTGTGCACATGGTCATTTACTTATATATTAATTGATTCCTTGCAAACTCCTATTAGCAACATTTGAATTAAAATTTGACCATTACTTTTTAATTTGCATTGCTCCCTGAGGGCCTACCCCTCTCTTTTTCTCCACTCACCCTTTCACAACGGTGAGAAAGATGTGAGACCTGTGGATGTCTCTTCAGACTGTCCCTTTGGCATGAGCAGTCTCTGGCACCAGTATGACACTTTGGAGGGTGCCTCATTCCTGGTGACTGTGGGAGCATTGCTGCAGCTCTTTTGGGAAAGGATGGGTCTGGGTGTTGAGTAGCACAGCAAGGAGGAGCTGTGGGAGCTGCAGCTGGTGAAGAATGGGAAGCTTGCCTTGAACAGCAGCCCCTTCACCAACCCTTGCAGCAGCAGCAGCAGCAGCAGCAGAGCACCGTAGCCTTCCTCCTGCTTCATGGCAGGAGGCACAGTTGCTAGGTCACTCTGTGAGTCTCACGTTCAATGCAGGAGGCTTGACTTCTCTGGGGAAATGTAAAATTAGTTTACTAATAATTTACTTACATTCTGCTCCAGGTGTGCTTTTTATGGTTCCGGAAAGCTCATGACCAAGAGTTGCCCAGCAAGCTGTGTCTCAGCAGGGGTCTAGATACACAAGGTGCCCAGCTTATTTCATGGACAGGCAGTAATGAAAAGGAATCCTGAGCTGGCCTGGCATGGCCCCTTGCATCCCTGGGTGCAATGTGTGAGCTTCCATAGAAATACAGGGCAAAATTCCAAGCATGAAGCCATGTCCTTATTTTCTGAAAAAGTCCCTGAATAATTATGAATTCTTTTCCCCACCATATCTTGGTTTTTAATAGGTTTCTCTGGAAGGTGTGAATTACATCAGATGCTTTCATTACCTGACAGATTTTACAAAGCATGCTTCTAGGGTTCTGGGAACTGTGATGTTTTTGCAGCTTCTGACTTGGATAGCAATGAGAGTGGTATATATGTTTCCTATCAACAGCTTCTATTAACCAGAGTTCTTTCAGAAAGAAGTGCCAGGGAGTCTGCTAGGAGCATCTTAAAAGATACCTTTTCAGCAAGAAGAGATATCTGAAAGTATTATCTACTGGGAATCCTTGAGCAAAAATATTCTTGATTGCACAGCTCTGAATGGCTCTCCTGGCAGTTTCTCCTCTTTTGCTTTGCCTGTTGAAATGTGCTTTCTTTTCCTCTCTTGAAGAATAGACAGCCTCTTCCCAGGCCATCGAGTTTCAATTCATAGACTCTGTCTAGATACTTATTGATTCATCATGCCCATGGCTTAGAGACTTGCTATTTATATGGAATCAATAATGTAGAGGGAAGGTTGTAGCAGGGGAGATCACTCTAAAAGGGGATTTCACAGGACTAGACATGTGCCTTGTTAGCAGTTTTTTTCTAAAGGCCTGAGTTAAGTTCCTCCCTTGACTCTGTACTTCAAAGAGCTTGCCTGGGGCTCTACAGAAGCAAGCTGAAACTTAAAATTAAGATCTTTCTTTCAGATGGTGAGCTGTGTGCTGGGACACCTGACAGTTTCTCTTAATACATGCGGGGGAGTCTGAAGCACTGTGGGGAAGTCCTGGAAGGCAGGGGTGGAAAAGGAAAAAGAAAAAAAAAAAGTTACGTAGTCTTCAGAAAGGGTGTGCATGTGTGCCTGCAGTTTGTGGAAGGAATATTTTAAGGTATATTTGATAACTTGGTTTAATTAACAGATTAAATAAAAATGCATTACAGAGCTGCAGAATGGAATGTGATGTATTATAAAAACACATTACAGATTTAAAGAAGCTTTAAATTAGTACAGAGATACCATTCTGTCCAGTCATGAAGATATATACAGCAAAGCAAAACAAAGCCAAGACAAACCGCCAAAGAAAGAAACTGACACACCAACTAAAACTTTATCTGTAAAAAACAAGCCAACCAGCCAAGCAAGTAAGAAAGCAAAAATCTTGGAGAGGTTTTAAAATGTGGAATTTAAAAAAATTAAATGCCTTTTATAGCTAAGATATTATATTTCTTCACATATTGATGCGATGAATCTGCACACACGTATGAATGTAAAAAAGTATTCTTACAATCTTATGGTATACATTTATTTAAATAGCTTTTCTAGATGAAAGAGTGCACAGGTGTACATAACTGCCTTTCTGTATAGAAGAGGGATATAGAATGACTCAGTATTCTGAATATTATGCTTGGAAAAATTCTGCACAATGGGAATCTTGAAGTTGGCAGAATTTTCATAAGTTCCAGAGTGTTTCTGTTATAGTGTGTATTCTAGGACTGATTAGCTTAATAGTTCTTCAATACAGATATTAAACAAGAAATGTTCATATTCAACCTGAGAAAAAAATCTTTGTGCTGGTTACTTGGAAAGTAATTGCTTTCTCTTTAGTCTTCGTTTTATGGTGGAATTTCCTAAAAATCTTCCAAATCAGTTTGGAGGGGTTTTGCATGCTTTTCTAACCTTGAAAAATCTTAGTGCAGGGTGAATAAGGGACACTAAGAATAATTCTTTAAAAATGAAAGTGGAATAAACCATTAATACTTTGATAATGGAATTCATGGCAACATTCAGGTGCTTGAATATGAATCAACCTTCTTATTACTGAGATCTATTACCTAAATAAGTTTCTGCACCTTAATAAATAAAAAAAACCCCATTAATTGTGGAAGCGAGATCACAGATAAGCAGCTAGATGTGTGTTGAGATGGAAATTGAGCACAGGGACCCAGCTGCATCCTTCTTTGGGGAAACCATGGTTGTCATTCCCTAGGTTTCAGCTGCTGTCTCTGCAGTGGCCTGTAAAGTCCACTGAGGTGCTTGAGCTATTTTCTAATAACCACGAGAAGCCTGAAGGCAGGCTGTTCAAAAGGACTATTGAATTTACCTCTCCACCTTGTTACACTAATCCTATTTCATAGAGACTCCCATACATAGCACTTTTCTTAAGACGCTGCTTCAGGTGAGGGTTGTGTGCCAGAGGATCATTCAAATATGTGGTGGTAGAAAAAAACCTTTTGTGTCTTTTTTTTTTGTTTCTGATGCGTCCCTGAGAACGCGTTAATTTGTCATCTAGTGCAGTGTGCCCTGAGACGGTTTGGGTCAACTGGAAAGAAAAGAAAATGAATAATGAGAGTCATCTAAGGAAACAGGGGAAACGTATTCCCCATAAACTGTGTAAGCTACAGTCTTCTGAAGCCCTGAGACTGAGGAAAAAATGTGGGCTTTTTTGTGTTCTGTCAGATGCTGAAGGCTGCTCTGAGACATGTGCTACCGCTTCTTGCTGAGTCGAGATATTTGGCAGGAGGCCCACAGAGAGAGTAGGAGAGAATAAAAAGTCTTTGTGCCGAATGTTCTTTTGAGTGCCTGAGAGCGGGATTGGTCTTTTTTCTCTGTGAAATCATATAATTAGTAATCTCAAACCTCAGCCTGTTAATTTACGAAATGTCTGCATGCTTTAATATATCATTTGCTCAACATGTTTGGTAACAACCTCAGAGATACTGGGGCTTTTGACTTCCCGTAGTATTTATAAACTGTGCCTTGCCCTGGGTGTTTCTCCGCCAGCTCCACACAGGCTCGTTTTGTGGATGGTGTTGGCCCACAGCTGATAGAGAGGAAACGCGGGAAGCGTTTTGCCTGCAAAAAGCAAAGCGGCTCCATTTCTGGCCCCTAGGGAAACACACAGCCTTTGCCGCCGTCAGCATCCTCTCGTCAGTGCCTCTGCTCAGCATACGGGCAGAATGGTGGAGCTGCTCCACCCTGGGCACCTGTGGCGGGAGGCGGTGAGAGACTGGGGGGCTGGAGAGACGGGGGGGCTGGAGAGACGGGGGGGCTGGAGAGACAGCGGGGCTGGAGAGACCGGGAGGCTGGAGAGACGGGGGGGTTGGCTGCTGTGGGGGAGCTGGGCTTGTCGTGAGCACCAGGCAAGCGGCAGAAAGCTCTTCTCCTCCTCTTCCAGCAGGTGAACATATAAAGAGCTGTAAGATCCTGAATGATCACTGCTTGTGATCTTGTCTCTGAACCCTCTGTGGTTTCGTGAACCTAGAGATCATCTGAATTCAAAATTGGAAGCGGGACCTAGGCAGGATAACACTCTACGCTGAGAGGTGGTCATATGAAGAAAAGGAAATTATCCTTCAGGCTACCTGAAAATTAGTTGTGTTTTGAGTTCCTCTGTCTTTGGCTAAAAGTTTGGTGTGAAGGCATCATTTGTAGCCATTGCCGTAAAAAGTCTCTGACATTTGTGAGAGAGGAGATAAGCTTATTTGACTAAGGCTGGCTCACTCCTGCCAAAGGACTGATTGAATAAAATTAGCCTCAGTAACGGCCAGGAGGATAAAATCAGATGGCTGTGAGCTCTGCAGGTCCAAGAGATCCTACATGAAGTGCTCCATCTGTGGTTTTATGTTTGTAAAGATTGTGTGGCCAGCTGGGACCGTGCCAGCTTGCTATGTTATTTCACTAAGTCTTTTTCTTTCTTAGTGGAGATAACTCAGTCCTTCAGTCCATTTCAGTGCATTGGTTTCGCTAGGGGAATATGTGAGGCTTGATCTCACAGGGTCATTAGTGAGCTCTTCTCGGGGGAGTGCTTACATTGTAGTTTTCCTTGATTTTTTTCCAAAAAGGAAAAAGTCTTCCCACACAGATGGCTGTAACTGGTGGCTGGCAGACAAGCTGATGGATGAGATTTTTCTTTGGCACTGTGCAGAAAAGTATGCTTGGCAACGTGACTGTGGCAAACCATTCATTAGCTTTGTTTTTAAAGGCTACCAGAGATGCTGTATGCATAGTGTTGTCATATGAACTCTGCTTACTATCCTTCACCCAAGTGGACTCACCGGTTAATTGCATGGTAGAGGCAGCCCAAGGAGAGGAGCCGGGCTAACATCTGCAGAATAAACACTTACCAGGAATTACTCTTGTTATTTTAAAGTGTTTCTCTCAGGAGAGAAAACACCACATTGAATCCAAGAAGCCTGGGCGGGAGGGGGCTGCAGTTAGCAGGATCTTTTGGGTATGTGTTACCCACAGGTGGCACTGTAAAAATCGTCAGTCCAAGCAATCAGCTCTGCTGTTTAACAATTCACCTGAGAACCTGTCCCGAGATGCCAGAGACATCAGAGTAAAAGAGAAATGAAAAGCAATGCCGTACTTGTAAGCTAAATTGATTCTCCACTGCTGTAAGCAGAGCATGGTGGGTGATCTGTCTGTCTGGAGTTTTTCAGTGCCTATGGTGACTGAGTGACTTTTAGTAGCTATAGCTAAGGTGCAAAGCATGGAAATGTGAAAGCAGTAAGACCTCAAATTCCTATCAATAAGGTGTGTTTGTAGGGGGTTAGAAGTGTTTGCATGGGAAGGAGTTGTCCACATCATGGCATTACCCAAATCAAGCAGAAAAAAAGGTCTGCATGGCCTCTGGCATAGGATAGACTGCTTTCATTAAACAGGGCACCTTTTCTGCTTGACTCACTGCAGTGTTTTGGCATGTGCCTCTCTACAGCTATTGATCTGCTGATCTAGCAGGTAACCTACCTACTATGAGAGAGTCACGTTGACAATCTGTGTACATTTCTTAGAAGCAAATGTTGAGGGTTAAACGTGATTTTGCCAAATGCTGTGTCTGCCTTCCCTCATTTTTTTTTTCCTTTGCAAAACATTTCTCGCGCTTGCATGTGTTACAGGTTGGTGAATACAGTAGCTGAGTAGTTGTGAAGCTGCTGCAGCTCCTTATCCCCAGGTTTTGCCAATGGTGAGGCTGAACATGTATCCTCCTTAAACACATATGGATGAACATACAGACACACAGACTCACAGACAGAGTACATACAGAGCCAACCACGCAGATCAATGCAAATGAAACAAAATGTTTTTTCTGGCACCCACATTAATGCATACAGCAATCATGCAATGGATGGCCCAGTCTTTTTCCTCTTCCCTGGCTGATTAGGATTGAAGTCTGCTAGTGGAGGGAGATACATATATATACAAATAGGCAAAATGGATCATTCCAACAGCTGGTTTTAGACAGTCTGACTGATAACTGGTCCAAGGTGCCCTCATAGTGCCAGTTGCTTTTGCTCAGATTCATGAGCCCATGAGGTCTGTGATCCCACGCCAGCTGCAGGTAATCAGATCTCTTAATCTATGACCAACTAGTCTGACATAAATTTCCCTAGCATTCACGCATACCTGCTCACAGAAGAGAGTTCACCAACAAAAATGGTAGAAAGGGGATTTAATGAGAATGTAGGATAGATTGCAGGGTTTGAGCACGAGGCTCAGCCAGGCAAGTGTACTGATGTGTAGCTGTTTATGCTTCACTGGCCCCGCTTATCCTGTCCCCTCTTATCCTGCCCCCTTTATTGATCATGCTTGTGCCTCCCTAGTCCATCCTGACCCCGTCCTATTCCCTGTCCCTGGGCCTAAGCATCCCATGATGAGTCATATACGTTTCCACAAAATGTCTGATGTCAAATTTTACACAATCTAAAAATCCTGCTCCCCTGATGACAGATCCTAGACCCCTGTATGCAATAAGTCCCTTGAGTCTGCAAGGCTTTCTGGGGAGGTAGTTTCTTGTGTTGACTCATCTCAGTGGATTTCCCATGAGGCCAGGGGCTGATTGCTGCCCTGGATGGCGCTGGGAGCACCAGGTCAGGGTGCTCTGTTGGTGCTCATTAGCATTCTGCAGCTCCTCTGGGCCCCCAGGGTCTTTGTATTTAGCCAAGGGCTGTGCTAAGGTAAGAGTTATTTTGTACATCCTCGGTTCTAGGTATTCCTTGCTACAGAAAATTGTCTCTTTAAAAGTAAGATTTGGTATTTGCTTTTAGTTGCACACTACTTTCAAACTACATGAATGCTTTAAATGTGTGTGGCATCAATGAAATAGATAGCTAAATAAGCTTTTAAGTAGCCATGTGAAATGTAATGATAGTGCAGAATAATTTTTTTTTTTTCCTGCTGATTCTATGGCACAACCCTATGTGTCATCTGGAAAATAAAGCAGCAGCATGAGTGCCTTTCCTGAGATGCACCACAAATGTGGCATGCCTTGTCACCACTGAGGACACAGGGATTACTGATGTGTCTGTAATTGATTTTTCAGTTCACTGGCCAAACAGGAAAAAAAAAGAAGAAAAAAAAAGAAAAATACCAAATAGTTTTTTCCCAAAATATTTTGCTTTGTTTTGACAATTTTTATGATTTAAAAAAACCCTTGGGTTTGTTACAGTAATAAAAAATATTGTAACAAAACAAAATCAAAAAAATGTCAAAACAATTTTTTTTGCTCCTCTCTAAGGACACCTACTTTTAGGTGCAGTGTGTAACCAAATTTGACTGGATTTCAAAGGTAGTTGCACTGCTTGGAGACTGTACTTTTAGTAATTGAACTGTTCAATGAAAAACACATGACAACTGTAATGATGGTTTAAAACATGATTTAATAATCTTAATTGATCATAAGTTTCAATCACATATCTAGACTATATGTCATCATTTTTTCAATCATTGTAATAGATGCAATGTACACAATCATCAGAATAAATATCTTAGTTGCAAATCCAGATGTCCCCTTTATTGAAAAAAAATTAAAAATTAGCTCTATCATAGAAATTCTGATCCAAAACCACTGATCAGACCAAACCCATTCATTTCAAGAATTTTGAATCCAATCTTTAAAGGTCATGTTCAGTAAGGTTCCTGCCAATGTGTATCTACCAGTGCTTCGCTGGGAGTCAGTGGCTTGCTGCATGCCAGAGGTAATGAGATGATGACTGGTATGGCAGACACATCAGCTTTTCCGGATGTCTGTGCTGCCAGTTGTCCCTCTGGTGCTTGGAGCTGAAATGAAGGTGTGCTTTCTTTTGTGTTCACATAAGCAAACTGAAGCTTGTGTTCCCAAAATCTTGTCTGCTTTTTTTCCAATTACACTAATGAGTGGTCAAATCAAAGATTTTAGCTTTAATGGAAAGCTTCACATTGCTTATGTTCTTAGATCACACATCTGCAGCAATGTCACCACCATTGCTGATAGACTGTGAATAAACTAAATTCAGATTTTTCCCTACCAGCTGTTAGGTGCCTATAAAAGAATATATTGGAAAATATTGAAATTAATTGAATGAAGGAACTGGACAATATATTTCTTTTTCATGTATCTTTGATGTTTAAACAGAGAAAGCTTAGATGAAAATTGTGGCTTAGCTGTGGTTGCATAAGGTTTTGTTGCTTAGATGTGGCAGCTTCTAACACTTATTAAACTATTGAAAATATGCAAAAATACTCTGTGTGTGTGCGGTTTTGTGTGTGAGAGATTTTTCTGGTTTATTTGTATCCTTCCTATCTGCAGTGACACACTGAGACTGATATGACATATTGAAATTACTGAAGTGTAGCAGAAAGATAACCTACATTTGTTTTCCATGTCAATCAGTATGAACAAAGCAAATAGACTACATGAACAAGAAAACCCACCTTTTTCCTAGTCACTTAAGAGCAGGACTGTGATTTAGAGCCCAATCTGGAAAATGGTACATTATAACCACTAATTTTATTTCTTTTCCTGATAACAATAACCCCTCCTCACACACTTGTTTGAGTATTGTGGCTTAGAATAGTGACTAATCACTCAAGGAAACAGATGAAGCAGGCTGGTATCTGCTGAAATATTGTTTGTTTTTCCTTGCAGATGATTATTAAAAGAAGTAGTTCCATTATAGTCCTTAATGCAATTACTCATGTGGATATGGTTTACATGAATGAAGACTGCTTATGTGCCTACTTTGAAAGACTGGGTCACTGTAGTATTTCATATGGGATGTCTTCCTGATTATACCCAAGATGGCAAAAAGGCCAAATTTTGTATCATATTAGATGCAATATGGATTGAAACTCGTGGCTAAGAGTGATTGAAACTCATGGCTAAGAGACATTTCCATTCCTCTCCTTATTGCTGATCTGTTGCTTCTTGTCTTTTTTTTTTTTTTTTTTTTTGAGGGGGAACTTTAAAAACCACGGACACAAACAAACAAAGCTTTGCACACTTTACATAGTCTGTCTGACCTCAGAGGAATTACCTGAAATAGAATAAAATAAGATACATTTATTTTGTGTAAGAGTGCAGAGCTGCAGTGTCTGTAAGCCAATATAGGAACTGGTTTCCACAGGAGGCGGTAATCGTGTTTCCATGGCTGCCTGCTCCTGATGCTTCCCTATGGCTGAAACTGCTTCTCAGTAGTCTCTGCACCCAGTTCTAGGAGCTAAACTGGTAGCGAACTATCCCTACAAAAAAAGGGGATCTTTTTCTGCTGGTCTAAATCCCTATTGTTCAGTCATCACTGTCAAATGACAGTGTTCACGCAAGCAAGGGATGAAAGAGTGAGGAAAAAGGGATGAAGGATCTTCTTTTCCTTCCAGTGGCTGTTAGTGGTTAGCTGGGTTTAGCTGTATCACCCAGTTGTGCCAGTGTCTTTGCAGAGAGCCTTCGTGATGGCTTTTTTTTCAGTTTGTACGTGGCTACTGCAATGATGGGGAACCTGCAGACGGAGTTTATTTCATCTAGCCCACGGCAACATGTTTTCTTCCTCTTTGATAATGGCCAGTGTCTGTGTGAATGCATGACCTGTGTGACTTTCAGGAAATAAAAGATTCAGATAGCTGAGCATATATGGGTGTCAGAACCGAACATGAATGTTTAAGTGGTGCAGCTAGGAAATGGTGATCATAACAAACAGTGGAATTCAGAAGATGTTCCTTGATTTGATGCTAGGTTTGTGTATAACACGGCATCTGTGCTAAATACCTTATTTTCATATTTGTGAGCTGAAAAATAATAACCTTGAACAGTAACTTGCCTTCTGACCTGGAAGAAACTTCCAACAGAAGTAGAGGAGTAGGAGCCATAACTTAGTGCCAGGTGCACTGTTCAAATATGACTGAAATTTCATTCACCTGAAGGAAAGAAATTTGAAGTTGCCATGAAGGAACAAGAACAGGTAGAATTTACATACATTTAAAGGTCTTTGCTGTGTATGTTTAAACACACTCTTTAAGTGCATTCAGTTTTATGTAAAATGAAGAATAATAATTACTTAGCTTTGTTTTCCCCAGGAAAATGGTTATGAACACTTTAGCTTTTGGTGTACCAATATCATATTGATTTATGAGATAGTTATTGATGATTTCACTACATGAAAAATGCTGTAAAAGTGCCAGGTTAATTACAGGATATACCATTAATGGGTGAGATATGGTTATGTCTGTTTTCCAAGTTATGCTCTTATAATGGTGCTATATCTTCTGGAACATAATATAAACATATATTATGTTGTGCATAATCATCAAACTTCACAGCCTGTACACATATATATCTCTGAGTCTCTTTCTTCAGTCCTTCACATTGATTTCAGGAAGGATTACTTGCATTAGCAGAGAATGCAGGACTGGGTGTTTGCAGTGGTTTTGAATAATGAATTTCTGTAGGATTCCAGAAACGACACTCAGTTCCTCAAACATTTTCTGCAAAGCAAGCAGCATACTTTAAAGTCTGTGCTAGGAGAAAAGGAAACAAAACCAAAACGTGAATCTCCTAAAGTACTATCCTCCTTTCGTGGAATGGTTCAGTGGCTTAATGAGGTTAATTTGTATTAGGTTGTGGGAAATCCTTTATCTCCTGTATAGAGGCTTTCATTTCACATGAATGTGACAGATACTGTACTTACTGCACTGGAACTTAATTATTTGATAGCATAAGGAGCTGAAATCCCTACGTTTCCTCTCAAGGAATATTCATTGCTTACTCTAGATGGTAAATAGAATCAAGAAGATGGTTGGCCTAGATTTTCCATGTTTGAAATATCTTTGTATACTTTTCTAGGTTGTTTTGGTTTTATACCTAGAAAATGTCAAAGCAGCTTTATTAATAAAGATTCCCCAAATACTATTAGTAGTATGTATGTGATTATTCTTTGTTCTCTCCTATTTTTCATGTATCTTTTCCCCCTTTGAAATGCTTTTCTGTATTGTATATGAATGTAAGTGACCATTTCATTTAATTACACTCATTTTCCATAAGAGCCCTAAAATGCCTGATTTTCTTTCCCTAATTACTACAAAACAAGTCTTTCAAAAGTTTTGTTTCAGTATGAACATTTATCTCACAGAATTTTACAGCAGCTCTCTTAACTGGCTTCCATTTCAGATGGCTGTTGGTGCACATTGTACTTTTTTTTTCTCTTAGCAGGTATATTATGGCATTTCTGTAGGCCTGATAGGGCAGTGTAAATCTATTTAATAAGAGAGCAAGGAGACAAGATTTCAGGATCAGTTATACACATCAGAATACAAATAAGGACTGAAAACTAATATAGTGAAAAATACAATATAGAGAAAAATATAGTGAAGAAAGTGGGACTAAGTTCACATCCTAGCACTAGATTTGCTTTCTTTTGTAGATTCAGTATCGGATTTTTATGTACCTTTCGTAAAATACAAATAAGTGAATTTGTGTTAGTATGTATGTGTATAAGATGTGTAATTGCCTATCAAAATAAAAATTAATGTGAACTTACAAAATCAGCATGTTTGTTCTACTATATATTATACATTTGAAATATAACCTAATAATCATAATAAAATAATATTTTTTTAACATATTCACAAATAAAAAACCTTATAACCATTTTATTGGGAAAAATGAACGTATTTAAATTGTTTTATTGGCATATATACTAGTGAAATTGTTTGGAAAATAATCAAAAGTAATTTTTACAGCAGACTGTGCTGGTAGCTGTAAAAATATTTGCTCAGCATTGAAGGTATGAAAATATCAGAGACTGCAAAATTTGGGCAGATAGTATGAATTCCTTTCCTCATCCTCTGTTGAGTTAAAAATGATACATAATTTAAAAAAAAAGCATTTTTATGCAAAAAAAAAGAGATTTCCCCCTAGATTTCTCATTTATATGTAACATTTCACTGTATGACAATATGATGGATCATGGGTTAATTGTTTGCATTGTGTTATATCATTTCAGCTGTAGTACAGCATGATGTGGTGGAGTATAATCTAACCTGACTAACTAATATGATGCAGTGAGTGATGACAAAGATGACAGACTGTTCAGTGGACTTTGTTCTCCTGAAAATTGCATAATTGGCTGAATGAAATGTTTAGTAGTTTATGTTTTGTTGATGAAGACCCAGGGTCTAATTGCTGCCTGTGGCTTTTGCCTCTAGGCACGTTCTTGGAGTCCATAGCCTACATCAAGTCTGTGCTCCTTCTTGAAGCCTTTTGGGAGCTGATTCTGTGCAATAACAACTGAGTGGATCCAGAGATCAATGTTGGGCTCCTGAAAGCCTGTCAGTACGGCCTTTGTCTCATGGAAGCTCTCATTTATTGTTGCCATTAGGGACATGAAAGGTAGCTGAAGCATTCGGTACATAGGCTTTGCATTAAGCATACAAAAAGTTAAAAAGCAGCAGAAATAGAGGACTTAAGGATACTGTTAAAACACATACTGCTTTGCATAATTAATATTTATCCCTGTACAAGGTTGTAGGTTAATACCAGCTAAAAGTTCAGATTTCGTTCTCTCTTCCTTCTGATGGAAACGAACTATCCCCAGAAATATCTGATCTTGTATCAGTAACCACTGAAGGTTCTGTTAAAACGACTTTTTCTGAACTCCAGATCCTTTGTTAACTGGCTGCTGAACCAGAAAGGGTAGTTTGGTTGCTCCCCCCTTACCAAATTGGCCCTCTCATAGGACTCCAGTAGCATCATTCTAGTGATCAGTTAGAGCAGCATGGGTAGGGGTGATGGGTACTGGATATGGGATAATGAAGATTATCCTGTTGCCTCCCACATTTGAAAAATTTGATTCCCCATGTTCCCAGGCTTGCTTTGCTCTGCCAGGCAGAGAGATTTAAAATGTGATTTCTTAGTAGATTTTATTTTGGGGTTTTGTTTGAGGGCTGTCCCTGTATCCTGCTGGTTCTTCTCTGTCCATCTGTAGGAAGGTTTTGGGATATCATTCCAAAAACTGCATCCACCCTGGACATAAAGTCTGGAGACAGATTCTGAAAACATATGCATGTATGGGTATTTTAACACTGATACACTTCCATTTCAAAGTTTCTCCCTTGGGGGGAAAAAAAAATCTTGGTAAAGATACACAGCTGTTTATGAGAGTCCAGAAATTAATATAGTTTCTAGCTTAGTTTTGTAATGTTTCTGCTTCCTGCTTCACTGGAACAGTTGTGTATGTAGCCTTCTCCAATTTTTCTTCTTTAGCCACTGTTTTCTCTCTGACATGGTTATACTACATTTGGAAAATAAATCAACTTTACATTCTAGTGTTAGTACCATTATAATTCTAGTTTCATACATAGCAGATTGCCTTATAGAGCCAAGTTCAATGCATTTCTAATTTAAAGAAAAAAAACACCCAAACAGTATGATGCTACCTCAGAATGTTATCAAATTGCTCATCTTATTTTCACAGCTCACCATGTTAAAACTGGGACGTGTGAAGTGGTGGCACTCCACAGATGTTGCAATAAGAACAAGATAGAAGAAAGATCACAGACAGTGAAGTGCTCCTGCTTCCCTGGGCAGGTAGCAGGTACCACCCGGGCAGCTCCTTCTTGTGTTGATGGTGCGACTACCTCTATTGCTTCCTTTTGTTGCATGTTCCTAGAGGGGTTTGCTTGCTTAAAGTTAGCAATGAGAACCACTCCATTAAAGTTAACTATTTAAAATAAGAGTAGGAAAGCTTCTGAATTTTGAAGGGCATGTCCAAGGTGAATAGGAGGAAGGTGGGAATAATGAATTTTTTGCTTTACTCTGTGGAAATGCCAAGCAAAATTATTAGATGGCAGTGAAAGAGACCTCTTGAGAAGTTAGATTTCATCTGACTGGCAGAGTGTCCTCAGAGCTGTATGAAATTCAGTTAATTAAAGTGTTTATGCAAAATCTACATGAGCATATAATTTTCATGTGCTGCAGTCTTACATTTTATTATATTTTTTTTTTTTATCATACACTAACAAACAAGCAAACAACACAGTTCCGGCTGTTTTTTAGTCTTTTTAGAACAACACTATTTTTCCTGTTCACAGTGCAATATTAATGTTTTACTTAACAAATCTAGCATAGGCTCATATGTTTTATTTGGGAAATACTAGCTCATTTTTCACATCTCTTTCTCTGAAGGAGGTGCAGGATGGATTCACCCTTTACATGATCTCTTTACTGTTGATATGTTGTTGACTGTCAGAAAAGCTGTAAATATGTCATCACTGGGGAATAAATTTAATCAGGCTATGCTAGACTACATAGTAGATCAGGCAAAATATACTGAGTTGAAAGAAGAGGTTCTACTTAAAACTTTGAAATCTGGCTGAAGAATAAGATATGAGGGTTGGAAAGAAATGCTATGAAATTAGTTCCTGAACTGCAGTAAATTAGAATAAAACCACAGTAAAGAGGTTGACTTTGAAGCACATAGCATCTTGCACAAATTTAGATCTAATTTCTTATGAAGGTTCTGAGCTGGCTGAAAATAACAGCCCAGCTGTCAGTCAATATATTTCTAACATTCTCTTGGAAAACAGAAGAAATGTTGCAACACAATGACATATTAAAGTGTACATGCACAAGTGTTTGTTTTCCTCTCTTGTAGCTTCAATAGTGGAGCAGAAATGGTGGTGCCACATGCAACCATGTCTTGAAGGGGAGGAATGTAAAGTTCTTCCAGATCGTAAGGGATGGAGCTGTTCCTCTGGGAATAAAGTGAAAACAACTAGGGTAGGTATGATACCAACCTGACATGTTACCAACAAGTAAAAAAAAAAAAAAAAAAAGTGCACAGGAAATTGCGTGCACATGGAAGACACAAGTTGAGAAGACTAAAGATGTGTGGGAAGAGATTCATACTGGGATTGGACTTCCTGGTCCTGCACACTTTTCTCAGCATACTTTGCAATTGCTTGAACACGGTAAGCAGTGTGCCACACCTTCTCAGGTAAGCAGTGGAGATAGTAGAGTTGAACCCTTCTTCAACTACCAGTAATGATCAAATGTATTATAATCTGATATGTATTTCTCCCTGAAACCAGTCGCACAGTCTATACACTCAGCTAGGCTCTTCATTCACAGGGTAGCAAAGTGCATTTTTATCAATAACATGGAATTACAGTGTTTCCCTGTAGAAACTGCTGAGTATGGTAAGCATTTGATGTGTCATTACAGTATGATCTTCTGGTTCTTTCCATCTTGTATGACTGGTATTTACTAAAGAATTTTGACAGAATTTCAGTGAGTTCCTTTCCTCCATTTGACACTTTTTATATTATTGATTCAAAATTACATTAACAGAAATACCTCTAACATTCATCATATACAATGCTTGAAAACAAAAGTGCTGTCATCTCTGCTTTTTAGTGGCTAAGAGAAATAGAAGAATAACAAATCATTCAGATAAATGTTAAGCACTCACTCAAACTTCCTAAAACTATAGCGTTGTATCTCTGTAGGGTCAACACAGTTCTTCATCAACATAAAACAGATTAAAATGCACTCTGCAGATACACGTGCATGCATGTAAACATAAACACCTTCACCCCTACACTCCACCACACATACTGATGACCAGTTTTGCTTTTAAGTATTTAGTGATTGTAGTGTCAGACCATAATTTGCTAGGGTGATGTTTACTTTACACAGGTATTTGAGTGTCCATGTCATTTGACAGAAATCTGCCTTGAATAGGCACTAAATTGCTGGGACACCTTGGTTGTAGTGAAATATAGTGTGTGCTAACTGAATTATATTCCTTCTGTTCCACAAAAAGCTCTACATGTCTCAGTTTCTGTATGTACATGTCTTTAAAACATTTTTACATTCTTTGAAGGAAGGACACTTCCTAAATGTTTGATACACAATTCCACTCCTAAATCCTCTTTCAAATGTGTTTTTTTCTGAAGCTGACCTTGCTTCAATGCTGCCCACACTTTGTACATGCCAATGCAAGTCTGATGATATACATGTAAAATGTGTGTGCGTTTGCAATGTAAATGGAAGGAATTAGATAGAAATTAGTAATAGTAATAGAAATAGAAAAATAATTATGTGTGTCTGTGTGTTTTTAAGTTTGTCCTGGCTACTTCTGCATGGCACTGTTAGTCTTAAAGAATGCGTGCTGTTTTGTATTAACTGTGAGTGTTTATTTGCAAGTAAAAACGTGGGTCTGGATTACCTTTCTGTAGGAAAAAAGAGGTCACAAAACAGGGAGATATCAATTGGAATTGCCTTGAGGAGATTTCTTTGAAACCAGGTGGCAGGTGAATGAAGGTCTTTATCTTTCCAGATGCAGGGGGCTGAGATTTTAACAGACATCATTCTGATGCCCAGAAAAATATACATTGCTTTTGGAAATGTGAAGGATTCTATGTGCTAAGAGAGCAGCTTATTATCAAAAAGCAAGTACTTTTCCCTAATATGTAGTGACTGCAATATTTTTGTAGCTCCTCTTTCTGCTCCCTGAAGTGTATATAAATAAAAGGAAAAATTCTAAAGTGCTCTGTGTCTTCAAAATGCCATTTTTGTGAGAAACATAAAAAGAACTGTACAAAGAGTCAGTATTAAGAAGTCATGAATAATAAGTTTCTGATTGTCAAATGAAATAACCCTTATGTGATTATCATGTATAATGTAAAAGCATAAAGAAACAAAGGGAACTGAACAGCTTGGGTGATTTAAGTCCGTTGCAGAAAAGCCTTGTGAAGGCTTTCCTGAAAGGCCTAAGGAACTCTATATTCAACTCTAAACATTTTGTGTAAGTTTGCCTCCTTCATATACAAAAAGCCTAACCAACTGACTACTGAAGTGCGCTCTTCTCTTCTACAGGATACCCAGTTCAAAAGCAGCATCTGTGTTTACACATCTTGAGCTGTGATTAGTTAAGCGTTATGTTAGAGATAAAACCAGTGAAGGAGGGAGGTATTTTGCTTGTCCACCTCTGTTAGCATATTTAATTACACTATTGAAAGAAATGATCATAGCAACTTCTTAATAGTTATGGTATCAGTCACTAAGCAAAAGGCGAAGTGAATAATGGCAGAAAAGGAATTGATTTTTAAAAATGTGGTCTACTTGAGGTTTTGCATTTTTTTTTTCAGATATGGCAATCTAGTAAAGTAACACATGAATAATGAATTAGAAATAGCATGAATATTGTGGTACTCAGAATTAAAATGTGAAGAAAACAGGTGGAAATTATTTATCTTCATAATGCAAAACCAGGTATTATGGAAATGTTAGACTCTTTTTCCTAGTTTGTCTGCATATTAGTGGGAGAGGGCTGACATTAGGAGTTCACCATGGAAGAGGAATGAGTATGGCGGGGGAAGTGTGTATAAATAAACTAAGTCCTGAGTTAACTTGTGCTGGTTTAGAATTGATTGTTATGGGTTTGTGTAGCCTGCAGGAGGGGAAGGGGAGAAAAGGCAATGACAATTTAGCTAAAACAGTAATTTCTTTGACTTCATATAAGAAGTGCGTGTTTTGCCTTCCTGAGCATTACACCACAACAAAAGGATGTTCAGAAACACATAGGAGCATTATAAAATTAGCTGAGATTAGCACATAGCTGAGATCTAGCAGGCACGTTGTGGCATTCTCCTCCAGACTGAGAAACTTGTGAGAGGAAGGAATTGATTTTTTTTTTTCTATCTGACTAGCTTCAATGTTCTGATAAATAAATAAACACACAAAAAAAATTGCCACATTGCCCTCTTTAAATGATGACAAAAGTGTTACAAAAGGAGAAAATCCAAAGATTTTTTTTTTACCTTTGAAATATTTTTTCTTCTTACAGCCTTTTTCTGATATAACTGTTTTCATTCAAACTGCTCTTTTGGTTGTGTTTCCTTTTCTTTTTGCAAAATAAGGAAAATGTCTGTTTAAAACACAGGAATTTTCCCACCAGTTGAAAACTAAAAAATATAGCAGTATTATGTATAAAATTTACAATGACATTTTAAAAATGCTGTGAGTTTATATTAAACAAAGGAGCACATTAAAAAGACTAGAAAACAACATTTTGCAGTCAGATAATTGCTGATGAGAAATAATTTCACATTTCTTTCAGTTATGGGGTGTATTCCGTACCAGAGGTCTCTGGATAGAGTTTTTTTTAGGGGCAGATCTAGATGCCGGGCTTTCCTTGTATTTTTAAGAACAGTACATTGCCCTCTGTCTTTATAATAGAGACTGACTTTAAACAAAAGCACCAGAAGCTGCATGTAACCTATATGAAAGTGCACGCTGCAATGCCTCCTGTGGTCCCAGTTCCCCAGGCATCCACCCTGAGACTAGCTTGGAGCTCCTGGGCAGCCCATAAACCCATGTGTATTTCCAGCAGATACTAGAGCAGAGGAACACGGGTAAAGTCATGCATTCTGGGTCTCATCTTGAGATCCTGGAGCTGTGACATGACTGAAGAAGTGCACACTTGTGCCAGGGAGAGGGGAATGTCCCTGGGCTGATATTTTATGAAGATGTAGGGAAATATGCATTGATATTTTTCATGTGAAATGGAATAGAATAGACTATACCCTTTAGAAGGAACCTACAGCAATCACCTAGTCCAACTGCCTGACCAGTTGTGGTCATTTAACCCTGGCTGGACACCAGCTGCCCACCAAAGCTGCTCTATCACTCCCCGCCTCAAATGGACAGAGGAGAGAAAATATAACAAAAAGCTCACGAGTTGAGATAAGGACAGGGACATCACTCACTAACTACCATCATGGGTGAAACAGACTTGGGGAAATTAGTTTAATTTATTACCATTCAAATCAGAGGAAGTTAATGAGAAATAAACCCAAAACTTAAAAAAAACCACCTTCCCCCCGCCTCCCTTCTTCCCAGGCTCAACTTCACTGCTGATTTCTCGACCTCCTCCCCCTGAACAGTGCAAGGTGATGGGGAATGGGGGTTACGGTCAGTTCATCTCACATCTCTGCTGCTCCCTCCCCCTCACACTCTTCCCCTGCTCCAGCATGTGTCCCTCCCACAGGGCACAGCCCTTCAGGCGCAGGCTGCTCCAGCCTGGGTCCCCCGTGGGGTCACAAGCCCTGCCAGCAGACCTGCTTCAATATGGGCTTCCCACAGGGTCACAGCCTCCTTTGGGCATCCACAGCCCCCTTCGGGCACCCCTCTGCTGCGGCGTGGGGTCCCCAGGGGCTGCAGGTGGGGATCTGCCCCACCGTTACCCTCCATGGGCTGAGGGGCACAGCCTGCCTCACCAGGGGCTTCCCCAGGGGCTGCCGGGGAACCTCTGCTCCGGGCCTGGAGCCCCCCCTGCCCCTCCGTCTGCACCGGCCTGGGGGGCTGCAGGGGTGCTCTGCTCACACAGCCTCACGCCTCTCGCCTGCTGCAGTTGTGCAGGGTTTTTTTCCTTTTCTTAAATATGTTATCCCAGAGGTGTTACCACTGATGGACTCGGATCTTGGAGACAGCTGGCATTGGCTCTATCAGATGTGGGGGAAGCTTCTAGTAGCTTCTCAAGGAATCCACCCTGTATCAAAACCTTGCCACGCAAACCCACTACACCAATTCAGGGCTGACCAAATTAAAGTATGTTAATAAGGGCATTGACCAAATGACTCTTAAACACTGAGGGCTTGGGGCATCGACTGCCTTTCTAGGAAGCCTCTTCAAGTGTTTGATCACCCTCTTGGTGAAGAAATGCTTCCTAATATCCAGTCTAACCTGCCGTGGCACAGCTTTGAACCATTGGCAGTAATGAAATCGTACCTTGTCCTTAAGCTTTTAGTTTTATTTGGTAGAACTGCTTGTGGAATGAGGCATAGTTTAACGCTAAGTACTAAGTTCTGGTTAAAATATATGTAGTGGAATTTACTTGACTTTTCTTGGGTTAGGACTGTCTAGATGAGGTGGCTAGCTTAAGTTCTAGGCTGTCTTTTTAGTATTGGAGAGAATTACTCAATTCCAGAGGGCAATTAATTTTATCCCAAAGTAAGTCAGATTAATTATCTTCTGGAGGTGCTTAAGTCTCCCTAATAACTCTAAAGGAGAGCTATGATGACTAGCTTAGTGCCTAACATTCACTTAATGTTGAAAAGGAAGAAGCTGGCTTGGAGACTTTAGTCTTTTTGATGTGGTTTTCAGTAGGAAGATGATCAAAAAAGCCCTCCATTCTTTGTCAGTTAGGGAAGCTTTGGACTTTGACCACTATCAAATGCAATATAGTGTAAGAGAAGCTTCAAAATGTTAATGTTCTGAAGATACACAGTGATGATCAAAATCAGTGAATTATACTATGATAAGCAACATGTCCAGTACCTATTATTCAGCAAAAATTGCAACCAGTGCATGTCTGTATACAGTTGACTTGTTGGTATAATACTACTAATAATACTAATACTAATAATATAAATTAATGAAAAAGTTTAGATGTAATGCATAGCAAGTATTGATTATTAACCTCTGAAAATCTCTAGAAGCTGAAGGTGAACGTTTTCCTATAAACAAGTGAAAGTAGTATTTTCAGACAGGTCATGAATGGCCATATTTTGGAAATGAGCATCCAGTTTCTAGAATAGCTAAGCACCCACACTTTTATAAGGGGCAGAAGGAACTGCAATTGTTGCTCTGAAAACTGGCTATTATTTTTAATATGTTGATAAAAGCACGCTGCAGAACAGAAAGAAATCAATATCTAATATATTACTATGTAACTGTATGCCAAACTAATATTAGAAATAGAGTACTGCAAAAAAAATATTACAAGGACAGAGAGAAATAAAAGAGAAATATTACAGGGCCAAAAAGAAATCCATATTGAGTATATTTATCTACATTCCAAATCCAAATCTGCTTTCCAAATCAATACCAGAGATAGACGACTAGTGTGAAAAGAACAGAAATATTGCCAGGATGGAGAGAAATCCATACTGAGAGTGTTTATCTACATTCCAAAACAATATTGGAGAGAGCCTGAAGTCAGATATTTGTAATATTCCATTTAATCTAATTTTACATTATGGCATCCAGAGCTTAAAAGAAACTGGAAATTGAATAACATCCTTGGAAGAGGAGAAAGTGTACCATCCAAACACACCAACTGGCTGCATGTGAAGCCAAATGTTGTTCACTACATGCATTCAACCATGAATCAATGTAGTTCTGTTGCTATCTATAAATACTGCTTACATTTTCTATCTCATCTTTCTCACTCGCAGATGCTGGACTGTTTCTAAATTAATTACAGCTGCTGAAAGGAGAGGCAGTAATTTTATTTATATTTGAATTTATAAAATATGCTGTTCATAAGCCTTTCAGCACAGAGTGAAAGGACCTTTGTTAGGTACCTGTGCATACTAATACTTTGCAGCAGGCTACTGAGATTCCCAGTATCTGGAGGCAGCGTTAGTGGTGACTCTACTACTACCAGTGCTGTCATAACCACTGCTTGAGTAAGACAACATAATACAAGAGAGCTAAAATGTGTCCCTGGATATGAGAAGAAAATGGCATTTTTCTTGTAGCTGAGCCTGACATCAGTGTTAGCAATGCAGCTATGTTAGTTCATCTGTGCTTCTCCGGGTGAGCAGCAGATGCACAGGCTCTTCAGCAGCAGCAGAGGGTGGGAAATGGAATAAGTACTGCTGGTTTTTTTCTGCCAGAGTTGAAAAGAAATATTGCCATTGCGGTAGCCTCTTCCCTCATGTCTTTCCTCCTTTTCCTCCTCCAGGCTTTTAAAAAACAGCAGTAGTAATGACACATAATTAGAAAAAGCAGAAATTCATCATATAAATATTGTGTATAGGTTTTTCTAGGATGTTTCCGATAGGCCAGACATGTGGTAGTTGTGGTCAGTCAGTGCTAATAAGGCAACGTATTTCTCACATGACATTTTTTCAGTGTAAAACTGCTACTAACTTCCATCACATGAAACAATTTCCTTTTTACTTTGAACACTGTGAAATATTAAATACTTACAGGGTAAATCAATGATCTGTCATGTTTTAGTAGTAAAATAATGACAGGAATTGCTTTTCCTAGTATTATTTAAGGGGCTGTATGAGTAAAGTAAAAAACAACATCACTGTGAAACTGTTCTATTCCCCTGCCTCACTTCAGAGCCTCTGTCTACAGACTCCTCACCTTCTACCTTAATTTCAGATGAAGATTTACAGAAATAATACAGTGACTAGGAATACCTCGTGGTTCATAAAAAGGATGTGATTACAATATAAGTAAGTGCACAAACTGTGGCAAAATATTACCCATGGAAAAGAGTGATTGTACTTGTGACAGCCTCCTTGTTGCTATGGTATCTCTTTCCATGCCTTTGGCTAATCTGTCACCAGGAGAAATCTGCAGCTGTCTCAGCATGTTTCTCATTGCTAACTTAGAGACCCAACTGTATCTAATCTGTTATTAAAATAGCAATAAGTGGTACGTACACATTTTCCTAAAAATACATACAAGTTTCAGGGGGCAAATGAGCTGGTAATGGAAATAGGTTGATATTTTCTGGGGTCACGTTAGGTTTTTGTATAAGTCAGTAATTATTTTTTTGATCTGGCATCACAATTATGTCATACTGAAGCTCTGGGTTTTTTGTAGGTCACCTAAACACTAATCTTTTGGGACACATGGACATTTAGATGAAAATATTTAGCACTGCAGCCAACATATGTTACAAGGAATCATCAGTATTCAGGGCTGTGCAATTCACTGATTTTCTGAAAAATAGCTGCTATATACTTTATTTACTTCTTTAATGTGAAGTTGGCATGCCTAGTACTACCCTGTTTAAAAGTTCCTGTTACAAGTCTACATTTGACATGAGTTTAGGCCTACAGCTTGATGATGTCCATTTGTAGGTCACAGAAATCTAGACAAGTCATAGTCCTTTCCGCAGAGGCTAATGTACTTGAAAAATACCCACAAAACACAAGTTATGGTGGAAATGACTAAAGGAAGAAGTGTTGTGGAGTGAAATGTTATAAGCAGAGCCATAGGCTGAATGGTCAGAAAACTTGTTGGGCAGGTGAAGATAATCCAAACATTCAACCCCAAGACATCTTTGGTCTCAAATTTTATTTTGTTCTGTTCTGACTTTGAGTCCTATGGATACTGATATTAAGAACTAAAACTGAGGAATATCAAAAGAGAGAATGGGTTAACGGCAATATTCATAGGCACAGCTCTTTTGGAAGGAGTGAGCCTGTTAATGCCTTATTTGAAAGAAAATAATTTCTAAAACAGAATAGCATTTTTTGCCTAGAAGGTTTGCAATTTTTCCTTGTATTTTTTCAGTCCCTTGCTGCAACTCCTTGTGAATACACTGAGTCTTGTCTTTAGCTATCTGGAAGGGTTACTCTATTTTTTAATTTTTTTTTTGGTGAGTAGACACACTGTACAAATCATGAGAAATGAAATCTTTTGCAATCCCTTCATCACACTTGCAGACTGTTAGTAATGTATGTTGTGGTTTATACATTTTTATGAGGGAATAGTTTTTTCTAAGGTAAGACTGCAGCTAGCATCCACTGTAAAGCATCATTTTAGCTTCTGCAGAACCTGAAAATTGACAGAATTACTTGAAAATAAAAGGAAAATATTTCTGCAATATTTTTAAAAAATGCAATTGGTTTTCAGTTAATGTGGTTAATTAACTAATCAGTGATTTTTGCAAGTATTATTTTCTTCCACATGGGATTCCTCCACTCCATCAGTACAGCCAAGAGGTTTTCTGCCTTTGTCCCAAAAGATTCAACTTGTGATGTATTTTCCTTTCTTTTCTCCCCCCCCTCCCCCCCCCCAATTTTTCCTTTGCTGGCATGTTTGAGATATTGACCTCATGTCTGAAGAATAATTTTCTGCCTCTGTGATGGAAAATAAGAATGAGTTCTGAAGGCTGTATGTAAATTACTGGTTTTCTCCACTTCTCCACAAAGTGGAAAATTCCTGACACTGAATCAAAGACATTTCCATTCATTTGCAGCTCCATTCTGCCAGTCTCTTTGCCCTTTCGCAGCTGTGCAAGAAAGGCTCTTTGAATATCTGGCAGTCCTTTTTAATTTTCCTGGAAAATCTTTTGTCAGCTTCTACTACCTCACAAGTTCCCATATAGGAAGATGATATTCAGATGCCAGCATCATATGAGTCATGCTGGCATGCTCTAAAACTAGTGTTTCTTTCTTGTCTCACCCTCCTTTCAAGTCTGTAAGGGATTCTTTGGATCATTTCTGCAGCCAGAAATGATACATTTCAGCTCAGAGAGACTGGAGTGTTCTGAAACCTCGCATTACCTACTACCTAGATAGCTGCAGGCAGAACTCATGCCTCTTTCCACGGGTATTTGGCACAGGCTTCACAAACTGTGCATCACTGCTTAGTTGCAGAGCTCATATTGAGGAAGCGGAAAAGCAGCCCCCAACTGTCCAAAAAGTATTACTTTCAATTTTCCAAAATTCCATAGTTTTCTTGAGGTATTTCCTTACTCATTAGGAATGGTTATAGAAAACTTCAGTACCGCCCTGTTGCAGCTCTGCTTTTCTGCCTTCTAATAGGGAAGGAAGGAAATGGATAATAATCAATATCAAGCAGAGAAAGTCAGTCTTACAAAGCATTATGCACAGTCACCACTGGAAGAGTGAACGACTCTCAAACCAGTTGAAATCCTATTACTCAGATGTTATTCCCTTGCAGAGCCAAGTGAGCATGGTTGTAAACCTTACTTATTTCTCCATAAGAATAAAGAAGATAGTCCTGTCCTATCTAAGAACTGTTCAAAATGAAGAATAAAAATATATTTCAGGCAAGACTAAGTAGAAGATTGAGGACTAAATTAAAAAAGGACCAACACAAAATTAATTTCCATAAGAATATCCTAATCATTCATTATTTTTTTTTTCATAGCTTGTATTTTACTCCTTCTTCCACCTTGGTGAGCACCAGGTTAATCTTAGGGAAGACACTACTGCTGTGTATGGAGAAAAGACTCCAAAGGACTTTATATGTTCTATAAAATGGATTTTGAGGTTTTTTTTCTACTGATTTATTAGCATACACAGGTGATTCCTTCTCAGACCTCACAGTCCTGGCTATCAATCATCCCCTTCCATATCTACAGTGACAAATGTCATAGAGCTCTGAAGTAGAGATTCTGAGTGAAGCTGCAAGATGGCCAGTTCACCACGACTTATTTGTGTGATGTGGCCTGTAGAATTATATTGGCAAGACCTCTAAAACCAGAAGTGAACACGGTGAAGTGTGTCTCCAGTTTATGAAGATAGATATGATCTCAAGGAAACAATGGATTGTGTCTAACTAACGTGTACTTACAAACTCAGTAGTAATAAAAGAATCTTAACAGAGCAGCATATTTTAAGAAGTCCAAAACAGATTTGCCTATTCCTGTTCAAGAATGCCAGAAAAGATCTTACTGATGCCAGCCACAAGAACAACAGCTTGTCCCTGCATCTTGAATTCAAGCTTTGTGGCTCAGGAACATGTCCCTACCAAAAGAAGACCAAAGGACTTTACCTCTTCTTGTGCTATTACCAATTCAGGCAAATTCACTGAAAAATCAGAGCAGCTGTTCTTACTAGTATTCCAAGATCCCTCTGTCCTGCCTCCTTGTCATCTTTTCAGAGTGACCTTGGAAAATGAGAGCATAGGGAATTTATCATCTTCAAGGCATCATTCTAATTCCAGTTAATAATTACTGTTCAACATTTTCAAAGTATGAAAAAGGAACACGAGACTTTTTTCCTACAATGGAACTTGACAAGTTTGAAGCTGATTACTTGCAAAGCCAATTTCTTTTTGGAGGGTCATTCAAGAAATTACCAGAGTCCTTTTCCTCTCTCTTGACCTTAAAGCACATCATAGGTACTCACATTCCTGAAATTTGAAGGCAATAACCTCTTCAGAGCCTTTTGGTGTTTCCTTCATTACTTGAGATTTTATAATACCAGTGTCTAATTGTGATTAGCTACTCTGATTCATTCATACACCTTGTCTTTGGTCACATACTAGTCAGAAGATAATGAGAAGATGCAGGTATGAAGACAACTGGCCAGGTTCTTTGGGAAAGACAAATTCAATCCAATACCAAAGCAGGTTCTTAGTTAAATTTCTGGAGCTCATGTATCAAGGTGATCCCCAGTACAGAGGAGTTATAGGAATTTGTCACTTTCACCTGGAAATCTCCATAACACTCAAGCATGAAGCCATTTATAATCAGTTCAGGAATGGTGCTAGTTACGTGCATCAGTTTATTGTGATTTCAGGGCACATGCTGGGAAAAAGCATCAAAGCCGTCATTTTTTTGGAATTAATACCAGTGTGTTATGCTATCTTCTTCCAAGAACGCCACAGGAACTTCTGACCATTACATGTAAAAAGTGCAAGAGGATGATGGTGAAATTTTGTCATCTACATGCAACTTCAAGCATGGGTGGTGGATATGCTCTCTGTTTTGTGTTCAATATATTTGCTTAATTGACAGTACTAGTTGCTCTTTTCCCTTCTTTTTTCTGATGACCAAGACAACTACAACTATTAGTTGGGAATCAGCAACCATAATCTTGACTACTTTTTAGTGAACCAGACTTTTGTGTATTTTTCCCTGGACAATGAAAAATCCTTTTAATTGTTCATCAATGACAGCTTTTAATTGAAAAGCCCTTGAGTCTTCCTATTCCTTGGATCTGTTAAGGCTTGAGACAGAGTGACAGGGATTTTTCTGAAATCCCCCAAATCTGCCACCTTTCTTCTGTTTCTTATTTGTATTAGAATGATGGCGTGATGGGTACTCATACTGGAGAAAATTAAAATTATATGCCCTTAAAATAATTTTTTGTTCTCTGAATGGGTACCCACTACTCTGTCAGCACCCTGGACTTTGGCTAAAATTTCCCCAAGCACGGGAAAGTCTTTTCTTCATGTGGAGATTCTAAGTGGATAAAAAGAGAGAGGAAAATGATCGAAGGGTTTCAAGTTGATGACTGATTCACTGTTTTTGAACTTTTTTTTTTCCTGCCTGGATATTGCTCTGCTGTTTTCTAACTTGTTTTTTAGTTGTCTTATATTCCCTCAGCTGACAGTATTCCTGGAGCCAAATGTGAGTGCACTACCTCAAAATGCCAGCAGTGGAAGTTGGTAAGCAAGTGGGGAAAAATCACCAGAGGGATCTCTGAAGCTTGGGACAAAGGCAGAAAACACATCAGTACTGCACTAGCAAAGCAGCAGGTACCCTCATAGAGAAGATAAAATTACAGGTAAGGAAATAATTTACATTTCTCTTTTGACCTTGTCCAAATGGATTGTTACTCTCCATTCAAAATCCCAGAACAAATAACACACCATAAACATCTGGAACAAAAAAAAATACATCAGATGTAATTAATTTAGACTACCTGATTTTTCAGTGGGATAATTTGAAGTTCAATCTTTCCCTATTTCTGGAAAAATATATTAAAAGATGAAAACCTTTTATAGCTATTAGGCAATTTAAATCCTAACCTAGTTTTAAAACAAGGCTGGGGGGTTTGTTTGGTTGGTTTTTTTATTTTTAGAATATTAAACACAGGAAACTGCTTGTTCCAGGTTTTCCTTTTCAGTCAAGGAGAACAGTAGGCTTTTCTTTAGGTAAGTGAGGTCAGGTAAAGTCAAAGACAGGAGGACAATGTTCCTATCCCTCCTTCTCCATTTACTGTCTCACAGTTTGAAGGGTAGCATGACTCCTTTTATTATGCTTCAGTTTCCTTGTCTGTTAAAAGGAAGGAGGTTGTTTTTAGCTCCCACTTGATGTGATGACTAGATTGAATCAGTGGTGTAAGAAGAAAATTACATTTATTTAACTAATTGTCTTGCAGTCTTTTATGCCGCCATGCTGCAGTCCCACTATGGAGTTGTGATCACCACAAAAACCTCAAGAGGATATATCCTTGTCTGTATTTCTACAGTTATTATCTGTTACAGAAAGTAAAATAAGTTTTATGTATAAGTCTTCTTTTAATATAAAACTGTTGCCTATAAATGAAAAATTGTTAAAACAATTCTACCATAAATTAAATCTCTCTGCCGAGTTACAGAAACACGGAGAAAGTTTAGGTATGTGCATTGTAGTGGCATTACCTTTTGGAAGAGAATAATAATCAAGTACATTTGAAAAACGAACAAATTAGATTTACCCTTGACATAACTCATATGTCTTCATCAGAAATACACTATGATAATTGCCCCAGTGAGTTGTATCAATTAAGTTTATTTTGTAAACTATCAAGATCAAGGAAACATGAATACAGAGTCATACACATTTTTTTAATAGTATTTAAAAGTGTAGATATTTTATTAAAGCAACAAGTTATTGAAGTTATGAGTTTAATCTTGTAATGTATATTTCTAATGAACTGCAGCATATAATTTAATTTTAAAGCCTAAAAAAAAAAAAAAAAAAAAAGGAGAATAATAATCTAAGAATCATTTAAAGAGATTTAGGTGATCTTTTGAGGTACTGTGCAACCCTATCTGGAAACAATCATTATTAGCAGATCCAAAAACTATCTCAAATATCTAGATAAGGAAGTAGCTGTCTGAATTTAATTTTGTTTTCTGAAATATGTCATCTGTTATTTTATGGTATTTCCTGTAACCTACTAATCATAGAAATGATTGTAGGTAGAGTTCTCTGCAGAATGCTCACACTTTTCAAACTTTAAACATTTGTTTGGTTTTAGGGTTTTTTTGTTGTGGTTTTTTTTTTTGTTTGTTTGGTTGGTTGGTTGGTTTGGTTGGTTTTTTTTTTCCTTTAAACATATATGGGAAGAACACACTCAGATCTTTCATTTAGAAGGAGTCATATTCTTACTTCATTGTTCTTTTCTGTACCACAGGTTTATCCTGGGGCTTATTTTCAAAGAACTTTTCAATTGCTGTGTTATCATAGTTAAGGATTGCTGATACACTTGCCAAAATGGGATTTATCTATTGGTTTCTGTTGCTTTTTGGTGAAAACTCAATGAGTTTGTATTTGAGTATGTTTAAACCTTTTCCTTTGGGGTTACTGTTATTGCTTGTGGGTTGTTTTTGAGACCATGCTTTTTTGCTGAGAGAAGTTGCTCTGATTCTGAAATATGTTTTTTCCTGTCATTTTGTACTGTTCCTTGTAAGTTAAAGAAAATTACATCTATCCCAGTTTTGTTTTCTGTAAATAATTCCGTAACAGTGTAGTACTTGACATGTGTTTGTTTCTTAGGCAAACGTGTAAAACTCCTCAAGTCCGAATGGAGAAGTAGAGAAAGGAGGTTTCTGCTGTGCCTGATGACAATTTTTGTTTTTTCCACACACACAAAATATTCTGGCTCCATGTTGGAGCACTAGTTGTGATGAATCCTAGTCTTGGTCGGATTCTAAGGAAGGGCCAGAACGTTCGTTGAGGAATAAAGAGTCAAACCACTCCAGAAAATGTGTTCCAGCCCTGGTTTATTACTCACAGAGCAGCAGGTGTGTACAAATACAGGTTTACACAGTATTAACAGGAATTGTTTTACCGTACTCCTCATTGTAGTTGCTTAGTTTGCTGCAGATGTCCAGGAATCATGGCTTATTTGGGCAGAGCTTCAGGAGGGTGATTGGAGAGACTCTGCATTGCACTCCTAAGCAGCCTCAGTGTGTCAGTCAGGTGCTTCTGGGAGCCTTAAAACATCTTTCTTCACTCACTCTCCTTTCAAAGGTAGAGCCAGTTGATGAACTGAAGTTACTCACTATCATGGGAAAGCAGCAGATGCGCTGGAGAAGAGCAGAGCACTTAGAAAGGAAGTATGTCTTGATACATTGTTAGGTGTTGCTTTGTAGTTGAAACCCCAGCATCCCATACGGGATTGCTTAACATTCAGAAAAAGTTGGGAAAGGGCTATTTCCACTATATTCCTAAAATATGCTAAATGTTGTCTGTTTAATCTTAAAATCATGTTTAAGATGAAGAACTCTGACATTTTCAGGAATGTATGCTGTGCTCTAAAGTATTTTTCATTTACCTATTTTTTTAGTCCTAACTTCAAGATTATTTGAGCAAGTGGAAAGCTCAATATACTTGTGAAATGTTTCCAAAACCTTTTAATTTTAATTACAATTTTTAACACTGATTGTCTAGGTCTTCACTTTAACACCAAAAATGTCCTGCTGGAATCATTAAGAGCAGTGGGAAAACAAGAAATACAGAATTATACTTCAAAAGGAATTGTTTGAAATGAGTTTTCAACACATTTGTTTCTTTCTAGTGGAAAGTCCAAACACAAGAATTATCACAAATGAAATTCTGATTAGTTACAGTGTGATGAAAGTATGAAAGAATTAAAAGCGTTAGAGTCTGGTGGTTATCAAAGACATGGGAAACTTGTGAGCCATTTAAGTGTACTGGGAAATGTTCTGTTTAATTAATAAAATGAGCTAGAGATGTTTGCTGAAGGACAGCCCTGAGGATCTAGAATTCTAAATTGCTCCATCACAGGCTTGGGAACATGTTTAGACTAACACTTTTCATACTGCAGTGCCTAAAATAAAAGGAAAAATTTGAAGTTCTTGAGTCTTGATATCAAAACTTAGGTAGAGCCGAAGTTTTATGAGTAGGAATGAAACTTGAAAATTTGAAAAAAAGTCTATCAATATGTAACCTCTGAAGGTAAATGAATCCATATAGTTATCATCTGTTTTCCAGACTGCTCACAAATCACTCAACTTTTTCCTTCTGTCATTAGCCCAAGTCAAATAGTCTGTGACACTGAAACAAGGGCCTGTTTCCTAACTCACAGGTATCTGCTGCAGTTACTTTAGCAAGTGTACCCTTGACATATGGTTGAATCACCTTGACATTTCTTAGACTTCTGAAATGGTTCCTTGTGCTCCCAGAAAGTTATTTAGCATAAACACCCAAATCCATGCCTCTCTACTGTGAAGTGCGTATGCATATAGGAGCCCTATTGCAAAAAGGGCCTTAACAGCTCTTTTCGTCCAGCTTCCCCACTTTAGAAAATAAATTACTGGATCCTCAAGCTGTGAGGAAATATTGAGCCTGTCCTTTGTTAATGTTTGCAAAGTACTTGTGAATATCACTGGTACAAGGTATTAGATCAGAAGCACCTTCCAAGTACAAGTTGAACTGTTTCAGTGAATAAGCATGCACAAGTGGCAATGCAAACTGTCATTTGCTTTCATAAGCCATGTATCAGTTTGCATGGCAAACACACTGTATGGATTTTGAAGGTCCAGGAAATAGCATGCTTCCATCTGTTCAAAAGATTCATTTCCAACCTCGGCCTCATTTTTAGAGGGCATAAGTGGAAAAAATGCATTGGCAGATGTTTGTTTCTGGTTGTATGGGCCCTTCTGTTTCTGCATTCTAATATTCATATTAGGTTTTCGCTACCAAAATAGAAGTATTTATGTCATGGAAAAATATGACTGATACAGCCCCCTTCAAGACCATTCCTTATTAGGAAATGTTTGCTAAAGAATCACTTTGTTGACCATGTTTTATTACTTCTTTTTGTGATCTGTTTACATACAGTGTAAGAAAGAATATAAAAATAAGGACACAAAATGGATGGAAATGTACTGCATTCAAATAAGGGCTGTCTTGGTACGAGATGTCTCCGTGTCCTGGAGGACAGTCCATAGCTAGCCATTTCTTGGGCCTCTTTCTTCAAGCATTTATTTATGGGATTCTTGTAGCATTCCCTGTATTTACCTTATCTCATGTTGGTCATTTAATATACTTGTGAGACCCTTTTCATATTTGCTAGAAATCCCCACACCATTTTTGTTTCCCATATGCCTTTAATATCTTACAGAAGAATGACAGGGGTGCCAAGATGGCTCTTCTTTGTCTCATGAAATTCCACTTGGCTCAGGGTCAGCTATTAGTTGCTTTAAAAAGAAATAAAAATTTCCTTTCTCTATCTTATATATCTCGGGGGGGGGGGGGGGGGGGGAATCCACCAAAACCAACCCCCCCAAAAGATAACTCGATGATTCTTGAGTATGCTCTGATGACACAGGCTATTACCACACACACAATCCTATACAGTTGGTGAAACAGTTCTAATTAAAGAAAACCTAAACAACCCAGTATTAAGTTCTTTCTATTTCTTGTGTTTATTTATATGCTTTGGTGAAAACCTGGAGCAAGGGTCCATCATCTTGCTGAATCATCTGTGGAGGGAAGAAACACTGGCTTAAAAATTTGCCCCTTTCTACATTTGCATTGATACATAGTCCCAATGACATTATAACAGGCTTCCCTCCAGCACTCCTTCCCTAGTAAATTCTGTTTACTGTACACGATGGAAAAGAAATAGAATTGGAGTTGCAAGGGCACCTGTAGAAAGGCAAGGTGCTAACTTTCGAGTGCTTGACTTTGCAAACTCAAGAGTCTGTTTCTAATATGGATTTTGTATATGGTTTGCAATAAACATAGAAAAAAATTGAAACAGCTGCCAGTCAAAAAATAGTAATGTACAAAGTTGTGTTATGAAATGTTCTAGCACACACTTATTTCAGTATACTGCATATTGTTACCGATTTTCTTCTAATACTATTAAGTAATAATTAATTACATGCCTTACTGGCATATTTAAACTATTCTGTAGTTAGCAAATAATTAGTGATACATTTGTTTCTCTGAAGAAACAGAAGATTTGTACTATACCTATTTGTGATCCTGTGACTTTGATGCTTAGGTGCACAAAAGTAGGGAAAAGCACTTTACTATCCAGGGAATATTAACTCAGCCATTCTTTACATCCTATAGTCTTGATTTTCCTCCTCTGCTCTTCTAAGGCAGAAGGAAATCTTGAGTAGAAGTATCAGGCTGTGTTTTTATTGGGAATCTGTTCTTATGGAATGGTTGGTATTAGCTGCTGTATTCATCAGCTGTGGGAATTTTTTTGAGCTGGTGGCTTTTCTAATGCACTGCCTTTGAGGTCTTTGAATTTCTGGTCCATTCTGAGTTACCCTGGCAAAAATGTTCTACCCAAAAACTGAATCTGTTTTGAACATTTACTAAGCAGAAGAAACATGGAAAACTTCACTTGTATTTAATTATATATTGTTGTTTTAAAATAAAACAAGTGAGTTCACATACAATTAGAGCCAATTTACAGCAGCCACTCACTAATTCAAATTGAAAAGCCTGCAACTGTGGAGTAATTATACTTTAATTGCATGTTTTGTACAAGAAAGTGAAGAGAGTCTAATGCATTGTATTTATGATGCAACAACCATGTGAAAAAATATACTAGCATAAAGGGAGTCACTGTATTCCAAGAATGAACAAATTAATTCAAATCTACATGTAGGATGCTATAGGTTTTATGTCATTTTTTTAAAATATGTATTAAACATATTTAAAATGTTTAATAGTTAAACAAATGTTAAATGTTAAACAGCAGCAAAGTTAATTTGTCTAATATAAATTATTAATTGAAAAAATTATTGGACTTGATGTGCACCCTTTCAATGTGTTACTGTTCTCTTAGGATTTTAAGGATGTGACAAATTGTGCTATCAGTCCCCCTTTTCCTATAAAGACGTTTGGCACCATACCTTGCTTCCCAGCCAGTCAAACCAAATAGCTTTTAATACATCCAAAATTAAGCATTTCTGGGAATACCATCACTAGATATTACCTAAAATTTCATTGCTTCGTTATGAAACTGCCTTTAGCATCTGAGAGGTCTATTCTCTCCCTGATGTGTATGAATATATAACTTCCATTAATGTTAATGTCTGGTCTGTGCTCACACATAACCAGTATTACCTTCCTACATAGAGGCAAATGTAGTCCCCTGTGTGTGTTACTCAGAGTAGCATTATGTGACCTGGAAGTTAACAGAAAAAAAGGAAAAGAAGAAAAATACAATAAGAATGTGGGCAGGTGGAATAATCAAACTTTTGGTAATGGAAAGCAGTTAAAAACTCCACTCATGTAATCATAAATCAGGAGTATGCAGCTTGACTTCCTATGCAGTCTGTATAAACAAAATTACCTTTGTATATTATTAGCCTTCTGTTATAGAGCAGAGATTTGAATGACTATCTGATTTTTTTCTTCTTTATATCATCTGTTTATTCTATGTAACAGTATATGTTGCTTTTATACAGTTATTTTCACAATACGGTTTTAGAGCTAGGTGAGGGTGGCGGGGCTGGGGGTGTAGTAGGTAGTCCTGCAGTTTATGGTTTTGCTGAGCTTCTTTGTGACTGAAGAGAACACATTTACACTTCCAAACAGACATGTAACTGAGCAGTCATATACGTGTGAAAATACTCTTTTTGCTAGATGCAGTTTATCACCTTAGCCCCTGTATTGGCAGAGCTGGATGTAATAGAAATAACAGATCACAGAATGGTTGATGCTGGAAGGGACCTCTGGAAGGCCAAACCCTGTGCTCAAGCAGAGCCACCTAGAGGTGGTTGCCCAGGACCATATGGCTGTAGAACATCTTCAAGGATGTAGACTCCACAGCCTCCCTGGGCAACCTGTGCCACTGCTCAGTCACCCTCACAGTAAGAAAGTGTTTTCTGAGAGGGAGCCTCCTGTGTTTCAATTTGTACTCATTGCCTCTTGTCCTGTCACTGGGCACCACTTGAAAAAAAGCGTGGCTTCATCTTCTTTGCGCCTTCCCTTCAGGTATTTGCACACATTGATGAGATCATCTCTGAGCCTCCCCTTCTGCAGGCTGAGCAGTCCCAGCTGTCTCAGCCTTTCCTCTTACGAAGATGCTCCAGTCCCCTATTTGCCTCTGTGGCCCTTTACTGGACTGTCTCCAGTAGCTCTATGTTTCTGTTGTGCTGGGGAGCCCAAAACTGGACACACTAACTGCAGGTGTGGCCTCACCAGTACTGAGCAAAGGTGACGGATCACCTCCCACAGCTTGTCGACAATGCTTTCTTTAGTGCAGCCCAGGCCACTAGCCGCCTTTGCAGCAAGGACACGTTGCTGGATCACGATCAACTTGGTCTCTCAAAAGTCAGCTGGCACTCTCTCTTTTTAATAGCAAAGGTCTAGTCTATGGGTATGTAGGCAGAATAGGGAATTCAGCCAAGTTCCAGTGCCTGTACCTGTCCAGTTGTACCTCTGAGAAAACTCTCCTCTTGATTCTGCTTTGGTTTTGGTCTACCCTGTTGTTTGGAAAAGTAAGAAGCTTTGACCCTGCCTCTACATGGCCTCTTTGGGAGTCTCACATCCTTTTATCTGTCTTCAGTGTGCTTTGTATCAGGTTGGTTTGGGGTTTTTTTTATCTTAAATAAGGCTATTAAAATCCTGTGGATAGGATGAGATGTGCGTTTCACATTACGTAGCTCATTGACACCTGGGTCCATGAGCAGGATTCCAGCTTCTTACAATAAAGCAAAAAATAAATAACAGTAAGATGCTGTGTCAGCCTTTTGAGCTTTGGAGCAGGGCATAGAAATATGTTGCCTGACTTTGAAATTAATTCTTCATTATTTTTTCAGGCAATCTTCCACTATAGAAGAGGCCACATGAGGCTGTTTCCAACAGCAAGAACAAAACAAAATAAGAGCAGTGTAATAAATAAACCCATGTATCATAAAAATAGCAAAGCACAATTTTATTATTGCCTTCTTAAATGCAGTTCCTGGAAACAGCTTGGTGGAGAAGGCAAACTGAAGTAATGAACTCCATGAACAGAGCTTTTAATATTCTGCTTTATGGTAGTGCTTCTGCAGAGCTGACGAGAGCTGTATGCAAACAGCTTTGCTGAGGGCAAGAAAATGTTTCATCATTAAGGAGCACGACCCTTCTCTCTGTGATCAAAATGAAAAGCATATGCCCCTTGATGTCGTGAAGTGTTACTGTGACCATTCCAGTGGGTTGTTCTTCAAGTGTTGGCTTGTCATCCCCTGACACAACTTGATATTTAAATGTTACATTATCATTAATTGTATGCACTGACACAGCAGAAATATTCCTCAAAGTTATGTTTCTTTGATATGATGGATTATTATTTCTTTCTTCTAATGTTTAACATCCAAATCAGAAATGGGGAAGGTCCAATTACTGTGAAATGCTTTGTCTCCTGCTCTTTCTCGGTGGTCCTTCTGTTCCGCTCTTGTTTTGTTAGGCTGGGTGAAACTGCTCGAAGTGGATTCCTTTGTAGTTATTTTATATCTTGTGAATAACAGGATGTATTTCTCTCTTGTTTATGTATGCATGATTTTTGTCCTGTTTCTCAGCTAAATGATTATTGCTTTCTAAGATGCATTTAGCCCTTAAGTGAACATTGCCTTTTCCAACCTAAATGATTCTATGGTTCCGTGATTGTGTTTTAAGTAGCACGCAAAGAACAGAGGAGTACATCTCCAATATCAGTCACTGTTATACTCAATGGCTAACATTTTAAAAGCATAATTGTTGCCATACAGAGGTTCTGACATTGAGAAGGATGAACAGAATACAGAAGTTTTCCTTGAAACCAATGCTTTTGACATTTGTGGGTTGGTAGTTTGTGACCTTCAGATTGTTTTATTATATTCTAAAGCATGGTCACATTTCAATTTCTCCTTCTCAAGTCCAATTCCAACAAGGCACTTAAACACACAATTTAATTTGGGGAGCAATCCCATCTAATACCACTGGGAATTATTCACTTATTTAAGAACAATTGAAAAAGCTTTGCTGCACAGAGATCTTATATTTTAGTCTCAGTTTCCAGCACTTCAGAAGCAGATTCTCTATGTACAGTTTTGATTTTCTGATTTTCTTTTTCTTTACAGGTAACCCGATAGCTAAAGACAAATCAAGTCAGTCTCAAGGCTGATAACATTAAATACAACACATAGGAATTTCATTCCTCCAGGCAGTACCTGAAGTGAAATTTTATACTGCTGGGGTGTATCCTTCAGAATCAATTGTTTCAATGAGAACCTGGCTTGTAATCAGCAACAGCCTTGAGATCAAAACTACTGGAAAGTTATTTTGAACTTCTGTGTCACAAAGATTTCAACTGATTGAACTGTGTACACTTGTAAAATTGCACTTGCTGAGGAATTTGCAGCTGTAATCACAAGAGCTGATATTCAAAAGGTGCAGAAAAGCAGCAATCTTTCAGATTCTCAATTCCAGACCAGTGGCTTTTCATCTTGATGAAGTCAACCTCCAAAACGTATTGGTTCCTTCTCTCTAAAATGATCCCTGGTCCACCATTCAGATTGCTGGTGGGACTGCACGCTGCTTTAATTAGATTTCTGTTGCAGAAATTGTCCTCTGGCATGGCGCAGTTTTAGACATTTTTATTTGTATTCTAATCTTGGAGCTCTCAAAGGTACATATTTCAACATCTTGAAGTTGCTTTTGTTATAGGAATGAAAATATATATCCATTGTTAATAATTATTGTTGACAAGTAATAGTTATCTGAATACATCAGTCATATTAGAATGCATAGTCAGGTTGACATGTTTCCCTAAGGCTAGCCAACTACTGCAGCTCTTTGGCAGTTACAAAAGTAGTGGTCAAAACTCAATTACCACTTCCATTATAAGACATTTTATACCTTTAAGATACACATTTACATTTAGTTTGAAAGAGATGGGTGTTCCTGATATGTATTTTACTTTCCCAACCTTTAATTCATTGAAATTCATGGTAAGCAGTCAATGACAGTATTTCATCCCTTTTTATAAAGGTAGGCAGGGATGTAAATGAGTTTTGCAATTATGAAATTGGATGGTAATCATTTGGAATTTTTGTCTTTTTATTAAAAAATAAAATCTCTTGCTTGAACCTAAGTACTGTTGGATGCTTATGTAGATGTCTGCTCAGTCTGTTTGCTATAAAGGAAAAAAGTCCTAGTGCCCTCCCTGATTTACAGTTTGTGGGTATTTTGCTTGCTTACAGTCATCCAATTCAGATATGGTCCTTGCCAAGATCATATTTATTTTTTTAATTTTTTGTTTCAGTAGCAATTTTTGAACTTTGTGATGTGCTGTTACATGAAAAAAATCCTCAATATTTAAAGGCCTTAAGCATCTATGAGCTTTTTTCTAAGTTATTACAGAATGTATAATTTTATACTCCATTTAATGTATATTGTACCATCTGTAATATTGATACAACTGGCAATTCCTTGTAGTGACACTGCATAAGCATGCTGACTGGAGAGGGTGACGGAGTTGTGTATGCTTTGGTGCATTGAAATGAAAACCACACACACTTAATGGTAGTCAAAAATATATAGGGGCAAGCTTATTTAAAAGTCCTGTGTGGCTAACAGAGTCCTAGAAAAAGAAGGAAATTATTTTATCATCACAAGCCATTGACAGGCTTGGTAGTTATATATTAAGTTCCATGATGGATGAACACCTTGGAGTGCTCTGCCTGTCACAGTAGCCCCTGCTGTTCCAAACCCATTTCATTACCTCTGCTGTATTATTGCACAGGAGAGCTTAAATAAAATAAATGACTGTTGGGAATAAAATTGAGAAGTATATTCTATCATTCTGCTGAGAAATAATAAAAAATGTTGGCAGGGAAAGATATTCTTTTCTGATTAAAATTTAATTAGGATAAACTGTATTAGCAGCAACTAGGTATCTCAGTATTTTAGGATAGGTTAATATTGTATGGATTTATGCTAACAGGTGCAGGACAGAAGGTTAGCATCTTAAAGAGGTTGTCTGGGACAGTGCAAAGTGTAAATGTGCTGTTTTGTAAAATCTGAACATGGCCCCTCTTTGGTCAAAAATCTACATCATGCTTCTCAATATTTGTTTTCTTTGTTTCTTTGTTCTTAAACCAACACTGAAAATACTGTATTATATACAAGTGTAACACATGCATATCAATAAGTGAAAATAAATGGATTTTCAAATATACTGAATAGATTATCTGCAGTAGATTAATGTTGTTAATATTCATGGCAAGTGAATAAAATTGTAATACAAAATAGAGTTCCCTGTATGGATGTGCACTTTAGAGACCTGTTTACCCATGGAACAAAAAAATATTTTTTTTCCCAGTGAATAAGAATCTTAAAGGTTATATTCTTTTTTTATTTCTTCAGTAGACCTGGGAATATCTCCTTCTGCTTTGAAAGCTGTTTTTCCAAGGAAACTATTACTTGGCACAAATGTTCTAGCATTGTCATGTGAAATTCTGGTGGGCATACTGTTTTCAGGCCAAACAGAATAAAAATGGGGTCTTTTCTTCACAAAATGGAAACCCTGAAAAATTCTTGTTTAGACCTTTTCAGGAGCAACAGAACATCGTAGACATTACTGAAAAGGTAATGTTTCAGGTTAAATTGTTTATACTGTATTAAACTGTTTAAAAGGGAAAAAAAAAAGCAAAAAGAAAAGCCAGTTCAACTATGAACTCACTTGTGTATCTTAAAACAAGCTAGGAACCACAGTTAGCTGTCCATACTGCCGGTTTCAGTGCTGCCTTTGAAAATGGAGTACAGCAGATGAGATCAGCTATGGGCATTCATGTTGTAGGCCTGTGAAGATGAATCCTGCTTCAATTACTCCTTCAGTCCTTATATACTGCTTCCCAGATTATCGAAATATCCAGCTTCATCTGATCACAAAGATGATCAGGCATTATGATCAGAGGGAAATCCATGTTACCCTTTCAGTTCACTAGTCATGAAGAATTCTGAACTGCAGGAGAATATGAGTTCCTATTCTGCAGTTCCATGTGGCAGCACAAGGATGGGGAAAGAAAACTCACTGCTTTGTTCAAGCCTTTCAAACTGAAATGTATTGCTTCAGTTCAACAAAACATAAAGGAAATCCAGATATGAGTCTTACTGAAAAAAAAAATATTCCAAATCAGATCTAATAAATCTAAAATAGAGCTTAGAAACTTTCAATACTCTATCTTGATTGTATCTGGCTTATTGGTCATAAGTGAGTGCTAAGCCTTCGAAACAGCATTGCTGCAGATACCACTGTTACTACCTTTAAATATGCCTGCTATCCTGTATCTTTTAGTTCTTGGCTTCTCCAGCCCTGCTCCAGAATGTTACTGGTGTAGTGTTTCAGTACTTCGCCAAGTGAATGCAGCTCTGTTTCATGTCGAATCAATATGCTTTGAAACTGGAGACAAAACTGCGGTTTAGTTTTGCAGACAGTAGATTAGTTTTGAAACTAAAAATCTACTATAAAGCATGTTATTTTCTTAGGTTTAATAAAAATATATTCAGGGGATTTTTGCTCATTATAATTGTACAGCTGGCATTTATAGTTTCCAGGTAATGCAAGGCTGTCTATAATAACAAAACAAAAGATGTGATTGGCATCCTTTTCTATTGATTTACTGCCTCCTCCTCCATGCCTTGAATTTTACACATCTGTTGTTAACAAAGATATTGGCAAGGAACAGGAGCACAGTTTTGGTTTGTAAGAGAAGTGTTGCCTTAATCTCTAGTTTCTTTTTGTCTATAGATAGCTCTGTATAAAATGTCACACATGAACAACCTGATGGCATTAAATGATTTCTCATGGTTTCAGTGGTATTAAACTGAATAATAAGAATTACCTAGTCAGTTAGTCTTTATAATGCATTTTGTACCCTGAGAAACTTTTCTGTTTATTCCTTTATAAAATGAGAAAAGATTTGCAAATTACATCTTTGTTCTTGTTTCTGTAAGAGGTTTTGCAGCTTTCTGATACCACTTTACAGTCAGTCATTGCAAATATTTTAGCAAAAATTTCTTCCATGGCTGTTGCTTTGCATCTTCTGTATTCATCTGCCCTGCTTATGTGGTGATTACAAGAGGTTGTATATTAAAAGGCTGGATTTCCCACAATTTTGTTTTGACAGGTGATGACAAGTGTTTCCAACATCTCTTAATCCAAAACTAACTTAAGACCATCTGGTAGGGTGGACCACTGACGGTGGCAGCTGGAAACTGTTGTATAAGGGAATTACTGTTCTTTCTCATCCTGTTGTTAGCAGGATGCCAGCCTAGGCAAAAACACTGTAGTGTGATTTCATCACCAGACATGTAGGTTCTGGGGATGTGGGTCCTGCATGGGACCACTGGGGTACAGTCAGGATCCCAAAGCTGTGGCTGTGGTGGTGACAGCAGGTACTCAAACCTGTTCTCTGACGTGGTGGAGAGGTCTGTCTCATGTGTCTAATATTTGCTCCAAAGCCAAAGTGCAGAAATGGCAAGGTGCCTTGGTGATTCAGTGGGGTTTGGATAAGGCTTTTTTGCTCAGAAAATTCTGAATGAGCAGCTTCATTAGAGTTCACATGCCTGGCCCTATTCAGGTTAACAGTTAAAGAACCTTCCCTCTACTTTCAATCCTTCCTTGCTACGACACAGGTAATTTAGTGTGGCAATAGGGAGTGAAATCCAGGTCTTCCTTGATGATAGATTTTCTTGATTAAATATCACCAATCACATCAATATTAGCCATGACTGAAAGACTTGAAATCTATCTGGTTTTCTGTTCTGAAAAACAGCTTATTGCCCAACTAAGTTAAAGAAATAATTTGTATAATAATTATTGCTGATATGTAAGCCTAAATGTAGAAGATTTATATTATCTCTTTAAATTATGTTTATATTAATAATTGTAAAATTATGTTTATATCATCTACCACCACAGGGCCATTCTTTTTTTTCCCCTATAACACTGAGGTAACCCAAAGACCCTGTAGTTTGGGATTTATGGCTTTGCTTTCACTGCTTCAACTGCACAGCTGGGAAAACAACAAAATACTTACGCTGAGACGTTGTTCTTGAATCTGATGAATAGGTGGTGTTGCAAGTTTATCCCAGTATCATCATATTGGTTGAATCACTTGATCTCTTTTCTCCTTATTGTCATAACAAACGTGACAAAAATGTAACTTGATTTCTGCAGCCTTATGTCTTAGTATTTAGATCTGATAACCAGAACTTGCAAAATGTATGCTAGTTGTTTTAGTTGCTAAGTCTCCATATAAAGGAGATTTTTGAATCTGTTTGTCTTTTTGTCATTAATTCTGGATGCCTTGACAATATTTGGGTGTAAAGAATATAATCCTTATTACCTGTTTAGAGTTTGGGCTTCTTTGTTCTTTTTACTTTTTGGTCATTTTCTCTTTTCCTGGCATCCGGTCAGTTCTTGTGAATCTTCAGTAGTGATAAGAAAAGTTTTTTAATAAATAGTGTCCTGGAACTGAACACAAGCTTTGTAGTTCTTGGAGAGAAGACAGAGATGATGTGTCTATGATTTTATTTTAAAATGATTTCCATCTTAAACTATTCTGTCTGAATAGAGGCATTTTTTATCCTAACTATAAATGGTCTGTGTTTCAATATGCTCTCTGATCATAAAGCTGATGAAACGGTCCTCTCTGTGTGGCAGATTACCTCAGCAGAATTTACAAATGGAAGATGATGATTTTGCTAATGTCCATGGGCAGGTAGACAGAATTTGGTCCCAGATGCTCTGCCTAATGTTCATGGCAAAAGCGACTCAAAAACAATGCCTCCATATGTTGGAATTGCTGGAATTATTTCTCAGGCATATTCCCTTGTCATTCCTCATATGTAGAACTCATTAGGTTCCTAGTGGGAGAACATATGGAGAGGAGAGATGATGGAAAACATTGTAAAACAGCTTGTGTATTAAAATTTATATTATAAAAGACCTCTGCACACAGGCAAACAGTGGAGAAAGTTCAAACTCTTTCTTCTCACTTTATAAGAAATCAACATTTATGGAGCTGTTATCTCAGTGCATTCAAAGACACTTATAGATGATGGGTTAAAGCATGGCTTTAGGGATTGTAGTGGGGATTTTGCTGCTAATTTGAGGTCAAGTCTGTATTTTCTACATTATTTTTTCCAAATATTTAGTTGAACTATAGCTGTGAAAGATTTTTTCAATAATAGGAATGACCAGAAGTCAAAATTCCACCCAGACAAATCTGTTGGCAGGAACAGGCTTTTGGCTGTTGGGTTTGTGGTTTCAGTGTCGATTACTTTTACGAATATCTTGGTTGTGTTTCACAAAAAATAGTGATAAAGTTTCTTTCACCCAGCTCAGCTGACTGATGGATGGGGATCATACCCAGTGCATAGCTCTTTTAATGATTGCTGAATATTATTAATGAATTCTTTATCCTTAGAGTTCAAGCAAAAAATAATACAACATGAATTCAAATTATTATATGCTGATATTTGTGATGCTTTTTTAATTACTTTTATGACTCTTTCCTAGTTTATGGTAATATTTTTCTCTTCTTAATTTTACTCAATACTGGCCATGTAGCTGGTTTTGACAGGGAGCACTTGCGGTACTATAGGGAGTCCCGGAGATAGAGGTGGGCACTAGCAGAAGTTACCCAGTAGATGGGTGGGAGGCGGGTAGGCTGATGCCTGGGAACAGCACAACTTTACTGCAATGTCTGGTGAAATATGGCCTGTCACCTAGAGAAACGCTTCTGCTGACATTGTTGCCCAGCTCCTGAAGAAACAATTCTGACAAGATATCTCTTATTGCATAGTGCTAAATCAAATACCTAAACAAATATTGGAAGGACACACAAACAGTTTGGACATCTCTTACAGTGTGGCTCCACAGGCCTTAAAAATGTTTTATATGTCCACAGGATGTTTCCATCTAGGTCATTTTCTTTTGAACAAGAGACACAAAATAGCTGTTCAGGGAGCATTTGCGGTAGAGTTGTGTTTGTACTTGCTGGCAAATATCCCTGCTTAAAGCCAAGATCTGGTGTCATTTCTTGAGAGAAGAACTCCAAAAATTCAGACCTGACCTTTCTCCATTACTACTGGAACTGGACTGTATTACTACACCATTCCTCTAAGGCAGAGTTGCACTGTATGCTGCCCTGCACCTTTCAGAGCAGAATAGTTCTCTGACAAGACTTAGCAGGAAGCAAAACATGCATTACCATACATGCTTTTGTCTTATACTGACAACCCTGACTGTTCTATGTATTTTTTCTGACAGGTACAGGATAAATTTTTATTATTAGGTGAAGGTTTAAATTTATTATTTTGCACCAGTCTGAACAATGCACTTAAAAGATGTATTTTGCAGCTTCTCATTTGTTCATCCTATTACAATTTATTAATCATATTAGTATTTATTCATTTGTGCTATATATGTATTAGCCTCTCTGTCAGCTACTGGTGGCACCATTTAGAATAGTATCATCGGTTAGTGACTTTTTAGACTCTGCAGGAAAATGCTCTTTGGGTTGTAAGTCTTTCATTAACATGTTGTACTTTTTTCATTCTGTCAGTACCAACATTAAAAACTAGATGATGAAGTAGTAAAAGAGCCTTGAAGATGTACTGATTTAATTACTCTCAGACAAACAGCTAGATCTTGCTCAGTGAAGGAAGTTACAACTCCTATGTGTAAGATTGTATTCTGTCATTCAGAATATCCAGCCTTCTGCTCTGATTCAAATTTGATTATACAGAAATTTGTGCAGTAGTAATATTAATATAAAAGATTGATAGCTACTTGAAAGATGGATCCTTAAGTATTGATGTGTGCAATGAGGTATCCAGGATAATCTAAATTCAGGGCTTTGCCTGATGTTCCTAATAGATAAGGAAAGTTGCAAGTATTTTCTCTATTTTTATGTCTTTGGAAGGCAACATAGATACATCAGAAGACTGCAAGCTGAAGTGCTGACTGGACTTCAGTTAATGATGTGTTTATTGCCCAAGTCCATATAGCTTGGATCTTACCTTTCATTTCTGTTAAAGCATGTAACATAACGACCTTAAAACAATCAATTTCTGCAATTAGCAGTTCTGAAAGGAAACACAAAAGGAAGTACAAGGCAGATTGTGCTCTGGTTAGCTCCATTGTCTTTAGTAAAATTATTCTCTGGGTAAATCTGGTCTTAAGGATTTCAGCTAAATAATTTAGAAAATTAAGCTGCTGTTAATTTGAACAACTAGATAGAAGGGCATATGAAACTTCAAGGGCTTAGGTAAGAACAAAATACAGAAGACAATAAATTTGGATCTTTACAGTTTCACCAGATACCATATAGCTGTACAATTGTGCTAATTATATCGTGGACTCATCTCCAACTGAGAAATTTGTGAAATTCAGTCTTGCTTTTAGTCCTGCCATAAAACTGATATGAAAGGCAATTTATGAAAGACGTGGCAAAACACATTTTCCTCTCAAAGCTCTGGTGCAAGATCTCTACTCCATGCCTGTGCTCCTTAAGTCCTGGAAACAGAGCTTTCTGAGAACTTTGCTGGTGACTGAAGGTTCTTACGGACTGCTCCTCGGGTTTAAATTTCACACTGACTACCTGTGCCAGCTGTTCTAAAAACTTTATCATTAGTTCAGACTCCTGCCCGTCCTCTCTTTGTTGTTGGTCAGTATAGTAAAAAACATGCTTTCTAAATATTGTCTTTAAATGTCACATATTTCATCATCTGCAGCATTCCAAACTGGCATTTCTTACTTTGTCTCAAACTCGGTAATTATTAAAATATCCTGAATAGTCATAAAAGCAGCCGACTCATTCACAATAAAGAACTGTGATGCCTTAAGCTACTTTTTACCAGCCAGAGTATTGTCAAGGTGACCTTTCCTGCTGTTTCAATTGCATAGCCTTGCCATTATTTAACTATTAGAATGATGGAAAGCTTGCACTTTGGTATTTGAGTGGCAACATTTCTAGACACAGGAACCTGAAAGAATGGAACATATGAGAGGCTATAATTAATGTGTCAAATTAAGGATTTAAGGATAAGCAGCCAAAGAAAGACTAAACCTGGTGGAGCAGAGCAGCTGCAGTCTAGTCTTGAAAACTAAAAATCCATTTGCAATGCTTTCTAGAATCCTAATATCTCCTGCTAGTGTCAAGTCATTAACAGTAGCTCATTTTTCCTGCACTGTGTCTTGACCATCCATCATTATTGAAATGTACAGGAAAATGCAGCCTCTGGAATGCTATTAAAATTTGTCTGAAATATAAACATTAGTGAGGTTAATGCTGTATTATATTTTTACCTTCTATTTAAGAAAGAGAAAATTATTTTTGATTTGTTTTAAAATTTCTGTGTATCTATTTAAGCAATAGAGTTAGAAAATACTGAACACCTGAAAGCTCTTTTTTGTGTGTATAGAAGTAATGAGTGCTAAAAAAGTTTTAAGCTGTACAAAAGCCCTCTCGGGACTAATATAATAGGCCAGAAATAGTGATACACTAATTCTTATCTACCTGGGACATACCCATTGTGTAGAAAGGAAAGGTAAGCTAATAGGACGTGTTGTACATCACTATAATTTCTGGTACGTATGTCTGTATATGTTTTCACTATAGGACAAAGGATTTTGTATGGTGTAAGGGCAACATAAAGCGATCAATGCAGCAAAGCAACTCAAAAAAGGACGTGAAAACCCCATCTTCTGGGGAGTTAAGGGGTAAAAAATGGGAAACAGTTATCTTTGTTAGCGAAAATGCAAATTGAGGAAATTAATTTTTCTTTTTTTAAGTGAATTGAAAAGAAAAAAAAGTTAGTATACTTCCTCAACAATAATTGAGAAATAATAATCATTTGCCTTCTAGGAAAGGTGGTTTTTGTTGGTTGTTTTTTTTTAATTTTAACTCTGTTCATTACTATCTTAAAATGTAATTGTTTCATGACTGTATGGTTAAAGTATTCTGTCTACATGAAGCTTGACTTACGTTGACAGAAAGCAAGATCGTTAGAAAGATGTGACTGTTGAAAACCCTTTCATCTTCACAATGCTATTGGAGGAGGATGAACAACACAGGCTGTGGAAGCTGTGGTAAAAAGCAGAACAGAGAAAGGTTTCTTTTTCCATCAGCAGTTAGGTGATTTATATACATGACTCTCATTAACATTAATGGGAGTTATCTGCCTCATTTTTTATGAGCCTGATGTGAAGTTAATGGCAGTCATCCCATTGTCTCTAGTGGGCTGTGGATCAACCACTAAGTGCACAAATGAGTTCGGTTGAAATATTGGTGCTTGTAGGCTTAGAATTTCAACATGCTTCATTCACAGTTACAACAAAAAATGCCGTGTGAATGGCTAAGAGTGTGAGCTGAGGAGTTTAATATTGCAGAGTGTGCTGATCTGTGTGCACTTTGGGGCATCCACACAGCAGACTGCAGGCATGCTTGAGCCAACTCACAATGAGCCACTTTGAGCAGGAGCAGTAACCTGCCCAGCAGCATGAGCTGATTTACTTTTCAAAGATCTGAGCAGGAGTAGGTGTAATGGGGTCTGTGGTCTGGACCATGTGATGGGGGAGTTGCAGTGCCATGCGATGCTGTACTCCCATCAATAATACGGTAATATGCAACCCTGCTTTTCTGAAATCTACTCTGGGATCTGTCTCTGTGCTGTGTTCTCCTCTATGTTTGTTTTGTTTTGCTTTGGTTTGTTTTTTAGTAGAGGAGTTATATTTTCTTTGCAATAAACTTTTCATTGGCTAAATATGCTCTGCAGTTTTAACAAAACTAGACTGCGCTGCTTTTTCTTCTGTGGGAAGCGAAGGAGTCCTGATATTACCAGCAGAACTTGAAATACTTCTGTTCACATCCATGTTCCTTACAATGAGCCAACCACCACAAGGACAGATGACCAGTCTTGCCATCAGTGAAGAACGTTTCTGACCCCACACAGACTAACTAGTACAAGATAGGTTGCCTTTGGACTGGGAACGTCTCTTATGGTGACTCACGTTCATGCTAAAGTATTCCCAGCAGTGCAAAGTTTCTCTTTGTCACAATGTCATGTAGTTGTATGCATGAAAAACTGGCCTCCAGAAGAACTTGTACTTTGAAGCTGAGCTTCTGAGAATACCAGGGGAAGCTAGATCCTGAGGTCTTTAAGACACAAAGGATTTCTCCTCCCAGTCTACCAGACATGGCCACTGATGGTCCAAATTCCAGGCCCAAACTGTAGCAAGGCAGGGCATGTACTTTGAATATACAAGTATACACACAATACAATACAGATCAGCACAGGCAAGAGACTGGTGCCTGTGTCGCCACCTCCATGAACACATACAGAGCATGCATGTAGTCACATGCAACACGGACCGCCCGAGCCCTTCCTCCTCTCTGGCTGATCAGGATTGAAATTTGCCAGTCTCCTGGTGTCCCAGTTGCCAGGTGCTACAACATCTGAGGTCCGTTGGATCTTCAGAAGCTATGGAAGAGGCATGCGACTGTCCCATCTGACTTGGCAGTGAAGTGGCAGTCCTTCACCATGGCAGTGAAAATCCAGGCCTCTCAGCTTAATCCGTCTGGACCCAAAAAATGGCCTAATCCAAGTGTCCTAAGTGCACCTGTATAGCTTGCTGCAGCTGAAAGGTGCCACAAAATACAGTTAATTTCCACCTCAGGCTGAGATTTTCCTGTGGTCTTTCTATCTCTACAACATCATGAAATATCAGTGATTGAAGATGGATTGGATTTCCCCCAGCTCTGGGTTCCTCACAAAGTTTCAAAATATAAACAGAGAGAATCGGGCAACGTGCTGTATGATATTGGTAATCCATCACACTGGGAACCAGCAAGTTCCTAAACATGGGATTTACTGGCTGCATTCATTTTAGGGAATGCACATCTTGAGTAACTGTAGGAGGAACAGGACAAGTACTCCCCACTTGTTCAGCTCTGATACGGCTCCACAGTGTGCATAAGAGAAAAGTAGATGTAGGGAAGAAAACAGAGATCACTGCCATTCAGTTTGCCTGTAGGAAGTTTTAAAATGCTATTTACAAGCTGTACTTTAGTTTTAATTAACTTTTTTTTCCTTTTTATTTTTCTTTTTAGATTAAGCGTTGTTTTTTAATTTTAGAAAGTATATTCGTACTTGTTAGCAATCAGCAGGTTGGATGGCACTGCTCTAGAATTTTTTTATTGCATATATTTGTAAGTTTAATAAATTTCTGCATTTGTATTAAGGACTTGTTTTCTGCTTAATTGTAAGAAAATGGAAAACCACAGCAATGCCAAACGTTTTTTTTAAAGTATCAAAAATCAGCAAGCAATCTACACAAGCCAATTAAATAGCATTCTGTGTCCCTGAAGTAGAAAGCATAGAGGCTTGCACTTAAATTGATACTCTCTTTGACAAAGAAATCAACCCTTATATAGTCAAACCCATAAAATTTTTCAGATGCAATATACTAAGTGCAGATTAGCAGTCTCATCACCACAGAAATGAAAATAAATTAAGCACACAGTCCTTTAAAAACCTGATAACATATCAATACAGCAGGTTTTAATTTTTTTCCATTAAAATATATGCATTTGCAATTGACGACTGATCTAAATCACCATGTGCCCCACAGATGTAAGCATTCACAGAGGTACCAGAGTTTTCTTGCCTGCATTCACCCTGGGACTGTGCTGCTTCTAGGATGCTTTCTAGGTGCTGTGATAGTGCTGTGGATTACACTGCAGTATGTGAGGCATATTCCACAAGAAAAATTGCTATCCTTGGTGATGCAGATGCTTCTTTGGTGCCTGAGAGTTGATGCAGCCCCTCTGAAAGGTGGCTTGGTATAGAACCACAGAACCACAGAAGCATAGAATCATTTAGGTTAGAAAAGACCTTTAAGATAGATCAAGTCCAGCTGTTAACCCTGGACCACCAAGTCCAGCACTAAAACATGTCCCTAAGCACCACATCTACAGGTTTTTAAAACATCTCCAGGCATGGTGATTCCACCACCTCCCTGGGCAGCTTGTTCCAATGCTTGGCCACCCTTTCACTGAAGATTTTTTCCTAATATCCAATCTAAACCTCCCCTGGCACAACTTGAGGCCATTTCCTCTTGTCCTGTTGCTTGTTACTTGGGAGAAGAGACTGACCCCCACCTGCCTACAGCCTCCTGTCAGGCAGCTGTAGAGAGCGATAATATCCCCCCTGAGCCTCCTTTTCTTCAAGATAAAAACCTGCAGTTCCCTCCACTGCTCCTCATCAGACTTGTGCTCCAGCACACTTGTTGCCCGTCTCTGGCAACCTCAACGTCCCTCTTGCAGTGAAGGGCCCAAAACTGAACGCAGGATTCGAGGTGCGGCCTCACCAGTGCTGAGTACAGGGGGACAGTCACTGCCCAGTCCTGCTGGCCACACTGTTTCTGACACAAGCCAGGATGCTGTTGGCATTCTTGGCCACCTGGGCACACCGCTGCCTTGTGTTCAGCTGGCTGCCAACCAGGGCCTTTAGGGCCTTTTCCACCAGGCAGCTTCCCAGCCACTCTGCCCCAAGCCTGTAGCGCTGCGTGGGGTTGCTGTGACCCAGGTTTGGGACCCGGCATTGAGCTTTGTTGAACCTCATACAATTGGCTTCGGCCCATCAATCCAGCCTGTCCAGATCCCTCTGCAGAGTCTTCCTGCCCTCAAACACATAAAAACCCCTGCCCAGCTTGCTGTCATCTGCAAACGTACTGAGGGTGGACTCAATCCCCTCATCCAGATCATCAATAAAGATACTAAACAGCATTACCCCCAGCACTGATCCCGGGGGAACACCACTTTTGACCGATCACCAGCTGGTTGTAACTCCATTTACTACCACTCTTTGGGCTCGGCCAGCCAGCCAGCTTTTAACCCAGCATAGAGTGCACCTGTCCAAGCTATGAGCAGCCAATTTCTCCAGAAAGCTGTGGGAGATGGTGTCAAAGGCTTTAGTAAGGTCCAGGTAGACAACACCCACAGCCTTTCCCTCATCCACTAGGCAGGTCATCTTTTCACAGAAGGACATCAGGTTAGTTAAGCAGGACTCGCCTTTCATAAATCCTGGCTGGACCTGATCCTCTCGTTGCCCTGTAGTTGCCTGGATTCTCCTTCCTGCCCTTCTTACAGATGGGAATCACATTGGCTAACCTCAGGTCTTCTAGAACCTCTACAGTTTGCCAGAACTGTTGATAAATGATGGAGAGGGGCTTGATAAACTCCTCCATCAGCTCCCTCAGTGCCCTCGAGTAGATGCCATCCAGTCCCATAGATGTGTGTGTCTAAGTGGAGCAGCAGGTCACTGACCGCTTCCTCCTGGACTGTGAGGACTTCATTCTGCTCCTCCTCATCCCTGTCCTCCAGCTCAGGGGGCTGAGTACCCAGAAGGAAGCTGGTCATGCTATTAAAGACTGAGGCAAAGAAAGCATGAAGTACCTCAGCCTTTTCCTCATCCATTGTGGCAATGTTTGCCGCTGCATCCAATAAAGGATGAAGAATTATCCTTGGCCTTTCTTTTGTTTATAGAAACACTTTTTTGTTATCTTTTATGGCAGTGGCCAGCCTGAGATCCAGCTGGGCTTTCACCTCTCTAATCTTCACCCTTTCATAACTGCACAACAACATTATAGTCCTACAGAATTGCCTACCCCTTCTTCTAAGGGTTGTAGATTCTCATTTTTTTTCCCTGAGTTCCAGCCAAAGCTCTCTGCTTAGCCAGGCTGGTCTTCTTCCCAGCTAGCTCATCTTTCAGCACACGAGGATGGCCTGCTTCTGCACCTTTAAATCTATCTTCTTGAAGAATGTCCAGTCTTCCTGGACCCCTTGGCTTTTCAGAACTATCTCCCAAGGGACTATCAACCAGCCTCTTAAACAGGCCAAAGTCGGCCCTCCAGAAGTCCAAGGCAGCAGTTCTGCTGACCCCCCTCCTTACTTCTCTGAGACTCAAGAACTCTATCATCTCATGATTGCTATCAAGATGTTCTCCCATCACCACATCACCCACCAGTCCTTCCCTGTTTGTAAACAGCAGGACCAGTGGGGCATCTCCCCTGGTTGGCTCCCTGACCAGCTGATATGATTAATGATTGGAGTGTACTTACAGAAAGCTCTTCCAATGGATCCTGCCTTTGACTTCACAGCAGAGACACAGAACTGATGAGTGTGCTCAGCCAACAAAAATCCCTATCACACTAGGACAAGTCCTTCTCCGCTGTGTATTATGTAGCTATTCTTTGCACAGTTGAATACATCACTAGTAAACCTGGGATGGCCTCAAAGTATTCTTGTGTGAGAGGTGAGAATCAGTAGGGATATTTGAATGCAGGTACTCATTGCTATGTGCTTTTTAGCCAAATTTATGAGGATGGGCTAGAACTAATTTGCTCATTGTCTGTGTGCTGGGTGTAGTTCCAGTAAGCCTTTCCTGGGCCAGAGAAAAGCCTACTATAGAGCTAATAAGGATTACAAATTAGACTAATTCCTTGCAGTCTGGCTCTGAATCAGAAAGTGGTTTCCATTTAATGGGGATTTTTTTTTCCCCAGTGGATCTTGACGAATCTGTTCACTCACTTCATTTCTATTGGATGAGTGTTTGTATTTCAAAGTCATCATCATTAATATCTTTTCCTGGCAGCTTTATCACAAAGAGTAAGAGTAGAATGATCATGAAGTCTTCGATCTTCACTTTCAAGATGACCCTTTATTGCAGGGTGGAAGCACGCGGTGCGATCTGTGGACAGTATTTTTACAGCCCTAAATTTCACTTATCCCTTTAGTGGATTGGCAGGCTTTTTAGATTCCAGGACTGTTAATAATTAGCTGTATAACCAAAAGCATTAAAGCAAGTTTTGCTTAAAACCCTCAGCAAACAAATGGGGATTTTTTTATGGTTACATCACCACTACAATTTACCCTTCACGAAAGCATAAGAACGAGGCTTAAAGGGGATTCATTTGCCCCCACGATGTTTAATCTTCTCATTCCACAAGATGAAGTGAACTGATGTAATCTAATGTATGTTAATGGAAAATACTAGCTAAAGATATTAACAATTATCACATCTCAGCAACAAACAAAGTATGTGCCATTATTTGATCCACTTGTATTAAACATAAATTTAAGATGAGCTAAGATTAGCCTCCAGAAAAGTGTGAAATTGTTTAATTTGGCAGGATTTGAAACACAAGCAGCAGATTCTGATTAGAAGTTAATATACAAAGTCTGGAAACCAGTGCAGAAAATAGATTTATATCAACATCCAGCTGTATTTAGTGTTCTGTATGTGCATCTTCTAATATTTTTAACTCCCTGTTTTGTATTTTTCTTTACAAATTAAATTGTACTAATATATAATATGTAGTAATATATAATATACTTTCTTGAAAGAAAGTAAATAAGAATCACTCATTGACAGACAAACATAAAGACATTCCATACTATTGTAAGAAAGTTCTGTACCATTATAACCATCTTACCAAGATGGCAGCTAAGAAGACAAGGAAGAGTCCATACACAACTTTTACATGACTTTCTAAGTAAAGTAGTAAGTTTATCCTTTCCTGGTTCATGTATGTCCACCAGTAACAAATGCTGTGTCAACAGCTGTGTACCTCTTAAGGGCCATGGACATAATTTAAGTGGAAAGAACAACCTTGTTCTCAGGACAGCTTTAGAAAGTGTAGATCTCCCATGCCCCAAAACCCTCCTTAACTCTATTTCACTTTTAACATATTTACTCTTCAATAGTTTCATGTCCTCACAGAGAAAGCATGACATTTGAGCATCCCACCAGCTGCTGCATGTTCAGCATTGTGAGAATTTTTGCCAGTGTTATGAATGACTGCTTTTAAAGGGCATCAATTTCTCGCCTGAGTAGAAATCAGAATCTTGTACACAGTAAATTTTCTTGTTGTTCTTGTCAATACTCATAATGCAATATTTATGGAAGGGACATCGTTTTGTCAGCAATTGTTCTGATTGCTTCCAATTCTTGCATTATTGTGTATCTTTTACATTCTTTTGCACATTGACAGAAAATTTCAAGGTAGGGGTGAAGGAACTTGGATGAAAACTATGAACCATTCACAAGAAGTATGGTATGATTAACCAAATAAAACAGAGACAGCAGGAGAAGGGTTGTAGCTATATTTGAGCTTTACGCATGTGAGCAAAGTGTACAGCTTTTCATGTTTGTTTCCTAGTGCTAGTTAAACAGTTCCCAAGCAGCATCTCCAGTTTATATTTATTAGCTGACTCTATGCACTGTTTCAGCACCATTACTGTCAACTTTCTTTCCTACCCATTACACTAAATAGGATGCCATGGGAGGTGGCAATTCCACCTTTACCATCTTTCTGCCAATGGAAAGCTCCTTGACAGGCATAATTCTCACCAGTTATCAGTGATATTCTTCATGCTGCTTGAATAGGGGAAAGTAGGTTTAGTTGACAGAAAAGTCCATCCCAGAAGGTCACAATGAATTGAAAAAAATAATGCAAACATGAACTTTGCAGCAACACTCTTACAGCAACCTAGAAAAGCAAGTACTTCAGGAGTCTTCTCATAGAAAATTGTCAAGAGAGGAGCTGTTGGTACAGGTCCAAGATCTGTTGCCTCATCCCTGCAGGCTAAGGAGGCTGACAGCTCTTCTGAGTGGATGCTCCTCCCTAAACTTACCCTCTTCTTGTGTCATAGTTTGATGACATTTATACTGACAGATGTCACAAAATGACATTCAAAGATAATTTGGCATCAGGCTCAATAGACTCTGGTTTGAACTCACAATTTCTTCAGGTAAAAACACCCCAAACTTCTATGCCAGGCATCTATCCACAGTTGTAACTGATAGCCCGCAGAAGGAGATATCCGTAGATATGATATGTTTACGAATTTTCAGAACCTGCCCACCGCCTTGGCTGCTTTCAGATTATGTGATGAACTTTTTGATCTGCAAAGTTTTTTAGAATCACAGATTTACACGATAATTCAGGCTGGAAGAAACCTCAGGAAGTCTCTAGCGTAATCTCTAACACAAAGCAGGATCATCTCTGAGATCAGACCAGGTTACTCAGGGCTTCATCTAAACTAGTCTTAAAAATCTCCAAGGCTGCAGACTGCACAACTTTTAAAATACACCTTTCACTGGTATTTTTGGAAGGAGTCTAATTAGAGAAAAGTGTTGTTATTGTATCTTTATGCAGGGAAGATTAGTATAGAGAAAGTTTCTGACAAAATGGACTTGACATCTTTTCCCTATTCTATTGCTCAATACGTCCATACCTATTACTCTTTCCTTTTGTTTGCCTTCCTCTTGTGCAGGCTTCTCCTCCATTACATACAAAATGTTGCAAAGGGCCATGGCATGAGGCATGCATAAATTGCCAAACATCTGGCAGGCTTTCTTTGTTGTGAACTGTAGGGCATCTCCCGTGTTGCATAAATATCACACAGTCCCACGGTTCCTTTTCAAGTCATGGTTGAGAATTTTATTTTTCTTTATGTTGTTTTGCCAATCCCGATTAAATATTTGGGTAACTGGGATGAAAAACATTCCCAAACACTGGTTTGAGCTTCTGCCTACTGTGTGTTTTGGCAGACTTTATTAAAAAATTAACATGTCCATGTTATTGCACATTGTTGCATTTGCAGTTTTGACAACTTTGTGATACAGTAGTAGTGAACAAGCATGTACTAAATTCATAACTGTTCTCAGTGGGATACATGTTTTCTATTTTTTCAAAACCAAACCAAGTCCATAAATCTTCATCTGTTTTTTTTTTTTCTGCTTTTATTGAAGAACTTTCTTCCATCAGTTCAGAATTTGCCTCAATTTTCTGCAGATTCCCCTGCTTTCATAATTATGAAAGGACTTCTGTCATGCCTAATTGACTACCTCCTTCCCACCTCTGAACATGATTCCCAGCCACTGACTGCCTTGTTGCTAGGTTGTGTGATAAAAGCCAGTCTGCACACCCAAAAAGGAGCACAGAGGGTGAGACCATAGCAGGGTTGGCTGTTGGGGACCATGGGAGTCCTGGCCAGATTGGGGGATGTGTGTGTCTGTGTCAGTCTGTGTGTGTCTGTGTAGACCAGGGTATCCAGGGGTGAGTTACTGGTCAGAATTGGTGTCTGAGCCCACATGTTGGAAGGGTCCACACTGCACATGCATGCATCTGTCTCTCTCTGTATATGTTTACATATGTACACATAGACATAGATATTCTCAGCAGTGTTTTTCCATTCTGCTCATCCAGAGAAGGGAGAAGGATGAGGCCACTGGTGCTGCCTGTGTTTATGTGAGTGCTGTGCGTATTATCTGCATGGCCAGCTGCATATATTTGTATATATGTGGTGCATACAGATGCTCTGTATCTGCTTACTAGGAGGTCCTGCTCAGGCTTGCTACTGGCTGGACCAAGGATGTGGAGCTGCAGCAGCCTCCCTTGGGCTGCCTAATCTGGCCTGATTTCTTCTGACATTCTCCCTTTTAGTCTGGGCTTTAGGCTTGGGAGCTGGTAACATCACATTGTTTCAAGAGCTTTCTCCCTCCTTCATTGCAATGATATGTTTCAAATTCTCCTAAAACCTGGAGCTTGCTGTATTGGTGACCATGAATAGGATAACCTCTTATATAAGAAAATAAAATCTGATTCAGGAGCATTTGTAATCTCTGCCTTCTTTACCACCATTAGCCCCCCTCCCCACTAGATGCAATTACCTTACTGCTTTTCTCTTCCTGTTTATCTATCCATCTATTTGTGATTCCTTAGCAAATAATTAAGACCTTGTGCTGCCATGTCAGATTGAAGCCTAAAGAGAAAACAAAAAATACCAGAAAAACAAAATTCACTGCTAAAACCCCTAAGTAATTTTCCAGTTCTTATTCATGTGTTATAGTGAGCCATCACTCTGTCCTAATCAGATGTCAGGAAGGTAGAAAGAACCGTGTCTGCAAGGGAACTATGCTGTGAAATCTGGAGACACTCTCTCCAGCAACGGAAAACCAAAACTGAAGAGGAAACACAAGCTTACCTTAGTCTCTGAAGAGAAACACCATTATCTGACTGAACAGCCAGTTTTGTAGGTTGTTCGTGTCTAGTGCTGTTTGCTCTGCAAATGTTCCAACATTTATTTGATTCTCACCTGAAGAAGAAAGTGAAGGCTCTCTTTTATATTCTCCCTACTCAAATAAAAGTTCAATGCCACATCCAGGCCGTGGCATACAGGGTGATGTAATGTGGTACAATTCCTCCAGCTTCATCTTCCAATGCAAACAAGGGAGTATGAGCTTCCAGCCGATATCACTTACTGAGCCAGTTGATAAGATGATAATGGTTCTCACCATGTACCTCAAGTGTTGTAAGAAACTTTGCTGTGCTCAAGTGCTGCAAATGAGCTAAGTTTCTTCTGTAAAAATACATAATTTGTTTATGATACTAGAGGAGCAAGGTTGTGTCAAAGAAGCAGAAATCAGCTGAGAAGTGTCATTTCAACTGTTATCATTTTGGAGCTGATTTAGGATGGCTTCCAGATAACAGGCTGTATTTTTATCTGTATCTTGCATATTTTAAGGATTATGCATATTATCAAGTATCTGGTCCTAAAAATGACAGATCAATTTATGGTCATAAATACCCCAATTAATAAATCATGCAGTGAACTAAATCTAGTCAGTAATGTCTAGTTGGGCTTTTTCAAAGGCAGATTAATTTACATACTACAGGCACAGTATTAATAAGGAAAGCTGAAAGAAATCAGGATTTAGGTGGGGAAGATGGGACAATTGGCTTGTCAAAGTAAACAGGCTGTTTCAGTTTTAATCCACACAGCTATTGATTTGCTGGTAATATGGAAGAACTTAGTCTAGATTTTTTTTTTTTTTTTAAGTGACAAGGGGAAGAAACATACTCGGGAGGAGTCAGCTAAGCCATGAAGATTGTGACAAATCATGGAGTGACAATGATGAATTGGATCTTGCCTTCCCTTTTGACTTTTCCAGGCTAAAAATACTCTGTTCTTTCAAACTGTTTTTATAGTTTGTGTTTTCTAAACCATTTCATTGTTATTGCTGTCTTCTGCATTTTCTTTTGCATCTTTCTGAAAGCACGCTGCTGAAAATGACTCCAGTGGATGCCACGCCAGAGCCTTGTACAGCAGAATGGTTGCCTTCTGTTTCTTATATGCCATACTCCTAGTACATCCCTCTCTGCAACAGCAGCACACTGTTGACTTCTGTCCAGTTTTCAGTCCTTACATACCCCAGGTCCTTTTTTGCAGAGTAGCTACCTAGTCACTCGCTTCTCATGTTATATTGTGCACTTGGGTTTCCTGTAGTACTTCATAGGTGTTGTTATTGAATTTTGCCATATTGACCTCAGCCCATTTCACTAATTTATCAAGATTATTTTGAATTCCAAACCTACTCTCCAAAGTGTTTGCAGCCCCTCCCAGCTTAATTGCTCACAAATGTTACAAGGAGCTCTTCCACTATTCATGTTCAGGAAAACGCTGACTAGAATTATATGTAGTGCAGCCTTACATTGTCCCCACTTAATGTAATTTTCCAGTGTGAGGCAACTTAGTGATAATTGCCTTAAAAATAGCTATTTTGCCTGCTATGCAACTGTGTTCAGGCAGAACCAAAATGCCAAACAGTGATCATTCCCATTAACTCTTTCAGTGCAGACCATTTCCTCCTGCCTTTTCTCCTGAGAGTGACTGTGCCAAAAGCACTCCCCAGCTCCATAGGCAGCTGGGCTCGTGCTTCAGCTGTTTACTGCAGGAAAGACAGCCAGAAAAGACAAGCGGGTTAGTCATTGACAGGGTTTTGTCTCAAGAAAGGGGTAGTGGATGGTTAATGTTACTTCATTGTTTTTAGGAACTTATAAATTGATTATTTAATCATTTGCATCAGTATCATTCTGCATAACAAAGTTATGTTTACTGAGCTTTAATTCCCCAGGTGTTTATTTTTCCTTCTCTTAAAGGTAAGATCAATATTTATCCTTCTCCATCCCTTTCAGATTTCATCTATTCTCCATGAAGTCTAGAAGATAATCACTAACAATTCAAGGATTGCTTTGCTCTACAATAAATTTTCTCAAGCCTTGTGACTTGAATATATATAATTTTCCTGAATACCTAAATATTCTCTGCTATATCCTTATTCTAGTCTGGCCTTTATTCACATCACTGTGTTGTTAATGGCAATCTTGTGAAGCGTCAGATCACTATTAAACTTTTTGTGAATAAGGAAGTGAAAAACCCTGAGACATTTGTGCCTTTACTGTCATCTGTTAATAGATCACCTTCTTCATAAAGCTCAAGACATTTTACTTTGCTTTGCCATGCCCTCTAAGGATTTTATATCTTTGTTGTTGTTCTTTGTTTTTTTAACTATCTTTTGCTAGCTTATTATCAATTGCTGGATTTTACACATTTCCACTTACCCACTCCTGGTCTTGTTTGTTTGTGTTTCTCTACTACTTTCTTACTCACCCTAAGCATTTTTTCCCTGTTTATATTTTGGACAATCCTTTCTTGTTTCCAAAATACTCAGAGAGGTCCCTGTGAGCCCAAGTCAGTCTTACCGCATCTCCTTTTTAGAATTGTTTAACTTCAATATTGCTTGGTTTTGCACTGGTTGCAGCCCCAAAAGTAATCTTCCCCATTATCTCATTGCCCAGGACTTGATTTACCAAATACTGGGTTTATTTGTCTGCTTCTTTTTTAGGCTTATTGTCAATAATTTCCTACTCTTAATCCTTTACTGAGAAATCATGTATTCTAAAGAAATGAAAGCTAGTGTTGCAGGGGGTGGGGTTTTTTTTTGTTGATTTTTTTTTTTTAAAGTATTCCTGCTGGGGCATCATGCTACTGAACAGGATTAATCTGCCATGGTATTTTGTGATACCAAACATTAAAGAGAGAGATGATATTCTACAATGTTATAGTCAGCCAAAAAGTGCAAATTCTGCATTATGAGGAACGGTCTGGAAAGGGTCTAATAATAAAAATGACATTCTATTCACATGTTAGCTTTTTTGGAGTATATATTAGGAAGAATGTTATTTTACCTCTTATTGAAATGCAACCATTCTAGAGTGGGAAGAATGCAAAAATACCATGCATTATAAGACTGAAAGCAGTAGAGCCATTATCAGGAGGGATGAAATCCCTTTTGTGGAAAAATATTATTTTCAATTTGCAGATTATTATCTTTGAAACTGACCAGGAGTTCAGCTCCTCCTTCTGAAAAAGGATATTATTTATTGATAACTCATATTAGAAAATGAGGTTTGCGTTCAAATGTACCATAATTATTATATGTTGTAAGCAGTGTAATTTCTAAATGTAGATTAAGAATTCGTAATTGACTCTGTAAATAGGGGTATTATTGCTGACAGGGAAGATGTGAGCTCCTGGAGAACTTGCAGTGCTTCCTTTTGGGAATGGAATTGAAGAATTAAGAGAGGACCATGTAGCTTATGGCACTCCACGTACCTTAGGATCTGACCAGGCTCTCTGTCTCACTGTGCTGGAAATTCAGATATGAGTAAACGGCATTAACATCATTTATATAGAGGTAAGAATTTATTGCTAATCCAGTTATTGTTTTAACAGTCTAATAGTCCAAATGAACGCAGAGGGCCTTCACAATAGTATTCTTAAAATTTTTACACTAAGCCTTCCTAGTATGTCCCCCTTGTTCCTTGGTGTTGTGCTCACCCTTCCAATGTTCCTCTGGGTCCAAGGTTGACCCTTCAGTACTATTGAAGAGGAATAAAGGGAGGTCTATAACAAGTCATCAGACTCCTGAGGTCTTTGTCAGAAGGAGTGTGATGTTCATGATATGGGTTTCTTCCTCAGTCCTGCGTCTGCTTGGATTTATTTTTATATGTTTTCTTCACACAGATGTCTTATATGTTGCTTATTTTAATTGTTTCCAGATTATTCAGTTTTTCTATTTGTTTTTTTCTTCGCAACTGGTGTCACATTACTCATGAGGCTGCACTTGTATAGTGACCACTTGTTGACCATTGTAATTGGTATTTACGGTCAGATCATCTTTTGAATTTTTTCTCTAGAGTCCTAGATCAATCCACATAGAGTAACTGCTTGTTATTATGAGGTAAAACTAAGTTAAAGCAAATTTTGACAATAGTTACCTCGCTCCTAGATGATTGATATCATGGCTAAGCCATGCCCAGACAAGCCCTGGCAAGACCCAGCACTGTAAGGGCAATACAGATCCTGTGGCCTTTTTTCAATAATGGCAAAATTGTATATACTGTATATACTCCCTATATCAACAAAGGGAATGTGGTGTGACTATACTCCTAGCTTGACCCAGTTAAGTGCTGTTAAATGAATCTGTGTCACCATTTCTGTTCTTTTATGTCTTAGATGTGATCCACCATTTATGTTTTGTCTAATAACCTTTCTATTCCTCAATTTCCTCAGTTTAAAATGCAAATAATGCTGTTTCCTGGACTGTAATGTGTAAAGTAATTTAATAGCCCTTGAGGATGTGTGTCCTATTAACTACTAATATTATGAAATTTTTAGTGTAAGGAAGGTCCTAAAATAAGTTTGTTACCTCTGTTTTAGACAGCTTATTTATTTGGTACTATATTTAGAGGCATTAATGTAACCTTTCCCTTTCCAGCAGTTATTTCTGTTTAAGGTACCAAGAGAACTCATGGAGCTCTGGGAGACACAGCATACATTGCAGCTGACTGATTTTATTTGGGTGTTCTGAAACAGGTAATAATAACAGAGCAAATCTGTTGAATTACTTTGTCATACTGTATTAATTTATCTTGGGTAATGGAACCGCAAATTGTGGTATGAGCTATAATTTTTTTGGCAGCTATAAAATGCGTTTTATCTAAATATTCAGCAAAGAAAAGATGAGAAACCCTTAAATCCTCATCTACTGTAGAATTAGTTATTACTTCTCACCTTGCCTTTGGCCATGAAAATCAACCAAGAGTTGGATGGGCACTATTACATTGCTACAGCATATATTTCTGCTGAAATGTTTTTTTGTACCCTTCAATGGTACCATCTGAACAGTTTTGCAAACATGCTACTGGCAAACATTGGGTTCATGAGCTGTAGTGAGATCAAGCAATAACAATTTATCCCAACATGGCAGCAAGAAAATCATATTTAAGGGAAGGAAAAGGAAAAGAGAAACCATGAGAAAGTGGAACAGGGGAGGGCACAGGCTCATGGAGAGTCCTCTGTGCCCAGGGAGGACCGTGTAAAACAACTGTCTCTGCGGTGACTCTTTTCTTGCGTGCTTCTGTAGGGAGAGGAGGGGCCTTGTGACCTGATCTGTGTTTCAGGTGGAGAGGTCCACCAGTGAATATCTAAGGGCCAAGTGCTTCACTTTGTGTTTAGTTCTGCATCTGTTTTTCCTTCTGATTACTGATAAACCCAGAAAGGAGGGACTTCCACGTCAATAGCTGGAGGGCTAAGTTTCCTACCATGAGTGTAGAGTACCTTCCAGATGCTGCAGACTCAGTTCTGCATTAAGATAAAACCTTTATATCCCTTTAAAGCTTCAGGAGAGGAAACCCGTTAGCCCATGAAACAATTTACAGTTAGTATGCAATTGGATTGGGAGCAAAAAATGACTGATTTTATTCATTAAGGCAACCATAAGAAATGCTGTCATATTCTCTATAGAAGCAAAAGTCTCCCAGACCTCTAATGCTTCCAAATTAGTCCGACTTAGGAGACACATAGTTGTACATGCTTGTATGTTAAATTATTTAGTATATTCATGTTTACCAGGTATATTAATTTGTTGTTATATCTGTAGTACTATACAGTTTCTAAATGATTGTATGGAATGATTCTGTTCAATGTGGCATGTATACAAGTACAGCAATTTTTCTGAAAACAAACATCAACATTTTTAAGAAAAGAAGCAACCGGAGAAGGGAACAAGAGGAAGTTTTAAAAAGTGCTTGAAATCAGACATGAAAAACGCCACCTATGTAGCTACAAAAGCTGGTTGAAACACTGTGTGCACTCCTTCCATCTCTTCCCAGCCTCCCCTGATCATGAAGGCAGTACTACCGATTCATTAAAAGAGAAGGGCTTAGCCTCTAGTTTCACACTGGTAGTTTGTTAAAAGGAAGGGCTCAGCTAGTGTTCTTACACTAGTGTTTAATGAGCTGATATGTCTCTAATCAGAGGAGAGAAAGGTACCAAATGTACCCGTAATGTTACATGAGTGAGTTATTAGCCTTTTTTAACTACTGTGTTTGGTACGTTGGAGTAGAATCAATGAGATGACATACACTTAGCAATAGGGCATTTATATGTAAAGCGATCCTGAAATATAATTGGTAATAAAAGATCTATTAATGTCTTATAATATGTTAACAGGCTCTTAACAATGAGTTGGTGAATGATGTAAGTAGAAGGTAATAATTAGAGAAGTCAGAGGTCAGAACATTATTAGCAGCCATATGCATGGATTGGGGGACACTGCCACCACCCCCGTCCCAAAGCCTAACTGTTTGCAGCAGACCTACACATGCTAACTGAGGGTGAGATGGAAATGCCATGTCACGTCGTGGGCAATTTTAAAGGGCATTTCCTATTTTATTCTCTACTTTCTGTAGTAATATAGCTGGAAATCTTAGCAGATGCTGCAGGTTTTGGCAGCAGCAAAATACATTTCAAAAATATTCACTAAAGAGAGGATGAGAAATGCTGAATCCTCATTTAATGAGGGGTTTGTTATCATTTCTCATTTTGTCTTTGGCTATGAAAATCTTTCAAGAATAAGATGGCTATTACTACTTCATACATTTCTGCCATAACTCTTTAATAAAACTCTTTTTTACCTTGTGGTGGGTTATACAAAGCTCATATCAATGAACACAGAGTTAATAAGCGTTAACTCACTGTAACAGTGAGTGGCATCAAACCGAGATGGAGGCTCTAAAACAGGAGGATATGACACAGCTGGTAAGAGACTAGGTAACAGTCCCTAAATCCGGGGGGGGGGGGGGGGGGGGAGCATCTGGCTAACAGAAATCTCTCTTGGAGACTGGTTTCTGGTGTTTCTTCACTGTCTGGGTGATAGATCAATTATTTGAGGATATTAGGTCAACTGGAGACCGTGCCAGTTTTGTTTTCAGTTCTAACAATTTATTGTGTGATTTCAAAATTTCTGCTACCAACTTTCCAAGGAAGTTGATAGAAGCAGAGAAGTTGTTATGGGAGAAGCTAAAGTGATATAACTCTTGTAGGTTAACCTGCACGTGGGGCTGTGATATTTTAGCAGGCTCTTGTTGTATCTGTATGCACAAGGGTGACTAAAAAGCATCTAGCAAACCTCACTGTTACCACCACCTTCATCCACAATGTCCAGAAGCCTAAAGCAGAGGGCCACAGGTGGTATATTCACTCCTCAAAAGCAACCAGTTACACCCCAAACTGCCTCTGAAACTAGGATTGCTGGAGACCCTTGATTAAAACCAGAGTGCAGAGGAAGGTTTACTGCTGCCTGTCGAACACACCATACAGATTTTAGCTGAGAAAAGAATACATTTTTCTGCTTTCTGAATTTCTCTTGACCTTCCTAACTTCTGTCTGGACAACATTTAGGACAGAACTAAATGAAGCTTCATAGATGTCAAGCTATATTTCCCCTTTTGCTGCCAGGGGAATCCTTCTGGTTTAACAGGTCAAAAATTAATGTCCTAATTGGAAACACTTGTCACACAATTGCAGCCAGGAACAAAAAACAAGTTCCTTGCCAATGTTGTTAGCTAGTGGAGATGGCTAATAAAAGCAAGTACAGCAGCATTAGTAGCTTCCCCAAGCCACAATTTAGAGTGTACTCTTCTGGGACACTCTTAGTTCTTGTCAGGCTGGGACAGAAGGCTTAATAGGGGGGAACATATTGCAAAAATAATCCACTTGACTTTCACTAAGCCACTAAAGCAGTCAGCCATAAATGAATGTTTTTTGAAATGCTGTCATATTTATAGTAACATGCCACACATTTAAGTAGCAGAAGAGTCATAAAGCAATCTCAGACATAAGAGTTTTGAAGCAGGGACTAAATTAGGCTTAACTAAATTATCTCCTCCTATAATTTTTACATGACTCCCCATGAATGCTTCTTTTGTCCAAGGAATTTATCTCAATCTCAGGATTGTATGAACTCACCTACCTAAACACAACCTTCCAAAGACAGTTCAGGAATGGTACAATATCATTTCACAAACAATTATGTTGAATGTATTTCCTAGCCCTGTGAACACAGAAAAATTCTGAATATGCAAGACCTAAAAGCCCTTCATCCATATAATCCTGTTGGTGAAGATTTGCAGGTTTAGGAGTTCCTTTTGAGTGCCAAGTGGATATCACCTTTAGGAAAACTAAGAAGAGGAACTGTCTCTGGATGCAGGCAAATTAATTTGAAAGTCCCTGCTATTGCAGTCTACCAAGTGATAGATTTAATTAACTCTACAGTTTTCTGCTATAGCACTCTACTGTGTGATATGCCTTTTAAATATTTTTTTTCTTTCCACCCTAAATTTAGTCACGGTCACTTTATACTCATTTGTTATCCCTCTGTTCTGCTAATGCATATCATTACAGTCTCTGTCAGGCTAGGCTAAACAAATCTCTTTTTCCCTCGACATTCTAGTGACCATGCTCTGCAACAGTTCCAGTTTGAATGTATCTTTCTTAAGCATGGCTGATTACAATTATATTGAGAATCCAGATTTCTCATTTTAATTTAGTTTCCCTAATTAAAATTTAACTGGCTTAATAGATCTAATCTTCTACAGGGTAATAATTTGGAGTCCTCCAAAATTTAGGTAACCCAACCTGAGAAACAGATCTTAAACATCTTGTCTTCAGAAAGCTACAGGAATTTGTTTTCTGATCTCTTTAAATGGCGTCAGTTTGAGTACTCAATGACCCTCAGTTCCTGATACTCTAAATTGTTGTATCTATTTAAATATTTATAAAATTGATACATGTCTACCTCATTAGTAAAGTGTTTATTAATATATTGTCTTCTGGATAAATGATGGAATTTGTAGTTTGTTATTAACACGATATATCTTGGATCTTGGAAATGGCAAATAAAAAAAATGGAACTCCATGTTTTGGAATGGTATTAACTGGTTGATTTACTGCCTTAAAATCAAAGCAGTGCATTCTAGCACAATACACTGTCACTGAAATAAAAGCATTCTACTTTTTCTTACCTGAAACAGAATGGTGTCTCTTGGTCAGTTTGGCTTTAATTTTGTTGAACCATGGGGACATAGCTGAGTGGTAAACTAAAGATTTAACTCTTATTCTGCAGAGACTGATATCTTTAAAATCATGGCTGGGATGAATAAAGACTGTGTGAAAATGAGGAAAAAGGGAGCTGGACCAGTGTGTTATACAGAAGACAGGGTTTTGATCCAGGAAGGTGCTTGCTCTGTGACCATTGACTCAGTACTTGTGAACACTTAACAGTGGTGGCAGACATTGCTGATGCCACTCCTGCTCACTCAGTCATGTTCCTTTGCATGTCTGGGTGTGATACCTCTGTTCTGAGCATGCACATCCTCCAGATGGTGCTTGGATCCTGTTCTTAAAGGGTAAGACATGGAATGACTGTGCTTGCACTGGGACAGTCAGCTCAGTGTGTTCCTCACTGGACAAGGCTGAGAGAAGGTGCAGGCTCATGTTGTGCTGGCCAGGGGACACAAGAATTAGTTGTGTGCAAGGAGTGGATTTTGGAGTCTCAGGTCTGAATTAAGGAAAGGAAAGAGGCATTTCCCTGGGGCAGGGTGTGCTTGTGTCCAGTTTCTAGACATGGGTGTAGTCATGAGCTCTGAGCTGTCTCAGTTTCATCAGCAGAGGATAGATAGAATTATGATCTCTCTTTCTTTATATTTATGTATAGTAAAAAAAAAAAATAAATCCCAAACAGTTAATATATTATTTAATTGTCATTTATCAATAATTCACTTTTCTGTTTCCTCCCCTGGGATTGTTAGTTGCACCTATTAGACCACATGTTAGATTACACCATAAAATTCATCCTTACATCAACACTTCATACTCTTCTCTCATGTTGTTTCTGAATTCTACCTTAGTATCTACAGTAGAACAGAGGAGATTCTCTCTTAGTATCTGCACCCAGACTAAATGGGAGAAAGTTATGACAAAATCTAAATGTGGCCTTTTAAGTAAAATAAGCCCCATAGAATAAGAAGCAAATCCATTGTACTGAGCTTGCATGGCAAGGTTTTGTTAGCGGGGGACGGGGACGATGATGATGGGACACATGGGCACTACAGGGGTGGCTTCTGCAAGAAGATACCAGAAGTTTCCCCCATGTCCCCCAGAGCCAATGCCAGCTGGCTCCGAGATTAACCTGCCACTGGCCAAGGCTGAGCCTATCAGTGATGGTGGTAGCACCTCTAGGAGAGCATATTAAGAAGGGGGGGGGGGGGGGCAAAAAATAAAAAAAAAACATCAAAAAAAGCCAGCAGGAGAGGAGAGAGAGAATTTGTAAGAGCAACAACTCTGCAGACAGCTGGGTCAGTGCAGACGGAGGGGCAGGGGGGGCTCCAGGTGCCAGAGCAGAGGTTCCCCGGCAGCCCCTGGGGAAGCCCCTGGTGAGGCAGGCTGTGCCCCTCAGCCCGTGGAGGGTAATGATGGGGCAGATCCCCACCTGCAGCCCGTGGGGACCCCATGCTGGAGCAGGTGGATGCCCAAAGGAGGCTGTGACCTGTGGGAAACCCATGCGGGGGCAGGTTTGCTGGCAGGACTTGTGACCCCATGGAAGGGACCCACACTGGATCAGTTTGTGAAGAACTGCAGCCCATGGGATAGACTCATGTTGGAGAAGTTCATGGAGAACGATCTCCCATAGGAGGGTCCCCACAATGGAGCAGGGGAAGAGTGTGAAGAGGAAGAAGCAGCACAGACAACGTGATGAACTGACCACAACCCCCACTCCCCATTCCTCTGCACTGCCCTGAGAGAGGACATAGAGAATATGGGAGTTAAGTTAAGCCTGGGAAGAAAGGGAGGGATGGAGGGAAGGTGTTTTTTCTGATTTGAATGGTAATAAATTAAACTAATTTCCCCAAGTCGACTCTGTTTTGCCTGTAACAGTAATTAGTGAGTGATCTCTCCCTGTTCTTATCTTGACCCATGAGCTTTTTGTTATGTTTTCTCTCCCTTGCCTGGTTAAGGAGGGGAGTGATAGAGAGGTTTTGGTGGGCAGCTGGCATCTAGCCAGGGTCAAACCACCATATGCATACGGCTTTATTTGTGGGGGGAAAAAAGCTAAATAGGGAAGAAAAATATTGCCTCTTCTTTGTATGCAATTAGTCTAATACTGTCTCCCTTCTGAGCAGATGAAATCCTAGAACATACAACTGCAATGGTAATGACCACTCTGAGCCATCCAAACCAAGTAAATCACTTGCTGTCCTCCATTATTTCAAATTAAATATCTCTGGAGAAGGTGCCTCTGACAAGTGGGTGCAAAAACCCAATTGACAAATTCTTGGAAGAGAGTTATGTTGTACACTGGCAAACCTGCTGACCATTATACCATCTCCAGAAGCAAGAAAACCATCTCAGGAGATATTTTTCTTTGTAATGAACTGTAAACAGGCTGGATTTATAGATTTTTGATGCAACAGAGTTTTATTTACCCTTTTAAAACAATTTTTCTTGAAAGTTGTCTCTTCAGATGTAGAAGGAGCACCATATATTCTTTGAAGAATTGACAAATCAATAAGAAAAAGAAAAGCAGGTACCTTTGCTATGTGATTTAAAAATCATCAAAACTGATATTGTAGGAAAGAATGAGACACAGCAGTAGGATGTGTTTTGAAATAGCAAGAAGTTTCCCATTGAAAGGGGTTTAGCAAAATTGGTTATTAAGGGTGAGACAATGAAGAGATTACTCTTCATTGTTTCAGTCAAATTGACTGGATTAAATAGAGTTGAGGAAGGCATGATGCTTCACTGAACTCTCCTCTTCTATTTCACACCTACGGAGGCATATTTTACAAAATAGGAAAAAGGAAAACCAGTCCTTTTCCTTTCCTTCTTTCACATGGCCTCAGAGCTTTCAGACTGGGAGACGATGATGTTCCTCCTTGTGCTCAGGCTGGGTTTGGCTGAAATACTATTAATTCATAAGCCTGAAATTCACTGGATGTTTTCCACAGAGATGTGTCCGTTGCAGTCTGTGATCTGTGGTGAATTAAGCTATGTGCTTAGTAAATGCCTGATGGTGAGCAAAGCTGGTGGGAGATGATAAACGCAGCACTTCAGCTGATATTGACAAAGTCAGACTGAGTCAGTCACTGCCAGTGTCTTTTCTGTAAAAATACATATCCACCAGCCTCGGCACAGTAGTGCCAGTGCCTATACCTTTGGAAGGGAATGTGAACTGGTCCGTTGTCTTCCTCATTGTGCTAAATGACTGAGTACGTTGTGTTTCATCATTCAGCAGCACTCATGTCTTGTCACTTCCCCGTGCAGGGGCCTGATTTCAGTGACAGGGTAGGAAGGAACCTTTCTCCCTAATTCAGAGTTCTGAGAAAGAGCCTCATGCCTTGCAGAATTGAGACTCATGTTTTTGAAAACTGATAATCGCTGGATAACAGCTGGGGAAAGAAGCCACTTTATTATGTTGCTTGATAAACTATGCATGTATTAACTGCTTGCTTTCGTGTTTCATTAATGTCACCGGCTTTTGTACCCAAATGGATAAGTCTTTTTCACCACAGTTCAGAAAATTTCTGCTGGGATTAATTTCACAGTAGTCCTTTTCCCAGAAAAAAAATTCTTTTTCCCCCTTTTAGAAGTCTAGTTTAGGACGAGCCTTACTCTGTGGCTCTTCAGATTGGTTGTAGGAACAACAAGGCAAATGGCCCTAACAGACTGGATGGCCCATATTTCCTCTTTTGAGTTTGAAAGAAATGCTGTTTCACTCCCCTTTTCCCCTCAATTTTGTAAAAGTGAAGAAGAAAAATGGACAAGAGAAATTTAGGTTATACGGTTGTTGGGTAAAAGTCGTGTGCTGCTGATTCCTACAAGAGGATGTAACAGCACGTGTGAGTATGGGGACTTACAGGAAACCTTGTGCTGTTCTGAAATGCTGGAGGAATTACACCTACAACTTGCCCTCCCTGTTTCTTTCACTGAAGATACAGCCACAATGATACAGAGATAAGGACCACCTAGCTTCAGACAAATCTAAAGGACCTATTTTAGGTGTGACTTGGAATGTGACTTGAAGGGCTTACCCTCAGCTGGTCAAAATCAGAAGCTGGCTCGCCCAAGGAGATACTGAATAGGGTGATGTGGAACTGAAAAGAACCATTCTGTCCTCTGGTGGAAACAAAGCCACACAGCTAGACAAAAAGCCAAAATGGTGTCAAATCAGCAGAGTGCTTTCCAAGTTGCCACACAACAGTCTTGCCAGAAAAGTCATCAAACTCAAAATGGAGAGGGGAAAGCCTCTGTGTTTCAACAGATCCACGTTTGCTGAAAAATGCCGTGTTCAACACGGTGGATGTTAGCTTGCTCTGACCTTACTGTTTGTACTGGGTTTCATACAATCACCAAGCATGTTTTGTAGTAAGCCAGGATCAAAGACAGAAACATATTAGAGACTGGGAACCTCCTTCTCCAAAGTGGTGCTGTGAAAGATATGACAATTTGTTAGGAGTTAGGGTGCAACCTGGAAGACCTTGATCTAGGGCTGTGGAACAGTCACCACTGTGGGAAGGAGGTTCACACAGGGAAGGTGGGGTGGGCCAGGACATGAGGACTTCTGCTGTGGCAACTTTTTTTGCCACGTCTACCACATGCTCCCTGGGAGGAACAGCGTGTATGGCATTACAGCTTCAGCATCACAGCCATGTAGGAGATCTTTCTGCACAGGGACTGATTCTCCAAGGCTGTAAGTGTATATAAAGTCTGTTTGCTATAACACTTTTAAAAAATGGAACTGGTTTAGAAACTGCCTTTTCATGTTCCCTCTCCCTTGTGAAACTCCAGGTGCTTCATCTCTTTTGAGAAACAGCAATAAACCTGAACTCCCTCTGCTGCCTGTCTGTAGCAGTCTGTTGGTTTCCAATGACATACATAATAATAAACTATTTAAAGCAGTTCTCCAAAGGACAGTAATGGAATGATTGTTTGGTACATGCCTATCATTTCTTTGAGTATATTCCTCTGTGCATGTCAACATTTTATTTTATCACTTAATTAAAAAATCAAGTAGTAGGTGTTTGCTACTTTAATCCACATCAGACACATTTATGCTTTTTGCTGCATTTACGTGCAAAAGAACATTCTTGTTTGAATGAAGCTTAAGCTTTGTCAGCCTGTGTAATCGAACAGTCTATATTACACATTGGTGTCTTCAAAAATGTAATGGAAAGATACTCTGTTGTCACTCACCTGTACTGTTCTAGTAGTGCAAACAGAGTAACAACTAAATAACAAGAACAAAATTCTGTAACTATTAATGCTAACAGAATAGAGATAAAGTGCAGTTCAGTTTGAAATGGAAAACACTAATTATTAAAGGCAAGTAATTTTCTCTTATGATGTATTGCTAGACTTTTTATTCTTGTTCTTTTCTTTGAGTTTACTAAACTGACAAAAAATTACAACTTTATGGGCGTGGACCTGTGTAAGTATTGATAGCAGGGAAGCAGACTACAAATAAAACGCTCTTCTAGAAGGAAATAAAACTTAATGTTTCAGTCAGTCTTAATACCATTTTTTCCAGATTTCGGATTTTTCAGTTACATTTATAATGGCCTGGTAACATGTTACCTAACACTGAATTTTGTTAAGTTATGGAATGATTCCTCCTAGGGGCTATCAGAAGTCAAATGAAGCACGTGACTGGGAAAAGCCAACATAGATTCACCAAGGGCAAGTCGTGCTTAAAAAACCTGATCACCTTCTATGACAAAGTACCCTGCTCAGCTGATGTGGGTGGGCTGAGTGGTGAGCATTGTCTACCTGGATTTCTCCAAGGCTTTCGATACTGTTTCCCACAGCCTTCTCCTTGAGAAACCGATGTGTCACAGTCTAGACAAGTGGCCTGTGTGGTGGGTGGGGAGCTGGCTGACAGGCCACACCGAGGGTGGAGGTAAATAGCTTCTCTTCAAACTGGCAACTGGACACAAGCAGGGTCCCTCAGGGATTGAAACTGAGCCTAATGTTTAGTATCTTCATAAGTGATCTGGGTGATGGGATCAAGTGTATCCTGATGATGTTTTCTAATGATAGCAAACTGAGTGAGGAAGTGGACACTTTGGAAGGGAGAGCCACCCTGCAGGAAGACCTGCATAGACTGGAAGAGTGGGCTAACAAGAACCTTATGAAGTTCAACAAGGACAAGTGTAAGGTGTTTCACCTGGGATAACATAATCCTGGAGTGCAGCACAGGCTGGGATCTACCTGGCTGGGGAGCAGCTCTGTGGAAAGGGACCTGGGAGTCCTGATGGACAACAATCTCAATATGAGTGAACAGTGTGCTGCTGTGGAAAAGAAAGCCAACAGGGTGGTGGGTTGCACCAACAAGGGTGTCACCAGCAGAGATAAAGAAGCCATTATCTCACTCTACTCAGTGCTTGTCAGGCCACACCTGGAATACTGTGTTCAGTTTTGGTCCTCACTAGGCAGAAAAGATGTGGACAGGCTGGAGAGGGTCTAGAGAAGTGCCACAAAGATGACCAAAGGACTGGGAAGCCTGCCATATGAGGAAAGGCTGAAAGACTTGGATTTGTTCAGCTTTAAGAAATGAAGATTTATGGGAGACCTTGTCACCATATTCCAGTATTTAAAGGGTGGCTACAAGGAAGATGAAGACTCTCTTTTTACAGGAGTCACATAGAAAAGATGAGTGGTAATAAGCACAAGTTACTCCTGGGGAAATTCCTGTTGGACACAGGATGAAAATTTTTCACAATGAGAACAATCAGATGTTGGAATAATCTCCCCAGGGAACTTGTAGATTCCTCAACATTGAACACTTCAAAGATTCAGCTGGACAAGGTGCTGGGCTATCTTGTCTAGACTATGATTTTGCCAAGAAAGGTTGGACCAGATGAACCCTGAGGTCCCTTCCAACCTGGTACTCTATGCTTCTATGAATTATAATCTTCACATAAAGTTTAATGAAAATATGGTAACTTTAATTAGAAACAACTTTGTTATTATGCATATAAGTTTGTTATGCCTTCTAGTAATTTTGCCTTTATAATTTTCACTATACTTTTTATGTTAAAGCGACAGTATAAAAAATATTTTGGGTATACTGGCCAAATAATTTAGACTTTCAAATCTTGTTTTTCAAAAATAGGTAGTATTTTATACCGCTTTCAAAAAAATGTGACTATGTTTATACTGATGACACATGAGACTCATGAAGTGCTATCCTTTGATTTCCAGATTGCATTAAGCTAAAATTGCCTTGGACAGACTTCTCACCTGGTCTTCCTTCTCTTCTACTTCTCTCTTAAGAAAGACCGGGGATGGTTCCCTCTCTTCCTGTGCTCTATAACCTCAGGAATTACAGAGTAAGAAGCAAGTAGAAAACACTTTCATGCCAGTATCTTATAATTGTTTATGGGGAGCTCAAATTTGGCATACTAGCCCTAGAAGAGATGTGAATTCAGGGAAGAACAGGCAAAAAAATGTAAGGGTATGTGGAAGGAGAAAGTATCTACTACCTTGAGGGTATCTGGTCAAGGACGTTTTCAACACAAAAAGGAATGATAAGGAAAGGAGGAAGCTATGAAAAGAATATAGACTCAAACCTGAAGGATGAAAATAAGGGAGACAAAGAGAAGAACAAACCTCCTCAGACACACTAATTGATGGGCTATGCAGAACCTGCGGGCAAACTGGCACTTTGCGTTCCATAAGGATGCAAACCTGAGCATCCAGCCTGTTGAGGGGGAAGAAGTGTTGGTGGGACTGTACAGACTGATGGGGGAACGAGCAGGAGAAGGGAACTGGGGAAGAACAAAGAGGAAATAGACAGTAAGGGGTGTGAAAGGGCTGGTTGCCTGTAAAACAGGGCTAATCAGTACATTTGTCTGACAGAGTCTGCAGATCATCGCAGTCTGTGCAGTCTTCTTATTAAATCCTTTCTTAACTATCTCTCTGTGTAATCTCACTTGCTATCCCATGTGTCCTGCCAGGAGTAGGTGCCAATTACTTGGGGATCAATGTGAGCGGATTTGGTGCCAGCAGTTGGAGTCTGACTGGGGGTGTGGGTCTGTGGTGTCAGCTGCTGGAGCAAGTGAGGTCTCAGCATCAGCTGCTGCAGCACGTGCTGGGTCTCTGCCGCTTGTCACTGGGGTGGTAAGAGTATGTACTCAAAAAAACCCAGCTACTGGGGGTGACTAGCATGAGTGAGGTGAGTGAGGAGCTCAGTGCTGGCAACTGGAGAGGGACAGTGGTCACAGCTTGTGTCTGATGCCGGGTGTTGGGGGAACCAGTATCTGCATCTTCCCCAAACCATGTGTGTGTGTGTCTGGTTTATGTGTCATTCACCAGCAAATCTGAGGCTGGAGCAGCCCGGGAGCATGGGGACCTTGATCTAGGTGAGGGGATCAGGCAGGCAAGAGGATCTGTGCTGGTGTTCAGGGAACCTGCAAATCTGTGTATGTGTGTGACTCCAGATAGTGCTGTGTTTGTGTCTTCAGTAGTCTGTTGGCAGGGTGCGTGCGTGCATGTGTGTGTGTCAAACCCTGGGTCCTCAAGCATACAGGGCTGGGGTCCAGTAGTCAGAAAGGAGGAGTCCTGGACCAGAACCGCTGGAGAATCATGTCTACTCCTAACATCCCTTAATAAGAACCACAAACAAGCTTCTAAATAAAGAGAAAACAGGACAACTCCAGCTTGGAAGAGGTATACTGTGGAGAATTATAAAACCATAAATGATTTGGAGAAGGTGAATAGGGGCTGATAACTTCACCATACAAGAAGCAAGGAGCAAACAGTTGGGCCTCGTGAAGATAGAATCTTCATTCACATAATTCATAATAAAATTATTGCATTTTTTGTCACAAGAAGCTGTGGAGGCCAGGAGTGAAAATGGATTCAAAGGCAGATTAGACAAGCTCACGGAAGGCAGTTCCCTTGGTAGCTATTAAATGTGATGGCCAGATGCAATGTCCAGCTCATGAAATCCCTAAGCACTCATTTCTGGGAGCTGTGAGGCTATGCTTGGATCACGCTATTCCTACTCCTATTACAATCTTTCCCAAAGCGTCTATTAGCACACTACTATTGGAAGACGGACTGACCTGGTTTGGCAGTTTTTATGCCCTTTTATTACTGAGGCCTGAGCAAGCTGGCAGTTCTGAATTAATCTTGACTCGCCCTGAGTATTGCTATAAAAGCTTCAAATATAATCCTCCAATACTGAGAACAGATACGTCCTCCAGGTCTTTTGCCAGGGGATAATGTTTACCTGGTTTGTGACAGCCTGTGTTTAAACTTGTTCATTCACCATGTGCTGTATCTAATTGTTGAACATATTCCTTTAAAAGGCTGTGATTTAGGAGAAGAGAGGAAGGCTGCCTTTTTCCTTTGTCAGGTGGAGTTCTCTCAGGGCAGAAGATGAGACCCCTTTTCTGAGCAGCTGGATATGGAGGTGAGGAGAGGGAACTGGCAGAGAGAAGGGTTTCCAGTGGAAGCCAGACTGCCGGGTTACTAAGAAGTGAGATAAATTGAAGCACAGTCAAAACTGTGATGGGGAGTAGGGTTTTCCCCATGGACCTAAGGAGAATCATAAAATAGTTTGGGTTGGAAGACACCTATAAATGTCATCTAGTCCAACCCCCCTGCAATAAGTAGGGACATCTTCAACAGGATCAGATGGCTGAGAGCCCTGGCCAACCTGACCTTGAATGTTTCCAGGGATGTGGCAATGTATTGTAGAATGGGGAATGTATAGTTGAATGTAGAATTGAGGAACATATCATAGAAAGCAACTGCAGATTGCTGGGATGAGAACAAAGCTGATCTATGAAGTACACAGGATCAAGGAGGTTTAGTTATTTTTTCCTCACTCAGCAGATAAGCATTATTCTATATGAAGTGTTAATTTTTTCCAATTTAAATTCAAGTAAAATCCACCGTTTGAGATTCAGATTTGGTGAGGAACCTAGGTTTGCTTACTTCAGTGCTAATGCGTAGGAAACTCATCTCAAAGCTTTGGCTCTCGTGGAGTCCTGTCATGTGGTCCAATGTAATTTGGATACTGTAGAAAAAGATTTGCTGAAAGAAGTGAACCTAGACCATAGTGAATATGGCATTTATTAAATCTACTGTTGACTGAGCTAATTTTCTTTCTGCTGGCTTGAGTTTCACCCATAGCACCACCCTTTTATGGTAACTGACTGTTCAAAGTGCATTACAGTTAAACTATGAATGACGGGCTTTCTGTGTTGGCATAATATCATTTAGTTCAGCTTTGCAGGCAAATTCCAACATTACAGGGCTGTTTGGAATCAATTTTTCCTCTTTGTAGTCTTGATTTGCAGCAAGGATGGGACTAGAAATATATCTCTTTTGTACTTAGCAGCAACTTAAAGTAGGACAAATATCTCTAGAAGGTTGATTTTGGAAAAGGAGGAGAAAGACAACATGTTTGTGCATTTGTTGAATGCTGCCTGCAATTACAGCAAATCATTCTTATATTAGGGAGTCAGTTTAGTTTAGGAGACCTTTTCTTAGATTAGTCTGTATGCATATGAAATGTAGTGATGGTCAACTGAGACTTACAGCAGGGAGGAGAGAGGTAGGAGAGAAAACAACAGCTACAAATGGAACAAGCCAGAATCATTGGAGGAATGAACCTTAGGAAAAGGCAGATTTCTGGACAGCAAGTCCCACATAAGATTTTAAAACAATGGAAGCAAGAACTGCATCAGTTTGCAGAACTGACCATAGAAAATAAATGCAGGGGGGGGTGGGGGGTGGGGGGGTGGGGTGCGGAAAGCAAGTTATAGTTTCCAGGTTTAATGCTGCTGTTGTGGGAAAGACTGATAACAGTATGTATTGGAATGAGACTGTAAAGAGATTCACTTATTTTAATCTAAAACCAGGAAGTAGAATAATGAATTAATGCATTAGAGAACTAAGCATTCTGGCATATCTAACTGCTGCTCTGAAACACCCCACTCTGTAAATCCCTAATTAGAGATGGGCTGGATTGTGGAAACTTGATTCTAGCTTATGCAAGAAACTAGAGGATGAGAACTAAACTTGTGGAACTGACCCCAAATAGCAAGGTTTTCAAAATCCTGAGGGAAATCACTAGTCAGGAGTGGAGACCCTTGAGTCTGTTGAAAGAAACCTCAGATCTGGAGCAGAGACAGACTGTAATGGTGTTCTTTTCATAAAAGAAGAATGCTGAGATTACAATAATATTGCCAGGATTATAAAATACAATTATTATTATTATTATTATTATTACAATTAAACCAGCTTCATTCCTCTACAAACAATAGTGGGGTTTTTTTTGCTGGAATTCTATAGCTACGGGGTGATGTGATGGATCCAAAGGCTCGTGAAATACACGTAAGGCGGGTGAATGCTTCTGGCCTTTATGCTGTGTTCACATGGCTCTAGATCTGAATTTTATAAGCCCTACTGAGAAGCTGAACTATGTGGGCTTGGTGAACATCCTTTAATTTGGGAATATTTGCACTGAGCTCTGCTGCATGGTGCAAACACATCCAGTAGCGTTCTGGGCAGTGAAAAAATTTTTGTAGAGGAAGTAATTTAAACCTTGCAGAAAACAAGCTACTAATTAGAAGACAAAGGCATTGAAATTCATGAGAACACAATTGAGCTTATTTTTAATTAATGGCAAGAATATTTTATTTTGAAATATGATGGTTTGTTTACCATGCAAAATTTTCGGACCAAGATTCAACATCTTTCTAAAAGTACAGTCACTAGCTTGCCTGGGGTTATTGACTTGATGCAGGAAAGGGTGGGTGGAATCCAGCGGCATATATTATGCAGGTCAGATTACATTAGCCTATTAGTGTCTGTTGGCTTTAATATCCTTGAATCTATAGAACTTTGTGCAGTCAAGTAGGTAACAATGCTGACATTTTAAATTGACATCTTCAGATTTCAGAGTTGGAAAAAACAGGGCAGTTCATCTGCATGTTTTCTGTTTTTTTAACAAACATGAAGGTCAGAAAGTTTTCTTCTCAAATATAAAATCTTTGATTATAGAGCAAGAGGTCCTTGTAGAGAGGAGGAGGGATTCTTACCCTGGTATTGTTAAGTCCAATATGAAAAAATCCATCCTATTTTTTGGGGGAAGACTTTTATAAGAGTATAATGGCTTGTCAGCTGTACAAAAGTTATTATACATTATCAACAAACTCTGTTGTGCCTTTGGTCTATTAGGGTTTTGTAACTCCATCTTGGAATGGTATATGCCATTCAATGCAGCCCTGAATTGGTAGAGGGTCTGCAAATACGGGGCTCCTAGCCAAAATGCACATGGCCTGGTGTAACAGTACCTCCCTGACCTTTGGTGAACCGTGGTAAGGATATGGCAACATAAATCAGAGGTAAAATCATTCCAGTCAACCCAGTGTGAATGTAAGTTGCAAGGGTTTGGCAGTTAAAAGCAGACCTGAGTGGCCTGTCTAACATATCCGTCTGTAGTGTGTTGATGGCAACAGGACCCAGTGTGCCTCAGCCAGGCTAGCAGGGTGGGTTGTGTAGGGCTGTGCTTCTTGGGTGTGGCAATTAAACAATATAAAGCACTACAGGCATCCACCGCTGTTTGGCATAGCTATGGCGTGGCCTGCCATCGTTCCCTACAGCAAACAAGAAGCAGGGCAGTTCCCCTGGGTACTCCAACTGCATTTGCTCTTGAATGAAGGGAATGCTGTATTCATCCACCAAAAACACCTGTCTTTTACAATAATAAAAAAAAAATATCTGTGCTCCCTGTTTCTTCATCTTATTAAAAATTATTGTATTCATTGAAGTGTAATTTAATCCCTTAAACCATGGTATAAGTGAGTAGTGTCAGAAGTAGACATATTTATTTTACTTGATTTTCAGCACAGTTGAGTCAGCTGTAAAGCTATTATGATAACAAATTGGTGATGTTGCTATACCTCGTAGGTATCAGCGGCAGGTGGATACTGGAACATTGTGTCTGTGTGTTTGTAGATATATACATTTAATGGATCATTATTTTTATAGAGGTAAACCCTTCAGTGCCCCTAGAACACAGATGTATGTGTAACTAAGTTATGCTAATGAAACTTTAAGGTGTGTTATCAGGAAGCCACAGCCTGAAGGCCACTGAAGAGAAATGGGATTATAACATAGGCCTACAGAAGTACAAGAGCAGGATGATAGCAAGAGCTTTAGAAGTGCAAGCATAGACAGATAACAGAGTTCCCCGGGCTATAAACACAAATCACAGTCAACTACGGGTCACTAAAGGAAAGTAACCTTGGGAACTGGGTAAAACTGGTTCTAAGGACTAAAAGAAAAAACAAAACAAAACAGAGCACAGAAGTCTCTACAGACCATTACAAAATGAAACTCAGGTATATCATGGAATTAAAGCAAATGGTTTGTGTTAACAAACATAAAAATAACCCTATGCAAACTCAGGAGTGACAAAGAACACAAGCACCAGACCTCCCCCCAGCCCCAAATCTCCTATCATTTTCATACTGGTGAAGAACTTGAGATGCTGACGGATCACTGGAAACCCTTTCACCTTCTTGAGACAGACCTGTACTATCAACTCTAAAATCATGAGGAACTTGGGAAAGGTTGAGCATAACACCAGAAAAGGAGATCTCTGAAAGTTTGCTTACATAATTTTTTCTGTATTATTACCAGGAATGAGCTGTGAAAATTGTTGTAAGTATATGGATCTTGGATTAGATTGCCAGTACCTTAGTTAGACCAACAAACAATAAAATCTTCATTCTGCATATAAAGTATGTCTTTTTAGCTTACTGAATTACATGGGATTCTTAGTCTTGTACTCACGTGTGTCACGACCCCTGATTTATATACAATAAATATCACACAGTGTTAAACTTTGACACTAACATTTTCAAGTTTTCATTCTGAATGAGAAAGACTATTCTAAACGGGGAAGGAAGAAAAATACAGAGAAAGAGTAGAATTGGGAAAATGAAAAAAGGAACACAATTGTTAACCAATTCACCATTGGAAAACTCACTCAGTTTGGTTTAAATCAGGGAACTAAGAGACTTTTCAAGCGTAGAGTTTACATTACTCTAAGAGTACTATATGGTATACCTTCTCAAAGTGTTTCTTGTGCCTCTTGGTACAAGTATGAAAAATATTGTGCTTGCTTTAGAGCCCTTGTGTACATTTGAACACAGTCGACCATGATTGAAAGTGATTGAATTAGCATGGCTTAATGAGTCAGCTGAGCCTCAGCAGACGAGTGAGCCTCTTGTTACAGGCACCTGTTGTGCCTGTGAAATAAAACCTGCTCAGTTTAGTTATTTTCTTGGTGGATGTGGTTAGGAGCAGAGGAGAAAGGAAGGATTGAAAGATGTTAAGCTTTTCAAAAAATAGTTTCACTTTGACATTTCTATGCATTTATTTTCTTTGAATATTTCCTTATTTCACTTGGAGTATGACTGTTTAGTTGTTATAGTAGTATAATGAAGTCTGCTAATTTTGTTTGCATCTTAAACTATAATGAAAAGTTTAAGGCACTTAGTCATGCAATGTAGTTGGTATAAATGTCTTCACTTTATCTTGAAAGTTTTCAGCAGAATGTGATATTAGTTTCTAAATAGGAAGCATTTTAATTTACCTTGAAATGTCTATGCAATGGTTGCACAATATTAATAATTCTCTGGCAACTCATAATAAAATGCATATTTTATCATTTTAGTGTACCAAAGCTGTGTCTTCTTACCAGAAATTCTTGCTTATTACAATAAACATGCAACAGTTTTATTATCCAATGTACCATTTCTGAGATAGCATGAGAAGTTGAAACAATGTAACAAAAGCATATTCCATCACTTTAAAATTTGTTAAATTCTATGCAAAAAGAATAGGAAAAGAAATTTCTAGAACTGTGTCCATAGACTAGTTAATGGATAATTTGGGGACAGAAGGAAAAAAAATATTTTTTTTTCTGATAGAGCAGTCTTGAGTCAGCATGATGAATTTGTGGCCTTTTTGGTGAGGCAGTCTGTAGCACAGGTCTCTGCACTTAGATGTGAAGTAGTGGTGGGGACAAGTGATGGAGGAGGTGAAGTTTCATGTTTGTGGAAGACTAATACAGATTTTTAGGCTAATAATTTCCAAAATGCATGTAAGGGGCTAAAGAGGCAGGTAGGCTACTTAAATTATTTTTTTAGAGTGTGTAAGCTGAAGTCTGTTGATCTTAAAGGGAATCACTACATATTTACAAATCTAGTGCCTTTGCTAGACATTCAGTTTCTTCCACTTTCCCTGAAGATTTTCTGCCTTGCTGCCTTTCCTTGATTTGTCATTGAAGATATGGTGAAATTGCTTGGTGTGGATGGATTTAGATATGAGGTAAGAAGCAACCAACTCTCTTTCTTGGCAAAGGTAAGATGGTCTCCAACAATTTGTTTTCTAAACTTCAAAAAGGGTTTCCAATAAAACACAGCCTGAAAGATCTTTCTTTTAAAAACTTAAACCCCAACTTCCTAGTCTGCCTAATTTGACCTTAATACCATTTCTCTACCCATTTAGCTTCCTTTAGGCATTTTCTCTTAATCAATCAATGGATATTTCATGCTCTAAGTCTTTCCTGTTAAATTATTCTCTCCACACCCTCACATTATTTTCATGCTTTTGGTACCCTCAGTTTTCCAATGTCTGTTGGGCTGTGCTTCTTAGAATTGAATACATTAGTTTAAATTCTACTAGCTTTGTAGAAACAAATTATTTTTTCTTTGCTGTAAGTCAAGATACTTCTGTACATGTAGGTCAAAGTCATAGTGTCCTTTCTGTGCAACTTGCTGTTGTGTAATTCACAGTTTATTCTCCTGAAATAATACTGGTGTTTTAGTTTCTTTTCTCATGTTTTGAAAAACAGCTTCATCTTGTTTCTTCATCTTCTACCTATTCAGCTGAGCCCAAGGAAATTCTATACTGTATTTCTTTGCCTTTGCTGTGGAAAGGTCATTTGCTACACTTCCCAATTTATTATCATCCGTTACTTTAACTATTGTGCTGTTTAACATACTCCTGATTGTTAATGAAGATTAATCTATTACACCTTTTCCATCTTTAATGCTGATGATCAATTTTATGTTAAAAGAGTACAAAGCCAACAATTACAGACCTTGCAAAACACTCTAATGTTTATTCCATTGATATTTATTATAGTATTACTACTCTTCTGCTTGTGTTTTCTTCATTTGTTTTTCTGATGGTGACCTGTTTATTTCCAGTCCAGACTGATTGAACATCAATAGATAGCCCAAAAATATTAGTGAAAATTTTGTAAAATTCAGAATTGCCTCCGCATGCTTGTATCCCGTAACATATTAATTTGATCCAGCATAATAGACTTCTAATGAAGCCAGGGTATTTCTTCCTTGTTGTTTAGTTAATGTCTGGAATACAAACATTTTTTGGCTTACCTACTTCATTTTCTCAACCAGAAGTGAAGTTTGTGAGGCAATAGCTGTCAGGCTCGTGTATTCATTTTTGAACACTGGTTCTGTATTAGCTGTGTCTCAGATTATCTACCACCTGCATGTTGCTACACATGTCCTCCAAGACCTTCTGGCAGGACAGGGAATTCATTTACTAACTGTGTGTCTCATGTATTTGCTAATTTGACTGCCTCGCCATTTTCTTGTATTCCTCTTCCTGCCCTTTTTTTGTAGATATGCTTATTACAAAGTTGTCAGTTTTCTTTTACTAAGTAAATCAAGAAAGATACTTAGAGGGTACCTCAGCCTTTCTACTGTGAAGTATAGTTTTTGATTCCCTCATCCTGACAGCACTTTAGAGCATGTTGGTGATGTTGGTTCACAGCACTGACTTCCCTTGTGGTCATAAACCACTATTCTGGGGTGTTTTCTTCACAGGTTCATCCTCTCCCTTGTGAAGCTTTCCCCTTGCAGACCTCTTTCTCAAGAAAATTACAATGTACTGACTATATGTGCCAGGTAAGCTGACAAACAGCTAAGCTAGCCTAAACTCCCTGTTGGGCCTAGGATATAAGAAATGAGAAGATCTTGCTCCTAAGCAGCCTGCTGCACACTGTGAACCCAGAGGAGGAAGGACAGACACAAGTAGTTTTCTGCCTTTGCTATGAGAATCAGATATAACAGAAGGTACTCAAAAATACTTTGAAGCGACACTTTGCTGAATTCATCCAGCCCATGCTGCGACTTCTGATGATGTCCATTTTCAGCAGACATTTAGTAGCCAAGGTTTCTGAGCTGGATGCCTGTTGTTGTTGGCGTGGCATGCAAGTCATCACATATGCTGTCTAGGCTGTCTTGTCTAGGCATTTTTTATAGCCTTTGGATAGGGGAAAAAACAGCTCTTTAACAGTACTATTCAAACTAGGACTTTATCTGAGATGTTCTGTTTGGAAAAGCCTGTTTTATTTTATAATGGACATGGAGCCTAGTGGCTACAGTAGATGGTGTGGATATCCTGCTATATCTCTAGCAAACCTCATATTTTACAATATTCCTAGACTCACAATGAATTAATGGGATTTAGAAACACAATATAAGATTAGCTCTCAGATGCAGTGTCATAAGTAGCTTCAGCTTATGAAGAAGTGTAAGCATTCACCAGCTGTGGGAAGGCCTTGAGTTAAAAATAATCCAGAGAACAGAAAATGTTAGTTACATCTACAGATGGAATCATATCCAAAACAAAAGGATTAAGTTCTTAACACAGAATAATCCAGTAACTTTAAAGATAAACCCAGAAAGACTGGTTTAATCAAATGTCACGTTGATGCTGGAAATAAAGATTGTTGCTGAAATACCTTAGAGAGCTTCATCTGTTGGGGAAAAAAGTTATACGAGATCAATGAAATCAAATGCTAAAAGAGGGCATTGTCCCTGCTGCCTGTTGTCCATGGGCATCTCCACATTTATTAGTACATTTTCTCTGGTGAGCAGTTTTATATGGACTACGGGAAATTAAACAGTGCCTCTCAGAGATCAATATCTACTGTCTGATATTGATGACTCATTAGTTTTTTGAAGTGAAGCTAGGTCCATTAGCACCTAAAACATGTGTAGGGATAACAGTCTTGCAGGTGTTTTGGAACCTAAGTTGAAAATCACCATTCTGTAGTAGAAGGATGCTGTATCATTTCCAAGTTGTGTCCTTTAGTTCACCTGCAATATTGCTGAGATTAGGCAGTCATGTTATGGCAGCTTTAATTTTCAAAATGTATGTTTCTATTTAGATGACTTAACAGAAGCATTGTCTATTTTCCAAAAGAATCCACAACAGCAGCTTTTGCAAGATTTAGAAACATTTACTAGAATATGAAAAGCAGGGATTACTTTTATATTAGAGAAATGTCAATTACACTTCTTTTTTGAAATAGTAGGTAAGGATTAATAAGAGATTTTTGCAAATGCTGAAGTGGGACTGCAAACACGATCTGATAGTCAATTACAAGAAATTAGGTCATTTTGAGGAACCATCAAGTACCACTGAAACTACATGCCTGACTGTTCTGTTAAAGCTTCCCCTTCAATCAGCTCACAAGATGTGCCTTTCGAACAGATTCAGATATGCTAATAAGCATTTCAGCTTAAAAGTGTTTGTCAGCAGTTTTAAAATATTCACAATTCAACTAATTGAAATTGCTTTCCTAAGGTTTAGCAGCATGCTTGGGAGCATCTGTCACAAAGCTTTCCTATAAAGGATCACACAGTGTGGTAGCTTAGTTCCTATGTCAGGTGATAAAGCAATACAATAAATAGTATAAGATGATTTCACATTAATTATTGCTGTTGAACACTACTTTCTATAGAAACAGTTTCTCTGGTACTCAGCAACAGAAAGTGTCCTCGAAGTAATGGTCCAGCTCCTGCACTGTTGTAATCTTGCAGACACTCACTGACTGCAAATTCATGTGAGGTCCAGTGTAGTTCATACAGTCCTAAAGGTGTGATACAGTGAGAGTCCAGATGGTTAAACATATTCAGAACTGTATTTTTAAGAAGGGTTTTCTCCACAGTATTGTCTACCACAGTATCTAACTGCACATTTATTACTTTCAATAGGGAACTAGAGCAATACCTTAATTTTCCAAAAATCTGGAATTTCTTGGAATTATCTGTAGATGAAAACGATATTTTTAGCTACTTCATGTTTATTTATGAATTGGGTGACCAAGTTAAGAGTTGTAATCTAATTTATATTTCTAGAACCCCCCAAAATAGGCACTATAAAGTGAACTGGACCAATGGCAACTGACTGTAGAAGCAGAAGAAATGTGTGCTTTAATAATCAAGCATAGTGGAGTAAGTAAAGACTAAATGTCTTCCATTGGGCTGAAACCCTGGAAAGGGAGTGCCATTTTAATTGCTAATGATGCCCTGGTGTAAGGTAGTGTAAAAATATAGTGTAGCTGGTGGACTCTGAAATAAACGAGTGAAGAGCAAATCACTCCCATTCCAGTGTGGGTATCCTCCCTCCAGATAGGAGAGGCAGTACAGGCATTTGTCTCTCTCTCTCTTTTAAATCTGATCCTCACAGATAGTGTACTGGGTCTGGCTGCAGAGTCCATTTTCTTACAGCAGCTGTTATGGTGCTGTTTTGGATTGGTGATTAAAACACACCTGTTTTTTGACTATTGCTGAAAAGTACTTGCACGGCATTGAGGCTTTCTCTTTTTTTCTCCCTGCCACCTCCCACCCTGGTGAGTAGCTGTGGGTAGGCAAGAAGCTGAAAGGGGACACAGCGGGGTCAGCTGACCCAAACAGCTGAAAAAGATATTCCCTACCATAAAAGGTCATGCTCAGTAGTAAAATTGGTAGGAAGAAAAAAATGTGGGTTTTGTCTTCTAGTTGTTGTTTGGAGACTATCTGGACTTGGTCTGCTTGTGGGGTGTGTATAGTGATTGCCTTTGTATAATTCCCCCTCCCCCTCCCCTTCACTTGCTAAACTGTCGTTATCTCAGTTCATGAGTTTTCTTGCTCTTCTTATTGTGTTCTCATCCTGCTGGGGGCAGGAAGCGAGTGAGTAACTGTGTGGGTGCTTAGCTGCTGGCTGGGGTCAACCCACCACAGAAAGCAGGCTGCAATGTTATTGGAAACACCACTCCATGACCCAATTCCTAGTAAGGCTGCTAGTAAAATGGGAAATAGCTAAAGAAATGTGCTGGAGTTGTTCCTGCCTCACCAGTCTCAAACTATTCCAACTTCTAATCATGCTCTTTGCCTCTGCTGTTTGTTCAGCACAGCACAGGTCTGGTTCTGAAAACTGCAATCAATTATTTTCAGTTGTCTAAGCTCTGTTAAAATTAACCTGCGTCAGAATACTGGTCTAGAATTCAGATATTTTCATGCAGTTCCTTGGTGAGAGCAGGCAAAATCAGGAAGGTGAATGGTCCCTACTGGGCTCAGCACAGGAAAATTTGACTTTCACTCTCATGGTGCCACTAGTCTGTATTGACCAAGTATAATGCATTTTCAGCCCAGATATCAAACATGGTAGCAGGTGCAGGGCTGAAGAGCATGTCACTCCACGCTCTTTGAGAAGCTGTTATCTTCATGTATAGGCTGGAGCTTCTGCATTGTGTTTTTTTAGGGGAAGAACAGAGGTGGAGTGGGGGTGGTAACACAAAGAATTGAGAAGGGCTGATAAAGGTAGCTAAGATAGGAGCAATGATTGGGGGATCTCTAGCTTCAGGTGCCATACGTTCAAAGATGTGTAAGAACTAAAAGATTAAAGCAGTTTTGTTTCTTAAAGCATGCAAGCAATACCTTTATGGACTCAGTTAATCATCCAGAGAAGGCACAGGTCACCTTTGGTGTGCCATCCATGTCCAAAACAGGAGGATCTAGTAAGTAAGCAAGGTAAAAAAATAATCTCAGTGTTCTTTTGTAACACAACCTTCTATGTTTCAGAAGTAATCTGATCTCTACCAGAGCAGCAATAGCTAAGCCTTGTATCTAGTTAGCAATATAGTTATTTAACCCCACGAATCTCCTGTGGCTTCTTAAAAAAAAAAACAAAACCAACCCTTTTATTCCAGCCGTGCTATTTTTCTCTGCTACAGTAACTCTTGAGAAAGCTGTATAGTGTAAAACTGTATTCAGTCTATCTTACCAGCAAATCACTTTCACACTTGGTCAGGTCTCTTTGGACTGGTTGTCTGCGTTTATGCTCCTGTACAGAGCATCCTCAATTTGGCCTCGAGACAAACCAGCAAATCATATGCTGACAGCATCAGTCTTGAGATCTGTGATGGGCTGTTCCTGCTTGTCTTCTGAAATGAAATCCTAGGTGCATCCAGCATGCTGCAATCACATCTGCTATGGGGAGGGCCCCAGCAGCTGCTGTGGAGGCTGAAGAGGGAAATGCTGGCACATCTGCCTGCATCTGCCACAAGGTATGATGGGGCATTCAGGCTGCAGGATCTAAACTGAGTGGAACCTGCTTCCCCTAGGTCTGGATCTACCTCAGGAGCAGCATGAGAATGAGTGCTAATGAGTAGTATGGTTGTAGCTACCTTGCAGGTTTCTCTGCACTTCAAAGTTTTTCTGGCACAGACTTTAGCTGATGGTAGACCCAGTATCATGGGCAAGCACTGTTCCTCCAGGATCACTTACCTTTTTGCAAGGAGAGTTTAGTGAGCAACTGAGATAATTTGTTGACCAGTGGATAAGTCAATCATTATTATTTCCTCTTGGCAATCCTACACCTGTAGCATATTTACCTGGTGTATTTTCTAATGTCACTATTTAAGTAGTTTGTAAACTAGTTTCTAGGCAGTATCCCCCGGATAGGGAAATACTGATTCTGTGCCCATATAAACTGTGGTGCCACTTAAAATATAGCCATATCAGCAAAAATCTGTTGACTTTAGATTAACCTTAGATAGCTCTGTGATGTCTTTGCAGACTTAACAGACCAACAGCTCTAAGAGATAAAAAAACCCCATCAAATCTTAAAGCCAGCAAGTTCAGACTGGGGTAGATCACTATAATGGATTCCACATGTGTCTGCTGTTGAGAGCCAAGCACAAACTCAATAGCAACTTGCCACCATGACAGGCATGACTATGCATAGCCAGCTCACTCAGATGGAACTATTTATTTTACCCCTATTAACTTGATGAAACAGAGGTACTTTTGTTGACATATACAGTACTGAGGTAGCATTGCAACACAAGAATTTAAGTTTCAAGTGGTATAGTTGCTACTCTTTATCTGTTGATTTTACATATCCTGGACAAAACTAAAGGTAATCTCTCCAGAGTGGTAAAAATGCTGTCTGTTAAAAGTGGCAAAGACAAGGAAAAAGTACCATTCTTTCAGAGGGGGATTCTAGTCAAGGAGTTCTTTCTGCACTGAGGCACAATCTCCTAGCTAAGAAAAAAATACTCTATTACCTAACCAATTGCACATGTTATCACTTGTTGTTACAGGGACTGCAGAGGAAGAAAAGATAAACCAGCTGTACATTATACTTGTGAGCAACTTTTTTTTTTTTTTATCTAATCATAAACCACATGCCCCAGTGTGATGTTACCCTGTCCAAAGACTGTCTGAAGAGTTCTTTATAGGCATGTTACATGAGGGCTTTTCTTGTTTATTTTGTACTCGTTTGGGGAATCGTATTCAGACTTTTGAAGATGGATTTTTTTTATGTCTTGGTGCATACCAGAAAGTCTTTTTTTTTCCTTTAAATTTAGCACTAGTTTTCATTAGCAGTGTCACTCACATGTCCCATTAATATGTGGATTTATTATTCTCAGGTGCTTCTTGTGTGAGGATTTATTTCAATGTTTCTGGGAGCTCAGAATAGCTGTGTAGGTGCATTAGAATCTGCTGCAGAAGCAGGTGAAGTGCTTTGAAGTGCTTTCAAATATATATTTTCTGATTGTTTTTCCCTGTCTCTTTCTGCTCTCTTCCACCCTATTTGGCTCGAATTCCAATTTTTTGCTCACCTTGAGCAGTGCTTGGATCTCTACTTGATATTTGTTGGCCTGTTCCAGGCACAGGTCTTCATTGTGAGCTGTGGTCTGAGTATTTTCTTTTCTATTGCAACACCTACGCATTTTGTTTAGGTTTTTGTGCCTTTTTATTTTAATAGGCTAATAGATGTCGTCTATATGAAAGGTGCTAAAAGTATCTCAGAATAAGGCTTTGTGTAACCCTGTTGAGTAGGGGAACATTTGAAAGTGCTCACCTTTAATATGTAACATACTGTAGCTGTAACACAGGACTAGTATGCTCTTCAACACGACTCTTTGTAGTCTTGTACCTACATACAAGGTAGATGTATCTTTCTGTGAACACCAAATCCTTATGCATGAGCTCACCTTGAAATGTGCGGATTGCTTGGCCCTTTTTGCTCCTGAGTTAATACACCAAACTGCCTTGTGGTTTCTGAGATGTTACCTGAACCTCAACCTGCTTGTTTCTGCTTTATGCACTGTTTACTAGCTGATCTTGATTACATTTTCATGTCATCTATTCTAATAAATTGAGGCTGTCCAATCAACCTGTTCTTAACTGGACTGAGAAACATATCAGGTTGTGGTTAATCTTTGATGTAGACAATGTGGGTCCCTAACTTTGAAAGTGGTAGGAGACCTGCACCTACACAAAAAGGTGCTTCCAAATGGCAGAATTAGAGGATGAGCTGGCTTGCCTCTCTGTAGAGGGAAGGTGCTAATCACTCGTGAGGGATTAAAATTTGAGATTGAGACACTTGAGTTTTATGGGTATACAGGTCAGTGAGGTCCACACTTCTGTTATGGCAAATAGGCACACAGTCCATTCAACCAGTGGAGCCTGGGGAGATATTTAGATCAACTGATGCTAAATATGAACTTTATGATAAGCTGAATTGTTCCACTGACTGTATTGGTTATGGTGGGAGTTTAGACATTAATATTCATATCTCTTACTTTGAAGTTATCTCAGCATTTAGATGTGTTCTAATTGCCTAAATACAGATGTCTTAGTACCATTAGAGATGGCCCCATGGTGATCAAAGCATCCACACAAGTCTGCCATATAGAATGTAACATCTACAGAAGACTCTTGTCCTCAGGAGTGGCAGCCGGAGGCCTGCCAGTGCACATTAATGCATCTGAATTGCCACCAGACATCTGTGTTGAGGCATCCAAATCCTATTCTTTGTCTGTCTATCAAGACCCAAGTGGTGGAAATGGCAAGGCTTCCTGGTGCCAGCTTGAACTGCAAAGAACTGGGGTGTGCATTGTTTTCAGTACAGCGTAGTTCTCTGATCTTCTGCTACAAAGAGAATATATTCTTCAGACTGCAGGAAATCAATCCAGAGAGGGTCTGAGCTGAGCATGGTTTTGAGAGTGACTTGATTAATAGGGCAGGATATTCTAAGACATGTGTCGTGACCAAATGGAAAGTGCAGTAAGTGGTTTTCCATTTTTTAAGTTTTGCTTATCTGGGACTTCAGCAGCATTGGGGCCATATTACCAGTATCGGTCTATAGCATGTTGTGCAGAGAAATGCACAACATTTGAGTTGGATGCATTACTATTTTGTGTTGTAGGAAACAGAAATCAGAGAAAGAGGGAGGAAGCTAGAAGTTCTCTACAAACTTCCACATGTCAACTGCCTGATACGCTACATTGTATGTCTCTTTCCCCACAGAGCTGTCCAGCAAGGAATATTTACTTTTCAAAGGGATTTTCTTTTGTTCTGCTTGTTTTGTATTCACTCAGAATTAGAGCAAATACAAAAAAATTCAGTCTCAAACCTTTGAAGTTTTCTGCCCTGCAGCTGGGAAATGGCTGGTTTTTTTCAGTGTTGAGGCCAACGTCATGCCATTTTCCAGGGAAGCTCTGTGGTCTGAGGAGCTTCCAAGGAGCTCTGCACATTTCGAAATTTTTTGGGGTTTTGACTCATCCAGAGCAGATAGGAGGCAGGTATTAGAGCCTTCTGGCTTGGGACATATTGGACAGAGCATGTATTTGCTAAAGCTGAAATTCTGAAGCAATTTCTAGATTATTAGTGTCTTTACAGCAGACCTCAGTGTCAGAAAGCCACCACTTCCACACAACTTAGCTTTGTAGCATAAATGGTAAGTGCAGACAATGTTACCTTGAAACCTTGCCTTCAGTGCAACGAAAATTACTTGTTACCAAGACATTTAGAAAAACATATTTTGGCCTTGGTGAACCTAATATTTTTATAAAAGTTTTTCTCCTTTAAAATTTCCAGGTACTTCTATCCCCAGAGCAATACAGGTTTTCTCCATTCTAATTCTGCATTGCCTGTAATTGTAAGAAAAAAACCTGACAATTATTTATTACAGTGGAAAACAGTCATTACAGCAGAAGAAAATTGTAACAGAAAGGTAACATCACATTTTTTTAAAATGATTTTCATTTTCCTAGGCAGGCTTTGAAGGTGAGTGCTCCTTCTTCCTACCTGCTCCAAAAAATAACACTAAAAAAGATTTTAGACTTTTTTTTTTTTTCCCCTCTGCTGTAACCCTGGTATAGTCCAAGAAAAAGATGGGTTGAAGAGTGTGTGTGAGGATTTATGCATGTCAAAGATTGTCTTGTCATACCAGAGTAAACATTTTCTGTGTTACCTTTCAAAAGCTTAAGATACTGAGTATTTGAATCGCTAATGCACAGTAAAATTTTACTGTTGCCATAAGTAAAGCCTGTCAGATATTTGAGTCCCAGATGCTTTCTTCATTCAACAAAGTGATGTGGTGGCAGTTCATGTCAGTTGACTCAGTGCTTGGAACCATCAGTGGCATTGGGATCAAATATGCTAAACGTGACAAGCAGATCCCCTTGTGAATAGCAACTGAAAGTAGAAATTGTATTAAAATAAACCCCTAATGCTATTTTCAGATTAAAATGAATTTTTTTGTTATCCTTTCTGCTGCTTTTATAATCTTTGCTCCCAGAAGAGTAAATTAAGGGCAGTGGCCTAAATAACAGAAGAAACTTGATGGTTTACTTTCAGGGGGCCCAACCTCTGCTACCCAAAACAAGCTGAATTTCTGGGAGACTGTCTGCCTTCCCTGTAATGAGTGACACCGGCTTTCATGAACATGTAATTTCTTTTAAGCTTAAAGCTTCCCAGAGCAGGAGTTTAGATGCCGTTTTTTAGTATGTTTTCTACCTCAGGAACCAGACAACTGAGGGCACAAAATCTCTGCTGGATAGAAATAACATGACGTTCAAGAAATCCCCTTGTGCTTATAATCCTTGGTCTTCCCATCCCCCTTGAACCATCCCATTCACCAACTTACAAACACAAGCTGTGCCACTGATGCTTTCTTTTCCCTTACTGTACCCATGGGCATGATTTCTATGACATTTTTGACATTGTAGAACCCTAACAGCTGTAACATCCCAGTGTTTGGAAAGCCCTCAAAATGTGTAGTGCCAATGCCTAATGTGCACCCTGTGCAGGTGCCTGGCTAGGAGTACGAGACTGATATCTACAGTGTTTATCCTGGTTATTCCTTAGGCCCAAGAACAGTAACTGGTGCTGCCCAGACGAAGGTCCTTGCTGGTAGGCTCCGTGCAGCTGCACAGTTCTACGTTGCCCCTGCTCAAGGCATTTCTGCTCAGACAAGACTCATGAGCTGTGGCAGTATGTGGCTGCAGGAGGGGACAATGAACAAGTGATAGTGTGAAAGGTCACTAGTCTTTCTGTGGGGAGAGCTTGGCACAGTAGGGAAGGGAAAAGGGTATGGAGGAGAAAGGCATATTAGAGAAGTGCAATCAGTTAACAGAGGGCTAAAGCAATTGAAGCTATTGGTATAATGTTTGGAGATTTCCTTGACCAGCTTAGAACTTAACACATGGTTTGCCTCAGGAGTAAGAAATTTTAAATGTTTCTTTTGCAATGTCTTTTATCAGCTAAGCACAATGCTGGTTACAACCGTTGCAGGGCTGGTGTAGGATGCCCCACAGGATGCTCTGGGGCACTGGCTATATTTCAAGTCACCAGAGACTTCAGAATGCCCGGAGCTCCCATCAAAAATAGGCCAACTGTGACCCAAGGCAGTCCCTGTGTAAGAGAAATTATAAAGAACCACAGACACAGATTGTAAAAAAAATAAAATAAAATAATATATATATATAATTTACCAGGTGCCAAGGATGGAGAATAAACAGTACAGTCCATAGTGAATATTTCTGCTGCTGCCGACAGGTTAGACAAGAAAATATTTTGCTGTAGCTTTCAAGACTCTAAAGCCATTTCAGAAGGGAGCCAGAGGACAGACAGGGTATGCTTAGCTGGTAGTAAATTATCTGTTTATTTCCTTGGCAAAAATGTTGGTATGTAAATCTCAATAGGACAGACACGCAGGGTCTGCCTAAGCTCTTCTAGCTCTCCTAAGATAGTAAGCCTTTTATGCATAATCTAACTAATCTGTTTTCAACTTTGTAGATTCTGACTTCCTGATCATACATCTAGTTGTTATCTGAAAGAGCCTCCTGTGTACCACATATGATGCATATCCAAATTGAAAATCTGACAGCTTTTCTTAACCCTTCCCCCCCCCCCCCCCCCCCGGCCTATTCATGCTTTTGTCTCCGTTTTAGGGAGTATCTAGTATTTGGTTTTTGAATAATCCATTTACCTTTCAAAGTACTTTAGAGAGAGAGAAAAGGAGTACTACAGGGTTTCAAAACTATAGTGACAAGAAGAGAGGAAAGGGCTGTGTTTCCAGCTGATACCTGGCACTTCATTGTGTTTAGAAATGTTTGCTGCTCTATGCTGTTTGACTGACACCACCAAGGAAACAGTATTTTTTAATTGCTGACTGCCTGTCCTAGTTTTGTGCTGATGTAAACCACTGCCACTAATTATCTTATTACAAGAAAGGGTTTTTATTCTCTCTCTGTCCAAATCCCTCCCTAATTAAGACCCTGGCCTTGTTAAAATCCACCCTACATCATTTATTTCCCTTATTAGTACCTTGCTGTCCCCTCTTTTCTTCTGCAGTGTTCTTGTATCTTTTGTGTTCATGTTGACAATATCTTAGGTTATAAATTGTTTCGGGGGCAGAGAGAGTAGTTTCTGGACTTTTTTTTTCTTTTTTTTTTTTTATTTGTTTCTTTTTTTTCCGCGAGGATGCTGAAAAGGTTGCTTTTCAGGGCTGCAAGGACTTCCAAATATGGAAGATTTTCACAAATATGACTCTATGACTGACAACTGTAATAAAAATAATCAAATGCAAAAAAGTCTAGTTCCATATGAACTGATTTTATTTTTACTTCTCAGAAAGTAACATCTGGAAAGAATTGTTTCAGGAAAAATGCAGGAAAATGTCATGTGTCTTTTAGGAGTTTTGAACGAAGTCAGCAATGAACATGAAAGAATGAAATATATTTAAATAACCAGTAAGGAGATAAAGGTCCTACTTTTTATACACAATAAAACACTAGTCAGGACAATACTTTCTTGGTATTGAGCAAATATTGGTTAGTACCTGATGGTACTTTCATCACATAAATGTGCAGTACTTGAAACACTGATTTAGCAGGTTCTCCTGAAGGATGAGGATGACCCAGCCTGTAACAAGACTCCAATACATTTCTGAAAAGGTAGTACAAACTAAAAGTTTCTGTAACTTTGTAAAGAAAACACTGTTAGGGCTGTCTTTGTAGAGGTGGGAAATGAACAGAACTCTTTGCTGGTCAGTGAGGCATATATCATCTTCAGTGTAAAGAAATAATGGATTATGACTACTTTTACTTTTCACTGTAAGTGTTGTACAGAAGTCAATCTATGATGTGCTAGTAATTCCAAGTATAGTTTCTCCCCTTTGGAGTTATATGGGGGCAGATCACCACCTGATTTAAATAATTTTCAATTTTCATCATATTAATCTGAGTGTATTTGGTTTACGTGGCAATGTTTTAGTAGCAGGTGAGTTGCAGGGTGGCTTCTGTGAGAAGACACCAGGAGCTGCCCCCATGTCAGCCTGAGCCACTTACAGCTGGCTCCAAAACAGACCCATTGCTGGACAAGGCTGAGCCTGTCAGCGATGCTGGTGGCATTTCTGTGATGACATATCTAAGAAAGGAAATAGTAAAAAACCACCATGCAGCAGCTGTGAGAGGAGTGAGAAAATGCAAAAAAACCCCAACCCTGAAGACACCAAGGTCAGAGAAAAAGAAGGGAGGTGAGGTGCTCCAGGCACTAGAGTGGAGATTCCCCTGCAGCCCATGGAGAAGACCATGGTGAAACAGCTCATGGAGGCCCACAGGGTAGCAGATATCTTACCTGCAGCCCATGGAGGACCCCATGCCGGTGCTGCCATGGTATAAGCTGTTCCCACAGTGCGGTACCTGTAATCAGGACTTGTAAACACAGGTAAGTTTGCTTGATGGAGCACAGTGTTTTGAAATACTTTATTTTTGTTTATTTATTTTTAACAATCGGTATTATCTTTTTGATCATTTACTCAAGACTTTAACTAACTTTCTCTTGCTGGAACTCAGGCACTGAGAATATTATGGGGGTGACATGAGAAAATATTCATAGCACCAGTGTTTCATATGAGGTTCTCTAGGGAACGATGAAGACTGTTGGAGAGTTAATGCATCTTTCGGGGGGGGAGGGGGGGGGGAGAAGAAAAGATTATTTGAGTATCAGAAGCCAAATAGAAGCATAATGTAGGATTTTTTCTTGTTTTCAAGATAAGTATCTTTTACACAGAAATGGTTGATCAGCCTTAAATGTGATGTACTTAGTCTCAAAGGGGTTAAAGTGACCAGTAGGAACTAACAAAGATGCACAACTTGGCAAGGATGTGTGATATGTATATACAGTGGCATTTGCCTCTTGCTAATCACTTGGGTATGTGAAAAGTTTAATTACTCATGTCATTTCTTGTCCTGTGCTCTGATCCTCCTGATCCTCTTTTGTGAGGAACAAGGATGATTGGGCTAGTAAAAACAATTCCCAGTGGTTGGGTAACCAACCAAAGCCAAATGTTGGCTTTTTCTTTCTGCACAGGGAGGTCAGTAATGACTCTTGAGTAGCCTCTCATGATTAGGACATATCAAGTTTTACTTTTAGTGTGAATTTTATTGCTTTGATGATGTGCCTTCCAAATTATGTTGAGTACTCATTCAGTTGTTCCTTTTTTTAACTAACATTTTCAATGTTTTTTTTCATTGGTTAAGTTTCTCCAACAGAGAAACTTGAAATAAAGTGTTAAACCAGTCACAGGGTAGTAGTATGTTTCTCAATGTTGGTAGTAACAGGATTAAGCTATCAGCAACACGAGTCATTTCTGATGGGGCAGAAAACTTCACTGAATAGAGGGAAAATTTATTACCTTATTGGTAAAAAGCTTTATTTGAACCTAGTATGAAAGAACGCTGAGTGGTGTGTTCATCTCATTTTTGAACATTTTGGCAAAGAATTTTTCAGGAAATTATTATAGATCTGTATTTTGCAACAAAAAGGTTAAAAACGTGCTCCCCTTATTTTTGAGCTAGGTTTACATGATGGTGGGATGAAAAGGCTGGTAATGCAAGTTTTGCTTGTGGAACAGGAAGAAAGGAAATTAGTATCAGAAAATATGGCCTTTAGTCTTTTCAGTTGGATTTTGAAGATCATTATTTTTGATGTTAAGTTTTTTTGAAATTAGCATTTTATTATTATATAGCTACTTTTAACTCTCCAACCATCTGTGACTAATTTCCTTTTGTCAAAAAAACCCTCTGCTAACATCTGTTTATATGCAATTACAATGGCAAGCATGTAGAACATTACCTCAAACTTAATATTTGGCTAAAAGCTTGGGACTCTGGAATGATACTAAAATTAACTTGCAATTTATTATGCTTAGACATGGGTTAAGAAAAGCATATTGAGTAAACAGTGTGTCTGTTGACGCACTCTTAAATCTATAAAAGCACATTACTATCTTATTTTAGTTTTAGCCCTTTTAGATACTTGTTAGGGTAAAAAAGAATAGTAGTATGCAAAATTGTTCTTAGTTATTCTAATTCAAAGAATAGTATGCAAAATTGATCTTGGTTATTCTAAGTTAAAGAATTTTCCAAAACTTAAAAGCTGCTTGAACTTCTGATTAATTTCTTTAAATATTCAGGCTTATTTTGGTAAATATTTTAGTAAACTAGGAAAAAAACCCTCAAAAGGGAAAATATATAGTGACTGTAGAATAGAAAACAATTTTTCATAGTTCTACAAAAATGGCTTATTTTGTATGAAAGGATTTCTCTTTCAAGGTATAAAATTTTAAAATTAATGAAACGTCTATGCTAACATACAGAAATTATAAACTGGAAGTGGCCCATGAGTTATTCTCCAAAGTGACTAAACTAGAAACATTTTTTTTCCCCCCATAATTTCGGTTTGCATAGCCTAAACTGTAAAACATAACCATGGTAAAAATTTCTTATCAATGACTTTTAATTAGAATATTCCTTTGAATAAATTCTGAAAGGTGACTATGTATGTTCTTTCTCACACAATATAGTATACAAAGTGTCAAAAAAAAAAAAGAAAGAAAAACAAAGAAAAAGTATTTCTGCTGTTATGGAAGAGGGCAAAAATAGATACTGCTGGGGATTTTCTTGCATGTCAATGTACATCCTAGGTAGCAATGGAGTGTGACTAAGGTGTGGAGATTCTTTCTAGTAACACTGGCACTTTACATTTTATTGGTGACAGACAGAGTCTGCTGTGAATACGTGGCATGGATGCAGGTATGAGACAATGAAGATGGCAACGTTAGCTCACGAGATAGAAATTCAGTAATTAACTCCTTGTTCTTTAACTTTGCCATGGTTTTGGATTTTTTAATCACTCTGCTGTTTCAGCTGTCACAAATCGCTTTTATCTGTGCTTGGCAAGACTATAATGATACAATACTTAATTTTTACCTTAATTTAGAAAAGGAGTTTGGATTCAATCTATAACTAGGTGATTGGTAGCTTGTGAAATTACACTGTGATCAAGTCAGTGCAGTCATCAAAGAATACTTACTCTCAGTTTAATAAATCTGCTGTACTGAAAAATGTTGTCAACTTTAATGTAATTTTTCATCTGCATAATATATTCTGCCATCTGATCATCTGCTTTTTGTTTATTCATTCAAAACCCAGCTTTTAGTTCATTCCACAAAGATCAAGAATATTGACATAGGTGTTTGTTCTTCAACCCTATAACTGGACAGAGTAGTGATTTTTGTAGTTGTTCCTTCTGAAAATGTCAGTGATCAAAGTGCCTATAAGTAGACATTTTACATTTTGTTCTTAATCATGAGGGAAAGAATAAAAGAAACTATCCTTAATCTCTGTATTAACTTTCAGAGACAAAACCCTACATTTTGCTTTATGATTTCTCAGGTCTTCTGTACAAGCATTCCTTCAAATGTCTCCCACGAGTGTGTACTGCAAAGGATTTCACCCTGAGAGGTAAAAAAGTACTAAATCTGTTGTACAGTAGCTGAGATTTGGGGGTATCATACCTACACGTCTGATTATCTTTTCTCACAGAAGAATAATTCTGGCTGGATTTGAGACAGGAAAGAAGGACAGCTAGGATGACAAGAGAACAGACAACAGATATCTTCTGAAAGGAGAATGAGAGAACATATTCCCCTTTCCATTTCTTAACATAGCAAGAGAGACTTGAAAGGGATATAAATACTTTCTATCAAAACATCAAGGGAGTTCAGCAGTTCTTCCTTCCAGTACTGAACTAATGTACAACATTTGCCCCAGGTTCAATGGAGTTTAACATTTAGGTTGAAAATTAGAAGTTTCTAATCAAAAGTTTAATGAGGTTCTGGAAGAGACCTTGAAAGAAGAACTGAGCACAAATGAAACCTTAGCTTATGTTAAAATGGAGCTTTGATGGAAGAGACTATATAAGGCAGTTGCTCTCACTCGGGGATTGTACCGTCAAAAGCATGCTGATGGCAGAGATCTATGTGAGATGCCCTATAGGGTCTCACCAAGAGGTATGCTGTCTTGTGGAGGGTTCATGGGAAATTGCTGTTCATAAATAATAAATAATAAATTGCTGTTCATAATTAGTTTCTATGATAGCTCTTCAGTGACTGCTATAGGAAGTAGCTGAACAGCTGTAGAGATGGATGTTTTGCATCCTGCTTGCATCCTTTTGCTTAGTATTAAAAGGTGCCAATACTGTCAGATAAAGACTCGTCATAAAGGCAGCGTGTATGTGGGCATACTTAATTATTTCCATTTTACTGTGAGTGAGACTTTCTTGTGAGTCACTGAACTTTGGACCAGATGTGCATGCAAACAATTCTTTTGTCTTCTGCCCTGATCAATTTCAGTCTGATCACGTTAAATAAATCTTGAATTGGAGGAGGGCAGGGAGGGGGAAATTCAAGCCAGTTCCCCTAGTGAATGACACTTAGCACTTAATCCTTAAAGTGCTGATAAGGCTTTCTTCCCTTGAGCCCTCTCTAGGATGCTTAAAAATAAAGCAGCTGCATGAAAAATGCTGTTAGGTTATTTCATCTCTGTTTAGTGCCTTTGGTGTTTTTAAAAACAAAATAAATATTTGAATTTACAAGTGCTGATCTGGGATTTTTGGAGTCTTGTTTTTCAGTGCTAGACAATTTCTACTGATATTTCAAAATCCTTTGCAACTCCATCTGAAGAATTACTGTTTAGGAGCCTTAAGCCTCTTAAAGGCTGCATGGCAATAGGATATGAAAAGATTTGTATTTTATGTTTTAGTACCAAATAAAATCACTGGAAATTTCCATTGATTTTTTTTTTTTTTTTCAGATGAATGTCTCACTCTCTGTAGGATTTAATTCAAATCATCCCCTTCCATTTCCTCTGTTTCCTCGTCTTTTCTTTCAACTTATGTCTTTTCCATTCTTCTAGTTTGTGATCATTTTTTTGAAAATGGTTAATACCAAATCCTTCTTAAAGAATTCCACTCAGTGATTTTATTAAAGATCTGATTGTTTCAAACTGAAGTATATCTCTAACCTCCACTATTGCAAGGGGCTATCATGACTGATCTATATTCTTGTTAAGTTGTGTTACCTCCTTTCATTGACTGGTATAGCATTCTGTAAGTAATTTCGAATATGGAGTAGTTCTAAATATACTTCTATCAAATCTGCATTAGTTGTCGCCAAAATCAGGAATATGAATCTCCTTAACAACAGCACAACATTAAGAAGCAGGTATTCTTTATTACGGCACTGGGTACACGGGGGATCGCTCCACCTAATGTGCATAATTTCCTTCTCTCAGGTAGCTCTTTTTATGCAGTACATGTATACATATTCAACATATTTTACAGAAAAGACATACATATTAAAGAAATTAATCAAAACTAGTTATAATATTTGCCCCCCCCCCTCATGCATGCCCAGTTGCCCAAAGAGGGGTCTTTGGTGGTCTCGAGGGTCTGCAAATTTGTCCACTCCTTTATACAGTTGGCTAGAGTTCTCCTTTGTAGTGCCCATATAGGGTCTTAAACCAGGTCATCTCAGTATCTTGCTTTTTCTCAGCCTTAAATCACTGGCCTTGGGCTGGTTTTCCTTCATCCTTCAGGGTTACCCCTTTGTTAGAACCTGAATTTATTGCTTACAAGTATACAAAGATTAGTTTCAAACAATCGAGGTGCCTTAACACTAACTTTTCAGACTTAGGGTGTATGACTATTTCTAAGTTCTTAAGATTAAACCTTAACCCTTCTGTAGCATAGTGAGGCACCAAAAGAGAATACTGCCTTCTAAGGATGTGGTCACAGTAGGTCATAGGGGAACATAGGCATCTTTCCCAGGTAGAATTTCTTCCTTGGCTACTCTAAAGATAGTACTTCCTGTGCCAGGGTTTCTTACTCACCTTTAGAGGCAAAAGAAGAAATTAGCCTACTGAACTTAGTAGGATTATGTGCACATGTCTTAAAACACAATAAATGCAAGAGTCTGCAATGAAAGAAGGCTGAGCTGAATTACATTGTATTTGCCACAAACTAGGAGCGTGCATGTCAGCAGTGTAATATATGATAATGTATTCAGCTACAAGACCTGAGCCCTGATATTGTGCATTCATATGAAAGGAATGAATTTTTTAGCACTGTGCATTTTCTGTGTGTATCCGTCCTTGCTATTTGCTATATCACACTCATAATGAAAATATCTAAATGTACTTGGTTTCTCAAAACATAATATTAATGTAAATGGTCAACCCTCAAAATACATCTGATATTACAGATACAAGAAGAATTGGGCGAATGCTCGCTATACCTATAATTGCTCTTAAAACCAGAGAATATAAAAGGAGATTGTAATTAATTTGGTTAAATCTTGTAGAATTTTAGATGGACTAAAACCTGTGTCTGTTTCTACACTGAAACAAATAAATGGGAACCTCTATCCTTTAAAAGAAGTCCAGCTACATAGTGAAAATGTGTAATGGATAACTATCATTAAGCTAATATTTTCTTTCACTAAAATTGTTCAGTCGTGATATCAGCTTTTTCATGCGCATCAGCAAAGGACAGATCTACATAGAACTTCAGTGTAACACTGATGTGCAAGAATATAGCCTAAGGAAAAAGGCCCTGCTGCAGCAGTAGATATGCTTGCGTACATTGTTCGAGTTAAAACTCTAGTAACTTCTGTGCTGAGTCAGAGCCTTAGAAATCAATAGAAGTATCTACCAGCTTCTATAAACTGACACAGTCTAGTTCTTTGCACAGTTCTGCAGACCTAATTAGACATGGATTGAATTGCAGTGGTGTCTTTATCCCCATTCACTTGCAACACCTACCTCTGTGTGGTGCCCTTTGCGCTCTCCTCTCATATCCTGCTCTGACCGTACCCTGAATGGGTGTGCGGGCTTGGTCTAGGGAAGAAATCTCCAGAAATTTAGGGATGTAAGGAAGCTGAAGAAAAAGCGGACTGTACCTGGATGGGTTTAGTGATAAGTCAGGTTCCTATGCTATATCAAGAGCCTGTTTGCTAATTTTTTGAATTGGGTAAGAAAAGATTTCAGATCTGAAAGTGTCTGTATACCCTCATGAACTTTCAATGTACTCTTACATATTAAAGTCGATATCTTTTTTAATTGTTTCTGAGTGCATATTATGTACATAAAGCCACATATAAAATCAATCTTTCGATTTCTTGATGTGAATGAATGTTTCCTCTCCTTCCTCTGATATTTGTAGATCTTTTTTTCTCTGTGTTATTTATTGTAGGAGAGAGATTGTCCATTAAGGCTTCCTAGGCCAATTCAAAAGCTGTTATTTAGACTCCTGATTCCATTAGTGCTTACATCAGTTAAAGTGCCTAGAAGATCATGATGAACAGCACTCCCCAGACCTGCCCTCTGTTCTTTGAAAAACTACTACGCGTACTCTGGTTTTTCCACCTCTGATGATAATTTTAGGTAGAGGATAAAATGGATGAAAGAGCTGAAGCAGTGGGATGAGATAACATTGGCTGAATTGTGTAATGCTGTACAGGCAGGTCTGTTCAGCTACAGAAGGGCCTATATCCTCACTTGATAAAGTGCTATGCCAGTGCATTTTTCAGAAAGCTATGGTGTGTAGGCAGAATAAATGGAACTCAAATGTGGCGAAAAGGATTGTGCACGTATATGAAAATGCAATTACTTTCCATGAATGTGGCAAGAGAAAGTAAAATACTGTGTGTTACACAAAGTCAATAGAACTAGTTTTTAGTGAGCTTATACTTTCTTTATTTCACTCATGCTGGAAGGAGAGGTTGACTTTAGATCTGATGTCCCTATACATCACCAAAATATCTCTCTGATTAAAAAAAAAAAAAAGTTTTCAGTGTCTAATTACATTCATTAGATCTGTTGTTCTACCTGATTGCACTTTTAATATTGAAAAAATCAGAAGTCCTACTGAGTTCATTGTGGCTTCTGATTAGAAAGCTCTAATTAAAAAGGAGGCAATATCATGAGATTTTGGTGACCAATTATACAGTTTGAATACTGAGTTCCAGTACTAAGTTCTACTGAACACCAAACAATATTCTCAGTCATCAGCTCCTAAGTTCTGTAAGACTGTGTACTTATTGCTCTCTGCAGTTTCCGCCCTTGACCTATTTGAGACTGACCACTAACCCTAAAAAATGCTCTTGCCAAAAATGCCCAAAGATACCTTTACAGGTATGGCAATTTAGAATATGATACTGAGATCACCCCCTAATGATGTGACCAATGCTATCTCATTTTTTCCTGTGATATCCCTGCCTGTCTACATTAATTTGTATCTCTTATATTTAGGTTGATGCAAAGACAGTGACTGTCTTTTTGGTCTCTTTTTCACAGTGTATAACAGAAAATAGAAGTACCCTGAATTATGGTAAAATAAATTACAATTATTAAGAATTAGGTGATACTTTTCAGTGGTGAGGAAATCGTATGATTTATGATCGATTTTGGAACCTTTAGGACTGCAAGGCATTTTAAATTTAAAACATTATCTTTTTCTCCCTGTGTTTTCTGATAAAGTGTACTCCTGCAGGTTGTTTTTTTCTTAAATTCCACTCATTGTTCTTGTGTTTTTTCTTTAATGAGAAAATTGTGCTAGTTTCATCCAGAACCTGAACTTAACTATATATTACTAACATCACATTGGAGGTCACAAATGACTTCAGATAGGTATACTCCAGTGGGTTATTAAACTGAAATGTCCTCAGAATATTTTGTTCCTGCACACATCACTGGGTTGTCCCTATAAGTTAGTAACATCCTGTGAGTGAAGACCTGGTGAGTACTCAGCTTGCTGTTCTATGTGCAAGGGACAAACATCAAACCTTGTCTCTGAATCTTCCTTGGAATTGCACTCTGTTGGGCTGAAAGATTTGCACTGTGAATAAATATTAGGTGTTAAATTATTCCTAGGACCCATTGTATCTAGATGTAGCTTCTTATTTTAAGATTGCCTTACCTATTGACATGAGGAAAAACTACATTTGACATGTGACACAGAGTAGATCACTAACTAGAGGGTTCTATTGCCCTACATGTATTTGTTGCAATTACACCTGAAGAATCACAGGAGCAGAACAGAATTCCTCCCTTTGGTTTCATGAAGCAGCATAATTTCACTATTCAGTTATCATTAACATGATTCTTGGGGGGAAAAAATCCATAAAAAGCTCTATCTATTAGGTTTTTTAGACAGTAAAGAAAATAGCACTAAAAAACATCTACAGTGAGAATCCATAAGCTCTTAATGATGTGATGTTTTCAGGACTGATACTAATTTCAGTATTCCAGTTTCTTTTTCACAGGAATGAATATCATTATGAACTTTCTGGGACTGGTGTTATATAGATAGTACCTTGCCTACACAGTGTGCATACTTTTGCATTTGAATATTCTTTACTCGGCTTTTTTGAAAAATGAAATATTTAACAGAATCAATTCATTTTAGTTCAGATATGCCAGTCAGAAGGATGCAGATGTAATCAACATTTCCTGTCTCCCTCTTCCTTCCCTCCCTTTCCAAAGAGGAGCAATGTGCTGTAGTCAGCCTGATCATAGCTCACTGGGGTCTGACCACTTAGGGGAGTAAGAGTCTGTCTTGCCTGCTAATCCCTCCCTGAGCATTGCGGTGGAACTGTATTGCCAAAGTGCTATTATCTCCTTTGCTGAACAAACCCGTGTATGAACCCCATTCTACACGTCGCTATCCTACTGGAGTTTCTGTTGAAAAAAATGAAATTGATATGGTAATTTAACAGGAAACTGAAATGTCTGAGAAAAGTTGAAAAAGGTCTATCCAGACATGCCTTACTTTGCAATGAAATAGTGGCAGATTTCAAAAAAGGATTCTCTCTCTCTTAGAATGCAAATAAACACCGCTTTCCCTTACAGCCCCCTGTCTAGCTATGGAATAATAATTCTAGACAAAAGGTGTATATTGTCACCTGTGACATTTTAGCTTTATTATACGCTTATTTTTTTCCATAAATTGTAAAATTCTTCAATTATGATTACATGTGTGCAGTGTTGAATCAGTTATTAATCAAATTCCCTCAAACAGTCACTTATGAGAGCAGGTACCAGTGCAATATGGAAAAGGGCATGATGAAGAGAGTATCTGCAGTCTAAAAGGCACCCTTTAGCATGATGCCATTTTAAACAGGGTGTTAACAGAGGTAATGTGGGTGTGTATATTAAGGACTGTGGCAGAAACTGAGTTCATAAAAGCTTTGATGAGCTGGCTTAAAGGTTGAAGAAGATATAATAAGCCAAACTGACAACAGAACATCTTTATGCTGCTGCTTCTTTTAACTGTAGTATAAGAGAGAAGTGGAAGGGAAGAAAGAAGAAAGAAGGTAGGATGGGAGGTGGGGGGGGAAAGAGCTAATGAACTCCCCCAAACCATACTGAATATTTGAGATACTCCAGCATGACACTTCAGATACTCAGCTGCATTGATAGAATCTTCATCTGTTGAGGAAGTAAAAATTGAAAGTGTGATTCCAAAACAGTATTAGACCTCTGCTAAGGGTCTTGATTTGGTGGGTGACCTCCCACTGAGAGAAGGGAAACATTTTTAAAGCAATCTGTTTAACTTCAGCATGATTTCACCGGTTTTCATAGGCTATGTAGCTGCCACTGTGTACTTTACCAGATGCAGTGGTTATAGTCCCAGATGTCTGCTACTTGGAGGATCCCCCTAACAAAAAGATGTCAGCCTGTAAAATGGCCAGCCTGTGTTTTTAGTTGCTTTGCATCATCAGTGTATGGGAGGGCATGCAATACTGGTCAGAATATAAAAAGAGTGATTATATGTGCTTTTTTAAAAAACCAGCTGTTTCAATGAAAAACTTTTCCATTAGCTCTGTATTTTGTTCAGCGTGATAAAGATTACACACTGATCTTAACTCAATTTAGTGCTTTAGAGGATTTAAATTTCTTTCTGTTTGTCTGTGATATAGTCAGACAGTAACCATCTAGAAAACCTTTGCTATTTCTTTCATAAGGGGCTTCTGGTTTGGTCCGTATGGGTTTGCTGGTAAGGAATTTATTTAAACCCTATCTCTGTGGTTCTATTACACCAATTATCATGTTCATTGATGTAGTGGCATATCTTACATCTTGTATATGATAAGCAATTAAGAGGTGGCTCTGTTGACACACTAGTTAATCGGTGAGTTTGGGTTCCATCATTCTGCTTTGTATGCACAGGAAAATCCTTTTTATGAGATAAAGCAGACAGATTAGCATCTTTGAAATTATTTATTTATCTATTGATGAGGGATTTGCACGCTATGTTTCCCAACATCCTCCTAACAATATGTTTCAAACTCCATTTGTAGGGACTTGTTCTCAAAGTATGTATCTAAGCACTTCAAATCCATAAGTCTTTAGCTAAAATTTTTCAAAAAGATTAACAATCAATGATGAAAAGTTCTGTTCTGTGGTGTTTGTTTCATGCAGAATAACCAGATTCAATTGTAATTTAGTTATTTAAATATATTCACAAGGGAGTTAAGAGCTTAAATACCTTTTGCAGATCTGAAACTGAACAGAGGCTATAATCATAATTTTATATAGTCAAATAATCCCCTGTTTTTTACATTATGATATATATATAAACATAGCATAATATGTTTATATATATATCATAATTAAATCAATATCTCTACAAAAAAATCCAATAAGAGAAAACTGTATTGTGTGTCTGTGTGCTTGCTTTTACTTGTATGTAGGTTTAGTACATATATTCATCAGAATTAATAGCATTTTCATCCCAACCTGCTACAAACTGGAACAAGGTGATTGTCAACACCCCTTAATGAAATTCAGTCCTGGTGTTAGGATCAGTCCTGAGCCTATGTAAGCCCTCCAGCAACTTTTAAGTGGGGGATCAGACCTCTGCTCTTAACTCCCTTAGCAGAATGGAGCTGAGTGCCAAATCACCCTGCAGACTTGGGAGAGCTTCCCAATGAAAGGAGGAGTAGCTGTTTAGTGGAGAAAGCAAAATATACTTGAGTATAGAGACTACTGGTTGCCAAGAAAACTTAATCCACTTCACTGTCAATATAACGATGCTGGAATGACTCTGCTAAGACTTCATGGCTTGAAAATTTATTTTCAGGCAAGCAGAGGACTTGAGCTGTGTGTCCTCATTTCAGTTTTGCAGAGGCAGGCAGGGTGGGTTCAGCTGTCAGATATTAAAGGAGACCTTCAATATTTCCACTTTTCTTCACTGATCAGAAAATAAACACCCTAATACAAAGTAGTTTATCTTCACCTTTATGTTTATCCTGTAGCAGATCACACTGTAAAATTTGTGTGGTAAGCTAGTTGTTTTCATTTTGAATAAAATTTTAATCTTAGAGTACATGCTTTTCTGTGGTTACGTGTACTTGTCTCAGTCCATGTAAATACCTCATGCAGGGTTAGGCTAAGGTGTTCTAAGGCTTTTCACTGCAGCCCTCCTATCTTCCTGGAAGACCAATAGACTTCTGCTGTCTGAGGTGTGAATAAGGTACTGATTCTGAGGGGATCAAAGCCTCTAGGGTGCTTCATAAATTAGGAAAACTTAAATGAATCAACAAAGTTTTTATAGCTGGAAGACCTCAAAAAAGAAGTTATTCATTTTCCATGAGAGCTGTTCTAAAGCAATAAGATCAATGCCAATCTTAATAGAAAATCTAAGGACTGTGAGTGAAATTATGGTTCACTGTCACCAGCAGAGCCAGGAATTGACTTGTGTGACCAGCTTGATGATAACACTCAACTGCTAAGATTTGATTTAATCTGCAGTTTGGGATTATCATAGGAGTTTATAATCCCCAGTGACCTCCTTAGTAATGTCTGATATAATTATGATTTATTTCATTGTGGCCGTCATTACTGGTGAATCATTTATGCTTCATACAAAACATTGCCTGAGTTCTTTCAAGCTGCTGTGCAAGTTGCTTAAGAAGCTTGCACATAAGGTACCTGAATATCAAAGTTCAGGTGTGTAAACTTGGGCTAACAAGTTTCATTAAGCATGTTTTTAGGTCTGCATGGCTTGATTATTTGGCATATCTCTCTTACATCATTCCTGTAACTGTACCTCACAACTCCAGTTACAAACAGTATTAACTGGGATGCTGGCATTTTCCATGCTGCCAGACAAATGAATGTTTAAGGAGATGTAGATACCCCAAGTCACCTGAAAATTAATTAACTGGTGTTTTCTATTCCACTGAAGTGCTATAACACCAATCTTATGAACAAAAACGCATTTACAAACAAGGCTAGAAATTAGTGTTATTTCTTCTTAAACTGAGAGGAGCCTCTTTACAAGGCAGACACATGCTAGGGAAGCAGAAGGAATACTACTCTTAAAGTGCAGTGATGAGTTGCCTGGCCATTGAGAAAGCATGAAAGACCGTGGAGAACCTCAGTTTTTGCTTTAGTTTAAGTAAAGTACACATTTAAGCCTGGAACACAGGTGTTTTCCTCAACTGGAAGTTTATTACTTTTGTTGGATAATCCTTTTCAGCGTTTACTTCAGTCATTAAATAATTGAAAATAATGAATGGTTGGTTTCTGTCTGGTTGTGCTTCTAGCCCAGGCTTCACGGTCCTGTGTGCTGTCTAATCAGTGGTACACATTGTTACATTTGTTACTAGCTATCCTGCCTGAATAACTGAATTTGAGAGACCAACATAGTCTTGAATCAAACTAATGGTTTGTGGCTACTGGGTGCTAGGGGCAGAGGTCAACTCTGTGCAGCTGATCTTAGAAAATCCATGAGTACTTTAGGACTCTTTGAGGCAGTATAAGCAGCAGACCGTGCTACAGGAAGGAAACTGGATCTGGGACTGCATACATGAAAGTAATTTTTATCAACGTATGTGTGTGTCTCTTTCTCTGTATAGATACATTACCTTCTGTTCTCATTTTTTCTCAACATTGACTTTGATTTTAATTTGTCTCTGAATTTATTCACATTCACCATAAACCTGTCAGCTGAAGAGCTAAAATAGCCCAGACAGGGAAGAAGAATGTACCAAATGACTGATATATCCAATTAAGGCTTCTCTGTGGAGCTATGAGATACTCAAAATATAATGCTGGTAATCATTCCACAGGGCAGAACATAGTTATATGAAATATTATTTTAATAAATGAATTCATCTAGGGAACGGTTGAAGTACGGGAAAACTTTTTGTTGTCAATAGGAAATAAGGTTGAAAAACATAATTCCTATTTAATACATCCTCATAGATTCCTTGCTGGGCTTAAAATAACAGCTATTATATTATTTCTTCCATGAACTTAATTTTCCCATGAGTTGTTGCTTTCCTTTTCTCTTGCTCTGCAGCTTTTAATTTACGTAGAAAACAGGTGAAACTTCACAGTTTTCTCATGCTCCTTTCAAGCTAGGCATGTTCTGTCCTTGCACTCTGTGTGAGGAATGTCTTGAGGATCTCAGGTAATTTCTTAAGTATTCTTCAGTCTTTGGTAGGTGTGTGTGATACAGATAAGTGCATATAGAGCTGCTACTGTGAAGAATGAGGCAGATGTCTGTGCCATTGGCTTGCAATTGCCAATTAAATGGTGTGGAGAGGGTGACATTTAATTTCTGTGTTGCAGAGGAATTACACTTTGAAAAATTATTTATTTTGGTTCTTAAAGAAAATCAGTCTTTCCAGCAGTAAAAAACTTTTGAGACATTGGGAAACACATTAGAAAAAAGGATCACCTGGATTTTCCTTTTAACAAAAAAAAAAAAAAAGAAAAAAACAAAAAGAAAAAAAGGAACTTCTTGTGTTATGCCTAAGCAGCTACCACATCCCCAACTGTAGGTGTGCATGGAGCTGGGAACCTTTATACGCTGAGGAAGACAGTTTGCAGGCTGCAGCCAGGATTATTGTGTGCTGACTGAGTGCAGGAGCCCGGGTCTCTAGAAGCGTGCACAAAGCGCAGGTCTCTGGAGGTGTTCAGACAAAGCTGAGGGCTGCCATGTGTCACTCACCTGCGGTGCTCTAGCTGAACATGGCTGGATGTGCGGCTAGTTCCCAGCTAATGGTATGAAAGTTGCAGAGCTCCTATTTGTGATAGGAAACCTGCAAGTCATAAAGTCTTGGAGCTCCGAGGCAATCCTCTTGTCAAGACTGTGGACATAAGTGATCAGGCTTTTGAGTGCCTTGCTAGTTAATCTGTTTGGAGCTCATTTTTCAGCACCCAAAACACTAAGGGGACTTCAGTTCACAAGACCACGCTAAAGAAAGTCTGAAGTAAAGCAGCCTGAAATGCCTTAGTGCGGACCTCAGTCCATCAGTACCGGTGATGCTGATTTAGGCAAAAATACAATTCATATTTGAGCCAGCTGAGTTTTACTATTATATTCCTTTGGCAGAAGGAATTCCTTGGTAAACACCACCACTCTGAAGTACCTCTTGCAGAGTGTCAGAATTAAACAGTATTTTGTGATAGCAGTTTTAAGCGATTATTGCAGGAGTAAATATTTCAGATCCAAGTGCTAACTGAGCACAGGGACTACAGGGAAACCATTTGTTGGTGACAGGAGGATTTGAGGTTGTGATTTTTCCCTTTTAACTTTAGCAATATAAAGATCAGTCAGATGTGTGATCTAAACCAATAGTCCCATCTCACAGATGAAGTTGCATGAAGTTTTGACGTTTAAGCAGAGGATTGGACTAGATGATCTCCAGGGGTCCTGTCCAACCCTGACTGTTCTCTGATTCTGTGATTCATCCTTATTTATAGCCTAATTGTCAACTTCCAGTTCAAACCGATGTAGATGTACAGCTTCTGTTGAAATTGACACAGATATTTATGTTAAAAAAAAATAATTAATAACATAGGAAATAGAAGTGGTATTTAACACAAAGGATTACAATTTCCACTATGAATATCTTCTTGGATAATTGTTCTTCAGATCTTCTAACGACAGATTTACTACCTCATGGAAAAAGTTAAGAGTAGAATAAAGGTTGTTTGATAGGGGATGGCCACTGAAAGAATCTCTTTACAATTGGCTGTTGCTGGTAGCCTTCTCTTTCTGTCATGAAGGAACACCTTTCCCTTTTTCCTTAAATTTCATTCTTAATCCTTAATCCTGAGGACCCACATTTACAAATAGTACTTAGAAACAAGTGGGTTTATGCAGTGAAATTGTTCTTTTCTTGTTTTTCTAATATCCTTACGGAATTCCATATTAATTGGACATTAGGTATTTTATTGTCATTTGTTATGTGCTGGCATGTCTTTAAGAAGATTATTTCTCTGAATGGATATTTGCTTTCTTTACCCTCTCTAACTGTACTATCCATGGTAATGTACTTCTCTGTTTTCTCCCTATCCATGCACTTACTTTCAATTTAATGTCAAAAAGAGAAATAAAAAGTACATGAAGCTGATGGTGGCTGCCCTTTTCAATAATTTAGAATATAATGATTAGATAATATTTCACAACTTCGGTTATCAAAGCACTCTGACATTCAAGGTGTTGGTGAAAAATCCTTCCACCTGCTCATGTCGCCCCTGTCTCGCCCCACCACTGCCTACCACTCCTTCTGCACTTACTGTTAGAAATGTGACAGACCTAAACTGCAAATGCTGTTACCACATTTTTATCTGAGTATACAACATTTGCAATTCTGACTTAGAAATTGGAACTGCTATTGCTTGCCTGGGTAGCTCTTGAGTGTTTGTGTAAAAACAGTTTAAGATTTTTAAAAAAGCTTAAAAAAAAATCTTTATAAAGCCTTTGCAAGATACGTGTCTGGTTTTGAGGTTGTATTTAAATATAATCTATTTAATGCAGCGTACTACATGACTATAAGGTAAGAGTTGAAATTCCACTACTCTAAATTCTTTGTTTATAAAATATCCATTTGTTGCACTTCCAGGGAAACAGGAAATGGGACCTCCATTTCCTTTGAAGGATATTTATGTAGTCATTTCTAAACTATGTTTTCTGACCATTATTTTCGTCATTTGGATACCACGTTGGTTGCACAGTATGAGTACTGCTTCCCTTATTTCACTGGCAGAATGTCTTTGTTTCACAAATATTCATGCAGACCAAGGACTTATTGGTATCACAACTTAGATGAGAAACTTTTAAATCTGTAATAACAAATGTAACTTCTCTTCATTGCCTTTCCTCCCTGAAGGCACATACAAATCTTGACTTTCATACTAACATTTAACTATAAGAACAAATTCCTTGGTATATGCCCAGAATCATTGCCACTGATGAAGGTGTTTAGCAAAGACAAGGAGAAAGAAATTAATCTCAAATTAACCTTTCTTGCTATAAACACAAAATTAGATAAGTAAATCTGTTTCTGGATCTAGAACCTTTGGACACCTTGTTTTTCTTCCATCTCTGATCCCCAAAGTTTCTTCTTTTATTGTTCATTTTGTTATCCCAACTTCTATTTATCCTTTTTTTACAAAGTTATACTCCTCTGTTCTGTTCTGTCTTCTCTATCTGCAGATATGCAATTTTTTCCTATTACATTGATTTTGGAATTCAGACAATAATGTTCTCTGATGAAAAAAAACACCACTATTAGTTATTGAAAAGTGATAAGGCAAAATGACAGGCAGTTACTGTTACGAGCATGGGAATCTTAAATGAGTCACATTATGAGCAGGAGAATCTTTCTTTCTTGAGGCACTCCTTGCAAACTGTTCTCAGATGTCGGTAGGGGTGCATTTTTTGGTAAAAGAATAAAATGAAGATGACATGTGGAATAGCAATAATTTATTTTTTATTTTAGAGCAAGATAAAAATGTAATCAATAGCTATGAGCATGTGAAAAAAGAAGTAAGAAAGCTGATCCAGATTTGAATTAGATTTGTTCTACTGCAATATTAATATTGTGTTTATACACAGCTCTTACTGTAAAGTTGTAGTCTGACTTCTCATCCAAGCTTTTAATCTTCTTTTTTTATGACTTTATTCCTTCAATTGTCAGATTTATATTTTTGCTTTAATTTTCCCTGTTAATCACTTTCATGTTCATTCTTTGTACTTTAAATTCTATCTTCCCATCTTCTAGACTGTTTTCTCTTTTTGCTTCTTACATTTACTAACCTCCCTATTTTGTCCACGGTATTCAGTATATTATATCTATACAAAGGTCCTTTTGTGTTCTGTGTCAATTTTGCTCAAGATTAGAAGCTGTTCCTTTCTTGCAGTGATTCCTGAATAAACTGAACACATTAGTGCAATCATTTGGAAAAAAAAAAAAACAACAACCAACAACCACAAAACCAACACAACAATAAAAAAACCCTAAGTACTGAAAATAAAGGAGATCTTAACTTCAATCAGAACTGTGCCTGAGCCCCTAATTTACAGTCAATATGATGTGGTAGAATGATTTCCTGTACTTCTTTTAGAATGGCCTTTGACTTTCCACTACCCATGGATAATGACTCTCTATAACCATAAATTGATACTTATAGGCTGGAGATCTCAGAATACAGAATAGATTTCTCAATGCATATCTGAAGTGGATACGATCTGAAAGCTTATATCAGTCTCTGAAGTGGCTGAGAAAATGCACATTAGCAGTACATGAGCATTAGGTTTAGTGCCTAATAAATTTGGGCCTTCTAGATACGAAGAAAGTTGTATTTTGATGATCTGCCCTTAAAGTCATCAGCGTGGTCTTGAAGAACTAATTTTTGGTAAGCACAGCTGTTCCCATCAGGTGCCATGTTCTTTCAGCTAATGCATCCAGCATGTCCAAGCAAGGGTGGCTACCACTGAATGCCTCTTGCTCCTGTATTTTTTAATGTTCACCATTATGGTTTCTCTACCAAAGAAGTGAATATGAAACAAAGAGCACTGAGAAATGCTTTTTCATGAAAAATGTGCTTTTGGGAACGTTTCCACTGCTTTTGTTTGCCTGAGGGCTCATATGGAGAAGGGAGTAAGACAATGTTAGAGACAAGTACCTGCCACAAGTTCAATTCTGGTGTGGGCTTACAAGTTGGAGGTGATGTTCAGAATTGAAGCATGAGGAAGACACATGCTTGTATGGCTATAAAAGGTTGCAAGTGTCTCAGAAATTTATTTAGACTAAACTTTTAGTTTCATCTTTCTCTACAGGAACCTCGTGTAACCCCTGCCTGTCTGATTCCTATGCTTCAGTGCCCGCTAGCTATTTTGAAGCTCTTTGGTCTGATATAACTCCAATAGTTTCATCATGGAGTTGCACAAAGAACAGCTGTCAATTAATTTCATCCATCGCCTTGTGCAGGTAACAGGCACCCTGGGAAAAGGAGTTCAATGAGCAACAGCAGCTATGCTTCCTTCTGATTGTTGTGGAGGCCACAGGGGAAGCACAGATGCTGCCCTTGGAGCTCTTCAGATTTAGTGATCTTGATGAAATAGAACCAGAACAGTTTAAAAACTGATGTTCTTTAGATTTTGAGTGCTTACCAAAGAACTAGGCAATATTTTTTTTTAATAAAATCTATATAAATGTAAGTTAAGCTCTGTGAAGAAGCCTCCTCTTCACATTTATCATGGCTTCTTCTATTACAGAAAGAAAGAAAAAAAGTGTTGGTTTTGTTTGTTTGTTTGTTTGTTTGTTTTAAGTAAATAATACAAAAGTTAGGAATGAAGTCTCTATTGGAAAACTCAGTAGTTCTGTATTTTCTTTTTTCTATTGAACCCTGAAGTACCACCCCTTTAATTTCATTTTAAAAGCTGCTATATGCTTGGGAGCTGCACTATTCCTTCACAGCTCCTTCCCTGGAAAAGTCACCATTCCTCAGTTCCTTTCCTACATAGGCCGCTCTCTCATAAATAAGCAGAACCCTCACTGTTTAGTATTTTACTTCTATGTCTATATTAGGGTCAAGGAGATATCTCAGAAGAGATTAGAACATTCTCATGACATAAAATGGCAATCAACTAAAGGTCTCTATATCAAAAAAAATAATAAGTGATCATGAACTGAAACAAATAGATTATTTTAGCTCATCTGTTCATAGCAATTATATTAATGACATGAAATATGCGTGCTATTAACAGTTTCCGTAATGCATCAAAAACTTCATGTGAGTTTGATGTTTGACCAAATTTACCAGCCATTGGTCACTATATAATTTCTAATACTGAGAGCATTATGACTTACATGTTTTTTGTACTTATAAATAGGTAGATATGACAAACCTAAAAAGAATGTAATGTCTTTGCACTACAGGTAGTATTAAGAGACAACTAACTCCTCTAAATATTCCTAGAGAACACTCTGTCTGAAAAAGACTGTAACATTTATTTATTATTTAATAGATAATTTCAGTTGCAGATTGTTAATCAGAGTTGTAGCTATAAGATATACTATTAGGCTTATTCTGTTTGGGGTTATATACAAAAAGACCTCGATGAGAGCAGAATCTGTTAATCAATGAATTTCATGGTTTTTTTCTTTTTTTCAAGTTGATTTGTTCTTCCTTGTTACAGGCAGCTGTCATAACAAATGGTCTGTGAACACTTGGACACTGAGAGTACTGAGGTTTCCCAAAATTAAGGCTTTGGAGGCCAAAACCAGAACAACACAAAATCTACTGGTTTTGAGTGTGGAAGTCACTCTTCATTATCCAAGTGTAACAGGAGGCTGTCTGCATAAGAGAATCATGTGTCCTTTAATCAGGAACTTCATTCAGGATTTTGTAGATCACAAGAGTCTTGTGTTACGTCCCTGTAAAGGCTTGGTATTCTGCATGTTTGTAGTGACACTGTTGTGGTACCTATATTCTCAAAGGACATCTGTGTTGATGTTGGTTGGGATTCTCAATGCTGCTGGACACTGGAGTCTTGGATCACTTCAAGGAACTGCAAAATTCAGGTTACAAATTCCAAGCAGCTGATTTCAAAGTTGGGTATGCTTAGCTGTGCTAGGGAATTAAGCCTTTCATCTGGTCCTCTGAAATCAGCACTTCACCAAGGCAAGGCACTGTTTCCCCATTTTTGATGATGCAAAGTTTTATTTAATGTATTTAATTTCTTTTCTGATCTCAAAGAAATATGCATAGTTTTGTAAATTGTGGTTACTGGACTATGAAGTGGAAAAAACACAAAGTACATTCCTTCTAAAAAACAGTGCTATTTTGTGAAGAGTTTTAGATGTAAAAACACATCACCCACTTGGTTCTCATGTGAGATATCTGCTGTGCTCTGATTACTAGTGTATTTAGACTATAAAGTCTATGCTATTGTAAGATACTTCCTATTCAGGTACAGCTCTGGTGCTAAGGATACTATACAAGGGCTACAAGAGCTATATAGATTCCCCTCCCCCAACCCCCTAAAAAAAGGAAAAAAAAGATGTGGTGGGTAAAGGATCAGGAGGAGTAAGAGAACCTGCAGTGAACCAACTGTATGACGCAAAGCAAGACAGAACTTTTTTTTTTCCTATTTTTCTAAAATAAGAAATATATTTCATAAAAAAACCCTTGGTCATTTTTAACCCTGAAAAGTTTTAAGTATTATATGTTATTAATTTTGCCAATATGCAATTAATGTTAAATACTTTAAAGGGTTTTTTAATGTGTAATTAAACTGTGATGTTTCTAACTTCTTCTGCATATCATAGATTTCATGTTTTTCAACATAATCATGTGTCTCTTAAGGGTATTCACCTTCAGTAACTTTGGGTTGATTTCTACACTGAAATGGCTTCAGAAATGCAATACCATATGGGCCATAAATCTCTAGGGAGGTGACACATTCCAAGTCAATATTATGCATGCAAAACATTTACACAATTGAACAAAATGATTCCTTTGGTCCTGTTATGGCATCTTAAAAACAATTTACTGCAGATCTACACAGCTGGCCAAAGCACCTCTAAAGCCAGGGTTGTTAGCTGAGTCAATAATTTCTATTTTAAAAAGTCATTAAATAAAAGCTATCAGAGCTTTCAAGGCAATTAGATTTTATCCCCGGAATGCAAGTTCTACAGGAGATTTTGTGCAGTACAATGTCTCATAATAGTTAGCAGTACTGATTTTGATTTATTACCATAGAAAAATGTGTGCTTTGAGTAAGAACTATCCCAATCCTTGAACAAACTCAGTGCTGGTTTCATCAGTGGTTAATGATTCACATAACTACTGAGCTGAGTGTTACAAAAAGATTCTTCCCTGGCTTTGCTGAAGAACAAGCTAACTAATGCACATGAAGTGTATGACATTTAATATAAATGGATGTCTGCAGTGGGAGGGAAGGTAATACCTAATCCCCTCTTCTTGGAAAAGCTGAGAAAAACCAAAAGAAAAGAGATCCAAAACTGAGATGAATATGTATTAGCTTATCTTACTGTATTGGAGCTGAAGGGATCCCCAATCAGTTAATGAAATTGAACCTACAGTTTGTATTTTTTTATAGATAGAAACTGCTACTGCTAATCAAAGTTGTATCTGTAGTTATTTTCACCACTTTTACAAGCCTAAAATAGCAGCACCTGATATTTTATTCAAAAAGATAGGTGTTCTTAAGGGTAAATGGTCTTCCCCTTCTGTAACTGATGAATTTAGTAGATTTGTTTCTCGAGTTATAAGTATTCCTGGTTTGTTATAGATTATATAATTATACTGGGAGGTCAACCCTGACCGAAATATTCAATTTATAGATGTTAGCATCTCACCAGCTTCAGTGATAGACTAAAGACCTTGAACAGAATGAACTAATTTACAGAATGTATAGAATTTACAATATATTTGTGAACTACATTGTGTAATTTATAATCATCCTTACCCAAAGCTATGCTTCTCTTACAGTTTTCAAGTTTTCAGTGGTTTGAAGTATGTAATTAGAATTACACAGCTTAAAATCATGGCTCTTGTGCACCTGCCGACTTTGTATTTACATTTTTCTTGGCCAAGCCTTCTTGTTTTATTGAGCTCTTAAAAACTCTACAAATCCCTAAGGAAAAAATCCTTTTTAAACACTATTTTCCAGCCATCTTGTTTCATTCAGGTCAAAATTTCTAAGTGTGTTATTTCATCTGGGGACAGTATGAAGCATATTTAAGTTAGTTAGAAATATTGTTTACTTTAGAAAAAAACTAGACATGAACAGTGGAAAATATTTCATTTTCTTTCTGTAGCTATTTGCATCAAGAAATTGATGGGTGCTAGAGATGCAGTCATGTACCCTACAGTCTTTACAAGAACACTCGTGGAACATATAGGATAATGTTCAGAGGATTTCAGAGAGCTCACAAATGTCAACAATATTCATCTTCAGTAAATCCACCTTTGGCAAAAGTGTGGTGACATTATTCTCCTTCTTGGAGAACAACAGAAAACCTAGGCTATTACACCAATGTTTTTTAAGAATTTTGGAAAGAAACTGGATTTTTCCATAAGTGACAACATTTTGAATTATAAAGCTTTGAAAAGAAGAAGGCTTGACCATTTAGCCACACATAAAATTTCAGTTTTGGTTAATGGGTCACAAATAGAAGTTCCCAAGTGAAAGGAGATATTATTTTTTCTTCAGAAACAATGATTAAATATGTATTGAGATATCAAACCAGACATAATGGAAACCGTGAGAAATCATACCAGTTTACTTTTTTAGTTCTGTAATGCAGTATGAGATATTCTTGCATGACAGTTCTCAAGTTATTTCTGTGGTTTAGTAAGGAAATCTTTAAGTTCTAATAGCCTATACAGATTTCATTTATTTACTTCCATACAAGGCAACATAATCCTGAATTTGTAACTTAGTCCCACAAAGGAAAGGAGACTCTTATTATCCCATAGAGTCTATGATATTATCATGGAGTGGGGGATGCTGTATGTAACTGTTTTGTTAGGTTTTACGACGGGGTGGCTCATGTTAATATAGTTAGGCATAAACACAATTATCTACAGTACTGGGGGCTCAATTTAATTTATGAAACAGTGGACATCATCTCTAGGTCTGTGTAATGAATATATTTTTCTAATTATTTTTGCAGAAAATAGAAAGATATAAAGGGAGAAATCAGCTTAGAGTCAACCAAAAGAATAAAAGGACTAATGACATAAAAAGTGACTTGTATATTAGCTACTGTTCTTTTCCTTCCCCATCATTCTTCATCTGAATTTAACAATTTTTGTTTGTCCTGCTTATGTTAAACGTAACCCCTTTTCTTTCCTTTCACCTTTAGCAATTTGTAGCTTGTCATTTTGAAGTAGCATTTTTTATTTAAAAATTGTATTTTGAAAATAGCCAGGAAAGAAATTCAGATATTTTTAAAATTGTTATTTTACTTGGGAAACATAATAAAAAATCAGCATTTAAACTTTTCTATTCATCCTATTCTGTGACTTCCTTTCAGTCAAAACCACTAGAGAGATATAATACAAATAAGTAAACAGCTTTGATTATCCTGAAAATGTTTTTACTAGCAAACCAGTAATTTTCTTCCTTCCCATCCCTAATGATGTCTGTATGATTTTTACACAATTACTTCTCCCTGAAAAGAACTCTTTGCCATCCTGAGCATGAGTCCTAGAAATACTGTATACTGGAGCATCCTTCCTATGAGGAAAGGCTGAGAGAGCTGCAACAGTTCAGCCTGAAGAAGAGAAGGAAAGCTCGAGGGGGATGTCTTCAATGTGTACAAATATCTGAAGAAAAGTTACAAAGCCAGGCCCTTTTCAGGGGACCCCAGTGACAGAGCCAGAGGCAATGGGCACAAACTGAAACACAGACTCTGAACATAAAGAAAAAGTTTTCACTGTGAAGGTGACTGAGTATTGATGCAGATTGCCAAGAGGTTCTGTGGAATCTCCATCCTTGGAGATACTAAAAAACCTGTCTGGATGTGGTCCTCATTAGCCTGCTTCTGGTGACCCTGCTTCAGCAGGGGCATTAGCTGATGACCTCCAGAGGTCCCTTCCAACATCCACTATACTGTGATTCTGTGAAAAGGCATAAATTGACATTACTGTATCTGATTTTCCTGTTTAGTTCTTAGGAGTATTAGTCAATTCAAAGTCTTAGCAGCATAGAAAAATCTTTGTGTCTGTACGTCTGTGTGTACGCTGATATTGACAATAATTTCATTTAACACAAATAAAAGATGAAATTAGCTCAGAGCTAACAGGAAATAAAGAAAAAACTACACTTTTTGGCATTGTATGTTCAAACTATTCATGCACAGATGACACATTGCTTTTTACTATAGCTGATGCTATGATACGATAGCTGAAACATTTGTGGGATTGAGACTGCATGCATAGATAAAAGAGTCATATAGAGGAATAGGTGTTGAGGATGAATCACCCATTTACTTAAAAAATATGAAATGTGATCAGAGCTGTCACACATCTGAACACAAGACAAATTTCAAGAATTGAAATATGGGGCACTGTCTGATTTGTTGAAGAAAATAATCAAGAAATTCCATAAACTGACTTATTTATAAAAAGGTGACTTCTCAGGCAAAAGCTGTGTTACTGGTCATGGGATTATTGCATGATCAAGGACTACTGGACTGTACACAAAGGTAAGTCCAAGAAACATTGCCTTCATACATACTGTGCTTTGGAAGACTATAAATAAATTACTATCCTGTGTAGATTTTGTCTTTGCAGCATTGTCTAATTATTTGGGCAAAATCTGTATTCACATGGTGGCAGAGTTATGCTGAATGTCAAAAGTCAAATAATATACTGAAACATTTTAAAAAACAAGGAAAGTCCTGCTCAGAATCATGCATATTTAAGATATCTTGTGCTGAGAGGCTGTGCTGAGTTTCTCTGTGGAACAAGTGTATAGTTTATAAATGAGTATTTACCACTCATGTCTTTCTTTCTTTCATGTTGAATTTAAATATTACTGAGGTTTAATATACTGCCACTGCATTTCTTGAAAGAACTGCAAAGATCTTTCAAGTAGCAAATACTAACACATCAACAACCAAAACAGGATCATGCAGTCATGAAGAATATTTTCTAAAAACCCATTTGTATACATGCCACTTCTTAATATATCTTCACTTTTTATGGTGTCTTCAAAATCATGCTTTGGAGCACAGTTACCACCTCAGCTCTTTTTTCTTTATATCCTCAAAGTTGCAATTGATTTATTTAATTTCCTTATGTAACATACTAATAGAAATGAAATGCAATTTTTAAAGATTTTTTTCAGTTAAATCACATCACAGTTCAAGATATGAGTGAGAACTCTATTAGCTTGTATGCAAATTTGGTTTAACTCAGCTTACCTGCTTACTATTACTTCATGTAAACTCAAAGACCTACATTAAAAGTGGCTTTCTGAGGAGGGAATAGTAGGAAATGAAAGACAGAGATTCAGTACTTCCAGTGTGATTATTAGGTGCTTAGAAAAATCAGTGGGTGAATTAACCATGGAAAAATTCACACTTTTAAATCTCTAGCTTGATTTTTTCCCGTATCCAGAGAATCAGCTCAAGCCTCTTACATTCAACTCCTGCCCCAAAAACCCACAGCACACCTAACCCAAGGTGACTAAAGCTTCTGCTGTAGGTGAAGCCGAAGGGCAGACCGCAGCTTCCCAGGAAGACATGCTGGTAGAAGTAGAAGCATGCAGCAAGTGTAGCACTAAACCCGGAGGGTTTGAATGCTTGTCTGTAATAACTGGCTTTGAAAGAACTGCAAGGAGCAGTGGGCAAGCCCCAGCATGTTGGTTTGGGGTTTAACCCTTTTATTTGTGCATACTTTTTTGCTGTTGAATAGTGTCCTCTGATTTCAGTCCCTTGATGTGCTGAATACCAAACCACAGAGGCTCAGGAGTTCCACAGCTTTCGTGCTCTGTGCAGTTGTGCCCTGCTCTTAGTGGTGGCTCTGATGCCTTTTAGGCAGTAAAGATCTCAACAGTTAGTAGACTTTGACCACATTTGTGTGTGCACATATGTAACACAACAGATGATTGAGAGAGCAACATTGCACAAACAGCAAGAGTCTTTGCAAGATATGGCAATATTCAAGATACTATCTTGTGTAATCAAGATAATACTAACAAGATGAAAATACTTAATTGGGAAATGCTGGAAAATGGAAAGAAAAGGTAATTATTTTTCCAGAAACCTTGTAACTTTCTCCTATACGTCCTTATCATGCTCAATACAAATTGCCATATGCTTGTCTCTGTAAGCTTAGGAAAAGCCAGCAAAACCCTTTCTAAGGGCTGATACACAGGTGCTACACAGGTGCATAAATGTGTGAGAACTCTTACATTTTAAGATATATTTCAGGGTAAAAAACAACCCTGCCTCAATCCCTGAGGAAAATGTCTCCATGTTGTAATTTTGAATACCTTCTAACAAGCTGGCATGAGCCTTTCAGTTCCCACTTGTTGCACACTGGGCATAGATCTCCCTTGAGCTGTGCTGCTTGTCACATGAAAGGAGTGGGTGGGTGGGTGGAAATCCTCTCAGCCCCGGATCTTTGGTCTGTCTATCAGTGCCCCAGGAAAGCCGAGACCCTTGTGCCCGACCAGCCCGTCAGTGTCCCATTACAGGGACCCTTCACTGAACAGTCCCACTGGATCAGAGGATGATTTGACTGCCTTGTTCAGGGAAACACGTCAACAGCATTGGGGGACCCCTCAGAGGGTCTCCCCACTTTGTTTAAATGTGTTACCTGCTGCAGGCAACTGCTAGCGCCCGCAAAGGGCTCACACTAACAGTTTATGGACTAACACTCTTATTATAAAATTGTGACAAGTTAAGATTCGTGATTGCCTGTGATAGGGACTGTTTGCAAAAACAATCTGGAAATGATATACAGCCAAACTATATACAACTAAATTATAATCACTAATACCAGCTAGCATGAGTTAGTTATTTAGCATGCATAAGACAAAGTTCTTACCCAATAGGCGTCTCTATGGGGGAGAAGACAGGTTCAGCTCTTCAACTGATCCCAGAAGTTACAATGGAGTCTTCTTCAGCTTCTCCCCTCATTCATTCACTTTTTATACTTTTCTTTACTCTCAGGCAGAGATTGAGTGATTCTAGTCATACGTCCTTTATTATTGATTGGTGTAAACTTCTCTCACTTTCATTTAAAAACATAGTTGATAAGAAATAGAAAGCACATGCTCGGTGAGGGGTGGTCATGCCTTGGAGATGGGTAGCTTTGGGGTGGAGGTGTGCGTTAGTATTATAACGAGATTATAATGAGCAAGATTCAGCTAAGGAGAATAGTTGCGCCACGGTTGTTGGCCCAACAATGGACATCTTCTCATATGTTTTCCATTTGACAGCTGCTATGCAGCTTATCAGCTGTATGGTACCACCAAGTTCCCAATCCTGCAGGAAGTACAACAGAGCCTGGACACGGGTTCTCCACACTGCTCCGCCCTCCAGTGCTCTGCTAGGATAGCATCTTGTGCTGCCTAGGGAACCATGGTGGAGTAGAGTCTCTGCATGCCACCCATCCGAAAGTGGCAACTGTATTTTTCCCTTAAAAGGTTGTTATAATACTACAACATCTATTAGGTCTCAATTTTCTATGATTTCCCCCCTCCAAACAATTTCCCCACACTGCTGCAGCAAGTCACTCTAAGACAGTATGCAAAGGAAATATTTTAATGACAGTTCTGAGGTTCTGGTGAGGCTGGGCCCCCTATCCCCGCAAGACAAGAGCAGCACCTCCTAATGTGGGAGCAGTAACATCTTCCTGGGCGGCAGGATGAACATCTGGGAATGTAAGAGCCACAGCCATTCTGGTGGGGGCATCTTACACTTCTGAGTCAGAACTGTGCTGGGAGAAAGATGACAGATGCTCTTGTGATAGTCCCTGAGCTGCTTAAAGCAGCTGAAGTTTAAAACTTACTAAGCTCTTTCTTAAAAGTCTTAAGATTTTGTTGTTCTTGCTCCTTCTATTGAAAGTTTTTTCTCAAAGTCTTACTCTTTTGATGATTAGGATCTTTCTTCTAATTTCTATCCTGAAGCTGGATAGCGTATATTTATTTGTGTTAGTTAGCTTACATATTTGCATATCTTTTTCACCTTTCATATTGCAGCATTAAAAGAGCCAAGCACTTCTGTCACCCTCTGGGAAAAAGTGTATCTTCTCACTGCAAACATGTGTTACAAGAATAAAGTTGAAAAATAAACATAAAAATATGATGATTAAATAAAAACACGTCTAAAAATTAGATTTCCTTTTTTCGCTGGTACATGGTTATTGTCTGTTTGAAGTAGTAGTACTTAAGATTCCATGAATTAAATACAATGATTTCTTAAAGGCTACACTGAAATCTGCTTGGGTGAAATAATAACCTTGACCTTACAATCTGTGCTTAATGAAACTTCCTCTTAATGCCAGTATAGATGAACCTGGGCCATTGGGGTACAATGGGTCCAGTGCAATCTTTAGCTTGTAAACTTGTGGCTCAATGCAGGGACAAGTGATACCAAGTTGAAGCATCAAAATGGAAAACAGAAGCACACTGTCACCAGCACATTCCCCTTGACAGATAGCAAGATACTATTTCATAGCTCCAGAAGCCTGCTAGTTTAACCTGCGAAAGACTGAATTTGTAATGTTTTAGTTACTGATCTAGTACCAAAATAACAGCTCTTCTTAAGAGGACAGGTAATCACACTGAACTAAGCCTGGACATTTAGGTAAAAGATATGTTGGCACTATTGGAATATTTATTTCATCAAGTACTGAAATCTACAGGGGTAGAAATACAAAGTAGACCTTGCATTTGTCAAGGCACTCTTTTTGTCTTCTAAACCTGTTCAGGGAACATAAAACTAATTCCAATACAGACTTTTGATAGGTCAGGTCTTCTTGGAAAAGCCTTGATGTGTTGAGGTACAAGAAACATCTCTAAAAGTAAAACAACAACTTTAAATTTAAACTCTGAAAAATTAAGATAAATACTTACTACCCGCCAATTTAAAACACAGGAAGAAAATCCATTCTTTCATATACCAGTTAAGAGCACAAGAATATTTGAAAATTGTCTATCATAAAGAAAAGCTTCCAGTTTTCCTAGGAAAAAAAAAAACATTATCGTAAAAAAAAAAAAAATGGAGAAAGAAATATCTATAGATAAGAAATGAAACTGAATGACAATCCATCTTTCCCTTTTCTTTTTCAGGAGTTTGGACATAAAATAAGAATTTTTAAAAAATCAGCAAAGTTTGAATTTCTATTTCCTAAAAGAAATTATAGTAGTAAGCAGTTTTCTTAGCCAAACTAATAATACAGAACATGTAAAGCATGAGGGTGAATGAAAATAAATGATTGGCCAGAGATTCAGGAAAGGTACAGCCACAGGACAGAATGACTACTTTTCTTCTTTTTGCAGTATACTTGCTGACTTTGAGTGTGGGAGTGAAAGCAGAGCTACTTAGAATAGAAAACAGAAAAACAGTGAGTAGCACATCCGAAAAGCAAAGCTCTGAGAACTTGACACAAGAAGAACTGAAGATCTGGTTCACAGAGTGAATCAAATTGTAGGTCAGTCAGAATTTTTAACAAATCTGTGAACTTGGGGATAGCTTTTGTTAACAAAGAATCTCTAAGAACTGCATCTGCTGGAGAAGGAAGTAGTGACTCGGGAGCTAAAGCAAGTCAGTTTATTTTCAAAAGAGAATGCATTTTTAAAGAACACTTTTTGAGGAAAGCAGATTGAAGACATGGAAGTGAAAGAAAGTATAGTAAAACTGAGCATAGCTCATCAAAGACAACTAATGTCTGAATAACAGGGTATCCTTTGATTAAAATAAATAGTTTCTTAGACAAAGGGAAGTAGTAAATCTCATTTATCTGCTTGTCACTAAAAATTTTTATCTGTGTCTTTACTGGAAAATGTTAGTCAAATTAAAATAGGAGCTCAGGATAATGTTATGTGGTGGAGAAGAAGAAGCACATGCTGTGATGAAAGGTTAAATCTCAGACTGGAGAAAAGTTACCAGTAGACTACTTTAAGAATTGGTCTTTGGATCAATCCTGATCAATATTTTCACACCTGTACTAAAATTAAAAATGTTCTTACATTACCTGATCTAAAAACATTTGGCTCAATAATGCTAAAAAAAGGGGGAAAAAAATCCCAAAATTGCCAAGGACCTGATGTTTATAGGGGTTTAAGCATGCACTGAGGGAGTCAAATAAAAGGTAATGTCTAAACATGTAACTCTAACCTTGCAAATGTGTGTAGTTTTGGTACCTAACCCCAGAAATGCTGTAAGTACCTTATTATTTGATTTTGGGATCTTAGCATTCCCTAGAGTGCCCTCATTTTAGTTGTGCTGAGCAGCTGTGTGCCCACTTTGTGAAAGAAGCGCTAAGTAAACATGCAGTAGTTCCTTTACTGAAACATTTCCACCTCATGTGTGCTAATGCTCACCAAGAAAAGCAATTTACATAAATAGTAAAATGGCTTATTTATTTATTTTAGTATAAACTATAGAAGCCATACAGGGAGCAGGGCCTGGATTCAGCCCCTGGAGGAATGCCATACTGTGTGGTGTCACATTCTTACTTTTCCTTCCGCACCTATTTTTCCTCTCTGCCTCAGAGGACTGTGGACACTTTGCTGCACAGCTCTGTAGAACTGCTGGAGACTGAGTTAAGCCTTGGTTGCTCCTGGCGGCGGAGCAATGGGCATTGGAGTTTGCTCAGCAGGAGCAGGACAATGTGCCTGAGCCCCTCCTTTCCTGGGTGAGTGTCACTCTGGGAATGGTGAGCACCATCGTGCCCTTCTCACAAAGCTGTGCTTCAGAAAGGAAAGACTGAACGCTACTTAGCTTGTTAGAAAAATGCAGTAAGCACCGTCTCTACGAAGAGACTCCAAGTCAACGGTTTGCAGCTGGATACCAACACCTCCCAGCAGCCCTGCATGAGGGCTGCCAGACTGCAGAAAACCAGCCCTGATAGCAGTTCTTACTCGTGTCTTGGTCTTTGGATCTCATGTTGACCTTTTTATCACTCCCTGGTATTAACTAAGGAGACTAACCTTTTAACTAGGAGTTTTGGTTCACTGCAGGGTGTTTTCTGATGCCTCAGGCTTTTGCTGAATCTAGTCCTCATAAAGGATCAATTGTAATATGAACAGGAGTGGAAAATGGCAGGGAAGAAGATCTGGATACTATTGATTGGTAAATATGTCATTGAGCCATTAACTTGATATAAAAATATAAATGCAATTCTAAGTATGATATATTACATGGTATTTCCAGTAGAGAGAGTAGTATAGAAACAATAATGCATTTATGCATTACACTGATAATATGGCATTCAGTGCTGGCTACAGGTTTTATGTTTCAAAAAGTTTTAGGATGGAGCTCCGTAAATAAGTGAAAAACCTCTTCATGCATCCTTATCTCTTATCCCAGGGTCAGGACAGAAACTACTTTCTACAACTCCCTAAAGCATGTCTGAAACAGGTGGTCAGAATGATTTGTCTGTCTCTGTCACCTGGGTAGCCCAGCAATGTGCTCATTCTTATTAAAGTACTTTTGATGTTCACTATAAGTTTGAAAATTTTTCAGGAAGTAGAAGGCTTCCAGGAAAAGGGTTTAAACATATCCTCCTATAACCAAAACTTCCCTTGTCCACAGGAAATTCCCTAAGTACTAGGTGATTTTGTAGTCATGGGAGTAGGCAGTAACACTTTACTGTCAAGTGAAAGAAAGATACTGCATTATGGTTGGACTCAATGATCTTAAAGTTCTTTTCCAATCTAAATGATTCTATGGTTCTGACATTAAAAAACCAAAATAAATAAATAATCAGAAGAAAAATAAAGTTCAACAGCACTTACCAGGATTAAATTTAAACTAAACCAAGCTTTTTAATCCTTTTAGTCTTCAAAGAATGTTTTTTGAACATCAACTTAAAAAAAAAAAGTTTTTGAGTCCTTTTTTACAAAAGAAGCATTATAGACACATTAGTGCAACTAGTAGAATGAAACTAACTGAAAATTACTAAATTAGAGAAAAGTGGATGGAATTTGCTTAATTAATCTACAAAGTTTTAATTAACCTCTCCAGTGGCCCAATTAAGGTTCAGGAGATGCATCAGAAGGTATCCTCAATATAAAACCACAAATTACTTTTAATTGTGTATCAGTTGATTCCACCAACTAATTAGTTTTGTTCCTGGTTAAACAAGCTAAATTAGAAACATCAAATATATTGGGGAAGAAAGAATAATCAAAATATTGTGAAAGCAGCTTTGACTAGAAGAAAATATGCAGAAGTTTCTCCAGCTGGATAGAAGCTCATTGAAGACTAATAGAAAGAGATTATTTTAGGAAGGTACTTAAAAGAGAATAACAGTAAAGTCCACTAAATTTGGAAATTAATCAGCATGATACCTATTCCCATGCTGAGTGGATGATAGTATTTTTTAGCTGCCAGACATTTTTAAACTTTTATTTCTCAAAGAGTGAGACATTGTTCTCACAGTGTTTCTGAACTCTGGCCTTGTGATTAAACTCTCTTCACTTCACTGATACTAACTGAAATAACTTTAGTGTATGTATTTTGGATGTACTCTTGGGAAGGTGAGTGTTTCTAACCCCAAGTGTATGCTGAGGTCATGCATCCTGATATGACTGCTTCTTAAAAGTCTTTGATCTCTCCTATTCTTTCCTGTTGGGTGTTATGATTGTAGGTTTTAGTCATTAAATTTGTTGTGAATTCATTATGTGCATTTGAAAAACTTCCTTTGATATGTGGTCAGTTGAAACTCAGAGAATAAAATTTCAACAAACTTTCTACATTAAATATTAATTTCAAAATGGGCTTCAGCTATGGGGAACTGGAGTCATGGTCCCAGCAGCCTATGCAGTTCCTACACAAAATCTACCACATAAATGCTATACCCAGGATAGTATCTTTACAGTGAAACAGTTAGCTAAATAAAAGTAAAAGAAAAAAAAATAGCTTGAGACTGGATGCAAAATGTTTGCAAGTCTTCTGGGTACTCGAAACTATTGAAAATTGTATTGCTGTTTTATGTCTTATTTAGATATGGGAGATTGACTTAAAGTTGTAGTTTCTATAATTAACTTATAGACTGGCTTTCTTAATGCTAGGAAAGGGGTAATAAATAGTAAAGTTTCAGGAACTGCAGGCCAAGGAAAGCAAGGAGGAAGACAGAAGTAGGAAGAGGACCTATTCTGAGATTAATCATTTTACACTACACTTTTATGTTCTGAAAGTTTTGTTAATGTTAGATCTGATGAATTCTGTCTCAAAAGTACTGAGAAATGCAGTTTCATTGGAAATTAAATATTTTATGAGGTCAGAGAGATTTCAGAAACATTTGTAACAAAATGAAATAATTTTTTGCTTTCTCCTTCAGGAAATATCAGAATGTCTGATAACATTTAAATAATTTGCATGAGAGTGATTCCATGTAACTGTGGCTATCTAAAGTTAATTTCTCTATCTTGCTAGTTTCCTAAGATCCCTTCACAGACAGTGAAGATATGGAGGTAGAATATGAATAATCTCACTTTTCTGTGCTTTTCAGTGACATAAGTGGCTCCCTGCAAAAGCCAATCACTTTTCAACTCATATAAAGGGAACCTATGTAACTGGGTTTTGGGTTTTTCTGCCATTTTTCTGTCACTGGAAATATAAAGATTTCTGGGTTTAGTTCTGATTGACTCAGTCCTGGGCAACTGTAAAAAAAAATGCTTTTCTTTTAAGGAAAAATGGTCACCGAAAATGGAAACTTTGTAGTGGTATTAAGATACTAGTTTTAAGGCAATATAAACAGGGAGATAAGAGATGAGAAAGAGCTTTGTGCATCACTGGTGTGGAAAGTAAGAGATGTTGATCCTGGGACACACACAGAGGCCAGGCTCTCCCTGCCCAGCCCCCTGGGGACCCCCACCTCTTCCCCTGCCCTCAGCCCTGAACCCTAGCCCCGTTTTGTGGCAGGTGGTCTGGGGGCTTCCTCTGTGAAGAGCCCTCAGAAGGGTGCTGTCCCCAGCCCCCTCTCTTGTCCTGTCTTCATCTCCCAGCTGGACCTTGGCCCTGGTTCATCATTTGCCCTGTCTGGGGCTATGATGGACACTATCAGTAGCCACTGGCTCTGCCTGCCATGACTGCTTCCCAAGGATGGAAAGTGTTGGTGAGGGCATGGCCACTGCCAGGATTGCTCCCAGCTCCCAGCTCCTGGTTCCTATGCCGAGGGAGCAGCTGGCCCTCATGGTTCCCTGGTTGCAACTGGCCTGTGGATAAATTCTGGTGTCCAGGACAGAGTCAGGAATTGGAAAAATTGACATATGAAAACAGACATGCAAAAGCAAAACAAAATTGTTGTTGAAAGTTGGGTCACGAAATTTGAAAGCCTGTGCAGTGGCCAAGGGCTGAGCCAAGAGGCTGAAAGAAGCAGAACAGGTTCAGCGCTTGGAAAAAAGTTCAGCAGTGTGCTCCTTGATTATTTATTAACCCTTCCAGAGCAGCAGCAAGTCCCTTCTGATAAAGCTTGCAAACGTTAGCTTTTCATAGTTAGCAGCTATGAGTTTTGCTTTGCCTTGTGACAGCATAGCAGCTGCTGGTCCCGAGGGAGCTGCTGCAGGGCATGTGCGTTTTCTTGGAGACACAGCTGTAGGGCTGGAAGCTTCTGGGTGGAGAGCACAAGGCAATATAACTCTACCAAAGACCACCCGACAAAAGACTCGGGAGTTTTCCTCTGAACAATTAGCAGAAATCGATGCTACCAACGGGACTGCAGAAAAGATGTCCCAGTACGTTATTATCTGTTCAGAAAAGATCATGGTGAAAATATTATCCATCCAGGCAGAAGATAAACCTACACTTCCTACTTTTTTTTTGTTTATCTAGTTTATTTATCAGAAAACTAGAATCAAATTATAAGTATCTGTTGTTTAGTGTAGAAAGGAAGAATAAGGGCAGTATAAAAAAATATTTTGGACAGTCACTTAGATACTCAGATCTTTTTGTAAGCAGATCTAAAAGAACTAGAAAGCTGTTAGTTTTTGAAATAAATTACCGTATCATATATTAAGAAAATTTGAAATAATTAAGATACAAATGCATTACATAAACATGTTCCACACTTTAAGTCTCTTACTATGCATCTCATCAATCTTTCAGCTGAGGTATTTTAAACGTTGCAAAGGTAGTCCTGCATTCAGGTTTGGACACATGTAACCACCCTTAATGCAGGGTTAATTTGTATTGCACTCAGCTATGGATCATACAAGCTCTCAGAAACTTGTGAATTTTTTCCTAGAGTTTTAAATCCAGGTAGCATGACACTATTTCCATTTTTTATATATTCAGAATTTCATAATACCTTATACTAAATTAATTTTTAAATACAGTGTGTCTATAGTGTAATGGGAAATAAATACATGTTTATTGCATAGCACATGGTAACAATTTCATAGATTTTAATTGAATTTATTACATGGTAATATTATTAGATAAATGGCATGGCCCTGGGTATCTTTTTGAGAGGGTGACATCATTAATTAATGCCTTGCTTACCAAGATGCAGCAAATGAATGTCAAGGACACAAACCTTTGGCAAATGGAGCTGTGAACATCTTAAATGTTCCTCTCCATGCTTCATGTGCGCATTTAAAATCTGCACTCTGTCAAGAGATGCAGAAAAGTTTTTTACTTGTCCAAGACCTACCTGAAGGCTTCCTCTCACCTTCTATGGCCAAGGAATAGAGAGCACTAATGAAACATCAGCATCACTCTAAAATACTATTATTATCCCTGACTTATACACTTCTCTTTTTACAATAAAACCCAGATTTTAATTGCAACACAAATTACATAGTACAGAAATAAAGCAGTAAACAAAGAACTAATTTGTGTTCCTTCTGCACTTATCATTCATTGACTAATTAGTTTCTCTCTCAGGTTCTGAGTGACTCTTACAAAGAAAAATCTCCTCAGGATACGAAGGTTAATTTTGAAGTGATTACAAATATTCAGCTAACCTTATAATTAATAGTAATACTTAAAGCACAGCGGTCATCTCTGATTCCAATAAGGAACATTTGCTAATTAGCCAGACTATTGGCATTATTCAGGATGTTTAACTTTTCACTGTTCAGTCAACTGAGCTCATGAAGCTGGATAATACCTCTTTAAACTGTGAAGCTGACAGAAAGGTTAAACCACTTCAAATGCTTAAGCATCTAAACAAATTAATCTTATATTTATGTACTTAATTTCATCCTGATAGATCTTCAAACACTTTATAAAATACTGGCCAGATCATACCATTACATGGATATAAATCTTCCATGGACTCACAAACTTTTTTATGCTGTTAACAAAAAAAAGTAGAATTAGTTCTAGGCCTACAGATCATACAGAATAATTTATCCACCAGAAAAATTTAATTTCTTAGTAACAACAGAAATGAGTACAAAGTAAAAGAAATTGTGATATTAGGCATGGTTTAATATAAAAAGATATTCAGTGCTTTCAAGTAGAAAATATTATATCCATTTAAAATAAGTTGCAGAAATGAAGAAATTTGCTTCTTTAATGTAACATACATGCATTTTATTGTAGCTCATTAAAAGTGCTCTGGGAATTTCTGAGCATGGTCAGGTTAGGATACAGTGTAGCCTTTTCAAATCTGGAGTAGTTCTATTGACCATAGACCAGACATGAAACAGAAAATGTGTTCAGTTCATTATGACATTCAAAAGTCTTGTGAATGAATACAGGTAACTCTACATGTGAAGTCTGCTCTGAGAGCTGTTAGTAATTCAGCCAAGGGTGCTCAAAAGTCTTTGGCAAACAAAAGTATTGCAAATTAGGACTCTTGAAAAAAAACCACCCTACATTAGCTTCATACAGCTGGCTGTTGCTAGTCCACGTTCCTTATTGAAGAAGGACTTATGCATTTTCTTGGGTTTACAGACACATCACAGTAAAGCAGACAGCAGATGCAACCATAATTTGTAGATACTTACTTCGTTCATCCACTGTGTCTTTTGCAGAGAACTTGGTTTGTTTGGTCTGTGTCCCCCTGTCCCCGCCCCCGCCTCCCCCTGCACTGTCTTTACTAAACATACCCAGTTATTTATATTTACTTATCATCATTTCAATAACAAGTTCAAACTAGCAAATTTCTATTTTCTCTTATATTATTTATTTTTATTTTTTATTGTGTAGAAAACATCATGAAATGAATGAGTGTCAAAAGTTCCTCACAATGCTTTTTTTCCCCTTTTTTTATGTCCTTGACAGAATAAGAAATGGGCGTGAAATGTTTGCATGCTTGACTAATATGAGTCTTATTGTAACCTTTGTGTGGAAAGGTCTTTTTCTGATTCAAATCAAATCAATTTGAAAAGGTAATAATTTTTCTTAATGTCAAATAGAAAGAGAAAACTTGGATACATATTTTTTGTAACATTTTAAAGTTCAACCAGAAACTGCAATAGAAAGAACGGCTGCACAAAGCGTCATTTATTAAATTAATTTTTGTTATGTTTTGTCCTGGACTCATATAGTGTATCTATTTTGTTCTTATTTTTAATAAGTGCTTTTTTAAAACAGTCATAAATTCTTGAGAACTGAGCAAAATTTTACATAGTAGCTGTTTCAACTTCTGTTTTAATATTTAGAGAAATAATAGTGTTTGTATGCTAATTATTTTGAATGTTACATATATATGGAAGACATCTGCTGGAACCTGACCTTTTCTGTAAAACCTGTTTTATATTATGCCTGTAAAAATATACTGTATTGTTTGTTAATGGTAAAAAACAATTTATATATGTATATATGTATATATATGTATATATGTATATATATGTGTGTTGTGTGTGTATAAATATATATAGATATGTGTGTATGTGTGTGTGTATATATATATATATATATATATAAAACATTATTTCCACCAGGAATTAGTAGTTTGTCTCACAATTGAGGTACATTATTAAATTATAACTACTGAAATACTTCTATTTGTTTGGAATTGCAACGTCTGGTATCTTTTTTTTAAGTGTAGAAGCTGCTGTGGAGCATGGGAAATTGATATCTTTTAATTGGTCTTTAGCTTTGAAATAACATGAGGAGGAAACTGCTATTCAAAAGACCAAATATCAGGTTCTCTAATGCACTGTTACTATGGGATAGAAAAATTATTTTCTGTGTAGTAGGCCTTACTAGGTCATCCCATTTTGAATCATCCATTAATATAAATACTTCCCTTTACACAGACAGAAAAGTTTAGCCTAGAACATTTCTATAACGTTCTACAGGCATCAAGAGATTAGTGCTGACTTTTTAGGAAAATGTAGAAGCTTTTCTGAGCAGATTGTCTTGCTAGATGGGGGGAAAAAATGGATCTAAGGTTTAGGGGACTGTAAGCAGCAAAGTCCAAAACCTTGATTAGAAAATCCTGATTTAGTTGCCTCTTACACTTCCACAGCACAGAACAGCTTGGGCAACCAAATGTCCAGCCAATACCTCATGCCTGGCTGTACCCAGAAAATCAACAAAGCACCAACTACTTCCACAGAGATCCTACCTAAGAGGTTTTTCTGACTATGGATGATGTTAATAAGATTGGCTTGTCACACAAAACAGTTGTGGCTCTTCCGCCCCTCCCCCCCCCCACTTTCCACCTTAAGCAGTGGTAAAGACTATAATACAGGAACCAGGAGACAGCTATTTGATTCTCTTCAGTTTGTGACCAAGCAAAATTTTTTGAATTATTTTCTATTTTTTTTCTTTACTTGCCAATTGGTTTACATGTGGGCATATGATTTTATTCAGTCTGCTGTTGCTCTGTAAATCCAGTTTTATTTTGCTTTTAATACTTTGCAGCAATTGATTTATTGAGAATTACAGAAAAGAGGTAGGCAAGGTTGGTAATATTTTCCTGATGAGACATACAGTTCAGAACTCGAAGGCCATGTGAGAAGATTACAGACAGTTTCAGAGTGGTCAGGAGGAGGAGCGGGAATTGTTTACAGTAGGCTTTGAAGCAATGAGAGGGTAAACATTCTGCTGCAGAAGCCAATATTGTATATATTTTGCCAAACTGCTGTGTGTATTTATGAAGCCCACAAGCAACACGATAATGTGTTTCCATAAAGTATTTGGAGCACCTAGAGTAATTATGTCATATAGAAAATGAAAAATAAGCAAAATAACTTTTTCAAAATTCAACACAATCTCAGTGGGTTGCAATGCCATACTAAAGCAATAAGAGTATAGTATTAGGCTGTGTTAAGCTGACTGTAACAGTAACCATGACATGCTAAGGGTGATTTAGAGGGTGGTTAAGGCAGAAAATTAATTGTACTGGGAGACTTTGATTATTCCTATGCTGACTCTGTGACAAAAATGCGTGATGCAAACTCTACTCTGAATGCTTACTTATTGGAAAAACTGGTCACTTAGCAAGCAAGAGGAGACATGAGTCTTGATTTACTTCTCTGTTGTGCACAGGATCTGCTTCTAGAATTGCTTCATGCAGCTGTTGGGGAATCACAGTTGGTAACACATCCAATTCAACTTCCATGTAGGAATGGAAAAACACATAAACCCAAGGCAGCAAATTTAACATGAAAAAAGAGGATTACAGGAAAATCTTTATATAAATTGCATAAAAATGTAAGTGAACAAGTGAGCGGAAGCTGAGAGGGTAAAACATTCAGTGGCTGCTTAAAGTTTAGTTACAAAATTTACTTTATAGATGTGGGAAAATATAAAATAATCAATAGACTGTAAGGAACAGAAGTGTTTACTCAGGTTAACAGCAGAGCAAAGGAAATGGTTAGAAGCAAAAAGATTTTGCTGCTTTTGAAAAGTGGAAATTTTGCTAAATGGCAAATAATTTAAAAAACTTCAAATTTTGACAGGTTAAAAATAATAATAGTATTCTACCAAATCAAGACACATTTTGAGCTGCATCTTGAAAAGCCAAAATGTTAGTTTAAAAATAATTTTAAATTATTTTAAAGGATGTGGGAATTAAGTCCATAAATTAAGATGTTGCTGCATTACAGCAATACTTTACAGGGAATAGATATCAAGAATAATATCAAATTAAGCTCATATAAGAGATTTTAGAAAGAAATCAATACAATGATCAGTAGGAAATCACTAAGAGTAGATTCCGTGCAAGCTAAAGAGAAACAATTACAAAAGTGCTGAACTACTAATGTTATGTACATCTTACTGTTTAAATCAGCATAACAGAATTATTGTACATTCTTCTCTGAAAACATGAGGGCAGGACTCAGTTGTGCCCCAAAAATCTAATACAGTGTCAGGAATCATTAGGAAAAGAGTTAAGAGGAAAGCATAGTTCTGAAAACATGTTTCTATTGAGTGATGTGTTGGTCAATCCATCTCAAAATTGATTCAGTAGAAGCAGAGAAATTAGAGGGAATGGCTCTTATGCAAAGAGAGATCACATATACCAGAACTGGAAAAATAGTGAAAAGAGTTATGACTGAAATCATAAAATGATATGCAGAAAGTGGATAGGGAATATTGACAGAAAGGAAGGAGTGCCTGCTCACGAACAAATTATCAGTTAGCTGGTTTAATGTAAGTAAAAGAAAATATTTTTCATTTACAGTGTGGAACTTCTTTTCATGGAGTCATCCACAGGCCAAAAATACAAAAGCACTACAGCAGGGATGAAAAATCCCGTGGATAGTGTGTCAGTCAGTGGCTCCTGAGTCTGACAGTCTGGACTGAACGCCCGGTTCAGAATACCAAACTGCTCGTTGCCAGAAGCTGCAAAGGAAGAGTTACTCTGCTATTGTTCACTTGTTTAATAATCTTCCTCCGTGCTGCAGTATCATCCATGAGTGGAACCAAGATGAACTAGAGGGAATGGTGATCTGACAGGATCAGAATTGTTCTTACATTCTTATGAAAACACTCATGAAAAATAGATCCAGAAAACTCCATGAAATAAAAGAAGGAAAATAGTTGGTGAAGTCAAAATTTTCACTTCAGAATTTTCTTAATAGAACTTTCTAATTTTTTTAATTGACTAATAAAATTATTACAATTTTTAAAGCCATACAGCAACAGGTGCTAAATACTTTAATTTATATTAAGGCCATTTTTATTTGACCATATAGTTATGCCAATAACTCTGTAACTATAATTAACTTAAAAACTATTTTTTTTATATTTTTTCTTTAATTGGTAAAAAACAGGTTTTGGTTTTTTTTTGTTTTTTGGGGTTTTTTTTCTTTTTAATTCAATGAATGTCCAGTAGTTTAGGAAAACAAGCCATTTTGTTGGTCACAAACCACTATTACTGAGCTTCTTCCAGTAACATTTTATCAAAACTGTGATCGCCTGAATAAGGAAGAGCCAGAGGTAACTGTTAAAATCTGTATTCTGCAGATGTGTTATCCTGCTGAATTTGGCTCACACTTAATTTTGCAAAGTTTCTTCTCTGCCTGGTTCTCATGTGGCTCATGAGCTGTACATTTACAAATTGTTTATGTTCATGCAGATGAAAAGTTCTATGTTTGCACAAGTACAGTTCCTACATTTGCTGTCACCCTTTGACTTCCATGAGCTCAACCTGAAAATTATTTCTGTGTAAAAGGAAGCAAATGAACACAGTCATTATTTCTCCATATGAAAGGGAGGAAGCATGGGATATTTGGCCATTCCTGAAAGACAGAAAGGGGCATATAAATAAAACTCACTGGCAAAGTTGCTTGTATTTACTGCCATATCCTGTTGTCCTCTGCCCCTCTTTTGCTCTCATTTTCATATCTCTTAGGCTGACATTGGAATTTAATTTATCTAATAAGAGAAATTTCCCCTATGAAAGCAGGAGACAATTATTTTTTGCAAGGTGCTAATTCATAATATTATAGCAACTTCCAGCCAGCTGGTGGGGAGGCGGGAATAGTGGACTGCTAATGTATTATGTGTGTGACTTTTAAGATAAGCATCTCGTGTTATGGTCTGAGGGTACAACAGGTTCCAGACAGCAGTGAAACAAAACCTTTTTCTCTTGCAAAAGCAGGATACACTTACATAATGCCAGGTATTAAATCACAATAACTTCTCATTGGAGACATGGGAAGAGTATATGCAAGCTTCTATACAGGAATAATATGGTGTAAAAATAGTCTGTTGGCACTGAAAAGTTTTGATATCAGTGAAAAAAAAAATCTCTAAAAATGAGGAATTCTTGAGTTAAATGGAAAATAAAATAAGACAGTTCTCAAAGGAATTACAGAAAGTAAGAAGTGTGGTAGAAAACTAAGCTGCCAGAGCCAGCCACACTGTTTATTTTCCCCCTTTTTTTTTCCCTAGTTGAGCAGAGGCATGAGTTTAAATGCAGGCTGCCTGTCTGAGAAATCATCTCTGGAAATGGCTTCTGTGGAGGTGGGCTGAGCGCAGAGGTTAGACTCAGCCAATTACGAGTATGAGAAATGCGTTGTGTCTTGAACCATTTGACATCTACTAATGTACCAGTCTCAGGGGTAAAATATAGTAAGAATATGAGCCTGAAAAAGTTGGTTTTAAATCCAAGTAGAAGGAAAGAGGGAGGGAGGGACAGAGAGAGAAATAGGGAGAGCACTTGCCTGTGTGAAGGCTGAGGTGTAAAAAACTAAAGGCAATTTCTGTGGGGGGAAAAAAAAGCAGAGAGAAAATCACATCCTACTTCTTGGATAAAATTCAGGCTTTAACCAGGACTAGTTATGAATATGTCTAGGGTATACATAAAACCATTTACACCTCAGCTGTAAACTACTGTGGGGAGAACTTCTATAGCACATGCTAACGCAACACACAATGTTTGCATTTTGTTTATCAAATCCCCCAAGACCCTAATAAAAAAATTACTCATGCTAAGAATAACATTAGCCAAAAATACTTCACTTTTGTGGGTCTGCCCCCAAAATGTTATTGCATTCACAAAAATGTTTATATGTATTCACAACTCCATTCCAGTATACCAAGCAGCTATCTGCTCCTCCATCTATCCTGCAATTTCATCTCTTCAGTCTTCTTTTTTTTTTTTTTATGCTCTTAGTTTCCCCTTTATAATAGGGAGTTTATTTTGTCTTGATGATGTGGGCAGTTTCTTACAGTAATTTTTCGTACGTATTTCCTTCAGTGTTTTTAGGATTATTTTTTTATTATTAATAATTTCAATATTCTTTAATGTAATTTAATTAATATTTAAGTAATTGCTGTGAGCTGATCTGTGTACATATCTGTAATCTATTCTGTTCTTAAAGAAGGAATTCTATTAAGAAAAGTGGAATGAAATTTTGCATCATATGAGTTTGTTCTAATGAGCAATATTTTATATATTTACATTAAACTTTACTGCAAAATAATTTTGGAATTTGTTCTTTAGATCCCAAAATTAAATGTTCTGGTTTGAAAGGAGAATGAGCCTAAAGGGAAAAAATGTATAAAGATTTATATATATGTGTGTGTGTCTGTGTGTGTATACATACACACATACTTATATATATGTATACATACATATATGTATACATCTAAGCTCAAACCACTGATGTTGGACTCTGCCTGGTCCCCATAAGCAGGGTCAGTGCTGGCAGCAAATGAAGATGGGTAAGTTGGCTGCTTGACATCACTAAGATGGAAGCAGTAACCAAGAGCTATGAGACAGGTTCCTGAAAGAGATGCACCTTTGCTGTGCCTATTTTTATGTAATATAGTTACAGGTGGAGAAAGTAGAATTGAATTAAAGCTTGTGCCTTCTTCAGCCTTGACAGAAAGTCCATTGCCTTGATGTTCAGAAACGCATTTTGGATCAAGAGAAGCAAGTTACAGATTGTCAAATATCGCACAGCTTCTAGTCAGCTTACTTAAGTTATAATTAAGTTTGAAAGCTATATTTTATGATTGCAGTTTAAATCACTGTGAAATTTTGGTCAGATCTCATGGATGTGGACAGCTGGGGAATACCTAGGGAAAAGTTTAGATTAGCACTGCAGTGAAGACATGTTCATAGAGAACGGTGGATTAGCTAAAGATTTTCTATTACAATGAAAGAAATTGCATAAAAACATGCTGTCAGTCAATCGTACCAGTGTAGTACAGAGAGAAGCAGACCATGTGGTAAATCAGTCCAGCCATTTGGGCTGATAAACACTGTCTGCGTTTGTTGTTTTAGAATAGTTTAATGTATTCCTGGTGCTGTGATTTCAATGGTAGCTGAGTAAATTATACAAGCTTTAATTAATGAGTAGTTTTAAGATGCTCTGAGTATTTTGTAATAGTTTAAATCCGAGATGACCGATTTGCAGACAGCAATGCTACTATCCAAATTTAAAAAGAAATGTGACAATGTCGCAGCCAGAGTGATATAACAATGTTGTATCACCTTTCACAGCAAGGGACTGAAACCAGCTGTAAATTATGAATACCACGAAGCAATGACAAATTAACTTCTTCAGCCAGACTTCTTGGCAATACATGTATGTTCTAAACGTATTTTCTGTCTGTTTTACCTACAGCCATGTTTAAACTGAGGAGCAGATTTTCTCCATAACCCAAACATGACTAGGCACCAGAGGAAATAATGAATTACATCACCTAAATTATGTGAACCCAGATACCTGTAACCTGGTGTCAGTCCTGTCTCACAAAGTCTTAAAGCAACTTCATGTGAGTATTTAGCAGAAGACATGTCTGAATGCCATACTGGAGAGGTTTACATAAAGGGTAGTGGATTCTTTTAACCATGCTTTAAAGTGAATTTTTAAAGCAATGGAAAATGCCCCTTGAAATGAACAAAGTATTAGAAAATTCTTATTTTGATCTAAGTGGATGTAAATTAAGAATTTACACTTCCTATTAATTGCAGTAAGGACCTGATTATTTTTTAACTTTACCTGCAACCTTTAATAGAGGAGACTCACATATAGTTTGTAAGAGGTAATGATCCTAAGCAATGCAGTGGCTGCAGAATGAAATAATGGAAATGATTTACGGTCAATGGCAAGTTGCTTAAAGCCATTCTTTAAAAGGTTTCAAGTTAGCCCATTCCTTTGCCTTTGTTATTTGTACCTATCAACACGGTATCTAAATGGTTTACAATTAAAACATCCAACAGCCTGAATTAGTGTTGCACACTCTAACTTCTTAAGAAGAATAGTTACACATTTTGTTATTTACTGCTAAAAGTTATTTGCTACTGAGCCGTATCTGATACAGTTCTAGATAAAACTGAAACAGAAACACACTCATTCTGTATTAGTTGTCCCTATGTTTTTGTACAGTAATCTTTCCAGTCTTATGGGAAAGTCATGTCTATTTCTGTTCAATAGATATTTTAAGCATCTATACTATAAAAGCTAAAGGAGCTAAATTATAAAAAGAAGTATTCACTCTTCTTTGAGAAATCTGTTCCAAATGGCTCTTTCTCTTCAAATGATGTCTCGTCACTTCCTTATGTACCCTGTATTTTATATTCCTTTGTTACGCTTCTTTCTGAGATTTTAAACTCTGGAGTCAGACTGTCTTTTATGTATATCAACATACGATAGGTGCCTTGTCACTGTCACCTGTGACAGGGCCTTTAGAGTCCAGGACAATGTTAGTAATAATTAGCATTAGTGATAACAGTGTTAGCAGTAAATATATACTATATTCACTTTATAAATGGGAAAGGACAATACCCTTTGGAAATAAATTTGATATTTAATGCATAATATGGAACCCTGACTATTATCTATATCAAATTAGATTTGAAACGATAAGTTTCAGAAAAGTTTGGGAAGAAGTTTAAGTTATTTGCAAAACTTTCCTTGCCCTAGTTTATAGGCTTTTTCTTGCTTTGTCTGCAGGACACCGTTTGGTATGAAGGGAACACCTTGTTAAGGTCTGTCAACATTTGGAACACAAGCTTAGCACCTGTTCCCATCTTTGGTAAACATATTTGATATAATTATAATACCATATGTTGCTGATGGTTGACAAAATATGATTAATACACAGCACTAGCTCTAGTCTTCTCATGCCACTTAAATGTCAGCAGCATATCCCTAAACATTGACAAGGTGGTGGTTTTTTGCTTCTGAGAAATGTAAAAGTTGAAATAACAAATATAGGAAGAGTACTTATTGAAATAGATGTTTCAAGTAGCTCTTTTAAAAAATATATTTTGCTTTTTACACAACTGAGAGACAGTATTTTCCCATTACCAAACCTCTCACATTCATGTATAGTATATATGCATGTTTCTGCATGGTCTTGTAGTAGCAGCAGAAATAGCTTGCAGTCCTTTACAAACTATCTAACATGCTATGAATTTATTCTTATCTTCTCTCACCTAACTGTTTATGTTTGTTTACCTGTGAATTTTTTTACAGTCTTATGCTGCACTAGTACCTTATCCCTATTTAACTATAATCATAGGGTCTTGATCCTGCTGGGATCTTTGGTACCACACATTATAAGAGTTTCTAAGCAGTGTTTGAAATGGAAATTGAGAAGCCTTGGCAGGAAACTCCTCCTGTAACTTATTAGCTGTTGTCTCCTTGTGAGAAAAAGTGATTATATGTATCTGTTGTGCTCAGAGAACTGCCAGCAAGCATATCACTCCATTTTTGCTCATACTATAAACAATGGTATAAATCTGCCTGTAAATAAATAAACCAAAAATGGTAGGAATATACAGAAAAAAAATGCGGAAAAGAAGGGTGTGTTGAACTTTCAGGAATGCTCTGGTGAAAACTGGATATGTGTTTGGTCAAAACATGGTTCATTTAGAACTGTTGTTTCTTGTGGACAAGCTGGATTTGTGAAAACATTTATAGATTAAAGCAAAGGGATTGATAGTGTACAGAGTTAAGGTTTTAGGGCTTTTTTAACACCTTTTTTAACAGCTGAAACCTTGGATATATTTGTTAAGTTAGATGTAGAACTTTCTGAATACTTAAAATTACTTATTTCAGTAGCCTTAATTCTACGGTGTTCTATAACATTAAGAATATCTTCAAGGATACATATAATTTAGAGATATACTGAGGTCTGAAAAGCAGTGACTATTTCAATTCAGCATTTCTAATCATATGTCCAGATTAATATAAATGCCCTGAATGAGGGTATGGAACTGTAAATAAAATAAAAAACTCACCAGCTTTTATCTTGACATAAAATGCAAGTTTTGCTTCAAAGCCTTTAATCTGACTGTCATCTTTATTCATTCACAGCAGTGAGCTTGTAAAGAGCTCTGCCTCTGCAGTGAAATACTACTGTATAGAAAGAGGGTTATCAAAAAGCAATGTTTGTTTGTTTATTGAAATCCCTATCAACAGAATGTCAGTCCTTTTGAAAATGAAACATTTTTGCTGTGAGTTCTGTGTCTGAGCAAACTGTTTCTATTAGATTTGGAAACGATAACATCTTCTGTAATAAGTCTTTGTGCATGTTTTTCCCCCTAAGGATAGAGAACTCTAGCAAAACAACAAAAAAACCAAAACCCTGCCTAACTACTGCTACCAAGCCTTCTTTAAGAAAATCTGTCTTACAATATTCTCAAAACTCCCCATCAAAACCAACTGAGACTACTTTTTGTCTATTAAAATATGGATTATTTATTCTAAGAGTCATCCTTTAGAACATGCTTTACATATTAAAAATCACAAGTATATAAAGCCCAACTTCTGACAGTAGTCATCTCATTACAGCTATCAATAAGTGGCAAAAATGTCTTGCTCTTTTTCAGCTTTCTCTATAAATTCCATTTTAACATAAACCCATGGGTAGGGGAACAGATGTTAAAAAGAGTTTAAATTGACAAAAGCTGCTTATATTCCAAAACACTGGAGTGAGATTTGCAAGCCTGACAAAACCAAAAACATGCAAACAAAAAGCTTGTTGTTGTATGAAGAGCATTTGATGGAACACATTGATGCAGGCTGGTCAGTCTTGCCTCGGTGCCTGGCAAGGCCATGGAGCATATCCTCCTGGAAACTGTGTTAAGGCACATGGAAAATAAGGAGGTGATTGGTGACAGCCAACATGGCTTCATTAAGGGAAAACTGTGCCTGACAGATTTGTGGCCTTCTGTGGTGAGGTTACAGTGTTGGTGGATACGGAAAGAGTGACTGATGTCATCTACGGGGACTTGTGCAAAACGTTTGGCATGTCCTGCATGACATTCTTGTCTCTAAACTGGAGAGATATGGATTTGGTGGATGGACCACTCAGTAGATAAGGAATTTCCTGGATGGTCACACTCAAAGTGTTGTGGTCAATGGCTCAATGTCCAAGTGGAAAGCAGTGATAAGTGGCATTCTTCAGGTGTCAGTATTGGGACCGGTGCCGTTTAAAGTCTTTATTGGAGACATGAATAGTGGGATTGAGTGCACCCTCAGAAAGTTTGCTGATGACACCAAGCTGTGTGGTGCAGTCAACACACTGGAGGCCAGGGATTCCATCCAGAGGGACCTTGACAGCCCCCAGCATAGGAAGGACATGGACCTGTTGGGGCAAGTCCAGAGGAGGGCTACAGATGATCAGAGGGCTGGAGCACCTCTCCGCTGAATACAGGCTGAGAGAGTTGCAGTTGTTCAGCCTGGAGAAGAGAAGGCTCCGGGAGATCTTAAGAGCAGCCTTGCAGTACCTCGAGTGGGCCTACAAGAAAGGTGGAGAGGGACATTTTACAAGGGCATGTAGTGGTAGGACAAGGGGTAATGTATTTAAACTGAAAGAGCATAGATTTAGATTAGATATCAGGGAAAAAAATTATTTACTGTGAGGGTGGTGAGGCACTGGAACAGGTTGCCCAGAGAACTTCTGGATGCTCCATCCCTGGAAGTGTTCAAGGCCAAGCTGGATGGGGCTTTGAGCAACCTGGTCTAGTGGAAGGTGTCCCTGCCCATGACAGGGGGGTTAGAACTACATGATCTTTAAGAACCCTCCCAACCCAAAACCATTCTGATTCATTTTCACCTGTCTCTTAGATAAGGGTAACAATGTTGCCCTGGTAGTGAAAACATATCAAAGAGAAAATCTGCCTTAAAGACAGCATTTTCTCTGTTCTAATTCAACATCAGTTGGTCTCCTAGGCTGCTCAGGTGAATTATCTCATTGCTTTCAACTGGGGTTGTTCATGTGAGAAAGGTTTCAAGACAAGGTTCTCTGTTGATTCTTCAGAGTTTCAGGAAGAGTTTCCTAGTAATTCTTAAAGAACTGAAGGAACAGTTTATTTGTCCATACTGAAAAAGCAACCCTGTGGAACTTCTGTGACTGCAGCCTCTCTAACTTCAGAACAACTAGAACAGAAGGACGTTTGGGGCCTAATGTCCCTGGTATAGGTTTTATGGTCCCTGCATTTTAATCATCAAGCTCTCAGAGGGAAGGAAAGATGATTTTATCCTCCTTAGATCAAGTATCTATGTTTTCAGTAGTCAGTTGAAGAGGATAGGTGCCTGTGAAAATCCCAATTTGCCCGTCTGAGGCATCCATCTAGCGAGTAGGAAACATAGTTACTGTTTGAAGGTCAGCTGTTCTACACGTTATTCTAGTGCAAGGAAAAGATATGAAATAGTAGATGTTTGCATGTGGTGCGGATTTAGTCTTGAAGGTAGGGATATGGTCAGTTTCCTAAAACATGAATGTGGTTACAGTGTCTATCACACCGATGTCATGGATCAGGCATCCACTAGAAAGGATCCTGAATCTTATTGGGACACTTCAAATTGGGTCTGTAGCTTTGAGATTGGAGTAGGATCCCTTTATGTTTTCTCTTTGTGATGATTCTTGCTTTATTGGATGTGCGCTCAGTGATCATGCCAGAGACTGACATTTTGCCTATAGACTTCTGTGGTGTTTAGTGAAGATACCTTGAGTGTTAACAAAGGCTTCACCAGTTGAAACAAACTTGCTTTCTATAACAAAATCATTTGTTCCACAAAAAAATGAAAGGCTGTTATCTTCTATGCTGTTAATACAGACACGTCAGGCTCAGTCATGTTTGGCCACATGGCTGACATCTAACCACTCTCACAAACTTCTTCTACATTTAGGTTTACATATTATCAAGGAAAAAGTGTTGCACTAAATGCAGTGACATGGTTAATCTTCTCTGCTTATAAGTAGTAGATGTATTTGGTGGGAAATTTTATTAATGCTTTCACTTAGTTAAAATTGGATACATTTTCTTTTTTGAATATACTATATAGCATGCACTGAAACTTCAAAATATCATTGTCTTCCTTCCTAATTAAAAGTGACTGTGCTTATCTTAGCTATCAATATTTTTGTTTATCACAGTCATCATTCTCCTATTTTTAGATAGCTTTTTTGTGTTGCAGGTATAAATCCTACTGATGAAATCAGTAGTTTGTTGACATTTAGGCTAAGAAAGGACTGCATGATCAAAATGAGCATTTACTGTATGAGCAAGTATTTACCTTACAAACTTCTACATGTAAGGAGTCAGTACAGATTTCAAAGCATATCTGGTGAAGGCAAAGCAGGCACCACATAAAGAGTGGAACTGAATGAAACAGTTGAAATAAGAGACTCTGGATCATTTCCAGACCTAACCTGACTCTGAACTGAATTTTCTTGAAGATTGCCAGGGTTTTACTGTCCTGGGGAAAAATTATTTTCTAGCTTCCAGTCTCTGCTGGCACCTGAGATTGAGGTTGAAGGTGGGGTAGCAGGAGGGACAAGTCCTAGTCCTGGAAGAGGCACCAATCTGTCTGAGAACATGAGCAAGTTTCTCATCCTCCACTCCCTTCTACCTTTTCTTCTCCATTAGACAGAGAAATGCAACGTAGGGCAAGGTGTCATCACTCATTCAAAAAGATGGTTAATTTACCTCACACGGTAATTGAAGAGGAAAGCTTAACCATAAAAGAAAGAAATATTCTGGTACTCCTGTAATTACAGCTTTCGATGCTTATTTCATGAAATATAAATTACATTTTAGTTGGAAAATGGCAAAACCAAATAGTTCACCTGTATCAGGAAGACATCCTTGTGCACATTGATCTTCTTGGTTATTCTGCTAGTCCAGGCAGAGACTTCCAAATGGAAGGTAAGAAACATTAGGGATGGATGACTGCAAAATATTATTCTAAGAATTTTATTGTATAACCTAAGACCTAATAAAATCAAGACTTTCACAGCTGGTTTTTTTGTTTTTTACACTGGGAAATACTGAGGTGTGTCATGGTTTAACTGCAGTCAGCAACTAAGCCCCACCCAAGCCACTGGCTCACTCTCTCTGCATCAGCATGATGGAGACAATCAGAGTAAAAGTGAGAAAACTCATGGGCTGAGATAAAGACAGTTTAAGAGGTGAAAAAAAACCACCAAACATGCATGCAAGAAAAGCAAAACAACAGATTCATTCACCATTTCCTACCGGCAGGCAGGTGTTCAGCCATCTCCAAGGAAGCAGGAGTCCATCACATGTAACAATTACTTGGGAAGACAAATGCCATCAGTTTGAACATCCCCCTCTTCCTTCTTTTTCCCCCAGCTTTATATACTAAGGATGATTCATATGGTATGGAATATCCCTTTGGTTAGTTGAGGTCAGCTGTCCTGGCTGTGTCCCCTCCCAATTTCCCTGTGCCCGTACAGCCTTCTTGCCGGCAAGGCCTGAGAAACTAAAAAGTCCTTGACTTAGTATAAACATTACCCAGCGACAATCAAAACCATCTATGTGTTATCAACATCCTTCTCACACCAAAGCCAAAACACAGCACTGCATCAGCTAAGAAGAAAATTAACTCTATCCTAGCCGAAACCGGGACAAGGAGATAAAATGAAACACTTTCTATTCAACATCTATTCAAGATGAAAACTGAAGGTTTATTTAATTTTTATAAAATGTAATATTTTCTTGGCAATACATTTCTCTGCCATTCTAGTCCTGTTTCAAGGATAAAATCTAGTAAAGGAGAAAGGTTTAGATAGATAACTTAATTTTCTTTTCTGTTTGTTTGTAAATAACTTGCTGAGTGTGTTCTTGTGGACAGAATTCCCAATAATAAAAGTAGAAGCCTGAAATATTTGTCAAGAAAACATTGCAATAATTTTACTACAGGAATAGTTATTTTACTGAAATTTTACTATCTTTTTTTCTTTGCATGTTGCATAACTGATTCATTTACAGAGACATCAAAAATAGAAAAACATACTATATTTGTTTTGTTACTTCTAAATAAGATTTATTGTGAAGACATACTTAGAAGCACCAAAAAATGTATACTTGAATAATGTTTATTTCTGTTTTGGTAAATTTGTTATGATTTTGTTAAAAGAATGAAAAATCATAGGCAAAATTAGATTTTTGGAAGGTTGGGATCATGTCATACAGCACCCTTTTGGTTAAAAGAGTTGTTTTGAATGAAATTTTGGAGAAGAGGGAAAATTCTGTTGAAAATGACCCTGTTCTAGTAATATTTGCTGTTAGTGTAATTTTATACCTAGAGGAATAGTATTATCTCTTCATCAGGTTAACACTATGACAATATTCCTTTCAATTTGTCTTGCCTTTTTTCCAACAATCTGTAAGTTCACTTTGATACATACAAATGATTTTTGAAAAATACAGGGTTTAAATTCTTAGTCCATTAAATAAAACTGGAAGTTTAGACAATTAAGTTCTTATACTGCAAGCTCTGTTATTTTAATTGACCTAATCACCATCTTTCTGTGTTTCTGATTTTTTTTTTTCCCCTTGGGAATACTAGGAGAAATCAGATTAACTTCATATTCATGTGAGATGATCTGCTTTGGAAGCTAATGTCCAGTATGTTTTTCAAGGCTTGTTCACCTAAAACAAGAATTTTCAAAGCCAAAGCTTTTCAAGTTTATGTTTACTCTTGAGAATTTCCCCAGAATTCTGTATCTCCCACATGTTTTAGAGCTTCACCCAAGTGAGTCCTTTAAGGGACTTGAGGCCAAGGGATTGGATAAAACAAAACTAAGCTCAGAAAACATAGAACAATATATTTTTTCCTCTTTTAAATTGGCAAGAAAAATAGTTTTATTTTTCTTTCCTGTATGTGTATGCATTTATAATTTCAAATTTAGTTGGCAGCTTTCATTGTGTACCAGCTTGTTTTTGTCTTTGAAGTGGTTGAGTTCCTTGATATCTTGAATAATAAATGCACTGTCACTCAAAATAAGAACAGTATTTTTTTTTTGTCAGGTCATGAAACTGTATGTCCAATTGCTGACATACCGTGGGAATTTCCCAACACTTCAGTTTTTCATTGGCAGTTAATATCAGAATTAAAGTGTATCTCTTGTTATTTCTCTGCTTTATCCAGATAATGATTTTTATACTTTCAAAATATGAAACTGTTCAGTTAAGACTTTTGTCTTTATCAAATAGGTCATATAGGTTATTTTCTAATAAGTATCACAGTGTTTTATAATTATAAATCCTCTATAGCTCTTTTGCTATTGATTAGAGTACTCATTTTCCATAAAGCAAACAGGATAAATGTTGGCATAAAACCATATAATCAGCACGAAATAAACTGTGGGTATCAAGAAATATTTTATCTTGTTTTGTCCAGTTATGAATAGAAGTTGGAAAGCACTGGGAGAAGTTCTTACATTGTTTCTAGATACCTGAATTCCTTCATTAACACATCCAGGTGTTCATTATAATGCTCCTCTTCTTTCTAAAGTCACGGTGTGGTTGTCCCTGCTCCAGCCATGTCAGCTAGTCCCTTCAGCAATTTTGAAATCAGTTTCTCTCCACATCATCCAGTGTGTATACTGCTTCTGGGACCAAAATGCAAATTTGAGGTCTCCACTGTCAGCAGCTTTCACAGCCCACACTCCACTCCTGAAGGGTGCTCAGTGCAAGCTCCCTTGCTCTGCTGCAGAACGCCTTCTGGCCCTCTTCTTCATGGGAAACTTGCAGTCCCTCCTGCTGCCTCCCCAGGCCCTTCCAGAAAAACTGTGGCCTTAATCTGTCTCTAACCTTCTCCCATCCCTTCTGCCACTCTCTCAGGACCCAGTCCTGACGTTTTAGTCCTTTCCTTGCATGTTCAGTAGGCATATTCAAGCTCAGTCTATTTAATCATGTGCACCTATAGATTAATTTACTTATTCTAGAGGCTTTATGTGATGAATTCACCCTTATGCTCTTTAGGACTTTGAACGCTGTCTTCAAAACAATTCTGATCTATGTTCACTGTCTCCCTGTCTCTTCACATTTTTCCTCTGGTTTTCCCCAGCAGTCAGCTTAATGTCAGCTTTGCTCATCTTCCCCTGTTGTGGTCTGCAAAAGTCACTAGCTACACTCAGCTCAGTAGCATTAGATTGTATTACAAGCATTCTGACATTTTATGTAAATAATGTAAGCCATGTTGTGTCCTAGAGCACAGGATTCATTTCAAAAGTCTTTTTAAACCTTTGCTGTGAAACTGTAATTTCAACAAATTCCTTTTCTGTCACTTACATACACTCTTGGTTCTACTAGAAACCACTTTCAAACAATGCCTTATAGAGGGAGGGGAACACCTTATCTAGCAAGGAAAAAAGTTATCACTCTAAAGTGGTGCTATTATACCTAATTAAGGTACACACTTCCTAATGAACTTACGAAGGGGGAAGGTGGCTGTAAACACATTATATTGTGTTGCAACACTGGGGTCAGTATCCAGAGTTTTAATCCTAAAGTGCTCATGTTCAAATGATTTAATCTAAACCTCATTTTCTTACTCTTTTAATCCCAGATTTCAAAATCTGTTGCTTGCTAAGGCTGTGGTTTCAAGAAAAAAGCCAAACCAGCTGCGACCTCCCCCAGCCATTTTCTACTTTCATTAATGGTTTTGTAAGGTTAATTTGCTGCAAGTTCATCTGCCTGTGCCATTCTTAAATGTGCCATGCAGGTAAGAACCAGCAGCAGGGTAGGCAGAAACTCCCAGGAGACCAACATTCCTACAGTTTACTGCAAAACTGTGCCTTTAGAGTTGGCAGCCCCAGCTCCCTGTATAAATCAGAAGAGATTTATATTACTGAGTTTCAAGAGGTCTTATTTACAGGTCTGTAGAGTTTATGATTCTTTTCGTCTACCACATCACAAGTCACAAGTCACTACAGTAGTGGAGTAAAAACTCAGCCCTCTCAGTTCGTGTCTGTAGAGGTTTAAATGAGATGTGTGCAACTTGCTAAAATTTGGCAATAAAGGACTTACTGGATATGCAAGAGAAAATGGTACTAAACTCTTAAGAAAGGCTAGAGAAAATGTATGTAGGCCTGCATACTTTTACCACAGTAATTAATAAGAGCTGTGGCTGGTAAGATGAAGTTTTTTTGTAATAGAGCCCCAGACATCTTTATCAAGTTTTTGTACAATTTTTGGTGTGTATTCTCCACACTGTTTTGCTATATGCCTGTGATTTCTGTTTGGAAAAGCAAATGTACTTTCCACAGGTAATCTCTGTGAATGCACCAGTGCACAAACTGGGGCATTTCAGAGCCCTGGGCAGCCTGTGTTCCACTTGAATGGCAGATGGACGTTATCCTGATCCTGACATGTTCTTGTCTTTGCTCTGTTTTGTTTTGTTAGCGAGTCATAAACTACTTTCCTGGAATAAAAGGGCACTGCTTAAGAACAATCTTCACTTGTCCACCAAAGAGACTTAATAAAATGTCCATGAAAAGTTGAAAGCAGTACCACATTTATCACTTCAGTCTTAAATACGGGGCATTTTAATTAAATATGATTATGCACAGAAGAGATATATCCCTAGAAGTAGAACCTCCAACAGTATCTGTTTTCTACACTTATAAAATATTGAGTATTTGCATCAGAAATTCAAAGGGACTTGATGAAATGGTAGTTTGAGTTGCGAAGCTTCTTTGCTGATCTGGTAGAACATTGCAGATCGTAGAGGGAAAAATTAGAGTACAGAATAGTTGAGCCAGTATAAAAGTTGCAGATGCAGTGAAAAGACACAGAAGTTTTCTCTTGCTGCAGAAACAAGATACTTGCCCTGGAGAATGAACTCATTACCCATTCCTGGAGTAACGCTGGCAAGCTTCTGAGTGAATTATTTTGGCAACTGGTTTTGTTGCTGGAAAATCCAATTCTGGGTAGATCAAAACGTGTAAGAAGCCATGCATACACAGATATAACTGCAGTTCTTTTGCCATCATTATTACAAAAGACTTCAGCCAGCACCCTGACAGGTTGCTAGGTCCTGATGTCACATATAACATGATATTAAAAAGTTTTAAAAATCTCCTTGTCACTTCACCTACAGGATACTTCTGCCCTGTGTTTTCTTACTGCCTGAAACAATATGCTTGCACTCCACGGGCTAAACATGTGTACTATGATAATTAATTAATGATATTGGGACAGCAAACTCACAGAGACTCCCTAAGCTGACCACAACTCAAAGAGTTGTTGAACCAGCCTCAAACTGGAGTGATGATAAACCATTTTAGCTCTGCCTGTTTCTCACATCCTATTTTCCTATTATGCTAATCTTTGGAAACAGAAAACTAATAGAACTGAAAATACTAGAGAGAAGAGCAACCCAGAATATGCATGTTCGGGTCATTACAGATTTACTGTTACCTTGTTATTCTGCATTATCAATTCTGTCATCTGCTTAACTTAACATGTTTGAGGTTTGATGGTGATCATTACACCAAGTTTTGAATGAGGGAGTTAAGATACCTCAGAAAATCCTGGAGAAAAAAGAAAAAACAAGAGAGCTTCAGAAGTGATCGTTGTTTTTCCCTGTGATTTTGTCAGCTGACAAGTTCAGTTAGAAATTCACCTGGATCACAAGGGATTAATTGCTCTGCCTTAGAAAGCCAGCATTATTTTTTTTTACATCAGTATTTTCTGTGGTTGTGATAGAAGTATAGCAGTATAAAATGGAAGATATAATAATTTGAACATACTTATGTGCAATAAAATATCTGTGATGTTTAGCTAGAACTATAAACATTTAGGCACTATGGTTTCATACTAGTTGATGGTACTACAACAGTTACTTCTTCATGATTCAGGCAGTATCTTTACCTGGGTGAGTGACTTGAGTGTTAATGACTAAAATATGAAAAATAATTACTGAAGAATCAATTTTAAATAGAAATTGAAACCACTGAATTTTTATATATATGTTTGTATTTCTTTATTCCTATTTTTATAATTTTAACAGGTGTTCACTTAGTCAGGTACTGGTCTGTTTGTGAAAAAAAACGTTAAAATGTTGATTTTTTATCTCTTCATATATCTGTTGAAATCCAGACAAATATTTTTAAAGTTAAATGTGCTGATAGAATAAACCGTGAAAGGAATAGAATCCCAATGTGCTAAAATTTTAATTCCACTGGAGAGCTGATGGAATAGTTAATCTTTTTACATGGAAATTTTTTTTGTGTATCAACCCAAACTAGTATTCATGTAGTAGCAGAGTACTCTAAAAAAGATCTACCATTTCAAGGAAAAAAAAAAAAGCAATTTAGGTTTGAAATGTTAGCACTTGAATAATTTTGTACTGCAATTTGAGAAATAAAGAAGTGACTTGATAAAAGCAGGTCAAAATTAAATTACAATAAATGTTTTTCATCTCTCCTCTAAGACTAGAGGCTAACCTGCATTTCTGAAGCAGTCTCCCAACTTACTGACAATTCTGCAGACAAAGTTAAATTGTTACAGACAGAATTGTTTGAAAGTTATGTTTGTTAGACATCTTCCTGTTAGGTTAGAGCCACAAACAGGGCTGGTGATCTTCTGAGTTGTGTCAGTAATTTCAGTATGCCTAGCATATTACAACACTCATTGGGTGGTTGATTCAACCTTTCCCACTGTCAAAGCCACAACTATCATATCATATTTGATTAGTAATTACTTGTTTATCTACCTTTCCTTTCTGAAGCTGGGATAAACAGTGATAATTTTGATTAAATAAATTCGTTCTGATTTCTTTCAAAAGGAATTGGATTCATGCACATTTTACTTTAAAGACCTGAGGGGAAATGATTTGTTGTCATTTATTGTGAAAATATGAAAGCTGCATTCGTGCTGCTCTTAGAAGGTTTATATGAAGTCTGTCATGGCCCAGTGCTAAATAGCAGCTGACTTCAGCTTCATAACTTTATTAACTCACATAAGCACTTCTAAAGTTTTATTCCTCAGTATTTGCCTTTTGATCAAAACCAAGAACAGTTTGGCTTCTGAAAGACTGAAGATTGAAACTACTTTGAAATTCTGCCTTTTTCACTTAAAAATTATTGATTGATTGATAATAGGATCATATAGGAAAGAAAATGGGTTAGTCTTTTACTGATGTGCAGAATAACAATTGACATAATAAGTTAAATAAAATTAGGTTTTACTCAGCTGGCATGGTAAATTGAATCTAATCGATGGAACTGGCAATTCCACTCAAGATTTTCTGTTAACCTCCTATAGTACTCCTTCAATCAGAAAGCAATTTAGATGTTGTTCTTTATAGCTAAGCAATGAAAAAGTGTGGAGTCCTTTTAAAAGATTTTAGTTGATTGTTTTTAAGAAAAATAAATGCCTTTGTTCTGTGTGATTTAAATCGGGGAGTTGTGAACAGTCTCTTCATAATGTTCTTTAGTTGATGTTATACTGCAACCTATTAATATGTTATATATAATATATAAAGATATATAGCTGCAACCTATTAATGTGTGTATTATTTTAGAAATATAAGCCAGAAGAAGAAATATGAATTCTGCAGAAAATTGTATGCAAAAAGACCACAGAGTGGTCAGAAAGGGTATAAAATGGATGTCTATAACTTGCAGGTCAGGATGCAAATAAATATTTTGTCTAATGCTCTCTGACTCTCAGCCTGTCAAAATATACAAGGCAGTTACTTCTTATTATCTGCTAGTTGGCTTTATCATGTTGATGAGCAAGTGCTCATTCTCTCCAGTTTATATGTCAGTAAAATTCTTAATTAGGTATGACCTTATAAAACGTATATCTACAGGGAAACAGAGCTTCAAGTATTGCCATAATTGTGCCTCACAGAATTAGTGCAGCTATTTAATAGGGTGCTATGCTCAAGTCAATGTGCCTTATTCTCTCACCTGGGAAGATTAACTTATACACAAGTACGAGGATGCGTGGCCTGGGTATCCCTGTGTACAGCACTCTGCACTGGGGAGACTAATCTACAGCAGCTTTTTCAACTTGCTATCTGAGAAATCAAACCTAAACCAATGTTTCTCATTCAATCTGGCACCTGGAATCTATTAACATGCTGTGTACCTAAACAAAAATGTAAATTGTCTTATTTTTCAGGGAATAATTTAGATCTAATCAGAGCAGGTTGCTTGGAGGTAAACTGTTGGAGTTGTGATAGTGAATTTAGCATTCCAACACACCTAGCAACATGAAGAAATGGAGACAGCTGGAAAACAAGACAATTGGAGAATAAGATCCTATTTCCCAATATCTTTATATAAATATCTTTATATAAAATTGACTTAACATCCAAAGTTGTTTGCTAACTGTAGGCTGTACTGAAACAAAGAAAATATTTGAGGTAAGAACCCTTACTTGCACACCAAATGAAGTCTAGGCTCCTGAGGTTGACTTTGGTTGTTACCAGACCCTACACCAAGAGTAGCATTTCAGAACAGAAATTTGTCATGCTCTGCTCTACTCTTAAATGCTTTAGCACTTAAGAGTTATTTGACTGCCAGAAAGAGAAGCCGCAGGATGAATTAGCCCATGTTGCTCAGTAGACCCTTACAAATAGAAATATTCCTTAGTTAAAAATGTAACCTTTAACATTGATAAACTATGCAAGAAAATACTTATTGACTGCAAAAGCAAAGAAGCAAACAAAGCCATTTCCCTAGGACTAGGAATTATTTACCAAACTGCAACACTGTCTGATTCCTGACACTCGAAGTTTCCCTTTAACTATGGCTGTGTTTTAAATCCCTTCTTCCCCAAGTCCCACTCAAAGAGTAAATTAACTCTGGCTGATCTTGACTGCTTCTGGTACATGAGCCAGCTTGTTAAGTGTGTTCAGTACCTTTATACCACATTTCAGCCTACCCTTAAGTGAGTCAGCAAAAGCTATTTAGACTTTTCCCTGCAGGATCAGCTCCTGTAAAAATTGTCAGTGTTTCAGTTGCTTGTGTTTTTCATCTCTGACAGCCAGAACCTAAGGTAACATCAGTTCACAAAAGAGCAGTTGGAAAAGCTCATAATGGAATAAAGGAAAGAACCAAAATAAAACAATGGTTTTTACTCATCTCTTCACCGACTTCTTTCTACTCTGTGGCCAATATCAGAACTCACCTCTTAAATGTTTGTGCAGTTTCTTAAACTCCAACATTTTATATTCCTCCCTCTCTCTCTTGACAGTGATATTCCTTGCTCCCAAATCTTGCATTTACTTTTCTGCTGCCTCCACCCAAATTCTGACTCTTGCCTCTTCTTTCATCCTCTGACTAATGCCTGCCAAACCCCATTCCTGTCTTTGCAGAGCATAGGCTCATCATTTTTTTCCATGTCCTACATGTCTCAAACCCCTACAGTCATGGTTTCCAAGTCCTTTCCTTGACTCTTTCATATCTCTAACAAAATCTGTATTCCCTATATAAGGCTTTCTTTATCATCCCACTTATAAACTTCACTGCTCTTTCTCTATCTGAGGCATTGTTATATTCCTGCTATGCCTACAGCAATTTCCTACCACCTATTCCAGAAACAGCTTTTGGTCTGCCTTTTCCTCCTAATTTTTCCAAAATTCTTCTTATTTCAATACTTTTTGGCAGTGACCCTGCAGTGGCTGCTGGCATTTCACAGAAAATGCTTGTTCCAAAAGCTAACAGGGCATGTCTGTCCAAAACATGTAGAAGTTCACATATGCTTGGGTTGTCCACATTCGTCTTGCCTGTCATTAGACACATGACTGAGGGGCCTAAACCTTGAATAGAGCTGCCTTATGGATTCCCTCTTAGGCAGCTGCAAGAGAAAAAGAGGCACCTTCTTTAGGATCTGAGTTACCATATGAGGGCATCTGTTTCATTGCACTGGCAATAGGCATACAGTGACTAGTCACCTTGTTTAGGTGCCTAAAGTGGGATGGAATGAGTCTAGGTATGGCCTTGGCATGTTAATGTCCAGTAAATAATTACATTTTTGCACTGAGCTAATCAGTTTATTCTGTTAAAATAGACTCAATACAGTTCAGCATGAATTTCATTACAAGGAAAACAGAAGACAAATATTTTTCTAGACAAGGATTAAACATAGAAATATAGTATTTGCAATATTAGCAACCCAGTACTTTGGAGGTGTCATATTCACACTTGTTCAAAGTAACAAGTGAAGTTAGAGTTTCCCACAGTGAAGTAAAGGCTATCTTAATTACCCATAAGTCATGCTTGATTTTTTTCCCCATTAAAATAAGTGTAGAAATTCAGCTTACAGACATTCTAAATGTCACCTGGAAACAACAGTGTGGTGACTGAGACAGAGGAACAAAGGGTAGGATAAGTACTTGGAGGAGGTAGCTAGGGGATGAAGTTCTATCAAACAAAGAAAATATTCGAATAAATTAAAGTTTCCTTTCAATTTTTAAACTCCTTCCTCTCTTCAACTAAGGTTTTATTATTGCTACTAAGTCCAACAGCTTTGAAAATAGCACGCTTAGCTAGATACCAGCATTCTCTTCTGCTACAAATGCTTTTCATATAATTAGGCAACTTTTCCCAGAGATGTCTGAGGGAATGACTTAAGGTTAAAGTGAACCATGAGACCATAGAAGAGAGAGGGGAGAGTGGGAGCATATTTGTTTATAGCATCATTTATTGATTGCAAACCTCTGTTCATAAGTTCTGGTTCTGTACTATGCTTCCAACCTGCTTTTACTTCTCAGTTGCTTTTTTTCTGATGTTGCTGCTCACTAAAGGAATAACAGGGAGAAGGAATGAGTGTTTGTTTTTCATTTATACTAGGTAGCAACTCTCAGTTTCAACTTTCATCTTGAACTGGCTTGAACTATTGGAAGACATCAACTGGTTTTACAGGACTTATGGTGTCAAATTCTGTTATGTCCACAGAATATTTAAGGACTTGAGTGATCTTGAAAGTTTGGGAAAAAAAGTCTTTCCTTTTTCAACCAGAAACACGATGATCTAATTTAGGTCTTCTTTAACCATTGCCATTTCAGAAAGGAAAAATGTAACTTCGGAGAGAACCTGTCTTCTGCTTTTTAGTTATACCCAGAGCGATATATCCTTTGAATGGTGTAGTATAAAATATAGTTATGATGGTTGTATTGCAGGACTGATACTATGTTGGCCTTGAAATTTATTTGCACAGATTGATCAAAAGTGAATTTCAGAAAATCCTGTGTCAGTCACAGCTAGAGATGTTTTATAAAGGTTTTTTAAACCTGTTACATTGATGAGAACTTTATATTTCTCTCTCACAAGTTGACCTGATACATGGATCTTTCTGATATCATGGCTGGACTGATGCAGTGTGTGTGATTGTGTGCTGCCAAAAAGGTTCATCTATCACCTGCAGCTAGAGCAGATTGCAGCAAAGCGTTTGCAGGTTTGGAATGGGAGATTCTGCTTCTCTTCAGCTTTGCTCTGTGAACTGAATACCAAGAGTTTAGTTTCTTTTGTTTTGGCATAGTGTCTACCTTTAAAGTCTTCTCTGAAAAAGCCTAAGGCTTCAAAGTTTTCCCCGGCTGTAGAACTCAGTAAAGGGAGTTCTACTGGTGAATCCACATAAGTCTTAGCTCTCCTTGGAAGCTTTGTGGCTCCCTAAGCTCAGTCTATCTGCAAATATCACATGAGCACCTGGTGTGAATCTTCCTAAGCCTCCCTTCAGCAGGAACTGAATCAAATCTGCCCCTCTACCACCCTTTTTTCAGGCTTTTGTTTGCAATATTTCTTGTCTTCTTATCTTTTATTATCACAGTCATTGCTTCTTTAAATACTTTTGAGAAACTTTTTTTGAGGGTTGTCACAGGGAAAAAAAACCTGCTTGGTTTATGTAGTTTAAAACAAATAAGGAGAGAAGTGGTGTATTGATTTGTTAATGACACATAATCAATGACGAATCAGCAGGCTGTAATTCAGGTCCCCAATATCAGCAATACAACAGATAAATCACAATACTAGGTATTGACAAAATGTTAATAATCACTTTTGTAAATGCCTTCTATAATGAATTCTCAACATTCTAATGCTCTTCACCATGTATTCACATTCAACTGCACCCCCTGCACAGACCATGTGGTTTTACCAGCACCCTTCTCTCTTCAGGGAGTGCAGGCTCCCACATTGAGCACCCCTGCCTCTCTGGGGAGATATGGGTGCTCACACATCACACGTGCCTGCCCATATCTCTCCCAGATACCCACGCACCAGCTAGAGAGCACTCCATCTCCTCATCTGCGTAGGCAAAAAAGTGTGGGTCCCTGCACACTGCATCCTGCAGTGGCTCTCCATTAACTGGATGCAGGCTAGTCATGGTGTCCAGTGGGGTACAAAATAATGCTGCTTCATTAACTAATAATTTTAAAGTAAACCCCATGATATCTGAGGAAGTTTCCCACTGTGAGGGACTCTACAGAGCCTCAAGTCTCTGAGCAGCCTTAGTATGAGCCACAGCGTTCAGAGTCCTCAGTAACCAGTCTCCTATTATTGGGTAATAATTTTTCACAAATGGTGTTACCAATTTAAACCAGAAATTCCTGGCAGGACAGCATTTAATAATCTTAGCTGAGAATGTGCTTTGTGTTCTTGCTCCATTGAACTTAAAAATGCAAAATGAAATAATCTTCCCATAAGAAAAATCTAAATATCACCTGCCTTTGTTTCTGATTAATATAACATACATTAGCTTGGGAAATTCTAATCCAGCCAAGGTTTTCAACAGAAAAAACAAGCTTGCAGTTTCTGGCAGTGTAAACAGACATAGCTCTGTTTTATTTTAGAACTGGTTGTTTATATCAGTAGAAACAATTGTATCAATTTACTTCAATCATATCCAATATACAGAAATCCAAAGAATGCTTAATTCATTAAGTTAAAAACTTGAAAAAAAATTATTATAGAGATTTATCAGCCAAATCCGTCTGTGCTTTGAGAGGAATATAATTATAGCTGGCCATGCACCGAAAGTAATCCTTACTCACGTATTATACCATTGGTGTAAGTTTACAATGAAATGATAGTGTGGCACGTAGAACAAGTAACATAAGATGAATGATGAATATTTGTATGGTAGCATTTTATAGTACCGGGAAGTACCCCTTTACTTAGATTTTTTGTACATACAGTCCCGCTTCATCTCAGTGTACAAACCAGGTTCTGGTTATTCTCATGTTAAAGTGGGATGAAGTTCACATTTCAACACTTGTGCTGGTATTTGAAAAACTTACATTTTATATACATTTTTTTTTAAATAAAAATATTTTCCTTACCCCTAAATTTAGACTCATGAAGGAAATCTATGAGAACTTTACTGATTCATTGGAGACTGAATTTGACACTGTGGACTAAGCGCAGAAGTGTTAGCAATTTGTCAGTCAGTCATGTATATATAAACTGATATAACTTTTATACACTAGGAGTCATCTGATGTGCAGAATTTAAACAGAAAAAGAGAATCTGCAAGTGGGTTTAAAATGGTTTGTGAAATCAAGATACATTCATATATATGTATTAACATACAGAACATATCAAGATATAATCATCTATATATAATCCTTCTCCTCTCTTACCTCATCATAACTGTTACATACTTTGTATATCCTGACATTGTTCTTCCTAAAACAAGCCAAGTGAGTTAAAACAAGCTCATCATTTGCTAGGAGACAAATATTGGGGAGGCTTTGTTTGAAACAGATCAGAGAGAGAACTCGTGCTAAATTTAGATGAGCTAAGGTTAAACTGTATTGATCAAACACTATGGTTTGAAAGAGTGATTCTGAAAAGGTTTCATGTAATTAGTATTATATAAGCTCAGTAGAAAGGACTGTTAGGAATGAAGGTATCAGAAGTAATACTAACAGCCTTTGCAAATGCTATGCAGATCCTTGATTTGCCTTTGCATGACTTTGCCCATCTCTGCAAAAGTGTTCTCTGATGCTGAGAAGAATAGTATGGCATCCGTGTTAATTCTGAAACCATTCTGCAAAAATGCTTGCAAATAATCCTTGTCCATAACGTAGCATCTCCACAAGGTGTTACAGAAATAACCAATACTAGCAGGACAGATGTGTAAGATCAGTTGTGGGTATTAGAGTCAAATATTAAGATAAAAAAATCAAAGGATAATTGCCAAATTAGAGTGTAAAAAGTTCTGCATGGTATTTCTGTTAAACTATGCTGTTTAAGAAATATAAAACATGACTAACTACATCAACAGGTGTGGTGTAGGTGTAGTGCAATTATACATTGACATTTTGCTGAAGCCAATGAAGTATTATTTTTGTACTGGCTACTGATCTAGACATAGACTTGATTAAAAATAATTGAAGAATCAGTTCTCTATTGAAAAATGATTTTTTTCTTGCAATCAGAATACTTAGCAGGAATGAATTGATTCTGAAGGTTGTTTGGACAGACAAATGGAATTTAATTCAAAAAGGAATATTTTTGTTTTAAGATTTCTGGGTTTTATACTAGTGTTCTTTGTTTTAGTAACAAACATTTCTAATTAATTGCCAGTTGTGGTTTATGTACATTTACTATTTAATGTTGAGTTTAACAATTATATGCAAGTAATATTCTGAATACTGTTAATTTCATTAAAGAGATTTAACTATCATGCCCTTGTAAAAACTCCCTCTCCAGCTTTCTTGTAGGCTCCCTTTCGGTACTGGAAGCTGCTTAAGGTGTCCCCAGAGCCTTTTGATCTGCAGGCTGAACAACTCCAGGTGTCCCAGCCTGTCTTCAGCAGAGAGGTGCTCCAGCCCTCTGATTGTCTTTGTGGCTCTCCTCTGGACTCGCTCCAACAGGTCCATGTCCTTCTTATGCTGGGGGCTGCAGAGTTGAATGCAGTAGTCCATGTGGGGTCTCATGAAAGCAGAGGGGGAGAATCATGTCCCTTGACCTGCTGGTCACACTTCTTTTGATGCAGCCCCAGGTTCAGTCGGCTTTGTGTGCTGCAAGCACACATTGCCAGGCCATGTTGAATTTCTTGTCAGCCAACACCCCCAAGAGCTTCTCCTCGGGGCTGCTTTCAATCCATTCTCCGCCCAGCCTGTATCTGTGCTTGGGATTGCCCTGACCCACTTGCAGGACATTGCACTTGGCCTTGTTGAACTTTATAAGGTTCACTTGTGCCACCTTTTAAGCCTCTGGATGGAATCCCTGGCCTCCAGTGTGTCGATCACACCACACAACTTGATACTGTCAGCAAACTTGCTGAATTGTTCCTAATATTCTGTGTTCCAGTCATTTTGTTAATCTTGCTACGATATCAGATTATTCCTGATTCCATATTTTGTCCAACCTAGTCTGTAATGATTCCTTCTAGATGTTTTTTGTGCTGGGATGGGAAGACAATTCTACTTCAAAGCATCTTACTTACAGGAGGCTCATCTTGATAATGTAGATATTTACTTAAGTACTTGCTGCCTGGATCAAATATATTCACACTGACAGCTCATCCCTCCCATTCAAATGCCTTCTGATTGTTACATAAAAAGATGTAATACTTTATGTTGTCTTCTTTTGCAAAGTAGAACCAGAAAAGATTTTCCTAGCTAAAACTAACATCCTAATATCCTTTCCTAGCTATTTTCCTATAACTAAAGGTAGTTATAGTGGAATGTATGGAAGCACTTTCAGAGTTGCAAAGGACCATAAACTGGTACCAAAAAATACCTCTCACTGGAACCAAAGAAGGCAGACTCCAATCTCCTGTCATATATAGTGGTCTAAAAGTTGACTAATTCAATAAAGGAATGGAACATATTTATTTACTCCTGAGCAAGTAAGAGTAAAACACAATTTCAAAATTAATTCTTAGGAAGAGGAATGTAGAAAAACTTTCATCCACATTTCCAAGTGATCAAGAAAAGGTGCACAGTCTTCAGAAGGCATAATATATGTAAGTTCCAAAGAGATTAATGCATGATATAAAAAGACAGCCACGTCTGACTGACAATAATGATTTACTGTGTTTCTTTCTATCTCTTCTGTGTTGCTAACAAAAAAAAAAAAAAAAAAAAAAAAAAATATTAAAAAACCCTGATGGTTTGAAGAATATAAAAATCTTCAAAATACCCCCAAATCAAAATTGGGAGCATTTACTGCCAAATATCAATCTGTCTCTGGATTCTGCAGCCCCTGACCTTATGTGCTATATCATAGAAATAATCTTATAGATATGAATTGAAAGACAACTTTAAGTAAATGATCACAGGATGTTAGCAGTGGTAGCTATGCAGCACAACTTATCATGGATCTAGATATAATCCATATATTCAAGTGTTCTTTAAAATAAAGAATGATAGCAAACATGAATTAAATTCTCCATATTCATTTAATTTTCTATGTTCAGCTATTAAAGTAATCAACAACCAAAGAAATAACTCTTTAAGACATGCTGCAACTGAATAACTTTTCTCAAGAAATCTTCCACATGAGTAATTCCTTTCCTCTGTGTCGAAGAAGTGAAAATTAACTCTTGACTAAGAAAGAATGTTATTTCTCTACAGTTGTTTCAGAAATGGTTGGGGACTATACTTGACCCTGTAATAACAAAGAACATTTTGAACCAGAAAATTTCTTCTTTTCTTTTACATGAAATGAAAGCAAGCATATAAAGGTGACAGCTGCAGAACGAACTTTGTCAAAGGGCAGCAGAATAATGTTTCCATTGTGAATAATGGCTTTCTTGATGAGATTGAGAACCTTGCTGACTTCTGTGCTCATGCTGCAGTCACTGTTATGTGATGTAGACACAGTTTAATAACTAACATGAAATCTGATGGCAGCATCAGTACACAACAAGATCACAAAAGCCATCTAAATTGGTGATAACTGGATTATTAGTCGTATAATGCACTGTGCTGTCATGGCTAGAATTGCTGGTAGCTGACTTTAGAGCAGTCAGTCATGTGTAAACTATTTAGTGGTCACTACTAAAGTAACATGCTTCCACAGAAGAGCAGCAATGGGATACTGTCATACTGTGACTGGAACAGATCTTTAAGCTGGCCCTGTATGGTGCAAAATCATAGCTGATCAACCCTGGGTGGGTTGCTCCTTTTTTCTTTTCTTTGCTGGAGGGATCACTTTCTGGAAATTATCTCAGTGGAGTTTCAAGTGGCAGCTGTGGTGGTGGTGAATTCACCACAGTCATTGATTTTACTCTGGGTTATTTTGTATGCAGAAATAACCTTTCTATTAGTAATGCTTGTGGCTACCTGAATGACAGCAGAGATGCGAATAGAGTAGGCAATGTACAGTTACATTCCCTGGTAAACACTAGAAAAAAACATCTGAGGAAGAGAACAGGAGACACGATACAGTGAGGAGTGAAGGTGGAACACAAAAGGATCTGTATCACAGAAAGTGGTGTGTTTTGCTTGAGATGCTTTAGTATCTATACAATTGTTTTACTTTGCAACCCATAAGTATGTTCTGGTACAAGAGATAATTCAAGCATAGAACAGAGGTGGGAGCAGAGATTTCTTTGTGCAAGAACTCTCATAAAATCTTAACCTGGAAAAAAGGCCTATTAGTAAGGTTTTCCAGTAACTTTTCAGATACCAGCTACCGTGTGGAAATCATATGGCATACAGTGAGCATCATAAATTGGTTTGATCACAGACCAATAGGATCACCTGCAACAGCAACTGAACGTGCCCGTGAAATTATGTGCTGCATGATGATGTGCCAGAAGCATTCTGATCTGGGACAAGATGATGTTGCTGAAGCATGGTTGCCAACACCTTGATAGTATATATAGTTGTGGGTTTGCATTGCTGTATGTCCTGTTAATACCCAATTAATGAACAAAGGTAGAACATACAAACAGAGCTCTTTTGATTAATGGCATGTACCTGTCAGACACAGGGTCTATTATTGAGTTCAGGAATGCAAGGGACTGGATTGATGGAAGGCATGGATCAGGGGGAGGCTATAAGTAGATTCAGCACAGCCGGATGGTCAAAGATGAGTCTTCTGGAGTGAGTGACCTGGTACACTTTGTCCAAAGGACCAATGCAGTATAGGCCTGTCTTAGGTTATCAAACAGGGCCAAAACACAAGTGTGTGTGTCTGGTCTGCAAGGATCCTTATTAGCACATTATCTGGCACGTATTTTGCCTGTGCAGCATCCCAGAAAACACTCAGCCATGATCTGGATTACTGCAGACCAGATATTATTTCCAGTGGTTGTGCTCCTGGCTCAAATGTGGTCACTCTGTTTTGCAGAAAAATAAAGTTTAGGTGTGTGTGGATATGTCATGTTGGGACAAGTGGCCTCTGGACCAGATAGTAGTCTCCCAAATCCTGCTGTTTATCACAATCCCTAACTAAGCTGCCTCATTTTGATATTTTCACACCCATGGAATGGATGAGAGAGTGGCATCCATACCCAAGTCATAATTTATTCTGAGAGTATATATTATCTAAGAGTTATAAAAACAGTGGCCTGTTGTTTGGTGTCTGTGCCTTCCTTTAACTTCTGTCAGTCAGTGAATGGAGGGTCAACCACTGGGCAATTAATTTCCTTACTTGACATATATTTATTATATCTCTACTCTGCACACTCAGAACCATTCTTCTAAAAGAAGTTTGGGCTTGTGAAAGATAATTGAAAGGCAAAGGAAAAAAGCCTATGTTATACTTAGGCATGACCCTGAATCAAAATTCCAGATCCAAATATCTTTAAACTATTCAGAGTGATAACATGCATTCTTTTCAGAGGATGCTTCTACAGAAGAGATTGTCTTATTCTTTGGAATGTCTCTTTAAAAACCACTTACCCTAAATAAATATTATAACACATTTATTTTTGTTGGAACACTATTTCAAAAAGCTTCTTGTCTAGTAATTAATGTTTCTATTTCATTAAAAAAACACCTAACCAAAACAAAAAACCCTAAACCATTATTTTATCTGGTAGTCATTTCTCCTGTCTGTGCTCTCATAGCTTATAGTGTTTACTGTTTTAAAAACTGACAGTTCAAATCTAGCACAAACCCAAGTGGCACTAACAAGCAAATTGTTTCCACTTCTGAAACCTATTGTAGTAATTGCTACTGACTCCAGAGACATTCCCTAGGCAAATGATAATTTGGTAACTTTCTTTTAAGTAGACTTTGTTTACAACAGCTAGCAGGTATTTCTACTTCCAGGGCTGAGGAGAGGTTTATGGACTGCAGTAATAGCTTCTCACTTTTAATTTTTCAGAAGACGTTGCTTAAGTAGTGAGCAAAATAGCTCTATGTTTTCCATTTGTTATTTCTTAATCATTAACATTAATATCAAGCTTTTTTTCAATCCTGATCCTTTATGACGCTTCCAAAACTACATATGAAAAAAACCCTTGTCAAAATTTCCAGAGACTATTAATTAAGTTTCATATTAGAAAATCATAGAATTTTTTAGATTGGACCTTTAAGATCATCAGGTCCAACCATTAACCTAGCACTGCCAAGTCCACCACTAAACCATGTCCCTAAGCCCACATCTACACAGCTTTTAAATACCTCCAGGGATGGTGACTCAGCCACTTCCCTGGGCACCCTGTGCCAATGCTTCACAACCCTTTCCATGAAGAATTTTTTCCTAATATCCAATCTAAACTTCCCCTGGTGCATCTTGGGGCCATTCCCCCTTGTCGTGTAGCTAGTTATCTGAAAGAAGAGACCCGACATCCACCTGGCTACAATCTCCTTTCAGGCAGTTGTAGAGAGCGATAAGATCTTTCCTGAGCCTCCTTTTCTCCAGACTAAACCACCCCAGTTCCCTCAGCTGCTCCTCTTCTGACTTGTGCTCCAGACCCTTCAGCAGCCTTGTTGCCCATCTCTGGACACGCTCCAACTCCTTGATGTCCCTCCTGAAGTGAGAGACCTGAAACTGAACCCAGTATTCGAGGTGTGGCCTCAGCAACGCCAAGTGCAGGGGGACTATCAATCACTGCCCTTGTCCTCATAGCCATGCTATTTCAGTACAAGCCAGGATGCCATTGGCCTTCTTGGCCACCTGGGCACACTGCTGGTTCACATTCAGCTGGCTGTCGACCGACAGCCCCAACGAGGATAGCTTTATTTCTCTCAGGAGGACTGTGCTTAATCATGTCCAGGTTGTTAATGACAACAAGTTATCTTTTTGTTTACTGCTTAGACTGAAGCATCAAAGAGTCATATTTGGGGAGAAAGGCCAAGCTGTAAAAAGCAATGTAGAGCAAAAGACTACATTAAATACATTTCTACATTAAATAGTTTATGAATCAATCCTAGCACCAGCAAGCAGTTAACTGTTTCTTTTATTCTCCTTTTCTGTTTTAAGAACTCAAGCATCTTTAACAGACTGGACCATTATTTAGGACCCTAGTTTAGGTTGGTGTTAAAAAAATTAATTGGTTGAATTGACAAAAGCTCTTAGCATAAGGGGTAAATGTGTTTGTGAACGTTTGTATATAAATTGTGAATTCAAAACCTGGCTTTTAATTTATATGTAAGTAATTTTCAAAGTAAAAAAAAAAATTGCATATTTCAAATACACTTTATATGATATGCTCCTATGCTTTTTGGAAATCAGACAAATCAGACCATGGATCATCTTTCCCTTCCACAGGAGTTTTTATTGACATAGCAGATGAAACACTTGTGGTAGTCAGTTGCCCGTCCTTGCTGCAGTGTTCAGTGATTACTTAAAACCAGATGCAAGTAAATGCGTCAAACCTTTTTTCGGAGGGCTAAGATCCAGAGTTCTTTTTTCTATACCCATGTGCTAATATAATGAATGAGAAAGATTTCTGTAAATAGCGTAAATTAATGTGAAGAAATAAAATGGAAGAAAAATGAGAGGGGTAATATAAAACCTAGTATGGAATGTGATCTGTTTGTTTTATCAAAACTATTACAACATGAATTTTGACACTGATTTATAAAAACCAAACCATGTGTTGACAGTCTACAATGTGAGAATTATTAATAAAAACAGTGCAGAGAGTAATCTAAAAAAAAACAACCAACAATTGAAAGACAAGTGTAGGTGGCTCAGAAATGGGTAAAATTTTTAAGTTAATAGACTGATTTAATTGCTAAATCTCATTTTCTCATTTATTTGTTTCTCATGGTGCACATAAAGAAGGGATAAATTTCCAGCCTGTTGTGTTTACTTGTGTTCTAAATTTAAATAAATAAACCCCATGGGTTCTCAGTTCAGTAGATATTCTGCAAGAATATTTTGAGCATCCCAGCGTTTTCTGCTGGCAGTACTGATTATTTCTTGCAATTGGAGCAAGTATAGCAGGGTTGCCTACCACCTGCAGTCCTTTATGTAAAGCAAGTACTAGAAAAATAATCCTTTCAAGGAAAGTGCATAGAAGTTGGCATTTCATATCTTCACGTTTGAACCCCAGAATTTCTTGGATTGTTTCGTCTTTGTCACATTCTTGTTAGTTTAGTAGATCAAGGGCATAGAGACTGGAGTGACAACTGAAGAAATTATTAATGGCCAAGAAAACTATCAACTCATTTCTCAACAAAGGTTGTTAATTGTGTTCATTTAGGACTTAGAGGTAATTGAAGACAACCTTTGAGTTTTTTAATTCATAATACCTAGCACTTTCAGAACAATTTATAATGACTAGACACTTCTAATTAAACATTCTGATTCTAGAGAGGACCTCTATTAGAACCGTCCCCATCTTCTCTTTTTGAACTATGGTAAAAGTGATGTAATTCAGAATTTTTGAAACAGGTCACAGATAAATTTATACTACCATATAACTTACTAGAAACAGGTGTATTGTTTTAATCCCTTTACTGCCTAGCTTTCCAACCACACTTTCTCATTCTCCCTTCTCATTCTTGAATAACATATCTAAATGGTAGCCTATTATTCACAGTGACTCCAGTTTCTTCCTGGTAACTGGTGTGATTTCTGTGGGAGAATATCACAGAATAACTCGATATTCTACTTCCCTGCTTGTGCTTCAGTATCTCAGAGAATCACTCAATTGCTCCTCCTGTTGAGTGGAAATCCTGAAATGGACTATTTGTCTTGCAGTCAAAATTATTATTGGTAAAACCAGCAGTCTTCAAACAGCCCAGTGGGATCAGCAGCACCTCATTTTCAGAAACGGTTAAATTTAATAATATAAAAAAGTTGCTTGATATGTTTAACAACTGAAAGGAAAACTCTGGCTCACTTGAAATTGAATTGTGGAAATAAAATGGTTCTACTTTGTAAATAAACTACAGGACTGGATGTCTGTTATTGATGATGACTTTATGATGTGAGGGTATGTTTTCAACTTATTTCCTTTCAGTCTCCACATTTTTGGTAGGTCTACCAAAATGAAACAAGTCTATCTTCTGACTCATCTTTTACTGGGGGCAATCAGCACAGATTCATGAAGGGGAAATCATGCCTGACCAGCCTGGTAGCCTTCTGCAATGAGATGACTGGTGTGGTGAATGAGGGGAGAGCAGTGGATGTTGTTTTTCTTGACTTCAGTGAGCCTTTTCACTCTGACTGTGATAACAGCCACATTGGCAAACTCATGAGGTATGAGCTGGAAATATGGACAGTGTGGCAGACTGAAAACTGATGGAACTAACAGCCTCAGAGGGTTTTGATCAGTTGCACAAAGTTTAACTGGAGACCAGTACTTCAGAGGTTGATACTTGGACCAGTACTATTTGACATCTACTTTAATGACCCTAGATGTATAAACTCTCATTATAGCCAATGCAAAACTTGTTCATAGAGCTCATGGACCCTCAAGTCACTGTACCTGTTGGCTAATAACTTGTTTCCGCTCCTTAGGTTTTATTGAGTGTTTACCTAGATGTTCATTACCTATAATGGGAGCTTAGAGAAGCCAGCCCATCTACACATAAAGGGTTACTTGTACATGTCTTAATCTTCAGCTGAATCCCATCCATGGAGATCACATCTTAGAAGCTGTAACTTTATATTAACAAAAAACTAAAATGAAATCAAGATTAAACTGTTGTGATCTCTGTTCCCTGAAACAGAATTATTAAGAAGTCATTTGCTTTATATTCAATAATCTAATCAAAACAGAATTGTACATTGACATTTGTAGGTAGGTCATGTTAATGGTCATGGCTGTGAATATTAGCTGTGTCTCTTTCAATTCTTGACATACAGCTTTGGGGTTCCTTCAGGATTGCTTTGTGGCTGTGGATTTATCTAAATGCTGGGAGGCCTTATTTTGGTGGTGACACTTCATGCTTTGCTTGTTTCCATTACTCTTTATTCCTCTGTGCAGTCCCTTCCTCATTACTGCCAGTGAATTCTGGTCTCTTCCTAACTTCAGTCTTTTTTTCTTTTTTTTTTTCCTTCTAGTCTGGAAAATGAATTGTTTATACCTTTTTCTTCACCATAGATTTATTATGTCTTCTGTATAGGTGTTAGAGCACGAATACCTTTAACACATCTAGTCCCTGTGTACCATCATGTTGTATTTTTGCTTTGTTTCTTTGTTCTGTTCAGGATGCACCCCTATGCACTGTTACTTCAATTTAACTGTCATATTCATCCACGTTCCCTAAGGACCATTCTGGATTTCCTTTTTATTTTTCTCCAGTGTATTTCATTTGCCATTTTTGTCCAGGAAGATTACAATGTGTTATCACTGGTATTTTTTTCTCACTGCATGTTTTATGAGAAGTTATTAGCACAGGCTCCTGCTAAAATAATGTACTAAACTGCCAGTTTAAAACCTTCTGTTATTCATTTGCACTGGCATACTGTGGGTGACACTTGGGGGCTGATTTGTTGCTGCCTATAAAACAGATGTGCCTTTTACAAATGAGTACACGTGAGAACATGAAACACACTGAAAGATTTAAATGAAGATTGAGTACTTGACTTTTTGTCATGAAATGTCTACATGAAATCAGCAGCAGTCATGCTACCTTGCTGAACTGACCTTATTCAGTTTACCTCAGAGTGAAAAAAACTATTCTTTATCCCTTTCTAGCCTCCTGTGTCAGTAAAAGTTATGTGCTTTAATAAATTTGCAGTGAAAAATTCTTACACTTATTTTTTAAGTAGTGGGAACTAATTTTTGGTGTTCAGCTGGGAGAGACTGGAATATTGACATGGATGTCATCTAACTTTCAGAACTTGCAGCCTCTGACAGTCAAAAATGAGGGAATACCCACAGTCTGGTTAGTTAAACACCTCTGGAGCAAAGTATGCTTTTCCTCTCCCTCCTTCTTCCCCAGACATACTGGTTTACTGGTGAAAGTATTCAGTCAGTGTTAACAAAGCCTGAGTAGGAATTCTTTCAAGATGGTTATGCCTCAGACAGCCTTTTCTGCCCTGTGCTTTGGGAGGTCAGAATGCCTCTGAAGATTACTAGTGGCCTCTTGTTTCTAACTCAGCTTTGCAGCTCTACATTACGAAGTCATTGTAGACACCGAAACATGGCCAGTCTTTCTAACTTCAGGCAATTTTTCTTCAAGCTATTTTGTTTTCACTTCCACTTGCAACATGGTACTGAAATTTTTTGGCATTCAGCTCCTCTAGACTGAGAGTTCAGAGTGTTAGATTAGATTATCATCTAAATAATGATAATAATAATTAGATAATAATCATCTAAAGGCCAATGGCCATAAACAAAAGGACCCCTGGGAACCAGGGGAACTGTGGCAGGTAGAGGGACCCCGAGAAGCTAATCATTACTAATTCCCTGACCTGGCACTCCCAGCTCCATCTGTGGGGAGTGATCAGCCCCTGCACCTCATGGGAAACCCACCAATGCAAGTCAGCCCAAGAAACCGTCTCCCCCGAATGCCTTGCAGACTAAAGGGTATTGCTGCCTAAAGACTACAGGAATTGTTATGGGATTCAGGGGGAACATAATTTTGTGATTGTGTAAAGTTCATTGTCAGACATTTTAAAGGGAATTTGGGGACTGTGTGATACTCATCATGGGGATGTTTAGTGAATGGAAAAAAGACGGGGAAAGAGAGGGGCTTGGCTGTATTGGGGAGGAAAAAGTGTAAGAAAATAAAGGAGAAAGGGTAAAAGATGTCAGTTAAATATAAACAGGAGCTGGGCAGTACACTTGTCTGGCTGAACCCTGTGCTTGATCACTGCAAGCTATGCTATATTCTTGCTAAATCCAGCTATCTTTTTCATGGATATATGTGGATGCTACAGAAATTCAGCCTGGACCGGTTGGTGATAGACTAAGAGATGTGATTACCAGCAATTGGAGTGGAACCACAAGCCTCAGAGGCTCAAGGGTCCAAGGCTGCAGCAAGTCAGGAACACCTAGCTCTTGGAGACAACTGTTGAGTACACAGAATGTCTAAGACCAGCTTCTGGTGAGACCCCAAGTGTGTGTATGTTCCACTAGGAGATTTTGATCCTGATCAGCCAGAGAGAAGGACCAGGGCTGGGCTGTCCATGCTGTTCACATCTGTGTGGGCATTCTTTCTGTTTACATGGGTGCCATGAAGACATTGTTTTCTGTCTGTGTTGGTCTGTGTATCCAGCTATGTGTGTGTGCACATGAATACCTATGCACACATTGGTCTTAGACTTGACACTGCCTGGGGCTGGAGACATAGAACTGCTGAATCCCTACATCTACATGGATGGGTTAGAAGCACCTGCTGAGTCTTACCGACTTCTGGGTTGGGCAATCTCTAATACACAGATGTTAACAAATTAATGTGTCAGCCAAGTATGATCTGCTTGTAATTCACAGCCCTGGGAAAGTATAAAAGACTCACGGTTCTCACTGAATGTAGTTTAAGCAAATGCATTTCACTCACATTTCAGTTTTTTAGTCTATATATATATTTTAAGGCAGTCTCTACTGCTACTTTATATAAAGTATGATCTACTTTCATTGGGCACAGTTTTGGTGATGGGGACAAAGAAAAGTAATCCCATGATCTGCAAAAAAGATGGAAGGAAACAGATACACAGAAAACATTTTTTTAAAAAAAGGTGCAAGTGACTTCTCACAAGCCCATAGCGCATATAAAACTGTTAAATGTTTAGAAGTCTATTGTCTTTTACAAAATGTAAATAAAGTTTAGAACATTCCTTCCTAGCTTTTTATTTTTCTATCTGTGTTGAGCTTATAGGGTCTGGAGATCATGCTACCAGTGTGTTTTTAAGCTGCGCACAATTACCCTCAACCCTGTAAAGCATTGCCCAGCAGGAGAGTATTTATGACCTGTCACAATGAAAGCCATTGTCTTATGCAGCCCAACAGGAGTCCAAGTATAATGCAGTGGTTACGAAGAATATAAAGGTACAATGTAGGGATAATTTATTTAAACATCACATTACTTTGTCTTTGAACATAACTTTTTACAATCCATATTTTCCACTCAGAAGTTAAGCTGCATGTGTCCTCGGCAGGTTGCTGAAGTAGAAATTCTGTTTATCTACTACCTATTATTTTCTTAGCAAAATTATCATCCTACATCCCATTATTTGGAGGGATTATTAACCTTAACTACTAAGATCCAAGGGCACTTCCCAGGGTATTGTTCACTTAGTCTTCATGGTGTCCGACAATTTATGTTTTCTTTTTTCTTTTAAGGACAACCTATTATATTGTTTTACATTAATTTCAAAGTAAGTCTTCATGCAACAAAAATTGTTCAGATTACATATATATATAATGAAATGGATATATATTCATACCCTGTGAAAATAAGAAAGCCATTAAAGTGACTCAGCATATCAGAAGAAGATATTTTGCTTGATAGCATAGCCCTTTCACAATATGGCAAACAAATGTTGGTATGATAAATGCAGAATTTTAGTGTCATTTAATGACTTTCGGAAAGCACAATATCACTTTCATTCCTCCAATAAGAACCATAAAAGGGATTAAAAATAAAGATTATAAAAATAAAGTGTAATATAGTAAAGTGTGTTTTCAATTTCTTTACCCTCATTTTGATATTATCTTGCTGATGTCTTTCTGTATACAGTCTTGCAGATTTTCAAAAGTGATTTCTTGGTTCTACTTTTTGTCTGCTTCACATGAAACAGCTTTCATAAAGCTCTTATTTCCCCCACTTTTCTTCCCCAGGAGTCCAAGGAATATCCATCATTTGAAAATCTACCATTTTAAAATTGTAACCCCCAAATTGTGACATTTAGTGTCAGAACGTGTATATTTTTCACATTAGTTTTGATATCATAGAAACTTTTTGTTATGAGTACTTTTTATGCATTTTTTCTGAAATCCATCATGCCCGTGATTAGTATCAGAATGCATCTCATACTGATAGTTTATCCAAGCTGTCAACATTTTATGGCTGATCAAATAAATATCCTACAATGCTAAACACTCCCTTTAATTTATGAGGAGATAGAATATCTGTTAATGATTTTGTCTCAGCAGACTAACAACTTTGGATCAATGTCAGCTCTCACTTGATTAATTATGTACATAAGGCAGCTGATCACAGAAATTTTCCACCTTTTCCCCTTAGCATTTGTATTTGTTCTTCACAACTAGTCGCAGTCACTCAATAGCTGCTTATGACAAAGACAGCAAAACAAACCTTAGCAGGGTGTTAAATACTGGGCAAAATAAATGAATTTGGTTAGTGTAGTACACAGAAGAAAGCTGGCAAAGACATTGCTATTTTTGAAATTCATTTTTTGTCACTTTATTAACTTGGGAGAGATATTTTTTCTCCTTTAAAATGCAATTACATAATTTTTGTTAAGTCGTAATGACATTGATAGTTTCCTCTTATCACTACCTGGTTAATAACCTTTTCTCATCTTTTTCTTCATTATATCTGACTTAATTTAGCAATGTAGGATTCAGTGATGTGGGGTTTTTAACAACATAGGTATTATGCTCAAAAACTGCATTACAAGCTCAGTGACAAACCCCAAAATTTATTCCATTACTGCAAAAGTGATTAAGTAACATTTTGCAGGCCACTCTGGTCCACCATAAGTAAAATTATTCTGTGATTCTTTGGGGCACACTGTGCTTACTGCTGATCAGAGATGTCAAAAGTAAGACGGCAAACTATGTATAAAGACAGTGCAAACTTTGGGGCTGATGTGGCACAGCACTGCAGTAAGCTGCATCCTATCCTGTGGAACTGGCTTAGGTACCCATCCTCTGTAGAGCTCACCTCTTCTGTGATGGAGTGGTTCCTCATCCCTTGCTCCCAGTGTCTGCTCAGACATACCTCGTGGACCTGTTCCTAAAGCTTTAGGTGAAGTGCTGGTTTCCTGAAGGCCTGACCAAGATGTGTCTCACCAGAAAATCAGGCTGCTATGTTGAAAACCTAGACAAGTTTGAGGTAAAAGTAAGTAGGAAAAGGGATGAACGTGAGAAGACATTTTTCTCTAAAACATTTTCCTGCTTGACAACACCTGCTTTCAAATATTGAATCAACTAGCTGGCGTCTATGGCTCTCTAAATCTGTTAGATATATGGTAGCCATGCTGACTGAAATGCTCATTTAATCAATCCAGCTCTTGGTGCCCACACATGACCTGCTAGGTGGCAGGAGACCAGGTATCACTGTTGGTAGTTCAGTCCCTTCTTTCATTTAAAGAGAAACATGTTACTTCCTAAATAGGAAGGATCAGCATCCTGTGCACATACCCATATGCATCCTTGAAGTTATCCAACCAGTAATTTTAGGAGAAACTTCTAGTGGTTGATCCAGGACAATCATAAACACTACCCAGGTGTTTTCTTTCTGTTCCTAGACATCACTGAACTATCTACTGCTGCTGAAACTCCCCTACAGATCTTTTTCTGCTGTCCTGCCTTTCTCTGGGATTATGACATCCCTTATGACATTCTGCAAGGATGCCAGTGGAGGACAGAAGGTCTCAATATGAAGATGTAGATGACTGTAGGTAATCTGACTTTAACAAACAGGTACAAAATCTACCTATATCACCTGTCTTATTATCAGAATGCTTTCCAAAAACAAGTCAGCATCACTTATTATGGCTTTACTTCCACAATTTTTCCCTTGAATTTAGATTTCTTCCTTTGAATAACTTGCTTTCTTTTGAAACTTTCCCTTTTATATTTTTACAGCAAATAGTATTGAAATCCTCCAAACTCCTTATGTGCTTCTATAAACCTCTTTATTACACCATGGGAAAGGTATGTATTTCTACAATGTATTTGTTTTTGAAAATTACAGTGTTGCTACAAATGCTATAATAAACATTTTGAAAGCTTTTTCTAACTCTGCTATTCTTTCTACCTGGCTAGATTGTTTTATGAACAGATAACACTGATATGAGAACTAAAGCTCTCAAATCAAATTTTTGTAGCACAGATTTGTACATGCTCTTTAAAATTTTATTTCCCACAATGGATACTGAAGCTTTAAATATTAATGTGGTTTTAATATTGCATAGGAAAAGAGAGAAGGTTGAGACCTTCTTATATCTTAATATAATTCCTACAAAGTAAGAAACAGTTATGTACTATCAAGACTTGATTTAGCTAGTGGCACATCAATGAAAAATAACAAATCTGAACGCAGTTCCATGAAGAATGTTGAGTTACTCTTTCATTATTCACTCCAATCTCATAACTTTAGTGACATACAAGGCATGAAATGCATTGTCAAAAATATATATTCAGAATACAGTACCGTTAAATATTTTATCCAATTGGCAATGGTGCTGCAAAAAGACTGAATGTTAAACTGAGCCCTGTTCTTAAAAAAAAATGACATTGCACTGTGCTTTCCAGCTCTTTTTCTACAGATAAAAGTTTTCTGTCAGCAATTTCTTTTTATGTAAAGTGAAGCAAGTCTTTCTCTCTCTCTCTCTCTCTTTTTTTTAGTGAGTAAACTGGAGAAAGCCTCTACCTCTGTAGAGAGGCTGCTGAAGTCCCTAAAACATGAAAGGGAACACTTCACTTTCATTACTGGCGTGCAGATTTGATCTCTAGCTAGCCATTATTTTATTAGAACGTAAAGTTAGAATGTTTTCTTAGAATGAAAGAAAGACAAGTAAAAAAAAAAAACACAAGTAAATCCTGAGCTAAAAGACATGATATGTATCCCGTGCAAGGAAGAGATTATGTAGCATAATCCATAGTCCAGGATTTCCTTATTTCCTCAGCTCTTATTAAATCAAAACTACTTTATTCTACACCAGTTTCTTACTATGTATCTTCTCTGACTGTTTCTCTTGTTTTGCCTATGGCAGTTGGGCCATTTATTGAAGTTTTCGGCTGCCTTTAACTAACAGCCCTGTATTTTATCTGGAATGTCTCTCGTACCCTGTTCTATACCACTGACACCTGTGTACGTTATGGACAGCAGCACATTCTAGAAGACTGTCCAAAAGCCTTTTAAACTCTACATTGCATCCAGTACAGGCAGAGGACAAGAAAATACTCACTGTTCACACAACCAAATAACCAGATTCCTATAAATCTGTAGTCAAGATTTTTGTAGTCTGTGTGCAAAAGGATTTTTTAAGAGGGGACTAAAAAGATAATACTGAGATGACCTTACATAATTTTAAGGAGAATTTTTCCCAAGTGTGAAGGATGGTGTGGGAAAAAGGATTTTGTCTGAAAATCTAGCAAGCCAGTCCTGATGAAGACTATGTAGAATGTCCAACCTTGACTCCTCTTCCCAGCCAAGCTTACATTACCATGAGTATGAATTTATTTAACTTTGTATAACCTTATAATGTGAACACATCTGTGTATGGAAAAGAGTGCCTAGCTTGCTTAACCATTCATATAACCTGAAGTGTAGCCAGTCAGTGACTGTGGGCAGAGGAAAAGACAGAAATTTTGTTCAGTTAGACAGCTGGTCACATACAAAGTGATATATGTGATATATACAGGACAGATAAAAGTTGCCAGCGTGCATGGTCTGCATAGTCTTGCCTGAGCAGCTGAGGATGTCTCCACAAGGAAGCCTGCAGAAAGGGCTCTTGTTAACAACCCTCAAATGGTGACTGCCATACTGTCCAAGAGCTTTCTGTTTGAACTGGAACCTGTTCCAAGGATCCAAATGAATTGCTGGAGTTGTTCATGTAATAAAACTGCAACATGATGAAACATGGAATGAGAGGTCTTCTCTTTTACTAGCTAGATACTATCTTCTTATAACTGAAAATCAAGGCTAGCATCTTGAAACAACAATTTCTTTCACTACTCCCATTTACTGAGTTTTTGCTTCCCAACAGCCAGCTGCAATGCAGCTTTCAATACATTTGAATTAGTCTACGTTATAAATGATGCGTAAGTTGATTATAGGGTTTTTTTGGTAGGATGCATTTGACCAAATTTTCATAAAACTAAGGGTGACTTTGTCAACAGTTTGCCTTGGTGGCAGATATACTTTGTTTTGGACAATGATTCTGTAGGTGGCGTATTGTTCTAGCAGTATTACTCTGTTGCTATTTCTGGGCTCAGGAGCTATTGATTAATACTCAGTAAGTGAAAGACCTTTTTGAGGGCTTGGGTGGTAACTTGAATTCAAAATTATTTTAAGGCTTTTTGCTTGCACAACATTTTTTGCCAGGTCAGCAGTGTGCAAGGGAGATTATAGGAAGGTAATATTTGTATTGTTTATAGAGGGATGAAAACTAGTTTTAAACAAATATCACTCCAGCCTCTGTGCATGAATCTGTTGCTTATGCAGACATATTAGGTTCACAGGGCAAGGATTTCATCTCACTACATCGGAAGCAATGAATTCCTACCTTGTCATTGCGTTTTTTCACATTTTCAGGTTTCTCTGTTTTCAACACCCAAGTAAACTCATCTTTTCATCCTACTACCACAAGCTGCAAAACATAGCAACAAATCTCAGCTGAGATCCACACCTAATGAAAACATAAAGGGTAAGAGTTAATAGCCACAGCCATTCAGATGGGTCATTTACCCATGGGCCTTGCATGGTTTGGAACAAGCCGAGACAATGACACGATATTGTTTTTACCTCCTTTGTGGTCTATCTTGTTTGTAGTCACTGGGGAATTTTCCAAAAAAATCCAAAAATTATTCTGGGGAAGAGTACAACTTCAGCAACACTTTTGAACACCTCCAATACCTACTAAGCTTTTCCTAGCTAGTGAGCTGTTAAAAGGTTACTGCCTTTTCTGATCAGGGTTTAGACAATGGGCTAAATTATTTATTGTGGCAGTGCACACAGACCATCCAAGTACCAATGTATTTGGTACAATTAGAAGCGTGAAAATGAATGTACTTGTCTACAAAAACATGTTAATGATTTAAGTAAATTAATTCCGTGTATGTTTGTGCCTATTTCTATTTGGCTTCTGCAGCACCTCCTGCAATTTTATTTGACCACCCTGGAGATGTATAAAAATAAGTGTTAAGGCATGATGTCCAAATGTACAGATGTCCAAATGCGCTTTCTTAAAGTTACTTTTTCTGAGCATGTCTAGGCTCATACGACGGCACATAGTGTTGCTTTTAACTAATTAGTTGGTTTGCTTACCACAGGATGCCAAAGCTAGTCCAGTGATGGGCTAGCCATGTACTAGCAAATTGCCTGTGCTGTGTTGCTGTAGCTAGTCTGTTGCTCACACCAAAGGCTGAGCAGGCCTACATTAAAGCAGCAGCTTCGGTGGATACATGCCTTTAGAAATGTGGAGTTAACATTTAACCAGTCAGGCAACAGAGTGAGGGGATATCACATCATATAGACAACTTAAATTGGGTCCTTATAACAAGCAGAGCTTGGAAAGAAAGCTATAAAGCAGGGGAAGTGCTTCTTAAGCACCTCACGTATGGCTCCTACTTTAGGATGAAGCAATGTAAAGGTGACAAGGACATGTTGGCTTGGGTATGGTAAGCTACTGGAAAGCAAGCTAACCATGATTAGGTTGTTCTGAGACTAAACTGCTTGTCTAGTGGGAGAACAGTGAAACCTTGCTTTCATGTGTGAATCACTCCAGAAAAGACAGGGTTTTCTGAAATATATGCCAGTGTGTACTAAATTTTTACCCAGGAAATTATTTCAGCATTACAGGAACAGGAAGTATGGACAAGTCATCCTAAGAATAATCACAGTTAATGAAGAACAGTACTGAACTGGTAGAAATACTAAATAAAACTAAAAAAAAAAATAAATTACAGTGAGCTTGCAGGAATAAGGCTCTGTTAGTTTTAATCTGAGCAAGGTTAGGCTGATGCTGAGAAAATTGTTTTTAAAATGTTATCTGGAAGTTTTGTTCCATCTTGTATATGCAAATACTTAGCAGAGCACCTACCCACTAGTAGTATGAATATCTGGCAACAGCCACAAAAACACTGTTGTTCACAATGCAGTTTGCCTTCTATTTACGGTGTTTTATGAGGGGAAACTACCCTCTAAGCCAAAAAAAAGTGCTAACTAAACAATTCTTCAACATGTTTTGCTAATATCCATAAATTAAAAAAGTAAACCCCAGATATAAATTATTTTTACAATATATTTTTATTACTAATACTATTACGGTAGTGATTAAATATAATGCCATGCTCAGGGGACTTGGGTATATGGGTGTTAGCAGAGAGAATTTACCCTTTTTCCCTTACACTGTTCAACTCAATAAAATGAAATTAGAGTTGTAGGAGGATAATAGGATTATTGTATAGTCATCATTTCCTGCAGCATTTATACTTTAAATTTGACCTTTGCAGGAGTTCATTATGCCAAAATTGATAGATCATGCTCATAGGAAAAAGTCATCTGGAATACCTGAGAGCTACTGAGCTAAGTAAACAACTCAAGACAGTGCATGTATATAGTTAAAATAAGTTTGTGTTTTTGTGCATATACATATATAGATGTATATATATATAAGCATCTTGAGGCAGTGCATGCATATATTTAAAATAAGTTTGTGTCTGTGTGCATATGTATATATGTATGCAAATAAGTGTTGCAAGACCTGTCACAGTAACTTTTAGTTACCATTTGTGAATATAAATACAAATTCAGTTGTGATGAATACGAGCGCAGTGTTTAAAAAAGGTAGAAGGAAATGACAGAAATATGCCACCCCAATATAAAGACATGTCACCAAATCTTCATGACAGTGAAAAAACATAGATATTTCCTTTTTTCCTCTGTTCTGGTCCAGATAACTGATGGGGTGAAAAGCATCAGGAACTAAGAAGAGTGATGTGATACCTTCAGGGGGATGGAAATACTGCAGAAAAAAGCTCTCATTTCAATCAGTCCCCTCAGGGGAGCTGCTTGCAAGCCTTCAATGAGTGCCAAGCTGATCTCAGCTTAATGTGCTTCTGAAGAGTTACAGAATATCCCTAACACAAGTGCCTTCCAGCAGTTGTAATATACCCATCTTTAGCACCCAATGGTCTGCATTAGTCAGTGCATCAAATTTGGGTTTAAAGCCCAAATCAAGTCTGCCATGCCCATCCTAAGACATCTCTGCGGAATAATGACTGTCATACATAGGTATCTATCATCTGGATTCCAACTTCTGTAAACTAGCATATTGCTGTCCAGTTCATTGTAACCAAGCTACCCACTGCCCACTTTAATGATTAAATGTTTTAGTTGCCTGGTTCATTTGTGAGTTCTAACAGTCTACCTGGGGCACGGACTTGAGAGTTCAGTGACCTCTTCAACTTTCATGTTCTCTACTGAAAACCTTAATAACTATTTTTTTTTAATCTGGTTTTGTGTTATTCCCTATCTTTCCATTCTGAGGTTGAAATGACAATGTCAAGCTGTAGCATAATCCATCAATTTATATTAAAGGAATGGGAGAAGGCTGTAAACCAAACAAAAAACTTCAGACCTTGAAAGAGTTTACAAGATCAGTCATCAAAATGCTTATTACTGTCTGCCTGCTATCCTTCCCTTCAAGTTAAGGACAAACTTCATGCTGCTTCCATAAAATAATGGTGCTAGAAACACCCTTAATGCACTGAAGTGTTGATGGATGCCTTGAAGTAGAATCAGCAAATAATCATTGATGTGTCTGAATGTTTTGGAGATAGTTTTGTTTTCGTTCCCTAATGTCACAGTCAAAAAGAATAGGACCAATAAACCGAAGTGGCGGTGTGCTGATTAGGGTTTCCGAAGCAGAGAGACAGGACACACCGAACGCTCACCTGCCTATTGTTAATTGGGGTGTTCAGCAGACAAACCTATGACTGACTCAGTTTCAACTTTTTTTTATTGTAATATTTGCTGGTGACCTATAAAATTGATTAATGCTCATTCATTGTGAAAACTACTATCCTTTCACTTTTTTGTAGGTAAGTAACCTTTATAAACCCACAATATACTGATTCATTATGTAATAAGTACAACGTAGCTCATAACTCTTTTTAAAGACATGTTTTGAAAGATGTAGTGGATGTCTGATTTTTAGAATGTACTACTAACCTTTTTTAATGCTTTGTATTTTCTTATCAGTACGTATAGGTTATACTATGAATGAACGATCCCACGTTAATTCCCAGAGACCAGGTATTCCAGATTCTTATTTGCCTGGACCAGAGTACCTCTCAGAAAAATGAGTTTGTTAAACAGATCTCTTGAACAGTTTCACTCTTGTGTTAAAATTGTGTCTCATGTATTTCACATATTAAAATTAAGACTGGTTCTGATAAACATCTTTGCAGACTTGGTTATAAAATGTAGATCAAATCTCTTTCAGCAAATAAAAATTAAAGATGTTTTAAAAACTAAGATGGTTGAAGATTAAAGAATGACTGAGGGCGACACATATTAATTATTACTGGAGATTATGAGACTGTATCTTGGGGCTATATTGTATTTCAGTATTTAGCACCTCCTCAGATGACACTGAGTATTTCTGATGGGGATGCTCATTTGGGGAAAACACTGACAGCATAAAACCATCCTTGAAAAGTTCTTAGAGAATTTTCTTATGCAGTTCAGGATTTTTCCTGTTTCGTTACCTGAAAAATCTACATATATTAATTTCAGGTGAATGCAGAATAGTTTAAAAAAATAAGAAGAAAATACGATTAAGTGTGTTTTAGTCACACATTTAGTTTCTCATATATGCATCATAACTGGAAAACTACTGTGACTTGAGGAATTGCTACTTCATTACACCAGAAAAGAATAGTACTGATTCCTCATACATCACAACATTTTGAAGTACTACCAGCCAAAAATAATACTCACAGAGGTCTAGCTGCTCTCTTGTGTAGCTGTTAGTAGGGTCTTCATTTTCTTGCAGAGAAAACCACACTGACTGAACTGTGAGTTAACCTGTGGATCAGTGACAATAGAGATCACTAAAAGAGTGTCAGGGCTATCAAACCCAATATTATTTATATAAAGGTAGCTGATATTTGCAGAGTTTCTTATTTTCCTACCTTGAGAAAAGTTCAGATTGAGCTTCTTCTCCCATAGTTAGGAGGCAAAACCCTTTTTCATTTGCAATATCTTAGCCACAATGGCAAAGATGACTGATTATATGACTGAATATAACTGGGTTATATTAGCAAGAATGCAGCTAGCAGGTTGAGGAATTAATTACTGCAGAATATAAAAACCTGCACTGAAAAACAAGAATTTCCCTGGATTTAATCAATTTTAGTGCAGTGAAAGGGGGTGGGGGTGGGGTGAAAGGGGGTGGGGTGCTGTCTAGGGAACTTATGTTGTAAGGATAAAAATAAGGCATCATTGTACTTGTAATGAAGACAATCCCCAAGCTGTATTGACTGGGAAGATTTCGGAATTTTTGGGGAATACTCATTTACTGAAGCAAAACTGCAGAACAAGGAACTCAGGACTTTACCTCTTAATGTCTTTCCTTCTATATGACAACGATAGGAAACCTCTTTTGCTTTGGAGTTCTTAATGTGCATGTAGCTAAACAGTTGAATCTCTTTGCATGACTGAAGCTTTAAAAGACCTATTAGATACAAGGAACGGGATGACATTTGTCATATTGTTGTCACTGTTGTCATCTTTTTCTCTTTCACACATCTGTATAAACTGACAGCAGCTATGGTTTACGTACACAATTCATATGCAGCATAGTGAAGTATTAAAATCTACCTTATTTTTTGACTGCTAGTCACTAATATTTCTATGACTTATTTGGTGTCCTCTTGTTAATATTTTCCCTTAAGGAGTAAAACAATCCTTCTTTGGGAACAGGAAGAATAAACCATTAGAGAGAAAGTCAGTGATGGGCATTGGTTGCTACAGGGAAGCCCTAACAAAAGGTGTTTTCTTATGGCTGAGTGTACTGGGCTGCTATACATAGCTATTAAAAAAGGAGGGAGAAGATGATGTACAAGCTATGCCTAGGTTAATGCAAACTGGTGAGTATTTTTCTATGACAATAGCTCTTTGCCCGAAAAGCATTGTACTTTTAGCACAGCAAGGCTGCGCGTACCTTTTTTTGCAGTTTTTTTCAGCTGTGTGGAGTGCTGCTAGTTTATCTTCAGTCTGTGATTCATCCACTTCTGTGTATTTTTATTCCCCCTTTATGTTGGAATCACTTATTTATGGAGCTTTGAGTTTTGCCCATCTTGGAAAGAGGATCCCCACCCCCCTTCTCCCAGCTTGGCTTTGTTTTCCCTCCCGCATGGTGTGTGTGGTGTATTTCTCAGGCCCAAGTGGTTCTTTTGCTTGAAGGAGTGTATGGACTGCAGTTTGTCCTTGTGAACCTATAGCAAAGGCTCAGCATCTCCAGTCTTATTTAGTTCTCTACAGACAATGTTGCTATTTTCACATTGTTAATACCTTATTATTTCAGCCAAGCTTTTCCTTCTGACAAATAGCAAAATAGGCCATTCGAAGCTGCTAACAATTCTTAACAGTACTCCCTTAAACAAGGGATTCTTCTTTACAGCTTCTCTTTTTCTTCCACCAAAACTATTTTCAAAACACAACCAGCTCAGATGATTGCCCCGCATTCACAGCAATTTTCACTTAATTTGCTCACAGTCATGGAAATTAGTTTAGCCCTAGGAGGACTTATTCAGCACCATTTATTAGAATGTTTTGCTCTAGCATAAACTGCAGTCCTTCCAGTTTCGTAGCATGAGGACTGTGAGCATTCTTGGAGTTGTTGGGAATGCTGCTAGGAATACTAATAAGAGAATCATCTTTCTGATGCTCGTCTTGTCCAAAATTTTTGAAAGCTATCCCTAATGTCTGTAAAGCACAGATGCTTGCAGTTTCTATTTTGTCTATGCTTGATGCTTTCCTGATGTGAAGTGTATTTGTGCAGCAAGAAAACTCTCAGACCTTTCCAAGATCTTGTGGCAATTAAAGGATACACCTTTAGGTGATTGATGTGGCTTATGAAGCTAACTCCCTGCAGACAAGTACATTTCTACTTGTGGACTATCCTCAGACATGTTACCATTTTTTAGTTTTTTCGTCCAGTGACACAAAAAAATGTATTTAGTAAACCATAAAAAATAAGCCAGAAAATATTGATAGTTTTTGTTGTTGCTTTTTCTTCTTTCTTTTTCTTTCTTTTCTTTTTTTTTTTTTCTTCTTTTTTTCCTTTCTTTTTCAGACTGGATGCCTTCTTTCTATTTGGCTCTGAATCAGCAAGGGAATTTCTAGTCTGATGATTTGCAGAGGAAGCTCTAATTCTTGTGGAAGAAGTGAAGCTTGAGTATTTAATCTCAGGACAAACAAGAGAGAAGACTGAAGGTCAGGAGCCTGGGTGAGCAAGCAAAATCATTTGTCTAAATCTCTCACTTCAGTAAGGTATTGAAAAGGAAGTTAAACAACCTTCTCACTTTCATTCTTTATGGTAAACTTTTGTACTGAAATACCACAAACATTCCTCAGCCTAAAGGTTTTGTATTTGAGGAAGCGATGGTATTCATGTAGGTAGTATTCTCTTAACTATTTATTTGATTAGTTATTTCACTGGAAATCTGCATGGTCACTTCTTAAATCCATTCAGTAACCCTAGCAGTTCCATTTGGGACACCTCAGGGTCCTGTTGTTTCAAAATTACCTCCTCAAAGCTTAAATATTTATAATAAAAGAGGGGTGCTTTCTAAAGTACCTACTGACAGCAAGACTGATTTGTGTTCTTAATGCCCTTAAAGACTTTGGAGAATAACTCTTAAGAAGCTGGCTTTTGTTGGGGGTTGGACAGGGCCAGCAAAAACGTGCAGAGTCACCAGGCTCTTTTATGCCTAATGGAGAAAGAGAGATGCTGTTGCAGAGAAATTCAGAGTTGGAGCCTAATTTTACAAGTTTTCAATCATTCTCTGCATGTATCTTTCCCTCCCCACTGAATAAAGAAGGACTCTGAGGAGACCAGTATTGCCAGCTAAAAATTTGGGATTACCCTTGTGAGGCTTGTAAATTACTTCGATATTTTAAAATGATTTAGGGAGAGCCTTTTCCCTTCAATCTGTAATCTATCAGATGATCATAATGCATTTATTTCAGGATGGCTGTGAATTAGTGTGAGTGCTTTTAAACTGCATTGTTATTATTTGTATGACATTGAAAGAATATAAAGTTGATTTCAGTTGTCCTTTAGAATTCCTGTATTTGCATATGATTAAGCCTTTAGCAAAAATTGTCTAAACAATTTAACTTTAATCAATATTTTCATTCCTGAGCTACAAGGTAGGGCAACAAACTTTGAAATTGATTTTTTATTTTCCCCTCTCAGTATTATGTGAGGCTGAATAGGGTGCAAGAGGTTCAACTGATATTGGTTTTTGGTTTTGTGTTGGGTTTTTGTTTGTTTGTTTTTAGAAAATACTGTTCTATGATTTAAAGCTTCAGAATAAACTTGTGCATACAAAAATATTCCTTTTTGCTTTTCTTTTAAGCAGAAGAATTCAGATGAAGGTGAAATTCAGCAGAAGACTTCCAAAATGGCAGAAAAAGGTAGATTTAGGAATAAATAATGCTAAATATCTACTTCAAAAAGCCAAAACTGGACTAAGTCATAGTACCCTCGAAAAATCTTGCTTTTGTGATATTATTGATATGCGTTTTTTAAGAAGTAAATTTTACTAGTTCTGAAGTGTGGTCAGTGTGGATCTACAAAGATAATTTAGTTTAGAACAGTATTCTCATAAAGTTATTATATCTCACTTCCATTTCTTGTCTGTTATTATTATCATTCCTAGAAATATAAAAAATTATTTGAGAAAATGGGAAGAAAGTATACATTGCAGATGAAATACCAAAATTCAGAAAATGCCTGTATGTGAGGAAGAAATAAAAGCAGAGACTTAATGACCAATTGCTTTAGTTAGTGTCAGAGAAGGACACAGTGGTGAGACCTTAAGTGAGAACCTAATTTTGGGCACAAACTGAAGTGATCTGTCTGGAGTGGTATAAGCAGATGAAAATACCTTGCAGGAAGAAACATACGTTGCCTCCTGAAGTTTCCATAGTTTCACATGCTGCCACCAAGGGCTGCCTATTATCTGTCTTGTATTACTGATCGGTCCAAAAATGCTGTGCCCTCTTCTTGTGATCCCTTATCTGCATGTCTCTTACAGAAAACTGGTTTTCTAATTTAAACACTAAAATAAGACAATTAGATGCTTGAAATAGAAATGCTACTCACTAGTTTATAATCAAATGAATTTTTGGCAAAAGGAATTTGATGCTAACTAAAGTTAGCTTACTAAAACTGGCAAAAAAGTGAGACCAAAACTAAAAATCTTACAGCTGAACTGCTTCTGACTTTATTGTAAGAGACAAAAACCAGTTGTGAGAAGGTGAAGCAGGAAACCTCACATGTAGTCCACTGAAAAGCTCTCATGGACATGTAGGAGGCTTGGAATAGGTCTACACTAATAATGAACAAGGCTGATCTTCTATGAATCTCAGGAAATGTATTTTGCAGCCAGTAAATTATATTAATTCAGCATTTTGAGCTTACACAGGTTTCTTTCAGCATTTGTGAGATTATCAACAAAACTGTGAGCTGCATGATGCAAACACTGAAATGTTCATATTAGAGATGGGAGAATAAAGGAAAATTCACTGGTGAAACAGCTCAGTTTCCTTTTCCAAAACTTATGCTTTCATCTGGAAGAAGTATGAAGTCCAGATTCCTTGGGTTCCTTATGCATTATTTACCTGTATGTTCCTGGCATGGAGCTGGCTATTCACACTTGCTCTGTTATTCTTTCCTACTTCTTCTGCTTTGGCCAGAAAAAAGACCCTCAGCATGAAGAAAGTAACAATTCTTTTCATGGAGGTTTTAAAGCTTGCACTTGCTTTTCAGTGCCAGTTCTGTTAACATTTTCTGGTTCCACAGAAACAGTAGTTATAAGTCCAGGCTTACTCCCATTGTTATCTTCCATTTTTTTGATGGAATCTGAGTTATTTTAACCTCAGTGAAGAAAAAAATAATAACCAAGTGCCTTCTGTGTTTTTATAATAATGGTTTAGTTATGGTTTCTTTCATCATTAAAGTTTTATTTTCAAACACCTCTGAAATATATATTCCTATATAAAGGTATCTTGTTTAATTATTAAAATGTAGTTGATCCACATGTTTACAGCATATTTAAACTCTGATTTATTATGGTTTTTGTAGTATGGGTAAACAAATACTATTAGCTTCAGTATTTTCATAGCATAGCAGGTATTTACACTTGTTTTGCAGGGTTAGGCTTTGCAATTGCTTGCAATATAGTCTAGTAAGCTGAGTAACGGTAGACCTGCTGGACAACTGATCACTAGCTAAAAAAGGAAGAATAACAGCAATAAGAGGAGCAATAAAATTGTTGCAGACTGGTGACTGCTGCTTTTTTCATTTCTATTGTAAAGCATATATCAGCTTTGTATATCAAAAATAAAATAACTAAAGTCTCAAGCCAGGTGCAATTCCTGGTACTGAACTACTTAATCTGTTACAAGAGCAAAGCTCACATTTAGACTTTGCCTTATCAATCTTTGCAATGCCAGGTAGCAGCTATGATGTTGCGTAGCAAGGCTGTTCTAATAAAAAATCCTTTATTAAAGGGAGGAACTTAACCATGACCTAACTCAGGGAAGAAGATTAGGTGATATCAAGGGGTGGGGGTGGGGATCACACTTCCTTGCTTATGCATGGTGTGGTGCACTCCAGGATCCTATTCCAATGATCACCCAGAATGGCACTTGGTTGGGATGTGCTGTGTTTCCCAACTGGATGCTTAAGTTAGTGCCACTGAAAAAAGGAAAGATCATCACTCCAGGGGATCCAGTGAACTCTCCACTGCCTATTGATAAGGACTATTATAGCTGTGAAATGCAGCTACTAATTCCAAGGCTGAGAATAAAAGGGATGCAGTGCTCAGCCAGGACTTGCAAGTGAGGCACATAATGTAGCAGGGAAAAGTTTTTAAGAGCAAGATTGCTTTCTCAGTTTTCTTTCTTGGTCTGTAGTATCTCATTGTTCCCTGTTGTGTCACTCCAGAACAGAGGTGCTCAGTGGGTTATTTTTCATGCAAAAAGAAACCCTCTATGAACTTTAAAGATTTCACAAGAACTGCCCACTAATTTCCCTGCTAGGCAAAGCACACAAATGATGTACTTTTGACAGCTGATTTTAAATTTAGTGTTCCTGACTTCCATCATATTAGCATGAAAGGGGTTGCAATACAGACAGTGACAGAAGACTGAGAGCAGAGAGGACTTTCCTTGTCTGACATGACATTAAATAGGGTTTCATATTCACAAAAGAGAAAGAATATAGTTGTAAGTTTAAGTTATTCCCTACATCCTTTCTCAATTGCTTGGAACAGGTCATGCCTCTCTTCTAAAGGCTAGATAAGATTAAGTAGAGGGGAGAACTTGACTACAGGGGAATAGTTTTCCTTCCTTTCTAAATCCTACTTTTTCTGATCTGTGGGTTAGAGGTGGGCTTAAGAAGATATGACCATGTGTAAGAGCTTAAAAGGACATATTTTCAGAGATTATGTCTTGGGATTTCTCAGGTAAGGAAGTGCAGTAACTAATACTAATACCAAACAGAGTACAAGATCTTATGGTCCCATTTTTTTCCACTGTGTATAATTTAGTGATTGACATGTTTTCTCTGCTGTTGTACAGTGTTGTCCTTTATGATATTTGGATACCAGCTTGGCTCCAGGCAGTGACTACAATTGAGTAAGTTTGTGCTGACATAGTTGAGGAGGAAAAAGGAGAAAATCTGCATTCGTACTTTGCATTATATACGTAAAATAATAGTATTACTTCAGAGAAGGGATGAGTTGTGGTGACATTCTTATCTCTTTTTACTACTTGTCACATGTGGTTTCATTACCTTGAATTTTTCTCATCTGTACACATTATTTTTATTAGTGGAATTTGTTTATGTTTTAAGAACATGCACTATGTTTTGTACTGTAGTATTCAAAAGTGTAATTTGCAAAGTAAAAAAAAAAAATAATTATCGGGTGATCGTGGTAATACTTAATTTTGATATCCATGATCAAAAATAATTTCTAGTTAACTATGATTGTAAAATAAACTTTCATAATTTATGCCATAAAAGGAATGGAAAATGATGTTGGGTTTTTTGTTTGTTGGGTTTTTTTCTTTTTAAATTACAGAGATTAAATTAATTGTGAAACACTCACAACCAAAGTAAAAACTTATCTGAAAATGTTTGTTCTTACAGTTTCATTTCATAAATTATATATAGTTTTTTTATACTATGAAGTTTTTCACTGCCTAATTGATAGTTTTACAACCTGAATAAGATGTGAAACATTAATGATCAATCTCTTTTCCCAGTTTTCAAACTGTAGCATTGGGAACAAAGGGAAAGTTATTGTATTTATGTGTATGCATGTGCACAGGTATTCATATATACTTGGCAGGTAGGAAATAAGCAATAATTTTATAGCTTAAACAATAGCTTAAAGAATGGTATGATGCGTTTGAGCTTTGAGTTGAAATCTTGATGTCACCCTAGGCAAGCTAGCCTTTGAAAACCATCTTAATTTTAAGATCATCCAGTTTCCCAGAAAGAGAGTGAAAAACTGTGAAAAAGAAGTCAATTCATTAAAGTGGAATGCTCAAATATTACTGTTGTGGGAGACCTCAGATACATAAGGAGTATTGTTTGTGTTCATAATTGCAACATTTCAGTGTCTGATGCATACAAATCAGTGAAATATGAACTCACCAACAGTTTACTCTCACCTTTTATGCTCCTGTGGGAGATTCATTATGTCATACTCCTGGGTACAGAGGAAGGACATTTTACAGCTAGCACACTTTCAAAACATCAGCAGTAGGAACTTAGAACACATATTTCCAATTGGTAATTCTGTCTGAGTATATCTGTAAAGCTGCGTTGTTGAAGTAACTCTGCTATCAATCCTTTAACAGTGTTTCATATCAAAAGTGAGACTGGTAAAGATGGGACTGTCTGTAGGTAAATATAAAGACAATGGAAAAGCTATATCTGATTGCCATGTGGTGCAGAGGCTCAAAGTTATGCAGTAATGAATGAAGCACATTGCTGCTGGACTTCTTCCTTGGGGCTATTTCAGCAGATTAAACAACGTCTGGTAGAGTGCAGTCATCTGTGGTGCTGAGCTGTGAGAATGATTGCTAGTTTCTGGCTCCCAGTGTCAGGCACCCTCCCAAATGATTTCTGGGCATGGGGTTTGGGACTTACGACATTCCAGGGACCACTCACAACAGACAGTTTGTACATAATCACTCTTTTTTGAAAGTTAAGACTCTGCTAGCAATGACAATGACTTTTTCATAGCAGTGCTGGGACTATTCCTGGGAATGTTTAATTCTTTGGTTTATATGCAGACCTTGGCTTTTGATACTGAAAGATATCATTCAACAGATTTGATCTGTAGAAAGCAAAGGGAGGATGAACTGGAGTTCATTCTGATTTGTAAACTACTTAAGCAAATTCCAGTTTTATACTGCAATTCTACTTTGCAATATATTCCTGTAAAATTGTTTCTCATTACTGGGTTTTTGGTACATCAGTTGCATTATTCATAACAATACTGTTAATGCTAAAGATGAGCAAGTTAGTTTCTTCCAGGTGTGAGACACGAATGAACAAGATGATTAACTTGCCATTTACTTTTCTAGGCTTTATTTTTCAACCTGTTCCTTGAAACTGTGAAGATAACATGCTTAGTCTCGCCCCTTCTCTTTGCCTAAATGAAGCTGAAATTTTTACATGTACACATGGCACTGGGAGTTTACCAAATACTGTGGGTCTGGGGATGGATTTGTGAGAGTGGGCAATGCTATAATCATGAATAGTTATGTTACATGATGCAAATGTCACCAGGATTTGAAAGTCCGGTTCTAGTAGAAATAGAAGAAAAAGGAGACTTTTCTGAACAGAAAGCTTTCCCTGGGATCCCAAAACTATGGGTTGCATTTTATTTCATTGGTTTTCAACCTTCATTTTAATGGATCTGTAGATCCATTGAGGAAAATTATCAGTAAAAAAAATAATTAGAAAAAAATATACTTTTATTGTATTTATTCGGATATAAAAAGATTGATCTATTTGTCAGTGTAGATTCTGAAGCTGCGATATGTCTCTGGAACTGCAGTTAAATGCCATCAATGATGCTTAAGTATCACACATTCTAAGCAACTGTATAGCAACAACAGGAAGCAAAGAAAAAGAAATTATTGTTGCTAATGCCATGGACATAGTTTAAAATATTTTCAGGAACCAGATGAAAACGCCATTCACATTAATATACACTTAATTTTACCAAGCTCATGCTGTAGTACTTGTCCAACTTTTCTATATATTTTTAATAATACAGAGGCTGTATATGAAATATTTGTGTGACTTGACATTTGTTTCAGTGGATACCTGGTTAATTTATGTTTGTATGAAACGGGAAGGGGTGTACAGATTTTCCTAGCTTGTTTAGGAAAGAAAAGCAGTTTGCTGTTACTTACCCACTGACACAGAAATAGATACCTTCTTACTGCTGATGTTCAATGGCAATCTATTTGGAGACTTTTTGTTTTCTTTATTAACCTAAACCATACAGATTTATTATTTTTTTTAAGTTACTAATGTCACACATGAATCAGGGATGAATAGGAGTAGGATTAAAAGGGTCAATGTTTGACCAAAGTTTACGTACATGCAGTAATATTTTTCTGAATCTAACTACATTTTTTGTGGAACTGTGATTTTAGTGAAACTGCTGGAGGTACAGAAAAATGTATTGTTTGATTCATTATCCTTCCTTTTCAGACTTAGAATAAAAATTATATGAATTAATAACTGTGTCTAAAAGTGCTTTTCATGATTTTACAATTATATCCTACAAATTATAATTTGAAATACAGCCTGCTAGTAGCTAGCTCCTTCTAGTTCCTGGTCTTATTTGTATAGTCTAACACTGATACTTTAATACTAGGGAAAAAATAAATAAATTTTCAATATTTGCTAGGTTCAAAACTCTGTCAATTCTAGAATGTACTAAGATATTTCTTTAAATCTTGAGCAGTAAAATCATCCAGTCTGTTGAGTATCATATTTGTGTGAATTTTTTAAGCTTTGATTTTCTAAGTTACACTAAGAACACCAGGATTAAAAGAAATTAAATTAAAGTATGTGTTTTACAGCTTTGTCTCTTGTTCTTTCATTTGAAGACCTCTATTTTAAATAGCTTTTGGTCTTTCCTTTGCACAGTTCAGTGGGTAGAAACAGCAAAAATCCTGGGAAAAAAAGCACTGCAAATGTGATTTTTTTTTTCAGGCTTCAGTGGGGCAAAATTTTATCTTGATATATGAGCACCTAATCTGATATTTTAGTAGAAGCAGAAATATTCTCATTCACCATAGGAACAGGCACAGTTCCTGATGATTACAGTGGGACTTGTGGGTGCTTTGTACCTCCCAAAACACCATCTTTCAGTATGGATTAGGGTTATCATCATCAGGCATTCATTATTGTTCTTCAGCTTTCGTCAAATTCCAGGTAATCTTACTACATTTTAATATTTAGTAAGAATTCACATGTAATTCTTAGGTGTTTTAAAAGGTCTGAGCTATGTTGATTTTTCTTCTGAAGTGGCCCATTTTATTTGACAGGTGTAAGTGAATCATAACAGTAAGACATTGGTACTGACTTTGATACATTGATCTGACTTTGACTTCATTTTTCTTAGCTCTCCAAATAATTGTATCTCCATAACGTACTCAGGTAAGCCACAGTTGCCATTATCTATTTTGCTACATTTATCCTACAATCACCAGTGTCAGCTAAGCTCAGAAGAACCTTTTCTTCATTTTGTTTCACAGAGAGAAAAAAATATTTATCTCTACTGATGCAGAGATAGTCAAGAGAACAGACTGTTTCTTGTATCATAATTTATGAATTAAATAGATGCAGGCACTAATATACATTTTTATCCACTGTTTGCCATCTTCAGTAGAAACATATTTTTTATTAAAAAAAAATATATAAAAGTCATAGTTATTACTCAGAAAAATCCAGCATAACCTTTATAGGAAGATTGCTCATATGACTTGAGAATTCTAAACATATGTGAAAAATACTGCTATAATTTTTTTTCAGAAATACATCTAAAAATGAGGAGACGGGAGAAATGAAAAGAAAAATGAGAATGAGACAGTGGTGGCCACCAACACCCTGAATTTGAGCCTTTAGAGCTAAACATGGATAGTCTTACATGATTTCTGAGAATTTCTTTTTCTTATTAATAATGAGTGAAATATTTTCCAAGCTTGAACCACAGTTTTCCATATCTGTTTTGTTTTCTCACTTCTTGTAATACACATACTCTCCCTTCTCTAGAGTAACATCTTGCTGTTGTCTCATTTTCTTTGAGGGTGCATATTTTTTACTTTTCTTCAAGTTCTTTCTACCAACTTAACTGCTAATCTTGTTTTTCATTGGAACTGTTATGCATAATAAAATACTTTTTCTTTGGAACATCCAACAGTAAAAAAAATATTTTAAAATCCCGAACTAAATAGTATGCTTGAATTGCTTACTGCTCGAGTGGTTATAAAGAGGGTCTTTTTACTCTAATTCCTACCTGGTCTTTTCACAGGGAAATGATATTCAACAGGGCAGACTAGGACATCTGTAAAACCATGTTATGTATTAAAGTTGATGCTTCAGTGTATGAATACCTTGCTCATTTAGTTATGGATTACACCTTCAAGTCTAAATCACTATTATAAGAACCCGTTCCTGTACAATGTTAAATTCATAGTTATTTTGGTTATTAACTTTTGTTCTTTAGCTATCTTTCATTACTACTGAATTCAGACATGGTCATTTAAGGCATGATGTTCATGAAGAAGCAAGTCCAAGAAGTTATATATCTAATTCCAAAATGGTTGCCATTTAATTATTTATGTTCCAACTCTGTAGTTACTTTTAATGTGATGTTTTGTATCTGCATCCCCTAGATGCCAAGAACTGCTCAGCCTTGTTGTGGCTAGAAAAGGTCCAAGTTCTAACTCCAAATGCTATGTCAATTGTGTTTATCCAGAGCTTTGATTCTGCAAGGAACAAAATGGTGTCAACATTTGATAACTGATGGTTTTATCCTGACAACATGCATCTATACCCCCTTAAGGTGATACTAATGAATTTATTGGCATATAGAACATACTGTCTCTTGTGTGTTTGAAACAGTGATTTGGAGCTGACTTTTCAAAGCTGAGGTGCTGCTTAGCTGAAAGTATGTGTTCACAATGGGCCATTTGCACCTATAAAAGTGTTTCAGTGATTCAATGCATTTGCCAAAAAGTTTATGAAATTATGACCTGTTATCACTGGGACACCATTGGATCCTCTGAATGTAATGTGGTTACATAGCTACACAGAGGAGTTTGATTCCTTTTGTGTAGATTTGCATTTGAGTGGGTGTGGAGATTCATTCACAAGCTAGGTCTACGGTGTCTTCTTAGAGTAGCGCAGTACTTCTTAGGTCAATAGATACAATAGCCTAGATCTCCAAAGTGATATAACTATGATGCTGTAGTACTCTGCTGAGTTACTAAGCAATGTTCACTTGGCCTAGTTATTTTTGCTGTGGTGCTGGATTTTGAACGGTACTTTGAAGGTCAATTTCTCTGAAGGTATGTGCAACATAACCCGGACATTTTCTTAGTTACCCTTTTACATAGTATATGCCAGACAACATAAATGCATTAAGTGCAATGTAAGTGCACACAAAATTCTGTTTCAGAATGATAGTGATCTTTTTTCCTGAATCTAGGCTAATAAATTATGTATAATTTTATCCATCATCTTTAGAAGTGCTTTCTTGACCTTGTTTTTATCATGCACAGGGCCCAGCTACTGATTTGGTAGGATCATGCTTGTAAATAACAGGAGAATTATCATCAGAATGACTTTATCATTTGCATTTCTGTTCTTCTCTGTTTAGTCTTTTCTTGCAAGTAATGTAACTTAGATATTCTCTGCCTTACATTTTACCAAGCCTTTAGGACTAGCAAACTCCAGTGTCATAACACAAAGCTGACCTTTTTTGGCTCAAATTGACCCTCTCCCACCCTGTGTTGTTACTATGACAACTTTAACCAGCAATTTAGCCATACAGACAATTTTTCTCCACCCTTTCCCCCTGTATCAGCTTAGCACTTTGTGGTTCTGTTGGATTGTCTAGTCTGGGTCATGGACTTACAGATTCAATGCAACCCAATACAACTGAAAGGTAAATGTTAATGGTGGAGTACCTAGGCAAAGCCTGAAGACTTCTGCAGTACTGACAACTGAATAAAAACAAATTTTAAATCTGAAGTTACATTTAGCCTTATGATGTCCTGTTTTTCTAAAGGAGAAATGAACAAAACTCTTTGGTTTCTGTTGTTTATCATGGGAAAGGTAAGCCATGGCCAAAACTTTTCATTTCTCTAGGAAAGTGCATGACAAATAAAATATGGCTGAATTGTTAGGTCTTCCTTGTACCACTGTGGTACTTCGCACATTTACTGATTTGTTCCTCACCTCCTTTATCAGCAAGTGACTTCAGTAAAGTATTGAAAGCTTCCTTCACCTGTTCCTCATCGCTGCTCCACAGCACTAAAAAACATCCTGGCAGGAGGGTCTGCAGCTTTGGCAGGCTGCCAGCACCTGGGGAAGCAAATCCTTTTGGAGGATCAGCCTAGCAGAGCATGAATAAAGGAAGTGCACCATTCTGTCTGCTTACCTGACAGTTCATACATCCTTTAAGGCTAGCTCTTCAGCCCTCCTTATCTTCTTTATAAATAGGACAAGGATTCAGCATAGGCTCAAGCTCTCAAACAGACTCTTACTTACCCCTTGGGGAATTAGCTTATTCCTTTGACCAGTACTTGCTGCCAGGTTACCACCTAAGTAACTCTCACTTTTCAGTAGGGCTTGCTGCCAGGTCACCACTTAAGCACTCAGGGATCCCCAAGTGATATCTACAACCATTTCCTCAGCTTGGTCGTATTCCTTTTCTTCTTCTAAATTGGCACATCTCAATCCTTGTTGAACAAACTTGGCTACCCTACAGTTTCTCAGGGAGCACATCCTGTCTGCTTGCTAATATTGTTCACATCAGTAAAATATTTTGAGATAGATCTTCTGTGGCATAAACTGCACAAAATAAAGCCATACTGTACAGCCTGTGCTTTGCCAATGAATGCCTGAAAGGAGAAAGCAGCTGTCCACTTCTTAGCATTCTTAGCATCATTTTTGTTCTGAAGTTGCATGTTAAAAAAAGAAATATAACTGCTTAATCCATGTGTATAAGATTCTAGAACTGGAACAAGTCACATCAACATCATTTGAATTATGTAAAAAAGCTGATGTCCCTACTATATTTATCTCCTGGACTTCTGTCTACCCAGTGTAGATACAGTACCTGATCTGACCGAAGACACTGCTGCCAGAATCCTTATGACACAAACTTGCAGAATCTCAGTTTGGACAATGACTGAACTGTCAGGAGAACCTTGTTCAGGAGATTTGATTCCCCATCTTACTCTACAACCAAATCCCAATTTATTAGGGTATTTTTAGCAAATAATCTGTTAATGGTTTCTGTGTACACCAGCCTATCAGTTTACCAATAGGGGAGGTATTTCATAAGGAATAATGGCACACGTTCTGTTACCCAAACTTATTTGGATCTCTTTGCATTTGTTAGGCAATAAAGCTGGTTAACAGGCCTTTTCCTTTGACACATGCCTACCACTGCTTTCATAATTTTTGGTCATTCAATAGGGAAGATTACTTTTTAATTCTTGATAATAAAAAATAAATCTTAATAATAAAAATATTCTTAATAACAAAAAACTGTGGTTTCCAATAGAAACATACAATTAAGTAATACACTACAATATGAACTTCTGATGTATCCAGAGATGTTAGTGTAAATTTTCTAATATTGACTTAGAGTCCCATTGCAATATCCAGACTGTGTGTATTTATACAAAAGTTTGCCAGTGGATAGTTATTCAAAAGTTCTTCAGCTTTCCTGAAAAGACATTAAGGAGACATGGCAATCCCTGGTGGGAAGTAATTTCTGCATTGAGAAACCACCAACTTCATGCAGGAAATCAGGTGGAATGGTGAATTAATTACCAGCCCAATACTTAATTTGAATAAATGGAAGTGTCAGAATGATTGAAGAATGTGTGCTGAAGACGGAAGAGTTCACCTTACAGATGGAAACCAGATATTTGTATTAGAAACCTGGGACAGTTTCCTCCCTTTCTTTTCCCATTATTTCTGAGAGAATTAATTTTGTAAGAAACAGAAGTGTGTCTGAGTGTCTAACCAGGTGAGTAATCACCATCTGATGGCTGGGTTGTCCTGGGTTGGGTGTCTGGATTCTGGGTTGCTCATTAACTGGGGAGAAGGTCTTTTGGAACAAGAGGTGACGAGGTGTCCTGCAGAGTCAGGGAGGAGCAGCAGATGATGCCATTGCCTCAAGTACTGGGAACAGCTGAGTAGTGTAATGGGGGAAGGTGATACAGAAGAGGCTGGGAAAGATGGACACTGGTCTTGTTGGGTTTTGTATGGGGTGCATGCAAGGGGCTTTTGATGTGTGACTTGATTATCTAGAAATATCAACATTTTCTAATCACAAACACACATTGTACTTGGATATTTTATCTGATAAATTGGTGGAAAAGAGTTTTTTACCTCATGAAAATTTTGCAGATTTTTCTTTTTAATACTTTGATTTAAGATCTTCTCACACAGATGGGATTATTCTTTTTGAGAAACAGTAAGCCATCGTAAACCCCTACAAAAAAAATCAGACACTGTTCACCTTTTCCTTCATCTTCTCTAACCACTGGTTTATAGATTATTTGGGAACAATTTTTTCTTTCTCTCTGTATATCCCTCATCCTCTCCCCCTCCCTCTACTTCATATACGTTAACATCTTTTTAAATTAGAAGTTTCATGTTAAACCTGAGATACTTTTTCCAGTGAAAACTTCAAAAAATGTAATGCTTCTTTATGAAAAGTTATGTATTTAAGGGATGGCAGTCAAATTTTTCAGTAGAAAAATATTTTGCTAAGGAGTTTTTTTTGTTGTTGTTCTCCTTAAGCACATTAGAGGAATACGACTGTTTCACGTGAAGGTTTCACACAGTTATTCATTACATGACAGAGTACATTCAGTAGGAAAGATGTTAGAGAATTTCATCCATACAGGTTAAGTCAGAAGAGCACCTGGCAGAGCAGGCTGTTGTGTGCATTTAGGTTCAGCATTACCTGTGTGTCTGGGCCCTGAGGGCTCCCACAGTCCTGGCTGTCCCTGACCCCCACTCCTCAAATCCACCCACCCCCCCAGGGCCTCCCTGCACCCCTCACATGTCCCAGGACTCCATTTCAGCCCCCTGGGGCTGTCGGCCTGTGCCCCAGCGATGCCACAGCGGGGCTGGCCGTGAGCTCCCCACAGCCCTGTCCTGCCAGGCCCACCCCCAGGCCCATGTCCCAGCTCTGTCCCCACTGCCCTGCCCGGCCATCCCAGGGCTGTGCCTGACCCCAGTTTCTCTCTTCAGGACTGACATGACTCCCACCCGAAGGACACAAATCTAAACAGACATTTAAGTCAGTATCTGAGTTTGTAGTAGATCTGGGTTTCCTACAGACATTTGCCATTATAGGAAATAAAGTTTTTCCATCATTTGATTTTTTTTCTCTTGAAAGATTGGAACCCACATAACCTGAAGTTTGGTCAGATTGTGTAAAAATAAGTACAACTGAGTGTACTGTAATGGCTTTTATAACTAAAATACACTATATGTTTGAAATTAAATTCTTGTAGTTTATTCAAGCTTGGAATTTGGGGTTTTGATTACCTAGGTTCATTGAGAGAATAAACTTCAACTTGTCTATTTGAGCTAAGTATTGCAAGGATGTTTAAAACATCCATGAAGGAACATGAATCTGAGCTCTGAAGAACTGGCCATTATGGTTGTTAGGAAATAGTTACTCTTTGTAACTGGACTTCCCTTGGCCAAATAGCAAGATCTTCTTTAGGTGATGGGATAGTGGAGGAGGAGGGATCCTCCTTCTGCTGTGTCCTCCCTTCTGACAGAGAGGAAATATATATAAAATATCTGAAACATATTTATCTCCTTTACTGACCAGTGAGCTCCTGTGCCAGCTTGTGCCTTATAGAACCAGGCTCTTACACCACAGTCATCTTCTATTTGGATCTTTGTCAGCAAACTCCTTATGGTTTTCCTATCACTAACATTGGTAAACTCCACCTCCATCACACAGTTGTGCCTGTACCTCTAGTAAACAAGATTTATATATTTGCCTTCTCTTTAGCACACATGCAAGCAGGCATGGATGCACACACATGTAGACACAGACACACATTGTCTCTACAAACTCTCAATATTTAGAAAAGTCCTACAATGAATACAATTCTTCTGAACACTCAGCTAACGTGTTCAAAGGTTTAGCTTTATGGGTGTATTTGTTGATGGGTGATTTTCTTAAAGCTGATAGCTGACAACAAAGAACAGGGGAAGAAACAATTCCAGTCAAAAAGAACCAGCACTGTCTCTGTACTTCATTTGTGTTTTACTCAAAAAGCAGTTAAGACAAATGTTGCCTTTTTTTCCCCAGTAAAAGTAAACTTTTAAGTAAACCCATGAGATTTTATTTCTGTTGGGAACTATTTACTGCAGAAACTGTTTTTTTTTTTTAAATAACAAGACAGCAGTCCCTTACAAATATCTATCATCTCAAATGCTATAGCAATTTATAAGAATATTTATTTTAAGTGGCAGGAGGGAATTTATTGGTTATGTCCTTTGAATAGCCAGCTAACATCACAAGAAGACTGTTCAAATGCACGAAAATATACAAATTCCAACGTTGAGTAGCCCTAACACGACAATCTGGAGAGGTATGCATACATTTTTGCCTCCTTCAGCTTGAGTGCTTGCCTGCCCAAATAGTCTTTTGAAGTGGGGGTTATAAGTATTCTGAACAGACAAAAAATTCAGTCATTTCATAATTTCCATACTCAATTAAACTCAGTTTTAGTGGGACTAATTCTAGTATAATCATCAGTGAAAGGAGCCAAACTGGCAAAGAGAATGAGGCGTCTGAACTATTTAAAAGGGAAGTCCAGAGGTTCATGTGCTTCACAGTGTCTTTCACAGTATTCATCTGCTAATATTTTGAAAGCATCTCAGAAAACTAATGGTGCAAACTATCGCAATTGCTATTTTTTACTAAGCCCAAAGACATACTTAAGATGTATTGTGTGTGTGTGCCAAGGTTTTGGTAGTGGGGGAGCTACACGGGTGGCTTCTGTAAGAAGGTGCTAGAAGCTTCCCCCATGTTCCCCCAGAGCAAATTCCAGCTGGCTCCAAGATGGATCCACAGCTGGCCAAGGCTGAGCCCATCAGCAATGGTGGTAGCACCTTTGGGATAACGTATTTGAGAAGAGGGGAAGCACTGCTGTGCAACAGCAACTGCAGCCGGAGAGAGGAGTAAGACTGTGAGCAGAGCATCCCTGAAGCCCCCCAGGCCAGTGCAGACGGAGGCGCAGGGAGGGTTCCAGGCACCAGAGCAGAGGTTCCCTGGCAGCCCTTGGGGAAACCCATGGCGAGGCAGGCTGTGCCCCTCAGCCCATGGAGGGTAACGATGGGGCAGGTCCCCACCTGCAGCCCATGGAGGACCCCATGCTGGAGCAGGGGGTGCCCGAAGGGGGCTGTGACCTGTGGGAAGCACAGGCTGGAGCAGGTTTGCTGGCAGGACCTGTGACCCCACAGGGGACCTGCGTCAGGGCTGTCTGTTCCTGAAGGGCTGCACCCTGTGGGAGGGACCCACACTGGAGCAGTCTGTGGGGAACTGCAGCCCATGGGAAGGGCTCATGTTGGAGAAGTTTGTGGAGGACTGTCTCCCATGGGAGAGATCTCCTGCTGGAGCAGGCAAAGAGTGTGAGGAGTCCTACTCCTCCCCCTGAAGAGGAAGGAGCGGCAGAGACAGCATATGATGAACGCCCATCCCCCATCCCCCTGTGCTTCTGGAGAGGGAGGAGGCAGAGAAATCTGGACTGAAGTTAAGCCCAGGAAGAAAGGAAGGGTGGGAGGGAAGGTGTTTTTAAGTTTGGTTTTATTTCTCATTACCCTGCTCTGATTGGATTGATAATAAATTAACTAATTTCCCCAAGGTGAGTCTGATTTGCCCATGACAGTAATTGGTGAGTGATCCCACAAGCTTTTTTGTTGTATTTTCTCTCCCCTATCCAGTTGAGGAGGGGAGTAATGGAATAGAAGCAATGTACAGTTTACATTGCAAAATTTGTACAAACTATACTGGAGAGAGGCAAAGTATATTGCCAGTGTAAGAACCAAAGTGTAAGGATCTAAAAGCTGGTAAAAATATCATTTAGGGATTAATTTTCAGTAAAGCTCTCCAGATAAGTTTGGCCTAGACATTGTGGACAGCTGGGATTTCATGCAAAAATTTAATGCTTACTTTCATGAATTCTGTTCCTGTTTGTGACGTAAAAGCTTTCATTTTAGAAACCACACTTCTAGGCCTTAGACATGTGTGCTGCCGAAGGATAGTTGATGCTCATGTATTATTTATTGCAGCCCATGGTATATGTAAATATAAATATGTATTATTTATTTATTTATATCGTGTATTAAATAGTACTAATTTTTCCCAAAAAATTCTTTATATATTTAGTATTAAGCAGTTTTTGCCCATAAAAAACCCTCATTCCCCCCCTCCTTCAATATGTGTATGATGTTCCTCCCATATAACTGGGATGCTCCATGTCTTTGGACTTGATGTGTTTGTGTTTTATTTTAAAAAAGTGGATTTTCTTTTTAGTCCTGTTTTCTGACTGAAAATCTTATTTTCCCCAGAGCCTGAAGTGTGTCACACCAAGTTGTCTGATAAAACACTTCAGACCTGTAGAAGCATTGGAGTCGCTTTAAGGTGCAGAAATTAAAGTTATTTTATATAAAAGAATAAGCCAGTCATTACACTGCTACATCTTTTTGTCATCTTATAAGTGATATTACGTATTGTTCCTGGCTCTTCAGTTTTATGGATTTTGTTTAAATAAAACATAGCTGCTAAGTCATAATGACTTCTAAGAGAGCTTATGGAATTAGTTACTTCTGGTAGTGTTAAAAGACTAACAATTAAGCAGTCTATCTCAGTTAAACACTAAATGCTGGGAGAGTCTGTTGGTAACTCTGGTCTCAATAAAATTTATGATGCAAAAATTTGACAATCCATATTTCTGAGCTATTACTTCAGATGGTCTGGAAAGTGTCATTGCAGCAACTGCCTTAGTCATATAGCAAAGAAATTTTGTAATCTGTGAATGTTAAAATGCTAATAAATTAATAAATACAAAGACTATCTGATGGAGAAATCTTTTGAGAGATTCAGCTGTATACTGTGCAGGTGTAGAATTATGGACTGTCCATTTTCTGGAGTTTGGTGTGACATTAAATACATGATCAGAAGGACAAATCTGTGTATCTTGCCTGAGATAATGTCTGGCACCACGTCTTCAGATTTGTATTGTGTCCTGCACTGGAAATTCTGTGACAATTATTCAGTTTCTTAATTATGTCATTCAACATAACTTGAAGAAGTGTGGGTCATTCTATTGGTCTGAGGGATTATGAAATTCTGTTTTTGTATATATCCTAGATAACTTGAGAAAAAATAGACTATAAAAGAACCAGTTTCTGGAAGGGATGGCTTCTTGTGACCTTATAAACATTCCAGAGAGACCACTACATCTTCAAGAAGCTGAGCTAATTAAAGTAGGTTTGCTCTGGGAAACTTTAAGTAAGCTTGCTTCAAGAGATTCTGGGAGACAGGATCCCATTCTATTCATTCTTTCAGGTCATGAATTTCTAAATTTAAAAAAAAAAAAAAATTATGCAGAAGACAACCAGCAAAGTCTTCTGGAATAGTAGAATAAAGTTGTATGGAAAAGGACTTTACAAAACAAATTTGATTTCTTTTTAGCTTAGACAAACTGCATCAAATTTACATAATATGTATGAGTACAGGACTTTATTGAGTTGCATTGGGTGATTTTCATTAGTTTTTATGATGTTAAATATTCAACACTATAGAAAGCAATTTTATCATCAGGAAGCTGAAAAGTTTAGGAACAAAGTTTTGATATGTTGGGGTCAAAGTGTAGTTCAATTTGAATATCTGACAGAACTGACATTAGATTGAACAAGAACAGACTACAGTACTTAAAGAGGTGGCAGTGAATGAGGACTACTCTTGTTCACACATTTGGTGAAGATATGCATATATCCAGTGCCCTGAGCTAGTGGCATAGGGACACTTTGTCAATATTGCTACAGTAAATGTTGAAGCGAAATGACAGATTTTCCCCTCGGGGCTTCCATGAGAAGCTGATGTGCAATCATTATTGAGACTTAATTTCTTTCCTGCTCTTAGCTGGAAGGAATGTGGAGTTCAAAGCCAGAAAGGAATCTGCAGTCCATCTGAGAGCAGGAGATTTGTGTGTAACTTTCAGAATGTGATTTAAATCTGTTTGCAACCTGGAAGATGGTGCTAAATGTCTCTGTTCCAGTCCAATGCATTTATCAGTCGTTTACATGTTCCTTATGCATTGTTATAACAGATGAATATGATCAAAGGTAGGGGTTAGTATCAGGGAAGAGGATCCCAAAATTAAATCCTATAGAGGCAGGGCTAATGAAGTTCTTAAATGTAAACGAAGTAAATGACTCACCAAACTTGACTGAGAAGAAACTTGACAGTATGGTAAGTAAGAGGACTGATTTGGGTAGGAGAAAAGAGAAGAAAGTGATGGTTGGACAGGAAAATCTGCCAAAGAAAAGTTTGGAGCAAGTTATCTGTTACCTGGGAAGGACTGTGACAAGAAGGAGATGTCTCAGTGGAGAGTGGTTGGCATGGCATGGCACAGCAGATATGCAGTTTCAGTGGAGGAGTTACAAACTTTTCTGTGGTAAAAACTCAGGCTATGACAAACTTTAGGTGGAGAAATCCTAAAGGATGTAACAAAATCTTGACAGGGTAAGATGACATGTTAGAAATGTGGGGAGTGGGTTGTATAATAGGGATCTAACATAAATAAACCAATAGTTAAATGCAATATGGCAGTATTCATTTTCTAGGAAAAGTTTGACTACTTGGAGTGGTTACGTGCCATGTTTTTCCTCCACAAAATATGAACTATATACCTCTTGATTTCCATGAGGAAACAGGTGATCAGAGCGTTCCTCCCCAAAACCTTCTTCTCAAGATGTAGAGCTTACCTGAGTCCACCACAGCCCCACAATTGCTCCCAGATCTCAGGTATGCAATTACATTGTGACAGTCTTTGTTCTTCTGATAGAACAGCAGCATTGTTCACTTTTGGTGATATGAGACAGTAGTTGGCATGGATGGTAAAATAACCTGCATAGTAAGGAACACAGCTGCAGCAGGAGAGGAATAAGCTAGATACTAAGTTGGAGACAATCCATTTCTAGAATCTGCACTAAGTTTTACAACCCAGGTCAGTTTGTCTGGGGTACAAAGAAATTGAATATTACTTAAAAGCTGCAGTAGAGATTCTTTCTTTACACCTATATTGTGAAGGTAAGGTAAATTTTCATATGCCTGTGCAGACACCTAAAATGTATGGCTCAGCAAATTCCCCTGAACATGCTCTACACCTAAGTTTGAACCCAAATACCACCTGTTGGTATTGGAGCTTTGATCAAATCAATCAGATAATGACTTTTGTAGTATTTTTCAGTTAGTCAGGAAGTCTTAGGGGAGAAAGGTCAAAAATAGAAAGCATCCTGGCATCAAGAAAAAGCTTGTGCTTTTCACCTTTTATTTTTCTTGCAGTTGTTAATGTTTTAAAATGGGATTCCAGCTTTCAATAATGCTTTTACTGTATAGAAGCATTGAGTGCTATCCTAGTTTAGCTGCCCCGAGTCTTCCTCTGTGGCATTTATTTAATGGAATTAAATAAATTACAATCTGTCCAGGAACAAACAACAGACGATTTAACATGCAGGCATAGACAAATGTGTGGTAAAAATGTTACTATTTCCTTTAGAAAATTAATGCAGTAATGAAAGTGCTTCTGCTTTCAAAGACCAAGGAGGAGTTAAAAAGATATTCATAAACTGAGTCAGAGCCTTTGAACAAACACTGGTAAATTGTTTCCATAACAAGAATTCTTCAGTGTGCTCTCTCTCTCTATATATATATATATTTCTATATTTCATGAAAAAACTTAAAATATCTGTTTAATCTATCTGTTTTTTATCCCAGCACTTGCTTTTCTGATGAGCAGGTATCATGCTTGATGCCTGCTCGTGCTTGATACCTGCTCTCAAAAACTACCTATGGGTAATCAATACTTTTTTATTTGGAGCACTTTGTGTATGTGCAGCATGAAAAAAAAATGCTTTCTTTTAAACATTTCTGATGCATCACACTGCTTTAAAAGAATATCGTCAGTTGAAGTAAATGTGTGATGTGATGCAACAAAATATAATGCAAAAGGAGCTACCATAGAAGCTTTTCTTGCAGAAGGATAATGTAAATTTGATTTCAAGTAGCCAATCCTTTCCTCCTATTGACAAATAGCCTTTGAGGTTCAGATATTTCTCAGCACATACAATTAAATAGGGTTAATATTGCTCATCATTAGCTTTCTTCTGTGCTGATTTTCCATTGTGAGCTCATAAACACTATCATTAGAAGAACCTTTCAAAAGAGGTTACATTTTTGAAAGCATTTAATGTGCTGTTCCGGGTGGATTATTACTGCTGTTGTATTATTATCCAGCATAAAGAATCATACATCAGGTGTACTTAACATCAAGCTGTTTAACTAAGATTAATCCTGTTGGAGATACACTGTGCATAATATTCTGTACCATGTAATACAACCCAAGAAACAAAAGACACAGGAGCTGAAACAATGTATAACTTTTTGTATCTTTCTATATTTTCAATTTCAATACACAGATCTGCTTCCTATGAACTTAGTTGCAGAATTATGTTTTTTAAAAATCACCTGAAATAATGCATTTTTTGTCATGCATGGAAAGGAAACTAATTTTCTTCTCTTTTTTTTCCCAGACTTTATTATTTCCAGTTAGTAGACTGAAATGATTGCTTCTATCTCCTGGGTCTAATAAAGTAATTTGGCTCTTTAATGGGCCTTGTTAGGGTTGAAGACCAATGTCTTTCCGGTACTATTTTTTGCATTATTGGTGCACTACCTGCTGAGTCATCAGCACAGAAACCAGAGGTTAATTTCACTTCTACTAAATGAAGCAGATAATCAGCCATCAGAGGATGGCTCCTGTGCTGTAAATAAGTCAAGACAAGCTGAGGGACAGCACTGTGCATCACTCAGCCCTCTTCACACCATCTGTCCACAAATTAAGACAAAGTAAGGATATTAATTTGTTACATTTCAAAAGCTGTACTGACAAACCCACATGGACATTTTTAAATGGCGATGAATAACTGAAACATTTTATTAATATTCCATTGAGTCATGGGTTATAGTTTTGCAAACTTCTTTTCCAACAATGAATGTGTAGAAAGCGTTTTGGCCAGATGTACAGCTAATAACTATCAAAGCAGATCCATTCCAAAGTATTACTTAGGTTGGAAGTGATATGGCACAAGAACCTGTTGGATTTCCCAGAGATGTTATATGGAAAATAAACCTTCAGCTAATGGGGAAGCTGTTACATGGTTTCAGGAGCCAGAAACATTTATGAAAAAAAATGAGCTCACCAAAGTAATGTATGGTGGAAAATAATTCCTGGAAATTGCTGAGGTGAGAGCATACCTTATCTATTTCACTAAATCTATGCAACATGAAGGCAGAGCAGTGGTTTAATTGATCTTACACTAAATCACACCAGCTTGCTGTGGAAGTGGGAATGGATATATCTGCAAGACAATTAGTTTTACAGATGCTTTTTAATTATTCATAACATGATATGTCTATTCATGTGCAACTCTTATTTTCAAATAAAATAGAGTTCAAAGGATTCAAAGGTCAAGTATGTATTGACTGAAGCATAAAAATATTACAAAGTTATTCTAATAATCACCAGACTAAGCACTATGAAAACAGGGAACCCAGAGCTGGAGGTGAATTGAAAAGAAATGAAGGCACACAGCAATTTTCATTTTTCTCTGGAACAGTGCCACACATTAACTGCAAGGCAATGAATTAACTACAAGGCTATGATTAATGAGTAATAATGTTTCCATATCTAGATTAGGCAACAGCTTTTTAAAGACAGTGGTTTTAATTTTCCTTCTTCATTACAAGACAGAGATAAAATTGGGCATCTAAACAGAATTTAACAAGAAACTTTTTTGTATAATGGTTTTGTAAAATGGCCTTGAGGTTTCAGATAACTGGTCCAAAATAATCCAGTATAATGGGAGCTTGGAAATCTAGTTGACCTGCTGACACCTGAATTTAGATGTCTATCTACAGCTGAATCCCACCCTTTTACAGCTGTCTTAGAATGGAGTAATGCCCTTCAGTGATACGCATTTACTTTATGGGGATCAAAGGTAACAGGCTTAAATTAAGGAGCTAATTTTTCATCTGCTAAACTTAGATGAGATAAGAACCACCTACAGTTCAGAGAAGTACTTTCCAAGCATTTTTAATTAATGGTGATCAGATTCTCATTATAACCAGAGGAAAGACTGTCACTGAGTTGTGCCCTAAGTTAAAAAACAAACAAACAAAGAACAAAAACCATACAGAGAATGAAGTTGTTACGCTAGAGTTTTGGACAAGGTTATTATTGAAGTTTGTTTCTATAAGAAACTTTCATACTATTAATTGCAATTTTCTATTAATTTTTGTTCTTAAAATCCTCCAGTAGCTATGTGCAGTGGTAAGGTGTAAGAAGTGTATGCTGTTAAAACCCATAGGGTTCTTATAGCATTAAAGGATAAATTAGTAATTAAATCATTATTAATTACATGACTCAGTTTTGGTAAATTAAACCATAGCATCATTGGACAGTAAATAATCAGATTAGAAATTATTAAAGTTGTCTTAAAAATGCACTTATATTAAAATTTTTAAAATACATACACCTAGAAAGAATACATAATGTGTAAAACTATATATGTAAACCTAAAACTGATTTCTAATTAAATGGAAATAGGTAGCTTCACAAGAGCTAACTTACCCTATGTTTGGCTGCTGCCTGGCTTCTGTGTTTTTCACTGAAGCATTTGATGCTGATGACTTCTTGGAGCATGGCATCTGTTCTCATTTGGCAAAGTGATGAGTCATACACCAGTGGGTTTTGATTTTGATCCAGGCCCAGGTGAACTGAACCTCTGTTATCATCAATTTAATGTTACCCTTGCTGACAGCACCTTCTATTACTGCATTTTTCCTCTTTATTCCTAATATTTTTTGTTGCTGCCTTACATTTAATTGTCAAAGTTTAGGTCCTTCATAGCTGGTTCTAGAGTCCACATTTTACTGAATTTCAGTGTTTTAAGGTTAAGCACAATTAAATGGTTGGGTACAGAAGCTGTGAAACTTCCTTTTGATCACTAGGGTGGGAAACAAGACAAATGAAATAAATAGTTGGAAGAGTTGATTAATTTGGTTTTAGTAATGTTTACCTAAACTGTGCTTAGGTATAATTATTGTGTCCATAATATTGCTTAAAAACCAGCATGTTCTTCATGGGGATAAATGTTGAAGTTAAATTGGATATGTCCCTTTCTGCAATTCAGATGCAGTTTTTGAGTGTAAAATGAATGTTCAGAACATTCACTTCTTGGTTACAAAGGTGAGAATCCATGAGAACTGTTTTTGTAAAGCTCTTTTCTTAGTACGATAAACATATAAAGAAGAGAAAAAGGGAATCAAATTGTCCTTCACAACAGCTGAGTTGAATTGATTTTCAGACTCTTGTGGTTGCATGTAGTTTTAGTAGCTTAGTTGATCACAGCAAAGATGTTCTCCTAGCTTAGAAAGTTTGACTGAAGAGTATGTTCAAATCAAAAGGCTTGCTTTGCTTACCCTCTGATAACTTCGTAACAAGGACTCAAGAAAGGATCTGATGTAGTTTACCAATGGGAAGCAGAAAACTCTTTTATATGTAACTTTATGCAGCCTCTGAAGCACCAAAATCTTTGGTTCTAATTCCCATTAAAAGAAGGAAAGCACAAAGTTTAGAGAGAACAGTATGGATGGCCTTTGCTAGTAGTGACCTATGATATTACATGTATTCCCTACTTGAAATACAGAAAGTGAACAAGGTTCCTCATAAATTACTGCAAACTAGTTTATCTTGAAGAAAAGATATCTAATCTAAGAAAAATATCATATCTAATCTTCAAAACCTAGAGAATTTCTTCTAATAAGTTTCTCCTTAATTTTATAACATTGGTATTAGAAAAAGTACACTATCGTAGCCTCTCTGATAAGGTTTTTTCAATTATTTATTAAACTATATTTTCCCATAGTGTTTCCAAAATTGAGACAAAGAACTAACATATAAGTTCTAGGTAATTCTTCTTTAAAGCTAACAACTGCTTCATTTTTATGATGAGCTGATATTTGAGAAATACTTCACTGTTCCACAGCTGTGCCTTTATATAGTAAAAAATTTTTGGGAGCTGTACGCCAAAGTAGTTTGTTCCAGTTTTGAAGCTGTGCACATAGTTTATAAATTGGAGCTTCCTCAGAGTCCCTCAGTATTGGCTTGAGAGAAAGGGAGTTTTATAATGAATTTTATTCTTCTTTATGCTCACACTTTTACTGTATCTAATTTTACTTTTAAATATACTCATACTACACAGAAATGACCTCTTTCCACGGAGTGCTGAAGAAACAGCCTGCATCAGCATGTAAACACAAAGGGTATTTCTAAAGTTTTCTTGTATTTTTTCTCTCTCTTCCCTTTTCACTTCATGCTTACTTAGATCATCAAGATGAAACAGAAGAGGTTTAAAATAAATTCAAACTTAATTTGCATGCAACCTGTGAGATCATTACCATGGGCAAATATCAGCCTCGTTTGCTTTGAGAAGTCTCTGTTATTATGACTTTGAGGAGTAGCTGCTTGATGGCCCTTGGAGCATTATGCATGCCACTTTTCATTCAGCATAAGGTTGTGAGAAGCATTAGAAGGAGCTACTCACATACTATTTCGAAGAGCCTGGTCAAAACATGAGCTCTTTTTCTTTTCTTTTTCTTTTTCTTTTTTCTTTTTTTTTTTTTTTTTCTTTTTTTCTTCTCAATAACACATCTTTTGGGGCATACAGGATTGCTTTGTTCTTATTCCAAGCAGAGCTTACCTGGTGTCAATACCCTGTTGTTACTGTGATCTGGCCATTACCCGTATTAAAGCTAAAATAACAACTGGAATCCCAGAAGAGTCAAAAGGGCCACAGGAGAGCACAGGATGGCATTTGGGAGGCTCATTGCACTTTTTGTAATTTTTTGTTATGGGAACCTCAGCTGTCAGACCTGGCAGTCATTCAAGCACCGTAGACAAAAGGGCTTTGAACAAATCCTTTCAATTGGTCATTTTTATTTGATGCTGGCTTAAATGATTTCTCCTTTTAATCTGCTTACTCTGTGATATGTATACTACATCTCTTTAATCAACAGTGATTTAATTAATCAAGTAACTTTCAACAGTCATCTTCTTGCACTAATTAATTTCTACTAACTGCATTTCCTTGATTTATCCTGTTTTTATTAATGTGAGCCGGTGCTATTTTCATTTTTCTTTGAGCTGTATTTGAAATGTTTAAATTTCTTTTCATGCTTTCCCTCTCTTAGAAAAAAAAAAACCCAAACAGCAAAAAAATCCCTTATCTGTATATATTAACCAAATAGCAATATTTTAAATGTATTCATGCCAATAGCACCTTTGGAACTGCTACAAACTGTTGGCAAATTGGACACTTGCTCTCAGTAACTCAGTAGCTACAGGGACACACAGACAAGGTGCACAGAGTATTGGGGGCTGAATCCTGCAGTGTTCTGAGCATCTGCTATCAAGTGAGAAATAGAGTCAGTTCTTGATCAGCCATTTGCAGACCTCCATGCAGAGCAGTCTAATGGAAAGCTGTGCCTCAAAGCACTTTTTCATTTGGCACAATAAAAATATATATAGTTTTCTTACTAGGTGTGCTTTGTTAAGTAATTGTAAAATGTATTGTTAACAACTAGGGAAAGCAACATGATCACCAAGCTAACAGTCATCTTTGCGAAGGACTTGTTATTTATTGGAAGGAAAAAAGATTATTTCTGTTTGAAAAAAAAAAAAAAAAAATTATTCCTTAGTCCCATTCATATCACACCAAAGAGGAAACTTGTCCCTATTGTAAAGGCTTGGGAAAAGCTTTACACTGCTAGAGTTCAAGTTGTTTAAAGATTTTGGGTTTTTTTCTGGCTGCCTTTACATTTCAGATTTCAGGTGTCAGAAGATTAAGTTCTCCAGCTTTGTCTGCTATGAAAATTACCTCTTGCCAGCAAAAGCTGTTGGAAATAGGTAAAACTAAAAAAATGTTAAAACCAGTTCAAACACAGATATAGACAAGGACAAACTGTGTTTTGCACTGCCTCAGAAACGATGTGTAATTCTATCTCAGAATAAAATCCTGTGCTCTTCATCACATGGACATATGTCAATGATGGTCAGTGCCATATAGAAACAATGAAGAAAAAAGAATATTCTGCTTGTCGCTGAAGTGTGAGGCTTCAGGATGCAATGCCAAATGATTTGCTTATCCATTTAAGATTTTTTCTAAATGTTCAGCTTTAAACACCTTTGCATAGTAGTCTTGGAAGAAAAGAACTTTTTCTTCCCATGTTAGTAGTTGTTATTTACATATATATTTAAACACCAAAAGTATGTCCTCTGATGGAAAATATCTAAGAAGATATCTTAAAATTTCTCATGGCCCTATTGTCAGTGGGCTTTTAAAATCAGTTGATGTGTGTGGAAACACATGTACTCATTCATTGTTGGGTTTAGGACTGGGGATGCCATTCTTTCTAAGACAGAGAGAAAACATTCATTTTTCTTCTGAAATGTCATTTAGGCCAGCATCACAATGGAATAAGTTTGGATTTATATAAAATAATGACCATATTTAATAAAACACTACTTATGTTTTGTACTTATTGTTTCATTCTATATGCAACATGAAGAGACAGGAGGGACAGGATTCAATTTGGGATTAAGACATCTAACTCTAGATGTCTGTGTAGTGTAAACTCCCTTTCTACTCAACAGTCAATACAGCCAGTGGAGCCTAGAGATTTATTAATCTGGCTAGCCAGTAGATGTTAACTTTTACACTGAGTTTAACCACATTATTTAAGCTCTGCTGTCTGTATTGACTAGATCTCTAGCAACTACCACAGCAGCTGAAAACACTTAGCTTACCTATAGACATGCAAATTTAAGTATCTTATTTAGTGACCCTTCCATCATCAGTTTCTATGCCAGTTATTATTTCTACAGTACTTTCTTACCTTGATGTCCTTCTGCAGACCACTCTTACAAATGATAAGTGTCATCCTGCATTCAGGAACAGTAAAGGATCTATTGAGAGATTGAGTAATTGGCTTAAATTCACTTATCTGAAACAGACTACTAGGAGTTTTTGTATGGAGTTGGGTATTCACAGCATTCATGGTCTAACGACTTACAGACACTCAAACAACATTGGCAGTTTCTGAAAGCAGTGGAGACAAATGAGGAAGCTCTCAAATTACTCAAAACACGTCAGCCTTTGCTGCTCATTGGATGGACTCTGACATTGTAACACTTGGTTTGTAACCTTATGTCTTCCACCACTGTGTCTTCATGTGTCTGCTTTATGGCATATTTATGTAAAATACTCCCTGTAGTGCCATCTTCGAGATTATTTGGGCCATTAAGCTTGTTGCTCATGAGATTTACATCAGACTTTCCAGTTTAAATTCAGAAAACATTTAAACATATGTTGAATTCACCCCTATTTAGGATATCTTTTGATTCTCATGTTTAATCAATATTTAAGTGGTGCACAAAGGATGATGAGATATGTTCATAAAGTTTTATTTTTGAGGTCCATGGCTGATGGTATAAATTGACTTCAGAGATACTTGGAGCAGGTGGGGAGGGGAAAAAATCCAGAAGAATAAGAGAATTAGAGGGGAAAATAAAATAAAATATGTAAGAAAAAAAAAAGGGGGTGTGTGTGCGGGTAGGGGAGCAAAGAGAGAGATAGAGGGGGAAAATTTCTCCTTGGTGGCCATCTGGGAATTGAATTGTTACGGTCCCCAGAAGAGCATCCTTTTCCCTCATATATCCTCTCCAGTGCAACAACGCAGCAGGTGGTGATAACCGTGATGATTTTTTCAGCAATGATTTTAACTTGGTACTGTGTTGCTTTCCTCAGGACCTAGCCAAACTCGCTGTTTTTTTCCTGTTCATTATGCTTTTAGCACTGATGAGAACATGCTTAATTAGGTGTGAGTGTTACACTCCGATTGCTTGCTGGGTTTTGGCCATGCCTGTTGTTGGGTAATGCTTATCAGCGATTCGTAACTAATACTTACAGTGTGATTCACTAAGTCCTGTAGTCCTACAGTATAAACTAAAAACTACAAAACAAGAGATAGTGAAGGGGGTGGGGGTGGGGGGTGCGGAAGGATGTGGTCTATAGGGAACATGATTCCCATGAGAATCTGCCATAACGACGACATTGGGGTTGGGCTGTGAGAATAACATGAGAAAAACAGCATGGGAACAAAAGGGGGGAAATACTGCCATATCAGTTTAGATGAGAAGCTGCAGAGCTGGAAGTGAAAGTCAGGCAACAGAATTGCAAATGCAGACCCTTAGCATTAGGAAGGTTAAGACGCTTAAGGCACTGTGCAGTATAAGTATATATGTTTAAAGACAAATACCCACCTAGGCAAACTGAGAAATGGGAATGTGTTTCTCAGCTGAGATCTGTGCGAGCTACATTGTAGAAGGGACTGAGTTGCAGTCAGGTAAGCAACGACCTATTCCATCACAAAACATCTTATGTTACCTGTTGGTTTGATGTTGACTGTTAGGAGTGGTCAAAAGGTGTCTGAGTGTACTGTTAATACTTATAGGTCTAGCTAGATCAGTATACAGAATAGAATTCTGCAGGTGCAGAATCTTATCCACATTTTGATTTCTGTGAAGTGCAAGACCTTGGACAATGAAAATCAAGTGGAAATCATAATTTAAAAAGTTTTTTTTCCGTAAGTAGCATGCAAGGATTCACTCAGAAGTCCTTCACACAGATGAAATATTACAGGTCTGGACAATTACTGCGATGTTTTTAGTTGCCAGTCTATTTACCTGTGATTTCATTTATTAGTCTATTAATGTAAAAAGTCTACTGTTTTTAATCTTACAATTCCAAAGTTTTCTTGCTGATTTATTGGCCAATAATAAAACACGAAGTCAATAAAACAAAAAGTCAAAAGCATTTACACTTTCTAACAGAAATTGGAATTGTATCACCTTTCAACACAAACATCTTTACATTTTACCTATTCAATGTAATTCTGCATCAAGTACTCTAGACTGGGCTATGCATTTTTGTGGTTCGTACTAACTTCAGCAATGTACCAGCTAGCAGAGTATTTCTGAAAATATTCTTGTTAGTGCAGACTCTTTTCCATTGAGCTGGCTGATCCACTAAAGTCAGCAGATTGTTTTGGCAATCTCCAGTTCCCAGTTTTTAGATAATTATTCAGACAGAAAAAAACCTGTGTGATTCTTGTAAATATCAGTGATTACACTTTGAGAAGTGAGAATGGAAAGACTATTGAAAGTTTATGGAGACATACGCTTTGACAAGAAATTACACTTTTTGTCATTCCAGCTTGCAAGGTATAAATAGAGTTTTCAAAAGGATTTGCTTTTGTTATCAATACTGTCTTCAAATGCTGTCAGTTATTTTCCAAAGATTCAGTTCACTGAGTGTATGGTTCCTAGTCTTGGATAGATTTGGAGTCAGTGTCCATTTTCCCAAGATGGATACAGATATGAATGGTGCAGGTTTTTTTTTCCCACAGAAATTTGAACTTACCAGGAGCATTGACAGTAATGTATGGGTGGTTGCATGGTTTTCAGTCTGTTGTATGGTATCATGAATATGTCACCGGGGTAAATGTCATACTTTTTTGTGGTAATCCAGAAAATGTGTGCAACAGGGAGTGCATTACTGAGTAAAGATATATTAGCATCTCAAAAACCATTTGATAAGGTGTATTGAGACTATTGATGTTAAGCATCCAATTCAGGTGCACTGAGCTGTCCTTCCAGAGGGTGATAAAAATGGACTGCCCTGATTCAGGGCCAGTAATTTAGGGCAGTTTCAGAGGGAGTTTTTAGTCTAATACAGAGAGACTGACATTGTCAGGGTGTGATTCATCCTATCTGGCGTGGTGAGCAAAGCACTGGTTAATGCTTACTGCTTTCCAGGAAGTTAAAGAAGGAGAAGGGTGGATGTGTGAAGAGGAAGAAATCTGGGGCCGAAAATATAGATGTTCTTTGACATTTTAGATAGGTAACACATGAGTGTGCTTCAGGAGATTGTTCATAAAACATACAGACATATAACAACACTTTCCAAATAACATGCTAATTGGGCAGCCAGCTAGTCTGGGAGACTTTGTGAATATCATGGGCACTGTATTTACTCCATCCATAGTTAAATAGTAGGCAGTTTATGTGATCCCCTGAAATTAGCTTTACTAAGTGTAGGCAGTCTACTGTCAGTTGTATTTACCTCTGAATCAGAATCACATGGATCATGATTAGAGCGTTTTAAAAATTCTGTAAAATAAAAGCATCTTTCAAATTACTAGCTATCCAAATTGTCAATTTTCACTTTAGCGTCCATTTTGCACATCTACTTGGGATGAAATAAGTAAAGAATTGCCGATAATAACATTTCAGGTTTCATTAAAGTTTTGTTTTCTTATCTCTTTCCTTCTCTCCACTATTATTTATTTTGTCTTTCTTCTAAACAAGCAAGTTTGTTTTGCAAAAAGTTAGCAAGGAAAACAAACATCAGCTCTGAACAATATTGCAACTTACCACCTATTTTGTGGATGTTCAGTGATACAACTGAATTGATTTACTAAGGTAAGAATAACATGATTCAAAAGATATGGCACACTTTTAACCCTCACAGACTTCATTAGACTGATTTGCTGAGGACAGGCTTAGATGGACTTCTAAATGAAAGCAGAATAGTTAGTCACAGTAAAATTTGAAAGTGTTGTCATCCTTCTGGCTCTTTTCTGGGAAGAGTTTCTGCTGCTTCATGGGAATCTCAAGTATATATGACCCAACACACACTCTTCCTGTCAAACCTGGCAAAGTTACAGCCAAAATAAATTGTACAGAAATAATGCTAGCAGAGTAGTAGAGTAGGTTTTTGTTTTGTTTTTCTTTTTTTGTTTGTTTGGTTTCTTTTGTTTTGTTTGTTGTTTTTTTTTTGTTAACGATAAGCAGACTCCTCTAATAAATTGTCATCAATATTTTATTAGGGTTTTTTTGTATTATGAAGAAGAAAAAATAAACACTGTGGAAAAATTACCAGTCTTTAATCAAGTTTCTATCATTTCTGTTGCATTTTGCATTGTTAATTTTGAAATGTTTGCCTTTGCTGTACAGTATCATATTTGGCACATTAATAATTCACTTTATTTCTACAGTTACACCAAATAATTACTCTACTGACTCCATCGCTTAACCTAAAGTACAATATATTTGCATCTTTCATTGGCAAAATGCTTCAGGTGGAATTTTTTCAGTTTAACTTCACATCTGTGAAATTTACCTGGGTGAAATACTAACGTCCACTGTAATGTGAATCCCCTTGCTGAAGAACAAGGCAGATAGTTCTGGCTGGGATAAAGTTAATTTTCTTCTTAGTAGCTGGTGCAGTGCTGTGTTTTGGATTTGGTGTGAGAATAATGTTGATAGTGCACTGATTTTTTTAGCTGTTGTTGAGTAATGTTTATACTAAGTGAAGGACTTGTTCAGTTCTTGGGTCCTGCCAGTGAGAGGGCTGAAGGGGCACAAGAAACTGGAAGGGGACGCAGCCAGGACAGCTGACCTGAACTGGCCAAAGAATAAATAGCCCTGACAACACAGGGATGTTTTAGTTACTGTTGAACTGTGCTTTGCTGACAATCAAGGCTTTTTCTGCTCCTCAGACTGCCCCACCAGTAAGTAGGCTGGGGGAGCAAAAGAAGCTGGGAGGGGACACAGCTGGGACAGCTGACCCCAACTGACCAAGGGCATATTTCATACCATATAACTTTGTGCTGAGCAGTAAAATCTGTGGGGAAGAAGGAGGAAAGGGGGACATTCGGAGCTATGGCATTTCTCTTCCCAAGTAACCATTATGTGTGATGGAATCCTGCTTTCCTGGAGATGGCTGCTGACGGGAAGCAGTGAATGAATTCCCTATTTTGCTTTGCTTTGCTTGTGTATGTATTCCTCATACAAACTACTATGAAGAAATTTAACTCTATCACAGCCAAAACTAGTACAGATGGTCAAGGCTAGCTGGGATGAACCTACACCTTGAAATTTTGTTGAACCTAAGTCCATGATGAAGTGCTTTGCCCTAGTGGGATCAACAATAGCAAATGTTGGAATGCTCCCCTCCTCTGTTCAGGTGTCTTACAGTTACATGCAAATATTCAGTTTATGTACACATTTTTCTCCTTTCAGAACAAAAATAAGAAAATTAAATTCAATATTGGTGAAGCAAACTTGTGAAGTTAAAAAAAGAGAAAAAGTATTTACTATATCTATTAATTCCATTTAGATAAACACGCTAAAGTTTAAGTAGTAATTGTTGTGGTTTAACCATGACAGTAATGAAATGGGATTCAAAGTGAATCATGTTTTGCATTTCTTGGTGAGGTAAGAATTCAAACAAACAAAACAGAAGTTTAGGCATGTAAATCTGCCAGTATTTATGTGCAAAACTGGCCCTGTATTTGCAGTATGTATAAATTGTTATGCATGCACAACTGTGAAAGAGCATTTAAACTATATTTTTCCATTTATATACAAGGTTTTACATTGCAAAACATATTTTCAGCATCAAAGTAATTCTTTATGACAACTTATTGAAATTTCACATGTACGGTATGAAGTCCCTTACACTGGCTGAGCTGGCAGAGCTGTTCTAATTGACAGAGAAGCAAATACAGTCTGCAGACTATACATGAATGAAACCAGGTTTCTAGAGAATGACATTATTGGCAGGTTGGTAAAGGGGTTAATAGAATTCCACAAGGGAAGTTCCCTTTTGATCAGCTGAAGTAGATGTCTGGCAGATTGTTGACCCTGCTAAAAAGCTGTGTTTGTAAAGGAGACAATGTATTTCTCACTTCTGTCATGTTTCTGATTTGTGTATTGTTTTAAATAAAAATAAAACAAAACATCATAAAATCCCTGATATTCATGTTTTCAGTAAACAGGTAATTGAAAACAAAACAAAAGGTTACTGTCTTCACCGCTAAAAGCCTGAAATCATCTGGCTTCCATGAATGAAAACTGATACATTCCAAACAGAAATATGGATAGGTATTTGGAAAGATACAGTTGTTTTGTTTTCAAAGGATTATTAACACATAATTTTAAAAGGTCTTCAATTGAATTTAGTAATCAGGTAAGACTCTTCACAAAGTGATTATTTTTGTCATGGCCTATATCTATGTGAGCCAGCCTCCTTATATGAGTTCATCTTTGAGAATGGTCTCTATGGAACGAGGTTTGGCCTATACTCCCTTGAGCTGCCCTGGGTTGTTCAGGCTGCATCCACCACATCTGCCTCAGGTAGCTTCAGCGTTCAACACTGGCCTTTCTAGTACGCTGGCAAGGAGCCAGACCCCTGTGACCCAACTTCCCTAGCTTCCAGAGGTCAATTCTGGTGTCTTTAACCACCTCAGTAACAGGAGACCCATCAGTATTATGGGCACTTTTGTTAGTGTTTAAAACAAATTCTGTGTTTGAAGCAATTAATGTGGTTTCTAAAGATGGCTTGTAAAAAAGTCATCCTTTATTCAAGCAAAAATGCTAGAGATGGAGAAGTAATTTCCTCCCTCAGTATCCTCAATATTTCTGAACTTTAAGGGCTGTAAAATGCCTTCAGAAGTTCCAGGTACTTTTTTGTTCTAGGTCCAGTGATTTTGTTTTCTCACTGATTCCACTCTAACTCCTGGCAATGACAATGCATTCCTTTTACTTGCTTAATCTTGGATAATCAAAAATTCCTGTCCTTCAGTGAGCAAGTGTCTTTTTGGAAAAGCAGTTCCAGATTCTGTTGTCTGTTTTCCTTTTATTATATTGAGTTTTTTCTGTGGTTGCCCTGGTCGTCTGGAAGTGTCTTGGCATTTTGGCATATCCTAGGCAGAAGCCATATTACTATTCCAAAATTACTTCCAGAAGCATGAAAGTGTGTTCAGGATGACAACCCACAGCTGTCCTGGATGCACATCATACAATATTGTAGGACCTTATACTGATCTGACTGTAAGAGCTGGCTGGACAGTTGAACTCAAAGAGTGGTAGTAAACAGAGTTACATCTGGCTGGCAGCTGGTCACAAGTGATGTTCCCCAGGGCTCAGCACTGGGGGTAGCACCGTTTAGTATCTTTACTGATGATCTGGATTGGGGTATTGAGTGCACCCTCACTAAGTTTGCAGATGACACCAAGCTGGGTAGGAGCATTGATCTGCCTGAGGGCAGGAAGGGTCTGCAGAGGGATCTGCACAGGCTGGACGGATGGGCCGAGGCCAACTGTATGAGGTTCAACGAGGAGCAGTGCCGGGTCCCGCACCTGGGTCACAACAACCCCATGCAGAGCTACAGGCTGGGGCAGAGTGGCTGGGAAGCTGCCTGGTGGGAAAGGACCTGGGCGGGCTGGTTTGCAGTTGACTGAACATGAGCCAGAAGTGTGCCCAGGTGGCCAAGAAGGCCAATGGCATCTTAGCTTGTATCAGAAATAGTGTGGCCAGCAGGACAAGGACAGCAATTGTCCTTCTGTACTCATTACCAATGAGGCCACACACACCTTGAATCCTGTGTTCAGTTTTGGGCCACTCACTACAACAGGGACATTGAGGTGCTGGAGGTGAGCAGAGAAGTGCAAAGAAGCTTCTGAAGGGTCTGGACAACAAGTCCTGTGAGGAGCGGCTGATGGAATTGGGATTGCTTAGTCTGGAGAAGGGGAGACTCAGGGGGGACCTTGTTGCTCTCTGCAACGACCTAAAAGGAGGCTGTAGCCATGTGGGGGTCGGTCTCTTCTCCCACATAACAAGCGACAGGACAAAATGCTGCTGCTTGACATAAGGAATGTCTTAGGCCAAGGGTGGACTGATTATTTTTTGGTAGATGGAGTCAAGATGGATTACTTTCCAGCTTCTGTGAACTATCGCAGTAGGACTCAGATGATGTCATCCACTGTTATTTATTGGAAGTCCTTCCCTATGCTCAGTGTAGTAGACAAAAAAATGTCCTTTAATCCAACCTCAGAGGTACTACTTTATTTGTATAGCATCTAACAGATTTCATCTTGTGGAAGCTTATGTGTTGCAAAAGAGGCAGAAAAGTGCGGAGAAGAGTAGACCTTGTGTTTTAAAACAACTCTAAACAGTAGACTGCTTTGTCAACAGCATGGATATATATATGTGTGTGTGTGTGTGTTTTTATGTGTGCATTTCATGTGCTAGACAAAATGAATTATTCAAAGGGATTCAGCCTGAAAGGTTTTTTTCTTTTTTTTCCAGCTGGCATAGATTTCTTGTTTCTCCTTATTTACATTGCCTTCCATGTTGAAATACACTACTAGACAATATATATTATTGACTTATCGACCCACATATGTAATACAGTCTAAAATGTTATTGTATGCCGTTTCACATTACTTTAGTTTTCAAGGTGACATTCTGTCCCTCTTTTACTTTTCATGTTGAACAAAACCTTGTCCCGCCAAACTTCCCAGTCATATTCTACTTTTTCTTGTGCACAAATAATTTATAAAAAGCTTAAAATATCTTAAAAATCTTTATTAAAAGTTAAGGATAGTGATTGATATTATCTCTCAATTTACTCTGCACATTGCTCCAATAACTGTTCAGCTCTGCACAGATGAAAGTACCACTTAATGTGAATATGAACGGTAGAATTTTAAGTCTTAATGTTTCATCAAAGTCCTAATATTATTAGAATATGTTACTATCTGTACTGAGAAAGAACAAGAAAAATTTTAGTTCATACCACAGATCAAGGAAACTAATGGTCCTGCATTTGACATCTCTGATGCCATTTCTAATGATAAGGGATAAAGTGAATGTAATTTGTATTTATATAATCTGCCCCTCCATCTTCTAAAATTCATATACTTATGCAAAAGGCATTTATACACATGATTTGCACTGCTTTCTTGCAGACTAATGATAGTATGTATTACAGATATGTTCATGTTGAGTACCTTTCTTATTTCTTTGTATTCCTTCTTTTCTCTGGATCTCTTTTCTATTTTTTTAGATCGATTTTTTGATTGACAATTTGAGGAGATCTTGGTGCCTGCTGTTTTCCTGGAGACAATCACTTCCACAGCATCCTGTCCTATATTCTTTCCAATTAACTTCACTATATAGGTGGCACTATAAGAAATGAGATGTGGGATGGGAGTACAGCTCCACTTGAGTTCTTCTGTAATATGCCGGTGCTTGTTGCCCCACAAACCTCAAATGATGCGAAGCAGTCAGCTTATACCCAGAGAAAGAGTATTTGGACAAATCACTGAAGTTAATACTTGCTGAATGGGGATCTGATAAAAAGAATTATGCCAAAATCTTTAAAGACTTGTTTCTGAAATGTGCTAAGTGCTGTGCAGGGAACATAAGATGAAGTCAAAGTTACTAATGAAATCCACACTTTAGTAGAGTACAGTTTACTATCACCAGCACAAAAAACTTGCAGCTTTTCTTGACATTGCACACTTTCTAGCAAGCTTTTTTTATCTCTTCTGAAAGGCATTTTCAGTTCCTAGAAGAACTACTATATGAAAATGTTATTTCTGAGTGTTCTATTTCACACTACATGTAGTGCACTTTCTTTACAAAAGGGCAGTAGTGCTGTGAGACTTCAAGCACCAAACAAGACAAATATCTATAGAATTTCAGTACAGTTTATTTTAACCCCTCTCTTCTCAGAACTGACTTAAAATTTCATAGTTTTGTACTTGTAACCCTGGCAAAAATTTTACCAGATCATGAATGTGGATATTTTTCAGCAGTTGAAAGCAGAGCACGTTGTATCCAATACATTCCAAATTATGCTGGGATAGCTTAAGGCATTTTGATCAAAAGTCAACATACATAACCTGTCTCCATCTGTTGTGCTTTCTAATTCAATCATCTGCTTTTCAATTAATATGATTAATATTTTTTTTCAGTCTTGCCATAAAGGAATACTTTTTTTGTTACCACTTTTCCTGAACCTGTTCACTTGTGGATTCAATGTATTATATATGTTCACCTTTTGTTTTCTCATTACATGCATTTTACATTACAAGGTACATTTTTTTCAGCCTTTCCAAAGCTGAGGTGTTATAGCTATTCAGGTAACTTAATTAGATGCTATACTGCTCCCAGCAGTTGCAGAGACAGTCAGAACAAATGTAATTCTAACTTACTGGGGGTAAGCCAGTAAAAGGTCCATGTTATGATATAATTTAAAATTTAATTGAGGTCTGTTTAGTAAAAACAAGAACTAGAGATGGCTGTTCCATGAGACTGATGCCCTAATACTGTTAAGGCACTAATTTTGAAAGTTAATTCCTGAGCAAAGAGGAACAGTGTTTTTTCTAGTTGTTTTTTTAAAATTTTTTTTAATGCCACATCTAGTTCCAGAGATGCGATGGTCAGTGTAACTTAACTGTTGCAGAAGCTGCAGCAAATGGGCTTGGAGACTTTTGTTGAGAGACTGTATACACTTCTCAAGCCAATAACATTATTCTTTCAGATTTATAAGTAAGCCATCCCTCAAAACCATTAAAATGAAGCTTGAAAAGCACAAATTACTTTTTTGTGTAAATAGGACACCCTGGCATCACAACACATTTGACCATACTCCTTCTTCCAAGAGTTTTAGCCCAATCCTGGACTGTAGATCAGTGTACTTCATTAATACAGTGAAATTTGTCTAATTCATTCCTTCAACTCACATTTTTTTGTGAAATGTGATCCCGGGAATAATCAAAGGATTCTATAATATCTTCTGCCAAACCATGTAAAATGTCAAATACAAAGATCCCAATAAAATTGAACCCAGGCAACAATTTCTTATATTGTAGTTAACACAACAATATAGTATCTGTTGAAATAATAGGGTGATGTGATACATCTTCAGTTCATTATGAAATTTCTGTGACCAGCAAGCAGACACTACAGCTCAGTTTACCAAGTACATCAGGAAGATGGATCCTCTTTTCCTAATAAATAAATCTACAGTCTCCTTGCTTTTCCAGACCAATTGCTTATATATATATATATATATATACACACACATACATACATATGCGTACGTATATATATATTCATAAGTCTTTTCATTCCTTACTCTTAAGAGGATTACTGAATTTTGCATCTTTTGGAAGTCTAAAATAATACTTTAAATTGTTACCAGAGCCCCACAATTATAGTCTGTATGATATTATGGTATACAACTGCGTATTGTTAATTATCTGCTTGCTGTGCTGCTCCTGGGAAAAGCTTTTCCAGCAGGCAGAGCCAGTGACTAAGTTTGTTTTAACTTTTCTGGACTTTATCAATGAATGCAGCTGTGCAACCATTGTGTTCGGCTGAGTGTAGTCTGTCAGAAGAGAGCAAAGAAGCAGCAAGTAGGGTCATTCTGTGCAAGTGTTGAAGGAATATGTCCATTTAAATTGAGTAAGAAATAAGAAAATCTCAATTTCATTAATTTAAAAGCACCAAGTCTCAGACTGATTTCTTGCAGTAAGACACTGAATGTTTAAGACCCATGAGCTGTGCACTCTGAAAATAATTTAGGAAAATAATTTTGTTTTTATGAGATAGTGTGAACCAGCATCTGGTAACAGTTCTGTGGATCAGTTTTTCAAGGCAGTTTATGCACAGACTGAAATGAACTGCTTCTGTCATAGAGGACATATTTGAAGCTTTAGCCATCATCTAGTTAATGTATAGACTTTCTATAGTGCAATATCATTGCTATTGGTAATGTATTTCATATATACATATGAACCCCATAGTTGGATAAGCTTAATGGGTGGATACCACTGGAAGACATAAAATATGTTGGTTTTTTATTTGGAATTCTTAAAAGTGTTTTGGTCATGATCTAAGCCAATGTGCAAACCAGTAAAAGATGTTCAGTGACAGTAGCAATTCTATGGCCAGTTTAGAATAATCTTATACTCATGCCCATCCTTTCTTTTATGATTTAGTTTAAAATCCTCCTACCCAGTACCTCTAAACCTATACGCTGCTATCAAATCATTTAATGAAACTGTGGTATAGTTTAATTTAAGGGAAAAAATAATAAAAGAGGTTTGTCCAGCTTCTTCTATACATGTTTTAATGACTAGCATGGAATGTGTCAGTGTGAACAGTGATTAGCAGATAAATGAAGGGCATAGAGTAGCATTTTCAGGAAAGAATCACTTGTAAACCAGCAATGTCATTTCAGTTTGCAAAATAGCTGATCTAATCATAAGGATATCAATACAGCAGCAACAGCTTGTCAGGAGCTAATGGCATAAATATTTACATATGGTCTTGGATCTTTTACAGGCATTATTAGTTCATGTTCCAGGACAGTCCATGGATTAGGAAATGAGTTCATAAACCTCAAGAAACAGGGGACGATACTGAGCCATTATAAAATCAGGCATTCACTGGCTGAAAAGACCAAGGAACTTTCTAATAACTTTATTGTCAATAATTGTATTCATACTAACTTTATTCTGTGGAAAGTTTCCTACTTCCTTTTACTGTCTCACAAAACCATGTCCTGATGTCCTAGACTTAACAATAAAAAATTTGGTGGTGTGCCCAGCACTCACAGGATGGGGAAGAAGCTTGTATCCAGATGGCAATTCAAAAAACCCGAGAAGTATTCTCCAGTTGTGGTATGTTATGTCCTTTTTGAGACTTTTAGAGCATAAGGCATATATTTACGTACATAGTATACATGTAGCACTTTCATGGGCTGTTGGTCCAGACAAACATGGCCCTCAGGCTAACCAGAGTTTGAGGGTAGGAAAAAAGGTCTATTCCGTGCTTATTAAGAGTAATGTAATGTGTGGGTATGTTCTGTCATGCTCCTAATCCATTTTTTTAAATTTCTTTCAATTATTTGCTACTGTGTGTATAATATGTGCAGTGGATAGAAAAAAAAACAAACAATAAAAACTTTCATAAATATTTCAGACTTGTATTAATTACAGGTTTTTCTGATCTTGCTTTTTGAGGTATGCAGTGATTCAGTGAAGGTGTGTGTATATATAAGTGTTACATGTTCTGTCAGCATCTTCCACATTAAAACTACCAATTTTATGAGTTAGGTATTTATTGATGTGCACTGAGAGACAGTAGCACAAAAGAAAATAAACAGACATCCCTTACTTTCTGCATGAACCAATTAAAGGCAGCATAAACTAGTAGACTCGTTTGGCAATGACATCCACTGATGGAAGCTAATAATCCCTTCTACTGTACATCCCTTTCTTTTGGCAGCTGGATTTTGCGTATGTTGCACTCTGCTGCATAAGGGGTGTGGTTCGTAGCAGCAGGGTACCAGCCGCTTGCCCCCACTGCTAGGGTTGCCTATTGCCAGAGCAGCTGCAGAGGTTTCTAAATCCTGTACTGACTGGAGAATGGCATGAGGTGATGGAAAGGGTAAAAGAATGGGCAATAGCGTCCCAGGCTGACATACTGCCAGTTCCAGAACGTGATCTAGTACACGTACTGACATGTAGAATTTCATCCTGAGACTACAAGCCACACTTGTGTGCCTTTGTACCACAATTAGGAGTGTCTTTATCAGACCGTCATCCTACCTCTCTGGCTTGGAGGTCCTTCCACTCCTTTTCCTTTTTCTGTTTCTTTAGCTTCTTTAGTTTCATTCTCCTCTCATGTAGACCATCAAGTCAGGTAGTGTCATGAGGCTTGAAATATTGCGCAATAAAGTAAAAGAGTGAGCATTATATTTTTCCTAGGTGCAAAAATGGATACCTACTTCTTGACACAAAAAACAGTTTACTGGGTTTAGTACTTTTCTGTAAACCTCTACAATTTTATTTCTAAGATCGGTTTCTAGAAACAACAGGTGAAAGCCATGAAAGAACTACTCGATACTTTACAGGAAGATCATTCTGCACTCCAGTTGATAACATAAAAAGTTGTCTTAAAGTTATCATAATAGGCTTTGGGGTGTGTGTGTGGGGGGGGGGGTATGCTATAGACTTTGTTACTGACATAAATTTCAATTTATTGTTTTCAGGTTGATTGACTGCAGACATAAGTGGCTTGAAATCTTCAGAAACAAAAAGAAAGTTGGCATTCTGAGTGATGGGGATCCCTCTTTGTGCACAAAGAAGATTTTTAGAATCTTGGTGACTGAATGGCGTATAACTGAATAGGGGAGTGTGTTAAGGGCCTGTAGAACTTTCCTTATCCACTAAGTTCACTGAGAGGCTTAAATGACAAATTTGAAGCCCCACATTCTGTGGAAGAAAAAAGGTAATTAGAAGATTGCTAATGAAATGATAAGCTGGCGAGATATTACAGACCACCCCCACCCCCCTCCAAATCCCAAGAAAAATAACCCAAAAGCTGCTCATGCATGGACACAAGAAGGAACATAAGGACTGATGTTTGAGGATTTCACTACAAAGAAGTGTCATCAGTGTGCATTTTCAAGGCCATTTCTGTCATGTGATTCTAGATTTAAGAACCTGATAGTAACTGAGCAAAACTGCTGCTCAGATATCTGTCGTTTAGTCTCATGGTTTACCCCTGGCTGGTAATTCAGTGCCACATAGCTACATGCTCACTCCCCCCTCACCCAGAGGGATGGAGAGGAAAATCGGAAAGGAATGTAAAACTCAAGGATTGAGATAAGAACAATTTAATAATTGAAATAAAATTAAAATGAAAGAGCAATAATAATAACAACAATAACAGTTATAATGAAAAGGAGGTAGAGGGGAGAGGAATGAAATCCAAAGGGAAGGGAGGGAAGAAAACAAGTGATGCATGACACAACTGCTCACCATCTGCTGGAAGATGCCCAGCCAGTTCTTGAGCAGCAATTGGCTTGCCCCAGCCACCCCCTGCCCCCCGTTTATATACCGAGCATGATGTCCCATGGCATGGAATACCTCTTTGGCTAGTTTGGGTCAGCTGTCCTGGCTGTGTCCCTTCCCAGTTTCCCTGTGCCCCTCCAGCCATCTCGCTGGCAAGGCCTGAGAAACTAAAAAGTCCTTGACTTAGTATAAACATTACCCAGCAACAACTAAAACCATCAGTGCATTGTCAACATTGTTCTCACACCAAATCCAAAATACAGCACTGCACCAGCTACCAAGAAGAAAATTAACTCTATACAAGCTGAAACCAGGACATTTAGAAACAGAAAAAGTTGAGCAGGCTGAAATCAATGTCCAGGGAATAAACACTATGAATGTTAACACGTTAGGCAGAACAGCAAAGCTGCAACCCCTGCTTAATGTTTTCACAGCAGGTATATAAATAGGTATTTGGGCCATTTACTAAGGCAAGAATTTGAGAAAGAAAGCTAAAACACATAAACAGACATATAATTCCCATAATGTTAGTAAACATTGCACATAATATAGCTTGAAATAGCCAGTAATTGAGTGTTATTTTTTTCCTTTCTGTTTCATGGCCTTATCATTAGGGAAAACTATGAGCAGTGGGAAAAAGAGCAAAAGAAAAACATTTATACATAAATACCTTCTGTATGTTCAGGGACTAGAATGTCCTTTCTTTGACTCCTCTTGTCCCTGTCCAAAGGCCACCCTCAGGCTGACCACTGAATTGATACTCAGAGTACCTATAGGTCATTCACAGCATCACTTTAAATAAAATTAACCTGAGGTAACCCTGCAATCTTAACTGAATTCTTTCATTTGGGAATACACTTGGAATTCTATTTAAAATATCTATTACACTTGGAATTCTATTTAAAATATCTATTTTTTCTTTGCACATCAGTTAATTAACAGCAAGGTAATTCATAGTAATAAAGGCACTTGTGAGATCTGCAGCAAAGCCCCTCAACAACATGAGTTCTTCAGAGGCAAGTAGTGGTTGACACCAAATAGCAACCTTACCCATTTGGTATTAGTCTTTAAGACACTTAAATTAGGCAAGACATTGTGTCCAAATCCATGGCTAATGCTACAGAAGATTTGAAATAAATTTGTGACAGTTATTTTCAGAATTCCTGCTAAATTCACACTTCAGGATATAGTCAATTTAGATTAATGGCAATCCTGTCATACTGCTGTGGCTGTCTGCATGATGGGAGTGCACATTAAACTGATGGAGAAGTTCTTAGCTGCCCTGGGTAGACTGCATGAAAAAATAAAGAGTCAAAGATGGAAAAAGGGGTTATGAGTACAAGAATCAATCAGCATGTAAAGGGCGAGGCTGAAATTACTGATTAACAAAAAGTGACAAAGAGAGTTATAAAGAATTTTAGAAATATCAATGAAGGATTATCTGTTCTGGAAACCGATTTTAGCTATTCCACCTTCACCCTGTAAAGTCTCATATCTATCCTAACCTCCAGCTGAACTTGCCAGCACAGTCTGTTCAATATATTTATGAGAATCCTGATACCTAGACATTAATAAAATCTAAAGAGAATCTTCAGTCCCTTTCATACTTATCACTTTGTATTCTCTTGATACTTCTAGGCCTACGTAAGCACTACCATAATTACAGTTCTCAAGTACTATAGAAATAAGTCTCTGTTTTGCTAACATAGCTCCCATCCACACTTGGACTCTTTGTAGCTACTTAAAAATGCTCTGTGCTGTCTGAAACATATTGATGTAAATCGGGATATCTTTAAACAGACACAGAAACAGGTGCAAGTAACTGTCCACAGATAGAGCTGCCAGTCCTGATGAGCTGTGACCAAGCACCATACAGCTGTGTTAAGGTAATGATAATCTGAGCTAATGCATTCACCTGGGAGGTTGAGCTTGTTAGTCTGAACATAACACCATTCTAATGTGACCATGTGGTTTGGAGCTGGATCTCAATATGGGTAGAATGAACCGAAGTTGCCTATGTGGAGAGATGTTAATGCATGCTGAGGGGAAAAATGAGTCGGGAATTTCAGTGGAGCCACATTCAGTTGAAACATGCTGGTTTGTTTGTTGAGGTTGAATACTTCACACACTGGTTCTTTAAGCCAGAATACTATTTTCTAAGAAGAAGAAGAAGAAAAAAAAAATATTTATTTATTTATTTATATAGGAGAACATGAATTGCTTTGAAAAATCCTGTTCTGGCATTTTTTAAGTGATGTGGTTTTTATTTTATTTTGCAATTAACTTTTATTTTGGTTTTTAAAAATTATATGATGTACCACTGAAGAAAGGATAATAATCAGCAGGCTCGTGCTGAAGGAAAGTTTCCTAAAATAATTTTCCTGTTTTAAGAATTACAGCTTTGGAGTATATAATCCAAAAAACTATGAGATCTCTATCAATTTTGAGTCTTAAGGGAAGATCTGGCAGACATCTGCTGTGAATTGTTTGGGTACAACTGAATCTGAATTTGGAAAAGGAGAAGAGACTGGAAGAAAAAGTCCAGGACCTATAACACTTGCATCAAGATAATGGGTTTTTACATGTGAGATGCCATGCAGAATGAGATTTTTTATGAGGTGCCCTTGAGAGGAAGTAGTTTCTGCATCTCACTACGTTTTTAACTTCATGTAATGAGGCCTGTTCTTCATAACAGAAGCAAAATTCTGCTGATCACCCCATGGCAAGTCTTCCCTCTTTGAGTCACAGAAGTTGCTGGCTAATGGCACAATTAACTTGTTATTCATTTCCCGGGGAAAGGAAAATACAATCTGACATAACAGCAAGACTGCTGATCGTTGGATAAAGGGAACACCTCTGTTTCACTGTTACAATTCAGGAAGCAGCAAGAAATCTAGACAATCACAAAACTAATATAGAAAATTATATCCCCTCCCCCCTTTTTTTTTATAACCACTTTGAAATGTTTTTAATTCTGCTACATACATGCTGAAGGCAGAACATAAAAGCTCTAAATACATTGCAGAATTGAATGCCTGTTCTCTTTCACATCTCTAACAAGAACATACATCAAGGTGTAAATTTACATAGTACTGTCCTGCTCTTTTGTCATCACTGGATGATTTTCACTAGCTTAGATTCCTTTAGTCATCTGCACAGTTTGAATGGATTATCTCAAATAGGAGTTAAAGTGTATAAAAAACCGACTATTGTTTCCATTCCTCCTGAATTCTACTAAGAAGCTTTAATCTTGTATGTTCATGATTTTTCTTCTATCACCTACATCCTTCTAACCAGAGATAATTTCTTATGCTAGAGATGAAACATTAATGGCCCTCTGGTAAGTTAGCCTTTTTCCAGAACCTGGTAAATTGATATGAAGCTATTTTCATATTTAGCCATGTTGTTAATAGTTGTCTATGAATTAGAGCTGATGAACTTTCTCTCTGAATAAATTTGATATTTCTTCTTGGTCTATGTATTTGAAAATGAGATCCCTTTCATCTAAGTGTCTAAACTAAGATTTGGATGGAAGTTAGATGGAAGTTTAGATGGGAGTTTCTGAAATACTAACTTTTGATGTATGTTTCTTATCTTTTCTACAAAATGTCATTTTCTCCATGATCACTTTCCAAGGGGGTAAGTTTTTTTAACAGCAACATCATACATGCTAACAGGATTGTCCTCTAAAATCTGAATAGAGCTATGACTAAAAGCATTGAATTCTCCCTTAATGTCGTATTCCACTTCATTTCTTCTACTCATTAATCCTTTTCTCTCAGTGTTGCCTGTATAGACTTCAGGCAAGGATAATCTGGAAGCCAAAAACCCTGACGGGTAGAAGATTTGAGTAGAATGTGTGAATGGCTGGAAATTCAGGCTGCATCGTTCCAGCTGGTCACCAAGGCTGTAGCTCCTGACAGGGAAAGGTCCTGGCTGAATGTCACAATAGATAAGCAGCTTGAATCCAATCTACTTTAAACACACCAGACCTACAATTTATGTATGCAAGGTGCTCAGCAGATGCTCTGGGAATAGATTGGCCTGACATGTCTGGAGAGGATTGGGCTCATACAGTGTGTGCTACATGCCTGTGTTTTTGCCTTGCCTTTCCCAAAAAGAACACAAGAGTGAGGATGTAGGTGGCTGGGCACGCAATGCAGGTGTAGCAAGAGGCTGCTCAACTCTGTAGTATCTGTACCAGGGCTGCATCTGTCCCAGATTTGGTTCCAGCTATCTTAACAAGTATGCAAAGATATCCTTCTTTAACAAAACATTACTGGATGACAATGTAGGAAAGCATGAAAAAAAAAAAAAAAATCAAGAAGAAAAAGATGAAACAGGGGGAATGTGAAATACCTCATCTTGCATTACTTGCATAATTGTTTCTGTTGCTGGAAACTATATACTAAGTGAGGAAGGGGACTGCAGGAAGAGATGGGAGAGTTAAGACAATTGGCTATTAATATGGAAAATTCATTTCTGTCCTGCTGCTGTGAGAGAGTTCCTATGGGCAAGTTGCTTGACTCAAACTTTACGAAGGAAGTCAGTTGTGTGTTTGGGCATTAGCTGTGTGCCGAACTTAATATCCTCCACCTTGATTTACATAATTGCTGAGCATTTACAACAGTAACTAAAATAACTGAGAGCTGGGCTTTGTAAATGTTCTGTGCAGTGAGAAAGAAATCCTAAATACCTCAAACTGTGTATAATAAGTTATGAAAAATTTTGTCTTTAATTTTTTCCTCTGCCTCTATCAAATGAACATATTAATAATCAATTATCTTACAGGAGTACTGTGAAGATAAATTAAGTCATATTTGTGAAACAGAACTACTGTAATAAGAACTGTTTTAAAAGGCTATGTGGGAACCAATAATTCTGCCTTTAGGACTGAGTTCAAGTGATTTGTGTTAAAAATCCCTGTGGATTACAAACTGAGCCATAAAGGTAAAACAAAATACGGAATAACTGTCCATTAATGTAGTAGCATTCGTACTGCTCATTCAATGACATAGATGATCTCTTGAAAATTTGGAAAGACTAGAGTTAAACTAAAAATTGTGTAATTGAGGAAACGATCAAAGGTTAAGCTCAGTTTAAGCCTGGTATTTTATATGTTGCAATCACTTGATTTAATAATAGTTCTCCTTTAAGAGGAATGCCTGTGAAACTAATAGCACTGTAGATACTGAAAATGACTGACAGACAAAATATATAAGAAAACTGAATCAGTATGTTTTGTGGGAATGAGGCTTGGAGATGCTTTTAAAAACATATCCAACAGAGGAAGACTGTAATGTAACACAGTGTTGTAGCTTTGATAAGGCAGGAGGAGAGAAGGATGGGAAATAATGTAATTTAAACAGAAAATGATGGGAACATGTAAGAAAATGCTGGTAACAAGGAATAAACCCCATTTCAGCATTTCACTTGTTTGGGCTCTTTCCTGTTGAAAAACTAAACTATGCACATAATTAGACATCCATGCTGCCACAATAAATCACTTTTCTGAACACACTGATGCACCCTGACAAACTAAGCTGAAGTTGGCAGGTCTGCTCTAAATAAGGATCTGCTGAGTAGCTGACATGAACTTCTGATGCATTTCAAATAGAGACAGTGAGAATCCTTTAACAAGCATCCTCTCTGTTTTCAAAGACTCCCACGGAGTCTGAATATTACTGATTTATCAGAACAGTCCAGTGCTTATACTGTACATCAGTGGAACTATGCTCATCACGGCATTTCACTGATGAACTATGGCTCCTGTTCTAATTTTCTGGTATTTGTTTTTATTTCTTGTAAATAGTTTGCAGCATGCATGAGATGTTTCTATAAATGCAAATGCTTCTTCATGGACACAGGGAGATCTTTGACTAGATGATAATCAAAATGTAGAAAATAAATACAGCTTTGGAGGGATGGGGTGGGGGTGGGGTGGGGGGAAAATGTTTAACAAACCTTGGAAAATAAAGATGCAGTTAGAAATGTTAGGCACAATTGCTTTCAGCTTAGTTACATGAATATCCACTCAGTTCTGGGTCTGGAAACAGAGAAGTGCTGAAAAGTACATTTGTATGGTAAAACAGAGATCCAGGAGAAACTCTTAATAACACCTTAGCAACTATAGGTGCTGCTGGTACCTAGGATGTCAAATAAGTTAAATGACTTTATGGGAGAAAATGACCAAATGTAGTCTAGTTGAACAAAGGCAGTGTGTGTCTTTGTGTTCACAGGCCTTTCCTTGGTGTTGTGTAGATGAACAAGTGGAAGACTAATAACTTTGGCAGTCACAGTTTTATTTGGCTTCATCAGAAGTGAGATGGGAAGACTGAACACATTTGCCAGCTTGGTACATCACACCATATAATCCCATTGTACTGCTAGTTGATCCATTGAGCCTATGACAAACCAAGGTGTGTTGTCTGGTGCTAGGCAGGTATGGCTACAGGAGTAAAAGATGAAGGAGGAGGTGATAAAATGCATTCACTTTTAATTTGGAGGCACACCTTGCTATGTGCTGTTTTGTGGAATGACTCCAGATTTGTATGACAAAATGTAAATTAGACCAGTTGTTCTGACAATCTGTATTCTACTGGTATTTTAAGGATTACTACCAGAAAGGATGGTGCATAACAGGTTTTTTTATATACTACACTGCTATTCCATCTATCTGACCTAGAGACAAAGAACTACCAAACAGTTTTTTCTAGCTACATGCTGCACCACAATCCAGATTGTATTTTTATTTTTTTTGTCCCTGTTTGTCAATGTTCATCATGCTTAGTGTTTCTTAGGAGACTCTTTCTCTACAACAACATCCAAATAGGCTTGTAAGTTTATAAATCAGAGTGCATAAGAAACACGTTATTAATAAGTTGACAAAAGAACTAAGTAGTAAAAAATTTGGGTACATAGTTTCCAAAAAGGAACAGAAAAGCCTTTAGGTATTTTCAGAATGAGACTCCTTCTGATGCAGAACATTGTTATTGCAGCTATTACATATCTGGTGATTCAAGTCCCATTATATTTGTATTCATTTTTAATTAACACCTTACCTAGACAGCAGACTGCATTTTGATCTAGGTTTTGAAATAATTTTCTGGAAAGTGTAGGTTTTCCTTATCAGCTTACACCTGCCTTGAAGGCAGAATGGAGCAGTGAAAATCATATAAAAAGAAAACAAAGCTACTAACCCCCTTTTATCTCATAATCTACAGTCAGATGGTGACCCTCGTCAGTGCTGGCAAGAAGAAATGAGGCTGACGGTTGATTGAGTGGAGAATGCTTTGGCAATTGGACAGTGTTCTGAGACAATGCAGCAAGCAGCTTTGGTCTTAATAACTTTCTATTACACATACTTCTTGTGGCACAAGCAAAATGAGGTTTGATTTATTTTTGATGGATCTTCTCCACATGAGTTTTAAAACTCATTGCTTGAGAAACACCTGAAGTTATTTTATTGCTTCCAGAAAAATATTAAATGGTTTCAGGTGCAGAATCCCTCCCTGTTTTACTGTTAGGAAGAGAAGTCACTTGCTAAAAGGTGTTTTTCTGCTATTTGAACTTCTCACAGACACTCAGATAATCTGTATTTTTCTGTGTCCAGGAAGTAAAAAAATTGAAAACACACAAGAAACCTGAGGTTATTCTGGCAAATAGCTTCAAAAATTTCCAGTAATCTTCTAGTTTGTATTAACAATCAGCCACAATATACTGCTGTTCTGTCTCCAGTAAGATGGCTTCCAATGAGCTATCTGTTAAGCTCTCATTTTTAACCTGATAAAGGTCTAAATTCTCAGCTTTGATATCAACCGATCTATGCCAGTTTATTCCAAAAGATAATTCTTAGTTTCACTGTTGTGAACTGATGGATTGCTTAACTGTCTGTATGTAAAATCCATACTTGTGTCAAATGATACAGATGTTGCCTAGCCTTGTTAAAACCTTATGTTTATGTGGAAAATCAGCAAGGAGTGAAAAAAGAGTGCAGAGAAGAGAAAGGATTGGATGCTGACAGACTGACATGGAGGGGATGACAGAAAATTCATGTGGATAACCATGCGACACATTTGGAGCAAATGAAGAAATGTCTTCTGTAGAGCGTTGTCATGCAGGGTGAAAAAGAACGAGTGGCTTTCATTTCCACCTAAGGAAATGAAAAGGCTTTCATTTCCACAGTTTAGGACCAGGAATGCTGGGGAAGCTCCTTTCCCAGTGACAAAGTGGATAGAAAGAAGCTGATGGGGACATGGGAATGAACAGACAAGTACATTAAGCAGGAGGAAATTATTAATGGAAGACTGTGTGGTTAAACAGGTATAGAAAGCATGAGAGCTAACACTGGAGAAAGGATACAACAGGACAGGATTGACAAAACTGTGACTCAAAGGATGTTTGCCTAGGAATGGACCTAATGGAAACATGTTTATGGGGATAGGGACAAAAGAGTCTTAACTGTTAAGACTGCGGGCATCTGGATAGCAGCATGCAGTCCTGAAAATGCATGCTTTGATGCAATCCCCTAATTTGCAAACACACATCAGATTTTCCACTCTCACATGAGTTCTTGGAATGAATTGGGATATGAAGACCTGGATTTGTACCCTTTGTCAGGTAACAGCCATTTTCTGATCTTTTTCACTAGCTGACGGAGGAAAGTAAGCGTCTCTTAAAAATAGTTCATATCTTAGGTGAACTGAATAACCTTCAGTAGATGCCTAATTCCACTGACTGTAGAAGGCAGCTTGCAGCCAGTAGGCTTCTAACCTGGCCTCAGTTATTACATACCTAAAGCTAAAAGTGATAAATCCTGGCCTGAATCAGGCTGCAGTTTCCCCTTTTATTTATGTGAGAAGCTGAAAAAAAGGATCACCATGGGAGAATAGGCATAATCTGGGGGATTAGGTTATTTTCATTCATAGGGATGACTACTTATTTATAGCAGGTTTTACAGCTGGACAAGAAACTATGTGTCCTTCTGTCTGCGTGATGAGCAGAAAACTTGTTACCTGCTCTGCACAAGTACTAAGATGTCACAGTACACGTGAGACTGTGCTGCCTACAACCAGCTACTACAAGTCTCAGGTGGGAGAACCCATCATAATGGGTATTTCTGACAGCTACATCACAAGTTTTTTAGATTTTTTAATGCACTAATGGACACTTAAATAGCTGGCTGCACATGGTGCAAAGCTTGATTCCAGAAACTGCCTATGACTGGAGCCAACTGGATGCAGAATTTATGTAAATGTACCCCATCAGCCATGAAGCAAGTGGCTACTTTGGTGAGAAAAGCATAGAAATACCTGTGAAAAAGGCATATATTTTTACTTCTGGTTTGTGTGAGGATACATGTAGGAGGTGAAATTCTCTTTGGTGAAAAAAGAAGGCAAAAATGTATCTTCAATTTAATTACATAATTGGAGATTTATTTTCACAAAACAAAACCACTGTGATTATGCACACATGGAAGAAGGTTGTCAAACTTTACAGAAGTGGTTCTAGTTGAAAGTCTGAACTTTCAACTACCTGTCTTTGCATCATGTGTAAGATGTAGGAATGTTTATAGTTTTAATATGCAAATTACTCTGAACATATGGCTACATTATAATTTTACACCATGACAGGTATTGCTGGATTCCTGCACAATATTCTCCATTTTATATAGGAGAAATGTTAAAGGGAAGATATTGTCGTGCTCGATTTCTAATTATGATACTTAGAGCACAGGGCTTTGATCAGGGGCAGCTATTTAGCGAGAGGAACAGTGAATACAGCCATCAATATTGTGGCTGTTCCGATAACTGAGATCTTAAATCATATTTTTTATTGTTAATTTTTAGAAATATCTATTTGGTTCACAATTTTCCTAGTGTTCCATTGATTTAATTACTTTGATTTATGCATGTTTTGATGTCTGATTAGAGCACTGTTTAAATACATTTCGTCCTCAAAAGTCTACTAAATGAGTCTTCAATTGATTAAATCAAATTTTATTGTACAAGCAATTGCCTTTGTAAATAAATATAAATATGCAATCATTGCATTTAATTACAACTGAGAAATCAAGATAATATGGGCCTATTAGATGGCAGGCAAAAGCATTGATATGCCTAGAAAATACTCTTTAAGTTTTATGTTCACATAGGGGTGGAATTGAATTTGATAATAGGATTTGTTTTTATTCTGTGCAGGCAGTGACAACACAAATTTACCTTAATTTAAGATAACTGGTGATGGTGCAGGAGGCTGTCTGTACAGATAATGTGGCAGAACCTTCCCTTCATGCAACAGAGAAGAAAATGTGTCCTAGAATTAGTATTTGTGGGCTTTGATTCAGTGCCTGCTCTGTTGAAGATTTCTTTTTGACTTTCAACTTGCCACATATACCTGTACTTTTAATACTTCACTCTTTTTTTAAGTAACCAAATATTTGCAGTAATCCAGTCTTTAATTTGCTCACCTGTTAAAAAAGGAGAGACCATTCACTAGCAAGGTTAATAATATAAAGACCACAAGGCAGTTTAGTTATTATGATAAGAAGATATATATATAAATACAATTGATTGAACTAAATAATGGAAGGAAATAGTGTTGCTGAGGGATTCCATTTTCCTGCATGAGCTGGAAGGTCACCCTGCAACTACATTTCATTGCTGCACTCTGCATGGTCTGTGGTCTAAATAAGAATAATGTAAATATGGATCCACTGTTTCTCTATTGAGAGCTCGATCACAGCTACTAGGAGTTTGGGAGCCACTCCTACGAAAAGGTGATCCCGTACTTGCTTTGGTCAATGGTCACTGCATGTGGCCCAGACACTGGACAAGTGCTTTGAATGACTTGTCATGGTGCCATTTGCATAACAGAGGCACAAAATATTCCTCATGCAGTCTAATTCCAACTGACATTTGCATTCTAATCAATATGAACTTCACATTTAAAGTCTGATTATTCATTTCTCTGCTAACATCCATATGGCCTTTGAGCATTACTTTTTATCTAGCATTTTGAGTAATCATGTCCCATCCCTGACCTGAGCATCTCTCAGTGTAGCTGCAACTGCGGCCATGTCCACAGCTCTGCTCCTGGTGACCTAAGCAGCTTCTTTTATGTTATTAGCCAGAAAGGATGGTGTATTATTTTCCCTTGTGATAAGTATTAGTCACTCTGTAGCAAAGCAGTTACGGTGTGTGAAGTCACCTGCTGGCAGTCCTTGTGAGCAGTTTAACACTTTGGCTTCTGCTTTGTTAAATGTTGGGGCTTTCAAAAACAAATTCATTTCTTTTTTATAGTTACACATTAACATATTTGACTTTATGACTGCAAAGTCAGCAGGGCAGGAGGGGAAAGTAGCAGCTTGTTCAGTACCCAACACTTTTTTAGTTTCATTTTGTACTGTGCCTGATGCAGCAAGTTTGAGTTTGGCCAGGGCTAACTGGTGCTGGCACACAACACCAGCCACTGCCCTAAAAGAGAAAAATTGACATAGAATCAACCTGTTCTCAACTAGACCCAAAAATTTGGCATTATTCAACTCCAGAATTTGAGTTAAATCATTTTCATAGAATGATTAGAACTTCAAGGTTCAAATACAAACATGAAATTATGAAATACTTGGGTGTTCTTGTATGTGTGTGTATTTATATATATATATAAAAAGATACTAGGAGAGAAATGAATGTGAGTAGAATATGCTCAAATTAACTTAAGCAAGAGATCTGTTCAATTTAACTGAAGCATTACAAGTAAAAGATGATCAATATAAGATCTTAATTATTTTTTTTCACTAATGAATTCAGAGTGTAGAGACCAGTTGGTATTTAAAATGAAACTGGCCCCAAACAGTAAATTTGTTAACACTGCAAAGATGAAAATACTGATTGACCTTGATATCATACGGTTCATTAAAAGTACCAGTAATATGTTCAAGAATCATCCTAAAATACAGAGTTAAAGAATATAAAGCCTTCGAGCTGTTGTCTGACTTGAGCTAATGTGATGTTTTCTCTTAATAGGAAAATCATCCTTGTCACTACTAATCTTCAGTGATTGATACCATGATTGATCTTGAAAATAAACATAAACATTTTAACTTTCCATTGATGTAACTTTTGTCACTCAGACTGAACACTGAAGTCAGTAAGATTTTGTTTGAATAACAAATGGAATATTGAAAAACTTAAAAAAAATCTATTTAATTTAGTTAATGACTTGAATACGTTGCTCTTCTGCTGTGATATACTGTAAATCTACAAACCACTGTACTGTAAATCTCATTTTCTTGATTATCACCATAATTTTTTTGCTATTGTAATTTACATGCTGGAAGTACTATATTGAGCTATGTACTTGCAAAGAAAGTGTAGTTTAATTTAAGAATTGTTGTAAAATGCAAAAAAGGTGCAGAACAGCATAAATGTATGAAATAAAATGTTGTAACCAATGGTAACTCAATTTCAGAATCAGGTAATTAATCACAGCAGTCAGGTACCAACCATTCTTTGTATGCATCACATGGGAGTGATCATAACATCCACTCACCAGTAGTGATGATACTTTCAGTGGAAAGATTCTTCTCTTTTCCTTCCTTCCCTCCTTCCCTGTCAAATTAAGCCAGAGTTTCATTAAAAATATAAGTACTTCCTATTCTGCTAGTATTTTCATTTGAGGTTGCATTGTCCCTTTTTAGTGGTATCTTCCTGTTGTGGAATCCAGATGTGGAATTTCTTTTAAGCCCACAACAACTAACCATCCTAAAGTTCGATGCCCCCACAGAAGGCTGTGTTGGCATAATGACACACTGACACTACACCCTGGGGGAGGCCTGGGCAGCCAGATGCAAGAAACGAAGCTGTAATTGCTGCCAGAGTCCCAGTGATACTAGTCCCTTAGGTTTCCAGGAGAAATATTAATTCATAACCATACACATTGCAATTCTGAGTCATTGATAATAGTGTAGAGAACTCTTCTGAGGTGTTCCTCTTTGTTTGAATAGTCACAGAAAATGGACAGCCAAAGCAAAATTGGTTTTGCATTTTTCTTAACACATGGCCTCTTGGGGTGACAAGACTTCCTAGACAAGAAAAAACAAACAAACAAACAAAACCCCAAAAGCCAAGCAGTTAGAGTACAGTTGCTGCCTCACATGTTAAAATGTACATTTTCCAGAGGAATGGCTACCTAACCCCTTTGAAAATACTGCATCTGTTACCAGTTGCTTTTGTAGCTCTTGGAACTTAGTTGTCTGACTGAGGATCCAAAAAGACTTGTTATTTACACAGTTAAATAAAGAAGCAGCTCTAGGCTCTGTGGTTTGTTTTGTTGGTTTTTAGTTTTTTATTTTTAAACCAGCTTTGGTGAAATAGTCTGCTAAGCTCCATTGGGGTGTATGTGCTGACGCTTTGCTTTTCCTGCTTCTGGTTCCAAGTGGATAGATAAGAAAACATTTATTTTGTTGTATATGCCTTTGCTTGGGGATAACAGGACAGTAACTGTCTGTAGCCTGGAGTGTTCAGTTATTGGGTTTGAGAAATTTAAATGAAGGAATAAAATGCAAAGTTGTTTTTAATAAGCTCGCTGCCAAATCTCTAGCCACCACCACTGTGATTTCAGATTGAATAATCTACTGCCCAAAAAAGCCTAAAGGGATGAGTGTGTGTCTTGGTGCAAAAGAGGAGAATTTAACTGTTTGTGATCATTTAAAAAGACAATTGGTTGGTTTTCTGGGTGGTTTTTTTTGTGTGTGGTTTTTTTTTAATTATTATTATTATTTTGTTTTGTTTGGACTGAAACCACAGAGCTCACAATTTCTTCATCTAATCCTGTACTGAGCTCAAGAACAGGAGTGGGAATTGAAATGTCTTTAAAGCAACTTTGTGCAGACCTTGGCATCAATCAGGCCGCTTTCACAGCTACTTTAACTTACTCCCTGCTTCCTAGGACCCATTACACTGACATTTAGCAGAGAATCACCTTTATATCAACAGCTGCACTCTTCTCTGTCGTTGATGCTTCCATTTGGCCTACACATGATCCTTTTTCACCAGAGTCCAAGGCATCAATTATACCCCATGGACTGTTTTCTACCTTTTTTTATGACACTCAGAAAGGCTCATTCCTTGGGCTTTGTAGCACTGAGTATTTTGCTATTGGTGTGAGAAAGAAAATTGAGATCACCAACTTCTGTACATGTAGGTGAATGAGAAAATAGTATAGATCGCAGTCTTTTGGCCAATATTATTTTTTCTTAACTTTTGAACAAACACTGACATTAAATAAAATTATTACTGTTAGAGACCAGTAATTTTTATTTTATATGTGCCAAAAAAAAAAATGTGAGGGAGGTTCACTGCTAATTCAAATGGATTCTGTGAAGCATATATGGATAAAGATGAAAGCTCATAAAAAGGTACTGCAGAAAGGTATCTGACTTCTTGTGTGCTGATGAAGATTCAAATCCACTAACTACATGTGACACAAAGTATTTGTAAGTCCACATTAAAGAAAATAAACAGCACCCTGCAGAGGGAACTTTTAATTATCTCCATGACAGACAGTGATAATTATAGCCTGGTCTTGTCTGCCTTTTGCTCTTTTCACAAGGGAAAGAACTTCAAGATCAGACCAGTAAGTCACATAGATATGCATCTTTTCATCCTGTTTTTGGAGTCCAGTCATTCATTCACTGAAGTCATAGCGTAGCCCGAATGTCATTCAGCAACACCTATGTATTTGGGGGTTTTTTATTTTCCTTTGGAGACTTCAGGAACAGGTAGCCCTCTATTTACATGGTTTTGAGTGTGGAGCAGAATGAGTAAAGACATGGGTTGCAGGCTTATCATTCACCCTCAGCAAATGCAAGGAGGGAATCTGGATGAACCTGCTGTGTTAATGTTCAAATACATTTTCCAGTGTCAAACACATATGCCATTTCTCAGGCTTTGTTCCTTTTGTGGGCTGTTTCTAAAGGCCCTCTGGACACCCCAGAAAGACAAAGTGACTGAAGTACTAAGTTATTTTACAAATCTGATGTTAAAATGTAAGGCATATTGACATCCATTCCTCATCTGAGATTTCTGTGAATTTTCACAAGTGCTCAAAACACCTGAGGACAAGGTCACAGTTTGTACTTATTGATAACACAGACTTTGAAGTGTCTGTTAAGAGTAATGATCACCGTTTTTACAGAACCATCTTTTATGTTGAGTAACTAAGAGTGTTCACTTTAATTAAGCAACAGTATGTGGGATGGAGAGAAAAGTGAGAGCTAAAATGAGTTCTGAACTGAAATGAAAAATAAGTATTGGAAAGAATGAGATGAAAAGATGATAAGTGACTTTCTGCACCTTATTCCATCTCAAGGAAAAAATGCTAGCCTAGTAAGATATAGCATTACAGTAGGAAAAATTGAGATTCAAGTGCCTGTCACAATGACTATTATTTGTATAAAGCTCCAACAGGAAAAGCTAGGAGAAACTCATTCCACTGTGTCTTAATTTCCAAGACAGAATAGTTAAGAAAAGAGTGATCTAGAAATGGTGAGTAACAGAGCAACTAACCAGTAATTTTTTTCTGCATCTGAAACCCTTTTGTTTAAAAGTGCAGTCTCAGTGATCTTCTGTTGTCTATGCTTTCCGTGTTCCTGCATTTTCAAAAGACATTTTAATTTTGACTAGTTGATATTTACCAATATACGCTTCTTCCAGTGAAGAGTAACTCCCTGTATTCTGTTAAGCCAAACTCTAAGTAGATCTGTTACAGGTTTAGCTCTTCTGTATGGATTCTTTTTCACTGTTTATGGTTGGTGGAATAGAAACCCATTTGGGTTGTTTTGGGGTTTTATTTGTTTCATTATTTTACATGCATTTTTTTCTTTGAAATGTGTTTGGATATCCCTGAAAGGATGTGTTGGAGCCATGTTTGTGAGTGTGAAAGCCAAAATTAGAATTTGTCAAGTGTTTCACAATTTTGCAAAGTAACAAAGCATTTACTGCACACCTTAGGGTTTTGTTTCAATGAAGTCCCTAGTTAGCAAAGCTAGCTAAAAAAAAAACCAAAAACCTCTCAATTTTAATTTCTATTACTCTTCAAGAATTATTCTCTGTAGTATTAAACATTCCCTCTTGCAGTAAGGCAATACTCAGTGTAAAAGTCTGGGACTGAGTCTGGAACAGTAGAATGCTATAATTGCTTGCCACAAAATTAAATGATGCACAGTTGAATTGAATATGAGGCAGAATATAAAATAGATAATAGAGAATAGGTCTTTTTCAAGTATTGGATAGTAGGACGAAAATTTTAACACAACAGATTGGAGAATGAGAAATAAAATCAGTACACATAATGTGTTTGTGCACATATTTGTATGCTTTTATATGCAGGCAAATGTGTGCACACATTCAGGCATGTATTTTGATTGAAACAGTGAGCAATTAAGCCACTTTTCCTGTAGACAGAGTGAAATAGGATAGCAGAATATTAGGATTCTCCCTTTCCCTCATATGTGTAAAAATGTCCACACTACATTTTTACATGAAGGTGCAAAGACGGGTACATATCTCTTCTCTTTTCACATCTATGTGCATAGGCATGGATGTATACATCAGAAAATCCATAAGGAAAAGAAACACTTAAGTCCATCTAAGTCTATATACATACAGAATATGTGCCAAAGCAAAGGTGCTGGCAGTAAAAGGTATCAGTCCTGGTAATTCCAATATTCTTGCTTCTCAGAAGTTTCCTTTCTGATATCCTGTTACACAATTAAAAAATAAAAAATGATAACAGAAAAAGCTATGATCGAGGACTCCCAGCCAAGCTTGCTTCAGGGTTATCAGTGCAGCAAAGCTTGACCTTGTTATGAAGGAAATGTGTTTTAAATTAGAGCTTGCTCATAGCACTGCACAACCCATGTATCAATTAAAGTTCTTGTAACTGCAGGAAAAAAGAAAGAGAAGGGAAGGAAAGGAAAGAGACAACATTAAAAAGAAGATAATTTGTAGTTGAATGCCATTAGTTGTATTTTCTCTGGTTGTGTGTAGGTTCACTCTACGTTGTGCTGTAATTATGTCTGCCTTTTTGACATTTTCCTCTGTCTTCCCAAAAAGTCATTTGCCTCCTGCAAGCTACCATAGGTCTGGGCTGAAGCAGTTACGTGCCAGTTTTTTCTTGTCTGAAAGTGTATTGGGTCTGGCTGAGGTCGAGTTAACTTTCCCCACAGCAGCCCCCACAGCGCTGTGCTTGCATTGGTGGCTAGAAGGTGTTGACAACACCCCAGCGCTTTGGCTGCTGCTGAGCAGCGCTCGCACAGCATCAGGGCTGTCTCTGCAACATCCCCCCTCACCAGCAGGCTGGGGGTGGGCAAGGTCTTGGGAGGGGACACAGCCAGGGCAGCTGAGCCAAAGTGACCAGTGGGGTGTTCCATACCATGTGATGTCTGCTCAGATACAAAAGCTAACAGAAAGGTGGAGAAAAGGGAGACATTTGTTACTTACGATATTTGTCTTCTGGTGCAACTGCTATGAGTAGTGAAGCTCTGCTTCCAAGGAAGTGGCTGGACATCGTCTGCTGATGGGAGGTGGCGAATGAATCTTTTTTTTTTTTTTCCTTTGTTTCCATGCCATGACCTTTGCTTTAATTTTATTAAACTGCCTTTATCTTCACCCAGAATTTTTTTTCCATATTATTTCCCCCCCTGCCCCATCCTGCTGAGGATGGGAGTGATAAAGCAGCTTGGTGAGCACCTGCCATCCAGCCAAGGTCAACCCACTGCAGAAAGTCAAGGAAGGCCATATAAGAACCATGAGGAAGCTCATTATTCTCAGTGTCGCTGGCATGTTCCTCCAGTGCAACACATTACCACAAGTCACTTTCCTGACTAGCCCTGGCTATAGTGAAAGAAGATGTAATATCCCTGTAATCTTTATTTAGTGCTGGTTAGAGTTGTTATTTGTACTGGTCCTCTGCTCAGGTCTAGCTGTTGGTGATAAATAAATTACTCCCCAGCTAGCAAATTGCAGCACTTTTCTGAGTTTTTTGGAGCAAGAAAACTAAGTGATAAATTGGTAGCCCTAAGAGGTTTATTCATAAATATTCTCTCCATTTCATTCATATTTTTTTAAAATGTATTTACTTAGAGGTTTATTCACATCTTTGGTGAAGATTTTATGTGGAAAGAAGCCATAATGCATTAGTCCTTGTAAGTATTATTATCAGCCTTAGCAACAAAGTCAAAAAAAGCAGTATAAGAAAAGACTGAAACTTCCCTTCTGCTGGGAAAAAAAGAGGATATTTAAAGTCTCTGCCCTGAATGTTCATTTTTTACCATCCAAAATAAAACAAGCATGCTTCCCCCTCCTTTTTTCTAAGCTTTATTTTTACCAGTAACATTCACAGATTTGCGGAGACCCAAGCAGCTCTCCAATTGTTCTTATTTAGAAAGAAAACTAGAGAAAGTTCTAGTAGTCAAGGCTGCATATCTTAATTGACTCAGATAACAGTTTTTAGTAAATGCCTTTTTCTTTGTATATTCAAACACAGATCAGCAGAAACTCAAATGCTTTTCCTTTCTGACAATGTCTGAGTTCACAAGGGAAATATGTTCTGTCACTCTGAACCAATTCCTAAATGGGATAAAAAATTCTTGACTAAAATTCAGCTACTTAAAATTCAGTTTACTGAGGTGTTTTATGATCACAAAGCATAAAAAGCTTGGCAGCAATGCTGTCCAGAGGAAACTGCATTAACTTATATTCTAGTCTGGTTTTGGAGGAGTTATTTAGAAAAAAAAAAATTCTTTTTAGACTTATTGTTCAAGAGGTTAGATCATGATATTTATGAAATCCCTGTTTAAAACACAAAAATCAATGGCAACGATGAGTTGAATTAATGTATTATACAGTCCTATGATCACTTATAGCTACTGATTAGCAACATCCTCTTCTATTTTTCCTCTGTGAAGCCAGTTGGGATTGAATATCACTTCATTCCTTCCAGTTAAATAAAAAAAACCCCACCAATATTTTTAAAATTCTCAATAAAAGTCAAAATAAACACTTTATTCTTCTTTAAGAAGATTGCAGTAAGTTGAAAATGAGAAGTCAGTCCAAGAACTTTGCTACAAATTCCAAATCAGATTTGTTGTTCTTTTTCTATATGTCAGCGAGATATACCACAGTAAATTGACGCTTGTCTTCACTGCTTTCAATGCTTTGCAGTTCACTTTATGCTGCTGTAAGCAATGCACAAATCGAAGCAATAAAAAGCAGCATGCTTTCCTCTTCTTCATCATTTCTCTGTGTCTTATTGTGTCTTGGTTGTCAGCTCTCTTGTCTTAGTTCTTGTTTTTTTTCTTCTTTCCCATCATCTACACTGATGCCAAAAAGTGTCTTTAAATCATATATAATGCCTTAAAAAATCCAGCTGTGCAGATCCAAATTTAAAAAAGAGCTGATTGACCTTGAGTCCTGTTAGTTTCAGTGGGGCTTGATAATATCTTCATGTCAAAACCCAGCCATTTAAAAGTATTGATAAAACCCCCCCTGAGCTATGCTAGTTGATGGTAGAGGGAAGAAAGTGTAATGTTCCATGTGTTTATTAAGGTTTTGCAACACAAGCTAAAAAAAAAAAAAAGAATAAATTACCCATATTTGGCTTAGAGGTACTGCTGTTTGAAAACATTGGGTGAGTTAGTACAACTGGAATATGTCAGAGCTACTGTGAAAGTGTCCGTGATAATGTCCAGCAATTAATTGCAAAACCTTTATTGTAATAATGTGCACTTCTCGGGGGAAAGAAAGCAAGTTGTTTTGGATAACTGTAAAAGTGAACAGTTTCATATCAGACTGGGTGTTCTGACAGCTATTTCTGCAGCCTTCACCAAATTTACGCGGAAGTTTGTCAGTGTCCTAGAAGGTTTCTTCCCCAATTCCCAAGGACACTTTGATTGAACTAAGCTTTTAAAGAAGTTTCTTATGCCCTTCTAGTAAGGATTTAAATTTAAAATTTGAATAAAATAAGATTTTGTTTCGACATATAAAGCAATAGATACTGTCACATGAATATTTCATTCTGTATTTGTCTCTGTCTCATCATTTATATTTATCTTGTTTACTACTCTTGTGCAAAAAGGTTGCTTCTCTGTTTTTAGTTGAAAACAAAGAATTTTATAATGAACATAGACTCTGAGACACCCAAGATGATGTAAAAAACACAGGAACTGAATGCAGTTTAGACATCTGTTGATTTTGCCTTTGTGTCTTCATTGTACATCACCAGTGCATCAACTACACATTTTTTCCATCTTTAAAATTCCAGAAGATGAGTTTAGTGCAAATGGGAAAGGATTGAATTGAAAGCAAACTTTAGAAGATTTGTGGTTAGAAGCCACAACATGCTGAAAGGTTCCTGCCGTGATGAGAGATGGGACGCTGTTTGATGCAAACAAATGTCAATTTATTGTATAGAAACACGGGTATATATACTTTCAGAAGTTGCGCGTTTTAAACAGATTGGTTCTTTTGAGCTAAGCATTGCATACTAGGCAATCCCCGACTGGTGGTTAACTACCATCAATCAACAGCAAGGTGTTATCTTTCCTTGACGCCATCCTTGGCGCCATCCATCCCCCACTCCCCTATGCCCTCTCAGCATGACTCATCATGTTAATTGTTGTGTCTATACACACTCGAGCACATTCCCCTCAGCTAATGATTACTACACATGGTCCTAGTTTCCAGCCCGCTCCTGCAGGTTCCCATCTGTTCCCATACCCGTTTTTTCAGTTTTGTTGTGTGATTAGTTTGTATGTAAATGGGAAGAGTAGCTCAATCACATAGTAGGAAACACAACAAAAATCTCAGTGTTATTTTGACTGCTGTAGAGTGTGTGACTGTGGGGGTCTGGGGTGGGTCTGGTGGGTCTGGTGGTATTGCTTTCCTCTCATTTAACACAATAGCAGAACCTCACGCAGTGTTAATACATGATAGGACTGGGACACACAGATGAAGATCACTGGTATTTAAAAATGCCATCTCCTTTCTATTCTAGATTTTAATAAAAGCAGGAGAGATTCAAAACTTTTGACAGCACTGATAGTATGATCCATAGTGGTGTGACAAAATTGACATTACTTCAATGTAACTTAATGTAGTTTAACTAATTGTATTGAGGAAAATATTGATATTCATGTCAGCAAGCTTGATAGTTAAATGGATCATCTAAATGAGGTTGTACTTCATTAAAAATGAATGAAGGACTTGAAATAAATAAATAAATAAATGTGACAAGTCCAGAAATGAGGCTTTCAACATGAGTCTAACATTTTGTTTAAGATTTTTCTTGGATAATTTGAAGGTGGGCTTAATTATAGATGGTTTTGTATATTATCCAAAATAAGTTACAAGATTCCAAAGTGGATTGCAAAAATCAGACTGGTTCCAGTCTGATTTGAAATCAAATACATTCTTAGGTTTCCTGGTGAAGCAAGCTTAAATATGTAAGCAAGGCTCAAATACGGTTCTTTTCCATGTTTTCTGGGGACTCTCTGTTGGTATTAGATCTGGCTCATCCAATTACATTTTAGGCCTCTGAAAAGTGATCGTCATGTCTTAAATTATCATCATATTCTAAAGTAGATGTTTAAGACAGGTGGAAATTCTCTCTGGGTGCCTGTCTCTCCTTACTGACCATAAATGGGGTTCAGATCACTAATTTTTACTGAAAACCTAATAATCTAAAAATTAGTTAAGTGAGTTGGCTCTAAGCTCGGTCTGTAACTCATAATTTCTTTATACTTCATCTCAAGTATTCTTCATGCCTCTGGTTTTCACGTCCATGAATATTCTACTTAACTAAACGTTCCTTTCATGTAGTGGCACAACCTGGTAATGATATGAAATCGGACATTCTAGTCAGCTACAACAGATAACCTCATGCAGTTAGATTTCACTCCACCTGCTTAGAAATCAGCTTTTGGATCTGTGAATTATCTTCTCAGGGTACTGATTAGGTGTGAGGAGGATTTATCAGTATTTGAGACCTGACATTTGAGAGTATTGTGGAACTGGAAGCAACCTGTAAGATGCCTAGGTTAAAATGAAAGGCCTCTACCCAAAAGCTGACAGTAAAGGGTATATAACATTGTAAAAGCAGCATGACAGACTCATCTTGGTGAAGAGAAAAAAGAAAAATCCTAATTTTTCTTTAAATCCTAATGTGTATCTTTGTGTACCGCAAGACAAAACTGACAGTTGCTGTCAGCAGTCCTGCAAAGACAGAGCACACAGGTCCTTCTAGCCCCAGCAGTCTGGGTAGAGACTGTTTGCACCTGAGTTACAGCTGAAATGGTAAAAATGCTCAGCACAGCCACCATACCTCAGCAGCTGTAATGCCTTACCGCTTGAGCTGTGGGACATAGGAGCTCTTCTACGCAATGAGCATCGCATGTGCTGCTTCCCCTGCTTATTCTCTGTTTCTTGGGACTGTAGCTTGTACAGCCTGGAGAGAGGTTGTGCCATGGTCTGGTTAGGTTTGGATGATCAGAGACCTGCCCTGCAGTCTGCAGGCAAGGGGGTTCCCCAGGTTATGAGTCATAGCAGTGGCATAGTTATACATAAAATTTAACAGGATAGGCACTGGGTTCATTCTGTTGTCCAGATAAGAAGTAGAATTTCATCCGAGTTTGGTTTTTTTTGCAAAAAGTGATGGGCACAGGCTGCATGTGGGGTCCACTGCGTTGCATACATTGACTGTAGATAGTGAGTAAAGGTTAGTTACTTTCATGGGAAACAAAGCAAAACAAGGGAGAGACAGAGACAGGGGTAAAGAAAAGGGAAATTGAATACTTTCTGCAGTGGTCAGCGGGACAGAGAAGAGAGAGCAGGAGGTCCCCAGCCATTGTTTTTCCTTAGTACTAGACAGTTTTCACAGGGGCCTGGCCAGGCTCCTTCCTGCAGAACCTGTTCCTGTTCCTTTCATGTTCCTGCTCCTGTTCCTGTTCCTGGTGCTGCTGGTTGGAGTGTGCTTTGGTCATGACTATTTTCTGCTGTTGTTCACTAGGCTTCCTTTTCCTATAGCATTAAGTAGAAACTACAAAACTAGAAGTATGAAAAGGTATGGAAAGAAGGGGTAAGTCTCTTGTCAGAAACAACCACTTTTCATGAGAAGCCCACTATAATGCCTGGATTTTCACATATGCAAGACCATGAAAACAATATAACGAGAGCCAGATGGAAACACTGGAACAGCAGCTGTAGAATCCCCAATTCATGGGTGAAAGGTTTCACAGTGCAAGTGGAAGACAGTGTGATCAGCTAAAAGATGTATGCCATATAATAGTTCCACAGTAACATCGAAAAAAATGGACTAAACCAGGATTGTCAATATGAAACGTAAAATGTAAAACTGTAAAATGATCAGTTGCATTTGTTCAAAAAAATAGAAGAGAAAAAGGACAGTCTGTTTGACAAGTTTAACTCTTGCTCAAAAGGTGAAATAAGAAATCACCTATCTGCCCCACAAATGATGAATATTTTGAGAAAATTAAATATATATTTGGAAATCTTAACCAAGCTGATATATAACAATAATTATGAAAACAATATAAATTATTCTAGCAAAAGATAAAGTATTGAAAAATCAATGTTTTCAATTTGCGTTGTGGAATCATAATCCTACTTGGAAAAGAATCAAATATTTTAAAAATATGGCCTTGTTTAAGGCAAAATGCTGCTGTTAGGTTTGCTGGTATATTTACTGTGGAGCACTGACTTTTCTAAAAGTCTGCTGTAAGCCCAAATCCTGATACCTTGAGGGATTTTACCATATGCCTCAGTGTGCTCCAGCGCAGCAGTACATTTAGACATGCTGCTTCCCCAGCCTATGGGTCTTCACAGCTACCTCAGTTTAGGCAGCAGAGTTCAAAGGCAGGCCATGATTTGGTTGAATAAGGAGCTCTCAGTCACAGTTATTTGGCTTCTATTGTTGATTTGGCAATATTTTTTACATGGGAGACATGAACAGAATCAGTGCAGCTTGTCAACATTGTGAGAGCACATAAGAAACAAAAATAAGAGAATTGTACCACCTAAAGTGGATGGGAAATTTAACAGTGTAAAATTGTTGTGTTCCACTGGGCATGGCCTGGCAGGATACCACATCTGAAAACCAGGCACTGGGCTTGTCTTTCTTGTCAGCATCAGCTCCTCCACACCTGTATCTGGCTATGCTTCCGATCTTCTTGGTAAGAAGAAATATTATATTGATACGATATTGGACAATATATGCTTAAAATTTCTTTACTTACCAAAGATTTAAATGCATTACAAATACTTTTCAAGGTCACAGAGGAAGTATTTTCTGGCTCCTTTGTTTCAAGGGACATGTTTTGGATAATGCTTCAATAGATAATATTTTCTTCATTTTTGGAAAAAATGGCAATTTTAAATTAGAAACAGACTCTGGCATTCACAGATAGTGAAAAAAGGTGTAATTTTAAAGTTAGATATTGGATAACTATTAACCACATTCTTGCAAAATAAGGATCAACAATCTACTCCCACATCCAGATACAAGTATGTCAGTTTGTGATAACAGCAAAAATGTTGTGTTTAGCATCTTGCTGAGCTCTGAGAGATTTGGCACATCTCACACATGAGATTTCTGGAAAGCTCCATTTGTTGGAAGTGGGAAACTGTGCAATAAATCAGTTTTGAAACTAACCTTAGATATTACATGCATAACAGTGCAAACTGTATTGATAATATAGATGATTAGGGCTTTATCAGCAATTGTGGTTTGGGTTTAATATAAAAACAGAGACTAACAGATCTTTGTGATATCTCAAATGTAATTCTATAACTTTCAAAGAAAAAGGAAAACAATGTAGGACTTAATGTGTATGCTGTAGACAAAGTTTTATCTACAGTGTGTTTCTTGTTTGCTATATGGAAATTTGGAGCTCTGAAGTGCCGTTATGATCACCTCATATTAGGCAACGTGGTCATGAAGTGCTACACATAGGCATACAACTGAAATTATGCCATCAGGGCCAATGTTTTGTGGCTAAACTAGAGTTTGTCTCTAGAAAAGCATACATACCATCTCAAAAAATTCAAGCAGAACAGGTCTGGGTAATACCTGGTCATTGTCGCAAATGTTCTTTATTTCCATTTCAATTTTACTTCACAGAACTTAGCAGACTGTGCACTTAAATTTCCTTGCATGGGGCAATGAGGTGGAAATGAATGTCGTCTCTTCCTCTTCTCATTCTCTACTCTTCCCCCTGCCCCTGGCCTTGTATGCCATGGCTGTTCTTGTTTACAGCAAACATTGCTGAAAAAAATCCCAAAACACTCAGTAGTGATTCTCCAGCTATTGCTTTGCCATACTTTTGCAAACATAGTCTTATGCAAGGATCTTATGCAAGAATCTTGTGTCAGTCACATTAATGGCTTTTTCCACGTGCCTTCCAGCAATGAAACACATCTGACCCATGTCTCTGGCATAATATATCACTGATTCACTTTGTGACTGTAAGTAGCAAACAGAACTATTTGGTATCCTGCTATAGAATACACTTGTATACTCTTGCATAGCATTATAGCTTCTTACTCTTCATGTTACCTGGTGCACCAGATATGTACATGTCCCACAGGTCCTATGCATGGGAAGGAGAACTGGAGAGATGTATGTTACTTTCCAAAAGAAACTGGGTAGGGAGAAAAAAGGAAAAAAAAAAAAAAAAGCACAGATATGTCACTGGGGCAATGAAGTTAAAAATACCAACCACATACTGGGGTGTAAGAAGGTGATACATGAGAAGGGTATGTACAGAAACAAAGGGAGAGTAAAAACTTCTAGAGCTTTTGTCCCAAAGGGAAATACAGGCTTGGCAGACTTTACAACTGGTCAGAGCAGAAAGGCTTTATTAAATTAACAACAACAACAACAAAGGTTTTAAAACATGTACTTCCCATCCCACCCCCCACCCCCCCGATTTTATTAGAAGAAACACTTTAATAGTTCCCTCAGGTAACTGATAGTCATTGCTCCACATAAACAAGTGATGAGTTTGGGATGCTACAAGTTGTAGTGATGTGTTGGATGTGATAAACCAATTTCTGTTTCTTACAGTGAAAATCTTTCGGTTTTCTGTGTAATTACTTTCTTATTTCAAAATCCTTTTAATTGTATGTTGCGCACCTGAGTTACAATTCATAAAATACACATTCTATTAGCACTGTGTTCCAGCCAGCCATCTGATGTGATGTTCCTGGTGATATTTCTCTATGGGATTCAATTGTATCCTTGTTGTATTGATTTTTTTTCACCTGCATGTCTTTGAACGGTCAGTAGCAGCTTTACCAAAGGATTAAGACATGGGGTGACAGTGGGTGTGCTGTTCAGTGCCACTCCCTGAGCCATTTAGTTCTCACCTTTGCCTTTAGACTGTTACAAACTGAAGACTCTTCTAATGAAGTCTGCCTCACATTCAAAAGAATGTAAGAGTAGTATTCAACAAGCTGCTTGCTCATGTAATTGGCCTTTGCACAAGGCTGAACAAAAAATCAAAGAGCTGACTGAGCTTCTGCTTTAAGCCTGGTGAGGTTCCTCCATCCAGCTTCCAAGATAAGCTGCAGAGCAGAATCCCAGTTCTGCATGGAAACTTCCCTATGGAAGGAGGTATGACAGCCACAGCCTTTCCTGTGACACAGGTGTCTTTTGGTGCCCTGGATGAGTCAGAATGAGGAGTCCACCGTGGATAAAATTGTTAGCAATCTATGCAATAGCATATTTTTATAGTTAAGATGTGCATTCAATTATAGGCACATATGTAGCTTCTTTTCTATAATCTTTAAGATTTTATAAGCTTGAACTCTTTGCCATATAGAACAACACCAAAAATAGAAAACAGAAAGATTTTTGGAGGGACTTGTTTATTCAGTTACATAGTGTGTGCTAAAATCAGCTCTTTTTCTTTTTCTGAACAGTTATGAAAGTAGATGCTGTTAAGGCTTTGAACCAAATCTGCAATTCTCTTAAATCCATGTAGCTTTATCAATTTCAATACCATTACCTTGCTTCCCATACACTGAGAATCTGTAGCATTTTCCAGAACAAATTTCATCAGCCTGATTTGTTACATGTGCAAAGGAGGTGATCGAACAGGAAAATCTCTTAAAGCTACTGTGATCTTTAGATAAAAGACACTTTCATAAAGTAAAAAAGTATTATTATGATGATGGTGATATTTACAGTGTACATTTTATTTGAAATTTACCAATTTGATTGTACTTTTGTTTTCTTAGTGAGTTTTTTATTCCACAAATGTCAGCTTCTTCTAAATCACAGTCCCTTCCATGGCTACAAACTATTAAAAACAGAGAGGGGTATAGTTTCAAAGTAGCGTGTAGGCGGTATTAGCACAAATCCTGTTATACATGAACAGATTTTAGCGCATACCTCCCTTGCAGTGCTTTGAAAATTTATCCCTTAATATAAAAATACCTGCATGGATGTTAATATAGAGGACAGACTTTCTGTGTTTTGTGAGAACAACTTTGCATCTGTGAAGTGCCTAAATTCAAATTAACCCTTTTTGTAACAAACAAGGGAGAAGTTTGTGACTATCCAAAAGTTCCCAGAGACTTATTCAAAAGCCTACGCACTTTAGGGTTATTTTTTTTCCCAGTTTGATCCACTAGTTCAACAAACATTAGAGAAGCAACATTAAAACTAGCAAAGAAAATGCAGCAAATTGACAAAAACTCAATCAAAACATAACAAAACAGAAAGTGAGATAGATATAGATGTGGAAGAGACCCTTTTTACTTATTTCACTGGGGATTTATTGTTGTTTTGTTTTGTTTTTTTCTCTTTTTTTTTACACTTAAAACATATACGAGAACATGAGATTGTTATGACATATTTTCAGCAAGTGATGAGAATATAAAGTTACGTGAGCACAATAATTGGAATTTTATATCAGATTGGCATTTTATCAAAGGCAGAACCCTGACTACCACAGATCGACATAACATAATGTAGAAACAAAGATTTTTCTCTTTCTTAAGGTTAAAGATGGTGCAAAAGCCCTCCCTGACAGACATATCTACATAATGTGATGTCTAGCTTTCCTCCAAAGCATGAAACTTCTGGAAATTATCTTAATGCATTAAATAGTGAATACCCTCCATAATTCTCTCAACTGCTGCATAATTCCATCATGTTTTGTGTTCTTTTAATATTTTTCCAAAGTAATATTTATTACCCATGAATTATACCCATACATATATATGATTTATAGGTATATTTTATAGTATATTTTATATGTATTAGCTATCAAATTATTTGATATTTTATCTGTTTTAAATAGGCTATCTTTCAGTTGTGTTAAATCTTGTGTCTTATATTCTGAGAACAGGGAAGTCAGAAAAGCTAATTTATTTTTCTCATATTATTTGTTACTTCATATAATTTTATAAGAATTTGTCTCTCTCAAAAGGACGCAGAGCCAATATAAGACTTTGAACAGGTCATCTTCATCGGCACTTATGGTGGAAAGAAGTAGAATTTAGACTCCCAGATCAAAGAGTTATTCTGTCTTAACACTGTAGTCAAAAAACCCCAAATGTCCATGCAGGTTGGACACATCTTCCCCTGAGCAGCAGGACACCTGCCACCTCCATCAGGTCTGCCACAATTCAGAGAGCTGCTCCAGCTCTGCGTCTAAGAAGCTGATGCCTGTTGGCTAACCATATAATAGTGCTGGTTGCCATGCTCATCAGGCAGCATGAGGAAGCAATTGTCTTTCATTTGCCTGGATCTCCAGACAGAACACAGCTAGAATCACTACAGTTCCAAACTGGTATTTGTTCAAGAGCAAGGTACTACTGGTTGTTTTGGGAAAGATATATTTTTAAAAATATCTGTACAGATTTCTTTCTTTTCCTGCTTTTAGAAATTTTGGTAGAGCATGAGATCATGGATATTGGGCAAAACTGGAAGAAGACTCCCACCAGCAGAAGCTCAGCTACTATCCAAATCTGACATTGTTTTGTCTGTGAGGGATAGAAAAAAGGCTTTCCAAGTGGGTAGGAATGTATTGATGCTTCTAACTGGGCATGCCTGAGGGAACAAAGTACTTGAGGACTGAAAAGCCAGTGTTCAGAAGAGTGCTATATATATTTAACTGCATTTTAACAATCTCATGTGCATCATTGAGGAGATGAAGACACGGACTCCTGAATCCGACCAGAAGGCCTTTCATTAGTCTAAAACCCGTGCTTATATATCCTCATTTTCTGTTCACATGCACCATACTAAAATATCATTGGTTAATCAATACTGTTCACATGCCTCTTGGCTACATATAATTGGTTAATTACTAAGCTACCAACACACTGAACTTCTTGGACTTTTTTTTTCTCTCTTCTTTCTTATCTCTATGAGTTTCATGTTCTCAGCCAGCTGCCGAGACGTGGCATCGCGCATCCGCTCCGGCCTTGCTTCATATCCCGTTTTTCTTCCAGGTGTTCAGCCAACCTTAACTTACTTTCTTTCTTCTTTAGCCTTCAAGTTTCTTCACAGGCATCATGCCTCCAGCACTTGCCATAAAGATCTCTACACATCATTTATGATGAAATGAAATAAAAATACTTTCTGCTTCTTAGACAATCATGTATGACAACTAAGAGAGAAATCAACACTTGTTACAGTACATGTGGTATCCAAGCATTTTCTGGTTACTACATCTTTTAGAAGATTTTATTCATACAATGAAGTACTGAACAATTATATCTCAGGGTGGGATTAGATAAAAGTTGAACAGCTGGTCTACGCTGGGTTTAGCTCTAGTTAAGGAACCTGTCTGAAGACACCCAAAAGAATGGTCCTTTGTCACTTGCTTTTCTTTTTTACATCACTTTTTAAAAAGCTATGGTCATGTGGGATGAATCTAACCCCAGAAGGTTTATGATATGCTCAGCTGTAGGCGTGTGAGGAAGCAGATGCCTGTTCACTAGAGCAGTTAAGGACCTTGAGCAAGAGTTCAAATACATACCTAACTACCTTGCTTAGTAGAAACGGGACTTGTACTTGCAAACTTTATAAGGATTATTCTGAACACTTTTGTAGCAATATAATCAGGTTGCATAAAAATCAACCAGGAAATGCATAAAGACTTAATAAATTGCCTTTTAAACTAAGCAATAGAGTACCCGAGAACTGATAAAATTCTATATTAATATATTTCAGCTGGTGTAACGCTAGGTGAGAATAATATTTCACTTTCACACATTTGTTCTAAAGCCAGACACAGGGCTTTATTCCATTTCTCTCCTCTCTCCCTCTTCCTGTAAGAAGTTTGCAGGCTCATCAAATTCAGATATGCAAACAGACAAAAGCGATCCTCCCGGCTACCTAATTCTAATTCATGCTGCTTTGCACAGCTACACTAATAGAAGGCCACATTCTGCCAGATTGATTGTCTTTTCTGCATACTTATTAGCTAGCTTGGTGCATGGCAATATTTTGTCCTGTACTGTATAATCATTTTTGGGTGTCCTTCTTGAAAAGAAACTGCAGCTCAGCTGCATCACAGGCATTGCTGTTGTCTAACCTAACATATTGCCTCAGTCAGACACACTGATCACTGCAGTGAATTATGAAGAATCTCCTAGTCCTTTATGGGATATCTCATGTAATTTAGCAGAACAGTACCTTGCTACAGAAAGCATAAATGAACTTTCAGGTGTTTCTGTTAGCAGGAGAATAAGTCATTAACTGTTAGTAAAAAAAGGAAAGGAAAAGAAAAAAAAAAAAAAAGAGAAAGAAAATATTCTGTATTAAACCCCGTACCTTACTTAAGTGATTTCTATATGAACACTTCTGACTTTCAATTCTACATAATATTATGGGAGATTTCTATTAGGAACACATAAAGCCAGTTCATATAGAAAACTAAAGCTGTATGCAGTCCATATGTACTGTTTAAGCATAGGAATAATTCTGGATTACTACCTCCCTAGCAGGACTTTGGGAATTGCATTAATTGGTGTACTGAACAAATTTGGTTTCCTTGGCTTGTGGAACAACAGTGAGCAGACTGGGATTCCCTCTGGTTTATTCAGTAGTCATATTTACAGAATTGGTGCGTGTGTGCGTGGTTAGTTGCCATTTATTATTTTTATTACCTGTATTGGAATAATGGAAGGGAATAACTACTCTTTCTTTGTTTTATATGGCATAGCTGAAAGACAAACACTGCTTTACCTTGTGCACTGCTTCTCTTGTGTTTCTCTCGAGACTCTGCACCAGCAGCAGCAGCTTTGAGCTGTGATTAGAAAGCAAACACCTAATCCCAAGTAGTCACAAGCATCCACTGAGACTACTTCCTTCATCCTTTCCTCTGCTTTAATTCTTGCACCTTGTTGAATAAGATATGATTACATTTGGCAGCTGTTAATCTGATCATGTTGTTAGAATCCATTATTCATTTTATCTGAAGTACCTTAGCCGACCACATGCTGTGAAGAACTTCAGAAATATATTCATAATTATTGAAAATGTTATTGGTAAATAATTTATTCATTTATTTAATATTATATGAAGCAGAATTCTGGGAAATACTTTAGCTGTGTCCTCTTCTGATGGGAAACTGTCCTATCCAGTTTGAAACCCATATTTCTTGTCATGTTCCTTATGGACATGTGCCTTGACTGAAACTTTCCCTAAGATTTTCTTTGTATTTCGTAAGAAATGAGCTCAGACTGCAACATTTTCATCATTGGACATGCTAATAAGAAACACACAGTTTCAAAGAATTGTTTGGAATTTAATAGCTTTGAAATTCTGGTTTCAATGAATGGAAAAGTTTAAAAGTTTTTTGAGCATGCATGTGTAGGAAGTAGGCAGATACTCAGGTATACCTGCACACACAAAAGCAGCATGTGGTTTTATGAACTTTGCATCCTTGGAAGGTTTGATGGCTAATCTGTTGATTGTCACAGTACCTGGGTGGAAGTTCCTGTGTGTCAGACTACAGAAAAGGAGGATAATGAGGATGATCCAGGTACTTAGGATAAATTTGGAAATCTGTTCAACTATGTGTCAGTGCAAAAAAATAACATGGAATATGTTAAACATGAGAACTGGAAGACATGTACATATGCCTGAAGTAAATTTTTTAACTCCTTTTTAATAGATTAAACGTAACCATTAGAGTCCTTTCATGCAGATTTTTTTTCTATAAAAATTATTCATAGAGGTTTTCCTTCTATGTTTGATAAAGAAAATAACTTCCAGAGGGTGATTCATCCCACTTGTCTTAAACATTTTGGTTTTGTTCCTTCAGAGGTTATTAGGTACTACCTGGGCATACATAGACAAAGGAACAAATTCCATCCACTGATTATTATTTTCCTTCTATATTATTCTTAACCTCTTTCATCTGCATCAGGTTTCTGTGGGAGACTGGAGGGTAAGTCTAGGTGGATCCATCCAATGTAGCATTGTTATCACAACCATAACTGACACAGATTTTAAAATATGCTTCTAGCAGGCACTATTAAAGTATCTCTAGGAAACCTCAGTAAATTCTTGGTGAATGGATACCACATCTATTATATTATGAAATTTAAGATACACATTTTAGTATTCCAATATTTCAGGAAGTCCTGATGATGCCTAATGGAATTCTGGATGTATGCAGGACTGAGCCCTCTTAGGCTAAACAGAAAACACTTTCAATACCAAGAAGAGCTTTCTACCATGTGCTTCTTATATGGAGTTATCTATGGATTGTCACCAATCAACAGAAAAATAGCAATTTGTCACAATGATGGATTTATGAGATCTATAGCGATCCAAATTCTTACAGAGATCACCAAGGATTTCTGTTTTAAAATCTAAAACGCAGCACCATGTAATAGGTAGTATGTTAGAACAGCAATGACAAAGTTGCTCTACATGACATTTCATTTCTGGATGGCAGCAAAGATCAATGTATGTGCCTGCACCTCCTGAATTAATAGCCCTTGCTACCAAGGAATAAAATAATGTTATACAACTTCCTACACTACATTGCAAGCCTCTCACCATAATGAAGTAATAAGGCATGAGTTTCAATGAAGAAGTCTCTTTCATACTACTATCAACTTAAAGTAATTTGATATTATGATGTACTGAGCTAGTCTGCATTACTGTTTCAAGCAGTACTTCTATTGCTAAAAAACTCAAATGCCAGTAAATACCAAATGTTATGCTGCAATCCATTTTTCCCTTAGTGGTTGTGTGCACAAATGAGAGGCTATTCATAGTTATTTTATTAACTCATTTGAAACCACTTAGAAAAAAGGCCAGTTTTTTTGTGTTTTTTTTTTTTTAACAAATTTTTTTTGGAGCAAAACAAAGATGCTGCACTTCAGCATTTTTAAAAACAGTTCCTCTTTTGCCATATTCACTTAAAAAGTTGAAAAATATCTTTTGAAAATGTTCTATATGATGAACCTATTATTCTTTTTCATTATAATTAATATTCATTTAGATTCAGATATTATTAGTGGAAATAAGTTTTTCAAAATTTTAATACCAAACTCTCTGTATTTAAATCATTTCTGTCTAGTCAAACTTACTTTTGTAAAAAGTTTTAGGCCTCCTGAATAGAAAAAGAACGTAACTTTGCGTCTTTGCTATTTTATATATTTTTTGTGACTACTTTCAGAGCTCCTGATGAACATTTTTACATTAAGCTGTATGAACGTGAAGATCTGTATTAGATGTAACATTAAAAGGTATTTGCATGGTAGTGTATTTGTAGATTTAAACCATCTTTTATGGTATTTGGACATGCTAAACACCTCTCCCAGTGTGGCCAAACAAAAGAGTGTGTTGCAGCCCATAAACCACCAGTGATCATCTAAGCTTGTTCTCTAATTCTTGGTTATTTTTTGTGATGATCAGGGGAGTACTGCTGTATTCAAACACAGTAGGAGAAAAAGTTACAGAACAAATACTGTGGTTTTAATTGAACACCTTCCTGCACACCCACATCATTTGAACTCCTCCTCCTCAAGTCCCATTTAAGCAGCCTGAATTGCCAGAGCCTGGAGAGAAACAGCTACTCAACATCAGCTTCCCTGTCAGTTTTTTTGCTGCTTGTGTTAGCTAGCAGGTCAGCGGGTAAAGATAATGAGACATGGAAAAGGTTTCTGAGGTATGAATGGAGGCTGTGAGAACTCAAAGAGGTGCAGGAAAGCTTCAGAAATTATAGAAAGAAGGAAATTTCCCTACTGTGTATAGGAATGGCTGTGGTATAGTTTGTAGCTACCCAAGCAGCCACTGAAAATTGCTGGGCTGAGAATAAAGCCACAGCAAAAAAGGATGACTTCTTCAAAGAAAGGGTGCATGGGAAAGACATTTCTTTCTGAACTGTTAAGTCTTTCTCACAAAAAACTTTAAAGAATTAGGTAATTCTAGCACAGTATTTTGTGACCTGAGGAAACCTTCCTTTGAAGACAGTGGAGACAGTGGCCAACTTCAATGTCTTCCTGTATTTTGTGTTTTGCTAGCTCATATTAAAGAAAATCTGCAGGTAGTCCAGTTTACACAGCTCTGGCATCTCCCTTAGTGCAGGAACTCAAGGACTGGTAATACTACACTTCTTCCCCGTTCCTCCTTTTACTTCTTAGATTGGAAAGGGAACCTGTGTTACATGGAGAACCCATAGTTTTCTTCTTCCCCTTCTCCTGGTCTATGATTGCTTTGAGCTGTTTTGAAAGTTAGCATTCGATCCTAAAAAAACACAAGTTATTTTTTTACCTGGGATATTGTACAGTTTTGCTGTTCTGACAGGATAACCATCAGCATGCTGTAATTTCTTTTTCACAGTCCACTGAAATCTGGAAATTCCTCCCATAGTCTTCAATAAGGTTTACATCCAGGTTCCTGATGACAGCAAATTCTGTGTTTTGACATGTGCAGATTATGGAAGTGTTTAGCTGGTTAACGCATTATCCAGCACCGAGGAGCACATAGCTAAGTTGCTGAATTTTCATCTTTTGGTAGTGCTTACATAATATGAAACAATACCATCTAATGGGATCTGACCTGAAACCACAGTTTCCTAATAAATCACAAAATCAAAAAAGCAGCAAGTACTTGGAAGTCAGTAAAGAGTTTCTGCTCTGTTAAAACTCACTGAATATTCTTACTCAGTGCAATTAATGCCTTAGGTGCATTAAATTACCCTAAGCACGATTATTTTTTTTTTTCAAATTCACATTTATATGGCATTATTTAAAATGGCATCAAGCCCCGCATATAAAGCAATCAATTTAGATGACTTCAAAACCAGTAAAGTTTATTTATGCTTTAATTGAAAGTTTAGTTCTTTCCCCTCCTCTCACTGATACCAAATTACTTCTTATTAAAAAGACTTTTTATAAAGACATACAAAAAGTGAAGTAAGAGTTAAAAAATATATAACCAAGGATTTTAAAACCATTTTTTAGCATGAAAAACAAGAGAGCAAGCAACAGGCCACGCTACCAAATATCTCTATGGTTATATGTTAGGTTGGTCACAAAACATCCTGGTCATCCACAGCCCGAAGCCATCGTGCAAGGGCTAATTGCTAAAGGCAATGAAATGAAAGCATGAATGTTTTCATATTCACCATTCTCTTGGAGTGCTGCTGTCCCATGGCACCCTTTGGGAAGTACTGGTCTACAACAGTGGTTTACATCACTTTTGCACTCTTCAGAATGACTTCAGTCATTCTGTTTCCACATGGAAAATCTGTGACTCCTGGCTAGTTTGCCTTCCGGAACAGGTATTCTCACAAGCCTGGATGGGAACCAGTGTGTCTCCAAATTGCTTTCTGTAAAATTTTTGTAACAGAAGAAAAATATATGCAAAATCTGTCTATGCCTACTTTTATAATTTACCATCATTGTCAACTTCATTTTAAAGGCTTGCAGAGCTGATAGACTTCTGGAACTGTTCTGTGGTGCACTTTTCTTTCCTCATTTAACTATGCAAAACTGATTCTATTGCAGTAGCTTTAAAGAAATTTTTTTTCCAAGGAAGAAAGATTTTATAGTTGCATTAATAGGTCACCATGGCAGAATAATTTAATGTTAGTATAATGCAGAGAATAAGTGCATAGAAGATAGAATCAGCATGCAGCGAAATGTGTTGACCATGGACAAGAATAGGAAGAAATTTAATGTGAAATAGAATGAAAAGAACAAAGGATTCACTGTAAGATGATCAATAACATAGCAAGCTATGTTATATAAAAAAAATAATCTAGATGTCTTATGTAGACTAGATACCTAACTTTGTGATGTCTACTGTTAGTTACAGTGAATGAGAAGGTAAGTAGCTGTAGAAATCACAGTTTTGAGGAGGTAAACATTCATGAAGACTTTTCCCTTGTTTCCTAGTGAAGATAAAAAAAGTGACTGATTGGTTTTGTTACAGTGCTGCACAGGTTAACTTATTTCATATAAATAATTCAGAATTCAGAAAAATGAATTTGTTCTGTAGCTGAGATATATATAATAAGCTGTAGGTAGTAGTATACAAAAGTAAAAATCAGATGAATTCAAGGACTTTCTGGCATGTTGATACAGAAATAACATTTCTATAATTTTTTTCTGCCTGATTCTCTTTCTTGCTATAAAAACTGTGTACAATCTATTTTTCTCTACTAATTATCCAGTACTGGTCACTGTTGAGGTAGGATTCTGAGGATGATAAAGCAACAATCTTATCTTTGCAGAGGCTTTGCTCTAGCTTATATTGACGTTTGCATTTATACTAGCATTTGTACAAGGCCGTGTGTGCTGAAGTTATCTGACAACAGTGCCCTGCAACACTTGTAAAACTCCAGTCACAGCTCAGCGTTACAGCATCTTAAGGATTGTACTAGGTTTAGACTGGGCATCTACACCAACAACAGGCCCCAACAGGCTCCAGAATCAGAAGGAGCCTTCTAGGCACACCCAAAGGCTGGTAGCTAGACACACTGCCTGCAAGCTGCCTTTAAGAAAGTTTGTAAAAATGAGGGTGCTTTCTCTTGTGGGAATATGTAGAAGAATGAAGCTGGGTTAATTAACATTGATAATATACAGCTGTGGGCTGGCTTCAGTGGCGGTGGGTTGGCCGATGTAGATAAGGTGCAGCTGTGGCTAGTTAAGTTAGGTGGTTGAGAGTGAATGAAGAGAGAGCAGCTGAAGAGGAGCAGGAGGGGGAAGAAGTAAGAGAAAGACCCAAGAGAAGAGAGTAAACTGTGCCCTGGATGAGGCGAGATGAGGAGAAGGCGGCAGAGGGACTGGAATGAAGAGTGTGCTGGTATGAGATGGTAAAAGACCTTGTTGCAGCTTGATAGTTTGGAGAGTGCTGCAACAGGGGTACTCTTGGACTCTGGTCTTGCCTTTCAGAAAGGTGAAGAAGCAAATACTAAAGTTGTGTCCAAAGACACAGAGGGGAAGAACTTTGCAGCCAGGGGAGAAGCCAGGATGTTGTACTTTCAAGCAAAACAGCAAGTGTTTAATTAAAACAAAAGCAAACTCCAACATTTCCCATAATTTATTTCCCTTCTCTGTCTCTTTGTACTTAGCATTTGTCTCGAGACCTATTCTTGAGTGGAAAATTCTAAACAAAAATGAAAGCTTTGCCTTCAGAGGGTTGTTTGCAGCTCATTCAACCATGGCAATCCGTAAAACTGCAGCAGCAAGAGAGAAGGACCAATTAAAATAAAATACATGTGTTGTGATTTAGCACAGACATGTACAGAATCTATTGTTTTCCTGGTATAATTCCACAGTTTTGCTGCAGTCACATCTGTTGTAAATTCAGCCCTCTACAGCTGTCTGTTTATTAAGTCACCAGACTCTTTTGAGCATTGCAATAAAATGTAACTCAAAGAGGATCTTCATCTGTGTCAGAGGACGCTGGGGCAGCAAACTCTCTCTTCAGTGTTTCTGATACTTGCTTTGGTGGGACGCTGCCCTTTCATTCATTTGAAGAGTAAAGAGCTGACAGAGAGATCTAAAAATCTCAAAGCATTATTTTTTTGCATTATTCTTATGTACTTTCTTTTGTTGGATAATTGCAGAGACTTTTCTATGACCACTGCCTACTTCTTGTGTTTGTTCTTCCAGCAGCCTGAGTATAACTGAAGTACTTTGGACAGTTCTGGCACTGTCTATATTGAGGTATATGAGATTCATTTTTAGGCATCTGTTGAATTCATTGAGACATTACTTACCGTCCCAACTTTAGCTGCTTTTTAGCTGAAATTTCATACCTTATTGTAGAAGTCTTTAATACCTTGCAGGCAGTCACCTCATCTGCCCTTATGGCATAGAAAAATGATTCATGACTTAAACTTGTAGCTGTACTGCTTTTATAACAAATCAAAGTTACTCCCAGAGAGAAATTTATTCTCGAGTGGTTGTAGAGAGTACCTAAATATCTGGAAGTCTACATATGACCAAGTAAAAGAAAGAAGTTTTCCTAACTTCCAACAAACACCTAATTGCTGATTCCTTTTTCCTTTCTTTAATTTGCAATTGAAGAATCTTCCTGGTTCACGTTCAGAATTTTCTGGCTTAACACTATTTGCAGTATTCACAGTGAATGAGCTGTCTACCAATCTAATACAGCATCCTGGTTTCAGCTGAGATGGGCTTAATTATCTTCTTAGGAGCTACTGCGGTGCTGGGTTTTGGCTTTGATGTTAGACTTTTCAGTTCCTCAGGCCCTGCTAGTAAAAAGCTGGAGGGGCACAAGGAATTGGGAGGGGACACAGGCAGGTCAGCTGACCTGAACTAGCTGAAGAGTTATTCCATACAATGGGATGTTGTGTATATATGTGTGTGTGTGTATATATACGAGGGGGCTGGGGCAGGCAGGTCGCTGCTCAGGCACTGGCTGGGCATGGGTGGGTGGTGAGCAGTTGCACTGTGCACCATGTGTTCCTTTCTTCCTTTCCCTCTGGATGATATTCTTTCCCTTCCCCTTTTCATTATAACTGTTATTGCCATCATTGTTATTGTTGTTTCAACAGAATTCAAACAGAAATTGTTATTCTGTTTCAACTATTAAATTGTTCTTATCTCAGCCCTCGAGTTTTACATTCCTTTTCAACTCTCCTCCCCATCCCTTGGCATGAAGAGGGAATAGCAAGCGGCTGCATGGTACTTAATTACCCACTGGGGTTAAAACACGGCATAGAGCAAAACCAAAATCACAAATTCTTCTCGGTAGGGATATGTCTGGGCTCAGGTGACTAGCAAACATTTAGAGCTGACTGTTCCTATCACTAGTGCTATGCTGATATGGGCAGACATGTTCCTAATACCTTCTTTATGACTAATGAACTGAAAGGACTGTAGGGATGTCAGATGCTTCTCAGTGACCTACAAGAAGACGAGAGAGATTGTCTTTACTCTTTGTTCAGAGCTATAGCTGAGACAAAGAGCTAAAGCTAACCTCTGAATGGTTACGTAGTGGTATTCCCTGCAGCTGCTTTTTTCATTAAAGAAAACGGTGCTTGTTCCGTTACAATGACACTTTTTTAAAGGAATAAGTATGTCTTTGCCTGCCTTCCTCAACTTCTCATTGGCAAGTTTCAGGCAGAGATCTTCAGGAAATTTAAGTTTTGTGAGGACAAGTGACTGAGAAAAGGAGCAAGTTTTTAGCGATCAGTTGCTTCATGGTAAATCTCTGCAGTGCCTCAAAAAAACAGTTCAAGTTTGTAATTTCTCCTTCCTGGAGCTTCCATATCTTTCTGTGCAAGTCTGCAGATCTATTTCCTGCTGTGCATCCCCATTGTCACTTCAGCTTACTACCTGCTTCCTTTTTCCAGGATCCTCAGCGCACATAGTTGCATTCAGATAAATTTGTGCCTGGGTTTCCTTCTGGAGTAACTCACTAGCTTTCTGTGAGATTAAATTGTTAAATTTTTGCTGACGTGAGAATCACAGTTTAGCACACTGCATCTCTTATTTATCCCACTAAAAATCAGCCTTCGGCAATCATTTGCCAGTAGTCTCAGATTCATTTCTAACAAAGGTGCAGTAAGTGAGAAATAGTTCTCTAAGAAAGTGTCTCCCTATAGTGACTTTCTGCATAGTTCAACTCAAAATTATTATTTATTTATTTTAATGAGAATATGTTCAGTTGTAAAGTTGTTATTAGGAGTATATCATGTAGGCTCAGACTCAGGTGCAAATCCATACTAATACAAATTGTCTGAAAGAAACAGAGGAACCCATTCAAGGAAATTCGTATGATTTGTTTCTGTAGCATTCAGTCTTAATTACTATATCCAAATGTAATCTTATTTACAAAGTTAAAAAAAAAAGCCAACATGATTTTCAAAGTCTGAAGGCCTTGAAATTGCATATCAGTTTTGGGTCTCATATACATGGACGGCAGCGCAACATTGTTTAGCTCCACTTGCAATGTCTGCAATTACAAGTACAAAAACTCAGCTGTCAAACAAATTAAACTAAGCCTTGCTGCATAAAGCATGTTATTTAATCTCCACAATCTGTTTGCCACCCATTGCGATACAACGACATTAATGCATTAAATTAAGTGATTTTATTTTACAGCTTGCATACAAATCAATACAGCAAGTGAGCGAATATTAACTAACCTAAGCCCTAATTAAAGAGCAATGAGACCCTGATGGCAGTTTTATCTTCATATTTGAAAGTTATTTTTTTAATTATTATTTGAGGTCAGACACTCTTTCATAATCAACCAGAATATGCAGCTATTTGCATTATTAAAATGCTACATCTTGCATTAGCAGCCTAGGCTAAGGATAAGTGTATTTGTAATAGGAACAGAAAGTTATGCAATCTTTTAGTAAACCTGCTAAAGATTACCTAACAAATATTACGTTGTCCTATCTTATGCTTCCTCAAACAGCAAAGTACACATCTTATTTGTATTTGAACAAAATTAGAGTAATAAATTACTGGTACAATCACTGGTCACTCTTTACTACTTGAAAACTTTGCATTAATGCCAAGATAAAATTAATTTTAGAAATTTCACCCTACAAATTGAAAATTAAATATTTTTCTTGTCTCAAAGAGAAAGTTAAATGAGCTTGTAACTTCTTAAATATCCTACTGCTCCAAATGTGTTAAGGAATCTAAATGTTTCAGGGGTTTACTCCTCTTATCTCCAGGGGAGAAGCTTTCTTTCCACCCTGTTTAAGAAAAAAATACTGTGTGCTGTTTTGTTTTTTTTTTAATAGCCTTTTTATTTGAGTGAAACTATTATGTTTATATTAAATGCATATCTATTTTGCTAAATTGTTCATATACTTCCTACCTTCCTAGAGATTTCTACCTATTGAACTAAGGTCTGAAAACTGCCAGACAAAAAAGTGCTTTACCTCTATGCAGAACTAGCAAAGTCAAATTGGGACAGCATAGCACGTGGGATACCCTGTGCTGTAGACCCAGTCTTCATTGGGTTGTGCAAACGTTAGCAGTTGTGATGAATAAGGCAGTTTGTCGGTCTTTGGGGTTTCAGACTCCAAAGACATGACAACATAAACTAGTTATGCATTTCACTTGTAAAGGTATGTACCTTCATAGGTAGAAACATGAGGGTGAGTATAAATGAAACTGGACTCTGATGTTTGTGAACCTGAGTGCTGGCAGTCCTGGAAAGCTAATGCTTTGCTACTGTCTTGGAAATCCCTTAATTTCTGATTATTCCACATATCCTAAGCTTGAGACTGAAGTCAGTTATGCAACAAAATGATTACTTCACTTCTAACCCATTCTGGCAGTGCCACCGTCAGGAGGTTTTACCACCATTTTCTTATGTCTTTACAAGCTCAGTGCCTCTGTCTTACAAGACTGCCAAAGGTCACATCAACTTTTTGAAGGAATCTTTACGAAGTCAGTGAAATGATGTTAGGAGTCACATCCACTCTATTACTCTTGATCTCTATGAACTTCACCTCCATGTGCTTTTCCACATGCCAGGTTCCTTAAGTATTTTTAAAGGAACTTTGAGCTGAAGAACCTCTGCCATTAAGTTGGCAGAACAAAATTGGAGTTTGAGGATAGATATCTACTTGCAAAGGTGAATCAAAAGACCACACTCCTTCCCTTTCCATAATTTTAAAAAGTAGATTAATATTTTCTTCAGGAAAAAAAAAAAATCATCTGTTTAGTAGAGAGAAGGTTACCAAACATAAATCAATAGTTTTACTGATGTCCCGATTCTTTTTAAAGTTACAATAGTAAATAGTTATTTTCACACAAAAACACCCTTTAGTCTCTCTTGATTTACAGTGATAAACTGACATACCATACATCTTCCAGAGTAAACTGCAGTCTTTCCTCAGGTTATCATTTGTTTGTCTCCTGTGAGAACTGAAGTTTCCTTTCATCTACTTTTTCCACTGTTCAATCACACTTCCCTTACATGTTAATTTTAGTTCTGCCTGTGTATGTATCCTAGGGTTGAGCTGAATACAAAGAGATTTAGTATTGTAATACATCTTTAATTAACAAAATCTGGATAACTAAAGTTCTGAAGCCAGACCCTTTCTGAATTTCATACCTATTTTTGTGAAATGATGACTCAAAGCATTGTACACTCTTGATGAAATCATGATGTCAATCACAAACACCTCAAATGGGATCAGAATTTCTCCCATGCGGAACATGTAAAAGAGTATTATACTGATTTATTTCATCTACCTCAAACTAGATTATAGAAAAGTTGACATTTGTATTGAATATGTCTATCTTTTCCTATCACTTTTGTCAAATCATATGTAAGGCAACCACATATTATCTGATCCTGTGATGAAAAACTAAATTACAATATATAGATGTAAAAGGGAGAGAGAATGTTATCATAACTTGATTTTTTTTTCTTGTACCTCTGTACTAGATCTCTGAATTTTTTGATGCAATCTCAATTTATCTGACAGTGGAGACAGAGGGACAGACAGAGAGAATGAGGGGAGGGAGAAGAAAGAGAGGAAGGAGTGAGAGAGAAGAGAGAAAGAGGGAGAGAAAAAGCAAGAAGAGAAAGGAAGAAAGGAAGCAAGGAAGAAAGGAAGGAAGGAAGAAAGAGAGAAAAGTTTTGAGTAATGCTTGCAGTGCTGCACCGAGAAAGGGCTTGAAGATCACCTGCAGAAATTACTTCTGCACCTTTTATTACACTTAGTTATTGTATTGGGTTTGCCTGGCAAGGTTTTGTTAGCAGTAGGGCTATAGGTATGGCTTCTGTGAGAAGCTGCTAGAAGTTGCTAGAAAATGCTTCCATGTCTGACAGAGCCAATGCCAGCTGACTCCAAGGCGGATCCACGGCTGGCCAAGGCTGAGCCCATCAGCAATGGTGGTAGTGCCTCTGGGATAAAGTATTTAAGAAGCAAGGGAAAACAACCCTGCAGAACAGCAGCTGAAGAGGGGGATGAGACTACGTGAGAGCAACAGCCCTGCAGCCCCCCAGGCCGGTGCAGATGGAGGGGCAGGGGGGGCTCCAGGCCCGGAGCAGAGGTTCCCCGGCAGCCCCTGGGGAAGCCCCTGGTGAGGCAGGCTGTGCCCCTCAGCCCATGGAGGGTAACGGTGGGGCAGATCCCCACCTGCAGCCCCTGGGGACCCCCCGCCGCAGCAGGGGGTGCCCGAAGGGGGCTGTGACCCCGTGGGCAGCCCGTGCTGGGGCAGGGTCCTGGCAGGGCCTGTGTCCCCGTGGGGAGAGGAGCCCGGGCTGGGGCGGGTTTGCTGGCCGGGCTGGTGACCCCGCGGGGGACCCAGGCTGGAGCCGTCTGTGCCTGAAGGGCTGCGCCCCGTGGGGGGGACCCCGGGCTGGAGCCGGGCAGAGTGTGAGGAGCCTCCCCCTGAGGGGGAAGGGGCAGCAGAGACTGTGTGATGGACTGACCATAACCCCCACTCCCTGTCCCCTTGCAGGGCTGGAGGGGGAGGAGGTAGAGTAAATCGTGAGTGAAGTTCAGCCCCAGAACAAGGGAGGGGTGGGGGAAAGGTGTTTTAAGATTTAGTTTTTATTTGTCATTACCCTACTCTGATTGGATTGGTAATAAATTAATTTCCCCAAGTCAAGTCTGTTTTGCCCATGACGGTATCTGGTGAGTGATCTCTCCCTGTCTTTACCTCGACCCATGAGCCTTTTGTTATATTTTCTCTCCCCTGTCCAGCTGAAGAGGGGAGTGACAGAGCGGCTTTGGTGGGCACTTGGCTTCCAGCCAGGGCCAGCACACTAGCTTTATGAACGGTGGGAAGACAATAGTGTGGCATATCTATTGATTACTGGTTCAAGAAACCTAATCGAAAGGAATGAAGATCGGTTCTAGGATCTGGCCACTGCAGTTGGTATCAGGCCATGGGAAAGTCAGGTCACTTTAGTGAACTTCTCCCTCCCCAGCTCCCCCTCCCCTCAGGGTGCAGGAGACCCAGCCGGCAGCCACAGCCTCACCTCCAGGAGCAGGACACAGTTTCCCCTACAGTTCCTTTGGCTGCCCCTGGCAAAGGAAGGAGTGAATTGCCCTTCAGAACATGATTCAGAGGGTGCAGGTGGATGCACCCACTGAGGAGTCTGGGCAGCTTACCTGTGCACGGGGGATGAGGAGGCTGTGTTACTGCTTCTCAGAGGCCACCAGGACATGCTCTGCCCCTCCTGGTTGGGGGGCAGGGATGCAGGGAAGAGCCTTAGCTAATCTTCCCTGAAGGTCTCTTTTTCTCCATGCATCAGAAATAGAGAGTCCCTGGGATGCAGAAAAGGGTTAACTCTTATCAAAGTCACGTTAATTTTGGAACTGTGATTTTAAAACAAATCCAGCTCTCAGGTTTAAGGATCAGTTAGGAAGTTTGCCTTTCTGGCTTTCACTTAGGTTTTCTTCAGTGTTTCCATGACTTATAGGAAGGGAAAGAGGCTGTAATTTTATTATAAATTCATTTTTGAAACAAAAGTGAAAACAAGAGAATGCTGTAAGCAGTGTGTGACAGTGTAGAACAATGGCAAATTTTAATTGGCTGTCTATTACAGGATCTCTGATTTTTCACCTAATTTTCTATAATGTTAGATATGTCTGGAAGCTTTTATCCTGTCTTTCACTCTGTAATATAAAATTGTCTGACAAAGACTGATAGCCACTATAAAATGTCCTAAGCCTGTGCTTAATGTTTCTAATAGCAAATAATTCCATTTGAAATAAAAGGATTTGTCAAAGTATAATAAGTATTTCCCACACACTTTGATTGCATTGTACCAGGAAGCCAGTGTTCTATTTATTGTATTAATTAAAGAACATTTCTTTCCACCATGCCACCACGTTTTAGTAAAATATGTCAGAAAATTACTTTTTTTTTTTTTGGGGGGGGGAGGGGTGGGTGGGAGGGAGGGGGGCGGGGGGTAAAGTATCATCTCAGAAAGCAAGTAATCTGTGACATTTCCATGTTGATACCTATTTGTTCCAAATTGCTATGAAAAGATGTCAAGTTTATTTAATGAGATGGCATTTAAATGGTAGCTAATGTTTCATTATTAAGCTACTTTTTGGAATAGCCCATTGTTCATACCCTATATGTGTTTTTTCTGAGCCACTCTGGAGTCTAAGTGTTAATCTTTTATCTACCAAATGACTGAAAGGAAAATATGATATAGCATAGGCTAGTAAAAATGAGCTGTCTTGCCTTATGCCTTGTTATTTTCTTTCTAAACTGATTTCAGTATGAAATGTGAACTGAATGCCAACAGATGCAGAGTCCTGCCACTGTACCCTCCCTATCTATAGAGTATTTTTTTGTTTCACTCAAGAAAGGGAGAGCACTGTGCAGCAGCGGTGCTGCCGTTGTCTTTAGGGTCATCACATTGACTTAGTATTACCTAAGTGACTTTAAGTCCTAGTGTGTTGCTGTTTACCTGATTACCAGCACAGCACAGTCACCACTAATATCAGAGGTTGTAAGGTCAAGAAAGCAAACTAAAAAATCTAGTTGATAATTCAAGGAGAATATTATTTTTTTTTTTTTTTTTTTTGCTATCCAAGCAGTTGCGACATTGTTTCTCAACAGACTTTTTCATCTAGAATGAAATGTCATCAGTGGTAAAGAGAAAATCAGAAATAATTACTATTGGACTATTCAGTAGTTGCATTTGAGGTCAATTATTGAGCTGTGTAGGACAGATGTAACAGAGGAACTGGCAGATTCACTGAATATTTAACCATGACTAAGAGATCTGTGTAAGGTGGATTTGTCACTATCTGCTTTCCCCTATTATTGCCATTTATTCCCATGTTCCCTTACCTTATGACCTGTCATAAAGCTGGATAAATGACATGCAGAGAACTATCACAAGGCACCAATACTAGAATAAATGAAGACAGCTCAGTGCAGAAAAGCTACTAAAGTATATAATAAACTAGTATTTTATTAAATACAACAGTATATAACATTACACAAAGATATATATATAAAATTAGAAATTTATAGAATAATAATAAGTATAATCTGTGGCAGTATGCATTGTTTCCTTAGAAGACATAACTGGAAGGTTATAAATATATGCAATAAACTGTCATATGGTGAGACTCTGTATTAATCTGGTCATTTTTACTCTTATTTATATTCAGGCTACCAAGATCAACAGAGCCAAATATGTTAAATAATGAAAAACTATACCCACATGAAAATAAATAGAAGTTGCCTTGTATTTTCTTTCCATAAAAATGAAAGACAAACATGTTGTTTCAAGGAGTTGTAAGGTCTGTCTAATGTTTCAGGCTTTTGAATATCCATATAATAAAGAATTCAAACAGCCTGACAAGTCTTTGATCTGCTGAAAGTCCTGGATTTGTTGCCTGAGGTCACTCACTGAAGAACTGAGCTCTTCTTGGGCATGGCCAGATTACACACAGTGCTGATGTGAGTCCCACTCCAGACTTGTCTGGTCAAGGTATCTTGGCCCATTTCAAACAACAGCAAAAATAACTCATCCTCTAGTGGCATTCAGTTATTTACCTGAATTTAGTAATCCAAAAGTTATGAGTTTGAACTTTTAGTTTAGTCTTTTAATGTCAGTAAGAAGAAATAGATGCCACTTAAAGTAAGCATCTCATACTCACCAAGGGATGCCTTGCTAATAAATGCATTCTACTTTAGGTCTCATATTATGGATCTGGGAACAGACCAGAGAACAGTAAGTCTAGAGTAAAATGAAATTATATGGCTTCTGTTATTCAGGAGTTCAGATTAGATTGTCAAAGCAGTCTTTTCTGTCTTTAAAATACATGAACCTGTTAATTTAATATTATATTCATACAGTGTGTAGCTGTAGGACAGCATTAAGTTAGTCTCGTTCTTTGGATCTTATCTTGCAGTGGTAAGGTATTTTCATTGCCCTGACAGCTTCACATTATAAAGATGTTGCCAATTATAAATTGTATAGCTTTTCTTCAGTTTCTATGCATCATGAACTCTAGTCAGATTGGTCAGAAGCCTAAGATTCACTGACTGAAAAGAAAATTAAAGTGATAACGTGCAATGTACGTTTTGGTAGTAGATTATAGTATCTGACAAAACTGCTTAAGTAGTTTTTCAGGGATTTTTTTGTACCATATATTTAATTTCTATTCTTGTCATTATTTTCGGTTCTTCCATGTTGGTATTATGTTTGTTAAGGGTTTTATAAAGCTGTTAGGTTTTGGGAAAGACATGATTCCTAGTCACAGAGAAAGTCCAGATCTGGGGTATGGCCCAGAGAGCTTATTGTGAGGGTTCTTACTCCATTGAAATGGTGCTTCCAAATTCTTATGCTCCCTTTTCCTGTGGTAATAGGGTCTCTGCACGTCCTCAGATTATCTTTAGCTTTCCTCAGCCATGTAGCCTTAGCTGTTCAAATCCATCCTCTTTAATTGTTGCTGCTTTAACCTGCATATGGGGTGAACCATGTATTGTTCTCAGGTTGTGGTTGCTGAACCTACACACTGCCTATGAGTGGCAGCTGGTCTGAGCAAAAAGTCACTATTAGGTAGAGCTCAGACTGCAAAGAGCAACTGTGTCCTCTTTATAAAACTTCACTCTATGAGCTCTGTCTTACAACTAGTAAAAACTATCCTTTTATCAATCAGACAAGATGTTTAACATGACTTGCAAAAAAAGAGTTCTGATTCAAACCTTGCCTTTCTCCTGCACTCACCCTTATCTCTTTAGCAAGTCTTTAACTGTCACAGAACTGCTCTACAAGATACATTCCATATTTCAAGGCAGGCAATGAACGTGTGGATCCGGAGTAGTAAAGAATTTAGTAGTGTGCTTGCTCTATGTACAGCTGAGGGTGCCTTTCAGAGAAAACAATTGATAGTCACGTGCCTCACTTTTGTGGTGCTCAACCTGAAATACTTGGGCAGGGCCCGTGTGGACCATTGCTGTCATAGGACCTGTTCCATTAGATATCAGGGAAGTAAATATGGTATCCTCAAATGGCATTAAGCACACCAAGAAATAAGTAGATATGTTGAATGAATTTGCTTCAGACTTACAACTACCTTTTGAGAAATGAAGAGTAGTGGGATATCTCTAAGCATGTGGAGGAAAAGAAGGTTATCAGGAGTAGTCAACATGAATTAACAAGGGGAAAACATGCCTGACTGACCTAATAGCCTTCTGTGATGGAATAACTGCTGGGTAGATGAGGGGAGAGTGGCGGATGTTGTCTACCTTGACCTCAGCAAGGCTTTTGACATTGTCTGCCATAACATCCTCATAGATAAGCTCAGGAAGAGTTGATTAGAAGAGTGGACAGTGAAGTAGATTGAGAACTTGTCAGTGTTGCAGTCCAGCTGGAAGCCTGTAGCTAGCGGTTGTTCCCCAGGGGTCGGTACTGGTTCCGGTCCTTTTCAACTGATTTTTCAATGGCCTGGATGAAGAGAGAGTATACCCTCAGCAGGTGGCTGATACACCCGAAGGCTGCGCTGCCATTCACTGAGACCTGGACAAACTGGAGAGCTGGGCAGAGAAGAACCTAATAAAGTTCAACAAAGGCAACTGTAATGTCCTGCACCTGGGGAGGAACAGCCCCATGCACCAGTACAGGCTGGGGGCTGACCTGCTGGGAGGCAGCTCTGCAGAGAAGGACCTGGGAGTTCTGGTGGACAGCAAGTTGCCCAGGAGCCAGCAGTGTGCCCATGTGGCCAAGAAGGCCAATGGGATCCTGGGGTGCATTAGGGGGACCGTGGCCAGTAGGTTGACGGAGGTGATCCTCCCCCTCTGCTGTGCCCTGGTGAGGCCGCATCTGGAGTGCTGTGTCCAGTTCTGGGCTCCTCAGATCAAGAGAGACAGGGAACTACTGGAGAGGGTCCAGCAGAAGCTGCAAAGATGATGAGGGCAGTGGAGCATCTCCCTTCTGAGGGAAGGCTGAGAGAGCTGGGGCTGTTTAGCCTGGAGAAGACTGAGAGGGGATCTTGTCAATACATACAGATATCTTAAGGACAGGTGTCAAAAGGATGGGGCCAGTTTCTTTTCAGCAGTGCCAAGTGACAGGGCAAAGGACAATAAGCACAAACTGCAATATAAGAAGTTCCATCTGAATATCAGGAAAAACTTTACGGTGAAGGTGACAGAGCACTGGAACAGTGCCTAAAATTGCCTAAAGACATCATGGAGTCTTCTCTGGAGACATTCAAAACATGCCTCGATGCGATTCTGTGCCACCTGCTCTAGGCGAACCTGCTTTAGCAGGGGTTGGATTTGATCATCTCCAGAGGTCCCTTCCAACCCTGGCCATTCTGTAATTCTGTGATATGTAATACCAACCTGACAGTAATTGTACACTTAACATTGCACTTAATTTTTCATAGTTTTTTTTTTCTTTTGAAAATTAAAATAAATCATATCTATGCACAATCCTCACTAGTTTAATAATAAAGAACACATAAATCCTTCATTCAAATCCAAGGGTTACACCAGGTTATGGGAATGATGTGTCACTCCCTGTACTGTTAGAGACAGTATGACATAACACATTTTGGTATTAGCCAGTTCAATAAAACCCCTTCAGGATTTATCCTTGCAAGAGTTGGATATATTTGGGGACATAATGCTTGATCAAGAAGTGAAGGACTTGCCCTAATAGACCTGAATAGCTGGTAGGTAGCTATAAAATCTTAATTAGCAAAATAAAGGAGACATTTCCTGCAGCACAGGAAACACAAAGACACAATGCTAATTAAAATAGACTGGACATCAGAACTTAGACCATAATTCTTAGTCCAACATGCAAGCTGCAAAGGCCATAGATTCAGATGCTGTGTTTGCAGCATCAGCTACACATGGATTTATTGGGAAATGTTAAGTGGGATAAAGATGGGAGATATATATTCTGTAATACCAGTATCAAAAACATTTTCCTCACAAGATTCTGAAAACAGAAAAACTGAACCAGAGAAGCCAGTCAAAAATTTTAGAGGAGAAAGGATGTGAAAATGGAAGCACTGTTTGGATACTTGTAAGGAAACAAAGGTAGTGATGAAGAAGAACCAGTCATAGTAGCTTTGCAAAGAGAATTTTTTCTGCCTTTCTGATTTGTATCCTATGAGTCACTAAAAATTTTCTACAGGGTCACACGTGAAAAATTGTTTAGAAAGATGTCTAGCTTTTATTTTGAAAGAAAGATCTTTTTCTTGTGTAACACTAAAAATCCCCTGCTTTTGGAAGAAACGAGTGGTTTTAAGTGTTTTGGTTCAAGCCAGGATCACTTTAATGCACTCAGCATAAAATGTTTAGCAGTTCCATGAGATATACTTTGAAAAGTGATAGCTACTTGTCAAAACACAACTAATAAGAGTAGAAGTGAACAAATGGGAAGATGAGGTACTGAAAGAGGACCTTAGAAGAAAATGAAACTTCAGTTTGATATAAAGAGGAAAAATGCCAGAGGAACTCAGATTATAGTGTTGCAGTAATAGCATCAGTAGTGAATAAATGAGGTGACATCAGCACCTTCATGTTGTACAGGCCCAGAGAGAGGAAAGTATACGTGTTTCTGTGTAAGAAGGATACCAGGTAAGAGAAGGTTGGGTATAAAAATCCAGATGATTACAGCTGCAGCAAAATGTTTGACTGTATAGAAAGAAAAGAAAGATCAACTATTATTTCAGGCTATTATGGACCATAAGCACAATATCTAGGTACAGCAAATTCAGAGATGAAAGGAGTTGAAGATTTTCAGAGCTTATAAGCCTATCTGGCAAAAAAAAATGATGTCAATCGTGAAAATAGGAAGTCTTTGGCATCATTTGCCAAATGTAGTTTTTTGCAAAAGTCTGCCAATTCATGGTGCATGCTTCTCTCATTTAGACCATAACTGAGGATGAGGAACTAAAAAGGGTTTTTTTTAGACCTGCCTGTCTTAATGTTCTCTTTCTTTCCTTTATTTCTTAATTTTTTTTTTTGGAATAAGAAGTTCTTTAAAATGCTTTTCAGCTTTTTATCAATGCCTTCTTCATTCCTATCTTGACTTAGGAGTGTCTTTAATTTCACTGTCCTCACATAATTTTAAAAAATATTTTATATGTAATTTTTATACACTGATCATGTTGCTCTGAACAGTTCCTGACATTAAGATAGCTCTGTTGTATCCACTGCCAGTTTTTTGGTTATGTTTTTGTTTGGTTGGTTGGTGGGGGGTTTATGGCTCAACAACACCAATTTAAATTATAGTTTTATAAAGTTAATCTGTATATTATTAGCCTAATATGTACCTTCCAGTTTATAAAAAAAATTAAGTTGATCAGACAAATGGCATCTTCTCTGGAATGCTAAGAGTTAGCTGTCTTTGCCAGAATAGGTGACATTATAGAGGAGGGGGTGACATCCTCCACTGAAGTTGATTTGTATTCTATTACACCTTTTAAAATTAGGAATACTTCCCTGTCTTCCCCCCTTCCCACCTCCCCCCCCCAAGAAAAAAGCCAACCCCGTCCCCAAAAAACCCTCAACAACCAAAACCCCCTCTGTAATTAATAACAAGGGCAGAAGTTAAACAGGAAATTGAAGCTCCTTGTTCTTTCCCTGTGTATGGGAGAGGAAAAAGGTAGAATATTAGCTTTTAAAAACTATGTGATGTACATAATAATATGGCTTGGGTCCTCTATGTCTATATAGCAACCCTAGATTAAATCTTGGTATCTTTCCTGTTTCATATTCCTCCATCCTCTATTTAGCTTGACTACTAATGCACGCCTTATAAGAAATGTGGCAAACAAAAGGCGCTTTGCAACAAGCTTAGCCTGTGCACATTTTAGCTTTCTAGAGGTAAAAATTCTCTCTCCATGCTTCTGAGCCCTTTAGTTATTTGTAAATATTCTCAGCATAACTACTTGCCTTGGGGCAAAGTGTAAAGTTATAGTAGAAAGTTTTTGATGATAATAACTTCAAAACTCACCTGCCAGATTTAACATATACTTCTTACTTTGTACTCTATCATCATTTATGTAAAATTTAAACCATATGTTGATATGTCATTTCCTTCCCATTGAGGTTTTCTTGCTTCCCCTCCCATCATCAACATTCACTGAAAATCAGTATTACAAAGCCCCGCTTATACAAAATAATTAGATATAACAAAAAATAAAAGGAAAGATGGGAATAAATCTTGCTTCTCTGACTGGTTCTGTGATGATTTATGCTCATTGAGAATCTGATTCATATAATTAAAAGGAAAGTCCACTGTGGATTAGAGAGTAAACTTCTCCACTGAAAAGATTTTTGTAATAGCCTTTGTTTCACTTGAAAGACTTTGATAACCAGCACTTCCTTCCAAACCTATTCTAACCCGTTCTTCAAGCTTACATGGTATTTTGGAAGTTTTGCATGGATTCTGCCTCTGAAAAGGGCAAGGGGGGAAATAGACTATGCAATTGGCGGCCAGCCTGTCATTACTGACCTTTTCAGGGAAGAAGAGAAGGAAACACACTATAATGACAGAGCAGGTTCTTTCCCTAAAATGTCACATGCCTGAAATCCAGCATCCAGACTGGCTAGGACTGTGGTGTGTACGCTCTGGTTGGATGGGTCAGATGGTCATGTTGCTGACCCATACTTCTGTATTAGCTTTCTTGGAAATTCTAACTGAGAAGCTAAATACTGATCAATCCATTAAATAAAAAGTTAATATCAAAAATTTGGGGGTAGTTTTTTTCAGTTTGTTTGTTGTTTGGTTTTGGGTGGGTTTTTTTGGGGGCGGGAGGGGCATCTCTTCTCATTGCTTATGATGTTGCACTCACAGAGTATAGGATCAGCATCTTAACACTATTTCCTGTTACAGTACATGTTTGTATATCAGCCTTTTTCCCACTGATTTCCAGATGGCAGCTGGAAAAAAAAAAAAAAAAAAAAAAAAAAGAACACTTGATAAGCAAACAAATAAGCAAAACCTCCAGTTCACACACTTTTAAGTTATTTGGAGTATAGCAGTGTAAACACACTGTGAATCCTACAAAAGCCTGACAGCAACTCTTTTTAGTTTGAGTTGTTATCCATTTTCACATCTGATACAGTGGATACTTTTGCAGTAATGAGTGCCATACTAAGAACACAGACCAAAGATATTGAACTATTTCAGAATGTAATTGTTGTTCCAAGGCAATACAACTAAGTGAGGTTGGAAGAGGCTGAAAGAAGTAGGAGGCAGAAGTAATGAAGGCATTTGAAAGAGATGTTCAAGAAATGCATTTCTTCTCATTCAATGGATTGGTTGGTTAAGGGCATGGTGAGGTAGAACAAGGCGTGGGACTAAATGAAAGTGATGATACATGAGGTTAACAGCAAAGAAAAGCAAAGAACAAATAATGTAGGTGTGGATCGTGTGGTCCATCCTGTGCATGGAGGGTATTGTTATACTGTAAACACTGTGACTACATGCAGGTTTATATATATCATACAGATGCACCTAAATAAGTTTTGAAAAACCTAGGTCAGGCAATGCTTATATGTGGACATATTGACAGATATATGCAAGAAAAAATTACTGGGAATTTGGAAAAATCAGAAGAAAAACAGCTGTGTTGAATAAAATCATAAATGTGATCTGCAGAAATGATAAGTAGGGTAAGTGTATATTCTGAGGTCTTCAACTACTATGGAGTGAAGATAAAAGAAACATAATGTGCATTTATTAATATCAAATAAAATGAGGTGATAGTTTATGCTTTGGAATTTTTGTTTTGAGAGTTAGTCACTAAGCTAAAGTTCAATTCCTAAATTTACTTCTGGTTAAAATATAGCATTCTGTCTTCCTCTATTTTATGTTTTTTATTTAAGGCATCTAAATTAGAATAAAACTTACATTAATCAAAAACATGTACAGATACTTGAAGTGAAGTATACACTGAAGTCACCCCAAGTGCCACAGCTCTGCTGTGCTTCTGTGCCTATTTATGCTAGTGTGAACTTGGCAGTTTCTGCATGCAGCCACCTCCAAACTCCCAGAGCCACTTCATGTGGGAATTCACCTCTATGCGTTGCTTAAAGAAGCACACCAAACAAAACAGTGATGGTGTCTCTCAGGCTTGCGTGGGCAATGCTTTGTGCTCTGTCTGCTCACAGGAAGTCATAGTTATCTTAAGGCAATGTTTGAGTAGCAATGCTGATCTTGTTGAGCCTGATGAATACCATGAGGCACTGTATAATTTGAAATTGTTGCTGAACAAAAAATTTCATTTTAATTTCAATTTCTTTCTGAATTTTGGAAAAACAAAACTAAGAGGAAAAAGGACTGTTTGTTCACTGTGATTTCATCTTCAAGAGTTCATTACTAGATCTGAAAACAAAAATTCTAAATGAGAATCCTTGACAGTTCACATTTCTAATAAAATTTAAACCTGTGCAATTAACTAAAGCGTGGGCAGTGAAAGGGATGGTGCTGTGAAAGAGACAATGAAAAATTATCCCTATTTTGTAAAAATAAATACACGTACTAACATAATGCAGAATAAATTGGCCAAGAAAGGTAGTAGGAGCCTCTTCCATGCCTGTAACAGAACAAGTGGCTGAACTCAAAAGCTGTGCAGAACAAGGTATGCTGAAGACTGGTGTGTGTCAGACCTCTTAGAAGTGTATGCAAATTGGGACCTGCTGTGATTACATTTACATTTATATCTGCCTAACACCTGTCCTGTGTGACATTCATGGCAGGATCAAGGCAGACAGCAGTTCTGCTGACATGTCTGAGCTAGATTTAATGCATATGGTCTAGGCACTGCTGGAAGTTCAACAGGTGTCACTATTCATTCAGTATTGCCAATTCTTAATAATTTAATGTAAGACATAGACTATTTAGAAATCTTAAAAGAAAAGATGAGTTTGGAGAAATGATTCCTTCCATGAAAATATTGAAAACAATATATGAATTAACCTTAGGAAATCAGAAAATCATAAAAGTAAATCAAATGCAAAAGATATTATTTTATAAAATCTTATGCCTTTTTAAGACAGTTATAAGCCTGCTTATAACTTTTGAATACCTGAAACTTACAATGTTGTATTGAAACACTAGATGAAATATTGCTTTGAAATAATTCTCTGATGAAAAACCAAGTCAAGAACTATCTGATGAGGATCCACCCAAAGCCCCATGGTTTAGACAGAATTGACTCCAACAGGCTCTAGTGGAATCAATACAGCAATTGGGGTTTTACCTTTATGAAAAGCTTTGATTACATTCTTTTATCACTTGGATTTATTTTGCAGCCGGTACTTTATTCTTGTCAAATTCAGATATGTTATACCAAAAAGTCTGTTTGCTACATGGAAATCCCCTGTGCCAGTCACTGTGCAGCTACTCTGATGTGGCTTAAACACTGTTTTGATATTTGAAAAACAAACTCAGTTACCATACATTTTCTCCCCAAAAGAGATATGATACACTTTTGACTTTATAAATTGAAAGGGACGCTGTCTATCTGAGGCATAGCAGTAAATGTCAGATGTTGCTATTAAACAAAGGTTGCCCTTTATGGATCTCATAAGATGATGAAGAAGTTAAGATAGCTCCAGGCAATCTGTGAGATGATTGTTTTAAAGCAATTTTAGTCTTAAGTTTTTCATTAAATTAGTATTCTAAACTGCCTTCTCCACTTTCCCATGACTTCGGTTATTGGGATCTTTAGATTAAACAGTTTGAGGATGTCATACGTTTACTTTGCCCATACACTTCTAAAATGTATTAACTAGGAGAGAGGGAAGGTAATCACTTATCAATTTATTCCTTTGTTTGCAATGTTCAGTAAGAGGGGCCAAATTCAGAGTTTACTGCTACATCTGTTTATGTAGATCAATTACTCAAGAAGGGCAAGGCTTGGCAAGTTGTATCTATTTTTCAAGGCATGAAGTTTAACTGCAGATTTTATTCTGTGTAGGATGGCGCTTAATTAGTGGTAAGCCAGTGCTGGGTGGGGGGGCAGGCTTTCTTTGTGATGTTTTCCTCAACCCATTGCTAAGCTAGAGCTATATAATGAAAGCTGAAGTCAGTTGTGTGGAGTACCTATCCAGGCATTTTAAACATGAAGAAAATTCATTTTTGAATGGGTGCAGATGATATGCTTGCAAGATTATTCTCATATTAAGTCCAGTCCGAATCAGCCTGGAGAATGTATTGCTTTTTATGGATGCATTGACATAGCAGTCTAGCACATGCACATTTAAGGCACAACAGTCATCTTTGATTTTGTGTATATAAAGTATAACACGTCAGAATCTTTGTGAACAGGACTAGAAGGCTGCCATTTCTGCTAGCACTGTTATTAACGCTACCACCAGTGTTACTGTTAATAAGCACAAAAACCTCTAGAAAACTAATGGTGAAGTAAACTGTTAGGGCAGAATAATGAAGGAGGAAGTCCTTTTTTTTTTAAACACAAGGTGTAAAGTTTATTTGCCTCCGTTCACAGTGATCCATATAGTCTAAGGAACCATTTCTATGTTACTGTTTCCTGATTTTAACATAGATCTGAAAATATATTTTTTTTCTTCTAATACATGCACTGGAAGGCCAAATAATGCGACCAAGTCTCTGAGATATATATTATCTTTTTTAACATTGAGGTATTCTTGTTTAGTTTGACTCCTCAGCTTCCAGCATGGTACATCTTGGAATATCTAGCATTGCTGTTTAAGGAAAAACAAAAAACCAAAAAGACAAACAAAAAAAACACCAAAACCACCCACTTTATTTTAAAACTCCAACTAATTTATACGATTATTTTAATTGTATTTAATTAATTATTTTAATACGCCAACTAATTAAATAACTGTTTCTTTTAGCTGTTCCTCCATATCAGATTGCTATAGTTTCTTAAACAGTTTCCTTTTACTACTCAGTGCTGAGGTTATGGTCTGAGATTTAAGATATTGTGGACTGATTCCATTAAAAGAAATTTGTTACTGTTCTCCATTTTAGAATTTTGGTGAGGGCTAAACATGAATCCCAGAATGCAAATTTTCTTTTACTCTACTGAGTTCCTTATAAATGTGAACAACATTTTTGAGTTAAGAGGATTTTAGTTTCATACTGACAATTAGTTTGCTGCTGATACATAGAAGTTTGTCACAGAATTTCAGGAAAATAGTAACGTCTGCAGTCAAATATGTTGGAAATGAAAGGGAGGAAATCTATTGTTTATTTCTTGGAGACATCTGGACAGTAAGGTGTTTAAATTAGGATTTTTTTCATTCTTTCTGCTGCATTCCTGCTGCATCCTTTTTTAACTCTTTATTTGTGTTATGCCTTTCTAGACTGTAAACTGGTGGAGAAAAGTGTACTTATGATTTTAAGCAGTACTTAAAATCGTGAAGATACCCAATCAAGATAAGTAACAAATAATAGCATCTGTTGTCAGCATTCAACTAAATGAATGTTTTAAAATATAAACTTGTAAAAAAAAAAAAAAAAGAATTATTATTGAAGGAAACATCTCTTCTACTCATTCAGAAATAATACCTAAATAGCACCACATACCCTTGTTGTTTCAGGTTTTCTCTCTGACTTACAACATTTATGTCACATACATAATCAGGATGTCTGATATTTCTGTGACAAGGTTTTGTAATGCCAGTTTAGATTTACTTATTCAGTGCAAACTCTCTAAATTAAAGTTATATTTACATTTTAGTGCAAATGGTAAGATATGTGAATGAGAGTGACATCAAGAAATATTCATATCTTTTTTACTTATGATTAAAACGTTTGGGAAAAAATATTTTTGATAACTCAAAAAAACATTTCTGATAACTCGGCTAGAAATTGTGTTTTCATTCAAATTGTCTAAATCACAGAAAATTTAGATGGGTTTCTTTACTACCTATTTCTATTGATGGATATTTATAAAGGATTAGATTGATTAAAAGACTGATATTTAAGTTTATGATTAATTATTTGGTATGATGAAAACAAGCATGTTGTTGACAAGACCTTCTAGCAATATGTTCCTTCTGATTGATTAATGCCAGTAACACAAATGTGACAGATGTCAATCTGGCTTTTAAAAAACCTTCCAACAGTAAACTTCTGTATTTATCCCATTTAAAATTTGAAACTTTTTGTAAGTGTTGAATTTGATCTTCAGCTAAAGACTTTTAAAAGTATTATAAATAAAACCAGAGTATAAACAAGTAAAATAAAAGTATTTTCATTTTAGTCCCAGATGATTACTGGCAACTGTGACCTTGGGAAGGACAACTTCCTTACACCAGTTCTGTCACGATGCTTAATTTGTGAGTAAATAGGGCACAAATGTCTACTTTCATTATTTTGTGTGATAAATGTGAAAAACCTCCCCCCATTTTTACTATTAACTCTTTCTCAAACATGTGAATTTTTTTACACCAAAGCCCTTTCTTCTTCTCAAACTATTAAATCCCTGTGCGTAAGTTTTCAGGCTGGGAATACAGCCAGACTTCTGGCAGATCATTCTAAAGTAGTGCAATAAGAAATTGCCATAGCAAATAATACGGCCTCAAGTCTTTAGTTCTCCTAATTGGGCCATATGAGATAGTAATGCCTTTCTTGTCAGTGCTTATTATTTTAAAATGTGAATATAAAGGGAAAGTCATCAGGGTTCATTTTGATTTTATTTAATTTGTCTTGAGTGTTGTCAGAGAGCACTGAATAATTCAGTTTTAGATCCTCAGGGAGCAGACGTTATCATCTACATAAGCAAAAAAGTAATTTTTCAGATACTTACGATATTAAGCATTAAAAAGTATGGGAAAGAAATGTGAAAATTAAAGTGTATGGAATTTATAAATGACCTCTGATTTATATAACTAGTGTAATAAATATTACCTTATATTTCTAGGTAGTCACAACTAACCTTTGATTTCTTATGTGAAATAAAAAACCCCCAGCTTTTAAGAATCTATGATCTGATTTTAGCTATAGAGTATTAGGATGATGAACAACATGCATTTTTCTGAAATGAGTTAATAAGAATCTGTATTCCACCAATGAATACCATGTGAATCTGTAGCAATTGCCCTTTTAACCCTTTAAAATAACCTCATACAACAATTTGTTCATTAGACCTCGTGTCTAAGGAATACAGACCTACTGTCTCTGTGCTGTACTCTTGTTTTGGCTACAAAGTTAGAGTATGCATGCATATTTATTTCCTAAAATCTGATTTTTGTTGAGCCTAACAAATTCTGGTCAATGTTGGCAGTGCCACTGGCACAGGGGAACTGTCTGATCAGGTCTGCTGTTGGGATGTAGACGCCTCATGGTGTTCTTGATGCAGCCCTTGCCCACATGCTGCTGGTCATCAACGTTGCAATGTACCCAGCAAACTCTGCTAGTGAATACAGAACAGATAAAGATTATTTCTTAGAATTATCTTGCACTTGTTAAACACTCGCATGCTCTTGTCAATAATTATAATATTGTCCTAAAATCTCACGATACGTTTTATTTTGATATCTGTTGAAAATTGGATGTTGTCTGACAATGTCAGCATATATGAAACAATAGCTATGAAGAATTTCTAGTCTTTGTTGTTGCATGGAAATAAGTTCTTTCATTTTATGAAATGTTCTTTTTTTATTATTATTTTTTTCTTATAAAAATGTATTTGATATATATCTGTAAAATAAAGAGCCAGGAAATGGTGTAAGATAATCATGAAAGCACAGACTATGTATCATCTGATCAGAGAATATAAAGGAAAGGCACAACAGGCATGGAGAGAAATAAAGCAACTGAATACTGGAATACAGAGTCCTCCTGACCCTGCAGGGTGGGAAAATGAATATAGCATTTGAATAAAACAGCAAAAGCTGAGTACTGCACAGCCATTTTGTCATTTAGTCCAGCAGAAATAAAACAATAAATGCAGCAACGGAATCCAGTGAGAATTTCAATGATGAGGAACTGTTCACAGATTCCATAAAACGGTTTTCACAGTAGACAGGGTGAAGATCACTGTACTGTCAACGAAGTGGGTGTGGATAATGGCTGCCAACAATCCAGAGTTGGTAGTGACAGTGGATATACAACAGAGGTCAAAAGTAGACTTCTGAATTTCAGGCTAAAGGAGACAAATAAAATTTAGAAGTGACAGGAAGCCTGTTATTATGGCTAACATTTCCTACTTTTTCATCAAGCACGAGTGTTGGTGGCTGATAGAAGAACAATGTGCTCAAAGAAATCTTACTCACTCTGAAAGAAGTAGGTGTACCAAAACAAGATGTTGCCCATCATAGCTAGGAACATTTCTGAGCCAAAGAGGAAGTAGCTGGAGAGGTATGAGACCAAGTGTTAAAGAATTGTTATCAAACAACGGATGGTCTTGTGACATAATTTCAGACCACAATCTTGGATTTCTCACTCTACAAAGAAAATATAAATTGACATGCCTAAATACCAATTTTTCTAACAATGAATAAACTGGGAGTGGAGGTCTGCAGCATTCCTTTTCTTCAAAGGAGACAGATGTGTGCAAAAATTGCTGTATATTACAGTTCCATGCATAATAATGCTATAAGGAGTCCTTTAAATTTTAGTCTGAGTACCTGTGACAGTGACAAAGTTATATCAAGCTTGAATATACAATTTAAATCAAATAGTTAAACCTTCTCTCCTACATTAAGACAACAGGGAAAACGAAAAAGCATTTAAAAAATGACAAAAAGGAATGATCAAGCCACACCAATGTCCAGAGCTTTTGCAATGGTAAGTGATTTCTTAGGGGGTTTAAGGAACTGTTAGCAGGAAAGGGGGTAAAGGGAAAATTTAAAAATTAGAGGCTTTGCTTTAATTTAAAAAGGTAAGTCTCTGGTCTTAAAGCAAGAGAAGACTGACAAAAGTGATTATTGTGTTAATTAAGTCTTTAAATTAAATTAAAGTAGATTTCCATTTCAAAATACAAGTATTAAATACAAGTTGGTTTTGCATCAAAAAGAACTTCATGGTGTATATGGAGTGTTGCACAGCTCTTGTACAGTACCACTGAGCACTGCACCTAGCCCACATCTCCTAGCAAGCCCTGATAGAAAGTCCCTCTCATACTGCTGCTGTTATAATCCAGGTTTCCCTGCTCTGGCAGTTAGGCTGCCACAAGAATATTAAGAGTCAGGAGCAGATGGCTGCAATTTTGCTAATATATCAATATCCATCCTGTAACTCCATGTGTGTGACTGTAATGACTTTCAGAAGATGGTGTGTTCCCCTGGAGATATCATTGCTGTTTCTGCCTTATGCTGGGCTGATGGCTGCAGTCATCAGTACTTGGTTGCTACAGTGGCTAAGCTTCCCTTTACACCTGGTATTGGAAAGACCTGGAGGCCCATATTTACTCAAAGAAACCCCTATATTATCCTTATTAATAATAAAACCATTTTATAGGGCTATTGATTTATGAATTTGTTTTCCTGTCTACATAAATGTATCCTGAAATGAAAATTAACAGGAAAAAAACAGATGTGGGCTAGGCACACCTTTCTTACCAAGTGGAAAACTTGAAAAGAGAACAATTGGTCAAGGCAGAATAGAGATGCTACGGGTTTATATTTCACCTGGCTTATGTTCACTGTACTTATTAAAGGGCATCTGCCTGCATAAAACAATAAAGGAGGACCATAATGTCTATTTCAAAATGTAATAAATGGTAAAGGCAATGGTGTAGTGTGTTTGAAATGGGCTTTGGGGCAAGGAGGATAAAGGAGGTTTTGTACAACCTGTTGCATTCTAGTCTTACATACTGGCTTGGGAGCCCTTGGCCCGCTGTATGTGGCAGTTGTACCATTGGTAGATAGGCATTCAGAGATAAAAGTAGCACCAGCAACATTCATGGTGGGTAGGTGGTAGGAGGGAGTATCATTCACAAATGTTATAGGATATTTTTTTCATTCTATGAAAATATTTACCATATTAATACAACTGTATTCTACAAAGCCTTAAAAGGCTGTTATGATTCTTGAAACACAGAAACTTGCTGATGACTAGTATGTTCTGGGAATGTCAGCAGTCACAAATTACATTTATTTCATGATTCAGTATATTTTTAACTAAGAATCTGCTGCTAGAGCTACTTTCATTCTTGTAAATAATTACAAGAAGGTGATCTTTCATCAATTTATGATGAAATGGTTTTAATTTTATTAGGTAAACAACTACATTTTAGAAAAATAAAAAGCCTTGAAAGCTATGGAATAACTTCAAATGTAATGAGAAGTACTATTAATATTATGTTTGTGAGGTGCACCACATATAGCAGCACTTATAAATGCATATAGCCATGTTTTAAAATTATCTCTAATTATCTTTCTTTAATGCTCACCTAGAAATAACATTATTTAATGACTTAACAAAACTATTTTTAATGTTGTGTTAGGTAATCCTATGTGCACTTGCAAAATCCTCCAGAAAATCAGCAATACATTTGCAAAGATATGCATCTGTTTAACTTAAGTGAAATGTTGCTCATTTGCTTTAATGTTAAAGCTACATATATACTTATATTTATAAATATGAATGTCTCATCATAGTGTTCTGTTCAAGTGTTATAATTTTTAACAAACTTGTATATAAAAGAAATAACTAGGAAGAATTTCAGTAAGTAATCTGAGCCAGGATTGTTTGATTATTTTTTGTGACAGCTTCTAACTTTACTGACTGGCATTTCACTGCAATCGAGCAAATATGTGTGTTTTCTTTAGCAATCCTTCACAAACTTGGAAAGAGATGACTATAAATATCCATAAAGACAACAATGTGTCATTCACACTTTTCCCCCCTAATAGCCGGCTCTTTGACAAAGTATATAAAAAAAAATCCATATATGCTTTTTTGCTGACCACTTTGAAGCCAATCAGTATCCTGCTGTAGCCGTGCTCATTGCTTTGTTTGTATGAATCCAGTGCTGGTGTTCTTTCCAGTAGTAAGAATGTAGGATCTCAAATGACTTTAAGTATTAATTTTGTTCTCTTTGCAAACAGACAATGAGATCCTGTCACAATATCCTGTGTAATAAATAGTACTAAAATAGTGCTAATAGTGTAATATTGTTTGTAATAAACAACTAGTAAACAACAATTCCTATGCAAAGAAATGACAGTGAGAGGCAGTGGGAAGACAGGGAGATTCACTTCACCTGCTCATACAAAGAATGTATTAATGAGCAATGGAAACTTTTTAATTTTGTTGGAAATTTAACAAAGTTTTGCAGTTGCTAGAACAAGGCCTACGCTCTTTGCAACGCACTGTTCACCACTACTCAATTAAGTGAAGCACCCCCTTTATATTGTTTGTCAGGACAAAGTTAGAATTAATTTTTTATACATTTTCTACTGCTGTATCAGCAACCTGTTTAAGAGAAATATGATTGTGTGGATGAAGACTGTCCCATTCTTCATTTCAGTGTCCTTTGAGGTTCTTCTCTGCTGAAATAGGGATGTAAATCTGGAAGATTCTCTTTTATTATTATATAAAAATCAAATTCACTCATATTTAGACAACCATCTTTGTACATTCTAAATGTATTTCATTTTCATGGGCACTACGAAAAACTGCTGCTAGGTTGTAAATTGAAGAAACAAGTTACCCAGTGCATCTTTCTCAGGCCAGCAATGATGCACTTGGCATATAGCAAGATATTTGACATTATCTTACATTTCTTATCATTTTGGCATAGGCCTAGTGAGTTGTCTAAATTCCAAAAGATGGTAGCAATTTACTGAAGACAATACAGTTTATTGCATCCCTCTCCTCCATAATGTAGTCTCAAGAACCCTTGTCTGGGCCTCCTGTGAAAAAAATTCTAGGGTGAATGTAAAGGGGCTGAATATGAGTGAGAAAAATATCTCTCACTGCTTGTCTGGAATATCACATTCTACTTAAAAACACTGAATCTTTCCTGACCCCTTCTTTTGTTAATCATCCGGGAAACTACTTCAAATAACTCTTGGACTGGAGAGACAATCTCATCTCCACCTCTTAAACTTTACACAGTGGGATGTGTGATAAACCTGAATAAACAAAATATCATTATTTTTATGTATATTTATGTGCTAATGTTAGACTATTCCCAAATGAAAGAACTAACTTGAGCTCTAATAATCTAAATGTCCCTTATCTCTCCCTAAATAATTACAAAACCCCAGAAGTAGCATATCAAATCTACATAACTTCCCATCTAACTTAATTTGAAGACATCTTTAATAAGAGACTGTGAATGGAAATACGCTTAGGTAACTTTATGTTCATGTCATTCTCACATGCATCACAATGGGGCAGTTTTTGAGCATAATATGGAAAACATCAGACTTTTCATTTTGTTCAAGCAGATATTTAGATATTCTAGGAAGCACTGACCAGCCTTTGTTATCTCTGTACTGAGAGACAGTGTTGATGATTCTACCATCATTTCTAAAACCCCATGGAGAAGCACGAATATGGGTGTCTAGGAGCCATTTGTTTAGACTACAGAGCTGCAACAGGAGGAATTTGTACTTTAAAGCACCACTTTTTATATCCCTTGGAACAGTAGTATGTGCAGCTATTACAATGATTTAATATCCGTGTAAACCTTTCTTGCAGTCATTGCATAACACACTTTCTAGCTTTCCAACCCTATGAATTACAGACATTAAAAGTCAATTCTCTCCTAGGCTAGCTGTTTGTCGTTTGAACGTTTGAGCTTGTGTTCTTGCCATATCTCCCTTGCCTTGAGTTCAAACTTGCCAAAGCTTTAGCAGAAATTACGCAGTGTGAAGAAGCCTTTGATTAAAGATATTGATAGTTTTTTGGAACAAACTTACTTGATTTGTGCAAATTATGCAGGAGATGAATGTCAGAATTCAGCTCCAAAGCAAGCAATATTATAGGGTTTTTAGGAAAGGTCATCCATAAGTACAATGACAGGATTTCTTTTTTAATTGCATAATAGTTCATTTGAATAATTAAATATGCTCCTTTCAGGAGACAGAAGGAAGCTCAACAGAAGACCAGATTCTCTTCTATATAACCATGCTTATATTTTTTGAATATGCGCAAGGGAATGATTTTGTTACTTCTATTTTTTAAATCCTCAGTATAGGAAATGACTATGCACTTCTGACTTACTAGAAAAAAAAGTAATCTGTATGTTACGTAAAGTTTGTTTAAGATCTCCCTCTTCTGTGTTTAATGAAATGTGAAATGACCTGCTTGCATGATCTCAGAACAGCAAAAGCTAGGACACTTTTTCTATGTGTCTGCACACCTGGGTGCATATACACATATACTGCTCCTAATAAGATCAGAAAGGAAAATCACTTGCTTCCAAGCTTCCACTTGCTTGCTTTGTTGAGACATCCCTCAACCCACTTCAGTATGGGCTCCAAGCCTCTGCAGACTATCCTTTCTAGAATGGGACATTTATTTTTTTCACCTTAAGATGGATTTTCAGTCTTTTTGAAACTATGTGCCTATTCAGATCGAAGCTGTGAACAGTGTTGACTGGAAAAGTATGTAAGCCTCAAACCTCAGATATGATGAAAGGGAAGTTACCTTCTTTCACTTATCAATTAAGATTTTTTTGTGCTCGCATAAGAACTAAGACAGCAATGATTTAATTTTGTTCTTCCTGAGAATTTTTTGATCTACATCTCTTAGAGCTTTGGTATATGCCGTAATTATTGAGATATCAGGTATCTTGACAGGAAATATGCTTACTTTATATACAATATTGAAACAAACTGGTTATCCAGCCTGATGTTCAAATCACCCTTACAAGAAATTATATGCTTGCTGATCATTCCACTCCTTGCAAAAGTAAACAGTGTGAGCCTTTGAGAGAAGAACCAGATGAGTTGAAATTGTCTCAGACAACAAAAGAAAAGGAAGTTGGAGTTTTTAGAGCCTGAGTGAATGACACGCATTTTCTTATTCACCAGGGTCTTGGACAGTGCAGAGTACAAAGCACTTGCCTCTTGTGATTTATGAAATTATTATTTTTCATAAAATATTGGATATATGAAATTGCAAATGTAATCCTGGGTCAGACAGATAAAAATTTGAGTGTTACAGATAGTCAAATACAGCAGTGTGGGTTGTGTATCAACTTCTTTAAGAAGGAAAAAATATTATAAAATTCTCCTCAGTTTGGAATTCCATTTTTTCCACTTGTGCTAGGCCCATCTGTCATTCATAGGTTTGAAACAAGATGGAAATGTCATACGTATTCTATAGGAAGGAACTTAAATTTTTCTCCATGCTAGTATTGTCTTGGAGTACATTAGCAAACTAATATAACATCTTTAGCTTGAGAAAATATTTTAGTATTGCTATTCTATAGCCTATTCATTGAGGTTTCTCCACATTTTTTTAAAAATATCTGAATGTACATGGCCTATTGCAGCAGATTCAAATTAATGTGGATTGGTTGGTGTTTTTTTTTTTATTATAATCTTGAATTTATTGCTCACTTTTCCAAAGAGGCCAATATCAGAGGCCACGAAGCTGATGATACACATTATTCCCTGGTAAATTAATAGAAGTATGAAATGGCATTATCCGATTTGCAGAGCTGGCACAGAGGGCTGGACTGGGGAAACTAAACAAGGAAAAGAAAGAAGTGGTTTTATAAAGGCAAAGATATTTTTATAAGGGATTTTATAGGACAAGGTTATTGTAGCTATCAATCTTTTCACTATCAGTACAGACTTCCTTTGCTTTATTCAGAGGTTCAAAAGCCAGTCCTGAGCCTTTCTTCCAGTCATATTTACATCCAAATTATTTCAGTTTTTGACTTAATGGAACAGGTCCTAGGTGGCAGCAAACTGGCGATGACTGCAGTCTACTACTGCATATAGTTCCTAGGAAGTCTATTGCAATGCCATTGTCTCCTGACCATCCTCACCAGGCTTGGTATTAAAGAGTTTGAGTCCCTTATTGCCCTTTTCCCTGGTGAGAAGGCTTTTCTAAGGAAAGCTGTGTATCTGTAGCCATCCCTTGACAGTGGTGGGCTCATTCTCTCTTTGTCCCTTAGCAAAAAGTGAGAACAAACAGGCCCTTTATATTCAACTTTGGTGATTTCTCTTTATTATTATTGCAGAGAGAATGGAAAGGAAACAATGCTGCACAAAAATGGAAAACAAGGCAGCACGGATTGGATGCACTTGGCAAAGCATCACTTGTCCGCAGCAGCTGTTTATGTAATTGTACTAAAGCTGTCATCAGCTTCATAATGACAGAACAGGCCTTTTTCCTTGCTGCCAGTTGAAATTTGCTTACTGGGAAAGCAGCTGAAAGATACCAACAATAGCAGCCATTTAGCACAAGGAGCAGATTTATAGGGGACAAAGTTTTGGCACACAAGACATCTTGCTATCAGTTATCTGGGAAATTGTTGGCAGCTGATATTAGGCTTTATCCCAATTGTGTTTTAGTTGGGGTTTTTTTTGTGTGTGTGTTTGGTTGTTTTTTTGTTTTGTTTTGTTTGTTTGTTTGTTGTTTTCTTGGGGTTTTGTGTTAGTTGTGTGTAACTCTTGTGCTACAGGGTTCTTTGGAATGTTTAAAGTCTAACAATTTTAACTGTAGAGAAACATGTGTACACCAATCCCTGTTTGAATTTACTTCTCAATTAGAAGGATCTAATTAAGTAAGAATCTAACTGAGTAAGAAACAAGTTAAAGTGATCAAAGGCAAATGACTGAATTCCACTACTTTCTCATACTTGCAATTTCCCAACATTGAAAGAGTTGGCTGGTATAATTACAAGACTAGTATCAATTATCTGTGAAAAGCATGAGGACTGAGAGATGTTCCAGAAAAAAATCATCTTTAAAAATATCGAGAATAGGACTTGGGGAACCTGATCAGCCTCATGGTACTTCCAAGAAAGATCTTGGTGTGGGTGTGCCCTCTTGGAATATACTTCCAGGTGTGTAAGGGTCAAAGGAAGCTGGACTAGATGACCTCCACAGGTCCCTTACAACCAGCATTTCTGTAGCTTGATGATTCTATGACTGCATGAGATGATAGGTTCACCAGGACATATGTGAAAGCTTTTGTATATATCCCTTTGGAAAATAGCTTTTTATAGTATGGGAAATTGCAAGTATGAGAAAGTAGTGGAATTCAGTCATTTGCCTTTGATCACTTTAACTTGTTTCTTACTCACAAGATCCTTCTAATTGAGAAGTAAATTTTGGGAGTGAGAATTTAATATGAGTAGAAATGAACACTCATTTTATTTGAGCAAAATAAGCAAGCTCATTTTGTTAGGCTTTACCATTGAGTGTAATTTGTGACATCATATAGTGAATTCCATGGGAATGCAGGTGTCTAAGAAGGAGTCATGTTTTTAAACACATCTGCTCATTTGGATTCTCTGTAACTTCCTTTCTTTTTGGAGACAGAAACATAAACAGCTTAAAGAAAGAATATTTTAAAGAAAGATTTGTTTCTATCAGTTTGGTTTTAGGGTGTAATTTCATGGTGTGTCTTTCTTAATGTATTGAATACAGTGTAGTTTTGAAAGCTTTCTAGAATGTAATTACAAACCCATGTTTGAGCAATTATTCTCTTTATTACATTTTGACTGGAATCATGAGTCTACATAGCTTATTTTCTACATTAAAACCTGGGTTTTTTTTCTCTAGAAACATGACATTTGCCAGCGTGACTGAGACAGCTTAGTGTAAACCTTCTCTTTCAGTAGTGAGCTTGGGAGATATCTGTTTCACTGTGTCCTAAAGCAGAGTCAGAACAATACACTTCAGTAGTTCATCCTCTTGTAAGGAATGTAAATGCTATGTTGATTCCAGCATATATTACTCATGTCTACTGATTCGACTTATTCTCCACCTTTTGTTTGTGTTTGTTTCTTTTTTTGTTAGAATAAGAAGTTAGCACTAACAAGTAGCATAGTCTATGCTTAGAAAAGCATAAGAACAAGAAGCTACAGTGACAATGTACAGAAAAGCTCAGGGGCATAAAATGTCTTCACTTTACTAACAGAAAAAGTAATTAAAAAAAAAGATGGCGTAAACTTTTTTCATTAACTGAATTGTGATTATGAAATCAGGTTCATATTTCCTCCTGGATAATTTGGTGTTAAAGGGGGATTCTTATAACCTGAAAAAATTTTGAATTGAATGCGGTCTGTGCTGGCCTTGGAATTGCAGTGAGGCTCACTGTGTTGTAAAGACACACTTAGGCCATTGCACAGAAAGCTCCTCTGTCACTTTTACCATAGGGAAGTATCTGCTCAGCTACAGCAATACAGATTTTAGATATTTTTACGCTCAGCAAAATCTGAAGAGAAGGTACATGATTAAGTGCAAAGCCATTGGGTCCTGACCCTGACCTGAACATAAATGTTTTGCTAGTATATATCATGGCCACTTCCTCATTGTACAACTAGGATTAATTAAATGGGTCATTCATACTCCTTAAGAGGGGCCAATCACCTTCTCATGCAGCAGCAGACTGTGAACCTTTACTCAATCTGATGTACTCTGCTGAGTACTTTCTAACGTTACTGACTTCTGTGAATAATTGCAGAGGTAAAGGCTTCATGGTCCGGTGTTTAAGGTATGTTAATTGCCTTTAGTTTCACTTCTGCCTACTGGACCTGTGGGATCCCAAATATAGAGAAGATGTTTTATGCTTGGCCTTTATTCTGTTGTAGTCACTTAACAAATTATCCTTTTAAGGAGAGGCATATATCCTTTATTTTATGATGAAATATCCTTGTCAGGCAATTATAACAGATATGCAGAAAAAAGGACCAAGTTTCTGAAGGAGAACCATTTGTATACCTGGAGCAACACTAATGCTAACAACCTATTATTATAAATGTTTGCTGAACCTTAACTCTAGTCAGATGTACAGAATATCCAATAAATTCACATGTCCTTGACAACTCTTGCAGGAAAACCTTTCTCCATGGGTTTATAAGCAAATTGGCATGAAAATCATAATTTTAGCTTCCTTTGAGCTTTTTAGGTACCTGTCAAAAACACTTTAGAATTTCCATCTCCATGACCTAAACTCAGAAACTGTTGATGAAAACAGCTTGCAGGTTTTCTACTTTAGAAAATTTTGTGAAAGTTGAGGTACTGTACCTCTTTACTGGAAACAATGCTGATGCTGGTGTCTAAAGTCTTTTTTTCAGCTGTTATTTATCTCAAATGCCTAGATTTGTGCCTTTGATAAGGTGGATGATTATTTCTGGTGTTTCAGTGGGATATTTCTAAGGTTATATTCCATAATATAGGAACCATACCTACTTTCTCCAGGGACATAATTCCATGGTATTATGCATTGTGGTACAGAGAAACATTTCTGAATGAACTTGCTTAACTTATTAGTAGTAGTAAACTGAAAGATACCTGCAGTATGAAGTATATTCCCTTACCAGTGATCTTTTGGAGGGAGTTGAACAGAAGAATCTTTTTGAAATTGAGGTGACTATGGCAAAAAATGACATAATAAAAGCTAACGATTTCTAGCTGGATTTTACGCAAAAGTCTGATGAGGATTAAATAGCTGGTTTATTAAAAACTTAGGATTTAGTGTCTACCTGTCAGCAAACGTGTACGCGGGTATTGAAAAATCCTGTACAGAGTAGTCATTGAAAAGACCTATAGACTTGATGCCCATATGAGGCAATTTAGCAGAAACTGGAAAAAGAATTAAGTGGACACCGGAGTACAATATGAATTACTGTGAAAGAATTAGCATGGCCCTGTGAAGAAATTTCCTACTTCACAGACTTCTTGTTGTGTTTTTTTTTTTTTTTTTAAGAGATCAGGAAATGTGATCTTGTTCATATACTTGGATTTTAAACAGGTTTCTGCTTAATTCCAGGATAAAAGGGGTTTGGGAAAATTAAGCAGAAATAATAGAGCAATGAGGAAATGTGCCTGCTTGTGTAAATGATTGAGTAAAAGATAATAAATAGAAGGTAGGAGCAAATTTTCAGGTTATTCAAAGGAGGCATGTGACAAATGGAATTCAGGGATTAACCTATGGTATAGGTTCCCATACAGCATAATGGATCACATTTCCTATGTATGTATAACACAAAATGTTTTCTTGTTCTCTACCATCAGATACCTCAAGCACAGTCATTCTTTCCACATACACTAACTCTTCCAGTGGCAGGAATGTCTTTTCAGATTTCACCTGAATTCAGACTTTGGAAATTTTTGTATCAGTCCTGTCTGGCTCTGAAAAAACAGCTGTCACTGAACAGATGTATGCAATCCTTTCTATCACTTGCATAGGGTTTTCAGGTTGGTTCTGAACCAACAGAGGTTACAATAATTTGAAAATATAACACTATGATGTTTTATCTTTCTGATGAAGATAAAGTAATCCACAATTTAAGCATGTATAAATCCAAGTTACAACACATATGTAAACAGAGCTAACTGTATTAAACCAGGTAATGGACATGTTCTTATGCTTTAATTCACACCATCCTTACAGGAAGCTGTAATCAACATGGCAAAAACATGCTAAATTGGTCAGCAGGCTAAACTTACACCTACATCTGGATTTGAGTATCATTTTTGGGGACTATCTCTGAAGATTACTATAAATCATTGTTTCATGTCCTTGAATGTTATAAAGAAGCATTATGAACAGAGGTCTTGAAAAACAAGAGGGTGAACTTGTCTGGTGCCATCTTAAAATGAAATGAGGGTGAGTGAATATTGTTGCTTCCATTAAAACTGCAATAAACAACTGAAATTAAATATCCAGACTGTAGCAGCTTTGGAGAAATATTGAGATTTTTAAGAAGTGATGATTCTTTAATGAGAATAGTTGTAAGTGTAAACAAGAGCATTAATATCATATTTTCCTCTTAAGCTTAACATAGAAAGCTGTGAGAAAAAGGTTTTCTTTTGTTAATATTTTAATTTTCTTGTTACTTACTCCTGCAGTGAAAAAGTTGAAATATTTATGACAGAAAACTGTGGTGCTGCAGTGTGATGTCTAAACTAATATTGCCCTAAGCCACGAAGTCCACTGTGCAAAGCAGAGTCATGCAGAGCAAGATTTGTGCATCTGGAAGGAAGATAATCATCTTCAGTAAAGCTTACCAGCTTGGTTTCATCATTATGCCAGTGTGATCATACTGCTTTCATAGACCCTGCTTGAGAATGTGCATCCTCTGCATCTTCTGAAAGTTCCAGACCTTGGGTTAGTGTGCAAAAGGCCATCGTGACTGTTTGTGATGCATTTATTATTGTCAAGAAATATGTCAAATAAACAAGATTTTCCACTGAAAGTTGTCTTTATGGACCATTGCAGTGCTTGGAGGGTATGACTATAAGAAAAATGTATAGAGGAGAAAATATCCTTGAAAAGTGTTTGTCAGTATGCTCTATGAGTACACTAGATGCACTGCATTTGTGTAAGTCAGCTCAACAGTTAAAGTGAAATGTTTGTCCTGTTATTTGTACCTTTACATACTGATGTTACTGGTACAACATTTACCTGAATCCCACAGACTTTATTTAGGCTTTTTGCATATAATCTATCTTAACTAACTTTAGATGTTTATATTGTAACACCTACATTTGTGCTAGCAGCCCTTTATGATCAATTACATAAGATATTGAAATGAGACTAACTGTAATTCAGATAGGCCTATTTCTTCACAATGTCAGACTACACCTAATTCACATACGGACATCTACATCATAGATTTCTGAAGTCAGGCAAAATTAGTCTTAATTCTGTATATTTTTAAAAAACAAATTGGCCGTGTTCTTAAGCCTCGAGCTATCAACAGATATATGAAACAGCCTTCATCTGGGCAATTTATGACGGCTGAAGATTTAATGTACAATTATGGCAGAACTACCTTCATATGTGTCCTTTGGTTCATGCACAAACTTTTTTTTTTTTTTTTACTAAAACTGCTGTACCTTACTTTTCTGATACATTTGTTTTTTTGGATCTTTTTTATGAAACCACCAAAGCATTGGCCACTGTGCTCTGGTAACAAAATTACAATGACTTTCCTTCAATTAAAGGTAATAAATCAGTAAAGCATCTCAGTGCAATTATTACTGTTATTTTAAAAAAGACCCTAAATCCCACAAAATTCCTGCAAATGAAGTTTAATCAAAGACAAAAGGTGAAGCGAAATCCACAAAGTAATAAATCCTAACATAATATTAAATCATTTGAAAAGTGATTTACAGTACAAAAATTAAATTTAGAATACAATCATGGCTTAACAGCATGCATTTAGTAAAGTAATACTTCACTGACATACAATAGCAGTACTTTGGAATAAAGAAAGTTGCTAAACAGAATATATATTAGTAATCTGGAAAAACCTCACCAAGACATGTCAGACCACTTACAGGGATGCTGAGAAGGGGGCTTTGGTCTCTGTCTATACAGCCAGGACACTGTTGATTCATGAGGGCAGCCATACCTAAGTGCTGAGGGTCTGGCATGGGGCAATGGGAGCACATAGAAGCACGGGGCAGGTGCTCCTGTTGGGCCAAGGGCAGGAGGTGCCCTCAGGGATGGATGCAGGCCCACAGCAACTGTCCTGGGGTTCAAGGCCAGTCCTGATGGTGCCATGGTCCCCTGGATTCCCAACCACCTCACAAGGCCATGGGGATATAGTGGGAACATTGCAGAGCTCAGACCAGGCTGGCATGGTGGGGTAGGAAGGACAGGGCATGTGGGTGGGCCAAGTGCCGTAGCATGGTGGCCAGGGCATGGTCGCAGACAACTATCCTACCTTTAGTTTCAAAATTTAAAATACTTCGTAATAAGTGTATTTGTAAAAATGTTGGGTTTGCCCATTGCAGTGTGTAGCTGTCTGTATGCCAGCACTGCACTGTGGACACTTAAAAAAACCTGGCGTCTCCATGCTAAATCAATTTTAATCTTATTTCGTATATGGTATTAAGTAGGACTTAATACTTACCCCAATTCCTTTGTTCCAAAAAGAAGATTGAAACCCTGGCTGTGCATTGTGAGAATTTGGATGGATGAAGCAATTCATAATGATTGAGTCAGCTCTTTAATTACAAAAGAATGAGTACAGGGTGGTTGCTTGTTCCTTGCCCTCAGAAAGGCAAATATTGACCATGGTTTTCTGCCATTAAATTTGATCAGGGTGGCAGAAAAAAAATAACTCTGTTACAACTGCACATGTAGAGAATGATTAAACCATCAAAACATGATGCTGTCCTCCCAAATCACTCCAGTGTGCACTTCAGATCCACTTATCCAGAAGCTGGATACAAGTGTTCACTTCTTGTTTTTCAATATAATAGTTTCATTATAGATGACAGACTATCCTTGCAACAGTTCTAGGTATAAAGTCAATCTTTACTGACATTCCACTGTACTGTATATGTTATATTATATTTGTTTTCAGTTGAGCACAAAAGGATGTGTGGCAGTATCTCTGTATATACACTGCTGTATAGTCATTATTTCTAAAGGTTGATGTTCTAGAACCATCCGCTGCCCCTGTTCTTGAGAAATGCATTTTCACATAAATTGTTAAATTGCGGCACAGGTCTCAGACTAGCTTTCTCTCACCTAACTGCACACATATTGTTAGCATTTAATTTTGTGGTTTGCCAAGAGCTACCTTTGCCATTTAATCTTGATCTCTACTCTCAGACCTGTCAGATGCTTTTTATGTGTAATAGCACTGTATCTAAAATTATATTTATAAATGTACATTATGCATCCTGATTCATAAATACACAACATACTCCAGTATGTTATGAGCATTTGCCCCCCATTTTTTCCCTTTTCCTCCAAATGTAATGTAACCTGTTCCCCGCTAATGAAGGACATGAAGGACATAAAAGCTTAGCATCTTTGCTTTCAACAACCTCCCTATAAGAAGCTGCACGTATTGTTACAGGACTTACAAAAAAAGTATTGCAATAATAAAAAAACCCCACCATGTTCACAAAACGTTGAATATATTGCTGTGGTGCCACTAGAAAGCTTATTTCTCAGATCTGTTGCTTTGTTTTATGAGAGAAGGGTCCATTTTATAAGATTCCCTAATTAATCCTGGTGAAAGTACAACATTTCCCCCTCTTTTTACAGGTACTTACATGATAGAAATATTTTGAGCTGTTGTAATTTTTAATTTGAATAAGTGAGTAGGCTTGGAGGACTGAGTATGAGAAAATGCTTCTATGGAGATTGAGCCACAGTGTAATGAGATATACATGTTGAACCGAATAATTTATAATTACAATAATGAAAAAAGTAACAGTAATTTTGCATTCTCTTATCACTAAGTTCTCCAGCCCTCTTCATTTCTCTGGTTTATCCAAAATTCCCTTAGGCAAAGACAAATGTGATATCACTTATTTTCTCAAATGAAACATGAAGTTTAATATTGTTTATCTTAAGGCCTCACACTATTATGCTCTGGTGTTAGTCATATGCATTGTGTTCATGTAGTACAGATAATAAGATAATACATTATGACACAGGACCCTTTGACATGCTTGTTCATAATATTCCCTATAAGATGGAAAATTTTGACCATTTCTCTCTTCCAAAGAGTTTGTGTCTGGGTAGAAATTATGGCATGGTCCATGCTTCAGTATATCAAGAAGAGTGATCGTGGCATAAATGCACAGAAGTATTGTGATGCTTGACTTCAGTGCGCTTTTCTGCAAAAAGTACCTGTGGAGTGTCCTGAAGGAGTTACATATCTAAAAGGAGAATTCACAAAAGACTGCAACCTGAATAGAAATCCATAAATGCTGGTCAATGGGAAGTGAAAGGAGGAATTTACTGGGGATGGTATATTCCAGTAGGTGGGATGGTATAAATTTTTGTTTTTCTATAAACTTCTGGGTCTTAGCTACTTATATGTTATAGTCAGGGATTAGAGAATTCAAACTCTTGCAGAGATACATGGTGGGATATGAATATCTCGATGGCAACCCACAACTCTGCCATCAAGAGATGCATCCAGAGAGGCAGGAGTCCCCTTCAGGTTTTGTTCCATGAATAATATCTACATGATCTAAGAGTGAGTTGTAGATTAAATCTACAGGAGATCTTGATTTACCAAACTGCTTTCCTAACAACTTTCTAATATACAGAAAAACACTAAAGGTGTTAAGTTTGCTATTGAAAAATGCAAGACAGTTTCATATGAACTGTATATATATTTCCTACTTATGGATGCAGACTGTGAATAAAACACAAGAATTAAAGTGCTTTCTGCTTTGTAGGAAAAGATACAGAAGTTTGCATAGCATGTGAAATCACAGAAGACAAAAGAATCCTAATGAATTTGTAGGGACACTGGTGAGGAATCTTTAAAGGTGAAGTGCTACAAGAGAGACACAATGAACTGCTACATGAAATGATACAGATATGGAAAATAATGTGAGGCAGTGGAATGTCATAGCAAAGAGGTAGGAAAAAGAAAAGTAAAAAAAGAAATACGTAGTAATTTAAACTTGGTATTCACAAAAGCCATTTTGTTCTGGAAAACAAATGGTGAAATAAATTAAAAAAAGAGCACAGTGAATTCAGAAGAACAACTGACCGCAAACTGAATGTTTAAAGGGAGAAAGTGAAAGAAAGAAACAAGTAACTATGGTGACTTCATCACAGATGTCTGAGACTTAGATTAAGGAAATAGAATAATACACTGTCTCTGCATATGAGCAAAATAATGTCACAGTAATACTGCTGGATACCTGGAAGAAAATACTTGTAATGTGAGAGAATGACCCAAGAAACAATACCTGATCGGATTAAAAACATTTTCTGCAACCAAAAAGGCATTTTGTGCTAGGAGCAATACAAGTGACCTTCACATACATGTTTGTGATACTTAAGAGAAGCAAAGGAGAACAGTGATATAAAACCTTTTTTTGGTACTTATACAAATGTTGTAGAGGAAAGAACTGTGTCTTCTTCAAAGAACACAGCAAACATTTATCAGGCAATAGCTTAGCATCTTTGCTTTCAACAGCCTCCCTGTAAGAAGCTGCACGTATTGTTACAGGACTTACAAAAAAAAGTAGCATCAGCATGGGGGCTTAAAGCTGCTGAGGGGAAAGAGGCAAAAGCATATTGTGTGAATTAAAAGAAACCCTGGATGCCATGTCTAATGCACGGTGTAAATGAGAATGTATTTGGTAAACAAGCACTGGGTTTAGAGAGGCAAGGCAGCGAAGCATTTGTACGTAAAAGTAGAAGTGTAATAAAGAAAACTAAATGTGGTATTAAATAATACTAATTATAAATCTAATGTTGGGGAAAAAGCTGTAATCCAGTCACCAAGCTCCTTTACATGAATTTTTTGTGATAGCAAAATCCATGCAGAAAACAGAAACTTAAGAAGAGGCAGAAAAGTAGATTTACATGCCAGAAATTTAAATATCAGTAAGACAGAGAACAAAAAAGGGATTGTTGGTGAAATTCCAAGGGTGAAGCTAAGAATTCTTTCTCCTCTATCATTTACACCTGGGTATTTGCTAGTGGGCAAACAAAAGAAGAGCTAGTTAAGAGCAGTAAACATAATAAATCAGAAAAGGAGACAAAGTAAGAGAGAACATGTTTAATGGAAAGAAAATGCTCCATTTCTTAGACATAAATGGGTAAACATTTCCACTGTAAAAAGATGTTTGGAACTGTTCCTAAGAATGTAATGTCCTCACTTGGACAGTAGAGGTTGACATTGAAGAAAGACCTCAGGCCAAAGACTGCTTTTCTGTTATTTTGTAAAAATACATTCTGCTGAACTTTAAATAATATTTTCTTCCTCCTTCATTTGCATTATGCAAGAAAAATATGGTAGTTTTGTCAAAATAATAGTAACATGAGAAGCAATGTGTGTTGGGTTGTTTTTTTTTTGCATTGCAACCAAAGCAACATGGACTAATAAAACGCACACAGAAGACTTCTTCAAAGAGAGTTAATAATTAGACTGGGATAAAGTAGGTGTTTCAGGTTTGTATTCACAGTTACAACCTGATCTCAAGCTAGGTTCTTAACACAGCTTGCTTTTCTTCTTAAAAGGTATGATAGAAGTGGTTGGGTCATTTAAAAATCACAGAACCAGGGACAATTATGGTTAGTGTAGTCGTGTGGGTCTGGCTCCACTCTTAGTTCAATTCATATTTTATTTTATTTTATTTTTTAAATACAAGTCGGAACGTTAACAGGGAAGGAATAGAAGATTCCTTCAGGAATATTTTGGTCATACCAGCGGCTGTCTGATTCTCTGGGAAGGCAGGAGACACAGTTTCAGACCACTGCTCCAAAAGGTCAATCCTAAAGATCTGAAGTGGCCTCATTGCTCACCCATGTGAGTACTCAGCTAAAGAACAAGTTGCTTTCTTGGAACACAGGTAGGTGGAGAGGACAGCTATGCAGCTATGGGATCATACAGGCAAGATAGTTGATGATTGTATTTGATTTCAGAGCATAAATCCCTTTGATGACTCTGATCCTCTCTTCACAAGTGTTTTGCTCTTTTATTCATCTCCTCTGCAGTCTGCTGGCTAGTGCTATAGTAACTAACCTGTCAGCTGATGAGGGACAGATAACTGTTTTTGGTGTCCATTGGTAAACACTTAGCTAGGCTGAGCCATACGACTTCTGATGAACTACAGCAGCACTTCAGTGAATAGGTTCCACCTATTTTTCTTACCCTTTTCAGTCTGCTGTCTGTCGCGTCAGAGCCAACTCTCCCTGTGGAATTTGTGATCCTGGTTCCCAATATAGGTGAATGAACATGCAATTTTACTCTTCTCCGTTCAACCTTAACAGAAGCTGACAAGCTTCTTTAAAATTAGCCAAATGTCTTGCAGAAGACTAATTTTGAAATGTCATGGGAAAACAGGGAGATTGCATATGACTGAGTGCTTGTGATGCAGAAACCTTAACAGGAAATGGTAAAGGCAGCAAACAAGACAGAGTAAGAAAAGCTATATTTCTGAGTACAAAAGTTGATAATTTGCTGTCTAATCATGCACTAATAAAAAAAAAAAAAAAAAAAAAAGGTTTAACAGTTTGTCCAAAAGGATTGACTTCAGTTTACAACACAAAAAATATGCAACCACAAATTCATCTTAGGAGTTGCTATGAAGATGCAATTTATCCTTTCCAAAATTTGGGGGATTTTGTTCCTCTTTGGTGTACTTGAATTTTTAATGAACTGTACGTCATAAATGAGAAAATCATTACAAGTCTGAGATAGAAAAGATCTACAATAGTGCCTCTACCATATCAATCTAGAACTGTTTCTGTAATCTTGTGTATGCTGTCTAGTGCAAAATAAATGATTCCTGTAATGGGGGCCTTAACTCTCCCTTTGAAAGAATGTCTTCTGTTTAATACTCTGGGCATTTTAGGTATTTGTAATTATATTTAGCCTAGATTTTCTACATTCAGTTTCATTTTGACAATCTAGGATAACTCAGTGACACTAACTTTTGCAGCAATCTTAGAAACCCAGCAGTCTTAGAAATCCCACAAATTACCATCCAACAGAGGCAGAAGAGGAAAACATTCTTTGTGATTATCTGTTATCTACAGTCTCAGAGAATTAATGATGACAGATTCCTCTGAAATGCTGCTAAGTAGCAGCAGTAGTTGCTTGTTTGCCATATTTTGGCTGCAGCCCTCTGGATCAGGAAATATCATCTGAGGTTGCAAATTCTACTTTATGCCTTTACGTAAAAGCATATAGCATAAGCCAGGGGATAAAATGTAATACTGTAGTGAGTCTAAGATCTAAGGATGAGAATGCATTTACTTCCACAAGGGTATTACTATTCTGGAACATAGTGTCAGATCTATGCACTTAGAATAAAATCCTGATCTAAGGAAAAGCAATAGCATACTTTAAGGAAGGCTAATAAAGCCTTTTTGTTCTGAAGATAGCTCTTTTAATATGTTTTCATTTTGTTCAATAGTGTTACGATTTTCAAACATGAAGTCAAGAGGTGGTAAGTGTCGGCCACACTGTCAGACCTCAATAAAGAAATGTCAAAACATGAATGTAACTTTTATTGAAAATGGTGACCAATTTTTTTAAAGTACTTGAAACATTTTTCTCAGTTGTGTTGGTGACGGAGATAATATGAATGTTTGTTTAGATAAGGAGATAGTTTTTGAACTATCTATTATATATAATGTAACTTTTTAATTTAGATGCCCTTATTGGGTGATAAAACATGTTCAGGATAGGTTGGTCGTATTTTAGATTTATGTTTATGATTCAATATATGTGCATGAGAAACATACTCTGAACTGGCAGACAGTCCCACTCTAGTTTTTAATTATACATAGATTATTTTTCTTTTTTTTCTTTTAGTGTTTCACAGTAATACTGCATTTGTTCATTTCATGCCAGGTGCTCATGACAGTGAGTTCTGATCTACTTGGGGATATTTCTAAAAGAATCAAACTGCGGCTTTTACCTTTAACCATGCTGTGATTTCTATTCCAGGGAAATTAAAATTCCCCTACCCACTTCTACATGTGCTCACCAGTATTCAGTACTCAGTAACAGAAGAATTTTAATGGAAAAGGAAAAGGGAAGAAAATCCAAACAGGTACGTAAGCCCTTAATTTTAAGCTTATTTACAATTTTGAGGTGCAATCGGATGCTAGTAGAACAGGTCACGGCTGGTTCTTGCTAACAGGAAAGCACTCTTCCAAAACAGAGAGCATGCAGTCTTCCTCACATAGCTCTGACAATGAAAATCAGTCCAAATTTCCTGTATTCTTGATATTCAAGGACATGGGACCAACTGTAAGCAAAGACTGGCAATCACGTTTAGGTGTTTGGTTGTTCAGACAGGTGGAAAATGCTCAAATACTTTTTCTAAATTTCCCATTTGAAGTGCCATGTATTCCAGTGCACCATGTCAAGTCACTTTGTACCACATTGTTTAACACAATGTGACTGATGCTATGCCTCAGAAATAGAAGTAACTGACAGTGCCTAATCTAGTTCATGAAAACATGACATTCAGAAGACGTACTTTGAGATGTATGCCATGCAATATTTTGATATACCCTTTCCTTTAATTTCTGTTGACCTGACTGCCCACTTTTCTCAGGGGCTTGCCTTTTGTAACAGTGTGTTTGGTGATGCTCCTTTTCAGAAACCTCTGTTAATTTCCACAGCATGTGAACCAAGATTTCAATGTTTTTTTCATCTTACAATCACCTGAACAACCTATCTATGAATATTTCAGAAATTTGGAAGTGGACTTCTTAATTCTTTCTTTGGAATTATAAGAGTTCAGATGTGATAAATTATGCTTCTCTAACCATCAAAATACAAATATGTACTCTGCACAGTTTTCTTTCATGAATACTTATAAGGTGTTATACCTTTAAAGAGCTCAGTGAGTGTGGTGAATCAATTCATAAGCTGTAATTTTTTTCTAATGGTTTGGCTTCAAAGGGAACTAAATGAAAAGATTCTTGGATAATATATTTGATTCAACTGTATTATCCTTAGCTATTATCTTCTCGATTCAACTCTATTGTCCTTTTCTATTATCTTCTCAATATTTTGTTTTCTCAAAAAAATATTTTAAACTATGTGCTAATACTTTACATAAAGTTATCAATAGGTATGAGTTATTCATAAAATGAGTTAATAAGCACACAAATATTTCATTCATTCTATGTCCTTAAGTTTAATCTTTTATAAAAGATGATCAATGCGACTGATTAGTTGCAAGTTATTTATTCAGGTTTTTATAATTAGGAATAATAAAATTCAAAATTATAGGAAAGGTTTCCACTAAATAATGACCAAAAATATTAATATATTTTGGACTTTAGGTTAAGCTTTTTTATCTGAACATCAGGTAGTGTCAAGAAACTAATAGCTTTCTATGGTGGCAGCATGTTATTTTGACAGTTGCACTGGAATGCTACATTTAAGCAGAAAGAGGAAATCTGCGATTGCTTTGTTGATCTTCCTATGAATTATTTTGCTGCGATGCTATAATCTGATATTGTATGTTACTTAGAACTAAGCCTTATGAAACATCACCCTGAAGGTCAAAAATAACTCTGTTATGAATTTAAAACAAGTGTTTGAAGGGAGGAAAAGAGGTTTGCAAACACACAGCTCTGTCTCCTGCAGATCTCATGGGGATTCTCAACTGCTGACTCCTTATCTTAACATGTAACGTAATAACCAATTACTGTCAAAGTTACCAGACCCATCAGACTCCTATTGCATTAACCTTATGCACTGGTTCAACAGAAATGCAATCAATCCACTGCTAAATTAATTACTAATTTTAAAGTTATCATTAAATAATATGATTCCAAAATTGGCATAAATCATGTGGTTAAGTATCAAATTAGGTATCAAGAAAGTCAAAGGAGTGGCAAGTCCTATTCAAAGGATTTCATTATATTCATTTGCTCAGAGCACTAAGAGGTCATAATTTTAACCTTGTATGGGTCCAAACCATATGAAAATTATTCATGTCACCAAAGGCCAGCAATAATTCTTTTAATTCCATGGCATATTAATGACCAACAATGAATGAGACCCTTAAGTGTCTCATTTATTGTCTTAAATATGAAAATGTTTTAAAGATTAGAAGGGAAATTGTTTGAATTAATTAACTGAACTGATGCTCAAGGGAACTGGTACAAGATTTTCAGACAAAGACTGAGAATTTACAATAATGACATTTCTTTCATGGTTAGAAAATAAAGTACCAGAGGGACTTTGAGGCACTCTTAACATTTTAGCTGATGTCTGTTGAGGGCTTGAGATTCCTCTGAAAGCATCAATTACGGCATGAAAGGCATCACATTAAAATAGCCATGAGGCCCACAAATTTCACCATTTAAATGGGAACAGATCAATGACACAATGAAAATTCAGAATGTAAATGGAGACTATTAAAGTAATAGGATCATTTATTAAAAAATGCTTTTTTTCCAAGAAAGATAATATGCAAAAGATAAAAACAGTACTGTGTTGAACAAGGCTAACAATCAAACTGTGTTGAATGGGGCTAACTTTTTTTCCTTCTTTTTTTATGACATCTGTTAAGAGAAAGCCCTTGGCTCATAACTGCAACTCTGCATCCTTATACTTTACAGTGGCCCAAGTGCTGGGTAGGATCACAGTGGATGCTTTGAATTAGTTTGAGGTTCTAGCTCATGTTGTTGCTACTTTTGAACATAGAATCACAGTATGGTTTCCTCCTTGGTTCTACACATAAATGAATTAGGAAAAAAAGATGCAAAGCTAAGGCAGACACTGCCTATGTTGATTTCAGTTTCTGTTATTATCAAATATAAATTTGACTATCAAGCAAGTGATTTGAAGACCTTTTTAACTTTCATTATTACTCAGCTGAAGGGACCAGCTTTACTACATTTTTAAAAAAATAAATCTCATGTATTGTCTCTTTTCTTTTTTTTTTTTTTTGTAATTGCTCAACTGTTTATTTATCCAACAAAAAGAAAGGATAGAAGTTAAAGGCTACACTGAAGATTGGTGCAAACTTTCCTTTTCTGATGATTTCTACCTGATTTTCAAGTCTTAAAATTTTCACTTAAATAGTCTTTTCTTCTCAGTGGAATAGTTGAACTCTCAGAAAATTGCCTTCCAAAAATTTATTTAACAAGATTTGTACCTGAAAATGTGCAGCTATTATAGGGTTGTATGTTTTGATATTATTTTTTTTTAAGGGTAGAGGTTTTTTTTTTTCCTGTTTTTGTTTGCTGGTTGTTTTCTTAACTTGTTGATTTGGAATAAACTTAATAATATTCACTTCAGTTGTGTTGTTATGTTTTCCTGGCACTCAAACTTATCAGTACAAGAAATTTCCAAACCTTAGCAATGAATTGAGAGCACTAACCACTTTTACATCTTTTTAGTGTATCCTGAGTGCGATCCTACCATCTAAAGGATGTCTAGGAAGGAATTCATGGAGGCTACATGGCAAAGAATACTGGCCCTCATTCCCTAAGGATAGTTATTAATAACAACTGAAGCTTTAGGCCATGAGATAAGCATCAGTAGGGAGAGGATAAAGGTGCCTCTTCAGGCCTGAAACTATGCTTAACATCATCTATCTTGCTCAGCATCAGCTAGGAAGTAAAACATAGTTTTCTTACTGTGAAAACATGTATCCTTTAGGTAATTTAAATACACAATATTCAGGAGAAGCATCCTCATTCTTCTCTCCCTCCTCTTACAGCATTGTTCAATGAAGATGGCCACGTGGCTTATTTTGCTTCTGTCCAGTTAGCAAAGTAAAAGCCTGTACCCTGAATTAGATGCTCATACTTTACATATAGTTAACAGGAACAACTGTGCATTAAAATGGTCTTTCATACTCGCCACTCTGGGTGTCTGGTTCTATCTAAAATGAATGGCACAAAATTATGAGAGGAATCACAAATCTCTCCAAGACGTAAGAACTCTGTTGAAGGGCTCTGTAGGTTGCACCTGTATCCTTGAGGGACCAGAGCTTAGAAACATATTCCTTTTCTTCCCAGAAAAGCCAAACACAATGCCCTGTTTAGCTTAAAAAGGGTCTTCAGCCCTCACACATGGGGCAGAGAGGTCTGCTGGGTTGCAGGGGAAGTCTATAGGGTGATAGTAACCTTTCTCAAAACTAGAATACTAAGGGCAACTCTGAGATAATTTTTTTGTTTGATTTTGAGAATCATTACCCATTTACATTGATTAGTACTTATTGTCCCACATAGAGGTCAGTGTCCTGAGGAAGGTAAAAAAATATGTAATGTATTCCAGAATGGCAAAATATTTCCCTGTGGGGAATAAATCAATTGCATACATGTTTCCACAATGCAGAGAAATACTCTGTATTGCCTTACAGTTTCCACCTACTTCTAAATGCTCTGCTTTTCAAACTCCAAGACATTGCTCACTTTGCTAAACTATTAATATACTTGGTGATTTTTAAGACTATAGAAACATTTCTACCTAGTGCGTGAAGTGAAGATTTCTTTGACTAGTATGTCTGCTTCCTTTCCAGGTTTTACTTATGAAGAAAATAGTCTCTTACCTGTTTGCAAACATGTATTTTATATATATAAAGAACCATAATGTATAGAAAGTCCTCATCATTTCTTATGTACCTTTGGGTTTGGCTGTGCTTCTTATGTTTTATTAATTTTAATGAAGCTTACTTCAGGTTTTCAATTGGTAGTTTTCCCAGGGGCCGCCTAAATTTCGTTAACTCCTTATTCCTCTTCTGTGGAAAGAAAAACTTGCATGGTCTATCTATATGCATTTCTCTAAGTGTACCTAGACTTAGGCTAGTCTCAGACATCCAACTTAAACCTAAAAATTTGAGTGTAACCATCTAAAAATGAACATTCTCCACTTAAAAAAAATCTTCACTGGCATTCTGACTTCTTTAGGTTTAAATCCTTTCTAACTATCTGTTTATTTTATGAAGACATTAACTGCTGCAACTACCTAGAACAGCAGCAAAAGTGTGTTGCTAGGGCTGGTGGTTGGATCACACATTGTGCTGCATATTGCAATGTGTCACAGCATTGTATGCAAGAACTGTGTTTGAATAAATACCCTGAAATAATTAAAAGTTGGGCCATTCTATTCACCTGAAACAACCGGGAAGTGCAGAGGGACTTGATGCGGCTACTGTAGCTAGGCAGAAACAGAAAATACTTGTCCATCATTTCCATATCACCTATTTGAGGTCAATACACACATGCATTTATCATTTCAGTTCATCTTCTCTTACCAAATAAAAAAAGGGGCTAAACGTAAACTATAAATTTCAGGTCCAGTGTGGCATATTAGATAAAAATGTAAATATAATGATTCCTCACCCTGCATATCAGTGAGTATGGTCTTCAATTATAAAATATGTAATGGTTATCTGTGCAAATAAAGCAGATAAATCTTTAAGTATATGTCAGTGAGACAATGCTATATGAGTATTTTAAAAAGGCTGATGCAATTGTGTCTTTATATAATGTATGTCTTCTGGAAAAAAACATAAATCTTTATATTGACCTACCTCCTCTTAATTCACTAAATTTTATAACATCATGGTATACTGAAAGGCTAGAAAATTTTGTTGGAACCTGGTGGCTCTGTCATTAATCATTCAGTTCTAATATTTTTAACATTATTTTTACCAATATTTCATTTTAAGTATGTCTTAAACAATAAAGTAAAACCAGACAGTCTGGAAAAAAAACCAAACTGGAAGAGTCTCACTTTCTGGCTGTCTATCCATTGTATTTTTGATTGAATCATAGAAGGATTGGGTTTGGAGTGTTAGAAGAGACCTTTAAAGTTCATCTAGTCCACTGTGACATGGGCAGGGATATCTTTCTCTAGATCAAGGTGCTCAAAACCTCGTCCACGCTGACTTCCAAAGATGGGGCATCCACAGCCTCTCTGGGCAACCTGTTCCAGTGTCCCACAACCCTTATCTAAAAGAATTTATTCATTACGTCTACTCTTAATCTACTTTCACTTTAAAACCACTGCCTCTTGTTCTGCCACTACAGGCCTTAAAGTCTATCTCCATCTTTCTTGCAAGCCTCCTTTATATATTGAAGGGCTGAAATAAGGTCTCCCTGGAACCTTCCCATCTCCAGTCTGAACAATGCCAAGTGTCTCATCCTTTCTTCACAGGAGAGGTGTTCCAGCCCTCTGACCAATTTTGAGACCCTCCTCTGGACCTGCTCCAGCAGCTCCATGTCCTTCCTGTACGGTGGACCCCAGAGCTGGGTGCAGTGCTCCGGGTGGGGTCTCATGAGAATACAGCAGAGGGGGAGAATCACCTCCTTCATCCTGCTGGCCGTGCAGCCCAGGATATGATTTGCTTTCTGGGCTGCAAGCACACATTGTCAGCTCACTTCCAATTTTTCATCCACTGATACCCAAGAGTTCTTTGCAGGGCTGTTCTCAATCCTTTCATCTGCCAGTTTGTATTGATATTGGGGTTGCCCTGACCCAGATGCAGGACCTTGTACTTGGCCTTGTTGAATTTCATGAGGTTAACATGGGTCCACTCCTCAAGCCTGTCAGGGTCCCTCTGGATGGCGTCCTTTAGTGAAAAAGAGAGAGAAAAAGGGTGATATAAAGCATCTCAGCAGAAAAGGAATTATAATTATTAGAAATACTCCATGTATCTGTTCAAAAAAAGTGTTTGTGTGGGTAAGTTTTGGGAGGCAAAGATATAGATAAGCTTTATAGGGAGAGAATACGTTGAATTTTCTAATATAAGCAAAAATTAGCAGTATTTTTTTTTTCGTGGGGATGGGGGTGGGGAGAAGGGAAAGAACTCACCACGGTATTCTCCTGTCAACTTCAGTATTTCCCCCTTTGCTGGAAGCTCTTATAGTTCTTGTTCTGAACTGAATATTTCTTGGCCTCCTTACTCCCCAAAAGGAACCTGGAACTTTTTTTAACAATGGAAAATAAGCCTTTCAATTAACTTTTCTCGTATTTAAGTTATTGGTATTAAAAATAACCTAATATCCATTCTGTGAATCTGGCTTTCAGATTGACAGATTGAGCTGTTTCATAACTTGAGGTAACAGGTACAAATGATAGAAGATACACCACAATCCCTTTCAAGCCAGCTACAGACAAGCTATCTGGGTATGCGGCTTTGAGCTACAAACATAGAATTTGTTCTTAAATTACTCCTGAGTGAATACAGTCTCTCAAAAGTATTAGGGACACAGCACTAATCTGGGTCATGAATAGCAGAGACAGCCACCATCCAAGCTTGTGACAGGTCTATGAGAATTCACAGCCCTTAATTGCAGCCTGCTATCTTTTCTTGGTCATCCATGGAGCAGAGATCACCAAATGCCCTGAACTGTGTCCTGGCTCTGTGATGTGAAAAAACAAGAATTTACATCAACTGTGTCTCAGTATTGGTTGGGCCACGTGGTCTTTGACTGATGAAGTGATGTCTCCAAAGGGTAAGGGCTTCCACAGTCACATAGTCATACATGTACTATGTAGTGACATGACATTTTTAAAAATGGAGTTTGCTGTGATAGTTCAGAAGAAAAAAAAAAAAAAAACAACCCTCCAAAATAAAACAAAACAAGTTTTGAAGACTGTACAACAGGTCTGCCTCTGTACTTAACACATTTTTCTTCTGCTCTCATTGACACACCTTCCTGTATTCCACACAGCACCTCCTTTCTGTCTCCCTTTGACCCATCCCCCTTTTAACAGGGATATTCCCCCTTGGAGGCACCGCTGGCCAGCCTATCCAGCAGTGTCTCACTAGTATTCGCTGGTGTTAGCTTCTGAAGCTGGAGCAAGCTTTGTTTGTGCCACTCATGCCATCAGGAAATCCAGTCTCTTCTGAATTTAAAGGAAAGACAGCTAAAACCCTAATAAAAACTTCACAATAAATTTAGCTCTTTTGTGCTAACATGTTTGATTGCCTGAGAAAGCATGACATGCATGGCAGAAGCATTGGTGACATACAGTTTCCACTGGAAAGAGCCCAATACATCACTGCTGGAGTTTTCATGGCTAGGTTTCTGATGACTAGTATATTCCAGGGACCTATCTAATCTATTTTACGCTGAAAAATTAATAATACTAAGGAATGCATACATAATAAAGATAAATGAAAACACATTACTGAAAATAACTTAAGTTCTCCAATAAGAGGTAGAAACATAATAGGATCCCAAAATTTAGTCATGCTATATATTGTCTTTACAGAAGAGGCATTCCATCAGACATGCTCCTATAGTCCTCCAGATTTTATGCTTTTCCATCTTTTCTTTCTCCATATTTCAGATGGGACAGAAAACTGAAATACAAGTTACTCAAACAGTAGTCTATAAAACTTTGCATTGCTTGCACACTCAAAGCCATTGACTGTGAATAGTTATGAATATGATAGCTGTATCCACTCAGATGGTAAATGGTGAGGAATACCACTGATCATGCATGGACAGTGCTTTGCCATGATTAGCGTAAATAGGGAATATGTTTTGATGAGATGATTGAATCTATTTGTAAAAAGCAATTTAATAAATCAAAATGCTGTTGTAAGACAGAGGAAGGAAGCGAGAATTCAGAATTAAACAGAAGAGGGAATTATTTATTACAATTAACCTTTTCATAGTAAATAGTAGAGACAACCAGTAAAGCAGTTAAAAAATAATTAATGTATTATCATCATTACTGATTAATGTATTAATATGAACATTACATATTTATAAGCATGAAGTATTTGTATACATTAACAATTTAATTATTTTTTTACCTCAATCTTATAGAAAATTTGCTGATTTACATCCATAGCAATGAGAGATGCATAAGTACATAAACCTTTAACAAAATACTGAGCAAAGAGCTCTTTCTCAACCATGAACTTTTGTTTTGTCATCGAGATTGGGTTGGTCTCATTTTTCAGTCTCATGGTCCTTGCAACTTTGAATATATTATGAAGAAATTCCCTGTGATTACCACTCAGGTATTAACCCTGAAGTCTGGCACTCCTTTGATTTCAAAATAACTTTTCCCCAGACGGGCAAAAACATATTCATAAAAGATTCAAGTCTGCTAAATAGATTATTAGACTTGGTTTTGGAATTTTTTATTTGCAAAAGTTTTTACAGACTTCTTTGGGTTTATGTATGTTTTAAATATTATTTTATTTTTCTTTTGTCCTTGTCTTTTTACTGTTAACTATGACAATGAGATTTTGACTTTTTTTTAAAGGGAAAGAATATTGGTTGTTTCACTTCATCCACAATGAGAGCTTGCAATGTTACTTATATTACGTTGAAACAAAAGTAAAATAAACACTTAACAGATTACGGAAAGAAAACCCTTAGCTAAATATGTCTCAGGCTTTTTGGTTTTCACTAACAAGAAGTTGCATTTTCAAAAACTGCTATGATAGTATTTGTAATTGGGAATATCCTGTTGTTATCAAACATTTACACATTTTTAAAAGCAGGTTAAGAATCATCATCTAAGTATGACAAACTGACGAGTATGATAATTTTCCTGCAACATATTATTCTGAAATGAGACCATCTACCCTACTTGGACTCCTTAAAGAGTCAAATACTGTTCTTGTATTAAACCATCATGAATGGAATGACTCAGCTAGATATGGCAGGTACACACAAGGTAGGGCATATCATGTTTTCATACAGACTTCTGTAGGCTTGTTGATAGAATGTGGAAAAGCAATATTCAGGCTTTAATTCTTTATCTGTCTCTAAGACTCTTGTAACTGTGCTGTATCACAGTAACACAGTTTAGACTGAAAACATATATTTTGACTGTTGGTAGGGTTGACTGAATCCATTTAAGTTTCCAAGATACTGCTGTAATGCCCAAAAGTGTGTTATTAATGTGGTGAGTCATGTTTTGATACAGCAATGTTCATCCAATTTCTGCATATATGAGACTGATCATATCTTCCATCCACTCTACTTTGACACTGACAAAAAATTAAATAATTTTAAGAATTGTATGATTCTGAGGACTTATCACATGGAACAAATGATGCACACCTTGCATGGGAAAACTAAGAGCTAGAAATAAGAGATGGCAATGGAAAAAACATGTTTTTTGACTATACATTTCTTGCCTAGCCACAGGAAGATTTTAAGTTTCTTGTTATCTACACCAAGTTTCACAAGATAAGGATTCATAACTAGAAGTTAGATCCATGAAGTCTGTCCTCCAAACACCTGAGCAGCACCTAGCCTGATCCCAACCTAATAGAATGCACACAATAAGAACTGATTCAAATTCAACAGACCTATGCCTCAGACAAACCTTATCTTTCCAATATTAGCTTTCTAATATTAGTTTCCCATGTATTAGTCCCGTCCTTAATAGGCATATGTCAGATTCTGTAAGCTCTTTAGAGTTTTTCTTTTCTCTGGCTGGGAGTTATCCCTAAGCACATAAACAATAGAAGTATTATGTGTTTCTTTAGTTTAAAAATTTGAACTGTTGTTCTGTAAAACATAGATGTTATCACTTTAACAGCACTGCTATGTTAATCTGCTTAATTTTCAGAATGAAAAAGTTGTTACTTTCGAGTATATAAATAGAACTTGCCAGTAGCAATCATATTTTGTTTTATTTTGTATTTCTATAGTTTTTTTCTGGCTTTACTTTTTGTTTCCACATTTTGCTTCCTTGAAGATGAAAATGAAATTAGATGGAAGGGGAAGAAAAGTATCCCAGGTTCCTTTTTTCTTCTGCTTGCCTTAGAAAGTAGAAACTTAAAAAGGGATCATAACAAGATAATAACAAGAATGGAGGGCTCATGTTCTGTTTTATGCACCTAACCAGTGTATATAAAATCTTACAGTGCTACGTACAAGGACATTTTCAAAGTAAGTATGCCTTCCCCATTTTCTTTCTCAGAAACAAAAACCCCAAAATCACCATGATTACAGAATCTGTGGTATAAATCACTTTGAATACAGGCTTAACCCATCTACTGATATCAGGTTCTGTCATAAAAGTGCAAATATATGAAAGTTTGAACTGAATTTAAATTTTCTGTAATATAGTCTTCACACCATACATTTATAGAATGAATTAATCCATTAAAAAACATCCATCTCTTAACTGATTATTTTGAACACAGCAAACTGTTTTCTTCCAAGAAGAAAGAAAAATGAAGCTTGATGACCACAATAACAACATGGATTCTGCTAGCAAGTTTGCACATGTGTTCACGTACATACATATGTACATATACGTAATCAGGGAAGTTGCAATTTCATACATATTTCTTGGTTGTCTGCAAAGCTTCATTTACAGGAATGTTTTTTCCATAGTCCATATAATTATTTTGTACATATTTAGTAAAAGAAAAGTCTATGCAAAGCATACACTTCATACATATGAGCTCTTTTCTAGAATTATTCCTCTGCATTAAATTTCAAATGTTCTGAGTTTTCTCAGTGAAGTCAATAAGGTTGTACACAGGCATAAAGGTGTTAATGCATGTGTAGGTAAAGATGTACAACAATAAAAAAGAGAATAAAAATGTACATCTGAGAGTTCACAGAAGTAATTATTTTAGTCAAGCAGCTATTATAGCAAAGCCTTATAACTCCCTGGTAACAAGAGACCAGAATGCCTGCTGTCAGTCTGCGTTTAGACTGGCATTAGAAAGAAAGTAACTTTAAAAATACTGCTATTACAGAAGCAACAAAGGGCTGAACAATTTCTCAGTCACTGAGTTAGTATCTTATCCTCATACTTTCTTTATCTTCTATACCCTTTACCATATGCAAACTCTGCTTCCAGCCAGGGGAGGCTGATCTGGGGAAAAAAGTTTGAAAGATTTGTGTTGTTGGAATTTCTTCCATGTGGTACCATCACCCATTTCAGGACGTCAAGATGTGAAGACTCCAGAGCCACATCCATGTGAGAGCTGCATTTCCATTGAAATGTACCAAAAGATTCTGTTGATGGACGGGGGGTGGAAAGGAGAATAATTTGCAGAAGTTCCTCTTCATAAAATGACGTGGAGACTTGAGAGGTAAATAATTAAGTTATGTTCTGTTGAATATGCTGTTCTAGACATGGGCCTGAAAACACAAGGCAAAAGTATTATTCAGATATTTTCATAGCCACTTACAGTGTAGAACCACAGTTTATCCAAAAGGTGATCCAAGACACTTGAAAATACTGTCTATGCCTTGGAGGTGTTAATTACTTGTTCTGACTTTACCTAGCATAAAATATTCAAATAGATTAGATTGACAATTATAAATGCAAGCATCTCCTGTAATTATGTAATAAGCCATTAAAATACTTTACTGGATCAGAGCCATTAGAGTCTAGCATATTTCAAAATCCATAGTTTAAACTTTAAGATGTAAAGCAGTATATTGAGAAACTCCTCAGTACTGCAGATACCGTGGGGGTTTTTTTGTAATAAGTTAATTTGCATACTGCATATGGTCTTTAAAGTTAAAGACACATATTAAAAGTAATGGAAATACCTTTTCTTCATTTAGTATAACCTTTTTTTAATGTGATTAATGGAAGAGAATGTTAAAGTTTAGTGTGCCTTCCCTATACATTTTCAAAGCTATTGTTTCCTTAAATACTCATTTCTCATGCTTTACAGGTTGTAGCAGAAATTGCACAGATCCATTTTGGGAATTAGTCTGTTTTTCAGTCCTGCATCTTTCCAATAGACAGGAATAATGCTTGGGTTTTTCTAGGCAAATCTGATTACATTCTGGCAAATTTAATGAAGATACAGGGTCAAATTATTATTTAAAATGTTTTGTACTGCTACTTTCAGGAAACCTGAATATCAGTTTTAGTCCCTGTTACAGCAGTGCAGCTGTAATGATCCTTGCTGGAATGCTTTGAATGTCACCTAAAAGCTGAAAACTGCTCCTAGGGTTTTGCCTTCAGTTAATTTTTCATTTAAAGTGCAGCACTCTCACAAGTCTACATTTCATAGCAGCTGCCGTTTGTTGGAAGTAAAAATAAGAAAGTCAGACATCACTAATATTTTAAGATGGAATCTAATGGAAATCAAATCATCCCACAAAATCCATTTGGTGCTTATTTATAGAGTTGGCCATGAGTTTATTGACACTTAGGAAAAAAAGGATTTTCTTACTGCCCTCAAATGGAAACTGAATGAGTATTTGCCAGTCCACCCACATATCTCTAGTCGCAACTGTATTTTGAACATGCTAGATAAGGGACTCACAATTTATAACAGTACCTTCCCCCTCCTAAAAAATCTGTTTAGTACTTGGAAAAAACCCAGGCTTAGTGTTTGCTTTCTCACTTGCCTGATTAGGGCTTGGCAAGTGAGTATGAAAATCTGCCAAGTTTGGCCAGATCTTGGGGCATTCAGTACTTACCAAGCTGGAGCTGGCATTTACTCTGTGAATCAATAAACAGCTGACCAGCTGGCTAGTAGTCAAAAAAGACCACGGTCCTACTATTTAGTAAGAAATATCTCACATACACTTAAATCTGGATTGGTTTTTCTCTATTGATTCTGTGTGGGTCTCAAGCTCTTAAATTAATGGAAAATGTATGAGATTACTACATATGGATGGTTACATTCTGATTCCACCCACATGATAGGATCTCTGTCATTGACTTCTGGGCTCAGGGTTTCCCATGTAATTTATGCATGGGGCTTTCTTTTGCATAGGAAAAATTCTTTTCTCCTGATGACTGACTAGTTTGAAAAGCCTTGAGGAATCTGAAGTCTTCCAAACCACATGACTGCTATTGGGGGGGAGGGGGGAAACAAAACCCAAAAAACCCCAAAAAAACCCACAACCAACCAAAACCCTGGATTTGAGCTGTAGAGTAAGGATTAGATCTAAAAAGTATACTAGAATGACGATGGTGAAGAATACAGTCCACTGAACTGTCTGGCATCAACAAATGTGCTAGATGAAATCTCACCTGGAGGAGAGTGTTAAGTGAAGTAAAAGCATTGCTGGCTTCTCCAGCTGCTGCCCAGGACAGTCCTGCCTGGCAGCCGGAGCTGAGTCCACTGCCCCGAGTACCTGGGGCTCTGACCAGGCAGCCACCAAGGGACGTGGCTGCTTCATTCCTGTTTGAAGGTCCAACCAGTAACAAATATGAGCATGTATCACAGAGACACACACACGATCAGCTTTGAGACAAGGTTAAAGAAGCAACATTTTTTTATTGTAGAGGTAGGAACTGAAACACTGAGAGATCTTAGCACTTGTCCTGCATTCTTCAGATCCCCAGAACATTGACCATGACGTTCAAGAACTGTCAAGGCATAGAGAGTTTAGCCTGTCATACTCCAGCAACAAATCTCAGAATTTCAGTAAGGTAGTCCAGTGCCCTAACTATATCATACTACCCTCCTCTCAGAAGATTATCTCGATTACACATTTGCACTTGTCACTCTCTCAGTACCATAGTCCTCACCTTTATTTGCCATCTTTGAAAATATTGTCATTGTTCTTGTACTCTGTCAGACATTAGTCTCATTACTATCACTGAGTTACAACTGTACATCCCACTGTGACTTCCAAAACTGGTTTCCATTAGGAATAATATTGTTTTTCACATTATTTTGTTCTGCTGATGCTAGAGCTTCACAGTTTGTACATAAAACAGTAATAACTTTCTCATCCTGAGAAGTCAGAGGTTTTTTGATATCACTTTAATAACTGATGATCCCTTCTATCTCAAACTCTTTGCTTCCAAATTCCTATTTCCAGGGAAGAATGGCAAGAAAGGTTGCCTGTAGAACAGCTACAGAATACAGGGGCCTCTGCCTATGAGGCAATATTTAGAGTAGGGATTTCATTACCTGGGCTTTAGAACTCCATAAACATACTCCCATGTTATTAGTATGTGTCAATATGTCTCGATCTGTTTAGCGCTGTATACCCTTGATAATATTTTTGCATTTGAGGTCTATGGAACTGCTCACTCTTGGATTCTGTTTTGTTCTGTTGTATACCCTTCTTTTCACTCCATTTAGCTTTTTTGTACTCTGCATTAAAATGACTAAGTTCACTCTGTAATCCTCTTTGTAAATAAATAACATTAGGTGTTTTCCCCAGCAGTGCTTGAATGTCAAGGATTCACAGCCAATGTGTTACCTTTCCACAGCAGAGTCTTATGTTTTAGAATTATACCTTCAATTCAGAGTTAGAGAGCTTCTCTGCTGTGGCAAGCTAGGTGATTCAGGATATCCAATGGAAAATTAGAGTCATTCATCAACTAAGGCTAGGGAGTCATCTTTTATTATAAAAGCTTAAGTTTCTGGATGATTGTAAAGTACAGCAGACAGAAATACTCCCATTGTACTCCCAAGGGACTTCTTGCTTCACAGGAAAGAAAAACAGTGATACTGAAGTGTTCTTTGGGGTTCCCTCCCACCTCTTTTCCCCCCCTTTTTTTTTTTTTTTTCCCCTCTCCTTTTTTCTTTTCTCTTTTAAACCACAGTCTTCCAGAATACTTTAAATACAGGAATATGTCAAACATATTCTAGAATATATTCTGTGTTTGTTCAGTGTCTGCTTTAACTTCTGAAGAATTATTATGATGAATATAGGTTTATAATGTCTAGGAAGATTGGAAGCTGTGTTCTCTCTATTGATTGCTTTGGACAGAGGAGGAAGAGACATCTCGCTGTATCTGTTTCCTAGTGAGAAGGTGAAAAAAACAAGAAACTTTTTTGACAGCATTGTTTGGTTCACTGCAGGACAATGAAAGAGGTTTGTTACCAGTTGCAACAAAATATAGTTTCAACAGTCATCCCACACAATGAGATGATTGCTATTATCTTTGCTAACTCTTTCTGGGTTTAATCTATTTCTTTGAATTCTTTATATTTATGGGGAAGATAGCACAGGTAAATGGGAAAACAGACTCATGAATTGAGTCTAAGCAGCAGTTACTTCTGGCGTTTGTCAGTCTCAGCTATCATTTTAAAGATCCTACTAAAGCATTGAAGGGGTTTTGGAAAAGTGGTTTAAACAACTAGAAAGTTGTTTGGGTAACATCTTGTGTAGAAATTCAAGGATTTTTGTCTTGCACTGATCAGGACTTTAAGTACTTACCCAAGTGTGAAAGTAGAATTCACAAAACTAGTCAGTAGAGTAAAAGATACAGACTTGCATCAGTTTATGTACCTACCTGAGGATTGCACCTAGATGCTTAAATTGCTACTTGCACCATAATTCCCTCCATTATTCTTTAGTGGCATAAACTTCTTGAGGTAGAACACATATCCACAGTACAGTAAGGCAGGGATTAATATCTTGTTTTCTTCCTGAGATGATTTAATTCACTATTTTTGCCAGTATATGCTAACCTTAAGGCTTGCAGAAATGGAACAAACTATTGCAGATTATTTTGTTCTACATTACATGAAGTAAATAACTGAATAAAAGAGGAAGGGAGGCAAGCGTATATGACTCTAGCATTCAGTAGACATGGTTCTCTTTTGGCAGAAGACAATATCGGAATTTAGTTTTATCCCCAATGTACACTTCATAGTGGAATGTGCAGTGAGGTAGGAACAGAAATGTCCTCAGTCCATAGCCTTTGCGTGGAGAGTTTTACAACCTAGTAAGGAAGGCATTCTTCAAAGGGAGGGGAACTGTGCTGCTGGATCCCTGAAGGATAAAGATTTTAATGAAAAGAAAAAGAAAAATAAATTCTTCTTTCAAATGGCAAAGGGGTTAAAGCAGAAAAAGAAAATAGTAATTTTTTCCCGAGAGCTAGGAGAATATTATCTTGAATAACTCCATAGAGATGAAAAATATCTTCTAATTTACTTCTCCTCTATGCCTATGATAAAGGTTAGTGAATGTGTTACATTAGGTATATCTCTTTGGAATTCTGGCAAGGAAAGGATAGAATCTTTTCAAAGTTTTGGAGCTTTTTGTGGTTGTATTGTATTTTATTTTATTTTCATTTTTAAAGATGGAGCTGTATCACATCAATGCTGGGTCATCACATTCATTAGTTAAATGCACCACAGAGCTGTTGTGATTATCCTCAAACTGAGTTTGTAAGTCAAGGAAATTCAGACTCAGGCTATGCATATGAGAAATACTATCTTGATTTAGAAAAGAACACGATTAAGGTAATTCACGTGTGACACCAAAGACTTTGTCATGTAATTATGATGAAAACATCAGCTCTTTGACAAAAATTATGTTTGAGCTTTGACTCTCTGACATCCATGGTTTCCCCATTATATGAACAGTTGTAACTTTTGTCTAGTAAAAATCCACTCTTTGCTACCATTAATGTTATTTTACTTGAAGTGCAAAAACTGTGTAAGAAAGATCTATGTATATGAAAAGGGACTTACTTTTCCTTTATCTCTCTTCCTTTTTTTTCTCTCCCCCCTGCCCCGATGGAACTATGTAAAGGTAAAACATTCTTAATTTAGTTTTCCATATGTAGCATATTTTATAACAGTTTCATTCTCAGCTTTAGTCAATAGCAGTTCTTTGCTGATGTCACATAAGATTCTTTAAGAAAGGACTGTAACAACAAAAAACTCTCCTAAAACTTCCAGATTGGATTTTAAATGTAAAACTGCAGCTGAAAAGTTCTAGACACATATTAAACCTGCTTGTGTTGCTTTGTAATGATAAGCTGTGCATCCCTCTTGTTTATGTGAGATGAAAAGTTCCCATTTTTATTTGCACTCTGAATAGTCACTCAATATATATCTAAAGATTCCCTTAAACTGTGTTTGGATGTTTATGTTTTGACAGCGTATCTTTCTTCTAAAGCATGACCATTGTAAAACAAGTGAAAAAATTATCAAAGCATCACTGAGATATTTCTAAGGAGAAACGAATTTCCTAGAAACCAAATCATATGACTAATGTACATATATCCTTTTTTTTTTTTTAAATGGGTAAGTAAGCAAATTTTTATGTTCAGCTTTAGTAAATGCATTGTTTTAACCACAAACGTTTATGCTCAAAATCTTGTTTATAGACAAAGAAGCAGCACACCTTATATATGTTTAAGCAAAGACAATAATTTATTGTTGATTTAATGGAAATCTTAAGAATCTAATAATTCTTAGTCCAGACTGAATTGTTACAGAATAAAGAAACACTAATAATATACTTACAATTGTTATATACACATTCAGGTTTTGCCCCATTTCCTGATAAGCTCACCCTTCCCTTTCCCCTCTGGGCTGTGAGGCTGAAGGTTTAATTCTGGTCGTGGGGTTTTACAGTGAGTCACTGGCCTCTGGAGTCTTTCTGCAGGAGGAATGTGATATTCTTATTGATGGTTACTCCTTCCTTACTCTAGGATTCACTTGGGGTCATTTTCGCATGTTTGCCTGCACACTTCCATACCTTGCTCTTTCTTCCTTAGTCTGCAGCTCCAGGTTACATGCAGTTTTACCATAGGTAGTGACTTTTAGTACGTTCGACAGGACTTCCATGTTCTGCTTGTAACTCCTAAATGCAGTTTTGTGCAGCTCCATGTCTGCATTTCTTTAACTGACCAAGGTTGAGTTGTTTATAGCAATGTGGTCTCCAGTGCCAGCCTGTGCTCATCTCTTACCATCCCATGCCTGTACTCCTCTGTGCTGCATCCTGCGTCTCCACTTATAAAGGCTCCTGGTATCCATGTCTGTATTTCTCTACACTGTAATATCATGTGAGAATCACAAATATCTCATTATAAATGAAATAACAGCTTGTTACTGTTATATATATATATATAAATGATTTTGTGACTCTATAATTGCACCATACAAAGATAAAAGCATACCACATTAGCCATAAATACCTGCTCAATTAGAGAAACCAGTCACAGACAAACCAAGTAAAACAAAGTCGCAGGCAGGTTAGGAAAAGTTTAGACAAAGAAAGCCTGACTCACAGCCCTGGAGCCTTGCAAATTCAGTACAAAGCTTATGGCCTGTTATTAGCTATGACAATATCTACAGGCTATATTGCTACAAAATGAATGGTATCTGGTTTTGGCATAAAAATCAGCAAGTGTCTTACAATGTACATACTGATCATTTAGAATACAAAGTAAATAAAATAACCACTTGTAATGAAACTACAGAGGGGCTATAGGAAGGCATTTTTTTTTTTTCCTCCCAATATGTTTACTTTTGGAAACAGTAAAATCATGCTTGAAATTGTTACGAACAAACTTAACCTAGTTCTTATATACTGTCCAAAAGGACAGGAATCTTGCAGAAAGGAGTAATTCTAAATGTCTTCATAGTGAATGGATCAGTGCTGAATAATAAAGTGACATAGCAGCACCGTTTAGTTTAACATACTCAATATCCTCAAAACTTTGTCAAAATAAGTATTAACCAAATTATGTTTAATAGAGAAGCTCTGATAAGTACACAGCTGATGAGACATGGTATTTTTTCCATAGCTTCTAGGTGTAATAAGAAAAAAACCCTGTAGGATAAGGGGATCTTTTGATGACAATTTTGAAAAGTTGAGGGTAGATGGCAGGTAATCTGAGGCTTTCCTGCTGTAATAAGGTATAGTAGCAATATGTACGCTATTTTTTCCAGGATATCTAACAAATTAGTGAGAACAGACAAGCAGCTTTCCTTTTCAATTTTCTTTCTAATTTGATATGCTCAGAAGATGTGGTCTTCAGGATGTGCCTTGCTGTGATGCACACAGCAAGCACACAGGAGAAAGACAACCTAACAACAACAGTTTTGTAAGAAAACTAAAGAAGGTGAGCTACATTGGTACTGATGATTCATACTTAACCTTCGTGTTTGCTTGCTTGCCATATGCCAGCATGACGAACCCAAGAGTGCCAAAAATTACCATTGATCAATAGTTTGAAATTGCAGCACTTGAACTTTCCCCTTTAATTCTGCTGTGCTGTAGTATGTGTTCATACATCAGCCTTTTAGAATTATTCATTCTGGCTGTAGATCAGCATTGCAGAGACAGCTGCAGAATGTTAAACATACATTTTTTCTAGCATGGAATAGCAAAGCCAATTTCAATATAGAAACATGGTGGAGCTGATATATTCTCAGTTTAAGCCAACAGTCTGGGGACATTTAGTATCTCTGTGCAGTCAGGTTTAAATTTTCCTTCAATTCTGATATTACAAAACTCTTTTTGAAATAAGCATAGTTATGTATAGAAGAGGTGGAGTGTGTGTGATTTGATCCAGAGCCTTTTGAAGCACATACAAAGATTTGCAGTGACCCCAGTGGGCTCTGGAAAGGGGTCACCAGACCACGTTTTCAGATTCTTCCAATCTTCAAAGACTCCAGACTTCGCTTTGCAGTTCCGAAGTGTAATGCCAAGCTTTTACAAAGCCCTGCCTAATGTGTGAATAAGATTAATGAGTAACAAAGGAGTTTGCATGGTCAAAGCAAAATCTGATTTTCTCAGTAAGGAAATGTGGACGAGTATCAAAACAGATTCCCCATGTAACTGTAAAATTCTAACTTTATTGTTATAAGAAGTAACAGATGAAACGGAAGGTGCATAATGCAGTAACAGTTATGTTCATTGTTTTATCATTTGAGATGTGTGGAAGAAGAAAAAGATCTCACTATATTTACACAAATTTGGTCATAGCAACACTGATTCTTCAACTTAGGTTTTCCTGTTTAGTGTGAAATTCATTTAACTTTAGTTGTCTAAAGTTTGGCATCTGTTCTAAGCTATGTAACTTATTTCTTGTTCTCATTTGAAAGAGTGAGGCATATCTAGCTGGTAAGGTATCGCTGTTGTGTTGGACGCCTACACAGGAGGGCTGACTCCCCCTCTGGAAGTGTTTGGCTCTTTCCACTGACTCTGTAAATTGTTTAGATTGTACGATTAGACTGAATGCCTATTGAATGGCTAGAAGTAGATAAAATGATGAGTCATTTGTAATGACACTCCATCTTTCATTTCAGAAGGAGTTTTGTAACATTCAAGCACAATTTAAACAGTGTACATCTATCACTAGAAAGATACAAATATCTCTAGACTTTTCATTTTACAAAAGTGCTTGCTCATTGGGAAAAAAAAATAAAAAATAAGTTCTCAACTTTCCTGTGGAGTTTTATCTTCTGTATTGCCGCTAGTCCAACACCAAGCCATTTCTTTGTGTGGTTGGCAGTCTTGTTCAGAAAAGAAATTCTATGGCTTTAGAAAGCAACTTACAGAAATCTGTCCCATTAAAAGTAGAGTTCTGCAATTCAACTTTTTCGTTTGTTTTCACTGATGCAGTGTAATGTGCAAAAAGCCAGAGAGTACAGAGCAAAAGAACGAATACTAGCTGGAACAAGAACTTGGGGGAAAAGTCATTAACAGTGCCAATCACAGGAGTCATTACTCCAGTCCTACCTAGCCTGCAGCTTTGTGGTGCTAACTGCTAATAGATGTTGGCTAGTGTCTGAAATAGCAGTGCCTGAGAAGTTCTTATTTCAAAGAAAACAGAATCTCTCTGTTAAGACTAGATATACAGACCTTTATGATCAACAGTGCTACTACTGGCCTTCTGAAAGAAAAGGCAAATAGTTACAAGTATTTGAAGGTTACCACACATCTATCAGTGTGTATGGTAAAATATATAAATAGAAAGTGCCTAATAGGATAAGACTTAAAATTACATATTTCATCAGCCAATCTGTCCTTTTTAGTTCCCTAGCAGCACTGTAAAAGAATGCTGTTTAATAGCTATGAATAGTATGGATTATAACAGCTGTTATAAAAAAAAGTCTTCCAGTCTGAGAAAATATCAATATTAGGAAGATATATGTATGCACATGTAATTCTATATTTATACATGCAGACATGTGCACAATATAAGGCATGCCATCATTCAGTTTGAAACATCTTACACGCATATATATTTTTGGGAAAAAGTGAGCCTTTTCTTCAGGGAATCATCTGAAATTTTAATCCACATTTTAAGACTTCCAATTTTCTAGGAATCTTTTTCTTTGGGTTTAGTTTTTTGGGGTTTATTTTCCTCCTCCCCACAGGAGTTTGTCACATTCTGATGACTTATTGATACTTTTCTGTGTATCTGGCACATTGTAGCACCTACTGTAAAGAACTGATTGTATATACCAGTTTAAGAAAATAACTTATGTGCATAGACAGTACAATGAAGGCACCTAGTGACTATCTTCATTTTTGGGGGGGGGTTGTTTGTGGGTTTTTTTGTAGTGGAGTTGGAGCAACTTTTTTCTCCTTGAATGATAATTAATTTTCTATAAGTTTTAAAAGTATTTTTGTTTTATAAAACATCCAGTTGCATCAGTGTTAAGTAATTGTTGGCAACCTTCTTTTCACTGTTATCCTAATACAGAGCCAAAATAAATTGTTTTAAAGAAGGACACAAAACAAAACAAAAGGGATATATATGTACCTTTTTCTATGCCTGTGATACCACTTCTTCAGTTAAGCAATCAACTGGATGTCAGATCAACTTTCCATTCTATTTTATCAGGTAATTTTTTCCCTCTCTTTTTCTTTAAGAAAAAACCATCGGCACAACAATTCATTCAGAAGACTGCAGTACAACTGACAATCAGAAATGCTGTCTGTGATATTTTATGATAAAGACATAAACATTTTTGTTCCTCTGTTACTGTAATCCTTTTGTCTTTGTCTTATGCATTCCCACCTGAAGTTATTTCTATATCTGGGCACCAAACATCACATTTTAATTAAGGATTAATGGCAAAAAAAGGTATTCACATCCCATGGGATGGTCTGACACTTAGGAATATTGTCATACTCAGAAACCGAGTCTAATAATGTACAATTTGTATGAAACATGTTTGGAAATGTTTTTATTTCTGTAATAACAGTATGTGGATACCATACTGTTTTTTTATTCGGTTCAGTCAGTTTGAGGAGGGAAGTGGTAAGGGTGAGGTATGTTATGAGCTAGCCAGCTGGCTTCCCTCTATATCAGTGAGAAAACAGAGAGAGAGGGAGAGAATGAGTGAATGGGACCTCCAGCATTGCCACTGCGGTGGCAACTACACTGGAAAGTGCTGAAGGTGCCCCTGTCTGTGGCCCAGCTGCCCGGGGAGCCTACCTGCTATCTTAGACTGAATGCCTAACTTTTGGATAGCTAAACATGACAGGCACATGCCTCTGACCAGGTAAGTCTCTGGATGAGGCTGCAGGAAGGAGTAGGTGAAGTCAGTCTGTGCTTGTGAGGGAAACACACCTCTCTTTGGAAACATTTCTCATCTGTGGGAGTCCAACCAGATATGTCTGTCTGCAGACACAGTGGTGGGAGACGATGAGGCCAAGGTGATGTCTACAAAATGTTGGCATTGTGTCCCAGGGAATCATTAGAGATGCTGGGAAAGTGCTGATGTCTTGGAGGTCTTTGTTAATTGGTCTCCATTGAGGCTGGTCTGCCACTCCGTGTCATGTGTTACTCGGGTCTTCTATGGTTATTTATCGATGTAAGTACTTAATTACTGATGTCAAAAGGCACCAAAATAAAAATGCTGCTACAGATAATTTTTGTCTACTGTTTCTCAGTAGTTATTTGAGACTAGTGTAGGTTTGTGTTATTCTTGCAAAAAGCTGTTCTGATGTAGTGTTTGTGATACATAATTTGCATTATTTATAGAACACAGTATTGTATAGTGTATGTTTATGTAGGAATAACTATATGCAAATTACAAATTATTGGAAATAATATATGGTTATGCTATTGTATAGTACAATATTTTATCAATGGCAGGTGTTTACACATGTAGTAAAATAACGTAGATTCTCCTGATTACTTCTCAAACCTTCTAAACTGTCAAGAAATAACATTTTAAGACATACTCCTATCAGTGTCCAGTTTTCTGACTGAATATTACTTTCACAGCTTTTCATATCTCACAGCAGTCATAAGCAGACAAAACAACTTCTCTGAACTTTAAGAACTCTGTGCACTCCATGGTTGCAAAGTAAAGCAAAGAAAGATTTTTATTTATTTGATGTATAATAAAATATATTATATATCGCTATATTTCAGTTATTATGTCCCACAAAGCAGGAAAATAACAGGAAAACTTGTTGGTTAGTTTTGCTCTCTTACTGATTTCTTTATTCCACAATGTTTCTCTCAGGAACCCTCCTACACCCTGTGTCTTTAAACCTTGCTGTGTTTCATTCTGTGGGTTTTCAGGAAGTGCTTTCAGAGACTAACATTTGGGCACCTGTGTATGATTTAGTATATTACATTTCTGAGATTCTAAAAACGGCAAATACTATACTGACATTGCCATGTTGGTAAATAACGTCCTGGAGACTGTAGAGGATTCACCCATTTAGAAATAATTAATGGGAAACCTCAGAATTTCTCCATTATCATGGTCTCCTATGATAAATTATACAACCAAAGAAGTGAAATACGTCTTTACAGAGATCTCAGCTGGTCATCCAGCTTATAGTGATCTAGTATTTTCCCCCTTTACTTCCCTGGCTAGATGATTCTTTTAAGTTGCTGTGTATGTTACTGTATTAGCCATCCACTCTTTTCTAGAACTAAGGCAAGGAAGGGTAAACCTGATCATGATGTATGAGATAAGTATTATCACAGGAAAAAAAGAAGAGCACCCTTGCACTTAACTTACCAGATAGCATACTTCGGAGGCAAAGGTGAAGTTCATGGACTGAATAATCAAAGAACATTTCTTATTGATCCCATGTGATAGGATAATAATCTAGACATATAGATATAAATGTTGATACAAATATAAAATTGTTATTAAATCTTTATTATTAGGACTTCATAGATCTTCATTCTGGAAGTCAACTCAATATTTGGATTGTGGTACTTTCCTTGCATTTTCCTCTAATTTTTTTCCTCCATTTTTATACTTTTTTATAAGATATGCATTAAGAATCAAACATAAAAATTTTCAACATTAATTTTCTTTATAAACTTATGTAAAACAATGCTGCTATTTACAAATTACACAGAGACTAAATGATCAAATATCCTATTTCAAACATCATCATAAATTACAGTATTTGTGCCCTTTTTTTTATGTATTTACAAAGATAATAGTATTTCACAGGTGTTCTTTAATAAAAGTTTTCAGAATGTCTATTTGTCTTATTCAAACTCTCTTTCCAGCTCCTGGATGTAAATGGGTTCCTAGTCAGATGGCTTTGTAACTTAATTACACCACTAACTAGGGTAACATTGGCTAGAAAAACTTGCACACCTTAACCACCATACCCTATTGATCAAACTAGACTTGAGCAGGCTCAAAGCTGACTTTCTTTTTTTAAGCAGCATTTAAACATCTTTCCTTTTAGAGAGTTTTTCTCTCTTGAATGTCATATTTATGTTATTATTTCTGCTCAGCTGTCTGTTTTCTTTGGTTGTTATTTCACAGTGTGGATTTATTTTCATTGCTTCACCATAAGTTTTGTTTCCTCTTTTTCTGTGCCTATACACATATTCATGCCCTTAATTTTCTCTATTTTCTGAAGCCCTTTCACCTCTATCATCCCCTGAGACTAACTGGTAAATAAAAAGCAGTTTATTGACAGCATATGTGATATCTTTTGACTTCCTTAAGAGCCCTTTGCTGCTTGGTTTTCAGTCTAGCTTTTATGGTGGAAACCCATCCTAAGATTCATTAGGATTATCCATTTTCTGTGCCTGTACTTGTCATTACAGCATATTCAGGTCAGGTGAACAAGATTTGCAACTCTACGTTTGTGAAAGCAGTGACCAGTGGCTAATGCAGTAATTAAAGAGGTTTACACGCGCACAGCCACACACACACTCTACCTTGCCCCCACACCCTCTGCTGTTTTTCTGAATACTGTTTATTTAAATATAAAAACAATTAGCAATGCTTGGCATGCCTAGATTCCCAGGCCTCTTATCTTTCACGTGGAGATTTGGATATAACTTAATATCTGCAGGGCCCTGCCAGCTCTAGGATGTGGATAGCATAATAATGAAAAAAATAGTTCAGTTTTATTTCAGAAAGAATTTTTAACAAGACATATCGTCTATTTCAGTGTTCTTCCTTCCCAGATAATGTTTCAAATGTTTTTTAGACCTTTGACATGCCATTTCCACATGCTGGAGAAGGAGATGCTCAGGTTGGAGGAGAGTGGCTGTGAAAATCCCAAACCTAATGACTTGCATAATTTTTCTGCAAGTATTGCTCAGGATGTTCTTCACTGGGCTAGGTTGCTGGTGCCCCTGCTTATTAGACTTTTCCTAAATGAGCTGTTTTGTTTTTCGTTTGGGGGGTTTTTTTGTTTTTGTTTTTTTTTTTTTTTTAATTACAAAGTCTAATAGACATTCCAAAAGGCCATTTCACTGATTAGTCAAACATACAACAAACCTGTAGTTTCAACGTGGCATCTCTGTCTTCACTCTGACATATATTTATCTGTATTTTGCTCTATTTTCTGATAATTTTTATGTCTTTTGCAGCCTTGTTAGCCAATAACTGTCTTTTTGCAGATGTAGGCTCACTTTCTCTGTTGCACCTGACTTCTCCAGCCCGGGCCCTCTCTCAGCCGTACCGCATGCTGGGGTGCTGCCAGCTGTCCCACCCAGGCCTCACTCTTGACAGAAGCAAAAGTCAGAGCTGAAACTGATGAGAGAACCTTTCTGATAGGGATAAGCACCAGCTGTTGCCTTACTCCACTGGGTTTATTTAAAAGGTTACCTCTGCTGGAGACCTCAGAAGCTGACTATAAAATACTGAAAGGAATGATGGTTCTGACAGAGTCTGCTCTGGTATAAGGAGACAGTGCAAACAGAGGGGTTTTTCTTGCATATTTTATCCACCCCAGTGGCAATAACCTTTCTGACCTAATCAAATCCTGAACTCTCACTAAATCACTTTATAAAGAGCATGATTTGAGGAAATTTTTCAAGACAGAAACTACTGAGCTATTGTATAATATTTACAAACCATGAGCATGTTCATTATCGTAAGAGGGGGAAAAAAAAACCAACATAGAAAAATATGTTGCAATTACTGGCAATTGACAAATCAGATATTCTTAATCTATTATACATTTGCTTGCCTGTAGAGCAAGGTCTTGACATTTTAACATACCAAGCCAAATCCCTGGCAGGTGAATTTAAAGTATCTACTTGCAGCTGCCTCCTTTCCTGAAATAGTGGTAGGATGTTATGACAGCATTCTTACAAGTGTCACCAAAGAATGCCATGGAGATATAGTGTTCTCAGTGCATGCAAGTTACCATTCCCCTCTGACAGAGGAGAAAGAAATTTTTTAAAGTTTTCATCAAGTCTGAAGATGTACATTCAATTTATTCTTATTGCTATTGTTTGCTATTCCGGATTTTTTTTTTTTTTTTTTTTGTAATTCCTCTCACAATTTTATTTTGGTTTTGTTTATTGATTTGTGTTTTCACCAATGAAGAATTTAACCATATTAGATGTTCTAGATGCAGATTTGAGTCTGTTCAGCATCCTTCAGATTCACTCACTTTGTCCTATTTCTATCAAAGTGTAGTTATGCATATGAGAAGCTAATCTGTCCATGTTTCTATTCATGATTACCTCCAGGAAACTCCTTTTACTGGGATGAACAGATTTCAAGCAGTGAGAAATTGGAAGCCTGTGACCCAGATGGCATTCCTATTGGGTCAAAACCCCAAATACTCTTACCAGCTTATGTGATAAGGAAAGAGTAGTGAAAATGTTCACAGCCAAAAAGAATATGAACTGTTTCTATGCATGCTGCTGTCCTGTGCTGAAACCCTTCCTGGTTAAAGTATTCCTAGCTGCTGAAAGGAGTGGTTTGATTCTGCCTGTCTACCCTCCAGGCATGCACAGACTTCTCTTCCTCTTGCAATATATATAGAAAATTCCTTGTTTCTCTGTTTATTTATTAAGCTAGAGTGAGATTTCCTACAGCTTCAACTTTTGTCTCATTGTGTTCCCAGAAATGAAACAGTAAAAGAAACATCAACCAGTAAGTACAGTTCTCTGAGGTGTGTTTTAGGGCTTGCAGTAGTGAATATACATGTTCGGGAGTTGTCAGGACAAGGTCCCTGCTTACAATTGTTCTGTTCATATGTAGCAACTCCAGCCTATGCAGGACCTCTGTAAATCCCCTAAAGCTCATAGCTTAGCTACTTTGGCAATTTCCTTAACACTTTGATAGCTTACCTCACAGTCTGTCAGGGCAAAAGGTTTTTACAAATAGTGGCAATCCTGACCACTGTTTAAGAAGTTTGTTAGGTTTTCATATGAACTCTACGCATCCCAATTCAGCTTTTTCAGCAGAAGTGGTCAGCTGTGACTCTAGCTGTGCTCTGTGATGGCATAAAATGTAGGCATTTCTCTGGTGCAAAGCCAAGAAGCTGTAAGATTCTGTAACAGAAAATAGACAGGACTGTGAGTTCATTTAAAAACTTTACTTGAGGCACCAGAACCACTGAAACTCAAGCAGTTATTTCTCCATGGGAGCTGCTTCATGTATGTTCCACTAACCGCAGTACTCAGCAAAATTTGTGCCAGAAATCCAAGAACATAACAACTATTCACTGTTGTTTCCAAATGAGAGCCATGCTGTGTCCTAATGTCCACACAAGGTACCCCTGCTACTAGTTATGGCCGGCTGTAAGTATTTAAGATGGTTTTCCAGGAAGCCACTGAAGCTTCATTTGCTCAAGAACTTGCTTTACTAAATTCCAATGGAATGTGGTAGGGATATCATTAGGTAGTCTACAATAGGTCATTTGTGGCTCCTTTTAAGAATTAGTCAGTAAGGAGTCAGAGAACATGACTTTTCACCTCCCTCTCTTTTCATCCTGAACTTCTTTTTAACATTTTTCTGATGAGATCTTGTCAATAGGTATAAATATGGAAAAATAACTCAGTGACCCAGTTTTCACAGCAATTTTCATCATGTGAGAATATATCTCTTCTGCTTTGTTAGTGAATGTTATTATAGGCATTAAAAGGGAGTTTTGATGTACAGGTTAGAAAGACAATGTATGGGATGAGGAAAAATTTTGATTCCCCCAGTTTTGTAGTTAAAATGCTTAAATTCCAAGAGAGCAAAAGTTGCTTGTTGAAGGATAAATGTACTGAGATTATTTAGGAATCATACTTTTGTGGAATAACAGAAAAGATATTGTCCTTAAATTGGAAGGTGATTCAATGGATATTCATAAAGTCTGTCCATGGTAAGTCGAGACTTAATTATTTATTTTAAGGAGAACCTGTGTACTTCAAGTTGCTCATCCCAACTAGGAAACATTTTCTATTTGGCACTGGATGTTTTTTTAATGTATTTTTTGTGTTATGAAGAAAAAATTTAAATACTTGAGATTCAGGCCCTGATGGGCATTCAAAATCTATGTGAAAGGATGCAAACATGTATCTCAAAGATGTAGACTTTCTTTTTGGGTTATGGTGCTTGTTTGCAGAATAGTCTGGATGTTGAATCAAGAAAGTCATTATACTTAAGGGGTGGCATGAAGATCACTTAGAATTTTCTATTTACTTTGAAAAGATCTAAAAAATAATAAGAAAGGTACATGAAAGGAGGAGTGCAGAAATTCAGTAACACATTTGACAGGAAGCCTTTACTTGAGTGCAGAAGTCTTTCATTGTACACATGAATTTTATGTGCAAGAATGCTTAAACATGCTGGAAACAAGGTATGCTCCTTAGAATGGCCTGAAATGGGATAAAAAAGAAGTTAAAAAGGTAAACATGTGAAACTGGATCAGGTAAACTCTTGCATTGACAGTGTAATGAATATTGCTAGAGTACTCTAAAACTGAAATGGGACATGTTCCTAGAAGAATAGGAAAGCAGAAGCAGAGGTAACAGGATGTTCCTTGCTATGTGGTTCCTGATAATGGGTGAAATATATTGTGTATTAGATGCAAAATCATACACATTCTACATGAAGTTTATAGTGATTTCTTGGATGCTCAGAAATTGTCTTTAAAAAAGAATAGCATAAAATAGGCCTTGTCTCCATTTTATAACAGATCTATACATTTCTAAAGCTCTGAAGGCTGCTCACAATTTCTTAAAGAACACAAGTTTTCTCTGGTTTCAGACTGAGAAAACCTGGATTTTTATTAACTTGTAGGAGCTTGGAACCTGAATGTTTTTTTCCTGGCATTCCAAATTGCTAGATATCTAGCCAGCTTACAAGTCCACTATTTCAAACAGTGGTTGCAAGGAAACAAGTATCACAAGCTGTCCCTCAGAGACCAAATGCATATTACTTATCTGAAAGCCTGAGAAATCCTCTAGGTAACTGTGGAGGTGTTATCAAGAAACAAAAAGGACATATTTCAGTACTAAGTACCACCTTGTCTGTATATTTTTTGGGTAGTTCTAAGGGCTAAAGAAAACCTGTGAAACAGATGAAAATTAAGAATATAATGTGGAGGATCAAGTATTTATGAACAAATAACAAAATCCCCCACCCCCAACCCACCCTCCCAAGAAAAAACCCAACACAACAAAAAAACCTACCCCAAACCAAAAAACTCTGAGAAAACAAAACAATGTAACTGTGGAAACATCAATAGGATATGACAGAGAAGGATGGCTAATGTTCCATTGCCACTGTAAAGTTGCCATGAGAAAGGAAAACGTAATGTGAAGAGTTACCAAGCAAGTATTTCTTGGTGAATGAAAACGTCACTGCTATTGCAGGAAGTGATAAAAGCTCACCTGAACCACTGTTTACAGGAAAAGTAGTAAATACTCAAACGAGGATGGAGCTAACCTTCAACATGTATGCAAAAGTAATTTTAGGAAGACCATTTTAGTACCGTCTCTCAAAGGCAGCTGAAAACTCATAATGCAGCAAAATGAAGATGAGCAGGAATGTAACTGTGCTCTACTGGCTGGGAATAATGACTGGAGTTACATAAAATGTCAACACTGAAGAACAATATTGGTATAAAAAAATACAACTAAGCTGTAAAAAAAATAATTTAACATGTATATAAACTCAGGGGTATTAACTTTCAGAGGGGTTTAGAAGAAGTTTGACCAGTTTTAAAATTATTATTATATAAATTGCTTATTATATAATTCATCATACAAATGGAATGCACTGTATCTGATGATCTATAAGATTGTTTTTATCCTATATTCCTAATAAGGACCTAGAAGAAGTTGTTTCCTTGATGTATAGTGGAGATGTGGAATTCCTATAGCTTTTCGAAGGAGGCAATCTGATAATAAGTATGTTTTTTGACTCTGAGCTTTCTTTCCATTTCTTCTTTTTAAAGATCCTTAAATATTCCCCAAAATGCCAGTATCAAACATTAAAATACAATGTCATATATAGTTTACCAAACGTTGATAGTAGTAACATTTTATAAGCAAACACTCTAGTCTATGTAAGGCACATTAAATTTAAATTCTGGTAAGTTCTTTTCAATTGTTTTTATTTCTGTTCCAGTTTTAATTCCAGCATTTTACCTGCAGCTTCCTCCACTGTCTCTGTGATGTTCTTTCAGAGCTTGTATAGCTCTTTCTGTATCACTCAGAGCATCTGCGCTCAGGAGGGCAGGTCTGACAACTGCAAAGGTACTAAAATTTGGTTAGATGTTTTACCAACTTTTATAAAGTTCAGTGAAGTCTTAGTAAAGAATCAGTCCCCACATCTTCTGCTCTGTTCAAGCTAATTTTGAAACTGATACCCAGTGATTTCAGATTGCTTCTCAAAGAGGGTAGCTGCTATTTCATACACTTTTTTTGGTAAAGGCAGTAGGAACACAGGAAAGTGGCTTGCTCAATAGCACACAGCAGATCCATAGCAAAACTGTGACTAGTTACCAGGAATGCTAGTCTGGCGCTCCAGTCTTCACATTGCACTATCTTTAACAATTTGAGTTCATACATTGTTTATACTTATTCATAAAATAACAGTATTCTACAATACTGAAGAATGAAATGAAGCAACTTCTTGCATTTTGCAAAGATCAGTTTGAACTGGCAAGAATTTTGACCGAGCCTAGAGATATTTTCCTAGCCGTAACTACCAAAACAAGAAGCTATTGCACAGCTACGCTGAAGTGCAAAAGGGCACAACAGGCTACATAAATGTCCCTAAAACGGAAAGCTGCAGCATCTAAATTGCAGTATGTTGATTCTTCTTTCAGCTAGTGGTAAATGTATGAAAAACAATGTTTCAGTGAAATCAAGGAATAGTGGTAAAAATAGTATAAATAATATAACACCACCAATAAATCTTGTGAGATAATCCTAATGATATTATTGGAATAAGAAGGTATCGAGATACCTTCTGTAAGCTCATATTTACATGATATTTCAGTAGTGCCCTTTGAATTGCATACCTAAAGTGCAGGAAATAAAATGGGCCAAATGACCACTCATGAGTTTTTCAAGTATATCATAAAACAACAAGATAATATATATATATATATATATAAAAAACATGTTATTTATAATAAATAGTAATGTTTGTAACTAGGAAGGAACATTCTGCTGTTTCAAAAAGTATTTTGCCTGATTTGATATCTTTTATTTTGGGGGATTTTATTTTTCTAAAGAGCTGAAGAAAACCATTGCTTACATTTCAAAATGGAAGTAAGCTAAAAAAATTGTGAGTTTCCTAAAGAACAGAAGCCAAATTCTTCTCTATAATGCAGCATTCAGGTGCATGGAATTATATTCTGCCTTTTTCCACTGGAAGGTAATATATTTTGTACCACTCAGGTGAAACAGAAACATTTAAGTAGCCTAACTGAAAAATGTATCATGTGATTATTGCCAAAGCTATTTACAGGCTGCAAAATTAAAGAGAGATTTTGAAACATTACTAACCTTACAGGAATCATGAAAGTGGCTAGATGTACTTTTGTCTAGGTTCCTTTTTCATAACAACAACAGCAGTGACAAAATTAAATTGACCTTGACAGAAACGGAGCATTAAAAATATTAACACAGTTCATTGTGTTGTGGGTAAGGAAGAAACATCACTGGTTCTCCCACCTCCATTTTTTATTTTGTTTTACTTCATTTCATCATAGACTGTTTAAAAGGAGAGGCTTTTATATTGTAAGAGAAGGCAATGGTTTATAGCTTACTTTTACTGCTATTAAGATCTAATCTATCACTTGTTCAGTCGATTGTATTTGACAAGCAGCTTCTTAAACTTGAACTTTGTCATGTGGTGACAGATAACTCTGCCTGCTTGCGCAATTTCCTTCTTTGCAGAGGCTTCACTATGAAGTGTCTCATTATTAATCACCAGCTTTAGATATGATTTATTGTACCATATAGGCTTAAAAAAGGGAAAAAAAGCCCCAAGAACAACCAAACCTGTGAAAAGCCACAGAATGAAAGGAAAAAAGGCTTTATAGCTTCACCTTGAAATGGTGGCAAACATTATTTCCTGAAAAGACAGAGAAACAGCAATTTGTTGGAAGCAGGAATATATGGGAAATAGCATACCTACTTTTCCCATTTGTTGACTCATGCTCCTGTAAAAATTGCAGAGACAGTGCACACCATACATTAGGTAAATTTTAAGGAACATGAAATAGCGCATCTGAAAATACTACCATTTTTGTGGAAAATAGTTCTGGATTCATGTGGTGAAAAACATCATCCCCACTGGTGAACTTAGAACTGAGGTTTAAGAATGAGAAATTAGAATTAAGGGATGCAGATGTGTTTGGTTCTGTGGAGTTACTCGGAGCTAAGTGTCCCAAAGCCCCCAAACGACATTGCGGGGAATCTGTCCCAAACCCACCAGGCCTGTTGCCTTTCCCCCAGCAGGCCTCAAACTGGCTTTGATTGGGCCACCCAGCAGTGAGAATCATCTCCGTGCCCATTCAAATTTTCCTTATTTGCTAGCATTATCATCACAGAAACCGGATGTAATCATACTTTTTTCTCTTCTACTTTGCCAAGAAAAAGAGGATTTGTGTGCTTTTCTGTCTGTGTGGATTTGAAGAACACTAAAATCTAGGAAAAATGGGTTTATGCAACCCTTCTGTTTTGACCTGAGTGGCCAGACAGAGACATCGGGGAAAGGCTTTATGCAGGGAAAAACTACCAAAGCCTGAAATTGTTCTGTTACCAGATCTGCTTTACATGAAAACCCATATGTTCCTTTATATAATGTTGTTGAGAATGGCTGTAAAACACTGTTATGTTTTAAAAGGAAGTAGTAATACTGCAAATGCTTCATTCTTCTTTTGGACATAATTGGAGAGATAAACCATTTCTAGTTTTCACAAGGACTTACAATTATTACTGTGTGAATCCCACTCTAGTATATGAAGATATACAACAAGTTCATGTGAAATACATTTTAAAAGTATCTATCAATATATCTACAAAGAATGGTTTTGCATTATGATATCATTCAATCATTCTTTATTGTTTGTAACTTTGTGAGGCTTATCTCAGAGCTGTTTTAATTTTTACATACAGATTGAGAGATGGACAATAGGGCTACATCAAAGCGCGTAGGTTTGCATGAAGGCAGCAGGCTGGTGGGTTAGGAGGCTAGTCAGCCTGCACATCCCTCAGAGAGGTTATAGGGTCCCAGGATAGTCATCTGAAACAACCTCCCACGGGTAATTTACAAAGAAATTGCTTAACTCAAACCTTAAAGTATTCTACAGAAAAATATCCTGTTACAAACCTTGTTCAGGTGGGGGGTTTTGTGCCTTTTATTCTCAGCAGGTAAAATGAAATTTATTAGGTTGTCATGTTATAAGAAGAAATGGGAACATGATTTGACGTCTTAGCCGTGGTCCAATGGGCTTAACTGGTTTGGGGGCACAAATAAAACTGGTTTCCAGAAAGCACTAAAATGGGGTAGAGAGTGGCTTGGGCACACTGATGCTGGTGTCTACCTACCCTTTAAGTATTGTAAAGCTTTATTTTGCATCAGAGGCAATTACAATTTTTTGTTGATATCTGCTTTCTGTGTATCATGAGTTTACTTTTCAACTGACAGTGTAGGATAGCATGTACAAGTAAAATGATGTAGTCCTGAAACAGATAGAGCAAAGCAGACTTATTTGATGAGCATAATGTTAGAAAAGTGCTCATTGTGTTGTGGTGGGTTGACCCTGGCTAAATGCCAGGTGTCTCCAAAGCTGCTCTGTCACTCCCCTCCTCAACTGGACAAGGCAGAGAAAACAAAAAGCTCATGGGTCAAGATAAGGACAGAGAGAGATCATTCACCCATTACTGTCATGGTGAAAACAGACTTGACTTGGTGAAATTAGTTTACTTCATTACAAATCCAGTCAGACTACGGTAATGAGAAATTAAACCAGACATAAAAACACCTTCCCCCGCACCCCTCCCTTCTTCTTAGGCTTAACTTCAGTCAATTTTTTTCTACCTCTTCCCACTCCAGCAGTGGAGGGGGGCAGGGAATGGGGGCTGCTATCAGTTCATCACACGCTGTCTCTGCTGCTCCTTTCTCCTCAAGGGGAGGCTCTTCACACCCTTCCGCTGCTCCAGCTTGGGATCCTTCCCACAGAAGACAGTTCATGAACTTCAATGTCAGCCCTTCCCACAGGCTGCAGTTCTTCGTGAACTGCTCCGGCATGGGTCCCTCCCATGGAGCACAGCCCTTCAGGTACAGACTGTTCCTCCTGTGGTGTTACAGGTCCTGCCAGCAAACCTGCTCCAGCATGGGCTCCACAGAGTCACAGCCTCCTTCAAGCATCCATCTACTCCAGCATGGGGTCCTCCATGGGCTGCAGGTAGACATCTTCTCCACCATTAACCTCCATGGGTTTAGGGGGACAACCTGCCTCACCATGATCTTCACTACAGGTGGCAGGGGAATGTCTGCTGTAGTGCTTGGAGCACCTCCTCCCCTCCTTCTTCACTGACCTTGGTGCCTGCAGAGTTGTTTCTCAAATATTCTCAATCCTTTCTGCTTGCAAAATGCACAGAGGTGGGGTTTTTTTTTTTCCTTCTTAACTATGTTTTTTTATCACCTTTAAATAATAGAGGTGCTACCACTGTTACTGATGGGCACAGCTTTGGCCAGCAGCAGGTCCATCTTAGAGCTTGACTCTATGGGACATGGGGGAAGCTTCTAGCACCTTCTCACAGAAGCCACCCTTGTAGCTCTCCTGCTACCAAAACCTTGCCACACAAACGGAATACATCTAGGTATGTCTTTTGGTTTAGTAAAAAATAGCAATTACAATAGTTTGCACAAGTGATTTTCTGAGGTGCTTTCAAAATATTAGCCGATGAATACTGTGAAAGACACTGTGAAGCACATGAACCTCTGGACTTCCCTTTTAAATAGTTCAGAGACTTCCCTCTTTGCCACTTTGGCTCCTTTCAGTGATGGTTATACCAGAATTGGTCCCACTAAAATTGAGTTTAATTGAGTACGGATATGATGACATGACTTAGAGAAGCTTTCAGATGTAATTATAACAGGGTTGTAACTTTCCTAACCTGATCCCTGACTGTTCAGATAGTTCCTCTGTATTCTTCCCAGGCTACCTGTCCTTGCTTCTAGTCTCTGTTGGCTTCCTTTTTTTATTTTGTCCAGGAGCTCCTTGCCCATTCATGCAGGCCTCAGAGTTTTTGCCCAACTTTGTCTTTGTTGGGATGCATTGCTCCTGAGCTTGCAGAAGTTGATCCTTGAATATTAACCAGTTTGGAGAGGATAAGGGCCTGGGAGATGCTGACTACATCACCCAACTCTGGGAACTAGCCATTGCTAGCCATTGACTGATACAATTTACATGACCTGATAATTACTCAATTTTATTTTTTTTTTTGGTGCAGGAAGGGACACAGCTTCCTGTGTGTAGGTTTCTTTTTAAAGAAAACAAACAAACAAACAACAAACAAAACAAACCCTCAGGATACAAAAGATTAAGTCAAATATTTAGAAATTCCCATTCATCTTATCTCAGAGTGAAGGAAACATGAGTGCTTCATCTAATCTAGGTAATGTCCTTGTCTCCAGCAGTTGACTTCAGAATGTCTATGGGATACTTCCTCAGGAAAGACTTTGGGCTAACAGAAATTACACAGTATTCACTTCCAAAATATATGACTTGATACTTGAGAGTGAATTAAGCCATAGGAAATGTAGTTATCATTCAGCCCTCTTACGCTACTGAGACTCCAGATAACAAAGGAAACCCAAAAGACCTTACACCAAGTTTGGGAATATATCAAAACTTGGTACTAACAACCTTCAACACTGAGTCTATGGATTTAAATTCTTTGCTTGAAATATGTTTTCTTGTGTGCTGAAAGGACGGTACAATCCTTTCTTCTTCCTTGTACAGAACCCCTAGTTTCTAGTCAAATAAGAAAAGAGTGAAAGAAGATTAATGCATATATATCTTCAATTACACATTGCCATTGTCATTATTTTTTAAATAAAACAGAGATGTCTTCATGTCACTCTCAACCATGAAGCAATATGTATTTTTAAGTTGCTGTACTTGCAGCAGATCATTAGAAACCTACATGAAAAACAGCTTGAGAGCAGTACAAAGTGTTTGATATATTTCATATTTCTGCCCTTAATGTTGCAGAAGGATTTGTTAACTAAATCCTGGCAGAACAACTGGCAGAACATCTAGAAAACTGTAATATGCAACATATCATCTGGCCCCACTCACAGAAACCAGAAAAGTGGTAAATAATTGTGATAACTATCTTTCCTTCCAGAACTGTGTTTATTTCTGCTTTGGGCCCATGCAGAGTATCAACACACAGAGAATAAGATACTTCTATAAAGTATTAAGAGGACAAATCATGTAGCCTAAAGTAGAGTTAACTAATAACTCTTGTAGGGAAGTATGGTTAGTCATATATGCCCAGGTTTGTTTGTACTTCACAAACAAATTTCATTCCAAGTTGAAGTGCTTCAGAAAAATAATGGCCAGCACATCTCTATAGGCTCTTCTCAGTGCTGTTGACAAGGTGGCCAGATTGATAACAATTCACCTCACCTTGTGGAAAGTTCCATGACTATAATTCCCTTTTAGACATATCAGGGGAACTGCAGAGCTCCTATTTGAAGGTGTGTCCAGAGGCAGTTCTTCTGGATAAAAACATGAGGTATTCAACCAGCAGATACAATGGCAATATTTGAGTACCTTCTGAATCCTTTTTTTCTCCCCCCTCAGATGTAGTAGAAAATATAATTATGATAAGATCTTTAGCCATTTCTATCAAGTTCTGAATATAATCTGATGATCATCTAATAACACATTCTTTTCTTCAGGAATATAAAATAAAGCTTGTCACATATAACTTCAGCAGTATTATTATACTTAGGCACACATTGAGTTATGTTTTGTCCCAATCATCACAATCAATTTACAGGACTCAAATTCTGCCTCTAACTCCTTTTTAATTGCCAATCAATTCCTCCTAGGACACAGGATTTGACACAATCTTTCTTTCCAACAGCAAGCCCCTTGTTTATTCAATCTCATGACCTGACTTTGTCATTAGTTTGTTACCCCTTGTCTTTAGTTCCTTTTTTAACTCATGTCATCCAGTCTATTGACACAAGCCTTCACCTTTGGAATTGCTCACAAATTCCAGGGCTTGAACTTCTGATCAAGTTACTGCAGTTTAACTTTGGCTGGTATGCAGTAACTATTCATTTTGTCTGTAAGTTAATTAATTGGAGGAGCTGTAGTATTAATATTGTTTGGTCCACTTATTGCAAGCTAAAATAAGACACTTAATTCCATATTATCAGGGAACTAAACCCACACATCTTGGTTGTATTCAACTGATGTATGACACATTGTTATGCATAATAACTAGATGAAGACTTTATGCTTTATTAATTTATTTGAATCAAGTACCTAATGACCTTAACCATTTCATTTGAATGGCAACCTGTATTTCTCCTCCACACTCTAGTTTTGCCCCACAGGCAAACCTACTTTGGTCAGGGAGACTGAATTGTGTAGCAGGGGAGCAGTATATCCAGTCCTCAAGAACTCTTAGTCATTTCCATTGTGATGATCACAACTGAGATCTAACTTTGTTAGATGAGGCATTTCTCTTTGAATTGTCTGAGTTAGATCTAAGGAACTTACCTTAAAAGTCGATACCAGGATTTTTAGCAACTTGAAAACAAAGACCCTGGTTTTATGAATGGCATTAGTTGGTTTCCAAAACCATTTTATGAATGGTAATTCAAGGTTGATCTGGCTTCTGACCTCCTCTTGTCCATTCCTGTCCAGCCCTTACAGCTTCCCAAAGGTACAGACCATTTATTAACCTCCCACATCTTTCTGTCAAATATTGCCTTATAGAAAAGTAAAGCAGGTTTTTTTTTAACTCTTCCCACTCTTCTACTCTTATTAACATTATTAGCCCTCTGCTGCTAAACAGGGTCTATGCCATGCCTCTGACAAGAAATGCAGTGCTGCATTGTCATTAATTTTTAAGTTAAATGATTCAATGCATGTTTTCAAAGTACTGTTTTGATCATATATACCAGAGGTTAAAATAATGAAAATTACATATAAGGGAAAAGAAGCTTTTTTTGCCAGCTTTAAACATAGACCTCACTTAGATGTCTCAACTTTAAGAAAAGAATTTGCTTTCCCTCTAACTATGCATGCAACAATAAATTATAGGCAACAAGTCTATACATGTTAAATTAAGTCCTTTTGAGAAAGGTCAGCCTTATATTGAAAACTACAGTTTCCAATCCTAAAAGTGGGATTTTAGATTTTTATTAACCAAAGGCATTAAAATAACCAACCTATGCTTTTTCATCTATGTGAATGTGTGACATTGCTGAAAAAGATTGCACCACTAAGATAACGGGGAACTGCTCTTTAAATCACAGTCAGACGTCTCATGGCCCTTATTGCAAGAGTACTAGAAAAACCAAAAAATAATATATACATGTGACCTATAGCAGGTCATAGTTTTTCTTTTTCCTTTTTAATAGAAGGAAAATCTGCAATTCTACTTACACGTAAGAAGTTCCAGCCCTATGATATACCAGAAAATTCAGGGTAAGGCATTTTCTTTCTTGCCTCTGAATTTCTAGACGGCAGATTCCATGCTGCTTTCTGGCTAAAGTTACTATTGAACTCACTCACTGAAGTTACATTACAAAACATTGACATTTGAGTCTATTTTAGGTCTAGTATGTCTCCTAATTCCTTTCCAATTTGAAAATTATTTAATAGGCTACTGTTTAGCAAGGTGTGCTATAATTCACTCCTTTGCTCCTGGCTTATAGATACATTTCATATATTCATTTCTGTAACTACAGAACTCAAGTTGCATAACTGTATTTACTGCGGAAAACATGTCCTTAGTGTTAATTAAATTTGTCACTTCTACAGACTGTTCATTACCTTGTGACCCACTTTGTGAATATCTGATGGCGTTAGTTGGTTTCCAAAAATAACAAACACATTAAGCACTATGTTACTAGAAAGATAAATAAAGTGTCTGTCTTTACACAAATTGTCCACTGTGATACCAAAACAGCACAGATTAACTGCTCAGAGACAGATTTTGTTCTTGAGCAGCAAAGGTATTTATTTTGTGCAACGTTAGGGAGCTAGCCAATTCGCACCAGACAAACCAGCTCCAAAGTTTTCAGTGAAAAGTTAGGTATTTTATACAGTTTTCGAGAGAGGTTACAACTTCTTTACATACATATTCATTTGATTTTGACATGCAATCATTCCATTGATAATAGGTGGGATCTAGGTGGAATAGACCTTTCAGTTTTCTTTGGTCAACGATTTCCTGACTTGATGGTCTCCTTGTCTCCTTCAGGTGCCCACTTTATCTTTTCTAATTATTCAGCGTACATTCCTTTCTCAACACAAACAGAGCATCACTCAGAGCATCGTACCAAACGCATCCTGACTAATCGTTTGGGTTTGTTTTTAAGATCTTGTTCTGTTTCATTCCCCCCTTTTCTTAAGACTTACAAATTCTTTCATCAAGTTTCAAAGACAAAGGGCTTTGGTAGACATGTATCTTTGTCCATATCATTTGCGGCTTTTTAACTATGGCATTTAACTATGGCTTTTTAACTATGGCATTTATACCACAGACAGATGTTCAAGGGGGATAATAGGATCATTCCTCCCAACGTGATTAGTATGGGATGTATTAAATAGTGGAATACTTGTGTTGCTTTAGGGGAATGTCCTGCAAAGATCTCCCACCAATAATGTTCTCCTACTTGTTCTAAATTGGCTAAGATAGTATATTTTCAGAGTCATGTTTTACCTGCCAAAGCATGCATTGGGCCATTCTGTTTATTTCTTGGACCAGTTTTTCTATGTCGGGGTGTCTGAGCATTGCTTTAAAGAGACTAATATTCATGCCTATCTGTAATTTAGGTACATCGTGATACAGGGTATAATCAGCTTCAATTAACTGTCTAGTAGTTACAGGAACAACATAATCAAAGTCCAGCCTACAATTCTAGTAAAATTACATACACAAAAATTAGTACCATTTGCTTTTTCATGACAATTATCAATAGTAATGTTAACACAAGAAGTTCTAACACATGCACATCCATTTCCTATGTAAAACACTTGTGATTGGGCTTCAGTATGTGGAAACATTTCAAAAGGACACGTACCCTTTTTAATATCTAGACATAGATCTTCATTCTCTATTACTGCAATTTCACAGATGTATCTCAGTTGCTCTCTGGGGATACATGCCTCAATGCCAGTCGATTGCCATTTGCCTTTGGTCTGATTATAACTTGCCCAAACCTTATAATCTACGGGTCTGACAATGACTTTTTGGTGTATGGCTTCTAATGTCAATACAGGAAAGATTGTTCTTTTGCTGCACTAATTGTGAGCACATATGCTTCAATTTGTTCATGTTGTGGGTTGTAGGTGAAGTTTAGTAGTTGCCACCAAGCATGGTGAATTTTTTCAAACTGAGTGGTGAGGCTGGTTTTGGCTATTATTTCCCTTATTTCTTGAGATAGTATTCCGGATATTCCTTCCCTCAATATTCCTGCGGCTATGGATTGTACCCACTGCTGAATTTGGATACATTGGATGGAAAGTGCAACCTTTTTGCTAATGCCCCCAGTACAGTTGATAATTTTTGTGAGATCTTCGGCTGTTTGATTAGCTACTAATGTTAATAATCTGATTGCCAATGATTGAGTTTCTGCTAATGTGAGCATAGATGATTTCAAGGGAACTTTAAGCTTTCCCAGGTCAGAAGTGAACAGCTCTGAGTTTGTTGACGAGTACTTCTTGGTCTATGGTATTTAACACACATAATCCTGTGCCAATCCATCCCAGTATATCTCTTTAAGTTCTAGTGTGGTGAGACCTAGTTGCCAGCCATGCGTTCCATCATTTAAGACTTTGTTGTATGTAGGGTTGGCAACCCTTTTGTATGCAAGATATATTTGTCTGGATATTTATCTGAACTCTTTTTAGTGAATATGTAGGATCTAACAGTAGCTTTTTCTTATTTGACTGTCTAATTACATAATGTCCAATGAAGGTTAGATTATGGATACTTTCACATCTCCTGTAAGGAGTTGTAGGTGTGTCAGCTGTCCCAGTAAATGGTTGATAGATGTTTTAATAGATGGCTTAGTAGTAGGTCTTTCTTCAAGCTTAATGATAAACATTTCAGAAGTACCTCTGTCTTTGCTAGCCCATAAACACATAATTGAAACTGATTGATGTAACAGTCATTGAAGCTCCCACTGGGCTTTGTTTCTTTTATCCTTTTTAACACTATCACAGGCAAGAAAGTGGTCCTTCCTTTTTTTTTTTTGTTTTTTTTTTGTTTGTTTGTTTCTTTCTTTGTTTGTTGTTTTTTGGGTTTTGTTGTTGTTGTTGTTTTGTTTTTCCAAACATTATTGTCTATAACTTCCATATGACTAAATGTAAGTGACCAGTTCTGCATAGGTGTTATTATTATAGCTTGACTTGTTTTGTCTCTTGTCCTATTATATTAACACCTTTAATGAATTCTGAGTCTTATTCCAGTCTTGTTGCGTATATGATTTGTTGTTAGATAAAACATTACTGGCTAGACCTGGATTAGGCTCTAGGTTCATTGAAAGCAGTGAGCCAACCCATGGAAGTGATTCGATAATTTGTGCATCAGACCATGCCCATTCTAAAATGGGAGTTTTGAAATGAAGTTATACTTATCAAAAGTCCAAGAATCAGCATTGAGAAGGCTTGAGAGCAGGTGCTACTCCTCATTCAGAAGTCCATGGTTTCTCAGAGTTTTCTCAGGAATTTTCTTGACTCGGGAGTAGTGAATACAAGTGGGTTGTTATTTTATCCGTACTGCTGTGAACGTAGTCAGTAACACCTGGAAGGGTCCGTCTCACTTTTCTTCAGAAGGTTCCCCGAAAAATTCTTAATGTATACCCAATCACCAGGACTAAACAGATGTAGTTTATAGTCAGGTTATGTAATTGTTTCCCTACAGTTACAACATAAATCATACATATACTGGTTACCTATTTGATCTAGAGCTTCACTATCTATAACTTGTATCACATAGGCTCTGCCATACAAGATTTCAGTTGGGTTTAGATTCTCTTTTGATCATGGTTTGACCCTCAGTCTGAGTAGAGCACTAAGTAAAGCTTGATACCAATATAAATTTGTTTCTTGGCATATTTTGGCAATTTATTGTTTAATGAGATGGTTCATTTTTTCTACTTGCCCACTTGCTTGGGGTGTGTAGGGTGTATGCAGTTGCCAATTGATTTTTAATGTTTTACTTATTCCTTGTACAACTTGTGCACAAAAGTGTGAGCCCCTGTCTGAAGAGATTACTGCTGGAACCCCAAATCTTGGTACTATTTCTTATAATAGTACTTTGGTTACTTCATTAGCTTTATTGGTTCAGCAAGGGAGTGCTTCAGGCCACCCTGAAAAGGCATCTGTCATGACCAGCATGTATTGAAACCCCCCTTTCCTTGGGGGTGCTGAGAAATCAGTTTGTCACTGTTGCCCTGGATAATTTCCTTTTCCAATTGTCCCAGTTTGATTCATGTTCTCCCTACAATTTTGTCAGTCTAAATATTTACACTGTGAGTCAGTGCCCCAATGGGTCTTATTATGTTCTTCCTTCCTGGATGACCCTTTTATAACAGAAGGGATCATTCTTCACATCATGGTCTGGCATGGCATATGTTCCCACCGCTCAACACCTACTGGTTGCAGCCAACAGCGGAGCTCAAGATTCTTCTTGGTGGCAAACACAGAGGCCAACCCAGTCTTGCCCTTGACTATGGTAGGAGGCACTTGACCAACCTTGTACTTCATTGTCAATGAAGAGTTTCATCTGTGCATCCCATAACAAGTCACTGTCATTGCAAAACACACAGATTTACATTAGTAGTAGAACTACTACAGAGTGTATTTTATTTTAATTTTTGTGCCAATATCCCCCACAGCCCTGCTGACCAAGGGATATTGATTTATCCAAAGTAGGCAGGCCTCCCCGTTTTCATTTTTAATGTAACAGGCAAAACATTTTTCACCTCACCTGGAATTTATTCCCAGATATACCTGGTTAAAGATTTCTTTTACTACAGGGAGGTCCTCTTTTCCACTTTTCTGTTGAATTAAAGATAAGCTCAAGACTTAAATTAATTGATCATCTTTAACTTTTAGTTTCATTTCTCCTTCTTTAAACCTCTAGATGTTCCAATAAATCTCATCCCAACAAAGATTTTTGTGAATTTGGCATTCCTATTTGTTTTCTTAATTTGTACTTTAAAGGATTCAGGATGTTTTTTCCTGGTGGCCAGCAGCTCCCACAACTGTAACATATTCTAAAAAATATTTTCTTACTGAAGTTTAACACCAAATAAGTTGCTTCTTTATCGACTAAAAATTCCACCTCATTTTTATCTAGTCCCTAACTTTAATAATTTAATATTAGATTATCCTGATAGTCTTTCACAACCAACTTCCAAGCATCTAAGTTTCCCCGTCAAAGTTTCACCTTTATTCACCTCTGACCTCCACACCCCATTGCCTGCCCGAAAAGGGGTCAGTTACCCGTCCTTTTGTACTGCAAATGGATGCAGCAATTGGGGTTGCAGCAATTGGGGTGACATTGTCAGGTCCTTCTGCTCTATTGTCAGCAACAGCAACCCCTCCTCCTCACTATCAGAAGGATTCAGGGCAGGAGATGCTCTTCCTGCTCTGCAGGTTACACAAGCCTGCCTCTGCAACAGCATTTCTGCTTTAACTCTTTCTTATCCTGAATGCAAATCTGCTACTTGTTGCTTTAAATTTGTGTTCTTATGTATCATGCCTTTGCAGGCAAACAGCAAACGGCCTGCCTTGGGTCCAGCATGACTCAGTCGCACCTCCGGGAGCGTATGGGGGTGGGGGGTTTGTACAAGCTCACCCGAATACTTTAACACTTCCACAGGGTCCTTGACTCCCCTCCCCCCCGCCCCCGCCCCCACTTCATGTCCTACATTAGTGCAAGTTTTTATCTCACAAAGTGCTTCACTCTGGTTGCTCCACAGGAGGAGCCACAACCTGAGGGGTTTTTTTTTTGTTTGGTTGGGTTTTTTTGTTTGTTTGGGGTTTTTTGTATTTTTTTTTTAAATGTAGCAATCACAAAAATTTCAACAAGAACATCTTTCTAGTTTAGGTCTCGGTTTTTCCCTATCCTTTTCTACAGCCATAATCAAAGGATCAGATGGTGGCATATTAATTCCGCATTCCTTTTGCCACTCTGTATGGCTTCTCAATGTGAAAAACATTCATACATTACTTATACATTACTTCATCCCACTTTTGTTCTCCACGGAGAAACAGCATAAGCTGTAAAAATTGTGTTGTAATTAAGACTTCCTTCGGGCAGCCCTTTTTTTTTTTTTTTTTTTTTTTTTTTTCCCCACCATTACCTAATGTATACAGAGGCCACCAATTCTGACAATATTTTAAAAATGTCTTTTTGTTCAAATTTCCTCCAGGAATTCCGCCTAATTCTTTCCAATGTTTCAAAATATATCCCAGGGGTGTTTTGGTATTTCTGTCTGCCCCCCTTCTTCCTAATAAGTTTGATGTATTTGTCTACAACGTATTAGTTATTACTGAAGGCACCATACTCATCTCACAACATACACCACACACCACAGTTCTGAACCTCTATGTAACCTTATTTCTTGGTCTCTCTTTTTTTTTTTCCCCGAGGAGATAATATATCTTAAACATTTGCCACCCTTTGCTTGAGTATACAGACAGCACCTACGACACCAAGCGCAGAGGCTAGTTCTTGCTTTTCCAAACGTTGTTAGTTCTAATATTTTGTCCACAGTCTCCCGCTCTAATTTCTAATTATGCATTCCAACACTTCATACGTTGATTTTTCAATCACTCGGTCTGTGGCCGGCCCCTCGCGGGGAACACGGACATGCAGATCGGGGCTTACCATTTGCTTTGCAGTTACACCGCGTCTAACACACACCGCACTCTGCGGGCAACCCTCAGTCACACAGGGAGTACAGGGAGTATGTTACGCAGTACTGTGCACATACATACAACTCCAGTAACGCCAACAGTTCACGTTATCACACAAAATTGTTCAATGAACAATTGCCAAAAAACAAATTCTAATTTTTTTCTGGCAGCATATTAAGTTTTCAGCTATTTGCCTAGAATTACCAGAATTACTTTTTTTTTTGTTTTTTACATACGATTCACAACTCTAATTTTGAACATGCAATAAGACAACACATAAAACAAACAAGACACAGAGCTCTATTTCAGTTGTTACATTCTAGGAATTCCTCAAATCTTAAGACAACCTAAAGGAAGTTTTCAGCTTCCCAAATCTTAAGACAATCAAAACCAAATCTTAAGACAACCTACAGGAAGTTTTCAGCTTCCCAGATCTTAAGACAAACAGGGCTATTACCCTTTTCAGAAGGCGTCCCTTCTCTCAACCCTGCAAGACGGCATCCCGTCTTCGTCTTATGGGGTAAAACCAAATCTTAAGACACCGTAAAGAAAGGTTTTAGCTTCCCAAATCAAATATTCAAAACAAAGAATCAATATAAATACTTTTTATGTTGTGCAGAAGTCCTTGTCTACCTGTGTGAGAAGCGAAGGGTAGGGGAGTCTCACCGACAGAAGATGCAGTCTAGGGCCCTGAGGGTCCCCCGGCCCCTGGATTCCAGCACCGGTGGGGAGTTCTCCTGTCTGGCTCGCCAAATTGATGCCAAAACAGCACAGAGTAACTGCTCAGAGACAGATTTTGTTTTTAAGCAGCAAAGGTATTTATTTTGTGCAACGTTAGGGAGCTAGCCAATTCGCACCAGACAAACCAGCTCCAAAGTTTTCAGTGAAAAGTTAGGTATTTTATACAGTTTTCGAGAGAGGTTACAACTTCTTTACATACATATTCATTTGATTTTGACATGCAATCATTCCATTGATAATAGGTGGGATCTAGGTGGAATAGACCTTTCAGTTTTCTTTGGTCAACGATTTCCTGACTTGATGGTCTCCTTGTCTCCTTCAGGTACCCACTTTATCTTTTCTAATTATTCAGCGTATATTCCTTTCTCAACACAAACAGAGCATCACCCAGAGCATTGTACCAAACTCATCCTGACTGTTCATGGGGTTTTTTTGTTTTTTATTTAAGACCTTATTCTGTTTCAACTGCCATCTCATAATCAGAAGTATTTCTATGAAATATATTGTCTGGAAATTCAATATAACCTTATTATTATCCTAAATGGTCATTAGGTGTCATTATCATTGTTACCTGGGAATATGGTCAGAATTAGTCCTACGTGTCTTGCAGTAAGTCTTGTTTAAGACAGAAATCCTCTTTTGAAATGCTATGGGTACGATCTGTTCTAGGCAAAATTTATGAATTTTTTGTATTTCCCAGGTTCTGAGTAGATATTCCTGGGACTGGATTCAAAAGGCTAAAAATGGTTAACACCACAGAGGAATAAAACAATGGCACAAATGGAAGAGAAGATAAAACTCAAGGAAATTTTCATGCCATAACTACAATTATTACTTTGATTTGTATAGATGGTTAGACCTTAATATAAAAAGGTACTAAAAAAATTGAATCTCCCAGGTCTGAATAAGAATGAAATCAATTTCTTTCATTGTCTTAAAGCACCTCAGCACTCATAGTTGTGTTTCCAAAGGAACAGTTTATCTTAAGACCTTAAGATCTTGGACCAAATCTTCAACTCATATTTTAATCACTGAAACTAACCATTGAAACAAGAATTGGCCTTTCAATCTTACAAATTTAATTTGCAATTACATTCTTGTTTTTTGGGAGTATCTTCTATCCTTTAGGGCTTTATGTTTAATTCACAAACTTGCCTTATGATCCTTTTATTTAGAGGGCAGGAAGAAAGAGATTCCGTGGCTAACTGAAGATGACTGTGGAATAATTTAATGATGGAAATAGTCAATGGATACCCTTTGATATGCACTCAGGTCTTTTTAATCAGATATTTCTAAAGAGGCACAAGAGATGGACGTGCTGTTTTCTCCATGTCCATTTCTTCACACATTTGCCTACATTACCTTTGGGATGTGTTAAGAGGATGACCTAGTTATTAACAACTATTGCAGGTGACTGTACACACAGTTCACTAAATTTTATTCCTACAGGAGATACCAAATATTTCATGCTGAAGAATTGTATTTCTTACTGCTTTCTCCTAATTATTCAATATTTAATGAAAAGTTTAGTGGGACATGATCCAGAAGATCTGATGTTAGAAGGGCAACAAAATAAAAATTTTACATCAAGGAATATTAACAACAGACAATAATACTAATTGTGCATTATTTACTACAAGAGAGCCTTATGAATCTGGAAAGAAGATAAAGTATATTTATTTTTTAAAAAGTCAGAGCAGTAGCTGAATCACTGGCTGCTCTTTTTTAACATGCAGAATGCACATTCCACAGAGAATCTTACATAAAGAACCAGACGGAATTATTTTAGGAACTTGTGTTCTTGCCTTCATGTGTTTTTCATCCCATCTGCCTCTTTTTAGAGGGCTTGTATCCCTTGGAGGTAGTATCAGAAAATACAATAACATGATAAGCAGCATATTTCAAGACATGGTGGTTGTGCTGTGGCAGAAAGGGTGAATCACTTTCAAGTACATAAGTACTAGCTGACCATGTGTGCTAAATCTCAACAGAAGTTGTATTGTAAAGGATTTTATACTTCCTATTGACCCTTCAGAATGGCACTGTCTCAGTTCAGAAAGGTTATTCAAGCTGCAAAAGAGTGTGATGCTCTTCAGATTTTAGATCAGCTGTACAGAAATGCCATGTGTTGTGGTTTAACCCCAACTGGCAAACAAGCACCACGCAGCCAGTCGCTCACTCCCCCGCCTCACCCAGACAAATGGGGAGGAGAATCGGAAAGGAATGTGTAACTCAGGGGTTGAGAGAAGAACAATTTAATAGGTAAAGCAAAAGCTGCGCACACAAGCAAAGCAAAGCAAGGAATTCATTCACCACTTCCCAAGGGCAGGCAGGTGTTTGGCCATCCTCAGGAAAGCCAGGATCCATCATGCATAATGGTTACTCGGGAAGACAAATGCCATAATGATGTCCGTGTTCCCCCCCTTCCTTCTTCTTCCCCCAGTTTATATACTCAGCATGACATCATGTGGTATGGAATATCTCTTTGGCTAGTTTGAGTCACCTGTCCTGACTGTGTCCCCTCCCAATTTCCCTGTGCCCCCCCCCCAGCCCTCTGGCTGGCAGGGCCCAGGGAACTGAAAAGTCCTTGATTTAGTATAAACATCACCCAGCAACAACTAAAATCATCCGTGTCCTATCAACATTTTTTTTTCTCATCACAGCCAAAACACAGCACTGTACTAGCTACTAAGAAGAAAACTAACTCTATCCCAGCTGAAACCAGGACGCCATGTCATGCTGTCTTTTTTAAACCTAAAAACGCTCAGGTCTTTGCCAACAGATTAACTAGCATTCTCTAGTGTACACCATTAAAATAATTGCCTTGCAACCACTACAGAAATTGGTCTAAAAAGCTTGAACTGAGAGTTATTGTACTGTATCCTAAGTTCCAGCTAATACTCTGTATGTGAAAAATGAAAAGGGTCCTAGTAGCGATATTTCACCCAACTCCACGCCTGTCATTGCATATGTCAGTAAAGATTTTCAAACCAGTTTATGGCAGTCATAAAATTCCTTCATTTTCTTAGTAAACAGATAGACACGAAAATGTCAAGCTATTTCAATAACTGGTCACCCTTTTGTGATAAAAATAAGAATTAATCAAGATTTTGTTTATACAGATCTGTTCATACGAAATTATGTGTGCCTGGGCTTTAAACTAAAGTTGCTGAAGGAGGGGAACCTCAGTCCATCCCATTCCTACCATTTTGATGCCAGTGCCAGCAAGAGATGCCCAGAACCTGGAGAATCACAGGTCAGCAGGAGACACCTGAACAGCAGCACAAAGGAATTCCAGGTGCTCCAGCTAGTAAGTCAGCTTCACTGGGGGCCAAACTTAAATGTCTCTATGCAAATGCACCTAGCATGGGGAATTAGCAAGAGGAGTTAGAGACATAAGCATGCCTGCACATGATCTTATTGGCATCATGGAGATGTGGTGGGATGTCTCCTGTGACTGGAGTGTTGAAATGGAAAAATATAGGCTCTTTAGGAAGAACAGGCAGGGAGGACAAGAAGGGGCTGTTGACCCCTATGTCAGTGACAAGCTGGAGTGCATGGAGATTCACCTGGGGATTTCATTCACTGTGCTGTGAAAGACGTGTATGAGAATTTAATATCTTTGGGCATCTAAATGCCTTTCTTGGGTTTGTTTTCAATGGGTAAGAAGAATTTATTGGAGAGTGAAAAACAAAGAAGTAGCCAAACTTCTGCCTAGAAAGGGTCTGGAGTAGCATTTTGAAGAGAGAATTATTAAGCTACCCTTATATTTATTTTCTATATCTTAATTATTTTTATTCATACCTATTGTTATTTTCCTAGTGGTAATGCTGCAATACATTTTATTCAGAATTTACACTGCTTATTTCCCTATTGGACCCTAATATATTGCATATATACTTTTTCTATTATGCAGTTATCATTAAAGTTTTGTTGTGTTTAGGAACAAAAAACGCTGATGCTTATACACACCAGTTACCATCTTTAGTTGTGCACACCAGTTGACCACGCACAGGTACCACACAAAGGTTTCTTTCAGTTTATATCTGAATCATTCCATTCATTTTTTATATATAAGGCTGCATCCATTCAGAAGGAATGATTACTAGGATTCCTTTTCTGTATGGAAGCTGTATGTATTTTATTCTCTCAAATAACTCAGCTATGAATAATCAGTTCATTCTTCTCCCAGAAACCTACAACTATGATTTTTTTTCTTCCCCCAGCCCCTTCCTTTTTATTTTAACTGTAACTCAGATGAAGAAAAAGCTACTGCACTGAGTGATGGTCAGGCTCATCCATGAAGACGTGAATCCTAGGACACTGTCAGGGCAGATATGGAGAATGACACACTCATAAAAACCACTAGAAGCTCTACACTGACACTTAACTATTGCCTGTTTTTCAGCTTTTTTACACCAAGAAAGACCAAGGCTTTCAGGCAGTCTGGTGCTGATTTCCTCTGGTCCATCTCTGCAAACAGAATAAATGCTAATTCTAATATCTCAGGTAAATTTGTCTAAGAATGTAGAGAGAAAAAGTAATCATGAACATACAGAAAGCTCTTGAGTTACTGTTACTTGACAGGACCTTTACTCTGCTTGCCCGTGTTAGGGTCCATAGGAACTTGGGGTTACCATATATTAACTGAACAAAGATTAGAGATTTTAAAAAGTATGTAATAAGGACGAAACTCACTTAAAATTTAAGGACCGCTTTTGCAAAACTGTTTAGTTGTAAGAGAGTATTTGCTAAATGAGGAAAAGGAGTCAAACAACTTAATGTGCCAACCCAGTTCAAAACTCCAGAAATTAAATATGCTCTCAGTAGGCTATTGTTACTGCCTACTTTCTTATGTGTTTTAGTGGAGGGTGAAACAGAACAGACAAGTGTACATTAATGACAAAGACTCAGAAATAAGATTTCTGCAGGTAGGGGTATAGACCAGGAATCACCTCATCCAAGACACAAAAGATTTTTCCCTGCACACTGTTAGATAGATGTGCAAGTTTTCCTTGCACGCTGTTAGATAATCCTTCAGCCAGATGTCCTCAGCAGCATAGATACAAATAGGTAAATGCTCTTCTAAACCCACCGCCAGCAGTGGCTTACTCGCCAGGTGATATACGAAACAAATCTACACATGAAGTTAGAAAAGATGAGTTGAATCTCTCAGTGTTTATAATTTTCACAAATGCATAATACTAAAACCTCCCTAATTCTATGTTTTGAAGCCATCAAAACTGGAAAGGTTGGTTAAACTGATAGAACTCCAGATGTTTTTGATCTATCTGAACATGGTGACACTTAAGAGTACAAAGCACTGGATGAGACTAAGAGCATTGACTCAGGAAAACTCCTGTGAGGTAGTGGGATACAAAATATATTCAACTCCAGAACACTTAAGGTCCCAAAAGACAAGAATTTTCTGATCTGCTGCCTTTCAAATAGTAACATGATGTAGCTTATTCTTACTGCTGAGTCGCACATAACATCCTTTCCTCATGAGTTGTGTTCAAGGCATTTTGTCCTTTACATAGGGCAGAAAAGGACAGTCTAAAATGAATGAATGAATGAATGAATGAATGAATGAATGAATGAATGAATGAATGAGTGAATGAATGAATGAATGAGTGAATGAATGAATGAAATGACACCCACACCCACACCCACACAAAGCACTTTGTGTATTACCTTTCCCTGAAACAGGTGGTACAACTTGACTGCTTCTGCACACAAGTCTGTGTTCCAATCTACTGAAGCCTTATCATCTCTTTTTGTGGAAAGGGAAGACTTTGCTCCCTTGTTCTCACCATCACACATTCAGATCTTCTTTGGAAGGAGAATGTAATCTGTGCCTCCAGTCTTACAGAAAAGGTCATGATCTACCATGCAAATCGTGCAAGGTCAGTCACTCTTTCACTGTATCACTATGTGGTGAGATGATTGCAAGCTAGCACTATTAATTCTCTTAACTGAAAAGGAATGAGTCCCCGTACATCCATTCTAGAAGCTCTTAGTGCATGAGTGTTTCTAGTAAGCTAGCATTTCTAAATTATTTCAGAATCAGAGGTAGTTTCTATCTATTGTCTCTCCATGCCCAGGAATTATAACATGTCTCCAGGGACTGCAAAAATCCAAGTACAAAACTTATCTACTGCAGTGTTTATCCCAGATGTGAACTTAAAGGTTCACTGAGATTACAAATAGGAATAAGTCTTTTTTTTTTTTTTTGAACACTGTTTCTTCAGCTACATAAATCTGTTGTGTTTATTGAACCTTTAGTTTTGAAGTGAAACCTCAGATACATCTTGAAATACATTAGTTGAAAAAAGTTGCTCGAACTCATCTTTAAACTTTGAAGAACAGGCAGAATACTAAATGGGCAAAGCTTAGATCTTGTACCTATACATCTGCCAGTTCTCTGATTTCATTTTCATAAATGGGATTCTACTCAGTTCAACAACTTCATTCAGATTCAGTCTTAGGAACTGCTGTATTATCGATTGTACTTATCTACCCCCGCTACTCCACACACCTCACCCCACCCCCTCACACCCCCGCAGATAAAACACCCTCATTCTGAAGTGTTTTATCTCAAGTTAGAAAGCTAATTATGGTATTGTTTCTGTTTACATTAGGTTTAGTGTCAAAATTTTACTGTTGAAATTTTGCCTTTTCTTTCTTAGCACATGCACATATTCACTCCTTAGGATACGAGAGTATTAAAAAATATTCAAATACCATATTTAATGCACGATTTAAGAAACACGTCAGTGTTTCTTCAGGAAAAAATATTCATACTATTATTCTACCTTCTCAGTGCACAGCAAAAAAAACAACCACCCATAATGCTTATATTATTCTAGCCATCAGTAACATTCTTCTGGGCTGCTTCACACAATGGGTCTTATTTTTCTTTTGATATTTGAGAATTATTTTTTTGCTTGTTCATGTATTATTTCTCTACAATTGTCATTCTTATTTTCTTCTTACCTTCTAGGCATGGTGAATGTTTATAATTTCCTAACATGATGGCTTTCAACTTTTGTAGAAATTGATTTATCAAAGGAAAAAAAAATAACCGTGCTAGTTACGAAGTCTTTTGTGCAGTTCTGTTTTTGTTTTTCCCTCAGGATCTACTTCACAGTTAGGAATTTGATAAGGTTTGCATAACGAGAAATGGAAATAGGCTGATTTACGTCATAAATTATATGACAGTTACTTGATATTTGGCAGCTTCATGAGGCAGACGCTGCCACATCACATCCAAAACATGCAAAATAACACACTAGATTAAAAGCTGTATACTTACATAAACCCACAAAATATGTGACAGACAAAGCATTTCAGAAAATGCAGCAGCATTTCCTGTTTGTAGTTTGCGGGCATCTGTTGTAAAAGCAAAAAGGATATCATGAGGCTGAATTTTGCAGATCTTTCAGGGTATTATATGAAGCTCCTCAGTGTCTTCAGATTATTCAGCCTGAACGTCTATGACAGAGACATAGTTCTCAGGATGTGTCTTCAGAGATGACCAACTAGGACAGTATGAACTTTGTATAAATGGTGTCCCTTCTATGCTGAATATTGGTCCAGATGGACCCTTTGTCTGGAGCTATGTTGGTGTTGTTTTAACTGATATTTGGACATTGATTACAGTATAAAATTGCAGACCTGTATACATGGTGCTAAAAAATGTGTTCTGATTTTCAGTTATACGGTCTGTATACATCAGGGGTCCTCAAACTTTTTAACCAGGGGGCCGGCGCGCGGGTGCAGTGGCAGGCAGTCATCTGTGGCTGCTTGGTTCCCCCCCCCCAGCCCCGGCGGAGGGGTCTGTAAATACCGGGGGCTGGATTGAGGACCCTGGAGGGCCGTATCCGGTCTGCGGGCCGTAGTTTGAGGACCCCTGGTATACATGGTGGTATGACATGCTCTCCTTAGCTGTGGATTGTTTATCAGATCTTCAACATTAACCAATGTTAGATACGTTTAGAAGAAAGGAGGATCACAGAAACCCTAAATCTGTTGGATTTAGATGTTCAGTAAAATGCACATCAACAGCTAATCTGCCCTCACTTTCAGTGAGGTCAAAGGACTTTGAATAAATTCTACTGAATTTTACAGTGTAAAAACACTATGTTCCGGAGGTAAGCTGAATTCTGATCTTGTCTAATTATAATTTCATTCACTAACTTTTCAAGTTTTGTCTCTTTTAGCATTTTTAACCTAAATGGTAAAATTGGCAGTTCCCCATCTGCATGGGTCAAGTGGCACAGACAAAATCTGATTTTCTTCAAGCACTGAAAGATTAGAACATAGAATTTAGTCTGAGGTTTAGTGCTTTACTTATACTTACAATAACTTTAATTTTTTTTCTTAGTATAAATCAAAAAAACTTTGTAATACTAGTTATGGAAGTAGAGAGATTTGTTTTCAACCATATGAAATGTGTGATATTATATGTTTTATGCCTTCTTATTCATAACTATGAACTTCCAAAGGAATGTGTATCTATATACATGAATTTCCATAAGATAGTGTCCAGAAGCAACCTAACCTATATTAAAAAATGACTTACAAATAATAAGAACTATTTTTGGTCATCCCTCTAGAAGTTACCTCATACACATCTTCCATGCATTTTCTAACATTTTTTATTCTGAATAGTAAATGGGAAGATTCTCAGCATTTTTGCTATAGTGCTCTTTAATCAAAGTATATACTAAGTGATCAGTCTGCAACTCTTAATAAGCATTCTTCAAAAGGAAGACATAGTGTTTGCCTTCCCATTTCGTATTTGTCATACTAGCAGTAATGTATTCCTTACTTCTTCCTTTGGAATGAATTGGATTAAGTATTTGAGAGAATAGGCTATCACTGTATGATTAACATTTCCCTGCTTTGTGCAGTAGTACCTATTTCCTTTTAAATCAAAATTCAGTATTATATGTGTCTTTGATTACTATTTTTTAAAGAACCTATTGGTGGTTTGATCTTTTTGTGATATGTTAGGCCATGCCACATTTTGGTAAGAAAAAGAGGTAATGATAATTGCAGTCTGCAAGGATCACCATTGCTCAGTTCAATTCTTACCTTTTCTTTCCAACACAAATTACATAATTTTGTATTTCTCAAAAGAACAACAAAAAGATGTTCAGAACTAAATCACTTCAGTGTTCTTTCCAGCATTGTTTTAATAAGCTATTACAATAATTTAATGATCTGAATTGTCACTCTTTTGATCCATTTTGGTACCAAGAAATGCATCAAGAGATGACAGTGCCTGAGACATCCCAGATACTTGATTGCCCCTTATAAATTTTCCTACAGCAGCATTGCTATAATAAAGGTTGTGTCAGCACTTTCATTATAATTCCAGTCTTCAAGGGGTGATAACTCAGCTGTAAAAATTGCTGTAAACTCAGACTTGGCATGCAAGGTCACAGTTCTGAAAACCAGTTTTTCTAAATGGTCAAAATATTTGAAAAATTAAAGAAAGTATTAAAAATTATACAAATGTTTATATTTGCTCATAAAGAAAAGGAATATATAGTTAGGAATTAAACATTATCTTGTACTTTCTTCTCTGTTTTCTAACCTAATAACTTTTTGGATGTCTTTCATAGCTGCAGTGTTGTTCCATATTTTAATTCCAGAGCCATGCAGAAAAGTTCACCTGTTAATCTCAGTAACACTACTTAACAGATTTCTAGACAAAAAGTTCTGAATGGGAGGGGACCACTGGTGTTCATACTTAGGCACAACTTTTGATGTAGTGAACCTACCATCACATTATCAGCTTCCTTGTATAGGAGAATTTTAATCTGGTGCTTTTCTGAATAGTTGTGGGCTGTGGGGACATTATACCCTTCCATTGCCAACAGGAGTGCCAACCAAAATCCCCAAAGAAATCTGAAAGCTTGGAGAACAACCACATATACATTTACAGGATGCTGTGGTCTGCGTGCCTTCCTTTCCTACTGCTGAATTCTGAAGGTTGTCTACCCACACCTCTTGGAGACATTCCATGAAACACCTTAAAGGCTGGTTTCCTCTGATGTATACAAGGGCTGTATCATGTTGTAGCCACTGCTTCATCATCTCTGAAATGAAAATACAGAGGAGGTTCTAACCACTCCTTTCTGCTGCTGAATGCATACCAGACCTTTCTGTCTGCAATTATTGGGCCATTTCTAACAAAGAAATTGCTATTTATTGGAAAGTTGTGTTTGGGAAGCTTGACCTCAAATTAGGCTCCTTAGAAATTTTATTCCTGTGCTGAGAAGAATAGCATGGCTTCTCCTACTGTGGGCTAATAGATTTGTTTTCAGAGTATGGAAGCTACATGAAAACCTAGTACTTGTGGGTTGTTTTTTGTTTTTTGTTTTTGTTTTTGTTTTTTTTATAAAGAGAGGCAGGGAAAAGAGGGAGGAAACAGAACTATATCTTTGTATGTCAAAGCTGGAAATATTTTTATATGCCATATACTCTTCATTAGAGCATGAAAAACCATAGGAATAATGGCTACACAGTACAGAAATGGGATAGTACAGAGAAAAGAATGACAGCAGAAAAAGAACGGGAGAAGACAAAGGATCAACTTTAAAAAGAAAATTATCCATTCAGTAGCTTACAGAACACATTGGACATTTCTAAATTTTAATTGTTGACTATTTTTTTCTGTTTCCATTATGTTTGTCTTATATCTAAGGTAGAAGATAAGAGTACTGTAATGAAGTAGCTTGATAGGTTTTTCCAGCACATGCTGACTTCCATAAGTTTCTTTGTGAATATGAGCAACAGATGAAAGAAATTGTATCAACTTTTCCTGTCTTTAATTACCCTTTTGGACTGTCAAGGGTATTTGGAAAGTGATTATTTTAAATTAAAAGCCTAATAGTCAAGCTGGTTTGTCACTATATTCTTTCACAAAAAAAAGCCACTTTAATGGAATTTTCAACATTTTATCTATTTCGTGCTTTTATAAAATATCTGATTATTAGTTCTGATTTTTCTAAATAACATTAAACTATCCTATTGAATAAAGTGACTGTCCACAACTGCAGTTCCTTACATTACAAGGAAATAGAGCTTCAATATACAGCATGTGATACTAAGTGCCCAATATTGTTCATGCAGAAGTATTTTTTTCTGTCTCCACCTTTCCTAATCACATAACTATTGTAAGAATATTTTTGTTGATATCTCAGGGAACAACAGATCCCTCGAATTTTCCAGTAAAATTTATTTTGGTAAGAAAAGGACAAAACATTAATCATACCAATGTTAGAGTAAGATTTATTTTCTGGGGGGGGAAAAAGAAAATTATATATATATATATATGTGTGTGTGTGAATTTAAAAATATGAGTTTACCATTGTATAGCTGAAATAGATATAGACAAACCTCTAATATGTTTAAAAGGTAGAGTATAAAACCTACAACAGCATCTAAGTTTTATAACAGTGACTGCCATTATAATGTATCTACATATTTGATCTGAAAATCCACAGACATCAGGCAGTTTGGAATACAGATCACCAGGCATCTTTTTTAGGTTTTGGCCCACCTGAAATAACTACTTTTCCTCTGTTCCAGTTTGTAGTAATTTCTGATGCAAAATTTTCTGATAACCATTGGTATAAAAGTCAAAATAACACAGCATAATGCTTCTGTCAGACAACATTACTTATTTATCTCTATTATAAGAGAATGTTAAATATAGTATTTTACATTACTTTGTAGTTTTATAGTGATAAAATGAGGTGCCATAAATAATGGACCAAACCAACCCTAGGTATTAAATACAAACAAGCATGGTACTGGCCTTCGAAATCTGAAAACTCTCTGGATTTATACCTGTCAAAGACATTGACAGTATTTCTTATATATTTTGTGATGAATGTGAGAATCCTATATCTAATGCTCACTAATTTTTTTGGTGTGTTTTAAACTCCCAAATGTAAAGGCAGAATATTGTGGAGAATAGTGAAGACAAGTTTTAAAAATGAAATTTTATCCAGTCTCTGTTGATTAGCCATCAAATGTCTTGCATCAGATGCTAATGATAATTTTAGTAGAATGAGATGAAGTTTAAGGATTTGCTTAATATACACCAAGACACAGCCAAAAAAAAGTTTTCAGTCGTTGAACTCAGTTGAAACTGAAGTGTGCTCCCATGAGGCTCTAAAAACTTGCTTGGAGTTGTATCTACTTTTGGAAATCACTTTGATGAATGTTTTCTGACACCTGGAAGAGTTTTATGTTATCCAGGTGTGTTGTTTTTATTCTTTGTTCATCTCTGAATTGATCTTCAAAGTTAGCAGTTAAATCTAACTTCTGTTCTCTGAGAAACACTGCATAGGTCTTACCTCATATTTCAAATATGCTTCTGAAAAGCTAATGTCCTAAAAGGTCACCACATCCTTCTTAAGAAGATCAGCATAGCTGCTTGATATAGTCTATCACACTCATTTGGGACAAATTCTGTGGAGGATCCCTTACCAGGTCCTCCCTAGGGAACTTCTCTGAGCCTAGCGGTAAGTTCTGAATGCTAGGCTTATAGTACTGCGAGTGCCAAAGAGAGATTAAAAGAAGAAATGCAGATCAAGTAGGGTAAAGTAATGCCAAAGTGAATTAAATATTTGTATTTGTTATATAACCTGGTAGGACATTTTACTTTTAATTATTTTTTAAATACTACTTAAAAAAGGGACGAAAATGTTCATAGGTTGATTGTGGGCTAATTATCCCTCTACAGAAGCTTGGAATGTGAACTTGAGAATACCATACATACTAGGTTTGCTAAAAGAGATTTGCAAAGGTAGGGAACTAACTTCTGCTGAAACCCATTGGGTCTGGCTGTGTCACCTCCAGTTAAACCCCACCCCACAGAGCATATTACCCTCAGAACAAGGCAGAGACAATGAGAATATTTTTACTCCCAAAATACTGATTGTCTCCACTTCCACTTATGTCTAACCTTGTAAAATGCTAAATGCCTTTACCTCCCATCAATTTTTATTTACTGCTTCAGCCAAGACAGTTCATTATCTTATTGGAAACTTTTACACACACAGAGGTTAGAATATTTAAATTTTGAGTAAAGCCTTGAGTGCATTTTATCTTTTATTCTGTTTTCCAGCTGTACTTCAATGACCCTATCTGACTGTGCTAGACAGTATCATCAACAATACTACTTTTTACCTTTGCCTTTATTGATTATACATCAGAGCTTACGGCATCCATAATGTGAAAAAAGAGTCTTTATGAAATACAGCCAGTTAGTTTCTACAGTTATGATCCTTTTAGAATAACCCACTGCATACACACTTCAGCATTTAAGGATAGCCTTAAAGCATGGTATGAAGCTATAATGAACCCAAAAAGAACACCTCAGTAACCATGTATATGCAGACAACTTCTTGGGACTTACACAAAATGTTTGCTCCTCTGAATGCTGAGGTCCATTCTTTACTCGAGATTTTCTTCTTCTTTTTATTGGATTATATATGGGCTTATTTAGTTTGAATTAATCTCTCATTCACTTTATTATTATTATTGTTGTTATTATTATTATTATTATTATTATTATTATTAAACCATTTTAATACATTTAAGCTATTTTTAAAAAAATTATTTCAGGAATTGTTTTTAATATCCACCTTACCTTAAATTTTTTTTTTCATTGTATTTAAAGGGATTATTTTTAAAGGAAGTGAGCATCACCTAGCCTTCACGTCCATTTAACATTGAAAAAGAATTTTATTTTTTCATACAAAAAATATTTCTTTGGGGAAAAATAAGGTTTATATATATATATATATATCTAATCTATATCTATGCATAAAAATAGCACGTTAAAATAATAAATTAATATTTTATACATAGTACATTTATGGTCTAATAAAATAGTAAAACAATGGGCTTTTTTATGTTATAACTGGTCCAACACACTTTCTGTAATCTTTGCTAGGAAATAACACAAATTTCCATTTGAAACACTTTCAGACAAAATCAGGTAATCAGGTTTTGCTTAATGAATGTAATATCATTAATTGTTCAAGAAGAAGAGAATCTTTGTCAGCTATCATGATTTTTCCAATCAAGGAGTAATATCTAAATAGAATATAAAGGAAAAATAAGAAATTCAACATAACTGAACTGGGCAAGAGAGATTCTTCTGTTACTGTACTATACTAACACAGAGTATTACATTCAGCACAAACATTCAGCATTTTGTTTCTCCTACTTTGCTAATGTCAAAATAGCTAATGTTCAACCACTCCATTTTTGAATGAGAAGTATGATAATTTAATTAAAGTTTAAAGTGTAGGAGCTGCTGAAGATCATAGATAATCAAATTACTTTTTATTCAATTAGTTTAATAGCAAAACACTTTGCTACAATTACAGTTAATCCCCTGATTTTTCTCTTCAGCTGTTTATCAAGGGCCTGTACGATATCTTTGAGGAAATCATACTGGGATATAATTATCAAGAATCCTCAGTGGAATGAACGCACTAAATAGTACTTAATTATTAGCGGTATTCCATTGCTGGATGGGTTAGATTTGAAGATGGTAAGAACACAATACATAGTTTGACATTTCTGAGACACTTTCCCTAGAGTTTGGGAAGAGGAGGCAATGCATTTATTTCTTCCACTTGTGATACTGAACAAAGAAATAGCAATATATAAGCTAAACTGAATCAAAGAAAATAAAATTGCAACCAGGCCATTCTAACCACTGTTTACTGAATTGTAAATATCAGAAATTACTTTCAGCAGTATCATAGTGTCTTATGCATACAGCAAATTGGTTTTAGTGTCTGTAATGTTGGATCCTTGACAATCTAAAGCCACGATTTAATTGTTTTATGGATTACAGAAAAAGTACATACATAATCTATTAACTGATTGTGTCAAAGTCTTGGAATTTTTCAATGAGATTATCAAATTTTCTCATTGTGTGTTCTTTTTAAGCAGAAATAGGTGCTTCATATGTAGGATACTGTATCTGCAGAAATGGCTTTAATCCAGCAATGTACAGAAACTCAGCATTAAATATGGCATTACCTTATTAGGGACATTCCACTGATAGGTTAAATATTAGTTTCCTCTGCAGTCCAGTACAAACCTAACATCTTGCCAGACTTTGAGTCATGAAACACAGAGTGAACAGACAAAACATGAAAATAAGTGCCTGTTGTTAAGACCCTCACATTGCTGACAAAAAGTGTCATTTTATCAGGATGTCGATCAGATTTTACACAAAACTATGGTTCTCCCTGCCTGAATTAAAGTTTCTCTCTCTTCAGAAGCATCAATACTTGCCCAGCCATGTAACAAAATGTGCAATACAAATGTCTAATGATCCTTACACAAAAAAGTAAAGAACAAAAAAAAAAGATGCTTTTGAAGCTCATTTGTATGTGTCAAAAAGAAGTTCAGGAAGAAGTCATGTAATTTTCTGTTTACTTTGGTAGCCTAACTGCAGAGTTGTGAGGTAGCCGAAAGGAACTTTTTTATTCTTCTAACTGTGATGCTATAACTTGTACCTGCTTTTACAGGTTATTTTTCATGGCTAAGGTAAAGTAGTCTGGAAGATCAGGTCATGAGTTGGGTTTTGAATCTGCTCCCTGGTCTTCAACTGAAAGAAGTAATGTGTAGTGAAGGAGGGAGTAAATTTATTACTTTTTTTTTTTTTTTTTAAGGTTAAGGGATTCTGTCAAGGCTGACATACAAACCCACACCCCACTCCCCAAATTTGCAACTGGTGAATGGAAAAGCTTAGATTAATGCATTCTGTCTGAAGTAGGGTAAATGTGAAGGTAGGCTCCTTTACTAGTCATGACAGTCAAGAGCATCTGTTCAGAACAATACACATTTCCATCATTCTCTATTGACTCCAGTGAGAGCTGTGTGGGAGCTAAAGTTAATGCTAACTTTAGACTTCAACCTTAGATATGTCTGGGATGAATCCAGAGACAAAGTCCATGACTCATCAACCAATCTGGCATGAGTGCTTTAGATTAAAACCTTAGAATTTGCTAGATTGTGTGTCCTGCCATGTCGTTTTCCAGTCTTTGACCTTCTGATTGGTAGTGGAAAGGCAGGGTGTTACAGGGTCATTTCACTACTTTTGTTTCAGGGACATAATCTTCCTCCTAAAAGCGTTCCTGGAAACAAGTGTGTTTATGCCTGAATTTCAAGTTTGGCTCAGGAGAGGTAATGCGAAATCCTGAAGAAAAAAGACTTTTTGAATACTTAAAATATTTTAGCAGGCATTTACTAAGGCTAATTCAGAATAATTTCTCGGTCATATATACCAGTTTTACTCCAGTCTGTTGATTGTGGAAAAAAGGGTGGAGGCTTAATTTTCTTCCCTGTCATATTCATAAAGACATATGACTACTTCAGGAACACCCACTTACTACTACCCCTCTCCCATATCAATATCTGTATTTAAACTCAATCCATTATCAATTAGTATAGTACAAGTGAAATTCATAGTCTTTCATTTGTTCTTCACTGTGGGAAGGTGCCGAACTACTGCTGATGTTAGTGTTTTGTATTTTACTGTTGAAACTGCATTCTTCCATTGTTTCCAAATAGGAAATGGAAACTCAAGGAATTTTCTGAAATTGGTAAGAAAATCAATTTAGGACACCAAAAAATACCCACAGTAGAAGACAGAGCTTTCACTGAGTAAAATAAATAAATAAATAAATGAGGCTGATAGAAAGGAAGAGGCACATGTCATTTCAAATTTCAAACTTCCTAATGAGGTGATGTGAGGGTCTGACTGTCAAAGTGGAAATAATATCACCTGCCTGTTTGATGTCATCCATGTCCATATTTTATCGAAGGAACTTTGAGCATGAAAGAAGTAGACTCAGTATTGATTATGATCAAAAACTTCTGGCCGGGGTGGCGTTGCCTAGTTGTGTCACAGCAGCAATTACACAGCACTGCTCCCTGGAGACTTTCACCTACTTGTTAGATGAAATCAATAATATCCAGACAAGCACTGAAATGACATTTTAATGCTCATGAAGAACTTTTACACTTCAGGGCTGCCTTTGAAAGAATTTCTAACAGCAATGGAGGGGTGAATGGAAGGTTCTGTGTAGCAGGTAAAGATGGTTGCTTTCAACAGTATTAGCTGCCATTTGAAGGGGCTTTGCAAAGACTTTATAACTAAGGATAACAGCTTATTTTGACAGAAATGAAGAGTTTGCAAGGAGTTTTTGGGAGGCAGTACATAGAGCAGTGGGGTGATAATGAATAGAGATGAGAAAGGAGAGGAGCTGGAGGCAGTTGCATCTTCTCACCCCGAGAGACAGCTCAACCCAACATGATGGGGCCAAACTGTGAAAGGCTGCAAGTGGGAACAGTTAGGTACATTTCTGTCAGTGCTGTCTCTTCATGCCCTCGTGCACAATATATCTCATGTTAAGTTGCACCTGTGGCAGCTGTGGACTAAAAATGACTTTTTACTTGGGCTTTGCTGGAGGTATTTGCTATTTTGACTCAGTGTGCATCAGTGAGAAGTCCAAGTACACATGCTTTTTGTATTGCTCATACAGGGCAAGGGAGAATGGGGTCCCTCCAGCTGTCAGGCTTTCCGGGCCATTCTCAGCTGGCCTTTCTTGCATCCTCACCCTTGCTGACACCCTAACTTATCATTTAGGAAAGGTATGTGCTTTATATCACGATCAGCTGTGCACCTACCATGCTGCAGCTGGTGGGGCTGGGGTCTTTGTTGAGACCCATGAGATTGGCACAATGTTACACTGCTATAGTAATGCTCAACCCACCCACCCCTCACCCCCAGACCTACATGTGGATGTGCTTGGTATCTATATACAAGGTACTGATTATTCTGTTTGCAGTGAATTGCTTCAGGAAGAACCTGTTGCTGGCCCTTCTCATGGACAGCATGTTGGGTTAAGTGGACCACAGGGCTGCACCAGTATGGCAACAGTGCTAATAACACTAACCTGTCATCATGTATGGTACCAGTAACTACTATTGTCTGAGGTAGACAACACATCTGTTACACTAGCTGGAAAACTGAATAAATTGTAATTGTAACAGAAACAACCAGTTCATAAAAAGTCTAAGCTATTATTCAGGATAGGTATAGTGTGGTAAAAAACAATTACATAAAAATTCTCCAGAAATTGTCAGTTCTTTACTCTGGTTTTATGTAACATGATTCTTCTTCAGCAAAACATTTAACCATGTGTTTAAGCTAGTCATAACATTTTAAACAAAGGGTGTAAATTGATTAAATTAAAAAAAAAATCCATTTTTTGTCTAATTTATTACTATAAAAAGACACATTTGAATATACTTCTAATTCCTTTAAACAAGGACTTAGAGGAAGATGCAGAGTGAGATTTGGCACATAAAATCTGAGTTAGGCTGCTTTTAATGCTTTTATTTCAAGACAGAAATGATTTCTGCACTGGAAATTCAAAAAGACACAAATCCAGCTCCATATTTTTTTCTGAAAATTCTCAAATGCCTCGATTTAAATAAAGATACTTAAGCATCCAGGCCTGGCAATCAAGGTACTCGCTTTTCCCTTGTTGTGGTTTAACCCCAGTAACAACTAAGCTCCACACAAATGCTTGCTCACTTCCCCTCCAGATGTCTGAGTGAGAAAATTCCTGGGTTGAGATAAAGACAGTTTAATATGTAAAACAAACAAACTGGCTGTGAGCAGAGCAAAACAAAGAATTCATTCACCACTTTCATTCACCACTTCGCATCAGCAGGCAGGTGTCCAGCCACCCCCAGGAAAGCCGGGCTCCATCATGTGTAACGGTTACTTGGGAAGACAAACACCCTAACCCTGAATGTCTTCCCTTCCTCCTTCTTCCCCTGGCTTTTATAGCTGAGCATATGACATCATATGGTATGGAATATCCCCTTGGTCAGTTGGGGTCAGCTGTCCTGGCTGTGTCCCTTCCCAGCTACTTGTGCACCCCAGCCTGCTCGCTGGTGGGGCAGCATGAGAAGCCCAAAAGCCTTGACTCTGTGCAAGCACTGCTCAGCAATAACTAAAAAATCCGTGTTGTCAACACTGTTTTCATTATAAATCCAAAACACAACACCATACAAGCTACTATGAAGAAAATTAACTCTATCCCAGCCAAAACCAGTATAAATTCTTCAATTTCAGTGTGAGTTAAGAAGCAGCCTGCTAAGCACTTGTATTTTGCCTCAGTGTCTGTGGGTTGTGAGATGCAAGAGATTCCTGCAATCTGGGAACAATTGCCTTTCCAGATAGACAATCTAAACACATATGTCTTATTTTTTAACAACAATGCTTTCAGTGCCAAGATAATGGCAAAACCTACTCAATCTTCTTATTAAATCTAGGTCAATAAGGCCTCTAAAATTTGTGGGGTTTACTGAAGTGAAAATAAGTTAATTTTAATTTGTATTGATTGTTGTAGTTAAAAATAATTCACTACTTATTCTATGTCTTGAAAAAAAGAAAACTAAACTTGGGAAGCAGAGGTGGGATTAGGAGGATCTTTCCCATTGAACTGTAATATTATATAAGTAATGAAATTCCTGAACATGAGGAAAATACCAGGTTAAACTATCTCTTTTCATACTTCTACATCAGTGGATACTCTATAGCCCATTTGCCAGAGAGATTATCCTCTGATATATTTTCTTCCTTTTTCAGTTTGAAAAACACACTGAAAACCAGCAGAAAATACAAACGTTTAATCTGTAGTAATTCAGATCTGTAATAGTATTTCTCATATGTTAGCTTCAAAATTCAAGCTTTACAAAATAGAAACAGTAATTCAAATTTCTGACTTTTAAATGAATCTGATTAAATGAACAAGTGATATGAAAAAATGCCAAATACCTTACTGAACCGTGGGAGATCTGTCACAGTTCTGACAGTGTGAACTGAAAAGACCCATTAATGATCTACCTCATGCAATATTTACTGCTGCTACATCAAATGGGTCTGCTTGTTATAGTAACACAGCCAGTGCCAACAAAACTGCTGCCTTACAGATCAGTAAACAACATTAAATTAGTCAACAACTGCCCTTTGGAATTACTACATCTACTGAAAACTTATCAAGCATCAACAGAATCCCAGCTTTCCTCTCTTCTCCAGAAATTGTTGTGGAATGGAAAACAGTATAACTGCTGTTTGTTTTTTTAACAAGCAATTGAGAAGGCAGGGAATAGATTTTTTTCCTTTTCCTCTTCACCTTTGTAATTTACAAAGAAAGCCTGAAAGATCTCCAGAGTCAAATTTTTCAATAGAGGTTCTTATTACTGTTTGCTTTTTCACTCTGGAAATGTTTAATCAACTATAGTGGACTTAATATACTTGTGTTTAAGAATTCCATTTTTCCCTTTCACAAAAACATTGGTATATGTCTTATAAACAAATGTACTTAAAGTTTGCATGGGTATAAACACATTTGTGTTTCCTAGACCCAGCCTGAGCATGCCCAGTTTCAAAGTTTAGCAGTACAGTTGAGTATTCCTTGCTCTTTGAACACCATAACTCCACGGCCAAAGCCTTTGTTGGGACCATGTATGAAATAAAGTAGTATCAGCCAAACAGTAAGCCAAGGTTATGATAAAACAAAAGCTACCCCCCCCCCCCCGAAACAATTAACTCAAAAATTGTGTGTACAATTAATAGGAGAAAGCTTTTTTCACTACAAATTTCAACCTGTATTTTACTTTTGTTTAATTAGCACTTTGAAGAAAGTATTTGTTAATGATATAACAACAAAGCTTTTAGATGAGAAAGTAAACATAACACTATGCATTCTCTGTGACCTGTAGTGTAATCCGGGAAGATTAGAGTTGATATTTTCCTTGGAATAAACAATGAATTAAATGTACACATTCCCCCTCCCATCCACAATAGTAAACAATTCTCTTGTTTTCTTCCTAAAGAATAAAAACTTGCCCAAAGTTACTTTAAAAGATACCCTTTGGGCAATTACCTTTAGGAAATACAGCATGTTGTGTTTGAACAAAACTGCTTTTTATATAATGAATTATAACCTTAAAAGCAGAGCACTTCATAAGTACGTTTGCTATAAAGTCAATAAACCTATGTATTGAGGTGCTTATTATAGTCCTGGATGTGGCTGCCATTTCTTTTTTTTACAATTTTTGTGAAACAATTTTTTGTTAAAACATTTGTAGTCAAAATGTTATTTTTAGATTTTCATTAAAGAAAACATATCTGGCCTTTCATGTTTTACTTCCTACTCACACAATTAAATCAAGATTCTATACTTTCTACAGGCTGCAGTATTTTGCATTAATTTTGAATTCTAATAGCTGTAGATGTTATGTGCATTGAAAAAATGAATCTTAATATAGCAGCAATCAATGAACTCAGTTCTCAGATCTATTGAAGTGGGGACCGGAAGCGGAACTCTTAGCCTTTCTGATGTATGTCATCAGTACTGGAGATGATCCTGAAAAGCATTCAAGCCCATTCGACTTAGCAAAAATGGTGCATCGACATTAGTGTTTTGAGTAACACCATAAGAATAAACGTTTGGGGGTTTGTTTGGCAGGATTGTTGGTTGGTAGGTTGCTTTTTTGTTTGTTTGGGTTGGGGTTTTTTTGAGGTGTTTTGGGGTTTTTTTTTGGTGTTGTTGGGTTTTTTGGGGGGTTTTGGTTTTTTTTTTTTTTGAGAATGATCTGTGCTTTTGAAAAGAAGCTCCTGGTCATCTTCACTTACTAAACTTTGGAGATTCACATTGTGGAGTGGATCAGCTTCAGTGCTTGCTAATTCAGGTGTGGTCATCTGGGGCTGCTCAGAATTATTGAATTAAGTTTACAGGAAGAAAATTTCATTCTGAAGTTTCCCATTTGCAAATAATTTTGTATTTCCATTATTCTTTTTGGGTTTTTTTTTGTTTGGTTGAGGTTTTTTTATTATTGTTGCTTTTTGTTGTTGTTTGGGTTTAGATTTTCCCCAGATGTGAATTACCTAGAAACTTTTAATCTTGTATCTGTGCTTGCTGCATGCCTGTGAATTAATAAAAAGAATAAAAGTCTCAAAATGTTGGCAATTTGAAGGTCAAAGATGAACCTAAGAGAAGGCATTAAGCAGAAAGATTAACTTTCATGAAAATGAAAAACCACAAGACAAAATCTTAATTACTTACTGTCAAATAATCCTGACTCTCCACTAATTTTTATTTTGTGCTGTCACTTATGGTTTTGCTATATAAATATAAATAGAATTTTAAAAATCCTAGATAAAAAATAGAAGGAAGTAGTACTGGTTTTGAACCAACATAGAGAGCTCTGCAAGACACAAAGTATATATGAGTTAAGCTCATTTCATTCAGCGTGCAAGGGTTGTCATATTTTGCTGCCTAGGCAAAACTCTGCTAGAGTAATTATTATCCTGTTTGGAATTTTTTGACCATTTTAAAGGAAGACACTTCTCCTTAGCTCTTATGACTTTATTTTGCCACTGCTGTGATTTCTAGAATAAGATGAACATGTAATAATAATGTGTATGTGTGACATCCTATGGTGATGTGACTCATAAGTACCTGTGTGAGGGCGTGCGTGTGTAATCTGCGTATCCACATTTTGTCATTAGAGGAACAGCATGACCTCAGTTGGAGAGAACCTATGGAGATCATCTAGTCTAGCTCCCTGCTCAAAATCAGATTTTACTTTAGGGTCAGACTGAGTTCCTCAGTGCCTTGTATACTTGAGTTTTGAATGTTTCCAAGGATGGGGATTTAACTTCTGCAGCCTGTAGGGTAACGAGGGCAGTGGGTTGATTGATATTGATGGTGTGCAGCTGTGGCCTTGCTTTGAAGGCAGTGTGTTGATTCTTTTGATGATGTGCAGCTGTGATCCTACAGCAAAGTGGTTAAAAAGCTCTGAGGAGTGTGGTCATCCTGATATAGCAGAGATGAAGAGGACTGTGGTCTGGCCTCTGGAGGAACAGTGTGGGTGGTGGAGTCTGGCTAATTGTGAAGCCTTTTTTGCTATTTGTTAGTTTGGTTGTGCTGTGGTTGTTGGTGCCTTGTGTGAGATGGACTAATTTGGACTCAAACTGTAGCAGCAGCAGCAGCTGCAAACAAACTGTCCCAGGGTTTAAACCCTGTCATAGTGATTTATTTTTTTTCTTTGTTCTATTGAATCAGAAATTCCCTTGGATTCTTTTGTCCTTCTGTTTTGTGCCTCCAAATACATCCTGAATCTGCCTTTTTGCAAACCCCATTAGGTTATTGAAGATGAGGTTAATATATTTTAAATTTGTTTTTTCTGAACCCAAGAAACCTGGCTTTCATAGCTTCTTGGTATGACATGGTATGTCATGTGCTCTAGCCCTTCACCCATCTTTCCCTTAGACATGATTCAGTTTTTCAACGTCTTTCTTTTATTAGGGGTCTAAAACTGAATACTGTTCTCTAGGCCAGCCTAGTGAGTACTGAATACGGGTGGAAAAAAATTTCCCTTCACTCACTATATGTGTTCTTGCTAATGGAGTCCAGTGTGTAATTAACCTTCATCACCAGAAGGCTGTGTTGCTGGCACAAGTGCAAAATGTTGCCTGTCATGATTCCTATGTACTTTCTACAAAGCAGCTTCCTAGCCACCTTGTCCACAAGCTATAAGGTTGGAGTTACTCCATCCCAGGCACAAGACTGCATTGGCCTTCACCACTTTGTGAGGTTCCTGCTAGCTCACTCCTCTAGCCTGTTGCAACTGATACCCTCAGGTTTTTTTCACTTACAGTTTTCTGAGAGGACTTCCATCCCATCATGTTGTGGTAACATTATGCCACTGTATCAATCTCCTGTTTTGACCAAAAGAGTAATTGCTTTAACCAAGAGAAGACTAAGGCACTATCTGCTCTAAGAAATAGGTGCCCATATTGAGGACATAGACCCTCAAGTTTTTTCTGACTGAGGGAACAGAAAAGGAGTGAAGTCACAGCTTTTTAGATACTGGAAAATCTTATATCAGACAGGTACAATTGGCCATAACTGGGGAAAGCTACCTAAGTGTCACCAGGAAATCTGGGCAAGAGATACAAATCCAAAATAAAACTGGTTTAATTATGTCTAAAGCTTACAATGCTACTTCTTTTAAGTTAGCTATAGACTTCAGCAGTGCAGAATTTTGCCCAGGTAACTGAAAGTATTGATTTCATATCAGTGATCACTGATAATTGTGGTGACAGTTATCAGTTCCTGGTCAGAACTTGAGGTCATTAATAATTTTCTTTTAATCAATTTTAAGAAAATATCAGATTAATTAAAACAGTAACAATTAGCTTCATCTATATTGATATGTATATCTATTTTAAAAAAAAAAATTCTAATCCTAATGTGTGTTGTATTAATGTATTTTAAAGTGTCCAGAATATATGTACTCTAGACTTTATACAGCTTGCTGAAAATATTTAGAATGATTGGTTTGATTTTGCTTTGGGATTTTCTGATATTTATTTTTTTTTATTTCACATGATAAACAATTTGTACTGATAAATATTCTAAAGTCATTACCTTCACAAATTTTACCAAATGTATTTGGACATTAAGTTTTCAGTCCATATTCAGTTGGGCTTTTTGGAAGGTCTGCTATCACCTATGAAGACAGTTACAGCACTCTTTTTGTGAAACTGTTGCCTAATTCTTACACTGTTCAGTCTTCATATTGTCTAAAAATGCATTGGGTTTTTTTCATTGTCACCAAGGGAAGTTCTCATTCAATATTAGTTGATTCTAATTCTACCAACATCTTATTTAAAATGGCATTTCATAGACAAGATCAATAACTCCAAAAGCAAAGTATTTGTTATTTCTAAGCTTTTTAATATATTTGTAAAAATATCAATTGCATTTTTATTGTCAACTGGAAAAAAATACTTTAATAAGTTTTATTTGCAATATGAACTTTACAGGGAGTAAGAACTTGATCAGTGAATAAATACTACTAAAAAACTTACATAGTTTAACTCAGGTGTATAACCATCCCCACCTGCTAAAATTATTTTCACTTATTACAGTATGAACCTAAGAAAACATGTTTGCATTCCTTTATGGTTTCAATTAGCTAATCTTGTTTAATTCTGCAGTTTCTAAAAACAGATGTATCTTGTGTAAAATAAAAACTCCCTGTGATCAATGTTATCATGCTGAATATTTAAACAAACAATAATTATAGGAAGTCTACTTTATAACAGAACTAAAACTAATCTTTTTTCCACACCTAAAATTAGATAGCAGAATGCCATTAGAGAGGCTGGGTGCATTAGTGCAAAGACAACATTACACTTTTAAATTGTTCATGACAGAGTTACATCAGCAGGACAACAAATTATTCACATGTGATATAGCTCCTCAAACATGAGACAAAAATACATTGTTCTTTGGAAGCTCCAAGTCATCAATAAAGTCAGAGAAAAGAACATTCAAATGACGCTTAATTTCTAATTCTGCTAAGCCCATTAAACCAAAACAAAACTTAACCTGATACTTGATCAGGAAGACTGAAAATGTGTGGCTATTGCCTCATGTGATGCCTGATTAGCAAATGTTCCCTTTCCTCTGCTTCTGTCTTACCCAGTGTAACTCCTAAAGATAGTGGAAAATTGAAGTATGGATAAAAGCCACCATTGCTATACAGAATTATTATATGATGAAAGACATGCTCCAACTTCTTAAAGTTGTGTAGATGCACAGCACATCAGTTTAATTGAAATCACTGAGATACTTTCATAGAAATTTTGTACAAGCAGCCTCGATTTGACCTTGAGGTATGTCCTCCATCTTTGCTGTTTTAGAATCTCTATAGGCAAGAGATAATGATGTATGGGTGGCTGTGTCCTCTTCTACAGCTCTAGCCCTGGCAGTGCACAGTGTTTGAAAAAGATGGCCATGACCAAGAGAAGAATAGCTTGTCTGAAGAAAACAAACAGAACGTTAGTGTTTTGCTTCCCCAGACCACACAGCCAGAAAAAACGCTGCAGCTTGTCAGTCATCTCCTGCTGTCAGAGTGGTGAATTGTTGCTCTGTGAGTGAACAGTGTTTGTGTGCATGATTGAGAAAGGAAGGACAAAAAGTCATGGCATAATGTTTTCGTAATTTCTACGTTCAAAATATTGTTTAATGCTTCTTTAAATGATAAATTAAATGATCATTTATTCTATCTTACTCTATTGCTCCCATAGCATTTATGAGACTGAAAGCTAAACTACTTTTCCCAACAGCCATCATGTGAGAACCTGGCATATCAGTCTCAATTGTTTGAAAGCTCATCCTCAGAACCTATTTTCAGCCATGATAATTACTCCACCTTCACACCAACTTACAACCTGTGAGCAGGAACATTGCCAAAACTAACAGACAAGAAAGTATAAATTTCTTAAAGTGAACCAGCAGGTGCTTCAGATAACAGGACCAAGAACCAACCCAGAATCAAGAAAACAGCATCTCCTGAATATCTGCATCTACAGGAAGAACAATGTTCTCTAACAATGAAGATCTGAATTAACTTCAACACTTCAAAAAATGTGCAGCCACGCAGGACAAATTGGTGCCCTGATAGAAAAAACTGCTCTGCAGCTTCAAAGAAAACAGTTATGCCACATCTGGTCTTAAAAATTCTGTTAAAGGGAGGTTACACAATGCTAGAATATAACTGCACATATTGACTAGACCTGATTAGCTGTTGATTTTTTAGTAATAGTCATTCCACTCTTCTTTTGTAGTTTAGGCACAATGCTACAGAAAAAGATGAAAATAATTAAAGAGGAAAGTGAACTTGTTCTTTTACATTCTCTCTTCACAAACAAATACCACAGGTAAATCCTCAGAATGTTATCTCCTTGAGGTGGGTACATTTCCTAAATGTCTGACACAGTACTGAACAAAGGAAGGCTTAATCCTGTTTCATTAAAACAATTAAATACAAGCAAAAACTGTATTAAGATAGATTTATGAATCAGTAATTTGCAATAGAACAGATTACAGGGTTATAATTCCCCAAATATTTTTTTTTCACAGAATACTCAATGTTAGAGACAAAATAAATATATTAAACAGTTTTCTGGTATGAAAATGTAGATGCCCTTTACAAATACTACAAACTCTGATAATAAGAACTAATAATATCACTGATTAAAAACTTCGTAATATTCTAGATATCAAATAAAAGCAAATTAATTTGAAAATGTATGGAGTGTTTTCTTCCATCATATCATCATTACTAGACAGGTTTAATGTTGTTTGGGTGTCTTCTAATATATTAATACTGGAATATATTTCAATTTCTGTTCATTTTAACACAATAAGATGCTGGAATAAAACGCAGGAATTCTCTGTATTTCCAGAGGCCAAAGAGATACTGTGTTATAAGTGGATGGTCAGTTTTGTAACTGAAAATAATTGAAAATTTGGGTCGTTCAGGCAGAAGCACCTTAAGCACAGGCAGTTAAACTGTAGTTGTTATTTTAAAAGTGGCCAGTGCTTCACTGATGTCTCCCATGAGATTATATTTGCTGTTAAAGAAGTAGCTTGGTGTATGAATTCTAACTCCGCTAAGTAGCCATTAATCTTAAAATATGTACTGTGCAAAGAAGATCTCAGGGAAATTTAACAGTGTGAGAATTGTGAATAACAACTTATTCTGTTCTTGCTTCCATTTAGCCTTGCAGATTTTTATGAAAAGATTTTGCATTAGCTGTTATGTAACCTACATTGCAGATATCTAACTGTGGAAGGGATATTAAACTATGATACAGTCCTCATCAAGTAAGAATCTGTATTAATAGATTAGAGGAAAGTAAAAAACTTCCAATTTATTAAAATATTAAATCTAACGTTGGTTCATAAAGCATGCCCAATAACAGTCCCTATTGATGCCTTCATCAGTAGCATGTTCTTTCTTTCCTATCCAGCCTTTAAATCATCATTAACCAAGCTAGGTCCTTGATTAGACTAAGTCCTACCTGTATGATGCCCATAATTTTGAACCTAGAATTCCAAGTGCAACTCTCTGCAGTCTCTGTAATTGTGATTTAAGGTATAAATAGTTTGCTAAAAGATAAGCTGATTTGGCTATATGCATTAAAGTCCTAAAATACAGCACACCACCTCAATCCTTTTACTCTTTTTCCATTAACACAAATTAAAAAATGAAACAGAATAGTTCATGTCTATAATACTATATCACTCCACCAATATTATTGCTATGCATTTTACAATTCAGTCTTCGGAGGACACAAGCCATCTAAAATGTTATTGGTCTGGGTGAGACAGATACTTATGTTGATGTTTATGTGCAGTTTCAGCTTTTATTAATAGAAAGGCACAACTACATTTCTTGAACCCTCATAAATCAGGTTATTAATTATGTCCAATTTGTTTGGGTTTTATCTACCTGTACCTTATTTAAGGTAAAGTAAGAAGTTAAAACCAAAGACTAAATTTACTTGAAGATGTCAAATGGTGGCATAACACTGAGAGATAATCATCATCATCACCATCATCGTCACATTAGGTATATATTGGAGTTGATAAATTTTGTATTGGCAAAACTAGAAGTGATTAAGCTTCGTTTTACTCTTGGCTATAAAAATGCTTTTAATCCTGTGGAGTGTGTTCCTAAACCAGGCAAACTCCCCATTTTGTCAGTTCCACAAAATGAGGAATACAGATAATGCATAAGATTGCCACTGAAGCTGATGAGAGTTTGCCTGAATGAAAGTGAAAAAGAACTCATTAAAATCTCCATGATTTGGTCATACTTAAAATGAGTTAAAGATTAACCATGTTGATAAGATTTCTCTGCTCAAACCTGATTGCTGTGCACTGCTATACAAAATCATGAACTTCATTGTTTGGTTTTTTTTGGGTTTTTTTTTTTAATTTGGCAATTATAAAGTAGTATGTTAAAATTGCTGCTTAAAATATTCTGTTCCTGAATTAGCTAGTTTTTTGCCTTTGAAAACCTAGCAAGTAAAGATAATGGATTCAAACCAACAACCCTGTCTTTCAGTTATGAGCAATGTAATTGAGAATGGACAACAAAATTAAGTAGCTGTCACAGTTTCCTTGGCTATTGTCTTTGGAATTCAGGAGATGTGCAGGATATAATATGTGTGCTACCTGCTGCTACTGTAACCAAGTAATATCACAGTTTAGCGAATAATTCAACTCGCTAATTATGTAAACAGGATTGTATGAGGAAACAGGCATCGAGGTATCTTTTTCAAATCTGCAAGCTTCCCCATAGTTTCTTCATGTGTTTGCCAGCATTCCTCATCCTGTACATCTTTACACATTCTCTTCCCACACACAATATTATTATTATTTGTAACAGTAATGTATTATTTGCATGGCATTTATGTAGAGAATTATTTTTACTCATTCATACAAGCAGTTAGTCATTGATACTGTGGTTAAGTCTGTATAAAAGACTAAATCCAAAGTCTTATACAGTGAAGGACTGCAAAAAGAGCTATAGATCCACATGTAAAACTCTTGAGTTTTAATAGTGAGACTCCTACAGGATGGAATTTTCTAGCTCATACATTTTATTGTAAATTATGGATAGAATATTAAATGCTTGACCTTCATTAGTGCCTTCCAAAGCTTGTGAACTAAGGTTTATCCTTCTTCAGGATGATCCCCATTTCTGGTTATTCTGCCGGAAGCTATAGTTAACATCTATTGTTCTCCCCATCCCCAATTATCTTTTACAAAATTAATAAACTGCTTTCTTTTCTGTTATGGTTTCTTTGCTTTAAATTGTATAAAAAGAGATTGTTGAGGGCTATTTTAGTAATTTCATGTCGATCATTCATGTAAGTTAATTTCTAATCTAGTATAATAATAATAGCATATTTGTGGGAAGATAAAACCATCTGTTCTGTTTGTGATTGTTCCTTTGGGTTTCTGTGGCTAGCATTTTCAAGATGTAAGTGATTATAACAGTATCTTGTTTGGAGGGCGATTTTATCTGCCATCTCTGTCTCTTTCTCACAATTTACATTGTTGGCATTGCTGTTTGCCTCAAATATTGTCAATATTAAAATTATTATCTTATGTCAGATAGTGTGAAGTCCTATCTTGTTCTTGTTGTACCCTTGCCACAGGCAACTTAGCGGTAGCATGGCTGAAGTTATAAATATGCAGTTAAAAATAGCAGCGGACTAAAATAAAAAGTGTTAACTTTTCTTATTTCATACAATTACTCTAGTAATTATCTTCTCTGTGGTGGAACAACTTTGTATCAAATATATCAATATTTTTAGATCCCTTTGTAAAAACTGTACATTGGTCACTGCACTTAAAGTTAGATGAAAACTGATTTGAATAGCTTGGATATGATGCTGAAATATGAAGATTATGGTATTTATGCTGATTCCTCTGCCTCATATCAGTCAGCAGAAGTCTTGTGGGTGGTCCCCTTTTCCTATAAAAAGTAAGATGTAGCTGGTGAAAAGCTCAGTGAGATTTCAAAACATTGCACTACCTACCTGTTCCAAAATAGCTCAGATCTGGTGACTTTCTGGCATGATACAAGGGGCATAGATGGTATTTAGGGAAAGAGGAGAGTAAATAACCCAAATGCTGAGGGAAGTCAAAATGAGGCTTTGCAGGTGTTCAGTGGGCTGAGCTCCTGCTAGAATTATTTGCCCGATTAATGTAGGCAGTGTTTTCATTACTAGGACTTTTGGTTGCCACACAGTCATTATTTTTTAAGACAAGTAAGTGATGCATAACCCTTATTATACAGTAATGCTACCAAAACAAGAAGTGTTTAATTTTAGAGGTTTCAATTTTGTTCATTTTCTTTGGGTAGGAAAGATTTCTAAAAAGCTGGAGATTCTTTTTTCTGACATATACCCTGAATGCTATTCAATGAGCCTTGGAATTTTCAGAATTATAACTGTGAATCACACCTACTAATATAGGAGTTTGGTGACTGAAGCAGTGGCATCCATTCATGAAAAAGGTTAAAAGAGAAGCCAAGACTAGTGGCCCACATTAGTGCACCAAAACCTTAGAAAGCAGTTGTGGAAGTGAGAAACTGATTCAGATAGGAGTTTCCATTCTTTTCAGAATAGTCCTAAAAAGTAAGTCAGATTTTTTTTTTTCTTCCTTGAAAGGGAGGGTATATATTCATGGTAGCTCTCTTTTTTCATGAAGTGAGAGTCCTCTTTCTGCTTCCTAAAATCAGTCAAAGGATTCAGCCTATTTCAAAACTCGTAACAACCTACAGGTTCTTTTCTTCAGGCCTTCATAGCATCTATCCTCTGTGGCATTTAACACATCAAGCAATTCTCTTGATTTAGTCAACAGTGAAAAAGAGACTAGGCTGAAGCCCCGCTCCAGATGAGAAGTTCAGAAAGGTGTTACATGCCAATGAACAGATTCTTTTCTTTGTATTTGTGGTTGTGCTTCCTGGAAAGGCCTCCATTTCTGTATGAATGCACATTTGCACATTTCCCAGTAAATTAGGATGCTGCAGATGATTTTCCACTTGGATGAAGGCCCAAGCCTTCATAGATCTCGGTGTGTAATTGTGCACATGTGTTTGAAAGGGTGACAACAGAATTAGTGTTGTCCTCAATAAATTCCAAGCATGATGGTCTATCACAGGTGATAAAAGTTTCTTGGTGTTGAAATGGATTCTCTAACAATGGAAACCAGTCTGCCAAATGAAGAATTACTGAACATATGTTAGCATTGTTATTTAAAGAGGTTCTGCATGCCAAAGATTGTTAATGAAGCTGTAACACACATTGCTAAATTGTTTTGTAAAAGAGGGAGAGAAAGAAAAAAATGGAAGGGGGAAATTTTGTATTTTTAAGCTCTTCCGCATCTGGTTCCACTGGCTAAAAATTGTGCTATTTTGTATCATTGGTTGAAACAAAATGATTTTTCAAACTATGTGAAAGTGTATTTAAAATCTCAGAATATTACTCAGGTGGCTTAGGAGGTTTTAGTCATTGCACTTGAATAAACTCGTGGATGGAATGTTAAATGTAAACTTTTTTAACACATTCAAGGTGGATTGATTAGGACCACAAACTTTAAAGAAAGATCTCCACCTTTGGTGATTTTTATGATGTGGACCCATTTTTCCAAGTATGCAAAACACTTTCTCATCTTGTACTTGCCAAAAATAGTGATAACAATAAACACATGCAAGCATTTGTTTCAGGTTATACATATGCTTGGTAAAAATAATTGTGCTGGTGATGTTTCATAGTATGTTAAGTTACTAAAGGTCCCCGTTCCTGACTCTACAGAAAAAAAGGAACTGACATCTGCTCTTGGCTGAGTAAAAGACAATGGCATCTGAATATTGTATCCTAAAAACTTATATTAGTACAATTAGAATGCCACTTTCAATTATCTGTATGTCTTGCTTTAGAATTTCAGTGTATATTCCTTGTTCTGTTTTGATAGACTGTTGCTCCCTGAATGCTTACCCATTAAAAGTAAAGAAGAAGAAAACCAAACCTGTGAGTTATCAGGATTTTCTGTTTTAGTTTTTACAGTTGATAGAGGTGAAAGCCAATCAATAAGAGAAAGTTAAGGCAAGATGACAGCACACTTCTCAGAATCTTTGCACTGAATCCAGGATATTCTGATCAACTGACACATATATTGTACCCTACCAACAAAATAATGCAGTCATTTTTCAAACAGTAGCTGATTCCATTTCTTGCTAGGGCCACACTTTGGAGTGAAAACTACACAGAATTAAATCTTGCCTATCCCAAGATTTTTGAGATATAGGCATTGGGTAAAAGAACACTAATGAACTTCTTTTTTAGACCATAAATATTAAAACTGTTTTAAAGGAATACTGTACTTGTTATATGATCATGTTTTGGGTATGATTTTGCAAACCATATTATCATGTACCCACACATAAACAAATAATGTGCAAACCAGTTTTCAGTAGATACATCGGACAGATACAGATAACTGTAAAGCAGATGTGATTTGTATACTAATCACATTTCTTGTTTAAAAAAAAAAAAAGAAGGTATTTTATAAATTATTTACATTTACATTCCAGGAACTCTAGCATGATGTGGCCATTCACAAAGACAGTTTTTGCTGTCAGAGAAATATTTTTAGGGGGACACAGAAAAAAATCAAAATAATTATAGTAAATCTCTTAATTGGTAAAAATCAAAACTTGAGACAAATATTTTCAGCTCAGAACCAGAGTTATTTTATTACTATTACTACTATCATTAATATTAGAAGTTTAAAGAACTAAATTTCCAAGGCCAGTCTATTTTCTAATAAGATAGCAAATAAGAATTCAGGCTTATAGATACGATTACTACTAGACTGAGTGGTTTTATGGAAAATAAGTAAAATATGTGTGTGGTTTTTTAATGAGGAACCAAATACAAGCAGTACTGGAAATCGCATGTATGGAATACATTTTATCAAAGGGATTAGTAGCACATAGCATGTTCTTTTCAAAATATTTTTGTATCAGGCCAATAAAACACTTTTTTAAAAAATTAAATAATCATAAATAGCTGATTTTGAAAACAATTTTTAAAGGTGTGCTATTGTTCAAAAGGGCTGTTACTAAGCAGCCTTTTATGGTCCTAAGCAGCCTTTTATGGACATCTGTTTTTAAGCTTAACTATTTTCAGCTATAACCTGGGGATAACTAACAGATTTGTTCTTCTAGTGATACAAGGATAGGTGAATAGCACAGGGTACACTGAATTATTTGTATTGAAACAAATTGTGCTTTATTATAGTGAAATACAAGACCATAAAGGCAGGAAAATCTTTGCAGTTATACCTGCAGAATGGGGGACTGTATCTTGGGAATGCTGGAATTATGCAACCCTTTTGTGGGGGGCCTCCTGGTACAAGACATTGTTGCACTGGATATAGTTCAGAAGGGGGCCACCAAGACAGCTTGGGTTGGGGCACTTGCTTTGTGACAAAAGACTGAGGGACCAGGCCTTGTTATCTGAGAAACTGTTAGAAGTGTTAATAAAAGTAAACACAATATGAACTACAAAACCAAACTTTGTCCAAAAAAAAAGAGAACCTTGTCCCTGACTATATAAAGAGGTCACTAGGAGTCAAATGGTCATTCCTTTTTGTACAGGACAGGTTCTTGTTTTATCCCAACTTTTATAGGATAGATGAAAAAATAGCATTGCAAATAGAATTTTTAAAATAATGTGAAGTCTGGGAAAACTCCTTTTGGTGAGAGAGTCTACTTAGTTTATCAAGAAGTAGAAAAAGAATTGATTTGATGAGCGTGCATAAGTACCTTTGTAGAAAAAAAATACCAAGTACTTAAAAGTTTTTCACTTTACTAGAAGAAAGCAAAAAGAAAGCTGGCAGGACTTTGAGGTACTTGATGATCATGAGGGCAATAATAATAACTGTAAACACCACCACTGGAAGAAAAAAAAGTCCTTAATAAGAAGGCTTATATTTTTTAACTATGAAGATAATGAGTCTAGAAAAAAAGGAAATGGTGGATTTTTTTATTCTTAATGCCTTCAATTCAAATGTGGATAAAAGACATTGTAACCAAAGAAATTACTGGAGTCTTTAAAGGCATGGTTGGGCTAAATTCTATGGACCTTGTGAGCAGTCTAGTGGTTCTTTTTTGTCTTAAATTTTCCAATCTAAATCTAAAAGTCTGTTACATTCAGTAAAACAACACTGAATGACTCAAGATGCTCTGCCCCAACTAATTACATGTTGTTCTCTAAGTCTGACCTCACCACATCTGGAAGTAATAGCAACTGGCCTGCACTATATGAAACCGAGCAAACTGCTTGAGTTTCCATGACTCCTTCTTGCCTCCATATAGTGTTGTTAATGCTACTGAACATCAGAGCTGACCATGATTCATACATATATTTTTATCTTTTTATGTATGTTGTGTTTTGTACATATGCATTATATGTACACATTATGTTTATATATATGTACACACATATTGCATATATGTTATCAAATCTAAAAGGTGATGACTTCTACATTTATATAAAACAGTCTTTTTATACTAATATAAATAACTAATAAGAGAAGCCATTCACTGATAGCCTCTTTAAATGGCTTCCATAAAATTGAATGATTTGTTTTCAAATGAAATTGCTGCCTGTAGTATTTCATTAGTTTTCTGGTTATAGCTTTTCTTACAAGCTTAGTTCTTGAAGATACCAAGTAACTACATAGTTGTCAGATTAGGTTATATTTAGATTAGCATAGAAAACCACAGCACTATGTTAACCAGGGTTAATAGTACCTAACCAATAACTCCAGTGCTAATGTCCAGGTCACCACTGAGTCACTACTGGAGTTCCCTGAGTTTCCAAATGGAAGTTGGCATACACAGGCTTATACACTCCACTGTTTTGTAAACAACCACTAAATTTCTCCAGCTATATGCTTCATGTCCTCATTCCTGTTGACTGCTGTATGAGAAAAAAAACAACGCCAAAACCCCAAAACCCAACCAAAAATCAACAGAATCATTATCAACAACAGTAATAAGAAGGTGCTTTCTTCCAGCACCCAGCTTCACCATTCTGTTCTGACCTTTGACTTCAGTAGTACACCTTATTCCCTACTACAGTAGGGGAATATTTCCCACTTAATTTTTCTCAAAAAAACCCACTTTACATTCACCTCTATTGAGTCACGTGTAATTGAGTTTGTCCCTTTTTAAAATCCTGCATTTTTTTCAAGCAATTTGCTGCTATCCTCAGTCTTTATCAACAACAAATTGCATTAGTGCATGGTCTATCCTGTATCTTTCAGATTGCTAATAATTATATTAACTAATACTGGTCCAAGCACTGGATCCTGAAAGAGCAGGTCGAACACTCACAGTAAATGCTGTGTTTAGAGCAAGTTCTATCTTCCTTTTTTGCTGGTACTTGGTTCATCTGAAGACAGAGTAGCATTGGCTCCAGTACCCATCACAGTTCTAGAGTCTTTGATTATTTACATATTCTCAGACTGTTTACTTTTAGTCTGCCTTCTTACCCTTATCCACTTTCTAATAAATTAAAATAGTGCCTTCCAAGCTACTTTTGCAAAATCTCCCTCATGATAAAACTCTGCAGAATGCTGTTTTGAAATGAAAATAGATGGTGCCCTTTGCTTTCCCTTTTATAACAAAATAGCAGATTTACGGAGTTGTGAGAATATTTACTCAATCCATATTTCCCCACATGCTTTCTGATCATGCTTTAAATTAAATTCTTTAAACGCTTGCACCTATACAGACATACATCTCTGGCAAAATGCTTAGGAAAGACCTCTGAAAAGAGGAATTATTTTGAAGACTAATAAAAACTGGAATGTCTTTCAGAAATCATTAAAAGATCCCTTCCTCCTCTTTCTCTTTTAGCAGCATGTGTAACTGACCTGTCAGCTGCCACTGAACCAGTGAATGATGCACATTTATAGAAGAGTATGATAAAAATAATGCAGTATTAACAGGGGTTATGATTCAGAGTTCAAACAATCTTTTTTTGTATTGCACTTCACTAACTTTGCTGCTTTTTTGTGCCATAAATGATATTTTTACAGTCTGATTTTAGAATCTTGAGGAAAAAATGGATCAAAAATTGTATTGTATATATGTAGTTAAGCTGCAAAGTCATGTAGAAAACCACTTTTTTATTTAAAGAAATGGCAGAGTCCCAAAGTTGACCTATGTTTCTAATTCACTATTAATTATGCCATCCTAATCTTCAAAAATATTGATAATATTGAAAATAATTTATTTTTACGGTCCATGCTATGTTTTATAATCAAAACGGGTATGTCATATACTTTCCCTAAGGCTATTGTTCCTAAGTACAAACCCTATTCCCTGGAATGGGCGTCATCGGAAACAAGTGTCAACTAATCAGTCAATAGAAATATCAATTTTAATGCATGACCTCCTAAGACAGAGCTATTTGGGATTGTTTATAGTTGGTTCAATTAATATATTCAACACGGGGTTGACATTTTCAATGAAGATACAAAATACAGTAGGCTCCTGAGGCCAAGCCATAGCTGTCAGAATGGGAGTAGTAGATCAACAAAATTCAGTGGAGATTTGTAACAGAAGATCATTTTTTTCTCATAGCTTAAAATGGTGGGGAAAACAGTTTAGAAACAAATGGCTTATGATTCAGAGGCTGTAAAAACTGACAGTCAAATACTCCAGTTAAATGAGACAAGTAAAGGTTATGGGTAATGTCAGGTTACACTAAAGTAATTGTATTTGGGAAGCATGCATACAAATTAATGATCTGATTATTATTATAACTGACTACTTATTATCTAATATGATGACATGTGGGAAGTTTATTATTATCCTATATATATAATGTCAATACAATCACTATCTAAAATAAGTTTATACTTAAAGACCAGGCCTGATTTACAGCATGTGTGAATTAAAGTGGTGCCATCTGAAAACCAGTCTATGCACCACAGGGATAACAACACAGTACAGGAATGAATAATTTTTTTTTTTCATCTCCTAGACCAAGCAATGAAAAGTGAGCAAGCCTAAGTTATCTGCTGAGAAACCCTGTTTACCCAGTTTTTCTTTAAAATGCCCCAATGAAATGTGGTATCACCTATTCATGTTTTTGTACTCAAAAAAGTGGTTACTTTTTAAGTCAGAAACTTTGGTTCCAAAAAAAAGAGATTAAATTCTGTTGAAAATTTGCAAACCTTGAAGAGTAAAGTTACTTTATCATTTTTCATTAAACATTTTATGATCCTTAATTGAAGTAGAAATAAAACTGAAGGGAAAGGCTTTTTAGTGGTTTTAATATGTGCCTTTAATTATTTTTCAGAATTAGTACATGATCTTAGTTACAGTGCAGAATAAACAACCCTTTGCCACAGTCACATTAAAAAGCTCCATAAAAATAGCTAACTCAAAAGATTTTCTTGAATGTCATCATGAAGATTTATGAAACAGTAAGATTAAACCACCTTTCTTAACATTCAGTACCAGGTTTTCAGATTTTTCATTAATGCATACTCAACAAAAGTAAATTATTTCATTTCATATATTTGACTGGACCATGACTGCTTTTATTCAGTATATTCTTTATTGTCAGAGCATTTAAACCAATCGTACTCTACATCCGACAGTTAATTTCTTTTTCAATAAAAATAAAATTGCCAAAGTATAGAGCAATTTTGGGAAATGCTAGAGCAAAATAGTTTCTGATGTAGAAGCAAATGTAGTGAATAAGAAAACATGAATTTCAGTGCTTTAGAGACCTCTTTTTGCTTCAGGGAAACAAAAGAAAAAGCAAAAATCCACTACAGAATATTTTATTTACTGCTTAACAAGAAAAGACATATTGACTCTTTTCTTTCTGGTTTCTCTTTCTTAATCTGAAGAGCTTGTGTTTTGGGTCATCTTCAAGAAAAGAGAGGAACACCTGACTTTTTTAAAACCTTCCTGTCCTGTCCTGTCCTGTCCTGTCCTGTCCTGTCCTGTCCTGTCTTGTCCTGTCGTCTCCTCTCCTCTCCCTCTCCTCTCCATATTCTATAATAAGTTGTGGGTTGTTTTTTTTTTTAATTCTACCACCTTTTTATTTACTTGTATATCTAGAGAGTTTTCAGTATGTACAGCTTAAAGAAAACCTACAGACAATTTTTCATAAGTGATAAGGAACCAGGAATTTCTTCCAGCAGAAAGTACCATGAAGCAGCTCTGCGCTATGCTTTCAAAGCAAGCTGAGTGGTCAGAACAGTATTAGCTGAGGGAAGTGCTGACATGTTAATAGCTACTCTTAGGGACAGCAGTTTCATCAGGTCATTGGCATAGCTCTAGATGTGCCTCTCAATACTTTGTATACAACATATGAAATTATATTTCTTTGAAAAAAAAACATGCCACAGTGCCAGTAGACGCACAGAGGGAGACTGTGGGGAAAGTTTTTCTCATTTCCTGATATAAAGTATAGTTCTTTTGGAAATGTATGCTTTATCTTCCACTCTGCTGGCACATGGGAGCAAAATCTTTTGAATTTAGGGAACACTTAGGACATTCTGTCTGCTTCATCTTGTCTTGCTTTTTTATCTGTTTTTTAATTTTCAGGTTGCAATACTGAGATTGCAACTGCAGGCATCAGTGTGTGTGCTTGCCTTTCTGAGTAGCCCCCTTTATTACACTTTTTGTCACTGCATTAGATACCCTGGTCATAAACGCTTTAACAATGCTGCAGTAAATGGACTCTGACAAAGTCCCTCTTACAGTAAGATTTTTATAGCTTTGATTATGACTTGTAGACATCTTTTCATCCTGCCTGAATCGATCAATATGTAACACTCAACCTAAAGCTACCTCTAAAGATTCTTGATAATATGTATTGTAGCCTACAGATCTTAAAACAACCAAGGAAAATATCTTCTCAGGAACTGTTTTGTTGGATATTTTTATTATTTTTTTTTTTTTTATCCTGGAACTTCTCTAAATGTTGGAAAACTCAGTTTAAAGTGCATTTAAATATTGCACTTTTCAAACTTGCTGATGCTGACTTGTAGGTCAAAAGGCTATTAAGGGAATAGAAGGCATGAAATGATTAAAATATAAAAAGAAAATTTATTTAAACTCAAAAAAAGTTGTTAAAAAATTCAAAACACATTAACAACAAATAAAACCCCCTTATTTTGTAAAGTTGATTTTATAGATATTTTTAGGAAGTATTTAGATCTTACCAATTAAGTCTCTGTAATGCTTTCCATTTATATATTTTTATGTTTATCTCATCTTTGAAAACCATGTTGAATGGAAATGATGGACCACCACTTTCTTCTGCTATAATAAAAAATAGGTTTAGCCTGTGATGATGACAGTGAAGATGCCCAACTGTATTTAATTTCCAAATTACAATTAAACCTATGATGATTATAGCATGACCTATGTAACTGTAGAACATTTATCCAAAAGGGTGATTTCTTTAGAATAAGAACAGTCAAGGAAATCCAATATTTGCAAAGTGTAATGTTCTTACTCAAAATCCAATAATATTGCTGTGGACAAGCTCATATTTCTGATCAAGAACATTGACCTGTACCACAATATACAAAAAAAAAAAAAAAAAGAAAAAATGAAAAAAAGAAAAAGAAAAAAAAAGTTAAGCTGTAAGATCATAGTGTGCTCTGCACGTGCAGTATAGTGTAGAGGCAACCAAACTCTCCTTAGAGCAACCTGCATGAGCAATCAAAGTGATCTGGCAGCAGCAGGACAAAGCTCAATACAGCCTGAAAAATCTTTGAAGATACTGAAAAAATCTATAAATGTCCAGCTTATTGTCCAGCTAGGTGAGTTGGTTTGTTTAAAACTGAATTAGATATGCCTGTACTACTCTGCAACTTAGGTATTAACTTCTGACTACTGGACAAGAAAGTTCTTGGGTGATAAGAATAACAGATAAAGGCATAGCATAATTTTATTGTGCAACCATGATCTTCCAGAACATATCTGCTGAAAAAAGAACATATTTTTTTTTTAGTTGATATTCAAAAGCAGTGAAGAACACAGAACTAGTTGCTGGATGACTAAGCAAGTTGCATAGAAAATGGAGAAACATTTTGACCAAGAAAATCTTATGGCTTTGGGTAGTCTATATAGGCACATAAGAATGTGTAAGTAAAATACAATCGAACAAAACTATGAAAAGTTGATTAAAATCTGAAACTGAATCAGGTTATAATTAACATTCTAAGGCTGTAAAAATTGTTATATATTAGCCATTAAAACTAAGTGAAAAGGAGTTTAATGGCTTAAATTGAGGTTTAAAATTTTCATTAGTGCTCAAATCAATTCCAGCAGTGGAGAAGACAGCCTGAACTGATTCAACTCTAGATTTACCAAAGTACCAGGAAGGTTTAATTACGCTAGAGGCAGTCAAAGAGAAAAAAAATCTCAAATGACAAAATATAATTGAAGCAAAGTTAAATATTATTAAGAAGCTAGTCCTCAATAGACTTAAAAGTTATGGGATAGTTCAATCATATATATTTTGGTATTTTTTTTAAATCTGCCTTGTAGCAAAATTATCAGAAGAAACGTCAAGTATGTAAGAAAAGTTAAAGCATCTGACTAGTATTCAGAACTAACTTTACAGAGAACAGCATTTGTTGCTATTAAAGATGATTCTGTTATGGCAGGAGATAAAGTAAATGTTCATTGGAAAACCAACCATATCAAAACTGCAGTACAATATCAATGCTTTGTGTTAAGAAACACTGTAGAGTGTTTAAATGCAGGTAGTGGGTAAAAGAAAGTGGATACAATTCCTGTTGGGCTCTAGTCAATAGGATTCTTGATTGACTTGATCAGGTTTTGAAACATATTGAGTTATGGAACATGAAGCTTCTGTTAGGTTAAATACAATTATAATGTACAGGTTCTCTTACCAGGCTTTAACTACCTTAAAATTACTCCCTTTCTTAAAAAAAAAAAAAAAAAAAAAAGTAATTTTTATTTCCTCAATGTTCAACAGAGCTGGATAGACCTAATTAGAATGCAATTCACCCTATCCTAAGGGAATTGCAGTTGACCATAGACTGCATCTACATGAATGTGTTGGCCCAGACCAGTAGTGAGGTTTTGAAGGAAGCCCCCCCCCCCCCCCCCCCCCACCATCATTGCTTCCAGTGCACCGACTCAGCTTGCAGAGCAGTCTGGTGAGCAAAAGGTGGATTCTTTTCTGAGAGGTCTAAATGCGATGCTCCAGTCTGGGCACACATTCCTGGCAGCAATGAGTCCAAACCAATGACTCATCTTTCAGACAGATGTGTGGCATAGACATGATCCATGGAGATATGTTCAAGACTACAATTAATCTGAAGAATCTCTAAGCTACATATGGGCTTGAGCACCAAGTGCTTTGATCTGCTACTGGACCAAATTACTTCCTAGTATAGACATAGCTATGTAAAACTGGTTTAGATCTCTAGCTAGATAAGTTACAGCTCATACAAGATTAACTTGTACGCAGCTGGTCAATAACAAAAGACTCAGCACTGATATGGAAAAGAAAGAAAGTTTTGCTAAAAAAATTAAATCCAGATTCAGAGTAAGGTTGGGAAAAGGGTGACTTTACTGTTACAGAACACATCTGCAATCTTCATGCAGAGCAATGGGAAAAAGAAAAGAAATAAGGGTATCCATGTTACCCAATATATTCCATATGTGAAAGGGATGAGTTAGCCCATGTTTGATATTCAGAGAGATGGGATGAAGCATGCTCAAAGTTTTTGCTCTCAATCCCATATTTCATAGTTCTTAGAAGCTGAAACAATTTCTCTTGTCTTTAAATTTACACTGGCTTTAAGAAGCACTGATCAGAAAATATTATTTTTTCCCATTAAAAAAATACTAAAAAGAGTTGTCATTTTAGTTTTTACATTTTCTTGATATTCTATGGAAAATATGAGTTTTGTTAGAAATTCAAAAGAAATTAGTTTCAGCTCTTAAGTAAAACTTTTAGCTTTTCATGGTTTAGCTTATAGCAATTTTCTTGTTTAATAAGTCCTGTGTAGCAGCCCTTACCATCTAGACAAACAAAAGGTTGCTTTTGATCAAGGTTGATTCAGTGGACTCAGCTGATTCAAAGGATTCAGAAAGCTTAGAAAACATTTAAATAAAATAATTAAGAAATTTTCTAGAAGACAGGCCAATATGAGACAAAAAGAATAAACTATTTTTCTGATAGTATGTTTAAAGTAACAGCATCAGTGGAATACATCCAACTATATTCCTGTAATATAAAAACGTTCACTGTTTAAACATAATTTTAAAGGGTTTTTTAAAAAACAAATATGCATTTTTAGATCCTCAGAATGCTTACATTTAACATTTTGAATGTAATCTTATTTAGAATCATCTTTCTCCCACACATCTGTCTATCTTATCCAAAAAAAGAATTTCAAAATTGGAAAAATATTTTGATCATCTACATCCACTCTCAACTTTTTCAACCACATGCTTTTTGGGTATTTGTTCAGACTTAGTTTAAAAATTTCAATCAAAGATGATTCCTTGTCTTTAAATGACAATCTAATAACTATAATCACTATTACCCTGTTTGAGCTGGACAGTTTACCATGTGTCTGACTTCCAGCATTCAAGAAGTGTCATTGACTTCAGTCAGTCTGCTAGACTTAACATTATACCAGTGTTTAAATGCCTTGTCCACTCAGACTGCTACTATGATTAGAGACCTTGTCAGATCAAAGGAAAAATAGATCCTGACCTACAAATTTTATATCTGTACTAAAATTGACAATGGTCTTTCCTGAAAGTGTCATACACTATGACTAATAGTGTCTAAATATTCGTTGGTGCACAAACATGGTAAAAATACCAGTATCAATCTGAAATGAAAATTGTTGCTGAATATTATAGTTTAACTAAAGCTAAGGTTCAAACTGAGCATTTCAAATGAGCTCAGTGCATAACTAACTTGATTGTTAACCAGAGTTAATACACAATCACAGAATTATTTCAGTAGTCATCTACTAAACCTGAAATGTGTAATCAAATTTTAAGTATGTGCTAGTATACTTGGGGATCCTTATCAGTCTAGTAAAACCCATGCCAACCAATTAAAATGATAAAAATTAATATTTAGGGTGCATAATAAAAGCAGGAATAGAGTAGATCAAGGATTAAAAGAATATTTTATTACATTTCTAATACTCTCAATTAGTGAAAACAACCTTTATGACTTATATATAATTCCTTCACAAGGAAGTTCCTGAGTCCTATTTTTACTGTCTTGAGTACCATATTTACCTGTATTTATTTTAGATGTCTATAATTTTAGTGTCTTCTGAAACTCCCTAGCTTTATAAGGAGTTTTGTTCCTGAAAGAGGTAAGCTAATAAAAAAACCAACCAATCTAAGTGGTCATTCCTATAAAATCTGGAGGTCTGAGTTGGACTGGTGACTGAAATGTGGATTTTGTAGTCAAAGGTTTTTGCAGTGCAATTTCCTTAAAAAGAAAAAGGACAGAAAAGATTATGCATTCTGGGGAATTAAACAATGCTACTGATGAAGACACAAAGGGTCTCAATTTTTCATTGATGGCAGTCTGGCCATGCAATAGCAATTCATTCAGCTTGCATTCATCCACTGTTAGCTTTAATCCAGAGCTTGGCAGAAAATAGGAAAAAAAAGGTTGGTGCAATCTGCTTTTGTTAAGGGACATTATCTGAGGGAAATACAATTGAGTGAAGCAGAAAATTCATACAATAGACTATTTTCTAGAAGATTATCTGTTGAACAAGCATTTATTTGTTGGAGAGTTCTTACAGTTGGTAACAGATGGGGAAAACTGATTGGGAAGGATAAAGAGTTTGGGTAAGAGAATGAGATTGTGGGACATGTGACAGGTGTAGATGGCAGGATAGCTGAGAGAGAAAGTATAGGAGGACACTGGTAGCCCTGCTTGCCCCTGTTCTAGCAGTGGCACTCCCACTCTGGCTGAAGTGCCTTTCCTTGATTTGGGTTTCCAGGGTCTTGCTCCTGAGGTCCCTTTTTAACAGGGCACTTTTGGAACTGCTTTGAGTGAAGTTAAATGCTATTTATTAAAAATATTGGCAACTGCTTGACAGACCTTGCCTTCTAAATTGTACTTGAAGGAACTGTGAACAGTTCATACTACTCTCAGTTTTTACAAAGCAGCTGACATTTAGTCACAGAACTGAGAATTATTTTTGTCCAGAAATCCTAGAGTTGTTGCAGCTGCTTCAGAAAAAGAATTTCTGAAGATATCCCAGTAAATCCTGGGATAGGATATCTGGCTATTTGAGAGTGGCACTTTCCTCATAGTCCATACACTTTGCTGTCATTCTTTCAGGGAGATTTAAATGTGTTGCCATGGAAAAAAACTCTGGTGTAAGTGTATAGTTGATAAGCAACAGTTTGCCAACCCCCCAGGGGAAGTATCCTCCTGCAGTGGAAGTGCAAGGTGTATCCAGGTGCTAGCAATAAATACATATTTTAAAAAATAATAATTTCATCTATTTGATGATCCACAAAAGATTCTCAGAAAGGGATATGTTTTATATTGCCTGAATGAAATGTGGATAAATGTTACACTTTTGCTTTTGACTATATTGTTGGCATGTCCTTTTGCCAAAAGAGTGGAAAGCTGCTTTGCATTTAGGATAAGGAAAGAGACTGTTAGTGGCTGTTCCTGCAGCTGCCCTGCATTAGCATGCACTCTTGACTTACCTGGAAGTTCCAAGACTACGCAATCAATGTGGCTACACAAATAAATAATCAACAGAGGGAACCAAAACTCTTCAGAGAGCAACAAATCTAGTGAAAGGGAACTGCTAGGAAAAGGGAGACCATTAAGAGGGAAACAGTCAGGACAATCATATCATGAATACTAGTTAAGGTCATAAACCAGTCAATGGGGAAAGGGAAAGGGTAAACAGAGGAAGACTGTTTACCTGGGAGAGTAACAGTAGTGTTGGAGAAGATCAAGGAAAGAAATTAAAAGGGAAGGAGCAGGTACAGTTGGGGCTGTTCAGAGGTACCTGTTGGTAGTCCTGTGCTTGATTACTGCTGCTCAGAGCAGGACAGTAAATTTATTACTTTGATCACAAGGCTGTCTAAATGCTACAGCCAGAGAATGCCTTGAGCACACATTCTAACAGTAGTGATTGTGGCTTGCTCATGCCTTAAAGTCATTGGCCTGGACTCACCTTGCCTAAACTTTAACGAGGAAGGCATCCAAGATGAGGAAAGTGACTTTGATCTTATATAGGATGCACTGTCTTTTGAATGTGCCCATTTCCCTCCCTAACTAAAAAGGGAGCTGCAGATAACAAAGCTAATTACAAAAGAGTCTCAGGTGCTTCAAGATATATTGTATGAAAGTGAATGAAAATACCTACAGCTGGTGCCCTTATGTTTATGGCTAACTCAGCTGTGTTTTGAGAAGTGTTTAGCCTCCATTCACATAATTTTTTGGAATGTCTCAAAGTCCTCAGTGTTAGCCTTGCTACTTGCACATTTGCCATATCAGAGTCAGCAGAAGGTGATTATACCTGTTAGTGATTTGCCAGAACATGGAGGTTAACTTCTCTTCATGTGAAAAGAGACGCAACAAGCAGCCAAGCCTTCATGTGATGCTAGTCCTCTTGTGCATATATATAAACAGATAAATGAATGTGATTACAATCATAATCACAAGGAACTGCAGATCAGTGTATGTACAAATTCTATAGCGAATAATTTTCTAATGTCAAACTTTCAATCGCTGTTGGAAACTCCATGACTGACTCAATCAGCCTGTTTTATCTCTTCTGTCCCATAGACCTGGCGATCATTCATGAAGCTCCTGCTCATTACTGTCAGAGCATAGTTCAGTTTATAAAACTCAGTAGCTTTTTTTTTTTTAAAAAAAATAATGTTAAATCCAAGCTTCAGCTAATAAAAGATCTGCTAAATAAGCAAAGCATAAAATTAATTACATTTTAATTAAATTTCTGAAGTTAATCACTGTAGAGAGTCACTGATAATATAGCACATGGGGGGCACTAGATAACAGATTACAACACATTGCGTTGAAATGGAAGTTTGAGAGGATTTTAATTGACTTAAAACTAGGGAAAACCTAACTTTTGTAAGTAAACTCTGGTCACATGTAGTCAGCTTATTTACAGTATCACTGTGGTCAAGTTACAAATTTTCGTGTTGTTGAGCTCTCCTAATGTTTGTCAGAAAATTAAAAATTGTCAGAAAACGTTTCCAGAGTTTTGATGTTCTGTCAATATGATACACTTCTTTCTTGTTCAATCATCTTTTGTTTTTACATAGAAAGTGGGATGTCTTTGCCAAGACTTAATCACTAGTAAGACATTAGCTGTATATTGAAAAAAAGAAGGCAACCTGGTAAATTTAAACATAGGTCTCATCCCTGAAGTAAGATACCAGTAAAATGCGCACAGTACCATATAACAATGACAGGCATAAACCATCTCCTTTCATTTTTTGTCACTGTGTCTTGAAATGTGTTCTGGTTTTAGTACATTTTGGTTTTCACTGTTTAACTTTTCTTTCTTTCTTGACTGTTTTTTTCTTCTGCTGCTCTCTGGATACGTGTTTTGTTTTGGTTTGGTTTTTTGTTTGGGTTTTTTTTGCCTCTGTCAGCAACCACTGTGTCAGCTGCTATATCACAAGATTCTATACATTTCACTGTTCCTACCATGGTCCAGCTTAGCTCCTTCTTCTAGTTCGTCCTCTGGTTTGTGGCTGTAGCTTACTTTCCTTAGTTTGGTCATATCTTTAGTTATTATTCCACCATTCTTCCTATTACATATTTCAACCATTTTTTCTTTCATATGAAATCTAAAATGCCTGGGTTTCATGCTTTCCTTGATACTGTAGGATCTTCTTGGGACCCTAAAAATGTTGTAAAGATTCAGGATTTCACAGATGCATCGCAAGTTGTGTGTGTGTTCTATCAGTGATCAGCTGTTGCTTGTGTTCTTGTTCCAGTAAGCCAGCATCCAGAGAGCCCAGAGAAGTGTTAAAAATTCAGAGAAAGTTAAAATTTCTAGGCGGGATTTCCAAATGGAAAGAAGAACTTGGTGCAGGACCCAACTCATCAATCTTGGAGCTCAATTTGAAACAATGAATTAGACACCTTGTGTGTTTAGCTTTGTTGGTTTGTTAATTCCATCTTAGTCCTGGTTTAGGTTTCAGAGTTCCTCTCTAGACTTAATATTTCATTCTTTTTTTGATGATAAACAGGATGACTCAGCTACCAGATTACTTTGTTACTTCTCATAAGAAAGCAAGTCAGTTACTTCTTGAAAAATCGCTTTTCCTTCTTCAAAATGAAAACATTAGAGAATATTATAAATTAAAAAACTGATTAAGTCATACTGAAAAAAACTTCTTTTTTAAGCTTTGAAGATATTAGGACAAGCATACAATATACTTCCTTAGAGAGTTTAGCTGTCTTGGTAGAAACTGTAACTGAAAACATTGATAAGAAGTAGAATTAGAAATAATTTAAAGAGTTATTATTTAACAAAAGAGATACTTAGCACCTAGGAAAAAAACCCTAGATCACGCTCAACAAATTTGCTTCTGTATTTTAGATTGCTCTGTACTAGTAAAACTAGTATATTATTTTTAAGAAGCTTATATCTGATTTCAGTGCCATAGGATAATAAGACAGGATTTGAATCAATATGTAAAAATGAGAAGGAAGTAAGAATGGAAAAGGCTTAGTATATAGAAAATGTGGAGAGTGATAAAGGAGTGTACATCCTGAATATGAGAAAGAGGCTAACAATTGCCTTTGTTAGTGTCACGGATGCAGTCATGCACTTCACTCATTAAGAAACAAGCAACAATATACTTTATTGATACAACAAAGTTCAGTGGTAAATGCAACAGCGGTTCAACAAGATTCGGTGGCAAGGTACACTTGCTGCATGGAGGACAGAGTCAAACAGAACTGTCAGGAAGACCCTCCCGTTGAGTCATGAGCTTCAGAAAGGACCCCCTCTGATTCTAAACTACTCAGACACAGCCCTTAGGTACTATGTTGCTATCCATCCCCCAAAGTAAGATTAAACTGGATCCAGCCAGGCGATGGTGGGGGAGGCACAACACAGTTAAAGAGGTATATTGGAAAGCAATTTTAAGAAGCTTCAGAAGGTTAGAATAAAAAATAGCTTAGTGGAAGTAATGTGTTAGATGTTTAAAAAAAACTAAAAAAAAAATTGGAAGATTAAAATTCACCAGCAGATTTTAATGGGAAATTGAATAGGAGCTATATAACTAATGTCTATCAATGAGGATTTTAACAGGAGTCAAGAATTTATCAGGAGACAATTTAAAATACATAAAAAGTTAATTGAATGTTTTGAGTGTGGAGTTTTGGGAATATTTCTTACTCATCTTTTAATTAAGATGAGCCAATGTACATGTTTTTCCAGTTATAAGACATATTCACTGGCAGAGGGAGTAGTGTCTGTCAATAACAGATATTTATGAAAAGGGAACTTTAGGGACTGGGGGACTGAGTTAAGGATGTCAATACATAATTTTGATAAAACCATTAAAAATATAAATTAGAGATTACTCAGCTAACACCTATATCTTCCAGATTTTAAATATTTGAGCAGGCTGAATTTGGGTCTCTGAAGTCTTCACTGAGATGGGAAGATGTAGCATTAACTCTACAAACTTTATCTTCAAACATTATGTGGAGAAAATACATTACTTGCATTGCAGTGTCTGATGACCATCAATAAGGGTTGCTACCCAGCCTGGATTCTTTTGGGTCTCCTTTCAGACTACCTGTTTTAGCTCCTTGTAAAACAAAGTAATCTGGGGTCAGGAAAGGGACAGATTGAGTGACAGAGTAAAACAATGGGAAGAGAAGGGACAACAGAGTCCCCTAGTGCCGAAGGAACAGGGAGGGTAAATTTTACAGTGAACTCTATACACAAGGAATGGAAGAACTCAGTGCTAACCTCGTGGTTGGAAACATTTTTGGGGACACAAAGTATGAAGCTGTAAAGTGAATACACTGTTGGGCAAGGAATGGCTAGCAAAAGGAACTGTTCTGGAATGATGTTACTCCTTTTTGCTATTTTTTCTTTATAATCGAGCTGAGAATGCCCATTATAATTCATATTATAAGAAATGTAGATGCTGATATTAGTGTTTAAGCAATTCCTTTCATTTTTCTTTTTATAATATTTTTAATAGTATTTACTATTGAATATGTTTATTTAACTGATAGAGTATTGATATAGTTTCTTATTGAACAGTTGGAAAAGTGCACAGTTTTTTAACCTTTATGGAAATGTAATGATGTACAAAGTAGCAGAAAGCTTGCTAGCTTGATTTTTGACATACAAATGAAAATACTATACAGTATATTAAAGCTTAAAGCAAGATGGGAAGTGAAGTAGCATACTTAGGAGTGTTTTTACATGTTTGAAACCCTGGGAGTAGGAGATTGGAGCAATGGGGAAAAAAGTATGTTATAGCAAGTGTATAAATTCTAAATTTTTTTTCTAATAGATGCAGCAATAAAAGAGTTCTGGGAAACCCAGAGATTTGTAAACAAAATAATTAAAATTATTACAATCCATGATTTCAACATTAAAAGACGTTACACAAAATGCTAGTTTTGAACAGTATCTCAAATCTTTAAAGGGAGTAGGTGTCTTAATATGAAATTTAAATTCATCTGCAAGTGCATTTTTCACACTGGCTATAAAACATTGTGGAAGGAAAGCCCAAATACTTCAGAACAATTACTCCTGATTGATCATAGTTTATTGCAGGCAAATGATCCTTATCATCTTTATCATCATCAGATATAGGCTTGATAATTAATGTTGGTGCATGGAATACTGTAATGACCTGCTTGCCTCTGCATTAAAACATGTTGCTGTTGTTCAAAAGCAGAGGTAGACAGATTTTTACTCCATTAGGCACAATTAGATTGGTGTGTTTGGTCTTTGCAGATGGTTGGTGTACAGGTGACACATCATGCACTTTGTTTATTTTGGGTTGGTTGATGGTCTCCTGAGGATCTGTGTGCAATTAACACAGGAGAATAATTAACATCTTGAAACAATGTGAAGCACATGAAACAATACTGCTTTAAAATGTCATTTCCCCCATTCTTGTCTTTGAAATATGGAAGTTTATCTTGCTTAATAAAATAAGTATAGTACACTGTTTTGAAAAAAGCCCATTTGTTCCCCCTTCCTCTTGTATCTATTTTCCACATTTCCAAGGGAATTTGTCCTTGTGATAAGAAATAGATGACAAAAGACTGGGTTTTTTTTCAGTTTGTTTGTTTTATAATGAAACTAAAGCTTCACTGGTGCAAAGAAATAAAACAGCTGTTTCATCATCTCAACTTGTGAAAACGGTTTCAGATTTCAGTAACTTATTTGAGTCTGCATCAGATGGCTGAGTTTAGATCAGACAATAGAATAAAAAGTGCTGTTTCTGTGGCTACTCACAAGCAAGATTCAGGACTCATTTTCTCTCTGACATTTAAGGTGAAAACTGCAGAGCTTCTTTTCCTGCTTCTGTCTCACTAAGAACTTTGTTTATTGACATTATAACACATATAAGGAGTCATTGTCCATTATGACCTTTAGGAGTTGTACAAGAATGTGTGTATGATTGCCCGCTGAACCATGGAAGTGTGAAATTCAATAATTTACAAGTTAAGGATTTCTACTTTGCTTACTAGCTCTTGTAGACATCAAGTACAACATTTCTCAAATGAATTATTAAAATCTATGTCCCATCCTTATCACCACAGTCCCCTCATTCCTAGATGTGTGCCTTTTGTGGCCAGGCTGTCACATTTCATGGAAAATGTGCCCCTGGATATTTTATTTCTCTTTCAAGGAGACTTTTTCCATTTTGAGGAGATTTCTGTGAAGTTTGAATTCCACAAAGCTGTCAAAGGAAAGGGCTGAAGATACAAAGAAAAAAAAAAAGATTGTTTTTGAACAGTTACATAGATTTTAATAGAATTAAAAACAACAAAAAGAGATCTATAAAAATTTAATAAGAATTCTCTGGGAACCACTCTAAAACCTTGCAAAGCTTAGTAGAGGGTATTGTATTCTACATTGCCTCACTTTTAACCATATCATAGATTCTATTCTGATATTACACTGAGCTACTAAATGTTATAAAACTGGTTTACAAACTCAAGAAAAATGGACTCAGATAATCATGTCCCAGGCTGTACAGAGTAACTTATCATTTCAGTTTGGGAAATTGTTTTCCTGTTACATTGTTGTCCTTTGGTGCCATAAAAATTATTTGAGAAGCTGGTATCAAAAGTGGCTGTACCTTCCATATTAAACTGATGTTTATCTGGGGCAACAAATAATTGAGGTAGTAAACGATTTAGCAATAGGGGGTGATGTGAATAGTTGTGAGGGACGTGGAAAGGAAAACGAAACCTACAGTGGATATGCAGTTAATTGGTTTCCTCAACACCCATGGCTAAATTGGTAATGTCCAAAGTAGTTTGAAATTATTTGCTATATATAAATTTCATGACCTCAACTAACATCTCATTCCTGTGTCAGGAATCTTTCTAATCATCATCGTTATCATTTTTATGGTGCTTATTTGGGGGTCAGTGCTTCATATGTTTAATTTTAATAATGGGGTAAAAAAAAGAATCACTGTTTTTATAGATACAGGCACCTAGAAGACTAGTGAGCATGGTGTAGAATGCCACTTTCTTTTGTTTTGTCTTGTACTTCATGTCTTAAAGAGCCTCTTTGGGCTGGTTTTGGCTGGGTTACAGTGAATTTTCTTCATAGTAGTTAGTATGGGCTATGTTTAGAATTTGTGCTGGAAAATGTTATAACACACGGATGTTTTAGTTGTTGCTGAGCTGCTTGCACAAAGCCAAGATCTTTTCTGCCTCTCACCACACTCCACCAGTGAGCAGGCTGGAGGGGCACAAGAAGCTGGGAGGGGACACAGCCGGGACAGCTGCCCCCAACTGACCAGAAAGATATTCCATACCATACGATGCTGTGCTTGCCATATTAAGCTGGGAGAAGAAGGAGGAAGAGGGGCACATTCAGAGCTATGGTGTTTTGTCCTCCTGAGTAACCGTTGTCCATGATGGAGCCCTGCTCGCCCGGGGATGGCTAAACACCTGCCTCCCAATGGGAAGCAGAGAATGAATTCCTTGTGTTGGTTTGCTCGCACATAGGGCTTTTGCTTTACTTATTAAGCTGTCTTTATCTCAACCCACCATTTTTTTCACTTTCATTTTTCCAACTGTCTACTCCACTCCAACCAGGAGGGAGTCAGTGAGATGCTGTGTGATGCCTAGTTGTCATCTGGGTTTAAAGCACTACACTTCATTTTGGAATGGGAAGGGAACACGATACCAAACCTCTTGTACCCTGAACATCATATCTTGCATCTTGTTCTGTGAAGTGGGAAATACAGCTTAGGAAATAGCAAATGAGATTCAGTGTACAGTGTAACTTAAATTATGTTGTGCAGACTCTGGCCGCTGGTTTAGGGGTGTTAATACATGCTGGGGTTCTTTTGGTCTCTGCTGCTGTATGCATGAATCATATATTTGATCTCCTGATACATCTAACTCATCGGCTGGCGGTGGATGATCAAAACATACATGTTGTGAGACAGTGTCTACTCTGGAGAACCTGAAAAGTCTTATGTTGTTGAAATAGGACAAGATGTCCTGGGAGACACAGGAAAAAATCTACATAGGCATATGCAGACATTCATGTAATAACTCTGCCTATGCTCTGAGTACGATGTATGTGTGATATGCGCTAGGCAGCACCATGTTGACTCTGCTAGCAATCTTAGTAACACTCTGTGACCTTATTGATACACTCCATCTCTCAACAGACTGCTGCCATTACTTTCTATTTCAAAGCAATGTAGTCTTCCAGTTTTAAGTGGGCCAGGACAAAGCAACAGGAGACACAACTCTACAGATTTTCTAATATATTTTATTAAATAGTGATGTGGTCAAAGATTTTGAAACAGAACATATATATTTGATTTTCTTCACCAGATACAGACTAAAAATATTTTGTATTTTGAATTTATGGAGAAAGATAGTTTTTTGGTGGACATATGGTATCAGAAGCATTCTGACTGAATAGTAGTCTCAATAAGTAGCTTTCAGTAATAAAACTGATACCACCACTACCTTTAACTGGAATCTCAGGTAAGTCCATGGCATAATGGATCATGAAATAAGTCACTAGAGCCGATTCTTTTAGAACAAAGACATTTGTCAGACAGCTGTTGCATATTTTACACTGTCATCTACAAGTGTTGAGGACTATAGCATGACCCGCTCACAAAAAGTCTGATTCTTTACAAAACCTAAAAAGAGTAATCTTTTAAGGTTTTATATTACTCAGAAATGTGCGATGTCTTTTACAGAGTAGCACAGGAAGACAAAGGTTTATGACGAGTTTACAATTCATCTTTCACCACTATGAAATTCGTAATACGTGTTTTAATTGAAGCAGCAAAAATGTACTTTGGTTGGGTACATTTCAGATTTATCATTGAAAGAGATCTACTAAAAATGTTGGAAAAAGCAGAGTAAAAACCTTACAGTTCAGGATTATAACTGTTGGAGGATAGAGAGACCAGAAAAATCTAGACTTTACTTCCATTTTTCTCAGTTCAGACCAAAAAAGTGTACACCATTTACCAAGTCTCAGTGCAGCTTCATTTTAAAGTAAAGATGTTAAAGCAGTCTGTGGAAAAATTGCTCACTGTTTACATACAATGGCAGAAATGCCAAACATTGGGTCTTGAAACTTCTGTGCAAATTTGCTGCCTAAAACTGTGGTCCCAACTCTGCAGTGGACTTTTTAACAAAGAACCCTCTACCCAGCAGCAGACCACTAATGTTACAGGCTTTGAGGGTCTGTGTTTGTTGTGTTCACATACAAGATTAATATTTTTCTACTTCACACCTGTTCCATTTGTATCTGATGAAAATCTTCTTTATCAAAGGCAATTTTTCAAAAATCAAGCTAAATGTTTAAACATCTAGGAAGCAGGGTTTGACACTGAGTATGGAAAATAATGGCTTTAATAGTGGTGGAGATTTTTTCTTTTTAAAATGTCCTTTAATATTCTATAAAAATCCAGTAAAAGTTTGCATTTAATAGTATCAAAGCACATTTTTTACCTTTGCTTTAAATTTCAATAATGTAAACATTTTATGGTCTAAAAAGGATCTGAATATTGAAAGAAATGTTCTACACACAATGTGTTTTCAGCTGATTTCTAGTTTTTTAGGAGAGAAAAAAACTCATTTTCTTAGGCTAGAATATGCTGCAATGGGCTAAATGTGACTATTTGATTAGTTAGATAAAATACACTTTTTTTTTCCTTGAGAAACTTGCACAGCAAATCTTAAAAGGTTACCTTGTTATTTCTAGGTTTAGTCAATTGTAAAATAAATTACTTATATTCACACACATGCTGCTTTGTAAGAGGAGTAGGGGAAAGGCTGCACATACTGAGGATTCTATATTTCAAATTCAAGAAAAGAATAAAAGAGGCTGGCTCTGAAAATTTAATGTACATCTCCTACCACCTTAATGATGTCTCATGGAGTTAGTCCAAAATGTATAAAAGAACATCTTTGACAGCTTTTTTCACTGTCACCTCTAAAATTATACCCCTAAAATTTTAAAATGTTGTATACATGAGCACACACACAGACATGCATGAATTTAAATAAGATAGGTATTATTATTGTTGTTGTTGCTGGTTTTGTTATTACTATATTAAGTACTCTAGGAATACTGAACTTCAACAGAAACATGAATGCTGAACTGCTATACCAACATTGCCATATAGTAAATATCTCCAGACCAGAGGCGCCCTTGTACTTACCCACGTGAGTAGTTTCAGGGATGTTAATGGTGCTACGCGGATAGGTAAAGAAGGCAGGACTGTGCAATTAATTTTATTTCCAGCTGTTGAGATTTCAAACTATAATTCTAAGCTCTCTAAGCAAACATCTTTCTTTTCTTTACTTCTTTCCAGGCAAACTGATCAGAGGTGCTTTGGGGATTGGCTGTGTGCCCAGTTTCCACAAATGCCAAAGACTTCTGCACATTGAGTTAATTAAAATTGACTGCTTGTCTTAGACAGAAGAAACAGGCTAAATTCTAGCTTGTTCTAAAAAATGATTGAACAATTTAGGCAAACAAAGTAACTTGCTACCAAGCTAGGGAATAAAAATAATGTATTGCTTTGCCTTGAAAAAACAGTTCATATTTTAATTTTGTTTTCACTTCTACCTCAAAGGCTTTTTTTTCTATTGTTTTAGGGTTTGGGTTTTTTTACCCTGCTGCAGTGAATTGTAAGTTGTTAGATATGTGTATTCCAAGGACAGGAAGACCTATATCAAATGAAGTATATAGACAGATTTTACAGACTGAAGTTAAAAATGACAATAAAAAGTCTAATCTTGCAGGTGTTTAAGCCTCACAGGTATCTTGTCTTTTGACTGAAACTTCCCCAGTGCCTGGTGTGACTTTCTCACTTGAGCACACCAAAACTGCTGCAGTCTACACAGCTCAGCAGCTGTCACATGCCCAAGAACAGCCAAAACCAAAGGTCTCCAAAGGACATTTAAGATGCATTTCCTGAGAACTGACTGACATTGACAGTACAAGCTCTCAGTGAACTAAAAACTGTTTGAGATTTACAGCATTCATACACTCGGGTTCAATGCCTTCTTCAGGTTAAGGGTTTAAAATTCACACATTCCTGAAGGTGATCTTGCTTCTAGGGTGTACTGTGGGCTGAGGTTAGCAAGGGAAAGCACTCTCTACTTCTGCTCCTCTACAGGAAATACTACATGATTCATAGGAACATACAGAAAGACGTTATAGAAGAAATTGGTGGGGAGTGAGAAGAGAAGCACTAGAAAGTACATTATGCTATAATTTAGCATTTATAGTGTTCATAAATTCTGTCTTTGCTTCAAGAGGCTCTTTTATACTTTTTAGTAACCAGTCTTCTGGAGAAAAAAGATTAGCAGACTTGAAAAGACACCCATAATTGACTATTTCCCTGATGAGTGCCCAACCCACAAGGTTACAGAGTCATATGCTGGGTGTTCCTAATGCATCTTGAAATCTCCTCTTTATAGTTGTGAATCTTCATCTGTTTATCTTCATGAAGTTTTCTGAACTAAAATGGCCTATAATTTGTCAGAGCATGCTTCAGGGGAAAAGTGACATGGGTTTGGTGGTAGATGACACCATATCATAGCTTTATTTTAACAGAAAAGGCTTTGGCTTTTGAAAAGATTTATCTCAGGAGAGGGTTCCAGCCTCTGTATATGAAATGAGTAGTAGTGTCTCCTTATGTGACTAATTCCTCAGCCGCTCCTTAGGGTTTCCTATTGATTTTATATATGTGACTTCCACAGCACTCTGGCTGTTCTGGTTTGCAATTTGAGATTTTTCCGTTTCCCTAGGGATGTAACAGATACCCTCAAATTAATATATAGTCTCAAAATATTTTTTAATAGTATATTTTTGTGTTTTCCCAAGAGCCATCTACTAACTGATGTTACTGTTTTATCTACATAATTGTGATAGTGTGGAAAAATGTCAAATCCTTTTCACGAGAGCAGTGTGATATTAATTTTACCTTTTGGAATGATCTGAAGATCTAAATGGAATTATTAAGTAATCCTGGTAGGGTATTCAGAATACAAGCATGGAAGTAATCAGGCAGATTAATGTTAGCCTGGGGTCTTAATCTCTCCAGTGTTCTTTCAAGACACGGGCTTACAGGCTTTAGGAACTAGTTTGGAAGGAGGACCTGACCATCAGCTGCTCATGTGCAGGGTGTCTGTTTGTACTCAGCATTGCAAGCGGGACTGATCTGAACATATCAGGCTCCTGGTAGAAGAGAAATACACTTTATCCACAATTGTGCATTTCTGGTGGTCAGATTTCATTGTGCCTGTGCTCAAGTATCTGTACTTCTTACCAAACTGGTAATGACTCAAGCAGGGTCAAGTGGTCAAGCAGGGTCTCAGTATGTGTCTTGGCAGTCAAGGAATTATTGTGATTTTTTTATCAACTTGGACTCAGCTTGGATGGGTTTTCTTCCTCTTCAGTTCATTCCTTAGCCTTACCCATACACAAGTGGTAGTTGTCTTCTAACTGACTATTAGTAATGTCATTTCTCAAGTTCCATTTTTATTTCTGAACATCAAGTGGAGAAACATATTTGAATTGTTGCATATGGGAAATGTGTTTGCTACATGTGCTTTTGCTTTAACTAAGTGGTGTCAGGCCACAGGCCTTAGAAAAAGAACAAGTGTAGATCAAACTGATACAGATACGTTCTAGGGTACTGTCAGCATATATCAGACTGAAGTTTCTACATTACAGGTGTTATATGCAAGTCCAGAGAAATAAATTGGAGGTCCCATCTCCTTTGATGTTCTTATGCACATCTTTGTGTATACATGTGATATTGTAGGCCTTTTGGCTACGTACAATAAATAAAATTGTTTAAACAATAAATAAATATTTATTTATTTAAATAAGTCAGATAGTATAAAATAATAATAAAACAGAATCTTCTGCAGCTTCTTAACAATTCACAATTCATACAGATATGCTTCTGGTCTGAATTGCTTATGCCATCTTAGCCAGTCCAGGGATAATAATCTCCCTGGAAGAATGTTTTGAAAATACCCGTTTTGGCTGAATGGCTTGGTATCTTTGGACTCAAGTACTACATAAGTCAAACTCTTCAAAAGGTGATGAAAAGAAATTCTAAAACTATTTTTATATACATATTTTATAGAACATGGTATAATATCAGACCTAGTTTATGGATGGCAAAGTGAAAGAGGAAAAGTTCCTGTTCTGTTTAAATATGTGTCTTCCTTTCAGAAGCACTGTGTTTAAACAAAGTTTTCTTTAACAGCTGATAAAATATTTGCTTCTCACAATTTCTCTGAAAATGCAGCTACAAAGCAGAAAAAGAAAAAATCCTATTTCAGGGAGGAAAGAAATTAAGAGTGAGGAAAGGCTGAGATGGGATGGAAAGAAAGAGGGAAGGAATGATTTTGGGAGGGACTCTAGAAGTGTTGTATGGATGATGTAACGTAAAGATACTGCCTGCATGGATTTGTGTCCTGTGAAGATGGTTCTGTACTTTTTTGAAAAAGAAAATATAACCAATAAATAAAAAAAAAAATACATGGGCTAGGCATCAAACAGCACTACTGCTTAGTAGCTTGCTGCAGAAGATGCAAATAAAATTGGTAGCGGACCAAAGGTTAAAAAATATATTATACGTTAAGAAATTTATTATAAAGGACATTAAATTCCAACCAAAGAGTAAATGCTGATATATATATCATAAAGAAGAAGAACAAGAAGCAAATTAGGAAGGGAACATAGGAAAGATATAGATTTGACCCTAATTATGAGATGAGTACTATGTGGTTCCATATTAGAATCAAGCTTTTTACTACTCTGGTATGAAATTTTTTTTACATCATACTTACAGTATTTTTTTTTTCTCAAAATACATTCATTAGGTAAAAGGCTAAATGTGCTTTCCTAAAATGTAGGTATTCTTCTTAATAGAGGAACTGTACGTAGTCTAAACTGAATGCCTGACTTCCTTTCTAACCTTTTTTTTTCCATTGTGTTTTCAAATGCCTATTGGATTGAAGGTTTCCAGTGTGGGGTGTGGGGTGTGGTGTTGAATGGAGAGAATAAAAGTGAAACATGAGCAAATATGGTCATGACAAATACTTGTGTATGTCATATTCACTACCTTTTCACTGTTAGATTATTGTTTCCTTTCTCACTGAAACTAAGAAGCAAAATACCACTTGCATTGCACCGAACAGATTAGCTGAAATCAGATAACTAAATCACATTTTAAAAGAAAGAAAATATTATATTTTTTGAGCAATTATAAACTCACATTGACAATGAGAAAGATCATAGATATTTTGTAGATATCTTTTCTTCTCATTTTTTGGCTATATCTGCAATGCACAGTGCTATCTACTGTCAGCAGAATAAATTTATCCTGATCTGTATCTGCTCCTGGTACCTCATTTAGAGCTTATTTAGAAGGAACTTAGGTATATTGCTGAATTGTGGAACACCTTCAAATTTTTTATTTCTTAAATCATTTCCGCACTTTGATTTTTAAACTATTTTCCTCCCTTTAGTTTGTTGTTTTCCCATTAGGTATCTTTTATCAATAAGCTGATATGAACAACAATGATTTTTTAAGTATTTCTATAATAGACTTTTACATTGGTAAACATTTTTATAATTTTTAAATGTAAATCTCTTTCAGGCCTTAAAGAGCTCAAAGTTTGAAAGGGGTCAGAAGTCAGATGAATTGTAATACAATTTAAAAAATTGAACTAAATCCTTTACTAAGGAAATTTTCTTGATCTATCCAAAGTTAAATGGTTAAAAATGTAAAGTTAAAAACTACATTGATTCATTTAAAAACAAAACAAAAAAACCCAAAACCCCAAACACATTCTAAACTACTGATTTCATTTATACTGAGTTTTGTGTTACTCTAGAGTCGCTAAATGAAAGATACATAGAAGTAACAGAAAGTCATTTAATATGGATATCATTTAGAGGGAAAAACTTAATAGGTCTAATATGTCTGAAAAATTTGATTCTTCATCAAAATCTGTTTGTAGTCTTCAAAGTGATGCTGTTGCTAGTAAAGGCCAAATATAAGTGAATGATCAAGTTTACCCGAAGTGCTCAAAGATCCATAAATCAGGAATGGTTTGAAAATGAGATTATTCAAGTTAACTGTTTTATGAAAAGAAGGTGAGAAACCTGAGTCAGCAGCAAGATAGTTATCAGAGCTTTAAAATACAAATCATTACTTGAGAGCAGAATTTAATTTGTTCTTAAATAAAAATAATAATAAAAATATTTTCTTTTTCATTTTCAGGTTTCATTTTCTTATAGACGTAGAAAACCTGCTAACAGATTGAAAGTAACATGATAAAAACAAAATGTGCACCATCTCTTAAAGACTATTTCTTCTTTTCTAATACAGCTTAATATATAAACACTCACTATTGTCTTTTCACATGCATTTTTCAGAAGCTCTCTGCTGTAGACATAACTGTACTCTGTTATACATTGGTGTATATCTCAGTAGAATTTACTAGGTACCACAGTTGGAGGGGAAAAAAAAAAAAAAAAAAGCAAAGGAAAACAGATCACAGTTATTTGAGTTTCATAAACCTTGTGAGCTCAGATTCAGTGGCTCCACTCCTACTGTCTGATTGACATTACCCAGATTCCCCCCCACCCTCTTCTTTAAAATGGTCTGAATGAATAAAGAGTTGGGAATTTGCATTCTGTTTAGTTTTGAGGAGTCTGTGTTACTGTCAAATATCCATGATGTTAAGTTTTCAGTACTGTGTTCTCTGTGCTTATGTATTGCTGGTCGGTGCAGGGCTCTAGCAATCTGGCTATGTTGTTTTAAAGGTTAGTTTATAAGTTTGGAAAGTTGAAGGAAAGCAAGTGAATAATTTCTGGACTTGGACAATCTTAAACACATACAGTAAGTTTCATCAAAATGCTTAACCTTTAAACAGTTGAATCAGTTTTCTCTACAATCATCTTGAAATTTAGATTTCAGTGTAGTCTACAAAGCAAGGGATCTTTGAAATTTCTAGCCTTTCTTAATTATCTTAGTTTAAGTTTGTTTTTTTTTTTAACGGGAGAGGTAGAGACACCTTTTTCCATACCTCAGAAATGTCTATATTTAAATGATGCTTAGGGGAAAAAATACATCTTTGTGCATGGAATCAGCTCAGTGTATGAAGTACTCCTATCTGCTAGAGACATGTATAAAAAAATGAGGTAAAATGTTTATTTTTTCCCATTCAGTTTTATAATAGCAGAAGTTGCAGGTGCATTGGAATGAACCCAACTCTTGTCCTCCTTTACTTCTGACTACTAAGGCGGTATCCCGTCCTACCTAGGTGCTCACTCTGGTCCTCTGTGACACATTTGTAACAATCCAAGGACTGTGTTTGTATTTGGGTGTGGGCATGTGTAACTGACCTAGTTAAGAGACATGTCAGAAGAATTAATAGAAAGATTCTTCTCAAAGACATCCAGAGAAAGAGTGAAAAAATATTTAGTAAAGTTCCTAGAAGATAGCCAGTGCTATGGCCAAGGTATTGCAACATAAGATCCACAATGGCTAGCTAAAGAGTGACACATTCAGCAGGATCTGCCTTAATTAAGCTAAAGATGTTGGGATCAAGGCTATCTCTTCACTCCTGCTCTGACAGCTTACTTCCATTTCTGTTTAGCAGAGGAGTCAATTCTAAGAATGGTCCTAGAGGGCATTGGAACTGGGATGTTTGCCATAAATCCTTAGCTCCAGATCGTGGGCTTGTGTCATAGACATTCTTTTGCTTTGCTTTTCCTTCTCTCTGCAACTGTTAAAATGGATATGTGATGTAAAAAGAAAGAGTAAGGGAAACCTGAGGAACAGCTGTTTCTACACTATATGTACAGTATAAAGTAAAGCCCAGTCCTGTCAGGATAAGTTCAGTGAGGTCTGAGGATAATTCTTAAAGGCACATCTTACTCAGCCACATCTCACTTTTCCTTTTCCCCTAATCTTCCAAGCTGATCAGAGTGTCTTAGGATAGGGAAATCTTAACATTGGAAATGTAATTCAGCTGTCTGGAGCTTACTGCTGACCTAGGGACCTTTGTGCATTGACTCTATTCAGGGTATGTATAAATTTCAGACTGAACACCCTTGGTATCGCCTAACTATTTGTTCCAGCTCACAACATCCTGTCTGGAGTCATTGCTTCACTCTCTTCTCTGATGCCATTCTCCATTCTTCCCTTCTTTTCTTGCTGATCTGACTGACCTACCTTCCTCCACTGATCTTTCCTTAAAAAAAAACAAGCTAAAAAAGGACAACAACTTGAGACGCAACTTACTCAAACAGAAAAATGGAGAACTAGCAGGAAGGCTGCAAACCAAGATATTACTCACTCTTCTCTTGTCAAGCTCCTTTCCTTGGTCTCCAAAAGACTGCATAGCTCTTGAGGTGCCTCACAAATTCCCTTGCTACCATACACAATGAGTAAGTGATAAGTAAATTAATTTAGTATCTTTTTCTTTTTAGCAGAGAGGGCAAGTGTTAGAGGTCATATGACCTGAGATTATTGCCATACGTTCTTGGCTCCAAGTCCTGTCTCAGGTCACACACAAATTCCGTTGTGCTTCTTTCTTACTCCAGAGGTTAAAATGGAAGCCTGCTATGCTACAATACATGGGAGAATAAATGATCGCAATTTTAATGTTTTTCCTGCTGTCAGTAATTACAGAATGATTAAGAAGTTTAGGAATTTTTCTTTAGCTATTTAGTCTAAATATTTATTTAGCTGATTTCATTTTCTCTAGTCTAGTACTGAAAAAATAGTGAGGCTAACAACAAAGCTTAAGGAAAAAAAGGATAAGCTTAAATTCTGCTTCTCAAACTACTTCATGAATTTGAAGTAACTCCATTCAAGTTGAATGAGTGACAGGGAACAACAACAACAAAAAAAAATAATCAGTTTTTCACTGTATATTTACCAGTGGCAAGTCCCACTTTTTCATATTGTCTTTTAGGGTCAGTGACAGAACTAGGGCAAACAGATAAAAAGGAGTAAGAAAACCCTGGGGTTTTAGGTAATACTATGACAGTGAAGGAAGTAAGAATAATAGAGTGCCTACAGAAAAAATTACAGTTTTTCTAAACTGCAAACACTAGACTAGTGCACTGGCTTCATGATGAACTGTGCTGTTTACACACAAAAAGAATTAAAATAATCCTTCAATAACCATCTGTTAGTATTAGAATATCTAGAAAGGAACTAAAGCATAACATGATGTAGCTTTGAGCTACTGTCCAGTGAATTAGTATGCTGCAGGTGTAATCAAATTAAAACTAGATAGTACCCCCACCAAAAACCCCATTTTCATGGTGTTAGAGGAGGCAAAAAGCCATTTTCATTCTATAGGATTTAAAGGGTCTTAGGTGTCCATTACAACTGGTAGTGATTTGTCTCATGATTACTTTTCTTTTTGAGAATGTTTCTTCCTTTTTGTTAGCAGTCCAAATATAGAAGTGTTATCTTTCCTCTGGAGAGCTGCCTTTTGCATAGCACAATGTACCATTTACAACAAGGGCTTAAAAAGATTTTCAGGAGGAAATAATGGGATTTCCAACCTTGCCATAGTGTAAAAGGGTGATAAACAGAAATTCTGAGCTGGTGAAGAAGGTGATATTGACTATATGTTGGCAAGATGGACACTAGGTTTGGGGAACAGGAATGTAGAGACCTTACAGCTTTGGAAAAAAGGAATGTAAACATATCAGAGAAGTAACTTTTCTCTTTAACAATAAATTAATAAATAGCAGTGATTTTGATCATCCTGTATTTGCTGAGGAGGCACCCTTCAGGAGGAGCAAGGCTGATTGGTACAATGTAAATCACTGTCATCTGAGAGGCTCATCTTAGAGAGTCAGCTGCAATCGTGATAGTCTTTTTGGGTGACAGTAGGTAAATAACAAAGTAAACGCTTGTGTTGCTCATTAATTTCAGTATTTATTGAAAGAAAAAACCCTCAAACCATCAAAATTATTTTCACAATTATTGCTCATAATCTGACATTCAGAACTATTATGAGCTGGTTGTGTATGTGCTCAACAAAATGTTGGAAAAGAGTAAGAATGCCTTTTTGGGGTGAAACAAAATCTTGCCTAACACAGTGGCCACGGACTCTGGGCCTTGGGGCTCTCAAATACAGAATGGTGCAACCCAAAGCAATTTTTATCTTCAGAAAAATTAGAATTTTTCCTATAGTCCTCAGAGGAAATGGAAAGAGGGTGACATGGTCAAAGAGTCCAAGTTAAACACATTAAATTTATTTTTAAAAAATATTTATTTTAACATTTTTAAGAATGTTCTGGCAAGAGTTGAGATAATGTTGGAAGGAATGAATGCTCTTGTAAGCTTTTACAAATTGATATATTAAGGTCCTCAAATAAATCAGTTGCATGATTCAATAATGCTCTTAGCAGTTTTCTATTTCCAGCATTGGTCTTACCTTCAACTATTAGAAAATTTTATCAACTATTAACACACTTAAATTTACCATCTGTGGCTTGAGGAAAATAACTGATGGACTGGTATAATGTCTCCACATTACTGTGACCTGCCATTAAACTGTCACCAGTCTGAAGAATGCAATCTAACTTTTGAGAGGGTGCTGAGAGATTTCAAGGGCAAGATGGGGACAAGTAATCTTAACACTGGCAATTTCCTGCAGGATTAGCATGCGAGTCTCCATCTTTAATGCTCCTCCTAAGGAAGATGCTACACAAAACATGATTTTGATGCAGAGAATATTATTTTTTTTGCAGAGATTTTTTTCTTGGAACTGACAGCTGAGTCAGGACCTTCCTGCTGCATCGCTGAGAAGACTTAAAAGCCGAATACATTGGTTGTTGCATCAAGCAGACAGAAATCTTCAAATATAGAATCAAATGGAATATACTTTTTTTCAATGACTAATCAACAGACCTTGTAAGGATTTCTGGAAAGAAACTGTTGTGCTTATAAGGCCAGAATTCTTGAGGAAGGACAAACATATCATTTTGGGTTTGTTGGTTTTCCTGATGACCTGTGATGACCAAATACATCAAAGCCTTGCTTTAAGCAGGGCTTTGGAACAGACCAGATGTGCCTGTTTTTTCCTGTGATTTTATGAAAGTAAAAGGTCTCATGAAAAGGAAATACATGTGCAAATAATTATGTACTTGTGTTATATGTGCCAGAAAGGGAGAAGGACCAGTAAAAGGGTATAAATTAATTGTCTGAGAAATTTTGTAGGTCTCAGCAGTGGATTTGGAGCAGAAAGTTTTCAAAAAGTGAGACCCTACCTCCCAGGGAAGGATGTTGCACCAGTGGCTGACTTCAGGAGTGTTCCTGAGCTGGGAACTGTCAAATCTTGATTCAGTTACCATTCACCAGGCTTGCTATAATAACTGTTTTACTGAGAAAACTACTACTAAACCTTCAACTGTGACTTATCAGATTTGATATTAATATATCTTCAAATACAGTTCTGTTTTCCTCACCTTCCATTTTCTTCTTACATCCCTTCCTTCCTATTTTTCCCCATTTTCATCTTTAGTTAGAAGGGTGTTGAGTTTTAGCCATCCTGCTTCACATTAGATAAAATAAGTAAAGAGCTTACACTAGAAAAAAGTGATCCTGTAGACACTGAAAAGATTTATAACTCCTTTTTAGACTCTTTCCATGACAAAGATCTTTTCTTCCTCACTGTTATCTTTCATATATCAAATCAGTCAGTGATTCTGCCATTGCAGAGATAATGCTTTAGAGCTTGAAATGTTTCCTTGCAGCATCCATTTCAGCTCCTTCCACCACATAGGTAAATGACATATTTCTAGGAGTTTTCCAGTTATTCCTACTTCAGAACTTTCCACACTTTTTTCTTTTTTTCTTTTTTTTTTTCTAAAACTCAGTAATTTTAATGAAATATTTTTTTACTTGTAAATACCTAACTATTTTTCTTCACTTGCCCTGGCTCCTTCTAGAACAGCCAGAGGAAAATATGTTGCAATTTTCTTCATTCTGACAACAGATCAGAATTTTTTATCCTATCCAAGAAGCATATCCCAGGGACAACTGCTACCTTCTCTATACATGAAAGTGTAACATACCTGCTTTGATCTGTCCTAAACAAAATAACTTATATTTACAGTAAACACAATAAATCATGAAGGTATTCACCTCTTCTGAATCTCAGTATTTTCTTCTGCTTTTTTTCCATGGCAGACTCTCATGGCCACATAAGCTTTTGTATGGTGCTTTATTTATTTATTTATTTATTTATTTGTAAGAAGACAGTTACAGGTACCACACAAGTACAGTTGTGTGTGTTTCATAATCCTTTCTCTGTTTTTAACCATCACAATGTCTTGTAACACAACAAAATAATGTTCTTCTACTTTTTCAGATAAATAACGGGGGCAAAAAAAGCTACTTACTAAAAATTACAAATGGTTAGCTGTCTCAGATCCAGAATTTTAAAAACTGTAGATTTCCATAAGCCTTATCTTGATCTTAAGGCCTAAATGATCGCCTCAATCACTTTCTATGGACAATTTCCAGATGTTGGAGCCCAAAATAAGATAAATTGGTCTGAAGTTGTAAAACTTATGCTCTATAATTCATATATATATAAATAGTTAGCTATAGAAAAGTAAAAATTCAATGTTCTGAATCATCATAAAATCTTGCAGACATTCCACCATTGCAAGTGAACTCTTTCTTAAGGGTTTTGAATAAATCCTTTATTACAGGCAGGAATTAGAGCTACTTGTAGACTCCCTGCACTTAAATTTTGAAGGTCCCACCAGGGAGCTAAACAAGGTCTTTACAATGGTTATCTAAAGCTGTTACACTAATTTGAGAAACTGATCCCCAGTATTTAATCTTTAAAAAAATAGCTTGTAGATAATTTTAGACAAGATTTCAGTGTCTGTCCAGTGTAAACAAAAAAAAAGAAAACCAGTCTGAGAAAAGCAAGTAATTCTTGGGCATTACTAGTTACATATGTTTTTCAGCACAACTTCCTTTCTTGCTTGAGTATGTATGCATAAATGAGTACATATGAGTATGTTTTGTACATGAGTACATACGTCTGCCTGTCTTTCTCACGAGCCGGCAATATGCCATTGCTGCAAAGAAGAGCAATGGTAAGCTAATGGAGGAGTGTTGCCAGCAGGTTGAGGAAGGTGATCCTTTCCCTCTACTCGACTGGTGAGGCCACACCTGGAGTGCTGGGTCCACTTCTGAGCTCCTCAGTACAAAAGATATGACTTACTGGAGGGAGTGCAGCAAGGGGCTGCTCAGGGGATTAAGGGACTGGAGCATCTCTCCTGTGAGGAAAGGCTGAGAAAGCTGGGACTGTTCAGCCTGAAGAAGAGAAGGCTCAAGGTGGGAGAAAGAGGAGATCTTGTTAATGTGTATAAATACCTGAAGGCAGGGTGCCAAGAAGATGGAGCCAGACTCTTTTCAGTTGTGTGCAGTGACAGGACAAGAGGCAGTGGGCAGAAACTGAAGTATGGGAGGTTTCCTCCAAACATCAGGAAACACTTTTGAACTGTGAGGGTGATTGAGCACTGGAACAGGTTGCCCAGAGTTTGTGGAGTCTCCATCCTTTGACATACTAAAAGCCCATCTAGACATGGTCCTGACTCTAGATAGCTCTGCCTGAGCAGCGAGGTTGGGCCAGATGACCTCCAGAGGTCCCTTCCAACTTCAACCATTCTGTGAATCAGTCCATCAAGTACATAAAAATCCAAGACTAGGAATGAAAGAGAGGGGACCTGTCTGCTAAATTATATAGACTATAGCAAAACATGCTACCGGTGTTGGAGGCATGATCTAAGTACTTCAGTGACTTAAACATTTAAGTCCCACTGACTTAGTGCTAAGTTGTGTTTAAAGGATTTTGGTCCCTCAATGACTTCTAAATTTTTCAATTTCTTACATGGAGCTATCCTTGCTAAAGTTTCCAGCCTAAATATAATCTGAGTCTCAGACCACTAATAAGTGAAAAAAATCATGGGTTGTTTATTCTGTTATTTTTCCATGTAATTAATTTCTCCCTTTCCTTTAAATTCATCTTTAAATTATCTAGAAAGAACAGATTCATTGGGGGAAAAAAATGAACTGCCATTTCAAATATTATAATCTCAAGCCTCTGACTGAGATGTGTTAGTATAGTTAATCTACTATAGCCATTAATCATATCCGATGTCTTGTCCAGATCAGTTAAGGCAAAATTGAAATAACAAAGTGTTCTTTGTTTTGAAGTGCATTGCCTCACCAAACCACTTGCATTTCTTTATCCAACTTGGTGTTAATTTATGAATGGGCCTGTCAGATTTCCTCTGTGATTTAGGCACTTTAACCCTATAAAGATGAGATCTTGGCACCTAACTTCTCAAGGCTTGTTGGAAATAAAAATACAAAACTGCAGGTGTTAATTTTAAATATTAGTCATTAATCTTACCTGTAATCAGAGCTTTTTGAATAATTAGTCATGAATAATTTATATATAAAAATGAATGGATTTGGAGCTTCTTTTTTTGAAATTATCTTTTCTGAATTATTCACAGATTACCTCACTGGATATTTTTGACTGTAGACTGCTGACAAACAAGTCATTTTTAATCCATAGGTAATTGTTAATTCACACTGTTACTTAGCAAAAGTACAGGGGTTTTCTCTATTGATTGTTTTATATGACCAGCAACATAGCATGATTTTTTTACTTTGCCTCGTCTCATAAGATTCAATTTACAGTACCATTCAATCACTTTAGATGTTAGAAAATTTGCAATGTGTTGCTCGTTACATAGGTGAAACAGACAGTGAGCATTTTCAAAACTCAGTGACCCTGTCTATTTATGCAATTATCAAGAATATTATTTCCATTATTTGCTCATTTCTAAAACTATATACACATGTAAAAGTGCAAAGCTCCTTTTTTTTTTTTTTTGAGAACTTGCTTGAAATAATATCACCAGCAAAGCTGCTTCTATACTATATACTGCTAAAGTCTGCTGTTTGATAACCAATAGCTGTTCACGGCATTGCTTATTTACAGCAACAGCTGTAAATGAATAATTTACGTTATTACCATGTCAAACAAGTATTATAAGACAGGGGAAGGTTACAGCAGCAGTCATTGTTTCTGTATTCATTGCTAGAACATTTTGCAAAGGATACCAAAGGAAAAAATATCATACACACCCAATGATATTTTGATAAATAAATTTTAAATTGGTCATGTCTGCTGAAAATTGATCCAAAAAATAATAACATTGGTTATATATCTCCTGCCAAGTACTGCTGAAATCCTATCTCAGAAATAAATATAGTGTCATATAAATGATATCTGTATTTGTAAGAGTAATGCTAGTCTGTGTCAGCATACTAAGGTGTTATGAACACTTTTTACATGCTCAGACACACACACAAAGGAGTTAAAATAACATTGTTAATCCCTGTGCTTACTATCATTTAAATATTCAATAATATTAGAATTGAAAATTTAGATATTAGCAATGTACTGCTGTACTTTCAGGTTTTGCTATTTTTTATTATTTCAGTTACTTCTCTGCTAATAAATATTCCAGCTTTCCTCATTACTGTTGGACTAATGGAGTAGGAAAATGTCCTTTCATAGACATCCCAACCAGAAACCCAACTGAAATATAAGTAATCGCCTGTCCTAGTGGGACTGTGGGCTTCCCCAGTGCCAGAAGAAGACAGGATTATGACATATCTGAAATCAATCTGCAAGACAGAAAGTTCAGACATGGGGCTTCAGGCATGAAAACAGCAGGAGAGCAGGCATATGCTGAGGTAGAATACACTAGTGAGGGCAGATATTCTGTGTTCCAGTGGTTTCTTTTATCACACACTGTTGGAATAATTAAAAAAGTTTCTTAATTTACATACTTCACTGTCTACTGTTTAATATCCCTAAGGCAGCAGTTGCACATTTAATTTAGAGATAGATCTAATTCAGACTCTAATTATATAAACTAGTAGTTCTGTCTAAGCAATGAAGCCAGTTTTCCTATGGCTTCTTCTCATATGATTGGATGATCTGATGCCTTATATGAAGCAAAACCTGTTGTTTTCCTATTATAATGGTAATCAAAATAGTTTTCAGGTAGATGTAACCTCTTGTATCTAATAAGACTGGTGCCCTTGTCTCACAGAGAACCTCATTGCAGGTTTGTCCCAGTACATGGCTGCTGATTTTCCTGAAATTTCTGAGAACTAAATTTATTTGTTCTTTCCCACATGTAGTTCAACTGAGCCATTCATTAGGAAGTTTTCTGAAAGGTGAGAAAAGCGGTGAGGAGCAGACACATGCACAGAAATTACACAACACAAAACTGCATGACCTTTCTTTCTTGGGAAGGTATACTTAAATAATAACATAACTGTAGTGTAAATTTCACTTACATCTAAGCAACTTACTAATCAAAACCTCAATTCAGAACACTCAAGGATGCCTCTAGCTTTTTTTTAAATGTGTTTTTAAATCTACATTTATTTAGAAAAGCAGTTAAGCATATGCTTAGTCCATTATAATTAATGCTTTCTGGTGTTTTCTCCTGAAGTTTAAGTGATAGCTACAAGAAAAAAAAGAAACTTGAATGAACTACACTTTGATTGTGGTCAGATGAATAATTGTCTTGTTGTGTCACCTATTTATTTGTACCCAGTGAGCTAGACCTAGTTACAGTGATCAAAAATCTGTTACTGCTGTTTTTCAGATGTCCAGCATGGCACTATCACTGTGAACTAACCAACTTGGATTCTGGCATATAAAATTTCCAGGGAAATTTTAAATTAGTTTATATTAAAAAAGATTTATTGATTTTGATGATGTGCAATCTAAGTAGAATTCGATTAAATCTTTATATCCCAGGAATTGTTTGTATTTGTTAATAACAAATAGAAGAAATATGTTTTTTCACTAGTGTATATTTATACATAATTTATACAAACAAATCCAAATGTATTTAGGCTGACTTTCTAAAAATTCTCAGTTTACCTCATTACTATAATGAAAACTTATCTGCCCCTATGTACTTTTCTAACCTGTCAGCCTGTTTCAGTCAAAATTTAATAGCAGATATTTCAAAGATAGTAAATACTTAGAGGTTTCACGATATCGGTAGCTTGCCAGAAGTAGCAGGATTTATTTTTCTCTTCCTCTTCTGGGGATAGAAGTGGAGAGAACTCAAACATGGCTGTCAAGGACTGACTGTGTATAGCTGTCCAGGCGGCCAATATAGATCTTCTGGGTGGCTCCAATATGTGCAGTCTCTTATCCAACGTACAGACCAAAAAAGTAGACAGAGGTATGGGGGGGAAATGGAAATATGTAAAGGGCGTTAGGGCTTGAAGCATAGTTTTGGGAATAGAGTAGGTAAGCGGTCAATATGCATTTAGGCACAGAAAAAGGAATTAACATGACTGGAATATTAGGGGGAAATATGTCAGAAATCTATAGGAAACAGGCAATAATTTTATTATTGATAAAAAGAGTTCTCAAGTCTGGCCCTTCTCTACACTTTTTTTTTTTTTTTTCCTTTAGCCTAACCATTTTGGAATACTTAAACTTACTCTTGACCATGTAGCCCATAAACAGTTGATATACACCACTTACAGATACCAGCTCTAAAGCAGAGAAGAGAATAATTACAAATACAATGGAATTCTTTCACATACAGCGTGGATCTGTGTGGAAATATTACTGCTTCTCCATCACTGGGGTTCTGTAAGGGCTCTTTTTGAAATCTGCGCAAGCTTTTCCTGCTTGCTCCCAAGCCCTGGATGTGGAGATAAAGAAAATGTTTTGTTCATTGTCTGAGTGCCAGGTTGCAGAGTGATTATGTCTTAAAATGTAGTGAGGAAGCAACTAGCACTAAATCTGCCCCACTCACCTGCACATCAGTTCTGTGCACACCTGTCTGCAACGAGGGGTGTGCCCAAAACCTCCCACATCTTAAATCCTGATCTGGGAAGAAGATAAATCCTCAGATGAGTATGGGGGGAGTAAACAGCTCGGTGGAGTCTGAAGTAACTGCAAAGGTGCTTTCCTGCGTGTAGGTATGTTCCAGGGCAGAACTTAGGTGAATAAGTGATTGTATATAACCAGCACTTATGTGTGCAATAAAAAATTGTACTTCTTGGGGTCCATGTATTCATACACCATAGGGTTCCAAAACATCAGGATAGAGTAAACACTATTTAAACTTGTCTGGGTTTTGATGACATTTTTTAGGATCCTTGTTAATTGCTATCTTTGTACACCCTAAATTATAGCTTTTTGAGGTTTAACAGTGTCTATTTATTTATCTTACCTTCTGGACTCTTTTTTTACTCCTTTCTTTGTTCTCTTAGGTTACACTCATCTCTGTATCTTGATATCATCACAGTACATAATCTTAAACAAAGCAGTTATGGATAACATAAACAGCTTTTCTTCAATAATTTTTCCAATGTAAGTACTGAACTTATTTTCTGTCCAGCACCGCTTCTCAAAATCCACCAACTTTCTTATCTCAGTAGTATTTAGTTTCCTCTGAATTATATCCATATCTAGGTGTTAAAAAAAAAAGCTTACAATGAAACTTGTGAAAAATTAAAAGTTCTTTTGCCAAGAGATATTTTTTGGTTTTTACACATATTTGCCTAAGAGATGCTACATCTTTGTAAGTCAGTCTTCTTCCACTACCTTAGCAGTAACATCTTCAGTGTAATGCAAGTCCCCAGCAAGCTGCATTTATTTTCTTTCTTTCCTGCTTAATGGATTTCTACTAGGTTTTGCTTCGGAGTCTTTATTCGACAGAAATGAATCTTGTTGCATCACTTTCATAAATAGTTCATATTCTTCAATAACTCTCTATTTTGACTTAAGAATTCTTTGCCTGTATGGTTATAGCAAGGAGTAAATATGTGAAATGTTTAAGCTAAGCCTTTCAAAAAATTACCAGATCCTTCTGTATTTCTTCCAGGGCTCAATTGATACTGGATTTTAAACAGATATTAGGACAGCTGAAGGACAGAATATACCCCTGTTTCACATGCTGCCAAGTAGAATATCAGTCACTGCTGCTGTTATTAAATTGCAGTTGAATTACACCATGACTAACTGAGAAGGTGTTTAGACTGGTAAAGAAAAAAAAAAAAGAATTAATAGCACGCAGGGTAAAGAACACGGAAAAAAGCTAGTTCTGTTGTACTGGGAGGGGGATTGATGTGGTCCTAAAATGTCTCAGTAGCCTCTACGCTGTGTTCTCAGAAGACCTGTGAGAGGATTTTGTGTGAGGCTTAGAGTGTAGTATTGGCTAAGAAATGTAAACCTATTCCTAACACCAAATAAAAGCATCAAAAGGGAATAGAACAAGATAAATTCCTCAAGATAAAAGCAGTAGGGAGACAGCTAGTCAACAGCTGTGAAAACAGAATTAAAACTTGCATAAATTGGAAATGGCATTCCCCAAACCAAAGCTGAATCCAAATAATACAGTACGTATAATCTCAACACAGGACTCAAACTGGGTCAACAGGACATCAAGACTAATTCTGTGGATGACTGCCAACATGCTCAGGCAATTGCAGTCTATTGGCCAATGTCAAACAATTCAAGTTTGCTTTCCCCACAGACCTGAATTTTTCAAATAAATATATCTTAGAGCAAACGAGTCAGTAACTACTCAAAAACATAGTGCTGAGTGTTAGATTTGAAGCTTAAGTCAAATTGCATTTAAACATATTTCAATGTGGTATGTGGATGATAAGAGTAAGGATTTTAAATATACATGGGATTTGGAAGAATGAAGGAAGGACAAATTCTATATGGTATCAGGACTGATCAAAGCAAATTTAAAAAACTACAAGACTATAATATAAAGGAATGTACCAGTTCCAGCTGAGGAAGTATGTTTTCCGTGCTTTGCATGGCCTAATTAAACTAGTCGGTTTATTTGCAAAAAAAAAAATTTCTCTAGTAGTTCTGTCCTTCTTAATATTTTTTTAATTTACATCTAGTTTAAGAATTCCTTCCATTTATGTGTTTTTTTACAGATGTTAATCTGCATCCTCCATCACTTTACATTTTCTTCTCCACAGAAATGAAATTCCAACTACAGATATTGTTTTGAATTTTTGTCTTCCAGTCGCAGACCAGATCTTTTCTAAGTGGTTTCCGTATCTGCAATTCTGTGAAACAAAGTCAACTAGTAACTAAAACAGGGACAAAGCATGGACTCAGACACTGGCTCAGGATTGTCTGTACTGTTTATCTGTTAGCATGTCTCTTGGTATTGGTTTGGCCAAGGTCAGCTAGCACTGCTCCAGGCAGTGCCTCAGCATGGTATGGACAAAACCAGGACCCTTCCAACAGGCAGTTTGAAAGTGGCCTCCCCATTTTGAAGCCAGCCCTTTAGACAGAGCTGGTCACCATGAAAGCCACAGTCAGCATTCTCATCAAAACTTCCAGCTGCCAGAGTTACTGGCACCTCAGTTGATGTTGATGTTGGGGTTCTCTTATCACACTGATTTATTACTTTTATGTTTTTCTTCATTTTCCATTTTGTTCCTGCCATTTATTCTCTTTCTGACTTTTAAGAGGGGTGTCAAGAGATGCTTCATCTTCTGCCTCTGTATTCCTGTGTAATTGTTTCTTACAAAATTGTCTACCCTATTGTGAAATAGTCTCCTACTAGCATTTTGTGACTCACAGGTCTCTGTCTATACTTTTGATCTGACAAATGTCTGTTCAGCCTCATATTTAAGTTTCTCAGATCTTTTCTATATCATTTGTTAACGTACTAGTAACAAATTATCAGCATAAAGTCAATTCCTTGTTCTTGTTAAACTCACTGCACCTTCTAGGCATTATCAAACATGCATAACTCATACAATCATTATTCTCCCCAAACTACTACTTCCACTGTGACTGTAAGAAAAGGAGAAAGTGATGTCTATGGCATTTCTTATTTTCTTCCCCAGGTATTTCTTCTTGGAAGTTCCAAAGCTGTAGGATTAAAACCTTGAATGTTCTGAAGTTTCTATTTTATTACTATTTGGTTTGAAGATTTAATCCGTGCTTTAAATACTGTAAAAGTACTATCCAGTCTTGCATGTGTTATCCAAGAATGATCTCACATGAATATTAAATAAGAAAAAATATATCTTCAAATCTGACTGCTTTTGAGGGTGGGAGTATTTGCCTAAACAACGATCATCAATATATTGGAAAAGAACTAATTCACCAAGTTTACAGAGAAAATATCCAACCCTTATCAGCTCTTCTTGATGAGTTAATACCGCCATAAGTACCTGTTATGCATGTCATGGGTAACTGCTGATAGTTCATATGATACTGTAGTTTAGATCTTGCTTCTATTTAGAGCCATAAAAACAAAACAAACAAACAAACAAAAAACAACAAACAAACCAAAATAACAAACAAACCCAAACCAAACCTTCATTGTTTCAAGAAGGCTGCTTCCTTAAAATATATATAGCATAACTGAAAAAATAATACGAACATATTTCATGAGCAGCAATATTTCATCACCTTTAGAATAAATAAATTGATAGGAAGAATGAATTGTTTACAAAATGTTGCCAGATGAACCTTGGACAAATTCTTTTAGTTCCTTACAGATTCTTGGAAGCAATTCTTTTCAACATTATCGGTATGAATCCAGTTCCTTACCCCACTATCTAGGTTAATGCTGATAAAAATCCCTAGAGATTAAAGGGAAATTATTTCCAATGGTAATCAATATGAAAAATCACAACTATTTCTAAGCAGAAGAATAGGATTCTAATGTGAGAAATAGGAAATATGTTTAAAACAAGCCACTAGCTGAAAAGTGTTGTTTTATAAACATGTCCATAATTAAAATATGAATTAATCAGAAAGCTATTGGTGTGCAGAAAATATTATCACTATTTAATTTTTTTGCTGGAAATATATTATTTCAACCACCTCCAGTGACTGGTTAAGAATGGAGCTCTTCCTATCTAGTGAGAGGGTGCACTCTAACACAAATGACAGGCATATTTTTCATCAAAATGTTAACACCAAAGTACCTTGTAAACCATATTATGTCTTTGTTTTATTTTGGATGTTGAACTCTCCAAGTTTATCCTTTATTTTGGCAGTGTACTATCCTTTCTTGCTTTTACTAAAGAATAGACAGGAGAGAAAGAAACAAAATTCTGCCAGCAAGCTGAAAGAATAGTTAAGTAATTTAATAAAAAATGAACCAAAAAAATAGAATCCAATAATGGGGAAATATGGAAGAAAGAGCTGTCTAATGAGCAAGGTTAGTTCTTATGTGCTAGGATGGTATATGTTATTATTTTTGAGAGAGATGGTGATAAGATTAATGAGAAAAACTTTATTAATGTGTATGTAAATTTATGCATTCATTAATTTAAATACTACAGTAAAATTCAACTTAATTACTTGAGAGTTTCAAATAATATTCCATTTACTTTGAAATCTCCATCTTCTTCCTCCAAAGAGCCAGCTGTCTTGAGACTATTTGAGACTGTCTCCACTATAGTGGGAGACCACTGAAACCTTAACATTCACAAATTGTACAGTGTAATCACTTGTGATTTTTTTCACTGCAAGACAAACTTTACATGTGAATAAACGTAAGAACCGGTAAGAGGAGAAAGAATTCCTTGTGCTCCTTAACAATGTTTGTGGGGGTGCCTGCTGGGCCTCCCCTTGGCAAAGTGGCCAGGATACCGACAGCTAATAAGGCAGGGATGTAACAGTGTCAACAGAACATCCAAAACTGTCTAAGAGGGAATTTGCCCCAAACTGACAGGGCTAAAGAAGACACACAACATTCTTCAGCCACATTAAAATGCTAAAAAACAAAGGAGTCAGCTTAAGAAGTGCAAAAGAAGCTTGAAAATTTGTAATAGTGGGGAGAGAGAAGAAAGCAACAGAGAGTCAATCAAAACCTGGTTTGACACTGCCAGAAATCACACCACTGATACGGCAGCCTGTACCTTGACCTTACTGAGCATCCCTCCATCGGGTGTCATGGGTGGTGTGCATCTAGCTCGAGGAGTGACAGTGTGGGTGCAGCAAGTAGGGATCCACACTTCTGATGTACATGTGTGAACTCAAGGTGGGGGCTTTCTTACAAGAATATGTTTTGTTGGTTTGTAGGGGGTGTCACAAGCATGCATGAGCCTAGAGCACCGACACCTCCAGCAAGAAGGTACAGAAACAGAGGAATCCTTACTCCCACAAGGGGGGAAGTGTGATGTGGGGGTGGCCCTCTGAGAGGTGGTGCATGGGGGTGGGTGGGTGACTGTCAGGATTTGTTATAGGAGGTGGTTTAGAAAAGTCTAGGTGTTTTGTTTGTTTTGTATTGTAGGTGTATTGCAGTTTACTGACCATGAATGCATAGTTCACTGACTGCTGGTTAGTTACATGTTATTAATAAATCAAACAACTTCGATTTTCATTTTATTTCCACCATGTGAATAGAGTAGATTTTTTCCTGGAATGTTGGTTTCTAAAAGCAATCAATCAAATAATTAAAACATATAAGTAGACCTTTTGTGGCTATGTATGCCCATGCACAATTACTTGGTGTAATTGTAAGGAGAAAATATTTAATTTACCTCTGTTTTCAACAAGTACATTTTAAAGCAGTTGAATTATTTCTAGTAAATTAAATCCTATCCAAGACAGTGTGAATATGGCTTCAGTCAGTTCAGTCTGTAGTTCATAATACAGGAAGAACTTTGGTTATTAATGACCTCAGTTTAAATTTGCGGGGTTGGGCATTTGGTTTGGTTTGGTTGTGGAGTTTGTTGTTTTGTTCTGTTTTGTTTTCTGCTTGAAGGAACAAAGTTATTCTGAATTACATAGTATTTTACTATATGTACAATCTTTTGTACTTTGCTAGAATTACATTTCATTTTGTGTAGTTGCAAGAAAAGGGAAAGGAAATTCAGTCCTTAGAACAGCAAAATGGTCATGGGGATATTGTTAAGATTTTATCTGCTTCAGTGCTACCTGTCTGGGAAGGTTCACATCTTCTTTCTCCAGCTGCTGACAACTAGTATCACGTAGAAATTTTGAAATGGTGAAGCTGGGTTGTCATCTGGGATTGGATGCTGGTTTTCCCATGATCACTGTTCTTGTCTGAGTCTCTGATGAAGGAATCACAGGGGTTAAAAGTGCAGAGCAGATGGATGTCTTACAATGTCTAATAGATAAATCTCATTCACTATGTAAGTATTTTATACAAAGTAAACAGATTCAAGGGAAGGAATAAAGACTCCACCCATCAATAGCTTAACTCAGTATTAAGGTACTTTGCCATCAGGTAGTAGATCAAAGTCCCACAGAAAGAAAAAAGTAATAGGATCCATATTTGCACATCCTGAGCTTTCTGGACTACTAAAGCCAAGCTGGAGTTTCTGTCAATCTATCTGCTGACATTTCTTTTAATCCAAAAGTTTTTGTGCACTTTAGATTTGTAAATAACTGAAGTACAAACAAAAATTAAATTGTTTGATGAATAGAAATTCTGCAAGATTTATCTTCACTTACCTGTAGACCCAGATCCCTGCCTTCTCTAAAAGAATAATAAAATACATTTTACACTGCACTTTTTCATTTGCTTGAAATGACTGAAATTTAAGATCACTAAGTAGACTCCAACCCCTACATTTTACAAGCCTTAACATCTTCACAGAAATAGCAGGGAAACCTCAGAGAGAAAACAGTGTATATTTATCAAATGCATACATTTACAGCTTAGTTAATGTCATTCCACTGATAGGCACATATGGCCAATAAGTACAGATGTCAGTAAACTGGGAGGAGGAAAAGGAAAAAACAATGTATTTTTTTATTTAACAGTGAAAGCAAACACGGATAGTAAGAATTCTAGAAGGATGTGATTTTTCTAAAGAGAATAAAATCATACAAGTCCTGCAGACTGAAAGGGATCCATATTAATTATAAGAACATGAGAGCAAAGTAGTAAGACAGTTAATGTAAAGAATACCTCATCAGATTAGATATGGATCCCCCTTTAAATGTAGGAGGTAAAAAGCATTGTCTCAATTTTGGATTAATGAAGATATTTGGAACGTAAATGCTCCTGCTAAAAAAACATATGTTTTATATTTTTCTGAAAGGATTATCAGGTATTTTTAAACAGTAAATACACTAAGTGGCCCACAAATTTCTGAATATTCTGACAGACATAATTCAGTGCTGTTCCCACTAAGATCCATGACAAAACAACCAAACTGAACTTGCTACTCAGTGTCACTGCTAATACTTTGCATGTGGGAAACATGAAACATGATAAAAAGTGAACAGGTTCACAGCTAATGTTAGACTAACATTTTCTTTCCTCTAAATGTGAGGAAGGGGGAGAGGACATTTATCTCCCCAGCAGATGTTATCTGGGAAGTGATAAATTCAGTTACACATTCCTTGTTTATCTGTTTTAGAAATGAGAGGGGAGAGGAAGGGGCATCAGCCAGAGCAACTGAGAGAAAGCAAAAGAAGTGCAAAGCTTTCCTTTCTTGGCAGCCACAAGCCATTAGAAGAGGTTTGCTGCCTGTGTAACCACAGCCTCAGGCAGCTGAATGCCTGCCCAGAGCAGAAATGGAGACACGAAGGGATTCAGATGCTTGTGGGATTTTCCTGAAGTTGAGGGAAGACTTGTGAATGCTTCAATGTTGAAGTTTCTTGCCTAGATTCCCCCAGTGACAAGAAAACAAAACAGAATCAAAAGTTTTCTCTTTCCTTTCTGATACAGTGTTGAAGATTTCTTGTAGTTTAATTTATTTGGAAGCAAATGTGAAAAGTTGTGTCTTAAATTTTGATAAAGCAGGCTAACATTTATTCTGGAGTTCAGTTTAAAATGAGCAGCTGAGAGTCATATGATGTAGCTGGAGAAAAGAGAGGGGAGTTTACTCAACAAACGCAACTGCTTTGGAATACTATCATTAGAGAAATGGTCTCTAAATAAATGTGCCTCAAATAAGTTAAGATTTTACAGATTTGGATCAGAATTATACAGCTGGAGAAGAGAGAGAAGCAAGTGCATTTTGCAGCATAATGTTTGTTTCATTAGGACTTTGGTTGTTAAGATGCTACTGATTTGAGCTGTCTCCTGGAATAGCAGCACCACGTGAAATTACAATCAACCAAAAGCAAAAGAAGAGATTTGGTTTTGGTGGCTGAAGCCAAGGAAGAAGCACAAATTTTCCATATGCTAAGTTTTGTTTGAAGAAATTGATATAAATCTTTTATCAGTTCATCTCCAAAACTGAATGATGGAAAACATTCAAAGTCAAGTGCTCTGCTCTGAACAAATGGGCCGTGCCTTGACGTTTGCCCTTCAGTATCTTTCTCCCTCAGTGTTCAGACCTACACAGGTATGCCATAAATAAAAGTGATGTGCGAAAGCTAATGGAGTATTACTTGTGTACTGTTCCTTTCATCTCAGTGATGCAATGGATGAGGCTGTGTGAACCAAAACATTAAATTCCATATTGATAGAAATATAAACATCTGCTGTAGCATACTCTTCCTGCAAAGAAGGTGTTCACATAGAGGCCATATCAACAGAGATACATATAATATCTAGGATGCTACTTACACTTTTTGCATGTAAACTATTCTTACTGAAATTATGTTTTTTCTTGGGAACGTTTGTTTCTACAAGTTAGTAGCTCTGCAGGCTTTGTGCTTACAGCATAGTAAAGCAGATGGTTATTGCTCCATATTACATCATGTGCATCCATATGCTAGGTGAAATGCTCAAGTACGACAGCCAAGTTTAGGAAAATATTTAAAAAGAAAGATATTGTCCTCCTTCATGGTGTTGCATGATGGTCAACATGCAGGAGGGTGACTGGAACCATGACTCCTTCTGTTAGCCTAAGAGGGAATAAATCGCAAGGGTCACAGATTGTGAGAAGTGCCCAGGTAAAAGGCAAATTCAAAACAGGTGGAATAACTACTAAACTTTTTTACTCATTGGAACAATGGAACATATATTTAATGTTCAGGATTAGCAAGGATTAACCAGATGTCATAGCCAGTACATCTCTTAAAGACTTCTTTAAATGACAGACAGCATTTATATCCCTAATATCCAACATATTAACAATGATTAAACAGATGAAGACAAATTAACACCATAATAGTAATTTAGGAGAACAATTTCTGACATTATGAAAGTTGTGGGATACACCTTACATATGATGCTATTACCTTTTGTGGTTTGTTGTTGTTGTTGTGTTTTATTTTTCCATCATACTCCTGTTAAGATTCTCTTTATTCTGAAGTACATCTGTTTAAACTTCTAGATCTGTCTACACTCCTCCCTTCTACATTGGTATTCCTGAGACATAGCAGCAAAAAATTGATAAAATTAATGGTGAAGGTTTGTCCCCTCAGCATCACAGAAGTTCAGGGTGTTTGTATCCAGAGAGCTGGCAAAGCATTCAGAACTTGATAACAGAAGATCATGCTGAGGACCTGCTTAAAACCCAGTGCTCATGGGCCTTCTATAACCTAGGTAGTAATATAAATTGGAAATCAATAATTATCTAAAGCATGGAGTGCCTAACTCAAATTTGTATACCTGGAGAACCTAAATGCAGTTTCAAAAAGGGTACACACCATATCATATAAAAACCCTAGAAGTGCGTTCCTCATAAAAGAACATTTTATTAAGGTCTCCTGTGCGCTTAATCTTGCAGGGTTAAAATAATGATTGAGGATTTTTTTCTGGATTTCTTTGTCTTTCCCTTTCAGGAGCTTAATTTGCCTCTGGGATTTTGAAAATAAGCATCTGGATGCTCCACCTTATCTCAGAATATGGAAGTTCCCTGAAAGTTCTGCTGGAATACCCTAATAATCTACTTTTTTCTCAGTTACCTGGAAACACATCTAACATTTGGTGAGCTACTGTCTGGCAAAAAATCAGAAAACTGAAGCCAGTACCCATTTGGCTGGATTACAGAACTGTGAGAGGTATCGACTGAACTAACAGTTGATGTTCAATGAATCTGGTTTGGTCAAGAAAGCATGACTGAGGTCTTTCATTACAATTCTGTCCCCACAGTGCAATGCAGTGTGATTCACATATCAATGTATTGAGATCTACACTGTTTTGTTGAATGATTTGAACTACTTGTGGAGACAGAATAGTCACATACAAAAGACACAGAACTGGACTTAATTTCCCTGTTTGACTATCAGCCAAACTGAATTGACCTTGAGACAGCTATATCTCATCAAGTCCCTGTTTTCCATTACCTTTCTTATCTGTTAAGATTTAAATTAATAGAACCTTGCTATGTGTTTGTACAATAATTCACATAAACTAGCACCAGTCCAGAATAGGGATGGCAAAAGGTGTTCCTGCTTGTAGTGTCAACTCATTCCTGTTAAGACTGATCTAAAATGAGCACAACTATCTGTGGGCATAGATGATGCACACAAAAATGAGAACACTACATCCTGCTTCAAACATAACTTCAATAGTTTCTTGGTGCTTATTTTCACAATCCTGTTCCTTTTTTTTTGCACTGTACACATAGAGTTCAAAGATTTCTCATTTCAATGTGATGGCAAGAATAGATTGACAGATAATTCTGTGTATACTCTTTATCAATGATCTGTTCCAGTGCTTATATTTGAATCTAAAAATATCAGAGAAAGAAGAGTGATTAACTATTATAAATGGAATGTGTTGAGGTTTTTAATTCTGTTCTTCAGTTGCTGGGCATGCCTTTGTATGTAACACCCTTACTGCATGCTGACTTAAGATCCTTGTTATACTCTCTTATTTGAACACTTTAAATTATTTGATCCACTTCTAGCTGATTCACACATTCTTTATTACTAAAACATAACCTGATCTCAAGTACTGAAGTTAAAGACTTAAACTCTGATGCATCCAAAATTGCTTGTCTCTCTGTTTAAAAGATTGTTTTTAAAAGGCTTTGTGGTATTTTATACCAATTTATCATGCCCATGTGCCAGAAATTACTCAGTCCACTGCCTGCTTCACCAGCAAATTCGATTCTCTGCACAACAGAGTGTATGGCTCTTGCAAAAGGGCAACAGAAATAATGAGAGCACACATTGTTCTCATGGATTAATGACCCAAGATTAATTAATCATGGTACAGTATTGGTAAAAGACATGCAAAAGAACATGCTTTAACTATTTTCTTTAAAGGTCCTCTAAACTTTAAGGGCAAATATTGTTCCTCCGCTGGCATGACTTAGCAGAACTTTAATCTTCAGTCTTTTCTTCACCATTTCCCAAAATAAAGTGCTAAATCTAATAGTAAGATATTATTTATTTTCTAAGTTATTAGTTATGTTCATCTTTACTGATGGTATTACAGAATAAAACCAGTTTATCTCAGCATGGTGCAATTATATTACATTTTCCATTTGAAATACTAAACCCTCTACACATCACTATATACTGTCAATTTAAGTTGCCAAATGATGGCAACATGAATAATATCCACCTATTTCTGTGAGGATTTGGGTTTGGATTAATTATGGCCTTTCCATGGACAGGAAACAAGAACTTAAAGGTAACATATAGACATTTCGGTCTATCTAATAACAATCCCACAAAGGTGGATCTACTGAGGACAGGTATCTCTACACATATGCCCAGAGCAATAGATTTCTACCCGGTGCCTATGTATCTTAAGTGGTGTGGCCTGATGTGTATTTTCAGAGGGCAGATAATATTTTTCTAGATACTGCGGCTGTGGCTGCTGCTTTCTCTGTAAACTTTGAGAGAAGAGACTGTTCTAGTTCTGCTGTGTCTGAGGATTTTTAAGCCCACACCTCTCATTTTGAAGCATATAGGGGAAGATGTTGTTAGTACTGGCCTTTTTGTGTGTCATTTTGTGGTTTCATGTTCTGGCCACATAGTCTAGGACCCATTGACCAACAGAAGAAGGAGGCCACAGATGGAGTTGAATTGCTGTGAAAGAGTTAAAATGCCCATCTGAAAGGAAATTTTCTAGTTCTGCAGGCTTTTGTTCCTGCTTTCAACACCTCCCTTGTTTTTTGCCCAGTATCTACTTATATAAAATACAACCAGACCAGGGGATGAACTAGGGAACAACTACAAGTTGTAGGATGAGGCAAATAAAACCCCAAAAAAAACAAACAAAAAACCCCAAACCAAACAAACAAACAAAAAAAGAACTCAAAACAAACCCAAACCCAACCAAAAGACACAGGATATAGGAAATGTGTGTTTGAATCCTTTCTGGTAACAAAAGCTTTTACTTTGTATGACAAAGGTTTTTGCAAAGCACATTGTTGCCACTAGATAATTTTATAAAACAATATTCCTCCTTTAGCTGTTTTTTAAACAGTGATGCATCTGAAAGAATTTATAGGGTGCTCTTCAAGACATGGGAAGACTGGGCCACTACTCACCCATGCCTTCAGCACTCATTCACTCAACCTCCAGCTCCAAATGCACAAATTACTTTTCGCTTAGGGTGCAAAGCACACCTCACTTTCAGCCATGAGTTGGTTACAAATCAGGGGCATTTCATTCAGGCCGCTTAGGGAATTTTCAGGCACCTAAGACTGACTCTGGATCATTAGTTCATCTTTCTGGTAAGCAGATATGCATTCAGCTAAGTGCAAAGTGTTTAGCTGCCTGTCTTTCAGTAGGAAATGCACAGATGCACTCCTGCATGTTGGCAAGATAATGTACCCATGGGAATCTAAATTTTCCATTACCTTTTCTATGCTTTTAGCTTGCTTTTGTGCTTTGCAATGCCATAGATTTAGGAAGCAAAACCAGGGAACAGCTGTCGAGCCAGTCTAGTTAAATACCACATATACTGTCACTTTTCTTCTAACAGTATAATTAAACAGAAGTTAGAATTTGCAATGTGTTGACGTTTTGTCAATTAAAGATAGACAGGGGAGAGATTGAAGAAAAAAAAAATAAAAGCTTTTGTGATGTCAGTTAATTCCATGAGGTTACTTAGAAATGTGGCTTGTTACATCCAAAATAAAAAGAATTTAGCACATTTATTTTTCTTTTCTGGTTTTTTATGTGCAAAATTCAGTAGGTGTTTATTTTCCATTGTGTCTTTTCATTTTATATCTTGGTTCACTGCTATGCTTTTCCAGATGTTCTTTTGGAAAAAAAAATAATAACAATTCAGTCAAGCAAATGCACTATGGTGGGTTCTACAGTTTCGTAAATTCTCTAGTGCAACTTCTGAAAAAAGATTTTCAGCTTATTTAGACAGGATTAGATTATTTTCCTGCTCTACTGTTCCTAAGAGTCAGTGTCTTTGTGGTATAGTTTAAAGTATAAATCCTGGGACACAGTCTCTCTGCAGGATTCACCACAGAGGTGACACGTTCTCCTCTTGGCAGGTGACACCACGGAGATGACATATTTTCCACCAGCAAATTCCTAAGGGAAACTTATAATTAACTAGCCTTCCATGATCAGCATGGTTGCTATAGTTTAGTTACAGTTTACTTTTGCATTTCTCAGCAGTACCCTGCGGCCAAACAGGGGTAGTGATACATGTTTCTAGTAATTTCTATTTATTTTTCCTCAGGCATTAAGGCTATGGGAAAGAAGAGAATGGGAAGAGGAAGACTGCCAGTTTAGAAGGTGGGGAGCGGGGAGGGGGAAACCCCTCAAACAGTGAATGCAGACAAAACTGGAAGGTGCAATATATTTAGAAGATTGTAGAATGTATTCTAGCTTAGCAGTCTGCAAATCCTATGAATGTTTTATTCAATACAAGTATTGGATAAACTGAAACAGGAGGCATATAAGCATACCTGACTGAGTTTGAACCACCAAAGAAGTTCAAGCAGCACACATCTCATGTTCAAGAAGAACTAGATATTAGAAACATGTTAAAGTAAGTGTGTTGTAGAGAATTCGGAGAAATCACACCCAGGGCAAGAGGGACACTTCCAGTGCTTAGTGTTTACCCTGGTAGAGAAACAATTTGCTCTAACAGATGGTCCATGTCAGACTGTATGCTTCGATTTTTTGTTTATGTGGACCTCTGAGTTGTGATTCTTTCCTTCCTTTTGCCTGGGAGAAGGCGAAGGGAGAAAAACTGTGGCCTTTAGACTGCTGAGAATTTTACTTTTTGCTTGCAAATTACAGCTATGATATTTATTTAACAGATCACACAAACATTATTTATTGTCTAATAGCTTTTCTATTGCTGTATTTCACTGTAAACTTTGACTTTAAAAATTCCTCTTTAGGTTTTGATGTAGCCAATTCCTCATTTCCATCCACTAGCACTATTGAAATATTGTTAGTGTCTTCTGTGTGAGGAATGAAATGAAGAACACTAAGGGGGGAATATAGCAGGAGTCTAGAGACATTAGGCAGCCAATGTAGCCTATCAGGTTAGTTTCATTTCCTCTAAAATGAAAATGGTTGGTCATACAGGCTTTTCTTTCATCTCCATATTAAAGCCATTGATGCAGGTGGAATGCTGGCATGGCTAGTATCATAGTTTAACCCCAGCCGGTAATTAAGCGCCACACAGCTTCTTGCTCATTCCCCCCTCACCCAGAGGAATGGGAAGGAGAATCAGAAAGGTATGTATAAAACTCGAGGGTTGATATAAAAACAATTTAATAATTGAGATTAAAAAAATGAAAGAGCAATAATAACATTAACAGTTATAATGAAAAGGAGGAAGGGGGGAGAGGAATGAAATACAAAGGGAAGGAGGAGAAGAAAATAAGTGATGCACAACACACCTGCTCACCGCCCACTGACCAATGCCCAGCCAGTTCCTGAGCATCAATCGGCCTGCCCCAACAAACCCCCCCAGTTTATATACCCAGCATGATGTCCCATGGCATGGAATACCTCTTTAGCTAGTTCGGGTCAGCTGTCCTGGCTGTGTCCCCTCCTGGTTTCTCGTGCCCCTTCAGCCCTCTTTCTGGCAGGGCCTGAGAAACTAAAAAGTCCTCGACTTAGTATAAACATTACCCAGCAGTAACTAAAAACATCCCTATGTTAACATTGTTCTCACACGAAATCCAAAACACAGCACTGCACCAGTTAAGAAGAAAATTAAATCTGTCTCAGCTGAAACCAGGACAGCCAGGCAGAGTTGATATTCTGCATTGTAGTGAAAGAAAGAAAATCTCATTTTTCTCAACTGTATGGTGCCAACATCTTCTTGTTCTACTGCACTCCATTTTCAGCTCTCAAGATCCATCTCCAACTGGATGAAAATAGTGTTTCAATATTTCCCAGCAACCAGAACAATCTTTGCCATGAGTATGACTTTAGAAAGACCTATAGATGCTCAGAACTGCTCCATAAAAGCAAAGCAATCCTTGGGATCCTTGATGTAGATACAATTTGCCTTTGAAGTCTACACAGGGCATGGACAAAATAGTCTCAAGGAACTTGACCAACATATTCTTTCTCTTCAGTAAACAGGGTCATCAACAAAACTTTTTCTGCCAGAATTGATACATCACGATATGTATCAATATACATCACACATGCCTGTATGCATATGCATATACATGTACTTATTTCAAAAACAAAACATTAAAAAATGAAACTTTCACCTTATTTACCTCTTCTAATATCCAACCAAATTTCAATCAGCACAATCCTGTACCATTTCCAGGTTCAATGATTAATTCTTCCACCCTCATTTGACAGCACTGGACTGGTCCTGAATAGCAAAATATGGAGAAAAGTACATCATTTTGTAAGATTAATGCTTTACCTCACCATACATGCCCTTCACGTGGGGGAAAAATTCACCTGGCATAATCCTGCTTCAGTTCCATCCTACACTGCTGAAGACAGATTTTCTTTACTGCTCTGTAAATTTCCTCTTTTTATCAAAATTTCTCCTACTGCAACAATCTAATTATTCCTGAGCTTTGTGTTGAGTGTCTCAGTGCTCTGTAGTGCCTAGGTCCTTGACTTTTTTTACTGCCAGACCTTATTATTATAAACCCATGTTTCTAAGAGTGTATTTTGCTGACCTCAGCCAACAGAAAGTCGTATTAATGAAGAAACTATTTCTTATTTTCTGAGATAAAGAATCTATCTTCATGTGTGGATTACAGGATATGTTACAATAATTATTTCCATAGAAAAATTATGTCCGTTAATCAACAGTTGGCTTAAGCCAGGTTTTGCCTCATCTGAAATGTTAATGAAACCTTGGAAGTTGATAGGTTGCATTTTGAATCAAATATTAAAATACCAATAAAATCTTCCAATCTATAGTTTTGAAGTTGGTGATAGTTGAACCAGTTATAATAAACACATGTTCTGAGGAAACTGTTAGAAGTAGAGATGTGAACACAGTAAAAATCACAGAACTGGGGTAGAGAGGCCATCAGCTTCTTTGCTTTAGTACTTTATATTAGTTTCAGAAAAAAGAAAATATGTTTTTAAAAAGTTGCTCCCAGACAATAATCTGTTATATGGATAACAGAGAACAGGATGACAAACAATTCAGAAGAATTTAGCAAGAGAAAGAAATCAAAACAACCCCCCCAGACTTGTGACAAATGCTAAATGGTAGAAAAAGAGTGGTGTAAAAGGCCACGGACGATGGATGCCAGCCTAGGACCCATATTACAGTAAATGTAATCCTCATTAGCTCATGTGTCAGCAGACACGAAACACCTGCCGAAAAGTGCACAGGTTAACAGCAGTTCTCAGTCCGTGTACTTTGAAACTACACAGTTGCACAGCAGCATTTCTATTGTATATCCTGTGCTGAGTGTACTCAGTCTGAAACATAAACACTCATTGCAGTCTAGTCAGTCCAGCTCTGTAGCATATTAATTTAAACTTCATAAAGACAATCACAGTTTGGAATATGGAGGAGCTAAGGTACAGCTACAGGAAGTCTTTGGCACAGAGACTCAGATTCACTGTACTAACTTAAATCACTTAGTAGCTAAATTAGCAACATTATAGTCCTACATTTTCCTTAATTAGCAAAGTGCACCCCAAAGCATGATTCAGATCTTATATGAAGTAAATTCGTCATTAGGAAGTTTTTCTCTCTTGCTACTTAAATGAAGCTTTCTAAACTGCATAATAAAAGGTATAGCTTTCAACACCTACTGACGCTATTTGCTTTGTGCTCTTCAAACAGACAATGCCTGGGCTGAAGATTGGAATTATAAGACTTTTGGATGCTACCACTTACAAGTGAGATCCCATATAGATCTCATACATAGCTGACTCAGTTGTCTGAATTGCAGCCTTCATGACTTCTAGAAATGTCTTCTGGCATTCCTGTTTGTTCATTGGAAAAGTCTCTTTGTGTTGTGAAGAATATCACCTGAAGTCTTCTTTTCCCTGTATGATGTGGGAAACAGTTTGCATGTCCCACTTTGCCCTGAGTAATCAATAATCTAATTTTCCTTGGTTATTCTCATGGATATACCTAAAACTAAAAGCAATATTCAAAAGGCTTAATATCCTCCATGATACGTCTGACTCTACTGTAAGACTCCTTCACTGCAGTTTTTTGAATTCATAATGGGAAAATAATATTTCTGAAGACTCCATTCAGTTAAATTCACTATAAAAAGTAGAATCCTGTTGCCTGAAATAATTGGTTTCTGTGACTCCCTAATAGAATTCTACAAGTGTTTGTACAATACTAGCTTGCTTGTAAATTGCTGGATCAGCACCAAAATTTTAGTATTATTAGCCACATGTAGGAAATCAAAGGAAAAAGAAGAAAACTAGAGAATGAAACTAAAATGTAAATTTTAACACTTATGAGGTGCTAAATAACATCTTGGATTTTGTTTAAGAGGCAGCTATGAGCATACCTTATGTAGGTTGGTTTTATTATTCAAATACGAACATAAAATTTTCAGAGGTATAGATTCAATTTGAAAATATATTCTGAAATTCATATAGAATATTTCATGTGAGCAATCATTGCAATTAAAATAATTCTTTGACTAATGTTTACTGGCAGTATGAACTTCTTAATTACTGAAGCAACTGCAACTAGATTGACTACGAATGTGCAAAGTTGACCTTATAATATTTGACATTTCTGAGAAACTTAGATCTTTTGATGGTACGTTAATTTAGAATATTGAAGTGAAATAAATATTGGATAGAATAAGATATACTCGAATGAGAATAAAAACTTCCAAGCTTTTTGAACAATTTTTTAACAATAAATTCAGGAACTGAAGCATAGATTCACAGCTTCTTTAATGTCATCAGTGAAATTTCATCTTTTGAAAACAGCACTGATAGAAATAGTATCATAATGCAGTAACACAATAAACGACAGTAATAAGTCAACACTCACAGGCTATCAGTCAACAACTATTCTCTATTTCAGCCACTGGGTATATCTTTCATTCTATTATTTAAAAACTACTGTACGACCAACCAAGTGGAGTATCTTTAGTTTTTATAAACCGTGATTTCATTAAGATTACCATGAGCATTTGAGTATTGCCTCCTCTTGCAGAAGTATCATGTCTCATAATACTTGGATTGTATTTCAACAGGATCTCAAAAATATCTAGATTTTGCTTGAATTTGCATCAAGTATTTTCCTAATCAGATAGATACATTTTCAATATACTGCAGCTATAAACCGCTTTCAGAAACACGCGTACAGTGTTTTTGGTTTTGCAGGACACTCGAAGATGTTTTCAGCAATGGCAGGTCAACATCACCTTAATGCTTGCAGGAGGCACCGTTGATCCATCAATGTTTCATAACACGTTAGGGGATATGCAAATGCAAAAGTTAAAGAGATGAAACTAAAGGAGTAGAGGTGTTTGCAAAATAGGAAAGCTTTGCGAACTTCAATGTGTTGAAATTTTGGTAATTTTTTCCATTGTGTTTCTGGACAAAACCCAAGAACATACAAAGAATTTTGCAAAACACTATACAATAGAGAAAGGAAATAGGAAAGGCAGCCAATAATAATATGCAATCAGATATTAAATGGTTTCTGTTTCTTGGAGTCTCAAGCATCTAGAGTATCCAAAGCATGCCCTATTGTTAAAAAAAAAAAAAAAAAAAAAAAAAAAAGTATGATTATAAAAGTAATCTCAAGTCAAATATAGGTCAGGAGGAAAACATGACCTTCAGGTGTATTTTTTAAATGTTGGCAGCAGCTGCAATGTGATGGATAGAAGCGTGTGTGACATACTTAGGGGCTAATGATAGAGCTATGTTTTTCATACTTCCTCCCATCCCTTCCAATGTAGTTATATCTCCACTTGTTAAAACACTACTGTCAATTTTATTTGCAGGATAGAGTCATAACTACTAACAATCACGGAGAGAGAGAGGGAATCATCTTATTCCTATATTGACAAAGCAGGAAAAAAATCACAGTTGAAATCCCTTTTTTATAAAAGGAGAAAAAAAATCAAGACAAGAGGTGGTTCAGCAATTCAAGACACTGTATGACACAGTTCTCTAAAAATTATAATTAATTAACTGATCAGAATTTCTAGACAGAAGAGATTTTTAGCAATCCATTTTTTTTTAAACCTACAATATCACCATCTGCATGGACAGATATTATTTATTTGGCTATCCACAAAGCAGTACTGCATATTCCTCCAAAAATTAAAAAAACTAGATAAAACAAAACAAAAAACAAAACCAAAATCTGATTTTACAATCTTCAGTGTAAGACAACTCCTCTAAGTCACTTTCTTTTTTTTTTTTTTTCAGCATTGTGGCTTTATAAATCTTACATCTGATTTCTAATAAAAAGAATTATCACTTCTTTCCAGGCAAGTTTAGAGTGCCCAGGCAATAATTCTAAGAAAAAAACCCCAAAACTAAACAAGCCAACACACAAAAAAATCAAGCCTCGAAATGCATACATTTGTCAGTAGAGATTTAGGGGAAAGGTGAAAACCTTTTCCTGCTACTGTGTGGTGCTTGATTTGCAGATAGAGAAATTTCCTCTTTCCAATTGTCAGTCTTATACCTTTCACGTAGACAAAATTTGATATTATGTGTATAAAGAAAAACCTTATCCAGAAGGAAAAAACAGATTAAAATCTAAATGAGATAGTATAAATGCAATTTTGTTCATTACAAGAGGTATTTAGCTCATGAAAAGGTGACCTTATATTAGTCTCTTCTAGCCAGAAAAAATAGCCATAATCAAAACAGAACTAAAGTATTGAAACTAGAGATTATTCTTAATTTTGATTTGTATTAAGAGGCTGGGGTGAAAAGTACAGTTGTGTTTTCTTCTAGAAACTACTTCACCACTATCAGTTTTTTAGCACTGAAGTACAGTGAAAGACTAGAATTTAAGATGACATCTAAGTACATTAAATAATTTCTATTTTACTAGACCAACTAATTTCTCTACCTCTATATAGTCTTATTTCCCCCCATTTTAATAAAGATAAATATTTAGAATAAAAAAGGAGTTGTGTGAATGTGCCATCACAGGAACAAAGAGAAAACGCACTGGTTAGCAACTGCAGAACTTTAAATTAACTGTTATTGTGTCTTAAAAAAAAATAAAAATACTTCTTTCTGGTATAATTTTGTAAACTCTTCCATTTTCTTTAATATTATTACAGAGATTTCCAAGGTCCCTGTGCTGCATAATCTACTCTTTCCTAATGTTAAACATACCTTTTTTGTGTTTTCATAGGGGTTTTTTGTTCTATTAAGGATTTATCACTCTCACTATACACTTATTTTATTTTCAAAACCTTACCAATTTTGGCTTGCCTTCTCATGCTTTTTCCTTCTATTACGTAAAACAATTTAAAAAGTGGTGACCATCATCAATAAAGACTTCTAAATCATAATTATGTATTTTAATGCACTAAGCTCAGAAATGTAACTGAACGTGTCTTACAGCGCTCACATTAACACTAAAGTACTTCTTTTGAATGCCACAGCAGAGCTGGCACTCCTTCAGCCCGTATTTCTTTATGTCTATTACTCCTCTTGTAACACTCCTTGAAATAGAAATCTGCCACCTTTCTTTTCCATTATTCCTGACTTTGAGCATAGAAGGTAAAGAAGTCCCCATTTCACTTTCTAATTGTAATGTTGCCTTCCACAACTTTTAGAGAAACTTCCCTGAAGTCATCTTTTTGATGTAGCTTATCAGTTACCATGAATAAGTTTATAATTGGGTCCAATCTCATTAGATCTGAACTAAAACCTACAAGAATCCATCACATACAACCTTACTGATGCTACAAAGACCAGAAAATTTTTAAAAGATTGGGAAGATGTGTCCTTTGCCATGATGGGAGCAAAGTAAAAACCCTAGTCAATAAAGTGCCTTTATCTATTTCAGAAAAACTGGCCTTTTCAAGCATCCTTTAGTTTTCTTTTTTTGTCATGGCTTTTTTCCCACTCACACACATCTCAGCAAGGCTTTTCTCCTTTGGCAAATTGAATATATATTACTTTGACCTGGACAGGTAGGGGAAATGCATAAGCCTTGACTTTCTCCCATGTATACAAAACATTGACAGTCATTTAGAAAAAATTCTTAGCTAAAAAACAGGAAAAAAGCTAGAGGAAAAAAGTCAGTAGGAGTCAGTAGGCTTTTTAGCATTTTGAAAAATCTATTTCCTCTTCAACACATTGGCAGCCTTTTTCTCTTTATCCTCCTTCCACTGCATTTTAATAGAGGAAATTGAGGTTTTGCTGTTTCACCTGCAAGAATTACATATATATCCCATTGTTGCACAAAATGAAGACCCACAATAGCAAAGTAAAAGTAGAAAAATTATACCTTCTGGAGGATGCTTTCCATACTCACAGCAGAGATCCTGAGAAATAGTTGGAACAAAAATCCGCAAATCAGTGCAAGTAATTGCACAGTGGAAAATAATTATGTCATAGACCATACAGTACTACTGCACATTTGCTCTGAATTCCATTTCAATATAATTTCCTTATGTTTCTGTTACAACAGGAGTTTGTATGTTATATACTGAACTCTCCAGACAGAGTTAAACTCCCGTTGCCCAAACGTTACCAGAGTTGGGAAATTTTCAAACAACGTGTAGCTTTGATCAAGTCGCAGCATGTGTGAGCTTGGGTAAAAAAATGAAAGAAAAGTTACTTAGATGTTAATTAAGTGGGTCAAATCTATTTCATTACTAGACTATCAGTATTAAAGTTATTTTGATCTAACCTCATTACACTCTCTTAACACACTTCTGTATGTTTCTTAAAGTGTGTTCACTAAATTAGAAATCAGAATCCAACTATTTGAAGAGAGTGCACTATTGATCATACTGTACAGCCAAGCTTACTCCATTAACTTTCACCAATTGCTAGTTTGAATACAAATTTGAACCTCTTCTAGAGAGAATCCTGTCCCAGGATTCCCAAGGTTAAGTGCTTGGAGCGATATCTATGGGAGGAAACCTCGATGAAATTTCTAATCCCTATCAGAATAGATTTGAATCTCAGACTCTTGTAAAAATATGTGGTTGTCCAGAACATTGTTGCATTGTCCTTTGGTTTTATACATCTAAATAATTGCTTTTCTTATGAAAACCAACATGAAAAAAAGGTGTACTCTCTAGAAGCAGATATCAGACATTTTAATAGCTTTTTTTTACAAGTTATTTTTGACATAATCCTCTACAGTAGTACCCATCTCTAGGGCTAAAATGTGTGAACTGCCTTTTTTAAATCATGCAAATTTTTCCATTTCAGGAAACCACAGAAACAGGTTAGCTAGCTAGGCTATGAGATAATTTCTGTGGAAGACTTTCCACATAATAATTTCCAGAGGTAAGGCTGTTTGAATGAATTTAAAAGGAATGGGGGGAAAAAAAACCCGAAGGAAGCCGAGTGTGTGAAATACAAAGTACTTCATATCTCAAATATCCCTTCTCAAAGCCCAGTCTAGTCTGTCTGCCTCTTGACTGGGAAGGGAAGTTATAGGAATTCTTTAATGTCTATATCCTCTTGGGATCAGTTCCACATTTTTCACAATGACTTACTAGTTAGTGCTTTTATCTGAAAAGTGAATATGAGGTTAGGAAACCTTCCTCAGCTTGAGAAAATTGGAATCCAAATTTTCCATATATCAGGAGAGTACTGCAGGACATGTCCCTCCCAACAGTGGCTATTACCAACACATGCAGAATCATGCTTCCTCTTGCCTCTTCTGTTTCTGATCCTACAACATTTAAAGTCTTTTTTCAGGGCTGAGGACTGTGCTCTCATGTCAAACAATGGCATAACCTGGAGATCAGGCACTCTCCTGGGTTGTCAGTATGAGTCAATCACAGGCTGAATCGTTTGAAATGAGATCCTCTGCTCCATCTGGGAGAGAGTTGTGATGTCCTTGATGACATTTAAATAACTATCCTCATAGTTTAGATGGCGGTGGAGCTGTGGGCAGTATAAATGGCTGTATCTTATGGATTGAGTGGTCTAAGTAAAATTGAATTTAGACGTGGAGGTGCATAAGCTGGATGAAGTGATGTTTTAAAACAAATGGACTAGATTTTCTATCGAATTTTCATGAGAGATAAGTAACCCTAGGTCCTTGCAGTCTTCATCTTGTTCTTTAACTTCAGTTCAAACTGTTATAGAAAAGACCCAATACTACTTCATGTCCTTGAGTGCTGGATAAGACTAGAATTCTGTCGGGAAAGAAGCCTATGATCATGTCCACAGTCTGTATGCAATATCACTTCACTTATTTGCACAAGCCATCTTTATGCAGACATATTTAAAATTTTAAGTGTTGAGTTTTCAAACCACAAAATGGTGTTCTTTCAGTACAGTTTTGTGTGTTGTTTCCACCTCTCTTTAAAAAAAAATGAAGCTGAAGAAACATTTTGTCATGTAACACATTAGTGAAAAGATCTTATGGAAACATCTCATCAGTGTCAAGGAAATTATAAGAAACTTTACCAAACAGTTATATTACATAGTTTTTTCTGTTATTTCCCTAAATTAATTCAGAACACCAAACATCATATGATAGACCATATATTAGCAGAAAATGATATGACCCAACCTTCTTTAGCACAGAGAAACAGTAGGATTTAATTCTGATTTAAAGATTACCTCAATTAACGAACTCGTCTGTGTCAGGATACTTCTGAAGTAACTTCTCTACAGAAACTCTTTTCCATGCTTTCCTTGGTTTACCAGGTCTTACATAGGATTATGCATATTTGATAATTTGTGAAACGCTTTAATTCTTACTTGATATACTAAGCAGATGATTTATTAAATGCTTTAATTTTTCTATGACACACTAAGCAGATTTCATTCATAGTTATATGAAACAGCAGTAATTACCTATATGATGCTTGGAGACGACTTGCTAAAACTTCTGGAAATACACTCTCAAATACATGGTATTTATAGACTCTTTATGTGGAAAGATTGAATACTTAGCTGAATAGTGTTGAAATGCTGGTATGTTTTCCCTTTGCAGAAACTTGTGGAAGCTGTGATTAGGCTACAAATGGCTTTTTAATCTCCCTGAGACTTCCAAACAGTAATTACAGCTGCTAGCTTTTAGATACGTTATAGGAATGTAGATCTTCTGTCTGGCAGCCTTTTCCAAGAGCTGAGATATCACAAATAAACTTCTAAATAATTGTTGCTCTGTCTAATCTGATGATATTTTTTTCCTCACTGTATGCTGGTTTCTCACTTACCTTCTATATCAGAATTCAATTTAGTTGTTTTGAAAAAAATTGTTTTCTCCATGTGAAAGGTGTTTTCCTTTGAAGGCAGACTCATTGAGGTTTAAACACCGTTACTGTCACACCTGGGCAATATTCCAGTATTTCCACCTCTGGAATTTTCAGCTCAACAGAAATACAAAAATGAGAACTCAAGCCCACTTAGCAAGGAGATCTCGGATACCTAGTGGCATGTTTGCAGTATCAAGCAGAATTCAAGAACTATGGTTGCAGGTTCCAGAAATGATGACAATACAGAACATGTCATTCCTCTAAAATCTTCAGATGAGATCACAGCTGTATCAGTAACTGTAGTGCTTACCTTAGCTTAGTAATTTCACCCAAATGACTAATAAAGCTGCTGCAATGCATCTGGTAGACAGCACATTAGCTGCATTGAAAGATCTTTGCATCAAGCACATTAAGAGATCAGATCACACACCTTTGCTTTGCTTTTGAGACTTCAGCTAATGCATATCCAGCCTGCTTCCCTTCTGTGAGGAAAGGCCGATACATGGAAACCAGAAAGATTCGTGTGGGATAAATTGACAGCTCTGTGTCAAAGGGGATTGTTGAGGGAAAGGCAGATAAAATAATCTATTCCATTGGGAGACAGCCAACAACCCAGCACAAAAAAAAAAAAGGAAAAATAAGCTAGAAGAAAATAGTGTTAACCAAGACACATCAGTTCACATTCAGCAAGGGTGTGTGCCTACCCTTCAACACAGTTCTGACTTGTGTGAGTAATTAGAGTCACACATATCCTTTGGTACCTTTCTGGGTAGGTGGTGTTGCTGGGAGGCATGCTGTGCTGTTAACAGTAATTTTTTTACACTTACATAAAATGAAAGCTCCCATCACAATTTGAGAATTTGTTAGAGATGGAAGACTTTGAGGTTTCTCTGGATTATTACTCAGGCATGATAGAAATCAGATTCTGACTGCAGTTGAAAGAAATAAAATACCAACGTAAAAAATGCATGTAAAGACAGAATTTAATTTCATAATTCCTTAAAATAAGGAAAAATAAATTATGATTAGTGTGGATAGCTATGGAAATTCTCTAGTGAGGACAGGGGAAATTAAACAATTGTAAAGTTATATACTTTTTCTTTTTTTGTTTAGTATCTCCATTCATCACTGCCCATTCAGATGGTCTAATATAAATAAATAAATAAATGTAAATGCAATTAGCTGTTAAGAGTCCTGTTAAAAAATGGTGAAGCTGGCTTGAGTTCCGTAAATCAAGATCTTTAAACCGCAGAAAACATTGCTCTCTAATTTCTTCATATATTTTATGCAAGAAGTTGTTTGATAGTTAACATTGTGTTTACACCAGTTTTAGTGTCTCTTCTTCCATCAGGATTCACAAGCCACATAAACATGAAATTAAACATGCCATTCTTACTCCAGGGTTTCTGTTATGGAAGGTTCCTGGGGCCGGGGTTAACACCTCGTACAGAGTCTAAGGATCCTCGTTTTTCTTGGTTTTGCTTATCTCAAGCATACAATCTGAGACTGAAGCCTAACTGGAGCCTCTGAGCCCATCATTAGCTCTGTGGCCAGGGGACTTCAATGTGACATAATCCATTCTAAGGCCTAGGTTTCCTGGCTGGAAGATAAGTAGTTGGCTTGCTGTAACCCAGAGCCAAAGTAACAACTAAAACCAATCTAGTTTCTGTGATGAGGGAGATTGGCACTCCAAATTTACACAACAATACAGGTGCACCCAGAAAGAACTTTTTAAGTGAGACCCCCGAGTGCTCTAATGACAGGGTAGTCTACCTGTTTCTCTTATTCTTAGAGTAAACAGTTATCTCAGAACAGAAAATTAACCATCCTTTAATAAACCAGCTTTTTATATTCTAGTATGTTTAACAGAACATCTCTAGACTTTTGTAATCATTCTATTTTATATACCAGGCATTTCAATCCACTTGGGGTGCTGCAACTAGGGGAGCTACAGCAACGGTAAATGTCAATCAAGCAGAAGTGTCTTGTGCTTGTATAAGCAAATGGAGAGCTTCTTAGATATAAGGGAATAGCTGTAGAATGAAACCCACTTATTTCTCAGTGTCCTTTTTTTCAACACAGAGGAAGTCCTTGTCCTCTGTCTGCAAACTGAGACACAGAAATTCCCAGTCCAAGGAACTAGCTACATCAAAACTGTATATGTGCACGTAGCAAAAGCTGACCTTGACAGATGGTTATTTTGAAACATGCAGTAGCATTGAAAACATGGGTGTATACGCACATAAATGCTAAACAAGAATTATCTTTATTACTGCATAGATTTTTTCCCCATGAGTTACCGTTACTTGCTGTCCCTGCTTTAGTCTCTCCCTACTCATGTATACAAACATAATTTTGGGCACAGATGGTGAAGAAAGCATGCGAAAGTCTGTTATCTTCGAGAGGAAAGCACTGACCCAACTTTCTCCTTCCCTTTGAATGCTGTTTCAGGTGCCTGAAGAACAATGGCAGTTTAGCAGTGTCTGTTGTGGCAGGATGGGCTGTGAGGTGAAAGGGTCTATTTGGAGTGGATAGATGATGTGGTCATGCCAGGGATACTACAGAGCCCACCATCGGGACATAGATATCCATGAGCTCTTCATCCGTTGCCACTATGGGCAGTAATCAGAAGATGTGCCAAACTCAGAGAATATCCCTCCAAAACTCACAAACAATATACTCCTACAGAAATCAGATGGCACCAAATACTTTGTTTCAATAACTAAAAACCTTTTGAAGATGCTTTTATGTAGACTTGCATTGTGAAAACAGGACGTTAATTAACTTTTTATTATTTTTGCTTTCATCTGCATCTCGTTTCTTCCTCTTTAATACAGTTTCCTATGTTCTCACTAAGTGCTATTCCCTTGGAAACAATGTTTTTAAACTGGTTTCCTTTCTTGCAACTCCTCAGCTCTTCTACTTCCAGGAAAAGAAAGCATCAGTCATGGGGTTTCATACTGAAAGTTTCTAGGCAAGAAAAGGTTTCACTGAACTGGACCCTAAGTGTGCTCTGGAGTTCCAATCTAAAGTGTGATGGACAGCAGATTCTTATAAAAGGAAGTGAGAATGTAGCCAAGATACAATGATAGACCAACTGTACTGCTGTACTTTTAGAGCATCAGATCTTATAAACTACTCACAGTTTGCCTGTCAATAGTTATTGGAAATATATTTACGGGTGAAAAAGAAAAAAAAAAAAAAACAAACAAGCTACAAAACTACCTTCAGATAGTTTTGGATCTGTAACAGCAGTAGATCAATGTCCTGGGACAGTAATAGCCATGCTGCTGGAAAACCCTTTAAAAATTGAAAATTAATGCAAAAATATTGTCCTAGTCTGCCATTTATTACTAGAAGCACAAAATATCATCACAGACACCTTCTGGATTAGAGTAGCATGTTAAGTGATGACAGAATTTAAATCCAGAAAATAAACAATCATTTATCAAAAAAAGTGTTTTTGCTATCTCACATTACTATAGCATTTTTTCCCTGAATAAAACTTTTCTTGTAGCATTGCTTTGCACACACAGTTGAGAGATTTTCCACCAGAGTTATTCTACTTTAGTAGTGGGTAGATTAATCTTTTATCTCCATTGCACATATTGGTTTGTGATGATGTTGGGTTTTTTAGAAGCAAAAAGAAATTATGCTAGTTAAGAGATCATTTGAAATCCAATACTTCCCCATACACACTTCTGCTTTTTTGTAAGCTTTGTCTTTGGATATGTCTGTATACATTTTAAATTTTCCTTTGTTATAGCATTATTTCATTGTTGCGGTAGACATAATATGTATTTATTCTACTTGTATAAAATTAATATCTTTTGTTCACCCTCTCCTCTACCTCTCTAGTTGTACTCATCAGACACTTAATTGATCTCACTTCTTAGTGTAGCTTTGTCATTGGTGATATAAATACTTTTTCTTGGTCAATAAAATGCCAAAGCACATACATGACATCTTTCTGAAAGCAAAATACAAAGTAAACAAAGTCCGATTGCTGAGTCAGTGATTCAGATTTCAGCAAGACTGACAGAGAACTGAGGTAAATATGAATGCTGTAGATAATAAGTGTTTGATGGACTGATATAGAAATAAATGGTTTGGGGGACTTTGGAGCAGTCAAAGTCTTTCCAGGTGGCATGCTTGTAATTTAGAGACATGGGATACAAATGGAATTGTCAGCTCTATCCTGTCAGGAGCACATGCTTTGGATGTCAAAGATGGGGAGCTCAGTGGAAAGATTTAACAGCTGAACCTTGCTGTGTGTGCTGTGATAATTTGGTCTCTTAATGGAAAAAAAAAAAAAGGTGTCTTTTCTGCCTTCTCTCGACTATAATTTCAGGTTCTCCAATGACCTTTGTTTGTGCTACTGTTCTTGGAAAAGAAAGCCTCAACATTTTTTTCTGGCCAGTGTCATTTAACAAATCAGATGAATGGTACAGTTAAATGTGGTTGGTTTAGTGTGCATTTATAAAGATAACAGCAGTGAAACATTTCCTGTTTTCTGGAATTGTTATTTGTACTAGAGTATTCACATAATTTTTTTAGCAGCTCCACCTCTTCGATCAGAAGCGTTTCTCAGATGAATTAGATTTGAATGATAAATTATCTGAAGGTTTATGTTTGTGTAAGTTCCTTTCCTTGGTGACCATAGTAAGCCCAAAACTTGTCATCCTTAACACACAAAATCTCTGTTTTAATTCAAGTATGCCTTTAATACCAGAGTATGACCAAAAGGCATTTGTCAGAAAGACTGATGACCAAAGGAAATTACAGATTTTAAAGAAGAAATATAATGAGGGAGGATGTAGATTGTCTTTCTTGACAGGAATTACATGTTCTCATTTGGAAGAACTGCAAATCACTAAATGAACTAATGTAATTTTCTTACAGAGATAACCCTTACACAGCAAATACCCCAGTCATTATGAACCACTACACAGAAAGGAACAGTTCGTGTATTTGACCTTTCTATCAGAGGTTATCAAGAGGTCTTCAGTCTCCCTTGTTATATTTCCCCCATTCAAGTGCCCTTTTGAGCTGCTGTCTTGAAATTTAGAACAGTCATTAGGCACGGACTGTTGACTGCAGAATAGGAGAAACATGACATTTGACATTTTTATCATAGGTCACTAAAGGTCATTTCTCCAGCAATGTGTAATATCAGGCAGGAAGTAGTCATAGGTATGAAGTCTTTAGCCTGAAGTCATGAGCTCATTTATTGACACCAAATAATTTTAATGGACTGAACAACTGTGTCACTGATAATCAATTCTATCTACCCAGTACCATAGGCAATTGAAAAATAATCTATCAAACAATGTATGACAGGCATTTCTTAATCACAAAGATAAAATTTGCCGTTATCACACACAATGTAGACATGCTGTTTAGGTAATCTGTGCCATAGGTATATTACAGTGATGATTGGGAGGATCAGAGCGGGTGCTGATTTTTAAGACTTGCAAGTGGATATCTAATTCTTTACTGAGCATGCCACCTGGCCATAAACATATTATTTGTATAGTTTTGCAGTGACCCTGCAATCCATCCAAAATTTCCCTGTTTTCCCTGATTTCTTGGGAGATGATAGAGCAATAATTTAGTTCATATAAGCACATGTGCAATATTAGTAACAATGTAATGTATATGATGTTCTATAACAGTAAGACCCAATACCTTTTCAAAACCACTTTTTCAAAGAACCCCACAGCTCTGATTCTGTAATCTTGCTTTTACAGTTATTTTAATTTCAATGTTCATTTTACCTAAACAGATTGTCAGCCTGGTGGAATGTTGTCTTGGGGGACATACAGTTTGGAGAGCTAAAAAATAAAGGGGTGTCTTTTCCTTCTTTTACTCTGTCACACTGGTAAAGGCATGCTCCACTGCTACACTGAGCACAAAGATGTTCTGACACACCTGCCTTCTACCCCACAAGCCAGTGGTTGTATCAGTGACTTTATCTGTGAGGAGACGAGAAAACTTACAGGGAAAAGGAATAGTGAGATGAGATAACAAAGAAGACTTCTCTCAAGTCAGGCTACCAACATCTCAATTCTCCTCTCCAAGAGGGAGCACTGAATTATTTGCAGGTCTCTGAAAGGGAAATGCAAAATAACTGTGACAGTCAAGTAAGCTTTAAATCAGGTATTATAAAGTGGTATTAAAGGAGACGTTTTACTTTCCATAATGAAAAGGTTTCTCTGAAAATAAAAGATATTTGTTTTCCATAAACTCTATTTATATATCTTTAAATTTTATTTCATTAGGCAGTGCATTTCTATTTCATGCCATCTTCACTGTGCAAGGGTGTGTGGTATTTCTCGTATGTTTTTCCTTGGTTAAATGTCTCCTAATTGATAAGCTAGGTCAGCAGAAGACAATTTTGTTTGCTACATCAGAAATTTTGTAATTTATGTATAAATGATTATTTAGAAAATAATATTTGTGATAAGTGGGATTCAGAAGTGAAGAAGACTTTCATTTGGAGTCTGAATTTTTGACTATCACTTTTGAAAAGATAACACATGCATAGAAATTACTTTGTGGGTAGCTAAAGAGCAATTGGAAAGATGGAAGGTGGTTTTATTATTATTCTGCCTATGGCAACATTACTGTAACTGCATCTTTCTAAATGGAACAAATGTTTTATTATATTTGCTAGTGCTCGAGCCCCACAAAAGAAAGATGTAGTTACTGTAACAGCAGATGGCTAAGCCTGTGTGACTAGCAGTGGTTTTGTGTTATTATTTCTATCAATCAATGATAACTTTTAACTTTGTGCAGTGCTATTTTGGTCATGCCTATTCTTATTGTGCTGCTACATTAGAACTTCCTATGACAGTCTGTTCCATAAGTAGCAATTTAAAGGCTATAGCAGTAGAAGGTGAACTGTTTTGTGCCTGGATTATTACTGAAAATGAGGATTCTTCTGTTATTATGACTACAAATATAATCACACACATTATTACATTCTTGTTTAATTTTAGTGGTGGAACTGGCTTTGGGTTTGCAGGGAGCACAGGCAGATGTCCTTCCTTTCCTCCTGCTCACTGAATACTGCATATTACTGTCTAATTACTGTACTAGGATTCTCTTTTCTCTGATCCATAGACATGGAAAACTCTTCATACCTACCTTCTCTCTTTCTTCATCTCTTACTCCTCTTCATTTCCCTCTCACCTCTTCTTGAATTAGCCTGACCACCCACCCAAAAACCCAGCTCATATTGAGGTCCAGGGAAGTACTTTCTTATTCCCTAGGCAGGCATGCCTGCAATATTTTTAGCAATTTGATGTTTGAACTTGTAGTAGTTTTCAGTAGACCTGTAGTTCTTGGGTCACTACACTAATGATCAGCTTCTTACATCAACTCCTCACTAGCTGATGAATAAATCAACAGTTTACACACTTCTTGGCTCATGTAAATCTTATACTGTGAATATATACACAGTTGCCATACAACAGCATAATCATTGAGGTGCTGGTGCTTCTGGCATGAATTGCATCCAGATCAGCTTCTACTTGTTAACATTTCAATGCTGATCAGCTAGTTATGAATATATACTATTAACAGAGCATACTATTTGAGTTTTGCTTACAACGAGCTTTGTAAGAACCTTTCCTAAATTGCAACGTCTAAAACAATTAAAAAGTCCAGGTGTAATGAACTGTTTCATGGCACAATGAGATTCAGTTCTAAGTAAAATTAGACTTTGTCTGCATCACTGTGCTTTTTAGTCTGTTCAGAGCTATTTCTAATGCATTAGAACTAATGTGAGGTGGGTTTTCCTAACAGCAACACTTGGGTTGTTTATTCATTAGGTAGAAAATAAAGGCAGTATCAATAGGTTTAATATTGATGCCCTGTCACTGAATGTTGATGAATATCATGATCTAACTCTTTTTCTATTGAAGGGGATAAATTTGCTTCCCTACAAATCCTTTCTGTTGTCATTTTCACCAGAAGAAAAGGGTTTCTTTCTCATAGTTTTGTCTGTGCTTCTTACAGGACATAATGTATCTGGGTGCTTGGTAGCATGTCACAGACGCAGATGAGATAGCCTGTGCAGTCCCTTTGTGTAAGATGCCATACTCAGAAAATACATTATTTCTCTGTAAATAAGAGCAAGCTCTGTTAGTGCTCATATTTATACCAATACTACCTATTTGCCATCTAGAGCCCGCTTCTAAGCATTAAAAAATAGAGACTTTAACATTAACATTCAGTACCCAAAATCTCAGAATTTTGGAGATAAAAGTGTTAAAATCTGAAAAGACCTTTTGGGAAAATTGCAATGAGTAATGAAAATAAAACTTTTTTTGAACATCCAAGAGTTCTTGACTTATTAAAATATGTAAATCACTCCTGCACTTTGTTTAATTGCCATTTCCTTAAACCCATCAAATCTTCTTAATTGTCCTTTTCTTTGTCCTTAATTAACACCCATTCCCTATTGGCTAAAGTGTAACCCAGAAGACCTAACCTAGTGAAATCCCCAACTTATTAAACCTAATTGCTATAATAATTAGCAACCATTGGCAAAATATTCATCACACAGAAAGCATGAAGGCATCTAATTAGCACTCTCAAAATGCTAAGCATTCACTTCTTGATATTTTACCTGCCATTGAATGCCTTCATTTCTGGAGATGTATGACATAATACATTGTCCTAAGAAGAAATATGATAGCGTTTTCTTTTAAAAATATGAATTTGATGAAACTGAAAATTTTCTCTGCAACAGCCAAGCACTGTTTTAAAAGCTTCATTCAAATTTCATTTCTCAGGTCCCAGATCAAATTCCCTGACAAAAGAGAAATGCCAAAAGAGAGACCAGCTCGGTAGCTCAGATCTTCTGCAGGACTTGGGAGACGGATGGAGTAAGACACTGAACAGGAACATCTTGTAACCAATGTGAGAAACATCTTCACCAAGCTACTGCTTAGTCTGAAGTCTTTTTCTCTTGGGTTTTGTTTAATTTACTTTATTCTGAAAAGAACAACAAGGTAGAATCACATTTTAATGCTGGCATGAAAGTGGAGTTTATCTGATGTGGAACAGAAGTGTTCTGGAAATCTCAGAGAAGTTTGTATGAGAAAAAAATGTTTTCCACTGGCCTCATATCTATGGTTTGATACAGTTAAAACAACTAGGATCTGATATAGTTTCTGCACCTTGTTGCACACTTGTACAAAATGAATTTTAATTCCATAATATATTGTGACTTACATAAGGTGTTAAGATGTTATACAGAAAAAGAAGTAAGATTTTATAGCTTTTGTGGGACAAAACCAGTTGTTTCCTGAATAGAAACATTCAGAACTTTGAAACCATTTCAGCCACAGATGGTGTTGTATTTATATTTATTTTTCATGTAGCAAAACATGCAGTTATTATATGAGGCAAAAAATTTGCAGTCTTTTCTCATCTGAAGTTCCCCTGCTGTCTTGAAGAATTGTGTACATGAGAAACATAGAACCAGATATTTTACTTACATTTTATATACCAAACTCATAAAATAAAATTGCCATTTAAGGGAAAAGTTTTTTCCAGATCATTATTCAGTTTTTTCCTTTAACATCCACGGTTCCTTATGAAAAGGTGTGTTTGCCATACACTGAGCACCACTCTCTTCTCATGACTGTGTCCTGACACTGTTGTGGTTTATCGCTGTCAGTTCTGTGTTAAGTGTAACACCAGGGTTGGCAAGATGGGAGACAGCTAGATATATTAGTGCAAGTGTAGCCCAATCAGCAAGCTTGATATGTAATTGAGAATGCAAACATGAAGAAGTTGCACTACACTTTCTGGAGTGCTGACAGAGAGTAGAATGACTTGGCCTAAAGTCAAACTGTTCAAAACAAATTTCTTAACAAGCCCCAGTAAACAAAACACTTGGGGCGGCTTTGATTTGTATCAGAATATTAGACTTCACCTTCCCTAGTGGAAATTACTTATTTTTCTGACATAATTTTTTTTAGTTTTCAGATTTATTCAAATTCAGTTTCTTTCTGTGGATAGCAATAGTGAAGAATGTTTCAGGTTTCTGTCTTCATCTTTATTTTCGACAGAGGAAGATAAAGATATATGCTTGACAACTTGTATTATTTTTCAGACAATAACACCAAGGAGAATATCTGGATAGTAGTTGGTTAGTGATATTCTAACCCTATTCTATAGTCATAAAAAGCATTAATGTAATGAATTGATTATATTGAAAGTCAGTGTCAACCTTTTTTCTTATCTTTAAGTACAAGCAGTTGCTAGCAGTTGCTACTGTTAGTAAAAATTAAAATTAAAAATATGATTATGAATTATATTTAATTATCGATTATGTTTTTATGAAATATCATTATGAAATTGAAATAGCAACTACTGGATCAACAGGAAAGAAACATGGGGAAAAATGGTTAGCAATAACCCAAGGGGAAGTAAGGTCAAATTTGCTTATCTGTGTTCTTACAGTGATTCCTGTCACAACATCTGATCTCTTCCCATCAAATAACCACAAGTACAATTTACCAGTGGTCTATTCCTTTTCCCTGGTCCCTAGAGGCACTTAGGACTATAGATAGACTTCTAGCAAGACACAGCCTCTCTGGTAAAGAAAGAGGTCCAAATCATCATCCTATGAGATGCATAGAGAAATGAGAGAGAACAGCATATGGGAAATCCTGCAGTTTTACAGAATAACATTAAAAGAAGATAATTATAAAGTGGATGTTTATTGGAAAAGAGGTAGAACTGAGTAAACTAACATAGAAATCTTTCCAACATATCTTTAATTTAATAACAAATATAATGATGTACAGTCACTGACCAATTACTGAGACTGTAATTAAAAACATTGTTGGGTCAGTTTTGTCATTTTGTAATTTGGATGGAGTAGTGAGTCTTGTAAAAATTCAGCTCCAACATAAACGGTTGTTGAAAAGCCATGAGAACAGGCAGGAGGAAGACACTGATGGCTACTCAGAGCTTTAGCCCCATTGCTCGGATTGGTGTGGAGTCTAGAAAATGGATGTGACACTCCCATTTTGGAATCTCAAAGGGTGATAATTGCAATGTGGCAGAAGTGGATAATGGTTCGAAACATGGCAGAAGAGAGATAGCTGAATCAAGGCCTCCCATGTCCTGAGTGACTATCTTTTTTAATAAATAATTTTGAAATTAATACCTGTGTCTCATAGCTTTTCTTCGTGTCTGTGCAATAGAAACAACTCCGAAGAACTCAGTTTTTTTCCCAGTGCAGATGAAAACTGAGCCTGACACATTATGCCCCGGCAAAGTGGAATCCTTGCTGTTCACTGAGCCCTACATTTGTATTTTGGGTTCATCAAATATAGTCAGACATATACAGCTTTAGTGTATTCCACTAGTCTCATTATCTGAGACAGAAACCAATTATGGAGACAACTGAAGAGCATAAATCAGAGTGCCTTACTGAGACCAAATGGTAAATTAAACAGAACCACTTCCCTGATTAGATCCTTATTTTTAATATATGCTAGAGAACAAAAACTTGTTTTCTTTTAGATAGGTAGAAAATCAGACTGTATAGTAGGTAAATCTCATGTTATTAGAATTTGCTTCACTGCTTTTATCAAATGCTCTTTTATTCTGGGCTATTCCATCCCCGATTTCTATTCTGGTTCCAAATCAGACATATTTGGAAAATAGACAAGCAAATTTAAAATTTATGCACACACATAAACAAAAGTATAGCACTAAAACTAAAGACCACAATAAAGCAGAAGAGTTGAGTGGTGAATCTGGACATGAGTTTATGAGATTTAGAGCCCAGTAAGATTGTCTACAGTGAAACAAGATACAGTGTATGTTACTCAAACTCAGTTTCAGTCATGGGTTGGAAGACATCCTGTCATCACTTGCCTATGATACTGCTGTGTAGAAAGGATGATCCTTATTTTCTTAAAAATCATGATACGTAAATGTAAGGGCTTTTTTCTTTCTGTCTTTAAGCCTTAAGATATATCCTGAGAAGTTTAATTTTTAATTTAATATTATTTTAAATCATGGATACTAATACTAATGGCAAAATCAGGTTTTAGAACAGATAAATCATGACCTGCTGATGGCCACTGTAATGGAAGAACTAATATGTTTAGAGTTATAGTGTAAAATGTAACAGTCAATTTGTATTGTCTATATAGATTGTCCTGGGATGTGTCTAATACTAAATTTCTATTGCTTAAACCCAGTCAAACATATGTGTATAATGCCCACATGTACATCTATGTATATATTCAAAACCTACTCTTTAAAATGTATGTATTAATTTCTTATAGGCTGTGAAGTGTCTTAAATACATAATATGGTACTTGCTCAGGTTTTATTTAACATACGAGCATTTGCAAAAGATAGACACTCTTAAATTCAGTTCAGTATCCTAAAGTCATTGCAAAGGGATGTTCAAGAAAACTTACTAGGGCATAATTTTGAAGTAAGCTATTATATCTCCTTTAAATTAAAAACAAAAACAAAAACAGAACCCAATAACAGTCTATTATATAGCTTGAAGCTTCCCAATTTACATACCATCTTAACACCAGATGAGAAAATGTTCTTTTCCTAATGTAAAAGAATGTTCTCATTGTGCAAGTTTTTTTTGCTTTTTTATAAAACATAATAGTAGACTTACTGATTGCTTACAGTTATAAGGGCAATATAATTTTCCTGATTGCTTTCTTCACGTTTTTGGCTAATGATTATTTTGTTTGTTTTGTCATTTGTTTGTTTGGGATTTTGGGGGTTTTGGTTGTTGTTTTGGGGTGTTTTTTTGGAGGGGAATTCTTCCCAAAACATATATATGTTATCATATATTGAATTGAAAAAAGTTATTCCTTCAACTGACTCCTTTTGATACAGAATTAAAAAAAAAATTCTCAACATTTTAGAGGCCAAACTAAGGCTTGAGGAGAAGGAAATTATATCAACTGTCTTTTATTCTATATTACTTTTAGCTTATATTCCATACAGTTTGATCCAAGATACAATATTGTGTTGGTACCTTAGCCTTATGTATTTTGATTTCCCAAACAGTTGTTCAACAGCTCTTCCAGACCTACAGAGTTCAAAAGAAATTAATAAAAAGTTTTAGTTGCATAATATTGGATTTACATTAATCTTTTTTAATATGTGGTATTTTTCTCTCTTAAGATTTCAGATATCAATAAGTTGTGATGCATTGCTCACATCGTGCCATTCCCTCACCCTCCCAGCTTTATGAATTTACATAGACAGCCCCAATGTTTCCTTTTTTTTCTCACCTGCTTCCAAAGATTTGTCTTTACATCTGATTTCCTGTGCAGATATGGAAGATTGGAGGTTGTATGTTTAATAGACTCCACTCTGTATCATATCAATGATTTATTATGATTCCTGTATCATTAGAAGATTCCATCCTTACTATGTACCTTATTTCAATACATCAGTCACTATGTGACAGAAATTCATTGGGTAATGTGAGATCAGCTAGACATTTGCAGCTAGATGTGATTTGATTGTCAGGTAGAAACTTCTGGGATGACACCGGTGGGCCAGTGCTCCACTTGTGGTTTTCACTCCAATACTGAAGGCCCAAGTCTGTATCACAACTGGTCCAACAATGGTCTTTCTTACTTCTTCAGATTTATTCACTGCAAACTCTTACTTCAAAAGAATTGTAGTTCTTATATAGTCAGTGTGAATAGCTGGAGAGGTTTAGTTTGGTAGATTGGTTTTATAGTTATAACCTTACAATAACTAGCAAATCCTTTAAAAATCTATTTTGAAGAGTATGCTTCAAATTCTAAAATTAACTGCCCAAATTGGGTTTGGAAAGATTCAATTTAACAGTCTAAGGGCTTATCTTCATACAATTCCTACACAACAAATGATGAGCTCCCTTTCTAGCAAACTCTTTTACCTTACCTTGTCTGGAGACTTTGCACCTAGCAAGCTTTTCAAATCACTGTTGAAAAGACTGAACTGCTGAATCATTCTTTAAAGCAAATATTAAAATAGTCTTTTATAACAAAAGCATCAGCTGTAAAATGGAAGTGGTAAAAGTATTTATATATACTATAACAAAAGACTCATTTGTGAAAAATATTGAAAAGAGAACATTTTGCATGTATCTGATAAGCTGCATTTTGTTATACAGATTACACACAAAAATAATGAGATTCTCAGCTAAGTTGGAGTCAAAAATAAAAATTACTTCTGACTATTTATGCAGTTACAGCTTTAATTGCAGACACAGCCCAGCAGTAATGGCTAAAAGAATGCTTATAATGGCTTTAATTTAATAGAGGCAACACTACTTGCATTTGTCAAGGTATAAACTCTAAGTTAGGTCTTACTTTAGGACCCTGTAAAGCTATCAAATTCAGTGATTAGTTAGCATTTAAAAAATCATGTAACTGGATAACATATTTATGTCAAGTATTTTAATGTAGTAACAACTCTTGGAGACTACAAGTTAAAAGTTTTAGAAATATATTAAATTGGCTTCTGTCATTCAGAGTTACAAGTGGCAGACTGATCATATTTCTTTTGTGTCTGTAATTATGATACATGCCACTTGGAAATGCTACTGCACCAAGAAAAGAAATTAATGCAACAAATCCTAAACACTCTCCACAGTGTAATTTGTTACAACATTTCTGCACTGAAGAGTAAAATAATGTAAGTGTTCACAAGTGCACTATTTAAAGAAAAAAAAAAGTTTCATACCCCTCAAGGCTATTGGTAGTTATTTTCAATTTCCCTTTAAATATTGAATACAGTGCTTTCCAGGTAGCCGCATTAACATCCTTCTTTATTATAGTACAAGGTAATTACATTTAAACATCTTCCATTAGGCAAGTAAAGATTAATACAAAATAAAATAAGTGTTCAGTGTCAATTCATTCTGGGCAACTTACAGAAGAAATTGACATTCATTTTACAATATAAGCTCTAGAAGAATATAGGACAGCCTCCTCTCCCTAATGCAACATTTGCAGGTTAGCTATAAATCTCCCTGATCTCCCTGATCTTCAGAACACTTGTTTTTATCCTTATTTATTTGAAAGTAGAGTTTTGAGTATACACAGCTTCCAGACAGCACAGCTGACCCCTTTTAGACTCTGTACCCATCATTCAGCCAGCTCTCTTCACAGAATCTAGCTTTGCTGAACTCATTCTAGAATGTCCTTTGAGAAAATATTGTTATGCTTTTCTCCTGGCAACATTAGTCACCATTAGAGGAGCTTTGCAAATACTCATCTTGTCCTTTCCAACAAGCAACAAATGTTAAAGGATAATTTATTTAAAAGGATCAATAGGCTGGTTGGGAAAAAAAAAAAGAGATTTGTATTTCATTTAAAAACTATTACAGCTGCAGATTTGGTTACTGGTACTGTGGGAGACAATGGCAAATAGCTTAACTGTTTAGCTGAGTCATTTGGATGGGTAAGATTCAGATCTCTGCTCTGAGTTTTAACAGAGCAGCACTTGAACCACTGTTCTCAGATAATGTTATTTTTGGTTGTGGCTACTTTTTGTGAAGAATTTGATTTTCACCAGAAGTTACAACCCAAGCATAAGAGGCCTACACAGTGCATGGTCTGTCAGTAGAAAAATGCTTTAGTTAGATGATACTTTTTTCCGTCACACGTGCTCTCCCTCTTCATCCCAAATGCTGCAAAACCAGTTTCATGATCATTATGAACCATGTTACCACTTTCTGTTTCTTGATCAACTAGATGTTACCATCGGGGTCTAACAGTGGGAATATGATGAAATCTATCATGGTTGATATATTTGAGAACTGGGTTTTGGTTTGTTTGATTGTTTTTGCCACTGCAGTGGTATCACTTCCTACAGTTTTTCTAGTTGTGCTAAGCAGGGGGTTGACTGCTGAAGCAAGTAGCCTGAACTATTAGAGTTCACTTTGTACAGTATTCTGCAAGAATTCTCTGGTTTTCCTTAGGTTTAATAGCAAAAGTCTAGACATAGGTTTTGTACCCTGAAGTCTCATTTAATCAGAAGTCTAGGAAAATTATTTGCATGTTCTCTGGGCTAGTGATGGCCAGCATAGTCCTGTTGACTTCCATTCTCCTTAACACCAGACAAAAGTCCAACAAGGCAGAGACAGGACGGAGACTTGAACTTAAACCATTTTCAAGTTCATGACTGAATTTATTTACCGGTAACTCAGAAGAGCTGAAAAAAACACTGGGATTTGCCTGTAGTTTGAACCAATGTGCAAGCCAGCATGTAGGCAGCCTAGATTTAAACTGGGAGTTTGAGCAATAGATACATAGCCATTGTATCTTAATGTTAGAAGATGAGTCAGATTGCTAAAGCCTGTAGCAGGGACTATTTCTTCTTATACATAATGCTGAACATGTACTGTCAATCATTTTTACTTTTATTAAATTTCAGTTTTGTTATGGTTGGGCTATTCTTAAAATCTATGCCAGTCTTAAAAAGAGAACCTTGTGTTGTGAACGTACCATTGTGCTTCAAAATTAATTACTTTGTTCTTTTCAATCATAAATATATATATATGATGACCAAAAGAGGCCTGCTTCTAAAAGTGATATATTTATTAGACTCTGGAAAGAAGACCAATAACTGCCTCCTGTGTCTGTGCCTCAGACACAGGAACTACATCTCTGGTCAATTCATGATGATTTAGTCATTTAATAAAAGTGCCAAGATAAGTCTTCTGTTTAGGAAAACAGTAGATATAAACAAATATTTGGTCATACTTCTTTAAAGTCACTTAAAAAAATAAATGTAACTGTTTTCCACTGAAAAGAAAAAAAAAAAAGATACCAGTGTTGCTTTGTATTGTATGATAGCTGTTTGTATTGAGGAAGTGGAAGAATACATGGATAATAAAATCTATAAAAATAACTCTACTCAAATAATTTAGCTGTATTTTCAAAAGGAAACAGCAATGATACCAAGTGTTTTCCCTGTGGCTTCAATGGAAATTTCACCCATAGATTTGGAAAAAAAGAGGCAAATCCTGCAAGGGGAACTTGATTACAATGAATTTTCATTTGGAAGGATGGTAGAAGCACAGTTTGGGGATTCACCTCTGTTATGATGAATGAAAGCAGCTAGGGATCGTATTTATATATCACTCTTCAAGATCATTCTGTCAGAAACTGGGCATTTTAAAATTTCCTAATGTATAAATAGGCTGTAACTGAAGCTTGAAAATACTGAAAGTTGGAGTTGTTGAAGTTAGCACTGTAAGGAGGTACCATTTGAAGTGGAAGGGCAACTGGTTTCATACTGAGGAGCTGGGGAAAACTGCTCTGTTCTTCGTTTTATTTTCTGGGTATACCCTTGCGCAAATCACCTCTTCATGTTTCAGTTCCCTAGCCTCTCCCTTTTGGGATAGGAGTACTGGCTGCTTTAGCTTGACATGTTTTTTTTCAAATTAAATTTATATATTTCAATTTTTTTTTCCTCCAGAAGGATTCCAATTAAAACATGGTACTTTGATTTTCTAAAAATTAAACCTTTTGATTGCTCTTAAAATGACCATTTAAAATAAACACTGGAACACTGAATAGGTTGCCCAGGGAGATGGCAGATGCCCTATCCCTGGAAACATTAAAGGTCAGTTGGACTGGGCTCTGAGTAACCTGATCTAGTTGAAGATGTCCCTGCTCATTGGAGAGTGGTTGGACTAGATGACCTTTAAAGGTCCTTCCCAACACAACGATTCTATGAATCTGACTTTTTCCATGGGTAAAGTCTAAAACCTTCTCTAGACTGCCATTGCTGCTTTCACCTCTCCTTCAGCTGGGTTATCCTGTCCCTCACTCATGATGACTCTTGCAAGAGCTATCTTGGTGCTCATCCAGCTTCTTAATGAAACAGTTCATGGAGCAGAACTGTATGACGACTATCCAGGGGTTGCATACAGGACATAGGTTCAGAAGAAGTGAATTAGATTGACTTACACTGCCATGGTTAAATTTAATCTACTCTAGCATCATTCTTAGAAAGCATTATTTACATGTCCAAGGAATAGCTAAAATTATATATACATCTTCACAACTGTCATTTGTATGCAGCAAATTCACAAGTTTGTTCTGTGGTTTTCTGACAAATGCCAGCTGGAGGGAGATTCTTATCTTAAGCAAACTAGAAAATAACTGCCACAAATAGCCGTATCATTCATAACACAAACAGTCACAAAACATTTTAGCACCTCTTGCTCTCTGGTGGTTTACCATAGCTCACACATTTTATTTCAGCTGGTGATTCTGAACACTAAGTTAAAAAGATTGTGGAAGCAAGGGGAAGTTTACGAAATACACATGCCCACATATATCCAGGTGTATCTCTATGTCCTGTTAGAAAAGCTGTTCAGAAAACCAACTTTCATGTCGTGAGAAGATAAGTTATTTTTAGGTTTTGGTCTGGTGCCAAGACCCAGTAAATTTTGAAACACTTGCCCCCCCCCCCCCCCCCCAATATCAGAATATCCTTAAAATGTTGACTTTTTTTACTTCATAATGGTTCTTTAAATCACAAACAAAACATGTTGGTCATGTCAACATTATGTTTTTATTAAAATTGTATTCACTGGTTGTGAAAAAAGAGGTTTAGTGGACCTACTAAGCCAACCAATTCCTAGCACAGTGTGACATCTCATATCTAGTGCATAAAGTTAAAAATCACTTCCCCCACTATTTTTCTATACCTTTTGTCTCATTGCAGCTATAGCTATTAACACTTGTATTTCTCCCCAGATCAGAATTTTATGCAAAGATTTTGATTTTGGAAGTGTTTCCCCTCCAATCCCTCCACCAATGGTTAATGTGCACTTGAATATCGCAAAGCAGGTTTTGCTCTGCATTCATTCAAATGAAGCAGAATTTTTTAAATTTTGGTTTTATTTTCTCCAGACTTCTTTCCCTGTTCCTAATTATGGACAAGATTTGAAGTAGAGTTATATCTGTTACACAAAGAGCCTCCAGTTTTGTTAATTTAATTAAATTAATCCACTGCTAAAAATAATATAAAATTACTTTAACCGGAGTTAAAATTTCAGGGTAATTCTAAATCGAATCTAAACTTCTAACTGGACCTGAAACTCAACCAATCCTTTCTGTATGACTTATTTTGTATGTGTTTACCTGAATCAGATGAACAATTCTGAGCTAAGAACATATCTTTTTTCCAGACTACTGTAGAATATCCTGAATCCTATGAGGTCAGTGGTACTTCTTAATCTGTTCTATGTCTGGCTAACATTTAAAAAAATAAATAAATAAAAAATAAATTGACACTAGACATCTCTGAAGCACAAGTTAAACCTATTGTAACTTAAAGACATTGCAGGCTTAGGTAAAAAGTATGATAAACTTTTTGACCTGACAGGTCTATGCATCAGACCAATAAGTAAATCCCATGATTCATAAACTAGATGCCATGTAGTATATGCATGAAATCACACACACAAAGGTAAGTAACAGCATACCAAGGACATGACAGTGATGAAGTAGTTTGAATTATACTCGACAGAAAGACAGGTGATGTTTGAAAAGTTTTGAATCAACACATAAGCAACATCAAGGGCCACCAGCAGAAACTATGGAATAGATGTCTTATACCATGGGGACTTTTTCTAGGTTGCCAAATCGATATCCATCATGGTTCTTCGCAGTCAGTATATTTGTATTCCTCCCTGACAGCAATTGCTTCTTACAGAAGAGACTGTTCTCAAACGTTTGTGTGAGTGGCTCCAACTCCTGCAACATATTGATTAAGTGAAGATCTTCACACCTGAACTTCCAGCTCTTTTCCTTTGTCTGATTCTTATCTTTTTAATCCTTGCTTGTTAACAGCATGGGTTCTAATAAAACATTGCAGTACGAAGCAGTAAATGGATTTTTTTCCCCTGATCAGTAGGTTTTGGTGAATAATGGAAATTAATTACTTGGGAAAACATCATATTCTGTTTCACACAATGGCAGAAGCCCAGAGTTGAGTATTCATTTTGTTGGTGTGTTTATGCAAAATAAAAATTATTTTAACAATATTTTATTTGTAAAGTTCATGAGATCAGATGCTTTAATTTGTTCTTCACACATGACAATTTTTTTTCATAGGAGCAAAGCAAAATGTATATAAAGTCATGGACCTAACATCTCTTCCCCTAAAATCTACTCCCAAAAGCTCAAGTGAATCACTGTGCTTTCAAGAGTGAAATAATTGAACTTGGGTATTCATTTTGCCTCAAGGCACAACTTGCTAACAGCAAGCTCCTGGGTTTAAATCACAGACCTCTGGGAAAATTAAGAGCTTCTTCAAGTTTTTTTTTTGTTTTGTTTTGTTTTGTTGGTTTTTTTTTAATAAAAAATAAAAATATATCTCTAGGTGGCAGGAGTGTAGTGATACAGATCATGCACAAAATAAGGCACTATGGTAATGGATGTTGAATGCAATGTTTGGAATTAATGCATAAGTTGAAAGTAATTTCTAAACCCTATGGGATCCAAGTACTCTGAGAAATTAAAGTATATGATTCAGTATCTTCTTCATTGACTCAGCCAAAAATAAAACAATTTGAACTGTGGCCTGTAGTTCAAGACTGGTGACTGAACTGATGAAAGAGTAATCGATCTACTGCAAATGTTTCTGAACATTATCAGAAATGCATGCTCTTTATTTACAGTCTTGTAATTTAAGCACTCACATATGTTATAACAAAGCGATTTGGACTTCTATGCTATTTAGTAACAATGCCTAAAATGCCTAAAAGAATTCTTTACATAATGTATTAGCCTCTTTCAATGGAATATTTCATTTTTTTAAAAAATAAATGTTCTTATATATTTTCTTTCCTGTCTTTCAGACCCGTGATGTTCACCTGCTTTTTTTGGCCAAGCATTAGCATTGATGTATATTTATTTTAATGGTGACAAATTTAAGTCTAAATAGAAATAAACAAACTCATGGAATCAAAACTTTGTGATAATGTGTGCCTTTGTTCTCCCTGACTGGAAAACAAGTGAGGTAGTCTTTGTTTCTTGTAGTATTACTTATACATTGTACATTCTTATCCTGCCATCTTTATACAAACAAATAACTATGTTTTAATCAGACAGCAGTTAATACATTTAAGTGTGTAAGGTTTAGAGATACATTATTCGGGTATGAGAACAGGAGTAAGGGCACAGTCAAGAGAATCCAGATATTTTTAAGTCCAGACATTTTTTTTCATCCAAAACCATTTGTTAGCCACCTCAAAAGGTCAATTTCAGGAAGAAAAAAAGTAAAATAAAATAAAAAAAAAAAAAGGAAAAGAAAGAAAAAGGTGAAAGAATGAACTTCCAAAACTCCTGTTTGCAAAGAAGTCACTGGGAGTTGGCTAGTAAGAGAAAACAAGCAGCTCTGAGGCTGTCTAAATCCAGAATCACCTAAAACCAGCACTGACATTGACAACAATTTTACCCACTGAATCTTCTGTTCAGCTCAATTTTCCACTTTCTTGTCCTGAAGGCCAGATGAGTGCTTAACTACAGGCACTCACAGCTCCAGAAGTAGTGCTTGCTTTCTGTGAGGCTGAAAATGCAAGCATCAGGTACTGAGAAAGCAACCAAGAAGATTCTGGGTGGTGGGTGAAGCAAGTGTGAGCAGTGGAAACAAAGGCTCCTTTCCAAGGAATGTATTTTTTGTGGTTGCCATTTTTTCATCATAAAATGATTGTCCAAAATATTTATATGTTCCCTGTAATTGGATGTGGAAATTTTGTTATTTTCCTCCCAGAAACAGTTTCATTGGCTTTCGTTCTGGCTCCTTTGGTCTTAGATTTATGACTACAGAATCTACTTCCAGAAGAAGATGCTGTTACGGTGGAGACCAAAACTAGAACTATTTCAATTGTTTCTGTGCATCATACTATGAAAGCTATCCTAAAATCTCAAAGTACCAGATGAAAAAGGAGGTATTTTTCTGTCAGATTGCTTACGATTAGGTCAGCACTGTACGACTGTCTCTGCAAAACCTGAAATCTAAAAGAGCAAGTTTTCCTGTGGATTGTTTTCTTAGAGATTTATGCTCTCTTCAAAGAGATTTGGAGAGGTTGCTTCTTTACTGATCGTTTTGTGAACTGACTGTGAAAAATTTATGCTGGTTTACTCATCTTACTCCTTGAATGTATTCCTTTCTTCCACACAATCACCGTTGCTACTGGTTACATATTTTTTTTTGTTTGTATGTGTTGTATGGAAGTCTCCTAATTAAAAAGCTGCCTAGCCAAGCTATTTCATAGCTGGTTTCCTTAAAAAAGAAACACCAAAACCCAACAAAAAACCCCAAAAAATCAAAAACAGCCACAAAAAAACCCCAACAACAACAAACCCCCCCCAAAACCCAGAAGCAGCATTGTCCTATAAATAAAGCAGCATAAATACAATGATACCACATATTAGCAGGACATGTGCTAACTGATGTGGTTTATTTTATACACGAGATGAGCACTCTGCAAGGGTGAAAGTAAGAATGAAGACCACTATACACTACATTTTCTCAGCATACAAAACCACCCACATTTCAGCAGTTTAATCTAATCAACTGTGAAATATTCACAGTGTTCAACAGACCTAAAATATTCTGATTTCTTACCCATGATATAAAGGTCTAATACCTATGTAATGGGCTGCAGCATGAAGTATCATTGGGAAAAGATCCAAGACTGTTTAGTAAAGCTCTCCTTTCCCTTTTTTCATACTATCTACAAAGTACACTAAATAGTTGCTACCAGTAAACCCCTTTTTTATTCTGAATTTATACTTACTGCAGGTAAACAATCTTCAGAGATAATATGCAGAAAAGACTTTTAAGTGAAAGGGAAGGGAAGGGAAGGGAAGGGAAGGGAAGGGAAGGGAAGGGAAGGGAAGGGAAGGGAAGGGAAGGGAAGGGAAGGGAAGGGAAGGGAAGGGAAGGGAAGGGAAGGGAAGGGAAGGGAAGGGAAGGGAAGGGAAGGGAAGGGAAGGGAAGGGAAGGGAAGGGAAGGGAAGGGAAGGGAAAAGAAAAGAAAAGAAAAGAAAAGAAAAGAAAAGAAAAGAAAAGAAAAGAAAAGAAAAGAAAAGAAAAGAAAAGAAAAGAAAAGAAAAGAAAAGAAAAGAAAAGAAAAGAAAAGAAAAGAAAAGAAAAGAAAGGAAAAGAAAGGAAAAGAAAAGAGAAAAGAGAAAAGAAAAGAAGGTTCACAGGTAAAACACACTTTGATAATCAGTTTTCCTCAGAACAAAGAACATTTCAAGAAAGTGATTCTTGCAGAACTTGAGAACTGTGAAATGTATGGTTGCAGTATCGGTTCACTTACTATACACTCTTCAAAGTGTTGAGAATCTATTATTAATTCAGTGGTTCAGATATGTCCTGTCAGAGTACCCAGCCGCATCTCAGCAATGAGAACAACACATGCATTTATTAGACCAACAGCAAGGTACTCACCAATATGGTGATGTGTGCTGGCCACTGACACTAGGAAAAGGTTTTCTATATGCTTTTTGGAAGATTCTATTTGAAATTTCCTGATCTTCTTTCTGTTTCTCTGTTATCCCATGGCCATCTCCCTCAGTGATGTCCCATCACCTGTTTTAAACTGTGAGGAATAAAAATAGACATCTCCCTGAACAATAAGGATCTGCATCCATATTTACAATGTGCCTTCAAAGAAGCTGTATTATATAGACTAGGAGGTTCCAGTGGACATTATTAAGTTTTGCATGACAACAACTCCTGTTAGAAGTGAGGTAGAGGGATGGATGTAGGAATGATGAAAAGAATAATACAGATGAAATAACTAGAATTGAGTTTTCCTTGTCTGTGTTTTTAATTCTTACAGTAAATCAAGATTTACTGTAAGAGGCTTAAATGGTAAAAGGAAATACTTGAAACATTAGGGGGGTTACATTAAAATCAAGGGATATAACTGATAATGGGAAAAGTATCTATTACAAAATGTCTTTTGTTGCAGGTAAAATTGGTTTTTATTTGCCATGGCTAAGAGGGTGCATCCCTCAAACTAGTCTACCTTAGCTGCTGTACAGTAATTTGTTAAAGCACACCAATTTGAGCTTCTATATAAAGTTACAGAAACTTCAAAACAGGTATTAAGATAAAAACATTTTCCCAAAGATAAATAAATGGAGACTACCAGGATATCTGAGTTTTATTTCCACCTGTCTTCAAGAAGCTGGGCCCCAAGAATGTAATCTAAAAAGAATCATGTCTGTCTAGGTCAAAACTGTACCAAGCACTGAACAAAAGGATTTCATTAAGTTCATTTAAGGTCATTCATGCATTTCTAGTTCAGTAGGAGATTATAAAACCACCATCATGGAGCAACCACTATGTCATATCAGTTAGTTGACATTTGGTTGATGTCAGATCTCAAAGATATCCTTCACATATGGTATTATTTCTGAAACAAGCATAAAATAGCTGATGTTCCTATTTGTTTGCTGCATTTTTGATTTCTTAACTGCTTATTTGACATTCTTTCTTTGTTACTCAGAGGGATCTGTAGCTTTCTTAATGGGACACCTTTGAAAACTTGTTTCTTTTCCAAGCTGTAAATATTTATTTCTTTTAAACATCTAGCAGAGTTCAGCAGCATTACCACATCAGTGCCAAAGTTTAAACCTCTGACAACTATTTTAAGATGCAGAAGGGCTTTGAAATTATGATAGTGGCAAAGTACAGTTACTGGGGAGTTAGAAGAGGGGAGAAGACAAAAGTGAGGACTAGAAGTGGAGAGTGCTAGTCAGCAGAAGATATAAAGAGAAAACTGAAACCTTTTGACAAGCAAAAAACTCTTGAGAGCCACAGAGTGAGAATAAACAAGATTTTTTTCTTTATTTCCTTTTGAGCACTGTCCAAGGGGAGTGCTTTGATGCAGAAATGATGTGTAGATATCCAAAGCTACACCGTCCTTATAGTCACTGTAAACAGCATGTGTGAGCACCTGTGTAACCCAGGCTATTAAACTGAATCCAGCTATTTTTGGAACAGTTTTGACTAACTTTTAGAGTAATTTATTATGGTTACTAAATTATTTGTGTGCTGAATTTGCATTTATACATCTGGTGAATACTTCTGTTCTCTTGCTTCCCCACCCTGAGACCAGGGCCTTTTGGGACCATGGAAGATGCAAGTGCTGAATAACGGCCGTGCACCCTGTCCTGGGATGGTTTTCCATGTGCAGTCTGAGGTGACGTGGACAGAAAGCCAAACTGAATTAGAGAGGAGCAGGGCTGCTGGGCTGCATGTGTGGCATGTGCCCAGGGCACAGGGTTTGCTGGGCACTACCATACCAGCAGGGACAGGTCTCGGCGGCTGTGGCTCCAGCAGCTGTTTTGGCTGAGCAGGTGCTGATCTGAGAAACTCTGTCACCAATGAACACTAGACCTGTGGGGTCCCTCCAAAATAGTACATGGTGTTTCTGTGATGAAACTATCAGAATTTCTCAAAGCCAATATTGTCTTGATTTAATTCAGATACTGTAAATTCCAGCCAAATGCCTTCAGCCATGTGCCCCCATCTGCTTCCATTTCTTCCACAAAGATCCTGTAGCTGTGTCTAATACTTAACTTCGGAATCAACTTCTAAATCAAGAGGAAGCATGATACAATGGTTTTCAGGAAGCAGAATACTGTTGAAGTCCCCTAAAGAGTAAAAGACTTGCTGTGTGGCATTGGGAGGCCATTTAATCTTTTAGTACCTTGATATTCCAATCAAAAATGCTACCATCAGATATTTTTTTTCTTACAGGACTGTAAGTTACTTTGATGCTCTAGTAGTTAGGCACATAAAAAGCTTTAGCAAAAAGTGGACCAATGTTGTGTATATTAGTACCTCCAGGATTAAGAACTTAATACCTCCTTTTCAAGGTGAGATTGATATTTAAATACCATATACTATGAATCACATTCCAAGGAATGGGGTTGTCATAGGGAGTATAACAAGGAAAACATCCCCTTAGCAATATATTGCTAGCTGTTTTGCAATTCATGACTAGTCAGTTCATTTGCATTTATGTATTTCAATATATAGTAGAGCTAACGATATTAGACACATCACACTCGGCAGTTTCTTGGACTGAATAATAGAATTTAAAATGAGGTTTAGATCTTCCAGTTAACCTTAGTACAGAAATATTTTCTTATTGTATTTGACTGCAGTTGTACAGAAAACCCATGAATTTGAAAACCAAACTAGCGCAGTCCATATGACTTTAGATGCATTGCTTTTATATCTCTAATAAACGACCTAATAGCCTTGCATTATATTTATGTGGAAACCAATAGAGCCTTTCCATCAAGTTAGGGTGCTTTTTGAACAACTTTTCTGTCATATTTCTTGCTAGCCTACATATATTTTATTTGTATTGATTAGATGTTATTTCATGTGCTGGTTTTGGTCAGGGTAGAGTTAATTTAATTTTCTTCATAGTAGCTAGTATGGGGCTATGTTTTGGGTTTGTGCTGGAAACAGTGTTGATAATACAGGGATATTTTAGTTGCTGCTGAGCAGTTCTTGCACAGAGCCAAGGCCTTTTCTGCTTCTCACCCCACCCCACCAGCAAGCAGGCTGAGCAGGCACACAAGCTGGGAGGGGACAAAGCTGGGACAGCTGACCCCGACTGACCAAGGAGATATTTTATACCATACCATGCTCAGCATATAAAGCTGGGGAATGGAGGAGGAAGAGGGGCACATTCAGAGCTATGGTGTTTTGTCTTCCTGAGTAACCGTTATCCATGATGGAGCCCTGTTCGCCCGGGGATGGCTAAACACCTGCCTCCCAAAGGGAAGTGGTGAATGAATTCCTTGTGTTGGTTTGCTTGCATGCAGGGGTTTTGCTTTACCTATTACAGTGTCTTTACCTCAACCCAGGACTTTTCTCACTTTCACTTTTCCAATTCTCTCCCCACCCCACCAGGGGGGAGTGACTGAGCGGTTGTGTGGAGCTTGGTTGCTGGCTGGGGTTCAACCACGTCGTTTCATTACACTATGTGTACCTGATCATTAGCTGGATACTGTTCAGAAAGCAACTCTTCTGAAATCAGAATTTTTGAGATTAATAATTATATCATTAAATGCAATCGTATTCACAACAGAAAAAAGGAAGTCATCATTTGGTGCAGTTCAGCTTCAGAGGCACATTTTCAGTGGGTTCTCCAACATGCATTCCTACACGTAAAAAATATGAACTCTCTAACGAAAGACATCTTTCAAATAAGCACTTATGTTTCCTTTTTTTCAGATAATGTTACATAATATTTGTAAAGAAGTGATAAGTATTTATGATGTGTTGAAAACTACATACATGATGAGGAAGTGTTTTTTCCTAAAGACAGTGATTCAAATTATTCAGTCTGATCTTATAAAAACAGTGAATTTAATTTAAATAATAATTGCCATGAATGTTAGAGGCTCTAGGTTCTGAAATGTTCAGCATTCTAGACACAGTCTAACAGCTTTTATAACAACTGCCCCTGTGAAGAGTAGTTCTACAACCTTATATAAATTTGAAAAGGTATAAATTTTTTTCACAGAAGATTTTGTACAAAGTTTAATATTATTGTGTAGAAAATTGCCTATAGGCTTCTTTCAGAATGGAGTAAGACCCATTTTATTTTGTGGTTGTGTGCATACTATCTGTGCTGAAAAGAATATTACAGAGGAAAAATTACTTGAAGACTATGAAGCAGCATAAACACAACAGGGCTTGTGGCTGAAACATTGAAGACTGATCACTGTCTTATTTAATGGAAGCTCTTAAAAATTGTTTATCAACAGGACAAATAAAAGGTTGCTGGGATTTGAAGGAGTCTCCAGTTCTTTGGACCCTTGGTGAAGACCCCGTCCCATAACCTTCAGGTGTAGTGCTGGTATCCACCTTATGTAGCATTTTTCAAGAACCAAATGAACACTGTCTTTAAAGCAGATAAAGTTCTGTTTCCTACTTAGAAAGCTGGTCCATGGTCTTATTGTTCTGTATGGTTCTCATAAGAATAACAATAATGGATGACTTTCCATCTCTATTTACAATTTGTTTTGTAAATACCCCTACTCTTCTGCTATTACTGCCATCTAGTTTAACTAGTACTTTCCACTGCCTGATGTTTATCTGCCTGATTTATCAACAATTTATTAACAAATAGTAAGCCTTTCTTCATGTTTGCTGAAGAAACCAAGTACTTTCGGTCCCCTGGTTTTTTTACCATACCGTAAAAATAGTCCTTTTGAATATCCTTCCACCATCTCTACTTTAAAACAGACTCTCCAGCAAATGGAAATAAGTGAAATCTAAATCATCCCTACACTCATATAATCATTACTACATTATAAAGTCATTGCATTGTGCTAGTATGGTTACAGAGATCTGCAAAACATGAGAGTCTACCATGCAGAATGAAGACTAAATGATCTAACCATTCAAGCCAAGCAGAAAGTGCATTTGTCAAATGGTATTTACAGGATTTGAGTCCATCTGCAAGAAGAAATAGTGTGGGTCAAATATACCTATTCTGATGCAGTCTAATAGGGTTGTCACAAAAGAAAGCCAGGTTGCAATTTACCTCATCTCAATTTACTTGTAGTTAATTTAGAAATATTAGGCTTTGGAAGGGCTAGGAACAGAAGATAGAAAATATATGACCTACAAGAATACATGTGTTTAAGTAGTACAAGTGAATAGTATTTCATAAAAAGCTTTACATAAAACAGAAGCGTAGGATTAAATAGACTGACTTTGACTATTAGCCAGTAACAGAGTAATTTTTAAAGATGTCAGACATCTTTTGCACTTCCTAAAGATGATTCTCTTAGATTTTGATCCAAAGTTTCCATACAGAATGTAAAGAGAACAGACAAATTTAGTCGGACTCTACATCATTGTCCTTCAAAATAGGGTCATATATACAAATTTATATGTAATTTGTAAAATAAAGAGACTTAAATCTGCCAGTTGGGATTCAAAAAAAAAAAAAAAGAATACTAAATTATAAATTAATATAACTGTAAAACATATCACATTTTCTGAACATAGTAACTGTTCACAGTTATGTCTCATAGGTATTTCTATCCACCTTAGTCAATCAAGGTCTGTCAGATCCTCACATCTTCACAGCAGTTGCGCTGAGAGAGTGCACAATGAGTTGTTTATCGTAACTTTTTCAGAAAGGCATATGAGGCCAAGCTGTCAGTGTAGTTAGAACAAACATTTTAGCTCCCTGTTTTCCCCACATGAATCATTTTCCAGACCAGTCTTGCAAATTGTATTTGTATGTTCATGTAAACATCTCCATTGAAGATTTCTATATTTAAATACAGATTGATTATTTACATGAAAAAAAGCTTTGACTCGCTATTTTTCTCCCATGGAGGGCAGGTGACACTGTTATATTGGGATGCCAGTGGAAGTCGTACCTGGCTGAGACCTTGGTTTCTGTGGTCAGCCATACCCTGTGCTGGAGGGACAGAGGAATTAGGCAAGTAGAGATGTAGATAAAAAACCAGAAAGAGGACTAGGGGAAACAGCTTTAATGGAATAATGCTGTAGAAGCAGAAGCTAGATGAAAAGCTACGTGGCAGAAGCAGTGGCAATCACATAGGTTCAGTTTTATGTTTTTCCTTTACATTAAGTATCTCGGTAGGGAATAAACATACAGCTTCCCAAATATTCTGGGTCCTTCGTCATCCCTTGCTGACTTAATTTTCTCAAGGAATGATACATTTCCCAACAGGTTTGTTGACAACCTGTAATTCCATTTTCTGCCCAAGAAAAAAGGTTGTACAGAGTCAGGAAACAAAGTAGGCCTCCCCTGAATCTGTTTTAAAGTCTGTTTTGTTTTGCACATCTGATTCAGCTGTAAGCAGTGTGGTTCAAATGCAGGATCTGACTCTATATTGACATGTCAACATAAAAGAAAAGAGATTCAGTGACTTACATGGGGCAGTTGCCATATTCTCTCCCAAAAGTGAAAAGATTTTTTTAACGGTACACTATATTCAGATAAGTCAGGCAAGCTTCAGTTTTACATTGTTAAAACTTTCTCAGTTTTTTTAAACTGCTTGCAGCTGTACGAGCTTTTGCTGTGATAAAAAGAATATAAGAAACACAAAACACATAGCTATAGACAACACCTGCCGTTAGCACCCTGTGAGGAATCCAGGCCTCAGAGATACCCCAAAAACTCAGTGCTGTGAAAGGAAGAATCAAGACCACATATGTTTGGCAGCTGTGAGGTTTTTTTATCAAGTGAATTTTACTGCTGGGGACCTTGTCTTCCAAACATAGGTATCCGTAATGCTTGAAGCACATATGGTGAATTGTCCTTATATATGTCGAACTTACATGTACGTCTTTTTTCATCAGATTCACTACAGCTGAAAAGCTTTGAATACTACCATGCTAAACCAAACCTGAATAACTACCCTCTTCAGATTCTGCATACCAGCATAACAGAAATAGAAGAGTTATAGCAGAACTCTTAAATTAAAATGTAGCTTTTGCCTTTATGTAAAAAATACAACAGCCAAAATTAAAATATATACTTGTTGTCTACAAGACTAATAAGAAAAAGAATTGCATCATTAGTCACACACACAATATGAAAATAAATTCCACTCATTGCCAAATTGTCAAGGGAACTAACAATAATAAACTAAGATATCTGTATTGCAGAGAATCTTAAAGAATTAGGGTACATAAAAATGAACCTGTGTTTATTAATATGCACACATACACACACTGAACATACACTGAATATATGTATGTGGGGACATATATATATATCTGTGTACAAATATATTGGGTATGTGCAACATAATTCTAGAAAATATTCACGGCTACCACCTGATTTGCAAATAACTTGCCTTGTCTTATACAATATGGAAAGTAACCAGCAATAGTATGGAAAGAATAAGAAGTTTCAGAAAAGCAGATGTGGTCAGCTGTGGCTGAAGCATGTACTGCAAACTCTATGTGAATTAATTTAGCTCACAAAGGTTTTTGCTACGTAGAGGCTAGAGCTTTTAGTACTTTCTTTAGTAATGAGGCCACAAATACTATTACTGCTCTGACAATTTAATGATAGGTTTTTATTGTGGTCTTTGTGGTATGAGCCAGAGTAACTCAGTGGGGTATTTTAACACCATTTTATGGTATTTATAAAACTGCAGATCCAGCATTGCAAATTCCACACAAGTTACTTTACTTTGTATGGTTGACCTATTGGATTTAACAAATTTATTGTTCATGGACATTCAGTGCGGTACACAAAAAATTTAGTTAACTTCCTTGCGAGGTACCAATAAACATTCTCAAAAGCTTAACTTCAGCTGCTGGTAGTTTAGAGGGATTCTCTGAAAATACATACAAACGTACATCCACACAAAAGGACAGATCAAATTTTATGTGACCCTGCTGAACCTAAGGAGTCACAAGTGTAAGTCAGTGGTCAGCTTGGCTCCCATACTGTATGCCTTGAGATTAGACAATCTGCGGAGGCATCACATCAGTTATAAACACTTCCCTGTTAAAGTGAGACAACAGTTTGAAAGTAAAAAGCTTCTTTGAGGGGGGTTACTGGTGTTTGTCCTTTATTATGAATGGCACTGGGATGCAATGCTAGTCAATCAAGTACGTGAAGTGTCATGTGAACTGTCAAATTTAGAGGTAGACACTGAGAGGCATGAGAAACAAAAAAAAAAATCTATTGTTTGCATTTTACTATAACCAATGCTTTCTTTACTTTATAAAAAAAATAATCAAAGGGAATATTCTCATTAGAAGACACTTTGCCTATAGATAAGTAACTCTATAGCAATACAGTATCAGGTGTTCCTGCAAAGGCATTGTTTTGTGATTTATTTCTGTATATTATGAATGTCTATGTCTATGAATGAATTTTTACTTGGGCTGAACTTTCTAAAATTCATGCTGTCCACATACAAATTCAGCACACAGGCCTAGGCTGCAAAACTGTTTTACAGCAGACAAAAAAGCTGTCAGCATGCTCAGCACCCGAATCTTGAGTGAAACACATGCAGAGTCTAACAGATTTTTCTAACTAGAGAGTAGTATAGAATATTGTAAACATTTATTTATTTATTTATTTACAAAATTAAAGACGTTCACTCCAGCAGATTTATTCTTTTTTTAAGGGCCAGTAGAGTTTAGATACACGATTCACTACTTTTAGAAACATCTACATTTTTATATGCTAAAATACACATATTTCAGTGACTGGGAGATTTTTTCATTTTACAAAATAATATAAAAAAATTGCAGCTGTAGAAGCTTCTCTAAGCTACCTATAGTTAACTATTTTTTCTTGGATTCTTTCAGTACCATATATTATTACATCTAGTACTGTGGATTACATGGCACAATCCACTCATGTGAGAAACCTGAAAATTTTAAACACCGTCACTTTTTAGAGGACTGCTTAAATTCCAGATATGTAAGCGGTATATATATATTACACAGAAAATGCATATGTACTTGCAGATACATACACAAAACAACATATATATAATACTTATATTCTTTGAGTACAAACTGCTGAAGAATTTTATAGAGAGCATGGGATTTATTTGTTGGTTTGCTTTCATTTAATGTGAGTGAAAAATCTGATCTAAAATAAGAATTATTGAAATCTTTCAGTTCACAAAGCAAAAAACAGCTGCCTGCTGCTGTCAATAATGCTGTTTTAGCACAGTCTTCCTGGACTGGATTCTATATGTGTTAATCAGCTAATCATTAATTCAACTCCCCTGAATTGCTGTAATCTTGTGATAAGTGAATTCATGTACATGATGTTTTCCTCTCAAAAGGAAGCTGTACACATTATATCTTGTGTTAAAGACTTATTCTGTTAAAACATAAGTGGCTCAATGAAGAAAATGGAAGGTTCATGATCCATTTTAGAGCAATTGTTTTGACTTCTGCTACGAAAATGCTATCGTTCTTTCTTTAGATGGATATATTGTCAAGAAGAACACAGGGAATTACCACACTTCCCTGAAATCTCTCTTCAGCTTCAGTGCACTCTTTGTGGTAATTTCTGTTTCAGTAACTGCTGCTTTGGCACATTTGTAGGTCATACATAAGTCTGCTGAACTTGTGTTACCCAATATTCACATAATCAATATGAAACATTAGCACACACATACAGGATGCATCTAAGGCATGGTCCTATTGAACTTTTTTAATTACCAAGATTTCTAAAACTGCCCTTTATTCCTCTCCAGATTTTCAGATAAATAAGATTGCTACCTACATACAACAACAATGACAGTCTAAGCACACCAAGATAAAGGTCTTGTAAATCAAATCACGATGTAATTACCCTTTAACACTAGAGTCACCTTCATTATTTACGTACATTTTTAAGAAACTGTTAGTGTGGTCTAGGACTGCAAAGACTTATTCAAAGAAAGGTTTTCAGTGGGCAGTTCTTGAATAGGAACTTCACTCCCCTGCTAAGGAAGCAGCATTGCTAATCTTTCACATCAGAGAGCTTCTTATTCATGGGTGGTTATTTACCCACAAAGGTCTTGAACTTACTCCTCTGAAGTCAATTGGAGTTTATCTTCTGAATGGAAATAGTGGGTCTGGCAGCTAAACTAATCTGAAATTGCTGTCCCTGCTTTGACATTGAAGTCAAGAATTGGTGGTCCTGACTGCAGTAAACTCTGGTAAAAGTCTCTTAAGGACTCCTAGTGTGACTGTGGATTACTCTGAACTTTGTGCAGAGCTGAGAAATACATTCAAAGCATCTATTTGAAAAAGCAGCCTTGCAAATTTTACTTGGATTTTTTTTTTAATAATATTTTTCATCAGAACCAAGTTAAAGAAAGTGTCTGTTAAATTATATGGTGATCAGATTACTGAGACCTATCACAAATTCATTGTATAGGACAGGGGTCCTCAAACTACGGCCCGCGGTCTGGATATGACCCCCCAGGGTCCTCAATCCGGCCCCTGGTATTTACAGAACCCCCCTGTCTCACGAGGGTTAGGGGGGGAGGGAAACCAAGCAGCCGCAGATGACCTTCTGCCACTTCATCTGCGTGCCGGCCCCCTGTTTAAAAAGTTTGAGGACCCCTGGTATAGGACATCTAAAGGGGTATCTGCTGAATACATTGGCAGTATTATTAGAATGGATTCATAATGTATTAATAAGGTTTAAAACTTAAAATTAATTGTTTCTCATTATTTTAAGTGTTCAATCGTTATGAATTCATTCAGCATTTTGCAAGAGTTATATGGTTTGTGACAAAAAGCTAAGCAAAGCTTTGAAGAATGCATTTAATTTGTTATACTATAAAATGTTACAGTGGAATAATAAACCTCCTAACAGCCTTAATATACTGCATATCACACTTCTTAAGAAAAACAGAAAAAAAATTTAATGGAAACCTAATGCATACATGGTTTTAAAGCCTGTTAAATGAATAACAATAGAGCTCATTTCCATGAATTATGTCTGTGGTTGAAGTTTTCACAGGAAATATACAGAAGAAGATGAATAAGAAAGATAAAACTTCATACAATTACTGAGCGGTGGTCAGGGCGAACAAAATAAGATTAAGACCCTCTGCTTATTTCAGAGTATTTTTTACTAAGAAATTCTCAAAACAGGATTTTGGTTTTCAGTGACTTTACTAACATCCTATTCTTCCAAAGGCCATACAGCCTTGCTTGTAGTCTCCCTTTTTTGTGGGGAGATCACTGGCAGAGTGGAATATAATGTACATATGAAAACACTTTTTGTTAGTGCAACACTAGATGTGACTGAGAAGCTTGGTTCAGGGAGACTGTACAGTGGTTTTGGCTTAGGACAACACCAGTATGTTTATTTGTTGGCTCATAAATGACTTGTCATTTAAAAACTGTAACAATCACATACATGAAACCTAGGGGTGGGGGCTGGGAATAGAAAAAACCTTTTGGAAAATTCCCAGAGTTTGAAAAATACTGGTTCATGCTACTGAATCTAGTAACATCCATAGGGATATTAACACAGTAATAAAGAATATGTATATATTTTTATTTTCAAATACATTTTCTAGTTTCGAGTTACTCCATTTATAATGAAGATTTTAGAACATCATATCCACGAAATATAGAGAGGGATATTAAGATATCATGTATAAAGTTGCTTATCAATATTTTAATTCTTGTAGCAACATTATCCAAAATACCTGTTGAGGACAAGCTGATTTTCAGTCATAAATACTTGATAATTTTCTTTGGTGCTCAGAGACTAACATAATTGTTAATTTTAATAATACATTAGATATAAGTGTAATAAAGAGCTAGTTTTGATGGAATAAATAAACTTACATGAACAGAGACATTAACCAGACCAGTTGCTTTATACTATTAGAAGTTAATTTGGATTTGGATTTTTAAGCAGTGGCCAGCCTTCAAGTAATGGCAAGATACAATATTTTCTTAAGGGGCTATTAATGATAAGAATGAATATGATAAAGTATATGAATTATGGAGCATTAAGCCTTCAACTGCAACCCATTTCCCACTTTTTGCTGTTCAAAGGAGAGTTTTATAAGAAAAGAGAAACTTATTTGATGTTCCAGGATGATATTAACTGTCATTAGAGATGATAGTTAATGAGACTCAGTAAAAAAGCCAGTTAAGACAGATTGAAGTTGTGGTTGTGGATGTTACTGTGGATGTTGTCACAGAAATGCTCTGGTTCTACTTCCTTAAAGAAAGACTGTTTACAAAGTAAAGAAGAACAGAAAGGTACAGGTAAGTTCTGGAGTGAAAAACTGAAGCAGTAGTAAGCCCACACATATAGCATCATAGGTTTTATTTGGGAAGTGGTAAAAGTATCTGAGTCCTTCCAGTCAGCATGGTGTAGATTTTGTTTGACACCGAGACCCCTAAATTTAAATTTATGCTTGTGAGTTAAGCATCTTCATCCCTATCAGTTTTAGAGGAGAGCGACTTCATGTGCTCAGTGCACTCTAGGGAGTTTTTCAGCTATCCCCTACAAGGTATCAATGTTAAGCAGAATGTCCTGACAGAGGAGGTTGCTTACCCTTTTCTTATTTTGTTCAGCAGTTTAGCTACATTTTCTTCATGACAATTTGATCCATTTCCTATTTCAGACTCATTTATCAGATTCTCTGGATAGTAATTGACATTTTCCATGTAACAGTTCCATCTTTCCATCTTCAATTTTGCTGAGATTGAGAACTAATTTATGAAACAAGATGATCTGAATGTTTATTACCTTGAGCAATTCCGAGACTCACCCTCCATATAATAGTAATGATGTCTTGCAATATTTATAACAATAGCCCTGGCCCTCTGTGCATCTTTTCTACCTAGCAATTAGACACATTTTTTATCATGAAAATTCATCTATTTTTAATGTTTGATATACACTCACATTTCAAAAAAAGGAGCCAAATAGAGCCAAATTATTTTTGAGTTTACCTATTCAGCATAACTTCCGTATTTCCATTAGCTTCTGTCTTGGATGTTTTCTTTATAAACGCTATCATAATGAAAATTCATTAGAAATTACTGTTGAATTTGCAGGTCCATAAAATAATATTGCTGTATGCTGAGAACTACTTTATCAGTCTTTAGAAACAAATGAGCCTCTTGTTTTCTGTTGACAAGTAAGGCACAAAAATTATTTTTAAAGTACAATTTAAGAAAGTCCATTCATTACAAATTTTGTTGCTAAATATGAAGTCAGCATTCCTGTTCTGCTTCAATTGGTTTGCATCAGCTGCATGAATTGTATGTGCAAGAAAAGGGCAAAAAGCTATTTACTAAACATAGTTTCAGCTACAGCAACTGTTTATAATTTTGGAAAAGAGCAGGAAATTTATCAGGATTACATTTTTCAACAATGTAAATTTTCTATGTGATAATTGCTGGGGAGTGGCAAGGGCAGAGAACCACCAGGGAAAGGTGTCTGTGAAGTAGGTATTATGGCCAGCTTCAGCAATAGGAATGCATTGAAGCTGGAGGGGACTGACTGAACTAAATAATGGAAGGGATAATCTAAAGGAACATAACTTTATGGACAACTGAAGCAACAGAAGAAACTCTGGGTTGAAAATACACACTGGACAGAAAAGTTCTTTACTCCATCTGAGGAATGCTTTCTTTGAAAGCTATTTCCTCCCAGACAGAGAGTGCTCTGTAATCAGTATCTGAACTCCTGATGGCCAAAGCATATCTTTAAAATAGAAAATATGATATTTACTTCGTTCTTTACCTAGTGGTTACTTTTTGTCCAAAAGACTGTCTAGACACAGCAGTTTACTATACTATGCCATCTATCCTAAAGCCAGTGCACAGGTGGCATTCAGGTGTCCTGGAGTGGAGGCATGACTAGAGAACAGTCTGGGTTACCAGGGGGTGGTCAACAGTAGCAGAAATGATTCCGCCTGCTGAAAGAGACACCATTGCAAAAAAGTTTTGCACACACGTTTCAAATTGTTTCATTATGCTTTTGTCTTAGGTGTATAATGAAAAGTCCCTTATCTCCAACTTTGCTGGTAACCCCCTTTGCCTGCAGAGGTGCTCCTGAGTGTCTCTCAGCCACACGTTTCATTGTCTCTGAGTGGCAGTTGTGGTGGGCTATAAAGCCCCGTCAGGGTGGAGACAGGAGGGAAGAAAGGGTTGTTAAAACTATACTGGGCATATGAAGATTCAGTCTCAGTAAAGTCTTCCAGGTATTCACCAGGTCTGTATGCCAGGCTTACTGAGCTGGTTTACCTTAGTGCTGTGCCCACATGGCATGAAAGCTTCTATAGCAGAAGCAGACCACATTAGAAAAAAAGCGGTGTTAGTTTCAGACTTTTGCATGCAAATGGATAGACTGGTTCAGTAACTCTGTCAGAGAGGTCAGCCATCTCAGTGCATACGGAATTTGGTCTTTAGAGTTTGTGAATGAAGCAGGACAACAACATGGACAAGGTGAGCTTCAAAAGACCAGTGAAAGAATAGGCTATGATCAACTGTCGCATTTCAATTGTGGATCAGCAGCCTACATTTTTCTTCTGCTTGGGAGCACTCTAATCATATCTTATCCATAAGAATAATTAGACTCTATACAATAGATTACACAACTTACAAATATGAAGTACTTTAAAACCACGTAGAGATGATGATTTGATTCTGGCTTACAGAAAAGGACACTGCCTTCTCAGTCAACAGTAATACTTCTGGCAGAAGTCCTTTGCAGCCCAGCATTATCCACATACAACCTTGTTTACTTTGCATAATGGAAGACAATTGTGGCACAAGGTGCTATGTCTTCAGGCAGCAGCTGTGTAATCTATACTTATAGTGTTAAACTTCCATATTTATTTTGCTGCTCACCTGCTGAACTTGCCTTCTGCCAGGTACTATATTGAGGAGGAAGTTTATTTTCAGAAAGCTGACATGCCCTCCATTTATCTGTTGATAAAATTAGGACAAATTTTAACTGCTTTTTGAGTCATAAAATCTTACAACGTTAAACCCTATGAATCTTTTTTTTTTTTTAGAGACGTTCTTTGCATGTAACTTATAGGAAGGACAAAAAGTTATTAATGTTTTGGGGTTTATCATTTACCTTTTGGTGTTTTGTTTGGGTTCTTTTGTGGTCATCTTTATGTCTTCACAGCTTGCTAAATGCTGCAGAGATACATTCAAACAGAAAACAGTAATTTTTGCACAATTAGATATCAAAAGTTTAATTATTGGAGCTAGAGGTGACACGTAACAAGGTCTTGTAGAGAGTTTAGAATGATTTCAAGGGGCAAAGAGGAAAAGTTCCCAATGTTGGGGTTTTTTCCACCTAGGTACCAGAGTTTGGTAAGGACTTGATAAATGTGGAAATGAAGGGTAACTAACAATGAATGTAATCTTCTATAAAAAGCAATTCATAGCTTAATAAATATGGCTGTTTCAGATTTTTGCTATTGTTCCTTTTGAGCTACATGCCCAGTAATGTATAACATAGATAGAAACAAATAATTTTCAAGCTGCCTTGTATAAAGTTTTGCTAGTCAAGCCAGGATTAAGTCAAGAATCTGGAGCTGAATTCAAACCTGCATAGGTTTCAGGGCTCTTTTTTTAATCCCAGCAAAAGTATCCATTCCATAAAGTATCTAGTTCTGTTGCCACTGCTACAGTCAGGCTTAGGTCTATTCTCAAGATCAAATATTTTTATAGTTTCTACTATTAATAGTGTATATTTTTAAAATTACAATATTAACCAGCTTAAGAACTGTTAAAGTCTTAATTCCTTAGCTGCTTTTTCTTCACTTAAAATGTCATACACACAATAGTGTTGTTTGTTTATCGAGTGGTGAGGTTTTTCTAAATACTGCAGAGGGACATACAGCCCTCTCAAGATCTGGTTAAATTTTTATTCCTTTAGCAACATATCCAGCCATCCTGGTCCTCAATAGACACACAAGACACCATAGAAAGTTGCCATGAAAAACAATCAAGTTAGGAAACCTGTGCTACCCAATGGATAAATGTTAGAATTAAATATATGTTGGGTTTTTATATATATATAAGGACATATATATATATGTGTTTGTTTTATTATTGCCTTACAGCTTTTTTTCACCACTGTAGAGGAATGAAGGCAGTGGGTTGATCAGCATTGATAACATACAGCTGTGGCCTTGCCTCAGAGGCAATGGGCAGATTGACATGGATGATGTGCAGCTGTAGCTCATTCCTGGTAAGTGCTTAAATAGCCCTGAGAATTGTGAGAGAAAGGGTGTGATGGAGGAGCAGTGTGGTCTGACCTCTGAAGAAAGGAGATACAGCACAGACAGTAGAATCTGACCTAATGGTAAAGCCTTATTGCAACCTACTAGTTTGTTTGCGCTGCAACAATTGGTGTCACATGTAAGGCAGCCTCAAAAAGAAATTTTCCAGCATTTTGCCATGCCTGAGACTTTTTTGGTGTAACTAGCACATCATTTACTTTGCATCATCCTAGCAAAGTTCTTATTGCCTTCTTATACTTTGCACTTCTTTCAAATATATCTATAAGCATTGTTAAATTGGAATTTTCTTCTGTACCTATATCAATAGTCCCCATCTACATTGGGTACCAAAAGTTGCAATTTGAGTTAAGATGGACAACAAAGATTGCAATATACCCATATTGATTAGTTGCAACAGCTCACCTCTTTGTGTGTTATGTGTTGCAGGTTCTCCCACTTGTCTCAGCTATGTTGGGCACCAGGTGCAGTCAGAGTCCAACTCAGTCAGCTGCACACAGGGCACCAATTGTTGCAGCACAAACAAACTAGTAGGCTGCCACAAGCCTTTACCATTGGTCAGATTCTACAGTCTGTGCTGTATCACCTTCCTCCAAAGACCAGACCACACTGCTGCTCCTCCATCCAACCCCCTCTCCCACAATCCTCAGAGCTATTTAACTACTTAGCAGGAATGAGCTACAGCTGCACATCATCCATGTCAATCAGCCCACTGCCTCTGAGGCAAGGCCACAGCTGCATGTTATCAATGCTGATCAACCCACTGCCTGCATTCCTCTACACCCCATAAATATTATTCTAAGATGACATATTCACTTTCATCTTCAAAGTAAGAATATAATTCAGTATTACATTAGTATCTTTTTTTAAGTGCAAAAAACCAGTGCCAGCTACACAACATCAGCCAATGGCCTATTAAAGCAGTGTTGCTGGTTTGTATAATTTGTGCTCTTTCATGAGGCCAAAGGTAATTTTTACTTACATAAAAAGAAAATAATCATTAACTTACATTAATACTCCGTGCTCTTTTGCCTCTATAAAACCTTGTATTCATCATCCCAGTCTATTGTCTTGTAGCATTGTGTTGAAATAATCTCTGCAAACATCTGAACATACAAGGGACCACAGATAAACTTCTCATGGTTTGTATTATTTGGAGGAAAAAGTGCATTCTTCCAAAGAATAAGAGTACTTATTTGGGCTGTTTGGTGAAAGTGAAATGAGAGGGACTGGACACCTATTCTGTTCAATCCTGTAGCTCAAAATGCAGATTTGGTGAATATGCAGCATCCATATTTCTTAAAAGTTCTTTTAACTGATTTTATATTTGCTCAGCAAATGGGAGGAATATTTTTCTTTCTCTTTTCTGTTTTTGTTGCAGTCCCATGGGGTAAAGTGGCTGGATTGTTTGGAGCAGCAGAGCCATTAAGCACAGTAGTATGTGGCTAATTTAGAAGGCTGCTCCCCACAGAGGCTGTGATTTCTTACTTCAATACAGCTTACTTCAATGGGAACAGCATTGCCTTGTTCAGTTTCTGGTTTGAGAACATGGTGTCACACACTGCCCTAGACATTCAAATAATCCTCTGACCTTCAGAAAGCAAATAATTATTCAAAATCTTTCATTGTTTATCTTCAACACTTTTTTTTTTTTTTTTATGTCTGTGACTAGGAAGTAACGAATAGGTGTTTTCTCCACAGCTAGATAAATCCACTAGAATTCTTAATGAAGAACAGTACATAGTGAGACTTCCAGACGTTTCAGAACTTTAAGTTACATTTTTAAGATTTCCTTTGTATAGTCACTGATTTAATGTACCACACACCTTCCCTTCTTTTATCAGAGTTCAGTTGTGCTGGGGAGAATATTAATACTGATGTCTCTCATAACTTAAGAAATGGTTAAAGAACGTTTATACTGTTAGGTGTAAAAATGCATTCGCAAATTAACATTTTTTTTTTTCCTTCAGCTTTAGTGAAACACTTTCCCTTGTTCTTTTAAAAACAAACACTGAACCAATAAACAAACCAACAGCACATAAACAGATGGACTAAACCTAAAGGAAATGCTTCCACTATGTATTTAAAAGAAATACAGGTAAGAAAGATCAAATATTTAAGGGTAATTAATTCTATGTTTTGCAGCTTTTGAAACTATCATTGCATTTTAATGACTCCAAGTGACTTCAGAGGTGATGAAAGAAATAATTTCTCTGATATAAAGGGATCTTCTTTCCAGAATCAAGATACATTCTTTTGTTTTGGAATCAAATCTAGCAGGTTTTATATTAATTTTCTTAGAGCTGGACCATAAAATTAAACAAATCCTGAGAAACTAATACAACCTAGACTGATAAATTCTTGTCTATAAATTCTAACAAAAGCACCATCAAATAAAAGCAATAAGAAATCCTCTAAGCATAGCTGTATAAAACACCAAAGATGTCTGTTATTATTTTGTGAACTAGTTGAAACAAGCTTCCTATAGATGAATAGATGGATATAGCAGTAGGCATTAAAATTAATAAAGCTCAGCTTCCGAATAATTTCAGTCCCATGATTAATTGGCTTTCGTATCTAACAACAAATCTCTAAAAGACACCTTTTCCTGGGTGAAGCCTTTACAGGTTCTAATTTCCAGACAACTCTTTGCAAGATAAGGATTGAAACACTATTGCTTTCCTCTCCGTAGAGAAACTCACATGTCTCTTCTTCTGATTACCTGTTTTCACAAAACAGGTGTTTGTGGGAAGCTGACCGTCTGTGGCTGCCTAATTGAACCTGCAACCATACTGTATCAAATTCAACTTCAACCCAAGTTGCAAAGAACTCTTTCAACCCAGGATCAAAATCGAATGTAGTCAAACAAATTATAGGTGATAATGTTGTAAGAAAAGTGCGAATACTATTATAAGTATATTATATCATATAAAATGTCTAAATAAATAGAAACTAAGAACAATTGATATTAAAAAAAGTGTTGCAGTTATTGCTAAAAATAAAAAAAGCAATCCAGGTAAAGAGGGAGAGACCAAGGCTAGACTTAATACCTACTGTTTCTTGACCTTTTCCAAAGAAATTAAGTAAGCTCTACACTGTATCAGAAAATATTTTTGGTGTGTGTTGCTTGGGTTTTTTTTTAAAAGAAATCTATCTTCAGCAGTGAGCAAATGCTTGGTGCAATCATTGGAATACAAAATTAAATAACTGTGTATGAAATGAAACTAGTATTCTAGCTTTATTTAACTTTGATAAATGAAACTGGGAGAGAGAGGGGCTTGGTTGGTTGGATGTTGTTTCTTAAGTTTACTTTGTAATTTTATTCATTTTTAAATTAAATTTTAAATATATATATTAAACTACAGATTATTTTTAATTGTTGATATTTACTAAGCTTGGACTAGTCAGTATTACAGTCTGCTTAGCAAAAGAACTGAGTTTTTCCTTGTAAAGAAGTCTTAGACCATTTTGCCAAAATGTCACTAACTTACTCTAGTACTTTGTTTCTCCTATCAGTTTATTTAAAAAACTGAATACACTGAAGAAAGTAATTTTTTTCTATTCCTACTGTTGCCAGAAAAGAATAAGTCATGGTTTATTTACATGCAAAATGTCTTCCCAGCGTCAGCCTTTGCAAAGTGAAAGAAAGCAACCAAAGGTTTGTACTTCAGGTCAAGTCCTCCAAACTGCTCATTTTAGAAATCTTTCAGTATGAACACAGGTACTGTATTGTTTTTATACTCACTCTGAGAGTTGCACAGAATGAAGCATTTTTATGATTATGTTTACATTAGCAAACTTTATGGTGTCATCGGGGCCAGTTTGTAAAGCAAAATAGTTTGCATTGGACACCCAGAATCTGCTTTACTTGTGTTTTGGTGTGGCTCTAGCTTGGACTAGCCCCAGCCTGCCCCTCTGAGAAGAATGCCCATTAGTGGCAAACTTCTTGAACTCCTCTCCCAGTTTAGTTTCATCTGGAACAATTCTGTTCACATGCTTCACAGTGTGAACCAAAAGCACAGTAAATGGGGACAGTTGAAAGATCAACTTAAAAAGTGTAATCCGTAATCTTAAATCTTAGATTTAAGTGCTAACCTAGATGTGTCCTCTGGCAAAACATACATTTCAATCACGTTCTAGCATTCTGTATTGTTACTGTGGTGTCTGGGAAGCTGCCAAAGAAACAGCATTTTTTGAAAAAGGTCTGAATAGAATTAGAAACAATAGAAAGAACCTTTAGGAGAAAATGAAAGAAACACCTAAAACCTTATGGAAATGACACCCCACTTTGAATTCAGTGGTCCATCTACTCCAGTGTTGTACCTGACAACGACCAGAACTCAGAAAAGATGACTGAAAGAATAAACAATGCACAGGCTGAGCTCTGCTCAACTCCTCAGTGAAGATAAGCGCCTCTCCTTTGCCTGTATAACTGTTGTTTTGAATATTTACTCAAAGTAGATTTTCTTTCTAAAATCTGGTACCTTGATTTTCATGTTAACTTGTAGCAGTAAAAACCTTACATGTTTTTCTTAAAGGCACTCCATTACTGATGAAAAGAAAATAATTTAAGTTTGTGTTTCAATGTTGTTGAATATGTCTTATCCTTCTGTAAAAGAATGGCAAATAGGAACGTAATTCTTTATGCTCCTTTCATTTCTCTTTTACAACTGAACTGTTTCCCCATTTGTCTCTTTTATAAGCAAAATTTGGATTTCATGAACATATGCAAACAAGCTTCCATGCTATTTGTTCAGCTGTAATTTCTAAAAATAAGCATCTCAGTGAAATGTGAATTTGAAGTGCAGTGCTGCAGAAACAATAGCAGAATTGTAAGAAACAGTTAAAGGTGGATTTTTCCCTTTAAAAAGGGAAATTTATTTTAAACTAAATGACTTTTTCATGGAACCGGAGTAATTTGGATTCAAAGAAAAAGAATTGTGGAGCAAAATATTTTTTTTATTTTTTTTAAAGGTACGTCATACTCTTATTTAAAAGTATCTTGACAAAAATTTAGGACTCATGGATTTAAGACTGAAAAAGTTAAGTAAGTTTTTTCTATTGATCTTTTTCAGGTATGAAAATCTTTTGAAATTCAAGAAAAGAATATTCAAAAAAAAAAGTGATGCAATCCTGTTAATAGTTTTCTTTTAATGGTGAAGTACACTTACATGCACAAGGAAATGAATAAATGGTAAAGAAAAGAAATGTGTAGTTCCATTGTGTTAGTCATTCACAGTAGTAATAAGAAGTAATACCATACCTAATTTAATTAAACTAAATGTTATCTTAATTTATCTAGCTATTGCAATTTAATCACTGTTAAATGGGGATCATCATTTAATTAAAATTGAGACTAATTAATGGTTGCAGTTGTTGTTTCTGTGTAAGATGTTTTTCATGGAAAAAGCACAAAATCTTTTATGAGGTAAAGAAACTACTTACAGCATTGCCTTAGGAACATTTCCTTCCAATTAAAGCATTCACAATTCTATTGTGATACATATTATTATGTTAAACAGAGAGCAGAATTGTTCTCTGTGTTCCACCCCATCATACACACAGAGACAGAAAGAGAGAGAGAGAGAGAGAGAAACAGCTATGTTTGGTATTGAATTTACTTCCCACTCCATTACATTTCACATTTCTTAGCGCTCACCAGGGCACACCATGCAGGTGCTAGGGAAAGGATCAGACTTTGTACACTGCAGGAGTTTTCATCAAGGCCATGAGAGAGACCCAAAAGAGGGTTATCTTGAATCTCAGTATTTTTTCCCAGGAAAAAAAAAAAAAAAAGAAAAGAAAAAAAAAAAAAAGCTTCACTGGAGCTGAGAAACTAGCTGGGTCATTACTGAGCTGACCTAGAATCTGATTTTATTGGAAATTTCTCAGTAAAGATAATTGGAGGACAGGGAGAAAAGAGGTGAGGACTAAGATGAAAATTCAGTCTTCATCAGCTTTTCTTCATGATTTTATGACATGGAAAGTTTCAGACAGTTCTGAAGGAAACTCACTGTGACAGAAAATAAGCACATTTTCTGGCTGAAGAGCACACTTTAAAAAAACTATACTTTAAAAACCCAAACACACTCGGCAGTCTCATGGAGATTGTTCTGTAAAGTGACATAAAAAGCTGATTTGCATTAAAAAAGTAAAAATTAGTTCAAGGTAGAAAGCAGAGTACTGTCAGGAAAAAGAAAAAATAAGAAGAAACAACTGAAGAGAAGAGAATATTTAGAACTAGTTACTTAATATTTTTTAATCATCCTTGAAGCTTGTATCTGAAAATAGCTGAAGGTTTTTGATAGGCTTGTCTTTTACTTGACATACATCACATGGAATAATATAGACGTATGGAAAAATTAGTTTCATATCATTCACTGATTAAGTTGATACTTAACCTGTTGAAAAACCCAGCAGCTTGTGAAATCCATTTGCACTTTTTTCTATATAATTCTGGGATTTGGGGGGGCTTTTTTCTTACTATTCATTTACTTTAAAGTTTTATTACAATGATGAGAAATGGAAATTAAATACATTCTGGAGATAAAATGAAAGTATCTCTTTGCTCTTTTGCAGGTGAACTGCCAGCTCTTCAAGAGCAGAATTTCCTTATCTTGTGTGACCAGCACCTGTGATATGCCAGCAAACCTAGGATGTTACACAAACAATTGTAATGCATTCTATCAAACATTTGCCCAAACTGAATGCTATCATCAAAAAGATATGAGCTACTCCTCAACATTCAGGTTCTTTAAGGATTTTGTGAACTCTCAGGAGCCCTACCCATCTTTATGAAGCATAAAGTGGATGTTTTCCATCATTTTTGGTAGGATTGTGTTTCCTAACTGTAATTTTTTTTACTTTCTTATTTCTGTGAAAGATATAAGGATACAATGTCACTGTCTGAGGAGGTTACTCACAGTATTACAGACACTTCTGACTTATCACAATTTTTAAAAAAAAAATTAGTTATTTGTTATACTTAATATGCATACAACCATAAGCAGAAACTATCAGAGGGTGTAATGACAGACTTCCCCCTAATTATTAATTTTTTCAAAGCATAACTTTACATTACTCAGTGTATCAGGAAGGTTTTCTGCTTTATTAAAACTGGTTGATAAAGGGGTTATGATTTTCTTGACCAAGTTTTCCCTTGAAATAAAAAAAAAATTATTAGATTTCTTCTTCTTGAAAGCAGAAAGGATAAATTTGTATATCAACAGAAGATATTTCAGTCCTGATAAAACAACAAAAATATCATTTCAGAACAAACTGATTCTTTTTCAGAAAGTGTCAAAACACTTCACTGTCAATTTTCAAAATTCACTTGTTTTTTCTACAGCAGCTAGTTTGCTATTGAAATATAAATTGCAAGTAGTTTGGGATCTCCTACAATTCTGCTTTTGCAAGTGTATTATCTATCTGCTTAAAATACCATAGCACAGTCCTCACTTATCTGGGTGAGGGTTCTATTTATTCAAATTGGATTTTAACTACTTCCACCCAAGCCAAATTTCATGATTCTGTGGGTCACCCCACCAAGCTCCCCTCCAAAAAAAACCCCTAACTAAAAAAAACCCAAGACACCCAAACTAAAAATAAACTGAAGATACAACTTCTTTTTCAGCTCTTCCCCTGTTAGGTAGGAGCACTCAAAAACTGAAATATGTGGAGGATGTGATGCAGTATGGTTACTGAGGGTAGCATACTTTCATGGACTTGTCTTTCAAATACATTATATTTTAAAAGAGATTTTTTTATAGCAAAGGAATATTGAATTTTGACTATACAGTATCTGTATGTATTCATACATAGATACATATATAATCTGTAGCCCTTGTAAAACCAAGATCTCAGTACATTAAGGAAAGCCTAACTGAACACCCCAAGGACTTCATACATGTCATCCTATAAAGTTATGTAAAGACTCTTCTACAATAGCACTTCAGTAGTCCAACACTAGAGAATCTTTCATTGCAGTGCTAAAATTGCAATAAAATTAAGAGTTTTCAGTGCTTTTGTGGTATAATAGAATTCATGATAGGTATACAAGTATAGTATGAAACCTTTCAATCTGTTAAGTTTAACCTGTATATTCTACTTTTTACTTAAATAAAGAGAAGAGAGAACATTGGGAGTTAAAAGGAAAATAAAATGAAAAAGAGAATACAGCCAGTAGGAGACAAAAAAATAGCAAGGGCAAGGCATAGTAAAATAGATTGACAAGTACCTGTAAAAGTGCTGCCTACACAGTACACTGCAAATTACAAGTCATGGTCTATAGACAAAGCATTTGCAAGAGCTGAGTTATCAAAAGGACTTGGTCCAAGGCTTTAAGATGCCATTTTGTCATTTTATGGAAGGGGGGGGGGGGGGGGGGGGGGGAAGAAAGAAAAAAAAATTCCTTGCAAAGATTGCAAGGAATCACAAATCAAAGTCATCAAAATACATGGGAGTCAAAACTGCAGCGGGGCAGAGGCTACTTAGGAGGTGCAGGGACGAACATTGCAGAAAGAAATATAGCATTTGGAGTGAAAAATTATGGACAAAATTACTCAGACAAGCTAGCTGACACACTATACACATCATGTATGGGATCATATTACATATACAAATCTAACAATATATGGCAGTTCTTATGTAGTAATGCATTTCCAGAGAGACTACTGAAATGCAAACATCCCAGCTTTCATTAAGAGTACAACCTTAGAGTTTTCAGTAGAGATTTATGATTGAGAAGACATGATTTTGAGTACTAAAAAGATATGGGCGGCTGACCTTGGCTGTTCACAGATGCCTGCCAAGCTGCCCTATCACTCCCCTCCTCAGCAGGAGGGGGGTGGAGAAAATAAGATGGACAAAACCTGGTGGGTGAAGATAAAGGCAGTTTAATAAAACAAAAGCAAAGTTTGTGGCATGGAAGCAAAGGGAAATAAAAGATTCATTCTCTGCTTCCCACCAGGAGGCAATGTCCAGCCACTTCCTGGCAAGTGGGGTGTAGTGGTTGCTCTGGAAGAACATAATAACAAATGTCCCTCCTCCCCCTCCTTCCTCTTAGCTTTTATTGCTGAGCAGATGATACATGGTATGGAATAACTCACTGGTCACTTTGGCTCAGCTGCCCTGGCTGTGTCCCCTCCCAAGACCTTGCCCACCCCCAGCCTGCTGGTGACGGGGGATGTTGCAGAGACAGCCCTGATGCTGTGCGAGCGCTGCTCAGCAGCAGCCAAAGCGCTGGGGTGTTGTCAACACCTTCTAGCCACCAATGCAAGCACAGCGCTGTGGGTGCTGCTGTGGGGAAAGTTAACTCGACCTCAGCCAGACCCAATACAGGGTACATAACTTTACCAGCATATTGAATGGGCCTGGAATGAACCTCAGTGTCTGAGGCCAGCTGACAGAGAACGGGTTGTGTCCACAGTATTAAACCCCCTTATTTCCTGGAGGACAGCAATTGGATGCAAATACTTATCGGGCATTACTCCCGAGTTGTGTTGAGGAACTGTTTGGAAGAATATTTGTTGGCCTGAGACAAAACTCTTTCAGAGGCTGCTCTTACATTTCAAATACATGGGAGATCACAGGGCAGTATACTTCTGTCATAATCTTATTAGTGTATACATATTCATAAATTTCCAGGAAGTGAAAATGCATTATGAAGACAAATTGCTAACACATACTACATCAACAAACTCTATCCCTTACACAGGAACTCTTAAGCTCCATGCACATTCAGAGAGAGCACACTACTCCCTTTAAGAATCAGCATTGCATTTGCTTTCTGCATCATATTCTTTCCATATTTATCAGAAAGTAACTTCTCTGCAATGCAGTAGGAAACAGAAAATTATTTTACTCTTTGAGACAGCCAGATAAGGCCTTTCCAGAGCCTTATGACTTTTCTCTGAGTGACTTTACTGAACCACTGCTGATGAGCTTCTCACAGGGTCTCTCAAGCTCTTGAGCAGCCACTTCCTTCAACTTCAGCTTCTTCAACCACTGCCGGACAGTCAGCCTCAGCTGATTTGGTTTTATCCCCTCAGTAGGTAGAAAGGTTATGGAAAACATACAGTAGTTTTTTAAATTATACAGCTACTCTTTCAAAATGTTTCAGATGGATGCAAAACAGATGAAAACAGAGTCAAGATGAAAGCCATTAATTTTTCCTTTTAGTGTTTGGAAAGGGGAGGTGTAAATTCCTCCCCTTTATTCTTCTATGGTACCCTCAAGAATTCAGCTATTACAATGATAGTTGCAAATAAAGCTTAGCTATTCTCTTAGTCTCCCTAATCTCTCCACCCATCTTGAAATTATCCCACTACTCCCACTGCATGATATACCAAAATCCTTTTTACAGCTTCTAGTCTCTGTCATCTGCTCCCTTTTTCTCTATCCTTGTAAGGTCAATGTTCTTTAGATTGAATTTCCTTTAGATTGAATTTCCAAAACTCTGCAGAGTCATCAGTTCTTGATTATCCTCCCTTGCAGTACTATTGAACATAAGCCTTGAATCCATGTCTTATTAGGAACTATAAAGATTCAAGAAATCACCCAACAGTGTAGCTATTCTGTTATGCCAGAGGTTGTATAGCTCACCAAAAGCTTGTGTTTGATCACTGAGCTATCATAAACCTTATTTATGTTGTCTTTCACCTCAGGCTCAATAAGGGTGGAGTTAAATGCTAAGGATGGGTGAAACAACAGTAACCATGACCAGAGGCTGTTCTTACCGCAAATGCAGATGGATGAGAATTGATTTAGCAGTATCTATTTATGAGAAATTGTGCATGGGAAAAAAGGACTGAGACAGGAAATTGTAAAATCAACAGAAATTAAGAGATGCTAAACATTGACAGTGTGGTCCTGAAAATAAGTCAAGAGAAATGAACACTTTCTTTGTAGCCTTAGATTGCCAGAGCATATGCCTCTTGAAATTTGATGGTACTGCTCTAAGAAACAGAAAATTTAGAGGTAGGCTGGGTTATATTAGGACAGTGTCTCAGTCTGTTCAATTTTTCCACTGTTGAAAACCCAAAAACTTGCAGGACCTTGAACATTAGCTGACTGTTTAGTCAAAAGGGACAACATTGCCACATTAAAAAAACTCACTCAGCACATTTAAACAGTATCTTATTCAGGTAATGTAAGTATCTGCTCTACCTTAAAATATTACTTCATGTTTTAGTTGAGTCATTATCATTGATAAGCAGATTTTTAATCAAGGAAATAAGGCATAGTTAATTATGTGCATGGGTTGTGCTTTAAATTACATTTTATTAGCTGTGTTCATCACCTTCCAGCCCACAAACCAGGTGTGACATGGTAGTTCTTTCTTTAACTACTGCTTGCAGAGATTACAGCCAGAATCAGACTTAATCCAATTAGCAAACAGTATCCTCTTGTGAAAAGTGAAAAAATGCTGACAGTCGCAATGACTGCCATTAGTGCTCTTCAGTTAAGAGATTCTGTAATTACAGAGCTTGACATCCCCCAAGTACTGTGATAGCCTGAAGATACACTGCAAAAAAATAGATTATAGGTGTAAACAAGGTCTATTCAAAAAAGTAAACAACCAGTCACTCAGACAGAAGAGAAAATGTTACAAAGTTTGAACTGCAGTAACTGCAGACATAGGATGATAGTGTCTTCTTTAAAGTAGGAATATTAGTAGCGTTATTTAATAGACATAAATTTCTATGAGCCATATACATTGTAACAAAACAAATACAATTTATTTCCATGAAGATATAAGTGCATTTGCTTTGCTATCCAGAAATAGTTTTCTCAGTATGGCACATCAGGTGCTGTTTTTCCTGGAATAGAGATCTGTAGCACAAGATTTAGAACCCTTTTTTTAGGCCTTGCAGCTTTTTTAAACTCATGAAAATCTGTGAAATAAGTTTGGCTACTTTGATTTTATGGGAAATTCTCCATACTTAAGCTGCTCCTGCATATGGCCTTTATGAAAAGACCGTCCACACTGGTTGTGTGGCATAGCCTACCATTCGTATTTCATGCTCAGTAAGCGTTCTTTGCAACGTAATTTTTGTCCAAGATACCTTGGTTTTGCCAGTGCTCTTCCACGTTCCATATGTCTCACGTTTCATCTTTAGCTGTGACTGTTGCCATGATAAAGAAATTCAAAGTTAAGAAGTATTCCACTGTTTTGACGTATTCCACTGTTTTTTTCACTGAAATTTTTACATTGGAGGTTTTCTGCATACCATTTGTCAAACAAATAATGTGTGGGCAACACAAAACTCTAACACAAAAAGTAGAGAAAGTTCCATGAAGGATATATTTTTTGAGAAATGTAATAGCCCAGAGATGGGAAGGAATAGCCCCTCAGCTAATAACAAAATAACAGAGAGGACTGCTGGTTTGGATTTTTTGGTGTTTGGTTTTTTTTTTTGGGGGGGGTGTTTTTGGTTTTTTTTGTTTTGGTGTTTTTTTTTTTAATAAAATAAACCTCCTAAAATGTATGAGACCAATATCTTCCTGTCCCCTTACAAAGTTTTATCAGACTGGTACAGCTGTACTTCAGTTGCTATTGCACAGTGAGGGAGATGAAACAAAATTTGAGAAGTATTAAATGTACAGCAGAGCATGAAGAGAGACCAACAATACAAGTGCCTATATTATCATAAAATAAAATACAAAATACCTCTGGGTAGATAGAAAACAAATGTTAATGAGTCTAAAGCATATATATATATGTGCCCTTCTTGGAACTCATCAGCATGGTTTAGATGTTTCGTGGGCGTATCCTCAAGTGATCCAGAGAATCACATAGAATTATTACCTAATCAAAATGCAAAATTCATTGATGTGTGATGTAATTAAGCAATGAAGTTTGAATGTGTTCATTAAAGTGGAATGAAAAATAGATGAGACTTTAGGGTCAAGGTCCTTCAACAGCTAACTTTACCCTGAAGTCCAATCTGATACAGATGAAATTATTAGTTTAGAAATTTAATGAAACCTCATGCAGTCTGAAAAGGTTAATCAGTTCTTCTTATTGGACTAAATCCACATGAAAAGAATGTCAGGTTTAGAAAATTATATGAAATCAGCATTCTGGCTGGGATTTCTTCCAAAGGCCTATGAAAGTATGAATATGGCAGAGTTCAGTTAGGATACCAGTTTGAAAAAACAGCAAAAGAGAAGTTACTGCAGATAGAAAACATAATTTCCTTCCCAAGGAATGTTGTAATCATCAGTAGAAAGACAGCATGTTTTCTATCATGATTTCCAGTGGTTTGATGGAGTCTCACATAAGCTTTCTTGAAGTTACCTAATAGTGAGACTTCAGCTTTGTGAGTAATTGAAGTGTAGGCGGGGTTTATGCTGTTGCAGATAACTGCTGGTAATTAGGTAATCTGGTATAAACTACATTGGTTAAGTAGCCTTATCTATTGGGTAGATAAATGCATTTTGTGAAGATATAGTGTTAGAAGCTAGTCCATTAAGCTACCTTCTAGTAAAGAAATATCAGAGACTTTGAGTAATGAAAAGTCATCTATGCAAACTGTGGTGGAGACAAATGTCACTGTCAGTGTGAAGAGCAGCTGCTGTTGGACTAATTGTCATTGGAATTACAGGTTGATCTATTTGGATAGCCTTACTTCTAATGTTGAACTAACTTCACAAAAATAACCTAGGACGTTGTTGTATGGATGGATGAAAAGAATGGCATTTCTCTGATCTGAATTGGATGCTGTTAACATGAAAAGACTATGAAAATTGGAAGAACATTTAACTCGGTTAATCAAGCATGCTGATAGGTAAGTTACAAATCTATGAGATAAATAGTAATGGGAGGCCTGGTGGGTCTGTCTTTATCTCCCTTACACACACCTCCATTTGCACTTGTTTTGATCCTACCTGTCCCTCTAAGACAACATACTTGAGTGTATTAGCCCAGAATGAGAATCATTTTGCGTGGCTTCCAGACTGAACATTACCTGTATTCAGAAGGACAAAACAGGCATAAACGGTCTGCCCTAGAATGTACCATACAGGCACATCTTAGACTCTTCAAATTGCTAGAAAAAAAACGTAAATTTTGCTGATGATATGTCCACTTCACAAACTTAGCACGTTTTCATAAACATATGTTGGCAAGGTCTGTCTGTGGGCAACCAAGGTCTACTTTTGTAAAACAGCATGGTCATTGCAAGTCATTTCCAAAGTGCTGAAGAGGAAGGCAAACTGAAAGATTATACTGTGCATAAATGTTGTATTTGGCTAAATCCAACTAAGTCCAGACTTCTAAATTCAAACTGCATAATCAATCTTTCAAGGCAACCAAAGGAACAGAGGAAGGAAGAGGAAGAGGAATTCCTTATAAGCAATTTTCTCTAGTTTGCTTCATTCCTAGCCTGTGGGCACATCAGCCAGATTTTCAGTGCATTAGCATTTACATGGAAATGTCCTCGAGGAAAGCAATCTTTCAGAAGCCTACAGCAGTCGCAGAGATCCCTGTTTCTTTTCTTATCTACCCCATGGCCTCTGCAAACAAGGTTTCAGGATTTTATGAATGCTGTTTTCAATATTGTCCTAAGCAAATTGCATTGAAATTATTAAGAAAGAGTTGTACCTCTGGGCTGTGTACAGCTGGTGACATTCACAACAGCTTGCATGGAGCCTAAGGTTGTAGGAAGGACTGGGCTGGCACGTATTAATGTCAGGATGTGAAGGCTGTGGCACTGTTTGTACCAGTTCAACTCTCTGCTTAGTAAATGAGGACCAGTCTACTGTCCATTTTGTCACCCTCCAAGAGTCCTTGCTCTGGGATAAAGAATGGAGAGAAAATAAGCTGTAATAGACGACGTGTTTCCTCTTGCTTGTGCCTACTTCAAATCACTGTCTGTGAGAGTAATGGGAACCGAGGTTTGTATTCTTTTTTATGGCCACATAGGCTCAGCATCTCTAGAGCATGTACACATTTAAAACTGTAGAGGGGAAATTAATATAATTAATTTTGTAATGCTTACAAAAACTCTGCTAGGTAAATTTTGGGCTCTTAAGTTGAAGTCCCAAAGTCCAAATTATGAATTAACCTTCCAAATAACAGATGCAGAATCATAGAATCATATAATAATGGTATGTTATATATTTTTGCTGTTGCTGTGTGTTTCTTTGCATGAATTTTATTTTTTCTTTTTAATTCATTTTAAAGAGAGGTGATATCAAGATCTTAATTGTCAACAGTTCCTCTACTCCTCACCGTTAGTGCTGTTTCACATCATGTTCACCAACTGCAAATTATTTAGGATCTTTCCCGTTTTCCTAATATATACATTTATTACAATGATATTTCAGTTGTCAACTGAGACCAAACGGCTTTAATGCAGCACAAATATTTCACTGTAAACACAAATAGCAGCAAATCAATATTGTTCATAATTCTAGGGACTTACTGAGAAATAATTACTGTGTATCAACATAAAGGGGAAAAAATAACTCTGTTTGGGTATAGAATTATTTACTAAAACATTGCTTTATTCTTGGAAAATAATTAGTCATGCAATTTGTTTTTAGATCTAGTCCATTAATTTACAATGTAACTATTCTAATAAGAAGAAGGATCTTTACAGAGGTAAACAGCAAAGCTAAGAGGTCTGGGGACTTATTATTTAATGTGACTCCTTAGTGATTTCATTTTTATGATTTCTCTCACAGCAACTACATCCTTACATATAAAATGCTTTTACTATGTGCAGATACTATATTATTTCTGTTTTAAACTGAAGAATACGGCATGGGGTGAATGAAGCCAGTCTTTTCAGGAAGTTTGTCTGTCAAGTGTGGGTAATTTTATAAAACAATTAGCTTTTCAGAAACACCCTATCATCAAAATGAATGCCCCAAATTCATTTTTCCAGATAAGAGGTTTTATAACCCTCCTGTGAATCACCCCCAGATCAGATATAAGTGAAAAATGAACACATAGTTACTGCTGGATAGGTTTTAAATCTTATAGAACACAGGTGCCAGAAAAGAAAGAATATTTCCATTACATAAGCCTGTGTTAATCTTGTTTTATTAAAAACCTGACTCAGGCTTTCAATTCACAGGACGACCATCCAACCACTGAGAAAATTAAATAACCAGAATTGATCAGCCATTAAACTCTAGGTGGATCAGACTCTCAGTTTCCTGACCTTCTGCATCCCTTTGTATATGTTCCAAACGTAGTCACCAAAAGTACTGGAGAAAGAGTTCTGCTCTTTCAGACATACCTTTTACACTGGGAATCTTAATCACCTTGGCCTACTGGTTATATTAGTATGGAAAATAAACAAACAAAAAAAATCACTTCCTTTTGTATTAGAGATTTCAGTAACAGGCTTTTACTAACAAACAAACAAAAAAACCCCACAAAACCAAAAAAACTCTAGGCTATTATAGACATGTTAAGACTTCAAGAAAACTGGTGCGAGCTTAAATGTCACTGTTCTAGGAAAATGTTATATTCAGTGTTCTGGTTGGCTGCACCACATGGGAACCAGGATGCTGTTCCACAAAACTAGGGGCGAGCAAAAAGGATCATTTACACTTATGAGCAGACTTGTGGCAATTTTCTTGCATTCAACATCGATAGTATTTAATGGATCTAAAGATTTAGAGCCCTACTTAGGAGCATTTTACAGGGCTGAAGCACTAATGACCATGAAATAAAGTTGCCTGTCAGATTAGATTTAAATTAGATGAAGTTTGATTAATATATACAAATTTTGCTGGTTTTGACTTTTGTCTTTCATAAAAGGTTATTAAGCAAATTATCAGACATGGAGTTAACATTTTTTATATTTGAAGTCAAAGACTCTTATAAGGCAAAAGAAGTTCCCGTTGTTTTCATAACCCTTATCTGGGTAAATGGTGTGATCCAAGATGTAGAAGGTACATCTTTTTATTAATACATCTGACTTGTATGCCATTTGCAAGTACCTTGCAGTTTATTTCATAGGCTTAAAATCAGTACAATTTGTTTTTGTCCATTACACATTTGCAGCTTCATTAGAGAGTCATATGAGCCTTATATTAGCAAAGGGATGTTATCAGGACATCTAAACCTTTCAAATGTTTTTATGCAGTTAACTAAAGAGAAAGGTTTTCTTCTGTTTCAAAGGCAATCACCCCTTACTATGTTACCTAACCAAGTTTTCAGTGTGCTAGTATTCTCATATTTTCAGTTATTTATTCCATCACATTTGATGAAAACTTTCACATAGTCTCTTATATTCACAATTGAAGATTAAAAGATCAGGGCAAACTCTCTACAGTGGCAGGCTGGTCTAAATAGCTGGTTGATACAAGATGGTGATTATCTCCTCTTACCCTGGTTCCTCCGTACTTCTAGATATGTGTTGCACCTACCAGTTGTTTACCCCTTTTATGAGATGTATTTTTAAAATTATTACTTCAGTTTTCTCTCTGTCATCTTTTAAATATAAAAAAGTGTTTATACAGCCTTTTTGTAGCACTTCATCAGGGTACATTAATGAGTAGACAAGATGTACTCTATTTATCAAAATTCCTTTTGAAAACCTCATTTGACTGAGTAAAGAAGAAATTAATAGTTACAACTGTAAAAGCACTTTGGTTTCACTTACTATTCAAACAACTCAAGTATTTGTGTGTATGTTCTTCCAGTTTTTTTAGGTATCTTCTAAAAAGAAATTCAGTTACAAATAAACCATCAAGTCACGTTACATTCAGTGATAATCATTTTCTTATTAACAAGTTTTGAGTCAATAGTAAAGATTAGTCTACATTGAGAAGTCATTGCATTATTGAAATATTAGTTTGGAGGTGGAAGTGGAGGTCATGTTTAAAGGAAGTTCAGTGATACTACTGAAACTAGCACAAAAAAGAAACTCCTTGAAGAACTGCTTAATGGCAAGTGAAATTTGTGCCTACATTTCAGACATGTAATTGAAATGGACTCATCTCCAAAACCTACAACTTCCAAACAGGCACTGCCCTCCAATAATGTAGTAACTAATACATAAATCCTTCATCCAGCTATGTATTTTCCTTATCTTTAGGCATGTTTGCAACTGTATTTTTCAGCTAAGGATTCAGAACAGCTGTGACACTGGTATAAAGCAGCAGAAGCAACAGCAAAAACCCATTGGCCCAATGCCACCCCTACTAAGTAACAACTAGTTTTCCTTCTCTCCTTCGCCCCATCCCCTCCCCCCTCATTACTTTCCTTTGTTCTTTAAAAAGCTAAAAAGTGTTTCTAAATCTATTGCAATTTTTTGTGACTATTTGTTATCTTAGTTTATTTTTAAAAGTTGCAGCGTTTAACACATTTTTGACTTTTTCTCAAGGACATGCAGTCTATCAAAAACACGGTAGTGAATCACACAAACTTAATGACTGCTTAATTTTTAAGAAATGTGACCGACTTCCATTAAGTGGATTCAGCTTTCAGTTTCAAGTCAAAAGCATCCAAATCAATATTGCAAAGAACTTCCATTTAAGCCTATAATCAATGCTTGCCAATGCTGAATGAACATCAATTATTAATAATGGATGTGGTTTGGGTTGTTTTACTTATGTCTGCTTTTAGAGTATTATAAAGGATTGTTTCTACCAAGTGCATCCACTACAGAGAAGAAAAAGTCAAGTTTGCTGACAAGTAATGTTTGCTAGACACATATAGCCCTGGCTGGGTTCGAAACTTGTACTTAACCCCCTGTGCCTTCTGCTAAATCTGAACATCATAGTCATTGAATGCATGTGCCACAGGAAAAGGGAGTAAGCATAACTGCCACATATGAACAGATCACAAAAAGAAATACAAGGGTCCTGAGAAAGCCGCAAAGCAGCATGGCTTCATTTGCCTCACCGATTACATCTACACAGAGGGGGAGTGCCTGCTTCCTGATTTTGAGCCTTTCCATTACTCTGTGTTGCCATGATGTCAGGGACTTTTGGTCTGATCACTTAATACAGCAGCATGGAAAACTTGGTACCCAGGTCAATGCATGGATTTACTATGGAATATCCCAAAAGGAAGCTCTGGCATAAGCTTGACTCCTGTGGTCCAGATCACACCATACTTGCAGATCTTGTACCATAAAACAGCAATAAGAATGGAATTAATCTCATTTAGCTATTTATGAGTTATGCATGTGATCTCAGTATGTAATTTAAGCTCCTTTTGCAGGCAAAGGGGAGAGGAACACCAGAGGCAGCTCAACCCACTTTTGGTAGGCACTGACATTAACATGGTATAAATTACCTCCACAAAGTTCTACTTTCTTCCTTAATTGTGAAGTCATAAAATGGGGAGTTTTATAACAAATGAACAAGCAAACCTCAAGATTGCTAAAGCTAAGAGAAGACTATATTATAGTGTAAGAAGAATTAAGAATTTGATACAAAAAAGGAAAGCAAGTATTTTACTATATTAATATTGAAAACAATTTCATAATATTTTAAAGATGAAAACGAGTCTTAGACTTTTAGTTTTAAAACACAGATTGACCTGGTCCCAGCACCCAGTTTTGCCTCCCTGATAGTCTGTCCTGCCTGTAATTTCCCTTCTCCTTTTGCTTCCAACTTAGTCTCAAATTCTAGTTACCAACACTGTTGCAGTGTGCTTATCCTCTGGTCTTTCTTATGGCTCCACTCAAACTGATCATCCCTCCACCTCATATTGGTTGGGCACTTGCAAATGAATCAGAGAAGGATAGGAAAGATACTTGCCTTCAGTTCAGTGGCCTGGTTGTAGATCCAAAATCAGTATACTGTAGAAATGCAGTTGCAGAAAAGTTGAAGAAAGTCCATGGAATAGTTTGTGTTGGAAGGGTTCTTTAAAGCTTCTGTCCAGTCTCTTTCTCCTTTGAGGTTGCATGTACTTAGGAAGATGTAGTGTGGCAGAAAGACAGAAGATAGAATGCTAACAAAAATTTTCTGTTGTAAAACTTTAAGACTTAATTTAAAAACATTGAAAACTCTTTGAGAAAATATTTACCAAAAAAATTAATCTAGGCAGAATAGTGTTTCAAAAACGTTTTAATTGTTTGGGTTGAAATAATGGAAGATCAGCTTAAGATAGACATCCCAAATCGCAAATATTATCAAAAGTAATTTAATAACTTCTTTTGATGAACAATAGGGTCAGATCTCAAAGCTGGTTATTGAAAATAGGTGCTGAATATCTTTAATGAAGCATGACAAAATATGTAATGAAAAATGCAGATGTTGAAGAATAACATTCAACAAAACTCATCTTGCCCATCTGAACAAAGCAATTTAGGATTTAATGTAAATAACTGTCAGTTAGAGGCCACAGATACTGAATAAATTTCCTGGGATATCCCACCCTCCCAAGAGAAATGAAGTTATCCTTACATAACACCATCAGTACATGTGACATAAACGCCTCTTTCAGTGGTTTCAGCCAGGGATATTTTGTCCCCATAGAGTATCAGCGCCTTTTCAGGAGAGCAGTGGGATCATATTCAGCCACACGCTGCCCACAGAGGCCCGCAAATGTCACAGAAGATGGCTGTCACTTTTAGCATTTTCACCTGTCTCTGAGAAGCCATGCTTTACAAAAGTGATGATCAATAACCTGGGGAGAGGGATAACATAACCAGTGACATAAGCATTTATAAATGTGTCACATACATCTTCAATGGGGAAGGAGAAGACCCTCACCCAAACATTGTAGTCCTTGATCTGGTGCCTTGGTCTCCACTCTTCTTCCAAGGCAAACGTCACTCTGCAAGCCTGGCAGCTCCACAGAGCCGTGGCTTCTCTCTAGATTCACCAAAGCCCAAAATCAGCGCAGCCCTGCACAATGTAAGCAGGTGTACGGTTTTGCTTAACCTGGTAATTCTGGAAGATTTGCCATGGTCGCATTATTAGAAGTAGCAGCTGAATTACATGGTATGAACTTTTATATAGACACCTTGTTTATTTACTTATTGAAATAACAGCTGAAGAACAGTATATTTCTTTCCAAGCTGACTTCTTTTGCACAATTCAGTATATCCTTTTCTTCTTGATGGGCTTCTATAAACTGTGTCTTAATATGCTTTTCTTAAAATGGACACCAGTGATATTCTAACTCCAAATGTGAGATGGATGCTATATTGCTTTCACTATTTGAGAATCACATGATTTTTTTCACAGTAAACATTTGATGTATTGTATTTTATTTCACTCTTTTAATATCATTCTGTCTGGACTGAATTCTCATTGCTTTCATTTAACAATACCTGCAACACTTTTGTGTTCAAATTGTCCCCTGATCATAAATTAAATGATGGTTTATTTCTGTCTTAAGATTTTGAGTAGACATATCAGATGCTTTTTCAGTCTTTAAGATATGTGTTGATCAATGCAGAAAAAATATAGCAGTGGGCAGTGAAATATTCGATGTTCAGATTAACATGAGGAAGTTTTAATTAGCATAATATATGCAAGATTTGCCAGGAGAAATCAGCACATAAACTACAGAATTCGATGAAATTCCATCATACTGGAATAAGAACTCTTTTAGAATATGTTCTCTTAATTTGTGTCTAAATGCCTTCTTAACACAAAGAGGCTCTAACTTGTGATTATGAAGAAATTTCACTTGGGTACCTGTGGATAGAAACTAGGTTTAGTGTGTCCACTTGGTCATAATTTTTAATATTTGTAAATTTACTGTTAATTAATACAATACCTCATGTCATCAGAATTCACAATGTAGGTGGGGCTGCAATAACAGCAGATTAACAGCAGACTTTGATTCTGAGATGGAGACCTCTGCCAGGACCTCGGCCCCTTTAGAGAGGGAGAAATTTTATTGCACCAGTATTTCTGTTGTAGCTTCAGACTCATAAAGGTGTTATGTAAGATCAAGTGCAAATTAGAAAGAAAAATCAGTGCATCATGTATCTATATTCAACAGTGATCAAGGCAGCATAAATTAAAGTACTCAAAGGGAACTATTTTTCACGCAATTGAGTAAATGCTACACAAGAAATTAAGAAGGGCATGTAACAAATTTCTGCTTTTCTTGAAAACAGAAAATATTTTTTATTATTATATTTGAGGATTTTTCATTTTGGGGGGAGGTACTATTTGAGCAAAGAAGGAGAATGCAAACTATCCTACAAGATTTCCCATTAAACATTTCTTAAAGAGGAAAAAGAACTAAGTGTAGTTATTATATACTCAAGATAAACACAAGAGGAGTATAAAATGACAAATCTTTTTAACAGACCTATTGAGAAAGGGCAGGTTTTAAATAAATTTAAATATAAGTACCCCCACATTTTTTTTAAAAAAAGGAGTGAAGCTTTAAGTAGTAATAACAGAGTGAAACAAATGAGAGGAAAATGAAGTTGGTGAGCATGATCATGTTGTAATTATAGTGCTAGTCATGCTTGAACAAAATATGATTACATAGCACTAGGAGAACTCTGTAAGAGGCAAACCTGCATAAGTTGGAGTGGAATAAGAAAATGGTGTCTTTTTTTCTCCCCAAAAAATATTTTTCATACTTAATCTTACATTTAACTTTCAGAGTAAAAGTGTATCTGTATCCTTCAAATATTTTATAGTTTAATCCTACGTATCAGCTGATAAGGGTTGAGCCTGATATTTAGCATATCAAAGCATCATTAGAATCTCCACTGTTCAGCTCAAGCAACAGCTGTTTCTTCTTTTGGAAAGATCATAAATTGTGAGAGTAAATCATGCATTCTATGTACACCAGGTTTCTGATCAGACAGCTATGAAAGGCTTTTCTATTAGATCACTTGATTTGAGATAATATAACTGATGAGTTATTCCTGCTTTACCTAATCCTGAGATGACAATGCCAGAGTTAAGATGGGAAGTTATTCTGTCACTGCAATTTAGTCTGATCAAAAGAATTCATGTACTTTATTTCTGAATAAAGACAATCTCTGTCACATGTCAGATCAATGTAACAAGATAAAGGCAGAGTAGGAAAGAGAGGTCTGTCCAAGTTTAAATGATGTGCAATTTTATTTTTAAAAACAATATATACATATTTTAATTAATTAACATTTTAAACAAAACATATATAAATTCCTCACCTAGCTTCAGTTCATTCAGTTAATGGTATCTCATCTACCTAAAGAAAAGCAGTCCTAAAAAGATTTGGGCTTGATTCTGTAGCTAATGTTCTCTGCTGACCTGCTGAGCTGTCAAGTGTCACAAGTCTCATCAAGTATAAGAAAGATCTAAATGAAAATGTATTGAACCATGATACTTCATTTTTACGTAGGAAATTTCTTTCCAAGTTTCAGATTAGTATCCAAACAGACAAAAAAAGTCAGACTTTACTACAGTCATCTGGAGAGAATACAGAAAAAACTAAAAGACATTAATTGCTCTTTGATAAATGTGTTATTCTGAGATCATAGATAAATCAATCCTAATTTCTTTTTGCCAGATTTTTTCCCCAAATTTCTCCATAATCCTGAACAACATCGTAACTGCTCATATAGAACATATTGTATAGGGGCAAGAAAAAAAAAAACCAAACCAGCTTCCTCATTCACTTTGGGCTTGATTCACTGAAAGATTTAGGGCACACTCCAGACCACCAGCATAGGACTTTGGTATAATTTAGATGTCTTCTTCACAACACTGCTTGACTATCTAGGTACTTATCACACTATCTTCCTTCCTGAGAGCTTTTGTAAGTTTCTAATTTTAAGGATGTGTGGTTTTAGACACTTTTTTGTATGGATGTACCAAGCCATGTATTTGCTTCAGGTCTACTCCAATGCTTATGTATGTGCCCTTTGTGTACAGGTAAGACCTCAGAGTAACCCAGACTGAAAGAACACATTGAGAGCACATTTGGCATTCATTCAAAGAGATCAATGGAAAAGGAGGTGGAGCTCACTTCTTGCTATAATGGTTCTAAGATCAAAAGCTTTGCTAAGGAAGGGGAAATGTGAACTCTAGGATCTCTCCATTACCAAGTCTTAGGAAGGCACTAGCATTTTCACTGTGATAGAAAATAATGGTTACTTCTCTTATAGAATTATGGCTGTAGCGGAGCCATAGTTTTGGGGTAAAAAGAATAGCAAACATTATAATTAAGCTCAGCTAGTCAGTTCAGGTAATACTGATCTGTTTTCTAAAGTTCTTATAGATTTTAGATTAGAATTTTAAAAAGACACAGACACATCAGAAAACCCAAACAAAACAGCTAGATGTACGCAAGTTAATATGAGTCTGTAACCCATTTTAGTTATCTCAAATAACTGGGAAATGCAGGGAAATGTGATCAGTCAATAGCTAGAAAATTTCTGATGATCTAAGCTTTTTTTTTGTAATTAACAATGTTTTGCCATGTGGTTTCTCCCAATAAGGTCATGTGAATGTGTTATACTTATCTTTTATGTAAGACACATCCAGTCTTCATGCTTTCTTTTCAGAATTCCCAATTCTGTTGCTGAATAATTGTTTTAATTTTCCTTGATTCATGCAACATAATTAGTGTGTTTAATCAGACTGCATCAGATTTTTTTCTCTAGATAGAAAATGAAGTCTTCTGTGCTGTAAAGCAATATGCATGTTTTTACTAATCTTCCAGAGTTCTGAGTTTGTTTTTTAAAATTGTTTTGATTGGTCTTCAGGACTTTTCTCTGTCTGTGTATCTGTTATAATTAATTGTTTTTTCTACACTGCAGTATTGTATTATTCTTGCACGGCTGCTTAAGTTCCTCAGCTTTCATCTGTTTCTTGAGTATTTTCATCTTGTTTTTGATATCATTCCCTTAACCTCTCTGTTTTCTAAGATGTAACCTCAATGTTTTCGAAGAATTTTCACTTAGGCTTCCTGCTTCAGGGAAAGATAATTTTTTCTGAAGGCATGTTCAGGCATCAATCTGTATTCATTACTTGCTTTGCTGATGTCTTGGAGTAGAACTGACTGTTTTTTATTATTGGATTTCTTAACATAGTTTAAGGTTCTAAATTCTATACTCTCAAAAATATCCTTTCTGATATACGCACTTTTCTTTGATCTCCTGAAATACCCTTTGCAGTTATAATAAACTTTTTCTTCAAGGTTGTCAGTGGAAGAATTATTTCAGGGAGCTGGCTTGTTGAGCTCTGTTTTTGGTTTTCTGTTGTTTTGTAAGAGAATTTTAAACTAGCTTTTTATTAATACAGCCATAATCCAATTTATATATATATATTGCTCAAGTGCTTTGATATTTATGACCTCAATTTTTACTTTATGAGTAAAAACTAATAGACCTTCAATGGGAAGTCTATGGCTTGCTAACCCGGTGGCACCTGTGCTTTATGAGGTCACAAACTGAGCAAAAAGCAGCAGGATTTTAGTTCTACATCACTTCAATATCAATCAGATATGCAATAGCAGAGAACAGCTCATTTTCCTCTATCTGTCAGAATAGGTTTTTTTTGGTGGTTTCTGTCCTGCTGCCTGGGAAGACATCCTATGTTCCATTCGAACAGTCACATATACAACCCATTTCTTGTCCAATATCCCCAATGACATGCTTAGAGTTCGATTTTTCCAGTCACCCTGTTTTCAAATATGATTGCTATTTTTCCTTACTAGGTGTATTCTGGAAAGGGCTATATTTCTTTTTCTTTCCTCACTTTTCATCTTCAGTACTAATGATAATAACAGAAACTGCTACTAATACACTATGACCAGTTGTGGTGCTTGAGAATATCTCACTCAAACTTGATATTGACATGTGGGTGTTCTACAGGAAAAAAAAAAATTCTTCACAATGTAAGTACTACTACTCCATGCAAGAATTTCATAAGCACAGAAAATACTCTTCATTAGGTTTCAGTCACTTTGGAGAGAGGGGAGTCTTTCTGGTTGCAAAGAAAATTGCAGAGTGCATCAGCTCACAACAGGTGTGATGAATGTTTATGTAAGTTTTAAAGATAGCACTGGTTGAAAGAGTACTCTTTATGCACGAAGAATCTCTTTGAATCTGTATTTCATTAATCAATGCTGTCAAAAACATTTGGTGATTCCGACTACTTCAGCTTCTGAGTGCTTAATTTAACTTGTCCTCATATTCAGAAGATGGAAGCTCCCTCTTTTCTAAAACTCAAGCTTTCCTTAGAGTGTCTGGGAATCAAAAGTGTTCGGGGTGTGAACTATCTTCTTCCAAGGTTAGCTGCCTAACAGCCAAGTATCTAGTTCGAAGCAGTCATCCAGCTCCCTCTGTAGCTGGCACAGAGAGATAAGTGCAAGCTAAAGCAGTGAAATGAAAGCTGGAAAAATACAAAATCTAATTAATGTAGCTGTGCAATTGACATAACAAAGAACCTGAGAGTGTGATTGACAAGCTGACAAAAATAGACTAAAAAGCAAGATGTCTTTAGCCCATCAAAGGTCTGAAAAAGTTTACTCAAATACCTGTGCTGTAGTATTGTAAGTAGGAAGATGCACGTAACCAGTAATGTGCATATATGCTCTTTAAAGGTATAGAGCATGAACTAAACATATTGTGTTGCTAATGTATGTGTGCATATGGATAAAGGGATATTAACAAGTTAAAAGTATGTACAGACTGATAATCAATAGGACATTGTATGCTACAACAGAGGTGAGCCATTACAGTGAAGTTCTTGTGGGGAGATGGAGGACCTGGTGCACTCAGAGAGTGCATTTACCCCAGGGAGGTGGGAGTGGTCAGTGGGAGAAAACAACTGGATGTCGACAGAAGACAGACAAAGTAGAGAACAGCCGATCAAAAACAAGTTTTGGTCATCCAAAATAGCTGGGAAAATCACTCTTTGTAAGTGGTGATCTACCACTGATTACAGACCAAGGCTAACTGGCCAGTTTCAATTAGGATCTTCACTTTTGGGGAGTTTTATTGCAGCCCATTCCAAGTGCACTGGAGTGAAGTTTTCATGCCAGCAGAATTTCCATTAACATCAGCAGAACTGTGACATTAACCATGCAGCTGAAGAAACAGCTTTAAAACTGAAATCAACATTTAAGTCTGGCTCAGCACCTCCAATCATCATAATTAATGCTGCAAGAGAGATACCTGGACCTTCAGTCACTAGTTGTCTACAGATGGTAGTAGATCTGAAGGAACAAATTGTGTTTTGAAGAAAAGTAGACACTTGATATTTTGATCATATGTGCTGTACTACATGGAACTTACACTGGAGGTGAATTCATTATTCAGTCCTTCAATGATTGCTGCATAAAATCAAAAGAGAAGGAAAGAAAAAGAACATTATCATTTCCTTTCTGGGAAAACTAGACATTTAATAGATATCACTTATTTATGAGATAGACAATAATTTGACCTTACTTTACAATGGAATGCTTTATGACTTTCACAAGCTTGTTTAACCATTGTATTTCCTTAATTACCTTTCAGTTCAGTAGCACCACAATCATCCCAAAGCTGGTCCATCTGCTCTTCCCTATGTTACTTGTAAGATGAAGTGGAATAATTTGTTTCAAACAGAACTGCAAAGTAAACAATTTGTCTGACTTCTAGTAGACTTGAAGGTCTAATCTCAAAATCCCTGAAGAAATTTAATTTAAATGAAAGGAAGTTCTTATCCTTATTTGGATACTTGATGCAATTTCAAGACTTATTTTAAAAATAAAAAAGCTCCCACCGCTATCAGGACTGTTTATGCAGTGTCGTATCTCCCGTTTTGTATTTAATGAATGCAGACTACACAGACCCTCAGATGTCAATGCAGAAAGAACAGTGCTGTTGCACAATACAGCAGAACTGAATATAGTTTGGTACACAAAATAACAACAAAATCAATTGCTATGCTGTCAGGATAATATCTTTTTAAAGGTGTAATATAAGCCGTAAAAGAAATTGGTTTGTGTCCCAGCTTTTGATGTGCCCCTTAATTTTGAGCAAAAGGCAATGAATAAGGTTAGCATACATTATTACTGTCATATTTCCATTAGTTTCCTTAAAAAACAGCCATCCTTGAACCAATTCTCTGCTGTGTCACTCCTGGTTTGGAATGGTGTATTCTCTTACAATAAGTAGTTATTCAGTGGTGAAATACTGGTGAATGAGGCATTGTTAGTGGTGTCTAATTTATTTACCTCTGGACAGTTCACAAAACAGACAAGCTCCAGTACATGCCAACAGTGTCACTCCTGCCAGGTTTCTCTGTTGTGTGAATTCAACCTCTCTGTAGAAGCCTGCTAGCAGGCAACAGGGAAACTGAGAGGGGGAAAAAAACCCCAAACAACTAAAAAGCATTCCCTTCGATAATAACATGGAAAAATATGGGGTTTATGGTAAAATATGGTAACTAGACAAAATGATACTGATGTGGAGTCACGATTCATACACTTGTCTCTACAACAGAACTGTGTTAGGTGGCATAGAGATGGGCTGTTGGCTGTCTTACAGGTGAGTTTGGTTTGGAGGGAGTTCCTATTCCCTTGTAGTGTTTATGCAAGAACTGACTAATCTGAGTGACTAGCTCAGATTTAGATGCGTACTTTGTATATATAGCTAGATAATATGCGCCCAACTCCAAAACATTGCATTTATATATAGCAATCATTTCATTAATATTCATTTGACTTTATAAAGAGGAGACAATGTGAAATGAATCCTGTAAGGTTAGATGATTAAAGTCTCCTCTTCATAAACATGAAAGATTACAGAATCATGATGGTGGGCACCACTCAATATCTCAGCCAGGAAGAGAAGCCACTGGGCCAGCCCCATGGCTATCCCAGAGGAGCTCTAGCCCCACAGGATGGGGTCATCCAGCAGCAGGAGTCAGTGGGGAGGCTCTCTGGGTCACCCCACAGGCAGGGGGCATTGCCGAGGGGTACAAGGCTTTCTGTGGGAAGTAGAGAAGAGCATTTCAGGATTGCAGAGGACATATTATAGGATATTTTGGTACAGGAAGGGAAGGATCAAGATGTTTTGAGGAGGAACAAGCGTTATTTATGTTCACACTGATAGCTGGCTCCCAAGCTAGGTGTTGAAATTGCTCTACTAATGTGCACTTACTTTACCAGTATATGTCCCAACCTCCTTGATTATTTCATCCTTTAACAGGGACTATTCCTCAGCTCTACAAAAAGAAATAGGGTTGACTTAAGTTGTCTCCTGCTTTTCCATAGGTCCAGGTGGGGGGTAATTTCTGTCCTTTCATCTCTGCACTCTGAAGTATTTCAGCTCATTATGGAAGACTCCATAGACAGAAATGTCATAGAGGTATCAGACTTGCAGCTTTTTTGCATGAATCAGATCTTTACATTCACCTGGAGTTTGATGGTCTCAGTCAGAGTTGGTAAGGTTACTTTCAGTTTGGGTGAGGGGGAAGGGGAAAAAATTTCTTCAGCAGTAATCTGTGTCACCTAGCCTTTGAAGAAGTTCACACAGTCTTAGAAATCACACACAAACAACATCTACTTCATTACAGGATGTGTTTTGTGTTGTATTGCTAGATGTTTTGGGGTTTTTTTCTGGTCACTTAAGGTAATGCGAATATGGTGACCATTCCCTGTAGGATTGCAACAGTTTTAAACATAGGTTTTAAACATAGCCCTGAACTACTTTAAATTGTCCTTTCAAGTGACATCAGGATGAAATATGAGTGGAGGAAATCGAAAGAGCTCAAGCTAGGGGTTGTTACCTTTCTAAAACTGGAAAATACAAGAATTCACAGAGCTGAAGCTTGGCTTTTTAATTTCACCAGGGAGCAAGTTCACAACTTTCCAAACTCTCACTTGCCTTTGCGATTCATCAGACACCTCACACTGCTAGAACTGTCGCATGGACTTTCTGAGAAGTTTAAGAGAGAGAGAAAGATAGAGAAAAAATTAAAAAAAAAAATAAAGTTCTTAGTTAGGAGATAGATGTGCCCTTTGACCTGAGTGGTTAGCAAAGAGGCTGCTTTGGTTAGAAGAAACTGATGATGGACTTTTTGCTTCCTCACAAAGAATTCCTAAAGAGCTATTCTCTGAACACAGTAGGAATTGCACAGTAAAAACATAGAATAAGAGTTATGAGAAGAGAGACCTTCAGAAAACATTTGCTTCGTAAACTGGCTGTTACACAGACAGTTTCACAGCTGAGAATTTACCTAAGGAAAGTTCAAATGTGTTTGTAGGATGCATAACAATTTGAAAGTTGCTTAAATATCCTGCAACCCACCAGAAAATGTGACTCAGTCAAAAGGAAAACTAAACAAAAACAAAAAGACAAAAACATATTCATTTAAATAAAAAATTATTTAGAAGGGAAAAAAAAGAGAGACCAATTCTTTCCATTTATCTTTACGTAGATAATGGGAGCACTTATTTGGTTCTTTATTTCTGTCTTTGGGCTCCCTCTATAAGCAAGGCAGAGGGAAGGTATGAGATTTATACTTCCTTTGCAATTTACTCTCAGATACTCACGGGTCATTTTACCCTCTCATGGGAGCAGGGCAGCTTCTGCTTGCTCTGCTGGAGGCCAAAGTAGGTTAGCCTCCTTTAAAGCAGATCAGTCAACTCGTGTCCAAACTTCACCACGCTACAAGCACGTAGCCTAACATGGTACATACTTGCCCGTATGCTGCACATGCAGGATTTTCTGCTCTGTACCTCTCTTGTGACTACAGCACAATTGTCTCATCCCCTCACCGTGACATTGTCTTGTCACATCCCATTAGACATCTAGACAAATCACAATGCTTAAAGTATGTGTTGAATGCAGAGCAACTCACTATGAACCTTCTGCCATGTTGGTGATTGTGGGAGCTGGAGCAGGTGCCATATGGCCTCAGCTGTATTGCTGGGTGAGGTGGACACTGGACTGCTCAGAGGATTTAATATCAATGAGACTTCCAGGTACTCCAGAGAGATCCCAGGAGCAATCTCGTGTACATTTAATGTAGGCCATGACAACAGGTAACGGGTAGAAATTAAAAATTAAATGTGACAGAGTAATATACGCCTAAACTTTTGTGACAAGCAAGTCAGATTTTGGGTCAAACACATTGTCTCCTCTCTTTGAAGCCATGTATCTATCAATAAGTACAAAGGAGGTACTTGTATAACACTTTTTTTGTTATTTCTTTAGCACTTCTGAGGAAATAATGCTTTGTCTCCAGAATGATGGATGAGTCTTTGAACACCTAACATGACTGACCATTGAGTACTACTACACTGGACTATACTTCTGTATCCTTATTCACATATGATTTCTGTGTATTTTTATTTAAATAAAATACTTTAACAATCTAACTTTACACAGTGTATGTTTTCCATGTATATACATATGGATTAACAACTAATTTAAAGTCATTTAAATCTATGCTATCTAAATGGAAACTGACATTCAAATACAATGTCCTTATGTTCCAAATGAAATCTTGCATTAGTCTTCCAACAGGGTTAAAAACTCATCAGCCTTGTCTTTTACACCTGTGGTATGCCTCTGCTGGCTGTAGTATGATCTGTGTAGTGGCAGTGTCAGATGAAACACTTTATCTCCCCACCCCCCCGCACCCCCTGCACCCCAAATATCTTGTTCTCCATACCAGAAATCACCATCTGGAAAACTGAATGTAGCATAATATAGATTTAGAACAGGGCATAATTTAACCAATTTCTCATTTACTTTTCTATTTGGGAATCCAAAAGAATGTAGCATCTATTTAAAAAAATAACAAAAATTGTCATCATCCTCTCTGTGAGTCATAAACTCAGCATAATGGAACTGAAACTTTCTGGTTTTCCAAGATGGCAATATCAACCTGTTTGAGTTTATTTTTTGTTTGTTTGCTTTGGTTTTGGTTTTCGGTTTTTCCTCATCTTCAGAGAAAGCAGCCTCAATGCACAGTGCTCTAAAAATGACCCTAAAGGCACACACTTGACTTGCCCAAGCCAGACAGACATCTTGCAACTGCTCCTACCTCATTTGGATCAAGAGTAAATTTAAAAAGCCAAATAAAGAGCTTTTGACTAGCTTGCTCATTTCTACAGGCAAACTAGATCAACATTTTTAAACTCCATATTTAATATACAAATTTTTATCCTCATTACAATCTATAAAGCTGAAGGATTCTGGAAATGCTAGATGGTAGATACGTAAATGAATTTTGTCAGAAGAATCCCTGAGGCTTGTCTTCTGAAACAGGGAAGAGAAGAAACCGTTGCCAGATCACGTGTAAAGACCTCGTGCTTGTGTGAGGCTGGCAGATGTCCCCAGCTAGTGTATTACATTTTAGCTGTGTTACACCAAACAGCCTGATGAAGCAAAACTAGTTTCCTTCTACAGGCCTCAAAACCCTAACCAAATCAGAAAGGGCCAGAGAATCACACTGTGTTTTAACAATCTAGTTTACCCTGCCTTTGCTTCCTGTATTTGAATTGGTATCTAATCCATTCCTAAGTGCTACATCTACTTGTTAAGGTTCTAAATTAAACAAGTTCTGTGCTGGCCCAACTGAATCTTGCTTAATCTTATGTGCTGCAAAGTGATGCAACAGTACAGGCAGGTAGATAGGTGGGGCATTTGCTCTGAGGAATACCTCAGATTAGAAACCAGCTGAGGATGTCTTTCAGTTTATGCTGTTTTAGCTTCTCTAATTTTTCATTCATATAATGTTGCAGATATCAATCGAGTTTATTCTTATGAGGCAGAATATGCAAAACGTAACATTAATTTACTGCCAAACTGAAAGATTTACAAAACAATTGGTGGAGAGATGGTGGAGTAAATGTATTCACATTGAGGGAAATTATCCCAAAGCACAGGACTGTTGATGTGGAAGTTAAAGATCCTGCTAAATGCTACAAAAGTCATGTTACCATTGGTTTCACAGGCAGTTGCAAAGGCGTGGCCGGGTAAGGTATCTATCTCAATCAGATGGAAGTGGAATTACTTTTACACTCACTGTTGCCGCTGAGCTTAATGTTAACCAAATGTGTTTTGGCAGACAGGGGCCATCAATGTGATCTTGTCTGTAAGAAGATGGAATTGGATACTCTTGTACTGAAAAAACCTCCCAGGTAACTTTACCTCACAGCTATATTGCTGAAATAAGTTTATAACTCTCTGTGGAGAATTCAGATAGTACAGTGTTGAAAACCCTATGGCTACAAGAAAATTAATAGTTTTGTCTTGAGGAAAAGATTTGTATGGTATGCAATAAATGACACAGAACCTTACACTAAACAAAAGAAAAAGAATATATTGTGTATCTGTTCATTATCTGGACACTGTCCTGGTTAGCTCATTGAATCAGCTACAAGACCTATAGGAAAAAAGCAACATTTCATTGTACAATAAGGAATATTGTAATGTGAGAATTAAAAACAACCTTAATTCTGTCAGCCTTTAATCTGTACTTCCAGAGCTTCTGGTATTAGGTTTGCAAACTTAATAATTTTCTTTTCAAAATTAGCTTTATGTTGTACATAAAATGCAGGATGGGAGTTGATGGTGTAATTGCCTAACAGTGACTTTACAAAGTGAACACAATAAAGGATCTCTCTAAATATTTTATTATTACCTAATGATTTAAGCACAGTGTATAAACTTGATTGTCATACTAATTCTTGGTAATTTAATGTTTCTGTTAATAATGAATGTGACAGGTTTAAAATATTAATGCATTAATACAATACAAAATATTACTGCATTGGCCTACCTGACCAATGCATTGCAACATTTAAAATAAAGTTAAAATCTAGTAATGGATATTTAAATACTTTACTCTTTTATATACAGTAGGATAGAAACAACAGCACAGTTCAGTTCTTTCAAGTCAGAGATGGATGCAAGCATGGGCTAAACACTTTATAGCTTAACTGACACATTGTATTCTAACCTTTTGATATTTTCTGTTAGTGACAAAAATTGATTAGGAACATTAGTTCTGATGTCACCTTTTCAGTATAGAATTTTATAATATAACTTTTAAAAGGATCCATCTACATATATATATGTCAAATAGAATTCCATACCTGCACAACGGGCATATGATGAAATTTGAAAAAAAAACAGCAGTCAATTTGAAATATAAACACAATATTATGGGATGCTGCGTTTAAAAATCTGTCGCTAAAGTAAATGATACATAATTTAATATTATCTATTAGCAGTATTCAATTTTGTCTGGAATGTTACTTTTTATAGGTATCCCTGCTGAGTTGTAATATTTTGCTTGATTTTGAAAGTCATGTGATTTCCATTACTAGCAGTAATATCAAATAACTCTTAAAATGCCTGCTGAATAGAAATGGCTGGCTGAATTTCACTTGGGCTTCATCAAGGACTGATCACATATAGAAACTTACTTACATAGGCAACTTCTTAAGTCCTCAATTTTTCTTAATTTTTTTATTATTATTATTTTCCTATGGAATGAAATTCTGCAATTTTTAAATTTCTTTTACGATTTTTATTTCTTAATGTAATCAAATTAGGTACCTACTTCAGCAAAGGTTAACATGCTACATATTCGTGCTGATAAGATCAGCAGATGGGAAAATGTCACTTAATCAATTTTAAATTCTAAGAGTTCCTATTGGATGCCTTTTATATATTTTTTTATTGTTAATTCTTTGAGGGTATTGAGGGAGAAAGTAATTTAACTGTTTTATTTCCATTGCCTTATGTATCATTTTGCCTTTTCCTGCATTATAGATGTTCCTGATTTTGGAACAAAATATTAATGAGTATAATGATTACAACTAATACATCTTCAATGTTATGTAATGCTTCATCTCACTTTTTTTTTTACATTATTTTATTGTGTGTCAAATACATAATATTTTGATTTCCACTAACAGATGATCTTGAAAAGTAGCAACAGTCTCTATTTCTAAGACTTCTAAAAACACTAATATTCTTGGCAATATGCAAACATTTTCGAACATGCATACATATACATATAAATACATGTATATATTTCTAGTTATACATATAGCAAACACATATTATTTATAATGCGCATTTAAAAATATTATGTGTAACATAATACATTATGATTTAATATAATACCATAATAAATTATATTGTATAATGTCTTATATTACATTTATATAATTGAGTACTTTATAGTCTACAATATATTATATTTACGTAGTTATGATAAATATAAATGCCAAATATACTAAATGCAGTACATTCATTTATTGCAAAAACCTGAATTAAACATTAAATGAATCTTTGGAGCCCAATATGCAAACTTGCATAAGGATGTAAGGTTCTAGAATTTACAGTCTGTAATTCTTGAAAATTTTGATCCCCAATTTGACAAAATCTGCTTCTCATCAGTTTACTTTTGCAGTATTTCTGCTTCTAAGAAGTTATTGATCTGCAGAACTATGAAAAACATTATTGATATGGATTTCTATGATAATAAAATTCTTCTATCCAGTATTATTTCACATCAAGATGTCTCACTGCAGATACAGTGCAATTGTGCAATGAAATCTCTCAATTGTGTACTTTGACTTATTCACATATCAAGAGGACTCAACTGCCTTTTAAAAGAAAACATAACACTGTATTTCAAACTGGTCATCTGTGGAATTATACAGGAGAGAAAAAATATTTAATAAATATGAACCCTTCTATTTTTAAATTTTACTTTTATAAAACCAGCAAAAAAACTGTTAAATGAGAATATTTTTAGTTACATTTTCACTGATTTATCTGATACGTATTTCAATATAGATATGTTCCCCTCAAAAGCATGCAATAATTCTTACATATGTGATCAGATTTTCCACACCCAATTCACTACTAATGCCTATAGCCAAAGAAGTGTAAGAATATGCACAGCAGTAATCCACCTCAGACAGTCAAATATAATGTTTCCATGTGTTGTTATTACACTAGGGATAGTTCATGTACTAACAAAAAAATCAAGCAAAATATTTACATTTATTCCAGCTTTATTACTGCTGACCAGTGCATTCAGAATATTAAATACTCTGGTTAGAGCTACCTATCTATTGAATATAACTATCTGCATCTTGTGAAGGTTTCTGTGATGGAGGAGGGAAATGGGGTTTAGAGTAACGAAGAGAAAAGGGATCCAGGGATTTCTGTACCCACAGGTATTTTCCTAATGCAAAATCAGGCAAAAAATGCAAAGAACAAAGTTGTATAAAGAAGTAAGACATAGAAAAAAACTTGTTGCACTGAATATTCCTCCGAGGATTGCAGGTCAGTGCTAATTTTTGTAAAAAATATTTCCAAGCTTACCACAAATTTCTCCTGTTCACTTTGTACGAAACCATACAGTTTCAAAAGGCCAGGCTGGTCACTGTTACAAATTGTGAGAGAACCCTGGAAGATCAAGAACTCCTCTCCAATGCTCAGCTGCGTGTCAGGGATGAACTGACATTTGCTACCAGTCTGTGTTTTTTCTATATTATTATATAATATTATCAGCCCTAAAATGAATCAAATATACCATGCAGCTCACTGTAAAATCTACTGCATATTAAGTACCTTAAAACTCTCGTGTGCTGATGAATGTGTGAGAATGGTTCAATAGCTGGGTTCATTGCTTGCCACGAAACAGGATACTTTGTATTTAGATTGTTATTCTGATGTCTCTCTTCACTGCAGTTTAATGTTGGCATTAAAAAAAAAAAAAAAAAAAAACCAACACCAAAAACCAACATACAAACAAACCATAAAAACCCTAAAAAAAGTATTTACCAATAGCCAAATATAAATCACATCTAGTACCTGTTAGATCAGGAAGGCTTTTTGCTGTTTCAGCTTACAGCTGTGAGAATAGTTGTAGTTTGATCCAAGATTGTCATCCTAGCTATGGTTATCTCCAAAGGTGTTTGTTCATCGTCTGATGATGTATGGAGCCTTACATTTAAAACTCTCCCTGTGGTGTTTTTCAGATTCAGACAGTTCTGCTAGAGTTTGCTGTTCACAACCTGAACAGGAGATCTGTTTTAATACTTTTAATCTACAACTGTTGACTCCTCCACTAGTTTAAAAAATGTTAATATCCTTTAAGATTAGCAGATGAAATTTCCTCTTTTCTGAAACAAAAGAAGCTTTCAATGCACCAATTACTGTGATGGCATGAAACCCTAATCATTAAGCCATTGTGAAAGATATCTTCTCATTTGCTGGAAGGGTCTAGATCCAAGTCTCAGTATGTAGCTTATATGTTCTTTGGATTGTCTTAACATGTAAATTCATATGCTAGATGAGTGAGAATAATACTTGTTTTTTATTGCCTCGGTGCTCCTCAGATGACAAAAGCACTGTATGTGCTATTCATCCCAGAAATGACTCTCAGACCAAAATTTTGAGGAATACCATGGTATTTATTCATTATTATGAAATACTTTTGAAAAGTTGACTTCCTAATTGAAATATCAAATCTTTGTATTCTTATACCCAATGAATATTACTTTGTTCCATCAGGAGTTGCAGAATTTCTGACACTCTATTTGTTATAAGTAAAAGTTAGCATTTACATTGTCTGTAAGAATTTAGTAGCGATTTCTTGTTGTGGTATACAGAAAAGACCAATGTAGCCTTTAATGTGGTACACTTAGAGTGTTTTCCAAATGTAAGGTTATGTGAAGTTCTTTGTAATTTTCCAGCCTTAGCTAGAGGTGAACTGCATTTTTTGTACTGGCAATAATGTTCTTCATAGAAAGGATTATATGGCTGCATAAATCTTTGTAAAAACCCATTAGTGGTATTTTCAAGAATAATCTAAGTAGAAAAGCATCTGGAGTAAGTGGAAGCATTAGTCCAGTTATGTCTAAAAATTACTCTATTGATCATGAGCCAAAATTGAGCAACACAACGATAATGCTACCACATATGGATGAGAAATATTTATTTTTTCTTGGCAGGCTATCCAAGAGTTTGTGAAAATAAAGTCATTAATCTCATTTAATCTTGCTGGTGTCATATATATGCCAAAAGAAGTTTTCACTTTTTTTACAGGGATAAGGAGCCAGAACAGTGGGAATGTAATTCTAGGCCACTGAATAATTCTTATACAGTAAATTGTGATACAGAACTTTATGCCAGAAATAATACATAAAGCCTATACTGAAGTAAAAAGTTGTGGCAACCTCACTTCAACAGTTTGGCATCTTTGTACAAGGAAGAGGCCAGGAACTATGTGATCTGTGAGATGAAGGACATTATCCTTAGAATTTGTTCTCAATAAAAGCATTGTCACTGATTCAGAGGCGTTGTTACCTCTTATCTGTTTGTGTCACCATCAACAGGCAGTCTGCCAGGAGACAGAATAACTAAGAGGGCAGGCCACTTGAAATGAGTCAGTAAAAGAGTGAAGATATTAGATAATGAAGTAGCTACATATATAGAATCAATGTCTTTGCCAGTGGAATTTATTAGGTGGAACAATGTCTCTTCCAGAGGTGATTCCTTCAGGGACTCTTAATTTGAGGAAGTTTTCTGTGACTGTGGTAAAGGGATCCAAAAAAATCAATTATGCTGAATCAGCCTTTGAGATTCCTGGGATACTGAGGGTCTTTCCTGCACAGTAAGATCACAGTAAGATTGTAGGAATGTTTATTTGAAAGTACATCTGGAGACTATCTAGTCCACACTCCTGATCAGTGCAGGACTGTCTCCAAATCTAGACCAGTCAGCTATGGCTTTGTCTAGTTAAATATTAAAGCCTCCAAAAATAGAGGACAACAGCCTTTCTAAGAAACCTTTACTGGTTACAGCCTGCACTAACTTCCTAGTGAAGAATATTTTCTTACTGTCCAGTCTATATTTCTCAAGATGCAATGTGGCTCTTGCTCCTCGTTATATTGTCTAGCACAACTGAGAAGAGTCTGGTTACCTCATTTCTGAAACAATCTTCTAGTAACCATAGGCTGCTATTGAATCATGTCTCAGGCAGCCTTGCCAGACTAATTAAACCCAGCTACCTCAGCCGCTCCTCATAGATCATGTGCCCCAACTAACATGGTAGCCTTCTCTACACTTTCTCCAGAGACCTCTGGGGGATGTGGAACTGGAATCAGTATTCAATGTGCGGCCTCACTCGTTCTAAGCAGAGAGGTGATAACTTCACTGGATCTGCCAGTCATACCGATTCTGTTGTAGCTCAGTGTGGTGTTGCTTGTTTGCCATGGAAGTGTATTGCTAAATACAAATGCAACCTACGTTCACTGTAATCCCCAGGTCCTTTCCAGCAAGGCTGCTGCCCTGCCAATCACTTCCCCACTTGTACTGATTCCATGAGTTGTTCTGCTTGTCTTTGTTTGAAAAGAGCATGAAGATATGAACCGCAATAACTGTACAAATGTTTGCTATGTACAAGGAGGATCCTTTTTCAATCTTTTTAGATGATATGTGAATTATTTAATTGCACAGATTTCTAAAAAGCCAAATAATAAATTTCCCATGAATAAGAACCCCCAATTTATTCAGAGTCCAAAATCATAGTTTTGATTGAAGCAAAATATAAATATTAATTTAAAATAAGTATCAGAGTTTCTTCTTCCTTTCATTTGTATCAGTGTTGCCTTTAGGTAAAGTTAAGCCAGAGAACACTGCTATAAGTGAGAACTAAAAATCAGCAACAACCAGCAACAGCAGTTGTATGCCACTGTATTTCACTCAGTTACAAACCCCTTAGAAGGTCTTCCACTGCTTTGTTGTTTGGATGTGAGTTTTTGGTTTTTTTTACTGAGGTGGTTTCAGGGGTATTCTTTTGTTCTGAAGTCTGGTTCTTTTTCTCTCTTTTTATTCGTACATTCCCCTGTAAAATATATTTGGTTTAACTGTTTATATATAAACTAAATGAGATATACACAGCAATTAATTTAATCAGCTCCAAATGTTGTTGTTGAATATTACAGGTAGAATCATGGAAGGGTTCATGTATTTGCTAAATTTGGACCCTGGAAATGCAAGTTAGTTTAATGTTCCTCTTTACCTACTATGGGAAAACCCCATCAAATTACATGAAACATTTATATGATTAAATTGTGAACTGGAGCTCATCGGAAATTGGTAGTACAATACTGTAAATATACATGTGCACACACACATATACGCACATGTACACACACACGAATGCCTGTGCCTGCAAAGAAAGACAGCTTGTGCCACTGGGTTTCTGCTCACTGGATTGAAATCAGGAGCAGTCTTGCCCATCTATTCCAATGAGTGAGTACTTGGTTTAGCGTTTTTCCATTAATTTTTTTGTTCATGTAAGAACTAAGAGCATTGGCATTTGTGACACTAACATTCAAACTGATATTTCTCTCTTATAAGGACTGAACAATAAGACACAGTGTCTGGACATTTCCTCCAAGACAGGTAAAGCACAAAGGAATCCTATGTACACTTCTAGTGTGAAATGTCAGATACTTGATGCAGCTCTAGGCTGTCCCAGCAGGAAAAATGAATACAAAAGAGATGTTAATGTAAAGTCTTTAAATTCATAGCTGTCTAGCTCACTGGAACTGTAGTTTGTAACCAGTGCTTTGTAAATTCTGTAGTAATTGAAACAAAACAAACAAACAACCTGCAAAAATTTAAATATGGCAAAATCATTAACATTAAACTACTAATATTTATGTTTCTGTAAGTCAATCTAATCAATGTTTTCTTAGAAAGGAATTAAATTATGTAGCAAAAGATTAGTTTTCAAAATATCTGAATTATATGTTTATATCTGCTTTGCTTTAGGAACAGTTGCCTTGTTCCACAATATAATAATTCATATTATGACATATGTTTTCTCCTTTTCAGAAAAAAATATTCAGAAAATAAATTACATTTACATAATGATTTCTCAGGATACAATGCATTTGTTCCTGTTTAAATCAGGTATATCATACATTATTGACAATTATGTCTTACAAATTATAATTGGAATTATTCTTATGAATATCTCCATATAGTCCTAAAAGATATACATTTTGCTAAAATAGAAAATTTGAAGAATAATCTACTATCTGGATTCCAAAGTTTTATCTTTGTATTACAGAATTTTAGGCTACAATCGAGAAGTAAACAGAGCATACATATGTGATATGAGTAGATCAGTAAATTTAGATTAGTAATGTGGACAGCAATGAAACAGTAAATGTAGCAGAATAGAGCCCCTCCCTACCCCTCCCTTCTAACTTCTAACACTCTTTTAAAGATAAAGTTCAAGAGATTTGCTCCTTGAAGTTAATTCCAGGTCAGAGAACCATGTTATAGCTATATTACAGTACAACATTATGCTCATATTTGGTTCTCATTATTCAGCTTTCCATACACTCTTTTTTTCTATGATTTCTTCCTCACCATTAAGTGTAGTTTCTGGTAACCTAGCAACCAGAGATTACAAAAATGAGTGTTGGGATTCTATGTTGGGGTCCAAATAAAGTAGGTCCATTGTTCCTCAAGGACAGAATTTACATGTTACTTTATTGACGAACAATTTAAGAGCCTGGTTGGATGCCACTGGACATCAATTACAATTCTTGCAAGGACCTGGCATGAATTTACTCACGATTAATGAGATGTCAGCGAAGTTGAAAGAAATGTATTGATGTCCAATAGCAAAGTAATCAGACACACACAAGGCCAGGTAATATGAACATCTTTCAGAGAGGTTTCATCTATCTTAAATGCCATAAAGGGAATCACTACAATTCACAAAGGGAAAGAAGCATGCAAGAAAGAAGTAAAAGACTGGGAGCTTCCAAATACTAAATTAAATGCAAACATAATGAATCTATGAAAGTGAAAGTGTAAGTTTTGGGGTATGCTTCTGTAGTTGTCTCTGTGTGTATATATGTATCTGCATAGCTACAAATATATATATAAACTGGAATCTAAAAATGTCAACTTTATTTTTTTCCTCACTTTTTTTCTGGACCGGGAAGAAGGGAGGTTTTAGAAGTTCAGGCTTTGGGCTTCACACTTTTCTTTTTAGGCTGTTCCTCTGTATGGCAGAATCTAGTACTGAGACTTAAGTGCACGGGTTTCATGGGGTATTTGTGAGGGGGGACAGCAAAAAGCCAAGACAAACAATATGAAAATTTGAACAGCAATTATTCAAAAATTTAAAATGCAAATATGCTTCTGAAATACTCCAGAGTAAATTTTCTCCAGAGTATAAACCTGTGACTCTGGGCTTTAAAAGTGGCAGAGACTAGGTTCTGGAATCCCATCATAAATTATGTATAAACTCTTTATCTATGAAAACTGAAAAGTTGTCTGATTTTAATCAATGAAGCAGTGGTAATGATACACAACTTTGTATTACAACCTAGGAGTGAGACAAGGCATTTAAATTCTCTTCAGCCAAAGAGGATCTGGATGCTTTCCCACTGTAACCTGGTCAGAGACATCTGCATGCGTTCTCCTGCCCCATGACTCTGAAGGATCAGAAGATTCATGTCACTGGGTTTATAACTTACTCCTAACTGTAAGACCGAGGACAGAACCACTTGCATTCTTCCTTGCAACTGTCTGACCAAGCTCAACTGAGAGAAATTATGCAGATTTTTAAAGCTAGTTAGTAGAAGTACATGTTTGGTGCTACAGCAAATACATTATCAGTTTAGAGGTATTACTACTGCTAAAATTTTGCAAGCAGAGAATTTGAGCCAAGTATTACCTGCTATAGGCAGATGAGAGAGTTTCTAGATAAATTAATGGTTACAATTATTTTTTACTTAGCTATAATCACAGTCATATTCTTATAATTGAAACTCATTTCTCAGAGAGAGATTTTTAATTGCACTTAAGTGAGCTAGTTTAAGAAGAAGGTGGCTTTGTTGAAAGAACTGCTTAGAAACACTCATCACGAAAAATATTGTTCTATCCTAGAAGACTTTCTAAACAAAGCTGAGGGGGAAAAGTGCATAAGTAATTAGGTCCATCAAGCTGCATTCTTAATATAAGGGACAAGTATATTGAATATAACATGATTTCACTGTGGGTAATGTTGATAACAGGAATATTACATTGTGAACATTATTGAAGTGTTTACAAAAATTAGGGGCAGTTAGCAACCAAAGCAATATCTCTCTATTTCAAGTGTTCAACTGCATCAAAAGTGCCTGTTTAAAACTGAAACTATGTAATGGTGCATGAAAATTTCCTGATGAACTACAGCTTCTATTTGCCTCCAATTAAAATTGAAATAAGGAATAGATTCTTTGCATATGCTGGAATATCAGCTTAAAATGAGTTCAACCAAATTCTTTTAGCTGCTTGATACAGTGATTGGTTTTAAAAATCAAATATGTATTTGATTAGACTAGACTATGTATCGCATTGTGGAGCATCATGTAAAAATTCTTTGATATTTAGTATTCCTATTATGAGATTTTAAGTAACTCACTGCCTCAGGATAATAATGAGAATATGATAGTAAGCCTCAAAAGGATTTTTCTAGCAAACATGTTTTGATGACATATTAAATTAAATGCCTTACATAAGGATTTGATTGCTCTTAAATTAACATCACTTTTTAATTTATAGTAATTTGATATCAATTAAGGTAGATGCTTGACAAATTAGGTACATGTCCACTGTTGTATAGTGCAGTTAAATAAATAGATGTTTTCATAAGGAACTTGTAAGTGGTTGTACTTGGATAATGAATACAGAAAGTTATAGCTTTTTAGATTAAGATGACCGTGTAATGTTTGCTTTCAGAAATGTACACAGATCTAAAAATTTCACATAATCATCTCAAAGATCTAAAAGTTGTTCATTGTGATGGATGCTCTCGACCCCTTAACCAAACTAGCAACAGTTTGGTACAGGCTGCAACAGAGGTAAAGTCCTGGGCTGTAACCGAGCCAAGAACTATAGAAAACCCACAAAGGAACAGTGACCCAGTGAGCATCAGTGCATATGAGCTTAGAACACCAGTCGTGATTAATACATGAATAGTGGGTAGTTTTCCCAAGACTCATTTATCAAAGAATAAAGGAAGTTGTGGCTACATGGAATCTCATGTGTACGTTTTCCATTACATGCAATTTGACTACAAGCCAGACACTTTATTCCATGAATATTACAGCCCAAGTGAGCCTTCTCTGAACTCTCCCTGCTAGGCAGTGTGACTGCATGGCAGTCATTAACCCCCCCTTGAACTGGGATGCCTCTGTAGGTTGCTTCTCCAGGCAAACAGACCTTCTACTAAGGACAGAACTTTGAATGAGTCCAATTCAAGTTGTATTGAAATTGCAATTGGACTGCATGCCAGGTGACTCTTCCCTTCGAGCTGGGATGCCTCTGAAGGTTTTGAATTCCTTACCTTAGACTAAGAGATCCTTCCTTACTCAAGGCCAAGTTATCCTTTACAACAGATCCTTGGTGAGTGACTGATAGCATGCTACGTTAAATTAACACTAGTGAAGTCCATTTAGCTAATTCCATTAGACATAAACCATTGTTCAAGTTTGAGACTAAGACTGGAACTAGCTGCACCTAAGCTCATCAGGAGCTTAGGAAACAAAGTGGTCCACTCTGAAGCTTGTGACTTAACTGGAGGGTCTCCCTTATCTTTCTGCATCTCTAGTCTCCATGTAAATCATTCTAGCACAATTCTAACTCTATTTTCCTTTGCCTGTTTCTTCCATATAGTAAGTAATAGAGCAAACCTTGCCATCAAACTTTGTTAAGTCACACTTGTATAAGTTCATATTAAAACAATTTTTTCTAATACCTTTGATGGTGATTCAAGTGACCTAAATCTCTCATTCATGACAGTCATGGACCCAAACTGAGAAACTCCAGAGAAATGTAAAACATTGTATTGGGGGTGGGGGGAGGGGCAAGCACACAAATTATTTCTGCAGTCTTTGTTTCCCAGTTACTACTGATAACAAAACTTCGGGTACATCACCTAGGCTTTCTTTGCTGTTATGGTCAGTGAAAGCTTGGCACACCAGTGTTCAAAGACTCTCTTCATAGCCATCCCAAATCTGAGATCAAAAGGGGACAAATCCTTACTCTACATAGGCTCCTGCAGTCTGGGTGAGCATTTAGAAAATCCCCTTATATTCAAAATATACTGCACATCAAGTTGTCTGAAATCATGCTGGCTATGACCACTCAAGATGAGTGCAAATACAATCCAGCATTGTGCCATTTAATCCCCAACTTAAAATGCTTCCAAGGAGACAACTAAACCCCTCCAACCCAAGACATCCTTGGGCATGCATTATCTTAATTATTAAAGGTGGTGGTTGTTGTTTTTTGGTTTTTTTTGTTTAGTTCTTCATTACTTGTTGTCTCTATGGAGATGTAAAAAAACAATCAAATAAAACATGCTTGCACTTCTGGCTGAGAGAATAAAAATCATTCAGCAACATAGTGCAAAGTTATTGTCAATGCAATGCAGATAACCAGCAGCTGTGGGGAAAGGAGGTAAGAGCACAAAGATGTTTAAGCAGGAATTATTGTTTCTTGTGAAGAGAATTAAGAGGAAAAGCTGGTCCAAATGTGAATGAACAAAAACCCTGAAACTTTCTTCTGCCCACATGTTTCCAGGGATCACTTGCAGAATATATATGGTTATATCACAGGAATTAATTAGCCTGATGGAACCCATGGGAAGTAGTAAAAAAGCCCATGATATCAGCAATAGTTCTTTGGTTTATTTTATTGGATTTCACACTGAGCACAAAGCATAAAGGAAGAAAGTGTATCTCCTGAAATACACAGGGCTTAAGAGCAGCAGCAGTGGCATGGATAATTGGTGCTGTTAATATGTATGCTACGGATCTTGCATTCTGCTTCTCTAGAAACTTTGAAAAATAAAGCTAATTTTGGTCATTTGGGTGCATTGCTACCAGTGCATTCAGTTAAAAAATAATCATTTCCTCTTCTGTGCCGCCTCACTGGATGCCTGAATAAAAACCATTAATATCCCTCATCCCTCCTCACAAGTCTAGATAACTCATGCCTAAAGAGGAGGATAATCAGAGGAAAAGGACGTTATTTCACAGCGATGCAGCAGAGAGAAGTTACTTGTACAAAATCACTTTTTAAATGCTCCCCAAACATTGAAGTTTCTCGTTGTAACTTTACTAGTTGTAATCAGTAACTGCTTCTACTAGCTGCCAACTTTGAAGTGTTTAAAACATGTTGACTCTTCTTGAAGAACTCAGATTTTCACAAGACTGTTACAGTTGATGCTCCTAATTTGCATCCAAGATGGTTTCCTGATCAATCTACATTGTCTTTTGAAGATCTGTTCTTCAGATTAACAGAGAGTCTGTGTGATACTTGCTTTTTCACTGGAGGAATAATACAGTTGCAGATATTCAGAAGCTGAAAAGATACTCCTGGCCAAGAAAAATACTCCTGAAAGAATTCAAGTGGCAATGTTGACAACACATCCAGGATACATTTTGAACTCTCTCTCGCCCCCACCCCCCTCATTTTCCCAGTCACTAAATGGCACCATTTCACAAGTGAAAACACAACATGAGTGAGAGTTTTGCCAACCAAGTCCTGTCTTTGCTTTCTGGCACTGGTTTATGGATAGAACCCTCCTGCAGATTTGTACTTATTTCATCTTTGAGGGCTTATCACCCCTTTGTTCTTTTTGTGTTTGCAGAAATTTCTGTTACTTCGTGGTATATCTCAGACAGGCAGAAAGGTGGCGAGGCAAATGTAATCTCAGAAGGAAAACATACCTGAAAACAGATAAAATCTCTGAAGTATTTTTGGAGAAAGATATGGAGAAGAAAAATTAGAACAAACCAAATGTTTGTGCTCCTGGTACAAATGTTTCCTCCTTATCTATGTTTCCTGATTCAAGAGAAATTAACAGCAGATTTATTCTTTACAGTGTCACTAACACCCAAAAAATTTCTTGTAAGTGCATCTCCATTTATATTTCCCCAGATAATGAGAGCGCAATACAGATAATCCAGGTTGTTTCTCAGGGCAAGAACATTTAATACAACAAGGTAAGAGTCAGCATTCCTTGTCAGCAAGACCTAAAAGGACAGAAAACCAAAGTGAGAGGACTTAGGTTAGTCTCATCATCACTTCTGAAAATTTAAAAAGAAATACAGGGTGTTTTGCAGTAATTCAGAAAAAAATTAGGCTTTTCCTGAAATACAAATGAAACCTAAATTTTGAAAAAGGAAAAAAGGAATAATAAACTGCAAAGCAAAAAGAAAAACCAAAAACACCACACCAAACAAGAGACCAATTGTGAACCAACTGTAGAGCATCACTTTTGGTAGTAATTTGAACAAATTGCCTCATGTTCCTCTCCTATAGAATTTCTGCTGTTGTGCCATTGATGAACTTTTATCTCTGAGACTTATTTAGCCACAGTGCAAGAATGAATATACTTTTTAATAATCTATTTGTTCACCACATACCTGAATGAAATTTCTATTCCTGCAACTTTAAATGCACTTGTGCAACAACCTGGTGAACTTGGCAGTGTTAGGTTTACAGTTGGAGTCAATGATTTTAAGGTTTTTTTTTCCAACCTAAAAATTTCTATGATCCTACGAACCTCCACATGCTCATGAATGTCTGAGCAGTGCGTATGTAACATTACGAATGTGTTACGTCACTTGTGTCAACAGTATTTTTGCTACTTTAATAGATATTCCACAACTCTGAATTTGAAAGAGTTGCCTTGATTTGAGATGCCTCTTCGAGAACTACTGTAGACACCAGCAGATGGCCTTTATATCAATTATCTTTGATGCAATTTGTTAACAAGCCATAACACTTAAACCTCTTTTTCTAATTGTCTGTTGAGTTTTAGGAGTGATGCAAACTGTTAACTGAAGCTCAGAAACTCTTTGAGACAAAGTCTATCATTCTATGTATCTGTAATAAAACAACATCTAGAGTATTGTTAAATAAGTACATAAACTAATCATTACTATTAATAATAGCTATTCATAATATTTTTATTTATTATAGCAAGTTTCTGGATGCTTATTCAATAAACTACCACTTCTCCTGGTGTAGTTTGGGGAAGTGAATTGAAAAGAACTTTATGGCATGAAAAATTTTGCCTTCATACTCCCTTACAGGTGATAAATATTTGTTCTCGTGAAGTTTCCCATTGTGACATCAAGTTATATTGTGCTTCTCCTCTGCTGGTCTGTTGTTTGTTTTCTGCATTTGGGTTTTGATTCTGGCTGTAAGAAATTTTAATTGGAGTTGAAAGCATTTTTATAAAACCATCTTATGTCTTAATAAGTGACCTATCAGAAGCAGAATTTCTTCACGAGCATATGATTTTCCTTTTAACATTTACCTGTGATTGATGCTTTCCTGGCCTTCATCCTTTTGGGTGGGATTAAGGGAAGTTGTTCAGCCATTCTCTGTAGTCTGGTGCTTTACTCTGTTAGTCTCAGTTTTCACTCACAAATCTGACCACCACCAGCAGCCTTAATCTATCCAGTTCTTTTCCTGTTGCATATTATGGCTGTGCCTACCTAGCCACATATTGATATGTTCTTATGGGGTTTGGATTTGCTATGTGGCTCTGAAAGACTTCTGGTGTGTGATTAAAATATTCTGTTACTTTTTCTGGTACAAATAGCTGGCTGCAATGTTAGAGGAAAGGACTTTATGGTCCCCTGTGGTTTTGTAGTCCTATACCAAATTAAATTGATCTAACTCATTGAGACTTTTCCTGAATACGAAGATTCAAAAACAAATAAGCAAGCAAGAAACCTGAAGGGTCAGGATTTAAAGTCATAAATTGGATGCTGGGTGGATACTGTCTTAACAACTGTGAGAAGAAGGAAGGTCCGATAAAACCTGAATGAAGATATTTCAGGCAGGCTTGAAGGAAGGAAATGCATTTGAAAAATATGTATTTAGTGAAAAAATGTAAAATTGTATTTCAATTGCTTACTCTTATGGTATTCAGGGGAATTACATGCATCCTTCTGCAAAAATATCAGCACCCCACTTCCCTAATGTGTATGCATTTTGTATCTTAAACAGCCATCTGAATGTGATTTAGCCCCAATAGACTTTCTAGGCACTCTGATACATATTTTTTGCTATGTTTGATAGATTTCAAGATGACTGTTCTTTTGGCAGTGACCTTTAATTTAAGTGTCCACCATAGTCATGCTGTTCCATAATATCATTGTATCTTTCAAAGCTAAATAAATATTCTTATTCCCATCTTTGAATAAAATAAGGGGGGGTGGGGGGAGTAAACTGAAATATTGGCACATCTCTTCATGTTTTTATCACCTGAAGTATTACTGCACTTTAATTACCAAGCTGGGAGCAATGGGATTTTGTCACATTAGAAGAACAGCAGGAACATATTTAAGATAAAGCAACATAACTGGAAAACGTCACAACGTATTTATCCTTTCTAATACTCCCCACAGACCAGGCTAGAACTTCTTTTCTCTGGGATGAATGGGTTCTCAGGAAAAGGAATATTGTTTGTTTCTTCTCTTCTTCATTGCAGTAATAAATTAATCATTGCATTATGACTCTTTCTACCCTTCAGAATGAATGTGTTTAATGCTTCTGAGTCTGTAAATAATTTTTCCAATAATTCATTTATAGAAGTTGAATACCAGTTCCAAGTCAAAGTAAATTGGTTCTCAGAAACACCACATCTGAAGGGTAAAATTCTGGCCCCTGGAAAAGCTTTTATGAAGTTTGTTGGACAAATTTTGCACCATTAAAAGATCTAATTTCAGAGACCAGATGCTCAGTTGTTTCTGAAAATGATCCTAACTGTCACTTTTGAAAAGCTTGTTCTTAATATGCAGTATATTACGAGAGGAGGAAAGAAAAAAGACTGCAAACTCATTTTACTTTGCAATAAATACATAATTCCATAAGTTTTTAGAAACTTATTATGCTCTAAATCAAGCTGAGCCAATAGGTCTGATTTCCTGCTTGTGACTCCAAATTATTCGCAATAACCTGTGAAATTACAGGTTATTGGGTTTACTTGTTTCCACAAATGTACAGAATTTATGAAACAAATCAATTGGTCGATGTTAGCTTTTTTTTAAAATTTTACTAGGATAAGAATAGGAACATGACATACTGCCTTCTTTGTATCAGTGGTGATGAACATATAAGAAATTTAGTTTTTTCAAGAAGAATTTTTTTAAATTTAGACTTAAGATAAAAATAAAAACCACCTCAGATTAAACTGGTTTTAAGAGGGAATTGGGAAAGACTAGTAGAGCTTCTGCTACCAGAAATGTTTCTAGTGGAAGACTTCCTATCAACCTTAGTTTAACCTGGAAAAAAACACCAATACCGAATTTCACTGAATGGTATAAGTTTTTTAGAAAAAAAATCATAGAAAGTACATTTTTTCTGGATTCTAAGTTACTTATTCATACAGAAAATTATTTCAGAGAAGCTGCACCATTTCCACGTAATTTATTCTCAACTTTATTATTCTCTGAGGCAATCTACATCAAGGCCTTTTACCTTGAGGCAATTTACATCAAGGCCTTTTACCTTACTGGGTGGGAAGACATTACTGAAGGCAGAAATGCTTTCTAAGGGTAGATTAGACCTGAAATGACTTAACACCTGCACTTCAGTGATGCAGTACATGGAGGGAGAATCCTTCATGAGAGCAGCTCAAATGCAGTGAACTGTGATTCAGTCAGAATCATATAGATTTTCTTCAGCCTGTCTGGAGTTTAGTATTGTGTTCTGCAATAAAGAAGTTTGATATCACAGATTCACAAAGTAGCTTATGTTGGAAAGTACCTCTGAAGAATACCTAGTCCAGCCCCCTGCTCAAACAGGGAGAGCTATAACAGATTACCTAGGACTCTGTTCAGTCAGGTCTTGACTATTTCCACAGATGGAGATCCCACACCCTCTCCAGGCAGCCTGTGCCAGTGTTTGACCACCTTCACAATAATAATAAAAAAATAGTATTTTCTTATGTCTCTTGCTGGATTTCAAGAAGTCCTTATCTTTCTTGTACTGGTGAATCCAGGATTAAACACAGTCATGGATTGTGTTATACATAAAAATACATTACGTGGGCATGGAAGCTGGTTCCATTCCTCTAAACAGGAGTGAGTTACTTAGCACAAGATGTTACATCAGGCTGAAAATATGGGAACAGGGAGGTCTTTAGAGATAGGATTTTTGGCTCATAGCAGTAAGGCGTGCAGCAAGAAGGCAGATTGTAAGCATCTTACCTACCTTGGTGACATAAGTCTCTGCATAGAGGATGGAAGAACTACACAGAATCACAGAACAGTCAAGGTTGGAAGGGACCTCTCAAGTCCAACTGACTGCTAAAGTAGCTTCACCTAGAGCAGGCTGCACAGAATCACATCCAGGCAGGTGTCACAGCACCATCAAAACTAACCAGCTGCAACAAGCCTTTTACCATCACAATAACTTCAATAAGTAGCTCCCACATCTTGCCCTGGCACAGCCACCAATCCCCCACAAATTTTCAAAAGCTCATCTACTGTCTGTGCTGTTTCTTCATCCTCTTCAGGCCCGTCCACCTCACCTCTTACCTCCACTGCATCCAAAGCCTTCCTTCTCCCAGCCCCAATTCCATCCAGTCTCTCCTCATCCAAGACCCCTTCTTCTCCTGAGGCCTCTCCTTGGCTCTCATACATCCAAAGAGCACACCCCCTCTCCTCCCTTCAGTATTTCCCCTTTAGAGCTATTTAACTACTTAGCAGGAACCAGCCACAGCTGCACATTATCCACCTCAGCAAACCCACCACCCCTGAAGCAAACCCACAACTGTATATTATCAATGTTAATTAACCTGCCTTCATTCCTCTATAATTCCTCTACAGGCAGGTTTCGAAAGTCTCCAGAGAAGGAGACTCCACAGCCTCTCTAACAGCCTGTTCCTGTGCTGTCACCCTCAAGGTATAGAAGGTCTTCCTCGTGTTTAGATGCAATTTCCTGTGTTGCAGGTTGTGGCTGTTGCCCCTTGTCCTGCTGCTGGACACCACTGAAAAGAGCCTGGCCCCATCCTTAAGATGTCTATATGTATTGATATAACCTTAACCTGTCCTTAAGATACCTATATGTATTGATAAGATCCCCTCTCAGTCTTCTCAAGGCTAAACAGGCTCAGTTCTCTTAGACTTTCCATGTAAGGGAGATGGTCCAGTCCCCTTATCATCTTTGTAGCCATCCACTGGACCCTCTCCAGTAGTTCCCTGTCTCTCTGGAACTTGGGAGCCCAGAACTGGACACAGCACTCCGGATGTGGCCTCACCGAGGCAGAGCAGAGGGGGAGGATCACCTCCCTCGAGCTGCTGGCCATGGTCCCCCTAATGCACCCCAGGATCCCATTGGCCTTCTTGGCCACACGCGCACACTGCTGGCTCGTAGTCAACTTGCTGTCCACCAGAACTCCCAGGTCCTTCTCCACAGAGCTGCCTTCCAGCAGGTCAGTCCCCAGCCTGTGCTGGTGCCTGAAGTTGATCCATTGATCCAGGGAAACTGTGTGGATCCTACTCTGGAGAGTGCAAGGCAGGACTAGGAATCTAAGGACAGATATTGCATTAAGATATATTAAAATCATAGCACACTACTTTTAGGATCAGGAATTTTGATGATCCCATTCTGAAGAATATTGCTGGAGTTTTCATGAATGCTATCACAAATGAACTATTTGAATAATATTTGTGTAGGAAGTGTTTCAGGAGATATTTATGAGTCTGAGAGAATAACCATATAACATGTCTTATTACAACACCCATGACTGATAACAATTCAACCTGGCAATACTTTTGAAATAATAAGGATACTGATACAGAACAGAACTGACTTCCCAAAGGGCTTCAAGTTCAAGACATCCTAGGAAATAGTATTAAAAATTTTCCCTATCCCAAACAGAATATAATTAAGCAGACAAAGAAAAGGCTGGTAGGGGAATTACAATGAACCAAGATCAGAAGCACAAACACAGTCAGCCTGGTTTTTTATTACCTGATTCAGATCATTAGCCACAGTATAGTACTGTCTCTTGCTGACCATAAACAACAGATGAACAGACTACATTATCTAATGGCTTAATAGAATCTAAAGTTTTGTAATCTTATCTGAGAAATTGAAAAGCATCAATGCTGAATGCAATCTGGATTTTAACAAAGCCTCAGATGACAAAGGTCGAGTGACACTAGCTGGCTTCTCTATTGTTTGTTTATCATATGTTATCTTAGAAGAAATACAAAACCTTTGATTCTCTGTCTTACAATACTAAAAACACTTCTGTGTCCTTTTCTCTTTCAGTAACACCTTCCTGCCTGCTTTTGGATGTCATAGGCAAGGACTTTGCCGATGGAGTGATTAAATGATGTGCAGTCTGTCCTTAGCAGTGAAGGTGATAATTACACAGAGAACAGCAACTAAGGAGTAAGGATGTTCCCCTGGAACAGGTCGCAGAATAAAAACATCAGGTGTGTGCTGCTCTCAATAGCACTGGGCCTCTCTTCATTACTGCCTCATCACTCTTCTGAAATTGATCCCATTTCATCCACTTTAATGAAGTTTAACAAAAAATGTTGCTGAAGAATTTCAATGTCGTCTTCTTTCTCAGTTGCTCACTTTCTCCAGAGCACTGAAAATAGCACCTTCTGTTCAACAAAGTATGCAAAGTGAAACAGCCACCAAAAGTAAAGTTCTAGAAATTTATTTTATAAACCAAAATGTTTACAAATAATTTTTTAAATGTATTTTCTTTCACAAGACAGATTTTTTTATTCCACTTTGTAATTCTAAGAACATTTATCTTAATGTATAATATGTAGTACCATTTACGGCCCAGTGACATTCTTCATTAAGCATAAAATGTTTTGTCTTTTCCTATGTTTATTATCTTTTCTCTAGGAGAGGTGATGTTATTTGCATGTCAAAAAGGAAAAGCAAAGTTGCTCTGTTTATTCTTTTATTTAGAGTTGTTTTTTTCAGCCCTCTGTTTCATAATGGACGAAATAAAATGCAAGAAAACCTCAAAATATCACAAGAACATCCTCAGAAACCTAGGAATTCTTGAAGACTATATGTTAAGTCAGAACAGGGAAATGGCCCCAGAGATCTGATCTGGTTTTCTCACATAATGCTTTTTTTTTATGTAATCTACCTGACATTTGCCTACTGACAAACTGTTACTGTGAATATTTCCTTCAGATAGAAACCCAACATCTGCTTGAACTACAGTCCAGTCTGCACGGCAGAATACTACAAATTGTCCAATGCCAAACAAGTGCAAAAATTCCTGAAGCAAAATCACTTTTGTGGTTCCCAGTTTATCTGCTACTGTACTATATGCAGGACAAATAATAATATCAAATGCAACTGTTAAATCATATTCCTCACTCCTTATACATAATGAATGTTATTATGAATAGTTTGTATTATTTGGTGTAATTGTAGTAGATCTCATATTTGTGTCACCTAAATCTAAAACTGGATATGGAAATGCTAAAACTGGTGAAATATCTCAACTAGTTATCCAGCGAAATTAATAATAGACAATAGGCTTATGAGGTCTACCTATTTTTATATCATAATTAAGAAAACCAAGAAATATGAGTTAATGTGTAATTTCTGAAATCATAAACACTTGCTAATGAACTGAAGAACCCTATAAAGCATTAAGCAAGGTAGTTTCTCATGCTGTATTTTGTTAATTTAGGAAACCTTAATTTTGTTTAGCAACACCCATAGTATTTATTAGCAGAGGAAAAGAGAGTGAAGAGGAAAATCTTGCCAGCTTCAAATAGTTCTTTCTTCTTTTTGTTTCCCCTTACTGTACTTAAAACCCGAGAAATAGGATTGGTGCTTTGTAAAGAAGTAAGAAACAAGTGTTCTTTTGAAAAACATAAACAACTTTGTCACTGTGTTTCAATAGTTAAGATAACAAGGACAAACTTTTCTTAAAAAATCTTGGATAATATACTATCTGGCTGGTGAGGGAAATTTTCAAAACCAGATAGCCTCACATTGATCCTTCATTACCTATGTTGTGCTGTAGAGAAAAAGGAAGAAATAAAAAAGAGAGAGAGAGAAAAAAAAAGGCCTCTTGTTCACAGTAAATCTGATCCATCCATTAGACATCTATCTTATAAAATATTTATAATCAGTTCTGTCTTGGGATCTTGAAGTTTGTTCTCTTCCAGTGATATTTGATAAGAGCTATTGTACCATTTCAGCATTATCTCCAAGGATCAGATTGAGATAGTAGTATTTGCACAAATACAGTTTAAGCATCTACAAATTATTTTACACCAGAAATCCACCACAGAATTGATATAGAACAGAACAAATAACCTGAGTAAACACAGAAATACAAATAAAACATGTTCTTCCCTCCCTGGCATTTCTGTATATTTGCTTTAGTGTCTGGAAATATGTGAAGTATGTTTCTCCCCTCCCATTGTAAAACTATGTCCATAGGGGTTTGCAATAATGACAACTATCTTTGAAATAAAAGCTATTACATTATTTTATAGTACTGAAATCACTATTTATGACAAAGAAGTCATGCATAAGCTTCACAGTCCCAGAAACAGCCATAATTAACAGAGTGCAGTTAAGTTCATTTCCCTGGCCAGGTTAAAATTTTAGACCCACCAGTAAAAACAGATGATGGTTTAGACATGTAATGAAGGAATATGCACACAGATGTACATTTGTTTTGACTGCTCAGCAATGATGAGATTTGTCACTACATGAGTCCCCCAGAATTCATCCTGGATGTGGGCTCAAACTTTTTCAGATGAAATTGATAATCTTCATAGCATGTCTTCAATTGAAATTCCCTGTTTAGCTTTACAAATGTGATAACTATAGTAACTATTGGAACAACAAATTCTGTAATTGAAATTGATGATTATGAACTGTGAAGAGCTAGTCCAATGCAATTTTGTTATTACTGAAATTTCTAGGTCATTTGTCTGGGTTATCCATCTGTCCTCACCACTACAGAGGTTTTAAATTTAGTGGGTATCTAAAAAATCATAGCATTCAGATTTTAATTTTATGGCATCAAATGTTTTTTAAGAATAAAAGATCTTCTATCCCGATAATTCCATGAAGTAGTTTCAATTATTCTGAATATTCCTGATTTACCATTTTGGAGTACTTTTTTGCTGAAGACTTTAACCAACCTACAAAGTATGAGATGTTGTCCTTAATCAAAGCAAGTGGTAAAAACTTTAGAACGTCTCAGTCTCTGCATGTTGGTCATGCCAGAGTTTCATTGCTCCTTTGGATGTATCCTTTTCTAAATCCAAATGAGGGGATATAGGGTCCCTTTCCAATTCTTGCTCTAATAGAAGAATTTTCATAGTCTGAAGCAATATTCCATAAAACCACATCACAGCTATATTTAGGCACAGAAATTCCTATCTGCTGTGAAGCCCTCTACCTTATAGCACGACCCACATTTCCATGCAGTGTGTTATTCTCTTTTCCAACTTTAAAGTGACATCCTCTGAGGGCTGTGTTAGAAAGCAGCAGCAAGAGTAAATGCCATTATGAAAGTAACTCCCCCATGAACTGGGTTGACAACCTCTGAAGCAGGCAGTGGACGGGCAGTCTCACACCCTTAGGTGAATGTCCCAGCTTCCTCTCATTCCTGAAGTATAGACAGCAGGATAACCTGAAGCAGCCCAAACCATAAATACATATTTTGAAAATGAAACAGTAAGAATTTCCTCAGATCACTAAGACAGAATCAATCTTTCTTAATGCTATTCCTGGTTTTCTAATATGATTTATATCCTTCTTTTCAGTTTCAGAAAGCTCTCCTTTATGAAAAATGTCAGATATAGCAGTCCTAGGAAACATCTAAAGGTTTTCTGTCTTTTGGCTTTGGTGCTAGAATCTTCACTAGCTGCGTCTTAGCCCAGAAAACATTCAAATTGTCTTCATGTCCTGGGATATTGTTGGTCCCAGAGCTGGAAATAAACAAAATAACTCTCCCTATTTCCTGACCTTTTCCACATGCTGAGCTGTTGTTCAAGGATTCTGCAGGTGTTTTTTCAGTGGAAATTTGGAAATGTCTTTCAGGATGAAAACCAGCAAACTTAGGGTAGAACTGAATTTCTAAGTGATCTGGTGCCGCGATGAGACTGGACGCTGCTTGATGCAAGCAAGATGTCGATTTATTAGTAATTCTTTTGCATTTATATGAATTTCTACCTTCTACATGTTACACACTGATTGGTTAAATCTTAAGCATGAACTACACCGATTGGTTATCTTCTCGGACACATCATTTAAACAATAGTTTAATACTGATTAGTCTATCTTATCTTAGCAACAATCTCTATTCTAACCTTATCTTGCTGTTTGTCCCTCTTTGTCCATCTGCTATGGCTCAAGAGTCTGCTGTTAACTTGCTCCTTTATTCCCAGGGCTTATGCCCTACAAGTTCTAACAGGTCTCCATTCATCAGGCTGTCTCCATTCATCTGGCTAAGAGTGCTTGGACTCTCGTCCTTGAGGCCTTGCCCTACAATCTGGTGAATTTACAGTAATGGAAACAGTAAATTACTGAGTAAAACTGTAATAAAAAATGTTAAATCTAATACTAATAGTAGAGAAACAAAGGCTTATCTTTTTTTAAAGCCATTTTTTAAAAATTGCATGTTTTTTTTTTAAATTGCATGATTTTAAAAGCATGTTGGTTTTGTGAAGTTTTTATTGTGGGATTTTTTTTCTTTTTTTATCTGAGTGGAATAGTGTATTTTCCTCCTTAATAATCACCTGTCACACAGATGAATGACAAAGAAAAACTTAAAGAAATTGTATATAAAAAATATTATTTCCTTCCATTTCAACAGGTCTATCTTCAATGCTTTTGTTGTTTTTGAATTAGTTCGCTGAGAGACAAAGACATTTTAGCAGTTACCTAAAAGCAAAACAAAGCAATCCTACCCTAGCTTAAAGATTTATACACAAAACTACAGATATTAAAGAAGTTGAAAACTAAATGAAATTGTCATTGGGATTAATTTCATTATTTTCATTCAGGTTTATGCTCTTATCTGAGTCTAAAATTATACTTGTTTTTAGAGGAAAGTAAATCCTGAAGTTTCCTATTTTTCTGCACAAAAGCTGTTTGGGCATTTTGAACTGTAACATTTGACTGTAACATTTGCTTCTAGAAGACAATTTTACTGGCCCACCCCCCCACTTTTGAAATTAAACTTTCACATGAAAATCCATGTTACATAAAGAGCCTTAAAGTTGTGCTGTTGACTCTTATATTGTCACAACTTTGAGAACCAGAAGGCTGTGTCAGAACCAAAGGCCCTGTTTGGCCTTTTTCCTAATACAAATTTATATCTATAAGAGATTTTTCACTGCACTACCTTAATAAAAAAAGTCCAATAAATAGAGCAAATTCCTAAGTATGTTAGTAAGAAGACAAGTAATGGCAGTTTAGTTTCCATTTTAGCCTGTGATTTTGCATACATAAAATCCATCTGCCATTGTTAATAGTATCAAGGAATGGATTCAAATGGTTTAGGATATTATTTTTTTTAAAGTAGTGTAGCACACCGTTTTAGTCCTCTGTTAAAATGTTCAGATCACTACAAACTACCTTTCTGCAGGATGATCATTCCCCTTTGCATCTACGTTAAGAAGCAAACAAACCAGAGTTTCAGTAAGAGGGAAGAGAGCACAGTGTCAATGTGGTAAAGCAGAATAGCAAGGAACCTATGAAAACAATACACGAAAAATTACCCTTGAGGTCCCACACTGGTGTTCAGAAATTGCTCAGATCCAGCAATGTGCCAAAGTCTGCTTCACTGACCTATTTTGGATGATGGAAACAACCAACCCCGAGTTAGACAGACCTGTGAGACACTGCATTTCCTTCCACAAGCATGTTTTCATGTTTACACTATTTTGTACAGCTCAGATATACTCCAGCTTGAGCCTTGCAGTTAGAAATACTTAAGTGTGCATCCATATATGCACACATATAAACAAACTGTCCTAGGTTCCAATTTTTATTGCTGTAACTTGCTTATAGAGCCCTGTATCTGTCTCACAGATAGCGTCCAAGCAAATGTTTCTATATGTAGACCTTTTATGAATCCTTTCAATCTGTGACAAATTAAAGCAATGTAAGATTTCAGTCTATTAGGGTTATCATTTTCCAGAATGGAAAAATGAATACCCTTTTTTTTTGTTTGGTTGGTTTTTTTAACATTTATTGGATTTTAAAAGAAGTATGTTTAAATACACCGGAAGAGATTAACAGAACACTGGGAGATCTGCCACTTTCAATATATTGTTTGCGTTACAGTAGCACTTAAATGCTTTATTGGCAATGCCTGTACTAGTAAATTAATCTACAGAGAGGTATGGGCACAGGCAATGCCACACAGTCATTGCTACTGTGACCTTGGTAACACGGTTGTCACCTGGGGCAGCTAGTGTTTGCACAGACAATTCCTGGGCACAGTTCAGGGGACAGTACTGACCAAGTCGATCCCAAAAGGCAGTCTGAAAGCACCCTGTTTAGAAGGGTAAGAGATCTAGCCATCTGGATATAAGCTGTGCCATGACACTTGTTCTCAGAGTTAGAGTGGCCCCTGGTTTACTTCCTTTAATAATATAAATGTAGTTGTTACAGACATGTATCTTGGTGCAGCTAAAACAAATTGTACTTATCTCAAGAAGCTAAAGGCTCCAATGTAAAAGAAAAGTAATAAAAGGAATCTCAGAAAATATTATTGGAATTCATGTCAACATAGCAGGGTCCTGCTACCTCCTGTTGACTGGAAATTGTAGAGATATATGACAATACTAATGCTAATAGTGGGCCATTAGCTTAAATAGTTATGCTTATATCCTCTAGTTCCAGATTAACTTTCCATAACTGATCTAACTGGGAGTATTGTTACACAGAATTTGTTCCACATTGTTTTTCCTTTTCTTTTTTTCACATTTGCAGTACGAAGGATAAGCATGGTGCAGACAAAAAAAAAAAAAAAAAACCAAACAAAAGCCCAAAACAAACAAAACCAAATCAAAAACTACCAAAACCAACCCACAATAAAGAAGTAAGATGTGAAGTAAGAAAAGCTTGTTCTGAGGAAAGAAGGAAGAAGAGGAAGAAAAAGCAAGGGAGAATTAACAAGGGAAGGCACTTGACCGAAAGCCAAATACCATAGAACTGCACCTAGGGAAAGGAAAGTATCTCTTAATATTCCATTTTTGCAAGGGGTTTATAACCCTTTGCTTTTCCTACTGGAGACTGCAGAGGAGCAAAGGATGTGTGACCAGATCTCTACTCCTAAGGAAGTCCTTTTGTCAAAAGATTTTTGCCCTGCTGAATGTTTTCTTTGTTGGAGAGGGAAATAGTATGGGGACTTCTATCTGCCAAGGTGATTGGGAAACACTTCCAGAGACAAGTACACAGGACAGTCCATAAAAAGAGAAATTCAAGATTTATATAAGCTACACTTCAAGATTTGCTAAAAAAGTCTGTTTTAAAAATACAGACACTGAATTCCCTTGTTACTCTAGTTATTTAAAATGTCTGGCCTATGGTTTTTCTGCTATAGTTCATATTTATGATTCATTTCTAAATCCCTTAAGTAACAAATATTCCATCATTCCATTTCATGTAGATGTGAAGTTTCTTCTAGAAATGTAAAAAAATTACACATATTTAAAAATTAATCCACCAAACTAAAAGCGCTCTCTGTTTTCTTTTCCTTCTTATTCTCCATTATTCCCATCACTCTTCTATTTAATGTACTTTTCTTACCTCACCTTTTCTGATTTTTGGTTTCTTTTCCCTCACTGTCTCTGTATCCCTAGCGACAACACAATAATTTTTTTCCAGTTTTATTTCTTTTCCTGGACTCCCATAATAACTACTTTCCTATAGTTGCTTTTCCCTCAATATTACACTTCTCATGTCGGTATGTATCCCTCTCTGTCTTTATACTCTGCTTGAGATTTCTCTCTACTGTTTCTGGTTGATATTTTTCTCTGGTTTTTTTTCTCTTAGCTTTCCCTTCTCTCTCAGTGCTTAATGCATCCACTTATGATCTAAAGATCATAACTTTTTAAAGAATATTAATTCTTTGAAGATATGTTGTAGGGCAGGGCTTCATCTCTGGTGGTTTTTGTGGTTTGAGTTTACTTGAGGTAAATATACTATTTGCTGTAAGATGAAACTATTACAACTTCAGACATTAAAGCACATTCTGCTGTTACAGGCCCATTTACAGTTACTTCCTCTAGTATACTTCGCATACTTCCCATTATATACTTTTCTTCCTTTTTATTTTTTTTTTCATTTGTTGGGTATATTGTTCATACAAAGGAATCTGATTTTTTACATTTGTACATTACATTAGCAAAAACTAATGATCTGCGAAACAGCCGTGTGCATTTATTAAGCTTGTTATGTAGACTAGCACCAACAGTATCTAGTCTGATGAGCAAATCCTATCTGGTGCATACACAGGAGGAACATGCCAACTGATAGACAGACTTTAAGTATCTATAATTAGAGACTGAAGTGGTCCAGAGAATATCTGTGCTCTTTGCCAAAATTTGGGTGACTGGTTGGTTAATAAATCTTTTGTTTCTCATGTGAGTGGCTAGGATTGGAAACTGTCCCCAAAATCTTGATTCTCAGGTTTACTTCATCTGAGTTTCAGAATGAATTTAGTTCATAGAATCCTAGAATCACAGAATGAGTTGGGTTGCAATGGAACATAAAGTTCATCTAGTTCCAGCCCCCCTGCCATGGGCAGGGACACCTTCCACTAGACCAGGTTGTTCAAAGCCCCATCCAACCTGGCCCTGAGCACTTGCAGGGATGGGGCATCCACAGCTTCTCTGGGAAACCTGTTCCAGTGCCTCACCACCGTCACAGTACAGAATTTCTTCCTAATATCTAATCTTAATCTACCCTCTTTCAGTTTAAAGCCATTACCCCTTGTCCACCCCTACATGCCCTTGTAAAAAGTCCCTCTCCAGCTTTCCCAGAGGCTCCACTTGGCAATTGCTTGGTAATTATAGAATACAAGCCACAGAAAAAACATGACAAAGTAGCCTCAATTGTAAATCAGTCATTCTTGCCTATATAGGCTGTGCAGGCAGGCAGTTGCTGCAATTAGTTTTTAGAACTAGACTTACTTGGTTAAGCAGCACAGGCTTTCTGAAGAGGTAGAGGCAAATCAGTCATATTTCAGTTTCACATTTATATCTAGAGTGAAAAGCTATCATCAAGGACACATTGGCTTTTTTAAGTATAACGTAAACAAAATGTTTTTTTTCACTCTTCAACACATAGATCCAATTAGGAGTCTTAAAATGTGGAGTGTAAATATATCTTATAACAAAAGACTTTTTTTATTTATAACAAAATCATGGCAGTTATATTATTTTAAGATTGCAGTGAGTTTATAAATGGCTGATTTACTTCTTCCTTCAGATGAAACACTTCATAGTGGGATATTAATATTTTTTTTTGTTTTCTTTCCCTAAAATTTGTGGTATTATATGTGATTATTAAAGACAAAAAGTCACCTTGAAGTCACCCATAAGTAATACAATCTTGCCAGGAGTAGATCAGACGTATTTTGGATTTTCAGTCAAAATCTTCCAGCAGTGTAAGACTGACTAGCAAATATTATTCCTACAGCTGCTTTTATAATGATTAACATACTGTCTGCAGAAGGAGCTTTCCAATCTGGAATTCTTTTAGCAGATACCTTGTTTATGGCATTTGGAATGGAAAACATGGTAAAAAGAATATGTGGGAGCATTAGGCTCCTTCTGTGTGTCTTTATTTTGACAAGTCATTACATTTAATACCTTTTTGATATCCAAATATTAAGTGGATTTATCTTTGCCAGACTTTCAGCTTAATAAGTATGTCAAGTCTTAAGTCAAGTTCTTCCAGAACTGCAAAAAAGTAAAACTCAAGTAGTATTTGTAAAGGCAAAAGAAAGAGGTTTTTAAAATCTTTACCCCTTGTAGGATAAAGGCTTTTTTTCTGTGACAACAGGGTTTCCTTCAGTATCAGATGTGACACCAGAAATCATGTCAGTGCATTTTCTGCTACTTTAGCACACTGACCTCCTAATGGACAGGAAATTTGCCTTTGATGTTTAAAGGTCATTACTTTCCTTCTAAGTTTCCATTTTTTTTTACATGCTGCTCTTTGACATATGTGTTTGACCTTGAATTCATAGGTTCCTTTTTCATTGTGCATAAATATTTAACATTTAATAACTGTCTGTCATTTAATAACTGGAGGAAAGACTCATCTACCAGCTTCACCTAATGGGGGGAAAATTTTGGTCTTAATTTAGCAAAGATCTTATGATCCCCTGCCCCTCCCACTTTAATTGGGAAACTGTAATTTATTGATAAACACAAATATAAGTACAAAGTACCCAAATAGTGCAGGTTAAAAGAAAAGGGCAAATTGGTTCCCTGTAGGGCAACTTGGAAAACCTATGCAGCAATATACTTTTTTACTCAGATCTCAAATAAAACAACAGTAGTCAGCACTTAATGAATTTATATCACATTTTATGTCTTTCTACACATCACTTGATGTTTTGTTGTCTGCTGGTGCTTTTAGAGATTTCCCTTGTTGATAATGTTTTTGTGTTGCTACCAGGTCTAATTTGGCTTTCAGCTAAGCCTTTGAATTTTTTATAATAAAGTAATTTACAGATGCTAGAAGATAAATTAGCACTGCAAATGCAGTTAAATTGCATAATCACACAGATTGATTTTGTGTTAGCCTTTGAGATGTATAGATACCTTGTGGCATCTCTGTCAAGAAAAGGCAATGAAAGCAAAAACCTTTCAATTCCTCTGGAAAACAAGGAAAAACATGTCAAAGGACTACAGAAATAATACAGCTGTTTGACTGAAATGCCTGGTGGTTTATAAATGTTCAATACACAGGTAGTATTCAATATTGACATTAACTGTCCCCCCACACTTGGCACACAGCACAAAATACTCTCTCACATAAAGCACAATTTGTATGTACAGCAAAGAGCGGGGTTTGTTTGTTTGCTTGTTTGTTTTGTTGTGGCACTGTAATTGATTTGGAAGAAAAAAAATAAATTTAGAGTTCAGTGACTTTTGCAGATTTATTATGTTCAGAGGAGACTTCTTGAAACAATTAGGGCATCCCAGGATTAATGTGATCTCTAAGAACACATGCAGAATACAAAATTATCCCTCTTGTGGTAAAAACATTTCAGTTAATGTAAAGGAGCAGTGAAGTTTTGCATGAGAATAAGTGCAACTTGACTGATAGCCTCTTATAAGCAGAACAGTATCACTTGCAGGGACACTTAGTGGTTTTATTTCAGTATGTTCTATGTTGCAGTCATGGAGATAGACATTCCAATAATTTAAATGCATGAGGTGAGATTGTTGCAGATTTTAAGTACCAAATCTTTGGTCCAAACACATTGCCCTCAACTGCTGGCTGAAGCAGTAGGCACCCCTAAATAATTTTTTTTTTTTTTTTTTTTTTGAGTCAGGAGAATAAACTACACCAAAGTCTAGGAAAAGTTTTGAAATAATTTATCTTACTGCATTCAGAAAAGCAGAGATTTTTGTTGCATACTCACAGTCATAAAGCCAAGAACATAAACACAGGGCAAGCCCCGATGATTTAAATAGTTGAACTAAAGCATAAGTGATCTGGAAACAGTTTGCAATTAATAACTCAGTAATGGTCACTGTAAGTCACCATCTCTAGTGACACTTACTCACGTGCACCGATGTATTGATCTTTGAGCTTCTGTTTTTAATGTTTTCCTTTTGAAAGAAAATGTGTGAGTTCATCAAAGGCAGGTAAATCACAACCCGATATAGAACCCATAACAACAAGGAACATTGAAACAGGATAAGAAAAAAGAGAAAGAAAGTTTTCAGGGCAAATATGTAGACTTGACCAAAAAAACTTTTAGTAGTATGGTAAATATATCTTGAAAAACAGGAAAGTGGAGGCAATCGAATGAGGCAATGCATGGAAAATGAGGAAAACACCTACATACTGTCACTTACAGAATTAGGTTAATTTAGTTTTTCCTGGAACTATAACATATTTTTTATATGTAAATAACATTTTCAGGTGGACATTTCATGGTTGGATGGCAATTTGATTTTGTCACACATTTATGTTGCCTTATTTTATTGGGTTATTTTTAGGATTGTCTTTGCTTCTTGGTCTTATATTTACTTCACTAATAGTTACAGAGCAGAAATCCAGTTAATAAGATATAAACATTCAGTGATAACATACACATTTAGTAATATTTTAATGGCTAATTGACAGCATGTATTTTGTAATGTGTAAGACGTGTTGACAAGTTTCAATAAAACTCACCTCGAAATAAAGAAATGAGAAGTAATATGACATTTCTTTTACATTCTTAAGTTAAATATGTTGATGAATATGAAGAATGCTGTGGGTGTTTTTTGAGAACACACTGAGAAATTAATTACTTATAATTGAAACTATAAGGCTGAAGGAACATGTTCTCTGCTGTGCTACGTGGAAGTTAGTTAAAAAAAAATCTGAAATGTTAACATATTCTCTCCAAAAACAGTTTAAAGAAACAAAGATTACTTTACCTAACTTACCTGCTTTTTCCAACAAAGAAAGGAGGTAAGACAATAAAATAGTAGGGAGGCATGAACAAGGTGAACCACTAGTTCATCTAGTGAAACCAAAATTTTAGGTCACATGAAGGCATAGGTACGTGCATATATTAGTATTCTGACTTGCAGTCTGAAATCTGATTGAAGAATTTGCTGCACATTCAACAGCATGTTTAAAAGGATTTCTTCTGAGTCAGAACCTGTGCTGGGCAGATTTTTGCATATGGGGCAAAGGACAATTTAACACAAAGGGAAACAAACTAGCCATTTATATGAAAGCTTATTTAAAAATACATTAATATAAAATATGGAGTGAGTGAAAGGTCATTTGAAAATATATGAATGTAAGTTAGGGAGACATATTCTTGTCAGTGAAGAGAAGACTCAGCATTTAAGTAAGGAATTTACAGATATGGGTGTTTTTTTCCTGTATAAAAAAATCTATTTGATCTAGAGCATCTACCCTTGCTAAAACAGTTAAAGCCTAAAGCCAGACTGTTGCTATGCTGCAAGGGAACACTGACACAGACAAAACTGGACAGGTCCAGAAAAATGGAGTCAAAGCCTCTGTGTTTGAAAACAACAATGCAAGGAAAGTAGAAAAAAATGAGGAGAGAAAAAAATATCTCTTTGGGTTAGTCTTTCATTGTTTCCCTAGACTGTGTTTGTGCAAATGAATAATCTCTAAGAAAAGAATGAAGAATCATAGAATCCTAGAACCACAGAATGGTTTGGGTTGGAAGGGATCTTCAAACATCACCTAGTTCCAACCCTCTGCCATGGGCAGGGGCACCTTCCACTAGACCAGGTTGATCAAAGCCCCATCCAGCCTGGCCTGAACACTTCCAGGGACGGGGCATCCACAGCTTCTCTGGGCAATCTGTGACACCGTCTCGCCACCCTCATTGTAAAAAATTCCTTCGTTTTGTCAAATCTAAACATACACTCTTTCATTTTAAAATCATGCCCTTTGTCTTGTCACTACAGGTCTTCATAAAAAGTCTCTCTTTCTGATGAGCCACATTTATATATTGAAAGGCCACAATAAGGTCTGTCCTTCTCTCCAGCTCTCTCAGCCTTTCCTCATAGAAGAGGTGTTCCAGCACGCTGATCATTTTTGTAGCCCTCCTCTGGACCTGCTCTAACAAGTCCATGTCTTTCTTAGAAGGGCCCCAGAGCTGGATGAAGTACTCCAGGGTGGGATCTCATGAGAGCAGAGGGGGAGAATCATCTCCCTTGACCTGCTGGCCATGTTTCTTTTTATGCAGCCCAGCCAGCATGTGGTTGGCTTTCTGGGCAGTAGGTGCAATGTGCATCAACAAGGAAGAGTTGACTTTGAACAGCTGATGAAAAATGTTCTTGAAATAGTTAGAAAAGGAAATTAAAAAAAAAGGGGGGGGGGCAATGTATTTGGAAGAAAAGGGACATCTGGCCTATCAAAAGTCCCTCTTGCTTTAGCAGCTTGATATGATTAAAAGCTTTATCTGTTCAGCAAGGCCACAGGGTTGTGTGAAAAGACACCTGGAATGAAGAAACCAGGATCTTTGGCAGTTAAGCAGGCAGAGAAACAGGAGCTGAGCTGGGAACTGATGACCTGGAATGTCAACAATTTTAACGATGGGACTAATCAACTGTATGCTTTTAACCAATTAGTATCTGTATAGCAGGGTGTGAACAGTGTATGTAACAAATAGAATTAAGGTGTGATGTGTTTATGAATATGAAAATTGTATATAAGCTTGCAGAAACTTAAGTAAAGTGGCTTCAACTAGGATCATATTGATATGTCATTGAGTCCATTATTTTGCTTCTACAGGGGGGAGCTAAAAAGAAAGAAAAGGTCACCTCTTCAGACTTTGGATTTCTATGAATTAACTGCCCTGGGCTAAGCATCTAGGACTATTGGTTCTCTTTTATAAAGGCGTAGATTGGCAGGCATGCTCTGGAGAGCTCCAGAGATGCTCCTGTTTTTCCTGAACAGTTTTCTTATGCTGTGATGAACTGTCTTCCAGAGTCCTCTCATCACTGAATGTACAAGGAGTTTGGATAACTAAAGTTAGGTAAGAAGAAACTGTTTATGTTAGATTGCTCCCCTGCACTCTTTATGTCTGGGAAAACAAGACTTCTATATAAACATGATATAGCTCACCCTTGTGATGAGATAGACATGCCCTCATCTTAAAGGAAATGGCATTATGTCACTTTATAACATCATGCCTTGTCACTGCCAGCATATTCTACTTTCTTTAGGAAGAGTTCCCAGCTCAAGATATTAAGAAAATACACTTGTTAGTGAATATACACTTGCAAAGAAAGTTCACAGGGTACACAAGGGGATAAGGTTCTTAAATAAAATGCCAAAGAAATGTTCTCTACAACCCTACTAGTCCTGACAAGAATCCATTAAGACATTTTTAAAATCAGCTTTCCTTAGAAATACTTCATATCAGAGGACAGAGTGGTTTTGCCATACACGTAACAATTTGTTGTCTTATAAAAACCCAAAACTATAAACACCTATTTACTATTAATCCTTGATGTATTAAGAAAGCATTAGTAGAATTATGTAATGTACCCGTTTGAAACAACTATACTGTAAATTGAAAACCTTTTGGAACTGAGTTTATTACACAATCTCTTTGAAGCAAACCATACTCCACACTAATAAATTATTGTGCTATTACTTGTGTTCTCACTGTTTGTTCTATACACTTGAATATTCTCAGTGCTAAAATAAACACGTTTATTTTTTATATTTAAATTACTATATAGCTTAATTTTTTTCCAGTAGAACTTTAATTTTTTAAACATTCAATGAAGATCATTTCTGAAAGACATTTTTCTCACTAGCCCATTGTGTATTCTCTCCTAGTCTGTAAATTTGATAATGGTTCAGAGTGAAGAAATCAACAGCACCAGTTCCCATACGATCTGACATTTTCCTTGAAGGTATTTTATACAAGAACTGACCAGGTTCAGACTAGATTACATGATAAAATCTGATGTTACCTTTACATGAGGCATGATGAATGAGGGCTACTACAGCTCCAAAGTTCCATTATAATCCAATTGCATCCCACACACTTCAATCAAATAAATTCTTGTATTAGAGATGCTTTCCTGTGGTAAAGTTGCAGTCTACTACTAGATGACTGTTAGTTGCAGTATCATTTTTTCTGTTTGGTTTTAAAAAGGCAGGTTTCTGTGCGTAAGAGGAACCTCCTGTCTATCATACCATGAACAAACAAATTTGCTACAAAACTAACCCTACTGGAAGAAAAGGAAATGTGTCAGGCATCTAGAAGGAGAAAAAAGTCTGCTTGGATGAGCCAAAAAGTACAAGGAAAATATGAAAGAAATAAACACCCATTAAAGGAAATTAAAGGAAATTAGACACCTATATTTTCAAGAAGTCCTTTGTAAATGCAAAAGAAAGAAGTAGTAACATAAACAACAACATATAGTTCCTTATTAGCATCTGAGGGTTTCAAACAAAGCAGAGGATTCAAGCCTAAAGATAACATAGAGCTTGCTTCTGAACTTCCTCACAGTTCCAGGCTTGTTCTTTCCAGATAAACTTGATGTGTTCCATTGTTTATAGCTATGGCCAGATCAACGCAGTAATCAGGGATCAAATGCTGAGAGTGGTTCTTTGCATCAGCCTAAAACCCCGTGTCAGCTAGAGTGAGGAGGACACCTCTTCTGCATTTCACACAATCTCCCAGTAATGAGTGGTGTGACCTGAGACTCATTTTACTCAGGTGTGAAACAGCTGTGTACAGCAATTGATAGCAGCAATATAATGAGCTGTGATACTTTCTCAAAGAGAAACATCTCAATAAGAGATATTTCTGTTTTGCTGCTGACCTGAATGAAAGCAGCATTTTATGGGTTCAGCCTAAAATATTAATCCTGAAAAATACCAGCTGAATTATGAAATGAATGTCAATAATCCGTTTTGACCCAGAAGAAAAATTTTAGACACCTTGGAAGAAAAGGCCTGCATTCATTTTAGCAGGTTTTTGGGTCTTTTTTTTCACTTGGATAATTAATTGGAAAAGTTGTCTGAACCGAGTCCTCTGTTCCTCTCAGAGAAGTGCCTTCAACACTGCTCTGTAGGGAGTTTTAGACAGAGAAATGGATTACCTTTCTCTTCTGTGATGCTAAAATTGCACTTTCCTGTTTTGATTTGAAATATTAAGATATCAAAGGATACTCAAACCATCTTATATGCAGTACCATTAGAAATATATGGTGACCAGGAAACGGAACTGCTTTGTTATTTATAGTTCAAAGATTATTAGAAGCTCTTTCCTGACTATTGGTTCATGGTTCCAAATGCCTTTCTAAAAGAGTATTTGCCAGTCCTGGAAAGATGTGTGAAGTTATCGTTTTTAATTGCTCCTCAGTTCATTAAGGTGGGGATTCATCTCATTCAATTTTAGAAGTCCATGATACAGACATTTATAGCTGAGCTAATTACCTAGGGTTCGCCTTATAGTGAATGAAGAAAATAATGTTACTTTTAGGAAATGATTCATCTGAGGACACCTAGAACCACAGAATCATAAAATCATTTAAGTTGGAAAAGACCCTTAAGGACATCAAGGCCAAGCATAAAACTAACACTGCCAAGTCCACCACTAAACCGTGCCCTAAGTGCCACATCTACATGGCTTTTAAACACTGCCAGGGATGGTGACTTTACTACTTCCCTGGGCAGCTTGTTCCAATGCCTAATCACCCTCTCAGTGAAGAAATTTTTCCTAATATCAATCTAACCCTCCTCTGGTGCAACTTGAGGACGTTTCCTCTTGTCTTATCACTTGTTGCTTGGGTAAAGAGATCAACACCCACCTCGCTACATCCTTCTTTCAAGTAGTTGTAGACATTGATAAGATGAAAATAGTTTTGTGCTGAAACAACCCGTATTTCTTCACTGACTATAAGAACAAATTTAAACATCTGGACCAGATATTGTTCCCTTCATAATTTATGTCTGCTTTTGAAGAGCTAAATCACATTGTGCATCATAAACCCCCCAGCAGACATGACAGAAAATAGGCAAAAAATTCTTATTTAAAAAATCATAGCAATTTAATAATATTTCTGTAATTTCAGATGTTAAAATACGTACATAATTTCAGATAGGAAAGCTATGCTAATTTTATATTTCCTGAGATTCGTGTAACTTTATTGTTTCTCAATGTGATGAATTGAAACAGTGATTTTCTTAATGAAGGATGATGAAAGGAAACATAACAATGAAAGTAATTTGGCTTCCTAAAAAGGATTTGTCTTTCAGCCTACACAGCCCATCAAAACCGTGATCACTGGAATGAACATTTCTATAAATTTCTCCCTTTTTCTCTGTCAGTTTAGCATCCTCCTAAATAGGATGTAACGGTTTAACTATTACGTGGAAACCTGCAGGGAACATTTAGCTTCCAAGCAAGTTCTTTTATGCTAAATTGTTTTATAGCTGATGTACCTTGACCTTCTTGAAATTACAGGGACTAGTTACTTTTAATTTGGGGGGCATGTGCATAAATAACATTATTTATTTTTACCTTTTGTTTCAGAAATGGTAGACTTTCTTGTAAGCTGTATGAATAAATAGCTTTTCCTCAAAGATTAGAGTAAACATACTGTCAAATAATACATTATGCACACTATTGTATCACAAATATTGCATCTCACTGTAGCAGGCTACAAACGGCTTAAATATAAATCAAGCACTTACTGAAAAAGGATAGAGAAAACCAGAATAATGTATGTAAATAAAAACTCCAAACACCATTTTGTTTCAACTCCTTTGTACAGAGCGTGTGACATCACAGATATATGTATTGGTTTACTACAGGTTAGTTTTTAAAGATCATTTCATTAACAAATTTCATGAAGAGTATGACGTTTGAGAAAAAAAGAGTCAATTTTGTTTTGTTTTGGTTTTGTCTTATGATAATCAACATGACCTGCCAGGCATAAAAGCGGCTTTGATTATTTAATCCACATTGGGAAGCATGCAGCTAATTTTATGAAAAGCTGACTGGTGTATAAGGTTTTATGAGGCAACAACAAAAGCATACAAGAAGAGCCTGAGCAGAAATCTGGATATTTAGAAAGCTAGAATATGGAGAACATGAGCCAATTCACCGAGAGGACGGAGAGGAGAGAATGCATTCATTTAGCAGTAATTTGTGGCATACAAAAAGGAAAACAGAAAAAGAGACCAGGACAACTGATGGCCTTCTCCCCTGTGTTCTACACAAGCCCTGTGTAGCTCACCTTTGAGCTTATGGAAACAGATCAGTTATTTCCCCAAATGGCTGGTTTTGAGTGGGGCTAATATTAATTGTTACTCTATGCTATTATTAACATTAGAAGGGTAACATTTGCACTGTGAACTGTAGGACTGTGCCATCAGTGTTTTATGAGACAGAGAAACCTTTGTCAAGATACTTAGCACACTCCCCAACTCATCATCGAAGGCAGACTTTGATGCAAAAGAACACAGAATAAAAAGACCAGGATTTACTTGACAGCAAGAGAAGAGACACGTGTAGGGTATTCTGTAAGCATACAGGGAGACATTCAAGAAATTCAGAGGAAAATCTTGCAAGTCTAAATGAATGTCATTGCATGACAGGAAGGCAAATGGGGTGAGGAAGTAGAGAAAATTTAGCAGGCTCAGGAAATCCAGTCGGCTGGATACAGTTGGAAAACTTAGAGGCTAATAAAGGGAAAATATTAGAAATACCTGCTCTACTTTTCTTCTTTATGAGGCATCCACTTATGACCATTTTTGGAAACAATGCAAAACTAAATGCCAAAATTTAGGAAAAAAAAATATGCTGAATTAGCTGCCTTAAAAAATCACTGAAAGTCTTTAATACATAACTAGCAATTTAAATTACAGGAATATTTTTACATGTACCTATACACACCAACTATTATACAACTTGCAGCAAAACCGCAAGATTTAACAGTGTAAATTCCTTCATATGAAGACAGAACTTCATCCCTGCAATGTTAAGAGGATTAATTAGTGTTTAAAAAGTGATACAAATATTAGGATAAGAAAACACATCGAAAGTGTTTAAGAAATACTATACTTCCATGGAAAAATATTTGCATTCTGACATTTGCCGTGAGCTCAGAGATCTTTTCATCTGTTTTGCAAACATCAGGACTGCATGGTTGATATTAGCAAAAACCACCTTGTTATCCTCTGCTCTACTCACCCAAATCTGAACACTTGTTTTGAATTAACCTTTCACATAACAGGTCACATTGCTTGTTCATTTAGTATTTAGAAACTGTCATGAGTGGACAGTAGGTGACTAGAGAAGAAAATACTCAACTGATGTTGAAAAGACTTTTCTAGTCAAATTGTGATCAGAAAAGTCTTGTTTTTCTGTCAACAGATTGTCAGAGTCCAAAACTATTTGACCAGGTTCTTTCTAGGTATTCTATATGACAAGAGTTTAATGTTTAATGCCGAGTTCACTTATGTGTAGATATTTGACATTACACAGGATTTTGACTTATTAGAGAGATACATCAATGCGCTGAAATCATAATGGAAGTACACTTAGCAGACTATAGCATTGTAATATACAGTTGGATCACAATACAAGTGTGATTCCTGTTAATAGTCTCAATATGTTTGCTGTCATGACACTGCATGCAAGAAGTACCTGGATTGAAGCTGGCTCAATCCCATTGCTCTCTTCATAGTTCATTCTATTGGTTGTTCATTTTTTATGCTGGACTGGTCTGAGCCATACATACACTTCCCCCATGCTGTTCTGGCTAGCTCAAGAATACATTCACAGCCTTTTGATTAACGCTGGGAAAATCATTCACAACAGCTGGTAGATCCACTCAGCTGATACAGCTAATTGATGCAGTCAACTGATAGAGCTATTTATCTCAAACAAAGATCACTCTAGTTCCTTTTTTGTTGAGCTAAGTCAAGCTTTCCCTACAGTAGCTGGGATCACTTCCTATGTTGTTCTTGCTTGGGCTCAACTTCCTGAGCACATCTCCTATGCCCATCTCCTCTTAGCCTTCTTTCATTGTAGGGGTTTATTGCTCAGTCACAGCGACTTTTACCCTCTGTCTTCTAGAGAAGCAAGCAAAGTTTATATGAACTTCAATAATAACCTACAATTTTAATTGCAAGTGTGGCTACTATAAGCCTGTCCATAACACACAGAGGGGTGTAACCTCCACAAAAAGAATCTAGAAATTAAACAATGACTAGAGAAGTAAAACCTTAAAAGCCAACAGCTAATGCATACTTCTAAGTAGACTGGATATTCTTTTTATTGTTTCCTTCTTTACCCACCCTTTTTTACTGAGAATATGCTCTGAGATTTTCCTGTATCAGCAGAAGGTGGGTTTGTTTAAGCAAAGATGCTATCAACTGGACTATGGTCTACTGTGATCAAATGGTTAAACTATGCAATTATATCAGAAAATACTCTGCAACTTAATTTCTTTTTTTGTGTATTATGCCTAAAGTTGCTCCAGAATTACTTTTTTTCTAAGATAAACACAATTTTCCCATGCATCCTTACAAAGTCAGAGATTTACTGAGAACTTCAGAATTAGGGAAAAATTACTTACCAGCATAAAAATTGTTGTTACTTGCAAACATCAACAGCTTGTGGAAGGGAGGATTATAGGACCAAATTTTCATCAATGTGACACCAAGTTACACCAATATAAATTAGAATAACTCCAAAGATCCTCTATGGAGTTGTGCCAGATGCTTACCAGAGCATCTGTGAACAGAATCCATTCTTAAGACTTTAATAGTAATGCTAAGGGAATATATCACCTACCATCAAACACCATATAAAATGCATAGGCTTAGCTGCCTACAGATAAAAAAACCAGTTGCTCTTTGCAATGCTAGCACAATCCTAAAAAAAAACATTTGGAAATACACTGCACAGGCTCTCTTTTTTTTCATGCTTATTTTTGGGACTGCATGGTTATATTTCAGAGCTGTATTGATTTGTATTCTTTCTATGGTTGATTAATATTACAGGAAGGCATCAAGAGTATTAGTATAGAACTGAATAGAAATATCAGTGCTTTTTCATAGAAATAGACAAACAAACAAGTCCTTTGCGATTTCATCTGGGAAAATATGTAGGCAAAAAGTTATACGACTGAAATACCACAGCCACATTGGCTGGCTGGCAGAATCCTTCACATGTGTCTCCACACCTGTTAAAGAACTTTCAGAAACTACTACTACCCAATAAAACTGCAGCTTTCCAGTTAGAGAATTAAGAGACTGGGGTTTTTTTTCCAGAAATATAATCTACAGGTGAAGTGTTTTCACCTTATAAGCTTGTAATAGGGAATTTATATTGCTTAGTAGTTGTGTTTGAGTTGATAGGAATTCTATGCTCATTATAATCTGAGAATATGAGTTAGTGGAGAAGACTTCTCAAGCAGAACAATTTTCAACCGTCCCTGTTCTCAAGGTTTAAAAATTCTTAGCATGTTAAACTTCCCCCTGCCATCTGTGGTTTTTGGTGTTTGTAGCTCATTTTGAACCTTTTTGCTCACCATTGCCTCAACTCCCACCAATGATATGAGTCTATTCTTCTCATAACATGCCAATAGTGTGGCATGACACAAAATGCTGAAGCTACCAACCTGCACAGAATATCAGTAACCAGAAAAATCATATCCAATTAAGGTAACCACAGCTCTCAGGCTCTAGAAAGAATAAAGGATGATGTCTAAAAATAAGCAACCATTATTCTAACCCAATGCCTATCCTTCTGCCTGAGCAGATTACATTTTATGAATAGCTGGTGTGTAAGTGAGAAATAGGAATATTTAAATTATTTCTATCTACCGGAATTTGTGAAATGAGGGTTTGTGTGATGGACTACAAGTCATTTCATATCAAATGTATGCAATTTAATACGGAAGGACATGTTATTTCTCTGTGGATTGGCTGTTTTGATGAGCTGAATGTTCATGTCATGTAAGTTTTTGCAAAAAAATCCCACAACATTTCACTATTTCAGGATCTTGCTTGTTAGTAGGAGATGTGGGGAAAACCCATCAATTTGCCCAAGAAAATCCTTTTCCATTTCATATTCATATAAATGATGTGTTTTAGCTACACTGCAGTGACCAAAAAAAAGTACTCTGAAGGCACAACATGATGCTGAGGTCAGGAAAAGCAGCCTGCAAGGCATGGTGTCTGCTTTGCTTGCTGTCTGTTTTCCTGTTTGTTGCTACATAAAGAAGGCAGGGCTGGACAACAGGAAAGGAGGATCCTTGTTTAGTTGGTGGCAGTTACTGCCAGCCTTTTGGAAAGTTTTAGTGAGGGAGGGGAGAAGATTTTATCTTGTTAAAAGGCAAAAAACATACACAAGAGAGAAATTTTCCTAAAGCTTGACAGCATAGAGATAAAAAGGGGAATGTTTGTAAGCAGGAATCCTACCACAGACAACAAAAGACTGAGACTCTTGTGGTATACATGGTGAGGTTTCAGAGGTGGCAGGAAAAAAGATTTCCTAGGGACTTCAGTTGGATCTGTGAAGCTGACTAACCTAACAGACTCCTAAAAATTGGTGGTTGAGATCCAAAGTCAAAGGAGGCCGTTTTGTCAGGATACATGGACAAGGGGAAGTTTGTTTCTAAGCACTGTTAGTTTTTCATCCAATAGGTCGTTTTCTCAGTATTTGGTCAAATAGAAACTTGTTGCAGAGACTGGAAATTCTTTCAGGTTTTTCAAGTGTGCTTTAAAGGAAAGGGGCAGATGAATCTTCAAACCTCTGGCCCAGTAAGGATTCCATCTTCATGGGTGGATGAACTTTTCAACCTGGGTGAACCAAGTGCACTGAAAAGAAAATTATGGTACAGCAGTGTGCAACCTGCTTGTACTTCTGAAGATTACAGACTTTGACATTGCTTTATTCAAGGTAGCTACTGGAGCCTGGCAATGGGGAATGAGTTCCTGTATTCGCTGCTGAAAGCAAACATGTGCAAAGCAATCAGAGCCCCACAGGCTGCTGAAAAGCTAGATAGAATAATTAAGATAAACTCAAGCGTGCTCTACTTCAGAGCTCCATTGCAGCTTTAAGTTAGGGGACTGCCACTAACTTGCAGTACAGTTTTAAAAATCTGCAGTGTAGATTTTTGTTAGATTAAACCTTGTGATAACATTATCTCTGTTTTCTGCTCTCTCTACCTTTTGGTCAGTGACGGGTGATACTGGAAATTCCGTGCTTCCTGCTGGGAAATATAACGACTACAGGGAGTAAAGAGTCTCTTAATGAGGTTTCAGAGAAAAGATAAAATTAGAAAATGGAGGCATCTGTGTGTGACAGGGGGATCAGCATTAGTTGTCATTCTACCAGAATTTCTGTTAAACAAATAAAAGCAAATAACCATACCTCTCTATGCTCACTCCCAGAATATATGTGCTGCACTCACCGTTTCACTGTGAATTTTGATGATCATATAGACAAATTTTGATAGCTAAACCAACAATAAAATTGCTATTTTCCTGTTCTTGGGCATCACTGTGTTAGGACACATGATGTTTAAGATTTTGAACCTGAACACTGCACTATACACACAACTTTCAGAGCAGAGCTTTCTTCCAATGACTGTCACCACCTACATGGGATATACTTTTAAATCCTTTTTGCTCTCCCATGAACACAGTCGGGTATGGGCTTGTCTTTTCACATAGTCCTCTGTTCCGCTCTTACAAAGAATGTGTGTGTTCAGGAATGAGGAAATCATCAGCCATATAGATCAGTTTTTGAGAGTATATTGTTGGACATGCACTGTATATAGAGGTAGGCTTCTAGCAGGGAACCAATAGGTGTTTGGAACCACTGACTATATTGGCTATTTACAGGTAGTTTGTGTAACATAAATATGACTATTTGTATATGTCCTACAAAAATAAAGATAAAAATGAATGCCAGACACACAACTGTTATATATCGTTTTAAACAGCAGTGATCCTTGAATTTCATTAACTTTTTACACATTCTTCTCACATCTAATTCTCCGTGCAATTTCATTCCACTGGCTGGAAAAAGAAGTCAGTTTCTTGTAACCATAAGTCAACCCTGGAAGTAAATTATCAGTGAATGGTATTTTGAAATGGTTCATAGAGCCTGCATCTTACTAAGAAAAATTATTGTCTTAATATCATTGCAAATTACAACAGAAATATTATGCATACTAGAATTGTGCTGAATGTTTTATTTAGGAAAACACTGATTCTAAAAACATATCATAATTTACAAATTTATACCAGGGTGTACCATACATTCTTAAAAATTAAAGCTGTCTGGCCTGACTATATTTGCTTATGAAAAATAGCTCAGCTTTAAATAAAGTCATAAAAATTGCATTCTTCTCATTTCTAGGGGTAATCAGCTATGACATTAATGGCATAAATCTTTGCTCTATTCATTTTTTCCTTCTTCTAGGAAAATAAAAATGAAATGTTTATAAAGGTGATGATCAGAGCAACTGTAATGCAACCTCCACCCTTTCTTTCAGCCATTTTAAAACTAAGTGGTTGCTGAGAGAATTTGGAAGCTCTTTAAAAGGTATTCTGAGAAATTTCTGAAAAGATATTACAACCTGACTACCTTCATTTGCCAGTTGTTTTTTGTTCATTTTTTTGTTTTCAACTGTATTGAATGGACTTCTGAAAAATATCGTCTCAAGTTTTCATAACATTCATAAGGTCTCTGGCGCCTGGTTGCTACTCCAGCTGTAGCCTTTTGCTCAGTGGAAAAAGCCTCTGTGAAGAGGATTTCGCCCACTGGCATTGATTTAATGAATTATTTAAACATGGGAATGAATACTTTAATATTGGGTTGGTTACTTTGAGAGATGGGGATGTTTTTATTCTTCTTATTGATAAATAACATTTTTTTTTGAAACAGTATAATAATAACAAACATATACTCCATTCTAATGGAATGGTCATTAGTACCGTTGACATTGTGGAAACTATACTACATTTAGCTTGTATTTTGCTAAGAGAATAAAAGGAGCAGGTTCATATCTTTCTTATGCAAGGTAGACAGGGGCAAGGAAATCCTCATATAAAGCTTTGTTTAGTTAAATTTAAAATGACTGTGGTGGGTTTTCATTCTGGATGATGAATGGATTATTAATGGTTACTTTAACAAATTAGTTAATAATTTTTTCTCCACATTGTTGTTAGTATGAATTTATTCCCAAGAATTTTTATGGAAGTTCTACAATGTAAAAGTTAGTTATCATCACTAGGATTATGCTCCTTTCTTTCGGTCTGATGTTATGCGCACAGTCTTCAATAACAACTTCAATAACTTTGACCGTTTTGTGAAGATGTAACAGCAAACCAAAATGAGATACAGTTTATGAGTTTTCTTCCACCAGAAAGGTATTTGACCTTGAAAACAGGTGAGGAAGGATAAATACTTAAAAATATTGACCCTGAAGAGTTATCATGGGAAAAAAACAGTTAAGGATATGATAACTTTACTTTCAAACCACTTAAGAGTAGGCATAAAAAATGCATCACATAAAGAAAGAGATTAAAAATTCACAATTTCAATAAAATCTCCAGGGAGATATCTATTTGTGACTTGCATAATTCAAAAGATTCAAGCTGGAATCATTCTGTATTTAAATGGTATAATTCTTCATACAATTTCATTTACTATTTCCTGTGAACATGGCAGAGGTAAAGCCCTTTCAGTCCACCTGTTGGACTGAGGAGAAATTACTCTGAATTTGGATAATGACTTAAAGCAATAATCAGAAACACCACCATCACCACCACCACCACCCCATTTTGACTGCTGTGTACTGTATCATGAAGAAGACTGATAAAGCCTGACATGCTTTAATGATTTACAGAATGATACCCATGTCATGTTTTATACAATGTGGCTCTGTCTGCTTAAAAGGAAGTATTCTAAAACACAACACTGGTAGATTTGTCTCTGCCCCTTCTGCAGAGAAGTTGAACAATTTGCTTGCCATTAATACAACTCATCTGACATTTAAATCTTAGGCAGCTACTATTAAGCAACACAACTATATTTCTTCAACGGTCAGGACAGAAACTTTGTATCTTAGATACATGTCTTACAATGAAAAAAATCCCCCAGAGAAGCTAACTTTGTTATTGCCTAGATAGAAAAGCTAAACTGCATTTTAGATGCTTAATGTAAGGGGCAATGAATCCCACCCCATTTTGGGTTAGAGTACTCCAGAGAGGCTGGTGATATGTTTCAAAAGAAACAGTTGAACTCTTCTGTCTATGCTCCAGGCAAGTAATTTGTGAGATGGTTCTAGGTCAGAAATTTTGTACATCCTCTATAATAATCCTGGGCCCCAGCTAACATGCATATGTAGCTTACAGACTTTAAGCAGCTTTGCCCTGCAGACTGGGCAAAGCATCTCAACTCTGATGATGCTGTCCATGCTGATACATTCGTACAAAGCTGGTTAAGGACTTTTAAAGATTATACTTGAACACCTCACTTCATTTGGCTTCAAAGACTAAGAGAAGAAAACCAATAAAAATAAAATAAAATAAACCAGATAGTTGTACTTATGTATTTCATCAATAAGCTCTGCCAGTTTGTCAGGTATAAGAAATGGTCCATCAATCCGCTTTTCCTGTCATTTATGGAATTTAATTTCACTTTGTCTGAGAATCCTACTTGCAATACAAAGATTTATCATCATTCACAATTACAGGAAAAATATGAAAATGCTGTACTTCAACCTCCACAAGAGTTACAAGGAAGATCAAATTTCTCAAACCCTTGAGAAACATGGGAAGACCCACTATGTGTAATTCAACTACCAAGAATAAAATGACAGTATAATATTTTCAATGAGTATTGAAAAAAATGTAACCCCTACTAGAATAAAAGGAGGCATAATCTTAGAAGCTATCATTCTTTAGTAATCTAAATGTGTAATCAACCTAAGGATATTTATATTATATTATATTACATCATATTGTATCATATTGTATTGTTTTGTAATATATATAATTACATATTATTATATTACATATATAATTATATTTTATTAAATATCATTATATTATATTGTATTAGGTTATATTGTATTATGTTATATTATTTTATATTATTATATCATATTGTATTATTATATCATATCATATTATGTTATGTTATATTATTGTTGTGCCTGACAATCTGCCAAAAATCTTATTTGTAGTCTAGAAGAAATTCAGAAAAGTCAAGGGAGTACAAAAGCTATCACTGCAAGAAAGAACTGGTCCAGAAAATGTTTCACCAGATATTGGTTAGCCAACTAATACATCTGCTTACACTGGGGTACTTTGTTCAGTGGACTGCTGATATGTTTGTGTGGGAGACAAAGCAGCCAATATGGGACCCTTATGTTTGATTCATGTTCCTACATATAAAGCAATAAAAAATGGGCAGTTGGATCACAGTGAAGAAGAACCCGATGAGATTTCTACTCAGGTATCTATGTCATAGACATCTCTGGCCAGAACTTTGTTCTAGCTATTGAAAGTGAAACAAAAAAAAATTATGTAGGTGCACAACACAAAAAAAAAAAAGTAATAAACTAAAATTATGTGATGCTTTTATCAAACTACTAAACTACTGACATTTCTTGTTCCTGCATAACATCAACTAGGCTTGGGTGCAGACAGTCTGAAGAAGTATTGCAACAAACGTGACAGTGGGTTTATCTACATCTGCTGATATCAAAAAGAGGATTTTTCCCATGGGTGTTTAACTGGCAGTCCAACATAATAGAAAAGATGAGACATGCTAAAAGTATGTATATAATAGGGTGTTTTTTAAAGTAAATAGAAGTGTTTAATAAGAGAATCTGACATTTTTGACATTCTGACATCCAAGTAAGAAATTTTCTGGCTCTTGCAAAACTGCTAAAGTGAAGCAGTATGATCCATACATTCTGCTTCTTTCACAGAAGCATATATCATGCACTGCATGCATACCAAAGTTGTGCTTTGACTTTCCCTACTAAACTGTGAACCTTCTTGGCAAATTACAAGCACTATGTCATTAAATTGTTATAATCCAAAGGGCTTTCAGCTGAGTGAAAAAATAGATCTCACATCTATTATTTTTTTCAATATTAGTAAAATCAGCTGTGCCCACAGCTTTTAAATTACACAAGAATAAACCTATCCTCAGTGCTTCTACATCTAACCTGAAAATCTTTAATCCATTGTTTCATTTAGACCAATATAGCGGAACAAGTTGATACGATGATAATGGCCATGTATTCAGACACTCTTCAAACAAATTTTACATCTGCCCTCCTAAATGGGAAAAAACACTGCTAATTCAAGTGGGTGTTGTACTACTGAAGAACAAGTGAAAGCAATCATATGGATCTGAAACTAGGATCTATTTGTTAGTAAGGGGGTGAAAAAAGGGTTTTTAGAAAAAAAAGTAGATAAGCAGAACTACCTTGTCTGGCATTAATTTGAATAATCATCATGTATCAATATGAAAGACCATTTGTCTTATTAGGAAGAAAAAACTCATACAGCTCAAAGGTACAATCTACAAAAGTTTGAAACAATATATCATGTATTGCCCAAGAAAACCAAAACAGTTACTTTCTGTGCAACCTCCCTATTATCTAAGTATCAGGGAATGTCTGGGTTAAATTTACTCTGAAGAGCTGCAGACCCTGAGAAACTGACAAATTAGAAAATTCAAAGAATGTAAAAGGAAACAAAAGACACACTTCCAATTTATTTTTAAAGGTTTCTGTAACAATGAATAATTAAAATCTAAGACATACGCCTCACTTGAACCCTGACTGGATCAATAAACAGCATAAGGCTTTCCATACAGAATTAAGCCACACCCAGCACCTAAATATTGATATCCTATGCATACTAATGTTAAATACCACAGTTCCATTTTTATAAAAATGCAAGTATAGCCATATACAAAATAAACACTTTTAATTGGCAGTTGCTTTAGACTGCTAACAGATGCTGCTGTAATAAAATAAAATAAATTAATAATAAAAAAAATTAAAGCTTGTATTTTGAGTTAGGTTCCTAATACAGCTTTTCCTGTATTACAAACAAGTATAAAATTTGCAATTGCTATGTACTAGTGTCATTTTCTATGTTGTCTTTACTTGCAAGCAGATATTCTTGGCCTACCACTTTTCTAATAGTGTATAATCTGTGGACCTGAAACTCGTTTTGCTAGAAAGAAAGCAAACCTGAATATTAAACGATTGTGAGACTGGAAGACATCAAAAGGCATAGGAGCATATGGCGCAGGTAAAATACTTACCCTGATGACTACTGTATACATCACAATATATCACATAATGCTCTTTTGAAAATTTCAGCCCTCAGTACAATGATCAAAAGCCAGAGTAAATGCAGTGTACTACAGAAAAGAATAAGAGAAAAACAAATATGTCAGATAAAACAACATAATTTTCCTTCCATAGATCATCAGTGTGGATCTTTTCCATATCATTAAAATGTTTTGCTGGCCAGTTGCACAATCCCCGAATACACTGTAACTGGGTATTGTCTACAGAAGTGATTCAGGGCCTCTGCAGCTTTGCTTGGTGATAGCTTCTTTTGTAAGAGTGAAGACATACAAAGAAGTAGAGGCTCTCCGATCACAGTAACTCACAAAATAACTTCTTATTGCTTTGTGAGCCTATGAGTTTGCACAAGGGAGAATATATGTGTACAATGGAAGAACTATTTGTCCAAGTGTATTAGAGTATGCGGATGTGGTGCAAAGTCTCCCTTCAACCCGAGTTTTCTCAGGGATGCATAAAATGTCTGCTTTAATCCAGAAGATTTAAATGCTTAAAGCTTAGTAAGGTAATCTTTATCTTTGATCTAATAAATGTGGGAAACTGGAAAAGTCCATTTTAATATAATCTTAATGCTCCCAACTCATCTTACGTACACATCCACTCCTTATCATTCTCCTTATTGTTAACAGTTCCCTGTTAAGTTATTCCCCAAAGTAACAAACCACAAGCAGGTTTTTTTTGTGAACACTGAAAAAGGAGGTCCCTGGGAGTTTGAATTCTGTAGGTTCTAAGACTGTTGACTCAGTTGAACTTATAATTTATATTTGCTGCTATTCTTTAAACTTTATTCTCCAGCCTGGACTCACAACATGCTTTAATGTTCAAATTATGTTTGAATTATTAGCAGGTATTCTTATTCAGTGCTGGCTTTGACTAATTCTCAGCAGGCAGCCTTAAACTTCAGCAAAAATTTATAGTATCTCTGAGAATATTAAACAAGTCTATGCTACAGAAAGCAACACATAATTAGCATGAGAGTAGAATTTCTGAACATACCTTTTCATATTTTTTCTCTAATTATGGACAAATAAGTGTACTGAGTTCACCACTCAGTACATGCCTGAGATTCACCTCTCCCAGCTTTATTGAACAGTGCAAGGAGCCTCTTTCTGTTAATAAGACTTTCCCAGCTGATGGGTAATTCATGAACAAGGGCTTTATCTGTGGTGTTTTATGGTATATCTCTGACTGCTGTTTCTGTGCCATTTTTGCGCTGTCTTGAATTCCTCCCACTCATGCAGCCAAGGCTGACACAAAGTAAAGAACCCATTTTATTTTCAATGGTTCTAAAAAGGGTTACTGTTTCAGTAGCTTTGTACAGATCTACAGATCACCCATTGTGTTTGTTGACTTTAAAGCTAGCACAGGCATGCTGAAGCAAAAAAAAAAAAAAAAAAAAAAAAAAAAAAGAAAGAAAAAAAAAGGCCTAGAAGTAAATGAGAAATTGTTTAGAATGGAAAACTCTGTGACCTCTTTCTGGATGAAGGTGGAATGATAACAGAAGGCTTAGGGATCCTCATTAAAGAACCTCAGGAATAGTGGAATCTTTTTGTTCACTCATAATAACTCATGCCAGTTAAATCTACCTGTAAATGCACATCTTCTGAAGAAGGTTTAGAACAGCATAATGATAACAGCATCAGTGCTACCGCTTCTTTTGGTAGCACTGACCACATGAATTACTCTAAAAACAACAGTCTGGTGAACATCTGGAATCAGAAAATTAAGGGACTCCCTCTGGTTATTTTGATTTACATCCAAGCTCTTCATCCTAAATGTCACGCTTGAGTGCCAGAAGATTTAAATCAGAATGCTGTAATCCATACTTATTTTCTTATTCCAATACTTAGTATGTAATCTATACTTATTTTACTCAGTATTTTTTCCAAATACTCTAAAAATAACATTTGAGACCAAGTCAGTTTATATAAATTCATTGATCTACTAGAGTGAAAATAATTTTCAGGAGTGCCTGAAGTTATATTTAGCATAACTGAAAAGGATTCCGCAGAAACTTTAGCCTGTGTTTTCTCAGACTGAGAATTCTTTCTCTGTCTTGGTTCCTAGCTACTCAGAAGCACCAGGACAGCTTGTGGTAGAGCTGGGAAGTCTGAAATTTGTACAGGCTTTAAGGAAATCATGTTTAACTTCTGTAAATCGATTCTTCGAAAGATTTCATCTCATATGAAAATTTCTAGTACATGGCCATCAACTCTATAAACAGCAATAGAGATTTATTTTGGTTGAGAGCTGTCTGAATAGCAGCTATGCATACCTCAGAGTCAAAAGGGGCAACAGAGTGAAATCAAGCTGAGGAAGACAAGCCAGAAAAGGATACTTGAAAAGGCAGACAAATGTTATCTCATGTACATACAGTGGATGTGTGAGGATTTGAACCCTTGGAAATCTACAGGAAAAGACAGTCCTTCCCATATAAGTGGTAATAGGAATATCGGGGATTTCAGTCACAATCAAAAGCAAATGAAAGACGAAAGCAAGTTTCTTTAACTACCTATTCACGCTGCTGTGCAGAAAGTATATGAAAGATGGCCTGTAGATGGTGATATTAATGTTGTATGATGGACATGTTTTGCACTACACAGTACAGGTTAGACTTCGATTCTTTTATGTACCATTAAAAAATGTATATCCAGACAAATCCTTCATGCTACTAATCGCTTATAGTCTGAGTGAATAAAATCAGTCCTTTTATTTTACCAGGACTTTTTCCGTCATCTCTTAAAAATCCTCATCTCCCTTCCAGTGAAACTAGTCTATCAACTGATATGTGCTAAAAGCAAGCACTTATATTACAGAAAATAGGTTAGATGGAAGCACTGAAATGCCATAGAGATGAATGTTGTAAAGGAATCTATAGTTATAATAAAGTATAAATAAGATTAGATAATGTTATGGAAAAATTAAGAAAGCACCTTTTTACAAGGGTTATTACACATATTTAGAAAAAATACTGTCCTTTCTGAAAGTAAGATGACTCCTTTTACAACAGCCAAATAGCTGCATGTTTATTCTATATCCTCTGGTAATATCATAACAGAAGGCTAAGGATAGGTGAGTAGTGCATAATAGTCTAAAGTATTTAAATTTTGCAAGAAAAGGCAGAGTTTATTCAATACATAAATTGTAATTTACATAAAATTCTTATACAAATCACTATTACTTTTTTTTGCCTGTCAATTTCACACTAGGGGTTTATGCCAGGAAGTCAGGTCAAATTATTTAAAATCAGTTTTCATGTGCTGCCTGAGGGTCACTGCTCAAAAATGTAGGATCATCATCTTTGCTACTTTTACATTATAACAGATTTTTAGGAGAAATAAAGAATGCAGAACAGAAAGTTTATGTGTTTGTATTTTTTACATTGCAGTAATTTTTAATGACTAATTACTGTGCCTTGCCTCTTGGAACACTGAGAACAGCCATATTTCCTCACTCAAGAACAGATATATTATGTGCTCTTCTTTTTGTCATATGTAATAGGTGGGCAAGGGGGGTTTAGAAGAGTAACATGGGTATATGAATGCCACATTGAAGGTAGGTCAGGTTAAAGACAATGATCAGTTCAATTATCTCTGTCGTGGTGCTTTTTAAGTATTCCAATGGCATTATCTCATGGTGGATTGTTGTCTGGGATTTAAAGGTAAAAAAGCACAAGTCTTTCTTGCTAGAAATAGCAATACCAAGTCCATCAGCTTGGCTGTAGTATCTGATCTGCCTCATTTCTGTGCTGAGACAGTTCCTTTAAGCTATTCAAGTTTTTGATCCTCACAGCTGCTGCTTCACTTATTAGTATTCTACAAAGGAGCTCATTCTGGGATAGTTCACTCTAGGACTGCTCACACAGACAATATGGATGAAACTGCATACTGCACACTCCTCCAACATTATTCCAGTTGACTTTGTACTTTCACATGCCCTCATGCACATATCAGGGCATCTAATACATACTTCTCATTTCATGCTACAAAATTACTTCTCTAGTGAGCTGAAACACAGTTCATGTCATAGGCAAAAAAACCATCATCTTGTTACCAGCTGCAATCATGTGATCAACACTGTCTCTATGGGTAATTTTGAAAGACTAAACTTTCCAGCCTTTCATAGTTTCTCCCTGTACTTTGTCTTTTTCTTATCAGTATTCTTGGAAAAAAACCACAGATGTTTTCCTATGGCAAAACTGTCACTGCTGTCTCTAGGTACTTAACTCTTCTTTTGACTCTTTCTTCCACCAGTAACAAGAGGGATCTTGTCTGGCTTTGAGTGCTGGACAGTATCCCCATAGTAAATGAGGTCTTCATTTGAAATTCACATTTAAAAGTCACCAGTTTCCTTGCAGGTTAGGTAACTACAGTTTTAAAAAAGAATACATTTTCTTTTGGTAGCATATTTGTTTAGATATACATTGTGCACTGGTGTTAACTAGACATATATATTGCCCAGTGTTACATAAAATTTTGCAAAAAAAACCCAAACATTTTTCAATTAATCCTAACCATCCTACACAATTAGTTATACATTAGGAAAAAAAAAAAACCCCAAACCAAAAAACTAATCTGCACACAAAGTCTGATTTATTTTTGTTCTTCTACGTACTGATATATTTTAAAACTATGTTTTATAAGATCTAATTAAAGCTGGTGACACATCACAGAGAAAACATTCTTGCCTATGCTGGAACACATTTATACAGTAGATAAATAAATGTATGTATACTCAATTTTTAAACTTATTCTAAAATTTCTACAACATATTTTAGCATATCTAGTAACCTTTCCATAGTTCTCCAGAACCCCAAATATGCATTTGCTTAATGTCCTACAGATCAAAAAAAGGCGTTTTTGGGGGCTTTAATGTCCAACTTTAGCCAGCATAGAAAATGTTCTACTATTATCTCTAAAATCATAGTTGTGAATTTTTATACCGTGTGCCAAATATAAGGCAAAGAATTCTAAACCTTCCAGCAGTAATGGAAATGAAAACTTTACTCAAAAAGGGCCAGGCAGTCTTCTGCTGGTAAAAATCAATAGTTCAAATAAACTTCTTTACAGTGTATCACTGTCTGTGTAAGTAGATTGTTTTGCATGCAATCTTCTTTCACAGATTTGTCTGTTTTATCAAGCTATTTGTATTTTTGTCATCTATAACATCCTGTAACAAGTTTCAAAATTTAGCTGTTTTGTGTAACAAATACTGCCTTCTGTTTTCTTCAAGCTCTGTTTCCTAGAAAGTTTATTAGATACACTTATTCACATTTTCCAAACTGTTCAGGATCTTGTTGACCTTTAACTTATTCCAGTTACCTCTTTTTCCATCTATATAGACTGTGTTTGCACACACAAAAAACCAAACCACCCAAATTCCATAAGTTTCATTATTCATTTTACCATATTCTATTTCTTCTATGTTCTACCTGAGCCTGGAAGAAGAGACAGAACTGCAAGGTTTTTATGCATTTCTCTAAATATGTTCTTAATTTTGATGTTTATTTCTTTCCTAGTCATTCAAAATATTATATTTGCTGGTTTTGAGCACTTCCTAGGATGGATCTGATATTTTTGTAGAACTTTCTATGATGAGTTCAGAACCTCTTTCCTGAATGCTAATAAGTTATTTAGGGTCTCTCATTCTTTATATACATAGAGATTATAATATCTGCTCATTATTCTACATTTATCACCACTGAGTTTCACCTTTTACTGCTAATTCAGTATTGTAAACTTCTGCTAGATTTTGCTTTTACTACCCTGAATAATTTAATACTACCAGAAAACTTTGTCACCTCACTACTCACCTCTTTTCTGGATTGCTTATGAATACGTGTAATATATGAGCAGGTGAGAAAATGCAATGTGCAATGAATTTGCAAAAGTGTCTAGCTCTGGCTTCCCCTATTTTTTCCGCTCTTTCTATGACACTGCAGCCACTTCATCATCCAAGGACTATACAGAATTACAGAGAGACAAAGGCTAATTATTCATCACTTCAGGGGTGGGAGGGTAGTGCTATAACCGGAGTGAATATATGCAAGAAACCTTCCAGCATTTCTGGCGAAAGTAGTTGCTCCTTAAAGCTAGGATCAGCTCGGGCCAGTAGCCCAGAAAAACCTTAGGTGAATGACTGTGTTTTCTTTTAATTTCCAGATGTGTTTTTACAGAAACAGTTTTGTTTCTTTCTGTGCCTTTTCTGTCTAATGTCGTGCCTGAATGTTTTCCTTTCATTTTCTTACTGGCGTGGCTAAAGCATTATCTGAGAAAGGTGAAGTATGCTAGTATCTGCAAGGTTTTGCTTGCTTTTTCCTTTTTTGTGAAATTACCGGAACCTCAAAAAATGTACCAAGGTTAGTGTAGTTGCTCCTAAATTGAGCATCATGACCTGGAAACATCAGTAGATAAGAAGGAAGTCCCTGCAAACAATAAAATGCAGAGAAATGTTAATGGAAATGCAGACAGGACACTGGAAGGCAACAGAAGAGGGTTTAAGAACCACTGCCTAATGTAGTCTTATTTCAGTTACCTGTAAGCACCAACTATTACATTAAAGGGGTACCCCGTTAATAGAAAGCTAGGCCAAAGCACATCCATATTCACTCTGTTTTTAGGTACATTTACCTATCATAAGTAATGGACTTAGAGTATTGGTTTGTTTTTGTTTTGATGTTGAACTTTTTTGTTCTCTCTTTAGTCCTTTGCTTGGTTTATTGCACAGCTTTTTAATTGAATTAGTGTATGAGCAGTTTTATTGCCTTTGTAGACACATGTACCTCTTGAAGAAATGAAATATGCTGCAATGGAGAGATGGGACACTGCTTGATGCAAGCAAATGTCAATTTATTGTACGCAATCACGAGTTTATATATGTTTTCAGAAGCTGCGGGCTTTAAACAGATTGGTTCTTTAAGCTAAGCATTACATACTAGGCAATCCCTGATTGGTGGTTAACTACAAACAAAGGACACTTTAAGTAAGTGTTTACAGTCATCAATTAACAGCAAGGTGTTACTTCTCCTTGGCCTATCATTTCCCTGCTCCCCTATCCTCTCTTGGCATGACTCATCCTGTTAATTGTTATCTATTCACATTCCTTGTCCTCCCAGGGTTTGTGGCCTACCAGCCCTAGCGCATTCCTTTCAGCTAACTGATTGGTACTTATGGCCCTGATTTCCAGGCCCCTTCCTGCATCTCCCCTTCTTGTTTTTGAGCAATCCAAATCCTGTTTATTTTAAACATGCATTCTCGTTGTAAGCATTGAAACAAACAAGGAACAAATAAACCAACAATACTGTCAATACCATCAATGCTCCTTTGATTATATTTTGTAACCAGCCCCCTAACCCAAGGCTTGAAAGCCAGTCCATTAACCCTTTCTCAATCTTTATGGCCTGTACATTTTTTCTTAACTCAGCAAGCTGCTTATGAATAGAGATCGAGTGATCAGTGACATTCATAAAACATTTTCCTTAGTGCTGTTCACTATAGGATACTCTCTACTGTTCATGCTGTTTCCTTATCTTCTAGAGGTGAGATCACCTTCCTCCTTTGTTTCTGTCTCATCCTAGTTTTTCTTCTCATACTCCTCAAAGTTATTTAACTCTTTGCTGCAGGTTCGCAACTGCACATCGTCAAGGCAAGGCCAAAGCTGCACATTATCAATGTCAAAACAACCCACTGTCTCTGTTCCGTACAATTTTACAGTTTCCCTTTTTTGTTTTTGAACAACTAGTACCAGGTTTGCCATGTTCTGCAGGGCCCTTGCAAACATGACAGCAACCAAGGTAATAGCAAACAAACAATACTGCCAATTGAGTGAAGGGATGCCAAAAAGGCTGACATTTTCTCAGATTTTGATAACATGTTACTGCAATGGGGCACCTAAAATCCATTCAGCACATACCATCAAAATCCTCACAGCCATGTCCTTGAACCAACAACAAAAAGCAGTGACAATTTTGACTCACATTCTTAACTGCCTAACAAACAAGGTGGTTTAACTCTTTAATGCTTTCCATGCTGTTACTCCGGATAAGAGAAGAACTACTGCAATCCCATCATAGCCTCCTACTACATTAGCATCTACATAAAGACAATTATCGACATTCAAAGTGTAAACAGTATCAACTTCTTTTGCATTAACATTATACAGAGGTAATCAGTTATCCCAAATATCAAGGCTTTCAGTAAGGTTCTTCATTCCTCACATACATTCACTTTTTTGCAACAATGTCTGCAAGTCAGTTTCAAGGAAGGGCACACCAAACAAGAACTGGTTCAGTCAAAAAGTTCAAAACATAGCATGCTTTCTCTGAATGTGCCTCTGGGGTCATTCCCTTCATTCCCTCTTTTATTATTAATATATATACACATATATCTATACATATATATATGCAACCAGAGACACTTTACTGTAACAGAGAAGCCCATATTTACATCTCTGAGCCTGGACACAAACCGCAGCTGTATGCACCACCAGGATCAGGGCAGAAATCATTCATGCAGTTACATAGCTATATATCACTACAAGCATGCAGACACCTATTAAACACTAGATAACCATGTTTATCTTTTCTATTCTCCTTCACAATACCTAGCTGTTCTCTCATCTCTTGTTAGCTCAACTATTCTCCAGCTTCCTCTCCTATATCTCTCTTCAGACATTCTTTACCCTCCTCTTTTTTGCTTGTTAATTGCGACGAGGCAAAGTTTGCGTGTAGCTGGGTGACCATGACCTGATTTATGTTACAATCAACTAAACACTGAATACAGGAAAAAAGGCATGGGAGACATAAGGCAAACGTCAATAAGGCGTTAAAGATAATTATAATAAATCCTGTAATACTTTTGAGTCATGGCCCAAAGTCTCCCAGCCGTGAGAAGAGACCAAAGGTATCCCGCCCCTGGCTCTGCTGCAGATCTTTCTTTAAGGCTTTTAAGTTTTGTATACTTTTGTGAATCAATGCAGAGTGGTCACTCAGATTCACATAACACATCCTATCGAAGTCTTCACACTTGTGTCCCTGTGCTAATAATAAAAATCAATAGCAACTCGGTTCTGTAGCAAGATATGACGGACAGAATCAACATCTGTTAATAAGCCAGAAAAAAAAGAATAGTATTTGTAGTATAACTTTGTTTAGCAAGCTAGCAGCCTAATTTACTAAGCAAGTTAAGAGTGTGTACTATTCTTACAGAAGAGATTAGAGAAGCAAAAATGTGTTATGCTGCATTCCAGAACTCAGCCTGAGAATTACAGTCTGCTGCGAGTTCTGCGTTACAATCATTTGACACATCATGTTGGGGTTGCTATTGTGAAAGTTGCTTGTTTACAATTTTCATTGGCATTATCATAGCTAGTTGTTTTAAAAGCAACCCTTGAGCTTCCTTATGTTCGACTTGTTGCAAAATATTCTGAAGGCAATCAATAAAGTTAGTATTAAAGTTAGTGGCTCTCTAGGACCCTGCAAGACTGTGGTAAGACTCCTGCCTCCGGACTGCCTTAATAGCCATCTCCTTCATTTGCAAATAGTTGTCCCTGGGATACCTTGCCTGAGTCACAGAATTGGCACAATAATTTTCTCCAGCCAACTGCTCATAGTTAACAGCAATTCCCCAATTAAGGTTTTCAATCAAGGCCACTACACACAGCTCACAAAAATCAGATAACCACATCATATACTGTATCAGAGTTAGTACCATACAAAGCAATAACTTCCAATCATGCAGTGTGAGTGTATAAGGCTCTGCCATCACTTCAAGAAGGGACATAGCAGATGTATTATAAATCCTCCCTTCCCTCACTGCTTTGCTTAACTCTTTAACAGCCTCGTATTGCACGGGCTGCCACTCTCGAGGTTGATTTGTCTGACAAAGTACTGAATATGCCATAGCGACTCCCAAAACCCCTCACTTAAGCTTTTCCCACTTGCATTCCTGCCACGAATCCCTCAGACCCCCTTTCACTCTCCCTGAAAATACAGTCAATGCATCGGGGGAGGGGGGGGTGGGGGAGGGGGGAGAGGGGTAAGGTCTATCTCCTTTTCCAAATCTATAGGACCTGGATCAAAAGGTTTATCAGTGTCAATGGAATCATTGTCCGAGTTGTCCTGTTCCCGTGCTTGGTCCTGTGTTGTGAGGCTCACTGCAATCAGTGACAGAAGCTTTGGGGGCAGAGGAAGTGTGGACAGAATCCCCATCATTGACAGTGTGTTGAGAAGAGTTGTGCTGTTGGTGGAATTTACAGCCTCCTCTAGTTCAGTGCTTACACTGTTGGTGGAATTTACACCTTCCTCTGGTTTAGCACCGTTAGTAGAATTAGTCCACACTTGGCAAAGAGTAGTCAGAATTTGCCACCAAGGTGCTAAATGCATTCCCGACGCGGAGTCCCCCTCCGCAGCAGCATCATACAATTGTCTGCTGTATGTACACACTTTCATTTCTTTCAAAGTCTCTAAAGTTTCTTGGCTGCTCACCTGTCTCGATGCATACAGGTGTTATCCTTGGGGTTTAGGTTGTCTGCCTGGTCCAGCCAGCAAGACGATTGTTCAGCCAAGACGTCTCCTCCGGAACACAGCCCTCTTCCACGAGCTGTCTTTTTTATCGACCAGTTCCGTCCTTATTCTTCCAAGGCTTCGGAACACCACCATAGGGGTCACCATTTGAGGAGACTGAGGCACGGACTCCCGGATCTGACTAGAAGACCCTTTATGAGTCCATATACATCTCTCATAGGGGAAGACACTTGATTCCCATGTTTCCCACAGCTCACCTTTCAATTCCAGAGGGACTTTTTTCATTTCCTGCTTCCTTTCAGCAGCTCATTCAATGTTCTGTGGGACTCGCGACCTACCTCTCAGCCTGGTGGTTCATAAACCCATCATGTCGGGGTCACCAGTTTGCTACAATGGAGAGGCAGGATGCTGCTTGATGCAAGCAAATATCAATTTATTGTACAGAAATACAAGTACATGAGGGAGTAAAATTTTTTATTCCTATCTTTTATGAAGAAAAAAACCCTTATCATTTACTGCTCTCGTCTGACGTAATGACAATTCAAGGTGGTATTAAACCACAGAGAATTTTTCTGTATATATAAAATCTATATAAAATCTGGATTTTTATATAGGATTTTATGTAGTTTATTACTTAATGAAACTTACGGAGAAGTTGACTTAAAATTCACCTGTTCCTGTCTACAGCTCAGTTAAGATTCTGTGTTGTAATTCCTTCTCAGATATTTTTCTCATTACGTTACCAAATTTCACTTTATAACTTGCACTTGATAATGAAACCATAAAAAATTCCCTAACTGGAAGTAACAGTGTTCTACTTGAACTCAGCCAAATGAGAGGCAGAGGAAGAGATACCTCCATTTTAAAATCAGGTATTGGTCATGGTGAGAAGACAACTGTTTATTAGGTGATTTATTAATTTATTTGTAATAACAGTCATATAATGAGCAAGTTGCTATTACTTAACTTGTTTTGGTTTTACCTTAGTATGATTGGTGTAATTTCTATTAATACAATCATTTTTACATACTGTTATAACTGACAGATATTAATATGCAGTAGTTATCATTTGTAGCCTGAATTATGTGTAACACTAGACTGAAGATGCAGCGTAGAGCTGTGCAGATAGGGAATGATAGCAGAGATCTTGACAGTGTGGGCACAGGATGAAAGAAGAGGCTTCAAGCCATAAAGCTTTAGGCAGACCTTCAGTGAACAATTTCTGATCATTGGACTAATGTAATTTTGGAAGCCTAGTAAAAACTGGCTTTAGGGAAAACAAAGCGAACAAAGAACAAGTATTCAACATGCGCAAAGTACACCATACATTGGAAAAAAAAAAAAAAAAAGGATGTCATATGCAAAAAAAAAAATAGCACCAAGTGGATCCTGGAGTGAATGAAAACAACAGTGCCATGTTTCTGGTGAAGGACTTGAGATGTTCATGTGTCACCTTAAAGCCATACTATTTGCTTCTAGGAAGAATGATACCATCAACCTGAGGACCCACAGAAGTAATGGAAGAGTGAGCATACCACCAAAGAAAGGATTAGATACTAAAAGGTTTGTGTATATCACATTAAATCTTTTATTAAAAAGGCTTTTTTTTCCTGCAATAATTACACAATTTACTTAGTGTCATTGTAAACCAAATAATATTTTAAAATAGCTTACTTATCCTTTCATTAGGCTAATAATAATTATTTCCTTAAATGTGAAGAGTTTCACTAGCCCACAGAAGTTGCAGGGTGCCCTGCCCTGGAGTTCTGGTGGGAGTACGGAAGCAACTGCTGAAGGCAGCTCTGAATTTGCCCGTAGAGATAAAGCAATGAGATCTTTTAGATTTGGTGTATCATATTGCTACTATTGCCTGTACTTGATACTTTTTCAGTGGAACTTTTAGTGGTTCCATTAATTACATATATAAAATGAGGTATGAAGGAGGTTGCTTCAAACTGGCCCTGCCAATTTCTGTTGAGGACCATGATGGTGTTCAGAAGAGTTCTAACTTGCATCAACAGATAAAAATTTTCACTATCAACTCTTCAATTTTTTATTTTTATTTTTAAGGAAGGTTTATTCAAATTTTATTCAAATTCAAATATTAGGAATGACTGAGGCAAATGTCATGCTTTGGAGAATGGATGAAGTAGTTGGCTTTCACAACTAAAGGGTACTCCCATTGCAGATAAGGAACGGGACTAACGAGAAGTCAGGTGGGAGGAGAGCAGGGTCTGATACCTGTTACAATGGTAGATTCTTGCTCTTCCTTCCATCCAGTTGCTCTGAGAACTGACTGCAAGCAGTGGAGATTTGCTGAGGCCAAATTCCAGCTCATGATTATTTCTCACTGTAAGACAATGCTGTACCTTAATTTTGAATACAAATCAGAAGAAACAGATGTTTATCCTACACGGTTCTAGTCAACAGCATCAAATGGCAGTTAGGGAAAAAAAAAAAAACCAAAACTGTCTCCTGGCAGAATGCACTTTTCTTTTTGAAGTCTTCTTACCATAGAGATGCATTACATATTCTGAATTTCAGATATTTTTTTTTTTTCTGTTTACATCCAGACTCTTGCTGTCTAGCTGATTTCCCCAGAGCAGATATTCCATGGGAGATGTCTGTTCTGGATTCATGCTTTATTTTTACAACTGTTAACTGTGGGATGGGCACTCACTGTCTCCTACAGGTCAAATGTGTCATGGATTTTAAGCTGAGGAAGTCTTAAAGCATATATAGACCTTGGCAGCAGTCTAGTTTAAGCAAGCTGGAGATTTAAAGCTTAAGATATAAATGTTTCATGCTATTCTAATAAGAGGGATATTATTTTAACTATTGTAAGTATCTGAATAATGTTGCCAAAACACAGCACAACCATGATTTAAATTTCCCACTCATTATTTGTTTTAGTTTTGAGACAAATAAAGATTTATGATGCTTAAGAGCTTTATTTCACCATGAAAAAAAATAGCTGTTGTACTGCTGATGAGGAAGAAAAGAAAAATAAAATAATTTAAGAGCCTTTGCATACTTCCCAGCATCAACATCAGAGCATAATATTGTCATCCTGAGCTCTCCCATGGCAGCTGGGCTGCACTAATGGTGATCGGGAGAGATGGTGGCAGGAAGAGCAGCAGGGCTGACACGAACTCTGAGATGATTCTTGGTCCTCCAAATACATTAAATATGGAGTCAGTAATCAAGTTTTATTTTAACCGTAATCCTCATCACTGCTGTTTATGTACTGCTTTTATATATTATTTTGTCAGCCTGTTCTCTTTAGTACTAAAGAAACATCTGAAGGACATCTGAAAAGGAGATATTAAATTAAACTCATTTATCAAAAGCACAATAAGCTGTTCTAGGCTTCACTGCTTGGAATTAAAGCTCTTCTCCTGATTTCTGCAACACTCTGTGTCCTGTGCACTCTTACAAGGAGGAAAGAAATAAATTAGTTTTCTTTTGTTACCTATTCAGCTTATTAAAAGAAAGATGAAGAAACTGTGAGTCACACTATGACATGGATGGGGAGGAAATTGTCTGGAAAGAACTCACCTAAAAGAAAATAAAAACCCTAATGTACTTCAGGGTATTTCTAAGGATTTGTATTCTATTGATAGCAAAGAACAAATCAAGCTATGGTACAAAGAAGATTTGCATACAGAAACTGCTCAGAAAAGACAACTTTCATTACACTTCCTGCCACCCTCTAATATCCCTTTCTTTGTTCTCAGTACAAACTTTTATGTCACTCTTAAGGTTTGTGAATGTTGCCTTCACACTGATGTATCCTTACTGGGAATAAAGACTAGGTGGTAGAGAACTGCCCAGACCTGGGAAGAGGTTACCAAGATTTGAATCAGATCTTCTCATTCTAATAAAATTCTACAGTTTCTTAACCTTTGCAATGTGCCAAGGGACAGAAAATGTTTAAGCTTGTGTTATTTGGGTGAACAGCACTGTAGGAATGACAGAAAATCCACAGAGGATTTAAATTGCTAAATTGTGCCCCAGTGGATTTCTGCCATCAGAGTAACAAGAATGGAAGAAGTTCCTTAAAAAAACCTCTTTTGTTACAAAATGGCACTTAAATAAAAGTCTTAATTTTTTCACCATTTTTCTAAGATATTCTATTATTCTGATTACAATGAACAGCTCAACTACAGTGTAGTCTTATCACAGTTAAAATCTGATATATTACATTAAAATTTAATGGACTGTTCTTGTACCTACAGCAGACATGTACGAGATACAAAAGGTATATTCATCTAAAAAGAAGGGAATTAATTTGTTATATCAAAAGGTGCTGCAAGAAAGGCATAGAAATTAAAACAGATATAAAAGCACCATATATACCAGAGAAAACCCTTTCTCAGCAATATCAATGCAGTATAAGTAAATATAATTGTTTCACCTTCAGTTGTGGAAAAAAAATTAAAAACCCATAACAAAGTTTCTTTATTTTCCTTTTATAAAAAAAATCCTTCTTGCTATATGTGGTTGAAATACATGTTTTATTAAAATAATTATTTTATTAAAGATTTTTTAAACAAATGCATTTAATATGCAAGACATTCAGAGAACTGTGTATTCCAAAAACATGATTCCTAGTGCTAGAGTGGTTTTCTAATATTTTGGAAGAAAAGCTTGCAGCTGGGGAAAGTTGTAACTCAGAACTTGTTTTGGTGTTGGATCTCTTTTCCTTCCTGTTTCTTTTGCTCAGAGGCTCTATATAAAGCCTTAGAGACATTAAAAAGAGAGTACAAGATTATGATGCTGTAGAATTGAAGGCCCCTTAGTTTGTGCAGCCTACAGATTTTAACTTATGTACAAGTAGCTGTTCTACCTGTCTATGCCCTGAAAATGATGCAGGAGATGGAAAGAAATGATGTGGAGCCTGGAAACAAAAAGTCTCAGCTTCTTAGGACCAGCTAACATACATGGTGTTATTTCGCCTTGACCTGAGCATGACAGCATAAGGCTGGGGTAGAGAATAAGAAAGTGTAATATCCAGAAGTGTAATGCCCCTCTGTTGCAACATCTCAAGCACACAGCATACTTCCATCTGTCATTTTGGATAAACATTAGTAGGGGGGAAAACATTAGCAGAGGTAACAAGATTTCAGCAAATCAATCTGCAGTTTATATCATAGTAAAGAGTAAACTTTGTCAAAGGCTAGGAGAATGCACAAACCAATGGGATGCAAAAAGTAATTCAGTATTTGATTTTAAAATTATCTGTATTTCCAGTGCATCTGATACTTAGGTCCTCATAGACATTTTTAGGATTCCCCCTTTCACATGTAAATCTTCTTTAACCCTCTAACCCCCTTACAGTGTCCTAAAAATTTAGAAAGCAAAACAGTGGTTTCTTATCTGTATCAGTCTCACACAACACAGCACTGCTCCCATCAACATTCATGCAATCATTGTGGATATAACCAACTTTCTGCAGTGCTGCTTGCCTTCGTCATGGTTAAAATTGAGGTAATTGTTTTTCTTACTCCCCTCTGATGAATTTGACACAAATGTGATGATTCTAAAATATATCCAGCTTCTGAAATATTATGCCAGCCTGTGTAAAGAGCTATTTTCTCAGAAGGAACGAATATGCTCTTTAATACTTAGTCCTCTTGTCTCAGATCTATATTTGTGAATGATTTGAAGATTGTGAGTATTTTAAGTACTTTAGAGAAATCTGTCATGATCTAATTTGTCCTATTAGTCACTTGGCCTAACATCTTCACAAGCACTCAGTCTCCTCACACTCATGAAAATCTGGTTGACTTTAGATGTCTGCATGCTTTTCAGAATTGCAGCATTCTTCATTAGGCTAAAAATAAAATTACCATAAAGCAAACCATTTATCTTTTTTCTTTCGGACATGTGCATGTGTATACTCAAAGAACTGAAGAGTTGTCATTGTCTATATAAAAGCCACAAAAAGGGAACTACAATGCCGAATGAGCTAAAACTATAAATAAGCTTGAAGTATCAGGCTTTGGAAACTTGTGTGGAATTTAAAATATTATTATACAACACTTTTTAAATTGCAGCTTTATTATCTGAAGAGAGAAAACTTCAGTATCTTTGTCTGAAAGAAAGTTTTCAATGGAGCAAGCATTCAATGATATGCAAAAAATTTTCTATATTAACTTTAATAAAGCTCTGACTAGGAAGAAATCTTTTGGAGATTTAAAAAACAGATAATGAATGTGTTTCCAACTGCTTTTTAAAATTATTATTTTATTTTTGAAGGCTTTTGCAGGCATATTAATGAACACTTAGGTTTACATATGCGTTCACATAATGTGAGGGTCCTATTAGACCAGCCTGAGACCAGAATATATGCAATTTGTAATTCCCAAGTACCTAAATCTGGTTTGCCAAAGTTCACAAACCACAGTACTTGTAAAAATAACCAGCCAACTTCATACTCCAAGTTCTGCAAATCCTCGACATTTCTACTATGTTGTCATGAATCTACAAATTCAGATCAGACATATACTTGTCATTTATTATGCACTTCTCATTATTCTGCAATTTAAAATGATATAGAGCCCAGGGAAGGAACAACTACACATAATTCAGTGGCCAGCTCTGTTCTGATGACAGGCAATATGTTGAACATAACTAAAACCAAAATCTCAAAATAATGCAGGTCTTGCATCACACCATTCCAATTGTGATTCTGCTGGAACACTAATATTTAATTCCAAGGGTTCCTGAGACCCATGTGTGTGCTAGGTGAACACAGGGAATATGAACCTGCCTTGGGTATACATAGTTACTTAGGCAGTTGTGGTGGGAAGAGAGCTTCTGTGTCAAAGAAAAAAAAATAAAAGCAAAAAAAAAAAAAAAAAGAAAGAAAAAAATGCAATGGCAGAATTTATCCTCTACCCCTCCTAAAGACTATGAGGTAATACAACAGGAAAACTCACTTTTCCAGTAAAATGAAAGTTGGAGGTGGGAGAAAAGTACGCAAGTGAGAGTGAATGAGAGATGCTGTTGTGTTTTCAGCAGGGAATGAATGTTGCTTAAGGAGGGATTGAAAGGGGAGACAATAGTGAAATGAAAATGTTATTATAGAGCTGGAAATTACTTCATCCAGGAGTGAAAAAGAAAAAGAACGCATGGCTGCCTGATGGAGAATCTGGTATTCTGCATTTGTGTTCTGTCAAAAGTACCATAGTGTGATCTGCGCTGCAGTTGTGGAAAACAGTAGCAACAGTGTTGGATAGTCATCTTTGTATCTGAAGAAAGCTAACACTGGTTATGGCCAGAGTTGGTCCAAATATGAACATTTTTTTCAAATCTTTTAGAACTTCATTTTAAAAATAGGGGAAGTGATGCCAGGACTAAAAAAATTATTTCTTCTACTTCCTTTCTCTACTCTTTCATCATTGTTTTCTTAAAATGATAACAGAAAAGGACAAAGGAGAGTTATAAAAGGTTAAAGGTGTTTAGAAAAGAAAAAGGAATATTTCTAAAGAGAAATACATCTCCCAAAATCAGAAAAACAGGCAAAAAATTAAAATCTAGTTCTTTCAAAAACAACAGTTGGAATAGCAGTAACTTAAAAATGTTCATAATTTCCTCCTTTCTTCAAAAAGAGATAGTCAATCTAACTGGAAACTCTATTTAGATTAATAACATTTTCTAGATACTCTTGCCTCCCTTCATGCTTATCTTCAGCTGACCTGACACCCACTTTTTGGTGAAGACATTGTCCATCAAAATGGCAGATACAGTCTCACCTTATCTCCCACTTCCGACATTGCACATGCTAAAGGATGCGCTTGGCATCCTTCTCTCAGGACGTGATGTTCAGGCGTTCAGAGTAGGCGCCACAGTTTTGTCACACATCTGTCATTGCATGGCTCTTCAGGGCAGCTGTGTGGGAGCAGCTCTATCTGCCACAGGCTGTGCTAGCTCTTATAAGAGAGAGCAGTCATATCAACATGAAACTGTGAGGATGAAGGAAACAGACTAAGAACTGTCAGCAAAAATCATGTCTCAATTAAAATAGAAACACAAGCCTCCTAACAAGGTATTTTCCCATTATCTGTGCACACACACACAAACAAATATTGTGATTAATTTATTTCATGTAACAGTTTGTTGAACCTCTTTAATAAATTCAGTAAAATACATTCTAGAGATGGAAATTTTAGTCAACTCTGGGCTGTCTCTGTTTCCAGTACTGTGCTTTATACTGTTCTGCTGTTTTCCAACATTTCAAAAGCAGAATTTGGAAATTTGTCAGGTTTTATTTAGTAATTATTCTATACTTTTAAGTACTGATGAATGCCTTTTTATCATCCCATTATGGAATAACATGTCTGTAAACTTTCATTTTTACAGCTGTTTTACTACTACCAATATCTCTCTATAAGTGTCACAAGAGAAATGTATAGGGAATAAATGATTTTATGTGCATATTCACTCATATAGTTTGCAGAATTTGCCTGTTGGAAGAAAAAAAAGAAAGTAATTCCCAAGTTCCCAAATAATACAGAAAAAAAAAAAAAAAAACACAAACCAAAACCAAACGTGAATGAACTCCGTTTCAAAAGCACCTTATTGCATTGTTCAAATCCAAACCTTCTTGGAGCTGGAGCAATAGAACAGGAGTGGGTGGTTTGCATGTCTTCTGAATGGCACAAATGAATAAGTTGACAGAAGCACTAATTAATGCTCAGAAACATTTCAAAGTAAATAACTAGATGCACAATCTGTAATGCTTTTGCTTGTGAAATGGATTGCATTATGGGAAAAAATATAAAGTGGGTAGTATTTCAGTCTTGAAGAAATTATATGGGTAGTTCTGTGAACTGAAAGGTATGAAATAACTTTCCAATCTCACTTTGTCTTAAATTGAATAATGTAGTAAAAGTTGGGATATTCTCTTGATGCCTTTTTCATATTCAATTTTCAGAATATGTGAATTGAAAATTTTCCCTATTATACCTACTGCTTGTCAAAGAAACTGAGGATGTCGGAAGTGTGGAGGTGGCAGAGTTTGTGGGAGGAAAAAGGTATTACATACTTAAACATTTCAGCAGTGTGCAGTTCTAGACAGAAAGAAGCAGCTCTCATTCAATAAAAACATATTGTGAAATATACTGTTCTTAAGAGTTATTTAACTGTGACAGCATGCAGTCACAGTTCATACGTTCCTGTTTTCCTTGCAAAATTTGTCCCAAGCAAGTCACTATAAACTAACCCAATCAGGGGCATAGAAGATGCGACATGATCATGGTATTTGAGTATTTCCCATCTCTTATGTATAAACTCCCACTTACCAGATACAGTCCTTAGCATAAGGAGGTTTATTTTTCCACAGTTTTAACATGGCAGATCTGGCTTTTCTTCATTCTAATTTATGATTAAAATTCCTCAAAGCCTGGTGTTTTGCTGCTTAAAGTCTGCTAACAGCAAAGAATCTTGTCAATGTGAAAGAAGAAAAGACTGCAGCATGAAGTCTGCTGCAAGTGGTTGGGTGAAGAGAGTTGTGAACTGAACTGGAAAAGAAAAACAGTGATAATTGCAGTGCTAGAGTTGAGGTTTTCTGAATGTGAGATTATTATGGTTTGCCTGGAGCGGAATAGAACACACCAGTCATAGGGGACTGTCCCAGGAGATGTATCAGCTATGACAAGTTACCTTAAAGATAAAAAGCTGCCTTCTTAATATTAATCAAACTCCAAAAAATAAAAGCATTTGGGAATATTAAGCTCATAAGCATTTAAACTGCCTTTTTTCCTTGTCTATTTGAACACATAGTGCTAAGCAAAAAAGAAACTCGTTTATGATGCAGCTTATATGAAATCTGTGGGTCTCACTTTTCATCAGTAGGCATATTAATGGTAAGGGTGTTTTTTTTAACAAAACTTTAAATTGCAGCCTATAAATTGTAGATATGCTGAGTTTATGTTAAGAAAAATCTATGGTTTCTATTAATGTCATAAAAATGCCTTATTTTTCAAAGGCTTGCCAGTTCATATGTGTAATTCTTCCAAATCACACGAAAAATGTTTCCTCATGTCTCCCCAGTCTATAATGCAGTTAATTAGTTTTAAGGCACCTAACTCTCTACGCCACCTACATCTGGCTCCTTCAACTACTTCAGGGTGGGTTTTTTGGTTCACTAGAATTATACTTAAACTATTGCTTGAGAAATTTTTCTTTCATGTCTTGTCCAGAAGTTCTGAAAAGGATATTTTCAGTCTGACGCTTATGACATGGTTAAGATAGACTATCTTGCAGTTTTTCACATTTGGAAAAGTGCCGTGCAGTGTGAAGTTCAAATATACTAGCAAGTTTAAAAACATGCCACAACTATGACATGGAAAAAATCTGCTGAGTCAGTTTTTTGAGTCCAGTGTTTCAGTCTTGAGGACATGAGAAAGTATCAGTCTTCTTAAATCATTCTCACTGCTTCTAGCAAAGCTCACAATGTTTCTTAAGTAGGATTCTGAGTTACAAGACATTAGTCTAGGTTATGCAGTTTTTCAAATGTTCTTCCTGACCTGAAATTAAGTATCTTTTATTTGGAGAAGTGACATTTAAAACAAAGACAGAGGAAAAGAAAGAATGTAATATGATACATGGAATAAAAAATACTGTAGAAAAACCATATATTTTAGCAATTTTGGAATGATCTGAAACTTGTATGAGTTAAATATAGGTTCTTGAATAAATATATTTCTCAAATATAGCCATAATTTGTTGCAAGAAGCTAGATTTTTTATTTCTTGCATAGGACTACAGAAATGTAAAATAACTCATAGCATTTCAAAATCATAGTCATACTTCTACCATTACAAGATCTGATGCCATTCATAATATAATTTAAATGTTGGAGGTTCTTTTAACTTGATTTTTGCAGTTTTTAAACTTATCTGTGTTATCACAAATGTCCAGAAATTTACTTGATCAGAATCCCAAAAATTCTTTTCTAACAACAACCTTACTCCAGGAGCTGGTGTCACAAGAATGTTATTATGTATCAGAATTATTTACAAGATTTTTTTTTAGAGGTGTTCCTGGAAAATTTTTTGTTATACTTTAGAAAATGTAAGGGCATGGAAATTCAGATTAACTGTCTGCTAATGGTAATTGATTTGTAATAGCTAGCTTTCAACATGGACTATGTGACTATTAAAAATTTTCACTGCATTGAAAAAGTGTGTGTCAAACATGAATGACACTTTATTAATTTCTAGATATCTTTCTAAACTAGGATTAATTAGATTAATGTCTAGTCATAGTCTTTGTTTAGGCAACAGCAAAATTTCTGTTCACAGTAGGACCATAGTCACTGTTTTTACAATGACAGACAAAAGTAAATTATATACAACTTTCTAAAATTTCAGTTAAAAAGTACCTTTTTTCCTTTTATCTTCAATATACATGTTCATACCCAATTGTAGAAGTGTTGTCGTATGCAGCACAGAAATGATTCTGTAAAAGGTAATTAGAGAAGAGTATGGTCTCCACTGGGAATAGCAAGAGTGGACCCTGGTACTTGGTAGCGGGGACCAACATTGGTAGTTGGTTTTAAAATAACACTTTTGTGTTATTGTGGTGTCTTAGGGCACTAGAAGTACATAACAGCATACAGAGAAACTACAGGTCTCTGGAAGATTATTTTAAGACTTAATAATAAGAATTGGACCAAAGAATCAGCAGGCCATACTTGAAGAGTTTTGAGATCATGATTTTTCAAATGTTGCAGCATCCTTAGCCAGCTGACACATTTAAACAACAATTTTAGTATCTAATACTGTATCCTCTTAAATTCTTGCCTAGGGCTGCATTCCTAATCAATCATGCTTTAAAGAAAAACAACCACCTCTGATTCTACTAGTATACACACACACTCATTTAAGTACTTAGAATAAAAAACATTGGAAGCTGGATATTTCTTTTTAACCCGAGGCTACCTGCAAACAACAGAATAGCAGCAAGCAAATAGTTTCAATCGCACAGTCACTGTTTTCCAACATAACAGAGTCACTTCTACTAGGTATGTCACATGCTGGTACTTAGGAAGCTCTAATTAAAGTAGATCCCAGGCCATTGTCTTAGTCCTACACTTAATGTGATTTGCTAGGAAAATGGGGTTTCTTATAATAATATGTGTTCTGTAAGATTCATGACAATTGCCATGGGAGTTCCCAGAGTAAGATAGCTGCTAAAGTCACCAGGCTCCCTCCATAAAGGACTGAACTAAAATATTCAGAACTTGTTTACTATACAGTTCATCACTTTCAAGTAAACATGCACAAAAGACTGGGCTACAAGGCACAAGATGGTGCCAAAGAGGGTATTACCTTTCTTCTCAGTCTTTCAGATGTAGAAGCATTAGCAACTTTCCTCCTGAAGTAATGAAGCCTGTGTGAGGATTTTTTGCTAGTGAAACTGAATAATAAATGCAGTGTTGACCTAAAGCATCAGAGTAGTTCTAAACAAAAGTTTCTAGCCAGTGGCAGAGTACATTATCTACTGAGATCAAGCACAGACCCTCCTCAGGAGGCTGTGCTGCCCCAGCACAGGTTTTGCAGCCAACTCCAAAAGGCTTCAAGTATGGTCTTCAGATTTAACTCCTTAACTCCCCCAAATGGAAAACTTCCTATTCTCTGCTGTATCACAGTCTGGTGACACATGGCTTCTTTGCCTGGTTTCTGTCTTCTGATCTACAAGTGTAGTTCTTAATTGCATGGTCTTCCAGAGCACAGAATAAAGTATGGCCATCCAAAATAACAGTATGCATAAGCTCCTCTGCTTCTGATACTGCTGTTGCAGGGGGAGGATAAGATAAAAGCAATGAACTATGGCACTGCTATAAGTAGACTTGCTCGCGAAGCCAGCAGAGCAGAAGCAAGAGTACTCAGTTTCTCTATCTGTAAAATAGTGACTATGGTTCTCTTTAGTGTGTAAGGTACTTTGCAATCTCCCTGATATGTGCTAAATATCCTTTCCAAAATGTGTTAGGAGGATGAAGGATGTATCTCTGCAAGTTAGAATACAATGAAGCTGTTATAAAGCCATAGAATTTACTAGTATAAATGGCAAAATTTACTCAAAGAAATAACAACAACAACAATAACAATAATAATAATAATAATAATTGTAATAATAATAATTGTAATGATGGTGATGATGGTGGTGATGATTTAATCTCTACATATAAATTTTTATTTCTTCCTCATTATAGATAAACACACTTCATACGTGATTCCATTTACACCTTGTATGAGCTGCCAGTTTATATACAGGAACACCTACATCATAACTATCACTGTCCTATAGCATACTGGTGCTTTAGTTCCTAACATTAAAAGCAATTCTAAATTGTTCAGTTTATAAAATGCTATTTTCATTAATGTAACAGTGCCCTCTATGTTCCAGAGATTGCACTAAGGGTAATATCATTCTTTGTACACTTAATAAAACTTCCGTTTTAATTTCAATTCCTTTTTAAGAAGGGGTGAATTTACCATGTTATCTTTTCTAACTGTAAAGTTTCACAAAAAAAAAAAAAAAAAAAAAAAAAGAAGACAAGTTTTATAAGCAAGGAATGAAATAGAAATTTAAATTTGAAGGTGTTACTCTCATTGTAAATACGCAGTCATATATCATTTTCTGACATTACAAGATGGAACAACAGACGTTTATTTGTGGGAAAATGGTTGTATAAATACTTTTCAAACCCTACACACCACATTTTAAAAGTCTCATAAGAAACAGCATATTTGCTTTCAGCAGAAGATTATAACCAGTAAGTTATGGGTTTACTACACATGTGAAAACTTTTAATAGGTTTCATTGTGGAAGGGGAAGCACATATGAATTATGAGGCACTGTGGCATGTATATCCTCATGTCCACTGAATCTTTATTACAAAGAGTTGACCAGATTTTCTTAATATATTTGTAAGATAAAAACGGGAAAGTCTTATTCATATTGTGTACAAAATTCTCAAAATTAAATTGTAACACAAAGGATCTCTGTCTGATTCTTCTCTAATGTTAAGAAGAAGATAATGTCTTGAGGACATAACTTCTTTATTATGAGTTTTTCTAAAGAAGAAAAGAAGGAAAAAACATAAAGGGAAAAATATTGCATGAAAGCTACTGCACTTACATCTTACACAGTGAGACCAAGCTGGTAAAGACAAGTCATAAGCAGTTATTTTGGGACCAGGAAATCACAGTTCATTATTCAGTGAAGAGGGAAGAATAATTGTAATGATAACATTAAACACACAGAGAGGATGGCCTAAGTCCAGGTGAAAACCATGCTGAAAATAAAGATTAATTTAAATTTTTTTCACCTTTGAAACATTTCAGTTTTACACTGTCTCCATTACCTTTCAGTCTCTCTGTACACGTTGATAGGAAAGAATGGGAGAACAACAAGGTACAAACCCAATTTTCTTTTTTCTCAACTCCTGCTACTATTTAGTGCTTAGAATGCTTCTGAACTTCTAAGAGAATATCTCTTTATTGGAGGCAAGCTGAAATGAGCCCACAGTAAACTGAGCTGTTTTAAATATTCCATGGCAACATTTTCCCGAAGCTTATGAAGAGAAAGAGGAGAGGGGTAGAAAGGTTAATATATTTTACTTCAGGTGAAATGCTGCTATAAAGAAAATCAGTTTGCTGAAGATTGAGGGGTTTTGAATTAATAGACATCTTACTGTTTTCCAGAAGGAAGGTTCCTGAAATCATTTATGGTGAAAAATATTTAACAGCCAAAGCAAAAGGCAGCTACTAGATACATTATAATAGAAACTTACTGCAACTGCCTCTATTTCTCTCTTGGAAATGGCAATGTTCAATGAATTCTATGAATCCTTAGACATAACACAGTTCCAATACTTGATACAAGAATTATTTACTTTAAAAAAGAAAAATAAAGGGGGTGGGGGGTGGGTGGGAAATAAATATCTATAGTGAAAAGTAAAAAAGAACTTGAAAAACAGAGGATGTTAGATCCTTACAAACATTAACAAAACATGGCCTTGGGAGAAGGACTAGACACTATAAATCTATCAAGCTGGGGCACAACAAGATAAGCTCAAGGAGAAACAAATGGTTAATGAGACTAAACAGAAAACTATTGGAAGTATGTGTGGACTATCCTAAGTAGCATAATAAAAGATCCACTTCAAGCAAAGAGAGCCCCCTACTTACAAAGCCCCCTCCCCACAGAAAGTGGGGTGAAAGAAAAATAATGCTGTACCTTCAAATGGAGATTAGGCTTGTGAGAACCGATGAAAACTAAGTGTGACTAAAGGTAATTGTAAATAATAGTTCAAAGGGTATAAAAAGTTTTGCTATGTGTTAAAAGGGGTGCTGGCTTTGTGAATTTACCACTAAGCACCCATCTCTGTGCAGACTTGCAATAAACAAATATCTCAGCTCTGTGTGTGGATCAGCTCTTGCACTCCCAGTGAAGAACCCAGATTTCCGATGACATATGGAGGATAGAACCTTCTCACTGTCCACAGAAATTCCATTGTTTGCTTATTCTCTGTACTGTATATGCTTACAGAAATGCAAGAACAATGGCCTGCTGTGCATGCCAGTTCTAGCTAAAAATGCCGCTTCCCTAGGAATCTCAGGGTTTTTTCATAATATTTGAGGCAAAGACAGTTTGATATATCTGTGACCTTTCATTAAAAAAATGATGATAGTTTTCGTGGCAGTGCACATATATATATAGACAACTACATGCTTTTATGAATTATCTCTGCATTCTTTCCCTTCTCCTTCCCTACTCTTAGACATTAAGTGCCTGGCAGCCTTTGCTGGCTACCACCTTCTCCATACTAGCACCAAGTGGCTTTGAAACTATTTCTGTTCCCTGTCTGTTCTGAAGCCAACTGTATGAGATTCAACCATGCTGAGTGCCAGGTCCTGCACCTGGGTCACAACAACCCCACGCAGTGCTACAGGCCGGGACAGAGTGGCTGGGAAGTGCCCGGTGGGAAAGGACCTGGGGGGGTGGCTGGCGGCCGGCTGGGCATGAGCCAGCAGTGTGCCCAGGGGGCCAAGAAGGCCAACGGCATCCTGGCTTGTGTCAGAAACAGTGTGGCCAGCAGGACTGGGCAGTGACTGTCCCCCTGTACTCAGCACTGGTGAGGCTGCCCCTCGAATCCTGTGCTCAGTTTTGGGCCCCACACTGCAAGAGGGACGTTGAGGCGCTGGAGTGTGTCCAGAGACAGGCAACGGGGCTGGTGAGGGGTCTGGAGCACAAGTCTGATGAGGGGCGGCTGAGGGAACTGGGGATGTTTAATTTGGAGAAAAGGAGGCTCAGGGGAGACCTTACTGCTCTCTCCAACTACTTGTGAGGAAGTTGTAGTGAGGTGGGCCATCGGTCTCTCCTCCCAAGTAACAAGTGAATCAGGACAAGAGGAAATGGCCTGAAGTTGTGCCAGGGGATGTTTAGATTGGCTATGAGGGAACATTTATTTGCTGAAACGGTGATCAAGCATTGGCACAGGCTGCCCAGGGAAGTAGTAGAGTCGCCATCCCTGGAGGTATTTAAAAGATGTGTGGATGCCTTGTCTGTGGGTATGGTTTAGTGACAGACTTGGTGGTGCTAGGGTAATGGTTGGACTCGGTGATCTGAAAGGTCTTTCCCAACCTCAATGATTCTACAGTTCTATGATTCAACAGTATCTTCCTTCTTCCTCTTCCTTTCTGTCTATCTACACATAAGACAAAAACTAATGTTAGGCAACAGGGGGATATTAAATATGAGCCTTTACCTTTCAAATGTTTACATTATGCTCACATCATGCAGAATAACACTCCCTATACTCAGCTTTTTATGGAGAGAGATGCTGTGATATGGAAGCATTTTTCAAGTAGGTGAAGTTACAACAGTTAAACAAAACGGGAAAAAAAAATCCAGCTGTTCAGAAATGATGGAAAAATGGAAAGGGCAGGAGAGAGGGCACACCACTGTAATTCAAGAAATATACATGGCACTGGAACTAAATTCATCATCCTGATGACAAAGGCTGTAACAAGTGCAAGGAATACAGAACAAATCCTTCCTTGTGATATTGATTGAAATGTCTGAGAAATGCAATGAAATTTGCTCACTCCTGTAATATTTTCAAATATAATGAATTTACTGCCTTTTTTTTCATCCACTAACTTAATCCCACTGCTTTATTTGTCTAAAATGTATGCCTTTTGGATAATAGAGATTACACAAAAATAGTATTTGTGATGCATCAGCCTGCAATTTTGTTGGCAGGGGACAGACTTAAAAGACATAAAATACATTCCTGTTTCTAGTGCTTACTTAAGTTGATTTGAAAATAGGAACTGCAAATGAAGATTTGAAAATGTTCTCTAACATTAATATAAAAATCAGCAAATTAATATCATTTTTTAAAAAGTTAAGCTATGCATAAAAATGGCAGTGACAAATTATCCAATCTGTAGATAACACAGTTATCTATTTTAGAGCTCAGAAATCTTAAGAGGTACTATATACTGACACTGTCTAATGGCCACGGTCCCCCATGAAGTCTACTAATCTTTTTTGATCTACCCTATGAGAAAGGAGCTCAGAGAAATTATATTGGCTAAGGCAGTAACACAGTCCTCTAGGAGAACCTGCTCTCTTAGCTGGCTGTGCAAGAGAATGATAAGAAACTTCCATACACTTCTGATATATGGTAATCAGTGAATGTTTTCTGCATTATACAAATAAAGAAGAGACAGGTCTCTAGCTACCATGACCATGAAAGAAAACCTTCTAACAGCAAGGTGGAGCCGGAAAGAAGCTATGAAAAGATCAGCCAACAGCAGAGGCAGTATCATTACAACACTGTACAAACCAATCATGCATCCACATTTGAAATAATTCTGATACCTTGTGATATGGAAGCATTTTTCAATGTGGTAAAGTTACAAGAATTAAACTAAAACAAAGAGCAGAACTGCACTAGGAAAGATAGAGAAAGAATATGGCAAGAACAGCTTCTATAAAAGAAACAGATTCTGCAGACTCAAAATGAGATAGTACAAACAAATACGATGAAGATCTCAAAAATCATGAATGGCAATGATTGTTCACTCCCTCTGTGAACTACGGGCATAACATGAAACCAGTATAGCACATGTAAATAAGACAAATGTAAAGGTTTTCTACATTACATAAACTATAGATCCCCATCTTTAAGTACTTTCAATTTACTACAAGTCCACAGTACTTCAAAAGGTGGTTGGACAAAATTAGTACTTCTGGTTCAGGCATTGCCTGAAGTACAAAACACCAGAGGCTGTAAAACGCATCAGCAGATGTTACTCTGTCCTCATGATGGACAGTCTCAGTGCATCTTGCAGCACCACTATCATATCAAGTGAAGACTAGTTGGTCTGTGCTGTAAGCTAACATGACTATTGATGCATTGGTGAGAGGGGTTTCTAAAACTCAGTGACCTGAATATTCCTCCTTGTAGTACCTGAACCAGTCTAAGCCTAAAAATGTCATCCATGCTCTAACTGTATAATATTTTTTTCCTTTTAATATCAACAGGACACTGGCGCTTTTTTTTTTTTTTTCCCCCAGAAGTTAAAAGTATCCCAGATACTCTTTTCAAAATATCTTGCAAATGTTGTTTGCTTAGTGTCACCAGTTTTTGAAAACAGAACTATGCAACTAGTATATTCCTAAATAATTTTGTAATTATTACTTCTACATTTGTATTGGTGAACAGACTTTTAATTTTCTGTTTAGTCCTCTTTTTTTCATCAACTTTCACAAAGTTGAAGGATGATGCAATTTTGAGAGGTTATATAGGTACATGATCTTTCTTATGCTGAACACTACTACTTGAAGAAGTACAATTAATCCAGAAGAACTTAAAGATGGGGTGGAGCCTCTTTTCAATGCATCCTTGTTGCTGAGAGACAGAGGAGCTCTCTGATAGATTGATTATGATCCATTGTCTTCCTCAATCAAAAATAGAGGAGATGAAATTGCAAGACTGATAAGAATTGTAAGCTGGTTAAGAAAATCACTGGTAATAATCTGTTGGAACAGATAAAAGGAATATTACATCAGAATGCAGACACAATTCCAGATTTTCAAGATGTTGGAAGAATTTTTAATTAGAATTTTTTTTTTAGCCATTGTTTTCATCCCATGAAGGGAAAAGCAGGAAAGCCTGATTGTAAATTGCCCTTTATGTTGCTAGCGTCAAACTTGTTTGTCTGAAAACAAGTTATTATGGTGTTTTAATGATAGATTACCTTCTAGTGCAGAAGAAGACTACATAATTATGATTTCTGATGTCTCCTTAATGAAGAGACCAGTCTTTGTTGAAGGCAGGCTAGAACAATCTGAAGCTGAAAGAACTTCTAAGAAGGTTTCCATGCCATTAATTTTCACTGTTGAATAAATCCAGGTAGTAGGCACAGTACAGTATCATAAAATATAATATGCTCAATGGATCAAGAACTGGTTAGCTGACCTCTTAAAAATAATCCATCACTGGTTAATCATCACTGTAAAGGAGAATGGGGTTCCACATTCACAGAACACTGTTCAGTGAGACATAATAAGGAAGTAGTTATCTAATCACCAGCAACAAAATGTATGGAAAGCATAAAATTTAGCACAATGGTAAATAATAATGAGAATGTAAATGCCATAAAGATATCTGGATAGTTTGATAAACTGTTCATATCCAAATGAACTATAATGCAGCCAGATAGAAAGCTATTAATTTAATAACAGAGTTTGCAGCTGTAGATTAAGATTTATTTTTCTTTTTCTGAAAAGAAGATGTTGAAAAGATCTGAGTGTCAATAGTGGCAAGATAACCAGTTTTCAGAACAACGCTATAGCAATAAGAAGTTTTCTGCTTCTAAGAGAAGGAAGAGAAAAGTTAATTAGAGTTCATAGTTAATTTTACCATTTCTGGGAGTGTTATCAGGACATTCCGTATAATTCTGGTCTCTAGGTATTTTAAAAGGATAGAAGTTAGGGAAAGTTTGTGAAAAAAAGATTAGCAAAAATGATGGAAGCGCTGGAGAAAGTACCTTAAAGTGAAATATAGAACATATCAAAAAGAAGATTATAAGGTGATTTGATTACAGTGTGTGAGTATCTTCACAGGAAAAAAAAATACATTAAGTACTACAGAGCTCTTTTATCTAGCGGAAGACATCGTAACAAGAACCAGTAGCTGGAAATTGAAAGCAGATATTCACATTGGAAATAAGTTGTGCATTTTCATCAATTATGGAAGAAAATCTATCAATGGTAGTGACAGGTTTTTGCATCTCTTGATAGGTTCAAATCAAGACTGGGAGATTTTCTATAAACCCATTACATCCTGATATGGTGAAAAAGAAGATAAAAGTTTTTCTGTTTAATTTAAACCACCCAGGTGAAATTTAAGGAAAAGGCACATTCAAGGATTCAAATAAAATGGTCCCTTGTAAAAGTCCCATCTTATTAATAGTCTTATAAAATCGTATTTTATATTCAAATTTATAAATCTCACTTGTTATCACAAGATAGAATGAAGGCACCACATTACAAATTTGCTCTCGAGAGATCGGTTTGTGGTATGCTGCTTCTGCAATGTCCTCAAGTTGTTATAGTGCCCTCAAGAGAAATGCTACACAACATCAAAGAAAATAAAAGCATTTTCTTCCTCTTCTTAATCTGATAGCTGGATTTTACATAATGCCTTTCCCTTCCTCCAGCTCATCATCACCTGAAGTTCTCCATCAAACCCCACTCCCCTGAATTTTGATTTCTGGTTGCTTCTGATCTTAAAATTCTTTTGTATCTGCCTTTTGCCAGTGGCGGCATTGAAAAGAATTTTAATCTTCAAATATTTCCTGGACTACTAATTTTTTCCCTTGCAAAGAGTTATTGACACTTTGTCATCTATGCTGGTCTCAAATATTTAAATTTATTTCTACTTTATTTAGGAAGGAAAACCTCTTAAACTGTTAAAATAGAATTAGCTTTTTAAGTGTCTGTCAGGAACTTGGAAAAGGTCTGAATTTTATTTTATGAATACCATATCTGATTCTATCTGCCTCTCATGTTGCTGTCCACCCGCTTGCATATCATTTACTTTAAATACACATGAGAGTGCTGTTAGAAACTGAAGAAGAAAACTAAATAGTGATGCAGTCAGAAGTATATCGAAAGCAACATTGCCAGTTGTATAGCTGTATAGGACATCTTAGGGGATTTGATAACTCATCAGTAAAAAAAACTTTTGTCCTTGAAAGTGTTTCATCAAGGCTTTTTCTGCAGGGGTGTTTCCTACTTTTGCTACTGGTGAATCTGGACTCCTTCCATAGAATTATTTAGGTTGGGAAAGACCTTTAAGATCATCAAGTCCAACCATTAACCCAGGACTGCCAAGTCCACCACTAAACCATGTCCCTAAGCAGCACATCTATGCATTTTGTTAACACCTCCAGGGATGGTGATTCCACCACCTCCCTGGGCAGCCTGTGCCAATGCTTGACCACCCTTTTGGTGAACAGATATCCAGTCTAAACCTCCCCTGGTGCAACCTGAGGCCATTTCCTCTTGTCTTATCATTTATTACTTGGGAAAAAAGACCCATAGCTATGTCATGCTGGTTTGGAATATGCTTAGTTTAATTTTCAAAATATGTTTGCCCCATTGACATGTGCACTTACAGTCTGCTTCTCCCCAGCAGATCTGACTGCTGCAGACATGCTGCTCGACAAACACTGCATCCTGCCCTCTCCCGTGGCATTGTGCGTTGCTATGGGTCACTCCTAGGGAGCTCGTAATAAATCACTGAGATATTTTCCCAAATATCAGATTAGAAAGAATAAATACTAAGAAGATTTCATCTAGCAAAAGGAGATGTACACAAAGAAACAGTTTGAATCTGGAGACAACATAAATTATTTCAGTGTGTCCATAGCTACACTAAAAAATTATAGCAGCTTATATGTTATTCCTATAGGTCTAATACTACAGGCTGGATGATTTTTGCTGTGGTCTAGAATGTGATCTCTTCTCTGCTTTTTTGTAACGTGCTTTAAGATCATTTATTATGGATAAAGAAGCCATGGAAGTTTGGGGTAAATATATTTAATATTTGTGGTGTCATCCACTATAACTCTATGATTTTTTTTATCACCACCTTTCTTCAGAGCAACTCTCTGCCATTCAAGACTAATCATGAGATACAAAAGAGTTGAAAAGCCTGAGCATTTGCTAGGCAGTTGCAATATCTCATATATTTAAGTGTCACTTATTAAATTATATTGGAAGATTTTGTCCTGTTGCAGATGGTACTGTAAATGGGGACAGAGAAGGGAGCAGGAAGTTATGAAAAAAATGAAGTGATTTATTTCCTTTGCTCTATTCAGTGGAATTAGGGAGGAATTTGGTTTTTTGGTATTTTGTGGTGGTTTGGGTTTTTTTTTTAAATAATTAATTATTTGTATGTATGTTTGGGTAATAATGCACCAGTTTTCATGGACGTTTGAGCAAAAAATGTTTAGATATTTCTAAGATAGAGTTCTGGGAACAATTGCAGTCCTAATCAGTGGTACCTTAGACAAGATTTTAACAAAGTGGCTAGGCTGCTGTTCTGGGTTGCAAGAAAGGATGTCATTTGCCCAAAATTAAACACCAAGGGGCAGTTTAAATGCCCCTGGTTATCAATCTTATATGAGTCTGTAGCAGGCCAGGGAAATAGCTGAGGGGAAACCAAATACTGAATGAAACCAAAATGGATGTGCAGGAGATGAGCAAAAACTTTGTGAAGTCCTGACCTGTAGAGGAATGAAGCTGGGTTAATTAACATTGATAATATACAGCTGTGGGCTGGCTTGAGGGGCAGCAGGTTGGCTGATGTAGATAGGGTGCAGCTGTGGCTGATTCTGTTAAAAGGTTAAATAGCCAATGGAAGAGGAGAAGTCAATGAAGGGAGACCTGGAAGAAGCAGGAGGAGGGGGGGAGTCAAGGAGAAGTGATACAGTAGAGGCAAGAAACAGGGTGGACTGTCCTGAAGAGTATGAAGAAACAGCATGAACAGTAGTTAAACCATACAAACCTTGTGGGGGATTGGTGGCTGTGCTGGGGCAAAGTGTGGGAACTACTTATTGAAGTTAATTTGGTACGTGATGGTAAAAGACCTTGTTGCAGCTGGCTAGTTTTGAGAGTGCTGTGACACTGACCTAGTTGAGCTTTAGTTTAGCAGAGTACCCTATTCACTACACTTTAGATACAGCTAGCCTCCTATTTGTGAAGTCATGAGGAACTCCAGCAAGGAAGATTTCTGTTTCAGAATTGTCAGGTAAAGAGACATGCATGCAGAATATGCAGCTCTGATTTTAACTTTAGCAGGGAAGGAACTTGAAACTCTTTTTCCTATGACCCAAATAATTGTGCTGATGATGGCTGTCCTCCAGCATCCTGCAGTTCCTCTAGTTATTTTATCCACTAAAATTTAAATTTCAAAAGGTTCTGATTTAATTCTAACATCAAACAGAAACAGGTTTTGAATAATTAAAAGTTGTTTTGTAATGGAAAAACTGTTTACCAATCTACTAAAAATCAAAAAGGCTTTTGCTACCTGGAAGTGCAAATGACAGAAGATGAATATTTAGAAGTACATACAATATACATTTTAAAAATATTAACTATGTTAAGTCAACTACAGGTTGATTTTATAGGCCTTTGTAGTGTCAGGGGTATCATTAGGTAATAGTGTGATAATGTGTGAGGAAGAAGCAACACTATACCATAATTATCAGCACCTATGGTGATGATATGAGAGTGTCTTGAAATATTGCTGCAATCAAGGCTTCTGCAGAAATAAACTCCCTGCTCTGAAGAGATCATAACCTAAACAGATCAGAGTGCAAGTGGAAAAGTAGCTTTGAAGATGGGACAGAGGTCTGTGCTGTTGTTGAAGAAAATATCAACATATAGTCTTCATTGTTTAATTCTGCAGTTGCAGAATCATATTGTGCTGATAGCTTCTGAGGTGACATCATGAGCACAGTTTATGCTGTATGGTTTTTTTCCTTCTGTTTTTTTTTTTTTTTTCCCTCCTTTGTGGAAAGCATGCCCCTGTGTCTAAATGCTTCCTGTAGTTGATTAGTATAATATTCCATGATGTCTCAATACTTTCTGGTAGTATCCAGCACGATGAAACCTCCTTCAGCAGTGACCTTATTTCAGTCTAGCTGTATATATGTTAACTTGCATTATATTTATGTCTGACTTCATATTACTGTAGATGCTATTTTCTAACATCTCCTCTCTTTGTTTTTACTCTTTCAACTGTGTTCAATATTCCTTTCCAGCTGATTATCACTGAATTCCATGAATATGCTCTTTGTTCTTTTAGATCCTTAAAGATTGGAAATAAGAAGAGACATCAGAGACCTCATTTCTTCCAGTAAAAGCCTTCCAGCAAATTCACATTTTGCCATTGCTCATTAGCCTCTCTTTATATTTCTTCAGCCAGCATGTAGTTCAAGTAAAAGTACCTAAGCACTGCTATCTGAGTAAATAATGCTATGTATTTTGCAACATTTACTTATGACCAGGCACGTCTGCCTAGATAGTATTCTTTACATTGAAGATAATTGTAGTCAAATAATTTGGAGTGAAACTAGGATTACTATTCCATGACAATGTTATTCTAATATAACAATTAATGTATTTTATCTACACAAGATACAATAGTAGCAAAATATAAGCATACCATGTGCATGTGCTAATTTTAAATATTGCTGAGTGAAGCTACTCAGCTACATAAATATATAATAGAATTACAATGTATTTATTGACATAGCTGTTACAGAATTATTATTGCCACAAAAAGAAACATTTTCAGCTTGCATTCTTTTAATTTGCTGGTGCGTTTTCCAATTTCTGCAGGCAATCTTCCATCCTTAAGCTTTTATTTGCTGTGTAGAAGTCTAAAGACACAAATGACTGCACATATATACAAGCATTTAGAGATACACACACAGAGATGTAGACACAGGTTTATGTATATATAGATATGTAGGTGTATGCCTGTATAAATTCAGATTTGATGTATCTGCTTTTATATGGATATTCATGTTATATTTAAGATAAAAAATATATTTGAATATTTATTTAAAATATTTTGCCACTTTATGCATCTGCACAAAGGCTGTGAATTATGCTGCTATTTTCACAAGTGTTATTCTGACTTTCAAACTGAAGTTTCAATAATTTCCAGTATGACTATTCAAAATCCTACTTGTTACATTTCTTGCATTCATGATGCATAATTATGAATACAGGCATGAATTCCATCACATTTCCTGAGGTCTTAGTACTGTTGCATTTCAGAACACTTTCATTATACCTTTAGGAAGCTGATGTAATAAAATTACCAACTGAAAAGTCACACTTAATTTTACAGGTTTTAAGGATAGTTTCAATATGTACATGATAACAAACTGTGCAGGAGTGTTGATCTTGAGGGTAGGAAGGCTCTGCAGAAGGATCTGGACAGGCTGGATTGAAGGGCCAAGGCCAATTGTATGAGATTCAACCATGCTGAGTGCCAGGTCCTGCACCTGGGTCACAACAACCCCACGCAGCGCTACAGGCCGGGGCAGAGTGGCTGGGAAGTGCCCGGTGGGAAAGGACCTGGGGGGGTGGCTGGCGGCCGGCTGGGCATGAGCCAGCAGTGTGCCCAGGGGGCCAAGAAGGCCAACGGCATCCTGGCTTGTGTCAGAAACAGTGTGGCCAGCAGGACTGGGCAGTGACTGTCCCCCTGTACTCAGCACTGGTGAGGCTGCCCCTCGAATCCTGCGCTCAGTTTTGGGCCCCACACTGCAAGAGGGACGTTGAGGCGCTGGAGTGTGTCCAGAGACAGGCAACGAGGCTGGTGAGGGGTCTGGAGCACAAGTCTGATGAGGGGCGGCTGAGGGAACTGGGGATGTTTATCTTGGAGAAAAGGAGGCTCAGGGGAGACCTTACTGCTCTCTCCAACTACTTGCGAGGAAGTTGTAGTGAGGTGGGCCATCGGTCTCTCCTCCCAAGTAACAAGTGAATCAGGACAAGAGGAAATGGCCTGAAGTTGTGCCAGGGGATGTTTAGATTGGCTATGAGGGAACATTTATTTGCTGAAACGGTGATCAAGCATTGGCACAGGCTGCCCAGGGAAGTAGTAGAGTCGCCATCCCTGGAGGTATTTAAAAGATGTGTGGATGCCTTGTCTGTGGGCATGGTTTAGTGACAGACTTGGTGGTGCTAGGGTAATGGTTGGACTCGGTGATCTGAAAGGTCTTTCCCAACCTCAATGATTCTACAGTTCTATGATTCAACAGTATCTTCCTTCTTCCTCTTCCTTTCTGTCTATCTACACATAAGACAAAGACTAATGTTAGGCAACAGGGGGATATTAAATATGAGCCTTTACCTTTCAAATGTTTACATTATGCTCACATCATGCAGAATAACACTCCCTATACTCAGCTTTTTATGGAGAGAGATGCTGTGATATGGAAGCATTTTTCAAGTAGGTGAAGTTACAACAGTTAAAATGAGAAAAAAACACTTTCCAGCTGTTCAGAAATGATGGAAAAATGGAAAGGGCAGGAGACAGGGCACACCACAGTAATTCAATATACAAGGCTTACATATCCAATAAATATACAATCATCTTGATGGTGATGGTTGGACTTGATGGTTTTTAAGGTCTCTTCCAAGCTAATTCCAAGATAAACAGTTCTATGTTTATATAATAATGGGGGGGGGGGGGGGGATATGTGATCAAGTTTGTTATCAATTATGGAATTTATCTTAGTGGAAAGGAAAGAGTTTATTTCTAGCTACAAAGAAAAAAAACTTGTGCCACAGGGCTGGGCTTGCTTGAAATTGTTCAACATGGAACTAGAGTGAGGTTAAAAGATAAGAAGAGTTCCCAGTAGTTCAAAGGCATCCTCATTTTTCATTGTCATATCTCATTAGAGCTAAATGACATCAATTCAAGAGTAATGTGGATTTCTTTGGTCAGGTATGCAGCCTATACAAAGGCACTCAGTAATATTCTTTAGAGATAACAGTGCTGTAGAGTTTCAGGTACTGAAAATTCCAGCGTACTCCATATACTAAACAAAGAGGCATGCAAAACTACTAGTCCTACTATTTGGACAGTTACATGCAAAAATACACAGAACAGAAGGAAGGCGTTTAAACAAATGGAAACAGAATTCAATAAGCAACTGGACAAAGACACAGACTGAGTTACTAGTTTCAATCTCCATATTAATAGACATAGAGAATTTTAATTGCAATAACTCCACAAGTTAGTTATAGGATGAAAGTAGTAACAATGCTAAACACATAATAACATTAAGATCACTAAACAAGCTTCTAAAGTCACTGCAAAAAACATGCCAAATTATTGAATAATAGCACTTCATACATTAAACACATTCAATAGCACAATTTAAATTATTAGCTTACATAGTTTTGGATTACACTAGCTGCCACCTTAAATAATATATGTAAAATTTCGATGAATACAAATTACATTATAGTACAATAGAGGTAAGTGCCAAGTACATTTTACTAGGGAAATTTTTAGGGGCAGGAACATGACAGGAAACACTTTATGTCTAAGAATAAGTGTCTATCTGCAGCCCCTTCGGTCCTAAATATCTTAGCCGTCTCCACATTTTATGTTGCTTATCTTAGATTGTTTCCAAGGTGTGTTTCCAAGGTTATTTAGTGTGCTCAGGTTTGCATGAGGTGAAAAGTCTAGTCAGCAGTAGAACATGCAATAAGTTGAGTCTGCAGTATTCATCCTAAAACTCACTATCAGCCCTTTGAATCATGTGAGTGTCATGCTATTTTTTTTTTTGGCTGTGACCACATATAGTATGACCGTAGCATCCAAGTATTAACTGACATGGCAAAGAGAAAAAGAAAGTAATGGGGAAAACCAGTTGCATGCAATAATGCGTTCCCTCACATGCATTGTATGGTGAATTTCTGCTGTTTGTCAGCTATTAATAGCATGAGTTAAAAAAGCTGAGAATGTTGAGAAATAGCACTGAAATTGAAATGGCTGTGTGAAAGAAAAGAACTCTTTCAGGCTGTGTTAACAGAGAAGACTTTTAAGTTGTCTGCAAGGGAGGTTATTAACACCTCAGTTTACCATCTGAAGAACAAGTCTGTCTGTAATATTTAAAAGGTTATACATTTACTTTTAAGATGCTTATTACAAATTTCAATACCTTGCAAAATTCAAGCCCATTAATCAGAGGAAATTTAGAGAAAAAGAATTAAAATTATCAAATAAGTAGTAGTGATGATGTCTAATCAAAGATGATTCTTAAATCATTACTTTGAGATTTAGATATGAAGGTTACTAGGTACATACAAAGTGCTTCATAAATTTGGAGTGTGCATTTGATTCTTAACTATTTACCATCCTTGAATAATGTACACCCATACCAAAGATCAAAGTTCATTTACATGTTAATAACTTACTAGTAGTGATTTACCAGTCTGTTTATACAGCATCTGATCCAGGTGTCATTTAAATAACTATGAAAACTTAATTATTTTAATGGGACTTGGATGATGTCCCAGGTGATCAGGAGCAGTGCCACCTTTTTAAAGTCTTCTGGTGCATTTCCCTGAGCAGCAGAGATGCCTGAGTGACTTCCTGCCAGCAAAAGTGACAATTTCACTGTTCATTCCCCTCCTTGTCAGCATCGTTCCCTCCCTTGTGTTATATAGCTTGGAGGATACCTTGCTGAGCCAATTCTATTTATCAGCTTGGCAAAAAGCTGATAAGCTACAGTTGGGCTACGGTTTTGTTAGCAGTTTTGCTGAGCTACTGAAATGAAGTAACTCACAAAAGCCTCAGCTAAACATCAAGGTGAGCTGCGCAAGGACTATGCAGACAAGACTGAGGAAAAGAAAAGTGAGATGGAAAAGAACTCCCTCTTTTTGAATTTGTGGTCTGCCAAGTTAGTTCACTGCAGCTAGTGAAAGTCCTTCTGTAGGCACTCTTTCTGTTACTAATGCTTTGCTGCAAGATCTGGATGACGTTCCTTTCTTCCATCTCTCCATCCCATCAGTGTAACAGATTCAGAGACGTGAGCCCATGCTGTGAATTAGATCCTGGAAGAAAAATACTGTGGTTCAATGATGCTTAAATCTAGCGTGAATCCTTCAGCAAGATGAGATAGTACCATATTAGTGAAGTACTCATCTGGCACAAACTAACTCTTGCAGTTCGGTTTACTAAACAGAAATCAGTGGGTAAGCTTGGTACAAGCAGACATCATGCCCATGTTCCTGCAGCCAGCAGTAAAACGATGTATAAGCATAAACTCAGGAAAAAACCCTTGTGGCCTGTTAATTCAACAGTAATGCAATCGAGAATCTATCAATGCCTCCCAGGTGATCTGACAGTGTATAAACATAACATGAACAATAGAGTAACCACAGATAAAACATTTCTCTCTAAGTCAGTGAATGTGGCTAGCTGGTTCGGTACATAGCAGCACAAACAGCTGATCTAGCTAAGAGAAATTATGATACTGAGAAAGGAGAGAAAGCTAAGGGTGAACAAAAAGGGAAAAGAAATACATTGTTTTCAATGTGATAATGTATCATTACGCTTTGGACATACATTCTTTTCTAGATCTATGTTACCTTACGGACATCTCCAGCTGCTTATCACTGCCTCTGTCCATCCTGACGCACAGGCAGAATTCACTGTCACTCTGATATGCTAGCTCTGCTGCTGCCTAGACAGCTTCAGTGTTCTGTCTTAGGAAAAATCTTGTATTTAAACCTGCTAACTTAACCTAACTCACTTTGACTGCAATTTTGACATGAGCAGCTGTGCTGAGAAATTTAAGGGAGTGATAATCACTAGTGAGGAGAGCTGGCAATGAGTAGCTGGGAATGTAACTCTTCCACCTGTTTGCAAAGCATGCTTCTGCCTGACCACTTACAGGTTACCATTGCAGCATCATTGACTTCTACTTTACAAGATCAGCTCTGTAACTATGTGTTGGTATGTGTGGAAAGGTAAAAAGTTCCCTTTCTCTCTGACAATTCTGAATGCTTTCTCTTGGACTGAGTACCAGCAAATAGAGTACTGAGGACAGCTTTTGGATCTGTGAATTCTCAGTGAAAGGCATTGCTAAGGTTGATACCAAACTGGCAAGGAACTGAAATATATATCAGTTCACCTCCTCATCAGCCCAACAGAACAGAAATAGAGAGGCAGTCTTTACCCAGAATCAGGAAGGGTTGATTAACTTATCAGTAAGGTGTCTGGTTTTCTGTATTGGAAGGCTGAAAGTCTATGCTTCTGTGCTGGAACAGTTCAGGTTTTCATCTGTGGCTGTTGTTTTGCACATATTCCAAACAAAAAATAATACAATTGGATGAATAAGGAAGAGTTAGTAATTTATCATTCTTCCTTATCAAATCTTACAGCTGGAAGGGACCTTAGGAGTTTATGTATTCCATGTTCTGTCTCAGAGATGCTTATCTGTACCTAGATCTTTCACATTTGTCTAATTTGTTCTTCTAGCATTCATTTGATGGAAAATCCACAAAACCTGCACACAGTCTTCTCCAGTTTGATAATAACTTATTTTTAGGAATAAAACAGGGTAAGATTGGGGAGGCTCTCAAATATATAATCCAGTAAGTAAAAAAAAGTTCAGTGCTTGAGGAAGAAAAAGAATGAATTATAACTTCAATTTTGTCTTCTCTGCCACTTCGCCAAGCGATTAAGGGCACTGGAAAGGAAGGGTTTCCTTTCACTTACATTTGTACTTATCCAACTACTGTCACTAAAACTTTGACAATGAGATGAACCAAATAAAGGCTTAGCTACACAACACATGAGGTTGTGTAAGAGAAGTTTCTGCCCTAGTCACAGGCACCATTCAGCTACTTAATTTTTTGTTTTCTTTTTCTCTTCTGTGAACTCCAATAAATCCTCCTTTTGTTAACTCAGAAATAAGCATGACTGTGGCTGTGACAGCGAGACGTTCATCCATGGTGTTCTGAGAGGAATTAATCTGTGTCCTCTTAACAGGCAGAATAGCACATCCATAATCTAAAGGCAAGAAACATCAGAGCATTTGTAATCAAGCCAAAACCCCATTCTTCCAAAGATCCTATTGATTTTTAGAAATTTCCTCTGGATGATAAGAAAGCGATTACCATGCTTTATGGGACAACTAACCAAAGCATCCATCCTGAGTATGGAGGAACTCAGATGTCACTTTTTCTGCTGTGAAGCACTTCTCATATCGGATCCTTTTGATACAAGAAGATCAGAGACTTGAATGTGTATTTCCTCTACCCGGGACCTACGCATTAATGAAGTGATTAAAAGCGTGTGAATTTATTTCTCAACAGAAGTGACCACCAAGCACCATACAGAATATTTTTTTTTCTCTCCAAATCAATACCACCAGTTCCGATTAAAAAAGATGCAAGAAATTGTACTTTTAAATACTTTTTAAAAGGTATTTATTTGCTTTGATGAGAAAAAAATATTTTGAAGTTTAAGAAATCATTGCAAAATGAAAGTGTTGTTCTCTGGACAACTGCATCAAGAATATTAGATTAAAAGTTATATATAATAATTAAAATAATATTTAAATAATATCTGGAAAGTTTTCTAAAACAACACAGCCACAAATCACTGAGCTGTTACATAGCTTGGATTTGTACAGTAAATTTGTTAAATTTGGGCAAAAAACCAAAAAGTAAGCTGAGTATATGCAAGAAGCAATGTCTCAAGTTCATATTTTTCAATAAAATCAGCTGTTGGTGAGAAGGTGCTGTTTTGCCCATGTTCCAAACAAACCCCAAAATTCTTGAGATGAATCAGAGCATTTGACAATATGCCATTATATAGGCAGGAAATGATTCACTGGGTGTTAAATTTACCAAGCCCTACAGTCTTTAGCAAAAGCACTGTGTACTTCTGCAAACTCAGTTTATGTATGCTGAGTAGAGACTGCTTTTTTCACTCCTCACAAGAGCTGATCCTTGCTAAATGTACTTCATCCCCTGCCAGCTCTTAGTGCACATAAATCCTTATCAAGCTGATTCCCAAAGCCTGTTGTGCTTTCAGTGTGTAAAAGATGGTTTCCCAGTCCCATGCTACACTAGAGAGACTAAGGTAAGGGAGATAAAGTAAGCATCAGGAAAAATGGGAGTAACCAGATAGGAGATATGCACGTAGGGCTGAAAGGGAAGAAGACGGAGAGCTTAGGAGCAAGAGCATGTGAGCTGAGGAAACATGATGAAGAGCTAATAGAATTGTGAACTTAACCACTAGAAGAGGCTGAGGAGATTTCTGTGAAAACAGGGAAAATTGTGTGGTAGCAAACACAATACATCTGTAACTTAGACAATACTCCCTGCTGGACATGGAAATGAATACATTATTTTTGCATCAGCATCTCTTTGTTATTTGTTAAAAACAATAGTCTTCATATTTTACTGCTTGAGGTAATATTTTGTGACAACACTTTTTTTTCCTAAAACATAAAAGGAAAAAGTGGTTTGCTTCACCAGAAACATGGCAAAACTGTATGCTTAAATCATTTGATCATACATAAAAATAAGTGAAAAAAATGAGAAATAAAATATCATGTTGAAGTTTAATCAGATGCTATGTTTTGAATTAAAAAAAAACTCAAACATGAAACAAAGCACTCTGAGGGTGCCCTTCACCATTTAAACTATTTTATTTTTGTTATAAAACAATGAAAGAATTTAATTCTGCATTAGGAAAAGCATTGTGAGCAGGTCAAGGGAGGTGATCCTTCCTCTCCGCTCAGCATTGAGTATTGAATGGTCCAGTCGTGGGCTGTGAGATATGGAGCTACTCAAGGGGATCCAGCAAAGGGCCATTAAAAGGATTAAGGATCTAAGGAAAGGCTGAGAGAGTTGAGGATCCAGGAGATCTCATCAATATGTACAAATACCCAAAGGAAGGATTCAATGAGGGGAGGGAGCCAGGCTCTGTTCAGTGGTGCCCAGTGACAGTACCAGAGGCAATGAACACAACTTGAAACACAGAAGCATCTGTCTGAACTTCAGGAAACACTTTTTTACTGAGGGTGGCTGAGACCTGGAACACGTCCAGAGAAGCTATGAAGTGAGGGACCCAAAAGACATCTGGACATGGCCTGGGCAACCAGCTTTAGTCAGCCCTGCTTGAGCAGGTTGTTGGATCAGATGGCCTCCAGAGGTGTCTTCCAGAATCAGCCATTCTGTTGTTCTGTGATGCTAGAATTTCAGATGATACCTTTGCCTTCAAGCTTGAGGTTAAACAACAAATCAACGAAAGATGATGATCAGCTTCTCAGAATAGACTTGTGTTAGATAAATACAGAATTACTTTTGGAGTTGAACAATCTTGACTACTGTATCATCCTGATAGAGGAAGATACTGTTACCCAGACTGTAATTTTTGTTATTTCTAACATTTAGTTTTAAAAGTTGCAGGAAAAAAAATATGTTTCAAACAATGATATGTCTAGAATATTTAATTTATAAATACAAATTCCTCAGGTCATAAAATGCCTATATTACAGTTTCTGGTGCAATTTTAAGCCAGCTCCTTTATGATACCCTCTATTTGGGTAATGTATTAAATGCTTCCTGTTTAAAGAGAGTTCCTAGCTTATCAAGGGCTCAAAGAAAAAAACTGAAAATGCGAGAGTATTAAATCTCCTGTTCTGTAAGTAGCAGTCGCATTGAGTCCAGTAATCTGTGAGTACCATTATTATTAAAAGAATATTCTTTTGAGATTTTTTTTTTCCTTTCTAAAGCTGCTTTATACTATAGCTGAGCAAAACCTGCATTACTGTGAAGGAATAATGGAGGAACTTTCTGTCCTTTTCCAAGGCAGTACCAGAAAATTGTATTTCTTAAGTAGTTTTATTACTTGCAGTCATTAATACCTGAAATGTGTAGAAAGTGGGGGAGATGGAATGAGAGTATCAGGTGGTTGAATGGCCACCCACAATCATATTCTCTATAATATTTCTTGTTTTATGGGGTTTTCTGTCACATAATCAGTTTTTTCTAGAAAGAGAAGATGCAGAGTACAACTATATCTTAGAATCCTGTTTTAAACATAGTTTTTCGAAGGAGAGGGATAGAATATATACAGTGTATGAGAGAGCATAACTGTACTTAAAACTGAAAAAAAAAAATAAGGTAACTTCATCTGATTTCTTTTAGCATTAAAAAAAATCAGGTAATGAAGTTATTCCCAGAGAGAAAGTTGAGGTATGGTTGCTGCAATTGCTTGACAGAGGATTACATTAAATTTTAGGGATGTATATATACTTGTGTATATGTGTGCATGTGTTCACACACACATACACCAAAAAAACCCTATGTGCAAAAAGATCAAAAGTGATCACCCAAAAGGTCTTTTCCAGTCATATCAGCTCAGTGGTTCTATGATTAGGAATAAAAATATAAATAAAAGTGCATACAGAGTGAGTTGTCTATGTAAAATCCAGGCCCAGACCTCACTAGCATATTTGCAGTGCTTATTTGAACAGACTACAGTAAAATGCATTTCTAAAAATAGTTCACATAGGTTCCAACAAAAAATGGCACAGAAAAAACCCAGGCTGACAATATCAAGGAAGAGAAACCTGTCAAAACCAAAACTAAATATAATTACAAGGGAGAAAAAAGTATCTTCTCTTTGAAGATTTTTTAGACCAGCTAAGAAAAATGGTATGTGTACCTGAAACTGAGAGGAGGGAGGATGATTTCACACAAAGATGAGTTACGTGGGTGTGACGGGGAACAATATTAATAAATTCCTTTTTTAACTTAGCATAAGATCAACCTAAGAAAATTAACCTTTCTTGTTAATTTAATGTATAAGCTTTTTAAACATATAATCTTGATGAAAAACATATACGTATACACATCTGTCATTATTTTTCCAGTAGTCTTACTATTACCTATATTTTTCCCAGTAAAAACTGGGTATTAAATATTTTGCATATATTGCAGGGATCAGCAAAGGCTGATAAAAGAAGAATAGATATTTTTTTCTATGCTGCATGAGGATAATATGGATATACAACCCCTGTATGTGACAAAGCCAGTGTCCAGACACCTTCCTCTCTAAGATACTTAAATGTAGAGTGCAGGTTTCAAAACAAGTTGACAATCCCAGCAAATCCCAGCCCTTCCTTTACATGTGAACCTTCTACCTGCCCAAAGAAGAATGCAGTACTACAGAATGATTTAATACCTTCTACAAACAACAGTCCTCTTGATCTGTTTATTGCATTATGTTTGGAAAAGCAAAGCAAAATTCATGAGAGTTTGGGTGTTTCTTCCTTCTTTTTTTTTTTCCTTCTCTCTCTTTTTTTTTTTTTTCTTTTTTTCCTTTTTCCCTCTTATTAAGTCTGTGAATGCCTGCTTCTTTGGGGCAAATTCTTTGAACTCTGTTGAGTTCCAACTTATAGCTGGAAATTACACTTCCCATCCTTTGTTTAAATAGAGAAATTTACTAAACCCCAGCAGCTGAGATTTTGCCCCTTGAGGTCTCTACAGAATGAGAGAAGCCTACAGCAAAAAAATGGAGTGGAAAGAAAAATAAGATGATAAAACTATTTAATTGCTATTATCAGGAAATCAAAGCATCTCTTCCTTTTTTTCCTTTGTTCCTTTACCCTAAACAACATAATCCATAATTGTTTAGCTGCAAGGCTTACTTAAAAGATTAGTAATTTATGACTGCAGTTCTAAAGAGACCTAACCATGTAATTTCTTTGCTTTAAATATAAAGTCTACACTGGCAAACCATTAAAGCATTTTATTAAGCCTTGCTAAGTTTCCGTTAGTTCTCAGAGCTATAGATTTCACTCAAAATGAAAAATCACTTCCTTATAAAAAAAAAACCCAAAAATTTCATTGCTTAAATACGTAATTAATATGTGATTCAAAATTCCGTTAATCAATCAGCCAAAGGTGAGAGTGTTATTGAGGAGTGATCTGAAGGCATATGAACATCTGAGAGAATACTAAGCTTTTGCAAACAACAATATGAAACACATCCAAGTGATCTAAACAACAAAGGCAAGGATGAAAAAAACAGTTAAACCTGCTGTTACTAGTAACTATAAAATACTATGAAATATTTGGTCCTGATCTTGAATGGTGGCATAATTACATGTTGTGATTCTCAGATCTTTTATTTTTCTTTTACTTCACAAATACATGTTCATATCACAAAGCTTCAATATCCATGGGCTTAAAAACAGAAATGCTGCCATTAGTGTGTGGAACTGAGAATTCCAGGTGATTAGTGTCAGCCATTTAATAGTACCATTGAATGCTGATAAACTGCATGCAGCACAAAGTAAATATTTGTAATTAATATTTTTAATTGACTGTCATGTCTAAACGAGTTGCCTGTAGATCTGTTTTTAAGTATTTTTGGGAATAAGATTAAAGTTCTATCTGAAAAATAAAATTCTGTAACAATGAGTAAGCACTTGAGAGAGACAGGGCTGTTGGGCTGTGTTGAACACTTAACATGACTCATTTTCAAGCACAGCCTTTGAAAAAGACTTTGAAATTTAAACTTCAATTCTCTCAAAAATAAGTTTTGATTATGCTATGAATCAGTAACTGAATTATGATTTCAAACAAGATTGCAACTGCCATCACATTTAGTACACAGTATGTAGAAGGTGTTAAGGGATATTTATTCCAAATTCTGACAAAAGGTCTCCAGGTTTTGGGGTGAAGGAGGAGATGGAAGGTGTGGAGATAGGAAACCTGAGTGAAGAATCAGTGTCCAAGTACTCAGGCTGCATTGCAGAACTTCCAGCTCTGCACTTATGAGACTCCTATGAGCCTAAAAATTCAGCTTTTCAGAGTCAGAGTTGTTTCAAGAGTTGGGGAAACTTGGGAATGTTTCTAAACACAAAAGAAATGAATATTTGCCAGTAAACAAAGAAATATGTATATCTCCAAGGATCTAAATGCAATCTTAACTATAAAATTAAGATGTATTTTCCATAACGCAGAGTACAGCTGAGAATTCTTGTATGGGGATGTTCAAAAGTAATCTGTCAAGTTGAGACTCACTGTAAAAATCCATTTGTTGTAATTGATTTCTAAAATGCGGTACTTACAGAAGGCAGTGCCTCTATAATGAACAATTTATCTTATAAGAACGTTTTTTTAACACCTAACAAAATGGAGTTTATTTTAGTATTTTGAATAGAAATACATAACAATAGCATAACACCAATAGACATGAAAAATCAAAGTAGAACAGATTCCTAATCTTGCCAGCTGTCTGGAGAATGTTTTAACATCAACATTTAATTACATTCTCATCCATTACTTTTGCCTCTGGCATTGTAACCTCTGGCCTGCTAGAGTTTAATGACTTTAAGCTCCAAGAAAGCAAATAAAAGAACAAATGAAAACCTTTTTGGTGGTAGGTTTTGCAAATATTACTACTTGTCTCATTACAGGGCCAGCTCTTAGAAATATGAAAAGCTTAGCTTTCAAACAAAAGAAAAAAAATTGCTCTGTACCTTTAAAGAAAATCTGTCAATAGTGTTTGCAGAACAGCATAAAGATTCAAACTTCAAGAAGCAAACACAAGAATAAATTGTGCTCTTTCTCAGATCAACTTAATGACACCTTCATTAAAATGTAGTTATACAATACATATCTCCTCATTGTAATTAATTATATCCTTATTGTAATCTTCATCATTTGGGGAAGAAGGAGAGCCAACTAATGATTATGGAACATTTAAACTGAATGAAGGTAGGTGTATATCAGATATTAGGAAAAAATTCTTTACTGTGAGGGTGGTAAGACAGTGGAACAGGTTGCCCAGAGAAGCTGTGGATGCCCCATCCCTGGAAGTGTTCAAGGCCAGGCTGGTTGGTGCTTTGAGCAACCTGGTCTAGTGGAAGGTGTCCTTGCCCAGGGCAGGGGGGTTGGAACTAGATGCTTTTTAAGGTCCCTTCCAACCCAAACCATTCAATGATTTGGAACAGAGAATACAGCTTTTTTTGTCAAATTCCTGCTTTACAAGATTGTGTCAGAAATTATATTTTTCTGCTTCAGTGGATGTCATTCACTTGTACTAACCTATGTGTCTATCAGCTAGAGAAACAGATGAATAGAGAAGTTTGCCTTACCTCTTAGGCTGATTTTAGAGTAGGTGGGAGGAAACAAACACATACAAAGAGCAGACAACTTGACCCAAGATACTCACAGCAACATGAGTTCAATTTTCCTCTGGAGTTCTGTTAGCCAACTTATCCTTTATCAGCTGAGAAGGGAGTGAAGAGAAACTTACTGTTCTCACTGGTGGGGAGATGGTTACATATAATGGATTGACTGTGTAAGAATGAAGAGCACATCAGATATTTTTGTAGAAAGTAGTTATTTCAGACACAAGGTAGAATAATTTTATTTCATTGCACTTCATGTCAATTCAAAATATGCTTTCATCATGAAATTATTAGGTACAAATTTTATGTTATTGATTACTGTTAAGATTTGCCAATATTTGTTTTCTCTTTCCATTTTCAGCAGTTCATAACATGGAGTCTTAAAAGAGGACTAGAAGTTTAGACATTGTCTGACAAGTTAAAAGTTTTGAATATGGTTTCCCCTTATGCACATATGGATGCACATATATATATATGCGTTCTGTTTGGGAAAAATAATCTCAAAACCTACTTTTTTCCCATTGAAGTTCATTTTCATAAAGAAAGTATTTCAATGAGAAAAGTCTACTAGCTTAAATACACCTTGAGGAAATAGCCAAAATCCAACGCAAATAACAGAGAGGGGAGCTGGTTATACACTGTTAGGTTGTCTGACTAAAGGCTAAGCAAATTAAAGAAGAAGGTAAGGATAAGGGGAGCAAAGGCAGCAGCAGAACGTTACTAAAGGATTCAGTGAAAATGGTGCATTATGCAGCAGCTGCAGCTGAAACCTTCAGAAGAGAATGATTGGACCATTTTCATGTTGTGAAACCCACCAAAGATGACTCAGGAGAATTTTGTTTCCCAATTGCCTTGTAACCTAAGGGAGATTATTGCCTAAAGGAGTATAGGACTTATTTTGGAAAGCACAGGCAAGATAAAATTTGGAATAGAGCACAGATAATTTTGGGATCATATAAATCTTACTATGGGGTGTTTTAAGGAGATTGTGGAAAAGTGTAGAATTTATTACAGGATGTTTTGGAGAAAGGACCTAAGGCAATGAAAAGGAAGGATAAAGGTGAATCAGAGGAAAAAGAGTCTGGGAAAATGCAGGGGAAAGGAATAAAACTGGATGGGTAAATTTAGTCAGGCTGATGGTCAGCACGCTTCTCTGGCCAACCCTGTGTCTAATCATTTCTGTTTATCCTATCTTCTTACTAAACCTTATCCCTGTGTGAGTGTCCTCTCTGTTCTGAGCCTGGGCAAATGCTAGGTGCCCTTGCCAACAAGGGACCATGACTACAAAGGACTTAGTCGTCTAGGAGCCACCAAAGTGAAAGAGTCTGCAGGCAGCTGCTGGGGTGACCAGATGTCAGAGCAGCTGCACATGGACTGGGCTGTCTGCATTCATTGTATTCACCTGGTTACTGGTTCAGGCACTGCTCTCTCCCTGTTGGTTGCTGTGATCAGTTATGCGTGTGTCTGTATGTGTGCATGTGTGAGCCTCACTAGTGGGTGGACCTGAGGATGAGGACATCTAGCCAAGTGGTATTAGAGAACTCTGTTAGATCCAAAAACCCACCAGATTCACCTACGAGTTGTCTGCTGGCCCTTAAAATCCCTATTTAATTGCTGAATCAAATATTCTTCGGCTAGTCTGATCTTCATGGTGTTCATCAGTGATTTAGTTTACGTTCACTTTTGAATACAAAAACCTGTCTTGCCCTGATACCTGAAGGGCAACAAGGAAGAATAATCTACACTTAAGACTAACACATATAGTATCAGGCAGGATCATATTTCTACTTCAACAAATTTCTCCTTTCCAGCTTTGCCTTAACACAGACCAGCAAAAGATCTATATATGATTTCAAATTATTTAATGTGATTTTTCTACATAAGTAATCCTCATGTACCTATGTATGAATAAAAGAAACATTTGTGAAACATGTTAGCTACTCTGTTCATTCCACCCATTGGCATTATGACCTTACCTGGAAGCTCAGGTTTAAGAGACTGTGCTTAAAGAGAGACGTTTGCCATTTAGAGACAGTCTAGAGGAGAGTAACAGAGGTGATCAATGAGAGTTACTGGGAAAAATGGAGTTTCTTAGTCTAGACAGAAGACTGAGGTGAGATATGATAAGAGTTTCCTAATGTGTAAAGGGGAGCTGCAAGGGGAAGAAAATAAAACCTTTTTTTTTTTTTTTTTTTTTTTTTTTTAGAGGGACAGAGTAAGAAGTAATGGGCTTGGAGTTCATCAGAGATGACTGTGGGAGGCATTTAAAGAGAATGACGTCTTTGAAGACAGATCTGCAATAGAGTAGATTGTCTGGAAGGTATGCACTCTCCATCACTGAAGATTTTTAAGAACAGATTAGATGAATATGTGTCTTGGGTGGGTTAGCTATAGCTGATTCTGCCTTGGATCTGCAGACTGGGCTAGATGACCTTTCAAGCTCTGATCTATGACACTATGGAAACAATACTAACCTCCTTTGTAACACAATTTCATATCTACTGTTAAAAAGCCAAGTGTTATCATCAGATTCAGAGGTTGATCTGATATGAGAAATTTACTATACATGTTTACTTTTTATTTAATCATAATTTAAGCCATTAAATTTATTAGAAGGATTAGCAGACAAGTAGGCACACCTGTATGGAGAGTATGAATGTATAACTCATTTCTCTAAAAACTAAGGCAAAAAGACTAAACTGAATTTCCTGTGGAGTTTAAGTATCTCCACTGTCAGCTTATAAATGAAAGATTTCAGGAATAAGATTTTTCCTTCACTTTTCTAAACTCTTCCTATATTCCTCTGTAGATGCTACAAAGCTTTTTTTTTTTTGAGCTTCTTTCATTAATAACATCACCTCCTTCTTTTACAGACAATGTGAGGTTATGAAAATCCAGCCTTCAATCTTACTATGCTACAGGATCTTTGTTATTGCTGTTTTTAACCTGAAAGCTACATTAAGCACGTTTTTTTAGGCATTCTGAGATTTTTGCAAATACCGGTTAAGTAATGTTGGTTATTAATATAACTGTTAACACAACTAAAACAAAAAATACATATAAATCACTATTTTAAAATTCTCCATAACCATTGGCTGATGGCTGACTACTTGTGAATTAATTAGTCTTATGAGTTCACAAGTGAGTAAAAAATGAGAACTATGCATCATAAAATTTATTCACCTAATTTTGCTTGAGCTTCGGTTGATTTTTGTTAGGAGGGAGGGATTGGTGTGTGTGTGTTATTATTATTCTTTTTTTTTACAAGATAATAATTTAGGTGCCAGGTTATAAAAGCTTTGCATTGAATGGTAGTCTGTCATTTTCATTTTTAGAAGACCATTTATAAAGAATCATTTGGTGCAATTAGATCAGACTTTGACCAATGCTTTTTGTATTACTTATGTTTAAATATGTAGCATTTCTGCTATGATAATGAAGTCTCAGTGGTATGAAACTTTTCAAAGGGATGCTAATATTAGCTCTTTGTTCCATAATAAAGGTCGCCTATCTGGTGCAAATTACAGAGACTGAGGTTTGAAAAGTGCAGTTAAGCAAGATTCACATTTTAACTTGCATTAAATAAATCACTCTAGAGCTCTCTGAAAGCACAAACTATCATTCATATACCAACTGTTATTGTTGGGGGAAGGATAAAGGAAAATATATACTCAAGAGGATATGTCACTATTTATTCTTAGTTGTGAATTTTCTTAGTTTAATGGACTGAATTTCTCAACAGAATATAAATTATAGTAGAAACAGGGGAAGATTTAAACATCTTTCCATGTTCTCCAGCTAGTCTACCCTTCAGTCTTTTTATTGACTTGCAGTAATGAAAAATTTATTCTACAGAATTTAGCACTGTAGGCTGGATTAGCAAAAAGTTGTTGAAATGCTAGCCACTGGTATTTCTGAGCACCTCAGACAGACAGCCAGAAGAAAGCAATGTGTCAGACATCAAAACAGTTGAAAAGAGGGTTTAGCAAGCTCAGCAATTTAGCTGTAGCTGAGATATTCACTTCTGGGATGAAGCCTCTAGCTACATAGAATTGCTGCTCCATAAGTGTCTTCTGACAGTGGATATGTCCACTGGACATTTCTTTAAAAATGAAGTAAGAATATTTAACTGTGATCAGAATACCTCCAATAAAATCTTTTTCACATTTGAGAGCACTTGAAACTGTATCTTTTCATCAATATTTCTTTCAGTCACTTTTATTAGCCATTCTGAAGAAACACAACATGAATCCATCCCATTTTACCAGCATCTCCTGTCCATGCTGAAGCTAAATATTTTATTCTAAATACTTACACTAAAACTCTTAGTAACAAGATATAAATAGGAAGTTGGTGAGGTAAAGATGCCTGGTTACATTGCTTTTGTGGTAATATTACTGACAACCTTGGGCTGGACCCTCAGTTTGAAAAGGAGGACACAGGCCAGATGGATTTAATTCACTGTGCTGCGTAATGGGGTCTTTGCATGAGCAGCTTACTTGAAAAATGTAAATTTTTGCTTTGCAAGCATAATAGGACTCTCATCATAAGCACAGTGGATTTCTATGCACACATATACTTATTCACAATGCCCAAGGCCTTTCTCATTAGTAAGTATCAAATTTAGAGAGCATGGACATGCATATTTGGAAACAGAGGTTTACCTTCCTAAGGACATTTTACTGTCAAAATGTAAAACCCTACTGGCTGTAGGTTCTATGTAGCTTAATCCCAGCTGAACAGTGATATTAAGAATCATTTTTAGGTTTTAGGGGTAATGTTTTTTAGATTTGGAAAAACAACACATTACTTATATCATTCAGAGTCAGGGTCTAAATATTTTCTTTAGAAGAACAACTAAACCCATACAGTAATACCAGGCAAATAAGAATATTTATTATCCGTCATTTTCAAATATTTCATCTGTCTTAAATGTATTAAGGATAATATTAGTGATTTTTTACCCTTGCACCTCTGCTTCACCCAGTGCTGTTTTTTCATGTTTTGTTTTCAGTTTATTTTATCATTACAAGAATCCTACAATGACTTTCCTTTCAGCTGCAGAGAACGGTTGCATAAAATGGATAATCAATTATCAAGTAGACATATCCTCAGGAAGCTCTTGACTACAAAGTTCACAAATCTTTGTGAGATGTGTTTTCAATTCTTTGAAACTTTTATAAGTCAATTGCAGGTTAGGTGCCACTAATGAACCTTTGAAATGCAAGATTTCTCTTCATTTAGGTGAATCAGGGAAACATAGTAAATAGAATAAAAATAGTGATAACCACCAGAAGTGCTTGGAGGATAAAGTAAGTTTCCCATGCTACGTGTCTCCTTTTTGCTGGAAACATTTTTTCAGCTTCTGAGATGATTTGTCTTCTTTCAGTCTGACAAATAGATAGCTATGTCTCAATCAACTATTAGTACACATTTTCTTTGTAAATCTCTAATGGAATTTTTCATTTCCTGTGCAGCTTCCCCATCAGAAGCACTAAAATTGTATTGCCATTAAATATTCAGCTCTATAAGTGTACACATAATATAGTAACATGCAACCTGTAATTCAGTGGCAACAAATCTTTCTCCAAACATGCATATATTTTAGAATCTTTGAGAAACTTTGGGGAGAAAATAAAGATATCTGTTTAAACTACATTTCTTCACTTTCCACATTTGCAATCAGTAAATCAAATTTCATATAAAAATTTGGAAAGAAAACATAAAGTTCTAAACAATTGGGGTTTTAGATGCTTAACAGAACAAAGTTGACTTTGGGCTGATGGAGAGGTAGAAATGTTAAGTCCATTACTGATATAAATGTACTGAAATTCAGAAATAAATGATGATGTGAGCCTTCTATCGTTACACTGTGATCTCAGTGAAATGCCATAAAAAGCTGTTCTTACCTCAGAATAAATTATTTCTGAGTAAGGAAATAATCTAAAATTTGGGCAAAGCTACTTACTTTGTGTGAACTTTACCCAATCTCAACCCTGAGAAAATTATGATTCAGTTCTAGAAAAGATGAAATTCATCTCACTGAGATTCGTAGATCTATTTAATGTTTTGCAAATAACTACACTTTCATTATTATACTATGTCCATATTACTATAGATGCCCATGTTAGCATATTATTTAAGCACTTCCACATGAGAAGAAAACATGAAGATAGAAAGAATGACCTATTTACATCATTCATGTAACTGAAATATGGGAGTTAGCTGTTAACCTTATTCTGGTAAAAAATGTAGGTAGATGTTTCTAACTCCTGACAATAGTGTGGACTAGATTTGATTGTTATGAAAAGTAAACTGTGTCCAAGTAAGGCAGACATCAATGAACATGGTATGCCCATTATTGATATTTGCCTGTGCAGTTGCATGTTAGATATTCAAGTCTGTATTTGGCAGAATTAATGATAGTATATACTAAGATACATAAGCTTTACTTGGGCTCTACATGGAACACATTTAGGTGCCTATCACTCAGCTTCGGTAGAAATAAGGATAATTAAACAAAGTGCATAAAACCAATGTAGTGTAAGTAGCCAGAACAGTATCTGCAATCCTTAGGTCAGCCCTCCTTAAGAGGAGCCAGTTCTGACCTCTACGTGTCTGTCTAGCAGAGGTGCATTTTCCTGCCATGTCAAAAGAAGCGAGATACCTAATGCTTAATTAGGTTTGCCAGCTGCCTTTGAGAAAAGTGAGATGATGATATGTTCATAATTCCTAGCAGGAACTGGTAGATTTTCTTGACAGTATTGTTTCTTTAAACTGAAGATCTCAGTGGCTGAGCATCTGACCACCACCAAGGTAGGTTTCTGTAAAGAACTGCAAATTGTTGTGTTTATCGGCCTCTCTTCCAGTGTTCCAGTCTGCATCTCCACTTTGACTAAGCCCAAGTGTGCAGCAGAACAGAAGAATGGTTGTTGTATGCTAATAGGGATTTGAAATAGATTGTTTGGGTTTCTTTAGATTCACTCACTAAGAATCAGAAACAGTAACACATTTTTATCAAGCAGCATTTGTCTTGGCAAGTTATTACAATGTGAGTGCTACAGTTTAGCCTTTTTAATTTTTTCAGCTCTTGTTCCTGTTACGCGTGCACAGGACAGTCATGGCAGGGCAGAACTTAGTTCTCTTTGTAGGAATCCTTTAACTCAGGACTGTATCACAGTCCTCAAAGCCTTTTAGTTCACTTTCTCATTAGCATTGTGAAAGGGATTTCTGAATGCAGGCAGGCTGGGACAGCTGATATCTGGGATACAACATAGCATAAGAGAGGGAATAAGCCAGAAGTAAAGCAGAAGTGAATTATTTTCCATTTTAACTGCTGTATATATGCTTTCTGTTCATTTATCTTTCAAGATAATTTGTATGCATTGAAAGAACATGAATGAATCTCAAACAATAGGGTTACATTTCAGAAAACCTATTTACATCCTTACTTTAGATGAATGTTTTAAATTTAATTAGAAACAGATTTCCTTTCCTCACACTATACACCTTGCCTTCTCAATGGTAAGTTTTTTGAAGCAGTGTCAGTCTTTCACCATCCATCAGTATGGCACCTAGCACAATGATGATCTGTTTTTATCTGACAGCTCTATACATTAATCATAACAGCAATTCTGAAAGTCAGTTTCACAAGTAATTAAACAGGAAAAACAGACAGGACTCTTCCAGTGGAAATTAAGAGATTTTTGTCAAGGTGGCTGGATCTTAACCCTTCATTTCAGTCTTAATAAATGTATCATACGTAAGGTAGGTCTTGTGTAATGTTTTCTAAAAAGTTAGAATATGATCTACATATCAGAAAAGTTAAAAGGAAAATAGTGGAAGAAATTGTAACCTATCTGTTATACATCCTTGAACTTGTATTCCACCCATGCAGCCATACATGTGTATACACATACACACACATTGTTTTGAGGTACAAGGCTGAAATACATTTACAGTAGAATTAAAAGGAAGTCCTCCATCTCTGTCACATACAGAGATAATCATCAGGGGATAGTACCAGAAATACCAATGACATTTCAATCTCTGCTAATCACTCCTCCTAACTTTTATATCATACAGTCAGGGCTTACACGTTAATGTAGAGGTAATATTTTGGCCTAGCTGAATTTGGTTCATAACTTGCAGATTTTATTAACATTCATAATAGAGAATAGATCCTGCTGTCTGATTTCTGTTATGTATACTAACAATATGAGACATTCTTATGCATTGCATACAGTAATTGCTGTGAGGCAAAAAAGGCTTAGTTTTGAATGCTCATTTGCCATTTCTTAGTCAAAGTGTAAGTCTAATCTTTGCAATATGTATAAGAAACTCTCAGGAAGAGAAAATTCTTAAAAATTGTCACTTCCTAAAGCTATGTGGCTTAAGATAATCAGTGGGAAAAAAGACTTTACTGCAGTTTTAAGATTATACTTACAAATGTATGCCAATGCTTTTCTTGACTGTTGTATTTTACATCTTTCACTATGATATTTCACTCACTTCCCCTGCCTCTGGTCTGCATTTCATCTGGGTATAACATGACTCCTTTCAATGCTGTTGCTGACTTCCCAGGAGGAGAAAAAAAAAGTTATTACATATGTGATTTATTTTCTTATACTCTCTTCCTATCTGTCTGCATCCACCCAAAAATATTTTTTCTTTCAGGTCATGGCAAATAGCATGGTTGGATCTTTGTTTAAGAGAAGTTTTGGACTCTACAGTACTTTGAACAATTAGTAGTATTAAATAATGAAGAGAGTATAAGAGCTCAAGATCAGCCAAGGCTGTAAATGAAGTATATCAGGTGAATGCACTGTACAAGTTTTAGTTTGAATATATGTGGCTGTGGACAAGAAAAAGGGATTATTGTATGAGTAAGTGGGCGGCAGGAAAGAACAAAAAGTATGTTTACCACTTTGAAATAGAGACTGAAAAGAGAAACTCTTAAAAATGGGAGTCATAAACTTGAGAATGTGGGTATAAAGAAACCAGCAGTGACTGTGAAATCTGTTGAAAGCGAAGTAGGTTCTTTACTCTCTTCCTTCAAAGGCAATGCTAATCCTAAAAGGTCAAAAGAATATGAATATGAAACACCAGTGTGAAAGAAAATCTTTAAAATACATTGCCCAGATCATACCATTTTCTCAGTAATACATGCACTTTCTCACTAGGTGAAACAAGTGTCTCAGTGGGGGCCAGATTCCAACTGTTCATGTTGAACAGTACAAAGAATGGGACCAACTGTGAAGCATGAAATAAGGAACTTCTCAGAAGGAGCAATGGCATTGGATGAGGTAAATAAAACATGGTGACACTTGTCTAGACAACCTCTGGTGCTGAATTAATTATGAATGACAATTTTAGAATGGATTGTTGCATTATCCAAACAACATCTCACCATGCTCACCCTCCAAAGTGTTGCTTTTTGCATCTGCTGTGTCACATACAGCAGCAGCGGTTTGCAGCTGTGGTATTTTAATAATGTGAATGCAGCATCCCTTTTCTATTCTGACATCATATTCCCCTGAGGAAATCTGGAGTTAGGCAGTAGTATAAGAATGGTCTCTTTGGGAAGGGTTTTTTTTTTTTCATGTATAGTCAGGTTGGTGATTTTTTTATCAGTAAGAACATTTGCAGGAAACTAATGTGACGTTCCTGCACATGCATTTGTAAATGAAAAGTGTTCCTGAAACTATTTTAAAACTTGTGCTCTGACAATTGATACAGGAGGGAAGGAGCTAGGCTGTTGGAGAGGAGGAAAACCAAAAATTCAGAAAGTTTGTGAAGAAGGTCATATTACAAATACCCTCTACCAATTATTTATAGGTTTGGATAACCACAGGTAGAAAAGGGATTTATACCTCTAATACCCAGAATCAGTGATGCAGACACTGCCTTTTGGATAAAAGGAACCATCATACCTTTATCTTCCCTCTGCTTTTGTTGGGCAAGGCTTGTGGAAGCAATCATCTCCCGGAGGAATATGTTCCCACTACAAAATATCACCACCTTCCCAATATGTGGGTAGATTTATGCCTTCTTTAAGCATCTTCCTGTTTATGGACCTGATACATAAATCTACAGACATCTTGCATGGGCAGTCTGAGATTCATTCTGCTGGATAGTGTTTCAACCAGAAATTAGATTTCTAAAAATGGAGTTTGTGTGGTTTAGTCCTTCCTTCCTGTTTAAGTTTTCTCTTATTGTTCTGGTATAACCCCAGCCAGCAACTAAGTGCCAAACAGCCACTTGCTCACTCCTCTCCAGTGGGATGGGGAGAAAATAAGAAGGGTAAAAGTGAGAAGACTCATAGGCTGAGATAAAGACAGTTTAATAAGTAAAGCAAAAGCTGTGCACACAAGCAAATCAAAATAAGAAATTAATGCACTACTTGCCGTTGGCAGGCAGGCGTTCAGCCATCTCCAAGGGCTCCATCACATGAAACAGTTACTTGGGAGGACAAAATGTCGTACATCTGAACAGCCCCACTTCCTTCTTCTTCACCAGCTTTATATGCTGAGCATGACGCCATATGGTAAGGAATATCCCCTTGGTCAGTTGGGGTCAGCTGTCCCAGCTGTGTCCCCTCCCAGCTTTCTGTGCCCCCCGAGCCTGCTTGCTGCTGGGGTGGGGTGAGAGGCAGAAAAGGCCTGGGCTCTGTGCAAGCACTGCTCAGTGATAACAGAAACATCCCTGTGTTATCAACGCTTTTTCAGCACAAATTCAAAACATGGCCCCCTACTAGCTACTATGAAGAAAAATAACTCTATCCCACCCAAACCCAGCACATTCTCCACCCCTTATTCCACACTATTTATGGCATGCTCAGGTCTCATACTATCCAACACATCCTCATCAACCACTCCCCGTCCTTCCCATCCTTTGATATAACATGCAGGTATCACTCCCTTAGTCTGTGGACCACCCTTGTAAAATGTCAAGAAAATGTCCAGAAATGTCTACAAACTGTTCATCGAGTTCATTTAGCTCCTGACTTTGAGCTCCATCTCTTATGGTGGTCACAGTTATCCTCACTCAGAACCATCACTGCTTGAATTATTGAATAAGGAAAGCCACTCGGCCATGTAAATCGGTAGGTATACTGGACATCTGCTAGGCCTACATGAGATTTAAAGGTGACTCTCTGGAAGACAGCTCTTTTTAGCATCTGTTTCTGCATTCAATGACTAGCTTATTGATATCTTCTGGAAATCAATCAAAATACTAAATCATAAAGCAAAAGTAACTGATCTCAACCAATGAATACCATCTTCATACAATAGAGAGGAAAAGTATAGGATCTTTTTATAAAAATTGAGCAGTGACAAAAAGCAAAAATATTCTTAAAATCATTGTTCACAGAGAAGTTGAGCAAGAAGGTGGTTACATTTCCTAAATAAATTATTCACTGAAAATTATTCACTCAAATCCTTCTACATTAAGGCTCCTAATTTTTCCACAATATGTGACAAATGGCTTCAGATCATTGAAGTCATGCCTGGATGCGACTGTAAAACCTCCAGCAACATACAGCTGAAGTGGGAAGAAGTGTAAATACTCACAGCAGCTGCCGTACCAAAAAAGCAATCACAATTCTCATTGAAACAAGCTGAGCTCTTTAAAAGAATGTTAATCAGCACTCTTCAGACAGATTATTTCACTGGAGAAAATGAACAGTGAGTCCTCTGCTGTTTACAGTCTCTGAACAGATAATTTTAAAAAGGAATTATTTGCAGATGAGATTAAAAGTACGTTACATTAAGACCGTTTTCTTTTAAGAAATTCTGGTGATTTGTTTTGTAAGTCTATCATTTTATATTTGCATAGGTACTGAACATGAGTTGTTGGAATGAAACATTCCAGCCAGTTTAATTAAGCACAGTCTGGAGTTTTCCTAGAAATTAAGAGTAGCCAGCCCTGTAATGAACATAAACTTTTCTGTGCAGGCTTCTATGATATGCTCTATATCATCAGCTGTACTGAGGGAGCTACGCAGAAAAGAGCCAGCTATGTCCTTTATCAAGATATTGAATATAAAAATGCAGGTTATTTACATAACCTTAGGAATATAAAGAAATCGTTCTTCTTTGTGCTGTGTGGCACAGATCTATGTTTGCTCATCTGAAGGAGGAGATATTTCAGTGGACTGTAAGACTGCAGAGCTCGAGCTATGCATATTGTTGACAAACACAGATGTAATCCATTTAACAGCAGGAGGAGATATGCCTGTCTGAGGAAAGGTTTTTCCTGTCAAGTAATCACAGCAGACACTATCCTCTAACAAAACTGAAACTGTGTCAGTGGGAGCAGCAAGGAGTGAGTGCATTTTTGTAAACTTTGGAAGATAAATGCTTCCTATTAGATTACAGCTGAATATCTTTGATAGCACATTCTGTACTCCCTTATGTTCCTTTCCTTGGAGCCGAATCTACAAAAGTTTGTAACTGTTCTTGAAATCCTTAAATTCTTATTTAAGTCAATTGGAATTTATGTCCACTTATAGCAGTTAAGTATGCACATCTTTTTATGGAGTTGGTCATACATTTAAAATGCACAGGGTAACCTGTTCCTTTGGTTTTGTGCTTGAAAGGGTCTAGTGGGGAACAACTGAATTGCTCATGAGGCAGCACAGGCTCGACTCTAAAAAACCCCATGACACTAGTAACAGCTATTCTGCACATATCTGTTCTACTCTGGGTTCAAAAAGGATTCTTCCTACTTTCTTTGAAAATGCCTTGCTTTGGAATTTACAGCTATGGCAGCTTTAGGGTGGTCAGGGAACTCAGTATCCATATGAAGTCTACTGTTAGGGGAAAAGAATGGACTTCAAAAATAGCCTGTAGAGTGTATAAATAATGCAAATAAACACAAAATATTCTTAATTAGGCAGAGCTGGTAACATACACTCTTCTTTCAAGGACTTTTAGTTGGAAAAAACTGAGAGAGATTTAAAAATAGTGAAAGTTTTTTGACTTCTAGCAACCAGGTGTAGGGCACCTAATAAATAAGTAAAGGGTTCTGTGACAAATAGTGTTTTGCCTTCAGTTTACATGTCCCATAAATAAAATATTAAAAAAGAAAAAACCAACACAAACCCAAAACCTCTTAACAATAGGAACTAAAAAAAACCTGTAAAACTCATCAACAAAAGAAATGTAAAACAGGTTTGGAAGAGAAAGCAAGTAACAAAAATATGTTTCTGAAAGCAGGATTTATCTGCTGATGCTTTTTATCCTATTTGGAAAAATAGGATTCTTTTTAATGATACTGAAATAAAATTCTAACATGGACATATAGGCAGTGTCTTTATATGGATGAATAACAGTCAAGAACAGAATTTGGAGAATTATGTAAATTTCTTTTGGATATTTGAAGGATGGATGACCATTTCAGGATAAACATGAATCTCTACCTAGACAAAAGCACATCTGCTCTGAAACATTCTCTCTTGAGAATACGTCTCCTGCTAGGAATTTTAAAAGGTCTGAGCTAAATTTACCTTGAATTAAAATGGCCTATGAATATTTTCAAAAGGACTTTTAAATATACATTTTGAATGTGTAATTTGCTTCTCTTACCTTCAGTTCTAACAAGTTAAATAGAAGCATCAAGATGTTTTAGGAAATATTCTCTTACTATTTCCAGACGTAGTTATAGGTACGCATGCTCTAATTCACCCAAAACCCCACATTTGTTGATGATGGACTCACAGTATCTGAGCAACCCACCTTCTGAAGTCTTGTTATCAGAATTATTTAAAGTTTATCTGCTTTTATAGCACAGTTAGGAACATAAAAATAATATTTTGTAGTGACTTGAACGTTGTCACAGTAGTGACCATCGTAGTACTTTCTGTAACTAAATTTGCAGGTCAGTGTTTTGTGAGCTAGAGGAGAAAGCATCACAAAGGATATGCTTGAGCCACAGGATGAAAGAGCCATTGTGGTCCTCACTATGTGCCTGAATAAAACACCAGCTCCAAACTGGAAATGGTATTGGACAAGGACCAACCTTGTCAAGGTCCTTGATAAGGAAGAGGGTGAGGGCATGGATGCAGTGGGGCATACAGGATGGTAACACCTCCAGTAGGTGGCCAGTGCAGCTGACTGGGGAGTGAGGCCCAACACGCAAGGCTGACTGCAGCCAGAGAGGACCCACAGCACGCTCACAGCTTTGTGGACTGGGAGCAATGCACCCACTGACTAAAGTACCATGTGTTTCCTGCAGAAAGAAAATTCTGTTTTCAGGCTGAAGCCCATCATTCTTAGAACCCCAGGCAACACCTGCTTGGTGTAAGAACAGCTGTAGTAGTGGACTTTAAAATATAAACCTTCAGAACCAGAATAAAAAACATTTTTATCTCTAACTAAAAAGTCATTCCTGCAGGTTAAGATGCAAAGCAGTGCTTTATCCTTTGTGAAACTGGGTAGAGGCAATTCTATTCCTATATCCATTTGTGATTTGTTGACCTTGGCTGGATACCAGGTGCCCACCAAGCTGCTCTATCACTCCTCAGCAGGATGGGAACGGAAGAGAAAATAAGATGGAAAAAATCTTGTGAATCAAGATAAAGGCAGTTTAACAAAGCAAATGTAAAGGCCACACACAGAAACAAAGGGAAACAAAGGATTTCTTCTCTACTTCCCCATCAGGAGGCAATGTCCAGCCACTTCCTTGGAAGTAGGGCTTCAGTACCTGTAGTGGTTGCTCTGGAAGACAGACATTGTAATGAAATGCCGACGCACCCCGCCCCCCCCGCCTTTCTCTTAACTTTTATTGCTGAGCAGACGGCATATGGTATGGAACAGCCCTTAATAGCCCTTTGGTCACTTTGACTCAGCTGCCCTGGCTGTGTCCCCTCCCAAGACCTTGCCCACCCCCAGCCTGCTGGTGAGGGGGGATGTTGCAGAGACATCCCTGATGCTGTGTGAGCGCTGCTCAGCAGCAGCCAAAGCGCTGGGGTGTTGTCAACACCTTCTAGCCACCAATGCAAGCACAGCGCTGTGGGGGCTGCTGTGAAGAGCTCCATCTCAGCCAGACCCAATACACAATTTCAGTATCTAGGACTTCTTTGTAATGCTGTATGCACTATTTCTTACTGAACAAGAGGAGGAATTTTAGGTGAAGTAATATCACCTTATTAACCAAAACAGTTGAGGATTTATACTGCTATTTGCATTACATGAAACACTGACTATTTTTGATGACGTGTTTTTGAATTTGCTGATTATCATTCTGATTATCTCTTCTGACCTTAGCCCTGGCTGCTTGGTAAAGTCAGCAATAAGTATGCTTTGCAAAATGTGCTAAGAGTCAAGTAAGACTCAGTACTAAATCCATTTACTCAACAGACATAAACCCCCCCCAACTCTTGGAAATAAAATATTGTAGAATTCTGTTGAAATATTTTATTTAAATAACAGAAATGTTTAATTTCTTTCTTAAGCTTTCTGCAGTTTTTAAAAACTATACATTTAAACATAAAATATATTAACAAATAGAGTCATTATTGGAATATGATGGAACTTCAAAGTCCTTTTGACATGATCATATCCTCTTAAATGAAATTTCAGCAAAGAGACAACCTTCAAAATGTTCAATTATCTGTTGTAAAAAGTCCTATCTCACTATGATCTAGCAAAACTTACCACATAATAAAAAAGTTCATGGTTTTTATTAATTATTTACTTTACCATTAGAAGCCAAGTAGCTATCCTGTTCACAGTGACATTACCATATAGTATGATATTACTTCTCCCAGTTATTTTTTGTTTGGCAGCAACTCATGTAAAATATGCTTTCTTTCCCTTCAATTAGCCGTTTCCAGATCCTTTCAGTTACTAGGAGCCATATTCAGAACTCAGTCTTGAAATCCTGAATGTCACAGTCCTTAGTCCCAGTAGGGTCTAAATCACAAAGTAAAAATATAAATAATAGGGAACAATACTAGAATCTAATTTGTCTCCCCCAGCCAAACATCAGGCTGTTTCTTTGTTCTCTTAAAATGTTCATATTTTTTCTAAGATAACTTAAAAATGGTAGTCCCAGGAGTATTTTCTAACTTTGTAATATATAACACCAAGTGCACCTCAGCCATATTTTAATAACATATTGCGCAGAAAACGCAGGTGTGCAGTGATACCTGTCAACTACCTGGTTTCTATGGCAGTTGCAAGTGAGCATTACAACTTAAAATGGTTTTGCACACTCACTGTTCGGTATTTCAGCCTCAGAAGCCTACAAAAGTATTTTATTTTATAGACTAGTGACTAGAGAATACTTTTGGGAAGTGAAAGGTGTGATTTTTTACACAGAGAGAAAGGAAATGAGCCTGTACTTCTACTTCCAGGGTACTCTGTCCACCAGAGTATTGTGAAAAAGGTATATGGTAATGTTACTGAAGTCATATATATCATCCAACGCATTTGTGATAAGGCCCATTGCTCTTTAAATGTATAAAGATAAAAATAAGGGCTAGTAATGGAAAGCAGACCTAAACCCACAAAAGGATAGTATTCCTCTTCGATGTGGGTTGTGTTAACAGTTTTTGCTTTATCCTGCAAAAGAACAAAAGTGAGGAAGAGCAGAGTGACTCCTGGTTTTGCCTTTTCTCCCAGCACAGATAAATACCCAGACGGGACTGCAGCAGTTCGCGATAAGCCACTATCTGTTCAGTCTCTGTGGCACCGATGTTGTTGTCAGGCTTATTTAAATTGCTCCATACCGACCGTTGTTTTAGCTTCAGTAGCACTGCCATATACAAAGCACTATATATAAGGCAGATGCAGTTTCAGGTTTTTAAAAGACAGCAAGCTTAATCCTATTATGCATCAAGGACATACGAAAGGGGGACTGAGGGCTGCTTTATCCCCTGCCTCACATGACAGCAGAGGAGCAATTCAGCACCTTTGGAATCACATCCACATACAGCTCAATGACTGTTAGTTTGACCTAGAAAATAACAGACCATACACATCTTTAATATTCTGTTCTACTAAGCAGGATCTCAGCATGTGGTTACTGACATTCACCCATTCAGCTGCATGAGTACACACTTGAGAAAGGAAACTTATTAGCTTCAGTAATGACACCCAAACTCAGTTCATGGCCAGAGCTGAGCTGCTGCTCTAATTCCACTCCCCCCAGCTGAATTCATTCTGGGACTTCACCTAAAACTAACTGAGAGAAAAAGCAAGGGATCAATTTGCCTGTTACTATGATGTCTAATTAAAACACCGTATGTGCTGAAAGATTTGTCACAGTTTGTTAAACCATTGAAGGAGTTGCTGGCATTAACTTCATTTTACAGGAAAATCCTGCTTCAGTTGAAGTCCATTAAAACTTTTTTCACAAAAAATAAAATAAAATATCACATTTAAATCTGGAAATCCTATTATCTTCTGTATGGGTGTTATTTTCTCTAAATTTAAATACACATTATAGCTTTCCCAACACAGTTTTTAATGTATTTCATTTCCTACAACTGATATATATGATCTAAGTGTGACTTTATTTCCTTGACAAATTTCTAACGCATTTTTTCAAATTTCTAATCATTTTACTTTCCGATACTAGGAGCAAGATAGCACTTATCATTTCCTGTGTGATAGTACCAGATCTGTTCCAAACAGGTGGATTTTTAAATTTGCCCTCAATGTGGGAATCCAAGAGATTTTATAGTTTGAACTGGTAGATGAACTATATAAAACTTTGGTAATTTGTCTTAACCTAACAGCACAGCCAAAGTTCAAAAGAAGCATCATAGAAGTCTAAAATTGCTATGCACAAAACCCCATACTAGAATCTTTTATGATTAGAAGTACCATATATTATATGGATTCTTAGTTCTGTACTGAAAATACTAGGGGATCACAATGGTTTGGTCTACCCAATACACTAATGTATCTTGAAATCTACAAGGCATCATTTTACTTGGCCAATTATGTTTAAAGTCACTTAGGATATCGGAAGTAATGGGAATAAATTCCCTACAAATATGTTATGCTGATAGTTAGCAGGTTCCTGTTGCACAGATCCATAACGTTCAATATAACCTACAGCTCAGAATAACAGAAGATAAGAATTACTCTTTAGAGAGAGATGAAGACTTTTTTTAACGTAACTTTCATAACAAAGCTTTGGGCAGAAGAGATTCAGGTTACTAATGCCTAAACATAGGTGTGTAGTGCCATTTGAGATGGCCTAGGGAACCTGAGACATCCCTATGTGTCTGACAGGTACGACATGGGATTATGGAAATGAGCATCCTCCTGGAATGAAAACTGGAGGAATGGTGGGATACCCTAGGGTACTTCTGAAAGCATTAAATGCCTAATCTTCCAGCTGAGTCAAACCCAAAGAAAAACTTGGTCCCAAAGGATTCTTCTTCCAGTCTGAAGTAGAACTGAGTTGCACATTAGACAATAAAATGCTGTTGCAAAGAGAGCTGTGTGGAATTCATAAGACAATTTCAAATCATACATATGTGTGCTGGTTGGAGAAATTTGAAGATAATAACTTCAACATTTTTACCATGCTGTTTTGGTGCAGTGAAGCATGACTGTGAACAAAGTTCATGACAACGATCTAATTGGTTTACAAATTATCATTTATTCCTTATTTTCACCCCAAGCTGTAACCAGCCAGACAGTTTTTCACTTGAATATAAATTCAAATATTTAAAGTGTTTCAATGGTCAGTCAGAAGTTATTATCTACAGCTTTGCAACACTGCTAATTAAACAAACACAGATTAAATTCTTAATATTTCTGAGATGTATTTATTGTGCTGTGGGTTTTTTTTTCCTTACAAGTGCTCCCAACCAACTAAAACACTCCAAGTAGAGTGTGGAAGTCGAATAGCTCTTTTTACTCCACATTTATTTTCAGTAAGAAGCTACTGGACTATAATGCTGGACAAATAATAGATTTAATTAATAATTGTAAATAACAGTGTAACAGCCTAATCCTTATATTCCCTCTATTTCCAGAAAACCCTCTTTTATATAGTTTATCATAGCACCTCTCAAAAATAAAAGTCTGTGTATATAGAATGCAGGATATATACCCTACCAAATGTAGGAAAATAGAGATGGAATGGCTTGGTCATGGAGTCCATCTTCTTCAACTGATCCAAGATTGGGTGCATCTCTGCCATTCCTGAAAGATACTTGCTCAGTTATGTCCAGTGATGGAGATTCCACAGCTTCTGCTAGTGTCTGCTCCTGTGCTTTCCTAAATTTACCACTAGGCAGTTAATCTGAATGTCTCTTGCAGAATGTGCTGATCATTCTTTTTCATGTCTGCAATGGAGGTGGAAAAGAGATTAGTCTCTTCCTCCCTGATGCAGTCTATTATGATTTCTTCTCTAGCTGGAACTCCCTTAGCTATTTCAAGCTTTTCTCCTAGGCCCTATTGCCTGCATTTCTCTTCATTCTTATTCTCTTCTAAACTCCTTTACCCATTTGATCTAGTTATTCAATAAAAGCAGTGCACCAAAGTTTACATATATTTTCCTGTTAGGCTTTGTCATTGTTGAGCAGGGAGAGTTACTTCATGGATTCGGCCAGGCTATGTTCAAGTTTATTTAATCCAGTAAGTATCCAGTATTTGCCACCTTTTGCTCAGCTAGCGCCTCAGATTGCAGTTCTCTATTATTCCCAGATCCTCTTCTGAGGAAATGTTGCCCACTCAGCTGTCACTATTATGCTTAATCACATTCTTGTATTTGTCACAATAACTTCAAATTTTTACTCTTCTTCCCAAACTGTTAGAATTCCCACATAGATTCATGTTTCCTGCAATTTTAATAAGTATGTCCCCTATTCCATTATCTAATATAATATAGAATAATCCAAATTCTGGAAAGTAAAATCCTTATTCAACAGACCCCTTATTAAAAAAGTAAAACAACCAAAAACCAAAAACAAAACCCACAAAAAAAACCCACCCAAACAGAAAAAAAAACCCAAACAGAACTTATGATCAGTCATTCCTCTGATTTTTCCCTCACCCCATAGTTCTTTCAACTATGCTCAGCTTGTTAATCTCATTAGGAAAAAAGCATGAGACTGCTGAAAGCTTTAGGAAAATCATAGTATTAGACATTTATTTCTTCTTCCCATGAGCACAGAGAGAAATCTCACTTCTTGTCATGAATGTTATACATATTTGGAGGAAATCAAATTGGTTTCCAAAATTGCAAATTATGATCATAATATTTTTTTATTAATTTTCAGTCCTTAAAAACAAATATTTAGATTAATTCTTCAGATACTTTTTTTCAGAACTTAAATAATTCTGGGTAGTGTGCAACTGTAATTTTTACCCCTTTCAGAAGATTGGTAATATTTTCTTTCTTCACTTACCTCAACCAAAGGTTATCAAAATTATCACTAAAATTATGACATCACTTCAGCCACTTCAGAAAGCTTTTAAGATGAAACTCAGGAAGACCACAACAACATATATGTCCTCACATTCTCACTCACCTAATCTTTTCACTCCCCCTTGATTAGTATTAATTGTACCTGTTTCCTATTCATAGACTAGCTTACTTGTCAAAATAAAGCAATAAATCACTAGAAAGGTGCATCATCCTCACATCATCTGCCAATAATTTTTCCTGTCTATAGTAGTAAAGCTTATTTTTTGTTCTTAGTAGTTCTCTGAAGGATGGGCAGTTTTCCTTGGGCTTGCTTCCCTGAGCTCCTACCTGACTATTATCTGAGATCTTGTGAAGTTCATTGTTTTCAGTTTGGTGCTCTTTCTTTCCCTTCCTAATGATCATGAACTCCTGCCATTTCAAGATCACTCTTACGGTCTGCTTCTCATTTTCATATGAGAGAGAAGTTTCTCTGTATCAGTTAAAGTCACATTTAGATGATAATCCCCTGTACTCACTCTTTGTACTTTCTATACAAAAATCCCTGTCATCAGTTAGTGTCAACAGAGAATAATGAAAATATTCATGATGGCAAAAAATAATAACAGAATGCATGCAGTAGTGTTTTTCTTGAGTTCCCATTTGTCATCAATTTCCCATCATTTTCATAAGTGCTTTTTTTTAATTAAATCATACATTCAGATTTTGTTTCATAATTTTAAATTCTGTGCCTTTAAAGGAATCAATAGAATTTACTAACTTCACTTAAATGAAAAAAGAGTTAGTTTTTTAGGTAAAATTGTATTGTACGTACCAAGCAAGTGTGGTGTGGTGTTGTATCACAGTCACTTGCTTGTTCTTAGGAATCAAATTTCTGAATGCTTAGTAAAGAAATATAACATCAAGATTTCCCAGGTGCATTCATGTGCCCAAGATGCTGGCTCACCAACAGCCAGTTGCTGGATTGCTCCATATCAACTCGGTTGTCCTTCGACCTTCAGGCAAGTCAGTACCAGGAGAGATTATAGTACAATATACTACAGAAATGTATTACCTCAAAACATGTAGGTTCAACATCAGGTAGTGCTTAATAAGTAATTAGGTAAGGTCATGTACTGTAATAATTTTAATCTGGACTTCTGATATAAAAGTGCATATATATAAAAGATCTGGATTGCCATCAGCTAATTCTCAGTGGATTATTGAAAAATAATTTATTTTCTCTAAGTCATTCTGTCTTGCTCCAATCATCCACTCCAAATTAAGTAATGAACAGTGTAAAAATGGAGTCTTTTAAGAGTGACTTATTTTAAAACAATAATAGCAAGTCATTTAATGTTTAATACATGGGACTACTTATTTCCACTATCACAGTTATTTTGTTTAAAAAATATGTGCAGATAATAAAATCACACCTAGTAATTTGAAGTTTCACCTGAAACATATCCCTTCTGCTTTTACCTGAATTCTGAAAATGTTGTAATAAAGAATGCTTGAAAAAAAATACAGTATAGCCCAAACAGCATCTCAGATACCTATTTATAGTTTTCAGCTGACTGATTTAATCAAAAATGGGTTTTACTAAACGGAAGTAGTGACCATCACTTTTCTGTTATCTCTGTGGGTATGCTTCTCTTTCATTCTATTCCTCTTTAGATACCTGTTTATTTCACCACATAATTGTCATTTCTCAAGGTGCGTCACAAAGACTCACAGTAAGTAATTTAGTTAAGGAACTGTTTTTCAATCAATTTTAAGAGTGTCACCAATACAGCTTCTATTTTATGCTCCCTTATTGCTACTGCAAAAGAAAATAATAATAATGAATGCAAAGATGACTGCTTGAGCATTCTTCATTAAAATAAAAAATGCATAAGTTTTATTAGGAAATTAATATATAACTAAACATTAGGCTTCATAGTTATTTTTCAAATATTCTTATCTTCTATATAATTTAACTCATTCATGTAATTCCATTATGTTGCTCATTCTGATGGCACTGATCAAACCATTGTCCTAGTTTTGTCTGGAACAGAGTTAATTTTCTTCTTAGTAGCTGGTGCAGTGCTGTGGTTTGGATTTGGTGTGAGAACAATGTTGATGGGACACTGATGGTTTTCATTGTTGCTGAATAATATTTATACTAAGTCAATGACTTTTCAGTTCCTGGGGTCCTGCCATCAAGAGGGATGGAGGGGCACAAGAAATTGGGAGGGGACACAACCAGGGCAGCTGACCTGAACTAGCCAAAGGGACATTCTATACCATAGGACTTAGTATATATACTATGCTTAGTATATATGAGCTGGGGGAAGAAGAAGGAGGAAGGGACATTTGGCATTATGGTGTTTGTCTTTCCCTGTAACTGATACACATGATGGAGCCCAGTTCTCCTGGGGATGGCTAAACACCTGCCTGCCCATGGGAAGCAGTGAATAAATTCCTTGTTTTGCTTTGCTTGCATGTGTGGCTTTTGCTTTACCTGTTAAACTGTCTTTATCTCAGCCCACGAGTTTTCTCCTATTTTCTCTTCTGATCCTTTCCCTTATCCTACTGTGGGCAGAGTGAGGGAGTGGCTGCGTGGGGCTTGATTGCCAGCTGGGGTTAAACCATGACAGCCATGACACTGTTTTTCCAAGAAGTTGTCAGAGTTCCTTTGGCAATAACTGATTTCTTTTTTGCCTTTTTATCTAAGATAACAGATTGAAGTAAAAGCTTGGTTTGGCAGCAGACAGTGGGTATCTTAGCAGTAAATAAATAAAAGCCACAAGCAAGTGAACATCATGACACCAAGGATTTTGCAGAACCTTTCTTTTTTAATAAAGCTGTACAGACAGGTTTTCATTCTAAGATTTCACTTCAACTACGTTAGAACTTTTATGGGTATCTTATGGGACACTGTGCTAGAGTAGCGTTGCAGGGTTCAGTGGTGAAGCTGATGGGAAAAATCATGAAGTCTTTAAAAACTTTTACAGTAGAAGTAATGTTACTTCCTGTTGCTATATAATTAATTACATGAAATACAGCTGAAAGTATTTTCATTAGTTATTAATATTTGTAGAAATGTTTTAGTAGGAAGCAGAACTAAATAATAGGTTATCCTGCCTAATTTTGCACTCGCTTCCTATAGTTTAGTTTTTATTGAAAGAAATGTTTGCTGATGACTCGTTGTAGGGGCTTTGGCAATATCTGGAATCAGAATAGGACACGCTAGGCCAAGGGATGCAGAAAGAAGTTAGGCCATTTGGACCTAATCCTACAGAACATTGTAAAATAATACCTTTTCATATTTTGTTTAGTTTGCTGACATGAAATTTATTAAGTTATTTTTATGATTTCATTAACCTATTGTGTAATTTTCTATATTGGTACAATTAAAAAATAAACAAAATCCAATAAATAAGTGCTCTTTCTCAGTAAATCGATATATAAACTACTCAATTTACTGCAGATAACATTCCACATAATCAATATTTCAGTCTTGGTAGCATACATATTTTCTTACCAAACAAACAAATAGTTTGTTACTATTTGATGAAACAAATACCTTCTGGTAATATTTAGCTTTTTTCATAAATTTTCATGTTATTTTACAGGAGCAACAGCATACTTATCTGCATCAGGTTATAAGCTACAGATGTCAAAGTGTCATGCTACTCCAAAATAGTTTACAAGCTTGTCTTTGTTAAAGTCTTTAATGAAGGAGTATTTATAAAATCCTAGTCACAGTCTTTTAAGGCTTTTAAATTCTGGTTTTGGGGCAGTCAGATGATTCCTACATGAAGGAATAACTAAGTATGGTCTATATATTTAGAACATGGTCAATGCAACTGAGGCAGAGATAGCAGGTATTGCAGGTCTGACAGCCCTGGAAGTAACATATATCTTTCCCTCCTGTTGTGGGGCTCTTAACTACACCCCTAAATTAGAGGAAGAGCAGCCACATGAAAGCAAATAATTTTGACTTGAAGATGGATTTGAAAAATTTGCCTTTTGTGCACAATGGTGACTTCTCCACAGTCTTCTTGTCCCCTGAGAATGTTCCTGGAGCTGCCAGCTTCATCGCCTGCCAAGTTTGGTTCTGTTTTATTAGCTTGACACATTGCATGATGACAGTCTCAAGCCTTGTGTGTCTGAATTCTATCTTTCAACATATTGCTTCGGGCCTGTTGTTTCTAACTTCCCACCAGGTGCTGTCATTTTCCAGTAGTCGGCTGTGGAGAAGTACCCTCTATGCTTACCTAGCACTTACATTAAAGAAATCTGCACCAGCTACAAGAACAATGAGAACCTGCCCTCCTGGCAGAGTTTTTGTATAGAAGTGACCTGTATAAATATAAGCCCACACTGCAATGAAGCCAAGAGATTACATCATGTCTTTGTCCCAAAGAAATTTTATCAATTAATTTAAATATGTGTGACCTCACAATAAATGAATGTCTGGTTCATGACTAATTTTCTGTCACCGAAGATGGATGTTACACTACAAAGCTGTATGGTGCAGCTTACTTAATTCACCTAAGTTAGGAAAAAATTAATGACTTCCAGTTAAAAAATTGATTACCTAAGCACTGAAAAGAAAAAAAATATTGCATCACAACATGTTCTGAGATCATTTATTTTTGATGTGCACATCAACCAGTTTAAAAACATCTTTTTTATACATTCCTGCTTAAAAGGTTTGGTTCATCTATCTAGGGTATTTTAATGGATTGCTGAGACTGCTTGTGTAAATAGCAATGACTATGTCTAATCTGAAGAAATATTCCACTGCTGGGAGTGTTTCCCAGCCCAAGCAAAAGGGGAAACCTTACGCTTGTGCTTCTGTGGGCTGCCCCTCTGGAGTAGGTCAGCTATGACTACAGCACACAGTGCTCTGGCGCAGATGTCCTCTGAGTTTTCCATGACACTTCTGTGGGCCAAAAACATAATTAGCAGTTGTTTAGATTATTGAAGTTTGAAATTCCTGAAATGTCTGTGTTGCTGCTCACATGAATGCTGTTACAGTCATGGTATCATGCCAGGCCTGGGCCATGGCATTAAAGCGAGTGGAAGTCCTCAAAGGTCCTTGGGAATAATCCTGAGGAACAAGGAATGGTGAAGTAGCTCTGTCTTCCTCTACTTGCACCACATGCAGTCGGTGGCCCCTGAGGCATGCTACACCAGAAGTTGTATCCGGGCTTTGTCTCAAAGGGAAATGAACAGTTAATTGCAAAAGAGAATTAAGTGATAAATGTACATGCAGGATGGACTGTTGAGGGACCAATCAGGATTTGGGAGCAAAGCAAAAGGCTAAACTGTTTAGCAAAATGCACCATCTAATATCTGATTCTCATTGAAAAATACATTGCTAGTCACTTCTGAAAAGTTTAACTCTGGTTTTTTTTGTTGTTGTTGTTGAAGTTTATTTTTAACTGCTATCCAGAAATTTTGCTGAAATCACAATTGCAGCACTGACCCAGATTTGGGAATTCAGCTTGAGGAGTCTATAGTTACATTCAATTGAATACAAATGGCATCATTCCTGCATGCCAGCATTTTGTGTCCAGGTCCACATTTTCTTTTGCACTGAAATAAGAAAACAAATTTTGCTCATCTCCCTTGTACTCATGCATTATATGTGAACACACATGTATCTTGAGGAAAGGATACAAATGCACCAATAAGAATTAGTTTCCCAAGGCTTTTTATCTGTATGGTGCTGAGTCCTCAATAAACAATGATAGCCAGCAAGAACGACTAAAATCAACATGCTTTCTACTGGCTTTTGTCTGGGAACTGGAAGTAGAATATTCAGAATCATTTTTGCTGTTTCTTCTATCCCTTGACACCCTGCTACCAACAAGACTTTTTTTATTTTAAAAAAAAAAAACAAACAACCAAAAAACAACCACCACCACAGCACTATAAATAACCTCTTGTCTAGCTCTGAAGGACATTTCTCAAACAAATGAGGGTGGAACGTGCACATAAATCCAGAAAGAGAACATCAAGCATCAAAATGAGATATTAACTTCTCTGTTAGGGATAAGCAAGGTAACTCCTAAATCAGACATCTACCATTGTTAGCTGTCAGGGTTCAGCTACTTTTCTGTCTTCAAAGCTTGCTTGTTTTGTAACTGAATATCCACAATTTAATGGCAAAAAAAAAAAAAGGAAACATGACTCTAATTAGAAGATGAATTATAATGTGCTAAGGTCTACAGTAGAACGTGCTGAAATAAATAGGTCAAAAAAGAGACTGTGAAGTTGTCATATTTATAATTGTTATATATTGTAATATTATAGACCTATAAAAAGTTGATATAATTTACTTACAAAGCAGTTAAGCTAATGTTATGTTTTAGAAAAACATGATTAGATATGCCCAAATTATAGAAAAAATCTATTAATAACTTCACATTTAAAGGGAAAACATTTATTTCATACCTGTAGTATACCACAGAATACATTAGACTTGTTATTCTTTAATAATTTATTATTTCCCCAATATATTGGACAATTTTTTTAAAAAGGCATCATTACATTTTTTCTTGAAGTTAGAAGAAACACTTTCCCTTGTAGAATACAGCTCTTCACTGACAGGGCTGCATGGATTGTCATGGTTTTACATTTCTCATAACTGCTCAGAACTTCAGAATGTTAAAGCATAACCCCTTACTGTTGGAGATAAAAGTTGTATATCAGCTGAAAATATAAAAGTTTCAAAGCTTAAAAAGGCACCACAAGCTATATAAAGCATATAAAAATATTTGAAATGCAATGAAAGAGTTGTACTTGTGGTTGCAGGTGGGATTTCATAAAACACTAAGTAAATGAGGTCATGTTAATTTGGTATTTTTAACCGAATTTTTACCTTTAAAATTAGGTATCTTTAGCTAGCTGCCAGTGATCAACTAACTTATATGTAGCTGTACTGATAAAAATGCTTTTGAGGTGTTGTTCCTTCTCTATATTATTTCTTTAGGGAAAGGCAGAGTCTGGCTCACTTCATGCTATAGAAGGCTCTTAAGCCTAATCAGAAGTGGAAAAAAACATCATTTTTTCCAGTCCTTAGTCATTTATGAAAGCCATTCTTCAAACATTCTGATTTTTCAGCTTGGAAATTAGTCCCTAATACTCTTGAGTAAACTAAGCTTCCTGGATCCTAGACAGTTTTGTTATTTCTCTTACACAGAACCTTCAAAGGTAACATATAGATTCCAGAGGATCACATGCCTCATAAAGGGAACTGCTACACTAAAGTTAGTTTTAGGTGGGTCAGCTTCATGTATTCTCACACTGACTACCTAAAACACTGAAGAAAATCCATCCATGGTTGAAAAGCTGACTGGGAATCTAGCTTCCATCTTTTACACAACCCTGTATGCTGCTCCCCTCTATCTCAATTCCCACACTCAGTTCTGAAGAGTGAAAAGATTGAAATACAATGATATAAAGTAGCAAAGCTTTCATAAGGTAGTTGGGTTCATTGACATCTCTTCACTGGATGTAAGACAGGAACCTTTTGTGAAGCCTGGGTCTTCTTAAAAACCTTCTAAAGTCAATACTTTCTTTTTTTTTTTTTTTTTTTAAGCTAGAATGGACCATGGATCATGCAATGAACAGTTGCATTAAAAAAAAAAAAAAAAAAAAAAAAGAAAGAAACAAAACAACACCAAAAACCAAAACCAACAAAAAACCCGATGAAGCAAGCAAAAATCTCTTAATCTTTTGTTCTACTTATGAACTAAGTTGATGCACATAATGGTAGGAAATTCTAAATTTTACACAGACACACTGGAGAGTAGAAGGAAATGACCAGAGAGACTGAATTTGCCAGAGAATAACGTTACCATTTTCAGCAGTAAATCAAAAGCACTACAGTAAACAAAATAAAACCATACACTTAAAAAAAAAATATAAAAAGACACTTTGTGTTAAGCCATTTTTATTATCTCTGGTGAAAAACTTTTCCATTTTGTATGGGAGAAGAAAAGGCATTTTGTGAGAAAAAAATTTTTTTTCTGTTATAAACATCTAATCTAAGGATGCCTAAATTATCACTCTTTTAGAAATAACACTTACACTAATATATATATTTTTATTTACTTATAATAAAGCCACCTAATAGTTTTTTCAGTAGACATTGCCTAATAGTGTTTTAACAGTGAGCTTGTTAACAGTTTATGCTTTAGAAATACTCTATTTAGTCACAGTTCTTAGTATTCCTCTTGAACTGGAGGCCATTACCTTCAAAACTGTCATAAAAGCAACTTTTTTTCCTGCTATATAAGGAAACACAAGAAGTTGTCTAAAGAACTTAAGTTCAACAGCTACAGGCTGACTCATGTGGTTGTTTCTATTTATCATAAAGTGTACCGATATAAAGAATGCAGGTTGTATTTCCAGGCCATCAGTTCATTTCATGCTGCTCTTGTGGAAGAATGTGAAAGTGAAGCAATGGGAGAATTGTTTAGGAATTTTTACTGCATGACGGAACTCATCAGTGTATAAAACTGGTGGGGCAACACCACTGTTTCTTAGGTGCTTTCTTCATCAGCCACAGCTGCTGAAGGAGCTCTAGCTCCTTCAGGTAGCAGGAGCTCTACCAGCTGGGGTTAAATGAAGCAGAAGAGAAGCTGCAGGCTGAAGGAGAATGGGACGGTGACATAGCAACACATATCTCTACTGAAACTTGTGAATAAGTTGGTATCCTCAAGGATTTTCAGCCAAAAAGGAGTGTGGTTTAAACAAATGCCAGTATCAGACATCCTTGGACCTGCAAGCCTCATATTAATCCTTCACAACAAAGTGGAGGATGAAACGTATAGACATTTAACTGAATCCCTTTTCTTGGCATCTCAAATACTAGTTGGTACCATATCCTTCTATATTTATTGACTACTTAACATCCTATCTTGTATCTTCATTGAGCCGCCCAGGGAACATAGTAAAAGTGGAAACCATATTTTTGGGTGATTTTTCCTAATCTCATCCAAATCTCCAAGCAATTATTATTTTTGCTAGCATTTAATTTTCATTTCAAAACTTAATTACTTTCAGTTTCTTACTGTCTTCATTGTGTTAGTCTAATTTTCATAGTATTTCTCAAACACAGGGCTGATAGATAGTCACCCCAACTCCATTATTATCCTCAAAGGAGTGACTAATATTTTGTCTGATCTCCGTGAAAAGTCAGTAATAAGCAGTGAGCATCAATCCATTTTCTATTTTTGTTAAATGTAGAACTGCTGATATACTTGTTGAAATCATGCAAATTGTCAAAGCCTGGGAAGGAGCAGTCACACGCCCAAGCAGGTGGTGGTACCACAGATATATATCTCTAGCAGGACTGTCAGTTTAGGAGTTTGCTAACCATTCCTTTTTTTTTTTTTTTTTTTTTTTTTTTTTTTTAAGTGAGAGGATGGGGGTGTTGCTTTGTTGTTGTTGTTTGCAGGGTTTTTTTACTATTTTGACATATTTCCTTTACCTTAGGTCCTCACTATCAGCTACAGCAGCACAAGCAATGATAGATTGATTAAATGGAAGGAGCAGAGAGAAGTGGAAAGAAGACTAGTTCTTAATAGCGTTTTGCCAACAAAGAAATCATAATGCTGGATCACAGTGGAGTTTATTGAATAAAGTGGAAAACAACATTTTGTACTTGAAATAATTAAGTGCTTGCTAGTAGTTCTGTTGAGTAACTGACATTTCTATTGGGTCCAATAAACCTTTAAAAAAAAGAGAAAAGCAGCTGATAGGCTTGTCAAAAAGGTTTAGAATGCCTCCATAATAAATACTTCAGGAAAGGAAAATTTGACATTGTAAACCTCCCCTCCTCCAATTTTATGGGTAAAAAATGCCAGTGTTCTACCTCAAGTAAATACTTCTTGAGAGGGCAGCATACTAGGAGCCCACATTCTAGGCTATACAGGAAATGAGAGTCCAGCTTGACCAATGGACAAAGAGGAAGGTAGGTGTTTGGGTTTGATTCTGAGGGGGAGTTGTTTGCTTCTGTTTGCCATATGAATTATTGTACTTCTGTTTCCAGTTCTGAGTTTTGGAAACAAACACCCACCCACACCCACACCCCCCCAGATTAGTTCTTATCTTCTATTGTTTTGTGTTATGCATGGTTGCAAGCTAAAAACAGAGCTCACCATCCCTTTGGAACACATTCAGTGAGCCAAATGGGTTATTCTGACAGTTGAATTCTCTAGTTTAGGACTTCAGAGAATGCCCAAGGTATTATTTGTCTTCTCACCTTTATTGATCAACAGCTAGTGAAATAGGAACCTTTTTGGGGGAATAATAATTATGAAGTCATACAGGCAAGTGAAAAATCCTCCTAGAAAAGAATAAGGCATTGAAGAATAAGCCTGCATCCCAAGGTTCACAGACAAGCTTGTGAGCCTTGTATTGTCACTTTTGCCTTTATTATTGTCATTGAACTGCATGACTACAGGGGTAAAATCATTCTTATTAAGGGCTTTCAACCACTCTCATTAAAAAATGGTAAAATTTGACAAAAAATTCAACTGAGGGCAAAGCTGACATCAATTTAAAAAATTGACAAGTTTACTTGGAAAAAGACCAGAACTGGTGTTCTTGTTAAACTTCTTTTCCTTGCCTTCTGGAAAAAGGAGAAAGAAAAGGAAAGGGAAAAAAAATGTAGAGAAAAAAACAAACCCAAAACTATAAAATTGTTCACTATCATACATACAAAACATCTAATTTTGTATAAAAACCTTTTGTATTGTATAGAAGTCTGCAGTTTCCATTTCTTGATTAACGCTTATATCTGGGATCCAACCTTTCTTTTTCTTATGATTATGTGATCTAGTGTTACATGTATAAAAAAATCTTATTTGATATATTCCTGACAACATACTTTGTTAGACTTCAAGAAATCAAATTCATAAGTCCAATCAGCAAAAACTGTAAGATGTATTTTAAAAACCTCATAGTATTAAAGAACCATCAGAAAGCCTACATTAAAATTATATTAGTACTCCTCTTTGGTCATAATACTGTGAGTTTGTTTTATTCTGCCTTATAAAATTAGTCTCCTCCTGAACTCACTACACTTTAAGATCCATTTTGCCCATATTCACACAACTAGGATTTTTGCCATTCACAGTAACAAAAGCATATCTGAATGCTAGCATGATTTAGATCCCTCAGTGATGTCCATGTGTGGGGCTTTGATTTGGGGAAAAAAAAAAATTCCTTTATTGAAAATAGTTGCTTAATTTTTAATATATATCTAAATCCCATAAATCAAAGATTTCCTTCATGCAGTATTAATGGGTAAGAACACACAATTGGCGAACACACTGTAACCCGATATTATCAAGTCAAGATCAGATTTTTGGAGGAACTTTTTTTAGTCAAAGACAATTTACAGAACTCACTACAGAAATAAGTGCATTAAATTTTCCAGTTTTGTCATATAAAGTGTCAGGCTAGACAGTCTAACTGTTGCTTATAGGATCAAAACCTATGAACATGTTCATTTGCTATCTTGAATTGTGACAGATTTAGATGTGTACTTAAGTGCTTTTCTGTACCAGGTTCTAAGTTTTAAAATTATTTTTGTTGCAACTGGAAGATTCGAAGAGAAGGGAACACTACTCTGCAAATTAAAAAAAAAATAAAAATCTTACCAACAATATACTTGGTCTTAATTGTAGTGAGTAAAAACCATTTCTAGAAGTAATTCCAAAGACTTTTAATTATGGATTCAGTACAAAGATGCAAATATTTTACTGTGATTATTTAAAAAGACTATAATGAGCAGTCTGAAGCAGCCCACAAACCTAGAGACTGTGCAGAGGAGATAATTATATAATTAGGAATATGTCAGCACCTATGCTCTGAATCAGGGAAAGCATTTAAAAAAAAAACAACACATCTTTCTTTTATTTGAATTTTATGGGTTTAAAAACAAAAAGTAATCAATCAGTTTTCTTTCAGAACAGGTGTTTGGTTTCTTCCCCCATAATTTATACCAAATTGTCCTTTGGCATATCATTTTACTGTTTAAAATTGTTGCAACTTTGAATAAAACATTTTTTATGCTTTGCGTATTGTAAATTAATTGTTCCTGTCACATGAATAGCTCTTCTTGGGAATACAGCAAATTGACAGGGTTTTTTTTAGTGCACCCATGAAAACTGAAGAAAACCGATGCAAAAGAAAAACCCAAAACAAAACAACAAGCCCCACTCCTTCTGGAATGAATAAAATAATAAGCAGAGCTCAGTTCATCTCAGAAAGGGCCTCCAAGCACTGTCACGACAGATATTGCAGAGTAAAGTACATTCACCCTTCAGGAAAGACATTTTAAAATTCATTTCAGTCATTGCTCGTAATTGAGTTTAACAGCTGAAAATCCTTCAGTTGACCTCCTGTCTATCTTTGTTTCTTCTTCTAATACTATTGGTCATAGAGCAAAAAGTCTATCCAAACAATCTAGAATGACAACAGCACACATACATACACATACATATATGTATATAACAATATATTGTATATGTATATTGTATTGTTTATATCTCTGTGTGTGCAATATATGTTTGTATTGTTGTTAAATACATGTAACAATTGATATTCATATGTATCCACTATACCTCTACACACAGGAAAAAAAATGTCAAGCCATCTGTTTTGGGAATTTAGAACTGATTCACATAAATAATTACAATTGTTTAAATTGCTTTTTTTCCATACACAAAGAAAATCTCAGAGCCACATGGTACAAATAGATCACATATGGAAACTAATTAAAACCCTGTCAAAGCAAGCCTGTCATCTTCAACTGGAGTGAGCAAGAAAATGGAACAACACTACTATAAAATTTGGCACAATAACTTGCTTTTATTTGAAAGTATCTTGAGAGAATTTAGAAGCTGAAATAGTCTCTTGAAAAAACTGTTTTAAAGCAGGTACATTTATCACTCCCCTACTATTCATTCGACAGTTGAAGTTCTAGCCATAAAATTCCCCCAGCCTGATTGGAATAGTATCCTAACATCACAGCTTTGTCCAGTTTTAACAAAAACTTTTAGTAGCCTGTTTTATGAAAGATATGCAAGGAAGTAGAATGTGGACAATGCAAACCAGATAAAAACACCAGCAGGAATTCTGGATTTGTCACCCTTTAAAGGAGGTCCTCCTAAAGAGTCAGTCCCACTGACTCATCAAACCTACAGCAAAAGTACCAAGAATATGTAATTGCCTAAAGGCCTGAGAATCTGCAACGCCACCTCATACAAAAAAGTTTTTCTTACTTAATTTACATTGGCCAGATCCTTAAAGATTTTGGCTTTACAGCTAGCAAATAATATTGTTTCAGCTTTGTCCCTCTCCTACCAGCATTTCTTTCTGAGTTTAGATCACTGTGTTTGACTAAGTTAACAGTTAAACTGTGCACTTCTGAAGGAGGCACTTACTACTGTACTACCTATCAAATAGAAAAGCTGAGGAAAAAAGAAGCTTTTGCTAATTGGTTTACAAAAATCTCTTCTCAGACAGTGTACAAGATCCACTTCTACCTTTCTTGCTGCCTCATTTCTTTCCCAGCTGGAACAGAATCATAAAATCGTTTAGGCTGGAAAAGACTTTTGAGATTAACTAATCCAACTGTTGCCAAGTCCATCACTAAACCATGCCCCTAAGTGCTGCATCTATGCATTTTCTTAACACCTCCAGGAATGGTGATTCCACCACCTCCCCAGGCAGCCTGTGCCAATGCTTGACCACCCTTTCACCGAAGAAAAGTTTCCTAGTGTCCCATCTAAACCTCCTCTGGTGCAACTTGAGGCCATTTCCTCTTGTCCTGTTGCTTGTTATCTGGGAGAAGAGACTGACCCCCACCTGCCCACGGCCTCCTTTCAGGTAGTTGTAGGGAGCAATAAGGTCCTCCCTGAGTCTCCTTTTCTCCAGACCAAACAACCCCAGTTCCCTCAACCATTCCTCATCAGATTTGTGCTCCAGACCCTTCACCAGCCTCACTGCCCTGGACAGCCAACAGTAAAATAGCCAACCTTTCTTACTCCTTTGGAAAGGCCAAATATAGTTTGATATCTTCTTACTGATGTTTTAATCATATTCTGAATGCCTGAGATCTGTTCCACCAAAGGAAGAAAAGATTCTCACCTAGGTTTCTGCCTGCTTTATTCCAGTACTTTTTCCAGCTCCAGTTCTTCATACCAAAAACCACTAAATGTATCTCCACCATAAAAGAACTTACTAATGTGGAGTTTCTGTTTCACCACTATTTCTCTCCGGGCCCTGAACAGCTTCACCTGGAGCCTCCACATACACCAGTCATCCCCAGATCTCTATTTAAGCTCAGCCTGGGGCATTCAGTCTCTGACTGACTATACCAGAAAAGTGCTAGTCTTCAGCTGAGCTATGGCCTGGCCATGGGTCCTGTTGATACTGATCCTGACCTATAGCCTGTTTTCCTAGCCCTGCCTTATCAGAATGTATCTGTCTGGGATATGATGTATCTCATTTTAACCCTGACCTTCAGACTAACTTAATGGCTTGACCTTAGACCTGACTCATCACCATGAAACTGCCTTTTGATTAGGATTCTTCGTTGGATGTGACCGCAGTCTCCAGGTCTGTCCTGCTGCCTTGCTTGGGTACTTGGGAAGCCCCTTGCTGGTGAGCCCTCTGGCCTAGGGGCCACATGTATCTCCTGTCCCTGAGGGAGCAGCTGGCCCGCAGTGCTCCCAGCAGCTTCCTCCCTATCGAAATACCAGTTGCATCCCCATAGTTACTCCAAAAGATCAATTTTCTCCTTACCTTCTTGGCATAGAAACATACAATATGTTGAGATATCAGCATTTTCTCTCCCTTTTTCCAGACATTTGGAAGCATTTTTCCTAACTCTTCTTAGCATGTGTTAATTAAACTACTGCTTCCCATACTGAAAGGCTAGTAAAAGGAGAAAAGGCCTTCTTATTTGCTTCTTTGTTTTTGTATTGAATAATTTATTTTGTAAGCTCAACACCTGCAGACATGTTGGAATTGTGTCTAGTTTCAGTGCAAACAGACTGATGTTTTATACATGCTTTCAAAATATAGCCTTTTCCCCCTTCCAAGTCACATCCAGGCTGCATCTCTAACTAAACTGAAATTGTCATTACAGCTGAGAAAACATTTAATTGTTACAAATTCTGGTAGGTACTAGTATGTAGTCCCCAACAAATATATGTACAAGGTAAGAAGTTATACTAATAAATATCCTATACTGAAGTTCTAGGAGTCTCAATTTCTTCAGAGACAAGGATTTTCAGATACATTTCCCACTTCTCTGTCATTATTATGATAACAAATGACCTTACTGCAATGAACTTTTCCATTGCTTCAGCTAGTAACTTGATGTTTTTCATATTATTTCATATCTAGTTTCTTCTAACATGCTTCCTGAGTAGAGGTTCTGCTGGATACTAACTGCTCATGATAATACATTGGCCTAAAAAAGCTTGATTTTACATCTCCATACCAACTGTATTTTTGCTGAGATATTTTCTACTGTATGAAATTGTGTAACAATATGCAACACAGCAGTTAAGCATCACTTAGTGTGCCCTGTCCTGTCACTTTGTCTCCAGATTTTGGTATTCTCTCCATTTTTGCTGCTTACTGTTCATTTCCCTGAGTATATATATGTCTAGGGAATTACTTGAGCTCAGTGGCACCGAATTACTAGAGTTTTAATTTAATGTATTGTGTGATAATTTATTTACAGCTTGCAAATTATACCTTCCATCTGAAATCATCATTCCCAATGCCCAAATGTCCCCAATATGCTCTATCTCTGAATTCAGCAGCTGCGCTAGCTTTACAATTGTTTTATAACAGCAGCCCTGGAATACCTTCATTTCTGCAGCTTAAGATGAACCTACTTCAGGGCTTGGCGTGTCTTGCTATTGTCAGCATTGCTGCTGTTGCTACTTCATCTTTTAATGTTTCAATAGTCATGGTCCCCAGCACTTTCTGAACAAATTTCAGAGCTCCTTGCCTAGGAAACATTTATGAGACACACTGCTGGATAATTCAGAATAGTCATTTATGATAAATATTGTGCATGGAAGCAGTTGCAGTATTTTAACTTTGATTTCCATTAAATTTTAGACACTTTCTAGATTTGGACCAGAAACAGCCAGAAAAGATGTGGAAGCAAACATACTCACAGTCAAAAAAATGTACCATAAAAGAGTACTCAAGTACTTAGAAACTGATTTTACGAAAAATTTAACGATTTTTTTTAGAAGCTTCGCTTGAAATTTGTTTTTACTTAAAACATGAAATATTGTAATTTATTCCTCAATAATTTTCTATTTGCAGTCATGCTGCATTTTCAAATATATATTTCAATTAAGTATGCAGAGCTTTTTAAGGCATATTCTTGGGTGGTTAGAAAGTTTTGTCACAATTAGAGAAAAAAAATGGACAAGTCATGGTAAAACTGAGTATCTTTAAGTACATTCATTTTATTTCCAAAATGGAGGAGGAGTAGAGAACAATCCTGTCAGAAGAGTCAAATAAAGGAATATAGTTTCTCCAGTGATTATGTAGGAGTGAACAAGGTAGCAATGTTAACTTCAATCCAACCAAGGACTGGGACTCTTACATAAGTTTTGAAAATCATTTAAATACCATTTAAGGGACTTATCTCTCATATTAACTATTAGCAGAGAACGTAAGGTTTTCATAACTAACATTTGTTTATTGTGAATTCTGTGTGGGTAGCTACTGCATCTTGATTCATTCACTGACTGAGTAGGAGGATTTTGGAATTTGAGATTTTAATGCTCATTCCCCTTCCTGTAGAATACTTGCACTTATGCTGCATAGGTATAAATACATTGTACACTGTTTAGGGTAGAAGAAAGTACATTTTATTAAACAGTATTGACTTACGATTAGTGACTGGAAATTAAATATACATACGCATGGTTAGACTATTGTTTATAAGTAAGGTCTGAAAGGTGGTTTTGTGTTTGAAAACATTCTCTTCTCCCATTAATCTACCATTGAAAATATAAGTGATATTGCATCTTCCTTGGTTACTGGACTTTTGAACTCCCCATTAATGTTTTAAGCATTCTCCATTCTTGTAGTGGAAAGTCTATTCAACAGCATGAAGAATACAGTCATTCACTGCTGTCAATGGAAGTTTAAGGTAAACATTTCAAACATTATTTCTTGTAATAAATATATATAGCTTGCCTATGCCCATGAGTTCTCGCCTAGAACAAATATGATTAATTGATCTCTACAGCCTGAATTCAGTTTGGATGTCTTCCACAGCAAAGACTGTGCATCCTACTACCTTGTTAGATTTCTCAGATCCAGACTCTGTTCAGCAGTTGCGCTGAAGCAGGACAAGAATAAATCATTGCAGAGTCTCTAAGCCAACAGATATCATCAGCCTTGAAGTTACAAGTTTAGACAGATATCCTGGGACTGCAGTACAGATCCATCTGTAATCAGTGAAAATTAAGTGGAAGAATTACAGTTGTATCTCTACAATAAATACTGTCTGAATTCAAAACTGAGGTAGAAACAACCAAGGCACTTTGGTCCACTTCTTTTGAGGAGCTTTGGCATGACTTTATGCAGTGGATCTAGACCTCAGCTTACAGATATCCAAGTGATATACAAATATGAATCCAGGAGGACTACTTAGAAATCTAGATCTCACAGAAGGCAACCATTCAGTACCACCTTCATGTTTAGAAATTATGAAGAGAAAGGAAGAAGAATTTTATCTTTTCATTTCATTATGGCTACAGAATAGTCATCTGAAAGATTCAAGAGCTGTCAAGCATTTTCCTCCTTGAAAAATCCTAGAATAAGTAAAAGGTCAAGTAAATTTGTATTTCCAGTTCTACCAGTAATGGGAGCACTGAAAGACCTGCCAAGTCTGTACTTTCATGACATTTTTATTTGGTTGCAGAACAAAGAAGCTCAGTGCATAGATATGCATATGAGATGAAATGTAGATTGTGTCCTTCAAATTACAATTTAAATGTCTTTATATTTCACCCAATCAGCATTCCTGATTTTCAGACCCTTTCCTTGTAACCTTCCTATGACAGTTTCTTGACATCTCTTGCTGTCACCCACATTCAATCAAGTTACAGAGACAGCGCTTGTAATGTATTTTTTAATTTGATTCTTTTGAAAGGTAACTCTTATGCTGGCTCTCAGAAGGGACTGGCACATTAGGCAAAGCACAGGAAGTGCTTAAACAAGTAATAATTGGAACAACTAGTGAATTTTAATTTCTATACATTTTATTTTGGTCTATTTGATTTGTTGCCCTCATTTACAGACTCAGACAACATATCCATAAAATTTCATTCTCTATTCCTAGTTAAGTTATTGATCCATTCACGTGTTAAGAAAGCTTCAGAAAGCAGACTTTCATATCTTCATAGCAGAATGGATAATCTAACACTTTTCACTGGATGAATATATTATGTTTTCTCCTTGTCTTGTTACTATGAGTGTACCTGTCCAATAATGTTTTGCACTCACTGGATCAATTAAGAAGATTTTAAATTCAATTACCCTATTATAATATTCATATTGGATGAAACCTGTAAGAATGAGAACAATTAGCCATTGGAATAATCTCTGCAGAGAAGTGGTAGATTTCCCAACACTGGACACATTTAAGATTTTTTATTCTTATGTATTTTTTTATTTTTAATTTTAATTTAAGATTAAGATAAAACCAGCACCCTGTCCACCTTGTCTAGATCATGCTTTTGCCAAGAAAGGTTGGACCAGATGATCCTTGTGGTCCTTTCAAACCTGGTACTCTATGATTCTATAAATTATTCCTGTTCCCTGATTGGATGAGAGATCAACCCTCTTCAGTACGAATATTAAAGGTAGTTTAACACTGCTTTCAATAGCATTCATGCTAGTAAACTACATTTCCCCAGTGTTTGTGAAAAGCAAATATATAAAAAAACCCCACCCTGGAACTTTGTCAAATGGATTAATTTTTAATTCCAAAGAATGTTCCTAATAGATTTTGTATTGTTCACCATATTCTTTTCAGTATTAAGAACTTATATTGAACCTGGACATAACTTAATCCTGCAGTGGAGGAGACCGAGCTAGAAAAAATTAATTATCTTGCATCTTGCAGCCACACCTTTCAGCTTCTATTGCACAATAACAACTTTAAATAAACTTGAAAAGAAGGAAATTATTACTAAAAATGGCCCTGGTAAATCATTCTGAAACTAGAAAAAACAAACAACAGTTGCATAGATATTTGGACTTACAGAACCATAGCATCATTTAGGTTGGAAAAGATCTTTGAGATCATCAAGTCCAGCCATTAACCCCGGACTGCCAAGTCCATCACTAAACCATGTACCTAAGCACTGCATCTATGCATTTTCTTAACACCTCCAGGAAAGGTGATTCCACCACCTCCCCAGGCAGCCTGTGCCAATGCTTGACCACCCTTTCACCAAAGAAAAGTTTCCTAGTGTCCCATCTAAACCTCCTCTGGTGCAACTTGAGGCCATTTCCTCTTGTCCTGTTGCTTGTTATCTGGGAGAAGAGACTGACCCCCACCTGCCCACAGCCTCCTTTCAGGTAGTTGTAGGGAGCAATAAGGTCCTCCCTGAGTCTCCTTTTCTCCAGACCAAAAAACCCCAGTTCCCTCAACCATTCCTCACAGGACTTGTGCTCCAGACCCTTCACCAGCCTCGTTGCCCTTCTCTGGACATGCTTGCGCACCTCAATGTCCCTCTTGGAGCAAGAGATCGAAAACTGAACCCAGGATTTGAGGTGTGGCCTTACCAGTGCAGAGTACAGGGGGACAGTCACTGGCCTTTTCCTGCTGGCCACATGATTTCTAATACAAGCCAGGATGCTGTTGGCCGCCTTGGCCACCTGACCACACTGATGGCTCATGTTCAGCGAGCTGTCAACCAACACTTCCAGGTCCTTTCCCACCAGCCAGCTTTCCAGACACTCTTTCCCCGGCCTGTAGTGCTGCGTGTGGTTGATGTGACCCAAGTGCAGGACCCGGCACTTCTTGTTGAACTTCATACAACTCGCCTCAGCCCACCAATCCAGCCTGTCCAGATCCTTCTGCAGAGCCTTCCTGCCCTCAATCAGATCAACACTCCCCATCAGCTTGGTGTCATTTGCAAACTTACTGGTGGTGCACTCAATCCACTCATCCACATTGTTGATAAAGATACTAAACAGAACTGGCCACAGTACTGAGACCTGGGGACACCTCTTGTGACCATTCACCAGCTGGATGGAACTCCATTTACTACCACTCTTTGGGCTTGGCCAGCCAGCCAGTTTTTTACCCAGCACAGAGTACACACATCCAAGCCATGAACAGCCAGTTTCTCCAGGAGAATGCTGTGAGAGATGGTGTCAAAGGCTTTACTAAGGTCCAGGTAGACAACACCCACAGCCTTTCCCTCATCTACTAGGCAGGTCATCTTGTGGTAGAAAGAGATCAGGTTAGTCAAGCAGGACCTGCCTTTCATAAACCCTGGCTGGCAGGGCCTGGTCCCCTGGTTGTCCCGCACGTGATGCATGATGGCACTCACGATGATCCATTCTTTGTAATGTGGTTGCATAGTTATGGCATAACACTCATGTTCTAGTACTGAACACTGGATTTCTTTACAGTCGTATTTTTTAAGGGTTTTTTCCTTCCCTTCTAGTAAACTTTTTTTCATATAATATGAAATAAATTGTTAGGGGGTTGCAACTTCTTGAAAGATGCTAGGTAGATTATGGTTTACTTTGGCAATGTTGACTTAGAATTTGATTCTATGACCTCATGTGAAAGGAAGGATATAAAGTACATTGAATGAATCATAGATATGCCTTATTTTGCATGTTGATTGTATTGCTGATTAATTGAAGGACAGAAGAAATTATACAGGAAGCATTAAATGCAATTTCTGATATAAGCTTGTAGAACTGACACTCCACATTTACAGAAAAATTACTGTTATGAAAATAGCAAAGAACTAGCTACAGAATAAAATGGCTTGTGTTTTTTAGACTGACTCATGAGTATGAATTCTTACTGCTATTATAAATCATGTTGTTCTGGGGGTCTGACCGTTAGCTGAAGAATTCAAATCAATGGTTCATAATTTCCCCACAAGGATTCTAGATGAGTACCCTTATGTCTCAAGCAGCTTGACGGAGTACAGTTCATGTCTTTCTTCAAATTGCCTTGCTTCCTCTGTTTATAATGTTAACCAGTCACAAGCAGACCAGACAGGAATGTAGAAATTCAATGTAGCTCCGAAAGCACTCAGGGTTTTGTTTTATTTATTTATTTATTTATTTTGCTTTGTTTTCTCCCTTTGTCTGAGAGAGTAGACATTTGAAAATATCGTGGTACTACAGTAAAAGAACAATTTCTGAAGAGAAGTTGTAAGCAGAGCTGATGATCAGCAGAGGCAACTGTCAGTTTTTGGAACAGGGAGCAGACAGAATCAGAGCAACTGCTGAGATGAACAGTGCATAGAAAGATGTTCACATATGATAAAGAATCAGGAAGGAAGACAAAAAAACAATTTAAAAATTACAGTAGAAGAAAAAAACTCTGATTTACCCAAATACATCCATTTAGATGTTAGACAGTCTAACTTCCTAAAAGAATGGTTCTTGGTTTATATGTTGCTACTTAGAAATACAGTGGCCTCCCTGCACTATCCTGGAAAAAGATATTTCTAAGCTCTGTTGTACTAAACCACAAAGGTGATGATGTTGGCAGTCCTGACTCATATACACATTACAGTTTCATCATGTGTATGTGTTTCTATGAATATTTAGTCATTTATACAAGAATTTTCATATGCTTGTATAATGGATTTCTTGCTAGCTATTACGTCAATCCATTAATCTCAGGAGAAAATGCATATTTTAGCTCAATTTTTAACCTTACACAAAACTTGAAAATAGATCAGGTATGGAGTCTGCTCAGAATTCTCAGGAACTGGTCACATTACCTGCCTAAACAATGCCCTTTGCCATCCATAATAAACTATCTCATCCTGTTCTGAATATTCTCCTCTTAATCTTACTTAATCTTCCTTTATTGTGTGTTAAAAACATACACACTTATGTATATGTGTATATGTGTATAAATTCCCCATAAACATTCATATATATATGAGGGCTTCTGCCATTTGCAAGGACTTTGGTTTGAAGGAATACTTGAATGACGGTTATGCTATTTTCCTAACATACTTTTTGAAATGTCTGTGAGGCTTGATTTTGATGACATCATCTATTTTGTCCTATGTGCTTCAGGCCACAATTTAAATGAAACCTGAGAAAACTTTGTCATCAAGTAGTATAAGAATGAGATAAGTAGTATGCAGCAAGACATGTGACATGAAAGTGGAAAATAAAAGGCCTCCCTGTCAGCTCCTGTTCAGAATCTTTACAAGTTTAATGCTACCTCTGTTTTAATCTAGCCTTCAGTCTTAAAGCCTCAATACATTTTAAATTTTTTATTTTTATTTTAAATAATTGATTTGGGAGAAATGATTTAGTGGCACTTTCATAATTTTCTCACTATTGTAAGTTTGCTTTAAACATTATTAGTAAGCAGTTACATGCAGTATTTTCTAAATTTATGATACTTATTTTAAGAACCAGGATGCGTGTTACAGAACAATCAGGGTTCTTGATTTATTCACTAGTGAGCAAAGCAATGCTTCAGATGTTGTACCTCAGAGGCTTGAATTCCATACTTATCACTTGTGGATCATAGGATCACACCTGCTACTTTTTAAAAATAAATGAGGAGAAAAAAGAATCCTTTAAAATAATGCAGTTCTGTTCCTTCTCTCTTCTGTAAAGAAAAATAGGAACATACAAGGGAGGTGGGGTGTGTGGGGGGGGAAGGAAATATTACTAAACTAAATCCTGCAATGTAAACTGAGGTAGTTTAATAAGCTGATGAGTGAATGTTGGCTAGTTTTGACATAAGTTAACCAAAATATGTATTCTATGTTCCAACAGAAATGCTTTGAGCTATTCTTGCAGCCTGACGCATTCCAGCTTCTCCTGTACCTTTTCTGCCAATGTAGCTCTTTCTTTTGCCTTGTGGTTTCCTGGTATTTTGGGGAGAATATGTATTTCTCTTTGATATTATGAAGATATTGTTCTTCCAGTCCTAAGTGGCCAATGGTGTGGTCTGTTTTTCTTTCTCAGCTGAAGACTGTTAGCAAGTATACCTCTGAATGTGTTAGGAGATTAAATTGTACAATAGATCTGCAAAGAATGGTAAGTGAATTGTGAAGTACCCTCCTTTCAAATCTTACATATAATTTCAAGTGTTGATTCCATCAGGGGAGGGAATGTAAATTGATGCATAAGCCTATATGCACCTTACATATTTTCTCAAAGCTCTCTGTTTAGACTACTGAGAAAAGCCAAGGCTTTATTGTTAATGCTGCTAAGTCAATACTTGAATAACAAACTGAAACTGGTTGGTTGTTTTGTTTTGTTTTGTTTTTTTCTTACTCATGGATCACGAGAATTACTAAATTCCAGTTTGGGAATATATTAGCATACGCAGCGCCTGCCAAAGCTGTTTCTGGAGCTTCAGAGTAAACTAGTCTTTTTAAACAAGCTATTCATATTTCATGTTGAATGGTGTTATAAAAAGAAGGGGAGATACAGGGGCAAGTAGGACAATCATTAAGAAGATTTTTTTAACCCTAAGCATTGTGACCATCAGTCAGCCTCACCATCTCTAAAATTAAGCACCAATATTGATTACTTAATATCATAGTATGAAGCCTGAGACAAAATAAAGAGTACCAAAATTTCCAAGAGGAATTTGCTTCATCTCTATATTATTAAATATTCAGTTTTCTAAGTATAGTGTTAAAACCGAAGCAAAGTATGTAGCCACAAAAATGTCAATCTGTTAATATGGGTCAAATTTGGTATCAGATTTTAAAATGCACAAGGGGCCATGATAAAATTTTCACTGAAACTAATAATGTTGCTTTCTTCAGATATATTTTTTTTAATGTCTTCAAAGTTTAAGAAATAGGATTAAATAAAGGGCTTAAGGAAAGTTTATCTTTTCTAAATATTTGCAGATAACAAAAAATTGTTGATATTTTTAAGGTTCCCCATGTATGGTGGCAGAAATCTTGGTATTTTTGACATGAGTGAGATCAGAATTTCAGCAATAAGTTATGAGGTTGCTGCAACAATTATCTCTAGCACAGAGATATATTTTGGAGTTCTCCCCATACCTGTACTGAACTATTGCCATAAGTTACAATCCTCAGTTCAATAAATATTTAAGAGTTAACATATTTGAACATTTATCTGAATTTTACAAAAATCTTGTACTAGGACTCATTCAGTTTGTTCGTACAGGTTTTTAGAACTATAGACTGTAACTAATAAAAGAAAATTTTATAATGAAAGAACAGCTTTTCTAACTTTGCAGGTCCTATTGCTCTTGCATTGTTCCTAAGTTTATGCCTGTTCAATACTATTGTTAGCACACATAGACATAATAAGATGTAACAGCGATGCAGCATTATTTAAAAGCAATGCCTTGACAAGTGATGACAGTTAAACATAACAATTTTGGAGATTCTTATTTGTTAAGAATTCACAATAATCACTTTTCAGACTACTTGCAAAACTCCTGTTAAATAATACTTTGAGGCAGCTCAGCAACAGTACTTTATTAAACTAGAAAATTTGTCCACAAACCATCTGGGCTGGCAGGTGTTTATCATCAGATCTAGGCTGCTATGAGACAAGAGATTGCTTATGCTAATTAGTCATGTAGCAAGAAGCTCCAATTTTGCTCATTTGAAACAACTTAAGTTTGCAAAGGCATATTATCAGTACCTGTAAAGCTCAAGGTGTAAAACACAAGTTAAGAATGTGAGAAAAAGCTGTTTCAAAATGAAGCCTGTGGTGGCGCTACTCATATGCATAAAAGCTCTCAGGTTCACTCCTATGTCTCTGAGCCATGGATAGCTGTTTTATATAAATGATATGTTAGTATTTACCACTGTGAGATAGATTTAAGTCCGAAGTCCAGCTCAGTCATTCAGCTTAACTAACAGAAATTAGGGGTGCCTCTCTGAGGTGGAGCCATTGTAGTGTAAATTTTTTCTCCTGTGAACTTTCCTGATGCTTCCAGGCCCAGGACAGCAGAAGGCAGGAAATACTATACAGTTCAAATACTCCAGTTACAATTTTGTATTGTTTGTATTATAATAAAACCCAGAAGTTCAAGATAAGCTTAATATAGCATTTAGTAATCAAAATTATAAACAGCCAATAGACATGGATACAGAATTTTCCATGTTGGAACAAGCAAAGGATAAAATTTAGACATCCCAAAATATGCTTAAATTGAGACAAATTCACAGTATACTTTCCAACAATGGTCACACTCTAAGTAAAAGAAGATTCCAGCTTTGAATCCCAAAATTCCCTACCCACTGGCTCCTAAACACTCTAGTGCATATGACCATCTAATCGCTCAGTCTCTTTGTAAACAATATCGAAATTCAAAGATAGGCTGGGAGAGTTATACAAGCACTGATTATGTCTCCACTTAGGTGAGGATCACTGAAAAGGGGGCAAGATCATTTTAAAGCAGATGTTCAGGATTGTACATTCATGGTGGCTTGATTCAAGCATGTAGCAACCAAACGAGACAGTGTAATCAATAGTTTCAGTAAATGATTTCAAGAGCAACTTCTTGTCCCTGTGTCCACCATAGCATATGTGTATTTTTCTTCTATATAGTATTAGAAGGATTTCCAAGAGACCAGAACTCAGGAAGTCCTCAGGCCACTGGGATACAGTCAAACTTGGATTTGCTTATTATTGTTTTTGCTGCATATCTTGCAGAGCTTGCAGAAGTGCCTCTGCAGGGAAAAGGCAGCTTGTCACAGTCTCACCCAGAACTGGACAATAACAAGTAAGTGAGGGTCTGAATTCTCTCTGACCAGTGGAGTTCCCATCACCATAATCTAATGGCAGTTTTTCTGTTTTTTCAAGTGCTCAAAAGCAGGATATTTTTCTCTTCAATATGCCTATTTTAAAATCTAGCTAAGAGATTCCTAATGAGCAGCCCTTAATCAACTGCCAAGGAAATGGATATCACCTTAAACGTGTTATTTGCCTGGTCTTTCTCATTGGCTGGTTGTAGCTGCTACCTGCCAAGCTCACAAGAGCACTAAAGATCCTGACATCTGTTATAAGACTGAGACTCACATACCTGCAACCATGCTGTCTCTTAGCACAAGGTCATGAAATGAAGTCAGATCCAAAGACATCATCTAGATCTCCTGAGGTCACTCATTCCAGGTATGTAATTAGTTCAAATATAATTACAAAATATTTGGGTTTGCAGTTAGAGACTTTTTTTCTATTTCATCTCTGTCCTGCTGATTTTTGGTGTACTCAACACAATGTGTGTGGACTGATTCCAAAAGACTCCAGGCAATTGTAGCTTCCCCAATGACTAATACTTGACCATATCTGTTCTAGGATAAGCATCCATCTGGCTTAATTAGCATATAGGGGCTTCAGATTCCATTTTCTTTTCTCTTGATGGCACACATCCACCTTGAAAATGAAGCATTAAAAAATAATTTTAAAAAAAGTTACTGTATTTAATGTGACAGACTAGCTTATGATGAACACGAAAATCCATTAGACACATTGCTAATAAGCAATGGGCAGCCTTCCACATAAGCAGTGATTTGCAGTGCACAGTTTATGTTGCTTTCCTTGATTCTACACGTCCCTTTTTTTTTTTTTTTAATCAGAAGCATCCCTGTTTCCGATTGAAACAGTTGCAGAATAGTTAGAATTCAAGAATGAAAGTTTATTGCTAAAAATTTGCACTTGGATTTATACTGCAGGCCAGTTTTTACTTCATATCCTCCTGGGGAACCTTTACCATCTCCACCTCTGTCTACACTAGCAAGTCACAAGAGTAACAGAAGTGGTTCTTCAAGAACAAATCACATGATGCTGAAGACTTGGTGTCCATATGTGTTTTGGAGGTTGAGATGGGGTTGTTAGAAATGGTATGCTTTACTTCACAAAGTTCTAACGCTTGACTGAAGATGTAATTTTGGATCTCAGCCCATTCCTAAGTTTTCATTTCCATTGTCTCAAAATATTAAAATGCTCAAAACTTCTGGTCTAGTAATTTAACTCTGAAGAGTGAAACTATTGAAATTCTTGCAGAGCTCCTCTATTTCAAGTTGAAATGTTCCCCTGTGCCTCCCAATCCTTAAAGTTCCTTTTTTTTTAAAAAAAAAAAAAAAAAAAAAAAAAAAGTAGTAATCTCTGTGAAGCTGACTTGAAAGGGATTCATTACTTTCCCCACAGAGAAAACTGTTGTGGCAAGAGATGAAGCAACGTGAAGTGTTCCACTCAATTGTTGAATGGAATCACTTGGCTGTAATCATTAAGGTCTTACTCACTCATGCAGCAAGCAAACTGAGAAACCTGCTGATTCAAGGAAAGTGATTATTCTATAGTTATCATTCTTCAGCCAATTAAGTGAAGCAAAGTTTGGTACTGTCATGATGTGGGGGAGAGGAAAACATGCATTTAAATTTTTGCAAGCACAAACTTATAAATTGAGAAGGAAAAAAAATTGAAAATAAACAAAATTTATCATAATAATTTTGAAGAACCAAGTACCCAATGCTTCTCTTTTTAAGGTTAGTGAAATGTAGTAAACTCTAGAACAGGGGTCCTCCAACTACGGCCCACGGGCTGGATACAGCCCCCCAGGGTCCTCAATCCGGCCCCCGGTATTTACAGAACCCCCCCACCAGGGGTTGGGGGGGGGAAACCAAGCAGCCACAGATCCGCGCGCCGGCCCCCTGTTTAGAAAGTCTGAGGACCCCTGCTCTAGAGATATTGCGAGATTTACATTGATGAGTATCTTCTTACTTTAATTCACCTGTGTTTGTCAGATTGATTGTTATCCCACTGGCATTTATGCCACGTGTTTTTGTGGTTATTTTGTTTGTTAGCAAGAATATCTAAGGAAACAATTTCATCTGCAATTTGTACATGCCACAGTACAAACACTGGTTTTGTCACTGTATACCTGCCTCGGGTGGTCTAAAATGCATGTGTTACAACAAAAGGAGGAAGTCAGTTTTCCAAGCCACTGAAGAATCAATTAAAATCAGTTAGGAGGAGGAGGAGGAATACAGGGAGTACCCTTCGCACACAGAGTCCTTTGCTGGAGATCATTTGTTCTTCTTCAGAGTCCACTGTGTAGCTGGGTAATAAGACAAGTTGAAAGATTAGATGTCACACAACGTGCACTCTGTATAACTGCACTTATGCAGACACAAGGTAGAGGACTGCAGGCTTCCTGACTAGTCTGACTAATCAAAGAGCTGATGGGAGGAAGGAGAAATAGCACACACAGTTCTTTGTTCAGGAAGAAGTGCAGAACCAGGAAGAAAGGAGGAAAGGGAGTCATAGAAACAGAATAACTCTACCTCTGACTTGTGTAACACCCTTCCAACACTCTAAAGGCTGCAAAATACTTTATCACACTGTCCTATGTCCTCGTTAGCCTCTCATCTTCTGTTAGTAACAGTAATTTAGAAATGAATGTTTCCATCTTTTTACAAAGTTTTGAAGTTAGAACAACCTTTTCAATGTATCTTCAGAGAGCTGTGAGTACCCATCATTGCAAGCACAGAAAGGCAGAGATATTGTCTTTTCTGTCATCACTTTAGGTGTCTTTAGACAAATGTCTTTTCTATGGGCTAAATCAAAGTTAGATGCAGCCATGTTGAGATGCTATCTATAACCAAAACTAACCTGTCCAGACAGCTGTCAGAAAAGGGACTAAGAAGAAAAGCTGATTTTGTAGTAAAGAATATATAACTTGGGGGTTTATTCAATCCATACTACTAACATAGACCAAAATAGCATGTGTGAGTGCACACACATATAAAACCATGCAAAAGTAGGAAGAGCAGGTGCTGCAGTAGCTACAACCACAAGAAAGGTGAAGTAGATGTGGTGGGTGTTGCAAAGCTTCAGCTGGGCATAAAAAGCCGATTTTGCATAACTAAGAGGCTGATGAAAAGAAAAGGGGGGACAGAACCAGAACAAGAACCTGAGGAATAATGCAGAATCTGTACTTTTCTCTGGCAAGAGAAGACATCAGCTTAATCTCAACCACAGCTTTACTTACTTTCAATACAGAAGCTTAGGAAATGTTGTGTCCTGTAGTCTGAGGTATTGAATTCATACATGGTGTGTCACCCTGTTTGCACTCTGAGTCAGTCACACAGTAAATCAGAATACTTTTTCACTCTTCTTCCATTGCCCGTGTCTTTAAAATACCCATTGGTGAGCAGCCTAAAAGTCAGTCAACTGGTCTGAATGTTGAGAGGTGGTTGTTACCTCAGCTGGTGGTCCTGGCTGGCATCAGTCACAGCCCTCACTCCTCAGAGTGTCCCCATGTCCCCATATGGCATTCCTCACTATGAGGTCCACAAGGCTAAGGAAGCTGCCTCACCACACCCTTAGAAATGGCAGTTGTGTGGAGTAATATGCCTAGTCAAGGGGGAGCACCCCAACCCAACCCAAGGCACTGGGGGCAGAAGGTGCCCTGGGGGTGTAGCCACAGAGCCCTCTATGATACCAAGCTTGTACTTTGCCTCCTGATTCCTGAGACAAACCTGAGCTCCCTATGCTGTTCAGAGCAGTTTAGATCATTCTGTGGCTGAACAGAAACAAAGCACTGCCCCTATATTGTAACTGAGCGGGGTAAGTAACAGCCACACATTTCCATATATAAATAATAAGAAAACAATAAAACTTGGGAATTTCCATGCCACCGGGAATTTCCCTTGAACTTTCCTTGCCGTCCTATGATTCTTCAAAGATGCAGAAGACCTGAGTCACAATTCTGGCTCACACCACACTGCTGTATATAAATAACATTGCTCTGAATACTTTGTCTCAAAGGATGCTGACAGAATTTTAAAATATTCTTCACAGAAAGAAACGGCCTTAGACATATAAAAGTCCTATGAAAGCACTTCCCTTAAATGAACTGCTAATTGGAAAGTGTTTAATGCTCATGGTTCACAAATTAGGGCATTTAATTATTATTTTTTAAAAAATTTTAAATAAATTAGTGAAATTTGGTTGCTAAGCTAATTAGGCAACTGTCTTTCATTACTGTGTTGCTTCAGCTTCTTGCCAGCTTGGATTTTTACAAGTAAAATGAGCATGATTCCAGCTTACTTTCTAACAGCCTGATACACCGAGGTCTTATATCTGGCATACCTCAGCAATTAGTATAATGTCCAAATGCAATGTGTTTGCTGGTACAGCATCTGAGCTCCACCTCTGGTAACTCCTGTAATTAACTAAATTAAATAAACCAAGCATGCTTTGTAGAAGCAGAAGCTTATTGACAGCAAGACACATGAAAGCTTGAACCCTGCTTTGCTTCAGCTGTAAGTTCTTTCCCGACAATATTTACTCTTTCCATGAATAATAAGGTAAACAGGAGTAACAGTTTGAGCAGAGGATAGATATGTATGTGTAGAAGGTGGGGTATACACTGATAAGAAGGACTTCAACAGCAGTCTGTGCAATGCAAATGGACAAATTTGCAAGTGTTCAAGGCCAGGCTGGATGCAGCTTTGAGCAACATGATCTAGTGGAAGGTGTCCCTGCCCATGGCAGGGGGGCCGGACTAGATGATTTTTAAAGGTCCTTTCCAACCCAGACAGTTCTATGACAAAGGACTTGATCATTAGGATGCCTGCATAAAATAATTTACCACTTACTCATCGAAGTTTGTCCCAAAGTATGCTGTTCCTTAACTGATCAGCTGTGAAATAGAGAGAATGGCTTCTCTGTGAGATTAAATACATTTGGAGAGCAGGGAAACAGGGTAAAATAGGTGAAGGACTGTTGACAGCTGAAACAAATTTCTGATGCTTTCCATGACACAAAGAAATAACTAAATTCTGCAGCCAGGTGGACATAATATCCCCTTAAAACTCCTTTTTTTTTTACCTCACATCAGATTTATTTTTTCATCTCTGAACTCATTGCAATAATAAAACACTTGAGAAAGTAAATAAATAAATAACAAGTAACTCAACCCCTCTGCCCCTCAACCAAAATACCCATTCTTGGTTTTTTATTCAGGTGAAAGAAAGACTGAAAAAAGCGGGATTACACTAAAAGTTGAGTAATAATCAAGTCCTCCACAACAAGTACTCTTTACTAGCCTTAAAGCAAGATAACAGGATAAGAAGCCCTCTACAAAGTGATAATGGATACATTGTTCATGATAATACCAGCAATAACAGCAAGTTGCATTTTACAATAATGTATCTTCTTGTACAGATGACAGTGTTAAAACTTCTCTGTGCTCTTTTTTTCTTGCTATGAAAAATGAATAGTAAACATTAACGAGTGCTTCTGTCTGGTATCTCGATTCTCTGTGTGCAAGATGCCACTTTTAGGTAAAGAAAGCTTTAAAAGCCTGCTATTATCAAATGAAATAAAATCAGTGGGAGTTCAGGCTTTTGTACTCAGAACCCTTGTTGGATTTGTAGCAGCATTAGCACACACACACAAAAATCCCTAAAAAAGTAGAAAACCCACACACACCAAAAAAACCCTGGCCAGCCAACCAACCAAATAAACAAACAAAAAGCCAAAACAAACAAACAAACAACAGAACACTAACAAACAAAAAATCCCAACAAATCCAGACAAAATTTACTATATTATTTCATTCCATGCATTTCTTGCTTTGGATGCAATTTTGTGCTGAAGTGCACCAGTCAAACCTCCTTACTGTGTAAAATTTACCATGGATGATCCCCTGTGTAAAGGCAAAGAAAAATATCGGATCTTACTGTCTTTACCCACTCTTCTAAAAAAAGTAGCTAGTAGCCAAGTAGCTGTAGACTGCAGTTGGAGTCATGATCTCCATCAAGGCTCAGTGCTTGGATGAGGGCAAGTCCAAGGCAAACCACAGATGTGCAAGGAGTTTGTGCTGATGCCATAGCTTTGACTCGTCTGACATTCCTGCCTTAACATCAGAACTGAACAGCCTTTGCACTGGGATGAAGAAATGGACCAAAAAGCTGCAGATGGTGGTCTTTTCATAACTGACGTAATTAAATAACCCGAGTGGAGAGAAACAGAATATTCCAGAAGTCTGTGCAGTTATATTAAGTTGCTCACAGCTGGAAGTTGACTGATAGTGCAATGACCCAATGGAATATTTAATATAGTATTTCCAAGAGTTTTTAACACCTGTTTTTCTGTTATCCTCTGGCCCACATGGAACTGGTCCCCTTTCTGCAGTGCTCAAAGGAATCAAAACAGAAAAATCAGAAGCATCAGCCAAATAAACAGCAAATGTCAAGAAGAGCTGAGGAGAGGAAAATCTGAACTCTTCTTCTCAAAAGGCAAGTCCATACAGAATTTGGCAAGCAGTCAGCAAAGGCCCTTCCCATGCTGCCTCTGCCAGGGAGAGGGGCATGAATCTGAATATTTTTATACACTATTAGTTCACTCCATTTGGTAGCAGTTCACCAGAAGCAATCATCACGTGTTGCTCAGATGGTAACAACAGAAGTTCTGAATCTTTTATTTTCATCCCTGCATGATACAGGGAAACTCTTGCTCTCTGAAAGAAAACTCTCAGAGCCTGCCATGAGCAAACCTGGCTTTTAGCCCTGGCCCTGCTTTATTTAATGAGAGAAAATAAAGTCTTATTCCAATATCCTTTTCAAAGATTTTTATCTGTCTTAACAAAAGCCATACCTAGTAATTTACTATAGACTTAATTTTATCAGAGAAAAAGAATTCAATGGTGAATTAATAAAGAAGGTCATAAAAATAAATTGCTTTATATTTATAGACCTTTTAGTACCTGGATATGGTAGGGTAAGCTCCCCCATCCACCAGTTTATTGTGGCATTATTTTTATTTAGTATGATTTATTTTGTGTTTATTAAATGTTAATGATGGGAACTCCTCTCATAACTCTGTCTCCAAATATTCATCAGGTTTGGACCTGTAGGAATTCAAAATTTAAGAAAGTAAGGTGGTTGTTTTCAGATGTTTAAATCTGTGAGATCAGCTCAGAAGGTCATTTTTCCCCCCTCTTTGGTGCTAAATGGAAAAGATCACCCATTTTTTTTCTCAGTTTTTAACCTAAGTTTTGCTATGGAATGAAACACCAATGAAATTAACATCTATGAAATTTCAGAGGCTTTTAGGAGGGAAGAAAAAATGGACAGTAAAATGTTTATACATAACAATATCTTATTTCCATGGAGTTAAAACTGTGAGAGAGTCCACAAACTAAACAAGAACAGCAACAAGAAGCTGATAAATACAACAGTTTGTGCTTGAGTCTTAATGTAATTTTCAGGACAGCTCTGTTAGTAGCTGCACTAGGTCCATCCCTGGGTAAGATTTAAAAAGAGAAACCAACTTCAGTACAGTATGATGCATGTCATTTTCACCTTTGGAAGCCATTGTTTGATGCAGAAGTTCTCTGGATGCAAAGTCTCCAGAGAGATTCATTAGCAATTGAATGTGTGATTAGTGATGAGTTTTAGCCTTATTCTGTCCCAATTCAGGGATAGATATCAATATTACAACTTCCTATGGAAATGAACAAGGAAACTTTATGACCCCATCTTCTTTTATCCTTCTTTCCCCTTTCTACAATTTCACTTGGAAGTGCTTAGAAAAGATGACCATGACTATGGACACACAGATATATCATTAGCTAATCTAAATCAGCTATTATCTGCATTATTATGTTCAGATTCAGTGAGCCTCTTACAAAGGTTAACAGAATCATACATGGGTTTTGTTATTTCAAAGTAAAGAAATATTTTAAATATAGAGAAAAACTAAAACATTTATTATGCAAACACATATCTTTTTTAAAAAAAACAATATCAACACCCAAAGGTAAATCTGAGTTCTGCATTCATAACTCAATTTCAGGAGCAATTTAAAGTCATAAATATGCAGTCAAAGGTTATATCTCTATGGGGCCACAAAACATTTGATCTACATGCAAGAGTACTCCACAGCAAAATGTACTCATTTCACTTCACTCTAAGGCTCAGTATATTAAATAAACCCACAAAATCCTTGGGAGAGAAAAATCCTTTACAAATACATAATTTTCATTGGGGTTTTTTTCATACTCACTTCCTGGTGGCACAATCACATATATATGTGATTTAATCAAAATCAAATTGTTTTCTGCAATTGTGTAAAACAGATCATATATAAGGAGACTTTTTAATGAACTTCCCAGTAAAAATTCATAGCAGAGCAGATTTCCATCACAAACATACAAGTATTTCCAACATGCCCAGTATAGATGAAGCCTTCTTCTCTCATTTTAAAAGTCTTCAGAAGTATCATCCCAAAGGCAGGAGAAGATTGAAAAGGTTTCCTGATAGCAAGCATAGAACACATTGCCTTGCATTAAAAAATCACAAATGTTTCCCATTATATCAAATGCAATTTCCTTTTCCAACTCCTAGGAGGTTTTGAAGATGATTCCATTCCTATAAATTTTACAGACATGTCAAGCTACCATTTCTCAATAAAATAACTTTGCTTATATGACTCCACTGCCACAACTCTAAGGAACTTTTATCTTTGGCTTACTCTATGTCTTAAAATTCCACAACAAGGCATTAAGCCACATTTAATCAAGAAACTATTAGTTTTTAATGAAGCAAGGCTGCAGGGGGGAAAAAAAAAAGAAAAAAAAAGAAAAGTTGTACCATTTATTATTTTTATTAACTTATAATATCTGTGGATTTATCCTATAAATAAAATCAAATTTCATCAATTTGGCAATGCATATTGCCACAAAGTACAAGCACTGCTGAAGGCAACCACAGGACTCTGCCCTGACAACTGTAGTGTGATTCATCTTTGGGACACACGGTAAAAGGTTAACAGTTCCCAATGTCTTCTCAGGGTCTTTTCATGTAGCTGTGAGGAATGATTAAGTTGGAAACACTAATCTCTCTCATTGTCATTCACATAAACCAAGACAGCATGTGAACAAAGACTTTTGGAGATTAAATAAGATGTATTGACTGACAGTGTCTGGACTTGGAGAATGTATTTCTACTTATAAAAATGCAGAGGTTTGTACTAAAAATATGTAAATCAATGGAGTTAGAGCACACTTGCATCATTCAACCTCTGGCAAATTGAATCAAGCAAGTTTGATTTTCATAGCTCTATGTGACAATGTGAAAGTATTTTTGACCTCTGTGGGATTTTTCCTGTCACATATTTGTGACACGATCACACACACACAATTCTGTACTGAGAAATGTGTATATCTAATGTTGCCCATCCCTATCACAAAGTGTCCCCGGTTAGGTAACGTGACAACAGCTACACACACACACACACACACACAAGGGAGTGCAGGGGAGCACCACAACTGGAGTGTGAGAAACTACTCACCATAGCCACAGCAGATATATTGTCTCAACATTGATATGGTAGGAAACTCATGCCATCACCACAGTGAACGACTACCGCCACAGAAGAGATTTAAGGCAGGAAGATAACACCACTGCCACCACACAGATTTATCTATACGTTGTTAAAGGAGGAAATCGACTGACGCCATGGAACAATGGGGGAGGCTGATCCTGCAAAACTTAACCAAACCCCTGTGCATGTGCCCAAACTTGGGGTCAGGGTGGTCAAGGATGTTGGGCATGTATACCATTGCCGGGTGAAAGGTGTGGTTAAGCAGAACAGCTTCTAACAGCTCTATAAAAAAATGGAACCAACTAACATCTTGTGGAACATTTCCCCAGCAGACTTGAAAACAAATTGGACTGTCGGGATGCCGCAGCTCTGGGGTGGTATCTATTGCTTTGAACTCTTTCCTTTTCTTTCCTTCTTTCTTTCCTTCTCTTCTCTCTCTTTATCTCTCGCTCGCTCTCTCCCTTTGCATTTGCAGATTTATTGTTGGGCAAATAAAGCTCCTTGGCTCTTGACTCTGTTTTGAGTCTTAATTCTGTTCCTGAGAATACAAACAGAACCACGCTCCAGTCTCAGACCGGCATGCGACATTTTAAATGGTGTCACGGACAGGATTCTTGGTGAAACAGAAAGTGCCAGGTTCTTTATGAGAGGCTTTTGTGTGTGTGTGTGTTCCTGGGACGTACCTTTGTACAAAGTGAGTGCAGAGTCCAGATCTGTGGTTCTGTTTCTCCACGAGGAAAACAGCCGGAGAAGGATGAAGCAATAGAATTGAACAAGAAATGAGTCTCTAAAGAAGTTTAAAATTGTGACCTCCTGAGATTGAAGGGAGGGGAGTAATAGAGAATTTACAGTGAGGCCCTCTCAGGATGAAATAATCTCTCTTTGGTGAAATGAGTGCCCACACTTCTACTGATGTTTGTGATGTTTCCCCGGCTGAAGTATGGGAAGTATATCCATTTATATAAAATGGATGACTTTTTGGGAACCTACCATGGTCGGCCAGCTCCCCAAGGGAGAGAATGGGCAAAAAATCACTGGTTCCAATGCAGAATATAGTGGATAGGATCATGATATTGCAGAAGGAGGCTGAAGTTAGACCTGGGAAGGGAAAATCCATAATTTATGCAGTTTCAGGGGCAAGTTTGGCAGCAGCCAAGGAAGATAGGAGTCAAAGATTGTGTCAAGATGATGCCATGGTAGATTCCTTGAAAATGGCAGTTATAGCACTGAGAGAGCAGTTAGAAGAGACAAAACAGCTATTAGAGCAGGAGAGAAACCAGAATGCTTTGTTAAAAGACACATTAAGAGAATAATTGTGGAAAGAAAGTGGCTCATTTGGGGAGGTGGAATCGAAGTTAACAGAGAAAGGGATTAGAAAAATATATCCCCAGGGGGATCTACAGAGAGTAAAAGAGGCAGCAGAAAACCCTCCTCACATGTATCCCCTAGTAAAGACTGAGTATTTATATGAGACAGACAATGACACTTGTCCCCAAATTGTTACTAAAGAGGGTCCATTTACAGGGACTGAGTTAGCAAAATTAAGGAAGGACTTTGCAAGGACTCCAAAGGAATCCAAAACAGAATGTGTTTGGAAAGTGTCCTTGTCAGGAGGAGACGGGATTTTGTTGTCAGAGAAGGAAGCAGAAGGATACTGGGGTCCAGGTGTGTTTTTAACTACTGGCAACCCTCCAGGCCCCATGGTCATTAACACAGAGGGCAGTGTATTGGGCCAAGGGACTGAACCCTTTGAAGAGAGGAGATCCCCTAGCCATAACAGGTACGATGGATCAGCTGGTAGAAAGTGTACAAAAGGCAGCTTGTGTGCAGATGATGTATGACAGAAGGCTTGAATCTCTCCAGGGCTTTCACATGATGCCTGTGGACCCAGAAGGGATGACTCCTGATTCAAGGACTTTCTGATTCTTTAAAACCCATTGGGATCCAGCTACAGGGAAAGATACAAAATACCCCCATACCAGACAGAGTTACATGGGGGGAAGTTACCCAAGAGCTAATTAACTTTGAGAGAAAATATGGTCCCGTTGGTGGATCCTGGCAAAGACCAAAAATGAGAGCCGTACGAACTGTGGGAAAAGCTGAGCGATGGTTAGCACAGGCTCTGAGAAGTCAGAATTCTAAATCGGTCTGATTTAATGATCCTGGGAGAGGGAGACCCCTAAGCTGACAGGCATGGTGGCAGCTGGGGCTCCAGAGAGGTATTCCCCAGGATTTAATGGATGGGCTCCCAACCCAGAAATTGGAGAAACTTGTACAGACATGGTCAGGGCGCAAAATTAGTTTTGAGCCAACCCCCAGTGCCCCACCATCAATAGGCATCAGGGAAAAAGCTAATGAAGTAAAGAGTGCGACGGGAAACTAGATCCTCCGTCCCTCGAAGGTAGGGAGGGGAGCGGAGGGTGGATGTTTATTAGGCAACTCACCTTAAATTTGAGAGGAGATTTAATGATTACAGTGGCTGTGGGACACGGAAAAAACCAGTAACGTGTTTAGTTGACACAGGAGCACAAATCACTGCACTGATGCAGAGTGAGGCGGAGCAATGTGGAATTTTGACTTCGTCTAAAAACCTAATTGTTTTAAATGCTTTAGGGAAAACTCAGTCAGTACCTATGGCCTTGGTAACATTATGGTTGCCTAGGGAGGAAGACCCAGTTGACACCAAAGTTGCAATAGGCCCTTTTCGGACAAATCTTTTGGGCATAGCTATATTGAAGGGCAGAGAGTGGTGTGATACCCAGGGAAACTCATGGTCCTTTGGCATTCCTCAGATCAGAGAATTAGCTGAAAGGTCCTGGGCAGAAGTGCACCTGTTGCAAGCAGCACCTACCCTCCCCGCTTCCAGGTTGATTAATGTGAAACCCTACGCCTTGCCATTAGGGGCCCGGGAGGGTATAGCTCCTGTGAGGATCTTAAACAACAGGGCATTTTTACATTCACCCACTCCCCATACAATTCTCCAGTGTGGCCAGTTCATAAATCAAATGGGAAGTGGAGACTGACTGTAGATTATAGTCGATTTAACGCAAACACCGATCCCTTGACAGCAGCAGTGCCTGACAGAGCTGAGCTAATCTCACTCATTGAGGAACAGGCTCATCCGTTGATGGCCACAATTGATGTGAAAGATATGTTTGTCATGGTTCCCCTGCAAGAGGAGGACCGTGATCGTTTTGCTTTCACATTGGAGGGACAACAGGATACCTTTACTCGCCTCCCTAGGGGATATAAACATTCTCCCACGTTAGCACATCGTGCTTTGGCACAAGAATTAGCCCAAATTCTACTGGGAGTTAGACTTTATTAATATATCGATGTTTTGATAGGAGGGAATGAAATTATTCCAGTACAAGTGACACAAGGAAAGATTATACAGCACTTAGATTCTCTGGGACTCCAGATACCAGAGGAAAAGACACAAACTGCTGCAAATGAAGTAAAATTTTTAGGGATATAGTGGAGAGGGGGTTCAGCCTGTATTCCTCAGGACAACCTCTCAACACTAGGTAAAAACTCCAGAAAATAAAGAGAAGCTGCAGCATGCCTTAGGCTTATTGGTCTTTTGGAGAAAACACATCCCAGACTTTGTAATAATTGCACGGCCCTTATATAACCTGCTGCGAAAAGGAGCAGCTTGGAAACGGGCTCCAGCCCATGATGAAGCATTACAGCTTTTGGTATTTGAAGCAAACACTCACCAGGCTTTGGGTCCTATTCACCCCACTGACCCTGTCCAGATTGGGTGGGGGTTTGCACACTCAGGATTGTCAATTCATTTTTGGCAAAAAGGACCAGAAGGTCCTACCCATCCGATCAGATTTTACTTCAGAAGCTTTATGGATGCTGAGAAACGGTACTCTAGTTGGGAAAAAGGATTGTTTGTAGTGAGTGTTGCTCTCAGAGAAGCAGAGCAAGCCAGACGCCAACAGCCTCTAATTTTAAGGGGAACTTTAAAGGTAATTAAACCTGTGTTAGCAGGAGCTACCCCCCACCCACCCACCCACCCCGCCCCCCCGATGGGGTGGCCCAAAGAGATACTGTGAAAGAACGGTATGCTAAGATTGAACATTATTGTAGTGTCTTTACTGTTACTGAAGGCACCCCTAAACAGTTAAATATCCAAGAGGAAGTAACAAATTCCCTGGAGAGGGATACCCCTTCCCCTTCTGTGGTAAAAATCACTCCTGCTTTTTCAGAGGAGTTGCGGAATGTGTGGTTTACAGATTACTCTGCTAAGAGTGAGGGTAAACAACAGAGATACCGAGCTGTAGCTATTAACGTAGATGGTAACAGGAAAATTATTACCGAAGGTGAGGGCAGTGCTGTCACAGTCCACTCAGTGGACTCGTGATGGTTCGTTAACTATGATCTCGAAGCGCAAAAATCAAGGCGACCACGCCAAGGGGTTATGCTTCAATTAAACAGCACAATTTTATTGCTTGCCCGTAAAGCGGCGTGCGATAGGTAGAAAGACAGAAAGTGAATAAAAAAGTAAAAAGAAAAGGAAAGAGGATTATAGCTACCACCACGGGTCCAAGGCATCCCTATGGTCCCAGGTCCAGGCAGCGTCCCGCCGGTCCTTCCGATCGTTGTGATCCTTGATGGGGAAGATCTCCAAAGTTTGGTTGTTAAGAAGGCATCTTTTTATGCCAAGCAACACACCTTGCTCGTCCTCTGGTCCATGGACTTCCGCCAGTCTCCGCCCTCTCAAGCCAGGTTATCTTGCCCCAGAGGCTGGTAGCTTCAGACCAGGAGGCGCGTTCTTGTATTGTTTTCTGGTTTGTTGTTGTGACCACAGTTGTGATCCATCTTCTGGACAGCTGTTATGTGGCTTTACTCAATCCCAGGTGGCAGGGAATGGCATAGTACTCCTCGTACCGTGCAGTTCTCCTTCCCAGGGTGTAGTTGTTCCTTTCAGTCCCAGGTTGCAGGGAGCGGCATAGTACTCCTCATACCATGCAGTTCTCTTTCCCAGGGTCTTTGTGTCTTGGTGTCCATGAGGACCTCATTCCATCTCCAGGTCTCTGTTGGCAACGTTGAAACAATGTTGTTCTCTTTAGACCGACTCTTACAAGTGCCCAAGTGGGAGAGTTAGTGGCAGTGTGGAGTGTGTTTAATAGCTAAGAACGGGCTAAGACTCTGGTGTATATTTACACTGACTCGTTTGCAGTGTTCAAAGGATTCACAGAATAGCTCCCTTTTTGGGAACAGAATAACTGGGAAGTAAACCTAGTGCCAGTGTGGCAAAAGGAGAAGTGGCAATAAATCTTAGATATTGCCAAACATGGGGATTTTGCAGTAGCATGGGTACCATCTCACCAGGAAAGGGGCACTCAAGCAAGTGGATGGAATAATAGGGTAGATGAGCTGGCCAGAATCACCCCTTTGCAGCAGGAAAATCAAACCAGGGAAAACTGGGACAGGCTTTTGGAATGTCTACACATTAAGTGTCATCATTCAGGGTCTAATGATTTATACAAACGGGGGCACATGCCAGAGGTTGGCCTGTCACTCGGGAAAACTTGCAACACCTGTATTTCAGCTTGTGAACAATGCAGGCTCCGACTAGAGGGACACCCTATGGAAGATTCCCCCCTTCATTTGAGAGATAAAAAGTGTCTCTGGGAAACTTGACAGATAGATTACATCAGACCTTTCGACCTTCAGAAGGGAAGCAGTATGTATTAGTAGGCGTGGAAGTGATTTCTAGCCTGGTTCAAGCCGAAGCATTTCCACGAAAGACTGGGGAAAATACAGTGTGAGCCCTGAAAATTTGGTTTAGTTTCCTCCCAAAACCTGATTCCATTCAGTCAGATAATGGCAGTCATTTTACTGCTGCCAAAGTGCAGGAACGGGTGAGGGAAGAGGGAATCAAGTGGGTATCCCACCCCCCATATTATCCCTAAGCTAACGGGATAATAGAACAAACTAATGGACTCTTAAAAAGCTACATTGGATGGAACACCTTTGGGATGCAGTTACCCGAGTTAATGATCGCTGGGGAATAAATGGATGTCCCTGACTGAATGCCTTTTGTCCTAACCCCCCACTTTGAGCCCAAAGTCTCAGACTCTCAGTACTCCCGGAGAACGAGTTTTTTCTCCTGGACAGCCTGTGTTGGTAGAAATGCCAGCCATTGGAGCTGTTCCTCTCGTGCTCACTGAACCTCTTAATAAATATGCTTGGAAAGCCAAAGATGCTTATGGAAAAGAATATAAAATCAACACCAGGTGGATTACTCTATCATTCTAATAACAAATTACTTCCGATTCCTTTGGAGGAACTGAGTTTGGTTTTCTTTTCTTTTCCAGGGGAGGACTCTGGAGCCTGCCTGAAAAAAGAAACACCCATATGAAGCTGCTGATTGTCTGTGTGGCTTCATCAGTATTTGCCTTATTAATATTTATAGGATGTTTAGTTTATCATTGTTATAAGTTTAATTTTTATTTAATAGGTCACAGTTTTGGTACACACCCTTGACTCATCTATGGTAATATTACTGAATGAAATCAAAATTACCAAGACAGGGAATTTTACATTTCAGGTTTGAATCTATGTGACAAAATTTTAAATAGTGATTAATGCTGTCTTGCTGTATTTCCTTTTATAAAGTGATTTCCAACTGTTTATCAAGGTTTATTAGATAATGGGGAAACTCTTGAAGTAGATTGAGGCTGCCTAAGAAGGACAAGATTCAGATAAACCAAAACAGAATACACCTTATGATGCTTAAACTTTTTAAATTTTATAGGGTACTGGAAAGTGAATTGTGGTGGAGAAGTGACCGATCAGTAGGATATGTCACCCTACAGCTGAGGGGACGAGGCCTGTACAGCCTGGAGAAGAGAAGGCTTTAAGTGGACCTAGAAGCACCCCCCGAGAGCCTATAAGGAGATGTTGAAGAAGATGGAGGTGAGGTCTTCACAGTGCTACATGGCAGGAGAATGAGCACAAGTTGAAAAAGGAGAGCTTGGTGCTGGATATAGGAAAACATTTTTCACCATGAGGACAGGCAGGCAATAGAGCCAGTGGTCCAAGCAGTCTATGAGGTCTCTGGCCTTTGATGTTTTCACAACCTGGCTGGATAAAACCCTGAGCAACTTGGCCTTACTGCAGAGCTGGTGGTCAGGGTGCCACAAAGGCAGCAGCTCCTGTGAGCTGGGATAGGTGGGGGCAGCCTATGAGGGCAGCAGGGCATGGGCCCCACAGCCAAGGCCTGTCCCACCACCCCACCCAGGAGCAGGGCAGCTGGTGGAAACTGGGGCAGACCCAGCCCTGGGCCCTGGGCACCTCCCTGGGGATGGGCTGGGAATGGGCCAGGACACGGGTTCATGCGTGGGCCTGGATCAGCTGGGCCTGTGGCCTGGCAGGGCAGGGCTGTGTAGAGCTGGAGACCAGCCATGCTGTGGCATCATTGGGGCAGAGCCAATGTCCCCGGGGGTGTGCGGTGGTGCTCTGGGTGCTGGGCAGGGGCAGTCAGGCCCATGGGTGCCCTCAGGCCTGGACACCGACCCTGCTTTGAGCAAGAGATTTGAACTACTGATCTTTCAGTCGGAATTATATTATATCACCCTACGACCTTAAGCTCTTTTTCCTAAAATGAAAAGCAAACAAAAAAAAAAAACTGAGAAGAAATTTTTTAAGACTGAACTTTGCAGCTTGTAATTATCAAAGAACAGGCTCAGCAAATGAAGTGACTTTAAGCAAGGTATTTTTGTCACCACCTATTTGAATAGCGGTGATGCAACTGGCAAAATACCACATTGCAACTGCACAAAATGCACAGGAATAACAAAACAGGCCTAGTAGTGAAAAAGCAGTGCTGCTGCTTAGTGACCTTAGTCAAATATAATGAACACATTATAATTGTATTTTGTTCCTATTAAAACCTAGCATGGATATATTTCCAAATATAGGAAAAGTAATATTAAGTATTAGCCAAACAATTGCAGATCTGTCAAGCTTAAAGTACAAAATTCCTAAGAATAAATGGAAGATCTAGTTATTCATACAGATAAATAACATTAAATTTAGTTCAGCAATAAAATTTTAGACTGTTGCTCGAAGTAATTAATCACAAAGCCCAAATCTATACACTGAAACTGGTTGAGAACTGGTTTATAACCATTTAGTGATTACAAGTTACAAAATTCAGTTAGCTGTGTAAAAGTGAAAAGCAAACAAAAATATCATTATATTATTGATTAACTTCTAAGAAACAAATCACAGGAAAATGAGGAAGAGTTTTAAAGGATCATCAAAACAAGTATAGTGTTTGCATACAATACTGAGAATGCTTAATGACAGCAAACCCTCCAAAATAATCTAAAGCATCTTTAACAACCAGAAATAAAGGCAGCATGTGTAAAAAGAAGTGTAATTGAGGATATTAAAACTAAAATAACTGCCTGCAAAGCTGGAATTTCTGTTTAGAACAATTAAAGTACAGAGATTATAAAAAGTTAAATGAAAAAAACATAATACATGAATCTAAAAGACTATTTATGAACAATTTAGTAATGACATCAAAAGCAAGTAACAATTTCTTGAAAGCCATTAGTAGAGTCTCATAATAGAGACTGAAGAGCCAATAGACGATCAAGATACAGTACTCAGGAAAACAAAGACTGTTCAGGGAAAAGAAGGATAAAACAGAAAGCCGTATAATATATTTTGCACCAGGAGTTTTATGAAGACACTAAAAAAATTTCCTTCATGGAATATATTTTTATGTGGTGAGTGGACGATCTGTGTCAAATGGTAGGTAATATGTATCATTTTAAAAGAAATCTATAGCATTGACAGTAGCAATCACTACAACCAGATTTTTTTGCCACAAAAAGCTAAAAGAATTAACTGCCAAACTAACAACAGTCACTTTGTAGTTAGAAGTGTGTGTACTCAGTTCATTAAATTGGCTTCAGTATGAAAGAATGGCAGTCAGTAAAGAGTGATGTTAATTATAAAAGCGTTCAGGGGCTTCTCAGAAATTATTGTTCAATAAATCTGGCTCATATACTGGAAAAGCTAGCAGAAAATATGTTTGACAATGGTCATAAAGAATATTGGGAAATATGGACATGTGGTCTGCATACAGCAGCTGTTCCTGTGTTTCTGTATGTTTCTCATGTGAAATTATCTATAATACCATTCAGTTTTACAGAGAAACATAAGAAAGTCAGCAATATGAAAGATGTTAATGCATTCCAGATCATTAAAAAACACTCAACCTATTGAAACTGATCCCTTTTCACCGGTTGAAACAGAGGAAAAACTTCAGCCATTTAATGTATCTTGTATTTACACTGGCAGATACAGCAACTGAGTTGGGAAAGTGATTGGATCTTTTTGCATATAAAATTTGTATTGCATTATCTGCCTGATGCTATAATGGAAGGAAAGAAAGTCAGAACAACAACTTTTTGTCAAAAGAAATTGCAGTCATTTCCCTCATTTTTTTTTGTTTCAACTATAGGCTTTAGATGTATAGTCAGTGTGATGTCCTTGTGTTATTGGAGGAGAGGAAATGAAGTCTATTATCTGCTAATATTTGAGATATTTTCTTATTCTCTTTTTTGTGTATCTTAAGGTACTTGAATAAAGTTTGAATATATTCACAAAACATATTTAGCAAGTTTACATGCAAAAAAATCTGTTGCTTCAGCAGAATATTTTAGGTGCTCCCATAAATTCAGTCAGGAGCATGGGGATATTTGAAAGCATAATATTATTTCATTTTCCAGGGAAGAATGTGGTGCTGGCAGGTGTGAAAGAGGAAGCTTTTTCAGGAAGAAGTGGGAAATCAGTGATGACTGCAGAGTAAATTGCTAGAGGCTAAATGGCTAGCTGCATTACCTAGTTGTTGATTTACATGTTGCATACTTACAATCAATTTTAAAAGGAAGTCTGTCAGTCTACCTGACAGGAGATGTATTTACTTTCTTTAAGAGTTTTTGCTTGCTCCAAGTATTTTTGTTTTTCCTTAAGGTGCTTACCAACAGGTAATGTTTTTGACTAATACCCACTTTTCTTAAGTATGACATTTTGACTCTTTATGCAAGAAGTACACATAGCATTTTTTTATATTTCCTGGTCTTCAATTAAATAAAACTTCTTTCAAAAGCCCTGCCATGCTGACCCTACAAATATTTACGCATGGCTGTGTGGTCTACAGGACAGAGAGGGATGTAAGTGGTGAGGTCTTACATTTCTCTATATGAATGTAAAAATATAGGGGGGATTTTTTCTTTTTCTATTACTTTGATTTCTACAACAATTGCATAGCAATTTGCAATTAATTAATTGTTTTAATCAGCATAGCATGTACAGTAGTTATCAGTCCTTTCCTGAATTTATGCTAATGCTATATTGATTTCCACCCACTCCAACTGTATAGTCTACACAATTTACAATATTTCAGTCTGTTGATGAAGATTTAGTATTTAAAAATTTATGTTGTTAGTAAAAACAATTAGATGTCTTTTCCAGGGTTTATTCAAATTATGGATTAGTTTGATAAAAAAATCAGATTAGATTTCTATCAGCAATGAAAAAACTCGAGAAGACATCGGCTTAATAACTAATCGCAGCTTAAGCACTACGGTGCTGCTGTTGCCTTTGTGAGGAGCTATTTTTTGCCCGTTAGAACGTGGTTTTTTTCCTTGTCACTAATCTACAAAGCTGATCTTGTAATATATTCTTATTAAATGTGCTAGGTTCTACAGTCCAATGAAAATAAATCAGCTCACAACAAGAAGTTATATGCTTTGGCCTAATAATAATTTCGAGTATCCACACTGTTTCTGAAACTTGTCAAATCAACAAATACTGACGGATTTAATTTTCAGTACTGATCTTGAATATCTACACTTTACAATTTGTGATGTCAAATTAATTTGATGAAAAAGTGCAGGATGAATTCTATGTAAATATTTTGAAATAAAAAGTAAACAACTGTTATATGGGATTAACAAGAACCTTCAATCTACAAACAGTAGTAAAGGAATATTTACCACAATTTTCTGAATTATTGAAAACAATAGTTACTAAGATGAAAATTCCAGGATTTATTTTTGTTTGCTTTCAGCTTTAAAATGTAACTTTCAGGCAGGCGAATTGCAATTCATGCATCCGATCCCAGGTTGTTATCTAGAAAAAAAAAAAGGAAGGATTATCATGTGGTTATACGGTTATATCAGAGTGTCTACTTGACATGTAAATAATATCAATCTTTCTAGAAGAAGAACAAAAGGATTAGTTAGACAACGTACCAAAGTCCAAAATTATCACTGAAATGAAACTATATACAGTAGCTGCTTACATATAAAGGTCTTTTTGTGGATGCTTTTTATGCTCTTCGATCTGAGAGTTCCCCTGATTTCTGCATATCTGGCCATGGTGCATGCACCTACAGGTTAGGACCTGACTTTTGCATAAGCATCACTGAATTCTAAAGACTATAGGAATGACCCAAAGGTCACTTGGGTTGATCTATAGATAAGTTTTCCACATACCTAATGACACTAACAGGAATGAGGCACTCGTGAATGGAAGACACAGGCTTTCACTACTACCTACCCTACACATCCTAGAGATTAGAGCCTCAAAGTAGCATGTATTTACTTCCCTACTTGGAATCAAGAGTTCTAAATCTATGTTTCTGCCTCTCATTTCCTACAAAATCTTTAGTAGGCTGGATAGCCTCCTCCTCTAGAAATATTGTGAAAAACTGCAGTGTAATGGTTAGGCTACTGACTGTCTTCAGTGTTACTAGACACAAACCCCTTAAGCACTTCTGCAATTTACATTAAACTTTTATTGAATGAAACAAAACAAACAAACAAAAACCAAAAGAACTTGCTGACCAAAATCCAAAACTCCCTTTGTAGGGAATGCATAACATAAAACTACATAATCATATTCTTTTTTTTCTCATCCTCTGTCTACAGGACAAAAATTCAGCATCACAGGATTACACAGGAAAGAAACATTCTCAGTCCCCAGATAGTCCTGCTGGAAGTTAAAGAAACTTTCCTAGGAAATATAGCTTTGAATCCCAGTTTCACCTGGAACACTGAAGAAAAGCATCACTCCTTAATGATCCTTTAGGTAACAATATAAAAAAGGGCAAGCTTCTTGTACCACTGCCATCAGAAAAACAAATCAGCTGCATTCTGACTAACAATCCTCTGAATGAATTTCAGGGTCCAGTTTCTAAGCAGTAGTTGTTATGCTTGAAGTACAGTACTGAGTAGTGCTCAGTAGCCCAAGTCTGACGATTAACTTTGAAAAGGAGGAATAGTTTAAAGGCATAATATCTTCCTTGTTTAACTTAAACGTATCTAAGAATTTAACTCAATCTAGCCAAAGAAGATACTTTCAGGACTATCTTCTAATATGTAATAAGCTCTGCTTAAATGTAAAAGACAAACAATGCAGAACAAAAAATTAGTACTACCTTAAATGACAGGCTGGTCAAGTTATTATACCTTACTATTTCAAGAAAAAGATTTTTCCTTTTCATTTAATCCAGCACCAAGTGGAGATTATTTCTTGTTCTGACTTGAAGGAAAAGTGTTATTTAATAACTGCCACTACTACTTCCTGCATCACGTGTATTTTCCTCAAGGGTCTCCAATCCAGGCTGAATGCCTCCGCCTTTCCTCCCTTCCATAGATCATTTGTAAGATTTGACAGGATCGCAGTCCACAGTAATATGGCTGCAGGACACGTAAATAAATATTTAACATCTAATAAAGGATCTTTCATAATAACACTGAATTTTACAAAAGCAAGTCAGAAGAGTCTGCAGATGCTCCATAGCACTAAATGAAGTTCTATTCACATGATGGAACTTTACTAATATTCTCCCCAAGTGGAAACACAAGGAAACATAGTCTTTAGAAGTTGGCTGAATCACACTATCCCCAGTGCTTAACAGCTCTTACTAATTTCAGGACAAACTGCATCTGTAATCTGGAACACCTCTGAGAGTCTCACTACTGTATCAGGACAATTTATACTTCCCTCTATTTTTCCTGAATAAAGAGTGGAGAGATGGTGAATTCACGTACATCACAAAACTACAGGTACCTAATATGTCTACATAACATTATTTCTGGATTAATAACCTGCTTATGACTCTTTTACATTTTTTATTATTAAATTTAGTTTTACATTATCAATAGCCTCTTTCTTCTACGTAAGAGGATATGATCTTGACTTTCCTTCTGTGAAGTTTACTGAAATTTTGTTTATGTGGAGCATCTAATGAGAAGGTGGGAGGTATGTGCTTTACGCAGGGAAAACTTATGCACAGCTATTATTGTTATTAATGGAATTCATTCCTAAGAAGTAACTAAAAAAATTGTCATAAAAGATTCTCAGAAACAGAAGACATATGTAAGAATATACCCATAAAAGGGACTCCTGATTTTCATCACAGATTAAAATATATTTTCCTGAAGCCAAGAATGTGCAAGTCAAATCACTCATCAGTCAGACTGAGAGCAGTGTCGGAGCAGACTGGGAGCATGCAATGTTAGGCAGCTGCCAAATCCAGTTGCCTGATAGAGAACAGGCTGCTACAGCCCTGTGCCTGCAGATCCAACAGATTGCAAAGTGTGTACTCTTAATAGGCACATGCACACAAATACATGTATACAACATTCAAACACGCAAATGGGCAACGGCATAGATGAGCACAGACAGACACACAGCACTCATGTGAAGACAGAAAGCACAAATGGCCTCATCGTATTCCCTTCTCTAGCTGATCAGGATTAAGACCCATCACTGTGGAATACATTGAAGTTATACAAAATGGACCCCTCCAGCAGCTGGGTTCAGACACTTAATCTGCCCAATAACAGGCACAGCTGCTGGCACCTGGGGACAGGTGAGCTCCCAGGGCTACCAGTCCTACTACAGCTGCTGGTATAGGCACAAGCACACACCCCCTGTGGATCCTCCAGTAGTGGTCTTAGATGCTCAGCCTGTCCAGTAGCTGGGATTACATCCTGCACTGCCTCAGCACATGTGTGCATGTGCACACACACATACACAGACAGGCAAACGGGTCTTTAGTCAAACTCTAGGCCCCATGCCTTCTCCAGGAGCTGCCTTGGACCTCATGGTTGGTCCAGTAGCCATGGCACAGACTTCTTGTCTTTCCAATATGCAGCCTAGACTGGTGGTCACTCTGATTTCCAGCTACCATACACACACTGACATATGCACCTTCACACAACATGCACACACAAGAGTCTCTCCAGGTGCTTGCACCACAGGCACGTGGGATCCCAGTCAGCAGTCCACCCCAGTACTGGCACTCAGGTCCTCCCTCCAAACAGGCACATCCCAGAGAGCCCTGCCACCAGGAAAATCACTAGACATTGAGTTTAGTGAGCAGCTGGGACAGACTGTGCTGGTCAGCTGTGGGCATGGACAGACAGGCATCCATCCCAGCACCCGTTTGCAAAAGACTGGCTCCTTTTCTCCCCTTCTCCCTCTGTTTTCCCACACTTGTTCCTCCCCCAACCACTGCGATCCTTCCCTTTCCCCACTTTCATTACCACCCCTAAACATCCAATAGTAAGTCCTGTGCAGTCCCAACATGCTCTTCCCTGCACCCCACAGCAAGCCCCATACTCCTGGGCAATGCCCTTGTTCTATGGGGTGACCCAAGGAACCTCCTTGTTGACTCCTGGTGCTGGGTTTCCCCTGGCCCATGGGACTGGGACTGCCCTGAGACAGCCCTGGGGCCAGGACAAGCGCTCCTGTCTCCAACTGGAGCATTGGGGTCCTCCCTGTCATGGCTCCTCTGTGCTTCTTCTTGGCTGTGAGGATAAGCCTTTCAGCACTGCATGAGATCAGACTGTGGTTAACACAGGCAGGGCCTGGAGAAACACCTTAAGAATGGTGTTCTGAAAACTTCATTTTTCTACCAGTCTTCCAAATTGAGACAATTCCAAGTATATATGAATCTGTAAAGGTCTCATCTAGGACTCTCTTTAACATATTTGAGACCTCTTTATTGCTCCACAAATTAAGTTGATGAAGAGTACAGAAGTATCTGTGCCTTACCATTTATACATTATTTTCTTTGGTTAAAAGAAGAAATACAGTTTGCAAATGTAATATTCTTGTCCTGTCTTGAAAGTGATTATCACAACCCCATCAAATGTAACTGGTGAGACTGCATTTCCCAAAGTAAATCAGGATCTTACATTTAAGAGTTTAAGTAGAACCCCTTGGGACATAAAAGAATGCTCCTATAATTATTAACATTCTTTTTTCCTCTATTTATATTTGCCCATTCCTTGAAACGGCAGATAAGAACAGATATTCTTTATAGCTTTTATAGCTAGGACCTCTTTTTCAGTATTTGATTTTTTTTTTATTTTATAGAAATGTTAATAATAAACTTTTTGCTTCTGTCTTACATATATACCTGTAGGCCATGGTTTATCCTGTAAGTGTATTCTGTTCTTACTAACAATTAAAGGCAAAAACTTTCAGATTCCATTATAGCAAAAGTTTTAGAGGCTGACTAAAGTCAATAATATTTTTTTTAAAAAATGGAACAGTGGAAAACTCCACAAAAGAAGTAAAAAGAACAAATAACTTAAAATAAAATTATAGACTTAAAATTAAGCAAATAGGTGAGCATGAAGTATGAAGCATTAACCATTTTTGTATAAGTATCGTTCACTAAAATTAAAGAATAACCTCATTGTGTCTGAGTTGGTTGATCCCTTATTCATTAATTAGCTAATAAAAGGGATTTTCTACTAAAAGTGTTTTTGTGTAGCGTATGTTCCTTAGGAGTTTGTTGAGAGCCACATCCAAGATGATGTTCTATTATTCATACTAATCAAAAACAAAGCTCAGCTCCAAAGGGGTTATTTAGGAAGACTTACATCTTTTTAAATAAGCAACATAGTATGTTAACATGCTATTCTGTAATAACTCCAGATTTACTACTTTCTGATTATTACAAAAGGTGAGTAAATTGGGTTTTGTAAGTACATATTCTCTTAAGAGATATAAGGATTAATTTATGACTGATTTTTGGTTTTGAATTGGATAAATTACGAGGAGTGACTTAAAGGCCAGTGATGGAAAGAGATGTTCAACTATTAATGCAGGGATTCAAGCACAGTACATGGAAGGGAGTTATCTTTGCTCGGTCTTCTCAAACCCTTCAGTCCTTCCCACTCTGCAGTCATTTACATGTGTGAGTGACAAGTGAGAATAAATTAGGAACAGGTGAAAATAAAGCTTTTTTATTCCCTTTGAATCTGCAAAGATGGCTTAAGTGTATTCTGCTATTTGGTTCTTATGATGTGCCATTCAAAGTGATGTTTAAATCTGGCCTAGGTATGTTATTCTTCTAAAAAAATCATGGACAAATTTAAGCACCTGTTATTGAGAACAAGTTTAACAAATCAACCAGCACTTCAGTCTTCCTGCTGTCATCATTAGCTCATCCTGTATCTGTGCTCTACTGCCCAAGAATGGTTCTTCCACAAAGAACAGCCTGTGCCTCTGAGGTAGATAAATAGGCCATTTGGCTTAATGATAGGATACTTTGTTTCCACCAAAATTAATTTTATTTTCCTAGCTCAAGGAAAACAAGAACAAACAAACACAAAAAATAACTCCAGTATCTACACACCCTATAAAACATCACTGACTGCTGAGAAAATAATTTCAGTGAGATAGAAGGTCTGGAAAGAACTCTGTAGTAGAAGATGCATAAGAATAAACTGAGGAGAAAATTAGTTACTAGAAAAAAAAAAAAACTTGCAACTTGAAAATTAAAGATCTTAAGTCTGATTCTCATTTGAAGATGTGAGTTGATTTCTGTATTTTTTTTAATTATTGATTTATATTTTGTGCAGGAGAACTTTATTCCTACCAATGATCAAGAGGGAACAATAATTACCATTATTTTCTTTTCACCTCTGAGATTTTAAAGAACAGCACACACTTACAGAGTTGGAAAGATGAAGTTCAAAACTAAAGAAAGAAAAAAAAAAAAAGAAATAGGCAAGCATAGCAACATGACTGGGAAAGAAGGCAGAATATTTACAAACTGGAAAAGATTGAAATAGTCATGCAGATTTCAGTCATTTCTTTAGTGACCAAGAGTCTAGATATGGTGCCAAGCAGTTTTGGTTTTCTTTCTGTTCCTTACCAAGGCTGACCCAATCTCACAATTAGTAATTAAGTGTCTTCTATCACAAAAAAGTACATCTCTGAAGTGAGTCTCTGTGAGCCAATTAGGCAGATCAGTTTCAAAACACATGTGTTGCAGCAGCCCTCATTTGTTGACTCTTGGACAGCTGTGCTAATGGCTTTGTCTCTAGATTATCAATGTATTAGCTCAATTACAGCTACTTTACCTTTTAAAAATGTTAGGATCCTGATTAGTGTTCCCAACCTAGCTGGAATATGTGTGCTGACTGTCCAGCTCTATTCTCTGTGGCTGAGTTTAAAAAACATTAAGGTAACAAAAACATAGTGGAGCGTAAGCTTAAAGTCCAGGTCTAAATGTTCCTGATGGAAATTGCTTTAATTTGTTTTATTAACAGATATTTTCTGTAAACAATGTATTGTTTATTTAAGACAAGATCAGCAACACCATCAGAAAATGTACATATTTTTCTCTTGGTGATTAATGAATGATATGGGGGTTTTTTTGTAGAAAATGTTTAACTTTTGTATTTTTACTTTCAATATTCTGTTATGTATAAAGATATGTACTTTAATTAATGTGAACATACAGAAGAAAATGCAGTAGTCATTACTCTTCAGTAGTCCTATTTATGCCTTGTCTTGAATTTTGGAATTATTTGTAATAAGGTAGGGAACCTAGAGTCATCCCTTTCCCTGGCAAAGTTATGGGGAATAGTAAACCTGCAAACAAAGAGTAGAACTTCAGTTTAATATTTCAACAGGAATAAGTCGGCGTACCACATCATAGCTTCCTCTCAGCCTGCTGAATATTAGTATTAAATTTAGTTAAGGCCTAGAAAAAACTAAGAGTTGAAACATGATGATCTTCAAAAGATTTGGGAGCAATGTGAAGGTTATTGTATCATTTCCTCTGCTTGCTACTAATGTTATAGGGGAAAACGACTCCTAAACCTGACTTCTACTATCACATCAGTGCTGGTGACCACTGTACTCCAAAATTCATTAGACCATTCCTGATGAGAGCAAAACCAGTTCAGGTAGATTGGTCTTGCAAAACACCATCAGGATCAGGGTTCTGCGAAAAACAGATTTATGAAACTCAGCCTAATCTAGCTGTATCCCGGGGTGAACTGGGTTTATGATAATACTGGATTTTACTGCTTGCTAAAAAATAGTTTTTACAGGATTTTTCACTTTGATAAGGCTTTTTAAAATATTTTTTGTTGTTGATGGACAAAATTAATTTTTTGTATTTTTTCAATGAAACCTGAACACTGTGAAGAAAAATTAAATTTTACAAGAAGAAAAAGAGGGAGGAAGAGGGAGAGGTATTCCACAGTCACAGGGTGCAGGAAGAGACAGGCATCTCTAAAAAGCTATTAATCTCACCTTACTTAGAGATCTAAGGACAGGAGAAATCCTCTTCTAGAATTAATGACAAGAAAGAGAAAAGTGACTTTATGTGTCAAATGGCTGAGGTATCAAATACAAGCAGTACACTGTAGAGAGTTATTTTCAAATAGTGTAGAAGTAGTTCAATAGCACAATAAATGCATAAATAACGATTAGGTTTATTGTGAGTAGGGATACAAAATAAGACCTATCATGTAGCTCATGCATTTCTAGTGAAAATGCTACATTTAGTTTTTGAGCTTATGGAGATTAAGAGCTCCATTTATTTTCTTGGAATGCTTTCTACTATGACTTCAAACTTCATAAAACCTGTGGTGTAACTTCTGCTCTTTTTCTTTTTAGTTGAGTGTAACTATGATGTAGGAAAAATTAATCTAAAAAAAAGAAGTACACTATGCTTCTATGTATATGCTATACTATGCTCTGCAAAACTATAGTAATAGTGCTGATTTACAACCGAGGAGGATCTGGGTTCTCAAAAACATTATTTAATCAAGTGTTATGGATACAGTTTTACATAGATCTATTTTTACTTAACAAATGCTTTCACTTCCCTGTATATATTCAATCAGTTTCACAATTAAGAATTGTGACACATCAAATCCTCTCATTTTCCCCCAAATTATTTGTGACAAATTCACAGCTTTTAACACCAAGCTTGGAATGCTCTAGATGATATATGACTTACACGGTGAGCTCCTCAAATGGTCAGACACCAGGTGACATAGCTCTTTTATATACCAGTCAAATCTCACTTAATTCTGGAAGGGTGATCTTATTTTTTAAACTTATTTCTTGCATTCTATCAACAATTTAGTTTTCCCACACAGTGCTGAATACAAATACCTAGCAGAACTAAGTCAAGAAATTTCACAGAAAAGCATGTGCCACTGAAGAGCATATTGCTAGATGAGTCATGGTGGTGACATTTTCCATCATGCCATGGAAATAAAAGAATCAGAACTGGAGGATTGCTGACTTTTGCACAGGTATTTACTGCAATGCAATGTGCAGCACACCAGAAGATCAAGTTAACAGAGACATGCCGAAGGGTCAGAAAAATTGAAAATTCAGGCCATAAAATTGTAAATTCTCAGATTGTTGCATAAAAAGTTGCTCCAGCACATTGACCTGGCCTTTGATGAGCTTTAAATATGGTGGGGGTTTTTTCTGTGGTGGGTACAATTTGTTGTACTTGAGTGTGCCTTTTTGAAATTGTTTTAAAAGATGTAGAGCCCCAACTGGATTTCTTACAGGAAGACTTGCATCACACTTTAAAGGCGTAAATAAAGAATAAATTTTTATTCTCCTCAATTCTAAGATGCTGTCTTGAAGTTTGAGAAGGCCAAGGATGCCTTTAATTTCTTTTGTTAAAGTATGGATTGCACGAACAAAGCAGCAAGTAGGCTTTTTGACATTACACAGCTTCGATTACCAGAACATTTCAGAGCCATTCCTTTAATCTTCTAAGAAGATTCTCTTGATGACTCGGATTATGAGGATAGATCTCATTTACTGATCAGTGCAAGTAGACTAAGTTTCTGGCATTTTAATATATACTTTTTTTTTTTTTTAATAATCTTCCTAACAGAACAGCTGAAGGAGATGAAATATAAAATAGACAGTTAATCATGAATATAGAGAAACTGCCTGAATTATATGAGGATTGTTCCCTATGAGCATGAAAGCTTTAAAAGTTGAAATATGAAACATTTTTTTAATAATTAATATTTTAAAATTGAAATTAATGAAATGGAAATTCAGCTGAAAGTTACCTTGAGAGCTCCTCAGAAAATGTATATTCAGTACAGCAGATTTCTACAGACCTTCACACACACATGCTAGGGAAAATGAAGGTGAAGAGACAAAAAAGCTGCATTCAGTACAGGGATTCTAAATAATTGGATTGAGATGAGAAATTTTTTTTAGTGCTGAGTGAAAACTTGTCTGACCTTTTTTGTAACCCTATTTTTGTTAAATGTGAAAGGGACCAAGTAAATAACTCTGAGAAGTATCTACTTTCTGAAGCAAATTATTTTCTTTCTTTTGGTTTTAGGGACATTTACAGGCTATTGAACATTAAATAAAATGTGTATACAAATGTGATAAAACAACTTTTATGGATGTATGAGTATTTTTGTGTTTATGTTTATAACATAAATATATATATATATATTTAGATAAGTTCCCAGGGATTAATTTAAGATTCTAATTCACTACAGTCACAGGCAGTTTCAATAACTGTTACCTGCCTATCCAGCTGGTACATTTTAATGGTAGGATTTGCCCAGTGAAACATATGGCTAGTATTTTCAAAGCTGTTGCTAATATCTCCAGCTAAGAATCACCAACTCATTAAAAACAGGTTGCAATCAAGCAACAAAGCTGTTGGGCAACTATGAAATTTGCAGGGTTCCATGAAGACCCTATGTTTTCATATGTATTCAGAAAATCAGTTGTAAATCAAATGCTAGGTTTGAATGCACATCAGAATAGGTGTGTTCATTCTTTCTCTGTTAGAAAAGGTTAATTGTAGAAGGCCATAAACTAGATTCTTAGAGGTTAGTTTGTTTCAGCTCTTCTATACTGTAATGGAAATCATGTTTTAGATAAAAAGCCCATTCAGAATTATATTACAGCAAGCAGAACCTCTGCATTGCACTTGTGAGTCACTCATGTAATGCAACTGAAGGCAGGAGGCTAATTGCAATTTTCATCTGTTGGCAAAAAGTTTCAGAAACACTATTATTAATTGAAGCAAAGGGACTGCTGCACTTTGAACTTCATAAATGAGACAATAACTAAGAAACAAACAGAGCTGATCACATCCTTTGTGGATTGCACTCATTGTTTCCTTCCTCCCTTCTCCCTGTCTTTGAGCTGTTAAAATCCTTAAGGCTTTGGAGAACAGGTTATTTCCTGATCCTGAAAAGACACTGTCTTTTTCAATGTAGTGTCCCAACAGGCAACTCATTTATGACACAATATACAGGCATACATGGGTTGGAAAACTGAAGGAGTCACAGTATGTGGCACTAAAAGACCTTCCCATTATCTCCTCTCACCTTGTAGCCTTACTAATGAAGAGTCAGAAGCTAGTTGAAAGTGTTTCTCATTAGTCCATATGCTGCTTGTGAGGACTCCTAACACACCTCCTGTTGCTCTACCTTTGTATGGGAAGATGTTTTTTTCAAGTGGATGGAAACAGTAAAATATGATGTGGTTTAGAGAGCTATTTGCTTGGTGATGTGGATCAGCCAGGCTTAAGAATAGCAGATAGAACAGAGATGTTGTGGATGATATCTTAGTAGAGATCTAAGTAATCTACTCCTCCATCTGGAAGCAAGTGGCTACTGTGACATAAATATTTCACTGAATGACTACAACATTACACGTCATAACCTGTCATGCAATAGCAGAACCATATTGCAGTAAGATTTTTGCTACTCAGCAGCAATCATGTATATTTTCAGTTAAAGAGCATTTTGAGAGACACAACAGTACATTTGGAAAGCCCCTGTGAAAGGAAAAAAGAAGAGCTACGCAGATAATGACCAGCTCCTAGACTCCACTTACTAGCTTATAGGGTAGGTGCTACTTACATGTTACTTTTTTAAGCAGTCTTTCCCCTTTGTTGCATCCTGTCTTGAGATTGGGAACTATGAGGTAACATGCCTTAGCTTGTGAAGTGGAAGAAAAAAATTAGTGGGAAAAAAAATCTATTAGGCCAGCTTAGCAGTATATGACCTTCTCTCCAACCACTGGTGACAAAAAGGAGATGTATGTTTCAAAACAGCAGCTAGGAAGGCTCAAGGAAGTGGAAGGCTGCATGGACCTTCTCTTTGCTCCACATCTGTGTACGTCCACAAAGCTGTATAATGTCAACTAATTAATGCAATGGAAGGGTAACCAGCTGGACTTACACATACATGTTTTCATAGTAGAAAAAGAGATGTGCTGACTAAGCAAGATGACTTTTCAGACAGATCAGATACTTTCCTGAAACTCTGGTGCTTGATTCATATTTTTAGCTTCATAGGCCATTACATGTTCTTTAGTAACTATTCCCTTAGCACTGTTACAAATGTCCATATCTATTCTTTCCCATGAAAGTAAACCCCACCAGAAATAAGCAGCTGAGCAGAGAAATGGTTGCATTAGATTTAATATGTGGCTTTGAGTTTTGCTGAACTATAAAGTTCTTTCTAGGCCAGAGGTGTTAGAAAGTGAGTAGCTGTGTGGTACTCTTTCTTCAGGGATGCAGCAACCTCATGCTGAGAACTTATTACCTGCAATTCTGTAACAGGGGAAGTGGTACTTCAGCTGCTACAAAGGTGACAAGTAAAATAGTATGTGTTCTGAGAACATAAAAATATTAATAATCACTGATATTACACCTTGAATTCATAGGCTTCACCTTTCTTTGCAAAGGTCTCTAGATATGATTTCTTGTATGCTTAAAAGCATAGGAAAATGGAGACAAATCAAGTCCAGAGAGTTGCTTGGAAATTTCCCAAAATAATCCACAGGACAGATGTGGAACAAATTCCAATTATCTTACATTTTATTTATTTTAATTTATCCTGTGCCCATAGTTTAGAAGGACAGCTTTCTAAATATACAAACTTTCCCATAAAGTCTATACCAAAAGAGAAAAGATTTTCAGGAGTTGAAGAGACTCCTGAACATGTTATTCCTGAGCCTTCTTACATTTCAAGGGTTTTTTTGTGTTCCTTCCACCACCCAATGGTAATTCCAGCATGTGATTGCTTAGAATTTTCACAGTCACATGTGTTGGTCAAAAAAATTTATTCCAGAATGTATTTTTCCATAAAGAGACTGAAAATTTCTTGGCAGAGAAACACGTCTAAGGACAGACAGCCTGAAGTGGAAAAATCTATTCACAAAGCTTTTTGATTGGTTCCATGTGAGGTTCTTAAGGTTTCTGGAAAATCCATCAGAAAGAGAAGTTCACAAATTAAAATTTTACTTTTTCCCTGTGGACTATATTCATGCACACTGAAGCTTACAAATACCAGGAAAAGAACCACAGAAACTGTTCAGCTTAGAAGTGTCATGCTCATCCCTTGGCATGTTTTTGGGTAGTGAGGAAGACTGTGTTCTGTGTTCAAAACAGATACTTCTTGGCATAAGTCAGTGAGATGAGTCCCTGAATGACCACCTTGCAGCACTGAAGCAAGGCATTGCTTAGTTGGTGTGTATTGTGGATGCTTAACTGTAATCTGGAGAAAGTGCAAAAAGTGTGAGGCCAGCAATTTCCACCCCAGGCTCTCCAGTCAGCTGTCTAGTCTGCACTCGGAGGAAGGTGACAGAAAGGTTATCATGCAGGCCTTTCGATGACTGTTGCTTTGGTAAACAGAAAACACATTGCCGAGGCTGATGACACAGGGATGGGAAAAAGTTATTAACTGATACACAAAATGGAGCTGTAAATGGTCCCAGGGTGTTTCATGCTTGTTGTTGATGCCCTACACCAACTGCAGAATTTAAAGCTGTCCTCCAGCTGCAAACTCCTGTTAATCTCAAATTATTGAGGGCAATTATGTCACATTTTTGAAACCCTGGGACTACATACTTTTGTTAACAGCCCACTTGCCACCCTGTGGCAGCTACACTGAATCTCCAGGTTGCTGCTGCTGCTGCGGCAGAGTTTATGAATGAGTTTTTAATGTCTTTTCACTAGATTAATTTTAAGTCAAAATCTTGCTTTAATAAACCCGAGTGGAACGCAAATTAAGACCACTGTGTGACAGTCACTTGTGGGAAAAATATTGCTAGAAAGATTAAGTCTTTTGGAAAATAATTGCTACTTTGGATCATTATTTACCATTTTCAGTTACATTTTGTATCCAGGCTGAAATTCTGCACCTCTGGGTTTTGAGGATGTGAAGACAAATATCTAGTCCTGTGAGGCAGTCATTTTCAATTGACTCAGGCTGTAGCTCTGATACATCGAATCCAGTGTCCATGTAAACACAAAAGAGCTGACTGTGGATTTTATTAATACCCAGCAACAAACCCTTCTATTTGCAGTGGATATCGCTGAGTAAAAAGGAAGAGGACATTATCAATGCCAATCCACTTTATTTCAGTCTTTCAAAAGCTGTGGACACTATCTTTTCAAACCAATGCATTTCCTATAATATTCCCCAAAAACAATTGCATAGGATTTTTCCAGTGTGCAGGTATTATCAATTCCTTTTGTCAGTGCTCCTTCACTTTGCATAAAATATTTTCTGTTGGAAGACATATAGACCAGGTGCTAGAGTGCTGCCATGTGAAATGGAACAGAAGATTGCCAGTCTCTGTGGCAGTAAAAATTATCAGCAGAACAGCAACTCACTCCTGAATCCCCAGCAGCTTTAGAAGAGGGAATCATGTGCTCATTCATGTCAGGTAGAAGAAAGAATTGAACCTGTCTGTATGTCTGTCTGATGAATAATGTGAACATTGCCAAATCCTGTTGTTTCATAAATGGTATCAAACTTTCCCTTTATTTCCATTCAGAAGGTCCAAGATGGAATTGAAAAGCTTTGTTTTGTAATTCAGGCAAAGAAAAAATTTTTATGTGAGGGGAAAAAAATCTTCAGTTCAACCTCAAACATTTTTGCCCAATTATTCAGTTCAGTGATTGAACTGAATAATTATAGTGTCTAACTGCTACTCATCTATCATTCAGGCCAAAGTGGAATTGCAGTTATTAATCAAAGTATATTATGATGGTTGGCAAAATGAACCACTGTTCCTCCAAAATAAACTCTTTTGTCAGTGAAAACTGATACATGTCTGATATTTCAGAAATCTTGCCATTTCTTTTGGTACCTAGCTACAGCTTTAGGGATCTACAGGACCGTTTCTGAAAATATTTATTTTGTGGAAAATACAAACACCTTTACAAGTTATGGATATCTGAACCAGATTATGTAAGACAAAACTTTTCTATTAGTATTCAGTTCAAACTTACTTTAACAGAAAATGTGTTTTAAGATGTTTGAACAATTCATTTTCCTAAATAATTCATGTGGCTTTTGTGCTTAGAATTCAAATACCGTAGAAAGAGTTTTATTAAATGCTTGTGTTTTTTATAAGTGCCCACAAACTCTGATGAGGACAATAAAAACAAAATAGATTGTGCTGATGAACTTCAGCCTGACTTAAATTAGGAAACAAGGAAAGTGGCATTAGCAAATTTCCCATTCCAATTTCATAGACTTTAAAGGTTTCAAATAGATTGTGTACATTTCCAGCTTATTAAAAATGATATGAAGGGGAAGTAGGAAAGGGAACAGCCATAATACTTGATTGGAACTGTATATAATTGGGATAAAAGGCATCAAAATTCTTCTGCTGTCATAATAAACCTGCGACAGTATTGTACAGAAAATATATAGCTTGATTAACTACAGTTACACAATTTCCAGAGGAAAAAAAAAATATATTCAGGAAAAAATAGACATATAAAAGAAACAAAATTAATAGCTTTTGTAACAAAACAAAACAAAAAAAACCCACCCTTGCATTGATGCTAGTGCTTAAAAGCACTCAAATGAAAATTGACAATTTCCAGATATAACCATCTAATTTTATATTTAATTTAAATAATATGTGCAAGATTTTAGGATGGTATCTACAAATGCTAAACACTATCCCCTCCAGTCATGTATTTTGGTTCAGTTTTTTCTTTATGGAGACTTCTCCATTTCCAAGAAATTTCTCAAAGATGCTTTTTATAACATAAGCTCTTACAACTGGTTGGAAAATAAAAATATTTTGTTTCAAATTTTTTTTAACCTACTGTTGTTGTTTAGGTGTAATTTTTTTAAAAGAATATCCATGTCTAGTAGCTAAAATATATAATACTTGATGGATACTTTTTCAGCATAGTCAGTATTAGTGAAAAAGTAAGAAGAAGACAACAGAAGAGGGGAAGAAAATTAATTAATTTCCAGGCCCATTTACTCTAAATTATGACAAAATGCTAAAAAGAAAATAATTTAAGATAAATACTAGTTTTCACAACTCGCTTTTCTTTCAGATACACTAACTTGAAATACTGATTTGCTGAAAAACACCAGGTCTCTCAGCCTTTCCTCACAGAAAGGATATTCCATCCCTATGACCATTTTTGTGGCCATTTTCTGGACTTGCTCCAACAGGTCCATGTCCTTCATATATTGGAGGCCCCAGAGCTGGACGCAGTACTCCAGGTGGGGGTCTCACAAGAGCAGAGTAAAGGGGGAGAATCACCCTCCTTGACCTCCTGGACATGCTTCTTGTGATGCAGCTCAGGACACAGTTGGCTTCCTGGGCTCCAAGCGCACATTGCTGGGCCATGTTAAACTTCTCGTACACCAACACCCCCAAGTCCTTCTCCTCAGGGCTGCTCTCAATCCATTCTTGGCTCAGCCTGTATTTGCGCTTGGGATTGCCCTGACCCACATGCTGGACCTTGCACTTGGCCTTGTTGAACTTCATGAGGTCCACACGGGCCCACTTCTCAAGCCTGTCAAAGTCCCTCTGAAAGGCACCCCTTCCCTCCAGCGTGTCTACAGCTTGGTGTAGTCAGCAAATTTGCTGAGGATGCGCACAATCCCAGTGTCCATGTCACTGATGAAGATGTTAAACAGCACCAGTCCCAGTACTGACCCCTGAGGAATGTCACTTGTCACTGGTCTCCACTTGGACATCAAGTCATTGATGGCAACCCTGTGAATGCAACCATCCAGCCAATTCCTTATCCACTGAGCAGTCCATCTGCCAAATCCATGTCTTTCCAGTTTAGAGACAAAGATGTCCTCCAGGACAGTGTCAAATGCTTTGCACAAGTCCAGACAGATGACATCAATTGCTCTTCTCTTATCCACCAACGCTGTAACCCCATTGTAGAAGGCCACCACATTTGTCAGGCATGATTCACCCTTAGTGAAGCCATGTTGCCTGTCACCAATCACCTCCATAGTTTCCACGTGCCTTACCATAGTTTCCAGGAGGATCAGCTCCACAACCTTGCTGGGCACAGGGGTGAGACTGACTGTCCTGGAGTTTCCCAGGTCTTTCCTTTGTCTAGCATTTGCAATTCTAAAATTCTAAACTGAATTGAAGAAGGTACGGTTCCAGATGTTTTAAGATCCATCTTTGCTAATGGACAAAAAGTAGGTTAAGTGCCCTTAAAATGTAACACACTGCCTGAGTGTTTCTGGATTTTCTCCAGGTAAATCATTTTTGTATCTTGTGAGAAAAAGTGTGGAACTGTGGATTAGGTCAAGATTTCCTTTGTACAGAAAAGACTACAAGACTGTGTTCTCATGGTAGTCAAAGAAACAACAGAATCATGTCTTTACATCTCAGTTTTGATGTGAAAACATCATTTCATTATACAATAGGATCCTGTAGGAAGCTTCTATGAGAAAAACAGTTGTTTGAAGAGGTGGATATATTCTAACCAAATTATTTGTTTCCTCATGGGATATACTTACAGTTTGGTGTTATCAGGCACTGGAAATTAGAAGTTCCTTAATGAAAATTGGACTACTTATTCAACCAGTGAATTTCAATTACCAATTATGTGTCTCTATTTAATGCACTATATATATCATTTATTTTTTTTGATTTATGATTCTGATTTTATATTTAAAAAATAAACTTGGTATCTCTGATCTCTAGGGATTTTCTTATCTCAATTTAAGCAGATGAACCAAAGCATAATGTGTTATGGCAAATGCATGTATATCAAAGCATATGAAGAGGAGGCATGAGGAGAAATAAATGTTCACATACATACTATTAGGGATATAATTATATGTATTGTAGTATATGCACATTATGGATTAGGAATTTTGTTGAATGGCAATGCTTTTAAGTCTTGATCACAGGAATAAAACTGTAGAAGTGCTTACTGCTGAGCTGCAGTGGTAAATGTAACCTATTAATTTGGAATAACGAGTAGAGTTAAACGGGCTCATTACTGGAATCAAATACCATTTGTGGGAAAACATAGTAACAGTGACCTTACAGACAGAGTACAGTTTGAGGTCTCTATCTGTCTTGCCACTCAAATTATCAAAATGCAAACCCTCACGAATAGGCATGATTTTTCTGAATTCAGTGTCTATTACTCAGCAATGTATTATTAGTCATGCAATCAGATTCAGTGAGACAACATATCTTTAGGCATGCAAGTGATATCAACAATGTCTTTGAGCAGGGTTAAATACTGTAGCTGGTTCATTTTGCCAAAGGGACAATTTTGTTACTATGTATTTTTAACTTTATTTTTATTTTTTACTTGGTCAATCCCTGAAAACGGATTATTTATGAATATTACAAATACTCAAATATACAAATATTACAAGGCTAGAATATGAACAAAATTTAAATATACTCTGGTAATTGAATCAACACTTCCATATCAAGAAGATTATTGATAACATTCTTTGAAAATAAATTTTACTGTTATTAGAAATACAAAAATAATGACCATTTGTTTTCATAGACAGTTATTTCTTTCTTATTCAATAGTTCATCTTTTACACCTTTATGTCCCAGTAGCTTATTGTGCTTCTGTGTAAAAGTATGTAGATAGCATGCAAAGGATGTTAGCATCTCTAATATTAATACATATCTCTAATACTTCCTTAATACTTCTAATTTTAAATATCCAATCACATTATATAAATAAACACCAATTTAACTGCAGCAAGCAATCATAACCTTAAGTCAATTGACAAATATATTGGATCTGGGAATACTTAGAAAGAGGAGATGAAATAGTGTTATATACGTCTACTATTCCAAGCCATATGATAAATTCATCTTCTTCAGAGATAAATGAATTATATTGCATGAACATGGAACATAGGAAAAAAATCCCAATCAGAGTAATGGGGAAAAGTCATGGGTGTCCAGACAGTAAGTGAGTAACGTATGAGGTTAAATCATAATTATGGTGGAATTAGGAATAGCAAGGGGCTGGCAGCTTGTTCACCTACTGGTAGTATCTTTCCTACATAGGAAATCTTCCAGTTCTGTTTCTGTATGCAAGCAGAAGTGATTTTGATACCTTAGTTCCATTTGAATAATAAATCAATTAATATACCAATGAATATTTGCACACTTTAAAAGTGTAAATAACTTACTATAAAAGAGTCTAACAAATCAGAATTTACATCCTTTCAGAAACTTTACATGGAAATTTTATTTTTTTAAATTGTTTATTGTACACATTTTTCCTTGCAATTTTTGATAAATATATATGGACAAACTTGACATATTAGACACTAGTACAAGCATGGAATAGAAGATAATGAGTAAAAATGCATTTAAATACTATGTAATGCAGTGCATAAGCATTTTACAGGGTTAATATACATTATGAACAATGAATTTTGTCAGGTCAAAAAAAAGGATTTGGCATCTAGAAAGAGAATGTTACCATTCACCCAGATCTTTTTGGAACATAAATAGCACCTCTAGCTACTAAATGATTGTCACCCCCCCACACCCCCACCCCCAAATTAGCCAGTATATTCAAGTAAAAACCATACAGTATTGCAAAATACAAAAAGAAAGAAAAAAATGTGTTAGTCAACAACAATGGCTACTGCACTTTTAATTATTGCATAGCAATACCAAGTTCTGTTGGTAGACTGCAAACATGGTGAACTTTCCAAGTAAGCTATAAGTGGAAAATGCACCTATGTCACACTTCAGGAAGGGTATTTATGTAACTGCTTTATGTACCACTCTGAAAAAAAACTCTCAATAACCTTAATGTAGAAAATTTACAGTCAGAGACAAACGTCGAGTTTTCATGGGCTTGCCTACTTGAACTAAAAAAAACCCAAACAAAACCCAAAACCCCAAAAACAAACCTGGAAAAGGTATAAAAAATTGTCAGTGTTTTTAAAAACTAGTGTTCTGGAGAGTTTCCCATAATAATTTAATGAGAATATTGTTTACAGAGCCTTGACTATTATAATTTTCCATATCCTTTACAAGAATATCATGTCCATCAATACTTCCTATGATCTTGTCATACATACTACAGGAGATGAAAACTCAGCCTATGTGTTGTGGTCTGTTCAGAGATCATCTAGTTAATACTTCCACAGCAGAAATACCCAACCAACCCCTTCGCCAACAATGTAGGTTTCACAGTCTAACAATGAAAATTCTCAGTGATCTTAGGCCACTTTGAAATGTGCCATAGTTGAAATATCAGTGTTACATAATATTGCAGTTTTCTCAATGGATCTCTACTATAAATAAAACCAGCAGAAACTGAAAAATAATAACATATACTCTTAGAGAAAAACTTTACATTTTTCTGTCATTTGCTAAAGTCTTTTATTTACTTACAAATATGTTTCATTTATCAGGCACAGTATGCAACTTACTCTAAAACATTATATATATTTTATATATACATAAATATATATAATATATATAAATTAGAGTTTTATATATAGGGGAATACATAAATACACACATACATACATATGCATACATATTCCCTTATATATGTGTCTATATATACATTCCCAAAAGTCATAAACCATTTTCTCTGGAAATAAGAAAAATGAAGATTATAAACTGCTGATGGAAGGCTTGAAAGGAAATAGATAATTTCCTTTGGGGTTAAACAGATTTGTTCATATATTTATTTAAATATATCCTCTATATTTTATAATCTACATTCAGAGTTTATGTTTGGTTTTTTATTATTTATATAGAGTATTAAAATAACACCTATTGTGCGTTAAGTTAGGGACTAATTCATTAGGAATATTATGTAGACATAGCTAGATTTGCCAGTTGCAACAAATCCTGCATTTGCTGTGTTCTGATACTCCTGAGATTTGATATGGAGAAAATAAGGCTGAAGCCTCCACTGAAGCCACATCACCTCCAATGTCTGACAAAGCTCTTTGACTTTGATAGGTATTTTTGCTGGCTTCAGTGGACTTTGTAATAGGTCCTAGAAGGCAAGAATGGTTTGTAGACTAAGAAGAAGAGTAACTTGAAGAAACAATCATCTCTCATTTTGTAAAGAGCGTATGAAGAACAATCATTATTCCTTGGCCCCAAACCAACATTTTGGGACCATCTCCCTAACCACCCCACTAAAGGGAAAGCAACCTAAAATTCTCTATTGTTTATAAACCAAAGAAACAGATTTTGTCAGGAATGCAAACTGCAAAGTGTTCTGTAATAGTTTTTTTAACTGTTTGGATGTTCTGACTATGTAATGTTTCCATTTAATTCCACTAACTCAGAAAAGGAAAGAAGGAAAAAAAAAAAAAGAAAAGAAAAAAAAAAAAGAGGAGGATGAGCATCTCACAGAAAGGGCAGTAGACTTTGGATATCTAAATGTCATGGTGAGTTTTTATACCAGATCAGTGATGCAAAAACTATAAAAGTATGGGTTTAGACCTAATAAAGCTATGTCATTTGATATAAATAATTTGGTCATAAATATGCACTGCCTTAAAAATAGAACTGTAAGTGGCCTCAAATATTTGAAAGACTTTCTAATAGTCTGTACAGGCTTTATCATTAAGCTTTTTGTTAACTGTATTCTTCCAGGGTCAAGTCTCCAAAATTCTATTGAGAGGTAGATGACAAGAAAAATGTGAACTGCAAAACAACAATATGCAAATTCAACAACAGCAAGATCACTACTCTAGAGTTAGAAGAGCTGAATTTAGCCTCTTCAGGGATGTATTTAGTAGGGTACCATAGGATAAAGCTGTGGAGGTAAAAGGGGCCGAAGAAAGCTGGTTAATATTCAACGATCACCTCCTCCGGTTCAGGAGCAATGCATCCCAACAAAGAGGAAGTCAGGCAAAAATGCCAGAAGGCCTGCATGGGTAAATAAGGAACTCCTGGACGAACCCAAACATAAAGGAAGCCCACAGAAGGTAGAGGCAAGGACAAGTAGCCTGGGAGGATTACAGAGAATTGTCCGAGGGATCATGAATCAGGTTAGGAAAGCTAAAGCCTTGATATAATTAAATCTAGCCAGGGATGTCAAGGACAACAAGAAAAGTTTCTACAGGTATGTCAGTGATAAAAGGAAGAGTAAGGAAAATGTGGGCCCTCTCTGGAAGGAAACGGGAGACCTGGTTACCCGGGACATGGAGAAGGCTGAGATACTCAATGACATTTTCGCATCAGTCTCCACTGGCAGGTGCTCCAGATACACCACCCATGTCACAGAAGGCAAAGGCAGGGACTGGCAGAATGAGTAACTGCCCACTGTAGAAGACTATAATCCAGACCATCTAAGGAACCTGAAGGTACACAAGTCCAAGAGACCTGAGGAGATGCATCCATGGGTCCTGAGGGAACTGGCAAAAGAAGAGGCTAGGGCACTATCTATCCTATTTGAGAAGTCGTGGCAGTCTGGTGAAGTTGCCACTCACTGCAAAATGGGAAATATAATCTCAATTTTTAAAAAGGGAAATAAGGAAGACCTGGGAAACTCCAGGACAGTCAGTCTCACCCCTGTGCCCAGCAAGGTTGTGGAGCTGATCCTCCTGGAAACTATGGTAAGGCACGTGGAAACTATGGAGGTGATTGGTGACAGGCAACATGGCTTCACTAAGGGTGAATCATGCCTGACAAATGTGGTGGCCTTCTACAATGGGGTTACAGCGTTGGTGGATAAGAGAAGAGCAATTGATGTCATCTGTCTGGACTTGTGCAAAGCATTTGACACTGTCCTGGAGGACATCTTTGTCTCTAAACTGGAAAGACATGGATTTGGCAGATGGACTGCTCAGTGGATAAGGAATTGGCTGGATGGTTGCATTCACAGGGTTGCCATCAATGACTTGATGTCCAAGTGGAGACCAGTGACAAGTGACATTCCTCAGGGGTCAGTACTGGGACTGGTGCTGTTTAACATCTTCATCAGTGACATGGACACTGGGATTGTGCGCATCCTCAGCAAATTTGCTGACTACACCAAGCTGTAGACACGCTGGAGGGAAGGGGTGCCTTTCAGAGGGACTTTGACAGGCTTGAGAAGTGGGCCCGTGTGGACCTCATGAAGTTCAACAAGGCCAAGTGCAAGGTCCAGCATGTGGGTCAGGGCAATCCCAAGCGCAAATACAGGCTGAGCCAAGAATGGATTGAGAGCAGCCCTGAGGAGAAGGACTTGGGGGTGTTGGTGTACGAGAAGTTTAACATGGCCCAGCAACGTGCGCTTGGAGCCCAGGAAGCCAACTGTGTCCTGAGCTGCATCACAAGAAGCATGTCCAGGAGGTCAAGGAGGGTGATTCTCCCCCTTTACTCTGCTCTTGTGAGACCCCCACCTGGAGTAATGCGTCCAGCTCTGGGGCCTCCAATACATGAAGGACATGGACCTGTTGGAGCAAGTCCAATGGCCACAAAGATTGTCAGAGGGCTGGAGAAGGCTGGAGCACCTCTCCTATGAAGACACACTAAGAGTTGGTGTTGTTCAGCCTGAAGAAAAGAAGGCCCTGGGGAGACCTAACAGCAGCCTTCCAGTACCTAAAAGCGGCCTACAAGAAAGCTGAAGAGGGACTTTTTACAAGGGCATGTAGTGGTGGAACAAGGGGGCATGGCTTTAAGCTGAAAGAGGGTAGATTTCTTTAGATATTAGGAAAAAATTCTTTACTATGAGGGTGGTGAGGCACTGAAACAGGTTGCCCAGAGCAGCTGTGGATATCCCATTCCTGGAAGTGTTCAAGGCCAGGCTGGATGGAACTTGGAGCAACTTGGCCCAGTGGAAGGTGTCCCTGCCCATGGCAGGGGGGTTGGAACTAGATGAACTTTAAGGTCCTTTCCAATGCAAATTGTTCCATGATTCTATGAAATTATGTTGAAATTATATAGCAAAGCTTATGCAAATAATGATCAAAAGGCTAATTCATGCAAACACTTTCAATACATATATATGCACAATATCAGAAAAGCACACCCCCCCAAAAAAAATCCAGAGTGCCTTGTTAAAATTACTATGTCACCTCTGAAAATAAGTGTTTTAAAATCCCCTTTATATTCCTCTCATGTGAATAGAAAAATAGTAATCTATAAAGAAACTAAGAAAATTTGCCTCGATTTATATTTTTTTTATAGGCAAAATTGTCAGTATCAGTTACAGAATGTTCACCTATAGAAATGGTCACTGGCTTTGTTTACTGAAATCCTGATGGCTGCCCCAGTTATGGCTGTATGTGGTATCTGTAGATTATTATATACCTGAGCATTACCTCCCTACTAATACAACCATCCAGGCCTGAAAGTAACAAGAGAAAAATGTTGCTTAGGAATTTCAGGAGAGTATGACAAGTAAGTATTTAAGAGTCACAGCATTCCAGGTCCAAATTATGTGTCTTACATCAAAATGAATAATGGGGTGGCGGGTGGGGGATCTTCAAGAGGAATGAGAGTTCTCTGGGAGGAACAATTATGTAGAGACTGCCAAATGTTTTTTAAGCGCACTAGATGCTGATATGCAAAAAGACCATTAAAATTCATGTGAATTTTGAATCATGATGTCAGTGAAATTGCTTCCATTCACTTCAGCAGTAAGTAAAGTTGAACTTTCTCTCATAAGGACAACATAATTTAAAAAACCCAACCAAATAAAACAAAACAAATTCTTTGAAAATAAAATAAGACCTTCTCTAACTCTGTCAAAACAGTTCAGAAATCACACTCCTGAAATAAAGGGATTGTAGTCTTACTAGTTATGCTACAGGAATTCATATAAAAATATGCTTTTATGAACTTCATGGAAATACAGAACTGGCAATGGTTGCAACCACAGTTCAATGAGGAGAGGCAGGAGGGGTGAACTTTCGACATGTTGTTGAAAAAGTACTGGGAATTACTGGTGAGAAGTCTTTCTCTGGAGTTGGAAAGGGCAATACAAAAAACCTCTCCAGCTACCAGAGAAGAGTACGACGTCAAAATAAAAGTATCCGGATGTGTACTCTGAAACTACATGAAATTTAACCTGGATATTAAATAGGAAAAATATTATTAATGTAATCTCCTTTCCTACTAATTTTAAGGTTTTGGCATTGTTTTTATTGACTGATCAATATTGTGCAGAGAAATGAAAAGGATGAAGTATACATGAGTATAAATGAGATTAAGACCAATTAAGGATTTGCTTGCACTGATTGACAGAGACTACAGACTCCATAGTGCATAAAAGATGCATGTGGTATGTCTTGAAGTTTGAGAGTACATTTCATCCTTGTAAGGCAGGGCCATCTCTTAGTCCTGACCCTACAGTGGTCCAGACTGGGGTGAGGTAATTAAAAGAAACCAAGGGAATTTAGAGAGATAGTATATACCCAGGTCTTATCCTGAAAGCAAAAATGTAATGATGAAATGACTTGCAGTACAAATTATAGCTCAGTGCAGAGTGATATTCAGGGGTATGAAGGCAAGTTATACTCATTTTGCTACTTTGCTGCTCATTACAGAATTGATTCAAGGTAATTTGCTATTATTATTACTTTCAGAAATAAGAGCTACCTATAGAAGGCAATTGCCTCTTTAGGACCTGTTATTTGGAACATACAGCTTTTTAATTTCAGGCAGTTTTTGCATATGGTTCCAATTTTCTTCATTCATCTCCGGATTTTAACTTCTTTAACATTCAGTAATATCAAGAGTATTCTGACGGTTTTGATTTTGTTGCTAGTATTAAGAGGAAAAGTAATGAAAGAGGTGTAAGGAAATGTTTCACTTGATTCAGTTACTACCTTATATTGCTCCAGTTGCCTGCTGTATCATTTTCCCTTATGGGATTAAAAATTGCATATTGGTGAGTGGTGCTGAAGCAGCTCTTTCATTCCTATTATTTTTTAACGTAATTGACCAGAGATGGAAGTATGGTGTCTCTGTAGAAGGTTGTGTTTATATAAATTTTTACTTCCTCTGAGATAGTAATACAATTTTTTGTTACTTGTGGTTAGGTGTGTCTAAGGCTCAAGGAACCTTGTTCTTCCCTTATCTCCTATGCCATGTTGCATTGTATTCTGTGATCCTGCATACAACAGCAAAGTTGCCTGCATGTTTCCTGAGAGCCTTTTATCATCTTTTTTCCAAGTCCTTTATTTACACAACAGCAAATTTTACCAGACTTAAGTCAAAAGTTGACACTTGTCTTCTACCCTGTATTCTTAATCATGATGGTTTTTGCAAAGAGATAATAAGCACCGAGAATTTTGCCTCCGTAATTTTGGTTCAGCCTCTATAATCATCTCTTTTCAAATAATCTCTGCCTTTCTACCACTTGCTGTCAGGAGAAGAGTGATGTTCCTGAGGACTACTCTTTGGATAAAATTTCAGTTCATCGTTTACAATCCAGTATTTCTAACTGATATTCCACACTCTATGAAAACTTGGTGTCTATGAAATTCCTCATCACTTTCTGGCTGTACTTCATAGATACTGAATTCACTCTGTCTGTATAGCTAAAAACCAAGCAATGTTTTTACCTCATGGGGTGCTGGCAGGGCTACATTTGGAAGGAGGTGCAATGTATTTATTACTTCTCTGAAGCTGGGGGCTGAACGAGGAACTGTGATTTTAGTAGGACTAAATCATTCTCCTTTACACAGTTCACTGCTCAGATCTGATCATGTAACCCATATTTCCTCCCCAGACTCTGAAATGCACATATTTTGTTGCTGATATGCCTATATGCTACAGGACTTGTAGAAGACATTTGGTTTTCTTGCATATAATTAGGTAAAAAGTAGGTATTAATTTCTGTACCATGCTGTGAGTAGATTCATGATGCTTCTCCTCCAAAACAGTGCTGAGATAATGAAAAAGTTCGGCATTACTGTGGAACTTCATAGTATGTAAGATGATAACCCAGCAAAACAGAAGCAAGCTCTGCCAGAATTTTTTTAGAAGAGTGGATATAGTAATATCAAACATTACTATTAAGAAATGGCTTTCTTAAAAGCACTCCTGTGTCTGTTTATTTTACTATTAATTTTTTCTTCATTATTGGTGCTTCAAAGTGTGTTTAACACAGCTAGCTGTCTGTCCAATATACTTGCAACTTTTTGCGATTTAAAAGAGAACTAAAAAGAATTACATTCTTTTCCTGGAATTGAGTGTATGTGTATCCTCCATAAACAGTGCATAAATGTTTTATGAATCAGACCCTTAATTTTCACAATTTCTGAGTCATTTGCAGGCATCTCTCTGAAACAAATAACACATTTCCTCACCTACAAACAGAACAGAAATATTTTCACTTAATACCTTCAGAAGCTTGCATTTCTAGCTTTCAAGTGCAATGCTAAATGATTTCTGTAAAGTCAAATTGTAGACTTCTGCTTCCTTTTGCCTAAAGGAAGAGGAACAGTTGTGTACATTTTAATTGATAGGAGTGTCTGTGTGAAACTGTAGACACAAGACCAAATATCCTGCACAAAAATGATATGTCAATACAAAGCTTCCAGACTGGCACTGTCAATGTGCCTTGCAGCATTTTTGCTCAAACTGGCATTAGAAAAAGGAAGTAGCTTTTCACTGAATACTTGAGAAAGGGAGCTGAGAACTGGTACAGTTACCTGTCTGCAAATACCTGAAGTTAGACCTTAAATATCCTCCCAGCAGACCATCAAACAACTAATGACGCGCCAATAAACCAAACTGATTTGGGCCACAAAAGCCAAGGGTAAGCATCCTTTTAACATCAGCAGGTTCTGAGTCTAGTCCCTTTAGGAAGAAAGTTTCACAGTCCAGTGCAGACCCTTCAGCCATACAGGACTACATAATGAAAAAAAAAAAAAGCAAAACACCTAATTGCCACTCTTGTTAGCAATGTAAATCTTGGGTTTAAATCCTTTTATATACAGACAGATTTTAGCTCTGTTTGAATTAGCAAAGTCTGAACATACTTTGGATTCAAATGTACGTTGAAATACAATGTAGTCAGCTATCACAGGAGGAAACAACTTCTGGAATATATTGTAATTCAGCTGTTTATTGTATTTTAGAGATGGTGCCCACCAACTGTTCGTCTCCTAACCTTAATTTTTACATCCATATTATAATTGTTTATACAGGCATAATGTATCTTTTTGATCTAGTGGGCATACAAAAGAGAAAAAAGTTTCAGTGTGCTTCACTCAGGTACTCTGTCTCTTTTCAAAAAATCTTTGAGCTTATATTCTTTTTAATATTAGTGGTAAATACAGTTTGGGCAGATGATTTCAACAGACTTTAACAATATTCTAAAGAAAGCAAAGTATCTTCCTAAATAAGTCTAGGAGATACTTTTGCATTAGATACATATTTTAAACAAAACTGTTATTGGAAGGCTTTATTGTCTGGTTTACCTGACTCTTGATTGTCCAGTCATAGTCTGATGGACTCATTTGCATGGAGTCAGTACCTCTTTAATCTCAATTTTGTATCACTGAAATAAATAAACTGTAGATAGTAATTTAACTAAGAGTCTTGCCACAGGGCAAAAATCTGTTCCCATCCAATATTGTGACTGATCATTATTACCAAAAAAAACCTGGCCTGTGTCTTGAAGACATATTTCTAATGGAAGTCATAAATGTTGCCTTCTGAGCTATACTGCAGATTAAATATTGGTTTCTCTTTCTGAAGGATCTTCAAGAGCTTTATCAGCTCTGCTGGCAGCATCTTCGTTCTCATTGTTTGTTAATGGTTCGGCTTCCTTTGAGTCAGCATTCTTCTGTGCTTTCTGCTTCTCATCTTCTAACTTCTTTTCTTTTGCCAAAAGCCTGTAGTTAATGGTATTGCCAATGAATAACCAGATACTGGCCACAATCACAATCACTCCGCAGACGAAATACATGTACTGATATTCACCAGTAACATCTACCAACCAACCTGAAATACAAAGACAAGAAGAGAGAAAAAACATCTTTAAAATAGGATGCCCAATACAATCCAGATGCTTTCCTAGGAGAAATATCTATATATAGCTTGGTTTTGGAGTTGGAGCAGCAAAGCATTTCAACATGTTCAAATTGTCTAACATATATATCAGAACTCTAACAAAACCTGTCAAAGTAGCAATTGTCATTGGAATCACTGACAGTGATAAAATATTGAAGAACAATGTAAGTAAAGCTTAATGAATAATGACAGACATTTTTTTAGTTGTTTAATTTTCATTATTTCATTGCCTTTTTATTTTATTTTCCTCCTAATTTTGTTTCCTATTGTTTTGGAATGACTGACACTCACAGAGGCTGCATACAGACAATAGGATGAAGAGGTATGTGTCTTTTTATGCTGCTGTCATTGTACATCAACTTTGCAATTTTTACTTTCCTGTGACTGGTGAAAGAGATAGAAAGGTTTGTCCCTTCAAGCTATCATACTCAACTGCTGAGTTTTAAACTATGAAACCTGTACCTAAAAATTACATCCACACCTCTGAGATTAGTTGGGTCATGACAAGGAAAATAAAATATAACTGTTCTTCCACTTTATGAGCCATTCTTCCCAGATTTTCCCAACTCCCAAATCAACATCTGCACGTATCCAAGTATTTAGCTCTGAATACTGCTACACTAGCATTGGAATCCACAGGATAGCCTGCACACTTCAATTTTGTATGCATTTAGATGCTTTTACTGGGTTGAAGCCATAATGTCAGCCTATTCAGCTGATACACATTTACAAGCCATCAAATTATTTTAGTCTTTATTTCACAAGCCTAGTATTAGGAAAAACTCAAATAGCACTGCAAGCGTATAATTCACCTATTAGTGTAAAAAGTACAATTTACTGTTTTTTCTCAATGAGCAGACTCATAAAACTGATGATTAAAAATGAAATTCTGCATTAAAATTACTTCAGCATAATATAAGATAAATCAATTTTTCATAGAGTTATAGCACAAACACATACTTTTCAAAACTCCTGAAAAGCTAATATACTGAAAAATAAATAGTTTCGTGTGCTATTGCCCCATAAATATTAAATTTAATATCTTTAGAGTTAATACTAACATTGATTTTAGAACCTGACCGAAAAGGCTGGGCTCCAGCAGTCACCGGCTCAGTCCGCCCACTAGGTGGCATAGCAAGAGGCTGCGTGAGAATCTGTTGTGTTCTACCATTACCAAAAGGAATTTTTATGTTAAAAGATGAGAGAAACACTGACTATCTTGAGGACTATTAAAAATTTACTTTAACAAATATTATTGTACTTAAGTGAGTGGAATTGTTTAGCCATATTCAAAATTTCACGCAACAATGCTGTTTATAGAAATACTGACAATAATCCTCAAAATACTTTGATATGTATAAATGTTTTTTAGACACACATAATCTTGCTGACTTCTGTGGCACTGTTTATCCCGTGGGTATAGTATATGTTCACAAGTTGGGCTTACACTGCAACACACATACACATTCTCTTAACCAGTACTTTTCAATAATATTTGACCATCTATTTCTTTAGTTTCTTGTATCATCAGAAACCTTAAAACTACAAAACTTACTAACAACATTACTAAATAGTGACTAAATTCTAGTAAACAGAAAACACTTTAACATTACTAAATAGTGACTAAATTCTAGTAAACAGAAAACACTTTAGATAAGACTCTTCAAAATTTTTGGTGCTAGAAGCCCAAAAGTTATGAATATAGTCTAAGGTATACACATAGGCTCCCTTTAAGCTCCCCTTACACTCAAAAGAATAAAGTTGGTAACATTATCATCTTTCAGCCAGTTCACACTCTTGAATTGCCTTACACATTATCTGTTTGCTATAGAAACAGGCTAAAGGACTGGCGGAGAGCAGGGCAGTGGTGTGAAATTATGCCAGGGGACAACACTCCACAGCACCATGCTGGCATCCCACCATGCGTGCACTCTGCCTAGGCTGCTGAGCATGTCCCTGTCCTTTCTAGTACCTCCCTGCTGGCTTCTTTTTTCTAGAAATGCCAATCCTCTCTGTTTATACAAACTAAAGTTGCTATTTTAAACTTAAGTGTGTGCTCCTCTAGCTGCCACTAGTTTAGAGAAATCTAGTTAGAAGATCTGTGAGATCTCCACAAAACTACTAGAGGATTCAATCAATTCAAGAGAGTAACAACTGTGTTGGCAATGAGCAAATTGGAACTGAATACATGTAAATCAAGGTTGAAAAGTTAGCACTATGTGCTATCAGGAAAACATGTATTTATCACCTGGATTTATGTGCCAGTAGAGATACACTCTTAATCTATCTATTGCACATGCATGCAATATATGCCTTTATATTTTCATGTGGATCTGCAGCTGTAAAGCCGAAAGATAACAGATGTGGTACACTACTGCTACAGTATGTCCCTAGTCACAGTGAAAACATTAAATAACATTAAGAACAATGTTTATATTAATGCAACGCTAAATTGCAAGATTATGCTGTAATGCCTGAAAAAAAACAGTATAAAAGAGGTTCTTACCTCCTAGAGGAGGACCTATGAGCACAGGGCAACATTCCACGATGGTGACAAGTCCAACTGCACTGGAAAATCTGGCAGCCCCAACGAGGTCCATCAATGTCTCAAAAAGAACGCTGCTAACCATTCCAAACGCAAACCCAAAAAATACAGCATATATCACCAAGCCAGTGTAATTTGTTGCCAGAGGGCACAAAATATGACAGACGCCATTATACAAGACAGCGAAACTGAAAAAGTACTGAATCTTTGGCCGGATAAACTTGGAGTTTGCTACGAGTCCCATTGAAGGCCTAGCAAACATGTCTACAAAAGCTAAGATAGACAGCAAAAATGCAGCAGAATATTCATCAATTCCCTTGTGCTTGGCATAAGGAGCCAAGAATACTATTGGAGCAAAGAAACCGATAAACATAATGACATTCCCAGACAAATAAATCAGAAACCCTCTGTGTTTGAAGAGGGAAAGATCTAGGTATTTATTCATGGTTTGCCAAAAAGACTTCTTGTTGTTTTTGTGCAAGGGAGAATCTCCTGTGCCTTTTTCAACATCTTTTTTTATAGGCGGGACTGTTTTCGGTCCAACAGGTCTCATAAGTGACCCAGCCACACAACAGTTCAAAAGAAGTCCTCCCAGAATGAGAAAGCTTCCTTTCCAGCCAAACACATTAAAGAGGAATTGGTTGAGAGGTGCCAATGTGCTCAGAAACACTGGACTTCCAGCCATGGCCAGTCCGTTAGCAATGGGACGCTTCTTATAGAAGTACTTGCCAATCATGGTCAAGGCAGGCTGTAAATTGAATGCTAAACCCAGACCTAAAAAACACATAAAAGACAGTATTATTGCAGGTCATGCACTGAAAAACACATCACACCTCTTTCAAGTTATTTTTAAATGACCAGTGTCTATTCCAGTGATTCCCAATAAAGACAGAAACCAACCAGCATCAGAGAATGAAAGACAGTTTCATTGCTGCCTACGCGTGTTCATGCCAAGATTGTGTCGTGGTGGCATTCTGCCATTTCCCCTATAGCACTGCAATAAAAGCCAAAACTCCTTACTGTATTTCAGCAGTGATAGTGACAGGGGAATCACAGAGGAATGATGGTGTCACTGCCTTGACTCACCACTTTTAAATTTACTAAGTTATAATGCAATTCTCTCTTGGCTCATTTCACAAAAGTAACATAATGTCACTTCAGCTACAATGAATGCAGGGTGTATTTAAATGCATAGATGTCCTCGTTTCTTACTTCCAGCTCTATTTAAGATCAAACTTGTGTACAAATGTGGAGCTTAAAATGGCTAACTGTTTTGCGACACATTCAGCTACACTTCCACAAGTATGGAAGTCACTGCTAAAGGTGGAAGAGTTGTAGAGGACATGCATGGGAGCAGAGCACCAATCCACATCAGCCGAGTGTATAAGCTGAACCTCTAGGCCTTCTCTCTGTATTAAGACATCTAGGCAATAAAGTCTGCATAGCTACACATCTGCTGGATGGCACAGGGGACAAGATAGGCTCATTCCTGGACTGTGACTTTACTCTTTCGGTAGACCCCAGGTTTAGGATGTGAAAAATAAGAGCATTAAGAAATAATCACTGAACGAAGACAGAGTCCTTTAGTCCCAACATAAAGAAAGATAAGCTTGAATATAAGAACAAGTATTACCTTATTCATTTACTACCTGCCAATATTTCACCTCACTTGCCTTCCTTATTCTGAGGATGTAGTTTAAAAAAAAAACCAAACCCACAACTTTTGATAGAAGAAGGCTATTTAATTTACTGGCTTAATGATCACATTAGTTCATTGCCTGAGGCAATATCCAGGCCTCTGATGGATGATTATGAATAATTTTATTTGGGGATTGGCCCTGGGGATTTCAAACAGAAACCTATTGAACTGAAAGTAAATGTATGTACGAACCTACAGAAAGCTGGCACTAGCTTTCATGTTTTCACTAGATTTCTGCTAGCCTCTGCCACTCTGTTTGACGTGCAACGATTGAAAGCTGAAAGAAGGAATGTGAATTTCTACATTCTACATCTACAAAATGACTGTAATAGGTGCTGTCATGAGCCAATCAATTTTTATACCATAATTACAGTGCTGTGTGGAACAATACATACATACAGCATTTATTGAATGAAATTATCGGTTGTTCCTGAAATACCCTATGAAATAATTTAACATCATACCAGCTAATTTAAACGATTTGATAGTTCAGATAGCTGAAATGAACTGATCTTGCTACCTTCTTGGCTTGTATTTGTACAGTGCCTTGCACAGTGGGTTCTTGACCAGTAAGGCTCAATGGTAGAACAGTATTAGAAATAATATAATATAATATAATATAATATAATATAATATAATATAATATATTAATACCTTTTGACCAGGACTCTTACCTCCAACGACACCAATACATAGATAAAGTTCCAGGACGCTATTGCAGAAAGAGGAAGCAATCATTCCAAATGAACACAAGATACCACCTGCTATCATCACAGGCCGGCTACCATATTTGTTCACCAAAATGCTGCTTATGGGACCTGTTGGGAAAAAAGAAAATACATTAACAGGTAACTCCATCATACATGTTTCGTATTTATGATATGTTGGAATGCGTTCCTCCTCCATCTTGGAAAACGTTTAGCTGTTTCCACAGCAATTTGTCTCACAAACATCCCCTGTGAGTCTGCAGATACACGAGCCTGGATGTAGATATATTGCCTCCATGACATGGAACTGGATACAAAGATTAAAGACATCAGACAAGCAAGAGCGATTGTTACAGTTCACAAGCAATCAATACTGAGATCGGTCAATGGAAGTTTTGAAAGTGCAAAGACTGAAGAATTTCAAGTATGAGGCAGATAACAAAACACTTCACAGAGCAGGGGAAATCTCCAGGCAAGCAAACTAATAACTGACCTTAATACTGTAGCATGTACTGGACCCCTACTTAAAACTACACATAGGCTTTAAAGTATCATCAAATCAGAATGTAAATCTCTGGCCCCTGAGGCTCGTTTTTCCTTACCTCATCCAGAAAGGAGCGTTAATGGGCAGTAAGATGACTATAGGTTGTCTGGGAAAACCTAAGATGTGGTTTAGCATAAAGACCTATAAACTTTGAAAATATTGCTACAGGTCCATTTTTCAGTTTCAACTGCAATTCAGTTTATGGTGTAATTACAGCCATACTAAACAAACAGCTAGTGTGCAATTTAGCGTGACATGCATTATATGTTTTTTTAAATGACCATGACTAGAATAGACGGTGATGCTACATATCAAGATTAAGAGGTTGTCAAAGCTCTTTAGGTAAACCTGCATACCATCTGAATGCACTATATTTGGCCCAGACCATTACAAATAGTCTTGCTTTTGCAATAACTAAACTTATCCAATTACCCCCCCCCCCAAAACCAAAAAACAAAACCCAGTAAACAATTATAATAAGAAGCAAAAAAATTCAAACTCAAGGTAAAGCAGGCACCTGGCATAAAGTGGAACGCCAAGCTCTGTATCTGATTCCACTGCAAATCATTCACTGTACTGGTAACAGTTTAAAGTCTTTAATTTTTATAAATATCTAAAGGAATAAATCCAAGAAATCCCATAATGTGAAAAAGCCAAATTCAATCAAATTTAAAAGTGTGTTTTCATAGGTACAGTGTTAGCTTAGACCCCACTTTTTGAATCACCTTAAATGTATTAAAGTATTATTATGGATGTAATGTAAATGTTATTTGCTACTTACATATCAAAAGTCTTAAGCATATGCCAAATGATCAGTTTTTAGCTGACAGAAATAAGCTCCTGCAATAGTGTTGCCCTCTGCCTACCTGTCTGTTTCTAATGGCTCATGAATCCAGAGGTCAGTTTGAAGTTAACTTGACTGAAAAGCAAAGATTTGAGTGATGTTTAGATCTTATGGTTTGTGCACTGATTAAACAGCTTGGGTCCCAAGGAGTCTAGGGAAGCTCCTTCAGGCTCCCTGTCCAGGCAGCACAAACATGGCCAGTACACCCAGCTTGTCACCACTAAAAGCAATCTATCTTCTTGCCCAGGCAGCTGTACCATTCCAGGTAGGTGGGGGCATAGAAGATAAACAGGGTGGCTATTTTACCGAGAAGGTAAAGGATGCTCAGGCTGAAGGCATTAGGTCTCATCTTACGGACATAAGCATAGGACATCAGGCTCTGCTGCTCACTGAACTGCAGCTTAAGCATAACCATGTATTAAACCCAACACACTTAAACACCCATAGCATGGAATGGCCCACCAAATATACAACAGCCCAGAGATTTAGTAACAGACTTTAAATCACATATGAAGCACTAAAACATTTCACTGACAGCCTATATTATGAGATAACTAACACTTCTTAACTTCCATCTGGGGGGACCACTGAGCAGAACTGTGACAAGGTGGGCTTTCTCCTTTGAGACCATACGGAGAAAGCAGTGAGACATGAAGAACGAACAAATTGCACTCCAAGCACTTTGCAAATATATCATGCTTACTTCTCCTGTCTTAATAAACTTGTGCTCTCATAACTATGCTGAAGAATAACTTAAATCATGATTTTGCTATTTATAGAGCTATGTTTGGACAATCAGTATTTGGCTCATGTTTCACTTAAAAAGAAAGCCCTTTTGAAATACAGGAACAATACAAATATTTTCTCTAGTTAAAAAAAACCCCACCTTTTTACTGGAACTTTTTGCTTAACTCAAGCAAAAAGTTTCATCCTAATATCAAGTAATATTTTTATTTTTGAAAATAAATAAAACCAAGTCAATTTTCTGGAAAAAAAAAGAAGTTGTAAAGGCTAAACACAAAACAGTATTTTACATCAAAGATAAAAAAATACAGATTCCTAAAATTATTGCAAGTTCTTCTTCCCATGATGAGAGGGATGTATTTACAAAACTGTAAATGAAAAATTTGTTTAGTATTTCTTATCATTCTGACCTACCTGCAAGTTACCGCTGTAATAACTGTTGCCTTGCTGTAGTCATGCTTAAAATGTTCCTTTGCTGATCCTTAGAAAAAATGTAGCAAAGAGGCATCGTAGCAGGGAAATATTTGACCATATTATTTACAGATTTATTCACTACAGGCAACTTGAGTTTTACCCTTACATAAATGCTTCAGTTATGATGTGGATAGACCTGTTAGCAATCTGTTTCTTTTCTCATTAAACAAAGACAGCTTGAAAGGCCAGAAGGATAGGTGTGAAACTAAATGAAAAAGATGAGGTAAATCCACACATAGCAGGCTATCAAGTGCTGGAAATTGAGGAATGGCATTAAAAAATATTGTTGTGCAATATCGCTATATTGTTAGCATTGTAAATAAAATTATGGATCAAAAAGACAGCATTGCACAGCACTGACAATGTTTTGCAACGACAGTCAAGGACAAAGATGAGCTCTGCTGTAACATTCACCCCTAAAGAGTACTGACTATAATATTAATATTCTTTAATACTTTTCCGTCAATCCTTCCTTCCTTCTGTAGGACAGAAAAATGAGCCAGATACTTGTTTGTTTAGGGATTTGGGGGAGATGTTTGTTTTCAGTGTTTGGTTGGTTGCCTTTTTTAGAGGTTGTCCAGAAATGGCAAGTTTCCCTCTCCTTTGAGGGAAATAATTTTGCAGAGAGTTCCTTATCAGGAATAAGAAAACAGCATCTTCGCAGATCTTAACTGTGGTGCTTAGGCCAGGACTGTAAATTACAGCTTTTCAGATCAAAGCAGGTAATGTTAGCCCCACCTACAAGACCTGTTAGTTGAGGTCAAATATGGATGTATTAATTTAGGTAGGCAGTGGATGAAGACACCAGAGGAAAGACAAAACTGTCTGATGGGTCTAAGCTCTGTACTTTCAAATGACCTAAAGCTGGAATGGATTATAAACTTAAAATTCCTTTAAACCTAATAGTCTCTTTGAGACGTTTTTCTCAAATTAATGATGTGCATTTTCCATCATATCTCCATTTAATTTTGGGTTTTCTTTTAGTACATTCCAATACTTTGATTTAAAATTTGTGCATGTGGGAAATACTAATTGTTCTATAAGCCATAAAGTTAGTTTAAGCTTACTCCCTAAGTTACCCAGGAACCTTTCCAATCTAATGAGTAATTTAAACATTTTCTTGTGACATCTGCGTATACACCTGGTTTTGGAGTCTCATGAAATAATGCATATTCATACCTTGAAGTATATGAATCTACATAAATCCCAGCTGTTTGTCTATCATCACACATTTTATAGCCATACACAAATTTCATTTCACATCTAACAGCTTCCACAATTATTTAAGCAATGCTCACATGACAGCACGTATCTATATTTCTTGCAGTTTTTTTCTTTTTAGTAGAAGGAAGATTATGCCGTTTTAGCACTGTAACACTACCAAAATCACATTATACATTAATGCACATTAATGCACTAAAGGACTGCTGGATCTCTGAGTCTACTTTCACGAAGCCTGAAGTAACTACATAACAGATGTTAAGTCAGGAAGCCCACAAGAATATTTAATCTGATCTCTCCCTTAGCACCTACAAACCATCAGCCACATAAGACTATACACTCCCTAAACCAAATTTAAGACCATTATCGTAATATGCTAACAGTCTCCTGGCTGTATTTTTGTTTTATATCTGTCTGTTTGAAGCAAATGACCAGAATGTGAGAAGGAATAAGGCAGCAACTGTAACTGATGCCACCGAAGAACGGTTTCAGGAAGGCCTGTGCAGCAGGCCACAAATGACTTAGAAGAACACAAAAAATAGCAGCTTTTCACATTGTTTGTCATATGTCAAAGGAAAGATGGCAAAAGTCATTTCAGCTATGTAAGCAGACACTGGCTCATGCATCTGGGAGCTGTTTATGATGTTTTATACAAAATCTATAATAATGTGATGTCTACGTTCTGTTTTGACCGCTCAGCAGAACATTCACTTGCACATCTGTATTGTGTAAAATGTGAGGACAAAGGTGCTTTTTCTGGTGTTCAGTGAATACCAGGATTTCTTAGAAGAAACGTATTGTATACACATGAGATAGATTACTTCTTGTAATAAGAAAAGTAGCAATAAACCATATTTTCCTCTCACTTTCAAGTTTATCTTTTCTATCACCATTTAAATCCTCATCTTCTGCTAAGGCATACTGTTGTAAATGAAAAGCAATAAAAAAGACTACATTAGTGAACAATAAGTAGATTCAAAAGGCAGATGTTTGAAGAAATAATCACCTTTTTTCCCCTTAAAAGATGTTTATTTTGCTAATATGGTTTAAACATAACTTGAACACTAAAGTTTCTTTTTAAAGAAATATACTGCTTGTTATTTTTGTGGAAATGAATAGAGGACTCAAACTATACACTCTAAATTTAATATTCTTTCTCTTATAGTTACATTCTCAGAGATACACACACACTCATATACACATATCTGTCCATTTATTTGCTTTTTTCAGCCCTAAAGAAAACATAAACTTCAAAAAATGATCTGAGTCTTCATATCTGGTATCTTTTAAAAGCTTAAAGGATGCAAACCAGATAACAGTATTTCCACTTCATAATACCTTGAGGTAATAGTACAGGCAGATTAGTTTTAAGGCCATGAAATAGAATAAAGGAAGATTTATTTGGCATAAAATGCACATCTTGCTCATCTCTCAAGTAGAATAACATTTATAAGATCTAATGTATTAGGTACACTCCATTAATTTAAAAGAGGAAAAGAATCTAGGACACCAGAATTCTTGCTGCCTTTTCTCTTTTCCATCAGTTTTTTTCTTACCAAACTGAACAAAAGAAAAAAAAATTACTTTAGAGTTCTCCCATAAATAGACACCACTTTCTGTGAGGGATGAAAAAATGTTCAGCAACTTAAATGTATAATAACTAGTTAGAATGGTTACAATACTAGGGATTGGTCTGTAGCAGTATCAAGCTGCCGTAATTGTCTTTTATGTCCAAAATAAAGTTATCTTTGGGTCTATTCTGTATTTGTATTCACTGGAGGAATGAAAGTGTCTTTGCAAAGTATGTAATCTAGGTTTCAGTATTTAATTTATTCATTCTGGTGTGATTTCTCACTGCTATAATACAGTGATGTAATCAAAGATCATTCACATCTGTAACTTGTTTCACATACAGCCAATGTATTTATGCTTTTTACTTTGCTACCTGCATTATTTTTAGTATGGAACTAGAGATGAACCTTCCTAATATAAAGATAATTCCTTAAACATATATTGACAATGCCATACAGTGTTCATAGTGTCATTGATCCAAAGCAACCTGAAATGACTCAGTTTGAACAATATGACATTTATTTAAATAAAGTGAATGGCTGAAAGAAGTTGAAAATAAACGCAATAATATTTCAAGTTGCACTAATGCAATATTGGAGATTGCATACTGTCAAGTCAAGTGACTGAAACACAATAACATTTGCAGCCATCTGCTCTGCAGAGTCAATGCAGCTATCTTTCTAGTCCAGCTTTATTTTTTATTTCTGTTTCCTACAAAGCTGGAAAAACCCGAGGAGCTGCAAGAACTATCATCAGGATAACCTACTTGCTAATATCAGTCAGAGGTGGTTTTTTCTTTTGCTGTTTTTTTCTTCTTTTTCTTTCCCCCCAAAATATAAGATCTACTTGCAGGAGCTGACTTGCTTTGTTTGGCAAAGAATCCCCTATTTTTTCTAAAGCAGAGCCTTATCTTTCACTTTAAAACAACTCCTTCAACCATAAATGCTTTAAGCAAGTACTTACTACTACTATTGGAATGTCATCTCTGGCTTACAGAGGAAAAGCAACTCAAAATTAATCACCTTTAAAACCTGTTAATTAAGTTGGAAAACACTTCAAAAATATGCTGCTTTTCTCAAGCAGAGCTAAAAATAACTGAGTATTTTTGTGACAGTCTTATCTCTAGTTCAAAAACCTTTCGCTAAATACTTTTACTCTTGGATAGAATTTAGAGATGACAGAGAGAAAAAAATACAAAAAGGTATCAATGAATTTGAAAATACTAAAATGTCATGCAACTGTTTGGGTGTTATTTTTTGTTGTAGATTTTTTGTGTTATTTTGTGTTGTAGATTCTATACCACATTTCTGGGAATGGTAACCTGTGTTTCTGACATATCCTATGCATTTCTGTAACAGCAATGAAGTTAACATAGTTCAACAATCATTGGAAAGCTTTATTTGTAGTTCCTCTATGCATTTGGCAGTATTTATTTTTCCATTTCATATAATATCTACAACTGGCTGCACTGATTCCATAAATCTAGATAATACAGTAACCTTGACAGAAAGCAAAGAGAAAAAAATACTCTTGCAATAAATATCACCGACAAGAAATGGCTAACACTGAGTCAGCGTCACCAACCTATGCATTAAGGTAGCTCAGCAGCTGAAAGCCCAGCATGCTGGGGGGTAAGCAGTCAGGTGTTCAACCATCCATCACACTTTGCTCACCACTTCCTCTCCTCTAACTACATTTCCTCAGCACCATTATCCTGAATTTACACATTCTCACTTGTGTCCTGAAGGATCCTTGAATTCTATTAAGTATCTATCTTTTGGTTTTTTATCTGTTATTTGGATTAACTGGACCTTCAGATATTCCTTAGGACTTTTAAAAAATACGGCAGTCCTGTGGGGTAATTCATAGGGCTCTGGCTGATGGTAGAGTGTCTCAGCACACTGATTGCTTGTTCATGGTTCCCCCTCCAAAAAAGCTGCATCTGATAATTTTGGACTGATGTGCTCAGGTCAGGAACATGTATGCCTGGTGCAACTATGGCTGCCTTTTTCCTGAAAAGTTCAGAAGAAACACAGTAAGTGATCAGTGGCACTGGTGCTTGCACTAAATATATTGCTTTTGTGTAGAAATTAAAGATCCTTGATCTGTTTTGGTATTTTGTTGTTTGTGGGTTTGGGGTTTTTTTCCCCCCAGTGATTCATCAGAGACATGAACCAAGGGCATTGCCTATTTTAATTAAAGCTGTTGTTTGGCTTACAGGTTTTTTACTTGTTTGTCAGGGTGCAAATGTATATGGAGTTAGGGACCATGTAATTTAGAAAACATCTTCAAGCTAGCAAATTACTCTATATCTATGCACTTTTCAAAGTTGGAAAATTGCCCAGTTTTTAATCAAGGAGAAGCCATGCTGATTATTATTTACATGGATATATATTGAAGCTTTATATTAATTATCTTTTGCATGCTCCACTACAGCATTTTTTTCATGAAAGGCTAAAATGCTTGATCACAAAGCAGAAGACTTTATGATGATTTATGACATTTCTTTTGAAATTAGCAATATGAAACTTCATAATATTTAATGGGAAATGAGTGTAATTCTATGAGTTGCTGACCACTTGCCAGTTTTCAGAAACATTCATATTCACCCACTACAAATAAAGTTGCCTCAAAATTAATTGCCCCCATTTAACACTGACACATTTATTGTGAAATGAAGTCAGATGCAGCAAAATATTTCAACATTTTTAAAACTCTCCTTATATTTACCTTCAGTATCTCTCAGTAAAGTGAAGCTCATGCATAGATATTTGCAAAAATTAGTCTTTCTATTTGGAAAAAGGCAAGAAAAATGAAAGAAGAAAGGTGAGAACAAGCTAATCACGATATGAAATCAAAGCACCTATGTAAAAGTGATGCATATAAATAGAGGCATTCTAACACCAGGCACATACTTCTCACAAAGTGGCCTGCATGCCTCTGTAATGGGGACAGCTGGAAATAGCATCAGCACCAGCACATGATATGTGCATTGCAAACAGTCTTCTCAGAAAAATGTTCTTTTCTTCTCAGAAAACTGATGCAACCAGCTTGTAACTTAAGCAGTAACTGTCATGTAGTGTATCAACAGGAACGTTAGAAAATTCAGTGGCAAATACAAGATACTTGGAAGAATAAATGAAAGTTTCCTGCAGAAGAAAAGACAATGAATTTTTAATGCTTAGTATTTAACTGCAATTTACTCCTCAGGACTTCATAGGTTGGCATGAATCTAAATTGTCATGGAAGCAGAACAATACTTTGTTATTTGGAAGCTTAGCAGACATCACAGAGAGCAAAAAACCATAGCAAACACTTTGGAAAGACCTTGCACAGGCTATTTACTAGTTTTTATGAACTTAGGTTATATTCTCTGCAACTCAAATCATTACATTTTTCAGATAATGAATTCATTGTGAAAAATCCAGCCAACTTCAGTTAATACTGTCATTTGGATTTCTCTGTCTTCTACTAATTGCTCATACAACATCCCATTTTTACCCTGCAGATCATCCTACAGTTTATTTGTTTTCTTCCAGAGTACTATTACCTCACCCAACTTGGAAATGATTTCTTATATATTATTACAGGCAATAATACGTAATTTCAGAGAAAGCACAAGACATGCTTCTTCCTAGTTGCTCCTTTAATATATTACATTCTGGTCTCCATTTTGCACTGTATAATTAAACTTCAAACTGCAAATACTCAATCTGCTGCCTATGATGTTTCCATGAACCACTAACTGTGAATTATGGATCATGAGTGGATCATTAAATCTCATCTACATATTCAGAATATATGTAATGAGAAGTATAAATCTGGATGTATTTATAACTTGGAAGTGTCCTGAGAAGTCATCATATTTAGGTCATTGTCAATAAGATTGTAAAATTATTTCCAAATGCATTTGCTACTTAACACATATGTATCATTAAGCTTAAAATGTACTTTATAAAAAAACCCCACAACTTTCTAAAACATTATTTTATCATTATTTCCATTATAATTGTATTTTAATAATATCCAATAAAATGCATATGTGACTTTCAATGGTAATAATTAGAAGCTTAAGAGTGGGAATTTCCCAAATTCCTTTACAGCCCATAAATTAGATCATGTCTGAAGAACTGCATAAGGTAAATGTATTTTCATAATATTTAGTTAAAAACATACTAGAGGGATGAGAAGAGAGACATAAGGAGGGAAAGGGAAGAGGGAGGGGAAGGAAAAGGGAAAAGGAAATAAGAGAGGGAAGGGAATTTGTGTTTCAAAGATATATAAAATGGGAACTGAGTGTTCTCATTAGGTTTTGGCACCTAAGGTATTCAGAGTAAGTGCAGACAATGTAGAATATTAATGGGATCATACCTGGTACATAATTTGCATTTTTCCCAGTATTTTGAAAAAGGGGAGACTGAGAAACTGGGGGGTGGGGGTAGGGGGTGGGGGAACACACAACATGACGGACACATAACGGACATGATTATTCAGTTGTCAATTAAAAGTGAGAAACTTTGGGGGAATTCATTTGTGTTTTCTTTTCCTGTTTTCAGACAAGTGAAAAAATAACATGTATGTATACTGAGAAAATCTGTTTAATTATAGAATGATATGTAAATGTAACACTAAACATTTCCTCTTCCCAGTCAAAAAGACTAAATGCAATACAAACTGTATAATGGCTATAAGCATGAAGAAAAAATCAAAAGTAGAATGTCGAAAAGCCAGAAGTTATCAAATGATTAGCCTCTTGATCAACAATATTAACAAGATTTATTTATCTTTCAAAGCATTTCTTTATTTCAGCTGTGCCCACCGCAGTAGCCTTTATTAGACCCCAGAGGACGCGGAACCTTTGTAGACAACTTAGTGAAACGGTCCAGAACTCTAAAAGTGTCCCACAGGTTCAGATCACAGCATCTTCCAGGTTACTTAAACTTCAGGCAACCTACATTTAACTGCTTTTTAGAAATAATAATCTTCAATAAAATATTTACTGATTAATCAATAATTGAAGAATGAGTTCTAATCTCTTCTCTCCTTATTCTTTCTCCCTTGTTTCTCTCTAGCCTTTTACAGCAAAATGTGCATGCCTGACACTCTCTTCAACAGAACTGAAAGAGCAGCCAGATGCATTTTTTTTTTAGTCTGTACATTACCTGAGCAGATGTCAGTTTATTTTTGCATATTCCCATACCCACCTCATATACTTTTTGTCATCGGAGTTGAATTTGTCATCAAGTTGACACTTCTAGATTTGCATCTACAATGGGAAAAGCTTTACCTGATGGGTCATTCAAATATTTAGACATTTCCTATGTATAGTCACATGCCATTTCTTTTGTGGGCTGGGCTGACAAATACACTTTCCATGGACTTTTACCAATAAAAACATGATGACTTCCTTTAATGAGGGGAGAAGTATGCCTTCCTTTATGAAAACAATATTTCATATGTTAATATGACCAAGTAAGGAGTGAAAGAATCATAAAAAATTAGCAGAGGAAGCCTGGGACTTAAGCAGTGGAAAAGGAATATATTACAAGGAATCTGGGCAAAGGTATTTATGGCGTTTCTGTTTTGCCTGGACTAGAGAGGAAACAGCATGTATAACGTTCTCTGCACGGTCCCTTCCCTTGCAGCAGCAGAGGATGTATCTCCATAGACAAGTTCTTCTGAAAATGGCGGGGTGGAGGGGCTGGGGAAGCCTAGTGCTCTGCTTATATAATCATGGGATATCTCAGTTCTGCTGCAAAAAGCAACATGAAGTGGCTTGGTGACCTAGTGCCATCTTATTGTACTTGAAGATAATATTTGTATGGCTTTTGAACCAGGCATATTTTCTTACCTACTGTAAAGAAATAAAACAACCCACCACTGGCATAAACCTTATTCTTCACTGAGTAATGCCAAACAGCTTACTTCTAATGATTGTAATGCATCATAAATTCAAAATAAATTAGTGCCCATTGAAATATAGGCTTCTCATGTTTTGTATTACAGACACTGCCCGAACATCATGCATTCCTGGAGCGAGCTTTCATCTAAGGAGTTATGTTGGTATTCTTGAACCTGAACATATTGAAATAATCCATTGAAATATACCTGCTTCTGCAAGGATTTAACATTTATGCTTGTGAAAAGAATATAACTTAGGTTTACTAATGAAAGAATTATTTTCTTCCCACAGGAGGAACTATGTTTCTTTAGTAACTTTTAATACATTTTACTGACAAGCAATTGGTTAGAAAGTTGACTGATCTGGGCAATATGTATATCTGAACACCTTGTCACGCAAATTTTTATAACATCGGGAGAAATGATCCAGAGGAAATTCTATGATACAAATCTGTTCTTGTCTTAATCCCATCTGCCACTTCAGCTCTGTTTCCCTGAGCAGAGGGTCAAGTGCTTTGCACTCAGGTTATTGTTTACATTTGAGTAAGTAAATATGAAAAGCTTCTAAATCACAACGGCAATGGTTTATATAACCTTGCCCACTCTTTGCACAGGTACAAATTATGGTGTTGTGTGAAAGACAAGACAATCACTCCCACGTGTACTATCTTTGTGACATGCTATTTGATTTTTAAGGAATGATACATAAAATTAGAACTAGCATTGCATGAAACATTCTTTTGGCTTAAACATCCATTTTATTCCCAAGCTGAAATAAAAATTTCAAGCCTCAGAATTTTCATTTGAACTAAAAGTCTTCAAATAAGTCACTCTGAAATATCTCAAACGTCTTCTGTTGTACGAATAAACAAATTACTAATACAAATATCTGGCATTCCCATGATCTAACTTTTCCTCTTAGCTTTTCAAAATATTCACAAACATCTTGTTTCAGGTCATTCGGTACTACATCGCATTTCATTACCAAATCGTCTTAAAAACATTGCAGCTCTCTATTTTTTTATTTTAATATAAGCCAAATTGCAGGACTATGTTGCTCATTATTGTATATGTAGTCACGTAACACACATTGGACTTCACCCTGACATGAATTGCCCCGTGACATTCTGCAATGTGTAGTCCTTCTGCAAGTGCAGCCCACAGGAGAGAGGGGTTTGTGGAGTGCTTTGTCAAACTTTTTTTTTTTTTTTAGATTTTCTGTAACTTTCTGTGACAATAAAAATGTGTTAAGAAAAAATGATTATTCAGGCCATCTGGCCCCTACAATTATCTCTAACGTTGACAACATTCTCTTCTCATGTGACAATCATACAATTTCAGGTCACTACCTCAAAGTTCAGCCTGGAGAAGCAAAATCTCCAGGGAGACCTGATAGCAGCCTTCCAGTACCTGAAGGGGGCCTACAGGAAAGCTGGAGAGGGACTTCTTACAAGGGCATGTAGTGATAGGACAAGGGGTAATGTCTTTAAGCTGAAAGAGAGTATCTCTAGACTAGCTGTTTGGAAGAAATTCTTTACTGTGAGGGTGGTGAGACACTGGAACAGGTTGCCCAGAGAAGCTGTGGATGCCCCAACCTTGGAAGTGTTCAAGGCCAGGCTGGATAGGGCATTGAGCAACCTGGTCTAGTGGAAGGTGTCCCTGCCCATGGCAGGGGGGCTGGAACTAGATGATCTTTAAGGTCCCCTCCAACCCAAACCATTCTGATTCTATGATTCTACAAGTGTTATGTTACATAAGTTCGTTGCTTCAATGAATAATCAGAACAATCCTTACACTCATGGTGCCTGATTCTTCACCCCTCAATGTACTTTGCAGCACTGGAACTCTACAGAATCCAATAAACTGAAATTGAAGTTAGGAGAATCATACTTAAGGTCAAATTGTCCTGTGTCCCTAGATTTTTACTTTTTATTTATGAAGCAGAAATAAGCTTACTGATAAATAAGTCAAAAGTTTAATCAAATGATTGCTTTAATAAAGTGAACACCACCAGTTTTGCTCGAATACTGTAAATCCTCAAAGCTAATCTATATTTTATTTGTATTTTATTTTGGGGAAGAAACATGAATCATTTATGAATAATGTCTTTTTAAGGTTGATATAAATAAAAATGAGATTTTAATGAGTGCCTCTGGGAGCACTTAAGTCATTGAAGGTACACTGTCAAGAGAGCTTGATGTTACAAACACCTATGGGTAAACATATTTGCATAAATATATAAACATGTTTATATGCTGACTTTAACCAGGTGAAAAAATTATTTTAACTTTGAACTTTATGAGACCACTAAGACATTTAAAATTAAGCACATATTGCAGATTAGCACCATGATGCCCATACTTGGAATGGAGTGCCACGCAGTTATTTTACATGTCTCTGGTAAGAGCATAACATCATCATTGAAAACTGTCATTCATCACTATGTGTGTCAATGGATCTGTTGTAAGTTTTCCTACTGTCATCTTTTATTTTTTCCAGTGTCACTAGCCAAACTGTGACTTTAGAACATTTGGCTATAAATTCGAAGAAGACCTGCAGATTCACCATATGCAGTACATGACCTAAAGCTCTTTAGCAATAATGTAGCTATTTTACTTTATTATCATCATCATCATCATCTTCATCATCATCACCATTATTGCATTTTGCTGGATAGATGTCCAGGTAAACCAACTAACTAACTAACTATCTAAAAAAATCTTATTTCACCATAAGTAACATCACGCTACTTCTCACCAGCTTTAAAACCTTATGTTCCTTAACAAAATGTTCATGGTAACAGTTACAGTCTTGGTTTCTTATGGATTGAACAGTTCCTGCAAAGACAGTCTTTAAGTAGAACATCCAGTAGTAAAACCTCCTGCACCTTGTTTAATTACTTGATGCTTTGGAAATTACAACTGTTGTGCTTATGCAAATAGTAACAGATTCAGCTACGTAATTACACACACTCAAAGTTTAGAAACATCACAATAAGGAGGGATTAATTCTGCCATTTGGGTATATGCCAATAATTCAAACAACTCAGAACAGAGCTGCTCTTGATGCTATTCTGAGTGAAATTTGACTTCCAAGGACACAAGAGTACACACATCCACCCACCCCCTTTCTAGGGAAGGTCACACAGGACACCCTCACCTTCTCTTGTGCCAGTCCTAACCTGAAAGCCATTGCAGACTCCTTGGGAAGTTCTAGCTTTAACTTACATTCTACAATGTAGAAAGCAATAAGAAGGTAAAAGCTAGGACACATATGCAAATCTGGAAGCAGCATGGGTGGGACAGAGCAGCTCATTCTTGTAATAGAAGAAAAAAAATCAGACAAGTAAGTTCTGTTCCTGGAAAAGCAAAGGAGCCCTCCATAGGAGAGCAGCATGAATAAGGTTTGTACCGTGTCAAAATCGGTACCACCAGCTGATACTGATAAGGAAGTGTTTGGGGACCTTGTTACAAAGATGCTGAAGTGGATTCAACTTTCAAATCATTCACAGAACAGAAGTAATTGTAACAGATCCATTGTTTTTTTTCAGCTTATAATCAGCTACAAAAGAATGTAAACGGTCAATTATTAGACAAACCAGCTATTCTCCCAGTTGTGTTTTTTTCTTAGCTGGTGATGGAAGAGAGGGAATTACTGGTATGAGGAAAGTCAATACAAGATTAGAGAAGATTTACAAGCTAATAAGTAATTTCAAAATTGCCAGTTACTTTTAATAGTATCACAACTAGTACAACTGAGTTAGCGTCACTGAAATGTGAGAGAACTACAACCCATACAACATAATGAGAGGAAGATTAAAGAAGAAAACCAAACCTTAACCAGAACAAGTTCAAACCACTAATCATGGGTGCATATCTCTTAACAGGAATGTTAGATTTTAAGGTCTCTAGGGCTATACTAATACTTAATGTATTAGTATAGGGCAAAAATTGTGGGGGGGGGGGGGGGGGCGGCGCTCACAGATCTGTGCAAAATGGACATCTGAACTCTTCCTCTATATTACTTCAGCACTCAAAAAAGACACTGAACTTTAAAACAAGATTCATTTGGTGTGTTAGGAAAGGATGAATCAGAAATTCCTGTTTTTACTGACAGACAACAGAAGATGTCTAGGCAACTGCATCAGATGTAGGTGCCTATGCTGACGAAGATTAAACACGTGAGTCTTGTCCATATAATCTCCAGTTACTATTGTTAAAAGGCTGTAAGGGTAGCACTGCTTCCTTCAAAATTTACTAAAAGTCAAAGCACTTAGTGATAAGTGTTTCAAAGCAGTACACATAGAAAACCAAAAGGGACATGTTCCAGTCATCAGTGGCTAAGGGTTGCAAGATGTGTTTGAACTAGATGAGGATATCAACGTCTTATGTCACAATCACAGTCTCCTATTTTAATCCCATTCTTTCATTTGACTGTCTAGTACATATTCACCTGAACAAAAGTCAGGTAAAACTGCAGTGAAAATGCTTAACTATTTCTTGACAATTAAAAAAATCCTGCCAAAATTTTGGAAAAGAAAAGTAAGCTTCTCTTTTGTTTGTATGCACCAATGAAAAGTATATTACCTTCTAAAGCTGCAGTTGTTTGTGCTTTTTGACATATGCAAACTTAATAGAATATCACTGTTAAGATTAAAAAGGCTCTGACTGATCAAAAACTCTTCATACGGTATATATGTTTATGTACCTGTGTCATATGTGGTATCTGCAAAAATCTTCAAATCTAGTTAATCAATTAAAAGGGTGTTTAAAGTAATCATAAAAGATAATTTAAAACCACCTCATTCTTTGATTTCTGCAGCTCCCCTGGCATCAGCATAAATCTGTCACTAAGTCCCTGGTCCACTTACCTCTGTTAATGAGTACAGATCTACATATCTTTATGAATCAGTAAAAGTCTCAGCTGTTGAGATTTGATACTGGATTAGAACATTTTCTAAACATATCAGTACAACTCTGTTTCCCTTGAATATACCCTTCAAAATAAACAAGGGAATAGTTCTTAGACATTCCAAAACAATGGACCAGTAAAATTCTATAATAAGTTCTTTGTAAAGTGCTGGGTTTATTATTTCATTTGAAGTGCTGGTGTGACTACAATGGTATACACAGACTTTTCCTTCCCCACAGTACTTCTCTGGTATCTGCTTAAATATCTCATGATTCCCAGTTGTGTTAGACCATTGTTTTATTACCTTTGAATTACCCGACACACATCACAAATACAACCATTGTATGATCCAGTGATATGAAAAACTATATGGGAACTATTCCAACATTATTAGTACACACAAAATAAGCATTCTTTCGTCAAAGCTTTACAAGCTCAATGAACATATCAAAGGCCTGAGTTTGTCCCTTGATATCTTTCTTAAACAAACCCAAAGTTTTAGTGGTTAGAAAATGTATTTTATGATGCATGTTATTTATTATTGTTTGACTTTGACCCATGACTTGAAACTAAGCAGGAAAGAAAAAAGAATCTTCTTTGCAGATAAAAGAGCTGTCAATATTGATTACTTTACTTATAGAAATCCCTGTCTATAAAGACAAATGAAGATCAAGACAAACACAAAGCCTTAAATAGGGAGAGTGCTTAACTAACATTCATTATGTAATCCACATTGCCTACTTGTATGTAAATGAGAACTATTTTAGTAAAGGGCTTGAGTTAATTAGATTTAAGTGACCACAAATATTTCTATGATATGCATCAAATTATTACTAATAACCTACAGTTTGGATACTCAAAGAGCTTGGTAGAAGCACACTGGAAATTCTTTGATGCATAATGTCTTTCGGACAGTTATTCAAAATTAACATAAGCGTACAACAAAAGACAAAAAAGCCTTATTTCTTTTGGTGGCAGCATGTCTTTAACTTTGAGAATGGCTTCCTGAGCGTGGCTTAATAGACCCCAGTAAAAACTATGTTTCATGAAAACTTGAAAAAATTGGATCCCCAAAAGTCACTGAATATTTAACGATTAGATCTTAGCCACTCAGCCAGGCATAACAACTTGCAGAGTTAAAAAGTCAACTTGCTCCTGTAGATAGGACAACAAACCAGTTTGAAAAAAATGTATAAAACCACCCACAACAGATCTGGGATTTGTCATCTTTCTTCCCATGACCATTTTAAAGAGTGTTTTCTGAAAATTAGGGAAGGCCTCTGTTCTAAATAGCCATTGCTACTGCAGAACACCACCCTAAAAGGTACAACTTTACTAGAACTAAAAGCCTTCCAAACATAAGAAGTGGCAGTATTACACTTCAGAGGCCTTATCAGGCTTTCTTAGCATTTAGGACTTCTTTCTTTAAAACTGAACTACGTAAATGTATAATACTTTTGTTACTCTTGATACCTTTTTTTTGTACTGATCTCCATTTGCTAGTAAGATTCAAAATGCTCTGTTCTTGTGTCACCTCATTATGACTTCTTTTCCTTTATCTCCAAGTCTCAAATTAACTTGACATAGATGTTTTACATATATTTTAGGCTAAATGTGAAGCATTTCCTCATGCCCATAAGGCATTCAGAAAGCTGGTAAGTTCTGCTTTCAAAGACACTCTAAATGAAGTGATTAAAATTCAACACTTTGCATATTTTGATGGAGAAAAATGCTTGCCCTTGACAACAAAGGACACAGGTCAATTTAAGAAAGCTTCTTAATCTCCTTATCCATGGCCACTGAATTCCTTGTGCCAGTATATTTGTAAAAACAAAATAAGAAAATGTTACCAGGGAGGAAAAAAAAGTGTAGGAGCCCAGGTCCTGTCCAAAAGTAAAAATCCATAACCATCTGTTGTTTGTGTTACATGGATTTCGCAACTGTCATCTCCACTGTGCACGCCATTTCATCTTCACAGCAATATCACCAAAACACCCACTGAGATAAAATCACAAATATTTTGAACATACCATATGATACATTATTTTCCAAATTAATATTTGACAAAGTCAAAATGAGAACTTGTCTATAGGTTACTTTTGTGTTGTCACATGAAAAATCCTTTCAGGGATTTTTCCCTACTGTTTGGAAACACTTAACCTCAAACTTGAGTAACTTAAGAAATACAGAATAAAAGAGAGGAAGCTATTAAATTCCACATTTTTAAATTATAAGTGTGTTTCAAAAAAAAGTAACGGCCACTGCTTACACTTATATAGCATCTTTGTTCAAAAAGGGTCCAAAGGTGCTTTAAAAATTATTTACTTAGAAATATTATCTAGAATTTAAATTAACTCTTCTTTTTTGAATTTCAGTAAGACTAGCATACATTTCGCAGCTGGGTATGGCTTGAAGGATTTGTCAGCTCTCAAGCTAATCTCTATAAACCAATGTTACACCCAAAAAATTGTTTTGGAAAAACAAATAAACAAACAAAACAAAAAAACCCCAAAACATCCAAACTGAAATTGTCCTTGGAAAAATGAGTTAAAGACAAGGGAGTAAACCAACTGTTTTTTCCCTGAGGAAATCTAAAACTCAAGGTCAGTTGTGTCTGAAATCACCAGACCTGTCACATGGCTTTCATAGCTGCCACTAAGGCTTCTATCAAACCTACACTGAAAGTAATGAAAACATTTTTACTGGAAACAGATCGAGCTCTGATAAGAAGCTCTCTAATCACCTTTGGCTGCTAACACTCAGCAAAGCGAGAGCTGAAGTTCTGAAAAAGAGAAGAATGAACTGAGAGAACTTGAGGTCAAATCTATTTGATCTTTTTCTTGAATTCCTTAATGCTTGTGTATGTTAGAGCATAAATATGGCTCTATAAGAATATGAATACAGATATAGTTTATGTATAAAAGAATACATACATGTAAGCACATTTTATATGCATATGCATATGTGTTCATACACATCTAGAAACACAGATTGTCCTGTCAGGATAACTCAACTAATTCCATTTTGTCCGAGCTTCTGTCCTACAGTAACAAAAGTTTGGTGGTCTCAAGTCACAGTCCCCTGAGTGTGGGAGTCCATCACAAAACCATCACCCTTAATTTAATACCATTGACAGTCTCTGCTCTAGAGAGGTAGAAAAAGGAGTTGCCATGGAGACTGAACTATTGCTCCTCTCCAGAGAATGCCTTCTTTAGGCATGGGCTGAACAGTAGAGCCTGTGCAATACTGGTAACCTGGGTCACACCACAGCATCTGGCTTTTTGGGATGGCTTTTTAGTAAACTCTAATGAACATCCAGGAGATGGGGGTGGGGGGGTGGGGGGGGGGGGAGAGAAAGCATAAGAAAATAAACAAAACCACAAAAAACCACTATGAAAGTGCATATTACAACAGATTGAGAGGGGAAAAGTGTTTCATATTGATTTGATTTATCAGATTTGTCACCTCTGTTCAGTGCTTTCCTAACAGGGTGAATGCTGTGCTTGACCTATTTGCTGGAATTAACTAGGACTGCAGGAGACCATATGGATTGCCAGATGGTCTGCTATAATTTAATGCCATTTATTCTAAGTATGAAGTAATTGATAAACATAATTAACATTCTTTTAGCTTCTTACTGGATGCCTTTTATTAGTTTCTTTTTTTTTTTTCTCAGCCACTGAAAGGTAAGTTAATACCTTGTTACTGAAACACAGATGCCAGCTAATTACTGCAAGAGGCTGCGGCGTCCAAAGCAAAAAGTGTCTGCACAGACTAAACTTACTCACTGACCCCACTGTGATGATTAATAGGTTGAATGCTAAACACTAATGAGGATGACAGATCTTAGATGTTTTCAGGTTACCTTAATTAGTGGTATGATGAACAGAGCGTTCATCACAGACGTACGTATGACAATTCATAGTAAACAATACACCTTGTACTCATGGTCTGAATGTGTATTTCACATTACAGCACATCAAATGCTAAGGAATCAAACCTTCAGACAGCAAAAACAATGGACTGATTTCCTTCAGAAATGTTTTTCCTGATTGCTATTTCATATTCTGCCAGTGATTGTCTAAATGGCCTATTTTTTAGGAAGTGGTTCTAGAGAAGCTATGGCTTCAAAGAGTGTTTATATCAGACAGGCTTGTCATTCTTAGCATTTTAAAACCACAAGTCTGTAACAAGATATCCAAACAACCTGGTCTACTGTTCCTGTGCTGATAAACTTCATAGTGACTGAGGTAGGTGTTAGCAGAATGAATAGTAAACCATTTTATAATGTTTAATGTCGATGTCCAGGTGAAGTTAGTATGCTAGTACTCAAAACAGTAAAAGAAGTATCAGAGAAAAGGCAGAAATACTGAATGTTTTGTATTTTACATGAAAAGTTGGAATATTAAACCTCACAGGTAAAAATGACCACAGCTAAATGTCCCATGATTTGCACCTGTACTGTTAATAAAACATGAGTGAGCTCTGAGGTGACAGAAATGGCATAAATTAAATGTAATTCAAAGGTTAAAACAAAAGAACAGCACCTGTGCTATAATGCAAATCTACCCTTAAAAAATTTAGTTCCGATTACAAAATGTGGTGAAAAAGAGTCCAGGTCAAAAGCCACAGCATAGGGAAAGCAGAAACAAACTCCTGTGCCTTTCCCTTCTTCTGCATGGGTCCAGTGCTTGTTCACCGGCCTCCACGGTTACACAGGTACACTCCACAGTGCAAATGCTGATGTATCCTAAAGAAGTGATTACATTAGAGGGAACCTGAGTGACGGGATATACCTGTTCTTTTTTCCTTTAGTTCAAGTTACTTCTTCACCTGGTGAATTTTGGTGAATCACTTGGGTTTTGTTGCTGGTCCTATAAAATCCTTTGTAATTCTATACTAATCTATGAATAATTTATGATTCTCTACTAATATATGAATAAAAATGGGATCAAAGTGTCTGAAAAGCAAGCTTTTGTTGATGTTGACACCACTTGTCAAGATGACTTTATAAGGTCCTGTCTCTGTCAGCATTTGAAGAAAGGATCTATTTTTCCATCCCATTAACTGAAAAATATTTACCTGAGGTGCTTAAGCTAATGCTATGCTGGCTGCAGGTTCATTTTTATAGTCAGAGAGGAAACACAGGTATTTAGAGCAACTCAGGTAGCCTGAATTCCTCTCTGTAGGCATCTACCTCTCTTCCCTGACTGTGAAAGGAGTTAGGGTCATTCAGGTGTTGAAACTTAGGTAGGCTGAAATCAGAGATAAAAAAATACCATGCTAAAACTAAGACTCCATGCTTCCTTCAATAGGTTGTTTACTGGACCTGATAATACCATACTTTACTATCACACAGATAACACTTCTGAAAAATACTGGAGTGATGCTCTTCAGTGCTTAAAGATACTGAATTCTCAATGTGCTACTGGCACAATGTTTTCAGTTCCTATGTATATATTTCTATACTTAGGTACATATACATACATACATATAAATATTCAATATATATGGAGAATTTAATTGCTCCATCATTGCAAACAGTCTGAGATGCTCTAATTGATTACCTCGTAAGATCCAAAGACAGGGCAACACCAGATCTATTGCCTGATATAACCTCTTTTTTGGACCTCTGGACTGCCTGAAAAAAGTGTTTTGCCAAAGTAGTAGCTAGCTCCCACCAATACTTAAAAAAAAAAAAAATAATCTGAAAGAATGAAGGAATTAAGCAGAATTTAACAGTTAGTCTTGGAGGCTGATAGACACAAAACCTGCCAAAGCAGGTTTGACACTTAGTACTTAAGGATGGGTTTATACTTCAAAATCCTTTTTCATCTGTCTTGTTCTTTATTTACACGCTCACAAGAAAAAAGATATCAGAGAATTTATGTTCACCATTCATTTCAGTCCTAAGAATAAGATTGTATTTTAGCTGTCATACAGATGGCATGTATGACACATGGCTTTTGGCCTAAATGGAAAGTAGGATTTTAATTTAGAGCAAACAGGGACGAGATATAAACCCCCTGTCTACAGAGGCTTACCTATGCCTGACTAATGAACCTTCACTGCTGTAATAATTTTCTGTGTTTATCCATCATCTGACCTACCTGAGAGATCTCACCGAGACAGTGGAAACTGAGCAAACATACCCCAGTCCCGGGAAAAGTTACTTAGTCATTGCTTTGTTGGAAAACGTGACTGTCAGAAACTGAATTTAGGGCAAATTTGCAAAACAGAATTAGGTAGAGAAACAAATAAAAGGCCCTAAGGGGAAAAGAAAAAGGAAAGAATACAAAATATTTTGAAAGAGAAAGTAAATGGTGCATTAACGATGAAGTGGATACCAGTAATCTCTGATAAAGTATAATACAAAATGAAGCATGTATTTTGGTAAATTCTTCAGGTAATAATGATAAAATCAGGTAGTCATTAACCTGAAATGCTTTAAGACCATAAAACCCCCCAAACTATGATATTTCCGAATTTCACAAATGTCTTACCTCCTGCATACATGACAGCCAACATTATTGATGATATCCAAGCTATCTCACTATATGATGTGTGGAAGATTTCTTGTATTTCTTTGAAGAATACTGTGATGGCTTTGGGGAATGCATAGGAAAACCCAATGGAAATAAAAGCCCCAAAGACCACAACCCATCCCCAGCCTCCATCTGGAGGTGGGTACTGTGGCGCTGCTGATGCTGGTGGCATTTTTGGTCTCTGTCTCGTCTCGAACCAGGCTGAAAAAGAAGAGAAGAAACAGAGTTTCGAACAGTTTTCCTTTTTTCTTTATCAAATTACAGTATTCAGTCATGATCTGCAGGGATTCTAAAGAATCCGCAAAGCAAAGACCAATTTCCTGCTTTCATGGGACCGCAGAACGCAAGTACCTGTGTTTAGAAGCAAAATCTGTTCTGCAATAAAACTTGTCACAAGAATATTTGCAATATCCTGTTCAGTATGTGGCAACTGTTACAATTTGCAGTCACTAAAGTTGTGTTTGCAATTAGTCACTTACTGGAAAGTGACGTTTTTGTGTGGGCTAATTTACATAACTCTACTATCTACAGTGTGGGTTTAGCACAGGAATCAAATGGAAAAAAAAAACAACACAAAAGCCTGGAAGTTGAACTTACATGAACCAATGAAAAAAACGTACAGTAAATTACCACTAATGTGATAATGCCATTGTGTTAGCAGGATTTATCTGTACTTCAGGAAAATCATCAGCAACAACAGCAAGGAATAAATGCATTACACAGTTTTTTTATCATATGCTGTCAGTATTCAACTTTTGACCATTGTTCATAAAACTTGCTTATCTCATGAGAACATCAAAAAAGTGTGTTCTAAATAGATTTTAAATTCCCTGTGTATCCATTATAAAAAATAGAAAATATTAAAACTCCATATTGCACTCCTAGTTTTAAAATTTTCATCTTCACATTAGTTGATATTGATATTACCTGCAGGAACAAGGTGGAGCTTGATGGTACTATTTTTGCTCTGCTTCCACATGTCAGAAGACATCAGGAAGTCTTCCACTAATAACCTCACGAACTTTCCACAGCTACTCTCTAATTTAGAATTTACCATAACAGATGCCAACAGAGTGGTATCTTATAGCAGTTCCAAGAGATGCAATCAACACACTCAGGCAGTGGAAGAAAGCATAGGTAAATACATATAAAACTCCTAAGGCCTGAAATAAATTTCATATAGTTATTATCATCCTGATGTCTAACACCTTAAGCTTTCTACACTTCGCATAACCTATTTAGAAAACATGTAGTAGCTAGAATCTACTTTGTAATTCTGAGACTTTTGCACTATCAAGTCCCTTTATTGTCAAACGCAGATTTGGAGTCCACTGTGCTTTCTTCCCGCCTACACAGACAGCATGAACTGAAAAGTCCTCTTTCCTCCCTGTTTCTTTCTTGGGCATTTAGGCAACTATTACTCTTGATAGGTCTCCTGCCATACCAGTATCAAAAGCTGTGGATGATAATGGTGTGCAGGTTGCTGTTACACTTATGATTACCAGCAAGTTCCTATGTGATTTCTTCCATGCCACATACGGCATACTCCAATTTCTTAAAGCAAACTGCATTAGCAGTGGGAGTGGTATGATTATCTTAACAAAAACTAAAACCCAAACTGTGTCACCTTATATTAATCTCTCAGGATAGTGCCTGGAGTACTTTCAGGGTAAACACCATGCAGCACTGTGTGCAATACATGCCACAAAACTAGCAAAGTGTTCCTTTCAAGATTATCTATCGCTAGGCTAGTCCTGTAATAGAAACCCACCATACTTTTGATTCTCCACTTCAGTGAAGCTGATTGTAGACATCACCCTGATATTGGCAGACCTCCAGGGGGAAGATAAATCAGCCACTATAATATCTGGCTTCTATGCAAGGTTGCAAAAACCCAGGTAGTTTGACTTCTGCATCATATCATACAGATTTGCTGCTGGCAGCAATACATACCTATTGCTCGGTACACAGAGCATATCCATCTCTTTATATATGCATGTCCAGAAAGAACCTCTGTCATGTACTTTGTTTCTACTTATCCTAGTCTCGTCTTAGTATTAATCCACTTAAATACACGAGTGAGGAAAACCCTAGTCTGCCGCTAAAAGTTGGACAGGTAGAGACAATTCTGGTTGCCTAAGACTTAACTTTGGCAAAGCAGATAATACCAGTTTGGTTTTACTGAATCAGGATTCATTACAAGGAAAAGTATTTCAGAAAGCTCACTGCAACTTGTAACACACATAGTGATTATCAATTGCTTTCAACAGCAAAAAAGCCCCAAACTGGCAAGAAAAGCAGAACCCTATTTCTGTGAATTTAATGACAGTAAACAAGAGAATTTGCTATCTGTCCCAGAAAGCTCTTGTTCTACTCAACTGAGAAAAGTTTTGGTTATTTACTAACGCCCCCCCTGTTAACTATTGTTTTCTTACACTTCAAAGGTTTCAGCATATTTGTTTACATATTTCATATTCATATGACATCATTTCTATCTCTATTATAAATTTTAGTAATGCCACAGGACATCAAGGCATTGCTCTCCACAGAAATGGAAAGGGATTATCAATTTATTGAGGAAGCACTCCTTAACCTAAAAATAACATACAACCACTTTGAAAATCAATGTCACCACCTTAAATCAGATGAATGCTGAATATTGCTGAATTCCTAAGGCATCGGTGCTTTGGAAAGATCCCATTATATCCGCCCTTTTAGGGCAGCAGAACAGGCTCTGACAGTTTAGTGCTTTCCTCCCTTCAAAATCTTCAAGTAAACTAAGGGGGCATTCAGGAGATGGCCAAAGGGGCATCGGCTGCTCCTGTGCCTCAGCCTAGAGGCACATTGTGCAAAGCCCATTGCCTGGCCCTGTCTGCTAACCTACACTAGACACGACACCGTCACAAAGAGCCTGGATCACTGTATCTCACACCTCCTGTTTATCCCACAGAGTAGAGTTAATAATAGCTTCCCTGATGTTCCTTTATGATCATGAGAGCCAATTTTAGTGCCAGATAAACAAAAGGTGAAAAGGAAAAAAAATAAAAATACATTTGCACCAAGAGGAATAAAGTATTCATTTTTTTCAGGAATATTAAATCTAGTATCTCAAACATCCCCTACCTGCTCTTGAGCTAAATCAACTTTCTCCTGTAAAATCTGCACTTAATATCACTGAAACGGAACTCCTTCTAAAGCAGTCTAGCACATTTTAATAGACCTAGCTCTACTCTAAGCCTAACTAGTTCAGATTTGGGTCGCATAGGCAGTATACAGACTAGTGCAAAATCCATTAGCAACCAAAATAAAACAGCATTTTAGATGAGTGGATATAATTGTTGACAAGAGAAGAAGAGGCAGAAGAGGGAGGAATGGCAGTGACAAGCAAAATGCCACTTCAGAGCTCTCAGAGCTTATTATGGACTGTGAAGAATAAAAAGAAATATGGCAGAAAGCATAAAAAGCAGGTGTGTGTGATGCTCATCTAAAGGACATGGTACCAGTCAAAAAAAAAAAATTAAAAAGCATCACTTGAGTAAATTAAGGTCACCACCAGTGTTTTCAGTCAGTCACACAGATTTCATCATGTGTTTAAAGCTGGCAAGCCAGCACCGCTCATACCTATGCTTCTATAGGCAAGCAGTGGGTGAGGAATACTGCCTGCCCTCTGCCCAAGGAAGCACCAGGGGAACAGTGACTGAAGCGCATCCTGGGTGAAGCCATCAATCTCCTTTCTCTCAATAAGATACAGAGAGGTTTCGCAGCCTCTCTATACCTTCAGTCAGACTGTGCACAGGGATTTTCTCCTAAGCTCCTTCTAGTTCCCCTGTATACATCCCATTTATGTAAGCAGTGAACAAGAACATAGCTTACTGTAGTAAGTGCTGCATGTGCCTACTAACAAATAATAGGAGAGAAACGGAGCAAGAGGACACTTTCAAAACATCTGATATGTAACGTTTTTTCTTATCTAGGTCTCAGCACATTTGAATTTAATTAGGCAAATGAGAACTAGTGAACGAAAGAGAGAAAGGGAGGGAGGAAGGAAGGGAAAGGAAGAAAAAAAGGGGAACAAAGAAAAAGAAAAATGCAGCAAGCAAGCAAGCAACAAGGTCAAACTAAGAGCAAATGCTACAGACAAATAATGTATCTTGATATCATGCACTGTAGACTTCAGTCAGTCATAATCAACCTGTTCAGACTGCTCTTGTACCAATGCTTCATTAATATTCTACAGTTGCAGCTGCCAGAATCAGCTATCAATACAACAGCTTGTCAAAGTCTTCTGAGAAGGGGTTATGTTGTTCTCTTGTTTACAGAGAGTGATTTTACTGGGAGTTTTAGTTTTGTTTTTCTGCAACATTAAAGTAACTATTTGCTTTCCTGCTTACATTTTATCAGCCTTGTCCTCAATGTGCCCCATCACCACTTGACTCAGCAGCCATTTGTCCCAGAGTAAAAGAGCTGGTATGTGAAAAATCTGTCCCCAGTTGCTGTAGGACTATTTGGCATGTGTGTGCCACATTCCAGTTCCGCATAGTAAGCCAAGAACCACAAAAAGCTTTGCAAACTTGAGCAAATTCAGTCTTATCCCTGTGGGGTGTCTAAGAAGTGTCATCCACTTTCAGACATGGGAAACAAATATAGTAACAGGCTAAGCAACCTAAGTTGTGTCCCAATTCAGCAGCAGAGCTGGGATGTGGACTTACGTCCAAGTAAGCTGTGAGTTATGACTGAGAATTTTAAGGACATGTGTGTTTTAGAAGCTCATTAAGTAGCAAATGCTGATTAATTGTATAGCTTAATGCTTGAGCTAGGAGTATGGGTCGGATACAATGTTTGCTTTACAGGTTGGAATAGTCAGCTGCTCTAACTTTGCTATATTTGAAATCAACAACGTTGTGGTAGCATTAGAAAACAATGAGTTATATAGGAATTATACTCTTGTAAACGATCCTTGCTTAAAAGCTGCAAAAAAATCAATTTTCTATTTTTATCAACAGATTTTTAATGAATTCCAAGCAGCATGGCAGAATACTGTGTATCATCAAATGGCATTGCCTCACCAACTCCTACAAGCTATTGTCATTATCTTGTGAGCAATATTCAGTATTTGAAGAAAAAAAAAATATTGTTAGTTCTGTGAGAAGGTTTTGTTCTAACTTGGGATTTTTTTTATGGCAAAAGGGAGGATGAGGAAAGACTCTGACTGAAGGGATCAAGAGAGCCTGTTGTCTGCTTTTAGCTCTACTCAGTTCCAGAGGCAACATAGCTCCTAATGAGCTGTGGTACCCAACCTTAAAGAAATGGCTAATTGTCCTGGAAGAGGAAAACACTCTCCATTTTGTCTGCATATCTATATCCAGAGACTGAGGGGTATGCAATAAATGAAATCCAGGTAGATGAAAGATACACTCGGAATCTGACTTTATTGCTTTTTTTCCACTAGGGTCTAACCTGCTGACAAAAACACCCTGTGTGAGACCAAAACTGCTAAAATGTGCCCAGGCTACCTGGCATTTTAGAAAGCTGCTGGGTTTTGTGAAGTTTCTCTAACAGTCTTGAATCAAAGGGCCATGTCTGTGAATGTTTCTCAGAGGTCTATGCAACAATAATATAAATTATATTTATAGTCAATTAAGTGGTATTTATGGGGCTTACGTTAGGATTTACTATTTTTGCTAGAAGTCTAGGCAACTATTAAAAAAAAATAATTCACCAGCCTTTCTTTATTTTAAAACCTACTTCACTTCAGTCGTTAATAGTTCAGTATCAAACAATATTAAAATATACCATTACAGGTATTTTCAGTATAAAGCTGTATCTTATAGGAAAAAAACAACCTTTTTTTTTTCTTGAAGAGAAGAAGAGAGGGTGAAGGAACTAATTCCAAATATTCACATCTATGAAACAAATATGGAGCTATTCAACCCATCCATAATTTACAGTTAAGAATCAATATCGTAGTATACTTGTCCTCCCACTGAAGCTGTAACAAGACAAGTATGTGCTTGAAGGCAGTGTGAGAAAGTAATAGCCCCTCACACATCCAAAGCAAGCATATTAATATCATTCCTCCAAATGCCTAGGAGGCTGGCAGAGGCGGGCTCCATGGAGGAAAGCACAAGGGAGGGAAAGGCACACATAAAATAAATGAACAATCCCAGTAACTTTTCTTCCTAGGGTCTGGCATTGTAACAGGCCGATTCTTACTAACAGCATCAGCTGAGCAGACAACTGGATGTAAAAGCAAAGACACCTTGCTGAGTTAAACCAGGATGACTCCAGATGTAAGTTCCTGGTGGCTGTGGGAATAATTAAAGGTCTAATTCACTTTTACCAAGAAGACTGGAATAAGGGCATATGTCACGTAATTCCTTTTCCTGTTTGAGGACTCAAAACAGGATTAGAGACAGAAGTGAACCCTGTAAAATATTGCCCTATAAAAAGCAAAAACTTTAAAATTATGCTGTGACACTGTAATTAAAATCCCATTCACACTAAGGCCCTATTTCACCATGGTTTAAATAGAGGTTGAGGCCAAAAGCTATTACTAAAATTACTATCACTAAAGTCAGGTTTTCACAGAACTGGAACACCCATCTGAAAAAAAATCACATTTAAACTATCTTGGAATGGTTACATCATTGTAATCAGAGGACTGCTGAGTCAGTAGTGAGTAGTAACTTGTCAAAACTATTAGTAATGCAGTGTTTATAACTCATTGGAGTTGGGGGGGTGTGGGTTGGTTTTTTTTTGTTTGTTTTTTTTAATGTCATGTGTTGTGCTGCCACATTCTCTTGGGAAACCATAACCTGTATTCATAATCACAGTCATGGCTTGGACTTCCATTCATCATGCCTTCTGTTACTACCTTTTTCATTGATTTTAAGGGAGACCTAAATGACTGGCTTACTCTGGATGACTAAATGCCTAGATGACTAAAGTTAAGTGAAATGAATTCCAACCAAAGCGACTGCAATTCTGTTTTAATTACTTAAAAAAAAGCAGTCAATACAATATCTAGCCTAAAGAGTGTGGCACTCCACCCACACTGAAGTGCACTGAAATGAAATGTTGATGGCTAAATTGAAAATGCTAGCCAACCACTCTGAAGATATAATCAGTTTTAACAATTAGTTGATTGAGATTCATAAAAAAATCTGAATGCCTGGAAAAAAATAAACCGTCAAACTAATCAACCTTTCAAAAAATCCCAACCCAAAACTTTGTTCTGCCATTAAAGAATTACTTTTAATAAGCTCAGCTAAACCTGTCCTTTATAACTTGAAGTGGTGGTTCCCCACACTGCAAGAATATTGATCCACTTATTAATTAATTTCTAACCAATCGTACCATCCTTTAAATTTTAGTGCCACTCCCTCATATTTAACTATGGTAGTTACCAGCTTTACAATCTGTTGTATAAGATTATTATTTTAACTTCGTATAGACCAATTTTGAACCATTTTTGGTAATGTAAGCCTTTTCAGTACATCACAACACTTATCTTTAAAATCCACATTGAGTGAATGTTATAAAAAAGAATACTCAGAATAACAGAAGTCTTAAAGATCTGGAGCTGTATGTTTGATACATATTTTTAAGAGTTCTGATGTTTGGAAGATGTGGATTTATAACTTCTTTGTAATACTTTATGTGTGGAAGAACTAAGGTTTCAAGTCAGTATTAATGGAGTTGTCTCCACAGCTGCTGCACATTGCTTGAAAAATAAATAGCATAATCTTTCCGAAGTAGCAGATTTTCCATTATCAATAATAACAGATATTCATTGTAATATCATTCCCTCAATACTTAGCTGCAGAAAAAGAAAAAAAAAAATCCATGATGGGAAAAGCTAGTCTATTCTTAGGCTGTGCTATTTCTTAAGTTTTTCAAAAACAAAATCTGTATCTTTTTACATAAACATACAATTTGGAACAGGTAATATTTAATTCATTTACTGCTTAAGATAATATTCACATCCATCTATTAGCTTAATACTTGACATTATGAAGATGCAACAGATTCGAATACAAATTCTGCTGACGTTGATTTCGGTAAACTTTATCAGAAGTTACTCTGTGCTCTGGAGATCAGAATCCAACCCCTGGCTCTCCTCTCTACTTCAATATTATTGTAGTAGTGTGAAAGGCCCAGTGTACTTTCTGTATATGTCCTATACCTCGCCTAAATCTTGGCCTGGAAGCATCATCTCACACATACTGGGAAAATATTTTTCTTCTATTCTCATGCAGCACATGACTCCCACGGGTGGAAATAGTTACTAATGCTTAAGTCTCAGTGACAACTACTTTGATTATGTAATAGAAAGTAAACCGATCTGGATTCTGTTCCTAAAAGCATATGACAGGAAACACATAGCAGGCCAAGGCTGGAAAATAAATCCAGACTGCAAAAGCTATACAGGCTTCACATTTCATTTATTCTTGCCTGTTTGGAAATTGTTACTAGTTTAAGAAATATTTTCTATATTATTAACAAAATGGAAAAAGTTAGGAAGACTTCTGATGACACAGACACTTTTAGAAGTGTGAACTGGGAAACTGAATTAATTATAGGTTATCTATTAGCAAAGCTCCAGTTAACTTATGTACTATATAGAAAATTACATAAATAAGGCAAAAAGGAAATAGGCAGAATCACTAAAACTTATAATGAGGAAGAGAGCTTTTAAAAGAAATTACTCGGGAACCAATGTATCTTGGAAAAGCCAGAATAGTTTCCTCAATTATAGGTATTCAGTCTAAAAAACTTCTCAAGATTTACATCATAAGTAAGAAGCTATGTGATTAATGTAGATTTTTAAAGTTGTGTGAGAGTACAGAAAGCAAGCCATCTATTTGTATAAAATAAAATTAAAAACATACAGATAATTCAAACTGTAAATTCCAATTGATACAGCTGTGCCCCGTAAAGGCTTGATGTGTGAGCTCTTTCTGCCAGTGAAAGTTAAAATATGAGTCATGGATTCCAAGCACAATATAGCCAAAAGATAAATCAGTCAAGAAGTCCTTCCAGAACTACTAAAATATATAAGGTCAGAAGAGAGAAAGAACGAGAGAATGAAAGAACAAACAAACAAAAGAAAGAAAGAAAGAAAAAAGAAAGAAAGGAAAAAGGAAGGAAGGAAGGAAAATAACTTCATCCACCTTAACAGAATTTAACAGAGATGAAAACTTTTTATACATTTTAAAAAAATGTTTTTTAGAACTGAATCATTGGCTTTAGAAAACAAAGTGGAAGAATTCTAAAAATACCAACATTTTTCTCACATTGTCTACCTGACAGTCTTCTCAAGCTGGAGGCATTAATTTTTATTTTATTAATCTCATGACCAGTGATACCCATGGGTCTGAAAAAGCAAAACATGACAGTAAGCTATGCTATTAGCTCCAGCTGTCTCCAATTCCAGGCAGATAGATAATCATGCAGATATGCCAGCTTGGTGCTTGTGTGAGCATATCTGCCCCATGCCCCATGCAGGGGCCGTCCTTGAAGATGCACTTCCCATTTCTTAAGTAGAGAAATCAGATTTTAATAGCACCTTGAATACTGTGCAGGGAAAGGTAACATCTCTAACCACCTAGCATTAAACAGCTATGTCCAGCGCATTCACCTTTCAGTCTTTCTTACGCTGGTATTTGTGCTGGTAAATGATGGTAAAAGTTCTACTCTTATTTGACAGCCCATAACTTTGAGCACACTGGTAAGGAAATGAGGGAGGTATACTTTTACATGGGACAATGTAATACTACACAGATACTCATGCCGTCTCTTGATGGTTAACACGGCTAGTAGGAGCAGAATAGCTGTTTGCTCAGTATCCTATTGAGGCAGCTTAGCTCTAGTTGGGTACCATGGCATTGTGCTACATAAAATAAGTACATGTATGATGATTATTTGTCCAGTCTGGAACATGATGATAAAAAATTCATTTGAAGTAGGTACCAAAACTAATATAATTTAAGGCAATGACAATGTTTTAGCATAAACAAATACAGGGAAGGAAGAAGCTATGATTGTATTTGATTTCCATGGGAAGGAAGAGGATGTTTAATTACAAACTTACTATGTACTTTGTCCAAGTGTTAATGAGGTGACCTGCTGATATCTATATACAAAACAACTTTAAAGACCACGATGGTTTAATCAAATTCTGATGTGTACCCCTCCACCCATTGTGAGAAATTCGACATGGGGAGATCAAAAAACCTCTCTTGTCTGTTCCTAACACAGTACACAACACCCAAAGAGTACAACACACTGCTGTTACCTCCCAAAGTATAGTTCTACAATGCTAGAGCTAAAACAATCTTTGATTAATTTGCAACAAGTGTTAGAATTCATCAAGAGGTTAATAAAAATCATATTCTTCCTAGGTGATTCATTTGCAACTTTTCTATTCTGCCATTTACTAAATCCCCATAGAAAATCTAGAATACATGCGTGAAGCCTGTGGTTCTGCTCTGGCATGGTGGCACTGAAAAGCTGTTTAGTGCTTGTCAATACACTCCAAGAGTTGAAGACCAGCCGCTGAAGGATGCAAGAGAAGTGGTACATAATTCTGGAACCACTTCCCCCCTCATCCTGACATCAGGAATTTCTGAAGAATCTAGAAATCCAGTTTTTCCCATATTTGTTTCCTATTTTCCATATTTGAAGCTCCCATTATAGATTTTCTATTTAATCCCAGCACTGTATTTGTCTTATATAGCATCCATTTCCACAGCTTACAGTGGGAAACATAAGCCTTCCGGAACATGAGCCTTTTGACCAGAACTTACCAGCTATTTTAGCCCGTCATGAAAGTGCTCCTTTCAGACACTAAGACAAGAGGAAGTAATTTTCTTACTACAAATGGGTGATCCGAACAGGCCACTGTTGGGGTTGCAGACCCAAAAAGCAGAAAACTGAATTCCTGGAGTGCAGTAGCCAGCTAATCACACGATATGAACTTGCTATCGCAATAGATCTGTTTTAGCTGGTAAATTACTCATTTTTGACAGAGAATATGGTGATTACTCAAAAGCAACCTAAAAAATCCACAAGATGCATTTTTGTTGATATATGTAAAACGCATCCCATGTACCAAAGGATGTGACCCTTCTTTGCCAAAACCACACAAAATTAAACAGTCTCATGAGCATTAGCTTTTACATTTCTGTATCATCACACGAAATCTTTACACTTCAGGTTGTTCTCTTGTGAACTGAGATAACATAACACTCATTATTCTCATTATTGAGAATCTAGATCAAAATAATTCAAATCCTCAAAATTTCACTGTAATAGCTGCAATGGAAACAGTACATTTTCAACAGCACAAAATACATAGCAAGTAAGACAAGAAATATAAAGATCTCTGTGGTATTTCCATGCTTCCAATTAGCAAAAGGGCAGAGTAAAAATATTCACCAAAGAGACTAGTTAAATCATATTTACCTGGAATCTTAATAAATCAAGAACAAGCCATATCAAATGTAGGACAATGAGTGCATCAGTCTAAGGAAAGACTCTGTTGACCCTTTCAGGACAAAAGTTTAATCAGTTCAGAGGCAAAAAACTGACTTGTGCTTTTTCTTGTGAAAAGCAGATACATAGACACATTTGGTTGTTACATGATGTCTGCTGAAGGCCAACCTACACATAAAACAAAGAGTTAGCCGAACTTTCTCCATGTAAAATTGTTGATAATGTGTAAAAATGTGAGCAGCACAGTCCACAATCTATTAATTTTGTCTTGATAACAAGACAAGGAAGTGGCAGTGGAGTTTTTTAAATCTCGAGGTTTTTTCCTTGAGAAAGTGACACAATTCTAGGATTCAGAGCCTAAAAGCATTATAGTCCGCTGAAGATTACTCTCTCAGTCTTCAAGACAATACTACTTTCCTTTGTGTACAAACTACCCAACCCTGGAATTTATGTTTTTTAAAGACCATTAAAGACATCTCTTACTCATTTCTGCTGAAGTCTTAAACTGTTATTCTGCCTATCCATAGGTACGCATAGACTTTGCATACACTTCCTATACATAGACTTTTACTTTCACATACAGCCCAACTGACTTCAAAGGAGCTTAGATGGATTTGAGCTACAAATCCGTATTTCTAGTTGTCATTTAGCTAGATCCTTTCTCAGTCAACAGCTGCAGATGAAACAACCACCACCCTCTGGGATGACTAGATTTAAGTAAGCATTTTTTTTTTCTTTACAGATTTTTCTCCAAACACACTTCTCAATATTACACGGATCTCTCAAAATATTTCTGGATGTACTGCTAGGTGTTCCCGAGGGGAGGTTGTACTTCTTTTAATCTGATTCAAGCACAAAATCTCTGTTCTGTTCAATCTTAATATTATTATTCCCTTTTCATGATATTTTGCATTTTGTATATTAAACATGTAATTCAGGTTTTGTTTGTTGGGTTTTTTCCCCCCTGTAAGTTATGTAGGGTGAGATTCACCTCTTCAGTCAACAAAATGGTTACACTGAAAGACAAAGGTTAGGTGAAACAAACTCTGCCCTAAATCCAAATAAATCTGTATGGCTTTCATGTCAGGAAAGAGCATGGGTTGTTTCTTTCTCTTCTCCCTAGTATAACTTACAGATTCAAAAACTATGTCTGTAAAATGCCGCATACACTTACCACACCATTTACATGATAAAAGCAGCACAGGATGGAAAAGTATACCTAAATTGAGTTTCTGTGCCTGTGCACCTCAGAAAATGGTACAATGTATGTAGGTAGTAGTACCTATGAAATAAAATTTTAATGCACTGAATTTTTCTTTTGCCTTTTATGGGGAAATGTGTGATTGGCCCCTGCAGAAATAAGCTGACTGTTAAAAGATGCAGCACTGATAAAAATTGAATTTTTAGGGAGTGAAAAAAGGACAGTAACAGAATATACCTCTGTTCAGGATTCCTGAGCAAATATCAGAGTGCAAAAGGATGAAGCAAATAGTGCTGTTTTCATCTTCAAAATTAGTAAAGCTATGACTCATCCTCTTTGCAAAACAAAAATAGGACTTTGAGGAGGAGCGCATGAGATGTCGTCTAGTTCTGGCTACTTACGAATTTTTCAATTGGCTCTAGCTTCTCTCTGTTATGCATCAGACCTGAACCTGCCTTGTAGGGTGAGCTGCATTCTATAAAGTCACGCATACATTTGCAGTGTATATGCATTACAAAATAGCTATTATTATTACCTATGATAGCCGTGCATACTTAAAATGGTAAATTAACACAAAGTAGTGTTAATTTTCCATCAATCAAAGAAAAATACAAACTTTTTCCAGCACCATCCCTAAGTAAGGCTGTTGTAGGAGTTTTTCACATGTTCGTTCACACGATTTTTTTACAATTATTTAAACAAAAACAACATAGTAATGCAAAGATGATGTACAAATTCTGTATGTAAATTAATAAAATATTTTCTAATGTACACTACTTCGGTCATATTTCTGGAAGAGACATGGTGGGGATTCCATACATTACAATCTGTCAATTCAGTATAACAGAGGAAAAGCAATACAATAGAATGCAAATTATTTTGAGTGATAGCAAACTTTTATGTACTTTTGACACTCACACCCCACATTTGAACTAGTAGTGGTTTCTAAGAAGTGGATTTTTATCATAGAATCATTTAGATTGGAAAAAAACTTTTAAGATTATGAAGTCTAACTACTATGTATCTATCTTCTGCAAAATTAAGCATGAGTGCTCCCTGAAGTATAAAATCAAATAAAAAACAACAAAAAAAACCCAAAAAAACCTCCCTCAAACTTCATTTGGATTTTACAATTAATTCTGAGCTGGAAAACTGCCAGAAAAAATCAGTCCCACAAAGGAAAAAAAAAAAAAAAAAGAGTAAACCTCTTTTAAATAGAACAGGTACTGTAATTCTTGAATTGTTCTCAGGTATAAAATAAACAGATTGAAGCTCTGCACTCGTATACTTGTTTGGTTATACTGAATTTGCACTATTAGAGCAGCCAAACACAGAGACAATATAGTTCTTAGTAAGAGAATTTGGTCAAAATTGTGACCAGAAGCACTGTAAGAAAAGAAAACATAAACAAACCAGCAGTCTTGTCAAATAAAGCTGCATGCCTTCTACAATATAGAAAAAAAAGCACTCAAATCCTTTGAGGCATGTAGGATAAAATCACATGTAAAACATATTAAAGCAACACTTTGGTAGACTCAAGGATAAGACTGAGTTATTACTCATCACTTAATGCATAGCACATATATTTCAGACCAGTGGCTGGGTCATCTAATATAAATTGTGCTTTTGTAAATGGTTCTGTTTATCTTTATTTCTTTAAAGATCAAGAAATAAAAGCCAACCTATTGAAAAATATATCTATCTGCACGTTTCATTGCCATGGGTTGCTTTTAATTAAGTGTTGTAAAAGGTTATTCTGACCATTACCTGAGCCTTGAATCACCCACGTTCACCCTCTTCAAAGCTCTTATATCACTCACTGAAATTCACTGTATTTTTGGCTTCTGCATGAGGAACACCTCCAAGGTTCATTAGACAAATAATTTCATACAACTCTAAAATTCAATTTTTTTAAATTAGCAAAAGCATAGTTATTTAAAAGCTAACATGGTCTGAAAGAAAATTCTTTACAAACAGTATCTATCTCTAAAAACCTAAGAAACTGAAATAAGACAACAGCCTTTGTGAATCATTATATAAAGTAAAAAAATCATTCAAAATCATGAAAATGACTAAGGGATAGCAATGAGATTGACATGAGCCAGATAAAGTTGTACTTGTGCCTCCTCCATAATTATATAAGGAAAAAATAACTTAGTTACGTATTTCACATACACTATATACAAGTCTTTATGATGAAGTTATGCATAGCTACACCTTACTTTAAGAAAATTATTTGTCTGTTAACAGAGCAAAGTACTGGCTTATTTGCTCTAATGTATTATACATACCTGCTCTGTTGTAAAATAATGTAACATTACTCTACCTTTTGCTGCCAAGTAACTGCAAACCCATTGTTAATTGCCAATAAATCACTTGAAATAAACTGTTTATTTAAGCAAAGGAAAGATGGCTCTAGGGCATATTTGCACCATGGGACTGACATAAACTAGCTACTATATAATTTGAGATGATGTCTTTATCCTTATCAATTACAAAGAAAAATACATTTCATCAACAAAGCACTATCCAAAATAGTATTATAATGTGCATTCCAGGATATTACACTTCACAGAAGAATAAAACATACGGATACATTTAAATATAATAATTGGTTGTAGATTGTTGTTTCTTCTGGATGTCAATGCTGAGTAATGTGAAAAATAAACAGCCCTTCTGAAGTATGATGTTTTACAAACAGGTTGCTGTACCCAAGACAGGAAACATGAAGCGGAGAGATGTATTAAGTCTTTCAAGGTGTCCATTATTAGCTCTTTCACCCTGGGGCATACTTCCAGTGCAGTATGAGTTGATTGGTATGGGTCAAGTTGATTGACACATTTAATTCCTCCTTTTTTGCAATTTCTTGTTTTTAGTAGATTCTACTATATTTAGTCTTTCATCCTAATGATGGTTTTTTCATTATCTATATTTATCATATGAGCATACCAATAATACTAAGTATACACCTGACTATTTTTAACTCCGTGCATGACATGGAAGCATAGTCTTCCACTCAAGGCAATGATTTGGGCTTCAGGTGATCTGGACCCATTCTCTCACTCTGCATCAAACTTTCCTTGCAATTTTAGGGAAGCCTTTCATGTGCCAGTTCAACAAAGAGTCTAAGAACATGCATACATCCATTTTTATTTCAAACAAAACATTTAGCTCAAGAGCTTTGCTAACTGGTTGCTGGTTACAGGTTTCTAACATGCCTGTAGTGGAAAGACAGTCACTGCAGGAAAACCTGAAGTCTACATATCCACCTCAGGCTAAATTTTGGTAGTACTTGCATTTTCAGCAGCCAAAGAATATAAGATTATCATGCCCAGAACAGAACAATTTTATCAAGATGAAATGACAATGTCCTCTTGAACAGTCTCACAACTGAAGTACCCTCCTGAAATGGCAAAGATGCTGGCTAGAATCTTCTTGGATAAAAAAGAAACCTGAACATTTTGTAATGTTCTGATCATTGACAAGTGCCTGAAAAGGCAGTGCCAGTGTCACCTAACACAACCAACAGTGTGACACTCTATTGACCAGGTAAGCTCTAAAAACGTAAAACAATTCAGAGCTATCAAATAATCTCATGTTATTTACCCAATAGACCCCAATGGTAGCAAACTTCCAGCACAATCAGGGCTGGGGCATTTCTGACCGTGCTAAGAAACAGACTGTTAGCACTCCAACTAGGAAAAGAAATTTAAGGGGCTTCACTATCGTAACAGCAGCTGTTTGAGGTTTTGATTTCTGAAATTTATATATAAGCTTGTATTTCTTATCATGTATGTATGAAGCTTATATATCAAGCTTACATATGAAGCTTATACTCCTTTCTGTACCAAACTTTATTGTATTGAATTGAGGGATAACGACAACTGTCCAAATACATCTCTGATGCAAACAGCTATCAAGACCATTTTCTCCAGCCATTTAAGTGCATATATATGATAGTTTTGTTGGCTTTATTTTGTCCAATAAGGGAATTCAGTGATGAGTGGGACTCTTGCAGAATATGTTGTCTATCAGCTGCTTCTTTTTTCAGTCTTCAGTCTGAGAGCATATGTATGCTTCTCAATGGTAAGGTCTTTAACACTGTATTATTTTTGCTCTTTAAAACTGCCTTTTGCACAAGCCAATCTCAAAACCTATTTAAAATATCCGCATTTGTAAAGTGCTCTTCACTGTGGCATGCCCCCAGAGTGGTGTACAAAGATTAAAAAACAACATGCAGGCTACTTGCAGGTAGGCAGTAGAATCTCTGTGTTCTGAGTGCTGTGATACCATGAAGTTTCTCTGGAACAATCACAGCAGACAGACAAAAAAATTAGGCTCTGCACAAAACTTTCCCAAATGAGAGTGATAGTGGGGAATCCCAAATTGCAAAACGTTTCTAAAATATTATTTATTTATTTATTTTCCTATATTCACGGAAAACCATCAAAGGTTTATTTATGCACATAATCTGAAGACAATGGGGAAAAGGCTATTTCAGAAACATTTTTCTCACTTTCTTTTTCAAAAAGAAAAACAAAAACCAACACACACCCCCAGATTTTTAAATGTATGTTTCTTATTTAATTTAGTACACTCATTCAAGATTTATAGCTGCATATATTTTGCAGGCTGAAAAATACCATCTTTTTTTAGCTGAAAAAGAGACAAAAAGCATTAAAGTCACCACTTCAGATGAGGAGAATTTTTATCGATATAAGAAACCACAAAACATTAAAGCCAGTGTTTCAGACATTGCAAAAAATTTCCCCTTTGTCTTCAGTATGAACTTGGCAATTTCAATGCCAATCACATTTTTAATTGAGAGTGAATGAAGCCTAGTAGCAGTTTTATTTTTGATTATATGACAGCAACAGTCTCTACATTTCATCCCCCATTATTTCTCTCTCTTAGGCAAATGTATCTTTTTGGTTAGTCTGAATTCAACATATCTCATCTTCAGGGGGCCAAGTGGAAATACAGCGTCCAAGTTCTACAGCAAAAACACATCATGATTTTGAAAATTTGAAATTATGATGTAGCAACAACCTCTTCCTTTTACTGTTTACAAATGAAAGAAACAATCCGTTAAGGACCCAGCATTCATCCCAAAATGTAAGGATTTACTGGAAAAGTTAAAATCAATGCTGACTTGGGTGACATATGTTACTTAGCTGAAATCATATATGCAAAGTCCCCACATTCAGCACTAGCCAAGCTATTGCCTGTTTGTATTTTGAAGCATGAGCAAGTGCTTGTTAAAAGACACAGAAAGAGGAGCTGATTAGCATATTTTCTGTGCCAAAGTAGAATTTACTCATAAAAAAGAAAGAGTCACCATAAACAAAACAGGAAAGCATTCTGGGGTATTAACATGTCATCCAAAATATTTTTTTAAGCCTCAATTGTATTTTTCATCCATTCTGCTTTCCATATCATCACATTTATCTTATTTAAACTGTCTTTTATTTGTCCAACACTTTAATATCTATGCTTACACTCCAGGATATCGCAGGACTCTGCTGAGTTTTCAGAGTATTTGGCATCACAGCAGAACAAGGTCACCTTTTAGCCTCATGACTAGAGGCTTGGCTTCACCCTCATTGACCCTGCCTTACTATATTTTGAGTTAATTCATGCAAGGAGGTGGGAAGGATTACGCAATGAAATGTGGGCAGGCTCAGCAATGAGCATAACCACATGCACCTCCTAGAAAAGAAGCACTCGGCTCTCCCTTCTCAGTTGCATTTGCTTCTCTCGGTGGTCTTTCAGCTGCCACTTCATTTCTGTTCTTTTCTTAGTCAAGCCAGACAAAAATTCTGTGCTTTCCCACAAATAATTAAGGTATCTTCTTTTGTACAGTATAGCACAGTAACAGGCATTTAAAAAAGCTATTTGTGGCTTGTGGCTTGCTGTCACCCTGCAGCACTTTTTCCAAGAGCTGTTCTTGCCTCAGCTGACCAGTGCAGAATGCCACAGAATTTCTGGAGAAGAACTGCCGCACCAAACAACTTTCAACTATGAAATCATTCAACAGATTTAGGAAGCAATGTAGAACGGGGCACAACTGCTGGGTTTTATTTGATAGAATTTATCAACACAGAATTTCATGGAAATTTAAGTTTATACCTTCTTAAACAAGTGGTCTGAATAAACACCAGTTTTAGGAGAAAATGTAACTGTTTTCTTAATCTTTAGTTTGTTTCCTGGCATCCAGCATACATCCAACTGTTCTTTGCAATGACCAGATTCATTATTTCCTGCAAAAAATACAGATGCATGGGCTTGATCCCCTTTTCCAAAATACTGCTGGCCAACAGAGTAGTGTTGGCACAGCAAAGATCAGCTGCAATGAAGAAACACAGCAGCAAAACTGGTTTTTATCTTAGAACAATCAGATCCCAAATTATTTAAACCTTTTCACAGATTCCTTTAATAGCAGTGTCCAACACTTAAATCTATTGAAACTGGAGCTTTGGGTTTGTTTTATCCCCAACATGTCTCTGAGACAAAAGCCATATGAGATGTTAATTTTGATGACAAAGTAGCAGAAGAAAAAGATACAGATTAAATTAGGTAAACAAAGGAAATCAATATGATTTTAAAACCCTAAGAAGTACTTCTCCAGACTCATGCTCTATTTGAAGCATATCTATCTCACCTGTGCATGCATATAAATAAAAAGCTGCTCCAGAAAACAAAATAGCTCTCAAAAGTTAAGCTTTAAATGATGAATCAGAAAGGATTATTCTTAAAATTGACCAGTTATTCCATGAGTTTCAATTTCTGAGTAATTAACTCATGTCAAGATAAAAAAAAGAGTAATTTTCAGAAACTAGAAAACACACTGTGCAAAGTAACACAGGTGTAAGGCAACAGGAACCCAGTTCTGTGTATGCATGGCACTGACCAATTTTGTCAAGCAGCAACTAACAAAATTCAATATATTTTCAAAGCAAATATCCACATTTGTAGAGCTCCCACCATTACCCGATTCCAAACATTACAGCAGCTTTAGGCTTAAAGACCTTTGACCATGTATGTGTCCAATATCCAGATTTTAGATTAATTCTGCCTAGGCCTGGTATTTTTCTGGGCAGAATATGAACATCGGTTTTACATGAAAAAGAAGCAATAAGACTCAGATACCAAGCTATAGGAGACCACGGTGCATCCAACAACAGACATATCTGAGATTTCTGGATAATTGCAAAAAGTACTAAAATTCTGACTTGAAAAGATTTCCAGATGAGAAACAATGACCTGTACATCACGGTACAAATATCTTCTAGATGTACTGAACTAAGGCATAACCCCATTGCAATGAAATACACAGATTAACCCTTCCTCTGCCTATTTTAATAGTCTGGATAATATTTATACATTTCATATTATCAGCTGTGTTTTAATTTACTTTTGGCAATCCCATTTCCCATCATTCATCCTTTCTTCATCACTTTGTCATATACAAAATAAATAGCATTTAGAAAGAATTATTTTTGCATTTATATCTGGGGTTTTTTATGAAAGGCAAAATAATTTTATTTACAAATTATCTATTCATTCAGAATTCATCAAGCAGAAATGCTGTCCAATTCATTTTCCAATTTCAAAACTAAAATTTCCTTTCTGAGGAATTATATAAAACTTCCCCTTGATAATGCAAATGAAGAACAGGATCACAGTATTTCATATCCAAGACACTGATTTCTAGGTAGCAAAACCAATTTAAGCATGTCACATATGATATCTAGTATTTTATAAAATGTGAGCAACAAGGCAACTAAAGCACAGCAACAAACATTGGAAATTATGTCAAAAGGAATAAACCCAAACCAAAACAAACCCAGCCATATTTTAGTTCTATTCCACATAGCACACCTCAGAAATAACCCTACATTCTACCAAACTTGTTGCAGGACTTAAACTACAAAACCCTTTGCTACTACCTGACAGGGAAAATTAATGATCCATCAAAAATGACAAGGAAGTAAATTTTATACTAACAGAGTAGCATGCTGAACCACCCTCAGCTGGCTGAATCCAGATAAATGAACCAAGTCATGCCATATTATGTCAAGGCTTAAGTGCAATTTTCCTACTTGCAAGGCATGCTTGTGACAAATACAGCCTGAGGTTTCCAACAACAGACATGCTGTTATTATGGCAACTGCATAGGGTAATAAAAGAAACCTTGTGAAAATCACACGTGACAAATGTTGAAAGGAAAGTCACAGTAAATAACTGCTTCCCTGAAGCTGGGCCTACTGTTTTTCTTCTAAGTATTTCCATGACTGTTTGTTAGTCTGTGCATTACACTAATTCTGTGCTAAAATAATTGTTATTAGTATTACAGGTATGCACATATTAGACACTGGAATGAGAATTTTTACAGCAGACTTTAGGCTAGAAGAATGCATCGATATTTGATTATTATATCATGATAGCATCAATCCATTATCTTTAATGGATTTCATCCTCACAGGGCATAGGAAAGAAATAAAGTGGGTTCTCTGTTCATAAAGATGTTAGGACGATCAAAATCAGAAAAAGGTGGATGTGTCTTTGAGACTTCCATGAAGCAAAATTGCATTTTATCCCAATACCTGTTTAAATAGATAAGGCATTTCCAGTTATTAATATATAAATGTATGAATGTAATGGAAAAAATAGAAATCAAGATGAAAATAAAAATGAATAAAAAAAAGAATAGAAGTTTAAAAGATAAAATCGAGCATTAAAAAAATGAGAAAAAGTGCTTACATAAAAACAGGTAACTTCGGGGCAGTATTAACGTAACGCAAAGTAATTTTTATAACTTCTAATGCTGTCAGATTTTTCTCTGACATCTCCTGCCAGAAATATTGTCTGAATATACGAGGATTTTCTGGAAATCTAGCACTTCTAATGTTGGATAAAACTTTTCAGTTCTGAGTAGGCAGAATCACGTTTGTACTCTTCATCCTGTGCAACAAAAGGAAAGATCAAGAAGTGGGTAAATGTCTGTCACTAGGCGCTTCTGACTCATGCTACACGCTAAGAAAAATCCTCTCTTCAGTTCATTACAGAGGCAAAATATTCCTGAAATTGTAGTACTCACCATGAATAAATAAATAAGCAATGCTCTGAAAGCAAGTTCAGATACTGTCCTCATAAGAAATGAGGAAATAGTGGAAGTAAACCTTCATGTGAAAGTATGCCTCTCTCTTACCTGCCACTTTGAGATACTGGATTGAGACACCTCGAAGGCCAAGATCTAGCTTACCAGTTTAAAATTACTCCCAGATTGACAAGCAATGCTGTTTTGTCTGATGCCCCATCATGTGGCCAGCAGGCATCATACAGGCATCAGGACAGTCTGTACTTTATGTGGACATTTCATGTCGCAAATAAAAAGCCAATACATCCATCTTCTTAATGACAATGGCTTCTATTACCAGGTAATAGAAGCTGTGTGGCATCTCGAAAAACAGCTTTAATAGTACCTAGATTGCATAAGGAAAATGTGAATGTGTGTATTTTGATGAAGGAAGAGAAAGAACAGGAAGAAAGGGGAAAAAAAGGTGCAAGAAAGAGCCAAGGAGAGAAAAAAAGGGGGATAAAGTGATACCTGAGAGAGAAGAAAATTAATTGCTCTTCATTGAGTATTGGCAGGCAAGGAAAGACAGTTTCAACTTCTTCACTATTATGATTAGTAGGCAAGGAAAGATAAGGAGAGGTGAGGAATTTATATTTAGCTAAAGAACTAGATTTCCCTAGTGACATAAGGAAATTAATGAATACCCGCTTTTCTATGAACTTAAGGTTAACTTGCTCTTCGGACGCTTTTCTCTTAGAAATTAAATGCTCCTCAAGAACAGACACCAATTGTCACCCGAGTCCTTAGGAGCAATTTGGTGACTCAGCTGATAGGCCAAGTGCAATAACTAATGAAGCTGCATTTCTATCATTGATAAATTTCATTGTGGTATATATAATACTTCTATTTGTGAAGGATTTGCTTCTGTAATTTCTCTTCAAATCTCTATTTCAACTCTACAATATCCAACAGATCATCAGCTTTATGGTATGATATGATTACACACAGGGCCAGCACTATTTTCCTCAGTTTATATCTACTGCTCAAATTACAGTAACTTTATTTTAGAACTAATTGCATTTTCCCATATTAACATCTCGAAGTGTCTCTGCTTTGTCAGTCTGTTTAACCAGCGTTGCACAAGAATACTTGGCCCTTGAGCCTAAAATTATGTATATTTCTATGCCATTTTCTTCCCTTACTGCCATCACACGAGTAATTCAGCTGCACTGTACAGCCAGATGTTAGTACATACTGTTGATCTATGTCATTCTTGTCAAGTCAGAAATTAATATCATGGGATCATTTTGAACAAATAAAGTACTTTCTGATGGACAGAAAATAATGTGTCTTATGTGAAGGATGCAATGCATCTCAAGGCTTTTTTGTAGACTGCCATTAACTCCTCAATATTTTCATATATTATAGAAAGTTTTCCTCATAAGTCAGAGATGAACTACTAGGCAAAAAATGTTAATGTTTGTTCCAACAGTGTATTTCATGCTGATTGATACAAATTAGTTTCCTAATAATATGTGAAGAGAGTTCATTAATAAAGCAAAAATTCCTACTCTACAGAGTTACATTCCTGTTCACCTGTTTTTTTTATTTCCAAGTTAAAAATAACTCATGTAGAATTGAAAATTGAGGATATATCAGTAATTTTATGTACTGCAGTGATACTAAACTCAATTGATACTCTCTAAAAAGTCTTAGAAAAAAATACAGAATGAATGAATTCAAGGCAGTTATGATACAGAAATAGACACCCAAAAGCACTTAGATGGTTGGTTCATTATACCAGTATTTTTAGTACAGTGATAGTCTACTTATGACTAGTTACTTAAAGTGACTGTCATGTCAGATTCTTTAAAGATTCCTGATTTCTCATTAGGTGGGATTTCTTCTCCCATTTCCATTTTTCTTTATTTCACTACTCGTCATCTTTATTTTAAGTGTCTGTTTAGTGGGGATGAAGGTGCATAAATCGAAAAATTGCTTCCTCCTCACACTATGCTTAGTCTTCTGATTTGCAGAAGATGCAATTTTGCCCTCATTCAAACAGATCCTTTCAAAGGTTGACTTCTACTCTTTAAGATGACAGGTGTTATAAAACTATCTGGGAAGAAGGGGATGGCTTTCTCTCTCACAGCTTAAAAGATTTCTGCATTTGAATAACTGAACTCAATCATGCTCAAAAAGAGCTGATTCTCCTTCTTGTAACATCATCTCAATTGCCTTAATCCAGAAAACACCAAAAGGAGGGGGGTTTTGGCTGCCTCTTATGGAGCCTTCTTCGTGTTGTATGGTCTTGTACATCATGTTTTCTTCATCCCAGACACCTCCTCAGTCCTTTTGCTTTGTTTCAAGGTCTCACCTTACTTCATGTCTGCCATCACTCCCTTTGTGTAAAGGGACAAAATCTACAGGGCTCAAAAAGACTTTCTTTCCCATAGATCAACTATTCTAGTTTTGCTTTTCTACCTCCTCTAGAGCTACCACACCACCAGTGCAGATCGCTTGAGCTGCACACCACCAACAGGCTGTCAGCTGAAGTTAGAATGACCTCAGGCTGAACTTGCCATTTACTGCAGATTAAGTTTTTCTTCTCCTGGCCCCTAATTCAGATGTTTTCAGGCAAGGGCTAACCCATGGCATAAGCATGTGTTCAGGTTATCTCCTAAATTCTTCTGGGAGCACTGGCTGCTGTGTACAGCCTGCCAGGGGCTTCCCTTCCACCAGCAACCTGGGTACCCAGGCTGCACCAGCACATCTCCATGGCTGCGTTGCCAAAGAAGTGCAGGCTGCAAAACAAACACACAAGCCCAAAACATTCATACTGTGTCATCTAATGAGTATCCCTTTTTCGTAATATCCATTTCTATCGTACTCTTCTTTCGTAAATACCAGAGGTTTAGTGTCAACCAGGGCAAGCACTTCAGCTCAAATAAATCTGATAGCAATGACGGAAAATGGAAAAACAAATTAACACTTCATACAGCCACCACAGATAGCCACTGTGGATAGAATAAAGTGGAAAACATATGAAGGCTCTTCCCAGTAAATCTAAAGATGCTGTAATAACAGCAATCACATATTCTTGCTGCTCTGTGTCTGTGACACTGTAAAAACTCAGTGTTGTAGAGAAGAGGATAGCAGGTAACAACTTCTTGCTACTTCTCACAAGGATGAGGAGCTGCTCAAAGAAACAATCAGGTAGGTTCTTTAATGATGCATGTTTTTAAGGCAAACTCACAAAAAGTGAATTGTATTCCATTCTATTTCCCTAAATAAACTTTGAACCTTGCATGAAACATAGGGGAAAAAACCAAACAAGCAAAAACTACCCTTCCCTTAGACATCCTACTCTTCAGATAATCCTGACAGCCACGTCACCATCCCTTTCTCTCAGAACAAGCATTAGAGAGGCATTTTCTTGGTGTTTTATCCTTCTCACACAGGTCTAGGTTTCAGAATACACTGTGCAGACTGCCACATTTTGCAGTTACTGTCAGAGTATTTCCTGATGATATTGCAAAATTAACCATTTTGAAAAAGGGAGAGTAATTATTATTCCAAAATGTGGGAGTTAGTCCCTAGAGACAGTGATGAGAGCTCTCTTGACACAAAGCAATGGTAAACTTAATGAAATATAAAATTCCATTGTAAACCGTTGTAAAGCATTGTAAACCAGTAGTTACCAGGAAAGCACTCACATCTTCCAACAATATTTCATATAACGAACTTCAATAAACAATCTCATTATCTAGCCTAGCTGTATGCTTGTCTCTAGGAAAAGACTCTTCAGTGATTCAGTGCACAAATACATGCTAAGTATTTTTCCTGGATCAGAGCTAGAAAGCCCAACACAGCCAGGGACTGAATTCTAGACAGGCAAATGACTGCGAAGAAGCGCACCTTCCCTTTTTGATTCATGTTTGCAGCTCAGCTGCATGATGGCTCGAAAGCATAACTACTGCTGTCAGGCTGATCTCATGAAAAGGAGGGGGATGTATAGGACAGCTGGCCAGCAACAGATGGGGATATGCTGTTCCACCTCACAGGTTGGTAGAGCTCCTGTTGCAGCACATGCTGTCCAGAAGGAATTCTAACTCTAATGCAACACCAGCCTTCCAAAGGAGGCCTGGCTTTAAGCCACAGTCAAGTCCAAGAATTAAAATAACTTCTTAAATTGTCTATCTACTCCTTAAACAGTCCAGTCATTTATAGTTCAGATCAGTTGTCTGTGCTGGAAATTAATTAGTCAGTTCTATAAATTCTTTTTGCTTAAGATAAGGTGAAAGCATGCTGTAACCTTCTCCGTTTTTGTGAACAGAACTTGAAATACCTTTTGACAGCTTAAGATTTCTTGCCCTTGAAGGAGAAAATTCTTTGCTTTCCTAATCATATGATAAATACAAAAAGGTCATCATCCGTCCCAGTCACCACAAGGATGATGGCTTTCACTTACTTTGCTTTACAGTAAGATGGCTTTGACCATCAATTGACTTCTAAAATAGCTAAGCTGCATTAAGATTAGACTGTTGTTATTGAAATTTACAATGAACTGAATTTATCTTTTATTCATTGTCTTAACTTTGTACAGACACCTAGAGTTTAATTCTGTTCTTCTGATATTTCAAATTACTAGAAAACAAAAAAAAGTAAAACTCATTTGAAAACTTGTGGAAACAGAAATTAAGATACCAGTTCATTTTGACCTTCTGAGTGAGAAGATATTAATAAATTACACATTTATGCCATTTATTATTATCAAGGTGACTGGACACAGTTGTAGGGAGCTTATTCCACTATGCAAACACACCCTGACCTAGTTGTTGTGTGCCGACATAAAGAATTATCTCGTCTTACCTCCTTAAAATAGAGATACTGTCTATTATGGATAAAGTTATCTATACCATGCCATACACAGAGTATCAGAGGACAGTATTCATTTGTAGTGCTAGTTTCACACTAGGGTTTAAATTACAAGGCACTAATATAAACTAATGGAAAAGCTGAACCAATACTTGAATATACAAAATGTAACAAGCAATTTAAAGGGGATTACAAAATAGGATTTGGCTGAGAAACACTGCTGCTTTGCATTATTGTCTGTGGCACTGCATAAAAAAAGTGTTATAACTTCACAGGGTATGACAAGACACCTTGAGGTCATACTTGGCAGATTATTAGAAATTTTATGCAACTGGCACCTGTACAATCCCATACAAAGCCATTAAGTGTTCAGCGGGACATTTTTTTTCTTTATGCCTTTCTTCTCTTTTAAAATGGCTTTCAAGTAAAAAAGTTATATATTAACAGTGATGTGTAAACACAACTCTGTAGTAAATCCTTTTTAAACACACAAATTATGAATTAAAAATGGATATGATCTAATATTCGTTAAAAGCTATTTTTGTACTATATATTTCCTTTTTAAAAAAACCTGAAGGATCACTTTACAGAAATACATATACAATCTGACTCTTTTTAAATGCCTACTGACTTCAAAGAAAATCTAAGAACAGCAACGTGTGTTTTACAGCTTCTTCCTTATTATCAAAAAGTATTTCAGTATTTGAACTGAAGGAGCAATTCTTGTGAATGCTTACACACAGCATTTTAGTACTTGTGCATATTCTTACTAGACCCTGCAGCATTATATTTCACTTGATGAGCTTCTTAAAGGGAGTCTTGATGAAAAAAACCCCACAACTTTGCATAATGCACTCCATAAAAAACAACAGGATATTCAGAGTACTCATACAAATAAATTTAATATTCAGACTAAATGTTTACAGATGTGAGCCTTTAAACAAAGGCAGTGAGCTAAAATTGAGTTTGCTTTACTCTCTCAGCTATTAATTCACCTTCGCCACAAACCAGAATATAAACCAGACACAATGCTACTCAGAAAAAGTTGAACTTGCTGAATGAAATACTGCCATTTTTATGTCTTCTCTTTCTCTGCAAAGCCACAGCCTACCCTTTTCCACTTTTGTGGTCTTTGTGTTCTTAAATTTGAGTCCTACAGTTAAAGGTGCATCATCAGCTTATCAACTATCAATTTCTTTAACTTAGTATTAAAATACTTTGAATTATTATTCTAACATATTATTATTTCTCTCATTTCTCCATACATCACGCATTACTGTTACTGTTTTACACATGCTATATAATACCCATGTAAATCGCAATCCCTATATTAGAGTTCAACATCTAATGTAAAAGGACAAATATAAGTATATATTTATAATTTTCATAATTTATATAATTGGCATATATATGGTATACAGATTTTGTACCAGCACATGTCATATACACCGACATTTTTGTGATTGCAGAAATACATGAATTATGATTTACTGCTGCTGAACATATATTAATTTGCTGCAGTATAATGAAAGAACAGAATTTTAAATGGAAATCCGACAATGGAGATAGTTGAGTGTTTTGTCAGCTTTCCGGATCTTCAGGAGCAAACATCACATATAGCACTTTTATTTGAGGTTGATGACCAGTTCTATTTGTCATCTACATGAAGCTGATTCCACCAGTTTTGTATTGTTTTGAATCACCAGATGGCACTTCTCCCTGCCCTGAAGACCTACCCACCTGAGCGTGTGGGAGTTATATCTGGCAGAAACATTGCCAGCTGAACTCAGATGCTGTAGATGTTGAGTGCTTTACCAGTAAAGAAGCACTTTTCTTGTTTCAGTCACTCTCTTTAGCTGAAAATGCTCTTTCTCAAATTAGTTGCTGTAGACAAGCTATGTCTACAGAAGTGGAAAAAAAAAGGAATTTAAACCCTTCACTTTTGTCAACACATATGCACTGCCCAGGGACGGTTTTAAAGGCATTCTTTCGCATTCCCCACAAGACAATATTTAAAGCTGCACTTCTAACTTGAATAAAATAATATTGACAAAATGAAATGAAACTCTGTTGAAAAGTTTGTCCATTTCTAAGTAACAGTATAGTTTTATTGCTTCTATTCTGGTTATGCGCTTCAAGTAATTCCCCCCTGCCCCGTTTCCATGTGCAATCCACAGCAAAAAAAAAAAAAAAAAATCAGAAAAGTATGCAGCCATGGCAAGAGCTCTCAGTGAAGGACAATCAATTTATTATCATCACATACTAATGGAATATCTCAGTGGAAACATATAGGAATATTTAAAGTAATGTTTAAACATCATGCAGCGATTGTTTCATAATGTCCGTAACTACACTGCGCACACATCTTTCACTCTCCTGCTTTCTCCTGTTATGTGAGCCAAGCACGGCACTTCCTTTCTCTGTGACTTTGGGCAGAAGAGACTTAGGGATTTTTTTCCCCCTCAGTTTCTTTCCATCATGTAACTGTTTAAGGGGAAAGGAAGTTGTACTGCTACATCAATTTTGTGTGACAATCTGAAAAAGCAGATTTTAGGAGGTAAGTTAAAGCAGAAGGAATTGTCCTCATACTGAAACTTCACTAAGCATCATGAAAATCACTTGTTCAAACATGATTCCTTTATATAAGGATTCGGGGACCTCTCTGCTGTTACTCTACAGGAATACCTTTCTGTTATCTCCTTCTGTTTTTTGCTATCACACAAGTGTTTCTACTGTTGGAGAGTTTCATCAGTTCTACACAAGGACGGGACTATGAAAATATACACTGAAGTCCCAGTCATTGGTGGGGGGAAAAACTACTTTTCCTTTTATGTCCCCAATATTTTCTCCAATATTTTATTTTTTCCATAAATTATTTATGAATAACATTTCATGTAGACTTACAGAGAATCATATAATGAGCAAAATATAAATGAAAAAATATAAAGCAAGGTATAAAAATACGCATCGGGAATAAGCAAGAGAACTGTCACCATTGACCAGTTTTGTAATTTTTTATTTTGCATTTTGCCTCATGAAGTCTACAATAAGCCCACAGGCTTACTATGTAGTAAGTGCTTCTGACGTCAGAAGAGTTGTGAAGATGACAGCCAAAATTCTGGCCGCTAAGCCATCAGCCTGCTCTAATGAAATCAAAGACAGCTTTGCACTCAGTTTTGAGCTCAGTAAGCAAAGAATTAGACGTTGAGGATTTAAACTTTGATAACAGGGATAACAAAAACAGCACCAAAATCAGCAGGTCTTCTCCATGAAATAAACTCAGTAAAGTTTTCTCCAATCAACAGCCATTGTAAAACTGCTAGTGTATTAACTATTGGCAAAACTGTTTAGGTTGGTTGGAGGTTTTAGAGGGTTGTTACATATGAAAAACAGACTTGGAAATTACTTTTGCACTTGCTTCAGTCAAAGGAATCTAGTATTTTTTATGTACCTATGGCTAAAACCAGACATAGGACACTGAGTTCTGAGGTCACAAAAGCCTGAAACAGAGCTACTTGTGTCAGTGAAATATACACCCGTATTGCTTGCTTTAAAGGAATCCATCATTCTTTATTATAAAAATCTCTGGCACTGCAGAAGAACTGACTATTAAGAGCTCAGCAAGGCTTAATATCCTTCATTCCATCATTCAGTTTCATTCAGGGGGATTATGTTATTGCTGCCCTCCCACATCCTTATGAAAATAAGATGTTTATCGTGAAGATTTGTCTTGTAAGTAAAATTGATACTGCATTTACAAATTATGTGTTACTTCAGAACACGTGGGATTAATTCTCCTTGCCAGCCCAGGCTCTAGTCTTCATTCCCACACATGCTTCCACAGCACATCTACCTTGCCTGTTGCCTCAGCTATGTCCAGCCTGGCTTCAAATCTTCTACTGGCCTTATTCACCTTTTGCCGCATTAGCTGTGAGTTTCTTGAGCATCTTCAAAGCTGTGTTTCTGCCATACACTTTGCTTGCACTCTTTGTCACTGTCCTACATTCCTCTAATTCAGTCCAAGTCACACAGCCACAGAACCACTTCCAGCACATCCTTTGCTCCACATTTCACATCCATCAGTCCTGAAATCTGACCTGAACTAAACTGATGCTTCCTTTTCTTTAAAGTTTGTCTTTAGAAGTTTCATATTTGAACTCTTTATTTTCTCACAAATGTCAGCAAAATATATGAACAAAAAATGTCAATCAAATCTATAGAGTCTGACAACTGAGGACTGCCATCATTCAGTCATTAATCCTTGTTACAAATTTTTAGGAGTAGTTGGTCTAAATATATTTCTTCTTTAAAGTGCTTCACACTCTTTTGTCAATATATCCTAGATAATCATTCAAAAGCCAATAGCAAATATTGTGCAACATGCTCTGGTGCATTGACTTGTCTTGCATTTAAGTAATCAATTAGTTTTACATGGATTACCACAGTAATCAGAAACTACCTATCGTTACTAAGTCAAGCCAAAAGGAAATAGAAAAACAGCACATTACCTGGCAGAGAGCTGCTGTCCAAGACAATGATCTGAACTTCATAGATACAGAGCCTTTGTTCAGTTTGAACATTTAAAGACTCTTTGGAGACCTGATTGGCTGATTTTCACACATGATGTTTGGATAGTTTATTTTGTGTGACCAATTGTCAAACCAGCCAGCATCTCAAATTACTGAGGTACAGGAGGTTATGGTGAAGCTCAACATTCAGAACACGATCCCAAAGAAGGGCATCCTTGGTTCGTGAATACTACATCATCTGTTTAGGGTCTCTTTCACAGTTTCTTTCTCTGATGTGCAGGATTTTTTCCTTATCATCCTCTGTTCATGTCCAAATGTGCATTTAGATGCTATACCGTTTAAAACGAGCGCTAGTATCTGCTGACACCTGAATGTAGTTTACGCCTACAGGAGTTCAGCACATACTGAGATGTTGACTGTGAACCTGCCTTTTAAAACATATATAAGTTAAGATCAGCATTAATAGGTGGGTTTCTTCCAGCAAATTAAAAATGTAATAAAAATGCTCTAAAGATCATCAGCAGAAGCTTACAAGTAAAATTGGAGGCACTCAGTGCAGCTAACAATTGCAGAAGTCTAATTTTTTTCTCATTTGAACAAAATTGTCCAGCTATTAACAGCAAATATGCAATTAACTTAGACTTTTTTAGACTGCTCCATTAACAGGCACAGTAAAGTACTGCATTAGGCTTTACAGAGCAATTAAAAAATTATTTATACTAATAAGCAATGTTAGCCACTACATTATTTTAAAAGCCATATTTTGCTGGAGATAATGCAGAGCTTGCTTCAGAACTCCAAAAATTATTTTTCATTATTTCTTAAATTTTACAAAAAAATCGCCATTTTTGTATGGGAAAAAAACCTGAATCACCTGCAATACTGATGATAAAATAAATGCATACATAAAAGAAAAGTTGTACTTCAGATCATAACTTCACTCAGGAATTCTAAGCAAAATTATTTTACAAGTTCCATCAAAAGCCCTTCCTTTTTAATTGCAAAAATGACCTTAACTATGTTATTGGAGAAGTAAACAAAAAGGTGTATGTGTCCTTACAATTGTTATTTGTCACCTTACTCACACACCATACTTGCCTTGACCCAACAAATGCTCCAAAAGATTCAACGACATGGCCAAACGAAACAGAAAAAACATTCTGACAATTCAGGTTTAAAAAAATGAAACTTTCTTGCCCTAGATATTCACTGTGCAACTGATATGAAAGCCTCAAAGCTCTTAGAAGTGCTTTGTTTGGGAATTTTAGGCAGTCTCTGGGACAGATTTTATGAGCAAACTGCTGCTACTTTCGCTGCCCACCACTTTGAATATTCACAAGGAAAGAATTCTCTCAATGAATTTCTTAATTTATCCGAAAACAATGATGCTAATGATGATCTGCATTTCTAAGACCTGTGGCAATCTCTCACAAAAAGACAAGTTCTAGAACTACTGAAAGCACACCCAATGTGAGAGTTGCCTAAAGAAAAAGACCAGCCTAATCATGAAAAAATATTATCATTTAATTGATCTCTATACTGTCTACAACTTTAATTTGTATCTGAAACGGTTCCTTTGGAAAGAATGAAATATATTGGAGATAATACGTAGCAGTGATGGGTAGGCATCTAATGTCAGACTGTGGGGAGGACTATTTGCAAGGGGTGCTTGCCGCAGCACTGAGGACAACAGCAGGAAGGCAATGTGTTTGCTGACACAAGCACATAAGAGGACAAAAAGGGAAGTAAACATGGGTTGCTGAACTCTGATGGAGACCCTGTGGTGACAACAATACCACATTTCCTATTATTGGAGAGAAATAGGAAGCAAGGCATTGTTCGTGCTGGACACCCTCTGTTAGATTTTGACAACTTGTGTTTAGTCCCAGGTACAGCTTCTTGCTTGTGTCAGCAAAGCTGCTCCCCCCCATCGTGCCCTTTGGTGGCAGATCCTTCCTTCCACAGGATCCCCATCCCGCCCCAGGCAGGGGAAGAGAAGATCATCTCTGGCCTCAAGTTTTCTGCATCCGTGAAAAGCAGCCACAGAAGGAGGGATTAACAGCAGGCACCACTGCAATATCCCTAGAAGACGAGCTTGCAGCTGTCGTCTGAGGATGCTGATGGCAAGGTCAATATGAGCAAGCACAGCCCCACCTTGGCATCACACTGGCAGACTGCAGCTGCCTTTTGTACATCCACTTCAGAGAGCAAACAGAAGGGCTTAAAGCTGTGCCTACACTGAGGCTGATCTTCTGAATTCAGGGAACCGAGCATAAGATAGAAGGTCAGAGCTAAAGCTAAAGTGTGCTCCTGAGTGACAGAGCTAATTGGCACAGGTCACGCCAGTGGCAGGCAGCTGGCCTGCAGTTCACCGTCAGCTTGACCCTGACAAAAATAAAAGTTAATACCATCTCGGACCATTGTCTATAAAAACGTAGAGATACTAGCAGGGCCATTACTCCACTCACCATACAATACTAATCTGGCAGTGTATTTTGTGGACAATAATGGTAGTGGGTTTTTAAATGTATATCCAGCTACTTGAAAGATCCTCTGAGACAGGTGTCTAGATGTAGTTGCTTTACTTCACCTTGCTGCCTACTCACACATAGGCATATATTTATTAAATTTCACTATTCCTTCCTGGAAGAGAGAAAGACACCAGAACGAGGCTGAAGTTTTCTTCCAGGAGCTTTAACTGTTAAAATTGAAGTTAGTTCACCATAACCATTTAGTCTGGATGCCGACCTGAACTACAGCTCAGGTTGGCTACTCACTAATATCTGTTTCAGTCCAATGTCTGTTTATTAATAGACACTTGAAAAAATAATCACTTTTCCACACAGCCAAGTGATATCATCAATAGTACAACAAAATTTTTTCTTCAGTCACAATCCAAGGATGTTGATTTTCTTGAATGGATGCTTTACATTAGCAGTGGCATAGTACTTAAAGCTATATAGCAGTTTGTTCTAAGAACAAAGGTTTGGTCACAAACTGTTTTCTGTTGGTGTGGTATTTTTTTTTCCAGTCTAATCTCCTGCAAGACCTTAGATATTGGGTGACAATCTCCATTTCTCCTGTTTCTCCTACTAGTATATAGTTGTAGCTTTTCACATTTTAGGAAAGACTTAAGTTTGTAATAAAGCTCTGTAAAATATTCTTTGGTTTACAAGCAATTAGTGACTTTTTCTGATGTAAGGGTGGGATTCATCACAGACATATTCAGACATCGACAGCGCTAACATCTACATGTGATCTGGATACCTAGGTTCCACTTATATTCAACAGGCAGAAATGACTTCAGGGACGTTATCTCAATGACCTGTTTTAGACATCTAAGCCATAATGAAATGGTACTTGGCCTACAAGTGCCCGTATGTATATATTATATAAAATGAGTCTAGATAAGTTGCTTAATTATAGCTACCTATGCTACTGAGCTCTGAATTTGGATTAACCCAGCCCTTTATGTTCATAATATAGGTTCTTTGTATTGCAGGGGACTGAAAACAACCCAGTTCCTTTTTCCAGTCTAACACTTTCAAATCATACATGTTTTGGGGTAGGTAGGAGGAGGGTTTTCCAGTTCGTTTATTTAACTCTTACAAATTAAGAAAGTGAAATATATACATTCTAGATTCTAAAAATGTTCTGTCTTCTTTGAAATAGATCTACAGCATAACAGTATAATGCTGAAATCCGAAATTTTGTAATCTTTTCTGTATTGCTGAGAAAAATATGTTCAGTTTGGCTGAGTAATGAGTCTTTGAAAAGTATATGCTGCAGTACCCATATTTTGTTGCTGTGTTTGTAAAATATGCAACTCGGGAATGTTGCATTATGAACATTTTTGTGGCTATCGTGGCTGCAGAAAAGAAAATTTATGGAAGGTGCAGATAAACTATCTCATGCTTTATGTACATACCATAGGCAACTAATACTTTCTGAGAGTAAATCTTCAAGTCAAGTCTTGTCTTGCTAGACAAAAGACAGTGACAAATTTAAAACCTGCAATTTGAATTCACAATTTACTCAACTAAGTCACTGCATAAACCATCCAATTAAAACTTGAAACAATGTTCCGTGACTTACAGAACAACATTGAGGACAGCTTGCCTTACGTAAAGGCTGGGCAGTGGCCGAGAGATGCAAAATTGGAGAGGCAGCATTTTTAGAGCCAATTTGTGACTGTGCTGATTCAATTGCTAGTAAGACATTAATTTTTGTAATACATAAAATACTTTGTCTCATATTTCTCCAGAATTTTGTGAGACTATATTTCATAATAACCAAATATGTGGCATTCTAAAATTCTACAAAAAATGCTTGGTATTAAATATGATTTCTTGCAAATGTTGGAGTAGAGGCAGCAGAATATATTTTACTCAAGGCAACAGAATAACAAGGACTGTCTCTGATGACGCAGATACCGAATATGCGTCAGGGACTGCTCACAAATGACCAGAAAAACAGTAACTGTTTGCCAGAGATACTGCCAAGTCTTTCTGAATACACTCAAGAATATAGTAAATTTGTTTGCAGAAGAAAAAGGCCATAATAATTTAAAATGATTCTCTGTGAATTATTCAAAAAGTATTATTATTCAGGCCTGAAGTTTTGTTGGCTTAGATAACTGCAGATACACAAGAGCTTGAGTAATAAGATCTGCCATAGGGTGTGACAGTGCACAAGTTTGAGTGCGTTAGGTATGAAGAAAATGCAAATCTGTAAGGCATGTTGCACGTTACATTGCCCAACACACAGCCCTTTGGGCTGATTCTTGCCTGATTCTCCCGCAAGCACTCTTTTTCAGTGGTTAGCATCAAGGGATAGTAAGGAGTGAATGCAGACCGTAAGGAACCACAAATGGACAACAGTCCTGCTTACCTGGGCAATGCAAAAGACAGAGATCTCATCTGCCTCCAAAATGGCAATACCTCTCCCCTCTTGTAAACCACCTTTCAGAACAAGCCAGACACATCGGTGGGTTAAAGGCTGCCTGTACACAAGTTGCAAACACACAGACTAAAGAGGAATATCAGTAGTTCCCTTCTCAACACCTGTACTTCATTGCAGTGGCACTGTGGCACAGACCCATGCTCCCCCACCCCATCCCTCAGCCTGCCTTAGCCTGCCAGCCCTCCCCAACGGCGACTGCGGCTTCAGCCTGCTCCATGGGAATCCTTGCTGCCCCCCTCTAATCCCCCAGCCTCAAAGGCTCACTCACCCCCTTTGCTCCAACAAATTTAGTAACACAAAAACAAACCAGCACACAAAGTCCAAGGTAACGAAAAACTTACTTAAGGCTTGTTCACCACAAGACTGATAGTTCCTGTCTCGCCTCGTTCCCCGATTTCCCTTCAGTCATCCTCACTGTCTTGTATTTAAATGTATCTGTATGAATATATGGATAATCGTACTCAAACTAAATGCAATACCTGCAAAATAAATTTTAAGTCTAGTGTATCAGGGCAGATTTAAGCTGTGACTTATTTGAGTAACACCTAATGCCTTAAAAAAAAGTATAAACTTGGCCACTAACATTCTTGCTTCTTTAAAACACTGCAGTAACTAATGAAGAGAAAACATGCTGAAGTCACTAAAATATGTTTGCAATTTTCCTGTTTTACTCAGATCACTTCAGATTCTTATACCAAATTCCTTCCTTTGTCTTTCATAAATTATTTGCAGGCAAGTGTGTGTTTTTTAGAGTAGAAAAATACCTTTTTCTAGTCTGATCAGATTATGTATGTGAGCCTAATTCACTGGAACTGAGCGTGTACATGAGACTTCCCGAGTATTAGAAAATAAAGGATGCTCTTCAGAGGGGAGAGGATGCCATAAGGACATTACAAAATGTAAGTGAAAAGGAAAATGAGCTTGAATGGACTGGTACTAGGACCTTTACTGGCATTTTAGTTTTTAAAATGGCATACATCTTGTGAAGGCCTGTAACTCTTAGCTTTCACTTAGCAAACTTTTATAGTTGCATATTTATTATGTTAAGCAAAAAATATTTTCAAGTCTGTTAAGAGCATACAAGATGGTCTCCAGTTTGAAAATCTATGATTTGCATACAAATAGATAAATTGCTAAATATGTGTTATATTTGTTGGAGGTACACTCAGCTCTTCAACTAGATTTGGAACGTAATTAAGGGAGGCATTTAAAGCAAGAAAGCAATAAATGTAGGTGCACATTATACTGGGAACATACAGTTGTACTTGGGTATATATTACTTTAACATATAAGCACAGGAATAAAAATATCAGCAACTGATGAAGTAATTTTGTTTAAAGACAAGAAGGAGATATAACCCATAGTGATTAAAGGGTGTAGTATAATGTCTTTCTACTTTGCCTAGAGGGGCAGCTGTGCTGGCAGAAGCTTTCACCCCTGAGGGATCAACTCTTGGCTGTAGCTTCTACCAGGGTAAAGCAGGTTTATTTTTATGGGCAGAAATCCACATAAATCCTGCCAACTGAGGCTCCTCAGGAGACAGCTAAATTTTATGCAACTCCCAGCTGGCCTGAATACCGCAACAGCAGCACCTTTCCCTTACAGCTCACTTATTTTTGCTCTCTGGACTAATCAGCTTCTTTCAAGCCACCGAGAGTACATCTATTTGAGACAAATACACCACCTTTAGCTCCCACAGGTAAAAGATTCAGATCAATGTACAGGTTCACTTTAGCTCTATAGCAGCTATTTTGTGCATGTATTTTTTAAAGATAGTAACCCCAAGCAGTAACACAAACCGCCTCTCAAAAGTCAGCCCATGGTCCACAACAGAACTGTTCAACCTGCTCTAATACTTATGCTGCTGCATTTCAGACTGAAATTAAAGCCAGTGCTCTGTATTCCCTCCACATTGAGGCACAGAGGTCTTTTTAGGTAGCTCATGCTACTATGGCTTTCCTCAAAAGCAGGGCAGAAAACAAGCTGGTGCATGGCTGAACTGCCTGAGAATCAAAGCCCAGCAGCCTGACAGCTCATATCACATACCTTTCCTTTTTCCTCTACCTTCAAGACCTTGTGTCTTCTCACTGCTGTCACCACCCTTTCTACTCCGGCTTAAAGAATCACTGCAACACCCTCCCAAGACAAGAAATTACCAATTCTCTGAAGGAAAAAGAAAAGAGTCTTAAATAAGCTCTTCTCTCCTTAGGACAAGTGATAGTGCCTCATGGTTCCCATTTGCAGCAGAAAGTAGACAGCCCTTTTCTATCCTCAGCAGGGCCCAGATAAACAGTCCTACCAAATGAAGAAATAAACAGGGATTCCCTCTGGCAAGGTCAGAGAACCAGATGAAAATGACCCTGGGAGCACAAGTTCAACCAAATACAAAAAGTTCCATGCTCAGTGGGGTTTGGTTAAATAATTCAGGTCCAATCTTTTAGGAACACAAATACAAACCATTCCCTCTCAATGGGGTAACAGAAACAAACACAAAAGTTAATGTACCCAGCGGGGATTGACCAAACAGTTCAAACTCGCCTTCGGAGCAGCAAGAATAGCTATAAAGCAAAAAACCTTAGCCACTTGGCACTGGAAGACAGACCCTGCTCTGCTTTGGTTGGATGAGTGAAAACTTCCTTGATTACAGGAGTCCTTCTTTCTTTACGAGGCTAAATTTACTATTACACGCTGACCAAAGAATCATCCATTCAGTTCTGCCAGTTCACATGATAAGTCAAAGCAATGTCAGTGAAATGTCTTCTCCAAGCACTCGATCCCTCTGTTTTCTTACTGGGTGCAGGTTCCACATCTCCTCACAATCCTGTACTCCCAGCTTGCAGGCTCCCCTCCATCAATCACGTGCTTTCTTTCACACTGGTCTCCTTGTAGGAAACGCTCTTCTTTTTTTTATCCATCAGGATCTACTACTCCTATGCACGTGGTCACAGAAGTGTTCCAAAGGAGTCAAAAGTTTCATATGAAAAATACATCTACATGTATAGATGGTACTCATGACAGATCAATATAAGCTGTAAAAACCACACTGCAACACTTGAACTTCCAGAAACATCAAACGAATATACCTGCACTTCTTCCAGTGCTTTCTTCATTCCCCTACCTAATCTCCTACTATACGGCATATTGCATATTTCTTCCTATTTTTTTTTTGTATTCGTATACATACACACGATTATTTCTATTAGAAAACTATCTACTCACTTATGTATAATTAGTTGCCATAACAAGAAACAAGTAGATGCTTCCTTGAGACTACACCAGAATGCAATATTCTCTGCTTATCAAACAACTGTTGTTCAAAATACTTATAAAATAGGCCGTTCAGCATGCGGTTATAACTTCTGATGTCATCCTGTATGAGTGTTAGTCAGAAGAGAGGCCTGATTTAAAAGTAGGATTTAAGCTTCGGTTGTTAAGAGGTAACAACCTACTTACCCAGGTTCCAGTAACACTGAAATTAAAGATCCTAATTTAGGTGGCTAATTTAGGTTTCACAAGACTATTGTGCTGCATACAAAAACTGTTGTTATTTATATACCTGGGATAAAACCGGTTAATGGGAGGAAAGGAAAAAAAAAAAAGAAAAGTAAAAATTTGTGACTACCTTATTAAAAACATATTCTGAATCCTCAATAAACATATCATTCAGTATTCTGTAAGAATGCTATTCTATTAGACTAGCAATTTAAGTATAATAATTTAAAAGTAAGCTTGGCATGGTCACTACAGTAGCTTTGCTAATTTTTCAGGAAATAGCTACAAGAACAAAAAAAATACCATGGCTTCATAGGTAAAATACATTTGCATTCAGAACAATATAATTTCAGTCACCATTTTAGGTATACAATATTTCAGCAATGCTAAAGTATATCCAGAAGTGCAAGCTGGTTAGCTAGTGAAGGAAGAACATCTTGTTTTATTTACACCTTTCTATGCTATCACATTCAGAAGAACCTATTGTAATCATGGAAAGGACAGGCTTTTGTATCCTGTTACATTATGATCACAATATGACTGTATTTTCCAGATTGCCTAAAACAGCGGAAGCCACTATTACTTTCTTAATCACAAAAATAATTCTGAGCTAGGAACTGTCGACAGGATCAACACTCCCATATGCATTTGGGTGCTGCTGGACACAGCCACATACAAGTGTCATATTCACACTTCACATGTCAGAGCTCCTTTTTCACACTTAAAGAGAGTCACCTGCGCACATGCTGATCAGCCTAACAAACAGGCGCAGTGGGATGCGTTACCAGACTGCATGCTGCTGTGTGGCTTCATGGTGCTGCACAAGCTTTAAGTCAGGAACCATCCCCTTTCTGCCCGCCCATTGCTTAAGCACCCAAACAAATCCATACAGCAGAGTCCATATTGTCTCCCACTGAGGTGACAGGCCATCACTACTCAACATGATGTTTCTAGCCTTTATTTAATTTTACAGTATTAAGTGTAATGGCTTTGAATGCATCTTACATTATTTGAAAAATACTCCTGTAATTTAAGACATTCTCAACCACCAGGCTAAACAAAGACCATAAAGTTCAGCAATTGCATTTTATTTTTAAGGTTGCAATATTAATGTTTGAGAACTGCACTTCTCAATTGTTTGTTAATTTTTTCTCATATATTTCATGTTCGTTTCTTTATTAACATCTTGTTTTATGCATCTACTGGTATACATGACAACACTGCCAAGAATGGACACCCATTTGGTGATCAGACTACACAGCTATTCATCAACAACAAAACCTTGCTATGGCCATCAATTATCACACAGAAATCATAAAAGCAGAGATCAATATTCTCTCTTACAGCTTTCTCAAAAATAAATAAAAAAACCCTAAAAATCTGAAGAGAATTAAAACCCACTCTGACTGAAAGTATGACACATTATTCCACTTCTTCTAGCTTGAAGATATTTGCCTCTGTGAAAATCCTCAAAATAATATTTCCTCACGTTAACGTCTCTTTCTCTTCTACTCTGTTTTCACCTTCTCCATTTGTCATTTTTCTCAGGCTACATTTTTAGTTTACCCTAATTATAACACCTGAAAGGCAGAATTAAAAAACAGAAGGGCAAAGAATGTAAACATTTGTAACTCTAAAGACAAAAATAGCATGATAAAACATAAATACTGGTTACCATGGAGAAGCATCATCTGTGCTATATAAAAGCTGTCCCACAAGCAAGCATGTCTCTGACAGTTTCCAGGTTTAGTATGGAAAACCCAGTATGCCAGTAGGATGAACAGAGCAGAATAACAACTTGATACTTTACCTTGAGGTTTTTATTCTGATAAATGGGGAGAAGGAAAATGCTCCCACAGAAGGAAAGATGGAAAAAGAGCGACAGAGAAGATGGACACATGAACGTATTTGTTTGGAAACAGAAAAAAATCATTTTGGTAATCATTAGGAGAAATAATTTCCATTTAAACTCATCAGGCAAGCCAAAGCAAGTGATCCGGAAGACAGACTGAGTCTTCAGAAGCAGTCAAGAGTCTTCTCAGCCATTACTGGGTGTGAACCATGAGTAACCCTTTTTAAGCCAGTGGAACTGTACAAGAGGAGGGGAGCTCAAGTTTGGACCTGGAGTCACAGAAGCAGGAAATGCCAATCAAGCAACAATGACATATTCTTTGACTGAGAGAAAACACCACAGTGCTTTTAGGTCTCAGTTTTAAATGCCCTTCCTGGGTTTCTCTACTGCATTTGAGTTTGGCCCTTACATTCATTAGCTCTGCTTATAAACCTCTTTCACTATTCTAATATAGCTAAAACTGTAACAGGCCATGCACAGCAGTCATAATGCTCTAGTGTTATAATACATCATTACGTGTGAATCAGGAAACAAGGTAAATTGAAATAAATAACCCTCATATCCAGCATAACTACATCAAGACATCTCTTTCTGGATAACTACATCAGAAAAATAGGAGAACAAAAACTATGTTATGCCTCTAACCAACATAATTATATCTGCACATGAACAAGAAAACAGGATCTCCTTTTTTCTTATTCTTCACAAATACAGTGCATACTTCATGCTTTGTAAATACAGGCTATTACAACATATTCTTTTCTACCTATTTTCCTTCAATATACAACCCAGAGGTCTCAAAATACACACACTTTTGTCATTGCTTGCTAAAATCTGGTGTTGTGGCTTCTAATCATGGGCTACTGAGACCCCTGATTCACCTTTTGTAGAGTTGGTGAGAAGAAGGGAAAGAGGGTGCCTAATGGAAGACAGGGAGTTAGGACCCCTGTGTGATACAATGAGCAGAGACCTTATAAATTCCTCAGGAAGGAAAGGAAGCCTTTAGATTTACACTATGTACAAATTCTTATAAAGCTGTACATCTTAAAAAAGGTTTGGCCACCTTCAGCTTCCAGCACTAATTCCCCTCCACAGCCTGGTCTGTTCTCTTCACCAGCTCCCAGATGCAACCCCTTGCTCACTGAGCTAGAGACTCTGTCCTAGGCACATTTTCTCTGCCCCTGAATCCAGTCTTCAGTTCCAGTTTGCAGCTTATAACTCACCAATTCCCATTTCTAACAACATTGCTGAGAACACAGGGTCCAGTACCCAGTTGCAGACCCAAATCCATCCCTGGCATAACATGCAAAAGCAGTTAACTTCTAGAAAAGACTTGTTTGGTGGAGAGTGTACTCAGCAAAGGTTAAATTGTCAAGGAATTTAACACATAAAATTCCAATTGTTAAGAAATCAGACATCTACATTCCCATGCGGAGCTTATTTGCACCATTAACTTGTTCTTTTTCTTTTTTGAACCTGCCCTGAGGGCCATATTAAGAACACAAACTATAGGAACTCATTTTGGGAATCGCAACTCCTACGGCATTTTAATTCAATAGCATGGCAAACTGTTGAGACATCCTACAATTTAAGGCTTCCAATTTCCATCTCTCAATAAGGTCAGCAGAGAAAAGCAGCTATGTCTCTCAGAAGACAAGTTGTTATAGTTGGTAGTTTGAACTCCTGTGTCACTTCAAAAATTCTAACTTTCACTGCCAAGTATTTATATCATTATCCCAGAGATTTGAAAAAAATGCCACAAAGCACTTCATTTGTATTCTTAAAAAACCCAGTCTTAATACAGGTAATTTCAAAAGTGTGTGCTAAAAGTGTGTTTCTTTATCTGCAATACTAATCAAATGCATTACAGTAGGAACTGATTTTGTTTAAAAATATCGAATAAACATTTTGTGTGTATGCTTTTGCCATTTTTGTCAGCACAGAAATGGTAAGTTCTTTTTGGTTTCTTTCTTCACATGTTTTTAGTACTGTAAAATATGTATTTGTCTCTATTTCTTTGATGCAGAAAGCAAGCACTGAGAAGTACATGTCTGAAGTTGACACTATGAATCTGAAACTAATAAAAGAGGCTAATTGAGGTTTCATCTTTTTTTGTCTCCTTTTTGCTTGTACCATAGAATGCAAGTGTGTCTAAGTGATGAGTGGCAAGCATGAATGCTAATACCTTAATTAATCTATTTCTATGGAAAAAAAAAAAAGTCATTTCCATCTGTTGGGATAATGTAGTGCTGTTTTGTGACTGATTTTACTAATTTCTATTGCACAGAATACATGCAACATACATCAGTGCACTATCATTACCACCACTGTAGTGACAGCAAACACCTAAAGTTCTTTGATGCCAAACACATTTTGAACACCATTATAATGCTTTGTCACATGTGCTAGCCCTAAGTGCCAAACTTGCAAGTGCTGCCAACAGTCTGCAATCACTGAGGCTGTACAATGGGAGGGCACTACACAATGGTCATGCCTGAAACTGCAGTGGGAGTCTGCTAGCAGGTGTGGGAAGATGACTTATTCTAAAAGACCAGAAATTTTAAAAAATATATAAAGATAAGAAAAGCCATGAAATACAGGAGGTGTTCTGAGCTGTCTTCCATGCAATGTGCTTTCTGAGCATTCCCACAGCACCTTGATCATCACCTACCGCAGAGTACTCCACTGGAAAACCCCAAAGAGAGATAAAGTGAAGTAACTACCAAGCTTGCTGTCAAAACAACTGGGAAGTGTTCTTTGGGGGATACAAATACTCAGGCTGGAAGAAAGCAAACACTGTTTAAACAATCCTGCAAGTCTGGGCAACTCCAGTCCATGCAGTTTTATGCTTTGACCATTGAAATCAGATGCTGCCATTCATAGTAAACATGTGAAAAGAATATCAAATTCATGAACTCTGAAATATATCAACTTCCACAATGTTTGGGCTTTCTGCAGTTTGTCAATAGCTGACTTAAAAGTGTAAGTTTCCTACAGTCTAAAGTTATTAGCCACTTCTCTATGAATTACACTATTATTCAGAGCACTGCTTGCTTTTTGGGTGGAACTGCAACACATTCAATTCTTCACATTCAGCAATCACTTTCACCAAGTTGAAAGAAAATGCATCAACAACTAAACTAAAAAAACCAATGGCTTAAGTTTGTTCACTAGGGCTTCCTGATTTGTGAATTAACAGTAATTCCATTTCTTAACATCTTAAGTCTTACAACCACAAAGGGAAAGAGTGTATCATGCTAAGGCCCCATTCTTTCCCATTAATTTTCCTCCTTCATTTGTGGGAACTTTTTTAATTGCCCTATTATGTTACTATCCTTTTGGAAATGCTATTTTTTTAATCTGCAGATGTTTTTAATGCACACCTCTGATTACATATTGCTGCAAGTGTCATGAGACAGGAATGCACCATGTCCCAAAAATGAAAAAAATACTAGCATGTAACTGGAGGTTTGACCTTGAAGATAACAAACAAAGGAACTACTTAAAGATACTGCATAAACTAAAATTACAAATATAATCAACAAAAGAACGAGCTGATGATGATGAATCTACACACACATACATACAAATATTAAGGATTAATAATATTGAGATTTACAGGGGGAAAAAACCAAACTAAGACCCTTTCCAGTTTGTCATCCACCATGACCTGGTTAGCTAGACATTTGCTCTTCAATAAAAGCTTAATATTATTTTGATTGCTTGGCTGTAAGACCAACAGCTGTAAGAAATATCAGAAAGATGTGACAGATTGTAAAGCCAAATAGAGCTCCCAAGTCAGCCTGCCCAACATCCTCTACTCCTCAAGTCATGGAATATTACCCCCTTACTCCCACAGCCCAATTACTTTTGTTTGAAAAATGCAAACTTTTCTTCAAATGTTCCAAGATTCACAATAACATTTTGAAAGTTGGCACAACGTCTCACAAATACATGCAAGTCAAGAAATGCAGATCTGGACTGAGATGCGTATGTTGGATGCAGCCTGCATCTCACTTTCCTTTGACACATAAATCAGTTGGTCAGTGAGGTCCTTTTCCTATCTAACCTCCTCCTTGGTATTGTGCAAACATTAGGCCATATATATTACATGAACAGATGCAGAAAAGAGTACTATTCCATATCAATGATTAATGGCTATGACCTAACTTTTTAAAATAAAAATCAAAAGACAATTACATTTTCATAATCACACCGACCTTGAAACAGAAAATTCATTTAACAGCACAGATTATTAGCATAGCACAAGAACACTTTTCTTTTTTTGATGCTCATATAAGAAAACGGACAGCTTTAACTCCAGCAAATGGTGTAAGGGTACAGTTAATTTAGAATTATGTTCAGACACCATCTTTGCTAAAGCAAACATCTCCTCAGGAAAAATGCAACTCTTTAAAAGCATCTTGTGATGTTGCAATAGGAAAAAACCATCAGGTGAGCTGGTCTCTTTTCTAGAGCTGGAAGGGCTCCGATAATAACCAGAGTTACTGAAAGCAAAACCACCTGCTCATCATAAAAAAATGACAAGGTAATTTATTTAAGAAACAAAGGATACCAAAGAGGACTATTTTCTAGCATAAATGAAAAGAAAAACAATGGGTGCCAGAAATATACATATATATATATATATATATATATATATATATGTATATATAAAGAAATAAGAGAAGTATGACATAGTGAACCAAATCCAAGAAAGAAAAGTAATGAAAGAAAAATGTTTTAAAAAACATCAGCTTGAGATTCAAGGAGAAGTGCTCTCTTCTCTCCCATAACCTGCCTGTCCATAAATAACAGCTCCTCCTTTAAAGCTGCCCAAAGCATGTCCTGCCTCCATAAAACTCAGATTCTAGAATGAGGATTTTGCCATAGCAAGAGCTGAGAGAGCTTAAATACAACATGCAATATGTACTCCAGAGAATGACAGACAGAATTAAGGTTAAAGACCTGGATGGATATTTGGTTTAATATACTATTAATGATGCATTCATTTACAGTGAAAATTGCTGAAACAGAATTTTGATTCTCTTTACTGCAGCTGTCGAGCCACAATGTTTAACTACACTGTTTCTTTGATGTATCACTTTATAATATTTCAAAGTCTCCCCCTCTACATGTAAAATACCTGTTCACTTCAGTCCTACCACTACATAACCCAACGAGTTTTCCTACCCATAAAACGTGTGAATTCAGCTTTCTGCCACCCATGAAGACCTTCCATGAAGACCACAGTTGATATTTGGGCTATTCCACACCTCCACCATATAAATAAAATGAAGCTAACTTCATTAACCAGATTTACTCACAGCTGCCATAAAAGAAAATCCGTAACCTCCATCCATCCTTTGCTTATTCAGAATGATTAGCTGTTTTGCTCTGAAGCCACATACATCATAAACACTATGTTGCAAACTAAGCTAGCTGGGCCCTTACAGATACACAGAGTTACAGTTCTGTAATAAATTGCACAAATAATAGAAACATCTGGAGTATAATTTCTCCTCCAAATTTATTCTACCATGTGGAAGCGGTAGATATTCAGCACTCATTCTCAAGTATGATATTCAAAGTTAGCAGACAATAATGGAAGGAGAGAGGAGAGTACTGTCTTTAAAAATAAGAAGGGAATCACACATTATTCCCAGATTTAATACTTGTACATAAAAGCATTTACCACTTTATTGAACCACTTGTCAGTTTCCTCCTTCCTTTAAATATCAGTCTACATCCCTCTGTCTTGAAGACTAACTTCTGTATCATGATTCATCTAGACAGAGCTGAGGCAGTATTTTGTTGGCTCGATTGGTGTGCTGTTAGGTTTATGGCCCCATTCCTGCAGCGGAAGCTGCAAGCACCTCTTTCATTACTATTTGATAAAGTAACTTGAGAGCCAGAGATGGATGTCACTATGGAAACAGGAGTGACTATTATAGAGACCAATGAAACAAGGATGGACGCCTCCGTGAGGCATTGGCTTCCTTCAGTTTCTTTCTTTTTCCCAAAACAGCTTCTGAAAAATGCTATTACATCTCTAAACATCATTCTGTTGTGTTTTGTTTTAAGTATCCACCTGACTGGAAAAGCAGTGGGAAATGTGTGTCTGTTCTGCATCGCTGCAGGCCTGAGAGGTACCATGCCCTCCTAGGAGTACCAGGGGACACCCTGGCCTCTGAAATGTGAACAGGGCAAGTTCTCAGTCTCATCTAAGGTTGCTGCAGTGTCTTGCACGGGCCAGTTTGACAACCAGGAACCCAGGACACAGAGGTCTCTGAGGGCACAGAGAACTCCTTTTCTCTTGGGATGACTGCCCCTTGCCAGGGAGACTCTTGGGAACGTTTCCCTCATGGGCCTTGAGTCCACTGTGTGATGGCAGAGGTCGAGTAAAGAGAACGATGGAGGAGCGTTTTCCTGGCTCTGGCATCAGCTACACTGGGAGCTCAGCACACAACCACTGACTAAAGCCTGGAGATAATGCCCGCGCTACCGGCTCGGCGCAGCCCAGAGCAGGGTGACTAGTGCTGCAGCTGGCACGGCGCAGCAGGGGGTCCATCGGGACCCACCTTTCCCAAGGTCACCTCGACCACAGAGCCGTGACACCAGCCTCCTCGCAGGCCCGCTCCCGGTGACGGCAGCGCTGCAGCGCGGCTTTGGCCGTGCTGCCGCCGCCGCGGCTCCCCGCCCACATTTCCCAGCGGAGCTGCCCCCGGGGCGGGGGCGCCCCGAACCGCCGCTCCGCTCGGGGCGGGCGGTGCCGCCGCGCCCGGGATGCGGCAGAGGCGGCCTCGGCGCCCGGCTCGCCGTCCCGCGGGGATGCGCGCAGCGGCGAGGGGGCGGGATGGCGCCGCGCCCCCCGGAGCTGCGGCCTCGGCCCGGCCCCGCCGCCCGCCTCCCTGCCCCGCTGTCAGGGCCCGGGGCGCCGCGGGCTGAAGGGCCGGCGGGGCGCGACGGGGCGGGCGGCGTCTCCCTGCGGTGGCTGCTTTGGTACCGGGGGGCAGCGCCCACGGCGGGGCGGCGGCTGCGCCCCACGCGGCGTCCGTCCGTCCGTCCGTCCGTCCCTGCGTGGGCGGCGGCTCGTGTGTGCGTGGGTGCGTGTGTGACTGACAGTGCAGCGCGCACGGCGCGGTGGCAGCCGCCCTCACGCCGCCGGCCGGGGGCCACGCCGGCACGGCCCGGCTGCGGCAGCCCCTTCTCCGTCCCCCGGAGCCCTCCCCGGCTGGGGCGACCTCAGCGGCCTCGCTGCTTCTCCTCCTCCTCCTCCTCCCTCCTGGCGGGTAGGTTACGTTACCTGGTCTCTAGCTCGGGCTGGATCTAATCCCGCGGCCGCCGCCGGCTCCTCTCCCTGCCGCGGGGGTGAGTGGGGTAATTAATTTATTTATTTCCCATGAGGTGTCCTCGGCAGCGGAGCAGCGGCAGGGAGGGAGGCCCGGGTGCTGCTGCGGGGCCGACGGGGCACCGCTGTCCCGGGGGTGCTGCCGGGGAGCGGCCGAGGCGCTTCAGCACCGGCGCGGGGGGGCGGGAGCTGCGGAGGAGCCGCCTCCCGGGCTGCCCAACCCGGCTCCGCGGGGCCGGCGGGGGCGCGGCGCCCGGCCCGGGGAGACGGAGCCAGCGCGGCAGGGGGGACGCACCGCGGCGGGCAGCACCGGACCCCCGCGCCCGCCGGGGCGAGCCGTGAGCCCTCCCCGCCCGCCCGCCCGCCTGCCCGGGGCCGCCGCCGAGCGCGGAGCCCCCTCGCCCGTAGGCGCGGCCGGGGCTGTGCGCGCTCCCCGGGCAGTGAGGGGCGCGGAGCCCCCGGCCGGTGCGTGCCGCGCCCTCCGCCTCGCTGCCGGCGGCCCAGGACGCGGCCGCCCCCCGGCCCCGGCCCCACCCCGTTCTCCTCCTCTTCGGCTCTGGGGATGCCAAGTATTGCGCATCACAGCGCTGTTTGCACTCGCTGTTCTGCGGAAAAAGTTATGGAAAGTCACATCAAAACGTTGCTGCTGTTGGGGGGGGGCGGGGGGAGTTAACAGAGACCTGTTTATGCTAGACGCGGCGCCTTCGTCTTCTGAAGCAGGAACACAAATTTGGCCAGTTGGCAATCAGCTGTTGATTAAAAACTTGGTCACCAATTCCTTTGCCCCTTTTTTCTCTCCATTAAAAAAAAATAAATAAAAGTTACAGGAACTGTTTTGTGTCTGTCATGAACATCTTTATGAAAGTGGCCACTTAATTCTCCAGAAATTCTGTCCTTAAGGCTAAAATCCTGTAAGGAAAGAGATATAACGTAATCCTATAATTGCATGATTAAAGCCTTTGCCAGAATGCCTATTCTCATGGGTAAAGGTTGCACATTATGTGCAACATTTAAAGTAGTGTGGGGAGGCCGGATTAATTACAGTTGTTGGCATTATGTTGCAAAATATGTACAAAAGTAAATGTGGTTATCATGTGATCTTATTTAAAAAAAAAAACACAACACTTTATTGCATGTGTTTCACTTAGCCAGAGCATTGAGGTTCTTTACAGACATGTTTAGGAGCTGAACCTGCTTGTGTGTGAACAGGAGGACGGAGAACTTGGGTTGTAGTTGACGATACTCCAGTTTTCTGAGCTGCTAGTGAAGGAAGGAAGACCTTGATAGGGTTTTCTGTTTATTTTCCATTAATAACATTTTAATCCCTTAGCTAGCATCAGCCACAATGAACAAACTTTTTAAAAAAATAATCTGGAAAGGAGCATGACATCCCTCAAAAAAGCTGCAGTATGAGTGGCAATACCTATTACACATCAAAAAATCCATCCATAGAGGGCTGCCATCTTGAAGCACAAGTTCGTAGCTTTGGCTCCGTTTGTGAATCTGTTTGCTTTTATATGAGAAGTGTTAGGCATTATTCTGTTTCAAACTATAATCATTAAACCAGGAGACACACCCAGAAATGTCAGTAATGTAACATTTTATCATTCCTTCTTTCTTTAGGATATTACTGTTATAATTTATGTATCATCTGCTTCCACTGCAAGTTCGTCAGATTCAAGAGAGAATACTGTGTCATATGTTAGTAAAGCAGCCAGGTCACTGCAGTCGCAAGGAGCAGCAAGTAGTTGACTGGTAGAGACAGGAAACATCTTTATTCCTGAAACAGACTGAAGAGTTTGGAGTTGTTTTCGTGACATCACATAAGCCAAGTAATAGTTATGTACCTGAGTGCAGGGACATTTTTAGGAGCAAACGTCCATGGTGACTGCCAGGGCAGCTCGTGGAAGTCACAGCTGCGTTAATTTAGATGGTGGTGTCAGTCATCTCTTGTGCAAGTACGTGAAAGGAGCCTGTGTCCTGCATGGTCACAGTGTATGGCCCAGCAGCAGGTTGTACTACAGGCTTTGGAAGACCAACAAGCACTCAAGGGGGACCAACTAAGCCGAGCGGAGGGAAGAGCAAACGAGCAGTGACTATTGGGCATGCAAGCAAAGGCAGCTTGGGTACAGACACCCATGGTCAAACACACTGTCACTTCCAGGCAGGCCTACAATTACAGGATAAAAAATGTGTAAATTAAGATGAAATCTGACGTAAGATCTTTCATAGAGAAGCTGCTAGAGCTGAAATCAAAGTTGTATACTTGGCATTACAGCCGGTGTTAAACTCTCTTCCATATTCAAGTACATTTGTATGCCCAGAGGAAAATCATAGCCTGTGTAGGACCTCAGTTACTGTAAAATGCAGAGCATGGGTACATTGTCTTTTACACTGTAATATTACAGTTTACATACTGGTTTATAGAATGTTAGGAAAGTGACTTTCAAAGGGAGCTGAAAAATAAATACATGAAGATAGAAATGGTAACTGTTTTTCACTGCATGGTTCTATTTCCTCCACTGATGTGCCTTAACTAGAATAAATATAGATTTATATTTATATATAGCTCTATAGATATAATTTTATATAAATATATATTTTTAAATTTATAACTGTGTACAATATGTATTATAGACAACTTTTACATGGTGATATGTGTGATAAGGTATATCACAGTATTTTCTGTACTACATAGTACATGATGCACACCCATGTATAACTGCTACGTGCAGTACAAATGGATGTATTGTGTTTATATATAATAAATCTGTATTTATATTACTACTGCATACATTAACATATGTATATAGAAATAGCATATTATATTAACATATGTTAACCGTTATGAAGACTTATATATTTTTTCTGTCTATACATATGGGCATCATGCAGTTTCTTTCCATACCTCTTTTTCAGAACACCCTCTTTAGAAAAGGTGTATGCATCTTAATTGACTTACTGTTACTGTGTGCTTCATCACACTTTGAGTTTTCTAGCCCGAGGCGGAGCCTGAACATAGGCTAGCTGCAGTTATAACGGTGTGTGATTCTGGCCTACAGTCTGCACAAGTTCAGATACAGCTTGGTGTCTGCATTCTGCTTAAAGTCACTTGTCATGCAGTTTCATTTGAACCCAGAATTTTACAGGTCCTCTTCTAAGCTTCGATTTCTCTGCTGCTTTGCTGCCTATGTCTTCTAGTTGTAGAGTCTGGACCTAAAGGGTGTGTGTTTGTGATTGTGTGTCATTCTGGCCTACGTAAGACTACATTCTGATTATGGTGTGGGTTTGGGTTTTTTTTCCTGTATTGATTTCTATTCCATAAATATGCTAATAAAACTTCTCTCATGTCCATATGCAGGCTGGTGTGGTGTGCATGCTCCTCATCTCCAGCAAATACACAGAGTATTATCATCAAAATTATATTGATATATAATTTTTATAAATAACTAATGTAGGCTTTATATCAACAACTAATCATTCTCAGCCTGTGTCTCCACCCTCATTCATACACACCAATAGCTCTGTTGGTAGCATAAAACTTTAATCCTAGTTCTGTTAGTGAAAGAGATAGGTCTACTTCAATTTTTGTGATAAAATTCATATAAATATTAGACTGTAGAATTCTAATGATAAAACATAGCCAAAGCATGTCTTTCTATTGATATCAGTTTTCTCTATAAGCATCAACCATGTCTATTCCAGGCCCAATAAAATTCTTTTCTTTTACAGCTCCCGGGGACACAGAACACGGCACATTGTAACTACAGCAATAGACTTGACTGCAAAAGATCTCTATCAGGCATCACAGAGAATCTGAGGCAGCTGGCAGTTATCAGCTGAAGCAGGTAGTCAGTAGAAGTGTAGAAGATAAATAGATAATAGAAAAGCAATCTGGAAACCTGGGAGAGATAATAAACCTCTCTTCTAGAGGGGAGGTAACAACTCAGGTAGGTCACTGATGAACTCAACTTCCAGAGCAGTGCTGTGTCTAATACTGCTGAAAATACAGTAGCAGTTCATGCCTATCAGCTCTGAAGTAGTATTCAAGGTGTTGTTGGAAATGCAGTTTGACATATTCAGTTATAGAAATCACTATTGCAGTAGAATGAAGAAGGATCATGCTGCTGAAAGACAGGAGCACCATGACCCTTCATGAAATCACAGTTACCAGAATGGAAAACTAGTTACACCCACTTCGTATCCTCCATGCTGCCATGTCTATAATGCCAGCACAACCATCATGTAGTATTCCTGCCATACTGAGCATAGTCCTCGTGTTTTCTTTTTTTGTGTAATTTCTACTTAAAATAATTGAACCATTCTGCTTTCCGTGCCATGAGCACAGAGAGGGAAAGGCCCATGTCTATGAGGAAAAGAATGCAGTGGTTTTAGTATCTATATACTAAAACAGTCCTACAAAACACCCTTATTTTCAAGTCACTCTTATAATTCTCGAATTCCTGGCTATGGAAAGTGTGAAACCTTGCATGAACATGCAAGGAAACTCATACCATGTGATAACTTCAGCTGGGTTCCGAGATCTTGTAGGACTATATTGGTGGTAAGGAGATAGCATCAGGAAGTATTTCTGTGGGAATGGGCACAGAAAAGTCTATCAGGGCCATCTTTCCACCAGAGGAGTGCTCAAATTACTCCACTGACATCTGTCTTTATTTTGTTAAACCATTCAGGTGGACCACAGGAAGTAGCTGATGTCAGTGTAATGAGAATTCTTGTGGAGCTGAAAACAAAAAAAACACAAACAAACAAGAAAAAAAAAGGAATAAATACTTCTGCTGCTCAATTTGCTTTGAAAGATGCTTTAATGCTTTAAAAAATACCTGTCTGTACCAAAAGAGTTACACTGAAAGAGCATAAAGCAAGACACGTGTCAAATACTTTCAGAATATTAGTTATCACTGTCAAATAAAGTCCTAACCAGGAAAGAAAAATACAAAATTCACAAAACTCATTAACAAAATTTCGATGTGTCCATGTTACTGGTTGCATAAATAATGTGAGTCCTTTGAACAGTCTCTGTAATTCTTAAAAAGTAACTGTTGTACGTGTTTTATTTGTTATGTATTGGTTTAATATTTGTTTTACTATGCCACTGGGCATGAATTACTCGTGTGTCTCTGTAGATTCTGATTCTAAGTGATTGTTGAGGGTGTTTTTCCTTTCATATCTCATTCTATGACTGCTAAAATTAGAAAAGATCAAAGTTTACATACATGACAGCTTACGTACATGAAAAGTTTAAAATGGCCATTTGCTATTTTGAGGCCTGATTCATCTTTCCATTGTGCCAGTATAATTCAAGTGATAGACTCTGGGCCAATTTCTCAGTTTAAATGTTATACAGCTTGTTAGAACAAGTAAATTACTACCGTTGTGTTATAAATTATGCCTAACTTAATTAGATTACAAACTTCTTAGGCAGCAGGAGAATTTCCTTTTCTGACTTAGGTATTTTTATTTGTTCTCAAAAGAAGATGAAGGAGAAATGGCCAAAAAATTGCTTATTAGATAAAATTTTAGAGTATGCCTTAATACATATGCCTTAATATATGTCCCGTATATTAGTAATTATCAACTAACAAGATGCTGAGAACATGTTGTCCTAAACAGTGCAAATAATACTTAAGATAATATATGGAGCCAGAAGTAAGAAACCATCAATCGCAGGGAAGCATCCTTGTAATCAGGATAGAAACAGATCTTTTATACTTTTTTCTCCCTCTGATGAAGCCTTTGAATATTTCAGTCTTTTGCTATGCTGTGATCCAGATTCAACAGGAAAAGTGGTGAATAAATAGTTCAGCTCAGCCTGAGGCTACGTAACTGTGATTCAGGTACTGCTATAGGAGGTCTAAATAGAGAGAGGTCTTTGCATGTGTTTCTGGTCAAGTTCCCTAACTGTGCATGGAAGGAGGCATCCTTCATTATCTGGTTGTGCTCAAAAATTAATTTAGTGCTCTGAATCTCAGGGGATGAAGGTGTTTGTTCTACATAGAAACATAAGCTAAATAACTGTTCAAACTTCATAGCTGAGTGTTCCCAAAGATATTTGCTGTGCCGTCAGTGGAAAGGAGAAGGCTTCCTCCTTAAAGCTTCCGAATTCACTCATGGACACACTTAACCCACTGATTATATGTGAGATGGGATGCCTAAGGAACTACATCCGAATCATCCTGCAGGTATAATAATTTAAATAAGGCCTTTAAGAGTAGATTGGTTTGCAGAAACATTAAGCGTCAATGAGCACACTCTGATGGGATCACATTCTGCACTCAGGTGACATGAAAACCCAACTCCTGAGTTGGTTTACAGAATGTCATGAACATTTTGAATGCTGTGAGTGTATTGAATGTACAATTCATCTTCAGTACTTTCATTTGTTATGCATTGTGTTGAAAGCACTGGACTATATGATCAGAGTCATACATGAAAAGCTTTTACTTCTTGCTTTATGTCTTCTTATTAAAATCATGATTTACTTTGCAACTCTCCTCTGGGGTAGTCATGTTTTCCCAAAGTGGGTAAAACCTAAGAAATAGAAGTATGTTTGGATTACTAGTGCTTTGCATGCTTCAGAGCTGTAAAAATCCTCAAAATGTCATGTATTTACTTTCTTTACTGATTAGGTCAAAGATGTAGATTGTCAAGCTAAAGGTATTATAAAAGATTTCATATGTAGCCATATGTTTAAGTTTTGGGGGCTATATACCCAACACGCCCTTCTTCCAACACACAAATTGAGACTGGGAGACTTTTGAAGAAGAAACCAGATGACACGTGTGTGGTTCCTCAGGAAAGTATGAGGAAGCAGAAGTCAACTCTATTTATGGGGAAGGCTTCAGACTGTTAACCCAAACCCTGTTTTCCCCAGCAGATATGTGGCATGGCAGCTATGTGTTTGCACATGCTTTTTTGGTGACTCTCTTATTCTGTAACAATTAGGACTGCTGGAGCTTCTGCTAGTGCCCTGGGATCACACTGTTCTGATTTACTTATTCCACAAATTCAGTAATAAAAATTTATTTCCCACGTTTCCATTTTATTGTCAATCATTGTCTTATTGCCAGTAATGTCTTTGGATACACAGGTATGATATCCTTTATTGAAATATCCACTTCTTATCAAATGGCTTCAATTCTACAGCAGTTTATTGTAGTCTAGGGTGAGACTTCAGTGGAGATTAAGATGCCTTAGACATCTATATGGAAATGCTCAAGTGTAAGCTATACTTACAAACTCCTGTTCTAGACAACAGTTAATGCAAGCTGGGGAGCCTGCTCAGTGCCTCGGCAGCTGACGAGCTGTTTTGCGTATGTTTCAGAATGAGATGAGTTGTTCTCTAGGCTCCATCTGAACTCAGAGCAAAATTATGGCATCTTGTAAAATGTACTGTAATTTTCTGTCTCTTACAGTTCTCTATATGACGCAACTCCCAGAAACGGGAAAAATATTCTACTGTAATCATTAAATTTCTGACAAAAATAGTGTGAAGAACTTTGAGTTTCTTCCAAAGATAAATTAGAATTCTGTGAAATTGTCAAATCTTCTCTTGTCATTGGCTGTGACTGCACATCATACACCTCTATACTCTAAACTGGTAATGCTTATTTGGCCAAGTAAAAGCAATCTTGGGTAATTTTTATGTTCCTTTATGCTGAAAAATGTGTATCAATGTGATGATGTCAGTTCTTGAATCTCTCAGGCTTGTTCAATACTTTTAAGATATTAACAGGATTATTTGAGTTGGTAGCCTGTATTTGTTGATGCAGAAGGTTATTCTGAATTTGGTGTCTGAGTGTCTTTCTCACCTGTTCCATGTGAATAAAATATTTTCCTGTAAACATAGTTTTTCGTTTTCTTTGCAGTGATTGTATATATCATGAAAGGGAAGTAATTTCTGCCTTAGCCTAAAGATTTTTACTTCTCATAGCACCAACAGCCGGTATTGGTTTAGAGCATTGGGTTAATCTGAAGTTCAGCAGCTGATATACCAGAGAGAAGGTTTGAATCCAACCATCAAGTAAAAACAGAAAGCAATAGCAAAGGACACAATTCAAGGTATGGTTGGACTAAGGTTACACAGGGTGGCTACTAACCCAGGACAGCTACAGAGACAGAGCCTAGACAGCTGCAGGGCAGTGGCAGCCAGCCAGCATTCCTGAACAGATGAAGATGAAGCCAAAAGGAGGAGGACTTAAATCTCAGATATAAGCTGCTCTAATACAGAACAAACAAGCTATATAAGAACCTTATATACTGTGACAAGAATTGCAACAGCTAGTTGGAAACAAAGTCCTTGAAGCTGCTTGTGCAACTTTTCAAACAGAAATTCTCATAACGAAAGTATTTAAAAAATAGTATCTTTTGAGACATATTTAGTTCTAAAAAAATTATACAATAGGTACATAACAATCTGTGCCCTCAAATACATAATATACAGAGTTATTAAAGAAAGGCCATGCCTTCACAGGCATGTTTCAGTTTATGCAAAAATAATCCTAGTTATCATTCTTTGGCTGGGAACTAGGATTTGTGAGCTCAGGTATATTGCTTTTAGTATCCCAACTAGCTCCCTTGTCATGATGGTATACTCTGTCTGGTGTACTTCAATTGTTCTTTGAACCTATTTACAAAAGGCCTGTTTCTCTCTGAAGGTACATTTTTCAGATATAATCTATGAGCTGTGCGCATCTCCACTGGCTAAAAAGGTTACTTTTCCTATCCTATTTATAAAGCATATTATTGCTTCACAAAATAGTTGCAGACCCTGACCCAAAGGCCTAGCAATTGAAAACCAGACAATTAAACAGAAAGGAGGAGAAGAAATACAGTACAAAAAGATCTCTGCAGAGGACCCACAGCTGTCTGCAACTAACTCTCCCCATTATTCTGTGTAAGACATACTCAGGTAGGTGGGATTGGCCATGGATACAGATGATATCAAAACCAGTCCTCCAAATCTTTTCAATTTTCCATTATGAAAATATGCTATAGACCTCTGGTATCCAACATGAAAAGCCCTTACATACTTTTTTATGTCAATAGAATTTTTTTCATCAAATTTTAAATCATGTGTGCTGTACATTGTGTGTATTTTTTCCCCCCTATTAAATCCAAAAATCTTTCCTGATAAGGACACCCTTTCTGAAAGTACTTCTTAAAATAGACTAGCTTGATGCTGTGGACAGCACTTTGACATTGATGAAAACCAGGGAGATGCAAACAAATGCAAGTCTGGAAGTGGTGCCTGTATACTTCAGAAATGGTTTGACTCATTAGTAGATTAATAGGTTGCACAGAGAGCTGGATCTTTGAAAGAAGTCAGTGAATTAAGGGCAGACTATTACCCTGTAGCTCCCATTAGCTTGCACATTAACCAGGTAGATCTACAGATATTTCTGTCCCATACAAATTGCTGGAACAATGGATATAGGTTTTTTTATAAAAGCAGCATGGCCATAAAATGGAATGTAGGAACATTTTACAGTTACTGCAGTTAGAATGGCCAAAGCCTTTGAATACAGCTCTGTCAGGATTTTTATTCTCAAGAGCCTACCTATTCACAGATCTGAGGTAGCTGAACATCACAGAGTCAGGTTTCCTGGTATGGTTATTTTTTGCTCAGTAATAATTCATAAAACCATTTAACAACTTTAATGTAAAAACATTTTTTTACATTTGATAAAAACTGTGTCTGATCTTGTCTGAGGGCAGAAGAATGGGTACAATGACCTGTCATCTATGATCGCAAGCCACTGTGCCTATCCTTTATCTTTCAAACAGGTATCTGTTGTGATGACAGATACAGTGAAATACAGCAGTCCCTTTCAAAGGGCTTGTAGTGTTCTGTGTGTGCAGGAAGGTCATAGGAAAGGCCAGCAAGGTCCCAGACACTGCACATTGAAGAGTTCAGTTGGCGGGGGGGGGGGGGGGAGCATTTTGAATTTCAGTTATTTCGTGTGAGATTCATATGACCAAATGGGACTTTTGGAATGTAGCAGCTACATTAGAGCTAAGCATCTAGGCTACCCTTATTCTCAGTGGTTAGAACTAGGCATCTGAAGGACACAATTTAATCAAAAAAAGTCTAAAATGAGTCAGTGGAATTGTGTTCTAGAACTGCCCATTTGTCTCTATTGACTACAAAGACAACCCAGGGTATTAGTACAGGTATAAACACTTGCAGTTTAAAAACCCTAAAGTTAAGTGAAATGACTTCCATCCTAACTTTTCCCTTGTTTGCATATTGCCACCCTTTTTCAGGGAAAAAAAACGATCAGTGGACTCAAAACAGATTTATCATACTGCCTTTAGCTGATTTTTGACTGCTCAATAGTTCATTATATTCACTCTGTGTCCTATATATATTACAATGACTTATCACAGCCTTCCAATTGTGGCTGATAGTTCTGCACTAGATAACCACATTGTTAGTTAAGCTGAAGAAAATAAAAACAAAGAGCCATTAAGTTATACATGAGAACTTATGAATTTTCAGAGCAATGGACTTTCTCCTGTAGTCCCCAACACTGAACAATGACAAAGATGGTGAAGACATGGATTGTGTTGGCTTTCCCGATTTTACTTTTGACACAGTAAGAGAAATTTCATCCTGATTCAGCTTTCCCATCAACATATGCCCCTAAACATAAAGATTTAAAACTTTGTTGGTCAGTTCACTATGCTTTAACTGCAGGTTACTACTTTTATGTACTCCATATGGGCTGTTACTTGAAAAGCATGCTTTGAATAGACTCTGTAGTGTAGATGCAGTAACAACGGAAGCCAAAAAAAGACACAATTTTGCTGCAGTTGTATTTTGTGTAAGGTACAAAGAGTCTACTTACAGATGGCTTGAACCCCCATAAAGATCTGCAGGAGCAGGAGCATTTTATGCATTTACAAGTCCAAAGCTACAGCTAATGAACCCAGGCCAGCAACGCAGCTACCAAAGACCTGCACATAGCCGGCAGCCAATCTGTGATACTCGTGGAGAAGACAGTTTTCTCCTGCACGCAACATCTCTTTGCCAAGTGTATTCAGACTTGGCACAGGTGGAAATATTTCATGCTCAACTATGTTCTGCTTTGATAGGAAATATTGGTATTTCATGAGGTTTTTTTCTCCCACATATGAAAACTATATTCTCTGCTTCTTACAGCCTTCATCAAATATTTAGCTAACCATAGTTATAAAAATAAGTAAAAGAAGTAATATTCATTAAAAAAAAAACTACCAGTCTTCTTGTAGTGATACTGATTATTTAGAATTATCAAACAAAATAAAGCATGATTTTCAAAGGAGGCCAAATTGGATTTACATATGATGAATTCAATTTCCTCAGTGAGAATTTTTAAAGGAAAGATAGAAAAATTATAGATAATTGTTTTGAGCAAGAACAATGAGACTGATTCGTTGTTTATAAACCAACATTCATGTTTTGTTATGCATATATGACTATACAATTAATTTTGCATCTTAAAGAACTGTGTTTCTTTACTTCTTTGTTGTACATTCCTGTCAATACCCTAAATGAAAGAGGTGAAGAGAAACTGGCTTAAAAAATAAGAAAAAAAATTAATAAACCACAAGCAGGCATCCCCCCTCAAAAAAGAACCCTACCAAAAATTCTGATGGGGAAAAGTTCTCTCTATAGTGGGATAGTATTAGGGGTAATTTATTGCTGTCTGTCTGGGTGTTTCACTTCGGTGGTGTTATGGTAATGTTTTTATTGTGAATGAAGTCAGAAGTGCCCAGATTAGCAAACGAGTGCTTTTCTAAATCTTGATAATGAAAGATCAATAATTGATTCTAAAATTACTTGTGACAGATCTCAGCAATAAAAAAAGGAATATACTTTTCAATTTACTTGTGTACTTCAGCACATTTATGTCAATGAGAAACTGATTATGTTTTAAGGCTGTGCAAAGAATTGATTTTTTAATTTAGCTTCTAAATTAAGCAATAGAAATAGTTTTTATTCTGAGAAGCCAGCGTTTTGGTTTTTGTTTTGTTTGTGCATTTTTTTTTACTTTAGATCCCAGACCAATGAAAAAAAAATCAATTAGTCTGATATCAAAGTATTCTGTGGCCTTATGCAAACCAGTTTTTTGGAACACAGGTAAGAAAAAGCAAAGGTGAAGATGGACCAGATTCAGGCAAAGCTACTGGAGAAAACCACACATTTTTTTCTATTGGAGTGTTAGACTGTCCACCTGCATTGCGCAGTTTAGGTTTAGTTTTCAGTTCACCTTAGGGGAATTAAATCTTAAGGAAATAAACTCCTCTAATCCTAACCGCTAAGCTGTGAATGGTTTTGTAAGGAAAAAAAAAATTCTAGAAATAACAGAAGTCTTATCTTCTCTCTTTTGTGCATTACTCTTAGAATATCTACAGCCTTGGAAGAAGGTATTAATTTAACCTATGAAATAAACTGTTTCAGATTCCTACCCTCAATCAGAAAGAGAACAGATTTGAGTTCAGACAAGCACCATAACAGGTGGTATGTGAAGCATGCAATGCCTAGGAAATTTGTGGGTAGGATATCCCTGTGTTGGAGGTACTCCGTTTTGTGTAAATCATCACCATTGAGTCAGATAGAGCAAGAGCTTGATAGTATTGGGTTCAGAAAACCTTTCAAGAGCCACAGGATTTAAAACACTAATATAAAACAACACAGTAAAACAGGGGTCCGGTGCGCGGATGCAGTGGCAGGCAGTCATCTGCGGCTGCTTGGTTCCCCCCCAACCCTCGGCGGAGGAGGAGTATTTACCGGGGGCCAGATTGAGGACCCTGGGGGGGCCGTATCCAGCCCGTGGGCCATAGTTGGAGGACCCCTGCAGTAAAAGGTAAATCTGACCTCCCATTTCTGCTTTGTACTCTGAAATTAGGATGCTAACCTAGGATCTAGGAAAAAGCTGGGAATTTAAGCAGGGACTGCCAAATTTTGCATGAATGTCAGGAGCACTAGATTAAGCAGGCATAATGATAGTTCTACATTTGTGTGTAATGAAATTTTCAAAATTCTGGTAATGAGCACATTTGGCTTGCACTCACATCATTTTCAAGTGACTGAAAATGCATTTTTTGAGGAATTTATACTTTGTCAAATCATCATCAACATCATCATTATCTCTACTCATCTCTGCTCATCTGACAAAAGCCATAGCTGCAGTCCTTCAATGGGTTGTGATGGAACAAAATTAAGGGATACCATTGGGAACCCTTAGCACAATAAGGGTGTTTGGTATGGGATAGGTTTCATTTTGCATCATGTCACTAAACTACTGCAGTTACAGGAAACGGGAGAAGAACTATTTCTAGTTTCTCAAGTACACCAAACGTTGGAGTTACAGAATTAAACTGTTTGACTTAAAAAATTGAAATGCATAAATGCAGATTCAGGAAAAAATGTTAAGATGCTGATGTATTGCAAATTTGGAACATGACTGTAGAACAAGGGCAATTTAGCAGTATGGCAGTCACTCCCTCTAGTCCTCTGCTCATGGGGTCTAGTGACTTCCCTGACTTTATTTTTGACAGACTTTGTTTTCTTTGTCATGTCTCTCAGTGTGTTTCAGAATTACAACAGATGCTATTTCCTGCTACATTAGCACCTACTTAATACAAAACTCTTCCTCTCCATGTGCCACCTACACTTACAGGCATGCACTCAGAAAATTAAGAATAGGTGGTTTTGCATAACCTGATGGTTTAAAACTTTGTAGATAAAGTAAGAGCCTTGATTAAATCAAAATGGGTAAAGGGAAACAAGAGGTCATTTTAACCTATAATGTTATAAAAAATTGTTTTTGAAACAACAATAATGTATTATTTTTTTTTTTTTAAGTAAAGGAACTCTTGGTTATGCAGTTTTAAGGTTTCTAGGAAAGTCAGGAAAATTTCTGACTGTGAAGCTAAACTTTTGTTGAGAGGAAGTGTGCATATATAGCACCATCAGATGTTTGTTTTTTATACATCTCAGAAACAGTATTTTAAAGCATATCTTTGGCAATCAGGTTAAGTCTTCTGCTATTGCTGGCTATGTTGTTACAATAACTTTGAGGCTTAGGCATCTATATTAACATGAACTTTTCTTCCCAGAGTTCCTCAATGTTTTCTTTCCACACTCCCTTGCTTCAGACAGATGCATTTTGGAACTTCTCCTCTCTGATAAGTGTCATGATCTCTTTATACTCAAATGGGATACAATATCAACCATATCCAAGGTTTCGGTTCATTCGCTCCTTATTGACATATTTATCTTTATCTTATTTTGACAAAGCTCTTTTTACATTAAGCTCTGACTTACCTTTTTGAAGATGTCTTCTTTTTCTTTTTTTCAAGCTGCAAGTTGCTTCCCTAATTAATTGGCCCATTAGCTACTTATTGACTCATGAAAGGATAAAACTTATTCATTCAAAGAACTCGGGATGTGAATTTGAGAGTGAAATATTTTCCTTCACTGCTCTATGTAGTTAGATCAACCTGACCATTAAGTGTACTGACACAATCACCTTCATTAATTTATCAAGTTTATACTGGTTCTTGATTGAGGCTATTCACAACAGTAGTCAACCTTTGATTTAATTATATTCTTGAGGTGACTCAAGCACAAAACTTGTTTGGAAGCACACAGTAAAAATTATGCCAAAACCAAGTAGCTATTCCCTTCAAAGCTGGTGATGCTTTGCTGCCTTCAGAGGCCAGGAAGATTCCCTCACAGCACTTTTTTTTCCCCTTCATCTTACTTTGCAAACCAAGAACATAATTCTGATCTCCTTCAGCACTGAGTTTCAGATTTGCTGCAGCTATTCTATTTGGGATAGTAGCCTTTATATTAATTTGATGGAGCAATGTCTGTTGCTAAGACTTTTCAAAATTATTTTCCATGATGCTCTTAGACTGAATTTTGGGTTCATTGCTTTCCATACCTGAAACAGATCAAATATCTAAATCTCAGAAAGCACCTGCTCTTCTGTGACTTCTGCACATCAGACAGTCTCATTAACTGGCAACACAGATTCAATCTATGCCCAGCCACAACTGCTTCCTTCAGAAACCATGGCTGGGAAGAGAGATGTGATTACTCTTGTCCATGTACTTGGCATGTTGTTTAAAGGTTGGAACAATCAGGTGGAAAGCAATATGCCTGTGTTTTAATCACTGCTCCCTAGATAATTTATGCACATGAAATTCAGTTTGGGATTAAAACAAAATAATAATAGTAACAACAACAGAAATTATTCACCTGATATGGAGAGATCCAAACCTAAATTTTCTAACTGGATGCTTTGGGTATCACTGTCAGCCCAAGCTAAGCTATGGACTTGTTGTGAGGGCATTTGCTTGAGATGTGAAAGCTGTGGATTCAAGTTTGTTGGAGTTGAAGGGAAATAAATAATTCTTTACAATATATTTCTAAAGTGGGCTACATTCAATGGTAGGTAGTATCAGGCGTGTTTTAAAAAAAGGTGAGCCCTGTTTGACTGTTTGTGCATTTAGCCTAAGGAAAGGACTTAGCACCTGAATCCAAAATGCTTAGGAAGCCTCTTTAGATTAAAAAAAAAATAAAAATTAAAAAATGATCAGTCAAACATATCTGTCAACGTTCCTCTTGCCTCTTCAGACTTCCAGACTCCTCCAGATTTCCATGCTGAGAATGCATGACCTACAAATAGCTAAAACTTGCAAGGTTCAGTAACTTTCTGCATCACCAGTAGCACTGACCTGAATCCCCACCCCCAGCAACAAGTAGTGACACCTGTATTTGTGAACAGCCAGGGAACACTCTTCAGCTCTAAGGCCAACTGGTACAGAATGGCCACATCTGTGCAATATTCTTGACCTTGAACCTGTGCCTGGGATGGTATCCTTGGACACATAACAACTTCTCATTTTCTTTATTTTTCAGTTAATATGCTTGAAACAATATAGAGAACATTGTATCCCAGTATGTCATTTTTAGGGCATGTTACTGAGGGTATCTGTTACAGGTTCTGGGGTATCATAGACAGGGCTTGTGGGTGTATTTAAGATACAAGACTTTCTGAAATAGTACTGGAGGTGGGTGGGATGGGTAGCAGGTTAGTAGGGGATAGCAGGGTGGAGTAGCAGGGTGAAGAAAACTCTGGGTGTGGGAGTGGCTCCTGGCTCATGCAATCCCAAGCATTTTCTAGGAGAGTACCAGATGGTACAGGTGAAAACCATGCCAGAGAGTATGTTAATAATTAAGTGGTATAAGTGGTTGGGTTCAGGGTTTGATCTTGTTCTCTAGTCCTGTTTTATTTAGCACTGTAGACATAGCCAATTGAGATAAGTTTTTACTGCTGAGCTCATTTTCCCCTAATCCAGAAAAAAAATAATGTTCAAACATGACTAGATAAGGAGACAGGGGCAGATAACATCAGGCTGGTTTCAATAACAAGTACTGAACAAAGGTAGCACAAAAGACTTGCTTTTCCCCTTCACAGCTGAAGTAAACTATGAGTTTACCCTGTGCTGCATGTACAGGTTTTGTGGATTTTATTAGAATGGGAATGCTGCAGGGACACCAGTGCAGAAAAAAAAAATAAATAAAACAGAAGAACAGATCACAGAGGTGCAAAGAAGGAACTACATGTTATAAACCCAGAACTACAGAAATGGGTGAAGAGGAGTCCTGAGTAGGGCTTTCATATCTACAACAAAGACTGCAATGACACCTTCACCCTAGTTCCACAATAGAACTTTAGAAGGACTGTTGGCTGTAATATTGTGATACTTACTATTCAGGTGTTTGTTTCAAATGGAAGATCAAAGTAATAAATGAGTCTAGATATATGTCAAAAAACCAGAAAAATGACTTGATTTTTAAAAATGAACTGATACATCTTTGGCCAGCTCTGGACTCCAAATCTATTTGACTTTAAAATTATGAAAATACATGTCATCCTGTTTCTTTGAAAGTTCTGGAGGCAATGTGGCCATAAAGTACAATAAAATAATAACTATCCAGATGCATTCAAAGTATAAACAAGGAAATACAGTAGTTTAATTGCTTACTGAGTTTATGGATTTTCACATTATCATTTTATTCTAAGTGATAATTTTGTAGATTGCCAAAATATTCTTATACTACATTCTTGTTCTTACTATTATTGTTTGTGTATCTTTGGTTGAAGATGATTGTAGACAATTTACTAATGGCAACAGAAATTACAACAGTCTTCACAGGTGGCAGGTTTACAAAACAAAGCAACAATACGTATTGTACAATGATGTGATACCTGAAGAAGAGCAAAATAATTGCAATTATATTATAATTCAGTTGTAATAGTTTTTTAAAAATGCAGAACACCGTTGTTGCTCCTTGAAAAAATCTTTTTGTGTTGTTTACCTCACAACACTCCATGTTGTTGGTTTTGTGCTGTATTTATTGAAATGAATGTTAAATCAGTTTTTAAAACATTATAGTTGATTATCAATTACATGTTTATACTATTTATTTCAATAAGACAAATTTAGTGCCAAGATTACACCCTCAGCCAGGTGCACTGGCTCCAGTAGAAATGTAGATCTGTAAAGGACTGCATTGGCAGCTCATTCTCCATGCAGTGCTTTTACCTTTTACTTCCATTATGATTTTTAAGAGACTATGAGAGGTACTTCACAGAATAATGGTCTGAAGAAGTGGTGACCAAGCCTTTTGTCATTGCAAAGTAAATCATCAGCCCACTGTTTTTAGAATCCCATGGACATGGTTTTATAGTGTGACTCTGAAAAATATTCTTTTTAATTTTTCAAGGGGATGAGCAAATCTGAGAATATTTGCTGAGAAATCAAGAAAACAAGTCAGGGAAGGAAGGATGAGATATAACTTTAACACGTTTAATTCTTTTGACTATCCCTGCACTGTATGTCTATCTACTTGTGGCAGGAGCACTAGCCTGTCATTATTTAGTGCCTTGACAGACATATAAAGCTGCGAAGGTACTGAATCAAGGACATCATTTACTAGCAAAAATGACAGTGGGGAAAGCTTGAATAGCAGCTCTATGTTTTGCATTAACATCTAAAGATGAAGATCTGAGAACAGATTTAGCATGAGGGCTTTGTACCATAAGGACCTCTCTTTCAGAATGTAGCCCAAAGGACTATAATCACGTACTGATGAACCTGAGAAATTTGGGTTTCCTTTGTGAGTAGAATAAATGGTGCTGTACTGCTGCTTTTGATGGCAGGTTACTAGCACAAAACTCAATAAACTCAGCTTAAGTGAAGTGTGTGTATACTGTATTAAAAGGCTTTTAAACTGCCTTGCATAAAAGATCTCTGATCTGCATAGATGAGATGATGACGATCAGCCTTAGCCACCCAGTCAAGTAATTTATTAAGAGTATGGCTTGCATCCAGATTCTGCTTGCTACCGTTTTGTGAGTTGCTGCCTTGGCAACCCTAAATCACAAGGAAATATAATTTAAATTAATTTCCTCACCTATATGCAGTTCTCCACCTCGAACCAACAGAGGCAAATATTGGCCCTACATGGCTATAAAAGCATCTTTTTCATTCTTATAGAAAAGTAAATCCATGTTGGAACTAAACAACTTGCTGCCAAAGCTCTTTTTTTGCTGGGCTTATGTGATATTTTCAGATAGCAAGACAGACTGGTTTGTACTGTTATCAGGCACTCTCCACAGGTGGTGTTATTTGACAGCGACATTTGGAAAACATTTCTATGTCCTTGCATCTTAAAAGGCAAGAGAACATGGTCAGATGACATGTACAAATATCACTGTGGGTGAAGCAAGAAGGCCAAAATGCACTGACAAGGACTGGAAGGGGTTGTTGTGAGACTTGGTGATGAAATGTTCTTTGTATTAATTGCCTTCACAAAGCAAAGAATACAATTCACACAACAGATGTCTTGACTCAAGGTGTTTGGGAGGCTCTGAATGCCTTGTCAGGACAAGTGTGAATCATTTTTGGGAGGAGAGAGAAAACACAGATTAATAAAAAGGAAAGGGACAGCTCAACATCAGAGAGATGATGCCACATTCAACCTCCTGCTCCATGCAATTCAGAACAGAAATTAAAATGTCGCTTTCATTTTGCCTTTAAGAGCAGAATTCCCATTCTGAGAAACTCCAATGAGGAGAAATTATTATTTTTTGTAATTATGTAAATAAGCCTAGTTATGCTGTAGCTGAATTTGGCCCTGTATTTTATTTGAATAACTGCTGCATTTCCAAGTAACTGGGAATTAATATTTGACTGCAGATATCTTCCTTGACGACACAACAGTTTCATACTGTATTTGAAAGTATTTGTGGCAAACTTACTGGCATTTTTCCTGATTATGTGGCTGTATAGTCACAGCATTCTTTCGCTAGCTAATAGATCAGCTGAAGTATTGCACGTCACCAGTTTTTTTACACGTTATGGCTGTACCCAAGAAAAGCATTTCAATGGATGTTTCTCAGTAAACAAATCAGTGGCCCTCAACTTCAGAAATGTAAAGTGAAGCTTTTGTTTGCTTCCTGTGTAAGATAACCACATTCTACAAATAGTTTTGACCTTTCTTTTCATGGATAATAAATCTACCATTATTTTCTAGAACGTTCTTATTTTGTAATGTGAATTGAATTTCATCACTAAGGAAAAAATGTAGAGGATCAGTAACAGTTGAATCCACATTTATTTAATAAGTTGTGAAAACTACAGAAACAGTACCTTTATACCCAAGAAAGGTCTGATATTTCTAATTAACAAGCTAGCAATTCCTAAGGATTTAATTGCTATCACTATAAGCATTATTAAAACAATCTTGATATATTGTTTAAGCTGTGAATGCAAAGCTTCATGTTAAACATCCGTGTATCTTATGACACAGCTTTTTATTGGTAGATTGTCTAATATGTTAATGAATCCTGGTAACAGTAAAAATTGCATTATGCCAGATGGGTAATTAAAGCAATTAGAAAAAACTAAGGGGCAGGTACTTTGATAGAAAGATCTATTAAATAATGGCTTACATAATAATGAACCTGAACAAACAATTCCATAGCCATTTTTTCTTTCTGTTTGTGAATTACTTCCCCACATTATATAAAGAAAAGGAAAAATATGCAGATGGACTTACAAGCATTGTACCAAAATGTTTCTGAAGGTGATTCTGAGCAGCTGAAGAATGATCTAGGTGACTGTTAAAGACTGCAGATGAAATTCAACACCAATAATTGCACAGAAATGCACACGGGAAGAAAAGTAATCCTAGCTATAGATACATTGACATGCATCAGTGTAACTCTTTCCACTTGGAAAGAAATCTTGGGAGTTTTTTGGTTAGCTCTCAGGCAATCTAAGCTTGATGCTCAGTAAGGGTCAGAAACCAATCACAGTGATAAGATTTATTAGCAAAGGAATATAGAGCAAAACAGGAAATGTAATTACACCAATGCGTAAAAGTGGTATTTGCAAATTGTAAATATTTCATGAATTTCTGGAAATGGAAACACATAAAAATCTCCATATCTCTAAAAATCATGGAGAAGGCTGTGTGTCATGGTAAGAGTAATAAATTGCTTAGGACAAGTGAAAAATTAAATAAAGACCTTGAGGTTTCCAAATTCTAATTGTTTTCTCTTCAGACATATAATTTCCATAGTACATGCTAGACATGTTTGTTTCTCAAAAGGACAAATAATTCAGCATATTCCATTATACTCTTTAGGATTACATTTATCTGCTCTAAATTAAGTGTTTGAAAATTAGACACCTGAGTCTTAGCTGTTCACCATAGATATGTTGTCTAATCAATAGGGGGAAATAGACACTACAAGAGAGTTTCACCTCACCTTAACATATTAATCCAAAATTGCTCCTATTAGTTGCCCTTGAGATGTCTATTTCCATCCATTAATTGTAAAGATGGCTTACAGTGACTGCCTCAGCTACAGTAATGTGCTACCGGTGTTTCTGCCATATATATGTGTGTGTGTGTGTCCCTGTTTATTTGCTGTATATACAGCATCCATATCTTTATAACTTAGACATAACATCTATATAAAATATACATATAACAGCTCAAGGACTGTTTTGGTGCATGCATAGAGATGGTAGGTCTTTGGTCTCCAACATTGTCTGGAAGAAATCCTTTATAAAGATGGAACATTGATCAGATGTCACTTTACTTCTTGATGGCTAGTTTGTCATCAGCTGTTGGCCATTATCTTATTCCACAAATCTCTAACACAGAAGAAATCAACTAGACAGCAGTTTATACTACAACAACAACAAAAACAACTGAAAAAAACCAGTATCAATTGGGGATGCAAAACTATTTCTGGCACTCGTTTGCAATAGCAACAGAGAGAGGAGAGTCTGTATATTGTATCTACTGCTCATCTCTGGACAATGTCTGCTTATTTTGAAGAAAACATGTTTTCAGAGCAGTGTGATCATAAGAATAGAATGTGAAGATATGAAATAGTAATAATGGCTAACAGGTCATGGGTTAATGAAATAGTTTTTCAGTTTCCTTGCAAACCATGGTGCTTTTTCCTATTCTTCAAAAAGTCAGTGTAAAATCCAAGTCCAAAGACCTGGTTGCAAAGATTATAATTAAAGTTCAAAGTTAGTTGTAGTAAGACTCAACTACAGCCAAAATACCACATTGTATATGTGAGTATGATTTTCCTGCATGGTTTTATCTCTTTAAGGCTGTAGGATTTCCATTTTTATTGTTACCTGAGAAATTAATTTCTAACATAGTTTGTTCGTGATGTTACCACCCCACTGTAAGTACGTACAATTTGTCCTTCAGACATTGCATAGCTTTCCTGTCAGATTTTGGAAGGATTTAATAAAATTATTGTTGACTTTAGCACGCTTAATGGTCTGGAACATTTTTTTGTATTAACCATTTGCATATTCTTAATGGAAGAACTGTGAGGCATTTCTCTGTCAGCTGTTTGCCACTCATAGCTATCACCTTGCAACATTTGGACAGAAAGACATTTTGTTCCCCGTACTCCCTTACCACACATTTTTGCTTCTTGTCTTTCTTAGCTTAGCATTGCCATGTATCTTAAACTGAATTTATAAAGCTGATGTGAAATGAGGTACATAAATATGCCGTTTATTGTATATTTATGCACAACACAGTACGGTTGCAAACTTGAACTTTTTACGTTCAGTAGGAAAAGTCCAACTTAAAAATACGGGAGTTTGACCAGGTCCAGTGAGAGCATAGTCCTATGTTCAAGGAGGAAAATAAAAGTATCATAAGGAGTGAGTGCAGATTTAGCTATGGAAGAGTATTGAGTAGAATTAATGAACATTATCCTTTTTATTCTTAAGCACTGAATATAAAAGTTATTTTATTCCAAGCCATTACTATTCTCTATATCCATTAAGAACCAGGGAAAATGTGCAGTGATTTGTAGTATAAAGAAGTTATGTTTGTGCTAAAATCAGAAATATGAAATATGTGGTATTTTTATTCTTGGAGTGTCCCTTTTGTTATGGCAACTATTACATTTGTTTTTTATTAAGTAATAAAGATTATCTTTCATCTTAACAAATGCCTTGGTCTTTTACTTGCTAATGAGAAAAAGTGCCTTCCACAGCAAATTTCATTGTAAATTTTTTTCAGTAGAAGTCTACCCTATTTAACATAGTTCTTTTCTGGACTTCTCTTTTTTCAGATTATTACAGACTGCTTTTGGTATTTTTGTAGCTTTTTGTGGTATTATTAGTATGGTGTCAGTATATACATGGGACATCAACACTGAAGTTAGAGAAAGCAAAAAAAAGCAAAAATGCTTTTTGTTCCAAGGAGTTGGTAAACTCTCATGAATTCAGAACTAAACTTTTGGGCAGTAAGTGGAACAGGAGAGGATCCTTCTGAGGGAACAGTTTATTGAAAAGTTCAAATCAATAAAAAATAATTCACAACAACATACATTCTAGATTCTTTTTCATTAAAATACTTTTCCTTTCCTAAGTGAGACCTGTCCATCCTCCATTAATGAATATATTTTGAACCTCACTGCCTCTTCTCTCAAATTAATACCCAAAACATGAGACAGCTATACAACCAGAAAAGGTCTGTCTCTACATCTCCTGTTGCATGTCATTTTCCACATATATAGATATTAACTGAAGAAGAGATTTCAACCTTACTGTGGTCCTTCACAAGAGTGAATTCTAGTTTCAGAACAGTTTCTTAGTTTCCCTTTCTCAACCAAGAATATTTTGTCATTTATATAAAGAGAAGTAACTCCATAGAGATATTAATGTTTAAGACAATCACCTGACATGTATAAAGGGCAGATGAGTTCAGGAAAATCTCCAAATTTTAAATAAATATTGGATTCATTCTCAAATCTAGCTGATCTTTTTCAGACTGTTTATGATCTCCCAAAGTTCAATACTTTGTTAAGAGTCCATAACATAGCTGTATATAGGCAAAGTCATGCTGAAAACATGGAAAAGTAACCTATATGGCAACGTACAATATGTTTTTAGATACTGAAAAATGTGGGAAATGGTTGAGGATTAGGTAGTAGTTTAGTTCTGTTTGAGGAGGAGGTAGTTGTTTACTTTTGTTTAGAAGTGCAAATCAACTGAGAGTTGACATAAGTCATTAAGAAAATTTCTTAAAGATTTCATGAGACTGGCCGAACAAGATCAAACAAAAGATCCTGCTGAGACACAAAATGAAGGGTGGCATAGCTTGTGCTGTGTTTCCTCATGTTATATGTTCAGGGTGCTTAAACTTTATCTGGAATCTTTACAGCTTTATTTTCTAAACTTTTATATAAATATATATAAATATAAAAGAGGAGTTTTCTCTGAACACCTGACATTCCCACTTATTTTCCAAGCATTTCCTTTCATAGTCATGTGACCTATGCATGGTCTCCGTTCATCAACTTTCTATCATGCAAATTGGCCTAATATCCCCATTTAAACAAAACAAAACAAAACAAAACAAAACAAAACAAAACAAAACAAAACAAAACAAAACAAAACAAAACAAAACAAAACAAAACAAAACAAAACAAAACAAAACAAAACAAAACAAAACAAAACAAAACAAAACAAAACAAAACAAAACAAAACAAAACAAAACAAAACAAAACAAACCAAAACAAAACAAAACAAAACAAAACAAAACAAAGCAAAACAAAAAAAACAAGCCAAACCAAACCAAAACAAAACAGTTTTCTCCCAAGTCCTATCTTAAACAGACAATTAGCCTTACAAATTTAATTCTAATAATTTCTTTCCCTCGACAGATTGCTCCATCTCAAAAACTTAATGAAATACACGTGATTCACAAGTGTGGCTGTGGATAAAAGCTAGTTCATAGATGTTCTGTTCCCCTTCCAAAGGAAAGGACAAGGGAGAAGGATAATTTGTAATGCCTCTTTTCAGAATGGGGTTTAGAGCTGTAGTCTTGAGGAAACCAGCCATTTATGCAGAGGGACATGCGGTCCAGAGCTCTGCCTGTCATCTTTTTTTGTATGCGTATTGGAGACAAAGGTAGACTCAATAGGATATAATAATGGTCTTACAGTTATTCAGTTGCCTAGCTTTTGACAAGCTACAGTATCAATTCAACAAATTTTCATCTGATTTTCTGAAAAACTATTATCAACAAAATTGAAAATGAAAAATAAGTCTGTGACAAATAAGGTCAGCCTTGCTTCTAAATATAATTTGCTCTTAGCATGCTGGTATTACTGTTATGGCTATTATGCCATTTCTATGAATAAATAGTTCATATTATAAAGAGATCTATTTCCATTCCAAGTAATGCTTTTTCATTTTTCACTAGAAATATTCAGCCAGAATGTGATCTACAAGCATTACCTAGGTTTTATGTTACAATCTTTTTTTGTTACTCACATACATTTGTGCATAAACAGGCATACGTATATTTATATATATGTTGATATATATTTATATATTTTTGAATCTGCCAATTGGAATTATGAAATCATATAACTACTGCAAACAGAGCAAGCAATTCTTTTTGCATCAAAAAAAACCCTCAATATACAAACTATGATGATTATAATAAAATTTCATGACAGCAAAACCATTAAAATTTCAAATATGATGTTGGAGTGTCAAAATCTCCTTCGCAATGTGTCTTCATATACTTCTTCAGTCTTTCAGAATCTCACTTTTCTGTGAAAATGCTGTCAAAGGAATGAATGCAGTATGTTTTTAGGTAACCCTAGAATCAGTATGTGTAGAGCTCAGAAACACATCAAAGGAGAGCTATAGAAGTTAAAAAGAAAGGAAATCCTTATATTCTTTCCACATATGATACTCTAGGGAGCATATGCTTGAATGAATCAGAAAATAGAGCTGCAATGATTAGACAATTTAATGTTATTTTAGAATAGTTGCTGCAGATGAACAGAATTCCTCTAAAACAAGAAGGCAGTCAACCAGTTCAATCTTGCAGGTATAATGTCGGAGGATAAACTGTGCCTCATAGAATATATAATCTTCTGCTATCATGAAAGTACATTCTTCTGTTTTCCAATTCTAGGTGTTGAATGCCATACTCTCATAGAAATTACATGTAATTTGCAAGATTTGAAAGCAACTGTTCTTTTGTGTCTATATGTTGTTACAGAGAAATATAAGCATTGCTTTAAAAAGGTTTGGTGCATTTTTTTCTTTCTTTCTTCCACAGAAAAAACATTGCATTTGACAAGATGAACATTATATGTTTACACAGTTGAATAAATATTTTACAAGGAAAACATAAATAACTTTTCCATTGAGATATTATGTGATAGTTGGAAGACCTATTTACTGAAATTAATCTTATGATTGTAGTTTCTTAGTTTGTTCTAGTACATGAAATGAAATAAAGGTTTAGTTTCAGAAAGTGATTAATGGCTGCCTGCAACTATGCCTAAAATATATAATCCAGGAACACCCAGTCTGGGTCTTTGGACACAGATGCATGTTTGTGTCCAAAATAACGGGAGTGCATTATCTCCTTCCCACTCGTGACCTAGTTAACATAAAAGGAAATCTGGAATTGTGGCCAAGCCAGGAGCCATGGCATGTAACCTACCTCCTGTAAATCAGAGAAACAAGTCAGTAGAACATGATGGTTGCCTAAAAGAAGTCAAACTATACTAAGTAAGTTCAAGTAGAAAAAAATATAATTTGACTAAACATATCCCTATGTAAAGATTTCAGAAAAAGTCATTAATAAAAGAAGTGCTGTTTAGGCAATAAAGATCCTCTCTGAAGTCTGAATGCCTGTGAAATAAAAGTACACACCAAATTGTATCTGGATCAGGCCCTTTTTGTTGTGATTGCTAAATATCTCATGTCTCTTCTTTAAGTGCTTTCTATAGGAAATTAAAGCTAATTATGAACATTTTCCATCTTCTTTTGCTGGATGGATAAATTAACAATATTTTGGGTTATAACTACAGTTTTAATATCCAAGCTGCTAATTTAATGCATGAAAATTCCTTGGTATTATCTTCTCTATTGCCATGTGAATTTTTCAAGCTTCATGTCTGATGAGAAATAGTGTGTATGAAAGTAGGACAATTTGTAGAAAAGACAGTTCATCTTACATACAAAAAGAAATATCCAACTAAGGAAGAATCACTCAAAATTTCTTGAATCATTGTATGCAAAGATGCCCCTAGTAACTGATTAAAAATATGTTTGGTGCCATTGCTTCTGTGGAAGATGACTGTGTGACTACTAGATTGCATACAAGTGTAATATGCAGAGTATTTATCGCTGCTGTTTATCGCTACTGGTGGAATTGGAATTTCAAAGCAAAACACTTCCAGCAAATAATATGTGGGGAACATCACTCCATATTTTGTCATTATTCAGTGGACTTTTAGAATGGAACACAAAATTTTACTATCTTGTTTTAAGTTTCTCTAACTAGTTTTAAACTCATTAACATAAATGCAGTATGCACTGTAGACATGGAAGAAATGCATCTGGTGAATGAACAGTAATAACAAACACAAGTTATGCAGAAATCTCAAAATCTCTGGACTTCCAGGATTTCTGGAATTTATGTGATTCGGTTCAGATTTTTCTCAGCGTTCATTTCTGTAACTAGGTCTATAACGCAATAACTTTAACATAATGCAGCTATTCTACTTGTTGAACTGTTTTATCAGCTTGTTTCCCACCCTGTCTTTCTGCCTGCCTTTAAGGAATTGGTCCCTGGCTAAATACTCTTACCTATACAAGGAATCTGCAAATCTACAAAGATTTAACAGTTGCCATCCTAATTCCCTATGTACCTTACCTTAATTAATATTTTGAACCAGATCCCGTTCTCAGCACAATGTAAAGAATCATAATTGTCACTCCCAAGTGAGATAGCCAGTCCTCCAAATCAAACATATCCTAAAGAATCCTAGATGAGATACATTCAAAAATGCTTTTCTGTAAAAAAAAAATATTTGTGTTAGTTACCTACATGATGTAGTTGTGCCTGACTGGAGATGGCTGAGGCTGTCCTGTTCTTTTGGAACTACTAGATTTATATTTAGATTAAGAATAATGAAGTGTACATGATACAGAAGAAAACTACAAGGCTTAACACATTTTAGCACTTCCAACTGTCCTGAAAATGTTTACAATTGTATATTTCCTTTAGAGCAATTTCACTATGACTGTTGCTAAATGTCCTCATTACCTCAGCACTATAAACCTGTGAGGGACAATAATCTCTTTTAAGAACATTTTCTCAGGTGATAAAGCTTTAATTTCCTCTTCCAGCCAAGATAACTACTAAAGTAACATGGAGTTTTGTTCATCTTTAGCTTCACTGGTACTAAGGGTGGAAGATCTTTTAACCGGTTGCTTGGAATGTGGTTTTAGAAACTTCTTTGCACTGTTGGTAGGTTGTGGTGAGCTGTTTGTTGTTCAGCAGGGAAGGCTGAGATCTTTATTCCTGGATTGGAATTTGAATCTAAGTAAAGCTGAGAAGTTCTCTGAGCAGCAAAAGATTCAAAGTGAAGTGATAAGTAATGGAATACTATAGGGAAGCAGGAGTCAGTGAGATTTTGATTTGCTTTTTGGAGCTACAGGTAGGACATGATAGAGCTATATTTTCCCCCTCTAGGAAATAATACTGCAAGATAGCATTAATGTCAAACTCTTTACTGAAATGGAAATTCCTGACAGAAAGTGGGAATATGACAGAGCATCATCAGAACTAGGAGGTTTTGAGAAATATAAGTTCATACATTCTTTGCAACCTCTTTCTGTGGTGAGTGAAAGGTGTTGTAACAGTATCAGTTTACTGCTGGTAAAGCTGCATTTTTTGACAGGATTCCATATACTGAACTAATAGTTTAAGTACAGAGAAAAAAGTAGCTCCAGAGAGGCATGTTTTAGAATATGAAGTAAGAGACATTGTTTTGTGGGTTTGCTTTTTTTTTGTTTTCTTTTTTTTCTCACAGAAATACCTTAGAAATAAAAAGGGAAATTCTAATGCTAATGAGGATTTCTGCACAGGCAACAGATGATAAAGCAATATCAGTGTGTGTTTCCATTATGAGTTTCCTAAGGGACCAGTAGGAAAATAACCAAGACAGCAGACACAGCCAATACATATCAGAGTCCACCAAAATTCTTTTTGCAATAAAAGCAACCTCGGCTGAGCTGCATAAGAGATATGGAAGACAGACACATTGGGAATTTTGCTCTTGAAATAATTTCTATTAATTTTTCTTCATATTCTTTCTCTTAACTGAAGACTGAGGCATCTATCAAGTAGCAAAGTATTCTATGCCGTCTTGTGTTTTATGCATTTTCTCTGATAATAATTTGAAATTAAGAATTAAATAAAGGGTTTGACACAGAATGAATCACCTCTTTCTTTTTTTTGTTTTCTAATTTCTGTCCTCAGGCAAAAGTAATACAGTTTAACACTGAGTTTCCCAATTGGATTATTGCAATATCCTTTTAAAACATGTGAAAGATCTTAGGGCTCAGAAAGGCTCTACAAAACCTTTCCATGTAGATACCATAGTGTAACATATTTTGATATATCATCTTATTTAGATTCCAGACCTTGTAACAAGATTCAGCCACACATTTCTCTGTGTTTCAGCTGAGAATTTCAAGGCTGGCTGTGAGGTGAAGTGTGGGTCTCCTGTTGACAGTACTGAAGACTACAGGGACTTCATTAGATACAGTATGTGTAGAAAAACAGGCATGTTTATAGATTGTATCTAGAGAAATGGCACAACAGGGAAACATTTGAGTTATGCAATGATCCCTTAGTAGGCCATCAAGATTATCAGGATAAGACAGTACATAGAGAAATGGTTTTATGTGACATTTTCAAATTTTGGGGGTTTTTTGATTGACAAATTCCCTCAAGGTATGGCTATAAGTCGTTCATGAACCAACATTTATGATCAATAGCCTTACTTGAGGCAAGGGAGCAAATCAGAAATCAAGACTACAGGCCTGAAATTTGGGGAATCATAGGAACTGTAGGAGATGACCAACTTTTTCTTATCTTTTGAACCCAGTACTTCCAACTGGATAAGTGAACTGCTTATGTTCTTTGATCTTGGGTGGTAGAACTTAGCTTAACAATAATGTCTCCTGCATTTTCCAGCAATATAAACTGGGGGGAAATCTTGTCAAAGTTTATAACTTGTCAGTTTCCAATTCACAGTTAATTATTTTGCTTAAAAAAAATATGGGGGGAAAAACAGCTAAATTTGCAAGCTTTTGAAATGCATTTAAAAGCACTATATCATGTTGCAGAATACTTGGGGCTACTCCTATATAGAGGGATTTCTGTTAAACAGGAAAAAGCATCGTTAATTGTCCAGAGTATGAAAGTTGTTGTAATGGTCAGGTTGTGTGAGCACAGTTTGCAGCATTCTCTGACTGTGGTTTTGGTCCAAATTGAATTTTGGAATTAGGAATTTTGATTTACTTTTCACCAAAGGTTTTGGAAATCATGCTTACTTAATAATACAGTTATCATCAGAAAGCATCCCCATTGAGAGATGAACTGTCCAGAAATGTTATGCGTCCCAGTTGGGAAGGTGGGATTGGCCAGCCAGAGGCCTCCTCTCTACACCCCTTCTCAGGACATTTGTATCTGACAGTCATGTGGAATTTAGCTCTGCAAATACCAGATGATGCAGCTGGAGTCATATAATGCAACTTCTGTTATATGTTAATCAGTCATCAAGTCAACAGGATGATATTTTTTTTGGGGAAAAAACCTAATAGGAGAAATCATTGATGTTTTCTGTAGAGGTAGATAGTATTAAAGACACTGGTGATGTATTGTCTTAAGCACTAAGTTGTCACCTTTGATGATCAAGACAGCCAAGATGCATGAATATGTAAATGACTAGAAAGAGTGGAGAATAAGGGTCAGTATTACCAGCAGATACTGCAAGAGCAAAAGGCTACTTGTGAAAGAATATTTTTGTTATTTATAAATATATCAAAAGAATAAAAGCTAGAGAAAAAAAAGAAGTATTAAACTTACGGGACAGTGTTGGCATATGATCAAATTATTTTAAATTTACCATGAATCTATTTAGGCTGGAAGTTTAGAAGCTGTCTTCATGAAGAAAAAAGAAACTTCATTAGACCCAAGAAGTTAACTGCAATCAAAGGTTTCTGTGGATCTTTCATTAGCTTTTAGTTATGCTCCCATCAAATGCCCTCTCTAGAAGACTTCAGATATTTATTGCAGAGACAGGGTTTTGAAAAAGAAAAAAGAAAATGTAATGATATTGCCCCTTTGATGGGCAATGAAATGTTGCCTTCTAGAGCATGTACACATTATAAAATAGTAGACATACTGGAATAATTTTAGAGAGTGTAGTCTGTAACCATTTACTTCAGTAGTGATCATACTAAACCAATATAGGACAAAAGACTGGGCTGACAAGATAGGAATGAGAGACTGGCTTTAGATTCCATGTGAATTTGGTTGGCAAAAGTAATGGAAGTTTTGGGGTTTTGTCAGGTCAGAACTTTTGACAATATGAAACTTACTTATTGCTTCAGTCTTGCATTACCTTGTTAATCGCTTGCAGTTCCTGTATGTCAATGTTCTCCATACATCTTTACAAAAACTGGGTGGGGGATAAATAGGAGCATTCTGAATAAAGCAAGGATATATACCAAGACTACTGGTATATTTTTCCCTGGGTCCTTTGCATTGGGCAACGTCCAGTGTTGACAGTTTACATTTTGAACAGATAGATGAGAGAAAGTAAACTAATTTAATTGTTAGTATTCTTTTCACTTACAGGGAAAATATATTAATACCAGTGGTCAGTACAGAAGGTAAGGCATTTTAAATCTCTTAATTATTTGGCTTGAACACTGACTACCATGATAAGAATAAGTAGGAAATTTTGAGTTGCATTCTTACTCTGCTGGAGGATTTACAGATTATGGCATTCCTGTATGGTGAAAACAATACTTCAGGGCTGGTCTTTTACAATGGCTTTGTAGTGAAGTTCAACTGAAAGTAGTGACTTATCTATCTAGTCTCAGATGATGGTGATAATGTGGAAAAGATGGACCATGGCATTTGCAGAAGAGTGATCTTAACTGAAACATTTTTTTGCTGTAATTCTATTTTTCACAGGTATGTTTATGCAGCCTCTCCAACAAAAAACATGCAGAAAATGTTGCTTAACTTGTACAGCTAAATATTTCAGTACTCCAGAAAAATCAGTTTAATGAGGAGAAGCATAATTCACCTGGTATTTGGTGGAAACTGACTTTAATACTTTGATTACTTTTTTTTTTCTGTTCTTGCATCTAGATGTGGTCAGACATGACTGACCACCTCTTTTCTAGCACCACTGGAATTATGCCATAGAACCTCCATAAAGATGTTCTCTTCCCTGAAGACTTTTTGGTAGACTTATATGTGTTAGGCAGTATTGTGATTGTGCAGGGATATTGAAGTGTGCTGTGGAAGAGCAGGCTTGGTTACTCACTTATCTGAGCACTGTTCAGCCCATACTAATATAACTTGTTTCTCAGACCATTGTACTTCTGCTTCTTTGCATGCGGTGCATTTGCCATTAAAGTACAAGTTTTCACATGTATTTCTACTGAAAAGTTCAGGTGGAGACATTGTAGCGCTGAGGTCCAAAATTTAGGAAAATACTGTTTACAAGGGTCTCAGGTAGTAATTTTTTTAATGATAGTTTCTGACTGAGGCAGAAGTGGCATACCTTTAAAATTAAAAGGTGACCCCTAAACAAACATATATAAGAGCTGATTCTAGGACAGGCAATGTAGATGATGAGACTGTGAAATACTTCCAAGTGTTCTGTCCTGATATCTGTGTTGGAGACCCCTTGACTTTAGATAGAAAGAACATCCTACAGGTGGGTATCTTCTATTTTGCACAAACTGTGGAGCCCTATGTTTTTTCCATCTAGTCTTAATGTAAAAGGCTTAAACTATCTGGTAAATTGGATAGAGGTTATATGTTGTAAGTTTATCCTGCTGCATATTTTTTTCCTGAAGTTGTTAAGTAATGTCTATATCATCTATGTCACAGGAATATAGATGATTTCTGCCACACACCCCTTCAGATACTACCATTCAAATATTCCATTACTGTATACCAGTATCCTGTAGGTATCCATATACAATAGAAAGCTGAACATAAATTATTTGGAAATTTATCAATAGTAATATTGGGCAATGATGAGAGATCCAAAATCTACTCACGGTTCTGCTAATAGCTTTTCACAGCTCTGTGCCCCATATTCCTTTATTTATAAAGCTAAAATAACAATCTACTTCCATTGTAAAGTTGCGGTGAGTTTTTCTAATGGAAAGTTTTGTCTGAATGATGCAAAAAATGACAATAACTCCCTAACAACATTTCTTTTGCAGATACATTTATATGCAGGCACAACTTCACAGGTATTGCAATTATTATGTAATTGGTGCCACATTTGTCTTTCAAGAAGTTATTGCTCTTTCAATTCAACACAGATGTTCTCTGACAAAAGAGTTTCATAAGCTATGAGTTAAGGTTGCCTGTGGGGTTTTGCCCTACTTAAGGATTAGGGTCAGTGAAATTTAACCTTTTAAAACCAGAAATTCTGAATTATAGGATGTGAACTTGTTAATCTGCCATCTTTTAGCAATGCCCTTAAAAGTCCACTATATACAGATTCACACTTAGCCTTTGCCAACAAGGTCATATTTCAGAGGAAACAGAGCCCTTGATAACTTTAGAACAATATCTAACATCTTTTTTTTTTTTTTTTTTAACCTTTTTAAAGGTAAAAGGCAGGGCTATGTGAACTACAATGTGTTGAAGCTATCCCCACATGTGTTACAGCTAGGAAGTAACCCCAAATATGCAATGTTTTACAATCCCTTTGCATGCTCTATAAATTAAGTTGATTTTCCTGCAGAATTTTCACTCTTACAACACTGAAAATTCCATGATGAAACAAGGCTTGGATTTCTTTGCACTGATGACACATACACCTCTCTTCTTGAATACACCCAGTACTGGCTCAGACCCAGATCTCATACTGCAAAGCTGCTCCAACTAATCCCATCACCATTCAGTATCACTGCAGTTAGCACAGTAAATCCAGCTGAAATGCATGTGGACTTTTGCCAGATGGGGTGGAAGAGTAAAGCCAATGCTTCACTGACACATTTTAGCATTATTTTTCTTGATATTCACAAGTTTAAGTTACACACACATCAACTCCTTTTTTTCTTGTTTTCAGATATCTGAAAGTCACTGGATTAAACATTCTGGAAAAGAACATGACTGTACTGATATTTTAAATCCTGGTGAAAGGCATTTTTGTCAGGCATTTATTATGTACCACATGGTTCACATCCAAACAAACACGATTTTGCTGCATGCCAAGGTAAGTTGCCAAGAAACATTTCACACAGAACATGGAAAAATGGGGAAGGGGATTATGTGGCTGTTAGGAGTTTCTGTACATACTTGGAGGCATGCAAAAAGTTTGTGGACTAGAGCAACGTGAGAAGAATGCATGGGATTCAGTAAGAAAAATAAAGTAAGGTCAGAAGATGCTTTCATGATTTAAAGCTCTGGAGTTGGGATCTGAAGCAGATGACAGGCACAAAGGGTTTCTCTGTAGTGCTGCTGGCAGAAAGATTATAGTTGTCCTGGGACTGAGCAGTAGGAAACAGAAGCATTGTGAATACCAGAGGGAATGAGATCAAGAACAGAATCTGCAAGAATTCCAGCAGGCAGTTTAGCCCAAAAATAAAATACAGTTTTACGGATTTCTTTTGAACTTGGGGATATCTGTGGCATTGTTTTGTATGGCAAAAGTGAATAGTTTTGTTCTGTTTGTCCTAAGAGAGAAGTTTGAGACTCAAGAGAGAAACATATTGCCAAACCACCAGTCACTCAGCAAAACATGAAAGGAGACTATGATAACTGATCAAGAATTTGGTAGGGCCTGTGGAAGCAAAAATAGAATAAATGTTAGAGAAATTCATCTCTGGTGCAGCTACGCTCATGCAATGACATTGTACAAGGGATGATTACTGATGAGGTGATAAAAGGCATTAGGGAGCCATGAATAAAGATATCTAAGGAAAGTCATAAACACATGATTCATCAAAAAAATGAGAATCCTTAGAAACATTTCAGTTTTCAAAGTGTTGTGCAAGGCTTCCTTTAGGAAAGTGACTTTTGGAGCATGGAATCAAATAATTTCCTAGCTCCCTTCTGTTAACAAATACTCCAATTTTCACCTTGGAAAGAGACTACATAGCAAACAAACAAACAAACAAACAAAACCCCAAAAAACTGTTTTCAAAAAATCCATCAATGACTTTACTAAAGTTTTAAACTTTACAACATTATGAAAATGAAATGCCAGATTGCCACACAGTCTGGATCATAACATACAAGGTAGGTGTTTTCATGCTGCAGGATAATTACAAATAAATCTCCAGTTTCTACCTGCAGGAACAGCTACTGAAATTGCACAACTGTAATTAACAGAATAACTCTATCTGATAAAACTTTTGGCAGTAAGGAAAAGAAAAAAGGGCAGAAAGCAAAGGAGAAAACAAAAAATACAGATATCTTTTAGACATTAATTTGACTGTGAACAAGACCTTTGTAGTTCTAGATTTTACCCAGCAACCCTCTAAATAACATTTTGTCTCAATACAGTTTTAGAAGTGCATGGTGGATAATAGTGTGAATCTGAAAAAGTAATAAAAATACCCCAATATAGGATTGTGTAATACTGCCTTTATTACTGTAACACAGAGGCTGCATGTGAATACAGTACTTCTACAGCTGTTGTTAGGGAGCTGTTGAGCTGGATTGGTGTTATCAACGTTTAACTGCTTGACTGGAATAGCAGTGCTACACAGAAAAAGTATTACCAACTCCCAGTGTCTGGGGATATTCAGGATTTCTGGATAATGCCGTTATTTCAGATCTGGATAATACTGCATCTGCACCATAATGTGTAGCCTGCTGCCCCAGGTGAACTCACAAAGTCTGGATCCTCAGCAACTTAGGTCTTTCAAATGCAGCTTTCATAACATGATCAATGAGTTTATTCTTATGTAAAATATCCTTCCCATGATATAATTCATTGTTTAGTGGGACATTATCAACATCAATATTTAAATAACACCTTCCTCACCTGCAATGAAAGGACACCAGATTAACCCTAATATTGAGACTTTTTTGTCTTCAAGAGTGGCTGCTCATCAAATATATCTTACCCAAAATGTGAAAATATTTTATTCATTTTTTTATTTTTAACATCATCTCTCCTTTAAGTTCTGTGAAGCAAAGGCAGAAGATGCCCAACCTAAAATTGTGAACCCCTAAGTTCACAGCATCCATTCACTAACATGGATGGTTTCTGTTGCTACTTCATCTTGCATGTTGAAATTGCAGTATTTTTGTTCTACCTCATAATGTGAGATAACTCCTTAATAGTATTTTTCAGTGTTGTTAACCAAAAAATTTATTCTGTTTATTTTTAGATAACATGGATAATTTCAAAGTTTCATATAGGAATAAAGAGTCTTTGAGTTCATATTGCTTATATTATTTTTGGTTATTGTTCCATGTAGAAATTTCTGCCAGTGCTTAAGCTTCATTAAAGTATATAGCAGATATGACTTACTGTAAAGTCATAAATTAATAAAGGCATTATTAATTTTCCTGACCATTAACAAGTATGAGCAGAAGGAAGTGAGTTTGACTTCATACATTTTATGAAGTATTTCTGTCTTAGGTTCTAAATTTTGTAACCAGCAGCTTCAAAATATGCACTTTTTTCCATTCAGATCTTTGTTTACATATCATATGCATTATAATAGCATCTAAGGAATAAGAGCTTGATAATGAAACTAGTGACTATTGTTAACCTCTAAAATAGCACATTTTATTACTTCTTTTTAAAGAAAACATAGCAGAATGAGACATTTATTGGTTGGAATTAAAAAATCTTTTAACGATAGCAAATACTATTTATGATTCATGTCAAAGAATGAAATAATCCTAAAGATCTTAAATCGTGGAAGAAGAAACAGAATCTAAAATCTGGGTATGCACTGAGATCAGGTTAATTTTCACAATTACCCACAGACTAGCAATCTTCAGAATTGGATGTATCATCACGGACAAGAGTGTGATAACAGCTGCTGAAATAAAATGGGTCGTGGTTGTGTAGGGATTTGTAAATGATCAAAAGTACTTTACAGAGAGTTAGTCTCACTAACTGAGAGTCATTGCTGGCACCTCCACAGAAAGAGTGAATGCTGAGAGAATATGCAAGTTGCTCCTTTGAATTCGTTTTTGCTTGTTTAGTATGGGAGTTATTTCTAGAGATAATCAAAGCTCAGGTGAACCATTTAGTCTGGTAGTACATCGTGTGTGATTTCAAACAAGTAATCAAAATAAAATGTAACAAGCAGTGCCTTAAAGAGGAGGATAGAAAGAGATCCACGGCCCAGCCTACCTGGTGAATCTCATTTATCTGTTTTGAAGAAAGAAGGTTTTATAGTGAAAAGCCCTTTCAGCAAATGAAGGATTTGACAGTGTTAGGGGTCTATGTTTTAGGGCTTATCTACATTACTGAAAACTCTTAATCAAGATATGCTACACCAATATAAAACTGTAGCTCAGTCAACAGACGGTAGCTCAGTCAACCTCTGCATATTTACAAACTCAGCCTGTTCAGGGGACAGATCTATAAAACGGAAAAATGTTTTGGAAATATCATCTTGTTAGTAATCACTCATTTTCAAGAGATTTAACAATAATGGATATGAATCGGTCACACTCCACTTCAAAGGAATACACAGGTTTTTAAGATTATCCCTCAGGACCCCCCACACCCTCATCCACTCCTTTCTTCTGATCTGTGAATTTTGCATTGCACTTTGAATTCTTGCAAGTGACTGTACCAATTTCTCCTTTGGGCAAACAGCAGTGAGGCAAAGACAGGAACAGGAGCTTTACTGACTCTTCCCCCACACTGCTTTTTATGCCCCTGAAAGAAAAAAATGTGTTCCTGATTTTAATTCCTCGTCTAGATAGCTCTTTGTGGCTGTATACTGATTTAGGCAAATTTTCTAGCTAATTCCAGCTATTCTAGCCTGGTGAGGGGTATTGATAACTCATTAGCAGTATCTAATCCTCCTTGACATGGATGATCATAGCTACAATGTAGAGTAGACTTCAGGGGTCTGCTGAAGCAAATGTAGCATCCCACAAAAGGAGACGCAAGACAAGATACCAGAAACAGAAGTGGTAATGGAGCAAAACCCAAGACTTCATCATGAAAATTAAAAGAAATAGACAAATTGGTTTTAGCCAGAGTGAAGAATGATCTATTAGCATGTAAAGCTTTTAGATTTAATATCTCTGTCTACTCAAGGCAGTATACTAAGAGGCTTTGTTTCTCTGCAGTGCTCTTCAAGATAACTTCTGCTTTAACTAAAATAACTAACAGATATTTTAAACATCCACTATTAATTTAAGACAACACACAAACATTTTATTAATTTTATTTTTTATTGTTTGAATGATCTTCTTCCAAATCCCTTGAGAAATTTCAGCTATGTATTGTCTAGTCATTTATTAGCAATTGACAATTACTGAAGAGAACTTTTTGAAGACTGTAAAGCTGGTCACTCAAAAATTGCTGAATGTCAGATCTGTTTGTCTGTATAACCCTATTTAGATTGTATATGGATTTTGAGATAGTCTTTAATGATAATATTGCTATCCAGTTTTCTGCCTTCCAAGTAAAAACAGCAGGCTGTGTAAAAGCTCCAGTATATATTGATATACAGCGACATATAATGATAAAGTAATAATTTAAACTCCATATTAAGTAAAGTGAGGGAGAATCACATCTGCAAAAACGGTCTGGTTTGAGGTAGACCCTGCATGGAGGGTGGGGTCTAATATTGTAGGCAAACTGTTCTAACTCCTGATCAAACTGATCTTAGACTGTATGTCCCATCTCCATCATGGTGCTGACTTATGGGCTTTTTATTTTGCTTGGTTGTTGTTTTTTTTACCTCGATAGTTCATGGAATTGAAGTGAGAGAAAGTTTTTTTTGTGGGTTAGAATACTTATTTCATGCTATTTTTCTCATTGAATAGGAATATTTGATGGTAGGCTGCCATTCAGCAAGACCTGGGCAGAGGCTGGATGGAGGGGAATCTAATGAAGTTCAACAAAGGCAAGTATAAGGTCCTGCACCTGGGGAGGAACAACCCCTTGCACCAGTACAGGCTGGGGGCTGACCTGCTGAAAGGCAGCTCTGGGAGTTCTGGTGGACAGCAAGTTGACTACAAGCCAGCAGTGTGCCCATGTGGCCAAGAAGGCCAATGGGATCCTGGGGTGCATTAGGAGAAGCATGGTCAGCAGGTCAAGGGAAGTCATCCTTCTCCTCTGCTCTGCCCTGGTGAGGCCTCATCCGGAGTGCTGTGTCCAGTTCTGGGCTCCCCAGTTCAAGAGAGACAGGAAACTACTGGAAAGGGTCCAGTGAATGGCTACAAAGATGATTAGGGGACTGGAGCATTGGCCTTATGAGAAAAGTCTGAGAAAGCTGAGCCTGTTTAGCCTGGAGAAGAGAAGACTGAAAAGGGATCTTATTGATGCATACAAATATCTTAAGGGTGAGTATCAAGAGGATGAGGCCAGGCTCTTTTCAGTGATGCCCAGCAACAGGACAAGGGTCAAGAGACACAAGCTGCAACACAGGAAGTTCCATTTGAATCTGAGGAAGAACTTTGAGTGTGACAGAGCATGGGAACAGGCTGCCTGGAAAGGTTTGGAGCCTCCTTCTCTGGAGATATTCAAAACCCACCTAGACATGACCCTCTGCAAACTGCTTTAGGTGAAGCTGCTTTAGCAAGGGGTTGGACTAGATAACCTCCACACATCTCTTCCAACCCTGACCATTCTGTGATTCTGTGAGTCTATGATATTGTAGAGTCCCAAAAATGCAGTTGGCAGAAGGCATGCAGTAGAGTTAGGATTTCCACATCGGAAGCTATGAGATCAGTTTATCTTTAGCCACACTTTGAATTTTCATTTCATTTTTCTTTTTTTTCTGTATCAAATAGAGAAAATTTAACCTTCCCAGAGGAAAGTCCAGTTATAAATTAGACACCTCCCTCCTCTTTTAAGAAAGGAAGGAAAAATAGGAAATAATAGTAGGGAATAATAGGAAATGTCGAGTGCTTCTATTCCTTTGGGATTTGGTCCATCTAAGGAAATAATTATTGGTGGTCATACGGACTGAAACACAGAATATATCACTTTCATAGCAGATTCTAAGAGATCCTGTGTGAATAGGCACTTCATCCCTTCTCATAAAATTAAGCCATTCTCATTGTGGCTGTGGACAGAAAAGAGAGAAGAAAAGTCTGTCTGTAGTCAATTATTAGGGCACTCAGCTGGGAGTGAGAAAGATGATTCCAGTTCTGCCTAGCAGGCATGATAGGAAACTGGAGTGCCATCTGAGAGGTACCTAAGCTTTAGTGAAGCACACCATGTGTCTATAAGGTTATGAAGTGCACCTTTTCTGTGCAGAAAGAGCAGCAGCAGGAGAAAACATAGCAAATTTATTGATGGAGACTTCAAGAGAGCTACATCTCCAAAACTGAACATTAAATTGAACATACACGGACACTTGAAAGCAACCTATTACTCTGGCTGGAGACACACTAAGAAATGTAGTGAGTAATCCGGGTCTTGTGCAACATACAAAAATTCAGACTGGGAAGCTGTAGAATCATTCCTACTCTGGGAGATTTTACCTGGATGCAAAGATAAAACAGATCTTGATTAGATGGATTTCCTAATTGTTTGAGAAAAAGAGATACCAAGGCTAGCAGATCAGGCATGCTTTTTTTTTTTTTAAAAAAAAAAAAAAGAAAAAAAAGAGACTGTAATGTAGGGCAGAAATCCTTAGATATAAAATCTCTTTCCCATACATCTTTAATAGAAGAGGTAATGTATCAGCTGAATATGAAACAGATAAGAGAACCCAATTATCCTGGAATACATGTAATAAAAATAGTCTTACTATGCTCAAAAGAAACCTCTCAATCTCAGTGATAATTTAGGTAGATTTGTTATGTGGTATTTTAGAGAGTTCAAGAACATGCAGAACGGATTTTTTCAGTAGCTAGATTTCAATGGGAGGAGATTGTCACAAAGGATTTGAACAACTATGTTAAAAAAACTCTGACCCCTAGTTATTAAAGAAGAAATTTTGTGGCAAAAAATATGTGTTCAATATTATGCATTGATTGTGATTTATTTTTTCTTCTTTAAAAAGAAGTTTGTAAACTTTTAATACTTTGTTTGGGGAACTATGGCTCTGCTGGCTTACATTTAGAGTTATGCTTTGTACCTGAAGTACAGTCCCAAAAGATACACATAGATGAAGCTATTCAGATTATTAAGGTATGAGACAGAGGATTGTCTAATGTAAGAAGAAACAATGCAGGAACATAATCAGGTGTTCCGATAAGCTCTAAAAGTAGTTCATGTTGCAGATTTAAAACACAACAAATATAAGGTTAAAGAAACCATAGAATTAGGAGAAGTGTCTTTTGATGGGATATGTGTAAATGTCAATAGGATAGAGGTGATTCCTTGACCTATAGAAAGAAAATTATGTACAAAAATTTGTGGGAACAGTATGTTTTGGGGAAAGTTTTTACTTAGTCCAGTTGTTTCTTAACAGCTTGTCTTAATTAGTAAAAGTGCAGAACAGGTAAAAGATACCAATCAAGACATGGATTTTGAAATTCTTACACAATTCAAACAGAAAGCAATTGTTCTGACATTAAAGTACAATAAGTGCCAGACAAATCTGTGATCTGATGCTTGTAAGAAGAGCTTTGGGGGCATGCTTGTGCAAAAGCAGGTTGATTGCTTGAGACTCATAGCACATGCTTCCAAAGCTTGGACTGAATCTGAACGTCAGTGTGCAGAAACAGAAAAAGGATATCTAGCTGTACCATATGTAAGGAAGGAAATGCGTTGGTTGATTTTTCCCAAGGGAGACCAGGTTTGATAGAAAAAGATCATGAATTTGAAAGAGGATTACAAAAAAGTCAGAAAGGCTTCTGAATTTCAGAAATTTCTCCTTTTCAGTTTCAGTCATATGATTTACAAGCAGATATGAAAGAGGAAAAGACTGTGGTAACAGAAAATTTCTTTTCAGCTTTGGATAGAAATTAAGTAGGAAGACATAGGAGTCTGATACTGGAACTAGGTTAGCCTAGTCAGAAAAACCGCTTCACAACATGTGGCAGTCATCTCCCAGAGGATATGGTCTGTCACTGCACAAGCTGCAGCACAAAATCAAGCTGCCAAAGATAGTGATAGCTATTAATATCTTGCCCTTATAACAACTTTGAAGCAGATCTCTATGACACAGATGATACTATATTTAAGAACAACAGGCTTTATTCTCTGTTGATTTCAGATAGTTGGTTGCTATTTTCCACACGTGGTAGCACCAGAAAAATGAATAATCAACATAAAATTATATCAGCTAATTTTGTATTTAAGTTACTGGGTAGTATCCTTGAATCTGATCCTTTCCCAGTCATCCACTCGGATGTTGCTCAAGTGGAATCAGAGTATTAAATTATTTTCCAAAAATAATGTTATTGTATGCTGTCGTAAACACTGTGAGAGATTATGGGGAGTGTACCTGCGTATATATACAAATATATGCATATATATGGAACAGAAATAAAGATGGATAGAGACAGATAGCCAAAATGGATCAAATCTGTTAACACTATAGATCTGGGTTATGTGTATATTATTGAAATACAAATTAAATGTAGAAATATGGGCAAAGAAAACAGTGGTCTCAATATATAAAATATGTTTTCAGAGCCTTCATCAGTAGGAGGTGGGAAAGAGGTGGACTCTGTGCCTGTCTTCTAAAAGAGAACAAACTGTAGAGTGCAAAAGGATCAGAGGAAATGCTGAGCAATGGAACACAGAGCAAATATGTAGCAGTGTGTGTTGTCTCTTTGGAAGGGGTTGTTGAAGGACAAGTAATGTATAACTTTGTGTTGCAAGGCAACACCTCTGGAACATTCTCGTAAAACTGGTTTGACGTCTGTACACAAGGAGAGCCAGTTTGGATACAAGGAGAGGTGCAGACCTTGCCTCCTTCTCAGATCTTAGAAAAATATTTGTAGCTTGCTTGATAAATAACAAAAGATTGCCTTAGAAATGAGTCCAGGGACAGAAATTTCATTACCTGCAGGATAGCTGCAAGTGCAGGGCTAGTTTCTGGATCATGCAGGCTTATGGGAAGTTGTTCTCACTGCAGCTCCTGCCCTGCCAAGACAGCTGGCTTTCCTGCCAAGAAAGCCAAGGTGTGTCTGGGTGCACCCAGGACTTGTCTTGGATCTGTACTGGGGGGAATAGGAACTTGGAGTGAGCAACGGGGCACACCAGCCCCTCAGCATCAGTGTTTAGTTCTCAGACATTAACAGCCACCTAACATTACTTTGCCCTGGAGGCTGCCCAGTTTGTCTGCTTAGCCTGATCCTTAATATTTAGTCGAGTTCTAATGAACCTAATCTGACTGCATCTGTATTCCTTCTCCTGTTTGATTATCAAATATACTCTTCTCAGCTCAGCAGCTCTATGCCCTGAAGCCCTGCTAACTGCCAGTCCTTTCTCCTTGTTTTCTTCTCTCCCACCTGGGATATTCTTCAGTCCTCTTTTCTTCTCTGCAAGATCTGTACCTCAATCTGTTTCACGATCCATTCATTTGTTGAAGCAGGGTGTACCATGGACAGCCAAGTAGAGACAGATCCTCTTTTCTTTTTTCCAGTTCTAGCATCCATGCAATCCCGCTCCTCCTTCCTTGACTGTGAAAAATGTTCAGTGAAAAGTCTGACTTTTCCTATAGCAGCTGCATACCTTTGGATTACATTTCAGTTGTAGGAGCCTGTTGTGTAGCCCATAACCTACTGCAGAAGCCATGGAAGAACATATAGTCTAGAAGCACTCTGAAGACATGAGGGGACTGAGGACAGCGAGCTGCCCTGCAGATCCGGTGCCTGTGCTGGCTGGTCTGGAGCTATAAGAAACTCAAACGTGCTAGGGATCTTTGTTTCTCTGGAAGTTTCTCTTAAGCTTGTATTGGTGCTAACTGTCAGGCCCCTGAGGGCACTAGCAGGCCTCAGCTGCCCTGGCCAGCCTCACCTGGGGCTCCCCACCCACACCCTGCCCATTGCTCTGAGGTCCTTATGTAAGCTCAGGCCGGGGCTAGCAGCCCTGGTTTAAGCTAGGGTGTAGTTGTACCTGGGTTAAGATCTGCCTCTGGCCCTGTCTCCTGACTGGATCCCCTGTATAATTCCCTGCTCTCTTTGGGGCTGGCTGCGGGCCCTGTGACCAGCCCTGCTCGAGGTGGCCAGCCCCAGTGGGATAGCAGCCATTGGGGCTGATGCTCCTCGGCTGCTCAGCCCTGAGGGAGCAGTCATCTCTTGCTGTTCCCTGACACCGTTTTGGCTCTCCTATAGGCAGTTTGGCCAGTCTGAAGGCTAAAAACCCCCCAAAGTTCTATATCAAATGCCAGTGTTAAAACACAGCAATGATACCAAAAGAGTACAGCATTATCTTCAGTTATCCTTTCTCTCTGTAGAGCTTCACAGTGTGCAGTTCTACAGCAGCTTTAACATCGTGAGGAAGTTATTTATGGAAGGCACTGTAGGTGGGGAAAAGAAAATTCTGTCCCTTAGAAGAGTTGGCTGCTTATGCAGTTCCTCTGTGTGCTAGATATCTCTGGCAGGTGTTTGTCTTTGTGGCAGGTTTCTGTGTAGTGTACTACGTCCTGCAGTGCACCAACTCCTGCAGCCCTTCACTTGGGCCCTGACCTTGATTATATGCTCCTTTTTATGGATAATAATTGCCAGCTTCAATAAAAAAAACAGAACAAACCCTAACGTTGTACTTCTTAATTCCCTAGACAGTTTAAGATCCTTTCTCTTGCAGAAAATGTTTGAGATTAGTACACGACTTTTGGGTTTGCCTGAAAAAGTAATGAAGCATTCGGGCCTTTGGCTTGTGGGCCTTTTATTGAAATTTATCCCTCCCTCACAGCTTGGATCATGGAGCTGGAGCTGAGGGAGCAGGCAGGCATGCCTTCACTTTGTAATTTGCCTTCAGCTGTAGATTTTCTTGGCATATGAATGCACTCCCCAAGTGTCACTCCTGAAGTGCTCCTGTTCATGCTGTTTCTGTAACTGAGCACTTACGGCACACTGATATGGGAGCCCTTCTTCATTTAGGAATGTGTGCCATATAGTTTTGTACAAAAGCTATTGCAGCGGGCAACTATGCATTGTCTGAGGGGCTGGATAAGTTAAGATCTAAAGACACTTTTATCCTTCTAGTTGCAAAATTTTCTTTATTCATGCTTCTTACTCTTTCTGATTTTTGTGACCTTACTGTGTTACTTGATCGTTGTTTTGCCCGTTTATTTTGGGTAGGAGGTTATTGATATGTTGTTTGTAAACAATGAGTTTTCAAAGAAGGATATTTTTCCCATCTATTTTAGGTGTCTGGTTTATCTCATTTGCTAATTATATCACCTAATCTTTCCAACCATATGACTGCATGTCTGAACATGTGACTGGATTAGTTTCTTATGAATCTGTGATCAGTTTTTCCTTAAACACAGGAAGGCCAGTGTGCAACTTGTAGTTATCATCCAGTAAATAAGACTTTTACTTAAAAACAGAGATATTTTTTCCCCTTTGGCTTGATATATTCTTGCACCATTTTAAATATGAGGTACTTTTCCCCCCCTCCCAAGCTTTCAAACTGAAATAGCAACAGCTGTTGAAGGATAACTTCTCTGTCCACATTTTTTCTCTTTATAATTAAAGTTGGTTTGAGCCTGCAGTTTTTACATCTGAATTTCACTCTCTGGTGTGGGATTCCGTCTCAGTGTGGAATGGTCTTGGGTGGAAGACTGCATCAATGGAGATCTCACCCAGTACAAAGCCTACCTTCTATGTGTTAGGGGGAAGTGATTTTAGCAGATCTCAGTGAAATACTTCCAGACAATAAGATGCACCTTTGCTAATGACTGTGTATGAATTATTACACTATGTTCTGGGGGAGCAGAAGCCTTTGAAATTTTGTAGGGGGAAGCTACAGATGTTGTTAAATGTCTTTGTTTAGCTTACTTTAAATTTTATTTTGTTTACAATCAGTTTTCATTATGAGAATGATAGGAGAACCATTAAGCCATTACACTTAGAAATCCCAGTGAATCCCAAAGGTTTCTTCCTACTGTGAGTTTAAGTCCTACACCACATTCATGCTGTCCATAAATTCAGCTGTAAAGGAGTACCTGATTTTGGGACAGGAAAATTAAATGTGTTTCAATGCAATAGCCATGTAAATTCTTTGAAATCTGTTGGGTATGAAACTCAAATGTGCTTTCAAATGGGCTACTGTGATATCATTAGTATAGCAGGTAGCATGTTGTACAGCATGTTATTCACCCTGTCTCCCTGTTAATTCCACGTGGATGTATCACCCCAGTGCAGTAGATCACACAGGAAAGAATGTGGTAATAGAGCCTCAGTGAAAGATCTCAGAGGATCCTAGAGATGGTAGCTTTTAGAAAGACTGGGAACTTCAAACTTCACTAGATTACTGGGGGAAATTTAGTTACTAGCATTCTTGCATTGGCATCTGACCTGCCAAAAAATGTGAATCCCCAACTATTTACTTTAATTTCCACATTTGCTCTCTTAATCAACTGTTTTTTTCAGTGCCTTTTCAGTGGCAGCTGTATTGACTGGGAAGGTTCAAGCTATGTACCTTAGAGACAGGTAACTCCAAGCTTTTATATTTGCAGAAGAGAAAAGATTTAAAATTGGTTGCCTCCATCCAGTTTCCTAGTTGCATTTCCAATATTTATTCTGATAGCATTACCTTCTCCTGCTATTTCTATTTGCATTGCCAGTTCTGGCCATTTCTTTTTCTCTGTAAATCTCCTGTAATCCTGGCCCATGTCTTTGCCAAAGCTTCCATGTAAATAGTGTTTATGAAGCTGAATGGCTACAGTGGCAATAGCAGTTTATATTTGATTTTGTCTGAATCTCAGACGGTCATACAGAAGAGTCACACTCAGCAAGGTGGGAGGGTTGGTTTGCAAATACAGTCATATATTCTGTTTCATTTATTGAGCTGGGTTTTTTTTTGGTATGGAATGCAGAAATGAAGCTGCTGTTCCCGTAACACACAGGAACAGCAACACAAACTCGAAGATATATGCCCTATTTTCACTGTTATGTGAACTGGAAAGCTTCTAAAGGCTTAGCAATCTGATGCAAATGGAACAATCATTGTTGGAAGCTGATTTTCATGTGTATATGTTGTATACATGCCTTCAGACAATATACATCCACCTTCTAGTAGCAAAAGGAATTAGCATGATGTAATGATTAAGGACAACCTTGTTTTCAGGGGAAAGTAAAGAAAATTTTTGTCACGAATAGGCATGGGTAGGGGTAAAAAGAAAAAAAGATGAACTGATAATTTGCTGTATGATATATTCATGGGTTTTCAGAAAGGAATCAAAAGAACATATCTAACAAACACTGCATACAAAACAGGATTAAAACTGACTGTTGTGGTTTAACCCCAGCTAGCAACTAAGCACCACACAGCTGCTTGCTCACTCCCCTCCAGTGGGATGGGGGAAAGAACTGAAAGAGTAGAAGTGAGAAAACTCATGGGCTGAGATAAAGACAGTTTAATAGGTAAAGAAAAAGCCACGCATGCAAGCAAAGCAAAACAAGGAATTCATTCACTACTTCCCATATGCAGGCCGGTGTTCAGCCATCCCCAGGGAATTGGGGCTCCATCATGCATAACAATTGCTTGGAGAAGACAAACACCATATTTTGAAGGTGCCCCCCTTCCTTTTTCTCCTTCCAGCTTTATATGCTAAGCATGACATCATATGGTATGGAATATCCCTTTGGCCAGTTGGGGTTGGCTGCCACGGTTGTGTCCCCTCCCAGCTTCCTGTTCCCCCTGCCCGAGCCTGCTTGCTGGTGGAGTGGGGTGAGGAGCAGAAAAGCCCTTGGCTCTGTGCAAGCACTAAGCAGCAGTAACTAAAACATGCCTGTATTATCAATGCTGTTTTCAGCACAAATCCAAAATGTTGCCCCATACTAGCTACTATGAAGAAAATTGATTCTATACCAGTTAAAACCAGCACACTTACCTAGAAGCCAATATTCAAAATGCATATTGTGTGGTGAGGAAACTAGGGTTGTTTAGCTTGGAGAAAAAGAGGCTCAGGGGAGACCTTATTGCTCTCTACAACTACCTGAAAGGGGGTTGTAGCAAGGTGGGTGTTGGTCTCTTCTGCCAGATAACAAGTGACAAGAGAAGAGTAAATGACCTCAAGTTGCACCAAGGGAGGTTTAGTTTGAACATTAGGAAAGATTTATTCACTGAAAGGATGGTCAAACATTGGAACAGGCTGCCAGCGAAGTAGTTGAGTCACCATCCCTGGACATATTTAAAAGACATGTAGATGTTGCACTTAGGGACACAGTTTAGTGGTGGACTTGGCAGTCCTGGGTTAACTGTTGGACTTGACCATCTTAAAGGCCTTTTCCAACCTAAATGATTCTGTGATTCTATATTCAGTCATGAAGGGACAATTTATATTAATGATATCCATATAATCTCTTAAGTGTAAAACTATTGTTACATGCATGTTGAGGTAGAGGGGAGGGTGCAAAATACTCTGCAAAATTGCAAGATTTTAAGATCAATGATTTGTCAAAGATGGGAGGGAGGGGGGAAGAGGGTAAGGGTTTTAATTTTCCCTGGTAGCACCAGGGCTGCAGTACTGCACACAATCATCCTTTCCTGCTAACATGGCCTCACTCCTTCCTCTTATACTTTTCTCAGCTAGTTTAGTTGCTCTGTTTGATTCTGATCTTGTTTTCTTGCTCCAGCAATCACCACACTGTTTTTCTTTCCCTTGCCCCATGCATTATTATCTCATGTATAACTGTTATAAAGGCTAGCTATTCACAACATTGCACACAGCACAATTCCTACTGTAGCACAATAATAGTGTACAATTAGCATAACAGCATAACTACATTGCAGCTCTACTCATACCATAATTTAATTATGTTTTTATGCTGAGTTTATAGTCAAGACTTAAGTACACCTAGAAATAAGACTGCTTTCTAAGCAGGGTCATCTGTGACCCTGAGGATCAAGGAAAGAGGAGAAGCCTGTTTTGGAAAAGCTGGTCACTGGTCACAAAGAAAAGGTGGAGAGCCCCTGGGATGGATATGCAGATGCAAACCAAAAGAGATAAGTAGTCAAACTTCAAGAAGAAATCTTCATTGTGCTTAAAGGCTTTGCTCAACCAGTAAATAAAACAGAATTACCTTGTAGAATCAAGCATTAATGTGTGAATGTACGTATAATTTAATTGTTAATGCAATGAGTAACTGTCAAGATTTTGAATCAAGTAGAAATATTTGAGAAAATTGGCAGGTTTTCTGCTCTCTCCTTTTGGAAGGAGAGCGCTTAAGCAGATTAATATGAACTAGGGCATCACCTGGCCTCAGGGTTAGAAAATGGCCCTAGTCTCTTTTATTTTACTTTTGTAGACATAATCACAGGCTTCAGAAAGGGTACAGAGCATAGATAATCCTGTGACAGAATCACTGTACTGAGAAATGGGTAGTAAAAAGTGTAGTCAGTCAAGGTAAAGTGTTGATTAAAGATCTGATCCCAAGCTTATTCTGCATTTTCAGCACTCCTGTAAAATTCCCAGGGGACATTAGAGGTGCCTTTCTATGCAGTCCCTAAGGGGAACAAACAGCTGCTTTCCCTTATAGTGCATCTCTTCTAAAGACTAATGGGATTTTCTGACAGGAGAGAAATAATTTGCACCTGTCTATGCCATCTTCAGAGCATCTGGTCAATTTAAACCAATTTACATCAATATTCAAAAAGTGTGAATATTGATGTAATGTTACACTTTGAAATTGGTCCATTCATTATTTATGATGGATGTTACTATGTGCCAGTTTCTTTTTGGACTGGCTAGAAGGAGGATTTCTTATTTCTGTTGGCCAACAGTAGCGTGGAAATTCTGGATTCTGCTACAGATGTGCATGCAGAACACATTCTTCCACTGGAAAAAAAAAAAAATAAAAGCTGCAGCTGCCTGGATCAAATAAAAATTCTGGTTCAAAATTACTTTTGTGCCTACAAGTTTTTATTAGGGCAAAATAGTCTGGGAGCATTTTACGAATCTAATTTTCACAAGCATTTTAAGAGCCTACCTTCAATTTCTCTCAACTTTGCTAGGTTCTAAGCTTTTGGGGTGAAACCTTCCATCTGAGAGATTTGCCTTAGCCTGAATTTCTCTGGAAACCATCAGTAAACAGTGTATAGCCATTACCTAGAGTAAGACTGCAGAAAACTACACTGACCTTTCAAGTTAAAAACAAGTAAAAGCATTGGAGTGGTGTTACTCTGAAGCTCTAGTAACTCAATATGGAACAGGTGACTTGACATTTGGCACCAGAACAGACCCCTGAGTTAAGAGTGTGCTAGTTGCCAGCAAGTATCTGTGACACCTACCAGTATAACTTGAATCTGTAGGGTAGATCAACGCACTGGATGAAAAATCAGTGGTACTTTTTATGAAGTGTGCTATTATGTCCAAGAGCAGCAGGCTGTACCATGGCTGAGTTTCCAGTCTTTTCTTCGATGCTCTTAAACATCAGGAGTATGTCTAATCGTTCTTTGATTTTTCTTTTGTTTTTAAATCAGAAAACACATTCCTCATAAGACTGCAAAGTCAAGTGCTGGAAAGTTAGGAAATGATAGGACTTATGTTGTCTTTGCAGCCTTAACCAAATGTGTATATATTTAGATGCAATTTTGTTTTGTGTGGTTACAGTGTTTTGTTTTGGTGGTATATTTCCTTTATTCAGTGCTCCTGGTAAGCTGTGTGAATCATCAGGCTGATTCAGAACTTACAGGAGGCTGCTCTTGCCTTATGTAGTGACAAGACAGAGGACAGGAAAAATAGCAGTGCTGCTAGCCTTACAACTACAGTGTGATTTTAGGCAAATCAATGAAACCATGTTTTTTGGTTGTGACCACTGGGAGTATCTAGACTCTTAGTAAAGAACAAGTCTGAGCTTGCATTGAAGCCCACAGAGATCTATAAGACCCTCTTTTTCAAAGCACCCTTATTGCTTCCTGGAATTTTCACAGACAGAACTGCTGAGAATGAACTTGAGGTCAAGTCTTGACTCAGTACCAGGCTGCACAGTTGCTTGTTTACTTTGAACTGAGGGTAGAAAACAATACATTGAAGAATGGAGCACTGCACCCCCAAAGGAATTTTGTATTAAGTGGGGTCATTACATGGAAGAGTCTGTATCATAATGTGCTTCCAGTAGACCAACTGACATTTCCCAACTTGTCAGGGCTTAATTTTGCAACCATTGCATTCGATTAGCATTGGGAAACTGAGAAATAGACTGGAGCTTTATAATGAAAAGGTAAAACATACTGAAGTGAATCATATTATCAACATTTATACTTATAAAACAGTCTTTTTTGGGTTTTTTTGTTTTTAGGGTTTTTTTACAAAAGAATAATTATCTTTTTTGTTTGTTTGTTTACTTGTCTTCCCATTTAACTTTGGATTCCACGTACCATCTCCTTTTTTCTGTTTGTTTGGTCCCATTCACAGTTGGTTGTTCCAGCCTTTTCTGTCTCCAAACCTTTCAACTACCCAACTTACAGTAGTCACTTTCTGATTGAAATGGCACAGGTTCTGCTCTGCAACATTATGCAGTGTCATTGCAGAAAAATGTTAAAAGACTAGTGAAGAGAAGGTGAAAATAATGAGGGAAAGAAAAGACAGGAAGATGAGGATGGAGACAACTGGTGTCTGCAACAGACTGAGTCCTTCTCAGTGTGGTTGGCAGCTACTGGAAAAGAGCTAATGCACATGTGTTGTGCTCAATGAAATACTGCAGTCTTAGTCAGGGCCCTCATTTCCTTAATGATTGTTGACTATTTGTAAAAAGAAAGACTTAGCTTAAGGTGCACTGGCCTTGCTACCTGCTGACCTTGTCTTCCTTTGTGTGAACAACAGATTTATTGCCTGTTATTTATTTGCATTTCAGCTAATTCCAAAGTTACTTTGAATTTTTCCCATCATTAATTAGAATGTGGATGCACTGAAGCATAAGGTGAAATCTCATCCTTGGCAGTTACTTGGAGATTTGCAATAGTTCTCCTTAGTAGTTCCCTGTATTAGCATGATCATCCCATCATAAAAAGCCCTGGCAGGTTACAATAGCTACTGTCTCTTAATTCGTGCCTGCCAAGCCTGTTCATTTAGCACCAGGCGATGTTTCAAAAAGAGTTTTAACAAGTCCCCCCATTAGACAGCACTTTGTTGGTTTCCTCATTATAGCAAGATCTGATTTCCTTCATTAGCTAAAAACTTCTACTTCTTGTAAAAATATCCAAGAACGAGTAATGACTTTAGACTTTCTAAACTAGCATCCAAACCCAATTAGAGCTGGCTATGTTACGTTATTACTTGGGGGTGTGTGGTGTAATTAATTAAATAAATAATTTTTTAAAAATCCAAACAAAGAAAGAACCCCTCCAAGTAATTTACATCCAGGACTTGATTTTTCATTTACTTGTGTGGTTTATACATGTAATCCCATTAGCGTAGCAAATGTAAAGAAAGTATATGCTGAAAGTCATTTCATCCTGGTGGAACTTTCTACAAAAAGCTTATTTGTAAGTGGAAAAAAAAATCCCATAAACATTCTGCTTACATATGACAAGTTGATTTTTAGTGTATTGATCCAAAGTAAGTATAACCACATTGTTGTCCCCACCTTGAGTTTTCTTGTGGTGCTTTTTGCAGGTATGACAAGCATTAAAGATCCTGAGTTCTGATCCCTAGTTTCTAGTTCTGTATCCTGCTGCTCTGTACTAACATGAACATGGAGTAGACCAGAAATAACATGCTCAATAAGAGATGATTTTTACAGGACAAATCATTTTGGACCAGGACCCCATGTAGAGAACCATAGGATATCTGCTCTTAGAACGTTGTTACAAAGACAGAAACAATTATAGAGAATAAAAAGTTTAATCTAGCATTTAAACAACATAAAATAAGAAGTTCAATAATGGATTATCATCTTCAGGAAATCAGTGTTTGCAACCTGCCACAGACGTACTGGGATTCACCAGCAGAATCCATGTGAACAAAGAATGACTGTTGAAAGGATTCCCAAGACCCGTCAGGGTGAATTATATAGCCTAAAATGAATATATATTGAGGTGCAATCAGCTGTATAAATACACTTAGTGTCTGACCACCATTCCAAGCAAACCTCAGTATACATTCAGAATACTGCTCCTTTCTTGTTCAGGTGCTTATAGATGTCTGGGAAGGAGGATGTCTACACAGAATGAACAGTGCAGTGAATTCAGAAAGTATTGCCTGTATGAAACTGGAAAAGTTTGCATATCAATTTCTTAAGAATCTCTCAAACTTTATGAGGTCTTATCATGACATTTACCCAGAGGAACAAAGGCAGATTAGGAAGTTGTGGCATGCTTGATAGTCTGTGAAGTTAAAAGGGAATACCCTGAGCCTAAAGAATGGTAGTAAATGGAGTTACATCCAGCTGGCAACTGGTCACAAGTAGTGTTCCCAAAGCTCAGTATTGGGGCCAGACCTGTTTAATATCTTAGTGCACCCTCAGTAATCTTGCAGATGACACCAAGCTGGGTGGCAGTGTTGATCTGCCAGAGGGCAGGAAGGCTCTGCAGAGGGATCTGGACAGGCTGGATCGAAGGGCCAAAGACAGTTGTATGAGGTTCAACAAGGAGCAGTGCCGGGTCCCGCACCTGGGTCACAACAACCCCACGCAGCGCTACAGGCCGGGGCAGAGTGGCTGGGAAGTGCCCGGTGGGAAAGGACCTGGGGGGCTGGCTGGCGGCCGGCTGGGCATGAGCCAGCAGTGTGCCCAGGGGGCCAAGAAGGCCAATGGCATCCTGGCTTGTGTCAGAAACAGTGTGGCCAGCAGGACCTGGGCAGTGACTGTCCCCCTGTACTCAGCACTGGTGAGGCCGCACCTCGAATCCTGTGCTCAGTTTTGGGCCCCTCACTGCAAGAGGGACATTGAGCTGCTGGAGTGCATTCAGAGAAGGGCAATGAGGCTGGTGAAGGGTCTGGAGCACAAGTCTCATGAGGAGCAGCTCAGGTAACTGCGGTTGTTTAATTTGGGGAAGAGGAGACTCGGCGGGGGACACACCTTATTGCTTTCTATAACTACCTGAAAGGAAGTTGTAGCGAGGTGGGTGTCACGTCTGTTCTCCCAGATAAAAAATGACAGGACAAGAGGAAACAGTCTCAGGCTACACCAGGGGAGGTTTACATTGAATATTAAGAAAAAATTCTTTGCAGAAAGGGTTGTCAAGCATTGGCACAGGCTGCCCAGGGAGGTGGTGGATTCACCATCCCTGGAGGTATTTAAAAAATGTGTAGATGTGGTGCTTAGGGACATGGTTTAGTGATGGACTTGGCAGTCCTGGGTTAACGATTTGACTTCATCATCTCAAAGCCCTTTTCCAACCTGAATGATTCTGTGATATGATTCTATGAGCTGCTTTACACCACTGATACTTACCACCGAGATTTACTTACAGAAAACTAGCACATTACAAAACTTTGGTAAAAGCTCCATGGAATAATGTTTGTGCAAATGCATTCTTGTTATAGGAAAACCAGCAAAATTAGTAAATCCTTTAAGAAATATTGACAGGTAGGGAGGAGTGCAAAGGCAGTATATATTAATTGGATTTAATTTTTTTGAACATGGTTGAAATAGCTCTGGTAAATAATAGTCTAAATTGTAAGGTTGTATGATAAATTCAGGCTTTTGAATAAAGCACTGGTTCTGTTGTCTTGCATATCATTATATGCTTCAACAATAAATAAAGAAAAACAATGCATTCCATTCTTTTTATTTATATGCTTGGGTTTGTGATCATGACTATGAGAGTCTGTATCAGCCACAGATGATCCTCTTGTTAGAGTGGTGGTCTCTGACTTATTGCATCTCCCTCATGGAAATTATTTTCTCTAGTTTGCAAAGCATGATTTGTGGGTTTTCATGGGGAGCTCAGGATGCAATATTCTCATTAATAAGCTCCTATGAAATACTGTATCTCACTTATTTCATAACCTTGAGAGGGATGTTGCGGCATTAGCTTTTTCTTATTGTTTATTTGATCTATTCAAATTCTACTCAAGTACCTATTTGCAAATTATCAGATGTTAAACTAAAATTATATAAGGTTCTTATAATATCTTATCCCCAAACTTGTAAATAATAAAATAATCAATATCAGATCATTTATCTGAAGGCTGCTCAAAATGTTTAATTTAGTAGAGGTTTTGAGTATGCATCTGGAAGGAATCAACAATGTATTTAATTGCAAATTGTTATAAAGAAGATATGGTATTTTCAAGACATGCAACCTTTTAAACAATTTTACATTTTGTGAGCAGGCTGTGGTTATGCAGATATTCATAAACAAAGATGCCAGTAACATTCCATACTTTTATTTCCCAGAATATTTACAAATGCATTCATTCATACTTCCCTTTTTGCTTATACCTTGAAAGTAGTCTGTTACATATTAGGTTATAGAAGTTCTGTAATAGGAGTAAGTTGGGCAAGCATTCATAGCAGAATATTGGTATTTCTTTTTTTCATACCCACTCATATTCCAAATAACCTGAGAAGGATGATATTTTAAGTTGTATTGTTAATGGAGAATGCATCCTCGCTTAGTCTTTCGTTTGGATTTAGTTCCTTGCTTTACTTCCTGAACAGACAGAACAATGCCTAACTTTAAATTAGTGGTTTGAGTTTTAATTGGAAATACTTTCTGATGTGCTACCTAAATTCTCTGACCAACTGTGGTGTTATAAGTCTCCAGAACCAATTCAGGTAAAGCTGGAAAGTCTTATACCATGCCTAGGCCTAGTGCTGTAACATTAAATTATTAAATTCTACTGCTCTGTGATTTGAAGGCACTTTAATTTTCCTGCTAGCAGGGCATGATGAAGGAAGGAATGTATGAAAAGCTCCTAGTAGCTTGTAATTAAGGTGCATTGTACAGTTAGGTAAATGAAGCTCTCTCAAAAGTAGAGCTCTTACTGTAAGCAAAGTATAATTACTGTTTTGACACATGATGTGATGGCTTTCTCCCCTCTGATCCAAACGATAACATTACTCATTACATACTGAAGTACCAAGCAAGGTAGCACTAAACAGCACCACAGAAATTAATGTTTATCCCTCCGTACCATCCGGTTTTGGACATACTTCGATTTCAGTGCTATTCGCTTCTTGTCCTCTGTAACATTGTAGTTAATGACAACACAGTGAATCCTCCCACAATTTTATTTGATATAGCTGAAACTTAGGTGGCCTACATTTGTTCTTAAGACAGATTGTTATATAGAGGTGGTAGAAAAGCAGTCTGAAAATGGAATAGTTGGGTTCTATGTTGTATCACAATGTTATATTTTCTTCAGAACAAGTCACTCCTACTTCACCATCTTGGCATATCTTTCAATACAAAGCCTGGAGGAAGTGTATGGGCAGGTATGAAACATGGTGCACAGAGAGCAACTGCATTACAGTCAGCATAATATATATTACACTGATACTTAATATCTTCTGAATCACATTTGCTCAAAGAACATTTAAAGTTAGCAAAAGCTTAACATGGAAAGTTTGCTTCTTTATGTTAAGGCACGTTTCTTTGGAAATCTGATCTGAAATGTCTCATTAACTCTATTTGTAGAATAGTTTATGAGCTTGTTTACCGCAGAGAATGCAGAGGGTACTTGTAAAGTTTGTCCTAATAAAATTCAGGTGAACACTATTGATGAAAAATTATATTATATTTGCTACAAAATCTTCTTTCTTTCCTCACAGGATTGCAAAAATGAAAGCAGCAAAAAGTATTTACAAATTGACATGCAGCATGCAAAACTATAGTATAAGCCAATTCCTGGAATGCTACAGTTTCCCAAGATATTTACAGTTTAAACTTCATAGTAAGGTACTCCCTGGAATGTCTTTGGTCCCAGGATCTCAAAAAGATCTCCTGCCTTAGAATTGGTTTCGACAAAGATACAAGTAGTATGATGCACTTGTTCATATTTCCAGGGAATTGTTAAAATTCTCAACAGTTCTCCAACTATTTAAAAGTACTGAATATTTTAAATGACAGAATTCAATATGTGCCTTGGCTTTTAATTTGTGAGCATAATATACCATTTACTTGAGGGAAATGTGGAGTCTCCTAAACGAAAATAGAAGATGTAGATAAATATTAAATAGTTTCAGTGCCACCTATTGGCTGGTAAGTTATTTGATTTAGCAACAAACATCAGCTTCATAATTTTGGACAAAGTGACATAGGGCTACTTATACTAATATTTCTAATTTGTACTGAAGGTAAAGCCAGTATCAGTGTCTATGATCACATTTGAAGACATTACTCCATCTCCAAAGAATTTAAACTCTAAATACATATTTGTTTTTTCTCTATAGAAAACAACATGTGAATGCATCCTATGGGATGCTTCAGACATCTCATGGTGGGACCAATGTTCTAAATCATGTAGTAAATAAATAAGGTCATGGGAGACATAACAAGAGTTCAGGAAGTGATTGAAACTTGTCTTTTTAGCCTGACAATGGGGTTTTTTTTGTCTGAACATATGATGTAAGCAGTTTAGCTACAGTTAACTTCTTTGTAAAATTTCAAGTCAAAGATACTCTTCACTGCATCTCACATTCCATTTCTGGAATATACTGAGCACTGTGGCATCTCAACACTTGAGCATGTCTTTAGCTTTCCACATTCATAATTTGATCAGAAATCTGAGGAATACTGTTCAATGCATTGGAACTACACACATACTTAAATGTAATCTTACAATTGTTTCCTAGAGCAAAGCAAAATTTGCCAGTTTGCATGAATGAGGCTTAGATATTTTATCATCTTTAAAATGTTCATGCTTCTTAGCTTCCCTAATGGCTTTGAATTTAGGATTTTGAGTAAACTATCCAGAGGCTGTGTTTATACAGGGAAGGTTTATTTGTTGCATACTTACTTATGAAGCTTGATATTTCATTGCAGAGGTGGTAACCAAAGAGTTATATTTCTCATAGAACTTTCTATAAATTCTAGGATTTCTACCCCTAAATGTGATTCACACTTTTTTCCTCTGTGTTCTGAGGGTTTTTTTGTTTGTCCTCTGGGTAAATTATGCCAGAGTAAGGAGGTGAAATTATGCCAGAGTAAGGAGGTGAAATTATGCCTAATAATTTCAAAGAACCTAACTGCTTTTAAAATTGGGCTTGATTATAGTTCGCTATGTCAGAAAAGGATTTAGAGTCCTGTATAGCTCTATGTATGATTGCTGACATCTCTTTTAAGAAGGTGTCAGATTTTTGTTATTTAATTGAATAATTTGTTCAGGCAAGATATCTTTTTAACCAGTGAAGCATAAAGGAAAGTGTGTGGGGTGGCAGAGTGTTAACTTATGTTTTTGATAAACTAGGTATTTTAATCAGATGCTCAGAGAAGAGCAGAGCTGCACCAATGCCAAGAGAGTCCAGCCATTTCAGGCTGAGAATGGACCAATTTCTGGTCAGTCCTATCCTGACAAAGAGAATTTGCCTCACATATCTTTAGCTAACTGAAGTTCAGAGTCTACTTAAGCTGGCTGTGTTCTGTCTATAGTCAAAGGTAACCTCTCCAGGCTGGCAACTTAGAGAGAAATCCTAGGTATAGGACAACGAACCAGAACAGTAAAGTATATTTATGAGGTGCCTGTCCCATATCAGGGACTACGCAGGGAATGCAGGTGACCTTAAATTTAACACAAAACATTTTTAGGAGACTAAAATTTTGAGATAAGCCCTACTCTTACTGTCAGACTCTTTGAACATGAACAGGTCCTTTGCAAGCATTTCAAGTTGTCTCCGTTTCTTTAAAAAAAATAATAATTGTGAGATCTATGTTGCAAAATAATCTTGGGATCAATGTCTACCATTCCACTCCTCTTAGTTCACTGACACTGTCAATGTTTTGCACTGATTCAATCCCTCCTTTCAGGCCTTTTCTGCTCCTGGCATTATTTTTTACTTCTTCTTTCTCCTTATGCCCTCGCTGAATCAGGCTGCCCTTTTCTGGCACTGAACTGCAGCAAAGCAGCCTGAAGGCTATGAACTTTTGACCACCGACTCAGAAGCCATGACAGAGGCTGAGGCAACAAAATTACTCAAGACCTGAAGCACATTTGAAAAAAGAAAAAAAAATCTATCCCATAGGATTTTAAATAAATCAGGTTTTTACCAAATGACAACACAATCCTTGGCCAAAGGACAAAATAAATTCCAGAATGGGAGCAGTGCTTTCTTTAGGCTGACATGGTGCAAAAATACTCCAGTGCTGAAATATATCCTCTTGGTGATGGAAGAATACCATACTACAATAATTATTTAATGACAGAAGAAAACTTCTACCTTAGACTTCCTCTGAATCCCAGCTTTCAGAACACCTTCACCAGAGCACAGCTGTTCCCAGTTTTCTCTAGTTTATTTCAAAGCTCTGGAAGTGATTGTAGTTCTTATATTCATTAATCTGCAATTTATTTGCTCTTTGGTAGCACACAAAACTATCACACTGGTGTTCCTACTTTAGTTGCCATATCCAAACCTGATGCTCTGTAATAGGATGAACCAGAAATGACCCTTAGCTGTGGAATCTTATTTCCTGGATAGGGTTAAAATCATATGAGGGCATCTAATCTTGCAAAATGTGAACTATGTAGGGGATTAGAAAAATGGGTAAAACAGCTGATTTGCAAACCTTATAATGTTAGAGGCTTTTGCTTACAAAGGTCACAAGATTTTGGTGCTGTCACATCCAACCCAAAACTCAAGTTTTAGTCTTCTGGATAAAAACCAAATGTGAATGTGAAATATAAACTGGGGGTTTTAATACTAAAAAGCCACTCATCACTTATGAAGCATTTTTCATAAATAATTTGATATTTTAAAAGATTAATTTCTTTAGATTAATCAGTCTCTAATTTCCCAAATAAGACAATTTTTCATATTAACTTGTCAAGCATTTATCTTTGTGTAGGTAAAATCTTGCCACAGAGTTGCCTATAGTATCATCCTCATTTTGGTACTTTCCTTTTCCAAATGGAAATCACATAAAACCTACCTTTAAGATTAGTTGTTTACCATTTTTCAATGTTTATATCATTTGACTAATTTCTCTTGGTCCATATTAAAATAATTTTTAATAATGTTCTTAGTGAAAAACATGTCATTACTGTGATTAATCTCAAGTGATGACAACACACTTCACAACTAAATTGGCACGCTAGAATAAAAAAAAACAGCAACCCTATTTAACAGGGTTTGTTGGGTCGTGATGCTTGTTTGAGTATTACGAAGTTCATAATAATTTATCTCCATATGGTATTAACCATGTTCATGTCAAAGACATAGGTGTCAAGTGTGATGATTTTAAATTTCTACAAACAAACGTTTAGTAGAATCAGTCACTTGAGAACACAGTAGCAATATAATTCCAGCACTAATTTGCTATCAGCAAGACTGTCTAAATATATGCACTGAGCTCCTACTTTCTTTAAACAGTGAATCTGGGTTGTGACTTTCCACAAAGAAAGTATTTAAAGATACAGTTCACTCTTTGTTAAAGATCTCTCTCAATTGACCAGTGTGCTACTTGGAAATATAAAAATAAAAATTGAGTAAGACTGTTTTCTACATGCCAAACTGTTAACTCTTTGTTCTCCTTGCAGTTGGTCCAAAAGCTAATTGCTGCACAAATTAGGCTCAAACATAGTGGAATGGAAAAAGAAAAAAAAAGAAAAGTGTGCGTTTAGATTATTGAAAATTCGTATCTATGAGATACCCTTATATGAATCCTATGATTCCATGTTTTTTAGATCCCAATTAATTACTGAAATAATTCTGTGGCTGCTTTTACTCAAAACTATGATTCTAAGTCACAGCTTGGTACTTATATTTCATCAAGGACAGTTTTATGATGTCTATCACTGTTTATTAAGTATAGAAAACTCCTTTATATTTATTCCTGAGTGTTTTATAAGAGTTGAGTTAGAATTCCAAACTTTCAGAAATTCATATGTGCATTTAGAGTTGAACTATCCTTAGATTGAGAGTTCTTTTTGTTTTTGAAAAAGTAACTATATTGTGAGGTTTATATGAGAATATTATAACTTTATTTGTTTAAAGCTGAAACAAATTCTCTATTTGAAGAGCCAAATAATTTATTTGCTTTAGCTTAAAACATTACAGTGATTGTACTCCAAAGTGACATTCTCTGGATACACTTCATGTGATGTTGTTGGCTTGTTAAGTACATCCTTAAAAAAGATGCAAAAAAATATCTTAGCCCTCTTTCATAAACTAGCTAATAGCTCACAGTTTCATGGGAACTTAAAAAACATTTACTATAATTTTAAAATATTATATCAGGAAAGATATTCAAATGTATGAATGTGTTTCTGGCCAGCTTGATTGTTAAGTCCTGCAGCTGTGTCACATATTTATGTAGAGGTTTATGTTGTATATTTTCAAAATAAGCAAGGTTTCAGACCAAATGGATACAGTATGATGATGCATTTTGAGAGTAGCACAGTTCCTTTAATTCTTGTTTAAAACAACACCACCAGAGAGACTAGACTCCTTGCTTATTGCTGAAGTGGCAGATTGCTTAGTACATGTACCTTATGGTGCCATTAGGATGACACTTCACTTGATGTATCGTTTGCTATGCCCACAAGCTCTTCAAAGTAGGAATTATTTGGGTTTTTTTAAAATAGTAGACTGTTTTTCTGTGAAAAATTATTAGTAATGGCTGTTCTTTAGGAAAAAAAGAAAAATCCCTGAACCTTTAGAGTTACTTAGACTGGCAGCTGGTGTAGTCAATTAACTTACAGCATCACTTTCCACTGTGGCAGTGTTCTTATGGGACTTGAGTCTCTTTTATGCCTGATTCTGGACAGCAAAATGGTAAAGTTTATTTTAGCAATTTTTTACGATACAGATTACCCATGAAAATTCTCACTAGCAATTCTTTCTTGATGAAAATATACTCTTCTTGGGTCTTTTTTTGATACATCTCAGTGTATTGATTTAGCATCTGAAAAGGGCATGAAAAGTCAGCAAAAGGAAAAGCAAGCCCTAGGATGGAAATAAATATATATTAAGCACAAATACTATTCCTCACTGAATACTTACGTCATATTTTCTAGTTTCAGTGTTTGCTTTATAACATTCTGCCATTGTCCTGTCATTAATTCAAAGAAAGCCAATGCATATAGCTTCAAGACAAATAGCAATATCATTGCATAAGACCAAATTCATATTATTAAAATTTAGCTGCCTTAAAGTTAAATATCTCATCTAAACTCCTTGTCGTACATATGTCAAAAATACATTACTGTCCCTAGAATCACTAACTTTTTAACATTCTCTATTGAAACAAAATCTTCTAATATAGTCAGGGTTGTAAATAAGAAACTTATTCCACTGTAAAGGGGACAGAAAGAGACAAGTGTGCTACGTGTTCACATTTTTTATTGATTAATTGAAAACAGGTAGGGTTTTTTTCATAGAATTATAATAAAAAGATAAAATCCTATTTATTATTCTGTTTTAATTTACAATTCAATCCCTTTTTAACTAATTCCTCCACCTAAATAGAACCATAACAACATACTTGGGCAACCGACTTTTATCCAGGAGCCAGTGATGGAGCTTTCACTCCTATTGCTTGCCTCTTTTCAAATTTTTCACTGTCTTGTAAAATAAAGGGAGATTTAATTTATATTTTCATATATGATTTCTAATTGTTTAATCAACCAAACCAAAATTTTACAGATAAAATACATTTTTCATTTCATTACTGCATTGTTTGGGGTTGAAGAGGCATTTGATCATCATAATTGAGTAACAGGTACAGATTACAGTGGTAATCGAAATAAACATAGAAACTTTATATAGCATCTTTCATCACAAAGTCCTTTTCCAAATTATAAAATCCATGTACAAATGGAGCATGAATAAAATGTTAAGGTTAAATAACCAAGCCTTCAGCAACCAGTCATGGTGAAGTCAAGTGTTTTCTTCCAGATATGTCTTCAAAAATGTGGTAACCCTTTAACATTAAAAGGCTAAATATTAGGCTATGTGAACACTAAATATTTCTTGCCTCAGTTCTATACATTGACTTAAATATTATTGTTTGAAAAGATTTAAAAGCCTTCCCATTCCACAGAATGCTTTAAAGAATGTCTTTATGTATTTACAATTTGTTTTCCAGTTATAAGTGTGTGATTAGTGTTAAACTGTGTTTGACCTTGTACACAAGGATGAAAGACACAGTTATACCAGTCTGCAAAAATATAGCTTCACATTAGGGAAAGCTGTTTTGCTTCAGATGACATTTTTGATACAAGATGTGTATTGTTTGGGTTTTTTCTCTTTTTTATTTCTGATCAAATTGCAACATCAAAATGCCCTATTTTTGAGTTATATTGAAATGAACAAATACAGATTTTCTATTTCCAAAACTTGCATAAGAAGCTTGCTTTATTTCATACATTTTTAAATAAGAAATTAAAAGCTTGCAATAAAGTGTTTCAATTTTATTACCCAGAAACACATTTTTTGATGTTCTGTAAATACTCTGAAAGAATGCCTTCCAGTACTGCTTGAAGCAGATAAAATGTTTGTTCCCTTATAGATGAGATCATTAATCCACTGACGGCAGTGGGAATGTTGTCCTGAGCTTCACTTGGGCTAAGGTTTTCAAAACAAGTTGTTGGATTTTTGTCTGAAAATGCAAAGGCCAGGTACTAAGCAGCTATGCTATAGAAGAAATATATTATTCAGGCTGAATCCTAATTGAGGGAACTGAGTAAGGTTTAAATTCCAGAAAGCTGGAGAATGTATAGGGATTAGTTTTGAATACTCAAATTTCAGAGTGCCAAGGATTTGGGTATTTGAGGTATTTGAAGGAGATCATAAAGCCTTACCTCTGTTGTTTGTTCTGCAACACACAGCTATGACCATGAAGAAGTATTTTTCATGCAATCTTGTTTTCATGTTAGTAGCATCTCTTTCATTATTAAGATTAGTGAAGTTGAATAAGATGTATAATAATTTTTTTTATATAAATGTGGAACACGTGTTTCTATGGGAGACACTGTAGTATATAGCCTGTAGTACATATAAGCCTCGCTAAAGTAGTCTGGGTAATAGTAGTCTTTTGATGTGAGTTTATGCAAATACAAGGCAACTTGCCGCAAGAACTTAAAGCTGAGAGTTTACTCACAGTGCAGATATAAGTGGGATTCTAAATGGGAGTGAAGCAGCATTCTCAAGCCTCACAACAGGCTTGAAGGTTTGCTTATTAATGGGCCTCCTGCTCTTGGGATAGCCCATCTGCAATGATGAAAAAGTATCTTCGAGTGACTTTTTAAAAGATCAAAGCTGAGATAGTACAGTTCTGGAGAGCTATCTTTTATTCTCAACTTTACTTCCTAGTGCAAATAAACAAAACATTATTACAATTTGAATGGATAATCTCTCTGTAAAAAAAAAGCAGCCAACAGCATAGCCATTTTGAAAAAAAACCAAAAACCAAAAACCAACACAAAACCACAAACAACAAAACCCAAACCACAAAACCTGTTTATGTAAAGCAGAGCTTGCAAATACCATCCAAAAGAAAAATATTTTTTTTAATGCTATATGTACAAAGGGTTAGGATAGGTGAAAGACTGATGGGAAATTTAATGCCCTAACTTTTTGTCCAGTTCCGTAACTGTGCTTAGGGCTTAGAATTTTGGTAGAATATTGTCAAGAATTATCTTCTCCCACCCTACACAGAATGAGAGGACAATTTTTTCAGAAAACAAACGGTTGTCCCCAACCCTTCTTTTGACCCTTTTCCATTTCAGAAGTGGCATAATCTTGCAGTAAATCTCACTGATCCAGCTGTTTAAATCCAACTGAAGGGTTGACAAAATTTCTAGGGAGAGGCAGTATCTTCTATATGTCAATGGAAAAGAAAGGACAAGATTTCAGTCTTTTCCAGTCTGAAACAGTATCAGCCATTAAACAAAAAGAATGGTTCTATTTCTTCTGAGCTGGGTACTTTGAAATATTGCTGTGGGCACTAGTCTAGTTTTTGGCAACTGAGCGAAATGATAAATTTCATTTTATTTTCCCCAAATGATTTAAGAAACACAGTATACTTGTTCTGCTGTATTCAAACATCTCCAGAGAATAGGTAGTCAAATATTATTGATACTTGGTAAATTCCAGAACACTTTAAAATGCATCATCCACTGCATTCAGTAAATATATTTTCTGCCTGTTTGGCCATCTCTATATAAACTAGTTAGTAAAAACCAAGCATTTGTAATGGAGGTTGCTGTTACTATTTATTTTCACTATATCCCCAGAAAGGCAGCAAAAAAAGAAGGATTTGGGTTTTTTGAAGAATTTAGAACAATGGCAGATAATCTAATCTGATTATAAAAATAGATTGAAAGGAGAGATGGCAAAAACGTTGGGAAGAAGTGGTGAAGTGCTGCCTGTACTTTCCTGATTCCAGTTTTATTTTTTCCCTTTGTGACATTCAAAAAAAAATATATACCTTCTTGCAGTAGGTAGTACACTATACTGAACTCCTTGTTTTAGTAATAGTGTAATCAAGGAGGGAGTTGAAGAAGAAAAGCTGAGTCTCAAGGCTATTAATTGAGAGAAATCATGGAAAACTTTGCAAAAGTGTAGGTCTAGCTTTGTGTTCTTTACAATTTTGGGTGTACTTGGTCCTGCTGGCAACAATAGCTTTTGAGGAAATATTTGCAAGGACTGTCTTACACTGTGGTAGGGTTAACATCAGGATGTTTTGCAGTTATGTGGCTGAGTCTTCCTGATAGGTCTTAAAAATACAAAAGGAAGGTTGTTTTGTGTTGTATCTTACCTAAAGATCACACTACTGTTGCATACACATTACAGAAAATGGCTTCATAACTGAAAAAAAAAATTTCTTTCTATCATTTTGACTGGCTAATGAAATATTTTTCTCAAATACCCACAAGTGTGATGATTATTGTGATACACAGGTACACATGAGCTTTTGTCGTGGATCTTGGATCAGGAACAGGTAAGTTCATGATTTACATGTCACAGTCTTTGTAATATACCACTTCTTCCAGGAAGGTTCTATTAATTAGACTAATTCAACTCTCCGCCCATGTCTGCTGTCCAAAACGTTATAACTCCTTCTGACAGTGGTGTCTATTCTACTGTGAAGCCTTTGTCACCCTCCTTTTCTGTTCAGTAATTGAAACCTGCCACCCTTTAAATGCCTTCATTGCCATTAACTGCTATTTTAATTCTGGATATTGATTGGATCATTCAAGATAGATCTTTTTACTAGGCTGATTAATTTAAAATTATTTCTTATAATATATAGCATCTTCCCAAAGAGCCTGAGATTAACAAAGAGTCTCAGTAGCCTAACTGACATTTTCAGTTATTTGAATCTCATATTCAAATACCACAACACCAGCAGAAATTTCAGTGTCAGAGCCCTGAGTGCACCAATGCACCTGAAATACGTCGGCAAGTCTCATCTGAGGCTTCTGCCTGTGAGCTCTCTGCTTCTTGAGTTGAGAGCTGCATTAATCTCAGGCTCTTGCCCTTCTTGGTCCTTCCTGAGCTGTGCAGTAGGTATGCTGCCTTCAGCCCTGCCATTCAGGCAGAGATTTGCAAATGGGTCTTTGCTGTCCTGCACGGTAGCTGTAACCTCTGAGCTACTACTGGAATGAAGTCTCTCATCTTCATCTGAAGAAAAATGGACCTGCCTCCTGAAGAGGGCTCACAGTTCAGAGCCCAGTATGGAGTATCCAAATCTGAGGGTTAGTTATTAAGGCTCAAGTCTCTTCTGAAGTGGTTCCTGTTCAACCTAGTAAATTTTGTGACTGTTTAGCAACTAATATTTTACCTTGCTTTATTTCCCTAGGATTCTCTTTCTGAACCACTCAGTACTCAGTGTACTCTTCCAGTGAGTGGGAGATGGTAATTTGTTTCCCTCCTGCCTAAGGGTATTTCATCTCCCCATCACTAAGTGCCCTAAAAAGCTGCCAGCAGAAGGGCGTTGGAGAAGTGTACACAGAGCAATTCAAGTCCCTTTTTCTTGTGCAGGAAAAAGTAAAATGGGAAAAATAGAATGTGTTGGATATAAATTGCTAAACTCATTTGATGTGGTAAATTAGCCTGAATATTAAATACCACACTACACAGTTTTCCACTGAGAAAGAAAGGCAGCGAAACAGAAGTATAATTTTCAAGCTTAAGTTCTTCTTATTCTGCAGACACTTTTTTGTTTGCAATATTATGTCACAGTAAGCCATGAAAATGTTAAGTATTGTGCATTGTTCTTACAGAAATTTTTCCCAAAACCTAACAGTACTAGAGGAAGATGAGAAGACTACATGCTTATTTCTTGCCTATAAAGATTAAATAACCAAGGCCATTATTCAGGGTTAACTGTTCTGCATTCTGAACACTGGTCACTTGGCAGTATTTGCACACCTACAGGACTGATCATGACTTGTGTGCCAAATAAGGATCTGTAACTGCCACTGAATTCAACTGTTTTCACTGTGCTTCTACTCATAATGAGTCACTTTCAGAAAAGCACAGACAATGACTTATGCTGTTCATAAGGGAGTTCAAATACAAATAGATTTGGCTACTTGCTGACCCAAATAAAAAATCTCCCAAAGGACACTGTAATGGTGAAGAATTAAGAGACAGGACAGAAAAACCCTCAGCAAAGTGAAAGGTAAAAATGACTGTTTTTTTAACACCAGAAGCCATGCTATTGTCCATGCCAGGAGGTTAGCCTATGAAATGGTTCCTTGAAGAAAATAAGTACTTTCATCACTGATAATGCCTATAGAATTTTCCTCACTGTTTTTCACTAAGAAGGGAAAATCCACAACAGAATTTGCTACACTAATTTGCCCTAGTGTGAAATGACTTCATGCAACAGGACTTGCAGATACAATAGCAGCCCCCCCCCCCCCCCCCCCCGAAAATTTATTCTCAATATGCTGTGTAAGTTTTCAAAGATTTCTTTGTTCTTATGGCCACAAAGGTGGAAATTAACAATTTTCCTTGACCAGGCTGCAAAACATTTAAGAATTAGTAGATCTGGAACTGAAGGTCAGGAGAGTATTATGAGGTCAAGCATTAATACAATGAAAATAATTTCTATGATGCTGATTTCTTTAGCCTTCAAAAGTGATATGTGTTAATATAGTAGAGTAATTGTTTGTGTATTTGCAGTATTTTGATCCTGGATTACAATGGAAAAAAAGTAAGAAAGGGTTGTTTTTCAATATAAGAATATCAGAAAGTGACTTATTAAATAAGATCTAGTTCTTAGTGCTCTGGAATAATTTTGCACACTGTCTGCTGCGAAAATAGTGTTAGTCCTGAAGTTCATTTTTCAAATGTGCCTGCAAAATCAGTCAGAGATTTGACAGTTGTGTGCATGCAAAATTAAGTGAAGCTAGATTATATGTGGGAGTTGCTTCAAGCAAGCCTTGACACAATTTTTGTTCTATGCCTAACAGTGTTTCATCAGAATTATCTGTTGTAATGTAATTGTCTATTTACTCCATGTACCTATGAAATGTTCACATTATGAAAGTCTTCTTCAGTGAGTACAATCAAACCAAGTCTAGAAATAGTCTTTTCCTGAGCAATGGAAAAGAGATCCTGGGGTTTCAGAACTGTCTGGATTTGGAGAAGTTATTATTAGTGTAGCCTTTTCACCAAGGTGGAACACAAATAGCTTAGGTATGTTCAGCTGAATGTGTCTTATAAGAAAGAATAATCACCTATCCTTGTGTCTTCTGGACTTCAGCAACATTTGAGATTATACAACCACTAGAAAGGATCACACAAATTCCTAAATTTTCTTATTTCTCTTAAATGACATAGAATAAACCAAGGTCATTATGTGAGGTGTAATAAACTTACAGTTATATGATTACATTGTACAGATGACTGTTAAGTACACTCACATATGAATGCACTGGGATCCATTAACAAAGTGCTCTGAAAAAGGCTTACTTAGGAATGCTATAACCCTTATACCACATAGGAAGCTGTATTGGCTTTATGTGACACGTTGCAAGTAGCATATTGTTTTACTTCAAGAGACAGGCAAGAACTAGATTGTTCCTTGGTGTCACAGAGAACACACATTTGAGCAGGACCCTGCCAATCTTCTTCTGTCATCTTCTGTTCCCAAGCAGGATTATATGTGGCTATGTTGCTAGAGCTCCAGTTTGAACATGGCTGGAACGTTTCCCAGATGAGGGAGAGAGAATGTCGTAGCCAGAATTATGACCTTCCTAGCAGACACAAAAATAATTGTGCACAAGTGTGTACATGTGGGGTCTTTGCTAGGTCCAGATTTTGTCTCGTTCATTTATATAAATGCCAGGTCTATGGCCAGGCAATGTTGGTATCTGCTGGGTATTCCCCCATCCCATTAAAAGTGCCATCTGTTATTTCATATATCTGCCAAGTATATGGATTAAGTCTGCTGTTTTCCATTTTATGTCACGTTATTAATAATGGTAATGAATGTTTGCTGAATGACAGTTGCACAAGCTGAAGTTGTAAAATTCATGGTCACACATTCCTGTCCTTTCCTTATTTATCTTATGAGTGCCAGAGCTCTGGTCACACTTTTCACCTCTCAAATATTTATTTCTCCTAATGATTCCTCCTAATGTCCCAACATATCATAGTGCTTTATAAAATATTACTCCTTGATTCATGTAACTGACTACATAAGGCTGAGCATGCATGTATCCATGCAATTTCAACCTATGCAGGGAGCAAGTACAAAAGTGTAACAAGCTTTAAATACAGAAAGTAAAAATCTGGTAGGGCTTCCTTGTCTCATATATCATTTGAATAAGCTCATCCTTTCACAGTCATAGCAGTAAAGATAGCACATGAATACTCCTTCCCTACGCCTCTCCTGACACCAAGTTTAGTAACCCATTACAATAAACAGTATGCAGCATGTTTTCGTATTTTAAAACATGATAAAATAGGATTAATTTCATTTTTAAAAGCCTCACACAAGGACTTTTTTTTTTCCTTTTAATATATCTTCCTTTTAAATGCCTGAGCTCTGAAGATTTCTATCTATGACATAAATGAAAAAAGCATAATAAAGATAACCTTTCAAAGGGACATTCCATGTGTAATTTTTCATGATATGTAACTCAGTTTCACTGTAGCTGTGGATACTTATGATGGTTGCATGATATATACTTCACATGTTTATTGTAACTATTTTTCCACTGAAATGTGGCATCAGACCTCTGTAGCAGGATAGTACAGTGTAATCAGAAGTAATCATGTCTTTCTCATCAGAACTGTCTGTCCCAATATTCCCAAGAGTGTATAAAAAGCCACTTAATCACTAGCTGTAATATGTTTGCTGGCAATTTCATTTTTTGTTTCACCTTGAGAGCTACAGTGAGGTCAACCCTCATGAGTATAATTTTACACTCTGCTATAATAACTTGAATCCTACATTGAATATTTTTTACTTACATATAAGGTCAGTGTGAACTGTAAATATGTCTGTCTTTGAACCAATACTGTTGATTTTGGCCTTGTTTTCTGATAGTTCTAGTAACTTAAAGTAAACTTTCAGCTAGGTCCAAAAACGGATTTAGTAGCTAAAGCAGACTTAGGTAAGACTAAGTCCCTAAATTCAAAACTGTAGGAATGAAAAATGCTGGTCATCTTCTGCTTAGCTTTGGAGATATTACAGGTCCATGAAAGATCCTCTTTTCATATGCAGGACTTTGAAGGATTCAGGAAATGATCAAGTTGTTTAAGTATGTATTTTATCTAGCCATTAAGAGTCCTCCACAGCTGTGCCTAGTGAGCTTTAATCTAGTGGCTGTTCCTAGGGCATACTTTATGAGAGGACACTGCTTTGTGTTGGAGCACAGATGGAAGGACGTGCATTTGACCAAACTGCCTGAATTCATGTTCCTATCTTGACTTCATTGTGAATTGCCCTATCAGGCTGGAAACTACCTGTGAAAGAGAAGCTTTTGTTTATAAGCAAAGAGAAGATGCTGAATTTCACTGGTCAGGCTAGTTTCAGTGCTACATGTATCAACAAATGCTGAAAAATACAACTGTCCTAGAAGCAGGCAAACATGCAAAAGCATGGGACTACAAATTGTAATCCTCTTCCTCCAGCCCCGTTCCCTATGTGCCTGTCTTTCCAAGGTAGCACATGGTGGCAGCAGGTGGGAAGAGAATGAACCCCACCACAAAGCAACCATGAGACATTGAGTATTGGTGTAAAAGCTGCAGAGAACACTAACTCTACATCTCACTTGTGGGCAAGCCATCTAAAAACTGGGCTGTAAATGTGAGATCGTCCCTCTGCCCTTGACAAAAAAAAATTACACTTTTACCTCCTGGAGGGTGCTGCAAAGTAATGAGAATTTTTTTATGTAGTCCAGTGAAAGAATGAGGTTCAGTGACTTGTCTGGATTTTGTTGTCAAGTGGTGCTCAGTGACAGCACTACAAATGCAAGCTGTTAGGTCCTCCCTCTCTGAGTGGCTGTTTTCAACTTTTTTCTGAGGCATCTGGCTCCCCTTGGGGATCTGCCAGGGGACTAAATGCCTAATTTTGAACTCCCCTTCATATTTGAATCTGGCAGTTTTCCTTTGAGTGTTCTTCTCATCAGGGATGCTCACAAACTGACACTATGTCCCAACTTCTCAATTTTTTTAATAATATAAACAATGTCTAATGTCTTGTTAAAATTACAGTAAAGCAAAATAGTAAACGTGGTATAACTTTTATCTTTCTATGTCTCCATATGCCAAGGACACAAAATTATTTTGGGTGTCATTTTCCAGTGTAAAACTGCTTTTAGACTAAAGAATAATAAAATGCCAGAATTGTTTAGTTTCCAAAGAAAAAATGTACATAATACTTAATTTTGAACCTTTAAAAAAGATTAAATAATCAGAGTTGGAATCTGAGTCTTGTTTTCCTGTTTTGGAAAAAGATACCATCAGCCTTGCAAATGCAATTCTCTATGTGCAATATATATGTATGCATCAAGTCACAGAATGGTAACTTCTGAAGTAAACAGTGATGTGTTCTACTTTTCACTTGCTCTCCAGTTGAAAATTATATTAATTTGCTAGCTGAGCTTCTGTTCTGCATAAGACACTGTAATTGGAAATGAACTCAAACTGAACATGCAGATTCATGTTTCTCAAACGTTTGAAACTTCTCAGACTTGGGTCTTAATCCAGGTCTATCTTAAATAGCTTACCTCATTATAAATTAATACTTGTTTGTCAAAAGTATGTTCGTCACATATCAGTGTTCATATTCTCAGTTATTCTAATTGTTCAAATTCACTTAGTTGTTTATTATTAGAATTTCCAGAGAGTGCACTGAATAGAGTATAATACCATTTCTACTTTTGCATGTGAATATAGGTATTGTTTCTACATTTAGTCTAGATATAATACTTAATTTAGAAGGTATAAAAGGAAGGATAATTTGGTTGTCTCATTTGTCACCATTACAGAGATCGTAAACACTAGTTCATCCATTTTAAGAATTTCTAGAGTAAAAAAAAAAATAAACTATGCAAGATGACTACATAATCATATTAAAGGATACTGGTAATATTGTGAATACTTCAGCATTAAAATCTTCATTAGCTAACAAACAGGCACACAAGGAGAGAATGAGAGGAAGAAAGATGTAACCAACTCTCAAAAAAGAGAAAAGAGGGGGTAAAAAAAAAAAAAAAAGATAACCTAAAACTTTAGTATATTGTGTAAAGGGAAAATAATTTTCCAGTTGTACTGTTATCTCCACTGAGAGTTATTCCACAGCATAATTACAGAATTATATCCACTCAGACTTACTAGATGGTCTGTGTTCCTCTACTAATTTTTGACAGCTAGGGTCTGACATCAATATTCCCCATACTGACAGAGACTTCTTTTGACTCCAGGTTTTCTTAATCTCCTTGTATGATTCTGGAAGTAGTCCCAATGCATGTAAAAATAATTGTCATCCACATGTATTTAAATTTAAGTTCTCTTTATAAAACTATTGCTACAAAACAAACTAACTTCTTAAAATACATTCTGAGAAATATGTATACCCCCCCAATCCCATCTTACAGCTGCATTTTTACGAAGGCATCATTATCCTTCAAAAAATTTTTGAAAACCATTTCTCACAGAAAAAGAAAATAGTAGATGTGGCACGTACTGCATGGGTGGTAAAGCAAAAGTTGTAGGCTTTCATGCTGTCTTTCACCTGTTCAATTTTAAAATGGTAAATACTTTCTAATATATTTTCCAGCAAAAATTTTAGCAGCTGTGTAACAATGAGAACAACTTGGAAATTATCCTTCTGTATTATTTCACAAGCTTAAATTGCATAAATAACACTGCAGTGTCAGTCACCTTGAACCAAACAGTATTTTTTTCCATTTCCTTCAGTGAAGTCAGGATCTCTCAGCAAGCGTAGGATTCAGAGCAGCATCTGAGTTGAAATCAAAATGCCATCAATCACCTTTGTTTGCCTCCTGCACAGAAGAGCATGAATATGGTGTTCTTCCTGGGGCTGAGGGTGAGTGTCACCATTGGCTATATATGTGGGGAAAGAGGAAGGGACAAAACCGAGGTGGGACACATAATTACTTGTTTTATTTAACTACAGAACTGGAAAGAGAAATGAAAAGCAATTTTAAAAAAAAAAATGTTATATGTTACAGGGGAAACAGAAAGAGCTGATTAACAAAGTTAGCAAAAGAGGAAATACTTATTGTCCACGGTTTTGGTGGGATCAGAATTTGACTGTACAGTTTTCTAATATCCAGTAGTAAGTACTGGAGAGAGGGAATGAAGAAAACCTCTCAAGCTTTTATGATGAAATGGATTCACTCTGCAGAAAATGATCCTTGAGAGCAGGGGCTGGTCTGTTGAACTCCCACTTCCAGAATGTGTACTACCAGACTCATTCATGATTCACCACAAGCTAACTATTAACAATCACTGTAAAGTAACTTTAGAAATGGAGAGCTACCATATATTTCCCACTTGTCCAGTGGATTTGATACTGTCCTGAAAACTGAGTTTCTGGGTCTGTCCTTAGGAAAAAAAAATACCTTCCAGGTGACACAGAAGCAGAGCTTATGCTCAGAGGACAACACAAAAACTTTTCTAAAAGGGACACCATCCTTTGAGGCACTTGGCATTGGCTGCCGTTGGTACCAGTCAGTGAATAACACTGAGGTCCTAGTTCAATGGGATGGCTTTTGTCTTCCTGTGACCCGAGAAAGGTAGAGAGCACTGACCATAAGACAAGCTGTGGTCATTTTGTGCTTTACCAGTTTTTGGTTGTCTGCATATTTCACTGCAGAAAGCTCCCTCTTACTTATGGCTTGCTGCTGTGAACACCAAGAGTCAGTTCATCTAGTTTTAGTCATCTTAAAAGTTAGTGGGTTACTCTGAGGTAGTTAGCTATTCCTACATACAATGGTGAGAGAGGTGCTCAATAAGTAGATCATCTAATTTGAAACAATTATACCACATAGAGAGGATGAGCTTCCTGGATGGAGGCACTTCCTTCTCTTTCTTTCTCTTGACTACAAAGGAAGCAAAGACAAAAAGCTTCTCATCTTTCAAATGGCTAAAGCTACAAGAGTTGACTTCCACCACTAATAACTGAAGACAGGTTCCCTGGCTCAGATCCTTCTGACAGAATATTAACTGTACCTGTAGCTGTGTGCTTTCCTTGACATTATTTCCACCTTATTGGTTGAGTGAGTTACTGTCTCCATTTGGCTGCTGTTTTATTTGGAGGAAGAATGCTTCTCAGCTCACATCTAGGGTACCTGGCTCCATTGCTGCTGATCAACAGCCTGACATCATGGAACTTTCTAGCAGAGAAAATATATTTTTTCTTCTCTGTTTTCTCTTTTTTTATATATATATAATGTTAAAGAAAATGTATTTGCTTAGCTCTACTGAGTTTCAAGAGACATTGCTTACAATTATATTTACGCTGCCCTTGAAGCACATATAATCCCTGCAACAGAAAAACTGTCATAAAATGAATGAAGCTGATTTATTAGCCAGGGATTGGATTGACAGCTGGTAAGTAAAGTTTCTTTTACACTTTTGACAGAGATTCAGGATTCACAAAGTTAAACATGTATTTTCTATTGGATCATGATAAAATATTTTTTTAATGCTTCACAATAAAATAAAGAGCAAGAAGATCAATATGCCTGTTGTAGCCTGAATAGCCTTGAGGGTTGCTTCTCAGGGACTCATAAAATGGCAAGAAGCATTTAACATAGTGTATCTGGTTCACTGCATGTTCTGTGTCTAGTGTTGACCTGCTAATCCCAGTATACAAAGATGCATATGGCTGGTTCTTTCTTTAGAGAGTCGGTGGTAGATCAAGGGAGTGAAGTCACAAGTTAATGAAAACTAAAAACTAAACTAAAACAAAACAGAACAAAAGAAAACCAAACCTCCACCACCAAAAATAACAACAACAACAACAACCAGGAAAAAAGCCAGAACCCTGTAACACCTGTTTGTTACTCTTTTCTGTAGAATAATTTACTATATACAAAATAATCTATTTAATTTTCCCTGGTTCTGCCTGTGCTTTTCATTTTTCCCTTTGAAAATTGAACAGAGGATTTTAATTTGTAAGATTTCCTAACTAGTATGATGTACCCATAAAATTGCAATTGTTTCTTGCTCCTCCTCATTTCACCATTCAGAGGTCTGGTAAGCAAATCAGGATCACAAGCACTACTCTGTATTCCTGTCCATCTCAGGGTGAGAAAAGGGAGCTTGACTTCAGCATGCTTAGCATGTTCCCCACACCATCTGAAGAGGAGATGTCTTCTGGTATCACTGCCTTCTTTTATCAACTACAACATAAATATTCCAATGAATGGAAAATAACGGTCTCAAAATAAGCCAATCTGACAGTAGTGTTAACTCCTGCTTCCTCTCATACAGGAGGTCTCACCTTCATTCTAGCTCTACTACAGATATCCTCTGACTCTGAAAATTCACATGTGCTTCAGTTCCAGGTCTGTAAAATGGGATTAGTGACTTTCTCCCCTATTTTTTTTTCTGATATCTCCTGAATCTATTGATTGTGACAGTGTTGATTTTGTTTCATTTTTGACAGTGAGGCATCAGCTTAATGTCATGCCCTATAACATTATTGTAATTCAAGTCATAAGTAAGACAGATGTAAACTTCAAGACAGGAAGGCATGGTGACTACTTTTTTTCCAGTGGATGGAGACTTTTAACTGTTAACAAATCTGATTAAATACTTCTTGTCTTGACCACTGACTGTGGATTAGGGGTAAGTTTCCTTCCGTGATTGATTCTTCTCAGTCATGGCCCCATCTAGAAGGTTTGAGCTTCCAAAATATTTGATTAAATTTCGGAAGCATTCTTCTTTTTTCTTTTTTTTCTTTTCTTTTTTTTTCTTAACTGAAGCTAGTCTCTTTTTCTGTACTTTTCTCTATAGCTCTTTTTCATATTTTTATCTTGAACTTCTTACACTTGTTTTGCTCCTCTGCCCAGCTCTTGATTCCTGGCTTGTGTTCATAGTAACTGTCATGGTTTTCATCACCTGACTTTGGCTCTCAGCTTCCACCTAGAAATCTGACACAAACTCTTGACCTGTGGCTTGCCTTCTGCTTGTGCTGGCCCTACCCACCAGAGAAATCTATCCATGCCTTTGGTCCTGTCAAGCAGGTCTCTAAAATCTACAAACCAGAAAGAAAAGTATGGGTCATTTAACTAACCAGAAATAGCTTTCACCATCACTTATATTCAGGTAGAATCTTCTCACAGATTATTTCAGTGTCTCCACTAATGTATCTTTTCTTCTTGCCTTTCTCTTTTAACTTCTTCTCAGCATCAGTGAGACAACTGTTTGGTAGCTCCCTTCTGTGCCAGTGAGTCATTCACTGCAGAATTACTCAGCTTCGGTTTGCTTTCAGCTGAACTCCACTCCAGATACATGGAAATATGTTCCTTTGATGCAATAATGATTTGTTTTTCTGGGCATCTTATTTAAACTATTGGCCATTTATTTTCTCCAGATTTCCAGATTAATCTACCACATAGCTAAATTAAGCAACTGGAATTTATGAAGCCTAACAGTAAGATAATAAGGGTCAACATATTAAAACAGAGGCAGATGCTACCTCTGCAATGCTTGTACTTCGCTGGTACACTGGCTGATTAAGTTCAAACTCTGCCGTAATCCAACTGTGTGTTGCCAGTCCAGAAAGTACCAAGTGCGTTTCACCTCCCTGTCAGCTATAAAATAGATCAAATACAGTCTTATATCTTTAGTTATGTGAATGGATCTATTGCACGGGTTCGGGGTTAAAGTTTGCAGAAAATCTTTAGAAGTTTTAGGGTAAGACATGTTTACCGTTCAGTGTAAGCCTATCTTTGATTATTTCTCCTACATATGGAAAAATTATAGCAGGGTTCATAATTTATTGTGCAGACAACGAATAAAAAATATTGCCACAGTTTCCAAGGTGCCTCAAAGAGGTGATAAAAATCTTGTTTGCTAAACACAGTCTTTGACTTAACACCCTATTTTCCTTTTTCTAGCCCACCTTCAGTCTTCAGAATTTTAAAATCAAATATCCTTAGTTTGTTTAAACCTCATGTTATCATCCCCTGAAAAATGATGGTAATTTTTGTTTAGCAACTAAGTTTTAAGTTAGCACAACATAATGTAAGTAGCACTTGCTCTGGGAAAAGTGATGGCAGGAGTCAGTGGTTGTATCTCCATTAATATTTTGTTTCAGAAGAGCAGTACATCTTTAAAATTAATCTCCAAATTCTGTATTTATGTATTTACCATGTGTTGGTTTAGTTTCCAAGGTGGTCTTAGTTAGCAAAACCTAGATTTGTTCTGAAAAAAACTGAGCTAGAATATGTTCTCATGTTTTAATTTACTGTCTTTCCTTTCTGTTTTGCATATTACAGGTGAACAGTATAAACAAATCAAGGAAATAAATAGGAAGCCCAAGAGTGTGATTTATGCTGACAATTTCCTTCCCGAAAAAGAAGGAAGAGAGGACTCTGCTATTACCAGCTTCATTCTCCTCTTCAATTCTTTAGATTTTCCACAATACCAGTTTTTGGGTTTCCCTCAACAACTCTGACTCTCAGGTGACTTTTGCAATTGCAAATAGCCCTGCTGTCTGCATAGTTCTTTATTTATGCATAGCAGATAGAACAATGGATCAGATGGAGCAAAAGTCCCTTTTTCTCCTGTTTTTGAACAGTTTGTACATGCTATCAAAAATCATGATAGTATGCTGACTGGAGTGTCAGAAATGACACAGGATTTATAAAATCAGAAGCATATTTTCAGATGCAATACTCCATCCAAATGACTCATGACAATAAGTGACAGGAAGCAATTTGAGTATCCCTTCCCAGAACTTTTTTTCCTTTCCCATAAATCTTGAGTATAGTCACTGCTAGGGCATCCATTACTTTAAATTTAGATCTAGCAATGTCTTTATTCTGAGACAAAGGAATAAACCTAAGCCATGGCTTTGCTCCAGGTCTGAACAGGACCTTCACAACTGCTCCCCACCCTCCCCTTTCTTCCTCACTCTGTGCTTTGGTTTCTCTGAGAAGGAATCCGAGTTACATGGGCTGGAAGACAGTTTCGGCAGGCATAGAAATTGGAGCAATCCAAATACCAGGAGAGGGCAGTGAGGCACAGCTGTCTCATGGCTTAAGTGTGGTCACCATCTTTCATTGGTCAGATACATTCAACATAGCTTTTGCTTTTTGTCTTTTGCCCATTGTCTGGTTTCCATATTGTACAAGCACTGTGATTCTTTTCCTGTGGAGCAGAACCCGTGTGAATATAGATGTGAAAAAATGGGCATGACATCTGTGCCTTCATCAGTCTAACAATTTGGTTGGTGAGGTTGTTATACCTGGAATAAGTTTGAAGAATATGGAAATAGAAATATTATTGAATTTTTCTCTTGAGTTAATATTTTTTTCCAGCTAGATTTTATTCAGTCTTTCAGCACAAGATTGATAAAAACTGGAGGGATCCTCCTGTGGTATACATATGCCTGATGGTTCAGTTCATGCAATATTTGACTCATGCTTTCTAAATCCATGCAAGAAAAGTTTATCAATACACTGAAATAAGTGCAATAATTTTAAGTGAGATATATTCCATGATACTTGGGCAAGTCTACTATTGAAGCTTTTGATTTTTTTAACATTTTTTAGTATGACTTTATATCCCATGTGATTCTCCTCTGTAAGAGAACAATAATTGTTTGTTACATGACAGTTGTTTTATATAATCTGTAACATTAATTTAAACAGCAGATAAAATGGGATCCCTAGTGAGTCTTCTACTGCAGTCGCCATGGACTCCCTTGGTGTCATGACCCCTGCTTTGCAAAGCCATGGTTTTAGGAATCTTTTCTTAATAAAGTGAATTCTGCTTTTTTGCCTTAATAAGATTGTTCTTGATGCTCAAATGATGATTAAAATGCCATATCTGAACAGTGCATGTAAGTGGCTATTTATCTTTTTGCTCTATTGCATATTGTAATAGAATTAGATTAAAAGGGGGAAAAAACCCAGCCAGTTTATTTTGTCATAAAGCTGCTGGGAAATGCTGTCATCCGAAGTACATGTTTCAGGAGTTGTGCCAAGGAGGCAGCTAGGCAGTATGAGTGATGATGCAAAGAACTGAAAGGAAGAACAGGTCATGAAAAAAAAGAAAAAAGAATCAAGGAAAGTAATGAGATTATGGGACTGAATGTGTCTGCTCCTGCAGCTTTGCTTCTTCATGTAAGGTTACCGAAAGGTGTAAGAAGAAATGCTTAAGACCTGAAAGGAAATGTGGAACTGAAGGCCAAAATGCCCAGTTTATAGGTAGTTTTACTGTTTCAAAATATCTGCAGCTGTTCTAACACAGTGGCATTTGTTACTACAGAGCGACACTATAGTTGCTTTATAGCTTCTGCTTCCCTTCAATACAGACCATTTTCCTGCTTCCTAGTTGTGTTTCAGCTAGGAAATTCATTAGCAAAGCCCCATCCTCTCTATTTCCCTTCTTGCCCTAAATAGCCTCAAAGGGAAACCAAAGCCTACAGCCAATTTAACCCTTAGGATGAAAATTAATTACTTGGTTATCTTTTAATTAACCAGTTTAATTTATGGTTGGTATTAACAGCCTTCTCCAGTAAAAAATCACAGCACATAAACAAAAACATGCACCTACTACAGACAGATGAAAGAAACAACACCTTTTAGCACTGACCAGCCTTTAGATTAAATACAAGTATTGATCCCAAATTGTGATATTGATCCACCTCTGCAGTCATTCAGCTGGTGAAATTTTCTCCTAAAATTGACAGCTGTTCATGGTAGAAACTGAGTTAACGGGGAGTAACACGAAGAATAAAAACAGTAATAACATTATGGCAAATTCAGCCTGTATGAAAAAAATATCTATAGATCAAAGATAATTTTCTACTTAAATTAAATAACACTCTTGAAATATTTAATGTCTTCTTATGAAGAAATGTGTCTTCCACAATTATGATACTCCAATAAAGCATTTTTCACCTGTGAAGAAATCAATGTTATCCCTCACTGCCACACAGTTAGATCAGCTCACAGCATCACTCTACAGTAAGAAAGTACTGTTGTCTTGTTTCACAGGGAAAGAAGTTTAAATTATTTTTTCAAGATCACACAGACAGTCTGTGGCACTACCCAGATTGGGTCTTGCTGTAATACTTCACTTGTTTTTAACTTTCTTTTTCCCCTGCTATGACACTTTGAATACCCAAGGCACAAAAACAAACAAAAAATCTACTGCCAAATAATCCTACAGCTGATGTAGTAGTGGTGGAACAACTAGTAGTAAGTTCCTGAGGATTTACTCTGTTTCACAACGGTGGGGGGCAGATAAATTGAATTTTTAATTCCATTTACATCAAGATTATAAATGAAACTGCCTCTAAAAATTTATAAATAATTAAAAGGCTGGTTTATGTTTTCTTTTTTACCATTCTGTTGTGTATCAAGGGCTCTCACAAGTACTCCTTGCTTGCACATTTTAACTGTTTAATAAGATTTTATCTGTGCACAATTTAATTCTGTATGCAATTTTAGCAGTTAGCAACCTAAAGACTCATAAAGTGCCTGACCATATGTTCTCTTGCTCTTCAACTTTTAGTACAAAATTTGAAGTATGCATTTTAAAAATATTTTTAGACTCCTAAACAAATGTTGTTGCTATTCTATGAATAGGTCATGAAAACATTGAAACTTTTTTTTAAAACCGTTGAACATTTTCATCGCAGTAGAGAAACCACAGTGAAATAGAAGAAGAGAAGAAAAAAGAAACCTGTTTCTCTTCACTTATGCACCACTTATTTTCCCAATTTTCACACTATTATGAACTATGATTATATCATACTTGCTAAAATAAACAGCATGAAACTTAATCAAGGCTTCAAAGGGAATCAGCAAATAAGATCTAAAAGTGGTAAAAAGTTTAATAATGATTCAGGATTTCTTATCCTGCTTTTGTATTGTTCCATTACTTGGCACTATGTTCTATGCCACTGACAGGAGTGTTTCAGAAATCCAATGTCCAAATCATTTAGAGCTATTAAAGATAATGTGCTTTTTGTATATATCACCAAAGAATTTGTTCAGGATGCATTCTAACTTACACCATCTGTATTCTCTAGAGATTCCATTTAATTTCTACATATTTTTTTCTCAAAAAAAGCATGTATACTTGACCTATGCTGATGGGAAGAGCTTTCATATTAAGTTAAAAATCACAAAAACAGTACTGCTAAAACAAGTGTTCAACCATACCTCAGTTAGATATGACCCCACCTAAGCCTTAGAAATTTTGTGCATTATCTAGACATTCTTTCCCCACCCCACCCCCTTGATTTCTTTTGTTACTGTTGTTCTAGACACAGCCAGATGCTAAAGGGAATTATGGTTTGTGGAAGGCTGATGACATAATTCCTTCATGTTGCTGAGAGGGATATATACAGCAAAAAATAAAATAAAACTAAAAACATCTCAAGGCTTACTTTAAATCAGAAGACCTAAGAGTAAGACATGGATAGTAAAAAATCACTGTAAATTCTTAAAGAAGAAATGCAAAACCTTTCTTCCGCAGCAGAGACTCTTCTACCAGATTGCATCACTACAGCCATGAGTCCTTTCAACCTCCAGTTTTTCACTCCAGCATCGCATTGTGGAAAACAGAGCAGCAAAGGGAAGAGACTTGCAGCAACATGCAGAAATCATGGGGTAAGGGACACAGCATGCATTTACATTGTGTACTCTGGGGCACATATGTGCCCGTATTCCCCTAACTATCCTCATAGTATATGTACACCTCACCTAGGACAGGCATGCATGCCTCAAGTCAAACTCTTGTGGGAGTGGTATTGTCATAAGCAGCTGGGATTGAATACAGAGTTGTTCACCAGCCTTCTGGCAATTCCTCAGACTTCTATGCTGTTTTTCACCCTAGCAAAATATTCCCATCTCCCTCATTCCTAGAAACTGTTTGATACTTTAGTTTCAAAGCAGCTTTTTCTAACCTGTTAAAATTCTGCTATCAGCTCCCTACAGCCTGAAGATGATTCCCTACAAAGAACTAGATGACCAGAAGAGTGACTGTTATAATGCAGAGAAGAACTATGTTCAAGAAATGTGTTCATTTTTGTCTGTGCAATCAAGAGCACAATTATAAGTCTACTTCAGAGAATCTGGTGCTATCAGGGATGTTCTGTCATGGTGTGCAAAGCCAGAACTGCCTGTCTGGAGATGGCAGTCTGAGATCCATCTATACACACAATCTGTGCATATTCTTTGAACAAAGTGCTTGATACTGTTTGATTCATGAAGTACCCTATGTCCCTAAATTCCTTTCATCTTTGAAAAGGGCCCATAACATATTTAAAAAAGAATGATTTTGAGATGTTATAGGATCACATCATAGTCATTTGGACCCATTACATTCTAACTCGGAACAGTCCTTTGAAGAAATCTGGTTTTGATGAAAATATACTCTTTATTTGCACCTTTTATTCTGAAGGCTTCTCCAATAGCTTTTTGTTCTATCACCCAGGTTTATATTTGTCACTACTAAAGCTCACTTGAGTAAATTCAGTGGAAGATAAAATGAATAGAGGAAGGAAATATTTACCCAAACCTTCAAAGATAAAATGATCAGTAAAAAAACTATCATAAGACTCCTTGCCTTCCTTGACTATTCACTGTAGTGGAAACTTAAGAGTGTTTTGGTTGGATGATAGGGGAGGAAACAAAAGCCTCAACCCACTAATCTCTGATTACACTTGTTAGCGCTGCTCTTCATTTTTGTATGTACCTGAAGACAGAGTGTAATTTTGGAAAATATTTATATTGCATATAATATTTTATATGATTTGTATTTATATTTACACAAATATGTATGCTCTTGGATTTGCAGTTAGATTATTCTACATAGTATGGCCAGTTTTTCAGGTCTCATTCTTTTGTTTCTGAACCTATTTACCCATCCCATGGCCTGTTGTTTTTTTTCATGATGGGTTTCTTAGTGGTTTTGTTTGCTGTTTTTTTCAAACACTGTTCTCAGCACATATTGATGAATCTTGATTCTGGTTTGAAATATCCCAGCTTTCTCCTTGTAGAGCTTCCACTACATATTTTCAGCAGGTGGACAGGCTGAGACGAAGACAGAGCCAGTGGCAGGAATTCAAGTCGTAAAACTTCATTGTACATAACTGATTCAAAAGGAAGTAATACAATAACAAGTGTGAGTAATTCTACCTCTGTACCAGTTCTGAATTTAACATCTCAAAAATGAAAAATAGAGGCACAATAGGGGAAATGTTGATTCAATGTTGCTGACACGTTATGGAAAATAAAATAAGGTTTTACATGTTTTCACCTTAATGTTTTCGTCAGATCAATTTTAAATCTCTCTTCTTCCTTTGCTTGGGCAAGCACTTTCAAATTCTAAAGTGACTTGAAATGCATCCAGTTATGCAGCCTAAAGAATCTAGCAGTAAGGGGAATTACAGTGGTACTGATGATATAGCCAGATTCCAGATTATAAAATGATCCAATAAACTTGAGAAGCATATGACATGGTACCACTGGGGAAAGATCTTGTAGCCACAGATCTGTATGCCTATGCTTGATTCACTATACTCTGGACAAGTCCTCAGCTTCTTGCACAAAACTTGCTGTCACCATGCCACTGTATAGTACAAACAAGAGAGGACTTACAGATCTCTGGAAGTCGCTGAGGATAAGGTGCAACACCACCATAATCACTCTTTTACAGCTTGTGCTAGGCACAGTACCTAGGAGAGGACAATAAGAGGACACCATAAGCAGTGGCTGCTTCTTACTGTTCTAGAGACAGCTTATGTCTAGGTGTTGGTTATTCTTTCTGTAATAAGTTATTAGGCTGGGTGCATGCTTCAGAATTGAAAGCATGTGCGTCTCCATTGTGTGAAAGAAAAGGGACACAATTATATTCCAAATTTCATTTTTGTGAATATTATAATGCAAAAAAAAAATACTGTTTCAGAATTTCAGTTTGCTCTTAGATCACTTCCTCTCACAATTCTAAACACACACTCACACAAGTAGGAAACTTAAATTTTGGTATTTTCTTTCACTTCAAAATGTTTTAAGTCTAGCCATAATGAAGCAGCAGATTTTAACCAATACAAGAATGTCTATAATGTCTATATTGAAAAAGTAACCTTTTTTTCCCAAAAAATTTGGAAGATGCTGGAAATCCAAACAGTAGTCCTGAACTTAGACCAAACTCTTCTTCACACCTACAGAATATCACATACCATGAAAACCTACCAGGACAGAAAGCTGTATGCTGCCTTTTTTGTTCATTTTAGCTAGATCCAGATTGCTGTGTCATTCATCAATTAAAATGGGGAAAGGAATTAACATAAACATAACATTAACATAAAATTATCCAGGACCAGGAAGTATATTCAAAAATTTCAATTTCTCCATTTCCGTTCCTCCGGAATAAAGAAAACTGAGTCAAGTAAAGATTTGGGAAAAAAATAAATAATTGAATAAATATAAATATTTGGTAGTGTTGGGGGGAGTTGCATAAATTTATTATAATATAATTTAAAACCTGTTTCTGTTTTAGAATAATTATAAGACACCTTTTGGGAGAAAGGAATGGGGGAAAGGACCTGTGTAACCTTATAGATTTTCTAAGCATCTTCAGTAGCTTCCAACAAGATGAATAAGAACAAACTAACGTTCATGTTTTTAATGAATGAGAATACCTTCTTTTCAACAATCTACAAATCTACTTTGCTTGTTCGTATCCTATTCTTTCTCAGTAATCTTAGATTTTAGTGGTGCTTCTAAACTGTTATATTCAAAGTTAATGTGGTTTTAAAAGACCCCTAATTTATGACTGCTAGCACAAAGTTTTGATATTAGATTTTTATCAGCAGGACTTTGTTTTTAAGCTACAATTTGCAATCCTCTCTTAGTTTTTACTATTTTCAGTGGCTGAGTGATTTATAGGAATGATAAGGTTTTCAGGGATTCAAACTTGTAGGTTTCTTCAACCCACAGGAAAGATGATATATAGAAATAAAAGGTCAACTGAGAAAACAGACCCTACTAACAATGAAGTCTCTCCAATAAAAAATTACTCAGAAAAATTCGTTAGAAACTCTTGATATTTAGGTATTCACAGCATGTGTTTGAAATTAAGTAAGGAATGACAGCATGACCAATGATTTCCTTAAACATAAGCAGAGCTTAAATGAAATCCGATATATTTTTATTACAATGTGATATCCCATTAACTTTACATTTCTAAGTTTAACAGTATAAAATCTGCTCAGCTCTACTGAATAATGCACATTTTATCTTCACTGAAGGCATTTCAAATATGTATCCATGATCACCAAAAAAAACACTGTGTTGAACAATGAGTATATGAAATATAGCTAAGATTCTTGAAATCTCCTAGTGTGTTCTCAAACCCCTTATCCTTCCTATCTAGCTGCTGGTTGACAGGTGCTACTACCATCAATGAAAGATCTCAAAGAAATATCTGCACCACATGTAGCCCACAGGCAAAATAACAAAGATGAACTTTAAATTCCTTTTGCTTTTTTGTTGTCTCTTTCCTAATAGCTATTCTTAAGAAGGTTCATGACAGACTAAACTATTGGTCTTGTTTGTAACGCAGCCACATGGAATGCTTTATGTCCTCTTGCTGGAACAGAAGGCACTATTGCTCTGTTGAAATTGCAAGTAACTTAACTCAGACCAGATAATTAATTAACCCATTTACTGTCCTTTTTTTTGAGCAGGCGATACAAAAATGGGCTTTTTTTTTTTCCCTTTTGTTCTTCCTTAGCTACCTATTGGGGTATTCATTACAGTTTCTCAGTCACTATGCCAATTAATAAGAAAAACTTACAAGTCTATGTCAAAGACCAACCCCACTCAAAACTGGACTGCAGTATATTTCGTTCATAAAAATTATAAGAGGACAAGGTACATTTTTCTTCTTTACGAGCAGAAATCTATTTCTGTGAAAACGATATTTGACCATGGCTGTATGGAGGTTCATGGTCTTTGCTGCAATCCCAGACAGTGCTATAGAAACCAAACCTAGTGGAAATGTCTGTGAAAAAATCATGAATTTATTGTGAATATACTTCTTTTATTTAGACAGAGTTAAGAAGCAAGAAGGCATGGCTGCATTGTGCCCTTCCTCTCCATATAGCAGCCACAAGATAATAAATGCCCAGTGAGAAGAGCACAGTGAAATGTATCTACACTACTGTTTCTCCTCAGGAGTGCATTGCATTTTTGTTTTTATAACTACGTTCACTTTACTTATGTTCACTACAAACACAGTTCTGTTTCTTTCTTTGTGTTATGAATCTCTTGTGCTCTAGAGAAAAGTTGCCTAAAGTCAAGAAGGTTAAAACTTGAAGTCTATTTTAGATTTTTTTCTGCTCCTGAAAGCATACATGTAGCTGCAAGTAGCAAGAGTATTTATTGCATTAACTATGTCTCTGAATAACCAAGACACCAAGGATGCTTTGAGCTTTTGCTTTCAAATCACATACCACTGTGGAAGGTATGAAAGTATTCAAGGAGCAACTTTCCTTCTCAGCTTCACACCTTTCTTATGCTGGGTAACTGCATCAAACTAGAATATTAATAGAGGTTTGCAAGGAGATACAACTTAACTAAACTTAAGATAACGGATAGGTGCAGCTTTGTGATTATCTTTGACCCCTGGTTTTGTGCACCTGCTTAAAGTTTATTTTCTCCCTCTCCTGAGATATGAGATTTTATATAATTTGTAAAATTTAAGCTTTGGTCCTTGTTCATAGGTTGCCCTCCTCTGGTTTCTCCAGACTACTTTATAATCTGGGTCTAACTTCCCTTAGTACTCTTTCATTTTCAGTATCATCAGCAAATTCTGATTATGGTTGAAATTATATCTGTCAGAGAGAGATTTGTTCAGGAGACTTCAGCTCCCATATAGCCATCCAAATATCCAGATTCATACCCTATGAATAAAAGAGAGCTCTCCTTGAAGACTGAACATACCACTGAAAATGCCTAGCGTAATCACCACCTCCCACCGCATTTGGGAATCCTCAGGTTTTAATGTACCTTGGTCCAAGGACCTCCTGGAAATATTCTTTAAACCACCAGCTGAACACTGAGAATCTGAGCGTCACTGCACAAACATCAGTCTTTTGATTACCCTTATTTTTAATAACAAAAGCTCTCAGGAGTCAAGTTTGGTGCAGGATTCTGTGGTTTTCTCTCATGGAAGATTCTGTACTGAAAGGAACTGTAACAAGACATTTAAAGGATGAAAATCTCCCTTTATGGGGATCTTATTCTTTTAGCCATGAAGACTGCTGAGGAGTCTTCATGGGAGTGATTAGTACCTTTTGTCCTGGTCTTGCCTTGAGGTTCAGCAGGCCTCCACTGACCAGAGAGGGGAAATGCCACAAGGATAACACACACTGACAGGCTCTCATAAGCGCACCCCACACACCTTGTCCCCCGCTGGTCTGTGGTAGATATGGCCTAGGCAGAGCCAGTCCCAGGAGGATGCTGGAACGTCCCTAAAGATCCAGCAAGGAAGCTAATTACTGTGCAGTAGAGGCAAGCAGGCATTGAGCTCTTTAGCTGGCTCCTGATCTCTTTGTTCGCCAGTGTAGACACACAATAGTGTCTGGAGCAAGGTGTTCCCAGGCCGTTTTAGGATTTGGAAACTATCTGCTAGCGTCTGTTCAAACACAGGTCCTCAGCCTGCTCTGGTTTTGCAAAATCTCTTAGTTAATTGTCTTTACTCGAGCCTATTCCCACTCCTGTACTTTACAACTGGAAGTAAGTCGCTTCATTTATCTCCCTGTCCTTGGAAGAGGAAACCACGGATGCAATTGTGACTCAGGATAATACTGCTGGAATGTACAGTGTCCATTTATACATATTTTTTCAAGATTCAGTTACAGTTGAAGTCATAACCTGTAAGTAAATCTGGTATTTTGTACTTCTGTAATATATTTGTTTGCTGACTTACCCATCCCAGTAGCAGTCCCAGAAAAGGACAGATTTTTTTGACTTCTCAGAATCTTTATGAACCCAAAGCTTTTGAGGGAACAAGAGGGGAAAACTTCATCACTCTTATCAGATGGTAGCCTGTCCATTTGGCATTCTGCCTGGAAACTTGCAAACTCAATTAAATGCACATATGGTCCGTAGCAGGCAGAATCAGCCTTTGCCAACACACATCCCTCTTATAGCACTTCCAAACTGTACCCACGCTAGATAGCTTTTTCCACACAGATGATTTTTTCCACTTCTCCAGCACCATCAGCTCAGCATATTGTCTTCTCTGCCCTGGAAGAATAAGGGAAGAATGCCAAGATGAACATCAGTTTGAACTCCACAGGGGTGATTTTGCTATTGAGGAGCTTTTGTTGAGTAAGACAGGTATGGAGATACCTAGATTTAATGAGCAGTGCTGGTAGAATTAATAAATCTTCTCAATACTCCCTGAAGCAGCTGCTCTATTTTGAAATAATGAGCATATGGTTTCATTATATTTCATTGATTTGATCCCCTTCAGCTAAAGAAATATTTCAGGGGAATGCAAACAACTTACAGAATTTCTGCATATTTCTCACTCCTTTTATTTTTCCTGGCTAAACAGAAAGCTGACTAGCATGTAAAAGGAAGAGCCAGAGGCAGCATTCAGATTCCTTAATAGGGGTTGTGTGAGGGGCAATGGGGCCTCTGACAATAACGAGGACTTGTGTGTGCCTTGAAGTTACAATGCTTGGGGGTTCCCCTAAAGGTTTTGGTATTGCGAAGGAAACTCTGAAGGAAACAAGCTCAGTCTGGATTAACTCTACTTATAAGCTGTATTCTTTATTTAAATTTTCTCTCCAGAGGCAGGGGATGGACAGGGAGGAGGGTGAGAAAGCATCAAAGCAGCTTGTTAATCTAACACGTTCAAAATTTATAGAAAGAAAGGAAGTTATGGGTAATCTTAAATTGTCTACAAGAACAGACCTTTCAAAGCAAAGCAAAACATGTTTTACTTTCTCAGTCGCTAAAGCCTTTTCCCTGCCCAGCTGTTTAGAGGGGAAACTGTATTCAATATTTTATCCACTGTGCATTCTGCTACCAGCATTAGGAAACGAAATTCTGAAGTGAAGTGAAAGTCACTTGTGTTTTTTTTTAGAAGATCTTTCTGGAAACTGGTTTCTGGCAGCTGCAAACTCACAAGCTATCTTTTTAAAGAAGCCAAAATAAATAAGGAAAACTTACATATGTTTTCATTAGGTAACTGGATAGTCTTGGCAGCTCTGGGTTCTGGAGAGCCAGAGCCATTCCTGGAAAGGCTGGTGACTGAAAGGGAGGTGCTATGTTCTGCTCTGTCAACTCTGTGGAAGATATACATTCTGCTTCTGGTTACTTGGCTCCCCTCCTTAATCATTGCCACTACAGTATTCTGCAATATACATGTACTAGTATGTTCTATCTGTATATGTGTATGTTCTATAGGCATATATATTTGTGTAGGTGTAAGTATACATATGTGTAGGTATGCAATACATATTACAGCTTTAGCAAACAGCAAATTACATAGGAACAGTTGATGAGATTGTGTTTCTTTACCTAAAGAAAGCATTACAATATTGCTGAAAGTACATAAATTTTCCTTTTTATATCTTGCTTTTAATAAAATCTGCTTTTAAGAATCCCCTTGAGACTTACAAACATTTTCCCATGCTGGTATTTTGGAAGGAAAAAAAATCCCTCTGTTTTGTGATGTTGTAGCAGCTAACCTTTTCATCTGCTGTAAATGCCTAGTGTTGCAGCATGTAATTACTAACATTACGACACCAAAGCAAAAGGATTCACTTCCAGGTTTTCACTGCATTTGAACCAAGAAGGTCTAATTGTAGATCCAGGCCTATGAACTACAAGACCAAAAGGAAAACTGTGGTGGTATTTCTCATGCATAAGAAAACAGTGCTTTTTAGGACAAGAAGCTATATACTTCAATTTCTTTCCAGAAATAAAAGTGGTCTGTGTTGTGATGGATTGCAAATTGATACTAGGATCAGACAAAGCGATCTTTTCCTTAGTGCAAGAAAAACAAACTTGCACATCACAAAAAGTGAAACAATGCGAACACAAAATAGTCTTTAGAAAGCAAATTAATCTCCCCTGCTCTTAAAATGTATCAGAAATACTACATTTGCTATCAAACTAATACGAAAATTTTATTTCAGCCTCTCAGGTCCTGCAGAGATTGTTACACGTTGATGTCTGCTCTTTATTTCTGACATACAAGTGGCAGGGAGACAGATGAATGCAGCACCTCTTTTTGTGACATAATCCATACACTATTAATTTTTGTTGTTGTTGCTCTAAGGCTGTGAAACAGGTGCCATTCTGAACTGAGAATCACCATTCTGACACGAGCAGACACAGTCCCTGAGCTACCCAGTCAGCTAATTAATGCTGCATAATTTAATAAAGGATGGTAATTACTCAGTTTTCCCCATTTTGTTCCCCTCCCTGCTAATGATAACATTATCAAGCTTAGGCAGGGGGCAGTGAGCATGTGTATGTGTGTAGGGAGATAATTTACAGTGAAAGAGGATGAGTAAGCAGATAAAGCAGGAAATGGTTCAATCCAGGAACAGGTTTCTAAAATCTTCTAATTTCTTATTTAGAGGGGATCTGCAGAACGGCAAAGTATTAAGCAGAATAATAGTATTGACAGAGTTTTTAAAAGAGGTAGAGAAAAAGAGTTAATCTTCCATGCATTTGTTTATCAAATGTTGTTTTACATTTCATTTTTATTCAAATCTCGGTTAGGAAGAAAATGTACTTGTGGACAGAAAGGGAAAGTGTACTCCACAGGCTTTTTCCTCTCTCCCTTGTTACCTCTTAGTGAGCAATGGATGTTGCCAATTATAGCAGGATCAATCTCAGAAGCAGAGATCGTTCCTTTAGGCATTCTTCAGTAGTCCCACCATATGGTGGAAGTTTTTCCTTATTCAAAAGAAGGTGCCAAAAGGTTCTGCAAGCAGCAATACATTAATCCAAACTTCTGAAAACTCAGCCTGGCACATAAATTCTCTTTTACATAAAACGTCTCAAAGGAGTCCTAGCACACCTGTATATCTTCTGTCCAACTAACAGATTATTTAATTCATCACAATTTGGTCACATAAATTCTACATTTTTACTCTTTTTATTTGGTCAATGCTCAAAGGCTTCTCAGAATAAAAAATACAATTTATGTTTTTAAAGTAAACAGGTGCTAAGCAACTGCAAGCTATATAATAACAGCACTGCTGGCAAAATTTGATAAGAAGAAGAGAAGAACAATAAGAATAAAAATTTGATAAGAAGAAGAGAATAAGAACAAGATTCACCTGTTTAAAATACTTATTCATTGCATTATCATCCTAGAATCTGAACCACTGTATTATTGTTTTTAATGTCTGAATTTTTAACTTGATTTGGAGCCTAAATATCTTATTGAGGAAAAGTTGTTAAATAAGAGTAATTAATTGAATTAATTCATTACTTATTTATAGAACTTTTCAAATAATATTTTCTACTCATAACCTCTAGAGTACTGTTTAGTGGCAAATTAAAATTGAGTAAAACTATTTTTTCTTAAGTTTTCCATAGATATAAAAATGTATTTTCAGGCCACAAGCCAGACTAAAACACAAATGAAACTGGTTTCAGTTGGGAGCCTATAAACCTCAACTCATATAGACTAACGTTTCACATTCAACCTAATTCTGAATGCACTTAGCTGCTTTCACAAGGAGGAGCAAGGACACTATAAAGGATACTTCACTAGGTAAAGAAATAGTATCTTCTCTTACCTGCAGCAGTTTTTTGGAGGCTTTGTCTCCTGGACCTCTTATTTACATTCCTACTGAGCCCACTTTTCTCTCTAAGCTCTAGACTGTCATAAAAGAACTACTTCAGAAATGAAAGTTGTTCTCTATTTCTTATTTACCTGGATAAGTTGGCAGGTTGATTTGAGGTATAGGCTGTAAAACCTTTTCCCACCCCCCTACCCCGCTTCTCCTTTTTCCTTATTCTAGACATTAAGACAGCAATGGCCATGCAGCAGCAGCTCCAGATTAGCTGTTCTGTACCTGACATGGAAGAGAGAGGAGAGATGTTCAGCTGTTTCTTTTCCCCATTTGTCAAACCAGTGCAAAGGAAATATGAAGGGTATCTATCTGCATTCTGCAGCTCGGACAAGGGAAAGAAAGATAGTAGAAAAGCTGAAGCTTCCCTCCCAGACTTATTTCCTACCAGTCTGTTCATTCATTCTTCTTTTAATGGAACAGGCAAGGAACAGCAATGATGTTTTATTATTTTTTTTCCCCCTGAAACCTTGAAAGCTCCTTAGCATCCATTATATGCACTATACCATGAACCAAAACACCACAGGTCTCTGGTTTTGTTCAACCAACCTCTTGAGACCATAAATGTTTGGAATACCATAGCAACACAAATCACAGTTCTGAAGAAAATAAAATTTCATTCAAATACGAATAAAAAAAAAACCATAAAAAACCCCCAAATATTGTAAAAAGTATATAGCAAATTTCCACGCAGGATCTGGTGAAGGTTATTAATCAATATATTCTATAGTGTTTCAGAAATGAAAGATATTTGAATTTTGCAACCAGCAGTATTGTCTGTGGTCTAAAAAGGTCAGTCTTCATCCGACAGTCATTATGGGTGTGACAGTAAAATGAACAGCATTAGACTAAAGAAATCCATCAATGCATTTATAGGCATGAACATGAGGAATTAAGGGTAAGTCATCTCATCTGGGAAAGGACCAGGTTAAAGCTTCTGGTAGCAGGATCAGCACTGTTTAAGCCAGAATACAAAGTTCTTAAAAGCACACTGGTTCCACCAGAAGGTTTAACTTCCCTTGTCACTGTGTGGTCATTAGAAACCTGATAGCTGAAATGTGCATATAATGGTGGTCTCAAACAAAGGGAAGCCTGAAGGGAGATACTAAGAGAAGTCTGAAACCAGCCAAATAATCCTGGCTGCAGAAGACGGACAGCCCTTTAAAACTGAGCAATGCCAGTTTCCAATGACTTGGCTAACAGGAACTAAGTATACTCACATAGGAAAAGATGACAATTTCATCAAATCTTGTTAGGAATTAAATTCATGAAGTGTTGAGTTGCCTTTTCTGTCAGCAAGTGGGGAAGTCAATGACTGGACTTAGACCATGCCTTCTTTTTCATTACAAGAGACACTGTGCCCTGTTTAGCAGTGTATGTATATATGCACCAAATTATAAACACCTGCTTATCAACATCCAGGTATACTCAAGAACAGACTCTTAGCAGAAAAGCCTGCCTGAGATCCCTCACAACCAAAACATAACTGCAGTTACAGTATCCTGCCTCACAGTCCCATCTATTTAGGGGAAAAAAATAAATTCTACATATCCCTTGTATTTTACTGTAACCTTGTCATGACTATACTAGAACACAGTCTGATTCTGCTAGTTCCAAACAGAGCAGGCTGGAGGCTTTAGTATGCCACATTGTGACAGGACCATTTTGGTCTACATTAAACATTATGTGCATGTGTCATGTTGTATATAGATAACACCAAGAACAAAAAATTACATTTCAAAAAGACTTCTGGGTTTCACTCATGTTCATTTTGTATGAAATCTAATGTTTGTTTTGCATGAAATCTAAAATATAAGAACTCTTTGTCAAAAATACTTTAAATATGTTTTGGATCCACTGAAACAGTGAAAAAAAAAAGAAAACCAAGGTATTTCATTATAAAAATGTGAAAATAGCATGTTTTGAAAGCACCAGAACTTTCTTCCTCTCCTTGCTCCTTCTTCAGAAGGAGTGTGTCAGGGAAGTAGGTACATTCATTGCCAGTCTATTTTGGTCATTTGCTATCAAGGTGTTTCTGACAAGCCATAGTCTGAAGATTTCTTTTCTTTTTTTTTTTTGTCTGCCAGTATCAAACATAAAATAGAGAAATACAACTCCATTACTAAACTACAATGACTAATTTAGACTTCTCATCTTTAACTCTAAAGCCTGTAGGTGCATCTCCATGGTAGAATCCATGGTTACATGCAAATACCTGACCTAGTGCCCCCAACTGATTTCTAGGCAAGAAAAAAATTGTCCTTTTTCTAAATTTCCAGTAGCGTCATTTGTGCATTGTATGGTTACAGTGTTCCTCTCCCTCAGGCTTGCTGACCTAAACCTCCACTTAAAAAGAGCTACTTTTCATTGCTAATATGTGTTAGTAATTAAATAACATTTCTTTATTTCTTCCTTAGTATTTTTTTACACTGTCTCTCACTTATTAGCTTAATTGGTATTTTTTAAGTAATAAATGCAAATTTTAAACAAGATTGGACAGCAACAGCAACACAAAATAAAGCAATACAACAACAATAGCAATAAAAATCAAGATAATAACATTCATGTAACTGGAATCTTTTAGGGAATATAATTGTTATAACAGTTCAAACCCAGGACCAGAGTTTGTTAGCTCTCTCAAATACCCTCTGTTGGCCAAGACATTTATTAATAGAAATAAATAACAAAATCTTGACCCAAGAAGCTTTAAAGGCAGAAGAAATGTCTGTAGACTGAAGTAGAGCTTTCATAAACTCCGAATTCTTGAGCCAGAAATCTTTCTACAGTTTTATTGCGAGTGAATCTCGGATGTTACCTTATAAAATAGCAGACATAAAATACAATTTACAAGTTGTTTCATGGTTACAAATTAATATGTAACATGTTGATAGTCATTTGATAGCTTTGAATGAACAATAAAAAATGTTTCAATGAACAAAGCATCAGTATTTCATATTATGAGTCTGAATAGTGAAAAGGCTCTTATAACAAGGCAAAGAATGTATTAAAGTAATAAATAGAGTGTTCTCTCTCAAATATTCATGAACTAAGTCTTGGGGAGCTTAACTCTATTCAGTCCACAGCAACCAAAATTGCATGGCTAAATCTTTGTAGGACTTAGAAGACAGCATATCTTTTGCAGAAGATGTATGTGCATTTTGTTTGTTGTAGGTCATTTTTAATATGAAAGTATTACAGAAAGAAATCATTCACTCTAAATCTAAGACTTGTTTTGATAGCACATAATGTTTATACAAATTATCACTTATGGATAATACGGCAGGAAAATACATAGAATCTGTTTATAATAGCTAGCAGAAGATGACAGACTTCCTAGTTCTGCCGCTCAGTCTGTCTCTTCATATCAATTGCCATTATACTTCCTATCAGTCTATCCCCCTATGTTCTTATTTACACCCAACTGCTAAATATGTTCTGTCCTGTACTCCTGAATTACCAGCTAGATTTTTCTTGACACAAAGCTATTTATTGTGGATATTATGGCAATGTTATAGTATGAGAAGTTTTATTCAAAAAATAAACAAAAATATTACAGTAGTGGAAGTCTGGGTGCTCTGTGATTCAGTGAGCAGATGCTTTCACACATGGCACAGTGAATTTTTCTACTGTACCTTTAGAAGAATTTTACTGTGCATAAGTATCTCTTGTGTCTTCTACCCTTAGAGGTAGATGAGTGGCAGTTCTTCAGTTCTTGAAATGGAGGATGCCATGCTATTTCATCTCATTTACTCAAAGAAAGCATAGAAGGGGAAAAAAATCTGCTATGGACTTCAAACACCTGCCAGTGACAAATTACTTCAGATCCCCTTTGGAACTATTAATAGCCACTGCTGCAATTTCAGCTCTTCCCAAGGGAGGGAAACATTTTAAATGAACTAGTGCAGTGGGTGATGAGAAACTCCTTAATGCATCCCATGCATTTTCCATCATTATTCAATGCAATTTTTTGTAAATAAAGTGCAACAGTAAAGATTCCCTTTCAGTTCCTTAAACTCCACCTGACTACAGTTTCATTTCCTTATCAGATCTTCTCAGTAACGTACATGTTACTGGTTTTCTGTAGGTTTTGAGCATCTGACCTAGACATTAAAATTAGTAATAACAGTTCACAACACAAAGTCACTCTGAACTCTGCTGGAGTGGGGAGGGGGAAATCTGAGGCTTCCCTCCTGAGATGACTCAGAACTGCTGTGAGACAGGAGCTGAGTCTCAGATGGCTGCATGAAAATTGCTTCACAGAGCTCAAGGAATCCTCATCAACATTCCTCACTTTGTCTAGTGTTTTGCCCTTTTCAGAGTTCAGTTTGCACTTGAGGCTAAAGGGGAAACTGCAAAAGAAGCCAGAATGATTGCTGGCAAAACAAAAGTGGCATTAGGACCAATACTCTCTGCCAGTCAACTGATATTTTTCTGTATGGTAAGAATATTCCCCTGTTGGTGTCCTGCTGCTAGTTTGCTTATTTAAAATAGTAATAATTTTCAGTCTGGTCCATACAGCATGTTGGCAGTAAGAACACTTACAAAGAATATTGGCAGCAAGGTCCATATTAACAGGCATAACTTCTGAAAGCAGAACAGTCATGCCCTTGCTTAAAACCTTGCCAGTTAGTTATATGAGGCACCTGCCATTACTGTGGTATTTCAGAGCTCTTCCTGAAGCAAAAACTGCTGCAAATGCAGTGGTAATTTTATTTAGTTGTGGACAGAATTGGAAAATGTTCAGTTTCAGCCAACAAAAACTTTAGCTAAATGCTGAGAAAGCATCAAGCTGGTTTCCTGGCATATTCAGAAAGGTCATGGAAAGTCACTTCCACAGGTGGTGTTTTTGTGAGGAGAACTAACTGGTAGAAAAGGGTGGAAGTGATTAGCCATGTTTGTTGTATATGAATATCTCATTTTTTTGCAGAATTTGTCCATGCATTTCAGAAGCAGAATCAGTGAGGCCAGTATCACAAAGGAAATGAGCCGTGTTTCAACATAGTTAGGCCTTGTAAAATCTTGCTGGAATATTATGTCTATCAGTGAACAAAACACCCATGACCCAAACTACCACCCAAACCAACTTCTCTCCTTGCTGCAAGATGAGCTGTATTTGCTAAGCATGTGTCAGAAGAGGTTTATTAGGTCATCTTATTTACCTTGTGGTGTCCAAGATGTGTGCAGAAAGACAAGAGATGTAAAAAAGGATCTGTTACCCACCTTAAGTCTTCTGGAATAGCAGCTGGCAGACAGTTAAGATGCTTTAGGGGACAGAAAATGACACACACACACACACACACACACCCCCTGCCGCGTGTTTAAGTCAAAGGATTCCACCCAAAGTGCCTTGCTGTTTGACTGGGAAAGTTTCCTGCCCCCTGAGAAATGAGCCTGCTACATCCAAGATTCTCCAGTGTTTCTAGTCCTACCTATGCTCAGAATTCAGAAAAGACATTTCTCCCAAAAAGCCCCACAACTGCACATTCTAACATGATCATGGTGATGTAAGTTGAACTCATCTGTGAGTAGCAAAACTAAGTTAATTTTCTTACTTAGCATGCAAGAAATTGCATCCACCTTTTTTCAACTGCTATATAGAACTAAGGAAGAACAAGTCAAACAGCATGTTTAGCTTTGCATATCCTAGCTTAGAAAGTCTGGAACTTGCCCCTGAAACAAAGGAAAGTCACCATCGCTGAGAACCTTTAGTCAATCAGCCCCAGCTACTTATCTTCAGCTGCTGAGTGTCTATACACAGTTTCTCTTCTGCACACTTAGCAAACAGATAATTTTGGTATAATTTATATATGTACCATTGGCACCTTCTTTGAAATGTATTAAGGAATGAGACGCACCTAAGGAAGGAACATAACAATCTGCTTCACACATCTCAGTAGAGTTGCACCTTTTCAGAGGATGGAAAAGGGATGGGAACAAAGGTAAGGAAGCAAAGGTATCAAAGAGCAATGATAAGCAGCACAGCAAGAACCCTGGAGCTGCTCAAGGGAAGCCATAGCTTGTGTATCTGCAGAAGACACAACCATCCTTCTTCAGAAGTGGATGAAGGGAAACAGAGAGTTCTGGCAGGGGTAAGGTTTAAAACTTAGCCACTAACCTTTGCGTTCAGACTCAGTCAAGATTTTGCCCCACAGTAATAGCATCATGACCTACATTTTCCTGCACTAGAACGAAGGCTGATGAATACTTAGTTTCCTTTCTTTTCGTATTCCTGTCCTCTGCTTTCTTTTCAGTTGAATACTCTGCCACACATTTTAATTTCCTTTTATAATCTGAAAAGGAAGATTATTGAATGATCAGTGAGGTAGAAATCATCATCCAACATCTGAAAACTTTCATTTACCTCAATGAACATTTACTGTTACAGAACTTAGTCTGAGGAGGAGTTACAAGAGTACGAAGGGGATCTACAGTGCTTAGTCATGAAGTAAATTATCTATATTCATTGCACATGTAATTACTTCGCAACTAATTCTCTTTTCATCAAGTAGCAATTCCTAGAGTTTGTGTTCCATATATATCACTGATATAAGGTAGAAATAGCATGGTGTGAAAGGCCTGAGTCTTATCAAAAGTTTGCACACCCAAACCACAAAAAGTAGCAGGGAACAGTGTGGGAGTATTGCCTTGGAAACATGATTGTGAGATTTAAGATCTCCCTGGAAAATGCAAAAGAATCAGGTTGTAAGTGACATTTGGAAATGTCTATGATTCTGGGGTCATATCCTAAGTTTTAAGAACAGAAATGAAAGATTGAAGAAATCTAGAATGCATGCTAGAGTTTATATTACAATAATGATATCCACTGAGATACACTTAAGGAATATACCAGTCTGCTCCACATATCTTGGTGGAAGTGCACCTTTTGGGAGAATAGTACAGTAAATTTCAGGGATGGGAACAAAGGAGGTAGAGGAACAAAGACATCAAAGAGCAGAGATATGAAGGGCATGATGCAAAAGCTTAACTATGTCCTCTAAAAGGTAAATCCTCAACTTTAGATAAAATACATGGGTTCTCTTTATATCTGCTGGAGAGAGAGAGATATTCTTGTACACTGATTCAATCTACCTAAATCCACCTATCTGAAATGCTTATTGTATAAGGAACTAGCCACCTACTGGAGCTACCCATCACTGTTGACTAGAGAATCTGGATGAAGGGCTAAGAAAAACACATCATTTATAGATGACAAAGTGTTAAAAAGTAAAAAAAAAAAAAAAAAAAAAAAAAAATCATGCACTATACTTGTTGTCTGTCATATTTTGTCAGTTGATTTTTTGAAGATGGGTAGTTTTTCATAAGGATAACAACACGCATTGCTTGGTAGGTTAACTGCAACTAAAGTCCTTATACACTGGTGAGGAATACCTCCTAGCAGCAGAAAAATAAAATGAAAAAGTTGGGATGAAAGGCTATACATGGAGAAAAAAATAATAACTTTTAAGAATATAAATTAATTTTTAAAAATGCCTGAGTTACTTTTAAAACATTATTTTTTTCTCACAAGGCACCTACAACGTATTCCTAGTGTTTCCATTTACAATTATTTCCATTTATTCTTTGACTGTAGAGTTTCACCTGTCAGCAGGTGCTCACTGAAGAGTGCGAAGAGGTGGGATTTCTGTAGTGAGTGATACATTTCAGACTGATGTACATGAAATGGGAAAACTGTGAAAAAATTTGAAATCTGGTTTAGACTATCAAAAATGCTGCACTGGTTGTCTGAAGTAAGTTACATTCTTTTTAGTGTATGAATTTCTAGCTTGAATGATGACTGTTGAGACACAAGAACATTGTTCCTTTTAGTAAAAAACCTGAAAGAGAGAAATATATGGAAGTAATATGTTACTCATGCACACCTACTGTGTACAACAGTCTTGTGATCAGACAGATGCCTTTGGCTTACCATGCCTTTGCTACTAAGTAATTGACATAGGTCCATGTCCTAGATATCTAAGAGAAAAATTTAAAAAAAAAAAGAAAAGAAACAAAATCTTTACAAGCATAATAGACTGAGGAACTAGACCTGTGTGCTTAGTAAGGTCCATTTCAAAAATACTGAAATTACAAACCAAAATTGTATTCAGTCCTAATCAAATTGAACTTCTTATCACTATGGAGGTACTAAAAGTCCTACAAGATTCAGTCTTCTGTGTATCACAGCAGATGGCCAAGCCCAAAGAGTGGCAGTAAATGGAGTTACGTCCAGCTGGGAACCAGTCACAAGGGGTGTCCCCAGGGCTCATTAGTGGGGCCAGTTCTGTTTTATATCTTTATTGATTATCTGAATGAGGGGATTAAATGCACCCTCAGTAAGTTTGCAGATGACACCAAGTTGGCGGGCGAGTGTTGATCTGCCTGAGGGTAGGAAGGCTCTGCAGAGGGATCTGGACAGGCTGGACCGATGGGCCGAGCTCAATTGTATGAGGTTCAACGAGGAGAAGTTCTGGGTCCTGCACTTGAGTCACAAGAACCCCACACAGCGCTACAGGCTTGGGGCAGAGTGGCTGGAAAGTTGTCCGGTGGGAAAGGACCTGGGGATGCTGGTTGATGAGTGGCTGAACATGAGCCAGCAGTGTGCCCAGGTGGCCAAGGCGGCCAACAGAATCCTGACTTGTATCCAAAACAGTGTGGCCAGCAGGACAAGGGTAGTGATTGTCCCCCTGCACTCACCACCGATGAGGCCACACACACCTTGAATCCTGTGTTCAGTTTTGGGCCCCTCACACCAAGAGGGACATTGAGGTGCTGGAGCGTGTCCAGAGGCGGGCAGCAAAGCTGCTGAAGGGTCTGGAGCACAAGTCTGATGAGGAGCGGCTGAGGGAACTGGGGTGGTTTAGTCTGGAGGAGAGGACACTCAGGGGGGACCTTATTGCTCTCTACAACTACCTGAAAGGAGGCTGTGGGCAGGTGGGGGTCGGTCTCTTCTCCCAGGAAACAAGAAATATGAGAAGAGGCAATGGCCTCAAGTTGCACCAGAGGAGGTTTAGACTGGATATCAGGAAAAATCTGTTCACTGGAAGGGTGATCAAGCATTGGCACAGGCTGTCCAGGGAGATGGTGGAATCAGCATCCCCGGAGGTATTTAAAAAATGCATAAATGTGGTGCTTAGGGACATGGTTTAGTGGTGGACTTGGTAGTTCTGGGTTGACAATTTGACTTGATCGTCTTAAAGCCCTTTTCCAACCGAAATTATTCTATGAATTCATGATTCTATGTGTGTGTGATCCTATATCTCTTGAAAACCTGAGAAATTACCAAAAATACATGAGGTTTGTTTAAGCCACAGAAAACTAAGTGATAGAAGAAGTCTTCAAAAAGCAAAAAGTTGTTTCAAAGAGAAAGTGAATAATGTGAAGTAATGGTAGGTTAGGTTTGAATTTGATATTAGGAAAAGAACAGCCTACACTATTACAATAATTAAAAAATGAATTAAGTTGCCCAGGGAGGAGCATAGTAAACATCCATGGGGAGAACAAGGAATGACTGCTCCACAGTTTCTTTTGTCTCATTTTTAAAGAATATGTTATGCAAGGTTCTTTCAAGAACGGTTTGAAGACAATTTGCTGTTGTGGGAAAGCAGTTGAACCAGATTGACTTCTCAAGGTCATACTGAGGTCTATATTCTATAATTTTATTAAATCCAAATTATTTGTTAGTGGAGAATTAAAAAACTGTGTTAAATTAGGTGGCAGTTAACACATATATAGTTATTTCCATGTTCAGATTGAACAGATTGCATGTCATTCAATGTAAGCACAGAGATACAAATGTATGCTTGCCTAGAAAGAAAATTGATACTTCTACTATTTGTAAGGAAATGCTACTTTTAGAGAAATTGTCAAAGGATCTCTGTGCGTTTCTATTTAAAAAGGTCTCAGATTCCAAAAGCATTTAGATATTATGAACCTATCTCGTGACCCAGGAAACTGAGATAAAGAATTTTGGAATTCCTTTAGGTGTAACAAACTTTTAGGAATAGGCTGATAAAGGCCCTTTTTACTTACGTGAATGAATCTCCTCATTTGCACACCACAGAAATGTATTTAATCCCAGTAACTGGCTAAGAAGCAAACTCAGATGTGCGCAGGCTTAGGTCTGACTGACACCCAGACAAAAAAATGTTGTGTGGTATATGGAGCTTGGGGCTGAAGGAAGACTTACTTGGCTCCTATGATGTTGCAGATACACTTGCTAACCTTTCCGTCTGCAGCTCTCCACTGATGAGCAACTGTGGCATTGCAGAGCCTGGACATTTAATCTGTTACATCTTTTCAAAATAGATAGGAAGACAAAGATAAATGAAATGTTCTTGCCTTCAGCATATCCTGGTTTCAGCTGGGATAGAGTTAATTTTCTTCCTAGTAGCTGGTACAGTGCTGTGTTTTGGATTTAGGATGAAAGCAATGTTAGTAACACACGGGTGGTTTAGTTGTTGCTGAGCAGTGCTTAACTAAGTGAAGGACTTCTCAGCTTCTCACACTGCCCTGCCAGTGAGGAGGCTGGGGCTGCACAAGAAGCTGGGAGGGGGCACAGCCAGGACAGCTGACCCCAGCTGACCAAAGGGATATTCCACACCATGGCATCATGCTGAACAATAAAAAGGGGGGGGGTGGCGGGATGGGGGGTGGGGGGAGGGCAGGTTGGCTGGGGTGTGGTAGCCCACTGCTTGGGCTGGGTATCAGTCAGCAGGTGGTGAGCAATTGCATGTGCATCACTTGTTTTGTATATTATTTTATCATTATTATAATTTTCCCTTCCTCTTCTATTCTATTAAACTGCCTTTATCTCAACACATGAATTTTACCTTTTTTCCAGCTCTCTTCCCCATCCCACTGTGGGGGAGCAAGTGAAGGGCTGTGTGGTGTTTAGCTGCCTGCTGGATTAAACCACAACACAGGAAGAGCACACAAAAATCATAGTTGTTTGCAGACCATTGGTGTCTGCCTTGCCAGGTTTTTAACCCATGGGTCTCCAGGTTCTTCCTGAATTTCACCTTCATCCTGTTTCATCTAGTGTATGAAATTTAACATGTGAGTTTGTAATAACATGATTTTAATTTGCAGTGAAAAATGAGAGAGAAGTTTGACTATATGTGGAGGTAGTTTGGAAATAACTATGGTAACTTCTTCCAAAATAGTGTCTATAACAGACTCCATTAGAATTTAATGAAAACTAAATTGTATTTATTAAAATGGCTGTATTTTCTTTAATTATGGCAGTTTGTAACGGCTTTTTTTCCTTATGTCTGCCAAAAACTCCATGTAGCACTGAAAGCAAAATTTAGTTTATATGCCTCCTAATCTGAGACACAATCTTATTTATTTTAATTACATGGAGTACTCTGCATCACTTGCCAGTGAGTCCATAACTTTATTCAGATGGTTCTTCAGTAAGGTCCAGTAAGCACTCCTAACACAGTCATGCATGAATATTTTCTCAAGATTTGGCTTCAGTTCAGGGGCATTAAGACAGTATTGTGAGTGAAAGTTCTGAAAGCCTTCCCAAAGCCAATATAACTGATAATTTCTCACAGCATGAGAAATTGTACTTCATCAGCTACTGCCTTGTTCCACATGCCAGGGCTTTCAATTCTGTCCCTCTCAGTGAGTCGACAGCAAGTGGCATGTCAAGCAAAGAAAATAGGATGTCAGCAAGGGTACGCTAGTAACACAAAGAGGTACTATTAGCAAATGTGCAAATCTGTAGGTGTTAATGTTAGAGATGTAATGAAGCCCGAAGACTGACCAGATTGCTGTGTTGTGCAGCAGGAAAAAGGAAGAAGCAATGTGTCAGGCTAGAGCAGCCCTGCTCTGTAACAGAGGAATCTTCACATTTTCTGATAACAGCTGAGTTTTCTAAAAAAGCAAGAATGTGTTGCTGGAGTGATTTTTCATTTCCTTTTTTGATTCCTCATTCAGTATACATCATAACTTGAAGATAAACCCAAGAAGTTCTGTGTTGAATTGTAAGCACAGATCCATATATTTCGCGACCTTTTCTCAGGTCCAGCCCTAGATCTTCAGTCTTCAGGCCTGGAAGTCTTTTGGCATTCTCTTTCACTTTCTTATAAATAAAGATTATACCAAGTTCTTCATGAGATGGTGACCTACTCTATGCTCTGTGATACTATTTTGTAACTTGATGATATGGTTCAACTGCTTGAACATCTCAGAAACTTTTTGGAAATAGTTCTGAGTAGTTCTGCCTGATTTTTAATATCTTCCAGGATTTAACAGACTGTAAGAAAGCACAGAAATAACCTCTCTTGTGGAATACTTCTCCTTCTCATGTACTAAAGAGACAAAAAAGTACAGCAAACTGAACACATTAATCATCTGGAAAGGCAGGAAACAGAGCTTAGCCCAGCGCTGGGAATTATGAGATATGGGTCATATAACCTTTGACAAATTGTGTTCCTTTTGACAAAACAGAGACTTAACTGCTGTTTTCAGGGTGGTAAAATAGAAATGAGGGCATATAGCTGATCTATCACCTGCTTTCCAACTCATTTTCACAAATTATAATAAGTTGAAAGGATTTGAGTAATTTTTTCCAAAACTGAAAACTCCAGGCCCTTCCCTTTAGGATAATACGTCAAATATTAAGGGGTCAGGATGGGTGAGCATGTTGTAAGGCAACAGAGCAGACTGTGACAGGATTATCAACAGGGGGTCATTTGCACTTCTGAGCATCGCCTCTCCTCAGAGCCCACCATTTGCCCAGGAATCCCTGCAGACACAAGGTCCTGCCTGCCAAGATGGATGTAAGCAGCAAAGAACTGGGCTGAAGCACTGGTACTAGACACAGGGCTTGGGCACAGCACACGGAGCTGCATGTGTATAAATGAAACCAAAGAAATGCAGTGGAAGTGGCATAAGAAACATGTGTGTGGCTTTTAGCGTTATCCCGAGTGGGAGGATGAAGCATTATGCTATAAACCAAGCAAGTTTAGGTGTTATTTTGCTTAGGTAAATTGGTTGGTTGGTCGATTTTGTTACTGCTCCATAGTAAGCTGTGATGACAACTCAAATTGGGAACCTTCATAGAAGTCCATAGTGATCACATGTTTATTCAAAAAATGAAAATTATTACAATACTATAAGACCTCAGCAATAGTTTGGTTTTATTTTGAAGTACAGACTTGGAGAAAAGCACTAACTCACCAAAATAGTTCCCATATCCCTTTCAGAATAAAAATAAAATACACTTCCATACTGACAATGGGGTAGGCAGATGATCAACAGGGTTGGCACCTATTAAATAGAATCACTAACGCTCTTTATGTTGCAGTGATGTTGCAGCCTTATTGGAATTGCAAAGAAGATGAAGAAAGGCAGGAGAGGGGAACAAAGTGATAAAGAATTTAAAATGATCCTTTTGTACAATATGCAAACTCCTCTCTACTATACTGCATTCATTAGGCCTGACTGAATTACTTGGGGTGAATAATTTATGCCACGATTTTTGGATTTTTTCCATCAAAGGAATTATTTCAAGGTCTATATGAAATTGAAATACTGATAAATACTGTGTTAATCATGTTTTATATTTATAAGTTATGTCAAATAACACCATATTATTTGCAACCTCATCTTCATGTGATTTGGGCAAATAAACAGTAGACAAAAAGTGTCTACAAAATAATAAACCCTCAAAATATATACATTAAAAAATCCCTTTCTAAAACATCATTTTATTTCAGAAAGAACCTATAAATGAATTAGCACTAAGCAATTTGTTTATTCATTTTTAAATGCCCTTCAGGGAATGTAGGAGACAAGGTAAACATAGTGAAGATTTATTTGGAACTCTCTGTCTTCAAAGTCAGTTTGAGATACAAAAAAAAATTGTCTTCTGACTGTACAGTTTATAAAGAACGTACAGGCAGAGTTTACCTCTGCATTTAAAATGGTCCACAGGAGAGAATTTCTGGGGATTTTAAACCAATATGATGACACAGAAGTCATTGCTAGAGGAGCAAGGTTTGTCCCTCCATGGATGATTTGAATCCCAGAAGGCAAGGCAGAAACAAAGTGCGTATACCCAGATGCCCCTTATCTCTTTCCTTCAAACGTGCAAACCACATGCATTACAGCCTTCTCACAATTAGTCTTCTGCAGGAATCATACAGACTTAATCTTCTGCTTAACATTACTTTCTCTGGAGTGTCCTGAAAGAGGGGAATGGGAAATCATAAAGGTCCACAATCTGGAGTCCTTTCAACTTACAGCCTCACCTACTTGCAAGCAAAGCCCTCCTGCAGCCTTCACAAGCTGAAATAAAGTGTCCTAGATCTAATTGCTCGCTTTGCACTTAGGTTCTGTGGATGGATATTAATTCAGAATACTTGGTGGTGCTACATGGATAGCTAAACATTTGTATCCGCTCTTATTTTATAGAAATATCATTATCTTATGAAACAATTTACTGATGAGGGAACTGAAAAATTTTGCTTTTCAGCAATGATGGTGACTCTCCCATGACACAAATTGTAAAAGTGGGTGGTCCAAAAATACAAAAAGAAGTCTCTAAGTCCAGAACACTGATTTATTAATTGTAATGACACCGTTTTATAAAATTACTCTTTATTATTATGATTTCTATTCGGAATAGGTGGAACTATTGAGTTATTTTCATTTTTTTGTTGAAATTATGATTACAGTTTTAGAGTTGACAGAACAGCTCTAGTCAATCAGAACTCTGGGAATTTGTATTTCTTATTTGTATTTATTCATTTGTACATATGTTAATTGTACGTAGCAGATAATTAATATATGTTAATGCAGATTTTAAGAGAAAGGTAATAAAAACTGCTTAGATGTATAAGTGCTAAAATGCAGTGCATCCTTCCTTTAAGGGATTTGACCTCTATCTCCATATTTAAAATAATGTTCTACAATAGATGTAGTGTTTTTAAAAAAAATAATAAATCAAAACATATCTATTAGCTCTATTGCTTTAGAAAAAAGTAAGTTTAAGTAGGATCATATTCCACAACTAACTCAATTAACTTCAGAGAACAATGGCTTTGAAAGCTTTTCTGATGAGGCTTTGTATAAAGGACACTACCTAAAAGTGTTGTATTCTGTTATTAGCTTTGTTAGAATTTTTACATGAAGGCTGTGTTCATTTTGCTTTGCTCTCCTAGATAGTTCACTAGATAAGAACGTGCCGCATGCACAGAGAAACAGGAAATATATTCTTTAAACAATTTCAATAAATTGTGTCATGGCTTGCTTGGTATTGTTTTGCTGTAAAGAAACTCATACCATAGGTCTGAAAAAACCCCAACACCCCCCATCCCCCACCCCCCCCCAGTGTTTATTATAATGCTTTAAAAGCCAATAGGTTTCTATTGCTATTGTAGTGAAAATAAACTACCACTTTTGGTTGTGTTGTATCATTAAAGAGAGCATCAGCAAAACTGAGAATACAATATTCACATTTCATCATCATCTTTGGCCAAACAAGTCTTTCTGCAGCTAGGGCTGGTGTTTGATGGAGATAACATGTTAAGTCTTGATTCTGTAAATAAGTGTAGTTAGTTTGACTGCACAGGAACAGTCAGCCTGTGTGCGATCAGATGTTAAGACAGCCTTGTATTAATGACTTATCATCAGAGGTTTTATACCTCTTCTGTACACAGCATTTGCCTGTGACAAACTTAATTTGTCATTTCTTTCCTTGTTTTTATGCTCTCCATACCTTTCTACCACAAATACTATTTCTTGGAGGAAACAAAGAGATGACAGTTGTTCACAACTAACTAACTTGCTCCCAACTAGACATACACTAGTGCAATGCTGCTCTAAGATAAAAATCTCATTTGGTTTTCTAGGTTTATCTTTGTAGGTTGGTTACTGTTACATGCTCGCTGGCATTTATGTTCAAGATTGCATTTGGTCTTAATTTTTCAAAGTTCTGCCTTGCAATACCTTGCTCAAGTATCTTGGGTTGAGAATGCTTTGCAGAAGTCACCAGTTTTAACATCATAGGGTTTTGTTGAGTGATTTTTAGAAAGTCTTTCTCTCAAGAACCAGGGCAAAAAATTTATTTCCCTTTTTTAGATTTGGATGTACTTACAGGAATGAAAAGGTTAAGGTCCTGTAACATTTGTGTTGCTTACAGGCTTTGAATCATGACATGTAATCACATACTACATGTGGCATTCTGACTACAAGGCTTCTTACTCTCTTCCCAACTTCCTCTTCAGTCCACTTGCAGCTGTAACTATCCTTGGATATCACATGAGCATCCAGCAGTGAGTGCTTGGGGAAAGAGCAAAAGAGTAGGAAAAGTTCACTTCTCCCCATGTATTTTCAGTGGTAATTAGAATGTTAGGTAGTTATAAGGGTTATAGTAATCTTCAGTAGTGCACTTGCTGTCTAATAACTTCTAATGTCTTTCACTTTTAAAGAGGCTTCTAAAACTTGGCCTTCACCTTATCCTGTGGAAAGAACTTCACAGATTAATCTATGTACATTTCCTTTTCATTTTATGTCTCAGTTCTTCCCCTTTTTGAAAGACACTCATGATTTTACATGTCTTTTTCATAACACTCCTGTTTTATCTGCTACCCAGATCCCAAGTCCTTATATTAGTTCTTGTACAGAAGCAGTTTCATACCTCCAATCATCCATTTCTTCCTTCTCTGTGTTATTCTTAGTCCTACTATATTTTCTTGATACAGAGCTGACCAAAATAATTCACACTGCATTTAAGATGTAGCTACAAAATGGATTTTAAATTTTTTATTTTAAATCTATTTTAAGATAGATTTTTATTTTTGTCTCATTTTCTAAATGTCTCATCACCATTTCAGCACTAGACATGCATTTGTAACTCTGTTGAGCAATGAGATGGTGAACTGTCCACAGCAGTTCCAAAATCTCTTTCCTGAGCAGCAGGAACCAGTTTAGTGTCAATCAGGGTATGTGTGCACATAGGATGGTTTTCCTACATAAATTATTTGCTTTTCCTCACATTAGTATCAGAGAAATCAACAGGTATCTGCAGGGCAGTAAGCCCTTCTGCTATTATCATCACTTTATTCATTGTATACCTCCTATGTTAATTTCCTTTGTATGCCTGACCAGTGGATGCACTGACTTCAGCTGCAACTCTGTCTTAAGCTGTGAAAAATATACTTGTCTCAGAACGTTCGCTCCTAAATCCACTGGTTTGTTTTGTTTGTTCCCCATCAAAGAAAAAGCTTATCCTTCTTTAGCAGTGTATATTCCCTGCAGTACCTTTCTCTCTTTGAGCTGAACTGTTTTATTGCTTGTAACATTGCATCTTGTTTGCTGCATTGTCAGTTTGCCTGGGGCATCTCAAACTTATTATAGCATGTTAATAAATGCCATCTGCTGTTCTTATTATATGACAAAAGATACGTGTCTTCGTAGTGTATCTGCCATCAGTTCTGACTTTCAAAGACAGTACTTTCTCTTAAGAATGTAGAATTAGATTTTCACTAGTATTTTTTGCAATTACTTCAGTCTAGACTCATCTCATTTAACTTTAGGGACCTACCTGAGGTGCCTATAAAAAGAACATAGTTGTGTTTGTTTCATTGTGGAATCAATGCAGAGGAAATACGTATAAGATGATTCATCCCATGTAAGAGTTGGCTTATCTTCTCAGAAATGCCTCTTAGCCTGGCTGAGACTCCATATGCAGAGCCTCAAAGAGCTGTGCTGGTAATTAAGATACTCCAGTTACACGCTGATGTGAGATGAATTAATTCCAGGCTGATGTATGCTAAAATGTGAAAACTTCAGAGCCACAACTTATTGAAAATCTTGGTCTTCAATAAATAATAAAAAATTTATTACACTTCTTGCTTTATCAAAAGAGAAAACATACAGAATATTCTCAGAATTATCTTGACAAAGATCAGTCACTTTTTGTGAGCAGCTTCTACAACAGTTGTTATTGCTCAAGTGCGACATACTTTTAGAATACTTTTTAAAAGGAGAGGAATAACTATTTTGCCACATACTTCCCCTTCTAAAAGTTAACCTTCTCACTGGACGTCAATTCTTTAAGAAAAAGATAAAGGGCCATTGGGAGGGGACAGCCAGGTTTTCTAGAATGCTTCCTGCAACAAGCTGAGCTAACTAGGTAATTCTGCTGGATGGAATAATCGGGTTTTTTCATTCCAAGTATGTAAGAATTCCCTGCAAGTTGCTTGTGTATATATAACCATACATACGAAATTATGAAATTATTCAAAAGACTGCCATGAACTGTCACAAGGGCTGTATACACTCGCCCATGATACAGAACTGAAAATATTTGCAGCCTCACACTATCTACCACAGAAAAGTCTGAGTCTCTGCTAGTGAAACCTTTTTACCTTAGTAGAGGGAAGGCCACAGGAATATGACCCTTAAAGAACATCTCTTGTGTCCTGGAAGAAAAATCTCCCGAAATACCATAAAGGATCCTGGTTTTCTGTTGAAATTATTTTCTTTTCTCTGTTCTGAATTCTTTGCACATACTTGAGATTAAAGGAGATAATAAATAGGTTACTCCTTGCAAATAAGCAAAAAGTGACTTCATTAAACAACTAAAGTGATGTGACTTCATTAAATAACTAAAGTACATTTTACCCACCTGTTATGGAAAACACCTTTGCTGATCTACTACAAGATTCTGCAATTACTGCCTAAAAGGAACCCATCCCCTTATTACAGAAGATGTTATCTCTGCAATAGCATCATTCTCTGATGACGGTAATGACTGAACAGAGTTCCTGGAACCATCTCACCTCAATTTTGAAATATGAAACACCTAACCTAGAAAAGCAGGTCCTCTAGACCCCTTCTTTATTCAGCAGAGATACAGATTCTGTTAAAAAAAGTAATTCAAACCACCTAGGACCTCAGTTGCTTTTGAGAGGTGCCAGCCTCATTTCTTCTGCTGGTTAGCAGCTTAAGGTGGCTACACCTTTAAGTCAGAAGAGTACTTGAAGTTTAATTGAGTGTATCAGAGCTAGAACACTCTTTCTTTTAAAATTAAATGCTTCTGGGAATACTCTGCTTCTCTTACATGTGTGTAACCAAAAGGTAGGTGTCTGTCCCACCTAGACTCTAGTTTGTCCCACCTGCACAAAGGGGCAGAAGACCATCAATGCTAATTGGTTTTCTATGTTTATTCTTTGTGGTAGTTAATGTAACAAGGATATAATTGTGAAGACCAAAAAGTGTTTTAATTCACAGAAGCTGTACAGGATTGTTTACAAACTTTCAGATGAGAGAAGTCAGAAGCTGCAGAACCTCAAAAAATTACTGTCCATGCATCCCAATGTTAACAGTGTGGAGGAACAGAACATATTAGCAGACCTCTGAAAAGACAGAGGGAAAACAGAATGAGGGGGACATGGCTCTCTGTTGAATATGATTTAGTACCTGAAGCTCTGAAAAGAGCTATTTTGTTTCAGATAATCCCTTCTGAATGTACAAAAGATGGACTAGCCAGATGCTAGCTTCAGTGTACAACAGCCTTTTTACACTGGCAATATTAGAAATAATTGATATCTCTTTAGCATCAGGAAAATGGGCTCTATTGAACAGTCAGATACAAAAGTGTGTGGGAATCTGTTGCCACAGAGAATCTTCAGCCATTGTGTCTTATAATAGCAAAGAGCTGGGTGTGCAAACTGATTCTTGTCCAGATCTATCATAAGTGATTTGGCATGGACAAGGCTAGACAGAAGGGAAGGAGGTACATTTTTTTTCCATCACTCAGAGCATCTCTCAGATACTAAATAGGGAGGCTGAATCCTCCAGCTCCAGAGACTTTATGACTATGCTGGAGTATATCCAACAGAGGATTGAGAGATCATTTCAGCAGTACATGTGCACATAAACTCAAACTTTCATGACAACTCAAGTTGTGAGGGAACTGGACTCAGGTGAGACAATACAATTAGAAACATATGTTGGTTTTAAACACTGCCGGCACCTTCTGTATCTGGGAACAGCTGTTGTTACGACTGTTTTAAAGATCTAAGCACAGGAAAGGACAAGGGACCTCTATAAAGTACGTGACAATAATAAAAGTACAGCCTTAATGGAATTTTGTTCATTTTATTTTATTTAATTAAGGGTGTGGGATTAAGAACCAAAGCCATTTTAACATTTATTAGCTAGAATATGTTTTATGTGTTTTCTCCTGGTCATTGCTCATGAAGAAAATTTAATACAGATGTTTAGTTTGACAGAGCCTTACAATTGGTTCCTAATCATGTCAGTAAATAAAATTTATTAAATTAAGCCTTAAGATGTGTTCCTGTCCTTTTTTTGATATGAGAATTAGGTGTAACTATGGATGAGAAACATAGGCTACAAAATATTTAGTTCTTTTCTGAATGGAGTATAAAAATAGTAATTTTGGTTCACTAACTGTCCACTGAATTTTGTATTTTGTTTTCTCAGTTTCATTAATTGCATTAACTGGAAGAGCCCTGACAGGATAAGATAAGAGTGTTAAGGTTTAGGAGACAAAAGAGTGCAAGAACATCTTACTACTTACCAGAACTAGAAACTGAATCAGTAAAACGTTTCAGCACTCAACTAGTATCTAAGGCACACAGCTGTAACAGTCTACGATTAGTTAGTGGCAATAGAAAACAAACCAGGGACCATTGGGAGACCCAATCAAATGGTATTGCTCATGCCACATGCTTAATCGTCCTCACATTCCTTCATCAAGATCAGAGTGATTGTGTTAAAATTGCTTAGTGGGGCACTTGTGTGCTTTTTCCCTAACTGCATGTGCTTTTTCCCTAGTTGAGCCTGGGGACTACCTAGGAAGCTACTAATTGCCCCAGGGCAAAAACAGTGGAGAACCCATTAAAAATTAAACACTATGGATGCCAGTGCCCTGGCCTTCATTTGTTCACTAACACAGATTTAGCCAAAGGTTCCTAACAATGCCAAGGGACTGGAATTGGCAATGTATTTTTATATAAAGCAGTTTTTCTGGTTCAGTTTTCTTTTTGATAGGTATAGGAAATTATGCAGGAAAAAGAAGTACAAATTCTAAATTATGCATGCAAAATCTAGGAAGTACAAGATAGGGTTCAAGTTGGGAAGGTAACACAAATTACAGCTATTTATGTGTATTATATTTATATGAAGCAGTGGTTCTTTGAAAAAAATCCTGATGGTGAATTTAAAGACTGTTGTAATATAAATGTACAGACACATGAATTATGGTTGCACAGATAGTCTAGTAGTGCTTTACTTTAGGCATTATAAGTTTATATATAAATAAACTATTTCTAAATCACTCTGAGCCAAAAAAGCCTGACTAGTCTCCATATGAACACAAGACAAGTTATATAGGAATTTGAAGCTAATTTTCTATCAGCCACGTCTTATTCACCAGAGTAAATTTTTGGCAAAAGAATTTTTTTTTCCTCAGGCTTTCTCATAATTCAACCAATCTTTGGCTGTCTTTCTGGGTTAATTGGTAAGCTGCTTAGGAAAGGACTATGTTTTCTGATCTGTGGGTTTCCATCTGTGGCTGAGCATCTGCATCCATTTTTTACCTTCATTGTACACCTTACTGGAAATCTAGTTAATAAAGTCATTGGACTCTAGAGGGCTGTTCTGCTGATCAAGCTGTACGGAGAACTCAGTCTCACAGATGTTCAACAACTTTTTTGACATCTTGGCCTGTCCAAAACTTCTTATGGGAGTAGTTTTGTGTGTACCAGGACCTATGATAGGATTTTTAAGGTACTCCCACTCTTCTCTAGAGCTAGTTGGAGGTCAGGCTAAATACTTTTAGATAATTATGCTGGACAACAGGCAACTGAATTTAACCTAGGCATTCCCTTATGGGTTATGCAGTCCTGTCCAGGAACCACTGGACATATGTAGCCACCTACTGACTAGGTTTCCACTGCCTAGGGAGAGCCATATGAAGCTTAGACAAATGTATATATAGATGCCACAGATCAAATTATTTAATATGGAGATATGCCTCTGGGCATGACGCAGCTCTCAATACTGACACCTAGTATCATATGAAATGTCCTGGGGTATCCTGCCTAGCATTTGTTGCTACTTCATAGGGACTGGGGTTCCTGTAGGTCCTCTGGCATACCTACAAGTTGTATGTGAACGTCTTTGATGATAGCTTCCACCTCTATAACACTAGATGTTTATATTCAGAAACTCACTGTGTTTGAATTAAGCACAAGCATCTTTTTGGTGTTTCTAGATTAATTCAGAATTGAGCAATTAACAGTAACTAGAGATGGATGTGGTCAGTTGCCTTCAATACCTGAGACACTTTGGGAAAAAAAATGTTGGTTTTACTGTTATGCTGCTGTTCCAGTGTGTTAAAAAAGGACTAAGTCTCTGAAAAGGTTGCTAAAAAATCAGGGCACTTCACAGTTTGACCAAACCCAGAAAACAGGCAAAGCCTTATGCTCTTTATAATTCACCATATACCAGTATTTAGTACTCTCAAGCATTAATAGCAACACTATCTGATATTTCATTGTTGAATTCTCATGGGGAAGTGGCAGAGGAATTGTAACAAAGTTTTGGTAAACATAGCATTATTAAAAAAAAAAAAAAAGTCAACATATAAAAGAAAGTGTCTTTTTCTATATATAGATACATATATATATTTTTAAATCAAGATAAAAGAATAGCTTGTTTTGATCCAGCTTCTCACATCTCTGCAGATACTCACTGCTTCCTTAGACAGCCTGACTAGTAGGTAGGGAGCCATCTGGACATGTGGTCTTGGCCTGCCATGACAATGACTTGCTCAAAGGCTGTTAGACAAAAAAGTTGATTCAAATTAAAAAAGAAAAAGATGCTGCATTGCTTTCCCATTGGAAAATGCAGTTTCATCCCACTCAGAATAACCTGTGGGAATGTGGTAGTTGGATAATATTTATCCTGGGGGAAAAAATATGTCTGATTACCTTGATTTTCCTATAATGTTACAGTTAAAACATATTATATTACAGAGCCCTTGCTTACTTTCAGGCTGTTCTGAACATTAGGTAATATTTAAATTATTTTCTTATCATATTGTATAAATTAAACAATAATTAATTTATATTTTATTTAACATTAGAAAGTTTTCCTGTTGTCAGCATGCAGGGTTCTAAGAGGTCCAAGCTAACTTTTGGGGATACTGAGGAAAGTGCTTTTTTCACTGATAATTACAGAAATCAGGCTTTTGTGCTAATTTGGAAAGAAAACAAATCTTAAATGCTGGATTTCCCCTTCAGAATATGGCATTTGGTTGAAATGTGAAAATATGGTTTCCAGCCACCTATATAACCATTGAAGTTGTGCTCTTGCTGCTGCAGGTAAAGCAATGACAAAGGAGGGGAACCGTGTCTGTGTAATATTCTCTACTAATTGTGAGTCCCCTCTTCCAGCTCTGGATCCAAACCAAATTCTCTGACATGGCGTTGGAGAGAGAACAGAAATGCTGAAATGCTTGAAACCTTGTAAAAAACAATCGAAAGTAATATATTTCCATCCTTTTTCACATAACTCTATTGCTCATACCTTTTTATTGAAAACATATATATCAGAAATGGATCTCATTTTTCATGATATTTTTTCTAAAAGTGGTATTCAAAGGTGCAGACCATTTTAATTAGCAGGTTCTAATAAGATTAAGGTCTATTATGTCAGGCTTGGAAATAATCAGTCCTTTCACAGTAAAAGCGTTAAAAAGAATTCCAAAATCCTTTTTCAATCCATGTGATCTGTGCTAAGATGTATTCAGTTTAGACATATCTTTCATCATACCACAGGGAATTTCATACAAGTATATTAATATTAAGAATACATCTTTTTTTTCTTTCTTTTCATAAAGCTTTTGGTCAGAATTTATATGCACTGTCACATGCTAGGGTGTCTCAGTGTATGTTCCATGGCATGTAGAATAATGATGGCATAAACCTGAGGTACAGCATAAATGTCAGCACGCTCCCTCAGCTATCTCATATAACCAGTTCAGTTTCTTAATGTGTCAGCTTAAAAGTAGCTGCCTTACATCCACTGTATTCCCCTACCTCTATAGAGAGTGAATACCTCTCTATTGCTGCTATGTTAGAAAATAACTTACACTGACAACAATTCTGTTTTCCTTTAATAAAATCCTTGAGTCAAAACGGTCGTATCTGTTGCTTTCTTGCCTAAAAGAAGTATCTGTCATTTATACTGCGCCAGACCCTTTGAAAGTGCTTTTCAAAAGCTAATAACTATTTTTTGCAGCACTCAATGCATTAGGATTTACTCATTTGTCAGCTGAGTAACCAAAGATGTAAGGAGGGTAAGCGACTTACTCAAGGCTGCACACAAAGTTGGTGATAACAATAAGCATAAAGTTCAAATCTTTTCTTTCCACTGTTCTGCTGAGTGTTCTTCCACTTTGTGACTAAAAGACTGTTTAATTCTGTTTTACTCAGGACCCAGGAATTAATTAGTCAGTGAGAGTGAGAAGAAAAAAGTTGTTCTTAGAAAGAAGTTGGAGGTTTTGTTTGGTTTGTTGATTTTTCTTGGTTTTTTCTTTCTTTTTTCTTTTCTTTTTTTTTTTTTTAATGTACAGAAATTTTCTCAAAGCTTAAAAATTCCTGTCTGGCTGGACAGCAATCAAAGCTGATTTGCTATTTTCTTTAGAGATTACTGTTCACCTACTCCAGATTAGGTGACAGACTCCAGTACACTTCTGTCCAAAGGAGGGGTTCCTGTGTTTTAGGATGGGAGAACACAGACTTTCCAAAGATGACAGCTCTCCTTGCCCATACGCAATTGCTTGCTTCAGCTAGGAAATACCAACTTTGTTTTATACTATCCGTAAATCCTGGAGTAGGATTTTATACCTCTGTAAAGTAGAGCTAATCACTTTATTTTCAGTGAAGAGGCAGAACTGGCCAAATGTAGTCATCTGTCAGTCATTTATGCCTGATAATACTCATTTACTAGACCTGACCATTTCAGATGTGGCAATCCACAATGAGACATCTAAGTTTACTAAGATGATTAATGTCAATGTTGTATCCTCTTCTGTCCAGAAGTTTAGGACCATTTTTTTCTTCTCAGATTAGCCAAATCATACACATTAGAAAGTAGATTTCTTCTTCTCATTGACATAAAGTAGAATGTATGGAATTCCAATGGCAAACAGGTTGTACGGGAAAAAAACAAACCAAATCTGGAAAAATTTATGTACTATCTTCTTAAAGGAAAGCTAACACTGGCTAAAAGATAAGCTAAAACCAGAAGAGTGATGCTAGGTCCATGGGGTGTCCTAAGGGTGATGGGCAGTGAACTCAGCTTGCAGAAGGTACAATGAAGAACATGTTCATAAAGTCACAGCACAGAGGTGCATCTGTGAGCTGATAATTTCATTTGCATTTCATTTAACTGCCTTGTTGGAAGGAGAGAGTATTATTACAAACAGGGAATAGCCCCTGGCAAATTTTTCCCCACCTTTCTTGAGTATAGTGTGGAAAAACATGAGTAAGCAGAGGTAGAACCATGCCTGGGAGCTTGCTTATGAATAATTCCATAGATGGTTACCTGTCACTGAACCTAATTGTGCCTCAGTCTTGTTTTGTTTAATAGGGTAGACTTTGCCTAAAAGTCTAAATTCAGCTTTTTCGAGTGCAATGCCCAGTGAAGTCAAATCTCAAGGTTTTGGTGAAACTGAATAGCCCAATATGATTTGTAGGTTGCTTTTCTTTATTTATTTACTACAATCCCTCTATTTTTCATTTCCATGTAATCCACATACTGGAAAGAAACTTCTATACAATGGCACTGACAAAAGTTGAACCTTGTCTTCAGATTATAGAATTGTGATATAGATTTCTGAAAGTTAGCTCTATTTGATCTTATTTTTCTACCCTATGTGAAATTTCTTCCTTTTTTCTCAACTATGTTGACGTATCTTTTTGCTTTGTAGAACTTTATATCTAATTGATTTCTCATTCCATTCCAGCCACAGTTAAGGACATCTGTATATATTTACGGTTCCATAAATCAGTATGCAAATGAAGACTGAACAGGCCTACTATGTAAGTGTGAATAGGTCATTGTGGCCATAATTAGCAGCACACCTGCTGTTGTTGATGGTTATTTCTCGTGTCGTTGCTGTGTTGTCAGAAGAACCCAAAGATCATTTTATTACCTAAAATTCCTGACAAATATTTGATAGACAGCAGTGGAAAGAGCAACCTCATATGAATTTTATCTCACTTAGCAATTACCATTTTTTTAAAGGGCAAATTTAATGCACTGAAAAAATTCTTAAGATAGTTTCTACATTTGTGTTCGTTACTTAAAAGGGTTGTTTGATAGAATTCATTTACATTATTTCAAAAGGTAAAAGGTTTCCCTTGTCAAGTGCTAGTCTTTGTACACAATTACATTTAAGTTAAAAAAAAAAAATTTACATTTTTTCCAAAACAGTTCCAAGATGTGTATTTTATAGAGTAAATTTTCCTAAGTAGTTAGTGCAAATGTTACTACCGGCAGTTTTTAAGTTTAAGGTATTTTGTGATTTCAATTTAAGTATATCAGTACATAAAATTTCCAATGTTTAAACTGCTAGTAACATTTAATCTCAAGATACTGTTACTAATGCAGTCCATTACACAGATGAAGGTTAACTGTATACTGGACTGCATCAGTCACAGCCTGACAGCATGTCAATGGAAATCATTACTCCCCTCTGTTCAACACTCGTGACATCACATCTATTTGTGTCCAGTTTCAGAGTCCCTCGTGCAAGGGAAATTGGTCCATTGAAAACTGGACTAAAGTCCAGCAAAGGACCAGTCTTGGGGACAATTTAGGGGACTGGAGAACAAGAACTTGAAAACCAAAGGGACACTGATAAAAATGGGTTTATTCATTCTGAAGATGAGAATGCTGATAGGGATGAAAGACAGTTTCCAGCTATCTAATGAAGGATTGTGGAGCAGGAGTCAGACTCTTCTTGAATGGACACAGCAAATGTACAGAAGCAAGAAGTGCAAGCTGCAGAAAGGGAAATGCAGGCTGGAAGTAAGGAAAAAAAAGGTGGTAAGACCCTGGTCCTGTTCTGAGTGAGGGATTGAACCAGATAACCTACAGACTCCCAACCTAAATTATTGTTAAATTTTTACAATGGATACAGTTTTCATTTCCTCACATAATCTACCCAAGTCCTTCCAGACAACTAACTACCCTCTCTTCTGAGAACATGGAAGTTATACTTTGAGAAGTGTAAGAGTTGTAAGAAATTAAGTGATATGGATCATATTATATATGAACTGGTTCTGATTATTAAAAACAAAGCCCTAAATGATCTGCATTGCTATAGCTTCTTGCTTTCCATATCGCAATGCCTTATTTGCTGCCAAAGACAGCTTCCTATTTTCCTGAGGTAAAACATAGGTGTCTCAGCACCCTACATTTCTTATGGAGGCTGATACTAGAACTGATGCAGTCTCAGTGACAGGTTCACTTTACTGTGCAATTGCAAAGAACGGGGCCATGTGTATTGGTATATAGGGGAAGTCCTGTGTCATAGCAAAGCTGTTTTCATTTTCCTGCAAAAGAGAAGACAGCAACTGGTAGCGTGTGAGGTTTAATATCTACTGCAGTATGGGAAATTTCTTCTTTCCTGTGTTTTGACCAAATGTTGCCTTTCAGTATCCTGAAACTGAATCCCTGGAGATAAAATGAAAGGAACAAGGGAGTATGTAAAGGTATTCAGAAGCCTGAATAGTGAAGCAGCTGTCTGAACCTTTATTAGTCTTACTGATGTTTCTATATCCTCACCATGTCTGCATACCTTATGTACTCTTATTCATATCTGTTCTAGAATCCAATTTTTCCTTAATTAGCTCATGTAGTACTTTTATAATATCCTTATTGCTGATCACTGATAAGACTGAAGAAAGTCCCCAGAGAAGACAGGCAGTCACCTTTTATTTGGGAATGTTTATTGTAGTTCCCAGGCCACAGTCGATGGTGGTTAATCCCCATTCTCTAATTGCTAGACTCAGGGTGCTAAGAAAACATCACACCTGTCTAATTTCTAGTTGGGTTAGGATGCTTCATCAACATTCTCATTTTATGAGTAAGAGGGGAAAAAAGAGTCAAAAAATAATAAAAGGAGACAGAAAAGATAGTATAAAAAAAAAAGTGGAAGCTGGAAGGAAAGAAATTTTCTAGAAGAGCTGAGAAGTCTGAAGAAAGAAAACTAGGGAAGAAAATATGTTCTGCACTTGGGAATCAGTGTCCTACATTGCAGCTTGAGAAGTCTGGAAGGAACAGAGTCTGCTGTGCCTTACATGCTAACCTGAAGATATATTATTCCATTCTACAATGCAATGTCAAACGTCTCTTGGAAACCTAAATAGATTATGTCTACGGCTTCATCCCTATCTGCTCCCTGCATTCTCCTTATGATAAGACAGAGATTTATATTCTTATTCTTCTCAGATGGGTGCATCAATCTCTGCTGTCAGGTTGCCTGTCTGAATAACAAACCTGCATATCACAGTACTGTTTTAAATGTAATGTTGATAGATGTTGTTTGTGTGCACTTGGCAACAACTTACAGTCACTTCCCTACAAACCACAGTTTACTCAAGGAACCCTTATTTTCTAGCTTCCTCACCAACAAGAATTAATTATGGTCATTCAGTCATTATTTGAGACATTTCTAGGAATTCTGCACTTCCCTATCACTGGACTGTCACTAAGCTGTTTGCAGAACCCACTGTTGCCATTCTCTTTCTGGCTGCAAAAATTTGGGTTTTCATTTTGGGGACAGAAGTGTTGCCAACACTGAACAAAGCTGAATGTTTTCAGTGAAATCTCTGGTCTGATAAAGCATTGCAAAATGCTTTCCTCCCTCCATAACTGCTGCTGCCTGTCAGCACTCACCTGTGCCCTCTGATAACCGCTCAGGGACCTTGTGCTTGGCTCCCTGCACTGCCAACCGCTGGCTCTGCTCCAGGCTGCAGCTCCCCACTCCTCCCTCCTGCCTACAGCACACAACTACTCCCACCTTTCATCTACTTGCAGCTAAATTATTTGTCTGAATGCCATTTCTTTCCCCATACATTCATACCCCTTCTGCTGTTTACCATTTTCCCCACAGAAACAGTGAGCAGCAACTAGACCTTTGCCTAGTAGCTGGTCTCAGCCAGTAGAATCAATGGCAAAATCCTGGGTCATTCCAAGATGTTGGTTCAGCTCCTGCTCTCATGGACCCACAGCAGGAAAACGTAAACATCTCACAGAATGACAAAAGCCAAGTTGTAATCTCTTGTGTAATTGTACTGGCTCCTTATGTAGACAGGATACAGAAATAAAGTAAAAACATTTTTTATGCAATTAATTTATTTACTGACTAACACCACACCATTATTAAAACTCTTGGGTTTTTTTTTTTGTGTTTAAAAGTACATTTTGAAAATATTATTCTCCTATATATTTTGCATTCCTAATTTGCCTTCCTCATAAATCACAGAGAAGTGATTCCAAATACTCCTTAGTACATTGCATAGACGTCTGGTTATTTCTTGCATAAGCTACAGATACCTTAATCTGTTTTTCACTTCAGACTTCTTGCAGTACTCAGTTTGCAATACTGGTATTTTACTAGTAATCTCGATCATTATGAACTCACAGAAGGTCTACTGCAAGTCACTGTTTATGAGGTTGCTCTTTTCGTGCATATCCTCATATATCCTTACAATGGTGACGTGGCTAATGTAAGACACTGAACTACCATATATGTTCAGTGTTTCTCTTATACAATAGTATATCCTAAACGTTCTTCCTTGTATTTTTGAGTACTCTTGCCTCTAGTATTTCAGTGTTATCAGATTAAAGCTCACAGTCATGTGGGCTCAGTATTTTTCTGTGATTGTAAGTCCATATGTTTTTGAAAAAATAGTTGAAGAAGACTGATGAATATTATAAAATGTTTCACTTTGATATCTTTTAAATAAGCTAAATATTTTCCTTTCTGTTCCTATCACAGGGAAGTCAGTAGGAGACTTTTCACAGGTCATAGCAGATCTTCAGACCAAACCTATAAAACTATGGCACTATCATTAAAGTTAATGCTTAATTTAACAATGGCTATTTCAGAATGAGGATGGCCTCAGTTCTTACCAACATAAAACCAGCCAAGCAAACAAACAAAAGCGGCATGGAAGACCAATTGTTAGTGTGAGTTAAACAAATGCCTGGGGTAAATAATGTAAGGAAACATCTATTTCATTAAAAACTGTTCATTGTTTGTCATATTTTTTCTGTTTTTCAGGAAATATGCTTATACCAGATCCTCATCTGATGTAATTTTTTATGACCTTTTTACCTTCTTAAATGTGTGGGAAGGACTGTTCATGTAGGTATCATGGCAGATGTCACTGGGTGAGGGTCTGCCTGCTGCACAGAGCAAGTATATGTATTTTGAACTAATTCATTGAGTCAATGACTTGATTCATCTTATTCCAGGACCTGTAGTTTTGTGTCTCTTTGATTCAGCTGTAAAGTGAAGGCTTATGCAAGGTGAACTACCTCTTATCAATCAAGAAGTTTGCATCTTCAGTGACTGCAATTCTTTGAAGTGCTGGGAGAAGCAGAAATATTTATCATGTTCTCAAGGTGGTTTCTGAACCTTTCAATCTTATATCCAGATCACAGCCAACGCTTCCTTCTTCAGCCCTTTCATAGACTGTGAAATCAGCAGTTTAAAAAGACATTCTCAGCACAGGAAGCACAGGGGAACTAGGACACATAATCAATCTTCAGACTCCCGTGGAACCTGCAAACAGGTTTTTATTTCTGTAGTCATTCAAAGGATTAGACTGCTTTGTAAAACAACTCCACTCTCTCTCTGCCTCTCTTTCTTTGTGTACCTTATCCCTTTTTCCTCTCTCTGTGATACTGCTATAAGTTCCCTATATTTTCTTTTTAATTCTTTTTGCAAAATATCCATTATTACTTTTTTACTCAGCCAAGCACATTCTGCAGTGAGATTTCAGCTGCTTATACACACTTGAAAGACACACTCAGCAAGGTATCCTTAGAAGAAAGAAAAACAAAACCTACCATAGGGTTTATTTTTGCTGTTCCAAAAGTTCAGCCAGAAAGAAAATAGCAACGGTCCAGCCAATATAGCTTTCATTAAGCGTATGTGAAATGCAAGGATCATGCTATCGTGGAACTGAGTAAGCAAATATTATCTTCACAAGCTAGTGGTCTTGATCACTGGTAAGTAGTATCTACTGTGCAGTGTTTTAATCCCCCCTGGCACCTTACTTACTCTCAAATGCATAACTGGGTTTACAAGCATTGTTCTACTTTCTTACATGCCACACTGTGCTCTCCCATTGTTTTTTGTTGCTTCCAGCCATTTCCCTGAGATCCTGTAATAACCTTGATTTCTTCCAGTCACTTTATTAGGCTCCCTTGGTAGCCATCCTCATAGTGAGCTCTTGACAGCACTCATCAATTCTGGATGCTTCAATTAATTGCACCAGCACCTATCTGCTGGCTGCCTCTGTTAGCACCTTCTGCCAATACTTCAAAATCTCCAGCAAAGCAACAGTGTGGGGTGACAACAGCTCGGTGACTTCAATGCACTGAGAATGGGCTGATAGTTTGAGCAGAAATTGTAGTCAGACATATCCTGCCATCTCCCCCTCCTCCAAATTCAGTTTTCAGCCCTGTTTCTAGGGTTATAATAACACAGAAATCAAGAAAGATTGATGAGCCAGACTTTTTTGTATTCTTTTTTTCTTTCTTGTTAGTAGGGCTATGTTGTTTCGTCCATCGATGAGCTCATGAAAGAATGAATTCAGAAGCCTTAAGGACAATGTGTAGTCCTTTCCAGTTTTCCTCCATTCATGCATCTGAGTTCGTGTATGTGCTTGTGTGTGTGTGTGGCAGGGGGTGACTTGCAACTTCTAAATGCACTAAGTGAATTGTTCTGCAAAATATTTCACTGTGAATTTATTATCTATCTAATATTCAAAAATAATATTTGCATGTTTTTATGGAAAATCACCTGAACTGAGAAAGAAAGAGAACTCTTTGCTGTAAGCTCCTCTATTGGAGTACATACTTCCTAGTAAATGTGTTTAAATTTTTATTTGTGTGTTTCCACATTAAATTAGAGTTTTTACACTTTTAACAAAGAATTTGGGATCTGGCCCAATATATGAATTGAATTTACTGTGCTTTGCAGCTGTTCAGTACTGATGTTACCAAGGTTTAATGTAAGATGGTCACCTTTAATTAGAAAAATTATAATCTTTGAAATAATTAAATGTTGAATTCTGTTATTTGGACTCTAAATACACAGTCCACACTACTACTTCTGTGACAGAAAACAATGTTAAGATACTGAAACGAATCTAGACAAATGTTTTCTTACAGAAAGAAAGAGTAGTCTTATCTAAAATAGTCTGTTACAGTATCTGGTGCGATCTTAGGCTTGGCTAGTCTGGAACCTGTGCATGTGTGTATATTTATGAAAAGAATCACAACCATATATTTCCCTCTACAAAGCTTGTAACACTGAATTTGGTGGAAATATTCATCCTCTAATTCAAAGCTCAGATATGCAAGATGTGATCTCGTCTTTACTGCAGGTTTTGAAGGTTTTTTTATGTGTGTTATTCTTAGTATGCTGCTACAAATTAAATCATATGTATGTTTAAGGTAAATTCTACCCAATTTATGTAGTACATTTCAGTTTCAACAAAGACAATGGAAGCTGTGTAAGTTTGTCCAGGAGGAGAATTAGGGTTTTAATAAATACACGTGCTTAGAAAGGTTTCTATTTCTTTTTTTTTCTAGCAGGAAAAACTATTATGGAAGGTAATATGGTGAAATTGAGTGCATTTTACATTTGAATGGAGAACAACAGTTTTGCTGTAGTTCTGATAATTGTTTTATTGCAAAATGTGCTGTTTTTCTAGAAGACCCAGGATCTGGAAAACAATGGAGTTGAGTGTCTTGTATGTAGTTTATAACTTACTGACAGTGACAGAATGATCCAATTAGTAAGTGATTAATCACAGGTTCCTGTAGGTCTTAGACTGTGTATTGAAAATTTATGGGGTAAAAGAGTATTTCATGCATATGCCTTCACCTAACAGGTAATAATCACCTGGGAATGAGAACTACATTAAAAAAAAGTTCAACATGGGCAGCAGCACAAACTACTAATTATTTGATTAATTCTCATTGTCACTGAGAAGCATACCCTTACCAGGCAATTATGATTATAATAACAGCATCTGTGTTGCTTTGGTACAATTTTTAAAATTAATTAATATTTTATTGTCAACAAATACCAATGAAACTATTCAACATTTCCAGCTTAAATAACTCCTTGATGTTTCAACAGAGGACAGTAAAATTGGTTATACAGAATTTAATTGGGAGATATGAGACAAGAGATATTGTGCAGCATTTCAAAGATTTAAACTGTTAAAATGCTATTTTTTAGAGAAACCCAATTAACATGCAAAGTGACATTTTATTTTGCAAGGAAAATAGTGAAATAGTAAAAAAAAACCCAACAAAACCACAATCCATTAAATACAGTAGTAAATCTTCACATTTTTGTTTTGTGGATTAGTCTTAATAAATTGAGATACTGTACTAATAATATTAATCCTTCCTTGTGGTATGTACATCCCACCATGATTCATCAAACTATATCTTATACAGGCCTGCTATTATATGAATTCCAGTTTTCAGTAGGTCATTTACTGAAAGTAACCATCAAATTTTTAATCTTTTAATTATTTCACGCTAAATAATCATATCTAAACTTCAGAGAATGAGCTTGTGATACTCTAATTTGACAGTAATGTGGAATAGAATAATGGTATTTTGATAAAGTAAGTGATCACAGAATCATAGAACCATTTAGGTTGGAAAAGGGCTTTAAGACGATCAAGTCAAATTGTCAACCCAGAACTACCAAGTCCACCACTAAACCATGTCCCTAAGCACCACATCTATGCTTTTTTTAAATACCTCCGGGGATGCTGATTCCACCGTCTCCCTGGACAGCCTGTGCCAATGCTTGATCACCCTTTCAGTGAACAGATTTTTCCTGATATCCAGTCTAAACCTCCTCTGGTGCAACTTGAGGCCATTGCCTCTTCTCATATTTCTTGTTTCCTGGGAGAAGAGACTGACCCCCACCTGCCCACAGCCTCCTTTCAGGTAGTTGTAGAGAGCAATAAGGTCCCCCCTGAGTGTCCTCTCCTCCAGACTAAACCACCCCAGTTCCCTCAGCCGCTCCTCATCAGACTTGTGCTCCAGACCCTTCAGCAGCTTTGTTGCCTGCCTCTGGACACGCTCCAGCACCTCAATGTCCCTCTTGGTGTGAGTGGCCCAAAACTGAACACAGGATTCAAGGTGTGTGTGGCCTCATCGGTGGTGAGTGCAGGGGGACAATCACTACCCTTGTCCTGCTGGCCACACTGTTTTGGATACAAGTCAGGATTCTGTTGGCCGCCTTGGCCACCTGGGCACACTGCTGGCTCATGTTCAGCCAGTCATCAACCAGCATCCCCAGGTCCTTTCCCACCGGACAACTTTCCAACCACTCTGCCCCAAGCCTGTAGCGCTGTGTGGGGTTCTTGTGACTCAAGTGCAGGACCCAGAACTTCTCCTCGTTGAACCTCATACAATTGAGCTCGGCCCATCGGTCCAGCCTGTCCAGATCCCTCTGCAGAGCCTTCCTACCCTCAGGCAGATCAACACTCGCCCGCCAACTTGGTGTCATCTGCAAACTTACTGAGGGTGCATTTAATCCCTCATTCAGATAATCAATAAAGATATAAAACAGAACTGGCCCCACTAATGAGCCCTGGGGACACCCCTTGTGACTGGTTCCCAGCTGGACGTAACTCCGATTACTAGGACTTGTTGGACTTGTGCAGCCAGCCAGCTTGTCACCCAGCACAGAGTACATCTGTCCAAGCCATGAGCAGTCAATTTCTCCAGAAGAACTCTGTGGGAGACAGTGGCAAAGGCTTTGCTAAGGTCCAGGTAGACAACACCCACAGCCTTTCCCTCATCCACTAGGCAGGTCATCTAGACATGGAAGGAGATAAGGTTTGTCAAGCAGGATCTGCCTTTAATAAACTCTGGATGGCAGGGCCTGATCCCCGAGATGTCCTGCACACGCCACATGATGCACTCAGGATGATCTGCTCCATAACCTTCCCCAGCACTGGGGTCAGGCTGACAGACCCATAGTTCACTGGATTCTCTTTGTAGATGAATGTTTTGAGGATTGAAAAATGTAGACTTTCAGTGCTGAACCATACCCTCCAAACCTTTCCAGTTTTGCAACAAAATAATTCAGATTAAATTGAACATAGAAAAAATATGCAAGTATGAGAACCTGCTATATTCAAAGTTAAAAATACAAATTTTCATGTGAACAAGCAGGATAAATCTCAATCATCTCTACATGTTTTGCAGCCTAATTTAGTAGAACAGTACTTTCAAGTACCATAGTGAGAGACTTAAAGGGAAGACTTTAAGGCAGGTGTGGAATCTTCACACATACTTCTCAAAATCATATTCCATATATTACTTGTTTACATCTTGATTTCCTAATCTTGGTGTACTTTCTGTGGCTTAGCTGCAAGATTGACCCAAGCACTCTAGGTTCCCTTTATAGGCAACAGAGAAAACTAGGACTGCATTGACAGGATTCTTTTCATCCCGACATAAACTGCTAAGATATGTGGACTAAAAGTGCTTATTTCTCTGAACTGGCTGCAAAAGTACCTTAAAGTTAGCTATATTTCAACTGTGCTGCTTTTGTCTTTCACACTTAGTATAATATCATAGGTTTGTCAAATAAATTAGCTTGATCAGACATGATCTGCCTTTAGTAAACCAGTGAAAATAAAGGCAAAAAAAGTACTGCTTCCTTAGGAACACTGCCTTTATGTTCCTGTCTATAGTTAGGTGTGTGATATGGCATAAAAGACAATGATGTAGTGGACTTGAACATTTCCCAAATCACATAGTTACTGAAGACCTGGTTGCTCAGTTTTTACTTAATAAATGATTCTTCTCCTACTGATTTCCAAACAATAAAAATCACCCAACTCATTTATCTGTGCTCTCCACTCACAGTTAAACAATACACACTATGAATTACTTTACAGAAAAAACTCAAGCACAGATAGCCCTGCTGGCCTTCATTATAAAGGGTCATGTCAAAAAAGGGTCAACTTTTTTCTGTGCTTGACCTTTAGCTGGTAACTGCCACCAGATTTCTAAAAGTGTTGGAGTAGTTTTAGATGATGAATAAAAGACAGCTCTGGTCTTGCTTGCTGAATAAGAGCAGAAATAATGGTTTTGCTGCATTTATTCAGACAGTCTGGATAATGGTGTCATAAACAAAGAAACTTTTCAGATAGAGCAGAAAAACATTTTCCTGTTAATGGCATATTGACCTTCTTTCATTTTTCATCCTTCCTTATTTTTAGAGGGACAGTAGACAAGTGAGTCAAGACAATTCTGCTAGAGTTCTGAGATCTTATTACATGGAGGAAAATTGTTAATTTTTTGACCAGTTTGGAAGCTGTGCTAGAGACTTTTGGTCCATTTTTAACCATCATCAGAAGAAAATAAGTTTTGATTCTGGCTTTTCCCATTATTTAATAGAGATGCTGAAACACAGTGAATTGTTAGGAGTGATGTCAAAACACAGGCCATTCCTAAAGGTAGGTCTATGGTGTTCTCTTCTTCCCAGGGCTCTGCAGAAATACTTAAATTGGTGCAGGAAAGTTTTGTTACTTTCAGTGAGTTTTATTTCAGTTGCTGCTCAAAAAAAAAAAAAAAAAGTATTTTATTTTACTTGTGGCTCAGTAGTGATTTATTCCAATCTGATTCACTACCACCTCTAACAATTTATATGAAACTCATAAGACGCATCAAGAGAAACCAAAAGTGCTGTTGGTCTTTTATAGCATTTGAATGAGATCTGTGAAACTCGCTTTAGACAAAATCAAAGTAATACTGTTTATTTGATGATTAAGAATATGCAGGAATTATTTCTTCTATCTTTTCTCAGGAATTTGCATACATTTTTCAGGACCTTATTCATGGGTATGTAGATGATGCATAAATCATGGCAGTTTTTTTTTTCACTTTACTTTACTCCTGTTGCATAGGCTGATCTGACTTAACCAGGGTGTGGAGGATAAGCAGCTCTTATTTTCATTGTGGACTGTAATTCTGAATCTTTTGAATAGCAGATTTAGTTTATTGAAATTTAATTTTTATTGACCAATGACTGAAAATCATTGAGAAAACACAGCTGGTCCAAAACATAGGTGGCTGCTTAATACACACTATTAAGTAGAGTATGCACTAGGCACAAATTCTGCAGACTAGACTGGCTTTCAGTTAGTTTCTGAGGACATGTCCATTCTGCAAGTGCTTTCTTTCACAGTGTGAGAGAACTTCAAAGTGTGGACTTTCAGGGTTTGTTGCAAAATTGCATTTCTTTTTTCTCTCCCCCCCTCCCCCCCCCCCCTTTTTTTGCGTGTGTGTGTTTTGTTTTGTCTGTTAAAGGTTAAAAGCCTTCAGAAAAGAAAGGTTTTCTTGGGTCAGTGACATGGTCCTGATCATTCTGAGACATTTTAAGAGGAGAATATTTGCATTTAGGGAGAAATCATTAAATGCAAATATTTGCTATCCATGTTACTAATTTTTTCATGGCTTTTAGAGTGTTGGTAAAAATTAAATATCCTGGGTTGGAGTACAAGAAGGTTGTTTTTATTTAGTGAATTTGATTGATTTAGCACCTTTCTTTCAGCAAATTCATTTTTTCAGAGTTTGCACCTCTGCCTTCACACAGAGTACGTATCTTTCACAAACTTCTAACATGAAACTACCATACCGTGGGCTGATTCTGATGTGATTCTTATGTGATACAGATAACCTAGACAGCAGACAGACATGGATTTTGCATTTCTTATGCAGTTTCACATCATTTTGTGTCTCTGGTCATTCAGACAGAACACACATCTACTTGATTTATTTACGCTATCACATAGCTCATGTTACCACATAATTTATCTTTCAAAGTATTTGAGGATAAAGAAAGTGAAATTATAGCTCAGATTTATACTACCAGACCCTCCATTCAGTTCAAGGTTCATTAAAGTACTCAGAAAGAAAGGAGTTAATATGGCTGAATCAATTAAAACAGTTTTTCAAAATTTTGTTGCACTAACTTTTTGAAAGAGAGCAAGACAAAAAATGAAAGAAAGGGGGAACTCCTACACTTGAATCTCAAAGGACTGTCACTTAAAAGCTTCTGTTTTCGCAAGCTGTGTGGAATGGAAAAGCATTTCAGGACATGGATAGTCCCCCAGAAAGTTATCTGAAGTTCTTGTCTTGACTGTCAGGGAGAGTATAAGCAGAGAGACACGTATCATCATTTTAGTCCCAAAGAAAATATTGAATCCTCCCTTTTTTATTGAATACTAGATTTGTACAGACTGATTCAGATTACTTTAATTAAGTTCCCCCCACGCAGGCTTTTCGGTGGTTACTCCAAACTTACCTGATATTGAAAGAGGAATTTGCTAGTGAAATTAAGTCTGTGTAAGTTCACCAGCCTCAAGACAGTAGAGAATTCCATACTGGAAATTAATGTAAGTTTGTAAACCTGTTTATTCTGGTTTAGTGGAAAAGCACCTTGTTATTTGCCCTGATAAATATTTGAGGTATTCAACATCCTTTAAAAGCACCTTGTCTGAAAACAGAAATAGATAAATAATATAATTTCTTCAATGGAAATATATTTTTCCATTTCTTTTGTATCCTATTCATTTTGTTTCTCTTCTGCATTTTTGAAAGGGGTGATTTTTTTTACATAGCAGAAAGGCTACATCACCTAGGGTGCCAAACTGTGCGCGTCTAAACGTCTAAACTGAAAATTTCCAAAAGACTCTGTAATATGAACTTCTGCAGTTAGTACAGGTAGACAGTCAACACAGAGCCACAATGATACTTCTGTCTTTTATCTTCAGACAATTCACATTACCTGCTTCCTGGATTATTTTCTTTGTCTCTAATTGAGCAAGATAAGTTGTGTAAAATTGGGTTCTCTATTTGGCAATGTAACTTTTTTTTTCAAGTAATTCCTCGCATGATGATGTGGTTTATGAAAGAAAATGCTTCTGAACAGAAATAAGATGATATATTTCCATTGCTAGACTAGGAGGCAGTTTGTGCTGAAATGCAAGAAGAAATCTAGGATATTGCCTTTAAAGGATTAGAGAAAAGTGTGATTCAGGAGCATGTAACATAGTACTACAATTAATAAACGTGCAAAGTGAGTTGTTCTGCCTGTTCAGTGTGCATATGCCTGTGATAACAACATAAGTTAACGGTGTTTTTAATATATTTCCAAATATGGTTCTTTCAACCTAAACAGCAGATATTGAGATATTGGGGCCTGTATCCCCCACTCAAACTTCACAGAAAAGATATTCAGAACTCTTAGCAATGCCAATAAAGAGAAAAAAGTAATATACAACCCCCCAAAAAGGTACTTTGTTTAGAAGTAAAATGAAAGGAATTGTAGTCAAATAATAATAATAATAATAATAATAATAATAATAATAACAACAACAACAATAACAACAACAACAACAACCCTACCTAAATCCAGGCAAAATACACTGTGAAAATCCAGCAGTGCAAGTAACACTTTTGCACTGTGGTAATTGGTGATAGCACTAAGTGCTGGATTCATAAATCTAGAGAAAAACAGTGCAGTCTGCTTTATCCAAGCTATGTAATTCCCTCGTTTTAAACAAAACCAATTATTTAAGATAAAAGGGTCTTATATGTTAAAAAAAAAAAAAAGAAAAAAAGAATTGGCAATGACCGAGGATCCAACCAGAAAACTCAGGGTTTCTTTTTTCTGCACAAGACAGAATCCTGCCTATGCAGATAAGGAAAAACACTTCATGAACCACTACATCTAAACTCATGTAGACAGAAGCTCTTTTTGAAAGCTTTCAGATGTACTGAGATTTTAATTGATAGAACAGGAAAATAAACACTTCTTTTAGGAGCATTTCTTCACTAGACATCTGGAGCTGGTGGCAGTTAGACACCTAAGCCAGAGAAACTGGCTTCCTGCTTTGACATCTTTTTGCATTGGACAATCTTTTCCAGACACTATTCTCTAGGACAAACTCCTTCATCTTGCAAACAGGCTAATTCTTTGTGGAGATGCAACATTATGAGTTGTACTGAAGTACATACATGCATATATGAAATCTGCTTCTGTCTCACCAGTCTGGATTTTTTTCCCCCCTAAAATAGACTTCTATCAATCAACGTTATCTCCTAAAATCAAAATCCTAGAAAAACAAAGGATTCCTGCATGTAACCAAGATCTAGTGTTGGCAAACTAATTGGAAAAGTGAGCTCAGACTTAAGATTTTACCTTAGGCCAACTTCCTTCATTTAATCTAGATCTTCTCTGGCAAATATGGGTATTCTGTGACCTGACACTGGCAAAGAAATGAGTCCCAACTAAGCAGAATTCAAACTGCTTTGGAAAAGGTAAAAGCCAAATCTATAAATATATCCTGGAAGCTCACTGCTAAATGTTGTGGATGAAATAACAAGGTTACAAAGTACATATTTGAGAAAAAAGCACTGCTCAAGTAGATGTCATTTTTTTAATGGTTTTGAGGTACACAACCTGATGAGAGGTCAGAAGCGTGAATGATGGAGTCAAGAACAAGCTTGGCAAGCTGACAGGTAAATATTGTAAGAATTTCAACCAGGGTTCTGGGCAACAAAACACCAGACTATCCAGCATCAGCTAGTCTGGAAAAAAACTGAAGGTCACTTCAGACAAAAGAAGCTGTAATAGCTTCTGCTTTCTTTTGTTGTTGTTGTTGTTGTTGTTGTTGTTGTTTCCCTTTTTTTGCAAAGTGGCTTTCAAATGTACTGAATCTTCACTCGCTACCTTTACCCTAATATATGAAACATATCCAGGAATACTCTGGGCACAAAGACCACCTAGCATAAACCAATCTGTGTTTATTCAAGTCTTACACTTTCCAAAGCTGCCTTTTTGAGAATGTTTCCTGGGACCTCACAAGTGCTGAATCACGCTCAAGTTTTGTCTATGAGAACGCTAGCTGGCCTGAGCCCAGAGCATGTCAGGGACCATCCTCACAGTTCAGTTGAAGAGGCTTTCAGATTCTAGTGGCTGGTAAAGTCCTTGAATATTCTTCAGTTTACTTGGTTATGACATGCAGGGCTTCAGCTAGTGTGTTGAGGGTAATTGTCCTCCCTAAGCTAATGCTGGAAAAAAACCCACAATAATTTGTGCGTGCTTGTACACAGGCACTTGCTGCTTGCTATGCTGGTTATGATTTTGGAGTTCCTACAGGCCAACACTTTTGTGAAATGCTTCAATCTGATCCCGAGTATGAGGGACCACTTTTTCTGTCTACATTGCAAAACTAATCAGTTCAATTGAAATTTCAAGTGAGAATGCTTCCAGCAGTTTGGTTTGGGGATGTAGTTATCTGACTAAATGCTTGCCACTACCTTTCATGCTATTATCTAATAAAGATATGCATGTACAGCGATTTGCAGGTGGGTTTCCCTAAGCAAAAGTAAAGACCCTAAATTACACTGGTTTTCTCTCTTGGTCATAACACAATCTTGTGCTAACCTGAGATATTGCGTTTACTTAAATGTAACACGTTCAAACATGTCTTTCTTCATCTAAATCAACACACATGTGGTCTCCATTCAAGTGGCCTAATTTTGCTGCACTGGTGCTGTCCTAACTGCATGAATTCACAACCAGGCAGGGCACTGTGTAATTATCCTCATCACATATAACATATAAGTAATACACTGGCATAAGTAACAAAAAGGCAGGAAACTAACATCACTAACTCCAGCTTCTGAAGAAACCTGTGGCACATTTAATAGTAAGAGATGTGTTTCTTTTGCCAGTGTGCCAAGCAGCTTCAACTTTTAGACCTGATTGGAATAAGCAACAAAACATATAATATTTAACTTATCTGATAAATATATTTTTTCCTCATTACACCCATAGATATGAATGAGAAAAAATACAAATAAACAATTTCATTATGAACAGAATTGTTTTCAAAGAAAATGGTTTCCATGATTCATCAGCAGAAATTTAGCTTTTATGCCAGAATTATTCAGCCTGAGACTGTCTGCTTAAGAAATTATTTTTTTCCATTAAAGGAGTGATGCAAAATGTTTTTAAAACTATCACTTTGGAATAATTAAATGGAACATTGGAGTCACTTTGTAATGTCACTCTGCAAGCCTTAACAGAGCTTCCTCTCCTTTTCCAAAATGGGCAATTAGGTAAGAGTGACAGCTGTTGGGGTGACAGATGCCAGTGTCAAACTCGTGATAAAAATACTGTTTTTTCTTTTCAAAAAAAGAAACCTTTTCAAACAGTGTGGTGGAAAAAATACAACAAATCAGCTTGAAGTGGCAGACTGGGATTTCTTAGCCTTTCAGTTCCAAACATTTGCTTTAGTTTTGTGATTGTATTTAGGGACCCAGAAAAGCTAGACCCAGAAAACTGGATGCATCTGCCAGTACAGGTCTCAATCTCATTTGAAATGTATTCCTAGAATACTAAATGCGGGTTTGCAAAAACACTTATTTAAAAGTTGGAATAAATCGGAAGAGGAGGAACATTGTAAAGAGAAGGTAGAGGGCTGGGTACTTCTAAGAAGATGGAAGTGACATTCATGAGTGTCAATACATTAAATCTTACTCTATCTAGTGACTAGTTGTTCTGCCAAGCCTCCCTGAAGAAAAGGGAATAAATTGCCTTGAGCACTTTAAAGTTAATTTGAGGCTGTTGTCAGAAAAAAAAAGAAAAGAACAGGGAGAGGAGAGGAGAGGTGAGGCGAGGCGAGGCGAGGCGAGGCGAGGCGAGGCGAGGAGAGGAGAGGAGAGGAGAGGAGAGGAGAGGAGAGGAGAGGAGAGGAGAGGAGAGGAGAGGAGAGGAGAGGAGAGGAGAGGAGAGGAGAGGAAAGGAGAGGAGAGGAGAGGAGAGGAGAGGAGAGGAGAGGAGAGGAGAGGAGAAACAGAGTCTGCTGTTACAACTCCGAACTAAAACAATTACATTACTTCTGAAGGCACTGGTTTATATCTTAGCAAAATCATCATTTTAACTTTGTCACCTTTACATTACCACAGGACTACAGTGGTCTTCCAGCAGATAAAAGAATTAATGGGCTGATACCCTTATTATCTATCATTTAACATAGCACAGATGTATATGTGAAGCAAACATGGATACAAGAAACAGTGGAGAGATTCATCTCACAGGTGACTGTCCACACAGACAGTTTGCTGAACATCTTATACTCTGACAGTGAAACATATTTATTTAGAATAAACAGGTATGATTTGGAGGAAAATAACCCAGACCCTCATGATCAAAGGAATAGGTTTGACAAGTACGTGGATTGCCTTTCAGTTTATTTGGTAAAGTTGGGCTTTTGAAGAAGTAATTAATAAAGTATAAAGCAGGCTCTGTCATGATAGTCTAAAAGCCCCTATTATTCAATTCTGTTGGATATTCAAAATATGTTAATGCCTGGCTTCCTTCAGTGTTTTAAGGATTAAGGACTGATTCTATATTTTTAATGCAAATGGTTCTTTTATAATTATAGTCTTTAAGCCTTTCTGGCCTTCATCATATTTTAATTTTATGACTCCTTTGCTTTTGAATACAACTGAACTTTACATTTGGGAATTGAACAAAGGGGAAATTATCTAGCTGCTCCATTGACAATATTGTACTTGAATTTTTCTTCAGTTTTTAAGTTCATGCATGTTTATACCCATAAGCAATGAGTCTTATTCTCTTGACAAGCTTATTTTTATATTTGTCAAAGTCCAAGGAAGTCTAGTAGAGATCATTATGGCAGGTCTGCTATCATGGACCTTTTAAATAGACAAAGGCACCCCACAGAATGGAAAAGCTCAAATCTGTCCAAACTTTCTGTCTCCTGTTACTGTCACATTGTCACTTTTTGAAGAAGAAAACTTTCAAAGATCTTTTACTACTTCAGATTAATAGCTGCTTATACTCATGAATAAAATTTTCACAGTATGTTTGTCTATTAGCTAAACGCATCCTCTTTAGTCAGAAAAGAAGACATTTCTTCCCTGTTCCAGGTCAGCAGGGAAATTTCAGCATTTGCATTCAGCCTATTAGACATCATGCAACACTTATTCCTTCAAGTGCCTTTTTGTAAGAATTATTATATATACTGTTCAGAGTAAAGATCTGTGGCAACAGATCAGCCAGATAATACAGTCATCAGATGAGGCAAAAATCTGCTGAATTTGCTGATAAGAGAGCTGTACTGTGCACAAATAAACTCCAACATTTAAGTCAAGTATTTGGAGAAGCACTTCTCATGCCACTGATGTGCAGGAAAATAAGACTAAAGAAAAACTGGGTTTTGAGTATTCAAAATCCATTGTTGAATGCTTGCTCATTCTTTTAACATTTTTAAAAAGCCTTAGACTACCTTAAATCCAACCTAAAACTTTTGCCAATGTTTTAGAAATCTTCAGGTTTGCAATGTGTTGCTGGGTCTACAAAAGCACAGTCAAACTCTGTATCCTTTGGTCCCAAGAGATATGTTCACATCATTACCATGTGCTGCAACAATCAGAAAATGTGCTGGTTTTTACCATCATAATGTATACTCCACATAAATGGTGCATGCTTAATTGGAAAGTTCCCAAGGGAAGTGTAATGATGCTTAATTAGGATAGTTGTGTCATCAGGCAAAGGTTGCTTTGTAATTAAAGCACAGAACTATGCAAATCACCTAATCTCTCTCTCCCTTTCATCCCCCCTCTTTCTCTCTCTGCTTCACACACATACTCTATCAGTCACATTTATGAACCTGTAAAATGAGGTGAATATCTGCTTCACAAGGAAGCTACTCCTCAAGGGTTAGAAAACATGCTCTGAAAATGTACCGTGTAAGGCTAATGTGTTCAAATACCTTCAGGTACCCCTGTGTCGCAGAACAGAGCTTGGGCCAGCACTGACTGCAGTAGCAGGAGTAACATCGGTGTACATGTGTCTGCTCTGGCACTGCAAATCTTCTGGTTTTGTTCTGGGGTCAGAAAGAACAAGCTACCAGGCAGGATCATCCATCTGTTCCTCTCTTTGGCCTCAGTAGTAACCTCTCATGTTAGTAACAGATGCTTAAGGAAGGAAAGATGAACAGAAAGGTGAAAAGATGAATCTTTTCCCTGTGTAGTATAGGCAGGGCCAGTAGTTAAGTCTTGTTACTCAAATAACTTAAGTAACTTAAGTAGACTTAACAGTCTAGTTACAGCCTATTAATTTTTAGATTCATATTGATCTCTGGGCTGTTTGGAATTTCTGTGTCTTGTTTATCCTTGATGGTTGGACATGCAAGTAGTGACATAAAGGGTTTCACAACTTAATCTCCTTAAGAAGTAAGATTGTTTCTGCCACACTTTATGTCTCAAAACAGCTCCTTGAAGGTCAAGGTCTAAACTCCTGTTCCAATTAATGCCACTGAGACATGTCCTTTTAATGAAGAATTTGAGACAGCAAAGAGAGGAAAATGGTAGCATGTGCTTTCCAAGAACAGTGAATGTATGACTGGAGGGTTTCTACAATTTACATATTTGTGGCAGAGCTCTTCTGCAAGACTAAACAGTGCAAAGACAAGGAGACTCCTGTTGAATTATGAAGTTTGTAAGAGGTGTAAGTATCAACTTCACTGAGAGTCTTACACTCAGTTGCCCTCTCCAAACTAAAAGTGGTTACTGGTATCTAGCTTCTTGGAAAGGCAAGAACACATATATTTTCTTCTGCTATTTTGCTGCATAGGAGTAGTCATATCTTACTATGCAGGGAAAGAACTTTTCTCCCTACATGAACACTCGGTAATACCAGAATTGCCATGCACGTATTTTCTTTACATTAAATTTTGTACACTAAATATTTCTGAATCTGAAGGCAATTTAGGGTTAACATATTTCACAAAACCCAAAACACTTGTCAGTATGTGTTGCTCATTACAGACTCATTTCCCTAGCACCACTGGTAGCCTGAGGATGGCAATGCATAGCCTTGCATAATTGTCTGTTTATAGCTGGGCTGAAAGTCATTTTCTCATGGTGTAATTTATGAGCAGTGGCCAGCTCCCCTCCTCCCTGCTCTGAGCAACAGTGCCAATCCTTACACAACAAACCTTGTGGCTGGAATGCACTTGCGTTGAAAACATCACAGGAACAAGTCTTCACTGCCAAAATTATCATGTAGCTTCAACAGATTTTATCCTGTGAAGAAATCAGTCCCCAGGGTGTATTACCCAGTGGGGAAGAGGGAAAAAAAAAAGAAGCTGGAAGATCTGTCTGTTTGTTTAAATAATTCCCCATATCTAGGGAAAAAAGCAATGCAACTTGGCACCCAGGAAAGAGGTCTTTTTTGCTGGAGAGTTTATTTTGGTTCACAAGGTGGGGGTGGGGAAATTTATATACACATACATAAATATATGTCAAGTCTATTTCCAGTACAGCCCAGTGAAATTGTTGTTGGGAATAAGGTTAGAGATCTCTTAAACATTATTCTTCCCAAGAATATATTTGGTACATTGAATTTTTCAATAGAAAGGTAGTTTATAATAACATTATCTGAGCTCTAGGCAAGACTACCCAGTAGACCCCGCAGACATGCTGCAGTTAGTGGACACGGGGCTGCCAACCCTACCTTTCTCCTAGCTCTACCCTGTGCCCAATGGCACATTAACAGTTTCTGAAGTTCTTTCAGTGCATTTTTTAATTTATGGTGGGATATCCAGCACTGTTACAAGTTACTGAGTTCCTCAAGGCACAAAAGTAGTAATTCATAATTAATATGAGTTGTAAGCAGTAGTAAACTGCAGAATAACATTGCTCTTATAATTTTATGATAATCTGTTAGAAAATTTTGTGTTCTAGAGTCTTTAATTTGTATGAAATGCCTTACATAACATACAAATTGTCACAGCTCTGAGTAATGTCAACCCTTTCTCTATGCTATTAACACTGATATTTATAAAAAACTTAAATTTCAAAGTTCTGTACAAAGACTAACTAATTAATTTGATGTGATAGGAAGGAACATATGTTTTTCCCAATCTTTAGATATGTTTCTGGAAGGGCATGCTGTCTTGGTTGTCAGCTGACATGAGTGTGACTGTGAATGTCCATAAAAATAATTACCATATAAATAAATGTCCACATAAATCATATGCACACATATAAAAATTCCATCCTCACTAGTAAACAGAGAAGCTAGAAAGCCTGGCTGTGGGTTTGTTCCTAGGAATTTATGTACAGGGAGATTCCCCAGTGCAGAGAGCATCTCCAGCATTGTTGTAAATATCTGTGATGAGCATAGGGAATGTAATATGTTTTTAAGATCCAAGTAGTTTTCAAGTGTGAGTGATGAATGAAAGGCTCATGATTCCACACAAAAGAAAGGTACTTCATAAATGAACAGGGGTCTCTGCATGCGGATCTTGGAAGGTCTTACATGGCCTCATGATATTTTTTCTGCCAGCACATCTAATGCTATATATTTCATTGCCTCAGCTCTGAAGATTTTGGAGTATTTATTTTCACATGCCAAGTTATCTTTGTGTAGTTTTAAAATGTGTAAATAATTCATTGTTTACTTGGCATAATGAGGGTATCACAGATGACATGGAGATGCTGCACGAGTATGAGCAAATATTTATGAAACTATGAAGTGTCAGCTGCACTTGGTTGAAGTATTAGACAGTTTGTGACAGGTCTTTTTTTAAAAAGACATTAATTTTTTCCTCCATAGACTTGTTACAAGCAATTAGGAAGACGGTATGAGAAACAGGTGCTGTTAGGTATGATGTGCAACAGGGGAGAAAATGTGAATTGACAAAAAACCAATTTAATTTCTATTTTAATTCATAATAGATAGCACCGGCATCCCGTGGCTATTCTTTGTGTGCTGATAGTTATTCACCTGAATAGCATTTCTGAACATACAGAATAATGTGCACAAGAACAATGAAATCTAAAAACATACAGGTATAAATTAGGATAGGATATTTTCATAAATGAAAACTCACTTAGAAAACTGATAAATTTCTTTCTAGAGAATATTTTCTCTTTCCTGCTTCACCCTGTTCTGTTTTCATCTTCCCATGGCATATCTCCCTCCTGTTGCTATCTCTATTTTTGTTTGTGACCAAATTCAGCATTGTAACCTGCCTTTAGTTCTCATAGGTTTGTTCAGCCACGATTCTGAGTTAAAAAGTAGAATGAGGTAGTGAAGCCTGTGGGCACCTATTCAGAAGTTGAAAAGTCAAGTGCCTTTGGTCATCTGACTTGGGGTTATAGCTTTTGACATGACTGGTTCTGATGGGGCCAAACTAACAACCGCACACTAACAATTAATCCAAAGATTAAATTTTCCATTACAAGCCAAAATGTGCTTTTGTGCTTCTGCAAAAAAATCAGACTACATGAAGGTAAAAATAAAAACTAATAAACACTTTGTGGTGTGTTGGCCTTAGCTGGACACCGGGTACCCACAAAGCTATTCTATCATTCTCTTCCTCAGCAGAATGGAGAGGGGAGGAAATAAGATGAAAAAAAAAAATAATCTTGTGGGTCAAGATAAAAGCAGTTTAATGACGCAATAGTAAAGTTGCACATGCAGAAGCAAAGTAAAACAAAAGATGTTATTGTCTGCTTCACATCATCAGGCAATGTTAGGCCACTTCCCAGGAAGCAGGGCTTCAGTATGTGTAGTGGTTGTTCCAGAATACAAACATTGTAAATAGTGAATGCCCCCCCTCCCTCCTCCTTCCTCTTCGCTTTTCTATCTGAGCAGACATCACATAGTATGGAATAGCCCTTTGGTCATTTTGGCTCAGCTGCCCTGGCTGTGTCCCCTCCCAAGACCTTGCCCACCCCCAGCCTGCTGGTGAGGGGGGGTGTTGCAGAGACAGCCCTGATGCTGTGTGAGCACTGCTCAGCATCTAAAGCACTGGGGTGTTATCACTACCTTTCTAGCTACCAATACAAAGCACAGCGCTATGAGGGTGCATGGGGCTCAGCCAGACCCAATACACACTTTTAATTGGTAACACAACAGCAAAACGTTTCATCTCTTTGTGAAAGATAAGTACTAAGAGAATGTAAATCTGAAAATAGGACTGACCCCCATGAAATCAGCACAAATTATCTATATGAAATTCCAAGTTCAAGACAGAGGTTGAATTCAGGGCACTGCAGCGTGTATTCAGTGCAGTAACAGAGACTTTTCCTCACAGTGCTCACCATGGGCTTGCTTCACCCCAGCTCATGGAAGCAGCCTGTGTCTTCTCCACTTCCACTGCCTGACTGCATTGATAACTCCCTCAGTACTAAATTCTTCACCTAGTGAACAACAGGTCCCAAGGTTCCCATGCTTCCAGAATCGAAAGATGTTTTTTCCAACTCTTCAACCTGTTGTTTTGGGGTTTTTTCTTTCAAAGTGCATTTTTCCTGGGATCCATGACTGAAAAAAGACCATGATGATCTCAGTTGAGACCATAATATTTCAAACTAAATTTGTCACATACTTTTTGTCTTAAAATTATGGTAATAGCATTCAAATTAAACTAAGTACTTACATTTATGTAATAAAAGTGCAACCAGATTCAAATGAAACAAAACAAAATATGTAGTGGGGATAATGGGATTATGTACCTAATACTCACTTAGTGGTTTTGTAAGCATAACGAACTCAGCCCACATATATGCTTAACTGACACATACTAAATCATCTGTAAACAATATTTACCATCCCTGTCTTTCTCTTCCTACTGGAGAAAATTTTATTAATGACAGCAACTTTAAGATAATAATGGCTAATTATTCTTCCACAAATACTGACTCAGAGATGTCTGTGAAATAAGGAAGGGCTTATTTGATGGTAACTTATTTGGGTTAGGCTTTCTCTTGAAACACATTGTTGGTTCCTTGATGAAAGTACTTGCTAAGTGGGGTACTGTGGGAGAAGATCCTTCAGGTCAATATCTCACCAGGAGCTATAGCCTGAAAATTCAGAAAACTCATTTCAGGACAGCCAAAATTCCATTTTTCCTAATATTAAATACAGGCTAATGCTATTCTATCAAATTATATAAAAAATATTTGTACATGAACATTAGAAAATAAATTGTTTATGCTACTTTGGGGAGAGGTTTTTGGGGAAAGGAAAAAATCACATTGCAGCTAAAGTCCTGTCTGTCTTACTGGTAGCTATGTTATTCTGAAACACGGGGATATGACTCACAGATGTATACTGTTGAGATGATAATATATATTAGTAGACAATACAGTAAAGCACAACTTCCTCCTCTGTTAACCATGTAAGTCTCTTCAACTACTGTTTCTTTCATTATATTGAAGTGAAATAACATCATGGTGTAAACTAAGACAAAAATCCATCTGGATTCAGTCATTTATAAATCCAGTAAGCAGGAACAGCTTTGAGAAAAAAAGCCAGGTTCCTGCTGTCAACATTTTGTGATCCTTCTACCATGAGCAAAGCTGAAGCTTATACAATCTATTGTGGTTTGTAATGCAATCTGCCTTCTCTAAAGGAAAAAAAAAAAAAAAAAGAAAAAAAGAAAAAAAGAAAAAAAGAAAAAACAGTTCACAAAGTAGTTTGTTTGATGTGTTCTCCTAAAAATGCTTTTTCTGCCCTAAGGTAGATTGGCAAGGGATAATGTAGGACAAGGATTGTTCATATTTCTTTTCTTTAATATTGTACTCAGTCACTAGAAACAGCCAGCCATGTGGTCATAGTCGAATACATGCATGCATCATCAAGGACTAATCTCACCCTCCCTCGGGTCACCAGCCATATCTCCAGTGTCATCAACAGGAAACAAATGAGATGCCAAGTGCACTGTAATGAAAGGCAGGACAAAAGGACCACCAGAAAACTGCTGCCTCTTGAATTTGTATTACCTGCTTGGTATGGTCCATCTTGAAAAAAAATTAAAAAGCAAGAAATAAGGAACAAAAATCAGAAAAAATTAATGTAAGGTAAATCTATGCACAGAAAACAACAAAAGAAAATACTGAGTGTATTACTTGAAGCCTCTAAGTAGGCTGAAGGGAACTGCAGGGCATCCAGTTATACCACATGTAGAAGGAAGGCTTGAGCTTTTCACATGGATATAGGTTAGATGAGTTAACAGTGAGGTGGACTGGAAACACCTGAACGGCCGGTGCCAAATGGTAGTGATCACTAACACAAAGTCCAGCTGGAGACAAGACATTAGTGAATCCTAGGGCTTGATACTGCAGCCAATATTAGAAGCTCTTCATTAATGATCTGGATGATGGGACAGAGTGGACCCTCAGCAAGTTTTCAGGTGATACAAAACTGGGAGGAGTGGTGGACACACCAGGTGTATGTGCTGCCTTTCAGAGGGACCTGGACAAGCTGGAGAACTGGCCGGTCAGGAATTTCATGAAGTTCGACAAGAGAAACTACCAAGTCCTGCACCTGGGAAGAATAACCCCAGGCACCAGTACAGGCCCAGGGAAAATCAGCTGGAAAGCAGCTTGGCAGAGAGCTGAAAATGAGATGTCACTCTGGTCTTGTCCCAAGCACTCCTTGTTCTATCCTCTTTTAGCCAGTGTGGACCTCTGAATGATGAGCTGAGGTACTGATCCATCTGAAAACATTTTTTAGAGTTAATTTTCACTTAGATCCAGCTCCTTGCTTAGCCACACAAGACCCTAGTACAAGGGAAATGACACCAAAAGACAAGAGGAATAAAAAAGGAACAAGTGGGATCAGAAACTTGTGCTGCATCTAAGTGACCATGTGATTATAGATTGAATGTACATGCCATTTGTCAGAGAAAAATTTTGCATGTCACCCGCAAGAAAGTATTATTCTTTCATACAAATGACACCATGAAATACTCTTGCACAGAGTTCTTGACAGTGCTGCTTAGTCAGACAGTTCTTCACTCATAGATTTTTCACTAAAAGGTAATTTTAAATACCTACAGTTTTTCTAAGACAGAAAGGCAAAACCCAGGAAGTTTTCTAAACCATGCTCACTATTCTAGTTTATAGACTAGGGATCACTTACTCAGACTTGAAAAATTAGCCAGGGGTTAGAGATATTTGGCTTTTTGTCTCAGTTTCTTTACAGACTCTTCTGCACGATTTGAGGTTTTGAAGTTTAGGCAGGATTGATTTATCTTGCCTAAATTTCGTTGTTTAGAAGTTGCTCAATTCCAAAGTTCCCATATTAATGAGTCAATAGACAATAATGAGCTAAGGAAGCCAATTTCTTTCAGTGCATGTTGCAGCATCATCATTGGAAGAAATCCCCATTCTCACACCATAGGACACCACCCACGCCAACCCCCCACACACCCCACCCCCACCCCCACCCCTGCAAAAGGTATTTTTGACCAAATTTCTTTCATGATGCAGTTTACTGTAGGGTTAAGTGGGCAATGATGTAGTATCCATTTTGTGTGCTAAAAAAATCACAACTTCTCAAAAAATCTGGCTAGTTTTGTAAGGATACTACACTGGATGTTGTGAGTTGAGTAGATGCTGCAGTCCAGTAGCAGATATAAGAAGCTCTAAAATCTGTCAGTGCTATTCGAGCAAGAAGATTAAAACCTAAAATTGTAGTAAAAATATTTTTCAGCTATGTTCAAAATATTGCAAGCTTCTTTTTCAATCATGACATTCAAAGGTACTTCTGTGTTAAAATAAGTTGCAAGGTACTACAAAAAATGTATCATAAATGTCATTAAACATTGCTGTAATTTTGTTTCACTAATACATTAAAATGGGCTTGCAAAAAGTCTCTTTTGTGACCAATAATGTTTTGTGTAAGTACCAAATAATTCTTTCCTGCAAGCTGAGACCATTGGCAGTTAAATATGTATTTTGTTTTATTTTATCTTTGCTTCATGTCTTGATATTTTTAGGCAACGAATTTTACAAAGAAAACCAAAAATGCATAGGAAATTTTCCTAAAATATTTTATGATCAACAACAAAAAAGGCAACTTTTTAAACAAGTGTGCCATGCTTGAATACCTCAATATTTTATGGTTAAGTGCTGACACTAAGTTGCTCTAGGAGGAACTAATTTTCATTCTGTGTCTGTTCAAAAAATGCTGAAGAAAAGCCAGTGGAGAGATTCCAGCCTCATTGTAACAGGCATTACTTTGTCTTTCTTAAGCTCAGAACAACTCCATTGAAATAATTCCTGGGAAACAGTTAGAGCTTCTAGACCTGTGTCAAGTAATTAGTTACAAGCATGATATCTACAGGTACTAATAATTCCAACAGGCACAGACTTATCTAGGACACTGGATTCCCTGATTTCCTTGCCAGAACGTCCATGCACAAGCAGGAGGAACAGGGCTGGGTCCAAGACAGGTGCATGATACCTACAGATTGAGACAACAAAGTTGAAGTGTTTAGATTTGGGTGGATTTAGGGAGTGATTACCTCTGAAGTAGGTAACTTGAGAATTCCTTAGACTTTCAATGCTACCTGCGGTGAGCCAGTGTATTGCTCTTGGACCCAAGAAGCTATTTCAGAAGCGCACAGGTCTTCCAAACACCTTGTGTCATAGCTACAAACCCTGCGCAGGTGTCTGAGGCATCCTAAGGCAAGTCCAACGGCACCAATGTTTAGGCAACCAAATCCTGCTGCTATGAGCTGATCAGCTGTCTTCCCATCTAGATTCCACTGGCTTTACTGACAAGAGGCTTATTTAATCTGCTTGGACACAGTACTTTGGTGTCATTTTAATGAGTTTCCCATGGATCCTGTATTTTATCTGCTAGCCCTACAGGAAAACCTGAGGTATCTAAATAGCATTGGAGGCCTGCGTTTAGGCAACCAAATCACTTCCTTAGTATCTATGCTAGACATCAAGTGCCCTGACAACACTTAGGCTTTCAAGGTCTTGATTTAGAATATTCAATTGAATGATTTAAAATCTTCAAGACCTGCAGATACAGCGCTGAGGGCAAGCCATGGGCACTGGGCTGGAGGCTACCTTGGCAGGGTAAAGCCTAAAAAATGTCCTAATGTCCTCTGATGTTGGCTTTTCCAGAAACACAGCCACTGAAATCATGCGCTGCTTTGCAGCACCCTGTTAGCTGGAGGAGAGCAAGGCAGTCTTCCCTCCTGAGCATGGCTTCTCAAAGTAGAAAGTAATGCTAGATAGGATAATTTAGAAGATGACTAATTTTTTTAAAAAACAAAACTGCAACATCTAATTTTATCAGTGGAAATTAATTGTTTAGTAACACTTATGTTTCAATAAAGAAATGATAACCCAGAATAATAACTGCCTTGTACCTTATCTTGTACTTTATCCTGCCTATAATAAACATTCTTATGTTATTGACTCCTGAAAGCATGAGCATAGAAAGGATGGAGAAGATAATAGCTTCACGGACGGGTTTGGTACTCCAAGCCTTCCATTCCATGTGGTTTTACTGTTTTTTGAGAAGTTTATCAAAGTTAACAAGGAAAATAGGAAAACAAGATATAGTAAAAGTATCCAATAATAGAAACTTACAAAACCTACAGCCGCATTGTTTTAGTTTCAGCTTTAATAAGTCATGTTAATCAAAAGGGAGGTGTTCAGTCTTTTGTTACCATACGGTCTGTTCTTTCCTGGTATAAGTATCCTTAGTGCTGTGGTTTCAGTCTGACTATATGTGTGGAAAGATAAATTGAGAAGCCATGGGAGGAAAAAAATGCAGAGGGGGGGGGGAAAAAAGGCAAATCCTAATCACACAAGTTTACTATCAATTCCATAAATCGTACCCAGTCTGACCTTGGTGGCATTGCCTGCAGAAATAGCATCCTGATCTGCATTCCTTTCACTCCCCAAAACAAACACTGAGAAAAAAGATTACTTTACTGTGGAGTTCATTATCATTTCTTCCTCACATGAACATTTGGTGAAGCTGTTATGAAGTGCTCTGAGAATTCTACCACTCTGTCCTCTTTGTAGCAGAACTGATTTCACACCACTTTATTTCTGTATATGGAAATTTTATCTCCAAACCTATGTCTACCACACATACATCCAGAAAACTTCTTCCTTTAGTGAAAACTCCACAGTGGTTTACTATCACTGAGTTGTCATGAGGCTTTCACCACTGTAGAGAATTTTAGGCTTTTAAAGTACCAACAACTTAGCATTATTTCCTTTTAAATCTTAGGCATTAGTTATGGAGGTGTTGAAACTGTTTTGTTCTCTGCCTAGAAAAATACATAACTCACCATGCATACACACAAGCGGAGAGGAGAGGAGAGGAGAGTGGGAGGGTTGGGGGGAGAGACAGAGAGCAAAGCTGTGTGGAAATATACAGTACTTTGCTTTCTTGTTTTCTCCCAACTACTTATCTGACAAAGGAGCTGCAGTTCTGGGGTCACCCAAAGAAGCCTGTAATGCAATGCCCTATGCTACAACTACCTTCAATTCAAACAAAAGGAAAGAGAAATCAAAAAACTGTTTCTCCCATATAGAACATTTAAGGAAAAAAATATATTCCACTTTTTCCAGCTAGCAGCAGCTTGCAATCTAATCTGCCAGAATGCAGAAATTACAGGTATCCTGGTTGTAGTTAGTTGCAGACAACAAAATATAACCAAATCAGCTCTCCTACAATAAAACCCGTGCATTTCCTGCTTCTACCCACCATCTCACTGGGAAAGTGAGAGTTAACAGCAAGAAGGAATGCTTCAAGAATACAAAGTACTGACAAGCAACACCTTTGATTTGAAACCAGAGACAGAGCATCCCAAAGCCATAGAAAACGTGTGTTGTAAGGAAGGGCAGGCAGGAGAGGGCATAACACTGTGTCTTATAAAATATTTTGTGAGAAAGCTATGGTCATGTGTTGCTGCTCTAATCGTTGTGCACAACCCCCAAACCATTATCACATGGGAAGGACACAAGAACAAATGTTTTAGCTCAGATCAAGGAAAGAAATTGAAGTCTGCCATATGGGTTACCAGGCAGACTTCTGATATCAGAAGTAAATACAGTCTTGCCAAAATATAACAAATGAGGATTCATAAAACATTTGGGGTTATGTTCTGGGTTTATTTCTGGGCACATGGATTGATGTTTGCAGCCTTCCCAGAATAAAATTGGGCCGTAACTTTAAAATACATACATTTTCAGCTTTGCTTGTTTCCAGAGCCATCAAGTCAAAGACCTGATCAGAGTAAGCAACAACGATCCTGGGTTTTCACTGAAGGCAAATATTATCTGAATTTGTGCAAGCAGAAACACAAATAAAAGATTATCCCATGAGATGGGAACATTCTGATAAGCATGAAAAAAAACGCAGAGTGTATATAATAAGTCTGGTGTATTTAGAAACTCTAAAATATATTATAAAAATCTGTTGGATCAAACAGTGGAGTATACCTACCTTAACTTAAGCATTCAAAACTTAGATATCTAAGATTAGTTTAGTCATTGTGCTTCCCTTCCTGTTCCATGAAAAGAAGTAAGACTCTCAAGAGGACAATTCACCTCATTCCATGATTTTTATCTAAAAAGTCAGAGAATTTATGCTCTTGAAGTGCCTATTTCTCTCCAAGCAACATAAGAGCTTTTCAACCTCTTATTCACTGACTCCGAATCAATTTTCACAAAGGGTAAGTAATGCGGTCCTAATGAATTTTTACACATACAAGGGCAGCAGGAGGGAAATAGAAAACAGAAGGCAAATTTAGAGAGTAGATGCCTCTTACACTGCAGTTTATAGGATATAGAGGGGGTTTGTGCTGCAGTTTTGTAGTTCATTTCAAAAGCACAAAAAATTCCCCCAGCAGATTCCGTTGTTCTTAGCGGCAGCAGATCCAAAGGCAATGTTCAGAAGGTTCCACTTAAATACATTTGACTTCAATAAGGTCTTTTGTTTGTTTAAACATTTCCCATGAGGAAACCATATCTATGCCAAAAGGTTTTACTGAACATTGAAGAACCTCAGACAGGAACCTACGCAAGCCAATAATATGGCAACCCATGTCATCAAACAAGCAGTGAAAGTTTTATTACAATATTGAATTCAGCAAGGAAACCAAGCTTTACCCAATGCAATCTATAAAATAATCAGGCACAACCTACCCCATACAGATTAGTACTCTTCATTGCAAAGGTTTAAAAAAATAAACACTTTTGTGATATATAAATACGTAAATGTATATTTATATCAGTTTAAGATGTTTTATGGTATTTTTCCTCAAAATACATATACATTAACATTTACTTTATCATTATGAATGTCATGAATAATACAACCATGAACACATAGGACATGCTTAATTTCTTTTGCTGTCCTTTGACTGTTGCTGATATGGTTTCATACTGTATTACACTATATAATACAGTATGGAATATCAGGATGGAAATCTGTCATTGCCCACACCACTTGCAAACATTTGGCTAGCTGGCAGATGTGAAAAAATGTGAAGTGAGTTCAGTAGGTCCAGATCACCAGTGAATCACCTGGAACTTTATCTTACAAATGCTTTGCTACACAATATCTTATGTCCTTTAGTCTGATGAAGTCTTCCCTCCATCTCCCATTATTTTTCACCTTCTGAAAGAGTAGTTGAAATTTCTGCCATGGCCCTTTTTTTCTGTCAGGCTATGCTGATTCAGTGTGGCATCACAAGACAGAGTAATAGAGGTGAAATAAGCTCAAAAGCATGGTGGATACTCTTGCGGTAACATGACCTACAATACTGTCTGAACACTTAATAGGCAGACTTCACAAGCAACAGGGTCTTCCTTAAGATCAGCGACTAGGCGAAATCAGGTGTGGGAGAACAGACTTTCCCTACTCCCAACCTCCCCAGCACAAAGCTGAGAAGAATGTCAGAGCCTGTTAGAGCACTTTTGTATTTTATTTTCTTTACACAAATGAATCTCAAGGAGCTTTCAGACATCACTTAAAGTACTATGCAACTTTTGAAAGCCGGACAAGTAAGGCTTGACTTTATTAAAGTATTTAAGTTACTGAAAAATGTTGTTCTTCCGTGTTCTCAATACCTTAACCTTACATTCAGAATCTAATAAAATCCCAGCAGAATTAAGACAATCACTTTTACCGAGCATATACTTATGATGAATTATTTACCTTATTGTAATAGTATGGCAGTGTCTTCTGCCTAAGTGGAAAGCTAGACATTTTCCCTTGAGGCTGCTTTCCACTGGAAAACAAAATTTCACTTGCAGTGAAAAAAAATGCTAGGAAATTTATATTTGTGTTGAGTAACAAGAAAAAAATTAATTTTATGACTGACCACAGTGCAGTCTTACAAAGGTCTTATACTTTATCAAAAATTATAAAAATCTGTTAATCTATTATACTGTTATAATAAAACCACTTGTTCAGAAATGTGTTGATGTCTGAGAAAACATAAAAGGAATCAAATAATTGAAAAGCATCCCACGGAGGTCTGAATCTAGGTCAGAGCACCCTATCATCAACACAGCCAAAGACAGTCAATGGACACAGATATATGTTCCTTCATTCAATAAGAGATCATCAGCCATAGCAGCCTGTACATCGTATTTTCATCTCTATCCAGATTAACAAAGATCAATAAGATCAAGGTGTATCATCACTGAGAGTTGTCTAGTCAGCTTGTGCAAGAGGGGAAAACATGAGATTGTTCAATAAAAAATTAAATTGCCTATGTCAAGTAGCAAGGTTTTAAGCAAATGCCGTGCAAATCAAAGACTTTCAGAAACTACTTCAGAAGCAATGAAATGTGGAAACACCCTTCAGTCAAAGATTTCACTGGTATTTTTGCAGCAGTGTTTTACTCTATTAATTTCTGTCGAACTTTTCAGTAAGTTAGGTTTTAGTTACTATAAGTGAGGTTTGAGGAACTATGCTGACCTTCCTAGAATGAGAATGACCAGAAGAAACTGAATGATTCATCCAAAGCTGACTCTGACAAATCTGTGAAAAGAACCTGAACTTGTCATTCAATGTTGGCATGTCCTGGCTAGTTTTATACTTTTAAACTCCATATACAGCCTCATTTTCTCCAATACTTCAATGACAAAACTCATAGAAGGAGTGAGGGAAAGTGAGAATCCACCATGCAAAATTATTTTTACATCTCCTTAGGCTATGTATTAGAAGCAGTCTTTAAAGGGTTGCTGCGAAGTGACCCTCTGATTATTTCAGAAAATGGCTCAGTATGCTTCATGACTTGTAGAAATACTGACAAAAATCTTGACTTAAAAACCAGATCCAAAGAAGATAGAGACATGAGTTCAAACAGGAAAGCTGGACAATGCCACCTGCATTACCATGGATACTCCAAAAAGAGGTGTTCCTCCTGTCCCTTATAGTTCACAGTGGCTGCTGCAGACCATATCTGTGCATCAGGAGGCAGCTAACACCCTGTCCCATCTTCCCAGTTCCTACAGTTCCTTCCAACATAGCAAGAAATGCATGCTGAGTACCATTTGAATTGTCATTCTCCTGTCACGTCTTTGTCCTACAACACTCACTAGAAGACACTGATAAGTAAATTTCATAATAAATTAAGGCTTGAAAGGGCTGGATATTTGTGAGTCACTTGTGTAAACATGCAGTACATCAGATGGAAGGGTGAAGTGGAGTCACTGAGCGCAGGGGAAGGGGAGGTGGTTCAAGTGCTGAGGAAGCCAAGTATGTGTCTGTCCATCACAGTTGTTCATAATGCTGGGCCCCATTGTCCATATCACTGAAGTTATCACAGTTTTTGCCACTTATTCACAGGGTGTAATTATTCATTGCTAATCGATTTCACTGTCAGCTGTAAATAAGTTACACTGCCAATAGACAACGGTATCATGTAATCAAGTAATGATCAGTTCCCCAATTAAAAGTACAATTGTATGAAATTGTCCTGACATTACTTTTTAATATCATGGCCAATATAGGCAAAATATTTTGATATATTGAATCACAATGTGGAATCACAAAATAATTGATATATTGAATCTTTGTTGAGTCACAAAATAATACCTCTGCAAGAAAACTGTAGAGGTTGCTAAGTATTATATTGTTGAGGCTGGTGGAGCTATTTCTGGTGGTTCCTGAATAAGCACCTCTATGTATAGCCATTATTAAATCAACACTGTACACCTTGAGATTGTTATTTGCTAATAATTTCTACATGCTTGCCTTTTTACAAGCAGTAGTTCTTAATAGATAATGAAAGTTGGAAAGATGTAACAGAGGGAATTGCAAGGCTTGGAAAAACTCAGACTTCTCTCAACAAAATCAGCAGCGGTCCTGAGTGCACATCATGGAGAGCAACAAGACACAGTGACTTGACTAGAAGTTCACCTTGCAGTCAGTAAGTTTTGGATGGATATTACTTTGCCCAAAAAAACCCCAAAACAACCCAATTTCGTATAGACTAAGATAAAAGTCAGAAGCGTTTCCAACATATGACAACACTGACACCAGGGTCCCTTCTCTTAAGGAAACAATATGAAGAAACTGTAGTACAAAAAAACCCTGGCAATGTAGTTGCATAGTTGTGTAGCCTGGCCAAATGGTTGCCTTCTCTATACCACACTTCTGTAGGAGAAGTACTACTTACCATTTCAGTGGTGTTTCTGAAAAGACATCATAAATCCTCCTCCAAGTATGAGAGGAAAACATTAAAATCTGTACCAAAAAGATAAGGAATGAGGACTGTGAAATAAAGTTGATCTGAATAAACATAAGAATTGCAAAGTTAAGCTCAATTAGTTTAGCACATATCTATAATTAGGTGTGCAAGACTTCTGTGTCATTATTGATATGCTTAATGCTTGATCCATGCTGCAATGCACAGAAATGAGTCTTTCGGAATTTGCCTCTCTCATTTATTACTTGTGTGTAATTTCCCTGCACTCCAGTAAGTAATATAATATAGCAGCAGAAATTGTGAGTTTTCATTTTTCCAGAGTGGATATTACCCAGGTAAACTTCTCTCTACAGGGGAGTTCTTACACCAAATCCTGCTTCAGCATTTTCTAGAAATGCGTATGTAGATGCAGCATTTAAATTTGGACCTAACATTGCAGCTTTCTTTAAAAAAAAAAAAATAATAATCGAGAAATTTAGACATTATCCTTGGGAACATAGTTCAATTATAAAATCACTGTTCATCATCTGAGTTGGGTATGATTCATAGCATAACATAAACTTGGGTTTCTTGGTCAGTTTTTGCAGGTGACATTCCTCACTAATAACAAAAGAAGCCCTTGCAAGTAAGTGAAACATAACATATTGCAACATATAGATATCTCGTACAGCTTTACACACTTTTTCAGGTCAGTTTAGGTCCGGTCTGAGGTGAGTTCAGATGAGTTTAGTCTATCATAGGGTAAACAGAAATATCAGGAGGAGGTAACTGCATAAAAAAAAGTCAGTTTTTGTGTTAAATAATAAGCATAGCAACAGCACAAACAGGAATATGAGTCACACAGGAGAGGAATGAATACAGAACAGATATTTTGCTCCATGTATTTTCCTTGGAGCTTCTTCTTTGGTGATAGAATTTTAAGATTACCATGTGAACCTGCCTTCTCCAGTTACTAAGGATCTGAAGAGGCAATGGTGCTTGACGGTGCACCACAATCAGATGAATTATTACAAATCTCTTTAATGGGTCCTTGTCAAAAATTTTGTTAAAATAAATTTTTTCTTAGTTTAAACAATGAACTGTTTATTTTTAGGGTCTCTGCCCTCAATGAAAATTGATCAGTGATCCTTTGAAGCCTGTGGCTCAAGTCTGTTAGAGCTCTTACAGTTTGAAAACAATTTAAAGGGAAAATAATTTAATCCAACAATGAATGGATTTAAAATGCAAAACATAAGGATTATGTTTGCTTAAAATCATCTGGCCAAGTAAATGTGATTAATAATCAACATCTGTTCAGGAATTAAGTACTGACAGGGATTTCCGCTAGTGGGCAGCACTAATGAGCCTGAAGCTGAAAGCACACGCTCAAAACAAGTCAGCGGTGGAATACTAAAAATATATTTATTTTACATATGGATTCTGCATGTTTATCAACATAACTTTTGTAAGATTAGTACAAGCCTACAGTTTATATGAAAGGAAAAGCAGGTGCACAGTCTTTAAAGACAAGGATTAGATGTGTTATTCTAGAATGTTATTCCTTGAATTTAAGAAATGTTTTTATTGGAGACCCACCAAAAAGGGGAAGGGAGGGAGAGATGAACTGAAATTGAAAAATATATCCTCTTCTGATAGATATTATAGATATTGTGTGAGGATTTCACTTAAGATAGGTAAGGATAGAGATTATAGCTACACTTCTGTTTAGGCAAATCTGGAAAAGTAACAAAGAACCTTTACGCACTACACACATGAAAAAATCAGGGCTATTGAGGAAAGCATAAGCTACATGCTTTACCAGCATGCAGGTATCAGCATGCAGATGGGAGGGTTTAACTGAAAGCTGTATCTCAGTTCAAGAGGCCGGCTATTGTCTGAGAGCTGTCTGCTTGTTTTCCATACTAGTGGTGTAAAGAGGCATCTTTACATGCTGCAGGTAGCTGTAGATTTTACAGGGTGCATCAGCATCCGTGAGTCTGATGTTACTTCTTTTCTTGTTTCCCGTTCCCAGTGAGTCCATTGTGGCTTGCTTGAAGAATTGTCTTTGTTTGTTCCTTAAATTGCTTAATGTTTCTTATGGGGAAAAAAATAACAAAAGGATATCTATGTGTGCTTTATATAAATTAATATTTTCTTTGCACAGATCGAGTACTTGAGCAGATTTAGACAGGCTACAGGGAATGCTGAATTTCTGCCCTTGCTGCCTGTGGTCTGTGCTGTAGCAGTGTCACGAACACCACAAAACTCATTGAACCGTTGGTCTAATAGGAATTGTAACTTTTTTAGCATTTGTGTATTTCATCTCTTGAGAGCTGGGAGTGAAAAAAAAAAAAAAAAAGTCGAATAAAACAGACTGTCGGTGCTGTCAGTGTTCATCTTGTGCACTTCTTTATTCCTATTCCTATCTTCAGGGCCTAGGATACCCTGAATGCCAAAGCATGGCAGCTGCCAGGGAAAGGAACACTTTACTTTGTTAAGCCTATTTCAAGAACACTTCAAATGAAAGCTAGAACCACTGTATTGTATGTGAAGCAGCTGAAGCCCATTCAGCTGCAAAACTGGTTAGAAGTTTTCCAGGAAACAACCTCTGTCTGAAAACATTTATATTGAGTTCTGCAAAGTTTAGATGGAAGTAGCTTGCAAGCCCACCAGCAAAGTTGGAAGCTCTTGACTCACACATGGTTGAGAATGTCCAAGTTCAAAACATCACATCTCAATGCAGGCAAGTACCAAAATACGAAAGAGTAGACTCATTCACGTCCTAATGGAAATGCCATCATTTTTTTTCCTTTGTTAATAACATTTCTTTCTGTGTAGCTAACTATTCACAGGATCAGGGATAAATGTTCTAGAGTCCAACATTACCTGTAGAGGGAAGAAAATGTAGTTCTGACACAGTATTGAAATCATATTGAGTTTGGGTTAAGAAGATATATACATAAATATACATAAATAAATGATAGCCAATTCAATGTGGCAAGATAATTGGAAACTTCTAGAAATAGAATGTAACTTTAGCTATTTTAGCTATTTGCTAAATATTTTTATTGATTTTAGCTATTGTTTTTAGCTATTGCATAATATACTCTATAGAAAAGGAATTTCATTAACTTATTTGTATAGCAGCCGGTTAGCCTCTGAACCAAAATATCATTTTAAATGTACTGTCACATTATTTCCGTAATACTTCTAGTTCTGTTTTTCTCTGTGAGCTGATAATCAACAATGTCATGTATGAGTAAATGTACAAGGAAAAAATATTTTGAATATTTCCATTTGATTTTTTTAATGTTACATTTTGAATTTTTTAAAATTCTTAAAACAATTCTTTAGCACCAGAATAATGGTACATAAGAATTAAATTGCTAAAACCCACTACAATTTGTTGAACAGTAACTTAGGCCTCACTGTCAGTTCTTTGAATTTTCCATGTAAAACCAACTTAATGCCTGTTAAAGGAAAATATGGCACCATCATCAGAGGGAAATAGCATCTGGGAAAATATTATTTGCATTTTCACCCTGTATCCTACTATTATTCAGCCCATTAAAGGTGAATAAACTATATCTCATCCTTCGATTTTCCTGTCATATGATTCAGAAATCAGGCGTGCAGTAGTCTATATTGTTTCAGAAGATAATTTGATTTTAAAGTTGTTTTTTAATTAGGCATTTGAAAATATTTTTGAGCAAAAATCATTTCAGAGGAAAAAATAAATAAATTAATTAATAAAAAGAATATTCCTTCTATAAATAACAGAATTCTGTTGAAATTTTAGCTTGCATTCCAGTTGTCAGGTTTCTCAAGTACTGGAAAATGCAGTAGCTTGAGTGAGGAACTGTGTAAACTAAAATTAAAATTACAACTCATAATGGACAAAAATAAAACGGAGCTGCAAAAGGGATAAAAAAGCTCAGGGGATATTCTTTCAGTCTTTCTGTAGGACCTAAACTAACCTCTAAGGAACACATAGAGATTTACATACTCACATTTTCTTTGTATGTGCAATGTTGGCTGGCTTTGAAATAGGAACCCCTTCCAATGAAAAGCCAAGACGTTCTACCATCAAGTGAATGTATTTAAGTGGAGCAGATTTCCTGAAAAGTTCCAATTTGTGAGAAAGAAAATTACTTTTTTTTTCCTATTCCAGGCTAGCTCCTTAAAAACTCAGATGTCAGCAACACATCAAAGTGACAGGGTCCTTGCCAGCCTGAGTGACCAAGAGGCAGAGATTTAGGCACTAAGGCTCTTACCTGCTGCTCCCCCTCCCACCCCCACAGGCAAGGGGGCATTGAGCCTATTCCTTGACCCTCTACGCTCCTCCAGAGGCTGGGCTTCTTGGCTGCTCCTCCATCTCTGCCCTTTTTATCTTCTACTCATTTTTTATTTTTTTCTGCAAATCCAACAGTTAAAAGTGAAAAAACTCATTTTGCAGAAAGTCTGCACTTCTCAATCAGAAAATGATTATGTATTTGTGAGAGGGAAAAAAGGTGGAGTCCTTTCAGAAGCATCTATTAAATAATTGGTTTCTTTTGCAATTCTTTGATAAAGATAGAGGATTGGTAAAAGCAGAAATCACAAACAAAAGCTAATACTATACTTGGAGAAATTCAAGGGAAAGAGGTATAGAAGTTATGTCAGGGAAAATAAAGACTGGAGAAAAAAAGCAAGTCTGGCCAGTAAATGAGGGGGTTTTTTACATGCACTGTGAAAACCAAGGAATTTTTAGAAATATAGTTGCCAGAAGCCTTGTAAGAATGAGCCCAAAGAGGGATAAGAAGACAGTAATGCAAATGGTGTGTCCAGCACAATATTCCCTGAACGTAACACTTCAGCTAGGCTTGCTTCATGGACACAGAGGGGAATCGTATGAGATCTGCTCTGCATGAGGACAGAAAATAGAAAAAGACAGAACTACCAGTCTGATGGCTGGCTCCTGTCATTGAAATGTCCCATTACAGATTTGGTTTGGGTTCATTTCTGGACAAAGATAGTTAATTTGATATGAAAAGAAAATGTGACAGCATATGTATTTCTAAACTGTACTGGAAAGAATGATGGCATGTTCCTACAGGGTGAGATAACAAAGTACTTTCCTATCTTTCAGTCACCATCAGGAAAGTAAAGATAAAGGTATCTGTTCTGATATCTCAAGTTCAGCAAGGCCCTAAGAGTTGTCTGAAGAACTAGCTAACTCAATGTTAATTTATAATTATCTTAAAGCACTTAGCAGTTCCAAAACCTGGAAATCCACTGAAGTTACAGCAATATTAGTAAAGGCCAGTGGGGTGGTTCAGAGTTACCCCAGGCTATATCTTCTACATCAATCCATGGAAAGATGATAGGAAAATTGACAGGATTTTTTATTTTGTATAGGACTGCTCAAAGAGAATTTTATTGATGTTCATAAGCAGGATTTTAAAGAGCAGAGATACCATCAAAGAAAATTGCTTTCGTTCTTTGATGAGATTATAAATTTTTCAATAAATGTGACTAATAAAGGTAGTCTAGAAGTAACATACGATTATGTATGGATTTTGAACTACTGTGGCATTCTGGTAAAAAAAATACACCATACAATCACAGTAAGGCATAAATGAACTAACAACTGGCAGGGAGAGAAAAGGTCAGTGGTAAATCAGCATTATATGAGGGCTTCCTCGTAGATCCTTCAGGGACTGACTATGTAATGAGTTGAATTCTACACCTGCATTAATGACATTGAGACAAATATGAATTCACAGACAATAAGTACACAGGTAAGAAGGAGTGCTTAGATGATAAATGAAGAAGATCAAATGACAACCATATTATATGATCTGGTTACTTTTTGTGGTCAACAGGGTCATTCTTACAAAATAAGCTTCAGAAGAGATTAATGCAAAATAATAAGAAAAAAACCAAATACGAGTTTACCTGGCTCTAGGCTCTAGTCTAGGATTCTGTCAGCAAAATATGCTAAAACAGTTCTATAGGACATAGGTGTATATAGGGAAGCACAATATCTTTGCAACACAACAGTACTTAGACCAACACTAAGTCACTATGCATTCCATAACACTATATTTATTAAAACCATGCATAGAAATACGCACATATATGCACATATATGTAAATATATGGTTATTAAATAGATTTTTACTTAGCTGTAACGCATGAGTAATTAGTGATAAGTAATTAGCCAATGCTAAATGAATCTCCAATATGGTAGACTGATGTGTAAGAAAAACTGTTGTGTAGAAATTGTATCCAGACATATTTAAATGAGAAGTAGAGTATGATTTCTTAATAGGGAGAACATTTTTTCTACTGAATCGAAATACCAGGACAAGTACTATCTCTCTATGTCTTCAGATCAAGATCAAATGCCTTTAGAAAAAGTTCACTTTAGTTAAATGGGAGTTAATGGAGTTTGATACAGGTGAAATACAACTGTCTGATATACACAAGGTCAGACTAGATGATCTAATGGCCTTTGCAGTAACTCAAACTGAAAAAATAAAACAAACCCAAACCCATATGACTTAGAGGTGATCTTGATCAAGTCCACAATATATAAAAAAAGAAAAATCTTAAGGGGCAACATACAGTTAGCTATAACACAACCACACATTGAGAGTGGAGTCAATGTTCTCATAGATTATACTAATAAAAAACCAAGGCACAGCCCTAAGCAATGGCATGATATATTGCCTAATTACTAGCACACCTGCTGTCATGGTTTAGCTTTTCAGCATTGTTATAGCCTATTGAAAACAGTGCCAGGCACAGTTCAAGGGACACCACGTGACCAGTGCTGTTCCCAGTACGGCAGTATGACTGCAGCCTCAATGTGTCCATAGAAAAGTGTTTAGGTGGGTAGAAGTGAGCCATCTACAGTCACTTGGCCTCAGGGCCAAAGAACACCAGGGGGGGTTTAGTGCTATAGCCTAGCCTTGCTTTTAATTTTATCTGAGACTCGGAGTTAAATGGGAAAATGTGATTGTTCACCCAAGTCCAATTAACTGAAGGCTCCAATGTCCATCACTGAGGTAAAGTCTCATCCAGATGATCACATCAAACATTTTACATCTTTTAGGTAACTGACAATGTTTAGTCAAATTAGACAAATCAGAGCTGCTACTCTGGCCTTTCCGAGCTGGTCTCAGGAGAGACAGTAAATCATGAGCGCTACTAATCTCCCAGAAGCTATTTTTATACACCAACATATTTTTATTTTACTTAGCCACTTTTTATATATTTACCTGTTATTTTCTTTTGTCGTCCTGAACCCTGGATGAGGAAAAATGCTGACTACACAAATGCACTACAGAGATTTGTCCTTGGGCTTTGGCAGGAGGCACTCCTGGAGGTCGTTTCCATACAAATACTGTTCAAATGTCAAGGAGGAGTTTACAGAACAAACCTGAGATTCTTCACCCCCCTCCTCACCTTTATCTAAATTTAGATTAGAGATGGATTTGAAGGACTTGTCTGCCTGGGTGCAATCTCAGCCCAAATCATCCCCCTCCTGTCATCATGACCTAACCATCAGTGGGATGAGCTCTTGGTCTCATCTGTTGGAGCTGCACATCTGCATGTATGGTATATATCCTGCACATCAACTTGTCCAGGAGTGCATGAAACTTGGTAGTGTCTTGCAGGGTAAAGCTGGGAAGGAGAAAGACTTGGCAAAAATCTTCAGAGCTATTTCCTGAAAGGAGAAGTGTGTGCCCTAGGTCTCCCTCACTCATACCTGAACACACTCACCATTGGGTAAAAAAGTGAACACTGGTTTTTTATTTCACATCATTTTTAAATTATTTTAATGATAATAAAAACCACATGGTTTCTACAGCATTTCACATTTAGTTAAAGTTTTCTGGGTTTTTTTATACACCTCTTTTCAGTTTAGTTGGACTAGTTTACATAACAAAAGAGAACATAAAATTAATTTCTGCTTCTTAATGGTTAGCTGCCAATCCAGAATGATAATGAACAAATCAAAACCATGCTACTTAGACATTTTAGTGTGAGTTCATTTTCCCTATATCTATGAAGTAAATTGAGTGGAAGAGATAATAAAAATTTAAACAATCTTAGAAACTCAAAGAACATTTTGGAGAAGGAAGAAATGTTTAAAAATTAAGTTTTAAAGATGGACTTGTGGGAAGATGTAATATTTTTTTAAGAACATGTTAAAAACAAAGCATTTGAATATCTCTTGAAAAAAATAATTTTTGATTAAGAACCTATAGCAGATGGAAACAGTTATTCACTCAAGGCATCAGACATTCATTCATGGAGACACAGATGCCACTCAGTCTGATGGGCTGTACATTAGCCCTAAATTAATTAAAATAGGTTTAAACTTTATATTTTTCTCCTGTTTAAAAATGTGTTGTCTACTTTAAAATCATGAACCTGGTTCATGCAAAAAGATGATTGAAAAACATTGCCACTCTTCATTGTGCTCCTTTGTGGATAGCAGAGAGAAACTTTTAGATAAAGCATTAGTCAAATATCAGTTCTCATACAAGTAAAAGTTGAAATAATATTGTACTATTTGTCTAAGTTATATTTATTTCAAAATTAAATTTTCACCTTCTTAATTTATAGACTTTAATAACCACTTTTTACTGATGGAGAGTTATGCACCATTTTCTACTGAATTTCATCATTTTTCAAAGGTATTAATGCAATGCCACAATGTTTAGCTTTTATACACAGAACATAAATCAAAACAGGAATGGATGTCTATTGATCTTTGTAATATATGAGAATTATACTAGAAATATAAGATGTTGGTTTGTCACTTTAATTTAGAAAAAGAAAGGAAAAACTTAACTTTTTTTAGTGTATGGAGGAAAGAAAGGGACAGAACTGGGAAACCTCAGAGATATGAAAATAAAATAATATAAACTGTTTATACAGGGGGATCATGTTTATTTTAGTCCCAGGGGATTGTTTGCAATTTTTTGAAAACATTAATTCACATATGGTGTCCAAAATATGAAAATTTAAAATTGGATGAAATTTCTTCTTTAAATTGACTTTAATTTGTAATCTTCATTAAAAGTAATTGGAGTCTTAAAATAAAAATTCTCAATATTCCTGTTTACTTTCACTTAATTTTTGTAAAATTTCTATAAATTCATTGAAAAAGATCAGATTTCTCATATACTACCTGACATTCAACTTAATATTACTTTTGCTTTGCTAGGTTTTCTAGATCCAAACATTTATTTTCCTTAAGTAGTCAGAGAAGCATCAGCTACTAATAAAAACTACGTAGGCTTTTAATTTTCTTTAACACTGAAAAAATCATGCTGAAAATCAGCCATGTTTTCCTTTCCCCTTTAAAGTGTTTGCCATGGAGGCAAGTGATCACACTGACATGAAGTAGAGACAGCTGCAGTGGAAGGTCTGTGACTGCAGACCAACGAGAAGATGGCTATTTTAACTTGCTTTTGCTGAGCAGCAAAGGGGGAGGTGGTTCCCCACTACCCACCAGCAGTTATGACAATACCTAAAGCTACCGGCTAATCACTGGTTCTTTTGCGTGATGAGTGGACTGCTTCTCTTCTTTGGCCAGGAACCTGTGGTCCCAGTTAATCAACATCCAGGCCTACATCAACAACACCGCAACACAAAGCAAGCCGATGAACAAAAATTAATTTACATCTGACCCAGGTTTCTTACTCTCCCAACAATTTAACCTCAGAATATAAGTGTTATTATCTACTAAAAAGTTATTATTGTAAGTTATTATTAGTGCCTATTATTATATTAGAGGATATTATTATTGTTATTATCCAATAACAACTTGCAGACTAACAAGGGGCATTGATGAAGAGCAGTGGTTGTCCTTATGAGGATACTTTGATTGCTGCTTTGTTTTCTTCAAGTGAAACAAGAGCCCTGAGTATCACCTGTTCTGCTGGCACAATCTCAGTTAACAGGAACCCATTATAGAATCATGAGTCATTACATCTAACTTCATGCTGAAAATAGATGGAGTATTTTAAATGGTATGTATAGAACAATTTTCCTCATACATATCAGGAATATAGGAAATCTATATAATTCATTATTTCAGACAATTTTTTTATTATAGAGATCCATATTTTTTCTTGTTAATATAAAGTATATACTGCCTTTGGAATATCAGACAATAAAAAGGAGAAGAAAGCCTTTAAAGATAAACATATTATTAAAATAAAACCAAACAGAAATCCCATTGGTCATATATCTAAACTATGCAATTAGCTTGTTATGATGGTTATTTCTTGGAAGACTGTAATACAGATACTGTGGATATAATATTACAGGATCTAGAGACATTTAGTAATATGTTTTTTAATCAATACATCTAAGGAAAAAATAATCAAGGCAACGAGATCAATGTTTCAGTTATTACCATCAAGCAGAACGAATGTACTCACATAACAGGAAAACGTCGTGTGCTTTCACTGTGTGGGCGACACTTTTTCCTTGGGAGAAAAGACAGATTTAACCACCCTATAACTGGACAGTTGCATTTTGTCTCACTTGATAGATGAGATAGATGAAGGCAAGAAAAGTTATACCTTCACAGCACTCAGGAAAGGAAGAACAATTTGAGGATACTGAAGAGGCACCCACATCTCTTCAGAGAAGCTAGTTCTGATGCTTGAAGCACAAGAAAATTTGGTAAATAGATATCCAAGCTAATTCCACACAAGCTAGCTTGCATCCAGAAGCAACACGGGCATGTACATGCAGCCTACTGTAACCTACGAGCACAGCTCTCGGCTGCTCACCACTGCTTACAGCTGCTCGCTTTACACATCAGTGTAATGTACCACTAAACTCAGCAGTGTGGATCAGTGTTTATGGAGTCTATTCAGCGGTTATCCATGACTGTTGTCAGCACAAGCTTTATTTCCAGAAAGGTATTACCAAAAGGGCAACTTGGCTTGCAGAGGAACGCTTGACTTTTGGGAAGTGCTGAATGAAAAGTATGATACAATACTGCTTTCTCTATGAATAAGCTAGAGATAATTGTCTTTATAATATAAATGGCATTGCTGACTTAAGAATGAATAGGCAAAAAAATTGGGTATAAGTAGATTAAAAATTAGAATGATATTTCTAACCATCAGAGCAGTGGAAATCAGAAACCATCTATCTGCAGTGGTGGGTACTAGTAGTTAGCTGCTTCCCTCTTCTGTCTTTTACTGGACTGCAGAGAAGAGCCTGCTTTGATGGAGGCTACTTCCAAGAGACTCTGGCATTTACTATTGTTAAGACAGAATAAATGGCAAATGGGAACAAGAGTTGATCTGGTTTTGGTTTGGTTTGGATTTTTGGTGTGGTGGTGGTGTGTTTTGGTTTTTTTTTTTTCTCCTATGTGAAACTAGTTACAACTAGGATGCACTTATTTCTGCCATTTCTTTTCCAGGTAGGTGTAACCTTCCAGAACCTGTATGCCCAAAAAGAAGAGGAAGAAAGCTCCCCAGACACCATTCAGTCTATGACAGTGTGGGACAGTGGGTGCAACGACAGTTGGCAAGTAAACTTCTTGGGCCAAATTACAGAGATTCAGCCTGGACATGGTATATAATACAGACATTGTTCCAGTATATAGAATCACTTCAGTCCTCCTCTGCACAGTCTCCCTTCAGAACTTCCCAGTCATTTCTGTTTCACACTGAAATCAGAAAACAGCGAGACTGTAACAAGACCACAACAATCTTATAACCTTTAAAATACATGTGTAAAAAGTCTACGGAGTCTTAGGTGCATTGTATCTGCTATCAGGGACAGCATGAAACATCCCAAGGGGCTAACAGTTTAAGAAAACTCTTGGCATAGAAAACACAACATGAAAAGAGCAACAGCATACTTAAGCTGCAATATTTTCTCACTTCAGTTCTTTGTAGTATTATTTCTAAAAGCATTTATAAAAATACCTACACTTAGATTGAGGTGTCCATCAGACTAACACCCTACCAGGTCTGTATGAACCAAAACTTTCCTGACTGCATGGACACATAATATTGTTTTATTTTCACTAACTCCTTCAGTCCATCGTGCTGTGAAAATAACAAAGAGAATAAAATAGATTTAGTACCAAAATGGAAAAAGCCCAAGAAAATCACAGGAGCAAGCTTTGTAGTAAAAATCCATTCTAGTAAATTCTGGACTGTCTATTCATATCTTAAATCATGAGACAATGTTGGCCACAAATTACTATTTTAAGATATATATCAAACTACTGCAAATTACTGTACTTTAACAGCAGTTCAGTAGGAATAGAAAAGATACAGCTTAGACAGGTTTCAGAGATTATCTTCTTTGAGCTGCTAGCTCCCAAACTTGATTTTGTAAAAGGAGAAGCTATGTCATACAGTAAAAATGGAGTGTGATTTTGGATTGCAGGCTTAATGTCTGTAGCTGGAGAAGAAGAAGGAAACAGAAGCTCTCTCCAAAAAAAATTTGGGCCAGTGGGATTTGAGTACTTTAGTCCTGACGATCATTCTGTTGAGCCTGTTTGTGAATAAAGTTTAAGATTGTGTTTCAATACATTCCTGGGTAACTGCTTTACTTCACACAGACCCATTGCTACCACAGCAGAAATTTTAGACCACTCTTAGGAAGGGTTGTACTTGTCATAAGCACTCTACTTATTAATGAGCGTGTGCACGACTGGGATCTTCCAAATATTTACCCAAGAATGTCTTTATCTTAAAAAAACATGTAGATGATTTCTTTTACATAGAGAATATACTGATTTTAGTAACATCTAGATATATTTGCAAAATCAGGAATTAAAAATACATCTGCTGAGAATCACTTTTCTGAATTTCTTGGCAGTAATTCACTGTTAAAATATTGTCTTTACATGGAATTTACTAATGTTACTCTTTACAGCTTACCATTCCACTGACAGGTTTTTCCAGACAGGCTTCCTGCTAGCAGAGAAGGAGGTAAATGCTAACTGTAGAACAGTAATTGACTGTTTTATTGTGACTGTACTCAGCAAAGGACAGGATTAATGAAGACGGTTTGAATCGTCTTCATTTTAGAGAAGTGTAAGCAACTCATTAATAACTAATAACTTACAACTCTGAGAGTCTCACATATATCCACACTATCATACAAAATTTCCCCCCGCATTATTTTTTTTCTTCAATATTATTCACAGACAACAAAAGCAATTCCCCATTTCTTTCCACTTTGTGACTTGAGAAGTGATTTCCACTATGCTGTTCTTTTTGGTTGCCTGTGATATGCTTTTCCAAGTTCAAGTCCTGTTGAAGAAACATTGATTTAATAATTAAAAATCATCATTTTTACTATGTTATGATAAAGGTTTATCTAGGAAATCTGATTTTTAAAGACAAGTCAGTGTCTTTGGATGGCAATAGATATCTTTTGCTAGATTTGGACTGCAGACAAGTAGTGCAAATACACGAATAATGTAACAAATTCTTGGAGTGTAGAACCTGTGTTTCTGTCTTTTCCCACTAGATATTGGAACTATTAGACGATAAGCAAGACAGGACTCCTCTTTCTTCAGTTTATTGTAAGCAGACATATTCTGAGCACGTACACTTACTATATACCTGCATTCCATAACTGAGGTGTTCACCCATGTACCTTTTAAATATCTTAATCTATAAAGTTGATGTATAAATATATATTTACAAATGTAGATTTTATACATAAAAATCATTATGTAGACAGTATGATCTATACAACTGTGAGATTCTGGGTTTATCCCATGTTATTTATGCTAAGACATAAAATGTTGCAAGTTAATGATTTCTGTAGTCAATAAAAGATGAAAATTCAGCTTTTTAGGTCTCTTCTTCACCATCTGGAGAACATTTTGCTTCCTGAGATCACTCCTGAAGTGTCATTACAACTGTTTTAGAGCTTAGGACACTCATTCCCATTCCACTCCTATAGCAAATGAGGGATTTTGACCTTCAGTTCTGACTTTATTTGGGGCAATCAATAGGCATAGAACTCTATGCCATGCAGGGGTTTGCAGGATGGATGTCGCAACAATCTGTCTGGCCTGTTCTGACTTCAGCAATTTTGGTTTCCCAATGGGACCCAGGTTTTTCCTCTGTGCTTTCTGCAGATGCCTCTCATCTTTAGCAAAAAGAGGCAAGATAACAAACTTACGCTCTTAACTGAGTGATCTAAATTTAGGAGTCTAAACAAGGTGGGACATATTCGTGTCTAAACAGTCCTAGAATTTGGATGGTGGCTTAGCAATGAAAGTCACAGGTTTCAACACTGGAAATGCATTCAGGAACTGAAGGCACATCTAATGTTGGACAGTATACAAATTCCCTCATTTTTCTTCATTTGTTTTTGTCTGGTAGAGTTATTGTTTCAGTCTGCTGATGCCCCAATCCTTCTTTCTGTCTGTCTCCAAATAGACTGTGGTTTTAAAAGTGTTTGTACCATTGCACTTCTAACTCTTTCATAACAGTTGGCTAGGAGGATTGTGAGTGTATCAATATTGCCAAACCAGAGTGCAAAAGTCATGAGTCAGACCATCAAATCTTGAGGTATCTTTAAAACTGTGGAATTTAAACCAATAGTTTTCATTTATTTTCCTTGCTTCTAGGGTCATAGGAAGTCTGTCCAATTTTTGCAAATTCTGTAAAATTACATGACTCCAGAAGCTGAGGCATTAAGGAAACTGTCCCCAGGCTTGGACACCACAGTGAGACAGTGACACTGATACCTCTACAGTTTCTGTACAGTTACTTTAACCACATATTCTACTTCATCTGGTGAAAGAGCAAATTAACAGCTTTGAATTTAAAAGCAAGGATCAGGGATTCTGTCTATGCACAAAAAAGTCAGCTTTTGCTGGGCATAATATAAACGCTTATACTACAAGAAACAAGTGATAATGTATCATGCTGGCTATCCAGTCTGAAGGAAGTCTTAATAAAAAGGTCAGAGTATATAAAAAGATTTTAGTAAGACAAATCAAAGAAGGCAAGGAAAGACCTTACAAGACCTTTTTTCATAAAAGGCAGGGAAAAAGGGATAGATAATCAAAAACACATTGGAAAGCACTGTATTTCAACTACATTTTTAACTTCAGGGCAATTACTTCATACTTTTCTATAAAGAGCTAGAATATAGATGGATATACATAAATATTTAAAACAATAATTATTTGGAAGATATTTAGATTTTTTCTATGTATTGCATGGAAACATCCCTTTCACCAAAGCAGCAGAAGGTTTCATACTACATGAAATGCCTTGATAATTCTGACATCTGCGAACATGATCATAGTTTATACACAAATACAATGAACTTGGACTTGCAGAACTGGTATCATACATACAAAAGCCATAGGAGAAATGTCTTATAGATTGCAAGATTGAATGACTTATTGATATAATGCAATACAACTCTACTAATTCTCATGAAAGTCTACAATTATATAAGACTTTCTGTTAATATATATGCAAAAAATTTTTTACATGATTTAACTTTAAAATCTCCTAAAAGACACATGAAACGAATACTTGCCTTTCTTCCTGAAAAAAAAAAAAAAAGGAAAGTTACTAACAATTAATTTGATATAACTACTTATAATTGTATTCATGAACACTTCCAAGTAAAATATTTGCCTTTGTAGATTTAACTCATAGATTAGCTGCAACGCATACTCTACAAAACCTGTGCAGCTTGTTGATCACGCTGTTTATGCAGGCAGGTGCAGACAAATCAAATCCTCTGACCACATTTTATAACATGCACAGATGTAGGATGGTGCACTACCACACTGTCTAAAACAATTAATGAGTACAGTTTTGTTGTCAGTTTAGAATATGGTTTTCTTTACAGCTCTGGAGTGGTTATTCACAAGAGCACACAACTTATGATCTAGGTCATTTTCATGCAAAATGCATCCTAAAACAAGGCTCAGGGTTAGATGTCTTAACAAATGTTTCTAGGTCTTTGCAGCAACTACTTCATTATGAAAATTAAGGTAACACTGAGTCTGATTTTTTGTCATGTTGGATGCATTGGATATATTGGTCAAACCTTCCCTCAATATGAATTTAGATCTGCAAATTTTGAATAAAACTGTTTTCCCAGTGGTAGGAAAAAATGGCCTAATACAGACTAATCAGTAGTTTAGTCTGTACCTTTTGATTTCTCAGTGTAAGTATGGTCCTATCCTGATAAACTCCTGTGCTCATGTCATTGCGGGTCCCACATAATTCTCACTCAAGAATTTCTGTATCAAATGTGCCTAGACTACAAATAAAATTGTCTTTTATGTTTTTTTGTTTGGTTTTTTTTTTTTCCCTGATTGCTTTCTCTGTGTTCCTTAGAATCAAGCTAGATATCCTAGGGTGGGTTTTTTTCACGTCACTTATCATTGCTAGTTATAAATGTTCTGCAAAGCAAATGAGCTCCCAGCTGCATCTGTGCAACACTAAATTCCAAATCAATCTTTCTATGGATGGCACCATCACCTTATTTCCCTCAACAGAATTGCACAGGTGTATCTAGTTGAAAGCTATTAAACAGGTTTGTTAATGATATACAAGATGGAACAAAATTTCCAGCTTAGTATTTCCTAGCTATGTTGTCTCTGCAGGAGAGAAAACTAATTTATATCATTGGCACAGGCAGCTACTGCAGAATGCATGGAGAAAGGAGATTTGCTGAATAAAACGGTGCTGTCTGAGGGGAGGGAGAGTTCATGTTGGTGCTACACTTTATGGTCTTTTGTACTAATATTCTATAATCACAATAGTCTTTCTTCCAATATGGTTGAACAGGGTCAGATGTCAACAAGAAAAGTAGTTACAAATGAGAACTTTATAACCTTGGAGAGGGGTAATAAAATGCTTGTGACTTTCTTACCACCTGCATCTACAGAAAAAAAACGTGTAAGTCAGTTATAGATGACCTTGTTCTGGAGTGATCTCTAAACTCATTATACTCCAACTCTTATTTCAAAAGATACCTCAAAATCTTTTTTCATGAGACTTTTAAGATTTTGCTGCTGTGATTTATTTGACCCTTCAAATTTCTGTATCTTTGCTGTTGCTTAGCGTGTTTCCTTGCAGTGAGGGAATTCCTATTGTAGTTTATAGTATGCTCACTAACTTTTGCCATTTGGGGAACTCTTGAGACTGTTTAGTACACTCAGAATAGCAAAAAACCCCTCCTATTTAGAAAAAGGAAGACATAATAAAACTTGAAAATATTTTGCTTTAAGATCAGTTTAACCTTCCAATAAAGGTTTGGGGTGGCTCTCTTTCTTCCGGGACCTGTCTGCTTCTTTCCAGCTAAAATACTCACCATGGACTCTTCTTTTTAAACTGAAAATTTATTAGAATCAGGCCAAAGTAAAGGACCTTCTGAGAGAATGAGTTCCTCTCCCATTCCTCCCAGACCTCCCAATAAGGTCAACTATGGAAACAGCAGCCTGTATCAAAATATTTCTGTCTCAGAATGACTCCATCCATTATGAAGTTTTGTAACCTTCTCTTGAATATTTGGAAACGCACATTATGCAGCTGTAACTATGCCTAGGAAAAAAATTCAGCAGAAAAACTGAATGATATTTGAAATACCTAATTGAAAATACACTGGTCCAAAAATCTCACCTAAGCACCTAATTGCATCTATTCCTGTAGTGCTTAGATGCTTACATGTGTAAAACTTCATTAAAGTTCACTGTTGGCATTGACATTTCCAGATTGATATAAATTAATTTCTAATAAAACCACTATACTCAAGGCCAATGTTTATACAAAATTTTCAAGCATCCTTCTACAAAAAAATGTTATTACTTCAAGATCCTTTCCACAGAACAAAACTTCTAATGATAAGCAAGTATTTACAAAACAAACTCTCCTGAACTTAGCGCAAAAGCAGTCCAAGGAATCTCTGAATCATCTCTGTTGATCCCAAGTACATAAAATGTAATGAGCTAGCCTAGCTTTATTTCACTCTCAGTTTGCTGGCTAATTGGTCTATAACGGAAACATGCATCTGTAGCCCTTTGCTTCATTGTTTGCAGACTTCCCATTACTTCACCCAATTTCAGAAAGATCTTGTTTGTTAAATCAAAGCAGAGAGCAGCCAACAACTTCCTGGAAAGGAGTCCCATCCCTCACTGCAGCATACAGCTACTGTTCCTTTGTACAGTATGTTCAAGATGCCTCTGTGTTGAAATAAGCCAAAGACAGTACTTTTGGTTCCTGAAGGCTTTCAGGGCTACCATTGTTCTAGGATATTTGAAAATCAAAGAAGTGGTTTGCATACTTGCTTATAATCTGTTCTGTTGCCTTGTCAGAACAGTAGGGTTTTTTTCTTCAGCTTCTTGAGGACTGCTACAAACTAGAATTATAACCTAGTTTTATGTTTTACCATATTGACCCACATTCTAATTGTTTTCCTGAAAAATTTTCATACAACCAGATTTTTCCACCCACAAAGTTCTGAAAGGACTTCACAGCTAGATGTGTGAGATCTGATCCTGAGGTGCACAGATGAAACCTGGAGATCTTTCACCGAGAAATCCTGAAGCTGGCCAGTCCGCATCACTGCCTGTGTCAGTTAATGGCTGCTCCTGTGCAGCTTTAAGGAGCACCTCTGTCTGTCATGCCATGATTGGGGTTATCTGGGTACATCTACGCTGCACCTGAGGCATGATTCCAGCCTAGAAAAAAACAAAACAAAACAAAACAAAACCTGAGTATGTCTAATACATTAATCAAAGGTCTGATTATTCTTTCTTCTGTGCAAGCCTGATGGATCAGGTAGAGCCAAGCACGCATGTGCCCTATCCAGTTGCTGGCACTGCTTTCTGCACTTCCTTAGCATAGTATAATTACATAGTTTTGGAGCTTTAGCCAGTGATGAGAGTGGAAACCACACGGATTATGTCTGTGCTTAAACTGCTTTCTGAATGATATCATTATAAATGATCACTTGTATGTATCTTTATTTCTCCCTTCTCCTCTGCTCCTTTTGCTGTTATTCACCATCCACCTTATCCACTTACATATACACGCAGGTCCCTATTTTTATCATGAATTTGTAATGTATGGATTATTATTTCACAAATTTCCCAACCATTATCTTGGACTTTTATGTTGTCAAATGTGAGACTAACAATGCATATACTGCATTAAAGTTAATAATCCATTGATTTACCAGATATGACACATCTGAGGTTGAGCTAATTCTCTGTCTCATTAAACAGTGTAGGGAATACTATAACCATCCCACATTTGTCTTTCCTCTTGAAATCATACAATTATAGAACCCATGCTTATTCAGTGAACTAATAGTCTAAAAAATTTAGCTAAGCTCAGTTATATTTACAGGTGTCTGCATTAAAGGCTAGGAAGCAGTTTCTCAGTGAAATGCCATGTTAATGATGTTGTCCTCAGTACACCTTGCAGGAGAATGATGTTTTTAACTTGTTTGAGGATTATAACTGAGATAACACCTCTTCACTGTCTTCTACATGATTCTCTAAATTACAAGTAAAACAAACACTATAGTCTTCCTAGCAGTCCCTCCTTTGTGAGTGAGTGAGTGAGTGTAAGGAGACAGTCTGAAACATTCAGTTCCATTAATTTATATTTATTACTATATTTATGATTTCTTGAACATTTTATATCGACAATCTTTCAATAGGAAAATTGGTCTTTTGACAAAACCAATTTTTTTTTCTTTGCAAACACTGTGTGCTTTCCATAGAAAGCTGCTTTTGTTTCATTTCATTTTCCTTAAAGACCAGAGGCCTGAAAAGTAAATATTTTGATTTGGCTATGTTCCTGTAAAGACACATGAAAGCCCAGCTGAGGTTCTTTTTTTCTTTGCTAGGGGCTGGATTCCCTGTCAAAACACTAGCATAATATATCACAGCCAAAAGTTGTCAGGAGAGTGTGATACTTCATGAGTATCATAGAATCATAGAATCATTTAGGTTGGAAAAGACCTTTGAGATCAGCAACTCCAACCACTAACTCAGAACTGCCAAGTCCATCACTAAATCATGCCTCTAAACACCACATCTACATGTTTTTTGAATGCTTCCAGGGGTGTGATTCCACCATATCCCCTGGGCAGCTGGTTCCAATTCTTGACCACCCTTTCACTGAAGAAATTTTTCCTAATAGCCAATGTAAACCTACCCTGGCACAACTTTAGGCCATTGCCTCTTCTCATACTTCTTGTTTCCTGGGAGAAGAGAATGACATCCACTTCACTGCAACCTCCTTTCCGGTAGCTGCAGAGAGCAATAGGGTCCCCTCTGAGTCTCCTCTCCTCCAGATTAAACGCCCCCAGTTCCCTCAGCCGCTCCTCATCAGACTTGTGCTCCAGACCCTTCAGCAGCTTTGTTGCCCTTCACTGGACACACTCCAGCACCTCAGCATCCTTCTTGGAATGAGGATCCCAAAAGAGAACACATTATTAGAGGTGCAGACAAGACATTCACCAAATGCAGATCAAGATTAATTAAAGTATATTTTTTACTCACAGTTATAAGTCTCATAGACCATGAGCAATACTTACAGTTTTGAACCAATCGGGTTTTGTACCAAAAAGAAAATGAGAACAAGTTAATATAAGCAAAGTAATTTATAAACTATTCTGAAAATATATATGTCTAGAGAATAGACAAGTAAACCTATACTTAAAACTGTATGTTTACTCTAAAAACCACTAATGGTGACCACTAAAATCCCAGCCAACTTGAGGCCTCCCAAGTAGTGGCAAACAGCTATGGGAGGTGTTTGTCCTCTGCTGTGTGTACACTTGCACAGATGCTGACTTTAGTGAAACAATCCATTCAGTTCTGGGTGTTAAACTTCATTGACATAATGGACCATGTGACAAAGACTAACAGATACAGGCAAAACAGAGACACATACAAAGAAAAGGGAAATGTATTTGTTTCATTGTTAGAGTTTTGTTATCTGCTTATCAAAATGTGTATCATCAAGGACACTGCATAAGTTAGAATGCAATTGTAAATAGCAGTCTGTATTATAAAGCATATCTTCTGTGCATGGATTTTCTCTTAAAAATGGCTAATGTTTTATGCTCAAAATACTAACACAAATGCAATATGTGCAGCAGTACAAAAGTCACCGTGTGTGCCGAGCCACATTTGTTACATGAAATGTGACAAACCATTCACAAGTATGTGACTTACTCTATAGCTCCCTGTGGTGGTTGTGGCTTGCGCAGAGTTAATTTGCTTCACAGTTTTGGGCCTATGTTTTGGATTTGTGACCAAAACAGTGTTGATAACACAGGGATATTTTCATTATCATTGAGCAGTGTTTGCACAGTGCCAAGACCTTCTCAGTCTCTCACCCCACCCCACCAGCAAGCAGGCCGGGGAGGGCACACAAGTTGGGAGGGGACACAGCTGGGACAGTCAGACCCAACTGACCAAAGGGATATTCCATACCATACGTCACCATGCTCAGCATATAAAGCTGGGCGAAGAAGAAGGAAGAGGGAACATTCAGAGTTATAGCATTCTGTCCTCCCAAGTAGCCATTACGCGTGATGGAGCCCTGCTTCCCTGGGGATGGCTGAGCACCTGCCTGCCCATAGGGAGTGGTGAATTAATTCCTTGTTTGGCTTTGCTTGTGCATGCAACTTTTGCTTTACTTATTAAACTGTCTTTATCTCAGCCCATGAGTTTTCTCACTTCTACTCTTCCAATTCTGTCCCCCATACAATGCGGGGGGACTGAGGGAGTGGCTGAGTGGGGCTCAGCTGCCAGCTGGAGTTAAACCATGACACTCCCCGTAAAGCGTAAGTCTCCATGAAGTCAATACAGGTTTTAACTGATGAACTGAAGGAAACAATTTGGCTATCAGGAGTGTCTTAATAGTCTTCCTTTTGGCTGGAAATATGTGGGTAAAAGTAATAAAATTAAAGCATCACTTCTAAGTTTTCCTACAAGATTGCTATGCTCTTCTCCTGCCTGAAACTGATACCAGCACATGCTCTCTTCTCACCTGTGCAACCGAAATGTAACCATCACCTTCTGGTTATAGCAGCTGGGAGGTGCAGGACTAGAGTCATTCAGTGATGGCTGGTTAAAAATTTTCTTGTAAAGTGGTTTCAATCAGCAAGAGGTGATCCATTAAAATGTTGGGGGTTTTTCCTAGAACATACAAAATATTTATTGGAAGAATTTTTGGATGCAGGGTGAAAAACTTCAGAGGATGACCCTAAATACTCAATAGCCCAATGGCTAAAACATTTTCATTAGATGTTGTTAATTTTGACTAAAGTACCTGAACATTCTGATAACTTATGTGACATAAGCTGCCCCACACACACACAAGGGAGTGCAGAGCAGCTGGGGGAACCCCAGTACTCCCCTGCCCAGCTCCTCCTGGGGTTTCACAAGAGCCACTATCCTGCGAAAATCTCGTCCCCCACAGCCCCAAATGCATGACGGCAGGGGGGACCCCAATGCCCAGCCAGAGACAGGACACCCCACTCCAGCCCCAGGGCTGTCCCCAGGCAGTCCTGGTCCCATATGCCTGTGGGCCACCCACTGCCAGAAGTCAATGAGAAGGCTCTCTGGGTCACCCCACAGGCCGGAGCACTGCCTGGGGTGCAGGGAAGAACATTTTGGGACTGCACAGGACTTACTGTAGGATGTTTAGGGGATGCAATGAAGGCGGGGAAAGAGATGGATTGAGGTAGTTTGGAGAGGAACAAGTGTGGGAAAACAGAGGCAGAAGAGGAGAAAAAGAGCCGGTTTTGTGTAACAGGCAATAGATCAGGACACCTATCCAGATATGCCTGCACCAGACCAGTGCAGTTGTCCCAGCTTCTCACTAAACTCCATTTCTAGCAATTTTCCTGGGTGCGAGGCTCTCTGGTCTGTGAGCCTGTGTGTATGGGGGTGGACCAGAGGTGAGTCAAGTGGGGCAAGTGGGGCACATGGCCTGGGGGTCTTGCTGGGAGTGGGGTACCTGCAGGCATGGTCTACTGGGAGCGCAAGAGTGGAGGGCCTGGCCAGCTGCTGGAGACACCCAAACGTGTATGTGTGTGTGTGTGTGCACACACGTGTGTGCCTATGGTACACACTCAGCCAGGCAGACTTCCATGTGTCATCAAGCTGCAGCAGCCGTGCCCCTACTGGGCTTTCGGATTTGATAGTTCCTAACAATGTCTATTTCTGTCAAGCAACTTTTTCCCAATGAGTGCTCTAATCACAAGGATACTGATTCTTCCTTGGGATAAAAATCTGTACATTTCCCACATTTACAGGCTAATAAGGCTGTTTGTTCTAATGAGTATTTATACCCTAAGGCTCAAACATTTACCACTTAATTGTGATATTTTCTCTGCCTTGTTGTCTCTACATAGAGCCCTTTTTTGGCACACACTGCTGGTTCTTGAGACCTGGAAATTTGGTTGTAATTCCCAAAATATTAGATAGCCTTGATTCATTTTAATGGCTTCTACTTTAAGACAGATATATTTATTTTAAGTAATGGAAGTTATTTTTCCCTTATTCTGTGGAAGAGAACGAATTTTCATTTTACATGTTCTCCTTCAATGCAGCCTTCAATGCCCTAAACTCTACTTCCATTCAATCAAGGTACAACAGCTTATAAAAGCCCAGATTATTAATTGCTTATCCACTGCTGGAGCCTTGTTGCTGTAGCAACTACTGCCTATATGGAAATGGTTTTCAACATGTGATTCAAGGTCCCCTGTATCCATGGTCAGCTATTTTAAGGTCTGACAACTAAGAAAACAAGTTTATTGTCTGCAGGTTTAAATAATACAAACCTCAGTCCATATGTCTATTAGAAGAACCATGATTAGTCCAAAAACTGGCAGGGGAGGATCAAGAAAACATTTCACAATCAACAGGGGAGTGTAGTTAAAAAAGGCAACTCAGCCTACCATCAGAATCACTGTTTGAAGGCATCTATCACTTCCCATCAGTGATTAAGGGAACTTCAGGCGAGTAGGTTTCTGATGCAGATATCTTAACTTAGCATCTAAAGTTAGGTGGGCTGAATAAAGATCTACACTTCTATAAGGACTTTTTGGTACTCCCTAGTTAATTCAGAATAAATTACAGTTTCTTAAAATACTCTCCACAACTAAAAAAGGGTTCTTTCATTAAATTTCCATTATACATTGCAAAAGTAAATAAAAGACATGTATGATATATCTCAAACAGCTAAATATCTTGATTCTCATACTTGTGTCACAAGGAAGAGGGGGAAAAAATCTCATTTCAGTTATATTTTTTAAAGTCAAGTTGTTTTGGGGGAAAAAGCCATTAGTGTGTAGGTGTCTCATGCATTCTTTCCAGCAGCAGTCAGTAGCCTGGACTGTGTTGCAGCCCAGGAGAAAAGAATGGTATTTCCAGCACTGAGGACAATTTTTATGATCTTTATGTGTCATTTTCTGACACACTTACTACCTGAAATATTTAACAACATGACTGTAATAATATTCTTTTTTAAATAGTTTAAATTTGTTTGATGTAAGCAATACTTTCAGGATTATTGTAGTGCAACAAATGAACAATACACTCTTTTAACAACTCCTTAAAAAATTATGCCTGTAAAAGGTTATTTAAAACTGTATCTTTCTTTTAAATAATTGCCCAGATAAATGTGCTGAGCACTAAATAAAGAAATTCTGACAATCTTTAAATTAAATCCAATTACAGAAAATAGCAAATCAAAATAAGCTTCTTGAAAATCAAAATAAGCTTCTTGAAACTTAAACTCTTGTGTTTTGGAAATTACTACTTCCAGCAACAGTGAGTCTCATAGGGATAGGTGTTTCACAAAGTCCTTTTTATACTACAAGAGTTGGTAAAGCTGTTATGAGTTGTCTCCTATAAACTCAGTGCATGGGTTAAGTGGCTCATGCCTTTTGCATGTATTCATTTCCAGCATCCCCACCTGGCAATTTTAAGGGAGTGAATATAAAATTCATTTGAGGTGTTTGGACCTGGGATCTCAAAATCATTAGCCCCTTCTGAAAAGCTTGGCCCTGAATTTTTCATTAATGAATCGGTCTTTGGATATAAATGGATAAATACATTCCAGGCAAAGAAAAGCCAGATCTGTGTGTTACAGATGTCTGACTAGTCACAGCAACAAGTTTGGAAGAAATTTCTTTCTTCATGGCAATGTGTACGACATCTGTCTCTACATTCATTTTCTTTGATGTACTTCTTCTCATATTCCTTGCTAAACAGAATATTTCCATAGTCTTTTTTCTTCTTCTTCTTCTTGGAAAATTTTTCAGTCCCTTTCAAGATCACAGTTGAAGCCACTTTTTCTTAGATGCAACAGGAAAGCTGTTTTCACTCTGTTTTTCTATATGCTGCTACCTCTTATATAAAAAGAAAGAAGAAATGTCATTTAAGATTTTTGTGAAATGAAGATAGACATGTTGCTATCTGACTTTTGTTTCCCACTTTTGTAATACTTTATATCTGGTGTTACCATTTGATTTGCTAATTCCTGTATTTCTGCACATCCCCTTGAATGTGTGCAGGTGCAATCTTTCTTCAGATAGTCCTTCACTATGATAAGATCTAAGAAGAATGTTCACAGCAGGTAGAAAAATCCAGCTGCCATTTCTGGTTCTGCTAGGCCTGTGTAAGTCTGGATTTGACTTTGGTACATCACATGACACAAGCTAGTATGGATGGAGAATGAGTATGATTCAGTGCTGTTCAAGACTGTGAGTGAGCTAATACTGTATAAACTGTATATCTGAAATGCAGATGTGGCAGCGTCTAGAACCACAATGAGAAAAGATCTTGCTTTCTTCAGAGTACTATTTTTTCAAGCTGTCAAAAAGTCATTATTTTCTCTTTCTAAATAGCTTTTTGCAAAACATGAATGAACACAAGGATTCCTTGTAGCCTTGGTTTTCAGTCAGTTACCAAATTATTTTAGAAATAAAGGGCAATAGTGCATTGTATATCAGCATAATGAAATGTATGTTGCTGTAGGAAGCAACTTAAAAGTGGTATAATCCTAACACTTTTGTTTCCCTATTTCACCTTCTTCTGATTGCTAAAAGGATCCCTAAAAATTGGTTTATCTTAGAAAAAAACAAAAGCTCTGAGTAGCCATAAAACTGGAAAAATCTCTGGTTTTTATCCATGTGAAAAAAATTTTCACAGATCTGGCTAAACTAGCATGAGGACTTTCTAACTAGAACTTAAAACATGTCTGAGAATCTCATTTGATGCAGGAAAAAACTGAAGGACTGCAAAGAGTTCCTCCAATTTGGACACCAAATAGTACATGAATGAATATGAGGGAATAAATATTTTATCATTTTCTTCTTCTAGCCTTCTGCTCGACAAGCTTCCGTGACATGTAATAACTAAATTTAGCACAGTTTTGCCACGAGAGGGCAGGAATGCTTATTAAACAGGTTTGCCACTGGTTGTTTCACCACTCTTTGTCAGGAGGGTGACCCCACGTGTTTTCCTTCTGCTGGTATTATGTGTCTAAGCATGTACCCCGAGCACTTAACAACATGACAAAATCCTTTGACCCAACAGACTGACCTGTCATTAGTACGACAGATTAATCCCCCTGGATAGTCGTGTGGCTCAGGGGCGCTGCTGAACCACAGCTGTGTTAAAGACTAAGAGCAAAATCAGAACTACTCAGGCTGGGCTGGCAAAGGGAAATAACCACATCAGTGCATCAGGCTTGCCAAGGGAGTCTGGTGGGTACGTAGAAGTGAATCGAATCAGTGCCTGCTTTTCTTCCTTATGGTGTGTAACATAAGCAAGAAGGAAGACCTGTAAAGATAATTTTTTATTATTCAATATTAGCAGCACTGGCTTATTCACGAACAATATATAAGCTTTTCTGTAAGTGAGACTAATTTTGATCAGACCCTAACAGTAGTCAGATCTGAACAGTAGAAGACTGTACTGGACAGAATACTGTGTAGAAAAGTTCCAGACTATTATTAAAGTGAAACAGATTTGTGTGGAAAGTCCTGGTTAACTCATAAACAATTTATAAACTGAAGCATTTAGCAGAGCTTGATTAAAGGTTTAAATTCTTGTAACTGTTTGCCAACAGAATATAGTGTTTCACTGTTCCCAAAACCATGTTTGGAAAAAAAAAATCTACTGTGGGGTCACTCAGAGTTGTAAGTTTTTAATCAGCTAAAATTAAGCTCAATAACATACATGGAAATATCCTTTCTTTTGTTTGCTTTGCTGTCACATTAAGTAGTTTCTTTTTTTAAATGGCAGTTTTTCACCATGAAGCAAATAGTTGTGGAGTTGTGATAGTAACTGTATAAACTATACTCAATGGGAACAAAGAGAAAAAAATTAAATAGTAATCTTACTGTAGTCATAACAATAACCTTACTCTAGTCATAAAAAAAAGATTTGTACAAGTTATTTTCCATTATCTCTGCCAATTTAATTATGCTTTTGCCATGCCCTCTGCCAGAATAACAGTGATCAACAAAAATATCAGTTGTATAAATCTAAAAATTCTTCACTATTTCTGTCATTGCAGTAAAAAGGGTTTTCCCCAGTCATAAAGCAGACAAGGGCATTGTCTTCCTATTGTGTGGCTTGGCTGTCTCCTATAAGAAGCTCTTGACTTATACTTAGAGGGTTACATACCCGCTAGGCAATCTATATTCTCAGTGTCATTTTACAAATCTTTGCTCCCCAGAGGTTTTCAAGAGATATGCTGCAGCAGGATGTTACCAGGGTGACTAGGTAGAAAAGTAGGAAACCCTACAAGATCTCCTCATTCAATGATTCAGGTTTTATTTCTTTGGGTTTTTTAATAGCCCTGACAGTGTGTGGCTCTTTTCAAAGCCCTAGCAACATGCAAGGGTGATTCAACCCAGATGGAGCAACAGCCAGCCACTTGGGTTTTTGCTGGAAAAGGAAAGGGCATGCATAACTGGACAGTGTGCACTAACATGGCAATAGGCAAATGGAATAAGGGTAAAAGCCCCTGTTTTGCATGTATTATCAGGATGCACAGAGAAATCAATACAAGTCAGGACTTCTGCAAAAGCTGTACAATCCCTGTGCAGATGGATCATCCTGTAACTTTCTCCAGTAACATTTTGAAGTTGGGAAGAAGGAAGGGTTGTGCTTTAAGATTTCCAGTATTCATCTGCAGGAGAATATTACCAACGAACTTCCAAAGCAATGATGCACAAGGTGTCTTGCCCAGGGCCTCACAGAGCTACATACATGGAAAACCCCTGTCATGCTTTGATCAAAGACCAGAAGGAACCACTCATTGCCTTTCCTTTCTATTGTATCTTATGCAGCATAAGTATAACACGGGTTCAGTGTCCAGGCATGGGTGAACCTTGTGGTTTTACTCTTATGGTTTTAGTTTCTAGTAAGGATACATAGCAAAGAAATGGCAAAATAAAATTTGGATTATTGTTCTTTGCTTTCCCTTTGTTTCATTTCAAGAGGCACACTGCAAAAGCAAGTGAAAATAGACATAATTTTTGTTCTGGCATTTCTTTTTCTGCTAACTTCTGAATAATGACAACTTTTGGACACATTTATGGCCTTGACTTTGAACCTTTATTCATGTAATGAATCTACTCACCTCTACATCGCTCCTGGTTGTAGAAATCACTCCTTGATTTGTCACTTAGTGTCTTTTCTATTAAGTGCTGTCCTAAGGAGATCAAACAGGATTTCACAGGATGAAAACTCTCCAGCACTCACCAGGCAATACCTTATACAGCGAGCAGAGCTACAAAAACCTCTTTTGTCCTTTTGTTGTATGGTTAATGTTATTAAAATTCTTACTTACTATCAGGTGTGCACTTACACCAGGTGTGCTAGAGAACTTATTGTGACAGCAGTAGCTATTCAGAATTACTGCATGCGAGATCCTCATCCTTACCCTTTTGCTAATCTCATAGTCTGCAAAAACATGATGTGAGGTTAAGAAATGTAATATTCTCTGTACAGAATGCTGCTCCTTGAAGAGAAATTAGACTTCTTCCTAAAATTATAGCATTTTTACGGTAACATGCAATTTTCCTGTATCTGAAGAAATATCTAAGTGGACTGTCTCAGGTGTTAGAAGTACTTTAGATCTTGCAGGCTTTTTTATCTCACCTGAATAGGGCTGGCCTAATACAGTCAATGGAGGTATTTATAAAGTGGTAGATTTAGGAAGGATTTTAAATTCACAGGTGCAGAGATGTACATTAACCATCTCCCAGCCTCCTATCAAAGTAAAACCTAAGCAAGCACCTGTGTTAGGAAGCTGCAGCTGATGATCAATTCAAAACAATCTGAGCTGAATCTTCATTGAAGAAGTTGCTTTTTAATGCTGCTGTCTGCCATACATACCCACACTCTTATTTGTCTTGGTGCTGGTGGGGTCATATGATGAACAAAATCAAAGAACTGATCCACCTGAAAGTTTACTGAAGAAGCAGAACAAAAAAAAAAGTTAAAAACAGGCTACATCAATTGCCTAATCTGGATTACTGGGCTGCTGTACAGGTGCTGATGAAGGCCCAGAGCAGGGGAAGGAGCACCCAGCCCAGAACAGCCAACACTATGGCACTCCTGTTTCAGCAGTGTACCAGACTTAAATTCATTTACAGTATTTATTAAACTGCAGCCTAAGAAACCTGTCAAGTTTTTTTGGTGGGGTTTTTTTTTGCAAGTGAATGTGTGTGACTGTTTTTAGTTTTGAAAGACCTATATTGCTCTAAAATCTGGAATTTATTATTTCATAAACAAATCTAACTTCCTAAAATATTACCTCCTCACATCCAGTCCCAGTCAGCAGATTTCAGATCAAAATGTATATAGCAATTCAGTAACATCTTGTATTATCACACTCTTTTTCCAATAATTTGCTTGCTTTTATGAAACAATGTTGAGCTGATGTTTTCAGAGAACTATGATTCACCATGAATTCCAGATCTTGCTCATAAATAATTCAACTTTGTGCTTCTTCATTATGTAGACAGGTATAATTTTCCTTTCTTGCAACAAGCATTTGTGAAAATACAGGTACAAATGTTCTCTGTTTGCCAAGCATCTTTTAAGTGAGAGATTTATAAGGTCTAGTTTTCTTTTACAAAACCTGATAATTTTCCCCTGTTATATCCTATACATTTTTGTGTCTTTAACTTCATTTTTATTGTATTTTCATTAATTAGTTTGCATGGAATTTATTAATTGCAGTTGTTTTTAAGAGTTTAATTTCCTCTTCTTTTGCTATTTGGGCACTGCCTCTGAGACATGTTCTACACTCATGGAAATCTCTGAGAACAGGAGCTGGTACAAAATGGATGGTGGGAGTGCACAGCCAGAAGTGAGGTAAAGCAGAAATGTGGTAGGAGCAGAGTCTTCACCTTTGGAAGCTATGAGCTGTCAGACTGGGTCACTTCATCTCATGAACTGTGCCATGAGACTCCTCCTCCAGTTTGTAGAAATCACCCCTCTGACAATGCACAGCCATACAAATAATTCTAAATATTCCACAATGGCCTTCCTGTCTTTGATCATTGAATGGGCTTCTGGCAGTTTTTCTCACTCTGATGCATTTGAAAATGCTTTTATTATAGTTCTTCTTCATTTAGCAATCTGCTCATCAAATCTATTCCTCTTTTGCCCTATTATGATTTTAAATTTAAGTTGCCTGTATAGTAAGTTATTTATACTACTCCTTCAAAATAGTATGTTTTATTTGTAAAACCTTTTTTCCTCTGCTGCTTAACCATACCGGCTAACTTTCAGTGATTCTTTTAGAATATTTTTCTGTATAGCCACTAAATTAATATTTCTAACAACTGGAGACTTGAACCAGTCTCCTCTTGCATGGAATATTTCCATGGAAAGAGGTAGCATTGCATCACTAGGGAAAAAAAAAACTACAAGTCATAAAATCAGCAGTCAATTTGATACAAAAAATGGTTAATTAATCAAATGTCACTATTATTTCCTGTATGTTTGTTCATTTTTCCCTTCCTAGCAAGTCACAAAATCCCTAAGAAATTCATACCTACAAGACTCAGTCTTTCTCTGCCTCTGTTTCTCTGCTTTGAAACAAACGACAGAAAATCTGTGCAAAAGTCACAAAGTCACTTGAAGAATTTACAAAAATTATAAATGGCATGTGGAGAACACAAATAGTTTGGTGTAAAAAACCCCTTCTATTATATTAAAGAGAATATGGGTACAACCTTCAAGGAAAAAATTTAGAGAAATTCAGGCAATAGTACTCCAACAATATTTATTGAGATCTGAGTAATGATTTCTCTAGGTATCTATTTTGAATCCCAGACCAACCAGTTTCTGACGATGGAAACTGCCTGAGTTACTCTTTCTCCCCAGATGTGTGGGTTGGGGTTTTTTTCTGAGGTGGATAAAAGTGTGAGTTTTAGTTAGGACCACACACAGGATTGTGAAGAGGTCAGCACAAAGGAGATTGTGGTATTTCCAGCATGGAAGTGCCAAACATTTCATTAAGACATGTTAAAAAATTTTAACTCAGTTTTGCAGATTAGCAATAAAAATATTTCTATTGTTTTTATGAAAACTCAAGCTTCTCAGTGCTTTATTGGAACCTATGCTTTTGTTATATCTGAGCTTTTCACAATTTTTAAAATCTTCTCCAATTTAAAAGTAGGTCATATATTTCAGTGTATGTAATATAAGAACGTGTGCCAAATGTTTTTAAAATGAGTCATAGCAACATAAAAGAAACTATATCCAAAAACGTGATCTTGAAACCATTCTATTCAAATGATGTCTGTTCCTGAAAGTACAACCTCGATATATACACCAGTTTTCCTACCGACAATCTCACATTCACAGAGCTATGGATTCTATACTTCAACCTTATTTTCTCTGCTTATATGGCAAGTCTAGAAGTTAGGCTGTTTAACCAAGACATAAAATAAACGTAGTTATGAGAAGAGTATGAAGTAGCTTTTTCATTTGAACTTGTAGTTTGAAAAAGATGAATATGCCAGCTTTTCTCAGCTTCTGTGATAATATTCAGCCTCAGACTCCATGAAATATTCAAGTGCTATTATCTCACTTAGCAGATACTTGGAAGAGTAGATATTTGCAAATCCCTTTCCTAACAGGCCGTCACGGAAACATAGCTAGCACAAGGCCTGGATTGAGGAAGGTGATGATGTTTTTAAGTGAGACTTAGAATTTAAGAACCTAAAACTGAGCTCTTGAAAGCTCCTGCTTAATCTTTGGAGGTGCCCAGACTCTATCAGCACCTCATTTTTCAATGCTGTGTTTCCTCAGATGCTTGAATTTCAGGTCTGCAAAGGCTTAAAAGTACATCACTGTTGACATGACTGACAACCGCTTGGCTTCTGTCTCTTATTTAAGTCTCATCCGCAGCAGCAATCCTAGTTCCCCTGTTCAATTCCATGGCATACCTCAACTTGAAAGACATTCTCTCAGCAAACTTGCCAGCATGAAAGGGGAAATGTAGGAGAGAGGTTAGGCTTGTAAATTAATGGAACAAGAAGCTTTTAATGAGAGCCTAAACACTCTTTGGATCTGGGCCTACACAGTTTACCATCACCATTGCAGGATCTGTGATAATGCAAGAAGTTGAACCCTACTTTCTTCCCCCCAGGCAAATTCTTTAATCATAAAACTATGACTGCAGTTGCCTATAAGCTCATCTTTCTGTCTAGTGAAAGCCTGTAGAGTGCTCAGAAGAAATATTACATGCGTTAGTTGGTACTGAAGTGGAAGAACCTAAAGAAAGAATCTGCAAAGAATAACAGAATTAATAGAGCTCAAAAATACAGTAGGAAGTTTATGGAGCAAGGAAAATTCAGATCAGACATTAGGAAAAATTTCATGGTAGAAAAGATGGGGAAGAACTGAAAGAAAAACTGTAGAAGTCTCTGTAAGATACTTCTGTGTTTTGGGGAATGACAGGGATATTGTAGATCCTGAGCTGAATACCTAAGTTTAGCTCTTGCACTCATTTCTTTCCTGAGGAATGAAAAAAAGTGGGTTTTTCCTGTTGTGTGATACTCTAAATGTTTTGGAAATTTATGGAGAAATACAAAATTTTAGGATCTATGCATTCGATTTTTCATTCATTCTCCCTCATAGATAGTGCAATCAAAACTCAGGCTACAAAGGTCAGGGCCAATATATTAATTAAATTTACATGTTGAATACACCTACAAGAGAAGCTCTATTTATCCAAAGAAATTTCAAAACAGACAAATATCCTAAAGACCTTTACTGAAGCCAGAAATGTGACACCATGTGGTTCCAGGATACTGCAACACCTTAACAGGGACTTGAGCAATGCTTACTTTAGCATACTACACTGACAAAAGACAGACTAAAATTCTAGCCATCAGACCCGCAGCTCCTTACGCAGTCCTGTACAGTAACATGAGCTATGCAGAGAGGGAACCATGTGATAATGTACCTTTGGCTCACAAGCTATGCAAGCTTTTGGTGTGGGAAGGAGGTTTTGCTGAGTGTTAACGAAGAGCGAAGAGGCTCAGAAGCTCGGCAATGCTGTACCTGTGGAGATGAAAGGCCTCCTGAGGAGGCACATCTGTAGAACCAATAGAGACCACAGCAGACTCCAAGGCTTCTTTAATGTCTCTCCACCACAGAGCCAAAAGATGCCCTGAGGTAAATTCAGCAGCAGGATAAGAACAAAAAATTTTTTAAAAAAATTGCAGTTTACTCCAGGGAAGCTGTTTCTAGTCATCCTATGGGAGATTCAAGTCAGCCCCCACATTTTTTGAGCGATTTACTCTGTCTTTGCTTTGCACCATATACATCTAGCAAAGAGCAGCCTCATTTTAAACTATTACAGCTGAGGTGGCCAGAGAGGCCAGATGAACCCAGCCAGTGGCTGTGGCTGCCCGTGGATGGTTTGGTAAGAGGACAGAAACCTCTCCCTCCATGGGTGTTCCCACAGGCACTGTGGGGACCTGGTGCCTGGGCCGGGGGCCAGGTGCTGTGCTGTCCCACAGCTGCTGCCCTCTGTGCTGCTCACCCTTCAAGCACAGGGTGAAACCCAGGTGGCAAGACAGAGGGAAAGAAATGCCAGGTATTCCTCACTAACCCAGCAAAAAGCTGCTGCAAAAGCCCCCAGGTTTCCTTTGGATGCCTGTTGGAATATATTGCATATCTTCACACAGCTGCATATATACATGTATATAGACACACAGAATCAACCAGAAAAAAATACTTCAAAAAAATCAAAATTACCTTTTTAATGATCTCTTCTTCATCTAGAAACTGTGGGAAAATCACACCCTGTCTACCCACACCTATGAAGTGTTTAAATGGCTTAGACCCAGTCTCCATGTAAAACGTGCTGTTGTTGCAGCACCGGTAAACGATATGTTCTGTTTCCCACTGTTATGAAGCTCTAGTCCTGGAGCTGTTGTGCTGATAAAAAGACTCTTCACCTCTTACTGCAGCTTTTCTCAAGTGCCTCTGCCCTGTTCTCCTCTGGTGAACTCCCATCTCACTCCCTCTCCAGTGAATTTACCCAACTGCAGCTAACATTTCCAGTGATATAAATCTCAAATAACATATTTTTCTCACAAGCCCAAGTTAAGTGCTGCTCCAAGTCAGTTTGAGAGATGCATCTTTATAACACTGCAGTACAAAGAAAACTAATTACCTTAAAATATAACTGTGTCTAAGCTATGGGCTGTAGGCTTCTGCTGCTTCAGCTAAGATGTGAGGCAAGCACAGATGTACCCATTCCTGACCAAGAGTTTTGCTGGAAGAAGTCCCAGCACAGGCATAGACACCTAAGCAAAACTGCATTTTTACAGGGAGAGCTGATTCACTGGGGAAATGGTGTGAATATAAACTCAAGCTCTGCCTGCAACATTGCATACAGACCAGAGGTGCTTTGTCAGTAAACAGACAATGAATCCTCTGCTGCTGAAATATTTCTAGGGAAAGTATGTGCTAGGCTTCGTTTGCTCAGTCATATTGACCTGCTTAGAGGAGTATGGGTCTGTAGTTCCTGTGTGCAGGTACTGAAAGTTGTCGTGTCTATGTGACACCAAAATCACCGAGCCGTGAATCTTCAAAAGTACTTCAGAGCCTGTCTCCTTCTTTAGGTACTTCTGTTAAGGCATCACATCTTCAAAATGACCATGCGGCTGCCCCTGAAGCTGGCGGGTGCCTATTGCCGGGGGGGGGGGGGGGGGGGGGGGTGTGTCACTATGTGCCCAACTAAAGCATAGCAATGTTGCTTCTTGTCATAAATTGCTCAGAGCCTGGCATTGGATCTGATCTGCATTTCTTTCGGCAGCAGTGTGGGGTCAGCACATTCCTCCTCTTTTGACACTCCAGTCATTTATTTCTGCTGTTGCATTGCCCCTTGAAGTATGTTGGCACGGCTGCTTGAGGGTCCTGTACTGAACTGTACCTGGAAACTGGGACATCTGAAAATGAGTCTTTTCAGTAGTATTTTATTTTTCTTCTTTCTGTTTTTCTTTGGTTTTGTTTTTGTTTTCTTTTTGTTTTTCTTTCTCTTTCTCTTTTCCCTTTTTTTATCTTCCTCCCTCCCTTCCACTCTCCTTCCCTTTCTAACTTTAATTCCTTCCTTCCATTTATTTCTGTCCTTTCCTTTCTTTTCCTTTGCTAGATCAGTTCATTGATCTAGTTTGCCCTATAGATAAAGCATTTTTAATTTACCAAAGAAGTAGTGTTAGGCTGTGATTACAGAGGAAATCAGGGATACTTAAGCCGGTTTAAAAAACAGTCATGCAAAACCATTGTTATACTCAACAAAGTGAAACCAGCCATATTCTCTGTATATTAGAATATTCACCTCCTGTGACTTCAGATCTTAGCTCCAGATTTTAGCAGAACCAATACATTAATCTGCAGTGATCTCTGCTATGGTCATTTAAGAGCTTATGCTTTTAAAAGCTTCACCCCAGAGCCTTTTTGAAATTCCCACTCTTGAGCAGTATAGAAATTGTTAAGTAAACTGTTTGAAAATTTAGATTTCATTTTTTGGCCAAAGTTCCCAAGTGGTTTTGTCCCTGTTTAGAAAATGCTTCATATTATGTTATAGCTGGTGACTCCACTTGTATTTTTGTAATGTACATGTATACCCCAAGTTTTCATCTTTTAATACATTTTGAGGAATTAAAATGTTGTTTATAGTTGGAAAAGGAATCAGAGAATCTGTCTTTCTTACATTATTTTCTACATCTGTATTATTATTTCTTATATATATATATTAGACAAAGAAAAAAGTATTTTGTGCTTCCAAAGCATTTACTATATTTAGACAGTAAATATCTCATTTTTGTGTATCTGAACATCTGTACTTGTTCCTGAATTTGGAGATACATTTTGCAGTTGCTTTTCTGTCATGTCTACTTCACTTTTACAGGTTCTGGAAATTCACATTTCAGAAGCTTATTGATACACCGCTCATCTCTGATTGTACTGCTCAGAGATATAGAGTCCTTATACTTTTTGTCTACATAAGAAATTTCATCTGATATCAAATATAATCATACTGTCTGTTATTTTGCTTCTGAGCATATGTGGGCTTTCAATGTAGACAAAGACATGCATTTACATTTGTTTCTGCCAGGCTAATCAAAACATTGCTTAGGTCAAGGTTTTGAGCATTGATCAATGCAATAATATTCAATACGCAATGTCCTTTTCTTCAGCAGCAATTTAGAGTGACCTCAGAGCATTGCTTGAAACGTATTATAGATATACTCTAAAAGTTAAATATTTTGTGTTACCCTTTCATTTTGAACATCATGCCACTGGTTTAGTTTGGCTGCACAGATAGCTATACTGAACAATATTTTTTAATTCAGTGGAATAATTTTTAATGCTTTCCTTTTGTAATGAAGAGAAATGCCACTGAATGGTTTTGTCAGGAGGAACTGAGTTGCAATATCCTGTCTTTCTGGAAGAAATGGATCTTGTTTCTCTGATTTTAGGTCAGGCTGTCACTGAAATACTTTATATCTCAGCTGTTCCTTTCTTTATTCACTTTAATCATGGAATAGAGAGAAGACCTCACTGACTTCAATTTTGAGGCTTTCCACTTCTCCGTATTAAGCCATATGCTTAGATTAACATGACTATGTACATCAACATAAACCTCCCTCACATCAGTGTTTTCTCCATATTTGAGTAGCTGGTTGATACTTACCTAATAACAAAGCAGAACGCTGACACCACATGGATACTGATTTTTGAAAAATGATGGGTCCATGGCACAAAAGTTGGACTGTCATCTATGGCGTACGGCAAGTTCTTTTCAAATGAAAAAAAGAATACCAGCTGAGAGATTCTTGTCACAGTAAATAGCATTTAGGAGGAAAAAATAAGAAAGGCTTGAAGTATATTTACAACTTTTCTTATTGCTGTGGTTAGAGAAGTTTACATCTATTGATTTATGCCTTGGTAATTCACTCACTGAACTTTCTAAAAAACAAATTTCCCTGAGAAACACATCATTTGTAAAATCTCCATCGTGCAATTACTTTCTATAGTTCAGAAGGCTTAGATGTCAATGTTAACTTCGAAATGTTTCTGAGCTGGGATACATGTGCTTTACAATAAAAGAAAATTTACATTTTAGTTTCTTACAATTGTTCTCTGCAGCTTCCTGAGACCTTTTTAAAAATTTGTTACAGCTTAATCTGCTTTACTTGTGCTGGAGTCCACATTAACAACTATTTCAATACATTTTGACATTTAATACATTTGAAAGACTTTACCAGGTCCAGTAGTGGCAAAACGAGCCACACTGGTTTTAAACTGAAAGAGGGTAGATTTAGACTGGACATAAGGAAGAAATTTTTATGATGAAGGTAGGGAGACACTGGACCAAGTTGCCCAGAGAAGTTTTGAATGCCCCATCCCTGGAAATGTTCAAGGCCAGGTTGGATGGGGCTTCAAGCAACCTGGTCTAGTCGAAGATGCACCTGCCCATGGCAGGGGGGTTGGACTAGATAACCTTTGAAAGTACTTTCCAGCCCAAACCATTCTGTGATTCTAGGAGTCTATTCCACAAGGTGGACTTTCATATAGGAAAAAAGGTAGTATAACATTTGCAGTTGCCTGGGATTATTTTTTTTTCCATCCATATCTATAACAGAATAGTGTTATATATTAAGCAGATGACTTTCAGACAATTATGTTTGCTAAACAAAGATCATACAAACTTCATAGTTTGGTAAAATACGTTAGTCAACCAATATTTTTGGTCTACATGGTTAACTGCACCTTTTTTTTTTTTTTTCTCTTTCTTTTAGTTTGCTCTGACTATTATTTTTGTGTTTTACTTTGAACTATGGATTCAAGCAGTAGTGAAAATTAGGCAGAAGTGATTATATTCCCCTAGGTTTGAACTTTAAATATGCCCCATAATAAAGCTTTGTATTAATATAATTCACAATCATCAGTCTCTTGACAGATACATTTTGGTTCACTCAGAACTTTGAGCAAGGCATATAAAGCAGTCTGCAAACCTTGTTGATATTTCAGATCTCTAATAAAAATACCAAGTAAGTTTGAAGCTTTCTTTTAAAACTTTGCTTTATTTTATTGAAAGAAATATTTTTCAGAACCTATAAACTCAAGGAAAACCAAATGAAGAGATTTCATGATCATAGCATTGGGAAAAGCAGTCTCCAAAACATTGCTACTCAGAAGGATATCCTGAAGGCTTATATTATATCTTCCTCTGGAAAAGAATAAGCTCTGTTCTGTCCAGGTTAAGACATGGACTGAAATTTTGTTCCTATTTACCCAGATGCGACCTGCCTGGTATGAAAGATCCATAAATGAGAGCAGAGTTTGACCTGTACTTTATGATACCCTTCGTGACCGGAATTTTTTTATTCAGACATGTTTACAGGACTTGGAGTAATGTCATGAAACTCCTGACCTCAACCAGAATCTGCTGTAAAAATTCTAGCTTAAGTTAGATCTTTATTAGATTTATCAAATCATAGTGTCATTCATTTTGACTCAAGAAAGTGGCTAGTATTAGATCCCATGTCAGTACAGCTGAGTGAAACCTCTCTTTGCAAAATTATTTGTCAGGGGAAAAAGAAGTTTTGAGGGACTAGAAATTATTCTGAACTTGTGGAAAATGGAGTGATTGTTTCAGTCAATATGAAAATTACTAAATATTTTCAAAGCAACAATTTTTTTAAAAAATATTTCTTTGGCTCTTTAGAAATATCTTGGTTTGGAGCAGCTATAATGAAAATGAAGGAACTAGATTCATAAAACTGCTGGTGGTCCTATACCACAAAGCCCCGTGGTTAGAATCATCATCTAGGAGGTGGGAAATCAGTCTTCAGATCCATCTGAAACAGAGGTCTAGAACATGAACTTAAAACTGTGTTTGTTATTTCTCTTGTGTGTTTTAAACAGCTGGCAAATGCAATAGTTGATGCAGAAATGAGCTGAGAATACCAGCTCTTGGAATACTGGTAGGGGCATTGACTTGGGAATTTGACTTTTAAATTTCATATTAAATGTAAAGACAGAACTCCCACATGCTAAGTAAGTATTCCAACCAGTCCTTCTGGCACAGGTTTTACTGGGGAGGGAAAAAGGTCAGGCTACCATGGTTTGGTCTTCCATCACCACCTCACTTTCTATTTCTATGCAGCTCCTGTGCAGCTGCCAATCACACAATCCTCAGTGCTGTACAGTGCCTCAGCTTCTCACTAGCTTCCCTACAGCTGAAAAGAACCTGAATTACAAAAGGGAACAAGAACGTAGGTGTGTCAGGATGTATCCTCACTTTTCTATTATTGGCATGAGCCTATCTGTTATCATGCACCTTGGCATAAGGATGTGGCAGCAACATAATCCAGTACAGAGGCACCACTCATGCGGTGCAGAAAGGAAGGAAAGAAGCTTCTCTTCTACTTGTCTATTTGTTTTGGGGCTCAGTGCTCTGAAGGACTTTTGGATAGAGTGGGATTGGTCACTTCATCTAATGCCTTAATTTATGGCTTGGGGTATTTTTTGAGGGACACTGATTTTGCAGGTAGGTATTTTCACACAATCTTGTTTACTGAAAACAATGTACAAACCCACATTTTTCCCGAATGAGTGTCAGAAAAAAGACAATCTCTTTGAATGTTAAGACTTCTACCAAGAAATACTTTGCTTAGTTTTGTTTTGGCTTTTGGCTTTCCTACAGGATCAAGCTTTTTTTGTTTTTCTGACCTCTTCGCTTTCTGGGCTTATCTGCTCTTAGTGCACGCAACTCAAAGCAAATGCCCCTAAGGCTTATGACCTTACATTGAAAACTCCTCTATAAAATCTGCTTGCCTTCTGACTGATCTTGTCATTTCACCTTGGGCAGTGGCACATGCTGTTTCTGCAGTCTTACTTATTTATCCCAGATATTTTGATGCTCAGTGAAGATTTACCAGTTGCTACAATAGTAGTCCTTTCTGTGATTCTGTACTATGCTTTTCTACCTGCTGCTCTGTATTCTTTCCAATGTAATGTCCTGGCTGTGCAAGATCAGGAGCCAGAAAGTAAAGTACACACAGAAGGAAACAGGTACATTTTTTACTTGTTAGACATGGTCCAGTGAGCGAATAAAGTCACTGCACTAGTAGCGTGTAGGCTTGTAATTGATCAGGTCTACATTGTTCATACTGTCTTCAATAACTGGAGTAGCAGAAGGCTAACAAACTTCATTTGATAAGAAATTTCTCATAAGTACAAGGAACTAGAAAGGGCTTAACTTGGATCAATAGAGAAATCCCTCAATAATTAATTACCCACTTTAATACACTACTGTTTGTAGTGGGGTCAAAATTTTCTGCATTTTCCACTGTCATGCTCGCCCTTTTCTGTATAACTACTACCCTGTTCTGTCTAGCTTTCAGATGGAACAATTGAATAAAATATGCAGCTACTGGCAGGTTTCATACTTCATTTGTCAGCTAAAGCCAGAAAGTGATTAGCCAATAGCCTTTTCAAATTAAGCTTGACTTTGATTTTTGAATTTCTGACAAAGTGTTACTGCAGTGCTGACAAACCCTGGGTAGTGCTTTGGAAATACAAAAGTTCTGTGTGTGGAGAAGAAACATTCATCTTTTACTGTAGCTCAAGACCACTTTCTCTCAAAAATTTCTTTCCCAATCCTATTTTAACTCTTCTGTGGACAGAATCTTCTCAGGAACCTGTGGTAAGAAATGTCCAGGTGATGCAAATAGTCCTGTATAGTTATTTTGTTTCCAGCCTACCCTATGTGTGCCAGCTGAAGTGGAAGAAGCACCCCGTTGATTCCATTATTAAATTTAAATATTGCAAGATTATGTATAGAAAAGGGAATAGAATATAGTTTCCTTTTGGGCCTTAATCTATATCCCAAATGTGATAAACAGTTTGCCTAATACTTGTCAGGTGTTTTCTCTTCCATCGTTGTCATTAGCATTGTCATTATTAGAACTCATAAAATTCCAAGGCAAACATTCAGAATACATTGCAAGTTCGTGGCCCTTTCATGTTTTATAGATGTATAGAATAAAAAAAATCAATATCCAATATAACATAATGCATTAACATCTGCCACTAAGATATTGACACCAAGTTCATAGTAAAGTTCATGGCAATTGCTTTTATTTTGGATCAAAAGCATGGAATATTGCTTATACCACAAAGGTCAACTCAAAAACAGCACACTGTGTGTGAGCCAGCTATTACTGATACACTTTTGCCCTGCTTACCCTTGAAGGTAATGTCTCAGACTCTGTACTAAGCTGTCTTTCTGGAAATACCTCTGCTATGGACTTCAGCATCTTAAAAAAAAAACATCCAACAACAATAAAAAAAATGCCAAAGAAACACTGTCTTCTGGGTCTCATTTTGATTATGCGGAATGACTGGGATCACTTTCCCAAGAATCACAGAAACTCTTCATGAAGGAGGGGAGGGACAACAGTAGTTAGCAATACATGTGCAGCTCTGACCTGTTTGCCTGGGACTAGCACTGGTATGACTTTCTCTATGTGATACAGGTACAGGGTAAGGGGCTAAAGCTTCTCTCCCCTTCAGAGTACCAGTGTGTGAAGGTGTCTCTGTTTGCATTAACCAGCAGGGCAGTTCACACAAGGCCGTGAAAACAAACACTGGGCTTCTGTGCTGCCTGAAACACAGAAGCCTCCATATGTGAGCAAATGCTGCAGTGACGCTTAGCACAGGTAATGTCTAGTGCTCTGTGGAGCGCAGCTCGCATTCTGCACAGCAGTGCTGGCACAGTGTTTTCCCTGCTGCCTGTTCTTTAATTTGCAATGGCAAGGGGAAAAGGATACTGCCCATACATAAGCATGAAGTGTAAGGAATTACACAGCCATTTTTTGCCTCATTTGTTTCTGTTGTGATCGCAACATGTAATTTAATGTGTGCTTAGGTGTGTGTGATGGGTATGATAAAGTTGAACCCTGTCAGTTCTGGAACAACACTCTTCTCCCAAACTGCTCCTAGGAAAAGGGAAAGTGATACCTAAGTGACTCACATGGCAATTTAGATTCCATAAGAACCACAAAAAAGATCTTTTAAATAGTTGACAAAATTGTACAGAATAGGCTCTAATTGTTTTTAAAATTTCTTTTTTAAATTGCCCTGCAGTATACTTTCAGCTTGAGTCCTTAATTTGAAATCATAACACTGTAGACTCATAAAGCATTTTTAAACAAAGCTTTATTCTTTTCTTGGTGCATTCTCAGAACAAAGGTATTTTACTTACACACACATACTCTCACACGTATGTGACTTAACAGGGCCCATCTGGGACTGGAGAGGGCAAGGTTGGGAAGGGAAGCAGGACAGCCAAACTATTTTAATTCTGTGAAAACATTAAATAACCTCATACTTTCATTTTTCCTTCATTGCTGTAGCATGGTGTATTATGGAAAGAAGAAGGAATATAAAGAAGGGCAGTTATGCCTTGGTTCAGTATTCCTATTGCATGTGTATACAGTTTATAATTAGGTCTGTTACAGGAATATCTGCAAAAAAGAAAAGTTCTAAGCCATTAACTTAGGTATACAAGGGTTATAATGTAGTGCCACTAGGATCCTATGTCCTTTGCAAAGTCATGTTTGTCAGACTGTTTGATATGTCTATTCCTTTGCAGAGCACACATGCTCTCTGGGTCTCTCAGACACTAACCTTTATCAGCTTGAGGATATATCTAGTACTTCTTCAGTATCTAAGCACAAAGGGCCTTAATTTTCAGTAGTGAGAAGCAACATGTTTTCCAGGCAAATCATTGAGTGACTTCATTTATGTATCTGATTCACCTGACTCAACCTAGACAGCTACATCTGTGTTAGTTTCTCTATACTCTTCTACAGGCAAGGGAGGTAAACTGATATTGGTTAGAAATCACTCCAGACTTCTGGTGTGGGCATTTCAATTCCAGACCATTATGTCAAATTAGCTTTAAGGATACTATATTAAAAAAATCTGTATTAACCACTCAGGCCAATTTAAGACTGCCAGCTGAAGGGTATTACACTAATCAAACACCATCTGATTAAAAATAAGTTCTTTGGAGTGGTGTATTTGTACAACATTAGTATATTGGTACATTATTGGTGTGTAGATTCTCCTTGAAGCTCGCCATCTGTTAGGTTGTAAAGCTATTTGCTCTTCAACAAAATTAGACACTGGAGAGGCTTTACATTATAAAAAGAACTGTTTTTTCCTATAAAAGTCATGTCTTCCTAATAGTGATAAAAAACAAATAGAAGTGTATTTAGCATCAAGGGCTAACTATTGGAAGAAAAGCCACCCTTTCCAGTAGTATGCTTTTGTATATTCTAAATGCTTTACTTTCACTCTTTATTTATATTATATTATATTATTCTCTCAAGACAAAGTGACCAAAACATCCCTGTATGTACAGAACTTATAGAGGAATGAAGGCAGGTTAATTAACATGGATAATATACAGCTGTGAGCTTGCTTCAGGGGTGGTGGGTTGGCTGACGTGAATAACGTGCAGCTGTGGCTGGTTCCTGCTAAGTAGTTAAATAGCTCTAAGGGTGAGGGAAGAGGAGGACTGAATGAAGAGAGAGTCCTAGATAAAGAGACCTGGAAGAAGCAGAGGGAGAGAAGAGAGAGAGAGAGGGCATGTGCCTTGGATGTAGGAGAGGCCCTAGGAGAAGCAGAGAGAAGAAGGGGGCCCAGATGAGCAGAGGCTGGCCTGAAAAGAACAAAGAAGCAGCATGGACAGTAGATAAATTTTTGAAGCCTTGTGTGAGACTGATGGCGCTGCCGAGGCGTGAAAGGGCTGGTCTTGGGTGGTAAAAGCCTTGTTGCAGCTGGCTAGTTTTGATAGTGCTGCAACACCTGTACAGGCCTTTGTCTGTTGTATGTAAACACTGGGTCTTTCCTTTGGTCTTTGTTGCTCCTCTTGCCTTTGCTTGTATATCTGATGGTTTTCTTCCAACGACTTATGATCTACCAATACAGTTCCAAATTATGAATTACCTCACCCCTTGATAGATAACTCCATTTTGAGTGGAGGCTGCTCTTTTTTTCAGTCAAATTATCTAAAGGAATGTAAGTACACCTTACTTCTGTAAACTGAGAGCTGACTATTATGCTCATTAATTTCAATTGATGTCCAAACCATAAGAAAACAAATATATGCACCTATTTTTTTTTCTCAATTTTTTTTAGCGGGAAGCATGTGAATACTGTTGCCTCTACTTCTTTAACGTGTTTAATTTTATAGAATTTCTTGTGGAGATAATTGTACATAGGTAATGGTTCCAGGAAGCCTCCTGTGACAACTGTAAAGGTGACTTTTGGCTACATAAAGGATCCAGTCAACAGAAAATTAGTTTGGCTTGCTGGTGATGAGGGCTTCCTGCACATTGGGCTGCATTAGCAAATTCATAGATAGCAGGCTGAGGGAAGTGGCTACAGCTCTCTACCTAGCCCTCATGACATCACAACTGGAATATTGTGTCAATGTTCCCCTCTCTGTACACAGAGAGCAACAAACTGGAGACAACCTGTTACAAGGGCACCAAAACGATGCAGGGGATAAAGTACATGTTGTATGAGGAAAGGATGAGAAAGATGGGGTTGTTCAGCTTGTGAAAAAATCTAATGAAGGATGCAATTTCAGTCTTCAACTACTAAAAGGGGGCTATGGAGAAGAAGGTGGACTTTTTCTTAAAAGCGCAAAGTGGAAGACAAGATGACGTTGTCACTAGCTGCAAGCAAAGAATATTTGCCGTGAGGGTATCCAAGCACTGGAATGGGTGCCCAGAGAGGTACTGGTATATCCACCCTTGGAGATAACTCAGAACTTGACCAGGCAAGGCCCTACGCAATCTTACCTTACTTTGAAGTCAGCCCTGCTTTGGGTAAAGGTCTAAATGAGATTACCTCCTTTGGTCACTTCTGGTCTGAATTACTCTATGGTTCAAAGCACCCTGGTGCCTGGCAAAAATAAGGAAATCTCTATGGAGAAAAGGAAATGTTGTTTTAAGCAGGAGTAAGTACAGCACTAACATATGCAAATAAAGGACAGAAATTTCTTGCAATTTGACAATACTCTGTTCAACATTGTTCCTGTATTTCATTAAGCATGTCCAACAGATAGTAGTCTGTGTACCCATATCTTAATTTAACCCATGCTGATGGAGATAAAGTTCATACAGTTTTATCACTGCATGAATAAGCTTTTCACCAAAGGAAAAGATCAATCTCTCTCAGCAAGCCAGGGTGAGCATCCACTATGCAGCCTCAAAATTTGAGGTCACCAGGTTATGAAGATCTCCTAAAAAGATGGTTTATGCAAAAGAAGTTACCTTTTTGCTTACTGAGGGTGAGGACAGATCTTTATTCCTCTCAATCTTCTGCCAAGCAGTTTATATTTAGTCCTTCATTGAACTTTTCTTTTCCTTCCTTTGATATCTGATTTGCTTTTATTTTCTATGAGGTACTTTATTTTGCTTTTAATTCCTATATCAAAAAATGTGAGGTTAGAGACACATTCAGTTATAGTGGCTGAGCTTATTATTAGTTAATACAATATAAAGATCAGAGGCTCAGGAATCCTTTCTTTCCTTTTAATTATCTCTGATCCTCCTGTTCCTTTATCAGTTTGAATCAGCTTTATCAATTTCACAGCGGCAATGAACAAAGCAGCAGTATGTCTTAGAGATGAATGTAGTTATTAAAAAAAACCCTGTAATGTTAACATTTTTACCTACTAAATTGCAGTGCACCCTATTGAAACTCTGTGCTAGCTCATATTTAACAACCAACAAGAAGCTCTACATTTTGATAAAATTTAAAACCTCTAGATATTTAGATACAGTTATGGATCCAGGTAGCCTAGGATCCTGAAAACTAAATGGCTATTTTACCTCTGAAAGAGGTGAACATTTAAAAAATCTTTCATTTTTTAAAAGTTTTCATCTTCCATTTTTACTGACTTTTAGAGCATGACTTACTGTAAATCATCCATATATATATATATATATACACATATAAAATTTTCGGTCTCTAGAAATCCCAGAGTAGGTGCTGCCTGGGTAGTGGTACCTACAACAGCCTTTCTGAGAGGCAATAGGACTGTGGTGGCTGTGAAGTCCTCTGCAGACAATATCGATCAACAATAACAGGGCTGGCACCAAGCACCTCAGCGAGCACACGAGCAGACCTTGCAGGTGTTATCACTAACAAACTCTGAGATTTTTCAGGAAGTGGTAGAAGTTGCACATCTTTTGGAAGGTTGATGAGATTTTAAAAAACACTGAAAATCAGATTTTTGAAATTCAGCAAACTGCCCCAGGTACAATAGAAATCCAGTTTGAGAGACTGCTACTGTGTTTGTGGTTGTAGAGTGCTAGTAGATACCTGATTGATTTGAAAATGAGATAAAACTTCATTTCACTGGCCTCTTTGGGGAGTTAAATTTCACATCGTTCCACTGCTGTGTCTATGGAAGGGGTAACTTAGAAAGACAGACTGACAAGATGCTAGGACTTGCTGATTCAAGTAGGATTACTCCGAGAGAAAGATGTAGGAAAAGATAGAAAGTACAATCAACAGGGAGCTTTCCATATGATCATTCTCTTACTGGCCTGTCCTATCTGCAGACTGTGTGTGTCAAAAAATGGACTTTGGCTCAATAGTGTTTAAATACTAAAGCAAGCAGAGGGAAATACTTGGTTTTCTGAAACTACAACTTTCCTGTGCTTCCTAATTTCTAAACACCATCATCTATGCTAATTACAACTTCTTTTTTTTTCTAGATCATCCACATTTCATTATGTCTCCTACGTGCTGTTGCTTGGCAGCTAGATACTTAATAAGGTTACAGGATATGAGAAAGCAGGGATATTTTGTTTTTGACACTCATGAATGAATCCCAGGACACGGGTGCTTTCTCTCAAGACTTCTAAACCTTTCTCTGGGGAGACAGGATACTGTTCAGGTTATAGAATTTGTTTTTAGAAATAAATAATTGCTGTTATATGCTGAATATGTTTGTATGCATAGATACTGTTATTATCTGGAGAGTCAGGGTAAGAAAGAGGAAATAAATATAACAAAAACACAGTAAAAGTTATCAAGCACCCAGATACCCAGAGGAAAACAACAAAACCCTTTTCTGACTAAGAATTGATGTTAAAATACTGTTCAGAGCAAATGTTTGTTATACTCTTATTAAAGTCTCTCCTTCAGTCTGAGCCATATTGCTCATACCTAAAATTAGGACCGTATTGTGGCTGCAACTTGAACTTTTGTATATCATTGTCATTGTCATCTTGCATTACATAGAGAATAGGTTTGCAAATTCCGAGACGCAAATCAGCTTTTGTTATCTTGCTGTCTTTTAGGTAAATTAATTAACTGTGATAATCACAGAGTTTTTGGAGACAGCTGTTCTTAGACTTGCAATTCCACAAACAGGAAATTAAATGTTTACAAATATGGTTCTAGAACCAGTAATTATGTACATTTTGTGGTTTTTAAATGACAATTCACCTGCAAGGTGCCCAGTTGCCAGTGGAGGTAGGTTGTTTCTTTAACAAAAAAAAGTCTACATACATTTTTCTTATGTTTCAAAGATTTATCTCCTGGCTTCAAAGGTTGCAAAACAACCTGGAAGAAAATAGTGCATTAGCAATGAGAAATAAAATGGCTCTGCAACTTGCTATCTCTGTAAAGACAGTGAACGTTCAGGAAGGGTATTTTGCACTGATCTTCTCCAATTGCCTCAGGAATTTCTCAAGAAGAGTTTGGGGTTTTTTATTACTGTTTTCTTTGCCATTTGTTTTTGCATCCATCAGTAAAGGAGCTTCCAATGTTATTCTATGAAACATATGGCAGAATAGATTCCCTATAGCAAAGCTATAGACATCAAAGATAAAAGTCCAATATAATCAGTGATCTCTGTTATTGCAGAGACCAGACTCAATGATTTCTTCTGTGCTCTGCTGCGTTTTATCCAGTTTATTTTTAAATTGTTATGCAAAATGGAGTCCAAATATTAGCCTTTTCTAACTAATGTTCCCTGACAGACCATCTTAAAGACATTTTCCTGATTTTTTTCTTCTCCACTTACCCTAAATATATAATTTCTTTATTTCAAATCTTTTATTTAAGAAATACAATTTTTGTAATGAAAATAAGAATATTTAGCTGTAACAGTATATCAGTAACATTAAACAGAAGAGCTCTGAAATTTCCTTACCCAGGAATATGTGCGTGCGTTTAAATTAATTTAAATACATTTAAGTAGCATTTCATTGATAGACAAGCAAAATCACAGACATTCTAAAAACATTTCTTTATGACATTAGAATGTGTTTAAACACATTTAATGGGCAAACTGGAGAAAAAAAAATTAAGACTGTCCACTGTATTTACAATAATAGACTAACCTGTAAAAGGAATTAAGATTTCGTTGTGCAGCAGCTATAGAGAAATGAGAACCAAATAGTATCAAAATAAGAGTAACATACTTTAAAAGCACATATTAAAAAATTTTTAAAAGATCTAGTGAAATTGCTTGTAAAACTAAAACATGGGTTTTTTTCTATGAGTCTGCAAAAAGAGAACATAGTAAGAATATTAAAGACTCTGGCAGGTCTCTAAGACTGGCATGTTGAACAAGGAATTTCAGAAACATCTTGTCACCCTGCCCCGTCATTGACACAAAATGCTCACTGAATACTCTGAGAAATCCTAGTAAGTACAAAATTGCACACGTTTTTCTAAAGAATAGTTCCACTCTGGACCTGCTCTTGTACATACTTACAAGAAAAGGAGGGAAGAGAAGGCAAGGCAAGGCAGAACTGTAGCCTTTCTGGATTGGAGTAGGTGCTGTCATCCTGGAGCGTAACAGGCAACTATATGATTGTTAGCACAGCTCCAAATGACAGACCCAGGGAACACTGCTTCTTATGAAAATTGAATAACTGCTAAAAGACATCAAGGCATGAAAGAAATTACTGGAAGTCAAGGCCACGTGCAAGATGTTGGACATGTTTGCTCTCTCTCAGTGCGTTTTCCCCTGTATGTCTGTGAAGCTGTATGGCCAAAATCTGGGTGCCTTCTCTAACTGAGCTAATAATAGTAATAAAAAATATTAAGCTATTCCTAAAAAGCTGCTGGGAGGTTTGGGGATCTTTTGAGCAAAAACTCACAACAAATTTGTGGACTCCCTGTCATCTTCCAGCCTAGCCCTAACCCTATGTGTCCATATCTTAGGTCAGAAAGTCTTTCAGTTGCTTTTCTACTCATTCCTTCATTCATAATGAACCATAATTAGAAAAATTAACACCCATAGAACAGTTATACTGAGCAGAATCTAAGCCACAGGTTCTCACTAGAAGAGGAAACTAATATATCAGTCCTGACAGATTTCTTGTATTTTAAAATGGAAATAAAACAGCTTTCTGCTCATTTTATCATTCTTTCAACAGATTATCTCTTCACTTAATAGCAAAAATTCTTCAGTAATTTTAGTAGATACATTTTCCAGTAAATCTGCTTTTGGTTTAATGTAGTAATTTCTTTGATTAGGCTTTTTGTGAATGTTATATATGTTATTGGAAACTATCTTGCAAACCATCTGTTTAAACAAACCTCAAGCCATGACTTACCAGTAATCTACTCATAGAATGTTTTCAGTTATTTTTCTACTACTACTCTCCCAAGTCACATGACATTATTGCTCTACATTTGTATTTTTTTAATTTGCATAACTGCATTTTAAAAAGTCCATTTATTTTTGAAACTAATCAAATCTAGATACCATTTTAAGTTTTAATCAAATATATTTTCTTCATTAAATAAATCACTACTATAGTCCTGGAATTAACTTCCTATAGACATTCATATTAGACTTGGCTAGGAAAGTTACAAACAAGTTGGGGTCATAGTATGAATAGGAAATCTTAAAAAAAAAAACAAAACAACAAAAAACCACCACACATTTCTTACTGCCACTACACATTCACTTTTAGAGTTGATTGTTGACAGATCTTCCCAAAGAATATCCCTACTTTGGAAATAATCAGAATTTCTCAGTTTAACACAAGAAAACAGCTTATCATTCCTGAGATTTACACACACAATTCAAATGGTCTCTTTTAAAGTAATTTCGTCAGGGGGCCTTCTTCCTCCACCATAATTCTCAGAGGTGAATGCTCTTGTTTGTAATTCACTGCAGTCTTGTTGGCATTACCCGTTCCTACCATTATTGTGCAGTTCCAATATTGCTGACTGTGACCCTTACACTTCCCACAGACAGCCAGAGAACTGGAGATGGTAAAATCAAGGTTTTATAAAATAATGATGTCAGGCAGCATCAAATAAACCCTGTCTCCACAGCAGAAGGGCAGTTTATTTCAGTGGTTTTCACAGATGAAAGTAAGTTGTAGGGACAGCCTGTACTTGTAATACAGGGACGTAGAAAGAAAGTAACAGAAACTCAAAGATTACCCTGCTCTAAAGATGTTTCAAGGATAAAGAACTAGTGAGTGCAAAAGTTATCTTGCCACACATGAAGAGACAGCAAGGAATCACACAAACAAATAGCAGGTGTATCTCATGGCTATTTTGCATTAGTGTGGTGGTGTTCTTTTTCCAGCCCAATAACCAGTAAAAAGTGTGTGGAAACTTTCAGTGTCTTTCACTGTCTTCTCCAACAAGCCCCATTTCAGTTACACAGGAAAGAACCAGCAGAAAAATTCAAACTGCTCTTTTTAACTTGAGAGTAACTAAATTAGGTAAAATAAAAAGGTTCCAGTCTAGCCAAGTCTAAATCATATTACAGCTTTTAAATTACTATTTTTACAGTCTAAAACCTTTATAAACCTTCTGCATGTGTCCAGCTGTCTTGCTGACTCTCAACCTCAATTTACTGCATGACTGAGAAAGTGCTTTAGCAGCATGATGTAGTGCTCTATACTAAATACAGGCCCTCAGCTGAGTTTACTGTGTGTAGTGTACAGCATGCCTATTTTGATGGCACAAGAGAATTCCTGGCAGTTTTATTCCTTGCAAGATTATCTGCTAAAAGATTGAGAGTAATAACAATTATATAGTTGTACATGGTGGGTTATACATATGGTTATGTACTACTTGAGTCTCCAAGTACAGCTGGAACATAAGGGGCAGGAGCAGCGTTAGCAGAAATCAGTTCGTACTATTATTGATTCGGATGGTTAATATAGAGTTGAGCTCACTGTAAATCTACCCTAATTTCCTGTCTGCCTGATTCAAGAATGGCCTACAAATCTCCAATTGCTATAAATACCAATGAGGGAAATCACTATTTGGAATATAAGCAGGGGAAATGTATCTAGAAAAAATGCAGAAATGTCAAATATAGGCCACATATATGAAGCTATTTCCTGATTCTGAGGATACTTTAGAAAGCTGGGGTTTTTTTCTGAGGAAAATGGTAGGAACTATTGTAGAACTATTAAAATGTAAAAGGACAACACATGGAAAAAAATGTCGAAGGCAGACTCCTGCACTGTAGATGACAAAAATAAATGGGTCTGAATGGGGGGGTTTGGCCACTGATATTTTTTTTTCCCCCCCATCTCCACTTTTCACTATCTTAGCTAAAGAAAAGCAACACAATTGTCACCAACAAAGAAAATTATAGAAGTGAAAGCTGCCATGTACAGGGCCTGTTCCATAGTCTATGATCTGTGGCATCAAGTAATTCAGCTAATCAGTAAAAGAAATCAGTCTTTCCTTGTAAAAGTGTGAGATCCTTGGATTAATTCCAATGCAAAATACAAATTTAACAATTTGGAAAAAATTGCAGAAGTAACCTGTGATTGGTAAAGATGGTACCTGGAGATCATTTCCACCATTCCCTCATTATTCTCAAATAATCCTCATTTACTCCTCTTGTACTGCCTCAATGTGGGGGTTTCTGTGAAGCCAACTGGAGTGAGACTTCCTGGAATTTTTAAAAGATGTTTTAAAAATGTGTTCAAAAGTGAGTTTGTATGCTCATTCCCATACCTTAGAGATGACAGATTTGGATTGCTCCCTTATGCTTGCTGTGCCAATAGAATATAATAAATCTGGAGACAAAAACAAGGGAACAGATTTGGGGTGTCAGAAGCTGAAGAATGCCCTTTAGTTTGAGTTATATTATTTTGCAAGAGAGATTTAAAAAGAGAGAGAGAGAGAGAAAAAGATGGGTTCTTATATTGAAAATGCCCTTTCTCTGTGGAAGGTGGATATTTAAATATTGATGAGAATCTCTTATCTACAGATCTGTGTTCTTGTTCAGCCTTGTTATTGGTCAGAAAAGGTCAAAAACTTGTGGTCAAAAATTCAGCTACACATTGTCTACATCTGACATTAGTTCCTACAGTAAATGCTAATTTTTTTTTTTTTTGTTTCTGTATGAATGCGGATTAAAGATTCTAGGGCCAAAATTGGCAAGAAAGAATGCTTTTTCCCAGTGTCCTATAATGAGCCAGAGATACTGCTGCCTCACCAATAAAAGCAGAATATGAAGAGTTCAGTGTTTGTCTTTATGTTTACCCACTAGGCACTATTCAAATCATGAAGACAATTCCACAGAGACAGAGATGACAAGGAAGGGAAATTCCTGTTTCTTTTTGGATTTAATTATCTCTATTAACCTGTGGTGGATTGACCTTAGCTGGATGCCAGGTGCCTGCTGAAGCCACTCTATCACTCCCCTCATCTGTTGGACAGCAGAGAGAAAATATAACGAAAGGCTAGTGGTTTGATATAAGGACAGGGAGAGATCACTCACCAATTACCATCACAGGTAAAACAGACTCAACTTGGGGAAATTAATTTATTACCAATCCAATCAGAGAAGGATAATGAGAAATAAAACTATCCCAGAGGCACTACTGCTGTCAATGCCAACTGCCTTGGCCAACAGCAGGTCTGTCTTGGAGCCGGCTGGCATTGGCTGTGTCAGATATGGGGGAAGTTTCTAGCAACTTCTCACAGAACCCATCCCTGTAGCCCCCTTGCTACAAAACCCTTGCCATGCCAGCTCAATACATACCTCCACAAAAAATTTTGACACAGTGGAGGATCAGATCAGTAAGAAATGGCATAGCCTGCATCTACAAGAACAGCCATTGCCAAGATAAAAGAACAAACATTTATAAAATATCTCTCTTTACATAAATAAATATAAGAATACATAACAGACTACATAAAAACATATATTGTATGAGTTGCAGTTAAATAATAAGTATTCACACATAATTATATAAAAATACAATGTATATGCATTCGTATTAAATATTAAGTGTTTATATATAAGTATAAATTAAATATTAGATAACAAGAATTATGTGTTCTAAATCCCTTCTTACAGATAATACTCAAAGAAGGTGATTGTAATGTGCCTCCCTGGGTTCCATAAATAACATGATATAAACAGTCGTGTACCAGAGGTTCTGGAAAAGCAGGTCCCCTGCCCATCGATGTGACAGTGAGGAAGCTGTGACAGTAGCTTGCAGGAATCTTTGGGGTTCAGGCATATTATGTGTCACCTTACTGCAAGGTAGGAAGCATTCTTGGTTGGTGGTGCTGCACAAGGCCAGGTTGGCACTGTGCCATTTGGTTTCACAGACAAGATAGCACTGGTGGAATGTTCTGGGGAGAAAGGCACTGTTAAACACACTCAGGTTTAGGGCCTGGCTCTTCCCAAGACATGGGAGACCTCACAGTTATGAGTCACACTGAAACTATTCTGAACTCAAGTTACAATAAAGGTAAAAGCATATATTTGCTAAGCGGAAGTAAGTTAAAGAGCAAGGAAAGCATCTAAAAACACAGGTGTCCGAAAATGAAGCAAACAAATCTGTTTCATTTAGCATTTAGATTAGGTTTAAATTTTTCTTTTATCCTCTGTGGCTCAGCTATTAGGCCAGAGCATTACTCCTAACTGAGGATCTTGGTTGTCACAAGATCCTTACATCCTCATATAAAACACTAGTGATTCATTGGGTTTTGATACCATAGGCCTCTCTTTGGGATTTGCTCAAATTCAAGACTTTTTCCTCTTCCCCACTGAGGTGTTCCTCTAGGGTGTGATTTCAGGTTATGCTGAATGATATATAACTGGTTTCTGTGACAAAAAAAGATGGGACATTCCTTTTTACTCTCACCAGGACAATGGGCTTCTGCTCCTTCCCTACATTGGACTCAGTATCTGTGCAGCCACAGGAGGGGTTGGCTCAACCAGCTGCTCTCAGGAAAACACTGTATTATTTTTTCACAGGATCTCCAAGTGCAACAGCTCATCATGCAACTGCATAACCTCTAGGTCTGACCAACACAGCAGGCAAAACCGTGTACCTGGAGTGGAGGCGGCATTTGGTGATTACATGAAACGTAACATGAAACTTCACCTTTATTGCTTAAGTCAATCCGAAAGGAGTTACAACTTGCTATTCAGCCTGCAGCTTGGAAAATGCCTATATTGCTGGTTACAGCCTTATTAAAGCTCTAGATACCTAGATGAACTTACAAGCTTGAATTACAAGATGAAAGTACAAGCTTACTGATCCCTAAAAAAGGCAGTATTTCTCTTTCTCTTATTCTACAGTCATCCAGTTCTCCCGTGTTCCCAATGTATGCTCCCAAGGTTTGCCAGAGCCAGTGCAAAGTATTCACCTTGACCATTCTGTAAGATGGTTGAACTCACAGGCTGGCCAAGCTTAACCTGTGAAAAATGGCTTTTCTTTTGCATTACCAAGTTGAGTTGCATCAGAGATGAGTCTTAAGAACATCAAAGGTTTCACTGGAATGAAGCAGAGGGCAGATGCTTCTGTTGGGCACTGACTTATCAGCACTAACTAGTTACTGCCTTCTGATGTTTGAATCACAAGTGGTGCTTTAAAACAGCATAACAGAAACATCTAAACAAACTGCCTCATGGTTTCTGAAACATTTGTCATGTTGACCAAAATGGCTCTTGAAATTCAACCTCAGTTCACATATGGTTTCATCTGTCCCTGCAGCTGGTCTGGTTTTTTGTTTAGTTTTGGGTTGGGTTTTTTTGGGGGGGGGGCAGTCTGTAACAAAGTTAAAAACTTCCTCTATTATTCTCCCAGAGCTCCACAATACGTGTTTTACACAATTTGTGCAAAGAATTTCTCTCTAAGTACATCTTCATGTCTGCGACAAGTTAAATGCAGGATTCCCAGTATGACAGCATACACTGCCTCTGGAAGGCTTCGTGCTTTGGTAGCTCAAGAGGATAGAATTAATATCGCCCTTGATTTATAATTTTATTGTGCATTATCTTGATTTTATTTTGCATACTTTGTAATGTCAGCTAGTTCAACTTTACTAAAAAAACTGACTATATGAATGTCAGATGTGCAAACAAAGAGAAAGACCATACGAGTTCAATGGATTGCACTTGTCTAAATTCAGCAGTGGATCTAGCAATCCAGGAGTTGGCTAGTGTACAATATAAAGTACAGAGCACGGGGCAAAAGGATAATCAAGTCAACTAAATTACACAGAAAGTGCAAAACCACTCCTTTGTTCCTCTTTTAAAGAATCCTGTCTAATTTGACTCATATAAATCAAAACCATCACTGAATGTCCAACAGTGTCTGTGAAACTTTGCAGGTGGTTGAAACGTTTTTGCTCACTAAAGCAAGTCGCAATATAAAAAACAAATGCCTTGCTTGGTAGAAAATTTAACACTGTGGCAGTTCTTTAGCTTTTCAGAGTCTTGCAAAAACATTAACACAGGAGTGTTGACTTCTGTGAAGCAGGCAAATATTATTATCCTCCTCTTATACATGGGCAACTTGTGAGACAGAGGCTGTGGCTTGCCCAGGCCCAAGACCACACAGCAAGCTGGTGGAAGAGCCAGCACTAGGATTCAAGCATTCCTGGATCACAGCCTAGTGCACAATCCACTAGACAGCCTGTCTGCAGTCCTTTGCTATTGCTGCATGAAGCTACCCAGTTTCTGCCTTATGAATACCTGACTGTGAAAAATTATGCTTTTTGCAAGTGTTTATGGGATTGCTCCAGGGCAAAGTTTCACTATTGCTGCTGGAAAATACAGATTACTCTAACAAAAATGCTGGGGAAGGGAGAGAAACATTCTGGAATAAAATTATAAACCAACTGTCTTACAACGAGACATTAAGCAAAAAATATAAAATGAAAGTTCCAGTCAAAACTGTTCTTTAGTTTTACTGACTCCAGAAGAAACTGTGAGTAGGTTATTTTATTGATGTCACCTGTAAAGACAGATTTTCACTTTTCACTACAAAATAATGAAATCACATGGTCTCAACTCACACAGAAGTTCAGTTAAAGAATCAGAGGTACTAAACAATTGTTTGTGATTGAAAAGCTTTGTGGCTGCCTCAACAAAATGCATCTGTAGCCTGAGGAACAGGGATAAACCAGACCTCCATGTGGGAAGGAACTGCACGGCTGCTTTATAGCAACACTGCCATCTCACTAGAAGGCACTCACTCCTGTGTTGTAGATACAGCAATAAAAAACATTTGGGCCTCCTTATCTTGCTCAGTAAATTCATATCTGTGTTTAGCCGAAATGCCACAGGCCCAGAAAAATTACAGAAAAAGGAAGAAATGCATTGATAGGGAAAGTTTGGTGAATGTGATTTTTGGAAGTGGAATTTGGCTACCAGAGCATGAAGGAGCACCTTAATGAAGGAGCTGCTGGAGCTTCTGTTATAGGAGCGGGTTCTTGCTCCATGCTGGTGAGCCTTCTAACACCTATGTTTGGGCATGATATTTGCAGCAGTTCAGGAGGCAATGCTGCTTTATGAATATTTAATATTGATTCCACTGTTACTTTTCAGCTTTACAATACTGGCTCCCTAAAATCCAGTTCCGGTTGATCCTGAGAAAATAATGACAGGTATCATTGTGAATCCTTTATCTGATAAATGACCAACCCCACATGATGTGTTAATCCAGTTTTGAGACACCTGCATTGCTTGCTACAGTCCTGGTCTTAAGAATTGTTGCTTGCTGTGGTCCTGCTCTCACAGGTTTTTACTGCCAAGGCCAGCCCAGGAAAGCAGGTATACATGGGAAGGCTGCCTGGAACGTGAAGAGTGGATAAACAGCATCCAAAGTAAAGCAAAGCACAATTCTTCATTGAGCTAGGGAGAAAATTGGACCCTCCATGCAGCCTGTAACTCTTTTTTGGAGCATTTCCCTGGACAGATGTAGAGGGATAGCATTCCTTCCAACTCTCCTTCAAAAAGGTTTAATAAACAGTGCTTCATTATGTTGGCATCCTACCTCCAGATGATACAGATAGTGCTGTATAGCCTGCAGTGTGATATTAAACACCTAGACCTGAATTCCTGCCTCAGTAATATGCTGTAAACTCTGCTGAACTTGCTCTTCTCTTTTTATCTGTGTCTGTCCTCCTCTTTCTCATTTCTGTTGCATTCTATTTTCTAACAGACTACATTGGCTGTTACTCTACACTGTGATTGCATCTACACAAGAAAATTATGTAGAGTCAGGGCATTGGCCTGTGACTATCCATACTGTGTAATTGTTGGCATGCTCTCTTGCACATTTTTAACCTCTAAGTGCTATCCCAGTCACTTCCAGGCATGGTTCAGAGAGTCACACAGGTCAGGATGCTCTCCAAAAGGCAGTAGGAGCAGGAGGGCACTCACACTTGGGGACAGACAACAGGCTCTGATCTGTTTTATTTTTTAACATAAGTAACATGTGACTGACATTTTTCCCACATTCTTTGTCCTTTCACCAGTCTCAAAGAAGAAAAGCAGATCTCAGTAAAGGCTTTATTTCAGTAGGGGGTTTTGTATGTTTGTATCTGGGGTTATTTGGGATTTTTATTGTTTTGTTTTAATATAAAGTATTTACTGCTGATATGCTTTGTAAGTTAGAGGACTCAAATATTTAGGCTTTGCAAAACAGAAGGTAATGCAGCCTGTGATGGTCCTAAGTACCTGCAGGAGTTCATTTCAGAGCTTTGGGCAAGTTCTGAAAAAGCTACAGTTCCTGCATAATTTACCATCATGCTTTGGTAGAGAGATCTCCTGTCCTTGAGCAATGAAGACATTGTACCTTGCTCGTTGTACATTTCCCATTTTACTTGAGCAATAAAGATGTTGTTGAAGTCATGTAACCTTCTCATTGGGTTACAAAATCCTTTAAATAAGTTGTGTCTTCAAGGACATGAAGAACCTTGAGGATCAGGGCTAAAATGCTGTACTCCTTAGGAATGACTGGTCCTTTCATTTAACATCAAAAAATGTACTCTAAGGAATATCAGTCAAATCTTGCATTAACTCTGCTGGTACTGAGTCAGAAAAACATCAGGAAACTTTCTAAAATTAATACAAATTGATTTAAATCATCACATATGGAGTGATGATTCCTTCAGAAGTAAGGAGAGGCAGGGTGACTGGACCTGGAGTCTACCTGAAATTTGACAGTGTAGTGTAACAAGGGAGTGAGGTGCTGAGCAGCCATGTTTGTTGTGGTCATACAGATGTGGTGTTCTGAGAGCAGGAGCCAACATCCATGGACTTGTGTGCTGTCTGGTTACCAAGAGAAATAAATAATTATATAAGCATTATAGACTTTTAGTGATTTAGATAATTTAAAAAAATTCCACATCTCTGAGCCAGCATATCCCTGTTCTCCGATGAGCTGTGAATATTTGATTTTTATGCATTTCCAATTGATATGGATAGTGGTGAGAGACAAAGAAAGGAAACTCAAATCATCCATTGTTCTTTTTCCAGCATGGCCATGCTTCAAACAATTGGGAGCTCAGACTGTATTTATGAATCCTATTTGAAAACACTTACTGTGCTGTGAAAAGATAGATTTCACCAAATGCCACATTCAAACAAAGGTCTCTCTGACAATTTATCTAGTAAAGGGGCAATGGCATTTGCAGGCATAAACAACACTCAGAAGCATTTAAGAAAGTAATTTTTTTGTAAGGCATACATACACTGCTGACTATTCAAAAAGGTTAGAACTTTATGAGATTCAGAATCAAAAACTGATGTGACCTACATAAAAGAATCACTCTGATTTCTTAATTAAACCAAGCTGTAACTGCACACTCCGTTAACAGCTGCCAAAGAAATTATGCAATAAATCTTCTGACTGTCCTCCAAGAATGTGGAGAGGAAGGCAGTGCTGAAGAGGACAGTGCTGAGGAAGAACAAGATGGGAATGTTCCATGTCATCCTCTTTAATGTCCTCTCCAGCACACAAGCCAAACAACTGAAATGATCACATCTGTAGCACTAGATTGAGGGAAGAACCCAAATGAACCCAAATGTTTTAACAGCTGCTTTTTCCTTTCTTTTTTTTTTTTTTTTTTCTTTTTCTTTACCTAGTTTGCTTCAGGATCTGATTTCTTTCTGAAGGGGTGGGCTCAGTGCCTGCCAGGAGCCCAGCAGGGAATGTTTACTCTGAGACACACAGAGATGTTTCCCTTTCTTCTCAAGTGATTTTTTTTTTTTTTTCAAGGAGAGAGGGTGGGGATTTTTCTTAAGAAAGGTTCTCTTAAACACACCTTACGAAAATGTGTTGATTTGAAGATTCTTTTTCTGTCTTATGAAAAATCTGTATGGAAAATAAATCAAGGGAAACCACATCACATGTTACTGCTGCATGGCTGTCTTTTCTGTCTACTGGACCAGCCTTTGCAAAATGTTTGTCATTTGCAGTGTCTCAGGCAAGGACTTTGCACTGTGGATTTCCTGTGATTTCAGCCTTTGCTTGCTCTTCACCAGAAAGCTGTATCACTGCCAGCCTTTAGCAGAGCCAGACAAAGCTGCTCTGAGCTGTGATTTGCACCAGTACAGCTTACTCCAGTTCCATGCAGATTTCTATTATTAAAACCAGTTTACTCAATATACACCAGAGGCACTTATGGTGAATTTACTGAATGGACAAACTCTCCCATGCTAAAGTCGAATATACTGAGTGTGGTTCATCAGTAATAATAAGCAATGCCAAAGACCCTGACAATGTTTCTATTTTCTTCTTTTCAACCCATAAACAGAACTTCACTCATATTTGAGAGATTTCAAGCCAGTGGATATACACACAGCATACAGGGAGCAAATATGTTCAAGTCATTTATGATAAATGAACAGTGTGACAAGAACAATATCCTTCATTCCTTCCCCCATTCTCCACACATGCCCACTGCTCACAGCCACATGAGAGAACAAAAATACTTTTAAAAGACAAAAATAAGATTGTCAGCTTAATGCAGTTACCCAAGACAGCATGCTAGGAGTAAAACAAACAAACAAACAAACAAAACATCCCAACAACAAGGGAACCTGGCTGACAGTAAGATTTAGTAGTCCAGTGGTGATTCCAGTGTAATTTTGCCTTGTCGCTTTGAGACAGCAGAGCTACATGTTCATGTGTGGTCCCAGCATTCAGGGTGTGGTCAGATCTTGAGCTCTGGAAGGGATTTTGGAACAGTCCTGCTAATTTTGTTAGGCAGTCAGTGTTCCATCCCACAAGAAATATTATGAACTCCTGGTATTTACTGCTCTCAGTGTCTGCCAGTCCTCACGGCAGTCATCAGTACAGAACATTTTTTTTGCAATGCCATACTTGTCAGTGATGAAGTCAGATCTTTTCCTGTTTTATTGAATGATAGATCTCTGATGACAAGGTTTTTTCCCCGTCTGTCTCCAGTTGGGAGTATAGAGAGAAATCTCTTTATTCCCTGGTGGCACTTCAAGTCTACACTATCTTTAGAAAATGTGTTTTGGTTTAGTCATCTGCTTACAGACACCCATTTGCTTAACTTTACTAGATGGAACCTGAGAAATGGCAATTCAAGTAAACTCGTGACTTGCTTCTTGCCCAAAAGGGCAGAGGGAACAAAGGGGACTCCGGTTATTTGACAACTGCACCAACTTCCTCACTTCCACATGCTCTACAAAGTGTTGGCTTTGATCTAAAAAGCTCTTAGATGTTGCCAACCAGGATTTTGGAGAGGTGTTCATTCATCCCATAAACTGAGGCAGCTCAGTATAGTAGACCCTAATCGCCTGTGGTGTTAGTCTAGCCTTCACTTCCCTAGGTGCTCTGTAACAAATCCAGTTTGTTGCTTATAGATTGAGTCAGTGTAGCCAGACTTAAACCCATGCTGCTGACACAAAGAGTAGTCTTCTCCCTTTTGTTGCCTCTACTGACCCATTCCTGTCGTCTTCTATCCAAATTGTGACTGGGAAACTGCATAACTATTAAAACAACTTTCACCTGAAAACTGAGCCTAACAATTCCTGGTGTGTACATATAGGAGATCAGGCTGCTTTTTTTGGATGCTAACATTGCCCAGGGTTAGAATCATAGAACCACGGAAGTTGTAAGGGAACTCAGGAGGTCCTACAGTATCAACGCCTAAGCAGTGCCACTTGGCACCAGTTGCCACTTTGAACTGTTGGCAGCTACCCTCTGAGCCCAAAAAACACAGGCAGCTTTTCATTCACCTTGTAATCCACCCATCTAGGCCCTATTTCCCTAAGTTGGCTACAAAGGTACTATGGCAGACCTTATCACAAACTTCACTAATGTCAAGGTAAATTATAAGGTGGTCAGTTACAGGTGTTAAGCTGCAGCTTAACAAATGCTTTAAGTTAATATTAACTAGCACTGGCACTGAAAGGTGTGGCTCCCTCTCCCACCACCACCTGGCCGGCACAAATCCGTGTGGTGAGAATTAAATCAGAAAAACTGCTCTGGCTGGTGATGAATAAAAGACTAAATTTCTACCATACCATTTCCTGATTTGATTCCTTGTGAAGCTGCAGAAATGCTCACACTAGAATAAAGGGTGGAAAGGCAGAGAAAAGAGGAGCTAAGAACTTAATGGAAGTGAAACTATTTCTACACATGGCAGTATTCATGCAAACTGAATTAAAGTGTCTGTCCAGCTGTAGACTGAAGTACAGTATGAGGGTCACGGTTTTCAGCCAGTTACTTGTTTGCTCTGAATATTAGTGATATCTTTGTTAAAACATGTTTGTATATCTAAATTGCTTGCCCTAGTTTACTAATAGGAGACACCAAATGAATCAAAGGTGTAAGAAAATCAAATAACCTCATGACACTGTTACAGTCTGTAGAGGAATGCAGGCAGTGGGTTGATCAGCATTGATAACATGCAGCTGTGGCCTTGCCTCAGAGGCAGTGGGCTGATTGACATGGATGATGTGCAGCTGTAGCTCGTTCCTGCTAAGTAGTTAAATAGCCCTGAGAATTGTGGGAGAGGGGGTTGGATGCAGGAGGAGCAGTGTGGTTTGGTCTCTGGAGGAAGGAGATACAGCACAGACTGTAGAATCTGACCAATGGTAAAGGCTTGTGGCAGCCTACTAGTTTGATTGTGCTGCAACAACAGTCCATTATGATCATCCTGTGCCAGTAGTAGTGACCAAAGAGCCAAAAGCAGTGTATGGGCCAAAAGCCTTTCCAGGCAACCAGCAAAGTGGATGTTTATGTCTTATGTCATCAACCAGCTCATTGCCAGCTTTGCAGCAGCTAACAGGCATTTTCCACCTGACAGAGGCCACCATGAATACTGGGTTCTTGGGATACCTTCTCAGTTGTTGGTCAGCTACAGCCTGCATGAGGCAAGCACAGGTGAGCTCCCACCAGAGACTGCCTGGAGTACCTGCTGCTTGGGATATTTAGTCTACAGTTCTCCTCCAGCTGTTTGTATGGCAGTTAAAACAGACAAGGGCATGGCTTGATGCAAGCTATTTTCTCTTTGAAGGACAGTGATAAAGACAACACACATCTTGATATGTAGGCCTATGGACTGCTGAGAAGAAATGGCAATAGAGAGATGCCCTCTTGACACAGGGTAAAGGGACCAGAAATGCAGAGGAAATGCTGCTCAGTGTGGTCTTAAAGGCTTCTCCCATCCTCCCTGCCTTGAATGGAGCCTCAGAATAATGAGTTTTATGTTTGCCTTCCCAGCCTCCTCACAGAGCCTGATCTCTTACCCAGTGAAGAACTCTCTAAAGACAGGCCTCCAGAAGCTCTGGGCCTCACTTTTAGGATTATACCCACCTCAACTGTCCTGGGTACCATACCTGCAGGCAAAGCAATGGAGCATGGTTTGGGCTGGCTGCTCCCTCAGGGCCAGGAAGCCAGGAGCTGTGGGGCAGCCCTGGCACTAGCCATACCCTCACCCATGGCTTCCATCTGTCAGGGGCTGACTGCAGCTGGCAGAGGCAGGGACTGCTAATGGGGTCTGTCAACAGTCCCAGGTGGGGCAAGCAATAAACCAGTGCTGGGGTCCAGCCAGGAGATGGAGACAGGGCAGGAGATGAGCATCTCTCCATGAGACCTGTCCCAGAGACAAGATGCCTACCTACCCACCACAAGTGCTGAGGCCCATGTGGGAGGCAAGGCTGGAGAGGGGGACAAGAAATAGGGATTCCCCAGGTGGCTGATCAAGGCCAGACAGGCCTGTGGGTGCCCTCAGCCCCCTCCCCAACACCCAGGGAGAAAAAAACTTAAAATAAACCTCACAGTCAGGGCAAGTAAAGGACATGGAGTTTGGAAATAGCTCTGAGCTGTAATGAAAGCAACATCAGTGGAACTGCAATTGTTCAACAAGCAATTAAATATATCCCTAATGAGACTGTATGGAAACAACATCTAATGAGCTTGGTTTGATGAGGAGATCTGAGGTGGTTTTATTAGTTGTTCATTCTTATCTTCTCAAGGTAGTGGAGCTGTTGCTGGAAAGCAGCAAGACCCAGGTTACTCCCTAAGGAGAGGTGAGCTGGGAGCAGCAGGGGCTGCCCATGGGGGGCAGCAGAGCAGGACCCCACAGCCAGGGCTCATCCCATCACCCCAGACAGGAGCAGAGCTGCTGGGGGGCACCGGGGCAGCCCCAGCCATCAGGCATCTTCCTGGGGATGGGGACGAGCCAAGTTCAGCAGGGCCCAGGGCAGGGCTGTGGGGACCTGGAGCCTGGCACTGCTGCAGCAGGGACTGACGGCTCAGGGGGGCTGAAGTGTGGCCCTGGGCTGCTGGCAGGGTAGGGGTCAGGATCAGTCAGGCCTGTGGGTGCCCCCACGGCCGCAACAGCAGCTTCCCTTCCAGCAAGGTGCCCCCCATGCCTGACAGACCTGGGCTCAGACGGGCCCTGTGGCACAGTGATTTAGCTGCAGTGGGGAACCCGTGGCCTACTTCAGGGGACAGACGCAAAGCAGGGCACAGCAAACTGGAAAGGCACCAAGCATGAGAGCCTTAGGGTCAAGTGGGGAAGTTCAGGCCATCATCCTGAACTCCCAGAGGGGAGAAAGGGGTCCAGACTCTCTTTTGTAAGCCCTAGAGGCTGGGCTGGCTAGCAGGAGAGGAACTCATTTGGGACTCTGGGACAGACATAAGGATCCAGAAATAAGGGTGAAATTCATTCATGGGTTGAAAAAAACCAAACCCATCAGTTTGTCTCAGTATAAAACAAGATGTCATTTCAAACAGATGATATATATGAGATACACTGTCATCTAGACATCAGCATTCCATGTAAATGGTGTTTTAATTGAAATCTCTTTCCACATAATGTGGACAAAACAGGAACAAAGCAAAGCAAGAAAGTAACCATCTGTATTTGTTTACCAAATGCGGGTTCCTTTGGGGCAGAGGGAGAACTTCTTTATTTTAAAGTCATATCTTTTTCAACCTATGTTGAAAAAAGCTTTCTGTGTAGACAGGACAAAGGTATGAATTGCTCCCACTTAAACAGGAAGAATGCCTTTGGATTCAGCAGAATCCAAGGTTAGAAATTTAATGTAAAGTTTATTGTAGTGCAGACAAAGAGCTCACTTTCACATCCTGAGTGAAGGTAATTATATTTTACTTACCAGTCTGATTCAGCAATAAATGTGTCAGTAATAAAACTGCAATTCAATTGAAGAGCAGCAAACAGGAACATGTGATCTTAGGGTCTATGCCTCACCTACAAGACCTAAGATAGGAGATCTGGGAGGGCTTCTTTACTCAGGTCCAGTCAAACATACATGATCTGTGTCAGGGAAAGTCCTATATATGCAGTCTTTTTTTGCTCCTTTTCCAGAAAAAAAAAAAAAAAAGAAAAAAAAGAAAAAAATATTAGGTGCGTGCATGGGAAGAAAATCATGGCAAACCTTAGCCTGGTCTGAAGCCTGGTTGTGTAGGGGAATCTGTTACAAATTAGCATGCAGATTTAGTGCCGTGGTAATGAGTGGCCCATATTTCTGCATCTGCATACTGCTTTCATTCAAAAATTCCAGAAATATATTTGATATTTTTATTATTTTCAAAAAAAGGAAAAAAGTCACAGAAAATGATTGCTTTTTGCCAGCTGTATTCTTAACAAGGTTTTCCCTTCTCAGTGATGCTGTGTGACTTCTTAAATTTAGTATTGAAAGGCAGTAGAGAACATCCCCTGTGTTATTCAGAAACCAAGTGCTGTACTGCCTACAATGCAAACTACATAGCAGGGTGTCCTGCCCAAATTCTCAAGTTAAGTTTTGAGGAAATTCTCAAAGAATATTTTTATTCTTAAAGAAAATTAGTAAACACTTTCTTCATTAAGCAGGAGTTAGATCACGTTCCAGTTTGAATGGAATAACTTCTGCTGGAATTAATGGTGCAGGACTGGTGTAGAGCAGTGAAGGAAATTACTTTGAATACTGTTAGCAGAACACACTAAAGGTGTGCACAATCCTTCCCACTTGGATAAAGCTGACTCTTACAGAAAAGTACTTTGGAAACATTCCCAATTTCTTAATGTTGTTTCATTGCTATGTCATTCTTCTGATGAAAATAATCTGACACCTCAATGAAGGAATATCAGCAATAACAAATTAAGGTTATTTAATAGCTTAATAATGTTGGTTCCGAATTTACACTCACAGTCTCCCACTTTTGTGTCTTTTTAGCCTGGAGAAGATTTATAATCTTTTCTGTCTAGGAGGTGTGTTACCAAGAATGTGTGACTAAGATGAACATGCACAAGTGAGCCTCTGTGAGTAGTGTACTGAGGAAAATGAAAACAAAAGGATAGCACAAGATGTCACCCCATCAGTCAGACAATTGGATCGTAATGACACACAAACTTCACGCAGGGAATTTTAGCCACAGGGAAGAAAATAAAGACTGAGTTGTTGTAAATGAGCTTTTGATAATATTGATACCAGACCATGGAGCCAAGGTACGAGCCTCAAGTACAATATGCAATCCACAGAAATCTGTACTTTGAGGAAGAGAATGTATTGCATTTAGAACCTTCATTTCCATGTGAGGTTATGGGTTGAAATGAATTTTTGAAAGGTAAACAACCTAAAACAAATAAGAAAGTGTATTGCTTGGACTTAAGGGGAGGGGGCGGGGATGGGGGGGGGCGGGGAGGGCGCAGGGACAAGAATAATTTCAAATTTATACTTATTCTTTTAACTTTTCTCAATTTCTTGTTTCAATTTTTGTCCAAAATAATTCTCTCTACACAGCTCCTGGGAAGAATTTACTCCCTGAAGGATGAAGGAGGCAGGAGGAGCTAAGCTTTCCCTATAGACCTCCCTTTTACATCGGATAACTAACAAGGGAGAAGCTGAAGAAGAGCACAGCCCCAGCAGCATGCAGCCAGGAATGCAATAGCCAAAACTGCCAAATACTTCACTGGAACAGGCAAGAAAATCTATAATAGTATCTAGAACATAATTTACTTGCAATGTAATACAGTCCTCCTAATTGTCATTGTGAGAGTCTATCCTACACCTTGATCATTCATAGACTCTCTAAGAGTCTTCATTCATAATTTTTGTTATATAAACAAGTTACGTTGTTATATAAAAAAGCTACCTTGAGAAACCTGTTATTGTTTTGCTCTATGGATTTTGAGTTTCCAGTTCCATAGACAAACTATGGAAAATCATTCAGATCAGGTTAAGGTCTTAGCGTAAGTTATTCAGTCTTTAATAGTTAGTAGTAGAATGGGCACCTCCAGGAGGCAGTTCAGTTTACATTAGTATATGTTAAAATGAAAGAAGTAAAATAGCTTCAGGAGGTTCTTGTCATTCTCTCTCTTGAGTCTTCTCCCACTAAGGAAAATTTAGGTGGCTAGTTTGAACTAAACATGTAACATCAACCTAGGTACACATCTTGTCTCTAGTAGCAGATAACGGAAGAGCATGGGAGTAAGTACACAAAGAGACTGATTCCTCCTCCTTTGCCTATAGCGTGATCCATTCTTGTCAGTATATGGCAGCCAGTGGTTTAGAGACTGCCTGGGCAATATCTGCATCATCCTTCCCAGTAAGCTTGGAAACTTATTCTGAATGTTTGTCTAACTCCTTCTTGAGCCCATGTTCACACACAATTCATAAATTATGACCTGTGACAGTGAGTTCCACCAGTTAATTACCCCTTGTGTTTTTTAAACACAAGGCCTGATAACAACAAGGAATGAAACAAAACAAAGGTTTTCTTTCACATTCACCCAAGCTGTTCCTAGATTTAAATAGGATTATAACTGTTTTTCAGATTCCATTGCCCATATAGGCAACATCTTCTGAGTTAAGATCTCTGTCCCAGATCCCAGTGAACAGCTGGGTAATGGTAATGCTTTCAAACACCATGCTTTTTGCTTCAGTTCAGGTAAACCAGAGCCTATAGATTTAATGCACAAGAGCTCTCTATTTCTAATGGCAGTTATTAAAAATAAGAAAAGAAAAAAAAAAAGAAAAAAGAAAAAAAAAAGAAAAAGGAAAAAAGAAAAAAAAAAGAGGGGAAAAAGCCACCCACCCCAAAAAGGCAGTTTTATCACTGCTGTTGCTGTGAATTTTATCACTGCCACTGACACAAATTAGAGTGAGTGTGATACATACCATAGCAACAACTATGACATTCATAGACAGATGGAGATTTTTTACAATATATTTATAGCTTAGTGATCTTTTGGGGTACTATTTAATTGTATATGAATCTCTTTGATGGCTACTACAACTCTCTGAAATCACTAAATAGCATTCTAATTTAATGCTAAAATGTTCACATGATCCTGTGTGAATCTATCATCTTCCATGGTTTTGCTATAAATATATACCCTTTGGCTACTAGAGCTTCAGGAACTCTTCTTGTGATTGTGAATCATAAAAGTTGGACTGGCTTTTTCATGAACACTTAAACAACACAGAAGTATAGGTTCCACTAATACCAAAAAGACATGTGCTCCTAGCCCTCATAAATGCTAGGGAAGATGATAGCCAGCAGTTCAGCATAGCTCTACATGAGACACTGAAATGTCTTTTTCAGTGTAATTTATAACCTCTTTTGAACATAATTTTAAGGAGAAAAAAGAACTAAATTAATTTTGGAAGATTAAAAAGCAAAATGTTTTATTAGATGGATGAAAAATATATTAGTGGATAATTGGTTAGGCGTAAGTTATACAATCTTAATGTACTTCCTTCCTAACTCAAAAAAAAAAAAAGAAAAAAAAAGAAAAAAAAAAGAAAAAGAAAAAAAAGCATAGTGTCTGTGAGCCTGATTCTACTTCTAGTCTACAGTTTGTTCTCCTCAGCCACTTCTGTGTGTGCACAGGAACATGTTTGTCAATTTAATATATACACTATAGTATTCATTAAATCACTGTCATTACAGTAACTTACCAAAGAACAAAAATATGTAGTAATTCTGAGTTTGAGAAAGAACTTCTCTACTGTCATATCAACAGATACATTCTTCATTGTCCTCTGTTGATGAAAAGCATATATATTCAGAACAGCTGCTACTTGTAATTAAGTTGAATAACTTCAAATCAATCAACTTGTAAGCAAATACCTTTTGAAAATTGCGGCATCTTTAGTAACATACTGAAAACTAATAAAATGTCAGTGAGAAGTAGAAGCCTTTTTCTTATATTCTTTTTGTTCAACCTATGTGTGATCATCTTGTAATAAAGGAAGGTTTGCAATATTAAAAATTTCAACAATTTTATTTATTCTTATTTACAAGTATTACTGTGAAGAAAAGCCATACTCGTAATAGATATCTAAACCCCTGTCTTGTACCAGGGAGAATCTGGTGTTAGCTCTGTCTGCCATAACTATGTTCCCCAGGATCTTGAGTGCATGTGCAAGCACATACACATGCACTCACACACACACAGAGGGGAATTTCAATCTCTACAAATATCAAAGCATGCAAAATGGCCATAGCTGCTGTACAAATAAGACCAGTCTGTCTGGAAAAAAAAAAAACAAAAACAAAAAAAACCAACACCCAAACATAGGTAATCATGATGGTGTTCTTTCCTAAGATATACATGGTATAATTTTATCTCCCCCAGATGCTAACTGAAGAGCTGTGTATGCAAGTATGCAGATATGCTGCCAGTGATCAGCATGCGGGTTTCAGCTTTGATTACTTGGACAAACCTATAGTTAGTTATATGCTGGTTTTATAGCTCATCATACTCAGTCTGCATTAAAAAGGAAAATCTGGGGCTAAAGCTGAATAAAGAAATATTAAATTTCTGCACTGCTATAGCCACCCTAGTCACATCTGCACATAGCTGATTTCTGCCATGCGGAAGCTTGAGCTTTGAGTGTTTGAGTTTGTATCATTTTTGAGTTTGCAACAATGTTAGTATGTTTCCAACTCAGGTGAAATGATACAATGTTATTATTTAAATGATACAATATTATTATTTAAAAGATGCAATGTTATGATTTGAATGATACATTGTTGTTATTTGAATGATACAGTGTTGTTATTTAAAGGGCATAATGTTGTTATTTAAAGGATACAATGTTATTATTTAATGGTCCCTTCACCAAAAACAAATGAGACTCTGCAGCAGTAAGCTACCAAATCTGCATTCCTGAAAACAATGCCTGTGAACAGTTTAATTATTTTGTTCTTTCTTAAATCTTCTTGCCAAGAATCTTTACTGGATTAAGTATTCAACACCAAGAGATTAAAGATGTATATCCCTGTAGCTACCACTGCACGTATCTCCACATAATCACCAGGATTAGTTTTCTAAGGAAGTAGATCAAAGCTTTATTTTCTTGGGGGTATCTGATAATAAAGGCTAAGGATAAACCAAACTCTCATCACTTTGGCATCTATACCTTCACTACTAGATCAGACTAAATAGGAATGTGAATAAAGATAAAGTCAATATAGATAGCTGCAGTACCCTACAACAACTATAATAATAGGAACACAGCAGACTAATGAAAAGGAACTAGAAGGATGGTGAGTTACATAAAATCTTTAAGGGTACATAAAGGAAGACAATTAACAAACCACAGAGCCGTTTGAAAATAACTGAATAAAGATTCACAAGTAAATGCTGCTTGTGAACAGGTCTGTGGAGCATGTGTCCATGAACTACCAAATCCTGTACCTCATTATGATTTGTACTTTGAAAGCAAGATTTTATAAAAACTACCTGATAGAAAACAAAGTGCTCATTCTAAGCAACAGCACCAGGGAGCTCCATTGTTAAATGCAGAATAAACGCATAATAATTCAAGTTGGCACATTGCAAAAAGGCCAGTGCATAGCTGGTTATTTTCCTGTGCAGTTCTGGACAGTCATGGACTAATAAAACGACTTGTACTTGTACATAATATCATTAATTTCTGCAGTGATGTATGAAAACAGATACTTTGTCTAAGAGCTGAAAGCAAGGCATTAAGGGGAGACTGCTAAATTTCCCTCCTTCTTCCGCCTGGATTATCTGAAAGTAAGCCCTCAGTGACTTTGTGTTAAGTTAGAAGAAAGGTAGGACTATTACAAAAATGTGCATGGTACTTGCTTAGTTTTAAAAGTCATAGCATAAATAAGGAAGTTGTAGTTTTTACTGACAGTTAGCTAAGTTTATGCACATTCTGCCTTGCTTGTGGCCAGTCTTGCACTTGAAGCCTACAGCTGTTTGCTGTGCTTCTGCTGCCTTTAGTTATCCTGTGGTAAAACCACTCCTTTTTGCCAGCAAACCCACTGAAAGTCAAGGCTTCTTGTGACTTTGACAAATTACTTAGTCACTCTGATCCTCATTTTACCCACAAATACCTACCTTGGAGAAGTACCGTGAAGCTCAGTTAATGGTTACAAAGCATTCTGAGGTCCCTGAAGGATGACGCTGTAGAAATATACTCAAGTATTTTCTTCTGTCAAAAAGGACCCATTTGAAGTTCAGTATTTTGGTAAGGTACATAAACTAGAAGGCAATCATGTTGTGCAATTCCTGATGAAAATATTTTGTAACCTACAAACTGAGGACTAGATTTGTGATTCTATCACTTAAGTTTCTTTGCTTGTATTATCCTTTATCCTAAAAGTCTGTGAATAGTACCAAAACACACAAATCTTTTTACAGACTGTAACATTCTTGGCTTGTGAATAAATACATGCACACACACATGTGCATACGCGCGTGCACACACACACTTCCTTCTGTGTGTATTTGAAGATTTTTTTATAAGCTATGTAATAAAAACATCAAAATATTTTATTTAATAGGAAGTAATTTCTTCCTATATAATTGTGTAAAGAACTCTACAAAACCTGTGTCAATGTATATTTAAATTTATGTCCTGCTTTAAAGTCCTACATTTGCTAGCATGTTAATCTAAATCTAATTAAAAGGTAGTACCACTGAAGGAGCAGAAACAACATATTGTTTCACTGATCCTTTATTAGCACTTTGAACTTTAATATACATGTTTCATTGATGGACTGGGTATAAAAATTGCTATTTGTTTAATACTGGTTTTCCTTCAGCAAACCAAACCATTTTATTTTGTCTTTGATTCTAAAGACAGTCATTTTTAACATGCTTTTATCCTCAGTTCAGTCTTAGACACAACTCATTTATTTAATTACTTTTTATAATTATTACTGTGCCAAATGTGGTTTTTTTCCTTTCTTGTTTCTCTGCCTCAATTCAAATGCTGATATATTGCTTTTTTGTACAGAACTATACAGTAGGAGTGAACCTTCACATTTTTCAGGCTTGTATCCAACCTTCCCTGTCATGGAAGGGACAAGTTAGATGTTACTAGCACAGCACCATAGTTTCTCTCTAGCTCTCCAGTGCAGAGGGTGAGGTGCAGAGGGACTCGGTCAGGACTGTGAGGGTGCACAGTGGCCAGGAGCATCCCTCTGCTTTCAGCTTTGTGCCCACTTTATGTGAGGAAGCATGGGACATCGCAGGGCCCCGCCCAGGTGGAGAGTGCCCATCTGCGAGCAGACTCTTCAGCAATAGCCATACTTTAACATTCTGTGCATGGTTTCTTTCCTGGAGCCTTTTGTTGGCTTCAGCAACTGAAGTGTCCTTGGAAAATGCTCAGATGAAGAAGTAAGGCCAAGGAGGATTTCCAGTCATTAGCAGTGTATATGTGCTAGAAATCACATATCCAGTGATATCCTTTTTTCTGTACTTGTAGTTTTATTGTCAGGGAGGATTTTCTAACACATCACCATTTACACAATCACACCTAGGAAGAAAAAAAAAAAAATATCATTTCTGTTTTGAAAAGCATTGCTAGAATATTACATTAAAGAAAGCAATGGGAAGGTGCCATGTGTCAGATGCTCTGTCTGAACCTCAGGACATGCATGCAGCAGCATACAAAACTCAGAAAAAAAATTCAAAGTTAGAGTCAGGCCTTCCTTTTAAGTTACTGTTAGATACCTGGATGCCATATTTGAATGAACATTTCTTTAAACTGCCACCTGCAATGCCTGGACATCTTAACTGGATGCTCTATGTTAATTTGTTATTAGAGGTAGTCAGGTAAATATCACAGACTTCTCCAAACTGCATCTTTTCAAGGCTATAAAGACAAGCTATAAAAAGGCCAGTTACAATACTGTAAACCGAATATATCCAGTACATTTAATCTGTTTCTGTCCTGAAGAAAAATTACCCTTCAGAAACACTATTATATAAAAAATTAAGTGCCTTATGTGTGTGGGGGGGGTGGGGGGTGGTTTACTTATTTTTGAGAAGGATTAAGCCTTTGTGATTGGAATTTCTGACACTAGCTTGTATACATAGATTTTTTTTTCCTGAATTAAAATAAAATATTTTTTGGTCAAATAAGAGAGATGGTACTTTTTAAGTTTATGTTTACAGTTGAAAGATTGCAATACTTCCAAAATAACTATTGATACAAAAGTAAAATGTAATTTTGAGCTTGTTTCAATTATAAAAACAATACATTTATTTCTTACGAAGTGAAAGGTCCATTAAACACCAGATAGAGTTTGATACCTAATCAAACTGGTATAGCCAAGTAACAACAGTAAAATGACTGTGGAGATGGCAAATTTGTTTTTCGTATTTGTTGCATTGTTCTAAGTCATGTTATGCATTGTTCTGTTTTTCCAGCTTTTGCTTTCATTTGTTTGTACACAGAAATCCACAGTCTTATATTCTAAAATTCTAATTATGTATTTCCTAAATTAATAATGAAAATCATTATCTTAATAAAGTCACTTAATTTATTTTTAAGCCCTGAAAAACTTAATAGTAGGAAGTAATTTTAGGTTCATCAGATTTTTCTGAATAGCATGAGTGGATGTGAGTGAAAAAGATGGAGAAACAAATAGAAAAGCATTGTACAGAAAACTACTACTGAGATCTTAAGCCTGACCTACTGCCACTGATTGTGGTACAAGTTTTATCGTACAATTGCTCACCAACAGTTACCAAACTTGTAACAATTAACTTTCTGGGAGCTGATTACAGAAGTTCCTCGGAGTAACAGTCGTGTGTAAGTCTATGTGACATGCGAGTGGATTTCTTATCTTCATGAGAGACATCACAAGAATTCATACTAAAAAAGCATGGTCCACCAAGACCCCATCATCTAGTGAGGGAAACACAAAGGATGAGCTGCTGACATCTGCAGTTAGTCAAAAGTGTTTCTTACTGAATATAATTATCCAGTAATGACTCCAACACTAACAAAATCAGGATTAGAAACTGTTACAATTCATTGTATCTAAAAGCAGAAACCCCTATTACTGCAAAACCAGATGAAAATTAAACTATTAACAGACTCAGAGTTCAAATACTCCAAAGAGAATGTATAATCTTAGTCCTTCCTCCTCAGCATTGTTACCAGTCACTACCAAAATCAGTCCAGTTAAAGATGATTACAGAACTCATTAACTAATTACATTGCTAAATTAATCTTCACTTGTCCTCAAAAATATAATATACCTTGCTCGTTTGATTTTTATAACCTTGAGACCCCTTTGAAAAGAGGTCCTCGTGTAGTCATACTTACCACCAAGATCAGTTTGCACAGTGCAAACATAATCATGTGAACTTTAACATCTCTTGTCATACAAAAGAAACAGAAAATAAATGTATTAAATACCAAGAAGATTTTCATCTTCACAGAAGAAGGAATGCAAAAAGCACTGCAATGATTCCACATAAGATTTGTAGAAATTCTCATTTGGAATAAAATATGATGGGATAAACTGCTGAATCGGTTCCCCTGAGTTTCCCCCATTCTCTTGTCATTCCTGTCTCCCCATTCCTTGTCTCCCTGTCACTTGTTATTTCTATACTACTCCATGTATTTCCATCCAACTTTTGATGCTAACAAGCATACAAAAAGAGAAGGATGTGTTGGTACCATGTAATATCTAGGTCTTTATGGACTGTGACAAGATGCACTACATACCACCAGCAACAAAGACCTAGTCTGAAAACAGACCTCCTTTCTGAAATTGTTCTTTTATCACTAGTGCTTATTTCATGTGAGATATACAGATAATCTATTTTAACATGTAGCACATCAAGACTTCCTATATTGCTTTCATATTGCCTGTTCATGCCAATAAAATGTCAGTTTAGGCAATCTGGGTCTGGTCTTCAAGGACCTTTGAGTATTTCCAATCTATATTGATTCAAGCTGCAGTTCTAGGTGTTTACCATTCTTCCTGCAGCTCCATCAATGCTAGCAACACTGGGAGTTCTAATGTAGGATATTTGTCTTTCTATCACCAATGTTTACTATACATCAATAAATCCATATGGTGAAGTAGAGCAGCTGCCAAGAGGTTTTACATGCCTGAGTTGCAGTCACCACTAGTAAGAGTGGAGCTGCACTCGTGTTGGTGTAACAGTGGGAAATTCTGCTAAAAGGCTCATTGTACACTTGCTTCTCCGTACTGTACCTCTGCTCAATAGATCATTCATGAGCTCGCAGCCCCCACTCCACAGAGCTAGTGGAGTTGGGTCATGAGCAGGAAGGGATGGAGACAAGGCTGAGTTTCTTGCTTACAGCTCAGGCTCAGAGTTGGTTTATTGTTGTCATGGCTACAGGCTCCACATGCCTCCAGTCCCTGCTTTATGAAAAGAATGATGCAGTGTCTAGCCTTACAGCTGAATATATAAACCAAATTAGTCTACCATGCCTCTACCTGTTTTGTGGCTTACAATGAAAGAAGTAATATATCATGCAATCAGTCTTGTAGCAGTTATATTCTGTAAACACTAAGTCATTACACCCAGAACTTTTTATTTGCTCTTTAGAGACCCTTCTCAGTATAATAAACTGCAGATTTCAGTAAGAAAGCTAATTCAGAAGAGTCCTCTGTGACTTCTCTGCATTTCTGTAACATATAAATTAAAAAGTACATTTCAAATCCCTTTTCACACTCCATTATAGCATAATCCCACTCACTAAACAAGAAACAGAAAGACAGGATGAATGCCTTTTCCAGGGCTGCAGTGCCAGGGTATTACTAGCATCAAACTATTCCTAATATAAGTAAAGTAAAGTTATATAGTCCTGCAGGGAACCATTAACTTTTCCTGAATAGAGTAAGAGCCTCATATGGTCCCATCTCTGCTGTGAGATTAAGTAAACCTTTAATGGCATTGGGTAAAGCAGTGAGGGAAGACACAGCTTGTGATACTGCTTTTGTCAGTATCATTTAGAAGAGGGGGAAGGAAAGAAAGTTTTAAAAGTGTAGTCTCAATTGAAAGATAAATGTATATGAGTGGGAAAATAGGTATCAGAATAAAAATGTGTAAATCTCAGCATATGATGGTGCAGTCTGCATACCAAGGATTTGGAAGAGAAGGTGGTAACAGGAAAAATAACTAGCATGAGGGGTAGGGAAGGTGCAAATTGGCTTTAATTTCCACCTTCTTACACATTCTTCTTTTTTTCCTAGCTTGTAAATTCCACCAGTTTTGATCCTCTATAGGCTCATTTAGACTGTACATGTCAGTAAGTAGAGGTGTGTGGTCACATAGTTCACCATCATTTTACACTCTATCTTTTGTGTTTAGCAAAATGGGCCTTATCCTCACTTACCTCCAAAATTCAATTAAAGTACTTTGGCAGTGTGGACTGTAAATGATGTTTATAGCCAAGGAAGCATAAAGGGATCTCAGTGCAGATAAAGAACAGAAGAAAGTGTTATATTTTTACAGATCTGAAGTATTTCTTTAAAAATAAATAAAGACAGCTTTATTATCTATCAGGGAAGGAACAATGTAACAAAGCATAAATTGAACGTAGCCCCCAAATTAAATTCACCTTGGCTACAGCAAATTGAATGTTTTGACTCATCAATATATGACCAGTATTTCATGCTACACAGTCTCCCATGCTGATATTTTCTATTTCTTGCTGCTGTGGAGAGAATTGAAAATAAAAAAAAGTGTGTTCAGAATAATATACCTGTGTATTCTAAAATAGTACTACAAGTCTCATCAAGGCTGCTGCATACTCTGCAATCTCTCACTTGAAGCATTTTAATGACTTGGCCATTTCAGAAAACACCAAGACTGAAATAGCAAAACAAAACTCAAAGAATATTTTAGCTGTAATTATGCAACTTTCTCAATTTCAAAAATGAAAAGGTTTTTTGCATTCTACCTGCTACCTAGCTCTAAAGTGATATGAAAGAAAAAATGGATTTGGCTTTTTGTTCACTTTTTGAGAAGTTATGGTTACAAAAATTGTTTAAAATAAAATAGCCACTCAAGGAAGCACATTTAACTAAGACCCTTTATGGCTATGTGCAGCTACAGTATATTTGCTTCTTCAAAAGAGATGCCTACAGCATTGAAAAAAATTATAAACCCAATGGGAACATATCTATTATTACCATGACTTGCATTTATATGTGTATTTGAATAGGTATAAATATGCTCTATATGCAATATAGATACTGACACCTTTTGCAGCAATGAAAAAAATAGCATTAATTTTATTTCCATATTTATTGAGTGAAAAATTTCACATTTTGCTTGGAGAGACACATTCAGTTCATACATTCGTAACCAGTGTTTGGTGTGTCATATAGGTGGGAACTACACAGTATTTTCTGTACAGCCCCTAGAAGACAAGAAATATACCTGTGTGTATATTTTAATCAGTGGTATTATTATTGTTGTTGTTGTTGTTATTGTTATTATATTTATTTATTTATCTATCTATATATCTATTTATTTATTTATTTATTCATTCATTCATTCATTTATTTATTTATTTATTTCATTGGCAGGAAACTTTACTAAAACACTTTCAAATTGTCCAACCTTATTTGCAAAAAATGCATGGTACTGGGGAAAGTGTTTAATAAATATGGGCAAACCCAAAATGTATGGTTTTGGGGGAAGTGTTTAATAAATACGGGGAAATGAAGCCCAATGAACAAGCTCCTATCTGTAAGCGGTATGAATCCTGATATTTTCTCCTTGGAGTAGGAAGTGGCTTATACTCCTAAACAGGTAGTGGGCTTCCTGTTAAAGTGTCTCTTCTTTTGTTTATGTCTGTTTAATTTTTTTAAAGATGTATTATTGTTTTTTTCATGCTACAGATGAAATGAGAGTAACAAATCTAGTAACATACATTTTCCAGCTAAATTTAATACAAATAGAGGACTATAAAACTAAGTAACCAATGAGGGAAACAGATTGTATAAATACTACATTTTAGGGTTGAGTGGTAGAAATATTTTATAACGCCTTTATTGTATGGGACAACATAATGTGAAAGCAAGATGGCTATTAAGGTGCTGACAGATTTAGTCTGTGTCCTAAAGAATAAGTGAAACAAGTTCTTTGAAACTCTTTATATTACCTATCTTTTCAGAGCTTTCACATGCAGTGTATTATATTTTTTTCTTGCTTTTACCAAAATAATTGATGTGCAACATAAATACAGAAAAGAAAGGCGTTTCTAAGAGAAACTATACATCTGTCTGCTAATGGCTTTCCTAGTCTGTAAGTTTTAACAGCAGTTAAGACCTTTAGATCATGTATTCCAACATCCTGTATTCACAGCCTCCCATTCACAACCCATTTCACCCAAATAGCTTATACTAAGGCCAACAAATTAAGTTAAACAAAAACATTTCAACTTTTGAGAGCTGAAACAACTGTTCTCTCCCCAGCAGTGAACAGGAAAGACCCAGGCTCGACCATGGCCTGAGGCTTCTCAGTAGTGTCGAGCTCATTAAAGATGATCTGATGATCTGAGGAAGATGAACCATAACTCACACCAAGGAAAATCACAAGTAAATAAAAAGCCTCTCCTCCTCAATAACAAAGACAAAACAATGAAACAAGTTTCATCGTGGTCTGGTCTGCAAAAAGATAACATTTGATCCAAAACCTGACAACCAATTTGAGCTCTGGTGTATGGATGGATACCAACCCTGGCCAGTCAAAAATTCTTTGTACCCTCTCTGAATTTTAAAGTGACTTATCTTGTATGAACTGTAGGTTTACTGCGGCTTCAAACTAAGATCTGGCCAAAAAAAGAAACTAAAAAATATATCTGTCACTTGTAAAGGGAAATGAAAAAGTATTAATTTCCTCTTGCATATAGCTGCCTAAAGCTCTCAGTCATGCTGTGTTTGATCGTAGTCATTGCCATGTGTTTTCTGAGGGCAATACAAAATGTATATCTTCTTTGGAGTCACAGAAGAATGGAAAGCAGAGGACAGTTCCCTGAAATGCAGAATTAGATGTCAGGGCCAGAAGAACCACCATGACCACATTACTCCTCTGTCCTCTCTGATTTTCCCACTCAGACTTTCTTCCAGGAGTTTGACTTCTTGTCCTTAAGAAAGAGCTCCAGTCTTGTTCTAATGAATCCAAGTGATTTTGCCCCTGCTGCCTTTCTGCGGTAAGCTATTTCTACATTTAACTACTACCACAAAAGCACCTTCCTTTAACATTCAGTTTGCCCGAACTGAGCCACACTCACGAGGTCTTTCAACATTTTTCTTCTCATTCAGTATCAAACTTCCCTCGGTATCACTTGAACACAGGGGCTGTCTTCTATGAACAAAGAAGTTCACAGAAACCGAACTCCTTTTAACTTGCATTATAAGCTTTACTCTCAAGTTCATCTTCAGGACTGTTTGAAATGTTTAATGTATCTGCATTCTTTTCAAGTATAGATGATAGCACTGATGTGCTAATCTAGCATAATGGTGCTATGTACAGAAGTAATATTGCTTGTCTCCTTCCACCTGATATCTTGGTTATCTCTTAAGTAACTGAGATTCACATGGATCCTTTTTGCCATAGTCTTTCATTTATAATTCACTTATACTGAGATACATTAATTGCTCTGAACTCTCAATTCTTATGTGCTTCATTGCTTTCCAAGACAGGGTTTCCTGTCCTCTTATGCTCATCTTCATTCTTCATTCCCAGCTACACTATCTTGCATTTGGATACTGCAAAAACCTTTGGCTAAAGGACAACCACTTAAATTATACATAATTCTCTGTAATAGTAACTTGCTCTCCCTCCTTATTATTTCTCCTCCCACAAATTCTTTTGCACCTACAAATCTTGCCATGAAAAATATTATCATCTTATTGATAACCAAAAAAGTGCTGCATGGTCTTTACAGCAAAAGCTGATTCTTGCAAGACCAGCTGTTGATCTCGTTCAGTGAAATGCTTTTGTGGTAACCAGAATTTGGATCCAATTGATTCCTTACTCTGCCTAAAGTAACTCTAAATTCAATATCCCAGCTAGCATTTTGCAAAGGCTTCTGTCTTCAAAATGGGATTTAATGAACACTTAATTGGGGAAAATACCCTGGCTATTTACAACCTGAATCCAAATGTGTGTCACCACCCAGAGTCTGGAGTGGTCTATAATTTCTGATCCTGAATCATATTTGTATAAATCTGGCATAATTTCACAGACATCAGTGACACGTATGAGAGCAGAATTTGGCATAAAGTATGAACATAGGTCTAACTGTAACAATAAAACTTTGGATGTAATCCAATTGACATAGATTATATGTCTAAACTTGAGTTCTGCCTCACTGAAAGCGTAGCTGTCTACTATGGATGAGTGTGTGGGTGTGTGGGTGTGTGTGTGGGTGTGTGATAAGGAGTGGTAATATGACCTAGTCCAACTAAAGTAATTACCTAAGTTACCCATAAAGTCAACAAATGTATTTCTGAAAACATAAGAGAGAAATCCAGGCAAATGAATTTAGGTCTGTCCAGATAGCAATCCGATCTGGTTAAGTGATGCATTTGAATTTTCCAAGGAAAGCTGAAGGAAGAAATAGGAAAAAATAGCCAGGGACCCCTATGGAGCCTAGTCTTCAGAAGCTGTATATATACTGTGGGTAGCCTGGTAGAGGCACTATCCAGCCATTGTGTAATGTGTACTCAAAGCACCTGACTCGTGGAAATGGGAGGCTGCAGTTCTTTTCAGACTGTGTATGTGAGATCTCGGACACATGTCAAGGGGACAATCAGGACATGGGATGCTGCTAGTTGGTGTGACTCATAGATCATAGAATCACAGAATATCCTGAGTTAGAAGGGACCCAAGAGGATGATGAAGTCCAACTCTTGACTCCACACAAGGCAACCTGAAAGTTAAACCATGTATCTAAGAGCATCGTCCAAAAGCTTCTTGAACATTGACAGACCCTTTCCCTAGGGAGTCTGTTACATTACTTGACCACCCTCTCAGTGAGGAAACAAGTGAACTTGGAGTGAACCAAGCAGGTAAGACTAGTGGGAATCAAAGGGTGTGCCTCAGTCATGAATTCAGCTCAGGTTCCTTCCCCATTTCCTCCTGTTATGTGCAAATGGATAGCCATAGCTACAGTCTAAGTATCCACTTGGCTAGGAATAATAGTAATCCCCCAGGGTGTGAGTTAAAAACCCAACAGTTTATGCAGAGCCCAGAGCTTATCTTCTCTGTGAGTGGGCTAATCTCTGCAGCATTTGCAGTATTTATTGCTAGTAACTGAATTAGGAAGTGGTAGAAAGCAAATGGACTAGATTTCTGCCTGGACCTTAGTTGAGTTGAATCCCTGATACTCTAAAGAGTCTGTATAATTAATATATTTTAGCTCTGAAATCACATTTGACTCAAAACCAAGAGACTGTTCTACACCACTTTATAAATATTTCACTCCTTCAAAGACAGACTATGTTAGTACCATGAGCATCCTATCATCTAAACCACCCCTGGTAATTAGATTCTGCACAGCTACAACTTGCTAGACTACACTAACTTGCACTTACCTACATTTGGTACAACTCACCCTAAATTTTTCAGCGTTCAGGCTCACATCTTTAGAACCTTCAAAATAATGTTGTTCCTTTTCAACTATGTAGATAAAATTATAGCTAAAACCTGTGAGAAAATAAAAATCTATTTGGCTCTCTAGAGTTTGAAATATAAGCATGAAAGTGCTTTGGTACCACAGCAAATGTGAAATTGCTAAACCATTGTGTTATAAGAAAAATATGAAACTATTGGAACTGTTAAATCATGCACTTTTTTCCCTGCATAAAGTGGATCAACACACAGAAGCCAAATGCAAGGGTTTTGTGATCAATACAGAAAAAAAAATGTGTGGGGTTCACTGGCCAGAAACTTGCACTTTCTCCATTACTGTCTAGTCTTCACATGGACTTGATATTAGACAACACAGAACTATATAAACAAGTACTTAAGTACAGGAATAGAAATGGAACTGTAATGAGTGAAAGGAAGGCAAAACCATGAAGTGTGTTCAGGATCCCAATGCCATATCATACCTGTATTTCACAGTAAAGATTATCACAAATATTCTGAGTACACACTCATGGATCCTGAAGATCCTCACACTTTTTCATAGGTCATTTTTCAAAAGTTGCAATCTGGATTTGCCATTTTAAAATCCTCTTTGTGGTAGCCGTGAAAATTATTGTAAAATTATGCTAAAATGTATTTCATATGCTGCCCATGCTGTTTGGTTTTGCTTATTTTAGAAATGTTTATGTATGTTTCATCTCTTCAAAAAGGGAATGTGAAGATTTGATGAGTCTGTTTTGAACCCAACGGTCTCCTGGTAGAATTAAATATGTTGCCTAGGTTTCCTGGGAATACACTGCAGGAACAGATGAAGATAATGTGGTTGCATATTATGTGATAATGATTATTCTGACTGATGTATTCACCCCAAGGTATACTTGAGCATCTGTTGTTTATTTAGGCAGGACATTCTTATTTTTAAGATATTTAAGTGGGTGAATATATTTCTCCTTAAAGACTATCAAATGGGGGGAAAAACTAACAAGAAGCACATGGGATTATGTACCAGTGATGACACAGAATGTGAATTCATGTGGAAGATGTACTTTAGTTCTAACACATTGCCTTAGGAACTTACGGTCTGTATTTGAGGAAGATGTTAGTTTGGCTTGTATTGACTTTACAAAGCAACGAAGCCAGATTAAGAGCAAGTGCTGCGGCTGAAAAGCCTTACTCAGTACTGCACATATTTAACAATAAGGTTGATAATCACAAGTAAAATACAGTAGAGTATGGATGGTACCCTCTATGTCATATCAAACCTTAAAATCTTATTTTGATTATTTTCTAAAATACTATACCTTGACAGGAAATTATATGCTATATGAAGTAAATTACATGGTGAAAGTTTCTGTTCTGTGCTATACAAAAACTCAGATTAAGTGTCCTTTTTTATCTAAAAGTATAGGATGTCTGAATAATTTATGAGTGCAAGTCTACCTACTATACTAAACAAATACAAAAATCGTAGGTTGAAGAAGCAGTACACATGACAGTGTGAATGGTTTCCTCTTATTCTGTGAATGACTACAAATATAAACATTGTACTACACAAGCATCGCATTATCATCTAATTATGATTTCTGAACACTAGTATCCTCAAAACTGTTCACTTACCAGTGGGAAGAGGTTGAGTTTTCTATGTCAGTCTAGCTTCACTTCAGTCTTTTTTTGGACTTTAGCAAAGTCTTTCAAAGCAAATGTTAGGAAAAATTGCAGACACACCGTCTAGACTAATTATTTTTATTTTATTTTGTTAGTTTTATGATTGACAATGGACATTTATACCAAAAATAAAACAAAAACTAATCAACACACACACACACCCCAAACCTAACCAAAGATTTAATCATGGTGTAACCAAGTCGGGTAGAGTACTTATATCTTTCACCACATATAGGTTTCATAAGTGTTGATCCAACCTTAGCAAAGATTTATATATAAAACATCCTGAGCAGAAAGTGACTTAGTCTGTCTTTAAGGATCTCCAGTGATGAAGGGTTTATAATGCCTCTGAGCAATCTGCTCCTGTACCACAAGATACAGTGTCCCATCCCATTCCGAACAGTTTTTGCTAAAATGTAAGCCTCCATGTAAACCTCTCCATGCCTGTACAAGTATGCAGAAAACTGTTGATTTCCTCCGTTCTTGCAGCTACATTTAAAATTTTCAACCACATATATAGCTCCTTCTGACTTTGTTTGTCAAGCTAGAAAAGCCTTACTTTGTTCAAGTTTTCTATACAAGCATTTTTGGAAAGCCTCTCTTTTCTATGCCTCGTTATTCTCATTGGTTGCTTCTCAATTCATAGAGTCATAGAATAGTTTAGCTTGGAATGGACCTTTAAAGGCTATCTAGTCCAACCCCCTGCAATAAGCAGGGACATCTTCAACAACATCAAGGTTCTTAGAGCCCTGTCCAACCTGACCTTGAATGTTGACAGGGATGGGGCATTCACAACTTCTCAGTAATGTGTTCCAGTGTTTCACTGTCCTCATTGTGAAAAATTTCTTCCTTATATCTAGCCTGAGTCTACCCGCTTTAAGTTTAAAACCATTAGCCTTTGTTCTGTCACAACAAGCTCTATTAAAAAGTGCACGCCCATCTTTCTTTTAAGACCCCTTTAGATACTGATAGGCTGTGATAAGGTCTCCCTGGAGCCTTCTTTTCTCCAGCCTGAACAACCCCAACTCTCTCAGCCTTTGGTCATAGGAGAGGTGCTCCAGCCCTCTGATGATTTTTGTGGCCTTCTGCTGGACGTGCTCCACAGGTCCATGTCTTTCCCGTGCTGAGGACTCCAGGGCTGAACACAGTACTCCAGGTGGTGTCTCAATAGAGTGGAGTAGAGGGGCAGAATCATCTCCCTCCACCTGCTGGTCACCCTTCTTTTTATGCAGTCCAGGATGTGGTTGACTTTCTGGGCTGCGAGTGCACCAGCTCATGTCCAGATTTTCACCCACCACTATCTCCAAATACTTCTTCATAGGCCTGCTCCCAACCACTTCATCCCCCAGCATGTATTGGTACTGAAGGTTGCCCCAACCCAGGTGCAGGATCTTGCACTTGGCCTTGTTGAACCTCATGAGGTTCACATGGGCCCAGATCTAGAACTTGTCTAGGTCCCTCTGGATGGCATCCTGTCCCTCAGGCATGTCAACTGCACCACTCAGCCTGGTGTCATCTGCAAACTTGCTGAGGATGCATTCAATCCCACTGTCTACATCATTGATGAATAAATATTAAACAGTATTGGTCCCAGTATGGACCCCTGAGGGAAAGCAGTCATCACTGATCTCGATCTGAACATGGATGTGACCATCCAACAAATTCCTTATTCACCAAACAGTCCATCCATCAAATCCACATCTCTTCTATTTAGAGAGAAGGATGTTATGGGGGACCATGTCCAAGGCCCTACAGAAGTCCAAATAGATGACATCCATAGCTCTTCCCTTGTCCACTGACATAGTTACAATTGCCTCCTGCTGATTCACATTTTTGCCCAAAGAAAGCACACATAGCTGGAATAGAGCTCCCCACATTATCTGTGCTGGGTTGTAGTTACTTCCACTGCAATTCGTCACATGTGTTAGGGTTTTGACAAGTAATTACGGGTGACTATTCTCTGTGGTTTAAGGTGTTACTGTTCCTGGTTGCCTGTTACTGTTCCTGGTTGCCAGTTCCATTCTTTTTCCAGCAGTAATGCTCTTGTATCAGAATTGGCAGGTGAGGCTATATCTGTGTCAACTACTCCTCAAAGATGTATGCTAAACCAAGACGTTGCTTTTAAATGAGCAAAAGAGGGTACATGCACAAAATCTCTCCCCAAAAAATGTTTCAAAACAATCTGTTCAACTTAAATGTATAACAAGTTTCATAAACAACTTTTTCAGAAGAATGTACATACTAACTCATACCTTAAGTCCATCTAAACTGCAATACTTTGTCGAGCAAAGTTCAGTTGGGCTCCTGTGGTCAAACAAAAATGGTCTGACTGATGTTGCTCTCTCATGAACCTCTCTTTCATCCTACTTTGTATTTAGTTGCCTGCTGTACCCATTTTCATTCTCAGTTCTGTGGGCTTTCCCTTAATCCTTAGGAAAACTTGTGGTATTTTCAGATACATGTAGATTTTATTTCCTTTTACTGATGCTTCAGTTAATAGGAGATACCAAGGGAAGACTACAAGCAAAACCAAAATATACCATGATTTTTATCTCGAGGAGAGTATAAATTCCCTTGGAATGACAGTGGTTTTCACTTAGCATCTCTATAACTTCATTCACACATTAGTTGCTAAAAGTTTTCTTGACACTTGCTTACAAACGTTTCACTTCCCTCATTCCTTCCATGATGCTTAGAGTAGCCCCAGGCTGGTAATTTGATTGCAGCAGCTGGTCTCTACAGCTAAGAGAAGAAGCTGGGGAAGATGTTTTCAGAATCCTTGCAAATAAAAAGTATATGTATGGGGGGCAAAAGCAATAAACTCCAAAGAGTCTGGGATAGTGAAGACTGCTTGGGAAGCTGGAGATAATGAAGAACTGTGAGGAGGTTTGCAGCTGGCTGGAAAGATTTGCTTGCATACTTAGTTAAGGGAAGTACAAAAATTGCTTATGACCCCTACACAGTAAATTTTCAAAACCCAGCTGTAAAATCAATGCTGACAGTTTATGCAGGCTGAACTATTCATAGTGAAAAGGAAGGTATTTTGAGATCACTCTGCTGCTATGGGCAATAAGAATTACATCAGACTGAAGCCCAGCTGAGAGAGAGCCTATGTACTGTGGTGTTTCCACCATTGTTCTTATTCAGCATATTTTTCACATTATAAACCATGCACTGATGAAAGCTGTTCAGTGGTGCCTGGAAAAATCTCAAGCATGCACACATCCAGAGCACTAAACACCTGACTCCTAGTATTTGCTGACACATTGGGGTTTAATACCATAGGGCATTTTCACTGTGTTTACAGATAGGTAGGCAGGCCAAGCACTTAATGCAGGACTGAATACGCAGAAGCAAATATTTCTTAAACCAAGTCTTCTTTCCCCTGCCCCCTGCTTGCTTTTTCAGGCTCAGCTTTTCACTGTGAGGTTATACTTCAAGAAAATGAAGATAGCTTAAGAGAATACCAGAAAAGTTTGTGGATATTTTCGTTTGGTTTATTGTAGTTTGGAAACACAGGGATGACATTTGTTCAGGCATTGTAAAAGCAGCAGAACTCCTTAAAATCTGAACGCTGTTTTTAGAACCCTTTTATTTAACTGAATTTCTAGCCTAAAATCTTTTTCATATTATGTTTCAGGGTAATTAAAGGTGACTAATTCTTTACTACTTATAGCATTACAAGGTAAGCATAATAAGGGTATAATGATTATTGGCTAAAACAAAGCAAACTCTTCTAGAGGCTGTTGCCATAATCTGTAATGCCACTGCAGAAAACCACAGTTGGTGAGTTTGGTTAGGTCTCCCTACGTTCCTCTTTCATGTGAAGGAAGTAACAGCATGTGTCTGCTAGCCCAGTTTAATATACCACTTGAAAAAATAAACTACATGCAATATACAAGCAGGATAATATGACCTAAATTAATACAACAAAGCCAAGTCCAGATAAATAAAACCAGAATTGCCAAGGCTTAGCATGCCTAGGCATAGAAACTATACACTTATGCCTCTAGAGAATAGCTAAGAAATTATTTTCAAGTTAAAATTTCAAGTTCATGCCAAGATGTGGAAGCAAGCCTAGTACTCAAAGTTAGGACTTAATGAAAAAATTTCCCTCTCTTGTCAGAGAAAACTTGGCGGTCAATATATTTATGAACCTTATAATACTTAGAATCATATACTCAAGATAGCTCAACCTCTGTTTAGGATCAGATTAAGTGGCCATTATATGAAAAGCTTAGACCTTGGCAAGTATCTTTGACAGCCCAGTCAATCAGAGTTTCTTGTTTCTTAGCACTGTTCAAAATGTTCTCTTTAGTTAAGGTTATGCAAAGCCTGAGCTCTTCTGAAAAGCTGGTCTGAAGCAACTGGAAACTAGCTGTAAACGTTAATCATTCTGAGGATTTTAGGCACTTGCTGTTCACAGTATTCAGAACTTTGCTGCACATTCAGCTTTTGATGAATTTCGAAAGGAATGAGAACATGGCACTGTGCACAGCCCCTCTCATGCATGCAGGCAAGGACAGAGGCAGCTGGGGAATGTTGAAGCAATATATGAATACCAGAAGTTGAGCCTCATTTTTATTTCTATGAAAGCAGAACTGACAACATTGTACAAAGGGGTTTTTTGTTTGCTTGTTTGTTTGTTTGTTTGTTTGTGGTTTTCCTTCCCCCACGAAAGCAGGTGATTCTTGGATTCTAAAAGCTGAAAGCTGCTAAAATCTGACTTACATGATCCTGACAGACAACTTCAGTCTCTGGCCCAAGGTGAAATTAGTCTAAACACTTAATAAAGCAAAATTAGGCAGAAGTCTTGTGGCATCATTAATTAATTTCATAATTTTCAAAGCGGTTTGTGTTCATTAGGGGGAAAGAGGCAGAGGAATGTAAGAATTAACAGTAATTTCTGTAGCCAAAACAAGTGAGGGGCTGTAGCCAACAGTCTGCACCATGCATTCCCAGGCATGTTGATCATACATTCAGAGTGAAAAAACAAGGATACTGTAATCAAAGAGGAGAAGGTTACAGAGAAGTGGTTTAGTTAGAACAAGGGAAGATGGATAACAAAAGGAAGACAAAGGAGGGTGAACATCCCAGACATTTTGCAGTAGAGTGAAAAGGGGAAAATTACTCCCATATAACTCTTTCACTGTTCACTCCTTTCTCAACATCTTCAAATGTATTTGTGCCATATCAGTGGCAACACACTGCCCCAGCTCATTTGCCACATTATTGAGCTCTTTTTCATTTGGCCTTGATCAACCAAACTCCCTAGTCATAAACTTTCTGACTCACTTTCACACATCAGCCTAGTTTCTATAGTGTAGAAACACCACAGAACAAAAGCCTAAGATGATAATGTCTCCTCTTTACATTTAACTTCTCCATGAAACATATCTCAGCTCTGAACCTTCTTATGCTTTCTGACATACGCAAATGTCTGTTTAAAATCATCAGATATATATGACCTCCTTCACCTAAGGTACATCCCACCCTCATGTCAGAAACTCCTGATCACTGGCTATTCACCAGTAAGAGCCTCAGAAGATTTAACATGCTGGATGTGAGAAAGCAGGAGCAGAGAATACCACCATTCTGCTTCTTTGCTCTGGAGTGAGAGAACTTCATGTAAGTGTAAGTTTCTTGCTCCGATGTCCACACATATTAAATGGAAAAAATAAGATTTTTATGAATTTTTAGCCTGTGTTCCTTGTGGTCTCAGCATCAAAGGAGGAAAAAACCAGAGTCAGCAGTCAGATGAAATTTCCAGGGATTAAGGCCTCTATATCATCACCTGTATTCCTCTATGAAGTTATACACTGCCACACTAGTTACACTGCAAATTGATTACATCATTTGTAGCCATCATTTGTAAGACTTATGTTTGCTCTGGACTTCCTGAGTCATCAAAATAACTCTGACAAGCCTCAGCTCTATCCAAGATCACAAGATCAACGAACCACCTGTGATGTTAATGGCTGGTTATCATGGAAGCAACAATCAAAGCAGTTTACTATATAACACAGTTTCAGTTTTATATAATCCCTTTTATGTAATTAGATGCTTGTTTTCAACCATAGGCAAAGATTAATCTCCTTCCGCTGATCTAAAGTAACTGGCATAAATAAGCCTAAGAGATCAATGAAACTCTGGGTAATTTTGTCTTTATTTTAATTTCTTTGCAGATGAATCATTTAAATTAATGATAACAGAACACTTTCACTGAATGACTTGGCTAAACAGAACTTCAAAATCAGGCTGGCTTGTCCCAGCAGGAATGGTGGAAAAATGTCTATGGTAAGGGTTCAGAAGTATTAGGGAGGATATGGAACACAAAGACACATGTACCAAAACGGAGTCAGAATATTTTTTTTCTTGCTGACAAACTCTTCAAAACTCTTTCAGGTAATCCTAGAGTTTCAATAAGCTCTATTGATTTAAGGAATGATTCACAGTTGGTCTGGAAATGAGGGAGCTTTTAAAGTGTAATCATCAAACCCATATGGTTTATTTCACAACATCTTACCACTCAACTTTAAAACAAATATAACTCGAATCACAATACAATGATGATTGATGTTTTTCATCAACGCCCAATTATCATTCCATCACGGTGCAAGACTTTAAAGCAGAGTTGTCTGAGCCAAGTAAAACACAAAGTGAGCATCTGAAAATCCAGATCTGTGCTCTTACAAAATGACTTACCAAACATTTATTATTTTCTAACATGTTAGGTCACGTTAGTTGTATATGGGTATACAAGATGAGGCATTTTCATCATATGCTTAGGTAGCTCATTTCACTAATTTCTCAGTAAGAATCCTATCTGCAAAGAGATTTTCACTCTGTTTTAAACAGGGCTTGTGCTGGAATTCTTAGCATTGGTGGGGTCAATTCTCAGGTTTTTTTTATTTCACTGGTCTCTAAATATTTGATACTAAGCATTCATACAGCTACCCACATATGTTGCTGGGTATTTCATGGGCATTTCATGATCAAATCATTACAAGTCCACTAAACTTCCCCTTTATCTTGCAGAATATGTTAGAATACATATTTTGCAATTGTGTTTATATACATATATATATATATAATATGTATAGATATCCTCATATGTTACAGAGAAAGAGGTATTCTCTGCATCATCTGACATGACCTAACATGATTTTCATTGGAAATTAAGTTTCATAATTCAGAAGCAGGTTGTTTGAGGCTGGGTTTTTTTCAGCATTGCACAGTAACAGCAACAAAATGATAGGAGGTTATGGAAATAGAAAGAAGTCATTTAAACATGCAAGTAAATGCAGATGATAAAAGACATATCAGTAATCTAGGCAAAATTGTTACAATATCATAGGTTCTACATAACTTTTAACCAAGTTAAGTATTACCTCATTTTCATACCATGTATTATTCATAAGCTTTACTTGGAGCACAGTATATATTTTGTCCTCAAGGTCTGTAAAATAACTAAAATACAGTTTACATAATAAACACTACATATTTTGCTAAAATGCAGTCACCTCAGGTGGGCATAAAAGCAACTATTTAATAATGTTCAAAAATAATACATACCACTTAAGAAAAAAACAGAGAATGTTTTACTCATTAAAAAAAGTCTAGTGCATGTTAGCCAAGTGCAAAATAATAAACAAAGATAGAATTTATCTGACACTTTTTGCCTGACACAGCTACCTCAATAGGATAACATTTTTTTATTTTCATCTGTGGAAAGGATTTTCGTTTTATCCTGCAGCTCATATTATTGTATCTCCTATACTGTACTTCGCAATGCTGAATTGGTGCTATGATTCAGTGCTATGGCTGTTTGACGGTTTACATATTTTTGTGGGGAGAAACAAGAGAAGCATTCTAATAGGGATGTGTGTGTCATTTTAATGCACTTGGATCTTTTGCAGCAATGAAAAAGCTGAAATAAAATGTTTCCTTTTCAAAGGTGTCTTGATTTTCTTTTAAAAAAATCTAAAAAAAATCCAAAAAGCATTCATTTTTTTACTTAGTTTACCACATAAATGAAATTTGAGTGATTAGGTAGTTATATTGTTTTTTGAAAGGTGTACTTATTTGCTTCTGATTTTCATTGGAGGAGAAAGAAGAAATGTGTTTTAACACATTTTCATTTTCTCATCAAGACTTTCTGAAACAAATAATATTGCCTCTTGATCCACTAGAAACTTTCATTACAAGATTGAATGAAATAATATAGTCAGATAAAATGCCTTCAGGTATATACTCTGTAATCATTAGAACATGTCATTACAGCATCACACCAGACATAAGACACATACCTTCTGCATTTAGTTGCCTGTTCTTTTCACATAACCATTTAGAGCAAAAAAAAAGCAAACACACTTTCACACAGAGGTTTATAACAACATTCTTGACTAATTGCTTGGGTGACATCTTGATTCCAAATACATTTTGATTTTGATTTTTGTTTCTGTTGTACTTCCTATACTTCACCTTGGGGAAGAAAAGATTAAAGATAATGCCTGTTAAGTTTGGCTTCATATCTTATGAAAACCAATGTGAATACAATGTATTTTCCCTTAACATCTTTGAAAATTTCTTCAAGGATTCCCAAAGGCCCCTTTACACCAGTCCAGCAATATAAAGCAGACTTAAAGAGGATGCAAACAGAATATTAATTCCCTATAAAGACAAGTTGTGTTGCTTACACATAGTGTAAACAAAAGCCATGTCCCAAACTGCTTGTTTCCTGCAGGACTGATTTTTGTTATTTGTTCAAAATTGAATTCAAACAAAATTGTCTCTAGGAAAGGGAATTTGTTGACCTGAAAGAATCCTGTAAACTAACACTGTAATTTTTATGACTCCATTTCATTTCTACATGCACATTACCAGATGTCTGTTCACACCATAACCCTGTGGAAAATAACTTCATTGCATGCAGGTAATAATCCATCATTAGTCACCAATTAGAAATTCATGAGAGAGTGTGAAAACACTTTACATTCTGCCTGGTTGCTTACAGTGTGTGAGGCCTATCTTAAAAAGAACAGTTCAATGTCAAACTGAGTTTCGTGCTGCAGTCCTGAGTAACAACAGTACCACATGCAGGTCCCCATTCTTCCATTGCAAATACTCATTCTCCTCTGACACATCATCACCCTGAAATATTTCAGTTGGTGGTATCCAACCTGAAGGTTGTGGCACTTGTGAGTGGAGCTTGAGACACTAATAGAAATTCTTTTTTTTCCCCGGCTCTTATCTGGCACCATGAGCCTAGTAAATCATACGTTTGCTTGCCTGTCTGTGCCTGGGTTGAGATGAACACAGGAGATGACTGGCGCCCCTGGGTGCAGCTCATAACTGTAACTAAAAGTAATATGATATCTTAAAAAACAGTGTGATCTGCTAATTAACAGCAAAACGGACAAAGATGGAGCAGTGAGTAGGAACAATTACATGGTATTATATTCCTTTCAGGAAAATTGCTTTCCCTGCAACTAAGAAAATACGCAATATGGCCTCTTCAGACTTTAGTACAATTCTTCTCAATCTGTGGTCAACAAACCACAGGTGCTGATGCTGCTTCATTTATTTGGTCAGAAGTTAAGTGATGCATTGACTAAAACCACTAATAATTGTTTGGACTAATGTCTTACGCAGGTATCAAGAAACAACATTAATCATTCACCTTTCCTTCCATGCTTTCCTTCCATGCTGAACAGTAATGGGCATCAAGTGTTGCAGAGGAATGTGGGCATCACTTACTGTGTATTCACGTGCGATACAGTTCATCAAGAGCCTACCTCATTCCTAGGTAACAGTTGTGCCTGCTTCCTTTCTAGGATTACCTATCTTGTAGGCATCTCACTCCATCATGCTCCTGGCCCCTCGGTTTCAGCTCCATATGTACCCAGAGCAATGCCCTATTTGGGGAGGACAGGTACCCACCTCCTATCCAAAATTATCATCATCAAAAGTGACAGACACTTCTGAAATTATCCCACAGTCTCGGAATAGAGAAGTGCTGAGTTATGGCAAGAATGTATATGAACACAAACTAAGCTTAGGAAATTTTCAGATATGTCCTTTATCCAGCAGGTTGAATGTTGCGGCCAGGCAGCCCCTGATTTGCAGCTGGCAGGTGAAAAGAAATTTGAATGGTGTCATCTGTATACACAGACAGATGTCCTTGGCCAAGATGGCCTTGATCTGCTCTTTCTAAGCTGCTGCACTGCCATGTAGGCACACTGGCACTACATGGAGCTTTGAGGACACTGCACTAGCAGTGGCTTGGACAGCACCTACACAGGGCTCAGATAAAGACCTATATGAATGGTATAGGCTGTCTTATATCTAAGCCGCCATAGTTCAAACGAGGTGCTTCACCCAATGTCAGATATCTGCCTTCTCTAATTTTATATGAACTAGTAAAGCAGAGGTATCTTTTGGTTCTGATGTAGGTCTAACAAAATCTTCACTTATGATATCTTCAGGGCTAGTTTAAGTGCTAAATTTTCAGTGAATACTGATGAACACCTTGATATTTATATTGCCAGTGCCTGGGCCAGTTTTTTTTTAAGAGGGGCTTAAATTCAAAGATCAAGAAAATGACTATGAGTTATAGCAAGATTACTATATAGAAATGTGTAAGACAGCCTCATTTAAATGCAGTCAGGATGTGTTCGGGGTATGGCAAGTAACCCTAAGCAATGCAAATTTCAACACTGGATTGTGAGTACTTGCTATATAGTATAAGAAGGAACCATAGTCCGTCTCCATGCAGCCCACTGGATACCACTGTTTATACAGTACATGATCTGAGGTAAGACGTTAGCATATTAACACACATAATGTTCTAGAGCACATTTACAAAAAGCACAACATAAGACAGAGAACGTTCAAACTGCTCAGGGGCCAATCTTGGCCATAATTTTCTAAGATTATTCAGTTCATATTTGCACATGATAATCAACACAAAATTAAATATCCATATTGCCTAACTACATGTATATGCTCTAATAGCATAATTAAGATACCCAATTTTAAAATTAGTGTGGCATTACTAAACAGCTTTTCACATTATTGTTTCATTCATTTAAAATTATTTTCAGAAAACACAAATTCATATGCAAGGTATGGTACACTGTAAAAATACTAAAAACTGTTTAATAATGCATATTCACAAAGGGCCAAAATTAAGACTTAATAGGCATACTTGACTACCTATGTCTTTGTATTTGAAAACTTAGTACTACAACTTTAATGTTCTGTTATTATGGTTTATGTCTGGTTGTTTGAAATAGAGCTTTGGGTTTTGGCTTTTCTAGATAAAAAAAATCCATGCTTTATAATGGTGTAACCAGTCAGGAAATGTTTGCACATTTCATAAGTGAAAACAATACTATTTTTCATTTACATTAAAAGTTTTATTTTCAGGAAGTCAATGGACTGACCTGAGAATTGTCACTTCTATTTCCAAGCAGATGTGAATTCAGAGTTACTCAAATACCTTTCTTGTATATTGTTCATTACTGTGTTCAGTGGTTCAGTGGATATTTTCAAAGATGAATGATTTTGCAACAGCCTTTGTCCAATGTCTTTTTTGGTCTTGGAAATCTTCACCAATATTTGCTTTTTATGACAGGTATCAACAGCAATCATCTACAACAAAAAGTAGCAGTGTGCAACACAAATTTATTTTGCTTCCAGATGCCAACAGGGGTTAAAAGCTGTTCTTGCAGCCTTACAAAGTAATATTTGTAACACTGAAAATATAGCCAAATTGAAAACAACACTCAAGTCTTTGTCATCAATGTCTGTTTTGTAGTCATGTTTTTTCAGTACCTAAGATAATTAATAATTCCTGACATATTTATATTGTAGAAAATATTAATTTTCCAATCCCTTCTTTTGGAAGTAGCTGAATGTTTAAAAATTAAAGAAATAATACTTGAGGGAAAAAAATGTCTGGGAAGTGTTATCTAAAAATAATAGATGTTATAAACAAACTGTCAGACTGAACATAAGCACAGAACCCAGCATATAGATAACACCAGTGGATAAACTGCCACCACAAGATTAGTAAAATGTGTCTTTCCTCCTGCATGGATCTTTGGGCTGATTCCCACTAGATGACTTAGCTGAACTGCTATGCTTATTTCAGAAAAGTACCAAGTGCTGATATTAAAATATTGGTTGAAGAAGCATCCACCGTGCACTTAGGGAAATGGTTCCAGTAACTAATTGTCCTCATTCTTAACTATTGTGTCTACAGATCTAATTTCATTTTACTTGGATTTAGTTTCCACTGGATTTTATCATAACATTTTGCCTGAGCTTACACAGTGTACAAGTGAACACAGGCCCAGCTAAGCGTCTAGTAAGAGCTGAGTCACATAAGGCCAAGTGGTGACTCCTGAGGGACCTTGCTCCAGTAGTGACTGACAAAGAACAACTGCATACTGCAAATACTGCTTTAATCCAGCTCTTATGTCCTGTATTTATCTTTTGTCATTCATGTTTTCACTATGTGATACCAAGTGATACATTACAGAAGTCTAATATAGTGTAAGACTGATTTTGTTCAAAATTACAATCTCATTAAAACAAGTGGATTAAGTTATTTTGACAGGATCATCTTAATAACCATCTTGACCTTCTTTTGATTGTTTAATGAGCATCATTCAGCATTAAGCATATTATTTACTCTGTCAGACGTATAGCTGCTTATGTAAGAATTAAGAAAACCTATCTAGAATAAGATGTGCCTTCCCTTTTATTTTTAAAACTATCAGCAGAAACAGTAATTTTATTGTAATTTCTGAAATTTTCATGGTTTCTCAGACTTATTAGAAAGTAACACAAGCAGATGATAGGTACCATCTTAAAAGATCCAAGATCCAAATTATCCATAATACTCTAATTTACAGATAAAAATCTATAATAGGACCTGTTTAATAATGTATCTAGGTAAAGCTGGAAATTTTAAAAAATTAATGATTATCATATGGAAGAAATATATTTGTCTTTTTCTTTCAGACATATTCTTTTCTGCTTATTGATTGCGTAGTATGCAAAACCAAAACATTCTTCCTTTCCCTTATCAAGTTAATTTAGTCATTATAGTCCAGATGAAAATGAATTCTCAGTATATGTCAGCGATGGCAAAGTCCTATTATTCTTCATCTGAAGGCCAATATGTCATGTATCTTGCAACTGCTTTCAATACTAAATGTAGCTAGATGAATAACCACTGACAGGAGCTTTCAGTCCTGTTCTGCATCCTACATTTAACAGATGAACTTTGGTGATTTTGCTGGATTTATCATACAGAATTCAGAGACAGAATTGCTGGTTAGCATTCAGCAGTAACTGAAGCTTGCAGAGAAAGGCAGCTCTCCATAGGGCTGGCAGATTTACCATTTTCCATCAGTAACTGGGGGGGGGGGGGAGGGGGGGGAGGCAGGGGGTGCAGGGAGCAAATTCAGAATTGTGCAAGGGGGAAAAAAAGGAAACAAACTATCAGTCTGCTTGTTTGGAGATGCTTGATTTCTTCTTCCTTCATGTTCAGACAAGTCCTTGCTAGCTTCAGACTTACTTTAAATTCCTTGGAAATTATGTAATAATGGATTTAGTTTCCACAATTGCAGCACAGTCTTAACTAAGCGATCAGCTCAGCAGAACTGTCAAAATGATGGTACAAAATTTGCTGAATTTGTCCCTAAGTGACCCGGACTTCACAGCTTTCTGTAATTATTATTATCAGATTGTGACATGAAGTTCCCACAGTGGCAAATGTTGATAGGCTTACACATGATCTTAAACAGTGTTATAATGGTCTGGGGTTTTCCTAGAGGAAGAATTATCATTGGCTGGGCTTCAGCCTTCCTCTGTCCCTCCCAGCTGCTCAATAAAAGAATGTGGAAGGAGTTGAGATATCTTCTAAAGTTTGTCATGTAGGACACTGGTAAGGTAAGTAGGTTGCTTGGAAGATCTTCTCTTTTCAACTGGCATAATGCCCCAAATGGAAGAAATAATCTGAAAATGCTTAGTAGGACTGTCAGTCCCCCCCTGCTGTGGGTATCTGTGTATAGGCATATGCATGCATGAACACAAAAACCGTCCCGGTGCACCAGCATACTCAAATTAATCATTTACCTCTTTGCTTTTAATGTTGCTGCTTGATTTTCTGTTGATCTTTTGCATGCATTGTTTGTAATTTTTTTATTATTGTTATACCAGAAATACACAGTACTCTGAAAGGAAATTGTAGAAGGTTATATTTCAGAATAAGGGCAAGCAACACTATGTCAGAGGAAGACACTAGTTGTCAACAGCCTATATTTCCTGTTTATAAGAAGGAAAATGGGTATGTTAGAAAAAATGAGACTTTTATTTACTATCTAATGAACAAGGAATAAACTGCTTGTGAAAAGCAATCACAATTTAGTCATTCTGGTCATTACAGACCCTTTAGGTCTTTGAAACCAAGGATGGAGTGACTCTGTATGGTGTGACTCATTTTTCCAGATGATGAGTTCACTTGGCTGCTGGGCTAGAGTGCAGAAATGTCCCATTGCCCATGCTGTAAATGCTTAAGTAGCAATGGATTATGTTTCAGTTTAAGTTGCATCCCTGTTCACATTTGAATCATCTCCTCTTAATAAAAAAAGTGATCACTGAAGTAACCAGCCCTTCTTCTGGAGTAGCCTGGCTATAGTCTGCTCATCGCTCTAAAGCAGAGGAGTTTTGAATGGCATGATACTATGCTTTGCCTTATGACCAAATGTGGAACAGCTAAATCCTGCCAGCTCATTGACAGCAGACATGCTGTAGAAATAGCTCAGGCCATCAATCCCAGCACTGGCCTGATCACAGGGTAGTAAGAGGCGCTGCACTCTGCAGTATTTCACTGCAGAGACAGATGCTGAAGTTTGCACCAAATGACTTCTACTTCTTCAAAACACTTTGATGGCAAGTTCCCTGTCTTCTGCCTCTGTCTATCTCTTTTCAGCTGCTCATAACTATCGCTTCCATACTGCAGGAGGTTCCTCCTGCATATCCACTCCTTCTAGCCCTGATTTTTATCCCACTCCAGTCAGTAAGTGCTAGGTTAGTTTGAGCAGGTTATATAGGGACTTTTAGACAACATGGATCATTTTGACAGAGGATGTAGTAAGCATTGGGAAGAGTAAACTGTGGAAAAGCATATGTGGTCCAGCCATAACCAATGTTGACTTTGGCGTGTGCTGACCCAGAGTTCTGAAAATGGAATTTAACCCATGGCTTTTATAAGCAAGGAAAGGCTTTTCAACCAGCTCCCTAATTATGAATACACTGAATAGCAAAGAAGAGATAAAAGATATGCATAAAGTCAGACAAATTCCAGTTAGAGCAAGGAAACTAGCACCTCACGTACAGTCACGGCATGTGGGTGTATGTGAGTGTGTTAAAAAAAAAAGTGAAAATTTGGTTAGAGGATATTTGCAATTCAAGTATCCTGGCATGGCTACTGCTATGTTGGTGTGACCTGAAAAGGAATGAAACCCATCTCCAAAGCATTGCTTAAATTCTTTATAACAGACGATTTGCAGGAGAATTACAAGCACATTGAAAAATTCAGGACTTGCAGTAAACTGGGTATGCAATCACATTGGGGAAGGCATCGTTAATGTGGTAGAATGCTAGAAAATGACACATCCTCTTCCTGTCCTACCTAGTGATTTGCATGTATGTTTTTAAGAAATAAAACTGATGTCACAATAATAGGAGATGCTCAAAGACTAGAAAGAAAACACCTGGAAAACCAGAAAGTGACCTTGAACTTAATCTTCTTAACTTAACTTAACTTAACTTAATCTTCTCACTGAGCTGTTCAACTTCTACCTTAGCTGCTAATGGGGAAAACTGATAACTCCCAGGCTGGGCTTTTTTTCATGTTTAAAGATATAAAAGGAAAAATACATAGAATACAGTCTTGAAATTAGATTATCAGTTCCTCATAGGGGTTGCATTTTCATGCTTGTGTGAAGTGACCTGACTACTGGATGGTCCAGTGTAATAGCAAGACATTATTAATAATCAGAATCAAAATACCATGCTGGGTATTCATCCTCTTATCTCAAATACCAACAAAATATCATTTGCTCATTTCAGGATTGTTTCATCTAATTGCCAGTTACGCAAATTAAGGCAAAGTGTGGTTATTTTCTTGTGCATAGAAGCCTTTGAAATACCTCCAACTTCCTTAAGTCTCATTCTTGGTTGTTGTAATGGAAGAGCAGCACTTTTAGTCCCAAAATTTTCTGTTATAAAACCAACAGCACTTAGAGGTAGACTTTCATACGGATTTAGTATTTGAGAAGTGTGGCGTGAGCATACATAATGGGATTTTCAATGCTAAACCCTTTTCCCATCAGCTTGCTTCAACCAGTGGACACTAAAAATGCACATAGGGACATTTTATAGCCAGTGAAAAGACAGATTTCTGTGGTCTTCCAAATAACTCTTCATTGGACTGTGTCATGAGCTTGGACACCTCATCCAATCTTGTTATGCTCCTACTTTTAAAAAAGGGCTGAACACATTTCAGGACCATCATGTCTCAGCATGCCTGTTTGAAAAGTTTGTAAATGTATTTAGAAATGTGTTACATAAAAGTGAATTTGGAAATAATTTTATATTCATTATCAGGTCTTTTTTTTTCTTTCTTTTTTTTTTTTTTTCTCAGATCTTTTGCCAGCAGACCTTTTTTACTGAAATATATAAAAGGGGGGGGGGGGGGGGGGGGGGGGGCGGGGAGGTTCACAGCAAGCACTTCAAGTCACCTGCATTCGCACTGACAACCATCCCTGCATGTCCAGGTATCAAAACAGCTCATGACTTCTGTATGTTCCAGCACATTTTCAGGTGTGAGACACTCAGTAAATTGCTGGTTTGGATGTTTTATCCTTCCATTCCAGCTTTTATTGTTCTTTGATGAATTGCTCACTTAGTGTCTAGAAAAAATAGACATCAATATTAATAACAGCTCCAATGAGCTGTGGCAGACTGAAGGATACAGCAGATTAGCAATCATTGCATGTCATAGACTTATGATGATAATTGGAATACATATTTACGTCTACAAAAAATAATATTGTAAATAATTAGAATAAAGGACAACTTTAAATTATGTATAGACTGCCTTATCCTTAGCAGAGTATTAACAATAAAGTTATAGAGGAAAAAAACAAGCTGTTTTGATTGTTTATGTTGCACAGGTACAAGGTGAAACCTAACTGAAACCTCACTGTGATATTCATGGGGAATATGTATTTTAAATTACAATACATTTGATGTATAATATCATAAGATGTAGATTCAACTCTTATTAAAACAAAGTTCATCCAACTAATGTTTCAAAAAGATCAAGTTAAAGAAAATTCCATGGTTTTATCAGTAAGATTAATTCTTTAATTTGGAAATTAATGCTATCTGTACCCTACCAGAAGGCTTTTAGAGGCAGGCATGCAATACAGTGTTCTTTATATCTAAAGAAGTTAGCCCCATTGATGTGTTAAATACATTTTTATTTCTGCTGCTGATATCAACTCAGAATTTGTCTTTTTGCCAACTTCCACTTATTCAGTACAGAAAAGATATTAAATGACTGAAAACTCTGTTCACATGGTTGTATAGTCACTTTCCAGTCAAATTAAATGAAAATGTAAAGCATGTGTTAGCTGTCTCTTCTGCAACACAGTAATTGGTCTAACCTCCCAAATGAAATTAAATTTAACTTTCTTTTGATGACTCAAGTCTGAAAGGAAGTAAGTATACCCATATTTAAAGCTCCTATTTACCTTTCCCTTTGTCTTCTTAACAGAGATAATCTGGAGCTTTGTCCTAGCAATATAGATGCTAATTTTACTATCTGGGAAAATCACAGCCTGTGACTCCATCAGACCACATAGAAAACTCTACTCCTACTTTCCCATTGTTGGCATCTAAGATAAATTTTTGTGAGTAATTTTCTTTTTTCTCTCTTTCTGTCTGATTTATATACAATTCAGATTAGCAATGTTTTTCCTTCTTAGCACCGAGTAGAAAAAAATATATGAAGGTTGAAATGACAGTAGGAATCCAGAAAAGTTGCTTTATCTCTACACAGTAACTATATATAAGTGACCCCTAGTAAATATGCTAAAAGTTTTTATCAAGAAATCTGTAACCTGGAGTTTACAAACCCAGAAGTATGCCCTTAGAATTTACTCCCGGATTATATCTTCTTCTGAAACAGTTTAATACTAGTGAGATGTAGTCTCATGTCAGCAATGCCCCTGCTGGCACACAACACTGACGTTGCACTTTCCCTTCTGGCCAAAGTTAAGCTTGGTCATAATTTATAGACACCTATTGCTCATTTTACCCCAAGCTCCACCTCCTCTTTTCATTCCAGAGCCACCAGGACAAAGTGCTAATGTAATTCATTTCTAACCCAGTTTGGTCAAAACGATCCAAGTTATGTGGCAGTTAATCTGTTGAAATTGATGTCTGTCTGACTGAACTAGGTTAAGGAGCAATTACACAAGCAGTTGAGGCAATGGATCTGGGCTGCAGTTCTTTAACTGGCTGACTGCTGGCTGCTGCACTTCTGATACATCCCACCCCACCCCTGTTCTTCCATTGTCCCTTCCCCGGGCTCCTCCTGCCCTGACAGAACTTTTTGAAACTCCTAAATCTGCAGAAAACAGCTCAGTGCAGGACCAGCCAAAGACCAGAGCTGGTAAAAGGAAGGTGACAAGAAAAAGCAACCAAGAAGGAATGCGAGGGAGAGGAGGTGAGGTTTAAGGAGGAAGCCAGGTTCTAGGAGCAGCAGAGTTTGCTAGGGACAGGGACCTCCTCAGCCCATCTGGAGGCATCCAGTACAGCAGAGGTGACTGACTGTAGAGCACCTGTCCCTGCATTCCTTAATCTTGTTCCTGCCACATTAAGGGTTATCTTTGCTATAGTTTCAAGTACGCCAGAACTGGACTTCAAGTGAGTAAGAAACAGGGCATACTTGGAGAAAGACACGATGAGGTAGTAGACTGTGCCAAAGAGGGATTTACATGCATCCAGGGCCTTTAAACCCATTTTACCAGAGATTTCAGCATGGAGTTCTAGAACAAAAGGAAGAACCTCCTGCCTGAGATATTTTTAGCTTTGAACTCCGTCCCAAAGTTAGGGCAGGAGCAGATGTTTTCTCTTTTCCCCAGCTGGAGGTTTCTGTCCCAGCCCACCTACGACTAACTCAGTTTGTGGGGGAGCTCCCTGCCTCGCCCCAAGGAAATTCAGCCATGTTCATGCCAACAATCTGCATTATTTGAGCTGATCTCCTTTGATGTGCCTAAAGCGAATTAATGTGTGCATGTGACAACAGCCTGAAGATGAGCAGCTGCTGTGAACCAGAACTGGCACTCCTGGACCCAGCAGAAAGCATCTGTCCTTGATTGCAGGTCCCTGAACCAACCCCCTTATCATGAAACACAGTAGGAGGAATGTATTACCCCTCTCTTACTCTATAGCATAATGATTAAAACCCTCACCGCAGACTGGGGGGAGACAGAGTTCTAATACTTTTTCTGCACAGGGGAATGTACATGTACATGCTTTGGATGTCCAGTTTTCAGATTAATGAGCATTTCAGAGCAGGATACTTTGTCCTTCCTTCTCCAGCGAAACCTAAAGCAAGAAATGGAAATCCTTACCATCTAGTGAAACTCTTGTCATCTAGAGCTTGACATACTCACTCAGGATGGAAAAGATCAAGAGCCCAGGCCCTCTCCACCTCTCCAATGAGCACCCACTGTTTAACTGAAACACAAATCTTTTCCTACTGACTATCCCAGAACATGCATGTGGCTGCTTGACACAGCTCTCTGTCAGAGTGAATACCTCATCATCTGCTTGCTGAGATAAGTACTCAAGCAGAGGAGAAAATTAACTGGAGGATAGTGCTGTAACTACTGTAAAGTAAACCACTGCTGTAAAGTGAAAGGGGTATTATACCGTCTGGTCTCACTTTAAATGAAGAGCAGAAATTAAGATTTGATCTGAGTCTGCTGACTGGATTAGATCCTGCCAGCCAGCCAGGCAGAATGATGTCTAATTTATATACCTCAAATATGTTTGAAACCTAAGCTAAAGATGCTCACGTGATGATCTTTTGGCAACTGCAGAATATGAACAGTTGCAAACACTTAGACATGGAAGAAATTTGAGTGATAGAAACTTCAGTACTTATAATAATCAACCTCTGCAGAGTTAAGTGACAGCCAAGTAGGCACTTTGAGGCTATGTACTTTAGACTTAGCAAACTCAAACGGCACTCAGATAACTGATTGTATTTTGTATACCAAGGATAAAATCCCCAAAGTAGCCTCTGGCCTAAAGCAATATTTCAGCATTTTAGATGACAGTGATTGCATGACAGCCACCCTCTCATGCAGGGTTCCAGGGAAGGGAGGGCAAGGGCAGCGCTGGGAGGCCTCACTGGTGCAATCCATCCCACAGAAGCACGGACTGCACAGCTCCTGTCTGCCTTGGTCCTTTCCCCCTTCACAGCCAGCACTTGGAGTTGCAGTGACCAACACTAATCTCACCCTTCAGAGCTGGGCTTGTGCGTGAGCAGCTTGTTTACTAACCCTCCAGTCCTGGCTGACTTTCTGCTGCCAGGAGTTTGGGGTCTGTTTTCCACCATCATTCATTAAGTTATCAAGCAGTGTGCCAAGTTTCCATCAGCCCAGCAAAAACCTCCTCAATTCCAAGCCGTTTTCCCCATGCCAGCACTCTACACTGTAGATCCTCTGAGCTGTCTTGGCCAGAGAAATCTGTTTATGCAGTTACATTTTCCTAAGGAGCTGACAGGAGAGCATGCACTTAATTAAGGCAGAAGATTACAGTGGCCACTGGGGCTAGTGCTTTCTAAAATCAAAACAATGATGTGGGACAGGGGGGGAATGTTCAAACTTAAAAGCACAGCCACAGAAAAGATAAGCTGTAAACATATACATCATTTTGGTCAGAGATGTCCAAGGCTTCTGGTCCTATAAATCCAAATCCTAATCCTAACACTGTGTTCCTGAAATTAGTTTGCTTTTCATAAGAATCTGAACCAAACCTCTTCAGGTCTTACTCAGAGATGAAACAGGAATTGGTGGCAATAAATGCAGCAAATAAAAATCTTGCCTGGCTGAAGGCTGGAGACTTATTTTGGCAAACTTCAATCCTTCTCAGCATATTCTGTGAGTATGCAGACATCCAACTCCCAGTACAATTGAGTCCTTAATTCCTGTTCGCTGAAGTAAACAGAGGTGAAATCATCAATTCAGCTGTGTTCTCAGCTTGCCTCGGTCTACATATTGCAAGGATGCGACCATAATGACCAACTGCATTACTAATACCTGGTTGTTTCATTCATGAAGGAAAAGCTGCTCAGCGGCTGTTCAGTGGGACAAGGTAGCTGTTCTAAATGAAGCAGAATTTTTTGATTGTGATTACTACACTGAGGAGATCTAGAAATCTTCATCCTGTTTTGAATTACATTTTGAATTACACAGCATGCTTAAAGACACATCCATGGTTTTGCAAAGGAAGCTATAGACCCTTCATCAAATAGGAAGAGCTAATATTTGAAATGGTCTCAGCAACAGAGTAATGAGAAATGATCAATTTTTTTAAAACCTTCCAAAAGGGATTTAAAGAATTTCAGACTAAGAAAGCTTATGTTCATATTAGGAAAACTGGTAGAAACTTGTAATAAAAGTATCCCACTACCAACATCAATCAAAAAGTGATAAACATTTTATAATAGGGAAGAGTGGACACTACTTTTGCACAAGGAAGTCATACCTCACAAATTTACCAGAGGTTTTGAAAGGTGCTCAAGAACAGGCAGATGTGGGAAATCCAGGTTATGTAGTGAATGTAGATTTTCAAACAATTTTACATTGTTCGTAGCACAGAAGATCCCTTCAAAACTTCAGATCTGAACGAAGTATAGAAACAAAGAGTAGAAATAACCAGCTGATTTTACAGGAAAAGAAGATCATCAGGATCTGTGCTGAGGCTTATGATGTTCGATATAATAATAAATCATCTACAAAAGGGAGAAGATTGTAAGGCAATGACATTTGCTGGTAATTCCAGGCTTTAAAAATGAATATTCATGTTACTTACTGGCTGGGTAATGAACTGTCAGGGGAAATGTAATGTTTACAAATGCAGGATCATAAACAAGACCACTCCTAACTAGATCTCTACAGTAGTGGGCTGTAAACTAAATATTACTACTATAGAGAGATCCTGGAGTTAGTGAATAAGTCTGTAAAAATCTGCTCAACGCTTAGTTCTGGTTACAAAGCTAACTAGTGAAAGTCTTAGAATAGAGATCAAAAGCAAAAACGTTATTATGTTTATTTATATTATGTTATTATAAACCTATCATAGGTCATATTTTATTTTTATTATTTGTTCTGATGACATTCATGTCGAAACAATACAGTGGCATAAGAACGGGTCCAGAGGCAACAATTACAATCAAAAGTACAGATTTCCTTCTGTATCAGCAGAGGTTAAGCAGACTAGAACTTGTAAGTTTGGAAGACAGAAGACTCAAAGGATTATGCTAGAGGTCACTGGTGATAATCATAAGTAGAAGATGAACAGGATGTAATTATTCAGAAGTTTATAGACAAAACTAAGGGGCATCAAATGAAATTATCAGACACTAGTTTGGAAGCAAAAAAAGAAAGAAGCTTGCATTCAGTATGTGTAACTAATTAAGCCATAGAATTCATTATGAAGAATGGTATAGAACCCAAAATCTGAAATGGTTAAAAAGCAACAGAAAATTTTATAGGAAAACAATGCTTCCATAACCTTAAAGTACAACGATACCACTGGCAGTTCAGAAAATCTATGAACTGCAGAAGGCTGGAAGAAAACGCAGAAGAAGTATCACAGCATGATGCCTTTCCCGAGGCATCCATCGCCCTTCCCGGGGAGAGACAAGGTGCTTCACTCTGATCCACTACTGGTTGTTCTAACATTATGTGCTACATTGTATCATGCCAAATCTCTGAGCTTCTGTGGGAATCCCATAAAAAAATTACTTCCTCCTGACAATAAAACCAAACTTTGAAATCACAAGAAATGCCTCAAGTCTGAACATTTTTTCTTGAGCTTCTAATTCAGGCCACATTCAGATACATTTCTTTCCATTGAAGGCAGCTGGAAAATTTCTAGCAATTCCTATGCAGACATTATAATTCTCCCTTTAGTATTTCTGTAACACATATGTCCACAATTAAATAATACTCAACATTTTGAAGATGTGAAGCATCGAATAACTACAGATAATGTAACAATAATTAAAACTGTAGCTATGCCATACAAAAGAGAGGGTGGGAATTGCTTTTAATTGCATACATATACTAATAGTTTCACAAGAGACTGACCTCTGAACTGCGTGGTCAAAGATGGGTTGTCTTTGATACCAGCATAAGAAGATAAGCTGAGCTATAGGAAATACTAGCTGTAATAAGGTCTTTTAAACCTTTTAAACACTGTTCTTAGAATCTGATGCTCATCAGATTTCTTGGGCTGGAGGAGCCAGATGGTACTGCTGAAAGGCCAGACATGCCTGGGAAGGCTCTCCTTCGAGCCCATTACAAGGCAGAGGCAAAATTCTCACCGATTGCTGTGGGACCAAACATTGTAACTCATTAGGAAGGGATGGGCTTTTTGACAATTGATTTAAAGATAGGGAACTGGAATATGCAGGTGTTTATACTTCAGTGCTAGTTCTGAGTAACTATTATCATAACATTTTACTACACTGCTTTCTTATTACTAAGTGTGGGCAGAACTACAGTGTGCCTCAAATGGTACAACGTTTTCCCACAAAAAATTAGCATTACTCTTTTTCTTATCTGGGAGCTTTGCCGCTTGAGCTGATTACTCCCCTGAGCACATTCAGTACACTGCTCTTATTAACCAAGGAATAACATTTAAGCTAGGTGATTTACTAGAATTATTGCTTCAGTCATACCACCAGATTAATCAGATCTGTGAAGAGGGCCCCCCCATATGGAAGCATTCTCACAAAGTCTGTATAGGTGAGGAGACTACAGTACTTCAATGTCAGGGTTTTGTTACAGGAGTCAGACTTGAAGAGATTACACTAACTTTTATTTTACTTCTTACATAATCAAGACTTAATAGCTAAGAATAATCACACTAAATAAAACCTCCTTTCCTATCATTTGAGTGACAACTCCTTACTCTCTAGGGCAGACTAATACCTTTTGTGCTGACCGCTGTGGAAAGAAACCTCAACCCAGTCTTGTATCCAAGCCCTATGACTGAGTGCCCATTGTGGCTGAACTTTTTGTAGTACTGCACAAGCCCACCACCACTATGCAAGACTTCTTTGTGAACCCTGGCATCTCGTGCCCCAAATCAGTAAAGCATCACACACAGCAACATCTGAATCAGCTGAAATTGGTAAGGGTAGCTGGTGTCCATTCACCAAGGTACTGTTGTAAGGATTTCATGGGTAACAGTGAAGGATCCGATCCTTTGAGTTCACAAAAGAAACTTTGTAAGGGTTTTGGAAAATATTTGCTATCTTGTAAAGTCATCGATGTCCCCTTAAAAAAAAAAAAAAGATGACTGGCTGAAAATAATATTCCTTGACTTCCTTCATATTCTCATGATAAAGAAACTTTATTAACAGTATACTATACTGATCAGTGGGTTTAGATTCAATAGACTTTGCTTAGGTCTTTCACATAAGAAAGAGAATTATCCTATGCAAAATTGTAAAGGCCATGAGAATTGGATGGGAGCTGCTAATATACTGAATAGTGAATGTAGCCACTACCTTATAACCTCACAATATTTCTCTACAGAAATACCAATGCTTCAACTGAATGCATCATAAGGAACAAAATGCATTCCAGACTAGGTAGGAAAATACTTTATGACCCCAGAAAAGACAACTAATTCTTCAAAAGTCCTTCTCTGTAAAATCTTATTAAACATAAAGCTATTTACAAAGCACTCCATCACACATATTATACAAAGGCATGGTGATTTAGAGGACACTGAGGAATGCTCAGCTAAGACAATAACTCTCATTCGGCAAAAGTAATGAGGAATTCAGATTAAGATTTTTCAAATATTATTCCTGCAGACAAGCTAAACTGTGAACACTGTGTATTATATAAGCTAGCAGATATCCAAAAGCTGTATGAGTTGCAGAAAGGCAAACAGAGAAAGAGTGGACTTATTAAGGGGCTGACCCACAGCTTTTAGCAGTTCTTACTGCACCTGGTTAAACTGTGGTTCCTGAAAGTCTGCTCTGTGTGTTAAAATGGCTATTTCTGTTCAGTCCAGGTCCCCACTCTTTGTGTTTATAATCTAGTAAGTCCGACCTAGTTTAGCAGAATTACTCCTGTTCTCTCCCAGGGACTGTGACGTAGTGGATTGGCCCACCGTGCAGCTGTCATGCTGGAGAGTATCTCCTGGTTTAGGACCAAGAGATACAGAGAAAACAAGCCATAAGGCAGTCAACAGTCTGCACACACATCTTCAACTTACTGTTTGGTCTGCTGGTAGCTATAAACACAAATTCATGAAACTGTTCCAGCCTATCTCTTTGCACACCCTCTCCATTCCTCTCCAGGCTGGGGTCCTGTCTCCAGCCTGTGTCTTTAAAAAAATTCTGCCTTTATCTGGCTTTGTGAACTAGGGCAACTTTCCCAGAGGGTGGTGCTTTCCCAGGCTTGTTTACCTGTCTGGGGAATTTGCATTGAACTGTCTCTCCAGTGAACTGGGAATATAATACATAGTACAGCATTGGAAAGAGAAGTCTTATTTTTTTAGCATTTGCTGTTGTTCTAGCATCTAAGACCGTTTGCTGTTGTTCTAGCGTCTCAGTATAATTGTTTCTGAAGTTTCTGGGCTTCCAAGGCCTCCCATCTGACACTATTTAGTAAGTTATTACTATTTAATATAGATAGTATATAAACAGTTAAAGGCTGAGGAGAATTGGATCAGAGTTCCTGTCTACACCCACTAGTGTCTGGTCTTTGGTGAGTGATCCAGCCAGTGGACTAAACCCATACAAGTATGAAGACCTAAAGCATAGCAGAAAGCTGAAGAAGGAACAATCTGTTAAAAGGTATCATATTACAGCTAACATACATTTGTAAATCTTGGGGATAAAACATAATAATGTTAATTTTTCCACTGATTCTCTTAGTCAGATCCAGTCTGAACAAGTTCCGTCAAAAATGTAAAATGGATGTCCAAACATCACCACCGCCTGAGAGAGAAATACAGTCTGTATTTCCAGGACTGTCTTATGTATAGCTACATAAATTCATTAGGTGCCTCCCTTCTTAGCTTGAAAACTTCCGAGGCATTTACCTTTAGTCTCCCACATATACTCAGAAGTGGAAAATGGATGCTTATCTCCTACCTACACCTCTCATTTGATAGGTTAGTTAGATTGGTACTTGAACTCAGTTAAAAGTCCCTGGAGAAGACTGAAATGTTAATTGTGGTCAGGGCTACCACTAACCACATCTGATGCTATGGTAGCACTGGGTGCGTAATTGTTTAGTTGCTAGAACATTCACCCAGGAAGTGAGAGAACTGAAAATCAGTTCTTAATTGGCCCAAGGGAGTAAACACGCATCTCCAGCCCACTGATGGCTAGGTATCAAGCAACAGGATAACCCAGACAAGATCACATCCCCTGGGGAAGTTAAGCCAGTAGGCAGGCAGGCATGCCAGGGCTAGAAGAAGGGTAGGTCCATACTGCAGCCCATGTGTCTACACCCTCAGTTTGGAGGGGGAGGGCTTGGCTCCTACCCCCACTTCCAACATGGCTTCTGTTCACTAGGCAGTGACGGTTTAATATAAAACACCTACACATTCCAAGATACAGCTGCATAATACCATTTCTGCCCTGACCACTGTTATAGCATCCGGCACAATCATGTTTCATCTGTTCCTGGTAATGTAGAAGCAAGGAGACAAAATGGCTAAAGGCCTAACTTATCTCCATTGAATTCAGTGACAGAGCCCCAGTTCTAGTGAGACCGGTTAATCACTTAAGTGATTAACCCAGACCCATAACATAAGTTAATGGCAAAAGTGAGATTAGAATAGAGGAACTGCTGGCAGGATTTGCACACAGACAAACCAGTCATGCTTCTGAGACATAACTCCATGTGCGTAAAACTTTGATCAATTAAGATGACACAGAACAACTGGGACCATTACAGTCATATTTCTAAAGTATCTGAAAAAATAATTCCTGAATTTGGTGGAGGCCACAGGCTTGAAAAATGGGCAGGATCTTGTAAAATGACAGAAGTTCAATTAATCCTGAAACACCAATGTCATCAGAATCTCATTTATTTTGTTTTGTCTGTCATCTCTGACTGCAGCCATCTCTCCCTAACAATGTAAGGTCTGTATTACATTTGACCACTTTATATTTCCCTGCAGACAGGGAGCAGACCAACCATGATTTTTTTTTTTTTTCACTGTGTCACAGGCACCTTCTGTGTATGTAAATAGCAAAAAATTAGCTGGAATCCTCTTACTTGCATTTATACTTATATTTTATGTTCTATATAAATATGAACAATCCTACACCCATTGTTAACATTGCATTTCACAGGGAGTGTTTTTCAGTCCTGGCTCCAAGCACATAAAGAACTTTTATGGACCTAAAAAATACCAGGGAAGAACAGGGCATGTGAATCCAAAGCTCTGGATTCCAAAACCTGATACAGTAGCATCCTCTATAGAAGTCAGGTGACTGATGTACCTGAGAGGGGACATTCACAAGCTGAGCATCCTTGATCATGGGACAGGGGGAAAGCAGGACTATACTACTCTAGATGAAACTGTTTTGCAAACAGGTATCTTTGAGGGTCCTTGAAAGTCTAGGGAAGCGTAAGTTTAGCTGCAGAGTCATGGCTTCTGTACGGATGCAGGACTCCATGCAACAAGCACGTACCGGCAGTTGAAATGAAGCTGCAGCATCGGTGCTGGCACTGGCCTGTTAACATCTCAGCCATCGGCAATGTGGCTGGGAAGTGGGGAGGCAGGGGTGGGTGCACAAATCCTCATACAGACAGTCTGAATCTTGTTTTTTAGTACAAAATAGAGAAGTCAAAACCCAGGGTGCCTCTTTTCCATACGAGTGACTAACCACCAGACTCTAAAGCCAGGTTTGGATGGCTCACTGACTTGTGAAATTGCGTGGTCTAGCTCCAACAGAAGGGCCAGCGAGCACTTTGTGTGCCTTCTTGCTGCTCCCCTCATCATCCCCTGCCAGTGTGGGGCTGGGGGCCACTCACATTTCCCTGGGAGATGGCAGATATGCCTGTGAATTCTTTCAGGCTGAGAAACAAAATTAATTAAGTGCTTCCTTTGCAACTGCTATAATCCCCAGGCTGTTATGTAGAAAGGTCCTTGTCCAGTCAATAGCTTTCAGGAGAAAAGTGTGAATCCTGCTCCATTACTTAAGAGAATGGTTTTAAGTTTCCACTGCAGGGACAAGGGGAGCAAGTGGCAGATCTCAAAAAGGCAGAAGCACTTTTTGGCAGACATGCATCAAGCAGCTCTGAGTATGTCAGCTCAATATATATACCTGAGTTCTCTACTGACCCTGAGCAGGTCTCTCTGCACAGCCTGCTGGATCTGGGGTTCCATGTGAAGTATCTGTTTCCACAGGCATGTACTGGAAGGACAAGGAATTAACTGAGACTTTTGGATTTCACTCTAAACTTTGAATCCAGAACCTCATTTATAAATAACTACCTACTTTTTTCAACTGAAGTCTGTCCTCTTCTAGTGGATATCAAACATAGTGTTTGAAACACTAGTATTTTAGAGAATCAAGACAGAGATAAGAATATAATCCATGGCAATTAACATGATGAAGTTTGCCACATTTTTACTTTCTGAGAGAAAGAGAGGGAGAAGATAAAGCCAGATGACATGCACTGGCAGTGCCATTTTCCATGTAATATCCTCCAACACAGAGGCCAGTTCAAGGAAGTAGGATGTGCCGCAATGATTCAGTGATTTGTAGTTATAGTTATGCTTAGACGTTGTTTGTAAACAGTGTATTTTAAAAGCAGGTAGCCTTAAATAATGCTGAATAAATAGTAGGCTCCTTTTTGAATTAGGAAGCTACAACGAACAATTTTCCACTCTTCCAGCTGACTCTTCAGAGCCACTAATCCCAACAGAAAAACTGATAGGAGAATCATGTGTTCCAACTGACTATGCACTATTCTCAACAACCCTTCCTCCCATTAAACTCAGGCTGCTGACTGATGATACAGTAAATCCAGATTAGGAATTTTAGTATCTTGTTCTAAAAATATCTCAGCCACACAATAAAACCCCTCTCTAATATACCTCTTCCTTTTTTTTTTTTTTTCTTTTTTTAAATCCTGGGATTCTTTTTGTGCTGTCAGGATTTATGCAGGATCAGGTATTGTCTGTCACTCCACTCCAACTTTGTACCAGATGAGCTGCCAGAAAACCAGCATAGAAGCAGAAAATCAACGTAATTTTTTTGTTGTATGCTCTGGGTAACTCAGCATAGATGTGATCACTTGCCCATACCTAATCTGTATCCTGTTTGTACTGCTGGGTCACCTGGTAAAGCAGAGACTCTGTAAGAGTTATCATGAAAGCAAAATTTTATTTGCCCAGCAAGGGAAAGGAAAGGAAATACAACAGAGTGTAAAAACAGAAATTAATTATGGAATCTACAGGAGCTTAGAGATGCTAGAGACATCTTTATTAATATGTGTACTCAACGAGATTGCACTTAATATACATCTGGTGCACACACTCATAGCCACTACCTGTAGGCAGAGAAGGTCCAAAGAGTCAGCCTTGCCATGTGTCAATGTCATGACTGCCTGACACAGCATGTATGACATAGGACTGACCACATGCTGGCTCTGAGGATCTCAGAACAGGAGCCCAGGCCTTTGACACCCCCTCCCCCACCCCCCCCACACCACCCCCCCCACACCACCCCACCCCACCCCCGGACTTAGCACTTGGAGAGCACTCTGTGAAATACCTGCATGATTTGCCCTTCACATCTGTGTATACGTGTGGGGAGACAAGCCATTTCACTAATTTCAGCTTGGAAGAACTACATCTTCTTCCTCCCTTAAAAAAAGGGGGGATAAATTGAGTGGAAAAAACCAAAAACACATTTTCATAGTTAGAAACCTTTTCATATTGACTGTGCACTAGAAGAATGAATGTATTTTTCTTTATTCTTTGTAGCTGGCTTTTTAAAAATGCTTTGGAGTCTTTGTTCAGAAAATCCCTTTATTTTCTCATCAGGCTTCTCACAGTGGTAGGACAGTACCTAATCTCCTTCATCTTTTTCCTCCCCTGGGAGGAAAACACATCCTAGGACCTTTCTTGCGATTAGGGAAGCTGGCGCATTACTCCAGTGCTTTGGTGCAGTTTCTAATGTGTACAACTTGGAAAATGCCTTAGGCTGGCACACTACTGGCTATGTTCCCTTCTAGATGGAGCAAATCAAAGTGAGACAAACTTCAATGCCCTGCTTCTGTGGCTTCTGATCACTTCTGTATTCACAGAAAAAAAATAAATCCGTCAAAAGTTGCTTGTGGGTAAACTGAGCAGAGAATATATATTGAAAGGCATTAGTGAAGCCAGTAAAAGTAACCCACTCAAAGAAAATAGTTAGATTTTTTTTTCCAGTGTGCTGCATTCATTTGAGGTTAGTGGTTAAATACAGAAGATTTATATCAGAATTTCCACTTAATGAAAGTATTTGTGTGCATGATCTCTGTTTAGTTACTGTTAGTAGGGATTTTGCAAAATGTAATTTTCAAAAAAGCAGTAGGCTCTTACTGAGACTATTACCAAAGGTTCATGAAATCAGGGGGTGTTGATTGTGATACAACATAAATGACATTCTTGATTTCTTATGTTTTTCTAGGCTAGAAAATAAATGCATTACTGGAGAAACTGATACATCTTGTGTTCCAAGAGCACAGATTGAGTTTATGACCTGAATATGCTGTACATGCAGCAAACAGTAACCATATAATCCCATCACGTGGTACATGTGATAACTTACAGGAAATCTGAAACTGGAGAAATCTTATGGTTCTGCTTAATACATTTTTTATGTAGTCATTAGAGGAGGCCAGAATTAAGCACAGGAGAGAAAGGTGAGGAGTCATCTCTTTTAGCAGAAATCTCTTTTAGATTCATAGGAATTACTCGCAGATACTAATGTCTGAGACATTCATCCTTGCCTGTCAGACGGCACTGCATCCTCCACACTCCTATCAGCACCACAGCGCTTCCCCTCTTGCACTTCCCAGGGGGCCAGGCTGTTAACTTGGGCCCCTGCTCAAGTGTTCCTGTTAAAGCCCTTCATTGCCCATTATGCCCTGAGTCAGGCCCTTTCCTTTGTATCCTTCTTGGGTTCTTGCCTTGTCACAGCTCCAGGCTGTCACCTCTGCTTCCCCTCCTCTCTACAGAAAAAAAGCCAAGAGGCAATTTGTCTGCAATGGCAATCAATTATTTAATAGCAAGTGAAATTATGATTTGATAAAGGTTACAATGTAAATAAATCAAATATATTTTTGGCAGGACACCACACAATATTATGAACAATAAACTAGAATGCTGTAAAGTCAACAGGGCACACACTAAATAACTTAGAAACAAGCAGGTCTTGAAATGCTACTATAAACGTGGAGTAATCATTGAGTAAAGTCCCACGGGGACAATCTTTGACCCTAATTTTAATTTACACTTTAATTAATTATTTAAAGGAGACAATAACAACAACAACAACACACCAGATATCACCACAGCTTACTTTTGGCACAAATATGAGAGAAGTGGTGAAAAAAATATGCAATGGCTTGTTTACTGACATTGGGGTTTTTGGCTGCTTAGGTAATGGTATAACTTCTGTCATGATCAAAGGTAAAGTCATGTACTTAATCAGAAAGACTAACAACCATTCTCCCAGGACTGGAGGTGGAGGACCAAGAGGAGGGGACTTCTACTGGATCTCACAGTCCCTGTGAGGGATTAGACCTCCCAAAGTGGTGGTGGTAGTATCAAAAAGGATAATGGAGCTCATTGACGCATAAACAAGGGGATAATGGTTTGAAGTGGGAAGATTTCTCTGTGGTATGCTGCACTTGAATGAGAGCTATCTGACTTGAAGCAGAAATTAATGTACAGCAAATCAGTTGCCTTTGTTATGTATGAGGTCAGATGAACAGTCCCTTCTCATCTTAAAATACAGTAATTTATGCATACAGGGGAAAAAATTACCCTCACTAGAGCTTTATCAATCCCAAGAGGATCAGTGGAGCATATAAGGAATAGCAATTAGGTTTATAGTTATTATTTTAACAAGAAAATTTCAAACAAATCTCCACAATTTGACATATAATTCAAGGTTTTCCAAACTGAAAATTTCAAAATGTCAACGGTTCAAAACTTTGTGTTCCCATGATTTCCCTTTCCCCCTCCCTTTCACCAGTGAATGAATGATGCCCAGGGGTTTCACTGCATTTCTAGTCCTCTTCCTCTTCTCTCCCCCCGACCCCCAGCTTTCTCTCTCTGTTATTCTCAGAAATTCCTCAGGTTTGAAAACATTACAGAGTAGTTCAAGGAAACGGAAGGTCTCCGCTTTGGCAGGCCCCGGCTGTTTTCCCCAAGCACTGCTCTAAGCAGCCCAGTGTCCCACCAGCTGCCAAGACCCACACGGGGTAATGCCAGGCGAGCAGCAGCCCCAGCAACACTCTCGCCCTCCTCTCCGCACCCTCTCTGCTGGTGGCCGGCAGGCACTTAGCTTAGGAGCAACTCCTGCAGCCCACCACCTGCAACTTTTCCCCAAGGAAGAGGGATCTGGAAATTTTATGGGGTGATTCGAAGTGGCCAGAGCAATTTGGAAAATCTGGGCATTTGCATTGCTCTCCTTTTCCCTGTCTTCAATGAAGTGTTACATGGCAAATGTAAATTGTCCTGAATAGAAAAAAAAAATAATAAAATTAGGAACTTTGCACATGTCTGTAGAGTGAAACCCAGACTGCCTGATGAAAGGACTAACAATTAATTAAAAGATTGTTACAAACCAGGACTTAATCACGTTCTTACGGGTTACAAAAAAATCAGTGTTGTCTTTAGACAGTTTGCTGATATTCAGTATGGAAAGTTTTCCTTAGAGTTGTTCCAGGAAAGGGGGGGGAGGGGGCAGGGGTACAAAGCCTACCATTAGATACATTTAGGAGTAGTTTTATCAACAACTGTATTATGAATCTGTGTAAGAAAAATCACTCCAGTCCTTTCAAATTGCTATGTACTTCATAAAAGACCAAGCATTTAAAGTGAGAGAAGTATGATAGAAAGAGTTTTCTTAACTAGTATAATCTGGCATTGAAGAATTTGGAAAGTGTTTTATATGGATTTTTGTGGTTTTTAGCTGGGTGGCCAAAGTATACTACATTAATTTTAAGTCTGCACTTACAGACTGCAGCAGAGTGGAGAGCAAACAATTAGGTTTGTTTACTCACTGAATTGTGATACTCTGGGTCTTTTATTGATTTAAAGGTATGTTGATCATATTTTATGCTTTGATAGCACCTGTCAATCCAAGTTTTCAAATGCTTTACAGTAATTAATCAGCGAAAGCCACAGACCCTTGCTCTCTCTTTAAGCCAGATACAATAATGCTGAAAATGCAAAGACTTGATATATGCTAACGAAAAAAATACATACAAATGAAAAAAACCTTATAAAATAAAAATCTTTTGCTGTGATAGGTAAGTGTTAGGAACCCTATTTTCTATACAGAGGAACAGAACTGTAGATAGTCACAGCAAGTTAGCAGCAATGCAACACATAAAAGCTACAACGGCTCTAGCAGTAACCACAACTGGGACCCACATTTTGAGAGGTGCCCAGTACCCCGTAACTCCTGTGCTGCTTCAAGTAAGTGCCCAAATAAAAACAACCGGAGTTGCAGTCCATGCAAAAAGCCATCTGCCAGTTCCGTTCTTTAGCTTCCAAATAAGGTTCCTCCCAGTCAGAGATTACAGGATATGAAAGCCTTGTTTCTGCTGTGATGGTAATGGGAAAATGTGGTAAGGAAAAGCTGAGAGCATATGCTGCTGCAGGCAATGCTAATGAGGGGGCCACTCATTAGCACAGTAGCCTTCCCTATCATAAATCTGCCCCTGATTTGTTAATGTTTGCTAATATGTAGTTTACTGTAATAAATTAGAATAAATTGTACTAGCTAAATTGCCTGTGAAGTTGCAGTTTCCCTTTGCAAGACTGGAGCTGCCTATTTGGTTCATTTGCTTGTTCCATTCGGCCCTGCTCTGCTCCGTGCAGCCCCGCTCCCGCTCACAGACCCACACGCACCCAGGAGGTCTAAGCAAAACGAAATCACCACCAGTGAGTTTCACTTGGTTTCAACCTGAAATCATGCAAAACCAGACACATTATTTTTAGAGAAGGTAATGAATGAAGTTACCCAAATGAGTTTTCCAAGAAAATTCCAGCCAACAAGGGCTGAGATTTGGAGTACATGGGTCCAGACCAAGACATTAAGCCAAGACAATACTGATCACAAGTACCTCAAGCTCTTTTACCAGTGGGTACAGTAAATTGCTGATAGCCATTTGCTAGATCCATACACTGCCATCAGAACTGTTGACCACACAGAATGTAGTTGAATGTACAGAAAAATTATACAGTTGCTCGTTAATCTATTCCTCTTCTTAGGGTAGAGTCTGACACTGCAGACAATAGCAAAAGGAAGGGAAAACTACTTTCTGCCATTGGCTGTGAATTCCCTTACACCTCTGACACTTTAGGGATGTATGTGAGCCAGTTCAAGAAGTTAAACAAGAAGAAAATTATTCTCTTTTTTGCCCCCTGCAGGCTTAACATGCTGCTGACTGAGAAAGCTGAAAGTTCATTTAAGAGACTACTTACTCAAGTTAGCAAAAACACCGGTGATTATGCAAGAGGAGCAGAAAGACTGTAAATTGAGGGGTAGCAGGACTTTCTGTGAAGCAAAATTGTGCCCTCAGGAATCCTACATATTATTTCAATAGTCTGCAATCATCAAGATCCTTATTTAAATATCATTAACAGAATCCAGATGTAGTATCACAGAATCACAGAATGGTTGAGGTTGGAAGGGACCTGTGAAGGTCATCACCAGAGAAGGGCAACACAGCTGGAGAAGGGTCTGGAGCACAAGTCTGATGAGGAGCAGCTGAGGGAACTGGGGTTGTTTAGCCTGGAGAAAAGGATGCTCAGGGGAGACCTTATCGCTCTCTACAACTACCTGAAAGGAGACTGTGGGCAGGTTGGGGTCAGTCTCTTCTCCCAGATAACAAGCAATAGGACAAGAGGAAATGGCCTCAAGTTGCATCAGGGGAAGTTTAGATTGGATATTAGGAAAAACTTCTTCACTGAAAGGGTGGCCAAGCATTGGCCCAGGCTTCCCAGGGAGATGGTGGAATCACTGTCCCTGGAGGCATTCAAAAAAAGTCTAGATGCAGTGCTTAGGGACATGGTTTAGTGGTGGACTTGGCAGTGATGGGTTAATGGTTAGACTTGATGACATTAAAGGTATTTTCCAACTGAAATGATTCTGTGATCCGGTCTAACCCTCCTGCTCAAGCAGGGTCACCTAGAGCTGGTTGCATGTCTCCAAGGATGGAGACTCCACAACCTTCCTGGGCAAATTCTGCCAGTGCTCTATCACCCTCACAGTAAAAAAGTGTTTTCTCAAGTTCAGAGGCAACCTCCTGTCTTTCAGTTTGTGCCCATCACCTCTTGGCCTGTCACTGGGCACCACTGAAAAGAGCCAGACTCCTTCTTCTTTGTACCCTTCCTTCAGATATTTGTACACATTGATAAGACCTTCCCTGAGCTTTCTCTTCTCCAGGCTGAACAGTCTCAGCTCCCTCAGCCTTTACCCATGTGAGAGATGCTTATAAAATCATGTGAGGGAATTTTTTTCTATTTCTCCTGTGAGGTCAGGTGATGGAAGACAGGATGCAGTATGCATTAAAATCTATCACTTGATCATACTGAGGTGTCTGTGGGACATCTATGTGTTTAAGCTCCCTTTATAATAATTTGAAATCTTGACTGTATGGTCAATAGAGTCTAAAGAGTAATTCATCCCATCCTAAAGTAACTGCCTAAACCAGGTGAGATTAACCATTCTTTAAAATTGCCTATTTCAATAAAGGAAGCATGGCACAGCTATTTACACTGAAGGTGACTAAAATTGCATAAAATTAGTGTCTCCTGTAAGCTCTAAAGTGGAATTTGTTAAAACTTATAAAATAAAAATACAACTGGCGTGTGCTTATTCTGCACAGAAGGTATGCAGGGGCTATTCTAAGGTGCTAAATCAGTATTATGGTCCCTCAAAATAGCTTTAAGGCAATTTTTCAAAAAATCTGTTCTCCACTGCAGAAATCTCATGTCTTTGACATAACAAGATTTGAAGGTTTTGGTCTTTGAAAACAGGCCTCATAAAGAAGTTTTCTCTGGTAAACAAATTTACTATAAATGCACTATTATTTAGTAAATGCTAAAATATTACACATGTTGGCCTAGACCATAAAGATATTTGTATCAGCTACTGTTTCTGGGTTCATTTATGAAATAGGATAAAACACAGGATAATTGTCATTGAGAGGAGCTGTATCAGAGAGCGATCACCTAGCAATGTACTGTAGAGATTCAGTTTTGGTACACTAGTGTATTCTTCTTGTTTAATGAATAGTCTCTGGCTTGTCTGAGACTTTTGTAACTTTTTGCACATGAAAGAAGTATACATAGTGGGAGAAAGGAGAAATTATGGATGAGCTTCAGAGGGGCTTTGATAGGATACAGATTCAGCTTCCTTTTAATCATCTGGATATCATCTGTATGATCATCTGCTTCTTCACAGAAGAAAACAAACACTAGACATTTTTGGCATAAGATTTAAGTTGGCTAGTATTAAACAGCAGCTGTAGATCAAGTCCCTTCATAGTCACCCTCCCTCTCAACAGAGATTCTAATTTTAAATATTTAGGTTTCCATGTAGATGAGACTGTATTTCTGGAGACACACTCATGCAATTGTTTATAGAAAAGGGGTTGTGATGAAATTAGGTGTGTTTTATTATTTGAAGACTTGTTATACTTTGCCTGTCAGGAGAAGTTTAGCACTGTAATTAATGTTTCCATGAATTAAACACATAGTCTAGTACATACAGTGCCAGCATTTAAGTAAAATATATGGTTGCTCTATCATCTGTTTAACAGACTTTGCCAGTTCACATTTCATGTTCATTTTGAATATTAGTGAATCTCTACTTGTTCTTCCTTTAAAATATCATTGTTGCATTGCATAGAAAAGAAATGTAATTCTATATTACTACAAAGAACAAGTCTTTTCAATATTCTCCAAGTACTCAGAATATCTGACATAGAATTTGGGCTTTGATATGAATCTGGGGTTGCACCTCTAATTATGCCTTTCAATTCCAAACACTGAAAACACTGAGCATTGAAACATTGCTTTACACATCCCATTTCCCTTCAAAATACTGCAAATAATATTTAAAATATGTTTGCCAGATTACAAGGATAAAAGCCAATAGCCATATGGACAAATATGCTTTACTGGAAGATCTGAATTCAGATTTTCAAAATACTAAGGTTCTGAAAGGAAGAGAAGAAGTTACCAGGATAGGTCAGCGCCTACCTACTCTCACTATTGTCAGCAAGTCTTTGACATGTAGGAAATCCTTAAAAATCTAGGTAATTCTGTACACATTGAAATGAGACATGCTAGATGTTGTGAAAATTCATCCAATAAAGTGAATGAACTTTTCAATCCAGTTTCTTATGTCAGTGCACACTAATCAAAAGGATAAATCCAGCTTGTTTTACTCTCACTTGGCATTCCATTAAATGCTTGCGAATTGGATATTTGGCTATTGAAGAGCTTGTGGCTTCAGTGCTTCTCTGACATTGGATCTGCAGTAACTAGGAAACTCAACTTGCTCAGATTTTTCCCTGAGTGAAGAGGGCTGGAATCAGGCAGTATCTTTCAATATCCTGAAAGAAAACAGTGCAGCAGCTGAAACCAAAAGGAATGAACAGGACCTGACAAGCAGCATCCAGTACAAAATGCATACAGAGGATGTCTTGAGCAGTTCTACCCTTCAGAAGCTAACCACGTTATTTTCTTGATAAAAGATAAGTAAAGAAGCATGGTAATAACATGTAGGGAGATAGGGTCATGGTGACAGGGGGAGATGGATTTTGGGATAGACAAGGACAGAAGAAATATGGTAGATTAAGGTAGACTAGAAATTAAGGTGGAAATCCAATACAGAATCTGGGGAGAGGTTTTTTACTTTACCTTTTCAACATGTTTTTCAATGGCTTAAGTCCTCACTCCAGTTCACAATGCAAAGAGTCCAGAAACAGTTTCAATGACAGAGCTGATTCTATTTCATCACAACTGTACTGCCTCCTGAGATGGAAAATACAGGACTAGTTTCTCAGACCATTTCTTAGGGTTGTACTAAACAGAGGGTGTTCACAGATGAAGATTAAGTCTATTTTATACAGGCAGGAGGAATTACTATGTTTTGGGGTTTTTTTAAGGCTTTCATTTTCAGAGTAAATGAAGTGAATAGCACAAGAACAATTTCAGTTACAATATAGTCCATGTTTCCAAAGCTAGTTTCCAAAAGTATTCATGACTTCATGTTAACCAGTCTTGCCACGTATATTTATCTCTTTTTTTACTATTGAAGCTATTAACTGACTAAACCAACATTAAATTTAAAAGCTATAAAGGATTAACACATACTTTATTTTGAAATACAAGCTTAATTGAACATATGTTTTGACCTAGAGAGGAGCTTGTTTGTTTACCTGTAACCACACAATGTGCATGTGGTGAGATTGCCACATAAATGGACTCAGCAAGTGAAGCGAACAGTCTAAATGGTGAATTTGGTGTCCGATATCTCTGACCTTTTGCTGTATCAGTGAAAGCAATATAGACTCATCAGTGGTATACAGTCAAATGAAGTTATTCCAGGAAAAAGCAGTAATGAAAAATGGAAAATAATAGAGAAATATATGAAGATTTCAGAACAGAAAATAGAAATAATTTCTTTTTATTATTTTCTCCCTATATTCTTTTTCATTCTACATTCTAATTACTTTTCAAGGCCAGTGATTTAACCTTCCCCATTTTAATTTTTAAGGAGAAACAAAAAAGCTCTATGATAAAAAAAAAAAAAAAAGAATTAGCTATTTACCTCTTTGTCATTCCTACCAGTGGATCTTCTATGTCAAAATAATGTGTTGTTTGAATTGCTCACTGATTTTCCTTACTAGTCCATGTGTGTATTTGGAATATGCAGAACATTACTCACATGGTATGTAACTTAATCTTTAATGCAACAGACTTTCCCAAACAAGAGTTTATAAACACAAGCCATTCTGTTATTACTCCAAGGGCAAAGAACCATATTTTGCTCTAAATTGTACTGGTGACTCTTTTCCTCTTTAGAAATGTGTGGAGTCATAAATTTGCATCAAAGAACCTGCAAGTATGGGGTTTTTGCACTGTACAGCACAAATCAAGCTGTAGTACGGATATGATCCGTGAGTCACACATGAAGTTATTATACATGCAGGCACAGCACGCAGAGCTGCCACTGCTGTGTGGTATACCCTGACATCATGCTGCCAGTGGCAGTAACCAACAAGAAAAGCCTTGGTGACCCATGCCTGGATCATACCAGACTTGTGGATATACACATAGACAACTATGCATCTGCATTTCCTACACAGAAAGAAGTGAAAGTTCAGGTCACCAATTCCTCAAGAGCCTAAACATTTGACTCTACAAAAATTTGAGGACTTGGAAACTAGGAACTGAGTAAATCTATGTTCAGCTGCGTGCAAGGGAATGGACTTTATGAGCCAGACGGTCCTTTCTCCATCATATGTTCCTTGTATGAGAATGGAGGCTAATGTAAGTGATTTGAGTAACTCTTTAAGATGTTACATTAACTGTAACAGATTTAGGCTTCTACCTAAACCTACCTACCTGTGCAGCTTTAAATCACACCCAAGCTAGATACTTCAAACACTCAAAACTCAGCTCTGCAAAAATACCTGGGGTCTCTTTTTGAATGAAAAAGATAAAAAATCTTAGACTTGTTATTGTGGGGAAAGTCTCTTCGGCACCATAACTAAAGACTTTTGATACTAGAATCATTTGTTTTTATTCTGTTACAGTAGCAATAGTGGAACAGTTCTAATAAATAGACCTCAAATTTGTTACCATAAAATTCATTTAGACACAAAAAAAGAGGTTAACATCCTTTAAACTGGACTACTTTAACATACCCTCTGTTGCTATAGCAATTGCAGCAGAGCAATAGAAAATGGGAAAATACCCCAATACTGAGTGTAACTACAGTTGATTTGCCTGACTCTAGGTAGAATGAACACAGAAAAACACTATGACACATAAATTGACATGATCTAGCCATAAAGAGAGCACAAAAAGTATACCTTTGCAGTCATTGGTTGAAGAAAACCCTGTGTTCTACATGCACATGACATGAGCAAGTAGTATGGACCAGTAGATGCAAGCTGGTGCTGCATGCATTTCAGATGTCTTTACTTTGGACTACTTCTAGTCTGGTCCTGTGCACCAAATGCCCATTAAATAACGGAAGCCTCCTGAGTGCACTCCTGGAATACATCTGCAACGAGAACTAAAGCAGGGAAAATGGGGACAAAAGTGCACTCCCTATGATTAGTGGCGATCTAGTCAACAAAATCAGTGCAGTCTAGCTCCATGAATGCTTATATTTCCCTGTTGACTCTTGTGAGAGTTTGACTTGATGACCATATTGTAAATTTATAAACTGAAGAAGGCAAATGCCATGTTCTCCATCTCAGAGGGTGCTTTCTAACAGTGTCTAACAGCTTTGCCCTGTGTGAGTTCTCATGTATCTACTAAATGTAAACCACTACCTCAACCGTTCTCTTCATTCCACTCAGAATGGTCCCTCTCTTCTTCTGCCTATTTTCTGGAAACTTAGTGGCATATAACCTGCTCATCCTCTGTCTTGGTTAAAACATATAAATTCAAAAATCATAGGGAATGATCTGACCAACAAAAATGCAGGAGGACTGCCTAAACTTAATTTATTTAGGAAAACATAAGCTAAAGCACAAAAAATATTACCAAAATCACAGCAGAAGACTCAAGAAAATATCTATTTTAAACAAGAAGCATCCAATGCTTTATAAGATTTGCAGTCAGACCCGAGCTGCCTCACCCACTGTGTGATAGCAATGCGACACTGCAGATTTTTTTAGTTGGAGCCACTAGCTGTTAAGCAAATATCTTTCTTTCAAACCATTCACTTCCATTTCAGTTTTAAATTACACAGGCAAACAGAGCTAAAAGAACAAGCTGAAGCAAAGAGGCACTGAAATTCTGCAAAGGAACAAAGCAGAAAAATGCATTCCTTCGTTTTCTCATATTTGCACAAATGGAAACTTGAAAAGTGAAAATGCCAATGGTACTTTGAAAGTATTGAGTATCTTCAGCAATTTAAATCTTTAAAGATTACTGCAGAGAGAAAGATATTTCCAGAGTTATTCTCTGCCAGTATCAGAAACTCCCCTTTATTAAACAAGTTCAAATAACAGCTCAGTGTTTCCAAACTTAAAGAAAATGTGAAGTGTTATGTTTTCCACAGGGAAACAGAGACAATATTTTCTTTTCTGGAATAAGTAATTTTATTATTTATTATATAAGCTGCATTAAGTAAAACAACAAAACCAGAAAAATATAAAAAAAATAAAATTGCCAGTTCCATCTGAGAACTGCAGCTACCCCTGGAGAGAGCAAAGTCCTGGAAACATATCCTGCATGAAAAATTGTATCGTTACTGCAGTATGTTAGAGTTTCATACACAATAGTAAAGGTACTTCTGCCTCTTTCCTCTGGAATTAGAAAATATTTTTACTGCATGATTCAAAAATTCCACTGTATTTGGTTTTCCTGAGCTTCCATCAGCAATGGTTCATATTCTAGAAGATAACAGAGAAAGTACCTTTTATAAATTCATGATTTATGTAAGAATAAGTATTATGGATCAGTCTAGGAGTGATGACATCAGTAAATATTACTGTTATCAAATGAGATTTCTTGATCTATCTGTAGAAATAGCACAAACTGTTTCAATCAAGGAGCCAACTTTCCCTCCTCAATTTGCAGTTTGAAGTTATTCCTAGAGAATAAGCAAGGATAAAGACCACAAGACAGAGACAGACTGACTGCAAATGTCTTGGCTAGGATGGTACAATTCCGTATTGTGGAAAGCAAAACAAAGACAGAGAATATATGACCTATAATTGAAAGTATGAAAACCAGAACTCCATTGTATCTTAGTGTCATATCGAGAATTTAGAAAGCAGCAATGCATCTGGTGATGAGGGCACTGATAGATTTAATCCAGGATTTTGAGATAATTTTAAGAAAATATAATACAGCTTCAGATCTTTCTTGAGAGAGAAAATGAATTTTTAATGAAAAGCTTTTAAAAGGGAGATTTTCAGCATGGAGGTTTTGATGAAAACAAGTGTAAAGAAAACAGCAGGGCAGCCAGTACCTGTGAGAGGTAAGCACGGCATAAGAGCTCTGGATTTTTTCCTGAAATGCTTATACAAATCTGAGCAATTGCACCACGAGGGTCTGAAGAGGTGTGACTGAGTATTTAGTCATCCTGTCGTTAAGACATCCACAGGATTGCGCAAAGAACTAGTTGTGCAAAGCATGGGTATGAACGATATTCTTCTCCATTGCTGTGATACCAGCCAGACTATTCTGTGGTGGGTCTCTTGCCTTCAGTTTTGAGCAGACATGCCACCTGGGCGATACACAGCAGTTCCCATATTTTCCAATACAGCAAGTTTCACTGGAAAATTTCCGACCAGCTCTCATCAAGAATGGGCTCTTGTTTGTCAGGCCAGATAAGCCACCCCACCATCTGACAACCTTTCCCACATTTCTTGGCTGGTAGCACTTGATATGAATGCCAATGGGCATCATCCCAGCCCCAGAAGATGTTCACTATAAACTGAAGCAGGCATCAAGGGGACTCCCATGAATCAAGGCAGCAGCTAGGAACATTCTTATTACTGGAGGAGAGAGGTATGGAGAGAAGCAGCCCATGGTAACAGCACCAAGCTTCAGCAGATGCCTACACGGGTGCTAAAGTAGAAATACCAGGCTGAAAGCAAACTGGGGGAAAATTATGTTCAGATTCCAGTTAGACAGTGAGACATAGAAAGCCATGAGTGCAGTGCCCAGAAGAAAAACAAAGAACAGACTGTGGTGATGTATCTTTTCAGATACTGCAATTACCTATGAGAAATCAATGTATCCTTCAGGCAGTTATTTATGCAGTGTAAAAGCAGACAGAGGCATAAGAACGGAACATAAGCAAAGTGTTAGTCCCAGTGTACACAATCCCTACAGGACAGCTAGAACTGCACTGCCTGGCGCACCATTAGCACCGAATGAAAACCCAAGGTCATGTTTTCTGGAAAGAGTTTAGTTAGTGGGATAGGTGGTCTCATCACCAGTAACCATCAAAAAGAGAGCACTGCATACTGCAAGACTAAGCACAGTTCTCATTACTGAAACATTAGCGTTATGCTGCAGGGATAAGGAACAACTCACTAACAGCATTACTAATGACAAGAGATACACATCAAAGCATGCCTTCTGGAGACAAGTATTCTTCCAGCTCTATAAAACAGAATATATATGCAAAATGCAATAATTTTGTTTCTCTTTTGAAAGTGTTGAGAATGGCAGACAGTAGAAAATTTCATACTCCAGAGCTAGCCATGTCTCGAGGAGCAAACGCCTCAGGAAGTTAGTCTTTATTACACACAAAGCTACAAGACAGTTTTGTTTAAAAAGGCAGGTATAAAGCAGTAGTTCCAGAGTATCTGGAAGTTGACACAAATGCATTCATCGCATGTGGAGAAAGAGGTATGTCTGAGATGAACTGGGTGAACAGCTACTTTACAAGCAGAAATGCTAAATCAGTAGCATGCTAAGATCTATGAAAAAATATTCACAGTCCAGCAGTCAACAGAACTAGGAGATCTATAATAGATCTTTTCATGATTAAAAGTTACAGAAACTACAAGATAGCAACAGATTAGTACTCCATTTTCTAGGAAGTGGACTGGATGGAGGGCAAAACTAATGGCACTGGTGAAAAAGTCTGTGTTGCTTATAAAGCCTGTCAATGGGTTGCTCTGATTGTGTTGAGACCATTAACACCTCGCTGACCAAGAGTTTCTTACTGCTTCTTTGCACTTCCCTATCATAATTTCTACTTGTATGGACTGATTCTCAGCTTACACACAAATTCAGGCAGACTCTCTTTTTGATCTTTGAAAAAAATGTAGCAAACCTGACTTGTTGAGACAACAGGCCTCCATGCCCTGCAGTTGAACACAAATCAGTCAGTGTCAATTGGGAAATTAGGCACAAACTATCATCTAATAGGTGCTTTGAAAGCAAATAAAGACAGGGTTGCAAGACAACCTGGAGTGTCACAGTGGTTATCAAACTCATCAAAGAACAATGTTTTCCTTATACACTCTAGCAGAAGAATGAATGACAGAACAAAAAAACAGTAAATGATGGGGGATGATAATGATCCAAAGATGCAAGGCCAGCAGATCTGGGTACAGCCTTTAAGGAATGGGGGAATGCGGAAGCCCAAGCTGCACTGGAACAGAGAACATGGGAGTCACATGGCAGATTGCCCTGCAGTAGGCAAGGCAAGCAACGAAGGGTTACCAGTGACTGGTCTTCTCATATGTAGCTAGGCCAAGGCCAGGATCTGAGTGTAACAAGAATCTCAATGACTGCTGACACTCAATGCTTTTGATTTTTCTGCAAGACTGGCAAACAACATCAGATAACAGCAAACAACATCAAGAGCAAGCCAGAGGCTACATTAAATGGGATCCAAACAAACAGATAGAGAAGTCTAGTAAAACCATGATGGCATGAAGGGAAAGGATAGCTTCCTAGAACATCTGCACACCGCTGCTATCTGGCCCCAGCAAGTCACAAAAGGCTTTCACAAAAAACACACAGTAGTTATGAAGTGAACTTATATGTACAACTCAAATGGAGGGATACAGCCCAGAACTGTTCTTTAGTTGCTTCCTAAACTGTGGAGGGTGGTTTCCTTGCCACAAAGCTGTTCAAGAAGTACATGCTGAGCTCATACTAATTCCGTGGGGATATGTAATAAAAAGTATGCAATGAGGACTGTTTATATTTTCTCTGAAAAAGGATCAGCATTAAGACGTGCATGCTCCAAAAACAGCACCTTGGAAACACCTCCAATCCAGACCTCATACTTTACATTAGTGCTACAAGAGGATGTTTCTGGGTCTGTCCATGAGATTCTCAAGACAGTTGCGATGGTCATGTTGGAGGCAGCAAGCGCTTTTTCTTCTTCATCCAAAGGTGAAAACAAAGAGTGTGAGAGTATTCCTTAAGAAACAGAGTCAATTGTTTATATGTGTATTAGGATTTACATTACACTGAGGCAGATTTACAGCAACCAAATGTGGAAATCAATGAAGAAAATGTCAACAGATGCAGGGAAATGGTTAAGAAAGTCACCATAAGTTTTTCAAATGTTGGCTGCAGATGTTTGTCTACAAGAAAGTGTTCTTTAAGAATCTCTGAATCCTTGCTTGGTGAATTAACTGGTTACAAAATAAGTACCGGTTCTTAGCATGCTGCTGCAAGCAGTGTGCAGCGTGCACCAAGGAATTCCAGTAACCAAAACCTAGGCAGGATTTTTATAACAGTAGTTTGGGATTAGGAATTTAATTTTAATTTATAGTACCTGACTGCTTCTATGGGCCTAAATCACTTATTCAAAGGTATATTTGAAGTCAATGGCACAGTTGGAAACTGAGTTTTTACTTACTAGAACTCTGTACTGAGGTCCTTCTTGCATGACTGAATGGAAGCTGCATTCATCAGATTCATAATCTAGAAAATATATGTGGAACAATGTCCTTACTTATCTTAAAGCAGAGATAAACTCTCTGCCTTTTTTCAGAGAGTGACTTTGTTCTATACATCACTTCTAAGTATGTGCTGCTTTTTTTTTTAAAGGTTTTTAAGAGAGGGAGGGAGAGAGGGAGGGAGGGAGGAGAAGGAGGATATCAGTAGTTCCCTTTCAAAATTATTTTGAAAATGCAGATTTTACTTTTCTGTACATAAAATTTTGATCAATTTATAACATATTTTTGCCTGAGGCTAAGACAGTCTTTTCTGCTTATGTAAGGGAGAGAACTGAGACCTATTGGATCTGTCTACAGATATCTATAGCCTCTCCATGACCTCGTCTCTTCACTCTGTGGAAGCTCCTGCCTTTGGATAACAGAAGTTCTAGAGATGGAAAGCAGAAGGAGAGGGAGCCCACCTGCTAGCCACAGCAGCCTCCCCTACTGACCCCACATATTTCCACTGTAAAATCCAAGGAAGAGGTAATGCCTGCTTCAAAGCCTGGAGCACAGATAACTTTGCTGCCACTCTACCTGGCTGCAACCCAGAGCTGCTGGGGGATCTTAGCATGTGGCAGCCAGCTTGCGTGGCCATGTTGCAGGGACTACACTGAACACAGTGAACAGGCTCTAAGCTGGACACTAGCTTTCCTCATTCTTGTGAATCAAAGAATCTCAAAATACGTACCTATGTCTAAACACAAAGCACAACCTTTTATTGCTATTGACATTTGACAAAATTATTTCAGAAACAAACTTACACCTCCACAGGCTACATGATTCCCAGAGACCGCCATCAGTCACTGCACTGAAATACCTGATTTATTATATGCAGGTATGGGGTAATTACTACATATTTATTACTTATTATTTTATTATATGTTTATTTTGGAGAGGCAATAGAGTATTTGTAATTAGGTTTGCATCCACTATGAAGCCCTTTTTTCAAGCTGTTTTATACGTTTGACTTGTCTTGGCTTGAAAATTATCACACTTGGCGAATAGGTCTTGTTTAGTTTGAAAATATATGTACTAGCACTTTAGTTACTGAATTTCAACTCAGAAACAGCAAAGAAAGTTACTTTTCTTGTTTATTTCATTAAGAAGGAAAAAAAAAATGTTTGGTGGAGGATTTACATCTATTTTGTTCAGCTTTGACAAGTTTCCTGTGAAATGACTGTCTCTAAAGCACATGGTCCTTAGTCCTTGCATGAGTTCCATCCTTTCAAAAGTCTGAGCGTTCACAAAACCTGCGTGAAGCAAATGGGCATCTGCCTATTCACAATTCATCCTTCAGACTCAAGGATTTACGACCTGTTTTCCATTCTTTTCCCTGGAATCATCTTCTGTCTGATTAATGGAATATTTGGCTGAGAAACAAGGAAATAAACCAGTTTAAACTGAAGCACTGCAAGTTCCTTACCGATACCCGTTATTTCCATTGAACTGGTGGTGCTGTTTGGTTGTTTTTTTTGTTTTTTTTTTTTTTTTAAGATTCTATTACCAAAAGTTTGTGTGTTCTCTTCTCATTATTTAAATGCAAAACCTTGTTCCCCTAAACAAGGTCCTCCCCTTTTAGTGGTAGAATGGTGGAAAGCAAAACATTTGAGTAACGGATTATTTGGCAATTTCCCACCAGCACAACCAGAGATAAGATTGGTTTCCATAACAATTATTTTCCCTCAGTAACTCTTACTAGAGGTTCCTTTTAAACCTACGGGGGTCAAGCCCTTGCAGTCCTCAAGTGCAACTGGTTTTATCATGCCTCCCTTCAGTATGTAAATGCAGTTGTTTTTATTCCAGTTTGCTCTATCCCTTAAGGAGAAAAAAAAGTTTTTTTACAAGTTCACAGATTCTAAAATCCTTACAGTGACAATCAACCCATTGACTTAAAAAAATTTCTAGGTTTAATTTCCTCTTTCTATTCTCTTCCAGTATTTTGCAGTCTTCCGAAATTAATTTAAAATTGAAGTAACATCTAAAGAGAAGTGTTAGAAGACCTTTTTTATTTTCTTTCTTAGGTGATAAACATCTTAAGCCTTCACAACAGGTCTCCCATTTGTTTAGTTAAAACACATCTTTATTACCTCTTTCAGCTAATGTGAAAAGGTGCAAACATTTCACATACCCAAAGCTTTTTGGTGCAGGGAGCTCAGAGGAATAAAATGACTTGAAGCTGCCAATGACGGTCTGAAAAAGTAATTAATTACCAAGAGGCTTTCTAGAAGGATTAGTGTCCTTTAATATGCTGATTAATCAGCTTTTAAATAGTGAAGACCCTTGAGTAAGTCTTCCCAAGTAAAGGGAATGTCTTTACTTGCTGGTATATGATAATGGAATTTGAAAAATCAAAAGTGATTAATAACTGAAGTGTGGTTAATTGTACAAACATAATTATTTTCAGAATGGAAAAAGTGCTTAGTAACACATTTATTCTCTACCTATACTGTCTGGCTGAACGCTTTATTCAGGGGGTTTTCTTATTCTCCCAGCAGCAGGCAACAAACATCCCAGGGACTTCCATGAGAGCGCGGCCGGGCGCCTATCGCCCCCCGACGACACCCACACGGACCGCGACAGCCGCTTTGTGCTAGAGCTCGGATATTCCTAACACCCGCGGGCTCCGTAATGCCCCAAAATGACAAATGACCGAGAGCATTCAGCATCTCAAATTGTCTCGCACTTTACAAAAGTAAGCGCTAATAGGCCTGCTCTTTGGAGCTCTAATTAGTACTATGCATTGGAAACGGCCCCTGAAAGCCTCTTACGATCTCTCGGTCAAAGGCAACCTCAAAAAGCAAATAAATAGCAGATAAATACCTTTTTAAAAGCCCAGTTATAATTGTTATTCCATGTCACATAGGAATACTCTGCCTCTTTCTTACAAGTAAACATAATTATTTGCAAAGGCTTCTTAACTTTTAAATGGCTTGTCACAACCACCTCTTCATACGAATTTAATGAAAGGAAAATGTCAAATGTCCTGCTGGGTGAAATAGGATGGAGTCTTTTGTTAGCTGTGTGGTAAGCTCAGAAGTGTACTTCCCTGATCTTTCACTTGTACACCTACTTCGGTGCTAATTTTCTTATCTTCAGAGTATTCTCCTTTATTGCAAACTAACTTTCAGAATAAAACTCACTATATAGATTGATTTTTGTACGATTAACCTCCTTCAGAAAACACCACTCCCATGCCTTTGTGTGACTTTTGATCTGGAATTAAAAAGAGCACTTACACTCCTAAAATTAAGCATGTGTATAACTGCAGAACAGAGGCCTAAATTATCTCTTGTCTCTATTTCAAATATCTCCAGGTTACACTTGTTATTTGCTGTCCTCTCTTGTGTTTGAAGTCTTTATCAATTATAAACATACATAACACAAATTCTTTGAGACCACAAATGAAAACAAGGAATACAAGTCTCACATCCTGCAGGACATTTTTTTCCAATGTCTCTTCAGACCCTTTGCTGGTCTTTCCTGAAGTTTCCAGCTGAAAACCTGATCTGTGACAGATCAATTAAAAAAAACCAAATAAATCAGATTTCGTGATGCAGTGTATTGAGTGCTCTACTTCTTTTCCTGGAATGGACCAAATATGTTCGCAGAATAATTCACCAAATCGGTGGGAGCTGTAGGACTGTATTTAAGGTCACTGTTAGCCACTATGAGATAGCACTGTGCTATTTACTACGGGACAGAACAGCATTATTCTGATGGGGAGAAATGACAGCCTCTTTAAGGGCATGCAATAAAACAACCATTAGCTTCAGTGTCATCACCTTTTATTGATGTTTATTTACTGTATGTGTGGCAATAACAAATATTCCAAGTTTAGCATCAAAGAGATCAAAATTGCAGTTCTGTAACAGTTTGGTGAGTTTGAAAGAGTGAAGCAAAGTTTCCTCATCTGGGAACTTCTAACGCCCCAGCAGAGAGGATGTTTCTATCAGCACTGCAAGTGACAGAAGTATGTGGGGTGCAGCAGGATTTGCAGGTTTTCCTGCCAGGCTGCTGAGCCTGAGGCTGCCATAGATAAGTCTCAGTTGAAGGCTGTACCAGCTGTGTTTGGAATCTACCGTACTCGTCCTGACAAAAATGCGCGGAGCACATGAAGTTAAATATCATGTGTGCAAAAAGTTACAGTACATATAAAATATATTTGTGTGTATATGTATATATAAATGTGTGTATATATGAATTTGCAGGCACAATATAAAAATGGGTGTTCTGAGCATTAACTGCACACAATTTAAATAAAAAAAAACAGGATAAAAACACGTACATTAAATAATTGTACCATACATGCAAACTTTGTGGCTTCAGACAAGCTTCTACAACTCTAGAAATGGAAGAACTTAACACAGAAGCACTGGTGCATAGTGTCTGGTTTGCTTTCAACTAATTTTCAATTTTTGAGCCCCTTATACGTTTTTTACTGGCAATACAAATGTCTGTGAGGCTTATGAAAATAAGCTTGTTTTTCTGGTACTGCAGGTTCCATGATCATTAATACCAGACCTAAGCATTACTGGAGTAAATGGAAGTGCTCAGGGGAGCCAGATCAAGTGTGAATATGTGACTGTATGCTGCCAAACTGGACAGTATGATGCTTAATGCTATCTTTAGGATCTTATACTAGTTTTGTTTGAACCACAGATAGATCCATGATGATCCAGGATAAAGTTAAACCAGTGGAGGGAGACAACCTTTGAGCCAGGGGAGTTTCAAGCACAAAGATTATCTATGGAAAAAATACTGAATGCATTTGAAGAGAGACAGATTTTAAATTCAAGGGACTGTGACATTGCTAATCTCAGACTCACTGCCCAAACCCTAGATTAACCACCACATTAAATGAGCTTCTTCAGGCCTCAATTTATTTGATATGTTGTTTTCAGTGGCAACAGCTTAGGGTGTACCCAGGACCCCTAATGCCTTGCGCCTTATTCCCTCGTTCATGTTATGGCACACAGCATCATTTGTGGGGCCAAATGACAAACCAAACAAATGAACAGAGCCAGGTTAAAAATAACTCCAACAAAAAATCACGATCTGGCTTCCTGTAAGGCAACAAAAGCAGCTGTGCTCACACCACGGAAAGGGTGGTAGGGGCAGGTCTGAGCAGGCAGTGTGCTGGATGGGAAAATCCAACGCCACTGCTGCTTAAGAAAACAGTGTGAGGAATCCTTCACAGGGATATTCTGCTGCACTCCCTCATCCTCCCCACTTGGATAGCTGCCTGTGGGTATGGAAAAGCCCTTAGGCCACAGGCTAAAGGCTATTCAGGCAATTCTGATTTGCTGAAGGAGTAAGACTAGAGACAGCTTTGGGCCACTCATGCTTACAGAATGCTTGCAGGTATAATGACTTTCCCACCAACTGTAGTCAAGTCTGCTTTACCCAATGTCTGCACGCTCAGATCCTAATACATGAAGGGGTTCTGGTCAAAAAGGGTTCTCACCACAGTGGGCTTTCCATTCTGTGCCCAAACTTTCTTAAATAGATGCTTAAATTATCTTCTGTATCAGGGCTTTTTGCAATAGTCTGTTACAGCTCTGCAGATCAGTGTACAACACTAAATAATGATGACAACAACAAAAGATTGTTTGCATTTGCAAAATAGTCAGCTGTAGCCTCTTTGGTAGAATTATTCATTTCTGTGAGCTGGTCTAAAGTATTTTATAATTAAATATATACTTAACTTGAAAATATGTTTAAGAAAATAAATCAGACAATGAAGTATTTGGAAAACATTAAAGTTTAAGATATTTAAAATGCAAAAGAAGTCAGGCAGCTATACTTAAAATTCAAAAAAAGCCTATCACTTCATATTTAACTGTTGCCATTTTTTAGACAACAACATACATTCAAAAGCCATGTAAGAGATTATGGGTTTAGTTTTAACTTTGAATACCCTCTTCTTACTGGTTTTATTTTATCATACTTCATGGTTTATTTTTTATGACATGCAGCCATATATATATGTAAAAAGCACATTTATTTATAATTGAGGAGATTATATACAAACTGAAATATACACAAGGCTAAGCTTCCTGGCTAGATCTCTTTTGATATTATTTTTTAATTGTATTATTTTACTAATAAGATACAAGTCCAAGGGTTTAACATTGCTCTGGGAGAATAACAGTCACTGAGAAACACATTGCTCACAGCTGCCGTGAAATATCCATCAATGAAAATTTCAGCACTTTTAATTCCATCTCAGTGACATCAGTGGCATAACTAAAATATTACTCACATGTAGTACTCGGTGAGTGTATGTGTGATTTTATCAAAATTCTAGGAAAGTAATTTTGTGCTTAGCAGGTTTTTTCTAACAAAAAATCAGAATGAAAAAATATTACTGTGGATAACGTGGTATATTAGTGGCAGATTTTTTTTTCATTATGATTAAAATAAGATGTAATTTTATCAGAGTTTAAAATGATCAGCAAACTTCTTCCTATTTATTTTAGTTTCTAGCTTCCCCCTCCCAGCTCAAAAAAAAAGGGGGGAGGGGGGAATTCATACTATAGAAGTAGCTTAGCCAACATTATGGAGACTTTTCTGATTATAAATCACTCAAAGGATAACTGAATTATCCAGTATCTACCATTCAGTGAAAACCATGGTTTCTTAATCATGGCTGCCAGACTTGTGCCCAGCCTGACCATGTATGTGGTAGCACTGCTTTGATTTTGACACTGTACATGTGGGCCAAGGCACTGTGCCTTCCTTTCCACCTAGGATGTGGTAGGATGCTGACACTTCTTGGCATCTCTCTGGTAGGTTGCTTTTTCTACTACTAAGGTCGGTACAGTCCAAAGAGAACCATACACTGAGCTACTTGCCTTGTAGCAATGCTAAAGCATTGCACCCTTTTATCCTGTTTATTTCCTCTCCGTAAGCTGCAACAGCAATAGAGAACACAACTGCAAGGAGAGTCCCTGAACCAGAAGTTTCTTGTTTGGAGATGACAGCACACAACCAGAGAAGTATTTCAAGATTTAACACGTACAACACTCTGCACTGCTAAATATTTCCTTTGATAGATCGGAGAGTGTAGAGAGGCCAGTGGAAGGCGCAATGACTAGGCTGCAAACCTGGGAGGGAAAACAACAAAGGAAAAACTTCACACCGGACAATATTCATGGAAATGTGTGTTGATGGCTCTCATAGCTTACCCTAGCAGAAAACCCACTCGACAAAGTCCCTGAGAGGCAAAAGAAGTGCCATGGCCATTAAGAAATGGACAAACCTCAACCACCCAGTGTTAGTGGGTAGCAAATGGAAGGTGACATCTGCATTTCAGAGGATTCCCAAACTGTGTTGCCTGAATGTGAAAGATGTAAAAGAAGCCACAGAAAAAGATGTGGAAAAGAAAAAGAAAGATGTAAAAGAAGCCACACAAGTTTTGCTTGTATAGAATTCCCAAACAGTGGCAGAGCCATGAACAGGGTTCATACTAGTATCCCTTGCAGTTTCTCCCAATTCCATATTAACAAGATTAATACAAAGACCATGTTGCAGACCATTGTTCACCAATCTGGCCAGCTGGTGCACAGCACTGGTGTTTGTTGCAACTCAGGCTGGGCTATAGCTGGTGCCCAGCCCAGCCCCATCAGTAGGCTGTGTTTGCTGATGCCTGATCCATCCTGCTCTTTGATGCTCTGGCTCAGAAAGCCAGACTTTATTGGCAAACACAGCTATTGCAAGTAACCACTTGAGCAGTTGTGGAAGTGATGCAATGTGTGTTTGGCCAATTTCTTACTGGGACAGTGCTTGTTTATTTTGTTTTATAAAATAATTGGGAAAGCAACAGGCAGCAGACAGCACAAAGGGGGAGCAAGTCCAGACAACATTACAGTCTGCTATGACTTACTGGTTTCCCAATGACGGCAGTGGGACAGCTTTATGCAAAATCTCAAGTGCTGCTTGCTGTGCTGTGACACTGAGTATTTGTTTTGTTAGAACTAGTACACTGGGTCCTCCTGAGCCTGTTATCAGCTTTCTGTAGCCCTCTCCACTCCATTCCTCACCACTCCTCTCCTTTTATATCCGACCCCCAAAATGGGATATAGTACTCAGCACCAGCACGTTATTTCTTTCTCTCACATAGAAAATCCCAACTGATATACCCCAAAATACCTTCTTTGATGTTTCATTGTTGACATATATTTATTTAGTTTGTGATGCACTACTAGATCCTTTTACAGGTCCTGATTTTGTATCTGTACCTGATACTTAAGCACAGCACTTCCCTTTTTACTAAATCTGATAAGATTTAACCTGCTAAAAAATCCTTAACACAATTTATTATATCAGCCAACAACAAAGCAAACTATTAAGGCAGTGCAATAAAACTAAAACCTACAATAATTCATATTTGTGAGAAATTTTGCTTATTACTGTTACAATGACATTTAAGGTATCTATGATAGAAAAAGTTTGAGAAATACCCTTACATATTAGTCTATTTAGCTATTTAATGTGTATGTTTGAAGGCACATAGTGGGAACCGTCTAAAAACCCAGGGTCTAGTTTAAACTAGGTATAAGACTCTTTCTAGTCAACAGAGAAAATCCTCCAGAGGTTGATTCATTCCAAGTGCCTTGATTGCTTATTTTAGAAAGGTAGTAATCACTGTCTGGATACGTCTTCCTCAACTGACTATAGAAGAAACCAAGACAACTGCTTTAGATACCAAACTTCCAAATTGCTAAAATTACACAAGATGAGTCCCAGCTGCAGCTTGTTCCCCCCCCCCCAGAACAGCCAATCAGACCTTAATTCTTCAAAGATTTAGGCCCTAACTCCAATTGATTTCTCACTGTGAGATCCTTTGAGCCACTGACTTCAATGAGAGCTACACACCTAACCGTGGTGAATTCTTAACATGGGGGGCTGCAAAACAGACAAAAAAGTTATCACATCTGCCTGTGACGATTTAAGTAGATATATCTTCTAAGCACCCGGACCACCCTTTTGCAGAAACTTCCACCCCTGTTGCCGGTGTGGAACATGTGTTCAAGCTCTACGTGCAGTAGCACCCCCACGCTAAGGAAGGGGAGGAGGGAAGAACTGAAGACATTATTGTCTGGGAGAGCCACCGCTAGGCTTGACAGAGCATCTCTTTTGGATTCCCTTTCTGGCCACTTCTTGATCCTTCTTACCACGAAACATATACTTATTTTAAAAAACCCAACAAACTAAAACAACGAGTAGAACAGACCTGGCAGGTGTTTTATTACAGTAGCACCATGCTGAAAATACATCTACTTATTTTTATTCAAATTGACAACATTTGAACTTGAGCGTTCCTTAATGACATAAAGCTAACTCTTCTTTTTTCCTCTTTGAAGTTACATCACTGTAGATGTTGATTGTTTAATTGTCCGTCCAATCATGCACTTAACTTCCCACTTAGCCCCATGCAGGACATGACTTGAAGACATTAACAATTGTCACTAATGTGGATTGCCTTAGGATGTTTAAGTTTATTTGTAATGGAGGCAAACATTCACTGTTTGGAAGAATTCTATAAAAGCTGAACGTTTTCTGCCCTAGGCAAAGTTTTCAGAAAGAATTCATATGTTTTTTCTGGTTGTAATCAGTGCATTCAAATTATGCATAATTTGATTTTCATGGTTTCAGTGTTGGATCACATAAAGTTAAGTATAATTACTACCAAAATTAAATTGCTGTATGCACCTTAAGATATTCACCATGGACTTATGACACACTAGCAGGAGATTCACAATTACTAAGAAATTATTTAAGAACATTTCATTGCTTTACTCTAACGCAAGTGAAATTGCAATGGTCATGAAGTCTTAGTGCTATTATAAACTAAAAGTAATAACAACTGCTATACACAATGGGCAGAAGGAGGGTGGGAAACCTTTGCATTTAGATTAATTTCCATGAAAAACATTCCATTATATTGGATCAAATTTTTGTTTACACACACACAAAGTAAAGAAGTGAAAAGGGTCTTCTGCATCCAATAGGGACTTTTTGTGGGGCCCTCTAGTAACTTTCAGATCGCTGTCTGAGGCAAAACCTATCGCCTACTGCAAGCTATTTCATGTATGCAAGCAGCTTCCACAAAAACCATGTCCTGCTCCACTTCTGTTTTTCTAAGCAAGATGGGTCTCACTGGTCCATCTTTCTCTCCAGCTGTGGCTTTAGAAAAAGTTTTATTAGCCTTTTTTTTTTTTTTCTTCTTTAATGGATTAAATTGGGGAACTTGCAATAGGGAGTGATGATCTTGAGAGGATGAACTCCTCATTTCCTTCTCTCAGATAGTCCTAAATAGCTTCTTTGACTAGAAATGGAATTGGGGAAGTTTAGGAATAACTAAGCAGAACATTAATTCTGCCAGTACTCCTATCGGGCAATTTACTGACAGGAAAGTGGATAGATGGGCCATTGATTTCTCTCTCACTCTATCAGAACTGAGATGTGTCAGGGCACAAGCAATGTTGTTCTGCTTTGCTTCTCTTTTTTGCTGCTGAACACTACCTAAATCGTTTTATTTACCCATGAAAAGTAGAAAATCTGAAATGCATACTAGACACAGATTTGGATTACCTGGTGATCCAGGAATACATAAGGAGACTCTTAATTCCCAGGGTGGACTTAATGGACATAATAATTCAGCAGATGTAACTTCATTTCTTTGGACCTTCTGATATAAATCCTGCAGATATAACTATACATAAATACATATATCTATATGTAAATTTCTCTTGTAGTAGCTTGAGAATCCTTTAAAAACTGACTAAACCCCCTTAATTTAGATTAAACAAAATGTTGAAGTTATTATGTTATAAAAGATGTTCTAATTTTTACTCAGAACAGAAAATGTATAGTATCTTAATTTGGTTTTGCTTAACTTACCAATAGGTAAATTACTTTCAATGATCTGCCAAAACCAGCCTGATTTAAGGCTGACCTTTTCTGGAGGTAGGTTACTTGAAAGCAGTGCCTGATTTCAATGCATTAATGATATGTAGAAAAATCATACTTAGACAGCTTCTGGGTGTGTCTTTTGCCTAAAGTGAATGCATATTTTAAACAGCATATGTTTGGACTTGAATCTGTAAACGCCTGTTTATCTGATTTAAAATAATCAGGGACTGAAAAAGACAACATTAGTCAACACACAACATCCCAGTGAAGGGTCTACAGTTCACTATGCCAACTCCCTTCCTCCACTCCCAAGTCACCCAGACTACTATGCTCCCCAGTTTTGTGAAGGAAACTAATCTCATTAGCCAAGGAGAGAGCTTGAGGGTCTAGTTTTATGAGAATTTTCCTCTGCAGCCACCGCTTCCCCCTCCTCAACATCATCCCCTCAGGCTGACCTATATTCAGACTGCCACGGAAAAGGGCCTGCCTTTGCATAACCACTATGAATAAGTCCTCTTCCTTGCACAGCTACATGGAAAACTGGATGGGGAATTATTCCAACTCAGAACTAAAGTGGGGGGGGGGTGGTGTTATTATTTTTTATGGATTTCAGTCAAATCAGTCCCTTAATCCTGTTGAATATGCATGTACACTGATACATGCTGATGCCAAACAAGGGTCGGCAGAAATCCCTTGCTACATGCAGAGACAATAGGATGGAGGAACATGACACCTCTCATTCTGATATACACTTAGGGCAAATATAGTCCAGCCAGACATGTGAAGGACACATTTGTATTTGCTTATGTACAGTCATGGTGCACTCCCAACCTAAAACTAAACATGAAAAGACAGACCCCTGGGCTTGGGGGCTTCCAGCGTTCATATCAGGTACAGAATCAGTCCCTGAGACTTCTGAAAAGAGCAAATCTCCCCATGGGAAGAAAGACTTTCTGTCATGGGCTCTAAAGTACAGCATACAAGCATTTTAGAATTCATAGTATAATCCATTTTAAAACGTTTTATTGAGTATTTTGAGAAAAGAAGCTGCAAAGACAAATGGATTAATTTTCTGAATTGATTTACCTTGCTTAATTTAAAACAGGCTCATGTATTATTAGCACTAAATATGCATTAGGTTTTTCTAAGGGCACAATATCCCATGACTGCATGAGTGGTTTTCAGAATTACAAAAACCAGTTCTTGCCCTTTTCAACATTTTCACCTCCTTTTTTCTTTCTTTTTCTAGATTCTGTCTTGTTCCATAGTTCACATATGCAGCATGTGTTTATTGATTGCTACGATAAAGTAAGTTCAAAATACTTTTTTTCCATTTTTTCTTTCCCTTGGATGTTAAAACCGACAACTTAATGACTGTTGCCACTCTCTCGTGAATCACTGCCTTTGCCAACACTGGAGACAAGACAAGCTCACTTTTCCCAAATAAGAGGCCCTTTGCTGTGCACTTTGGGAACTGTAGTACAAGGCTTAGTTACTTTAAATCCATTTTAATTTTAGTGAGGTGCTCGATAATTCTCTGAAGCAATATAAACATGAAGGTCTTCCTCTTGAATTTTTGGTCACTTCACTAAAGTAGCAGGTATGGCATATTTTACCTAAATATGAACACAACATTGTCAAGAACAAATGCTGGCACTTCTGAAACAGAAGGAACTTTCCCACTGACTTCAATGGGAACAGGTAAGGCTAATGATGGATAGCTTTGAAAATCTGAATTTGGCACTGCCCTACCGGCTGTTTAGAACAGTTCATTGTTTCACAGGCTTTGTTGATCTAATGTCACCCTAACGTTTTTGAAAGGAAGAAGGCAGCTGCAAAGAAACTGAACAACTATGACAGCCGATGCTGCTGAGGCAGTTTTCATTTACAACAAATAAATGAGAGTAACCTGTAAATATAAAATAATTAAATTTTAGCCTGCATTTTGTTTCTTTGCTTGTTTGATGTGTAGAAAAAAAAGTGTGTACCTGCAGTGTTTGCTTTCCCACAGGAATTTCCTTAAGGAGCACCAGTGGTCACTGCAGCACAAGCTGACAACACATCACACCGCTCTAGCACACCCTACGCACCTGAAACAGTCACCTTGACTGGGGCACGTGGAAGTTTGTAGTCAACTCAGGACTTGCCTGCTTGGCTTGCAAATCCGTGATTCCTGACTAAAATTTTAATTTAACCTGTGTCCCAAGATACATACGGGAACAACAAAAACAGGGACAAAGTTTCAGGCTTACAGATCTTGATAGCGGAGCTCCAGGTTCCCAGCACCTAGGATGTCTACAAGGAACATGTAAGTTTCATGGTGAACCTTGGAATGTGTAAGTTTCATGGTGAACCTTGGAATCTGTAAGTTTCATGGTGAACCTTACACGGAGGTGGGAAGGAAAGCCCAGGGTCTGTGCGCAGCCCAGTGTCTGCCGAGGCAGAGCGGGGTATGCGAAGCCTACAGTAATTGAATCCATTGCAGGGTCTGGGTTTACATATGGAACTTGAACAATAGGTATTTACTTAAATTACACAGATTACCTCAGAGATGTGGAATCTGTACGCCCTGCCCACTTCCCTGAACCTCTGGAACTGGGATCCTGTGGGGAACATAATGGGCTTAATTACGGTGTCTGGACTAGCCGCGCAGGACCCGGAAGGCAGGAGTTAACCTCAACTCACCTTTTACATGCCAGTGACCCCAGGCTTGGCTGGGAACCTGGAGCGGCTTCTGGATTGCCCCGACGGCCGCGGCGGTGAAGGGAAACCCCGCACGGGCAGGGCCCCGGCGCGCAGGCCGCGGGCGACGCTCAGGGCTCCGGGGCCCGAGGCTGCGGCCCGCCGGGCCCGCTGCCCGTTGCCGCCCCCCCACCGCGGCCGGGGAAGGCGGCAAGGGCCCACACGTGCACCCGCCGTGCTCCGAGGGCGGCCATCGTCCGCCCCCCCGGCAGCGGGCAGCGGGCCCGGGGTGGCACCGCGGCGGCCCGGCAGCTGCGGGGCGCGACGCCAGCTCGCCCGCGCCCCGGCCCACCGTCCCACATGCTGCCCCGGCCCCGTAGGGCCAGGCCGGCCGGCCGCCCCCGACCGCGGCGGGGCGGGCGGGGGTTGCGGCTGTCACATGGCTGGGGGAGGGGGCTGCGGCGGGGCGGGCCGCGCTCGGGGCTCCCCCGGCCGCGCGGAGGCGGGCTGAGGCGGCGGAAAGTTTGCGGAGTGGCTGGCGGCCGGCGGCGCTGCGGACCCCCATCCCGCTTGCTGCCTCCGCTTTTTTTCTACACCCCCCCGCCCCCGCCTTCCCCCCTTGGCGGCGGCTCCGGGGCATGAGCGGGAGCCGCCACCCGCGCTGAGAGGCGGGAGGTCGCGCCGCACCCCGCTCCGTCAGTGAGGCAGCGCCAGGGACGGGAGCGCGGCGGCCCCGAGCCCGCCATGCCCCGCCGGCCCCGCGCGGCTCCCGCCGCCCTCCTGGCGCTGCTGCTGCTGCCGCCGCTGCTGCTGTGGGGCCGCGCCGCCGCCCGCTGCCCCGCGCCCTGCCGCTGCGCCGGGCACCTCGTCGCCTGCAGCCGCCTGGAGCCGAGCCGGCTGCCCCAGCGGCTGCCGCGGGGGGCGGTGCAGCTGTGAGTACTGGGGCGGCGGGGGGCCGGGGGTGCCGGCCGCCCCTGGGGGCCGAGGTGCCCGGCGGGGGCCGCGGGGCCGCCCGCGGGCGGGCTGTGCGGGGGGAGCGCGGGTTCCGTGGCGCAGCGAGGCGGGAGGTGCCGGCGGCGAGGGGCGCGGGGCGGGCGGGGGCAGCGCCGGGGGCCGGCGGCCCAGCTGTCAGCGGGGGCGGCCGCAGCGGGACAGCGGCCCCGGGCGGGCTGCGGCCCCGCGGGGCGGTGGCGGTAGCGCCCGGACTGAAACCGGGCCCGGGAGCGCCGTGCGGTGTTGTGAGCGAGGGAGGAAAAAAGTTCGGATGACTTTCTTGGAAAGCGTGCAGTCATCATCAAGTTAATGCTGAATTGCGTGTCGGGAAAACTGCGCTGGGTTTTCTTTGTGCAGCGCTTCGTCCTCGTTCCCCGACGGTGTTGGCTGTGCTGGTTCGGGTGACCCCGGAGCTGGCCCCGCGCGGCGCGGTGGCGCGGGATCGCTGGAGCCGCAGCCGCGCGTGCTGAAGTGGCATCTGTAGAAAATCTACTTTCGGCGACAAACTTTTATGGGCAAAGCATAAATTATGGGAGCTTTCTAAAAGCCTGAGGATAGCTGAGGGGCTTCTCACATTTGTTTTTAATCTCTTGTCACTCAAAGATCTTCTGTATTAGTCGTATTAATTTTCTATTACATTTCCAAAGCAGATTGAGATAAAGACTTTAAAGTAAACAGGACGACTTTCAATTAGTTGTGGCTAATTCTGTTCAATTGCCTCGTCTGGAGGTCATGCTGGTTTACGCATGAAATGTGGATGGCTGTATTGACACCATATGGAACTGAACATAGGAATGGCTCTGGGAGTTGAATATTTCCAGAAGTGGTATAGGAAAGCGTGAGGGGAAAGAAACTTTTTTTTCTTTTTTTTTTTTTTTCTTCTTTCTTTTGGCTTATGTGTTTTAAGCATACAAATCAAATACAGGATCTGCTTTACATTCAGCAACTGGTTTTGCTTCCTATTATGTTTCATCCATCCTGTTCTTTTGAACTATTTGAGTATGCAAGCATAAGTTTTCTGACAAAATCTAAGGGTTTTTTGATAGTAGGCTAAGCTTCGTAGCTTAGTTTTTTTAGCTTAGCTGACTTTAGCTGCCTTAAGTTAAAATTCAGGTGTGACAGCAATGCTAAACAAAAAAACAAGGGGAAAAGACACAACCTTCATTTCTAGAGTTGCTTTAAAAACCCCACTTTGGATTAGCGGTAATCCAAATTTGTCTTTTCCACTTATGTTACTGAGAGACAATAAAACACATTGCAGGGCTTTTTTGTTAGCACAGTGAAGGTTTTCTAATTAGAATTCCCTTGGTAGTATAAATTGTCCTTATGTAAGTTCACATTCCTTTAAAAGTGTGAGAAAATAAGTTCCACTTGTATAAATAAGCTTTGGTCTGTTGTAAGAAACCCTGCTGTGATTGATTACTCATTGGACAGCTGTGTCACTTGCTCTTAAACTCACAGGAGTACATCTTTGTAGGTGTCACCAAACCATGTGGTCTGGCCGCTTTTGTGTAAATATTTCTTTTGTTTGTGTCAAATGCCTTAGAAGTACCCTGCTCTTTCTTCCTTCCCCTCTTAATATGAGAAGGAAGAGTGCAGCATTGTCTGTTACCTCCAGCTACCCCAGTACTGAGAGCTGGGATTGCACAATCCATGAGATTATAATGTGTTTCAGTTTTACATATGCAAAAAAGGTTTGACTAGCCCGGGTTATTGTTGCAACAAACTGTGCTCTTACAAATTGTAAAAGACTGTTTATGAATTTTATTGGTATATGTTTACTGTGTTTTCCATGGAAGTCCATAGCGGGTATAGCCAAAGGCTAGTAGTTTTATTGCAGGTTTTCCAATCCTCTTTAGAAAACAACAACTATTACACCATGTTCTCAGCATATGCAAGTGAGATCTCCCAGGCAGGAGAGTGAAAGCTTTTGTGCCTGAGAAGGTCTAGTTATGTGTTGGGCTTTACACCTTCCTCTGCCCATCAGTCGACTCGCCTGGATGGAGTGTGGGTCAGACAAAGTTGGTTTTTTTGAAGCTCCATTTCACTCTTTCTTGCCTTTTGTGTTCAAATTCCCCAGTGAAAGAAAATGGGAGTGTCTCCTGTGGAAGGGCTGTGTGACCTCTGAGTGGACAGGGAGGGAAATAAAAAAAAATAAAAATGAGCCTGACTACCAAATTATGTCCCCTTCTTTTTGGTGGCAAGTGTGAGGCTACTGCTTTGTATGGAAGTGGCTTCACAAAATGGGGTGTAAACAGGCTAGAATTGTGAGCTTTACTATGATTTTAACAAAAAATACCATCTTCTGTAACTCTGCCTTCATGGAAGATAAGAGTCTGCTGAAAACCGGTAACAATTTGTAATGGCTTTGTGTAAAAACAGTTTTGAAGTTAGATTTCCATTTACTTTCAGGATGTGTGTCCTGAGATTGCAAAAATGTGGCTTTCTAAAGCTGCTATAGCAGAGCCAGAGATAGAAGGATGGAGGGAGGAAGAGTGTTGACCAGTGTCCTCCGTGCAAGCAAGCTGCTGGTGGCACTGCCATACCTTTCGTCAGGTTCACCGAGGAATGCTAAAACTGTTGGTGGGGCAGGAGGGAAAGTCTGAAATACGGTTTTCACTTGTGTTTGCATTACATCTTTAGTATTTACATTTTATAAATCCACTAGTTCTCTACCATAATTGCCAGAAAAAAGGGCCGTATGGTTTTCACAGCTGTTTTTCAATATTTTCCAGACTAAAACTTGAACATAGCAAACTGATTTATGAGTCACTTTGGATCAGTGTCTTAAAACAGCTACAGCCTGACTTTTTGTTTTTCAGCTCTCCTGATTTCTGCTGAATTAGCAGCTCTATAGGCCCCAGTGGGACTGATTAAGAAGCTGTTGCTGGATTTGCATTTTAAAATTTGACTCGGGGCTCAGGTTTCTGAGTTCTCTAAGGAAGAAGATGATAATTGTGACTAAGTGTTGTAAATTAAGTTAGAGTCTAAAAGTTATATTTATAAAATGTGTGAAGAAACACTCTCCCTCTCCCTTTATGCTTTAGGTCTTCCTTTCAATTTTTTTGTCTCATAAACACTGATGTTCAGGGTTATGTTTCAGCCTTCTAACGCAGGGACTTGTGAGTTACATTTGTATGGCCGTCTTTTCGTAATGGAATATAAAAAATAGTTTCTTACATAAAACAGGTTCTAAAAAGGGCCTCAAAAACTGGCATGCTTCTTAAAGTGGAAACAATTCCTGTTAAATGCTCAATGACTTACTAGAAATCTGAGGTGAGGAACAGGTACATGTACTTTTCATTGTTATAAATAATTTCTTAATATAAATCTGGTTTCTGAAGTTTCTGACTGCATTCACTGTTAACATCTTTGAAATTCTAGTAGCAGAAGTAATCACAGAGGAGGTTTTCTCCCACTTGTAATGTGGTTTTAACAGACAAGGGAAGTTCAGAAATGGAAAATGCATAGTAATAATCTTGGTGTTTTAACGTTGTCAGCTCCATTTCTACAAAGGAAAAATACTGATTCATTTTCAGACCTTTTCTTCATACTTGTTTTAAGATATGTTGAGAAATGCATTGACTTGAAATGTGCTTGTAGCTTTGCGACAGGGATGATAGATTTTTACATTTTAAAAATGCCTCAGATCCAGTGGTTATGAGTTTCAGAAACTTCTATAGGCTTAAGCTTCACTTAGAATATTAGCAAAAGACGAATATTTTAACTCTTGGTTCACTTCCAACCACTCTGACTTAACTTAAAAATGTAACTTGCAAGGCTTTTTTTCCCCTGGAGTTTCTCATGCCAGTAGTACTGAAATAAAATGTTTAGTAAAATATTTATAATTCATATTTTATCCAACGATTGGTAGACAAGCATGTATACAGCTGTGTGAAACAGGCGATTCAGTATTGTCTGGAGGCTTTTTTTTATTGTTGTTTTGCTTTGGATTTTTTTGTAACTTGTGTTTGACAACCTGCTGTGAGTAAACCAGGAATGAGGAATTTGTTATGCATGTACTTTTTAAAATAGGTGCTATGTGGAAAATCTGAGGGTATCTTTAGTGTTAAAAAACAAACACAAAAAAAATAGTTTGAAACCTAGTGTAAGTTGTTACGCTCACGGTTGGCTTGATGGACTCCAGATGGATGTGAGCTTGAGCTATGAGTGAAAGTGTCTGGCTCCAGTGTGGTGATCATGCACAGCAGTGGTTGTAATTGCAGGATTTTTATAGTTTTAAGAACTCTGCCAGATTTTTTTTTTTTTTTAACATGTTATAACTCCAGCAGAACAAATCTACTCACGTCTGTTACTGTCTGGTAGGTCCTTTAGGCAAATGTTTTAAATAAACCTTTTGCAGTGTTTTTAGATGAAATGAAGAAATGCAGGTTTTTAGCACTAACTTTGAAAGCTTTTTGTTGAAATAATTACTGATTCCTGAGTCTTGTCTGAAGCATGGAGAACAGTAACATATTATGCACTAACAGCCATAACTTCACTGAATTTTGGCTGTTTATTTGCATAGTTCTTATAATCCCTACAGACTAAAGCCAAATATTGAATTAAGTTTAAGGGTAAAAATTGTCTCTACTCTGTCTGCTTTAAAGGACCAAGTTAGATTCCTGTCTAGATCTTTGTAACGACATATTTTTTTCAGTATTTACATTTAAGAATGCCGTATGAGAATTTCAAATCTATGCAGCTAATGTATTCAGATGTTAAATAAAGGGATTTTTCTCCAGTCTATGGCCAGACGAATGTTTGCACTAGATTTTAAAACAGTGAAAGATGCAGTCCTCAAAATCAAGTGTAGTTAACTTCATTTACAGGAGAACTCAAAATGATAATGATGAAACTAGCATTTGTGGATTTTTGAAAATGTTTCACAGTATTGGTTTTCCATCTTTAAGAGGAAAATCTGTAGGGGTTTAGACACCTGGAAGAAGGCATGGATGTATATTAGGTGCTTGAGTCCAGAGCAGAGTCTTGGAAAACATTCCCTCTTTGGCCACCTGAAGGTGGTGGAGGGTGTTCCCCTTCTCTAGGTGGCTCACCTTCCCACTTTTTTGTGCTGGAAAATGCCTTTTGCACCTGCGGGTCTGCCCTGTGCACGATCCTGTGCAGCCCTGGCTTGGGAAACTTAATGTGTACCTCTTCCCTGCTTGTGGCTGTGAGCCAGGTGCTGGTGCCACAGCCCTGCAGCCCACTGGGCCTGATGCAGGTGGCTGGCTTAGAGCACATCTTGTAACTGAGTGCTGTTGGTACCCCTTGTAATGCCCATATGTGACTGGGATTACTTTTAATGCTTGATTTTTTTTTTTTTTTTATTATTTTTTTTAAATGCTGATTCCAGTGGAGAACAAAAGGGACAATGGAATTTTCCCAGCAGCACTGAACAGGTACTGCATAAAGCACCAAAATGGTGGGGGAGTCTAAAACATGGTTTTACTGTCCGCATGTGCTGTTGAAGAAACCTAGGTGGCTGACTGGGTTGCAGCATTACACCTGTGTCCAAGGATGTGCAATGGTGGATGCAGAGAAACCGGAGTTCTCTAGTTCTGTAGTTCTTCAGGGCTTAGTCACAGAGAAGACCACCTAGCACAGCCCCTGAACCTGGCCTGATTTAAGCCAGTTCTGGTCTGTGTGCAGCAAGGATTTGCTGATCATCAGGTTTCTTCACTTCCAGAACTGTGGATCGAGAGTAGACTTGTCCGTGGCAGTCAGGCCTGTGTTTGGCATGCTCAGTATAGGTGACTGTACTGAGTTATATTATCCAGAATAAGTAAGGAATCCTGGACTTTCCTCATAGATTGAACTTGAAATATACTTCATGCCCACATGGAAGGACCCCAGGCAGCTTGGATGACTGTTCAGTCCTTTATTAGCATGGGAAAAAGTATCATGAAGTGTGAGAAATTTCTTTGCCTTTACTTGATGCTGCAGCAGCTCACTGCTGAAGTGTACTGATACAATTCTTTACGTGTTCACATTGCAAACTCTGAAGTGAGCTTAAGAACTCCTTAAAAATAGTGCAGGTTTTGTTTGCTGGCTTGGATAAACTCAGTGTTAAAATGTTCAGTGAATACTTTGCAGGTGGCTGAATTGGTGCAGGTGAGGTGGTGACAGGTAGTGTGGGAGCCAGAAGGTGCATGTTTTGGTGGATGAATGACTTAAGAAAAGGGAGGTCTTCAACAGGGTTAGCCATGGTGACAAGACCAGTTGTGGATCTGTACAGCTTGTGCAGATCTCTATAGACGTGCAAGTTTGAGTTTCTGTAATTAGCTTCTCTGCCTTCTGTTCTATGCTCATTCTTTTATTTCTGTGATGTTTCCAGTACTTCTGAGGCTGCAGCAAAAGTTTCTTAGGACTCCTTTTTATGGTACTGTGAAATGTTCAATAGGACATATGGTAAAGATGCATGGTGTCTACAGAGAAAATAATTTTTTGACAGTGATCAATGCATTCTTATTACCCTGGCTTGTTTTGTAGCAAACACTACAAAGATGTTAAGAAGATTTCTTACAAACTGCATCAATATATATTTGGTATCTTCAGTACAGAGTGGCACAAGCTAAATGCATGGGCTACTTCTTCAAGTGCAATTAAGAGTGTTATTAATGTGACTGGTATACAGATATCTTAGAATAGAATTAGGCCTCCCTATGTCTGTTATTTAATGATCTCCATTAAATTTGATTATGTAGGAATGGAGTCCTGAATTGCGTGGAAGTATGAAAATAGGATTGAGGTTTATGTACAGTCCTCATTGTGTACTTATGATTTGTGTGTTGCTTTACAGAAGTAAGTAAGAAGAGCAAATGATAAAAATACTATGATTGACTCAAGGAATGAGAGTGCAATGAGTACTGGTTTATGAATTTTCCTTGTAACCAGAGGTTGTTTTAGCCAGATCTTTTGTTGTGAAGGGATAGGGAAGAGGGGTTGTTGTTGGTGTATACGAGTCAAAATCTTGAGATTTTTTTCATGGGTCTTAGACACATCTCAGTGAACAGTTCTAAATTGTTCAGAGGTACAGAAATTCTTTGACACTGCTGGCAGTGATCAAGGTATTTACACTTCTTTATACTATGCGTACTCAAATCAGTTTCTATTCTAATTTTATTAATACAAAAAATTGTACTTGGAAACAAATTTTAACATAATTTGGATTGAAATTGTATTGCTTTACCTGTTATTTTATGACAAAACTGACAGGCTTTTTATTTTTGTAATCTCATAGGGACTTAAGTCACAATAAATTGTCTTCAATCGAGACCAGTCTTTTGGATCACCTTCATAGTCTTCAGGAAGTGTAAGTTAATTTGTCTTAACTAACATACCCCCCTCCAAAAAAACAACCACCCAAACCCAAAACAACCAAAAACCCCCAAATCAAACACCCAAAACAAAAAAACCCAAAGAAAGAAAAACAACCAGTGTTTGTGTATGCCAATTGTATAGCTATTTCTCTAGCCTGAACAACAAAGATGTTTGTTGTTCTGATATTTTACATTAAGTGAAACGAGTTATTTTTTAATTTTGGGGTGACACAGTTCAGCAATTTAGCAAGTCCAGTGTACATACTTCTGTTTGACATCAAAACTAACTCTCCCTTTTCTAATATTAATAGGAAGTTGAACAACAATGAACTGGAGATCATTCCAGATCTGGGACCAGTCTCTGCAAATATAACTCTTCTGTCTTTGTAAGTAGGTCTTACTCTTGTCCTTAGTTAGTGGAACTAACAGGGTTTGTGGAATATATGTGCGTTACAGAGATTAAAGTGAAATAATTGGAAATAGAGCAGCTTGTGGCTAGGAAGTTGATTATGTCATATTACTTAGCAGGTTGTTTAAAATGTGTATAATTGAGCTTAATCTTTGCAGTTTTTATGCTTCCCTCAGATATAAAGACTGCACTAGAATTAATTTATGTTGTGGTAGTGCCCAGAAGCCTCAGCTCTGTTGTGCTAGGCACTCTACAAACATTAGTAAACGTTATACAAACTTGTACAATGCAGACTTTAAAACAAGAATTATATTATCATTATGCATCTTGGCTGAAATCCCACTTGTGTTAAATCATGGCAGAATTCTGTCAATGTCAGTGGGCCACATGGGGAAATCCCCTTAAGACGCAACTTCAGGACAAGTATCTAGGTTAGAAGATGTTTTGCCAGTATCTTTAAAATGTCTTTTTAAGCCCATTTTAACATGTCATAATATTTTTATGGCTGAAGTTAATACATGTAATTATGACCCATGATTATGTCTATGTTCATTGTTCTGCTTAAAAGAAATTAGTAGGTTACTTTATGTGGCATCTGTAATATGAGTCTAAAGTTGTAAAAGGCATATAGGGCCCGTAACCAAACCAGTTGATTTTAATGGAAATTTTATTCCTGAGGTTTTAGCTTGAAATTAGTTTGATACCCCCCCACCCCGTGATTTAATTTCCCTAAAATGTTGAAGGATGTGCTAACAAAAACAGTTACTGTCATACTATTCATTGGCAAAAAGAAAAGACACATTTTTTTGTGTGTGGGATTTGCGTTTTATCAATAGGAATCTAAAGTACCTAAAGCTAGTAATATGTAGCCTTCTGGCCGAAGCTTGCCCTTGAATACAAATTGCAGGTTACCTTTCTTGAAGAACCCTGAAGGGTTAAAACAATATAGTAAACTTTGGAAAGCTGTTCAGTTAATTAAATTGATCACTATTCAATTGCTTACATCTGGTGATTTATAGGGGTTTGTTTTTACTCTAGGCCCAGGTCAGCTAAGTCAGATGGTGCAGTCACTGTGTCTGGACTGCTCTGTTTGAATAAGAGCTAAGTGACATTTGATACTGATGTGATTTCTTACAGATCAGAATTAGAAAAGAATGAAAGAAAAAGCAGATGGTGTCTGACAAGTAACTCTTGAATTTAAGAATATCTTCTATTGCCTTAGTGTTGACATTTTTACACTGCCATAGCATTCTGCAGTTTAAACATATGATCGATCTAAAGAATATATTATTTTTTTTTACCACCTTGCTAAGGTTCTTTTTACCACAAGGCTGGGAATATTAGCATAGTCAAGTGGTTTGTATCCTCTTGCTTTACTTTTGATTAATACAAAGTTGAGAGTTTGTCTTCGCATCTCCTCTAGCCCTTCTCATGGAACCTTAACTAGTCTGGATGGACCTAAAATCATCCTGCAGCTGCACAAAGACTTTTGTGTTCCTTAGAGAGAATAAATGAAAATCGGTCATGGCTGGATTGGTTGTTCCATATCTTTAGGTCACTAGCTTGGTTCATTTACTCACGTGGTCAAACATGGGAAAACCTTTGTTAGATCTGTGCTCTGTGCTATATATACTGAAGCTTAAAAGATGAGGCAGGGAATGGGAAGGTATTTCTAAAAGCTCTTATCATACTACCAATGCAGTTAAAGTTGGTCTGATTGGGTGCTGGCTTGTTCTCGTTCTAATTTCCGTTTCTTCTCTGTGGTGTTGGGAGATTATTGAATATAAGTGCACTCCAGCTGAGATTTAATACCTATGCTATGAACACAGCAGAGATTATTTAATATTATTTTTGGTAGAAATAATTAATATAAATTAATTAATATAAATAAGTAATATAAAGGTTTCATGTTAACTTATGAATGTCAGTGTATAATAGTTAAGATAGTTGTTTGGTATCAGAATGGATGTACATAGAAAGTGATATTACATTCTTCAAAAAATAAAGTGTTTTGTTTCTTTTGCAAACAAAAAACTTTAAAACATAGAATAGAATCATAGGGTCTTAGAATTGTTTAGGCAGGAAAAGACCTTTGAGATCATCAAGTCCAACCATTAACCAAATTGCCAAGTCCACGACTAAACCATGTCCCTAAGCACCACATCTACATGTCTTTTAAATACCTCCAGGGATGGTAGCTCGACCACTTCCCTTGGCAGCCTGTTCCAATGCTTGACAACCTTTTCCATGAAGAAATTTTTCCTAATATCCAATCTAAACCTCCCCTGGTGCAACTTGATGCCCTTGCCTCTTGCCCTGTCGCTTGTTACTTGGGAAAAGAGACCAATATCCACCTCACTGCAACCTCCGGTCAGGTATTTGTGGAGAGAATTAAGGTCTCCCATGAGCCTCCTTTTCTTACAGGTTGGAAGTTATTTATGTAAATATGTTAAATCTCATTTTACAGAAGAGAATATAAATAAAGAGGAATAAACATACAGCAGTTCTCTGGCATAGAAATATTTGTAATATAGTGTTATCATAGATGGACTAATAATCTATTTTATTTAATCTAATAATCTAATGACACTTTTAGATGTGAAAAAATGCTTGCACTTATTTTTTTGTGTGTTATATGGAGGGGTTGAATCTAACTTAATATATCTGAAGTCATGCAAAAAGAATACATATGGAACAATAAGAATATAACTTTTAGAACTACACTTCACAGAATAACTGTACTCGAAACATCTGATGACTTTCTTCAGGATTTTAAACTCCTGTGTGAAAGAAGCTTGTGGAGCCTTTCCAAAACAATCCACTGTTTCCTTATTGAGTCTTTGTTCTGACTTTCAAATAATAGCAGAAAAGAGGGTGCTAGTCTTCTGAAATTTGATTTGATTAAATTTCTTATGAGATACATATATGTTGGTTCATTACTGTCAGTTGAAAAGCCAGTTGTTTTTTCCAAGGAGTCTTCAAGGAATGCTGTGGAAGTGGTGCCCTCCTTTCTTGCCACAATCTTCATTGTTGAAGAAACTATCTTGCAAGAGGTTTTTTTCCCCACTTATAAGTACTTGTCATTCAGCTGTGAAGCCTTAGCGTTTTGCCTTTTCTGCAAGAAATTTTTGCCCTGCAAAGGAAATTACGCTGCTGGTATGTCTACAGTGAATAATAATAGTGCAGGTACCTCCATACAGCACTGTATGTCTGAATTCTTTGAACAGTATGAACAAGCATGGGTGGATTATCATGTTAGTGTAGTTTCTATTTCTGGAGCTGCCTCACTCCTAGCTATCTAATTGATATTATCTAGCTTAGATATTTACATACTGTTGAATTATGCAAGGTAAACATACCCAGAGCAGCAGATGTTCCCAGTCTCATGGTCTCAGTCTGTCTGTAACATGAAACAATGATGCCAACATTTTGTATTTATGGATGCCAGTTGAAAGTTAAACACCATGGGAGAGGAAAGCACCAGGCAGGAACACCGCCCCCACCACCCTGGGAAGACCTTAGGTCTGTTTGAAGGAGTATACAAGCACATGCAGGCACACTCTCATTATATGGCTGGAGATCCATCTATGATTTTATTCATGTGATGAGTATATATCTTGTCACATGGCATGGGAATGCTTCTGAGCCTCCTGGGAATCTGGAAACTGCTGTGAACTAAATGGGTGGTACTTTGGACTAAATCTTGTCAGGAGGCCTTAGGCTGTGAAACTGTGACTGCCTGCCTGACAGTAAGAGATATAGTATGTTCTGGACAGAGCAAAGAGTAGGATTCATCTTCCTTACTCTAAATTCTTGAAAGTTCAATGTCATAAGTAGAAGTTACTAACTGTAGATCCTCTTCAGGTTGAATGGAGATGAAAAGGCGCTCTCTGAAGGGATTTGTCTTTCCTAAGATAGTTCAGATGACTTTCCTACTGAAACCCAGCTTCTTAAAAGTAACTTTCAGATGTCTAAAATTTATTTTTGAAAAAACTAGCCAATGTACTTGGGCATGCCTGTCTTAAAGTGATGTTACTTGCAAAGGTCTTATTGCATCTTTCAGCATATTTGGCCATTTAAGTCAATTACTTGAAATTGAAATTGCAGGGTGTTCTTTTTGCTCAGCCACCCAGCCCTTTTCTCTATCTTCTATGAGAGAAGACAGGAAGAGAGCAGTATACCAAGGCAAAAAGAGAGAAGTTCAGCCATTTCCCAGAGACTGCCAGCTTTCCAGTCAGCACAGTAGCTTGAGCCAGGAGGCCAGGTCCCTCCAAGTGCTGGACAACATAAGCTTTTGGGGAGAATGCTGGATTTAACAACAGATTACTGCAAATATATAATGTACAGGTGCCACACACGGTAATGTAGGTGTGTTTATTTTACTATTAGGGATAGATAAGTTAGATGTTTTCTAATTTGCATTTCTGAAGTGCTTGTAAAAACAGTTAAATTAATGTAGAATTGCTTTAAATGGTTGCGGTAGAAAATTCTGCAGTTCTGGGAGAATAAGCAAGTTACTTTTCATTGTTTCTAGATAGGTGGATTGCTTTTGTGTTAGGTAGAGAAATGGGCACTTAATGTCCTTGTTCCAGGAGAACAAGCAAAGGTTCTGAATTTGGTTCCAATACCAATGGCGTTCCTTATCCAAGATGTACCAGTCCTGTCCTATATACCCTGAAAATCTGCTGGAATCTGTGATACTGATACATGAGAAGAAAACTAGTGTTGCCTTTTAGGTCAGTCGTTGCTGCAAAGTTTTGTACCTAGGTTTAATTCAGAAATAGGTTGAAACTGAGTAATAGAAGTACAACAGCCTTGTATAGAAGTCCTGCATGGTGCTTAACTGCCAAGTACTATTTGCATAGGGATTTTATTTTAGAATTCTTCAGAAAATGTTAGCTACTTTTAGTGTGATTAGTGTTTTGTAAGGAAGACAGACTGATTTGTAAATGCTGCAACATTATTTAAGGTTTTGTTTAAGGATACACAGTTCAACTAACAAACCCATGCTACTTTACTTGCAGGATTCTTAAAAATACGTAATTGTAGACACCGTCCAACATCAGTGCGCTATGTCCTTGACTACTGTGGAAAATGGAAGGCAGCAGTAACTTTAAAGAGAACGAACAGCACTGAGTCTTAAAAGTATCTTGCCTCACCAACTAAATTTTACTGTTCTTACCAAAATACATCTATTAAGTTAGAATTAATATTAAATAAGGGTATGTTATATAGTAATATGTTAATATTAATAAGGATAATAAGAATGTTATATAGTAATCCTCTTGCTGTCTGTAGAGACTAGAAGGGCTGTACATGCCAAAGACTACAGTGCATATAGTGAAATTCTAATATTAGGCTACCTTTAAATGATGGAGTGTTTTAAATAAACTTGTGATTTTATGTTTTATTGTATAGAAATTATTTTATTGAAAAGCACTAGTACATAGAGTGCAGTTGATTTGGATGGAAATATCCTTGTAACTTACGTTGTAAAGACTGATCATGTTAGTCTAGAACAGAAACAGATATTTGGTCTTACTAAAGCCAGAGTGGAAAATACAAAGTTCATAGTATGGAAGTAAAGGGAGCACAGATGATTCACAATTCAGTAAAGTTTTTTCAACTTTTACATTAATATGTGGTTTGTATTAGGTTCCCACTTTTTTCAGAGTCTGAAATCTTTTGTTTGTAAGAGACATACAGAATGTGCAATGTGGTACAGGTTTCCTCTGTCATGCTGAGGGGACCCTCCAACCCCATCTGTACAGGAAGCCTTTAAAGCAGTTAAAACAAGGAATCATATGGCCTTTCACTTTTGAGTTCTGAGATGATGAAAAATGTTGCTAGTATTGTGGAGGTTTCTTGAAATGTGCCCCCATGTTTGTTAGGTGCCAGACTGAATCCACAAGTAACTTTTCTGAAAGCTTTCTACAGCCTTCAGTTTGTAATGTCTTTCTGTTGGTGTATGATGAGTTTAAATACATCGTCTCTGAAGACACATTTGGTGTCCTAGATGTTTAAAAAAGTAAAGGAACAAAAACTATTAACAAAAAAGATTGGTCAGGAGATAAAAACAGGACAAAAGGATTTCAAAGTAGCCAGTCTTAGGTGACTGCAGGGGTCACAAGTTTTCACAGTAAGCAAAATAGTTTCAACTTTAAATGTAGCTCTCTGATCAGCCACTACAAAATGACTCTGGTTACTTGGTTATGATTACTTGATCCATTATTCTCAAGCCTTTGGCGTTTAGTGAACACTTCTGAAAAGCCTGTCTAAAAGTTTAAAGTGAATTTCTGTACTGAAAAAGCATGAAGTCATTCTCTCCAAAGGGGAAAATAAAATAGCATAATGACCTAAGCCATCAACAGTGATTTGTTTAAAAACAAAAAGACTATTTTGGTAACTGAAAACAAACAAAAACCCAGGGAATGCCTAAAAAGTTTTTTTCAGATCCAGGTGGTAGTCTGCGCTCTGAATGGGAGGTTCTACTTGTTGCTCATCTAACCCACACATCTGCAGTGGGGAATTTATTGGAGATGATGATCTGCAAGTTTTAGTGTATACCAGGCTTCATCAATAAGCTCTGAAATTTTAAAATAAGTTATCAGAAGAGCCCAGGTTTAGCTTTCTATCTTCTTATATTAGCTCCTTTCTGCTACCTTGCTTAGTTGCTCATTAATCCTGATTTCAGTCATCAGTAAAATTTCCTCAGTGGACAGCATGCTCCAATCTGAGTAAAATCCCATTGGTGAAAGACCTGGCTACAACCTTGATTGTTTCTTGAGGTTGGTAAAGCATTGTGCTATCAGGCAGTGGAGACAAGAGCTAACTCCAATGTAATACAAACCTTTCACATGTGGAGCTTACGATACTGCAGTGTCAGTATCTTTACATACAGGGCTTTCAGGATGAATAGCATTGTACATGCTACCTAATTTAAATATATAATCTGAAAAAGGATTTTTCTTTATAGCTCTCAAAACTAAGTCTTAAACTGGAGTAGCTTATCATAGATCTTTGCTGAACAAGATGCTGAGCCTGTGACTAGAGATTTGTAAGTTCATCTCTGTTTTAGGCAGCTTCATGCATGCTTCTGTTCTCCTTACCAAGAACAACAAAATAGTCTTACCTTTGTCTTTTGGGGCATAGGCATAGTAATAGAGCATATACTAGTCACGGATTTTCATTCTTTGTTGAAAAAATCTTTGTTGCTAGAAAGATACTCCTTCAAAATTTGAGCATGCACTGTTGCGTCCTGGCTTGATTAACCAACATACATTTTAAATACCTATCTAACTTTATGCAAAGTTAGTGAAGAAAAGTGGGAATTGTGCCCTTGAAGGGATCTTGTTTTAGTATTGTGTATCCGTTTCTGTTCAAAATGTGGAAAAGTATATTTAAATATGTTTTGTGATAATGAGCATTCCAGATCATGCTTCAGGTAGTCACATTGATAAGTAAAAGTCAACAAGTTGAAGCAAATATGCAAAATAGATTATACATTTGTCCCAGCTGGCAATGTAAAAATAAGAGTGATAGTTTGCACTGTGTGACAGTGTCTTAATGAGGAAAAGTCCTGCAAAGGGTCTTTTGTAAAGACAGAATTTTTTTTCATAATCCATGTTTGCAAGATTATTTGAAATAGTTATGTATGAGAAATCTGCCTCTCTCTCTCATCTCACAGTAGGCTGGGATTAGAAGCTGCCTGTAAAATCCAGGAGAATGCAGTTCACATTTAGAAAGTTAAAGTCACGAGAAAGAAGGTTAGATGCAACTCCTGAAAATGAAAGCTTACATTCAGTAGGAGTGGATGCCTTTCCCTTCTGTGCTTGCCAGAGAAAGTGGTATTGTGTGTTTGTAAAGCTAGCATGCTAAACTGAAGTCTGGCTCCCAATATTAAGAAAATGTTGGTCAAATATTTTACATCCTTGTCATCTCTTCAGTTACCACTTTATTATGGGAAGGATTAAGATTTGGATGCTGCCTGGAAGAGTTTGTTTTGAAGAAGGATTGAAAGAAAGGGTAGAGGAATGCCAGACTGGGCTTCAGGCATAAGGGTACTTGGAGAAAGTCCCAAAAATGAGAGTGGTGGTAAACCATGTGTGACTTGGGCTGAAGTTGCAAGCAAAAAGCTAGAGTGAAGAAACTTTCTGGAATTAGTTTTTGCAGTCTTTGATATTTGGTGTGGAGAATAAGAGGAAGTAAATGAAAGAATTTGAAAAGGAACCTGTCTTAGACTGGCAGACATGGAAACTAGATTTTTTTATGGCAGCAATTTAGGCTGAATGATGGGAAAGGGAAGAAGTATGTAGAAACACAGAGTTTGTTGTAGCAAAAATATGAAGTAGTGAAAGCCTAGACAAATGCTTTTGCAATGAGAATGGAAAAGAATGCAAATTTTATGAGCTAGTTGCAATGGAAAAAACTGGCATGATTTTCTGATCAACAGTGTTAAAGAAAAAGATAAATTAAAAAGAATAATAATGGATCGGAAAAATAGAGAACACTGTTCCCATGTGACAAAATGGAAGAATCGTAGGAAATTTTGCTAAGGAGGAGATGCCAAGTTGAAGGGCATATGGTACAGAGAATGAGGGAAGCCAGAATGAAGATGTCAGGCATAAGTATTAGGTTATATCTTAGAGAAGTGGTAGGTGGTTGTTCCAGTAGAGAAGTGAAATGTAATGACTCAGTGCCTTGAGTGAAATAGAAGCAGATAGGAGAACTTCCCTCAATTTTTACTAACAGTTGAGATTAGGGGTAGATCTAGAAAGGTGTGTGGTCTGAAGAGCCTGGACTTGGGTGGACACCCTCAAAAAGGGAAGGTTGGCTCTGTAACAATAAAGGACAGGTGTTTTTACTTAACGAGTCCATACATCAGATTAGAAAGATGATTTATAATACTGGAGGGCACTATGCTGGATTTAATCTGGGTCATACTTAAAGTTGTCCAAGATTTTAGCATTAACTAAGTCACAGAGTGCACTAAGTCTGTGGTGGGTTATTATTCCTGTTGTTAGCTCATGTTGAAGTAGCTATGCCTGCATTACTTTTGTTTAGTGTTGTTAAAATAAAATGATGAACTTACACATTCACTTGGCTATCACATGCTAAATAACTTGTGATTATTTTGGGAAGGCCAGAAAGTGGAATGGGAAACAGACTCCAGGGTATCAAAAAGGAAGTTTGGAGGCAAAGTTTAATTAATTACATATTGGTACTATGACTGGAATCAGGGGAGAATTGCTATGTAAGTATCAGGTGTTTGGAAGTTTGGATTTACCTCAGTTGTCTTTTTGATGATGAAACATCTCTGATCCCAGAGTTGTTTCATTCTGCATCTTTCTCTTCCCCTTTTCCCACTTTGTTTGGTTTGGGAATCAATAAACCTTTGGTTTCAGGTTTTGGACTGGGTATCCATAGCCTACAGAGTTCTGAATTTTCATTTTCTACTTTATGCCTGTATACCATAAAAAGCACAAAAATAAGAGCAGAGACTGGCTGACCTGGCTTGAAAGAGCAATGACAGGCATTGATCACGGAATGGAGGAGGCCTTCAGAATAAGGAGCAACTGCTTGCCACAAGGAACGTGAGAAGCCTGTGTGTGAAGGAGGCATCAGACTTGTAGACCTACCAGTAAGACTGGAAATGAGTCAGAATCCTGGCTCTATTTCTGGCATCTTCATCTTGGGAGATTTCTGTATCTAACAATTGAAAATTTTCAAAAAAATGGATGTTCTTAATTCAGTGAAGTCAGGTGTCTAATGGTAGGGGGAGCACGTAGTCTCATTCATATAATGGGTTTTTTTGCGTAAGGGTAGAGTTCAGCTTGAATCCATAATTACAATATTTTAAATGATGTAGTTTTTCATTACAGTCTGGCTAATGTTAGTAGTCAAATGGATAGAAATAATAATAAAAAAAAAGCCCAAATCTTTTTTCTCTCTTGTAGGAGTTACTGACACTCCTTCTTCTGATATGTGCTCTTTAAAGTTGTCCAGCCTTTTCCTAAAAGACACAAAGCACGTGCCTTCCAGCACTTTCTGAGGAAGTTTATTAGTTTTGATCTTTCATCTTTACTATAAATTATATTTTTTTCTTTTTTCTTAAGTTTGCTTCCATCCAGCATCTTGACATCATTGCTTTTTACGAGAACTCCAGAAGTCAAAGGAGCTTGGTAGGGCGAGAGCGGGAGTGCAAGAAAAGATAGATGATATGCATGAGTCCTATGATGTCAGTGGGTGAGTGGAGAGAAGAACAAGTGAAGCAGCCACAATGATTTGAGGAAATATGAAAGAGGAGACTCTGAGCTGTAGTGGCACATAATGAAGACCACCCAATACATGCTGAGATGTGGACAGTCACATCTGCTTTGCCTGTGCTCTGATATGGCTGCCTCTAAGCCAGCTCTAATCTGGAAGCCATGTAGACACAAGATGGTTAAACTAAACATCTATGAATCCCAGTGTCTTGGTTTTAGCACAGCTCAGAAAGATATATCTAGCCCTAGCAGAGTGTTTTTTCTCTTTAGGTATCCTGTTGGTCTTTAGCAAGAGACCCTACTATGATTTTATTTGCCTGTTTGTGGGGCAAATTCAATATAACCTGCCTCTCAGGCCTTAGTTGAGGGACAGGAGATACCATATTAGCCCAGAATCACACTGGTGTTAAAACAATTATTTTGCCTCCAACATCTTTGGAGAACAGGGTACACAGATGCAGCTCTCCAAAACTGTCATTCTAGACAACTTTTTTACCAGGTTGCTCTGCCTCCGGGCTTCTACACGTTTGCCTTGTCAGGATCATGGTGTAAGATAAAACTTAAGAGGTTCTCAAAACACAGCAGACTAATGTCTACCTGGAAGAAAGAGTTATGCTGGAGAAAGAATTGCAAGGGTATTTTTTGTGCTGAGATTTTGAATAGAAATAAAAGCTAGGACTTTTGGTCTTAATCTGTTTCTGAGTTGGGGTTTCCATGTTATAGGATCAGAGCAACGAAGCTTGCATAGGTATTTCTCTTAGGTAGAAAACCTTACATATTGTCAATCTTTGTCAAGAGATACCTAATCATACTGTTTCAGATCTTCAGATCTTTTTTGATTTTTTTTCAGCATGTAATAACTATTATGTTTAAATGGTGTTAACTAGATCCCTAACAAAATGGATATGGAAGTTGCTGTCCTGATTTATATTTTCCGAGAGGCAGGGAAAGTGCAAGTCAATATTTCAGATATGTTGTAGCTGTTGTTTATATAGGATGAATCTTGAGACCATGATTGATAGGGCTGTTGTAGATATTTTGGCCTAGTGGTATGGTTAAAGTAATGAATGCTGAGAGGGGAAAGCTAATGTTTCTCATACCCAAACTGATACTCTGTCTTAACCGGGTGTTCACACAGGCTTACGTAAAAATAATTAAATCAATCTGCATGTGCTTTTGGGTTGGTGTTTGAGGGTTTGGTTGGGTTTTTTTTGCTGCAAGTCAGGGTGTAGGCACTCAAATTGCAAAAAGCATGTTCACATTCATGCAGGTATTTTTGATGGTTTTATCTGCATTCCTCGGTGCTCCTGCTGCTTCAGCTGTAACAGAAGATGTAAGGAAGCTGCAGCATGTTGCTGTGAATAAATTGTGATCAAGTTGCTGCAGGTCTCCTTCTGTAAGAACTTGGATGTGCTGGTTCTCTTGTTGCAGGGGATCTCTGTTGCTCTGATCTCCCCATGAGGGTCTGTGAAATGAAAGCAAGGCGGTGTGTGCATGTGCAGCTCCTTTTCTCTGAGCACAGTAATAGCAGTACTTTTCTGGAAAGTTGGGTTTTGGGTTGAGTTTGTTTCGTTTTGTTGCCGTGTCGTGTCCCACCCCCATGAACAAACTTGTGTATCCTTGTGCCAACACAACACAGAGGGTACTGTTTGGCTCTGCCTTGACAGGTAGGCTTGAATCTTCAAACACGTCCTTTCTTACCAATTTTGAAGGTAATTTGGCAGTTCTGAGGAAACTGATACATTGCTTTTAACTGATACATTTACTTAAGCAATGATTGCGAAGAAAAATTGGAACTGAAGTTTCTCATTTTAACTAAATTTGGGTGTTAAAGTAGAACTGTTAGGATATGTTCAGCGCTGGATATTCTCCTGCCAGGTGTGAACTATGGCACTTAAATTATTTTTGAAGAGAAAATTGGACTAGGAATGGAGCAATAAGAAGTGAACCATTCAGGTATTTCGCATTTTTGTAGCTTCTACAAATATGAGTAAGCAGGAAGGTGCAGGGAGGGCTAGTTTGATTTTAATTGTGAGGTGGACTAGGACTTTCATATGTAGCTCTGTTTGTTTCAGTGAATAAAAGAAGTTGCTTTCTCCCCACAGTATAGCCTTACCATCTCCAAAAAAGAGAAACGTTCCCTGAAACAAACAAGCTGGTTTTTTTGTTTGTTTGGTTTTGTTGTAACGTGGTCTGTGTCAGGTAATTTGCCAGATAGTTCAAGTGCTAATCTGAAGGCTGTAGAAGAGTTTTATTCGGTTCCATTAGGTCCAGCTAAACTTTGTAATACAGGGGCTATTATCCTGCCAGTTGTGAGGAATTTCTGTTTTATGGAGCAGTGCTGACACAAAGACAGCACTGTGCAAGCCGTCTGTATAACTGAACACTTTCACACTGCAATTTCGGAGGCGTGCAGTTCAGGAAATTGCTGGCTTCTGCTGGAGCACACTTTTACTGCAAGGAAAATTTTATTCGTCACTCAAGTAATTGGCAGTTTTAATACCTTGTTAGTAATTACCTTATAAACAAACTAATGCATAAAGGCAAGGCTCTATGACCTGTTATCTAACTCACAGTCTTATTTGGCCAATGGAACTGAGATGTGGTGGTGGTGTTTGTTGTTGTTTTTTATTAAAGTAATTTGTTTCCATTTATTATAAATACTTTCAGCTAAGAGTTAAAAAAATGCAGTGTACCTCTACCAGACAGCCTGAGGAATGAAACACGATACAAGCAGAGTATTGGAGGGGCTGCAAGATCACTTACCCATTCCCATATGTGGTCAGAAGGCCCATTAATTTAACTTATGGTTCAGTTTTTGAGTCAGGACTTTTTTGTCTTGAGCAGTAATCCCCTCCCACGCCTTGAAAATGTGAGGGTTGTCCATGCTATCCTAAATGTGTGGCTTACTATTTGATCCAGAGCAAATACTTCTGATAAAGGCAAACACCTTCCAGAATCAATATTCTTCTTGATAATTTTACTGAAATTATCTTTGCCTGAAATCTCTAGAAGCTAGGGAGAAGTCTTAAATTTTGATCATTCATCATACTAGGTACAGAATGTACCACAGCTAGAACTGACTTGAACATCCAAAGGTAATAAGGATCAATTTGGGCTACATTTGTTTAATTGGTTGTGATCTGTTTTCCCCTATGTACTGTTAGCCCCAAACAAATAACCCAATTAATGTTGCTGATGTGTGTGAATGATTCTCTAAATTATGCAGCTGGGATGGAAAACCTGGTAGGTTGCTGGGTATGAACATGAAATAAGATTACTGGAAAAAGTACACTTCATTGAAAGTGAAAGAAGGGGTGTTCCTTATAGCAGACTAGGATACTCATGTCTTTAACAGTTGCAGAGCTTTTGTTGTGGAATTGGGTGTGATGCTCAGCTAAAGTTTGACCAGACATGAAGTCCAGAACCTCTGTAAGAAGCAGAAATTCTACTCTTCCCTAACTTACTAAAAAAATGTATAGGATGAAATCTTAGGTCTAATTGCAAAATTATAGAACATCTTTCTGAGGGGGTGCATTGTCACCTATCTTGTCTAATCTGGCTCTGATTTCTGGGAATTCAGTCTGATTTTCATGCCGTATGAGTTTTCAAAAACCCAAAACACTATGTCTAGTTACTATGATGTTAATTTGATTAAAATAGAAAACAACTCTAATCTCACTGTGACATAAATTGAGTGCAAGTAATGGATATTTCTACTGTTCAGAAATAGATGATGATAGTTTTACATCTTGTTTTAAAAGCCATGACTTACAGTAATAGGATTACAACACAATATTTTTCATCTTGTTTGCTGGGAATATGTTTTCAGAAATGTTGATGAACACATCTATTTAGAGCATTCCAGTTTGTGATTTGGGATGGCTAGAAATGAATGTTATGTTTAAAGAATGCTTTATTGGTTTTCTTTGACCAAAACTTATTTTCAAGTGGGGGAATTAAGAACTAACTTTTGTCAGTCATATGTAGTGAACAAGTGTTTGCTCTGGAAATGACAGCCGTTAGACTATTGTTCTTAAATTTCAGGACCTGTAACAAGATTGCCAATATTTTGTCTGAACATCTGAAGCCGTTTCAGAATCTAGAAACTTTGGATTTAAGCAACAACAACATATCAGAGCTGAAAATATCATCATTTCCATCATTACAGCTTAAGTATCTGTAAGCAAAACTTAGTCTTACTTTTTTTTCTTTCAAGTTGCTTTTAAAAAACTTGTTGGAAAACTTAGGTTGGCAGTGGTTTGTTAAGGTACTAAACCTTCTTTCAGACATGCCTTAAATATGTATTCCTACTTTTCACCTGTCGCACTTAACATAAACTAACTTTTTGAATACATGAGTTGCTGTAATGAGATGTTTTAATTCCTAAAAATTGAAGTTCGTCATCTTGAGATGAAACAGAATGATGTGTCTCAAGAGAAATGATTATGTAGCAAAATGAACTGAAGTTCTCAGTGGTTGGGCTAATCTTGAGTTGCAATGGAGTTTTGTGGACTTTTTTGAGTCTGCCTTAATCCTTATTCAGTAATACTACAATGTCCGAGCTATACTGAGTGAGAATCAAGTAATGGCGTTGCAGCATGCTATCTTTTGCCAGTGGTACACTCTTGCAGAGTAGAGCAAAATGTTGGTGGTGAAATACTATTTGACCATAGGCTGAGCTGTCAAGAGCTCTAATTACTAAGATAAATGAAATTCCATTTATCAAGGAGCAGGCAGTGCAAAAGCTTTGTGTTTCACTACTTGGTATTAAGAATTTATTAAGTAACTGTAAATTTAACCTTCTAGACATTGTTTCAACAGGTACATTAACAGTAACCGAATAACCTCCATGGAGCCTGGTACCTTTGACAATTTGTCTACCACACTTCAAGTATTGAAACTGAACAGGAACAAAATTTCAGCAATCCCTCAAAAGATGTTTAAACTCTCCCATCTGCAGCACCTGTAAGTGCAACCTACAATTGACTAATTGTTTTCAGGTTTTCCAGAGCACTGGCAGTGCTTGAACTTTAGCCTTTAATTTAACCAGAGGCAGAGTGAGACAGACACAGAAAACCTATTACTACAAACCTTACTAACTGCAGCTTTGTACTGAACAAAACTAGTGTTATATATTGGTGAGATGTGAATAGTCTTTGTGTTTAAAATCATGTTTGCCTATTAAAAAAAAAAAAAAAAAAAGGCTGGAGAGAGAGGTACGAGCAGTATTCCTGTAAGAAAGTGTTGGAAAAAATACTAAGTGAAGTAAGCTTACATACTTCACTACAGTGGTCCTTTATTTATTTTGTGTTTTCATGGTGAAATGAAGGGAATTTATTTGATTTCACAAGGTATGACAATAAGCAATATGTTTGATTAAATAGACTTCCATCAGCTTCACTGATACAATGCTGCCTACAAATGTTTTACCAAATAAATAATAGGTAAAGTTATTTAATATGGAAGAGGCTGGGGAAATATCACCCCTTTTTAAAAAAAATAACCAAAACCCCCTCGCAAAACCCCAACTTAAGAGTGCAGGAAGTTGGTGAGAGGATGGGCTAGGACTGCACATTGTCAAATCCTGAATAATTATTTTCCATGTTAGATTGTCAAGAGTTAAAAAGTACGAACTCGCTTATGTTAACCGTGAAAGGGAAAGGTCGTAAGAACAGTGAAGCATTAGGATGTTTGACACATCTGGAAACAGTGACTGTGCCTTTTCTGTATACAAATGCAAGAAGAGGTTGAGGTTAACTGAAGCCTTGGTAAAAGAGTATGAGAACAGTCTTGCAAAGCTCAGGATTTTTTAACGATCTTAGTAGACTTTCTGATATTGAGATTCAGCTCAAATTTTGGAAGTTGGTGGTATTCTTGCCTAAAAAAGTTCTGCTGGTTCACAATTTAATCAGTAAGCTGACCTAGTTATGTTAGGTAGCTAATCTTCAATGAAGGACAAAAATTTATGTTATCACCTGAAAGAAGTATTCAGAGGAGGAGTGGGGAAGAACTGAAGGCTGTTCTTTCTGAATGTTCTTTAACTGCTTATGTGCATTTAAACATGGGAAGAGAAGTAGGGTTCTCTGTTGAGTGTCTGTTATCAGGTAGGGTTTGTATCAGGCTGCTAGAGAGAAGAGCTGAATTCTTACAAGACTGAGACTGAAAAATAATTGTGGTATAACTACAGGGAGAGAATTATTTAGGCCTTTACTTCCCCAGGGGAAGAAAGTTTTGGAAGGAGAGGATTCTTTTTGGTTTGGTAGGATGCAGGTTGATAGGTGTAATACGTTCTTGAAGGGGCAGATGGTTACTTACTGTATGAGGACCTCTTCTTATTTTCTTGCTGTTGTCTAGTCCTGTCCCTTTGTACTATGTATCAGTTGTTGCTAATAAATAACCTGTTAATTTGGCAACTGTTAGGTAGTTTAAAATTCAGTTCTTTATACCGGTGTTGAAGCTAGACTTCCCTTTTCACATAGCTCAAAGTCAGAAAGCTCCTTGGAGTTGGTGCAGGGTTTGGAGTTAAAACAGACCAAAGCCAAGAAATCGTTGTGGAGAGCAGGAAAATAGAAAATACTGAATACTACTGTCAGTGCAGCTTGCCCTCCAGCTAGTTACGCCTTGTAACTCCCTTCCAGTATACACACAGGTCACAGCTTCTGATCTACAAGGGGTGTGTGTAGTGGCAGAAGGGTGAGTGCTAAGACTGCTTTAGAAGGAGGGAGGAAACTATTCATAACTAGTTGTGGAGAATGAGGGAGGAATGTGTAACGTATGCTTGGCTCCAGATTTAAAAAAGAAATATCACGCAGGATATTTAATTTTGCCTAGTTACCACAACTAAAAATTTTAACTTTTTCTTTCTGAAGATTATTGATTGTAATTGCAAGCTAACCTTAATGGCTCTGCTGCTGGATAAACACTAGGAACTTGCTTTTACTTTTGAGTTAGCAAACAGGATTAACCATGACATTCTTTAAATCTGAATATCAAGGAACTACCAAGTACTTGTCCTCACTATCAGAAAGGCAGAACAGTATTAGCATGGTTAAACATAATGTACTACAGTAAAATGTTTGGGTTTTATTACATCTTGATTCTCTTGGTTTATGTGCAAGAAAAGCATTTAAATAAGGTTTGTTTCCAGAGAGGGAAGAAAGGTTGTTTGCATGCAGTGAACTTTACTGTGCTTTAACTGTAAATTTTATTGATGCAGGGAGCTGAATCGCAACAAAATTAAAAAAATAGATGGGCTTACTTTCCAAGGACTTCCAGCTTTGAAATCATTAAAACTGCAGAGAAATGGGGTTACTAGGCTCATGGATGGTGCTTTCTGGGGATTGACCAACATGGAAGTCTTGTAAGTATAAACTTCTTGCTGATAGATTCTGCTGATAACGTCTTCGTAGAAGTGAACAAAATAAATGGAATTGCTGGATAAAATGTAAAGATGTTTTTGAATTAAATTGTTCTAGTGTGGCTTGAAAAGCAACAAGCAGTCATTGGTGAACGTGTAGGATAGCACAATCTGAATGCATGCATACAAGTAGATGTAAACTAAGGCTGCAACTATATAGCCAGTACCATGAGGTCAGATGTGGACCCTTGGCAAAGTGTGCATGTCACAGTTTCTGAAGCTTATGTCTTTTATCTGTTTGTATATGTTTGTGTGTGTTTGTAGGCAGCTGGACCATAATAACTTAACAGAGGTAACCAAAGGCTGGCTTTATGGCTTGCTGATGCTGCAGCAACTCCATCTCGGCCAAAATGCCATCAGCAGGATCAGTCCTGATGCCTGGGAATTTTGCCAAAAACTCAGTGAGCTGTGAGTAGCTTTTATTCTATTGCAGTTTTGAAAGCCAGGTACATGCCAAAGCATGAGCTTCTTACCACTGATCTGTGAATTTTTCATAACAAAGTTTCCAAGGTGACAGCAACTTTTTTGTTTGTGAGACAGTTATATTTTGTTGAAAGAAGTTGAAGCCAACCGTGACTGCTTCATTTCACTGTGGCATTTGAACCAAAACTGTAACAGTCATTTTCAAATGAAAGAAGTTAATCTGCAATAATCTGTGAATTGTTTGAAACAGTACACAAGCTGTGTGGTCAGAAAGGCTTTGTGATAGCTGTAAAGGAAAAAACTTTGTCCTACCTTTACTCTTGAAAATTCTCCTGGGTTGAACTGAGTAATAAGCACTGCAGCATACATTAAAATATGTTTTTTCCTTGAATTTGCAGAGATTTAACGTTCAATCGCTTAACAAGATTAGATGATTCAAGCTTCGTTGGTTTAAGCGTGCTGGTTGGACTGTACATTGGAAACAACAAAGTAAATTACATTGCTGATTGTGCCTTCCGGGGACTTTCCAGTCTACAGACCTTGTAGGTTGACAGACTCAATTTTTAAGGTCGAAAGCCTTAAGAAAAACCCTCAGTGTTTATAGATACTTTCTTTTTTCCCATATGAAATATGCAAGGACCTTTTATTAACTATCCCAGATCAGCACATGTTTTTCTTACAGTAGGATATTTGTTTCAGAATAGTTGGGAGGGGGAGGACTTCCTCTTTTGTTAAGGCTGGGCACAATGGCTGGTGATAATTATGATATGAACTTTCTGTAGCATTATTATGGGAAAGGCACGTCTCCATTCAAAGGCAGCAAGCAGCACTGCTACCCAGAGCTTTAGGGATCTGGATCATAGTTGTATCTTAACTGAATCAACATTTTCCCTTAACGGTAAAAATAAGAAGATGACACTCAAAGCTCTGTATTACTATGGATGTTGATGCTTGTTGTGACTGGGCAATTGCTTTAAGCATTTGAGCATTTTTTGAAATAACATTTTGTAAAGGAAGAGGAAGAAAGAAGTAAATTAATCTAAATATATTCCACCTCATTAAAGTTTTCCAATTGCATACTGTTGACTCATCTGTTAGCCAGATGAATGGAATCGTTGCCTTTCCCTCTACGCTTTGAAAAGGGTGCTAATACTTTACTTTTAGGGGTTTGCTCACATCCTCACACTTTGGGCATCTAGGAAAGAAACAATTCAAAGGGATGTATGCTATGTTTCTAAAGTATACAGAGGGATATAGATCGTAAAGAGAGGAAGTCAGAGACTTGTGAAGTGTCTAGGAATTGTTAGACTTTTCCTCCTAGATTTTTTTTTCTCTCCTCTAGCCCTGTTGATTCTTTGCTGAAACACCATTCTTTTCACAAATCTCTCATCTCTTTAATGCTTTACAGATAATTAAGCTAGTGTTGTGGATGTTGTAGGATGTAAAAATGATTCACTTTATTAATAAATCTCTGTGTGTTCTCTGTGTGTTAGCTAATATTATGAACTTAACAAATGCATGAGTATGTTTTATTTCGAAGGGACAAACGTTGATCCCTTCCCTTCCTATAATACTCCTTCTCTTAAGATAATCCTGTATCTGAATACCTTTGTAGAGGAATGTGTGTTGTTTTTTTTAACAATTCATAAAATTGTTAGGTTTGTAATCTCTTTAATTATCAGTGGAAAAAGTACTAATAGTCCTCGAAGTCTCTCAGTAAAAGTTGAAATTAAATAGCTAATCAGGAAGAGCTTCTCTTAAAACAAACAAACCCACCAACCCACACCCCCCAAACAAACAAAAAACAACCTACCAGAAAGCTATTTCAGAAATTGTTATACATAATACATATTCTTGAAGAACTATGTACCTTGTTCTTTTTAATTGCTCTTGTGGTTTGATTTCTCCTCCCCACTTAAACAGGGATCTGAAAAACAATGAAATATCATGGACTATTGAAGATATGAATGGCGCCTTCTCTGGCCTAGATAAACTTAGGAGGCTGTGAGTATTGCTACAATATTTGTAGCTCATAATTCCTTAAAAAAAATAGCTTAGATTATGTGTGTTTCAAGGGACAAGCCTAACACTTAATGATAATGTATTTTCCATAGCTGAGATAATTATTTTTAATCCCTTACCACTTTGTTCTCTATAAAATGTTCTTTTCCTATAAAAGAAATTCCAGATTGTTCAAGTCAAACTAATCTGAAATATTTTAAATATTACTACTAATTATGAAAACATTTCTCAAAGAATGAGGGTTTCCCATAATAGGAAGCGATAAGTGCGTTATATGACAAAGGCATAGTGACAGAGGTTGTCTGGTAAAGGAATGCAGCATTCAGTGGAAGTGGCTTCATTGCACTGAAATTTTCAAATGGGCATCTATGAAATAAAAAGATGCTTATGTGTGTACATTTAGAGTAGTCCATATCACTGAACTGTAAGCATTAAACATCTTCTAAAATAATTGTAAAAGCTAGGTGTTTACTCAAGGGGAATAAATTAGTATCTTCTAGAGGTGAGACATTTTGCTGCATTGGGGAAGGTCGAGTGGTGAATATTAGTCACAGTTTAGAAATTAATGCCAAAAATGCAATTGTTCAGCTCAAAAATGCTTCTATTTTATTGCATCTCTTTTTGCAACATGTACTTACATTTTTCAGAATACTCCAGGGAAACAGGATTAGATCCATTACAAAGAAGGCATTTTCTGGTTTGGATGCACTTGAACACCTGTAAGTAGCAGAAATTAACATTTAACCCAACAAAATAGTTTTTGATAGTAAATGAATTGAAAGTAGGACTACCAAGCTTTACTTACGATTTTGAATAAAATACACTTACCCTGTTTACTACTGTGATCTTGAGAAGGTTCTTCTATTTTGGAGTTATGTTGAATATGAATTTTGGAATTAATGCACAAAGTGTTACGTATTAAGCGTGCTATAAAACTCTTTAATCCCGTCTCTTTAGTTTTTGAGCTAGGGGATCCTTTGTATATCACTAAGGTAGCAAACTATTCCTTGAGTCTTAAATGCATTCAGTTTAATAAATTACTCTTTAGTCCTCTAATGTTATTCCTCTAATGTTATTTTTCTTTTTTCCTAGAGATCTAAGTAACAATGCAATTATGTCAGTTCAAGGAAATGCATTTTCACAAATGAAGAAACTCAAAGAATTGTAAGTTTCTGTCTAAACACACCACCTCTATTAAATATACGTATATTCATTTAAATATGTAAATGAAAGCCATGTAAGATATTGCCTGATGCCATAATAAACTCCCCCTGTAACCTCTCTGAAGTCACTTAAGGGTATGTGAGTGTTTTGGTGGGTTTTGGTTTTTATGTGATGACTGTATTTAAGTGAGAGACTGTAGGATAGGAGGCATTAATTTTCTGCCACATTTGGTGTCTGGAGTCCTTATTTTAAATTGGCTGATCTCTAATAGGTATTAGATAAGGGAGACTTTGATGTAATGTGCTATAAGATCAGCAGTGCTATCACTGAGCTAAAGCTTACCGGACCAGTGAAATACAGTGTGTAATTCTTTTGTAAAGACCTGGTTGTCATCGCTTGTAATTGGGTCTTTCTGTCCTGTAGTCGCAAAGGGGCAGATCTTCAGAGAAGTCATGAAGCGGTCACTGGGAAGAGTGTATTCTTCTAGTGAGTTTTTGGGGGGTTTTTTTTGTCCTCTTGCCCTCTTTTTCTGTGGATAAATGCAGAAAAACATTGTCACTGTTCTCTGTGATTTGAGCACAGCTAATTCTTTAGCATATATCTTACAACTCCTCTATTCATATCAGCCTTCTCTAGTCACTTCTGTTGTTCTCAGCTGCTTTGTGGATAATCTGTCAACAAGCTAAAGAACAGCAAAAAGATGCCGCTCTCATTATAAGTAGAAACTGCCTGAAGCTTGTCTGAAGTTTTTAATTTGTGTTCTCCAGACTCCTGTCAAGTATCACCCTAGTAGCTGGTGCTCTACTTCATCTTAACATATTAGTCCATGTTGGGTGCCATAGATAAACTAACAAGGAGCCTTGCGTATTTCATAGAATCATAAAACAGACCAGTTTGGAAGGGACCTCAAAAAGTCATCTGGTCCAGCTTCTGTGGAAAAGGGAGCCTAGATGAGATTATCTAGCACCCTGTCCAGGTGTGTCTTGAAAACCTTCGTTGCTGGAGACTCCATCACATGCCTTGGGAGGTTGCGGGTATATGACTGTTCACATTGTGAAATATTTCTTTCTTGTATCCAGACAATATTTGATTAATTTAAGTTCAGTTTGATGTTACCCATATCCTAGTGTAGCTGCAGCTGCTCTAGAAAGCAGCAGCCATGCTTCTACCATAGTGAGTTGTTTTCTGCCTTTCTTCTTCCTTGAGTTGGATCTGGTTGTATTGCTTGATTAGTTTGCTGAACTCACTCAGCCAGCTGCAGGGTAACTCAGCCAGCCAGCTGCAAGGCAATTGCTAGATTTGGCACAAGAGAAGTGGTGGGAGCACAGTGACGACAAACAGGGATTGATATAGATGACTTGAAGAGTGATCAAATGTGATGGAATGACAGGGTAACACTGCTCCAGGAGGTGTAAGATGCTGTAAGATACCAGACTATGAACACTTCAGTGAAATAAGTATTCAAGAGTTGTTGTTGTTGTTTTTTTTTTTTTTCTGTACTTTTCTTGAAACACCTGGTAGACATCCGTTATGTCTGAGAAGAGATAGGCAGATGGTAGAAAGTACTGTCCCAGAAGAAAGATTATTAAGTATAAATTCCTATATGGTAATTTTATTCTGAGGCCCTGAGAGAGTAAACCTGAAAATAATATGACAGAGAGAGAGCCACTGCATCAGGGTAGCAAAAAACGCTGTGGTTTCTCTGCCTCCTAAAAATAACAAGAATGCCCCTAGAACTGCAGTGAATGATGACCTGTTTCATCTCAATACGAACTGGTGAGCTGGCATCCTAGGTTTTATCCATGCAGTGTTAGTGTGGAAATGGCACAGAGACGCTCTTCCTTTACTTCAAGAAAAAAATCAAGAATTGGTATGTCTTCATTTATCTTCAAAGCTGTATCTCTCCCTTGATCCATAAATTATTTTTGCCTCTCCTCCAAAAACAGGTAAGATGAAGAAATGGAATTTTGTTACTGTGTTTTTTAATGTGTTTTTTTCTAGGGTGATTCTGATTTTTCAGGTAAAACTGAGAACTCTCTTACTTCAACTCCTGGTTCTAGATACTTCACAGAATATCCCTTTGCTTTCTTATTTCTTTTCCCCTCTGTGAATGTAGCTATTCACATAGTTTAGGTAATCTGATGCATTTGTTAGATTTCAACACTTAAGTATTCCTCGTTTCCCTACTCCCCTTTTAAAATATTTTGCCCAAGATAAATTCTGACTAAAACGGAAATGAAGGAATGAAATTGTCTCAGCATTAGCTTCCAGGGCACCTCCCTTCTGGACTGTTCTCCTACATGCCCATTATGTGTGTCCTGTTGCTGAGTGTAGTCTTGTACCCAAGATGCTACAAACAAGCCTGACTGCCTGGCCTTACATTTGTAGCAGAAGCTGGGAGTTCAGAATACCATGTCTGCTTCGTGGAATGTAGGAGTCATGACAATGGTGTCACCACATCTGAGCTAAATAATACTGCTGTAATTCTCTTGTGATATATGTGTTTAGGCTAAAAATTTAGTTTTGTTACTGATGTGCTCATATAGATCTGTATTACAAACAGACAAAACAAGCAAGCAGGCTTTGAATGTAACTGTGCTTTTTCTTAGGCACCTAAACACGTCAAGTCTCTTGTGTGACTGCCAGTTGAAATGGCTACCACAGTGGATGTCAGAGAACAACTTTCAGAGCTTTGTAAATGCCAGTTGTGCCCATCCTCAGCTGCTAAAAGGGAGAAATATTTTTGCTGTCAGCCTGGATGGGTTTGTCTGTGGTGAGTATAGCCTCTATTTCTCATTCCATAGGACAAATTTTGCCAAATGCATTTATTTTTATTGTGGTGTCTTTGATATGTTTTAATTTCTCAAATAAAATGCAGAGGATTTAATGTTTGCTAACATTTCCTTCTCAGTTCCCAGACTGTGATGTTGATGCTCAAAGCTTATGGCTTTGCACAAGATGGGGAGTGGTGGTTTTGTAACTCTTATTGCATGTACAGCTTGCTTACATAGTGCATAGCATAGCATGCAAGGGAAAGCTCAATAGTTTCTGGTGGTAAATGTATACTTCTCTAGATTTAGAAGATGGATATTGTTTAGATAACTTTCATTTTTAAGTGAGACATATTTTGGCAAACTCAAGATGCAATTTTTTTGGTTTGATTATTTGTAAATTATTTTCATACTTCATCAGTCTCGGGGTTATTCCATAGCTGAGAAAATCTGAAGGTAAAGTAGCCATACTGGCCTCAGCTCTGATCTTTTTTGTGTGTGCTTGTTGTCTGCTTCAAAAATTATTTGGACCATGTAAGTTATTGCCTGTATGTAAACTGTGTTTTAAAACATCAGATTACCACAGTTTCGTTGCTTATATTTTGTATTTCAGTATGCCAGAGAGTAAATGCTAGTAAAATAGTTTTACTTTAAGACTTGAGAATTTGAGGTGATAGCATCTGCCTTTAAAATGAAATTTCTTTGTGTGTTTAGTAACATTGGTTATCACCTATTTCTTAAGTTTTCTATTTAATGCAAAGGGAAGAGTAAAGATGTGTGTTTGAGTACTCTGATACATTAAGTGGGAACTTTGAAAGTATCAGGAAATTAAAAGCTAACTGCATTTCTTGTATTACTGTTGTATAAGTTTCATTTTTCTTACTAAAGAAAATTAAAACTTTATAGTCTTCAGTGACAAAACAGTAACCATGTTTGTCTTGTTTCCTCTCATAGCAAATATGACTGCTTAATTTTTACTATTGCCACTCATACCCTTTTTTCAGTGGGAAAGCAGGCACAGAATATAAAATAGTGTACAAAAATGTTTTTTCCCTTATTAGCAGTCAAATGTTTAATATGTTAATGCTGAATAATGAGTGGGTGGTGCATAATCTAGCTGCTGCTGGAAAGGAGAAGTTGACATAGTGCAGGAAATTACAGATTACTCAATAGCTAGTGGAGTCTATATGAAGTATACATCCTTATTTATGAGAAACCACAAGGAATCATGATCTTTCTTCGAGCTGCTGAATGCCATTTTAAATGAATTAATCTCAAACCTTTTAAGATATATTAGCAAAAAAGGATGTACTAAGAGTAGGTTCTTACATTTAATATGTAATTGTCATGCAGAAGTAACTGGAATTTCTTAATGAGTGTTTCACTGTTTGTTAAATCTTGAAAGCGTGCCATCACTAGACATTTGGGTGTACATCCCTTGTCTTAGAAGTTTCCAGTGGCCTCACTTGCTTTTACAAAACTTTCAAGAGGAGCATGTTAAGTCCTGTCTGAAATTAAAACAAACAATCTATTAATAATCTATTAACATAGAATGTATATGAGTTTATAAATTGTCCCAATCAAGCCAAGTTATATTTTTGACAACAGTTAGGAGATGGGAGGGAGTCACCCTAAATTTGTTAAAGGAAAGCGTGTGTTAGGCAAGGGTTCCATATCTGTGAAACTAAAAAATAGAAAATCTGCATAATTTGTGCTTCCTAAGATCATGTCTTTCAAGCTGAAACAAATCATGAGACATTTGTGTTCTAAAGGTAACTGGAAGAAAAACAGAATAGATGCTTTTTTGACCTATATTAATTGCTTCAAGATAACATAGCAATGCTAAGAAAGTACCATTTAAGTGATGAATAACTTGTTTTCTCTTTATATAGTAGTCAGGTAGCTTCTATATGTAGTAGTCAACTAGCTTCTATAAAATGAGAAGTATGTGTGTGCATTTCTGTGATACATATATTCATATACACTGTCAATTGATTCTGTTCTGAAAAACCACATTGCCAGTCTCATCCTAGAGTGTTCTTCTGTAGTCAGTAGTATCTGCTTATTTGAGTGACCTTTTCATCCCCCCTTCCTGCGAAAATAATTAAGATTTGAAGATATTTTATTACTCCATTGATAGTACAACTAAACCAGAATGAAGTATGTTCTGTCCTTTCACAAGGCTAATTGTAAATATTTAAATGTTTTACTTACTTTCACTGACTTTGCACAGGGATAACTAGCAACTCCATTTGCAAATGGTATAGTTTATCACGGAGGAAAACCAAGTGGCCTGGGAGATTCTTAAGGCCCATACTTAGGGTCCCAGGTCAGGGGATCCACATTTTCCTGTCACTGGAGTGCAGCTCCAGCCTTGCAAGTGTTCTGCAGGCAGCTCATGTTAAGGCTATCAGCCCATCTCATTTTCTTTTGTAGCACACAGTGTACAGGTTCTTCAAGGAAATAATGCGTTGACCCTGGTATGTTGTTCCCAAACAAATAAAGACGTAAGAAGGTAAAGGGGCTAGGTAAAACCTGACTTTCTGCAGTGCAGGCAGGGTCTGCGGTAAGGAGTATTTGGGGCCCAGGGCTTTTTCTGAAGTCCTTGTGAAATTTGGGCCTGTGTCTTTGTCAGGAGGTAGGAAATATCTTGAAAGTTAGGAATACACTAAGGCTTTTGCTTACCGAAGACCAGACATTTAGTTGCTTGCTCCTTTTGTACATGCAGTGTATATGCAATTGAAAGAATAAATAGTTCAGAAGGCAAGTAATTCTGTAAACTCACAAAACGGCACTTTACTATTGGAAAGTCACCTTCAAAGGGACCTCCAGAAACTAATCTCCTGAAGTTCTTGTGTGCTGCCCTGCTTAAGGGAACTTCAGCACTGCTGTGTTTGTAAGGTGGACCAAGCAGCCACAAATCACTGGAACAGTGACTTTTGGACTTGATGGTTTTTTGTGGGTTTGAGGAGAACCCTCGACATTAACTTGCAGTTTCTGATGGCAGAAGAACTATGGTTTCAATAAAGGAAAACTCAACAGTAGCCTGAGGTGTTGTAAAGATGAGGGGTAAGTTTCATGACTGACATTCGGAATAGTTCTTACAAATGTCAGGGGGTAGTTGTCTCCTCCTTAGTGCTGCTGTTGAGCAAACTGTACGCACAGTCTGCTTTTAGATGTACTTTCTCTTCAATAAGAGATGACTTGGCACAATAAACTCCTAAATATGGTATCTTTAAATGCCCTAAGGCTAACAAAATTGAAAATGAAAGCATTGTATATCCATTTTATAAATACCTATCTGACTCTTCTCTCAAACCGATAAAACAAGGCTTACAAACTATTTCTATAAGAGTCCTCAGGCCTCACGTATAGTATTTTTTTTCTTCTTCCTCTGTGTTACTTTTTCTCCCTTCATCCTTCTGCACAGATGATTTTCCTAAACCACAGATCACTGTCCAGCCAGAAACCCAGTCAGCAATCAAAGGCTCCAATTTGAGTTTTGTATGTTCGGCAGCCAGCAGCAGCGATTCTCCAATGACTTTTGCATGGAAGAAAGACAATGAATTACTGCAAGATGCTGAAATGGAGAATTATGCACACCTCCGGGCCCAGGGTGGTGAAGTGATGGAGTACACCACCATCCTTCGACTGCGCAATGTTGAATTCAGTAATGAAGGGAAATACCAGTGTGTTATTTCAAATCATTTTGGTTCATCCTACTCTGTCAAAGCCAAACTTACAGTAAACAGTAAGTATGCTACTTCTTGCTTGGGGACTTGAAGTAGAATGATTTTAATCAAGATATGTGAACATAGTTTTTTCCTTTCTCATTATATGTGACTTTAGAAGATGCCTTAAATAAGCTGAGATTAATTCTAAAAATATATCCACTTCTAAGATCACCGTTCAGTTTTACCTCTGGCCTCATTGTGCTGAACCATAGTATAGGAAAAAACAAATAGTAAACCACAATTCGTAGTAAATCTGACAAAATCTGTGTAATAAGATGGAAAAACATTTGTCTTTTCTCCACAGGAGGTAAGTGTATACTCTGTTCCAAGGTACTATGGAAAGGTCATGTAGGAGGCTGTTAGTAGAAATGAGATTTTGATCAAGATGGTCTCACATACTTCATAGATCTCTCCCTTTCTCTTTGGTGGCTACTGATAAATTTAGGTTGTAAGCTTCTCCAGCACTTTTAGGCCCAAGAATTAAGAGTTAAGAAAATGCTGTGCAAAACCCGAAATGTTATGTTTCATTTATTCATTTTGGTATCACTAACTTTTCTTTAGTGCTGCCTTCATTTACAAAGATCCCTATGGACTTAACCATTCGTGCTGGGGCAATGGCACGTTTGGAATGTGCTGCAGTTGGGCATCCTGTCCCGCAGATTGCTTGGCAGAAAGATGGTGGAACAGATTTTCCTGCAGCGCGCAAGAGGCGCATGCATGTCATGCCTGAAGATGATGTATTCTTTATTGTTGATGTAAAGATTGAGGACACAGGAGTTTATAGCTGTACAGCTCAAAACACTGCTGGAAGCATTTCAGCTAATGCAACGTTAACCGTACTAGGTAAGACATTGGCAATCCTTGATGGTGTAATCTCCTTGAAGAACAAAACTATTGCTGAGCACTTTCAAATTCATAAGCTGATTAAAAGTAGCAAAGCTGTGAAAGTGTTGTATAGGAACAAAAATATTCTGAAATAATTTCTGTTTACACATAGATAGAAATACGTACTTCAGCACACAACCACTATTACGCAAAATAATAAAAGTTTGTTACGTTTCTCAGTGCATACACTATGTCTGATACGTGGGGAGGGAGGGAAGGGGGCTTCTATTTTTGTTAAGAGACAGGAGATTTTGTTTAACTTGTCATTTCCTGATGTTTTATTAGCCATTTTTGAGCTACTTCTCTGCAATCTTGAGCATGTATGTTTGGCCTTTTTACTTTCTAAGGTAGTTGAGTGTCTAGGTCTGTTCAATTGACAAACTGTAGGCTCTAAGATCAAATTCCTTGAGTGTGTTTTTTCTGAGAATGAGAGTAAGCTTTATTAGGCCTTACTGATGCATTTAATTTAGCTTTTCCTCTTGAGCTGTGAAGGGACATGTTCCCATTCTTGCAAGGTCATTTAGAGTATAATGGCTTATGCTTTCTTTTCAGAAACACCATCATTTTTGCGGCCTTTGCTGGATCGAACTGTAACAAAAGGTGAAACTGCAGTTTTGCAGTGTATTGCTGGTGGTAGCCCTCCACCCCGACTGAATTGGACTAAGGATGACAGCCCTCTTGTGGTAACGGAAAGACATTTCTTTGCTGCAGGCAATCAGTTACTAATTATTGTGGACACAGATGTGGAAGATGCTGGGAAATACACTTGTGAAATGTCTAATACTCTTGGAACAGAACGGGGCAACATCCGTCTTAATGTAATTCCTACTCCCACCTGTGATTCTCCTCAAAACATTGCCCCATCACTTGATGATGATGGATGGGCTACAGTTGGCATTGTGATCATAGCTGTGGTTTGCTGTGTGGTGGGCACTTCCTTGGTGTGGGTGGTCATCATCTACCACACCAGAAGGAGAAATGAAGATTGCAGCATCACAAATACAGGTGTGTAAACTGAAGGTTTGCCTTGGAAAGCAAAAAAAAATGTTTGTGGTTGCTTTGCAATGACTTTATTGTAGGAACATTTGTGTGCTTTGACTCAGAGTCAGAAGGGTGAATTACTTGTTACCTTCAGCGCTTTGCTGACAAGTTTAAAAATACTTCTACAAACTCTGAAGTGCGTTGATGGCTTTTGTGTGTGTTTTGCTTCTCCACAGATGAAACAAACTTGCCTGCTGACATTCCAAGCTACCTGTCATCCCAGGGAACACTGGCTGAAAGGCAGGATGGATATGGTTCATCTGAAAATGGCAGTCATCATCAGTTCCTCACATCTTCTGTGGGAGGGTATTTCTTGCAGCAGAGGGACAGTAATGGTAGGTGTAAAATAGTAAGCAGATTTTCCATGTTGCTTGAGTTGCTGCCGTTTGGCTATTGTCTTTCAAGCTAAGAGAAATAACATTAAAGAAATGTCTTCAACAAAGTTTAAGAGAGCATATGAAATGTATTGCTTGGGTATTGCTTCGATGAGGTAATAAGTAACTTGGTTCTGTTCATCCAAATGATGCTACGGCTTTGCTTTAATCATGAAGTTTTTCTCTATAGTCTCAAGGGTAAAATTAAACTGATGATCGCTTTTCCAAAATAAGAGTGTCCGAAAGGAGTTACAACAGCATGCTTTCCTCTGTTACAGCTTGAAAAGAATGCTTTTAATGGAGTGTAGGCATAGGTGGTAATACCAGTGTAACTTTAGTATAATAAAACTGGTTAAACTTTCCTGTTAGAAAAGTCATTAGTGTCCGAGTCAATAAAGGATTTAAGGTGATTGCAACTTAAAAGCTGCAGTACTTAATATTTATACGTCTGGCCCCTGAGAATGCAGAACATAATCTGGGTTAGGGAGGAAAAGGCAACTTACTGGGAAGGGGTTGGGGTCAAGGGGTACAGTCAGGGTTTGAGGCAGGGGGGGAATGGAGTAGTGGTGAGAAAATTCTGCAGTTGTAGGGTAGTGAGAGGAGCAGCCTGTTTGTGGAGTAAAAACCGCAGACCATGTCCACAGCTTTCAGGAACCACTGAGCTGAAAGTCAGTGTTTGAGCACCCAGTGGCTCTCAGATTCTTCCACCTGGGATTTTCTTGTTAGCACTCTGCTCCAAAAGGTGGCTGTGTGATGGAGCATAAGCCTGGCTTCCAGTACAGGAAGGAAATCCCTGGTTCTGATCCCTGTAATTTGGTTTGTTCTGTTATCCAGGGACTGTGTAATGAAGCAGTGTGACATATTCTCTGTCAAACTAATTAATTGAACACTTGCTAGAATTAGAATTCTCATCAAAAGATTAGGTTAAACTTAAGCTCTAAATACACTGTGAAATGTGGTTGAACTGATGGGGTTCTTAAAAGAATAAAACTTAGTTAAGAAACCATAAGCTGAAACTTAAGAAAAGACCGTATGCTGACATGTCAATTTTATTTTTAAGGCATTTGCCATCTAGATAATGGCAGTGAAGCAGACCTTGAAGGTGTTGCAGATCCATTCCTATGCCACTATCTGGGGACTTCAGGGACTTTGTATTTGAAAGGAAACACATATGGCTCTGAAGCCTTTGAAGCATACAGTGCAAGTAAGCTGGGGAGGGGAAAAAAGTTTTAGTCATAATTTGATCTTATTCTATGATGAATCTATATAAAAACAATTTTTCATTTTTTTAGGTTGCAGCCCTGACCAAAGAACAGCATGCCTGGACCCTTATGAGTCTGGCTATTTAAAGAAAAAGGAATGCTATCAGTACTCACCTCCACTGGAAGATCCATTTGACCAGTGTGTTGGCGTTATTGGGATGCAGGCTACAAGTAGCAAATTTATTAACTCCGTTTATACTCAAAATGAAGGAACTGGACTAAAAAGCAAAAGTCTGCATTCAGACACATTTGATTTAAACAGAAGTTTGGAACGTTCATCTGTTATCAGTAACAGCACTTTCATGGGTATGTTCTAGCTATTGTTTTTTATTCAACCTGCTGATATCCTTGCTGTGTAGTTTCCTACTTCCAACACTAAGCAAAACTGATTTCTGAGCTGCTTCTTTCCCACTCTTACAGTAGGTAATTCTGTAGTAGTGTTTAAATGTTCATATAGCTGGCATTGTGAAAAAACTAATTTTGTGCCATTTTTCGTGAGCTTATTTTTGTGGGTGTCTGTGAATTTATTAAGATATAATATAAATACTTTAGAAAGGAGGAGAAGAGAGACAGGAAGTAATTGAGAAAAGGCAGTTTGAGAGTTGTTCTTGACGTTTTGCATGTATTCTTGTCTTTTTGTTTTCTTCCTGCCTGAGTAACTTACAATATTGCATTTAGGCTCACTCTCACCACTGCTGTGCATGAGGACAGTTGGATGCTCCAGTACTCAGGATGCCTGCTGGGTCCTACCAGGAGTTAGCCAGGAGATGGACCCTATCCTGTGTTGCGAAGGGGGGCAGCTTGGGGCTTGGTCAGAAGCAGAACTGACACATCAGTTGTTCAGCTGTGACAGGTCACATGTGGTAGTCCAGTGAGGTGGTTCACCTCTGGATGTGACACTGAGCCATGTTGTGCTTCTCAGGAAACCTGACTTTTAAGGACCGTTAAATACAACATGCCAAATGTTTGAAGTTCAGGAACAGAAAAGTGATTACAGTAAAACTGCTTAATGAGCATATTTAGATTACCAGGGTATCTTGATAGGTTACACTTAACATAACAGTGTCATCAGTGGAGTGATTCTTATCTTGTCTTAGTATAGCTGGCAGATTTCCATTGATGTTAGGATACTCAAACACACCTTAACAAACTTCAGGCATACCAGAAGTTTTGCCTGACAGGCAAAAGCCCCAGGAGGGCTCAGGGCAGCTGGAGAGACTTGAACTCCATTGTGTGAGGATATATTGTATAATACAGTGAGCCAGAACTATTTACCCTCCAGAGTAAGGTACTGTGGGAAAATGCCCTCATTACCCCTCCTTTGTCTTCTTTTCTCGTGGTGTGTATGACAGGAGCTCCTGAAGCTTAATTCAGGGTTTAAAATTCTAATCCAGATTGCAGGTAGAGGTGAGGGGAATGAGAAGACTGTTGCTTTACCTTTGAAGCTCCCTACATTTTGGGTATTGGTTTGGTTCGTTGGTTAAAAACATGTATAAACCCACATACTGTTTTCATCCCTGTGTTATCTGAGCACCAGGTGCAGCCCTGGTACCGTGGATTGTCTCTGGGCTGGTATCAGCATGGTTGATCAAGGCGTCAGTCTTCTGGCTCTGCAAGGGGACCTGGAATGTGCATCACTGGGCTCTTTGTTCTCAGGGGGTGGGGAAGGAGGTACAAGCTCTGAAGTTTTCCCCCCTTCGAAAGCCAGATGTTTGGACTGTAAAACATTGCAGATGCCATGACATCTGGCAGAGGCCCTAGGACTACACATGGCCTCCTGGCTGCCTGCCACTATTGCTGTGGTGGGACTGTGCACACAGGGCTTTACCATGTGTCTCCTGCAGAAATTAATTGTACTGTATGTGGGTATATCCAGGAGTTAATGCAGCCTCAAGGGCTCATATTCCCACTTCTGCCCTAAAAATCTATGCAGAGCTACTTTCTTTTGTCAGGTCTCAGAGCTACTACCTCACCCAAGTTGCAATGTCATTGCCTTGGATGCTTCATAATCATTAGTACTCTTCAGTCAGACAGCCTATGGTTAGATCTTGGAGGTGGTGGCTGTGGAAGAAGTTGTGATAGATCTCTTTTTGTTAGTTGTGGGTTGGCTTCTTCAGCATCATTGTCTTAAAATTCAGCCCCCCCTTTTGCCTCGACAATCACAATGAAGAAGACAGCTGGCATTAACATCATTGTTGATGCATGAGCCAGAAAGTTCACAGCTTGGATTTATTTTTTTTTTTTTTTTTAGGACAGGATTAAGTTGTAGCTTTGGTGCTGTGAGGAACACCTTTTCATGTTGTATTAGGAGCTACATTGCTCTGCAGATCATAGGTGCAAATATGGACCTTGTCCAAATCTGATTTTAGTAACATCTTAGATTACAGTTGTACTTGAAACCTTTGCTTCTATCAACTAAGCAAAACTGAAAGGATGGTTTTTTGGGTGCAAAATTTATTAATGATTGTAGTTTAAAATAATTAATAAAAACTGAGTTCTTCAAAATCCACCGGTTGCACATTGTCCTCTGAAAATAAGTCTTTTGAGTGTCGTTTACAGGCACAATAACTTTTGATGCTGTATCCAGTGAAAAAAGAGAGGGCCCTTCTTCAAGAGGTGTTGATGCTAACACCTTCCCAATGGTGAAGAGTGACAGACACACTATTTTTTGGCTAGTGAATCCAGATACTTATGAGTAAAGATTCAACTGAATGCCAGATTCTCTTTGGGCTACATCTCTTCTAGCCATTTGCAGACAAAGCGATGAAGAGGTGTGAATGGAGAATTTTGTTGGCGGGACCTTTGTTATTAATGGGAGATGCTAGCCAGAAAAAGATTGTTTTAGCATTCAGATTGCACAGTAGGAGGGTGTTGTATAACTCTATACATGTTAGGTTTTTGTCATTTGTTGCTTTGTTTTGTTGGGGTTTTTTTTGTTGGTGGTGTTTTTTTGGAGGTTTGTAATTTTTGCTGAACTGCGTGGCAGATTTCATGTGTCATTCATTCACTGGAGAACTAAACAGGGAGACTTGTGACTTTTGCATTAGAAAGTGTCTTGTGATATGTTCGCAGGTTGGTCTGTGTACCCACCTCCACCCTCACCTCCCTCCCTCAAGAAAAATGGGCATGAAAGTAGCCATGGAAACAGGAGTAATGAAGTTGTGTGTGGCTATACATTTACTTTGGAAATGTTTCTAATCTCTCAGGTGGCAGAATCTTGCCTTATGCTTGTGATCACATGGATGTTTTCTTTTAAGGGGTAAAATAACAGTGAAGTAAAATCTCACTTTGGTGAACTTTTGCTTGGGTCGATCCTTGGCTTGCGTTCTAACATGCAGCCCTTAGTGAGACACAAAACTGTTAGCATCACTATTTCTGTACTTACTCATTTGCTGTCTTTCAGGAACATTTGGAAAGCCTTTATGGAGGCCTCAACTGGACTCTCTTTCAAGTTGTAGACAGCCAGCAAATTGCCAACCAAAAACCTCCCGTAATAATCCTCATGCCTCACTGGACTTTGATGCAGAGGCAGATGAAGATGGAAAGGAAAGGACAGTTTCTAGAGGAGAAAGTAGCATTTATACTTACAAACAGTCCTTTGAAAACTTTAGGACTTCTACTTTCCAATCCTGTGATTTGGATACATAGCTCCTTTTGGACCTGCCATTGATTTCTGGAACCAAAGAAATACTTTGACATACTACTACCTCAGTGTGGAATTTTATTTAAAAAGAGAATACACAAAGGAAGAAGGGAAGAAAGAAACCACGTGATACTATGAATTCAGAACAAATAAATACGTTTTTATTCACATAAAGCATAATTGCCAAAATGCTCTACATTTTTATACAGGGAAAACATTCCTTATGGGAGTACTATATTTCTAATTATTTTATAGCTTTGTTTTATGCAAATAATATCGTTTGTAAATTAATGGTGTAAATAATACAACATACGTATTTCTATGTCAGACTTCATTTTATTGAAATGAGTAGTAAGCATTCTAATTTTGTACTGTTACTTGTACTTTTTTACAAATGGAAACTCCATGCTGTTTGCAGGTGTCATGCATCTTATTTGCACATTACTTTTAATAAAATATGCTGCCATGTGGTCTTCGACCCACATTAGTATATGAAGAATGAAAAGCATGAATGAATTATGTTTGTATATAGTGTTGTATACGTAGGTGCTTTCTGTTGCGTGTTTGCACCTTTATTTGACTAAAACATGTGTCTTTAGATTTACTGTGTTAAATATGTTCACCTTCTAAGAGTGGGTGTGGTCCTGCCACAACTACTGGTAAGGTGGGTTGAAGCTATTTGTGGCAAAATAAGTGTGCAAATCATCCACTTTGTGAACTCCCGCTATCAGATGTGTGTGCACGCGTTTTCAGTTTTCATGTGCACAGGGCTAGTACCAACAGCTTGCCCATGCCTGTGTGCAAATACCTTGTCTGCCTCTGGCAGAGGATATGCACGGATCCATATAATGCTATTTCATAAAAGAAAAGAGACACTGTTTGTCTGCCTGGTAGCATCATTCTTTTCTAAGTGTCTTAAGCTTAGTGTTAAGTGCTTGCCAAGTGTGCAGTACATGCCCAAGTCTTTGCTTTCCCATACCCTTTCTCCCTCTTTTTTGCTTCTGCAACCACTTCTATGCCCAACATGAGAAGGTAATCCAAGTAGAAGATAATGTTTTCTTTGGTTTAACTCATGCTTCTGTTCCTTACTCAGCTGCCCTTTTCTGGTCAGAGATGAGATCTGTGCTTTTTTCAGTTGCTCAGTCAAGTCGAGCAATTGTAAATTCTTGCTGGATTAAATTTGCAGTAATGAACCCAGTGCCTTTAACTAGATGAAGTCAGAGAAAGAGGATTGCTTACTATAAAATAGTAATTAAAACTAAGGAAAAACACTCTGGTTTGTTTTTCTGTGTACAGATGCCTACTATTTTAAAAAGCTGTGGATCTCGTCACTGCTGCATTAAAACAGTGAGACTCCAAAATGGTTAATGTTACAGGACAGTGGCTTTTTAAACTGCCTACTTTGAAGGTGCAACTTTACATAGTTGCCAAATCACTTCTTTTAAACTAAATTAAAAGCAGCTGTTAGAGTAGGCCATCACAGACATCACAGCTTATGCTAGAGCAAAGGTTTTGCTGCCTGTTGTAGCTGAGCTAAGGGCTTTTTGTTATTTGTAGCCAGAAACCTGGTACCCAGATTGCGATGCAATTTCCCTTTAATTTAGGCACCAGTATGAGAGACAGGAAGTTAATCCATCCTTAGTCACTGGTGGTCTCAGTGTAGAGAATGGATTTTGCGTGCTTTAGTTGATCATATTGCCAGATTTTCTGACTCTTATTGTTAATTTGTCTTCATTGCTGCCAGATGTGCTAATGTGGTGACAGACATTGATATGGGTATTTGATTATAATTAAGTGCATTTTGAAAGAGATTAATTTTTCCTGAGTTAAGCACAAAGCTCTAAGTCAACAAGGCAAGAAATGTTAAATTTTTTTCACTCGGTAACTCCTTTTTCTCTCCCTCTTCCAGTGACCCTAGGTTTTTTTTAGGTGGAGTAGAGCTGGGGGCCATGATAGCTTGTGTTTATAAACAGACATTGCTTTTTGACATATCTAAAAAAACAGAGAGAGTTAAAAACAGTAAGTACTTGTTTCATTCCAGAATTAATGTTTATTCTTAAGACTCCGTGTTAAAGGTTCATCATGAAAAACAGGATTTTAATTTATTTTCTGTAGTGGGGGAGGGTTGGGAACAGTGACAGTGTAATTTTTATTCTTTTTTCATCTTCTCCCTTAAGTACTTTTTTTGACTCACTGTTGGAGAGCATAAAGATCCTAATCACCCAAGGATGTGGATCTCTGTACTCAAATAAATGTTCAGGGTCAATGACTGAATTTTAACTGCTTTTCATCAAGTTTCATTTAGCATCCTAAAAGTACAAATGACTTAAAATTCTATTTGATGACTTAAATATCCAGAAATGGAAATGAATGCTCCCGAGTCCTCTTTTCTGCCAGTGTGTTTTCATGTTTAGTAAGTTGATTGTGCTTAAATACAGTGGCAATCTGTAAATTGCAAGATACTTGCAATATCTTAATAGTTCTTTTTAAGACCACTGATGTAACGAAACATCTGTTTTAAAGGCTTGCAAGTTCTCTTGACTTCATTCTCTTTTTTTGTTTGGTTTTTTTTTGGTTTTTTTTGTTGTTGTTGTTGTTCTCCTTTCCTTTCCCCCTCTGAAGATCCAGATGTTAGGGAGCTGGTAGTTTGATATTTACACAGCTGAAAGCTAAATCATAAGTTGATGTGATTGGGGGGAGGAATTGTGGCCAACACCGAGTAAAGCTTACCCTGCATCTCCAGAGTCTTAGAATGAGAAACAAGTGTTGCTGAATGACAGAACAGACATTTTGCAGTTTTATGACCAGCGGCAACTGGAATCTTGTCATGATATCACTTAAAACTTGTAAAATATTCCTTTAAGGCAAAGGCAATATCCTCTTAATGCTTTACACAACAAAATGTTTTACCCAATGAACTCATACAAATAATTGCTGAATGGTTTCTGCAAGTCATGAATAATAATTTTAATAATTCTAGACAGATAAATGGAGTTACTTGGTGACCAGAATCTCTTTGGAGCAAGCATTTCCTAACTGAGTAACCTAAATGGTGTGTCTGAGATGACACTGGGGGATACCTGCATAGTTTCTTAACCAAAGGCTGTTACTATTTTAAACACACAAAACCTTAAGGAGCAGTACAGTATTTCAGGACCAAATGCTTTTAACTTGGAATGAATTACTTAACCGTAAATGGTTCTTGACAGTGCCACAACAGCAAAGAGCTAGGCTCAAACTCTCTCCTGAAGAATATTGCTACTTTTCCAACTGAATACTTAGTAGTGTTGCCAAACATTTCTTATTTCAGTCTCGGGGATATCTTGAACACTTGGCCCTTATTCCTTGAATTGCTCCAAAGAAGCTTAAAACTAAGACTTAAGATTCAAGATCCATTAAAGATTTCCAAAGATTTATACTGCTAACATTTGTGTTCTGCCAACCTTACAAGCCAGGACCATAACTGGGGATTGTGTTTCTTTTCAAGTATAAATATAAGCAGAAGTTTTACTTGTGAGACCTCTTGTTGCAGATATAGCACGTCTCGGAGAATTGTGTTTTCTCAGTGAAGGCTTCTCACTTTGTGTATTGCTTTGTCATAAAGAATGCGTCTGACTAGTTGGATGTTAGTTTAGCAGCTGTGTAAAATTATTTTATTCAGGAAATACGGCAGGGGGGTGGGGGAGCAGGGGGAGGGCCTCAGCCTGTCTAGTGAGGGCAGGATGTATGACAAGGTGCAGTTCTTGTACATATGGTTTTACTCAGATGAAGAGCGTACCAGATACCCTCCTTTATTATATTTTGGGGAAGTGTTATAGCCGGGAATAAAAGTCATAGTGTCTTTGTTCACTTACGTGTGGCAAAAAGTGCTTCTTACAGCTGTTCTGCCTAGGTGTTAGGGGTCGGTAGTTGCAGTGAAATAACATAGGTGCACATCCTGTGACTTACCGAGAGGCGCAGGAGGCCTCTCCCGTTTCCCATGCTGCCTTTCCTCTCACATCTCAATACTGGACCTGTGTCCACTGGGGATACTCTTTGGTAAATGCACGCTACTCTGTTTCCAGTTTCTTTGCTTGCCCTGTCACTGAGGTTACAAATGCATCCAGTGTACAGAGCACCCTGTAGCTGAAGGCAGTAAGTCCGTAGTGGCTGGTGCTGGAGGAGAGGAGGGGAAGTGTGGGGAGACAGGCTAGCCACAGCTTTAGGAAGCGCTTGTTGTGGATATGCAGTAAATACATAATTGAGGAGAGAGGTATAAAATATTTTAATCCAATATATGCATTTCCATGTTCTTCGCAATACTTTTTGTGTATTTAATTCCACTTATCCTCTGTGCTTTAAAATGCCAAAAGCAGCTATGCACCAAAAAGCATGTCATCTGAAGAGTTATGTCTTATTGCATGTAAAATCTCCTTTTCTGGTAGACAAGAAACAAAATCCATTCATTACTCTGTGTTTGTGTTCCAGACTAAATATTGCTGGTACAGTGCATAGTTTCCCAGGGTCGTGTGGTCCATGGGGTTCACTGTGCCAGAATGTGTGTGTGTGATCAATGTGATTCAAGAGTGCTATGGGACAGCAGGACCTGAGAGTGAAGTTGGTAGTAATTTAAGTTTGCTGCTTGTAAAACAAATTTAGACTTTGTGACTTGAGTCCAGGATTTTTTCGCACACAAAAGAGAACAGAACCATAAATTGCTCTAGATTACAGACTAGATGGTACTTCAGCATGATCACTTTTCCTTGGCCAACAACAAGTGCTTTCATGTTACACCAGTTCAGCTGGACTGTTGACCATGGGCTGTTCACCAACAAGTGCAATGCAGGAGTTTGCAATCTGAGCACCTGTATATACCATGTTTGGAAATGAATGGTGACTGATTTAAAGCCCTGTGAATTTCAAATATGACGGCACTGGAAATTAAGATTTTACTTACTTGACAGAGGTATTAAGATCCCCTGAATAGGCTGTGAGATTTTTGAAGCCTTTGCTTTGAAAGACTTGGATGCAGCATGGTCTAAAGACCCCCTCATTTGCCATAGCAATGTGCATCCTATCTACTTTCTGCACTTCCTTTGTAGATGTGCATGGGGAAGCTCTGACTTACGATTTGAGACCGCTGCTGGATAATCAAAATTCAGGTACTGATTATACAGCTATTTGAAATAATACCTTGAACAGCAAGGCTTCAGCTTCTTTCACGGTAAAATGATGCAAAACCACATCAGTTCCTATTCAGTTAAAGAAACTACCTTTGGCAGTAATCCTTGTGTCCAGTGTACTTATTTTAGAAATCTACTGAAAAACACTAATGGGGGAATTTATGCTGATGTCCTTTGGTTTTGTTTATGCTGCCGTTTTCCATTTTGCATTGCTATAACATGGAGAATTCAGGGCTGCAGCCACCATTCAACAAATGGTGAGGTTTCATGCTGATTTTCTTAGATGTGCCAGTACTTAACAGCCATATCAAATTCTGTCCTGCTGCTAATGTGCTGGCACGCCACGTGTGAGGGAGGTAATCAGAGCTACTGTAAGTCAGAGCAACAGAGATATTGTAAAGTGAATGTAGGGGAGGAAGGCTGGAGTTCCTGCCATATCATAGAGTGGTTCTAAATAATCTCCTTGTTCCAAGGGAATAATTTGTGTCGGTTTTAACATTTACTACTCACAATGCAGTTCAATAAGCTTATCAAGGAGTTAGAGCTGCCACCCTATCAGCACTTGAATGGGGCATTTGTGCCATTTTCTGCAGGACACAGTATGTTGGAGCTGGAGATACTTGGTGAGATACTTGTCTGATGCTCAGTCCACATATGACAGAATTGTTGCTGACAAAGAGCCATCTAGGTGGCAGGGCTAATTGTATCTGGAGAGATATGCACATCTACCCCAGAAATGTTAGAGAAGTTTTTGAAACTGCTTTTCAATTTCATTGTGATTCTAGACTCCTATAAATAATCAGAAAGATTTGGTCCTTCGTATGGTATCAGGAGGTCTCTCAAGACATGACTTACTGCATGCAGAAAGATTTTGCAGACTATTTCTTGACTGACATAGTTGAAAACCAGAGAGCTCATACAAAAAAATACTTGTTCCACTGGTACCGCATAATAATTGTAACACATCTCCAAATGAGGTTGCTTTTTTTTTTTTTTTTTAAATAGTTTTTTAACAGTTGTGGCTGACTAGAACAGCAATTAAGAAGCTACTATTTGAGTAAGTTGTAGAAGACACATAAACAAGCCAGCTTTTATAACTGAAACTAGCTACTCTGTGGCTTAAACTGTACTTGCACTGCTACCTGCTGTGGGTCTGTATGCCAACAGCATTAAGAAAGCACCGGTGCTACAGTGGTCAACTGCCCAGAGCCTGGCTTCTGCCACACATTGATCATATTCTTTATTAGTGTAAACTTCTTTCTCTGTTAACCTTCTCAGAAAAGGGGAAACATGGTCTCCATCATAATTAGCTTACACAGCCTTCCATGTAAGCTAAAGAATGGAAAGTGTCGGGCACACACAGCAGCCTCGTAGGTATTTGCTGTAAGCAGGGAGAAGTTAATCTGCTCTCAGATTTTGGCAAGGGGACAAACCTCTATGTTTAAAAAAGTGCTTAGAATGAATTAAATTTCACCTAAGTGTGACCACGCAGTAGGTAAAGTAATAAAATGATAGTGATGATGGAAAATATGACTAATCAGAAAGCTGTATTAACTTCATGAATAAAATTATGCTTTAATGTAAACTGAGGTTCTTAAGTGCCTCATTTTAAAAATGTGTTTGTTTATTGCACTGGAGCTTGTAACAACTGTGTTATTTCACCTACCAGCACACTCCAGCAGTTTCATCTGAAATAGCATTTTCACTCAAACTAGGTTTTGTTTTTTGTTTTTTGTTTTTTGTTTTTTTTTAAAAAAAAGAAGATGAAATCAAAAAGCTGCTCTGTGACACTGATTTTTGGTTTACTATATCACTTACATCAGAACATAAAAAAAATCTGAAAAAATGGAAATGCTTTGATTTTTGTCTTTGAAATTACATGTTGCAAAATTATTTTCATTTTTGAATTCTCACTTTTCCACTCAGAACTGGAATAAAGAATGCAGAGCCCTTTGGGTTATCAGGGCAACACAGACCAGGTGCAGAGGCTGGTGAGGGCAGCGGTGTTGCTTGTTCTCTCCCCACCACACGTCCCTCTTCCCAGGTCCATTTGATCTGAGTTTGGCATGTCCCTGTGGATTGATTCTCATTGCCACCAGAGCATGTATCTCTTCCTGATTTCTTCTTAGCTGTTCTGACTCGAGTTTCTACAGTTGTAGAGTCAGGCTTAATATTTTTCTGTGCTGTTAGGAATATTCTGCTCTCTGTACCCTTGGAGAATTGTAGGAAGCTGGTCCCTGCACTTTCTGCATTAACCCTAGGTGGTTTGCTTCTGAACAAGCACGGAGTGGACTCTCCAGAGTTACCACTGTGTGTGCTGTGGGCAGGGGAGCCTCAGTGACAGCCCCATTCTTGAGATGACCCCCACCCTGGGGGTGCCTTGCTCCAGCAGAACTCAAACACCACCTCTGATTCAGGGGCTGTGTGAGCACTGCCCAAACATTCACTCCCTTAAACTGAAATGCAAATCAAAGGCTGCATCACACAGTCATCTCTTAAACAAGGCAGCTGGGGAAACTTCTTAAAGTCTATAATGTCTGATCAACTTCGTTTACTTTTTTAAAAAAACAACAGCTTAGCACTGTGTTGCAGGATGATGGAAATCGTATTCAGCATTCCCAAATATCATCAGCTGTCTTCCATGCTTTCTTCAACATCTTACTGTCTTGCAAAGAAGCAAGCAAGTTGTAGGTACGGAGGCTGAGGAGAGGGATCTGGGAAAGGCATTCCTACCCCTTTCCTCCACCCAAGCCTTTCCAGTTCTTCAATAGCGTTGGACCTCTTTTCTCCTCTCAAAACATTCTTAAATGGAAAAGTAGGGATTTGTTCATATAGTTCATAGCAATTACAAAGTAACTATTATATAAATTTGGTGGGATTTTTCTCTTTTTAATGAGGTCTTTGACAAAGGAGTTTTGAGCTTATGTGGGCTTCCTGTTTTGAGCTTCATATTTTCCTCAGGGGGGAAAAAAAAAAAAAAAAGAAAAAAAGGTCTGCTTTTTTAGGGCCAGCTGTTTTATATAGCTAAGTTAAAACATGCCTGGAAAGGCTGTGGTTATTCTCCTGTCTGAAAAATAATACACTTTTTTCTTCTTCTCCCCCCCCCTTTTTTTGTAATGTTTAGCATATTTCCCTTTAAACGTGTTGTTTATTTCTGTATTTTTTGTGTGTGAATCTGCCACCACCATTAGTTTCTTTGAAACACTGGCTTCAAAAGTGGCCATTGGTTTCCTCCTCTTCCTCAAATATTCTTGCAGATGTTGCTGTAAATCAATTACAGTGCCGACATAGCATTTGGCTGCCTGTCAAATGTGCCATAATAACGCAGCTCAGTAAAATGTGGAATTTCTGAGGTACTGCTTGTAATTTTTTCAATGGTGTTATAAATTCCCAGCCATGTCAGCACAGGTGGAAACAAAGTCATAAATAATATGTGTGTGTGTGCACGTGCACGCACGTGTGTGTGTGTAGAGGGTGGGGAGTAGAAGTTGCATGCACTTATTCTTCCTAAAGGGTTCCCTAGGTGCTTCACTGCTTCAATGATTTAATTCAGCTACTTGAAGCAAATTAAAAAAAGAAATCCTTTCATTAAAATCAAAATAATCTTGCTAACAAAGTTTTAGAGAGAGCATGTGTGCATGCAAATTAAAGCAAGTAGGCTGTCGCTGCTATGGGTATGAGCTGGCACTGGTAAGCTATGCCAAGCTTCCCAGTAGCCCTTCAGATAATGATGAAAGAGCCGTTTCAGTTACCCACTGGGAGCTTCTGCTTCTCAGAGGGCTGAGCCGAGCTGCCCCTCGTCTTCAAGAGAACCCAGCAGTGAGCTGGAGCACTGTGCTGATGGTTCACAGTGCTGGGCAAGGACGAGAACGTGCACTGTCCTGACATCTTTTGCTTTCCTGTTTCCTTGGGCAATCGATTCTGAGAGGCAAGATGTTTGGGTATTTCCTCTTCGTTGAGTTAACCAGTTTCGAATCCCACAGGTTTTTTAGGCTACTTAAAGGTAGAGTCACCTTTAGGAATGCAGCTAATCCAGCTGAATGGTCCATGCTGACAAGGCAGCCCCTACCCCGCCTCCCTGGCCATGCCGAACCTTCTGCCTCTCTTGTGGGAACTGATCTTTCACCTGAACACGTGCTGAGCCTGGCAAGGAGTTAGACCATCCTTTCCCCAAAAATAAATAGTTTCTGTCTGCTCCCTTTGAATCCATGAGGACTACACAGGAGGTGTTACACAACAGCTGAGGGCAAAACATTTGGTGGTATCTTAGAGAGAATTTGATGAGCTGGTTCTGCTGAACTACCTGACAGGAAACCCAGGCTCTGGGAACGCTGATTTTATGAATATCACCTCTTATTATAATCAGTGCTAGGACGTATTAGTGCTTCACAACCAAATAATAAGCTCAGCCTAAGAACTTCTTACCCACTATCTCAATTGTCACTAGAGAAACATGATTTAGAACAAAGTACCAAGTTACAGTACACAATGATATTTATAGTCCACAGATGTGGTGACTAACATTGAACTGCACACAAAACTAGCATTGAAAGAATGCATATTTTCACAGTTACAGACTTTAAAATCAGGTATCGCTAAAGGTAAAAATGAGTATTTGGCCTTCTCAATGTCTTCATGCACTTTCTATATTTAGCTGCTTGGAAACAAGATCCGGTAATATATGTATATGGTATTTTCACTTAAATTTATTTCAAATACAGTCTAGCCACTAGTATGCAACAGGATCTTCAACTGACAAGAGTTATTAGAATTTAGAATTAGCAAAATAAATCAGCTAATTTAATTGGAAACTAAACAGTAAGTATTCTATTTTTTTCTGCTATCTACTTTTTTATGGTTATCAGTATCTATACCAGCAACTGCCAAACGGAGCACACTTGAACCGAGATCCTCCCATCCATCCAAGTATTTGATTTAAGTGAAAATATATAATTCTACTCTCAGCAGACTTCAAAATCAGCTTACTTGTAAATTTTTTTTTACCCTTCATGTTGCAAAATGGCATACTGAAAAAATAGGTCCTATATAAAACCAATTGGTCCAAAAGGTGACCAAACCCAGTATAATTTCCCTTAAGTAATAAAGCAGTAGCTCGTTGTTACTGCTTCTGTTCCTGGTCCCTCTTTTGTGTCAGTGCTGAGAAGCCACATAAGACTGTCTCCCGCTGGTGAGGTCCTGCCTTGGACCTCCAGCTTGCATGGAAAAGGCAAGGGCTAAAATATGGGTTTGGCGTTGTGGTGGCTTGTATGCTTTTGTCAGAACCTTACAGTGAGAAGACTCAATAAATGTGGAGGAGAGCAAATATAGGAAAAGAGAAAGAGTGTGACCAGGGAGGAGTGTCAGGAATATAAGGAGTAGGCCATATAGATGTGCTGGGAGATACAGACTGGGAGGAATAGAGATGTTCAGCTACCAGAAAAACCCTGTAGGCTGGAGGGTGAGCAGAGATGAAGGAGAACATTTGACATTTGTCCTACTGCCACAAGAAGGGTCTACTCTGCACATTTTGAGCTCTTTAGAACAAAGTTAAATCAAACTGCTCTGCCATAGATCATTATGAAAAATACTTTCACTGTCTTGTATTAACACCACCCAACCCACACACCTGAAAGACATTCTCACATGCACAGTGAAGAGCCCATGCTGTGCAGTCTGGTCATTTTAGTGGAGGTTTTAACTCAAACAAGTGGATGCAAGTGGTAGGGCTAGGGTTCTTTCTGCTTCATTTCAGCTGACAGAAAGTTGGGCCTCTAACCTCTGGTAACTGTTTTGGTTTCCCCTGGACTCAGTGAAGTCTGAGTCCTGTAAGTGATAGGCACCTCAGGAGATGCTTCTTCCCACACATCTTGGAAACCCATCTGAGGAGGAGCTGCACCGCTGTTCAAGGCTGCCCACAACTCTGCTGATAGCCTTGAAACAACCAGATTAAATTAAAAGCCTAACTTTTAAACATGTAGGGGTAGGTGAGTAAATTTTGTGCTGTAACAATATTTCTTCCTCAGTAGGAATGACACAAAAAAGCAAGGTTCAGCTGACTTCATATAGCCTCAATCAGGTTTATAAAGCTTGTCGTGGTTTCTCCAGCTGGTGACTGAGCCCCAGGCACCCGCTCGATCACTCCCCCCATAGTGGATGGGGGAGAGGACTGAAAGAGTAAAAGTGAGAAAACTCATGGCTTGAGGTAAAGACAGTTTAATGGGTAAAGCAAAAGCCGTGCACGCAAGCAAAGCAAAACAAGGAATTCATTCACTTGTTCCGATCAGCAAGCAGGTGTTCAGCCATCCCCAGGAGAGCCGGGCTCCATCCACATAATGGTTACTTGGGAAGACAAATGCCATAATGCCAAATGCCCCCCCCCCCCTCCTTCTTCCCCCAGCTTATATACTTGGCTTGACATCATACGGTATGGGATATCCCTTTGACCAGTTCGGGTCAGCTGTCCTGGCTGTGCCCCCTCCCAATTTCCCATGCCTCCCAGCCCTCTGGCTGACAGGGTCCAAGGAACTGAAAAGTCCTCGACTTAGGGTGAACATTACCCAGCAAGAGCCAAAACCATCCGTGTGCTGTCAATATTGTTCTCACACCAAATCCAAAACACAGCACTGCACCAGCTACTGAGAAGAAAATGAACTTTGTCCCAGCTGAAACCAGGACAAAGCTGCAAACAAGAAAAGAGATATGTAATTGTAAACAGTGGTGCATGTGATGCTGAAGCTGAGATCATTAACACAATATCCTCTTCTGTAACTTTAAATGCTCATAATAGGAATGGAGGACAGGAGGGCTAGAGAGAGTCAGCATTCAGTCCATTTTGCCAATATGACAAATAAATTACTATAGAAAATGGTCCTCCATAGAAGCCATCTGGGTTTTCCTTGTCCAATCCACTTAGAAAGGTTTTCTAAAATGTGCTTGTTCAGAAAGATAGGAATCTTTTTCTGATTTTCAGCCAAAGTTTACTCAGGACAGGTATTTGCTCTTTGGAATAACATTTCTCAGTTGCTGAAAGTAGACGAAACTGTATCCAGTTTTAGACTGCAATGTTTTTATAAAGACCAAGCATATTCCATCTCAACCTTTCTCTTAATGAGCTAAAGAATCCAAATTTCTCTACTTCCCTTTGAATATGATTTTTTATTTTTTTATCGGTTTATTACCCATTTTTGGCATCTCTTTCTTCTAAATTTATAAATCCAACCAAACATCTCTCTAAATCAACAATGGCAGTAATTTGAAAAATTAGCTTTATTCTGAACATTGAGTTAAGTATTGAACACCACCACACCACACCCCCCCCAGGAGAAAAACAAAAAAAGTGAATGTAGGTGTATCCCTTGTGTTTGATTAAAGTCCCCTTGTGGCGTCCACCAAACTTATAATACAGCCCTAACAAATTCTGCAGACTTACAAGAACTGATGTGGCTGGTGGGAGGAAGAAACAAGTTTCTGTTGAGCAGGATCACAAAAAGATAGTGGCTTGTTCTGAGGCAGGTCATGTTACACTGGGTGCAAGGTGGCCTTGTTTGAAGTCAATAGTATATTCCTCTTCTTTACATTAAGATTTTATTAGTGTTCTAGCAGTTAAGTATAGGATGACTGGAGGGGCTGGTAACAGTGCAATGGAGTACTGGGTTTAGAACTTTATTAAAATGATCTAACCTCTCCATAACACAGCCAGCAATTAATTGGCACTTACAACTAATGGAAATAAATCAATCTGATCAACATTCAAAATATGTCATTTCTCAGAAACCTGAATTTAAATGAAAAGCAAGAACACACTCTGACATGTTAGCTTGTCTGATCTCCAGTCTGTTCACACTAAATGTTAGTTGTCTAAAGCCCATAAATAATTTTAATTACACGGTACCAAATTAACATTCTAGCCTTAAACCTGAAATGATACATACAGAAGGCAGCAATGAAAGGAAAAAAAAAAAAAGCCTCAGCTTTCCCAATAAAGTGACTAACTAAACAAACAAAGTCATATTCAGACCACCTACATGTCCAACATTGTAACTGCTCCCTTCAAAACTTAGTGGTTTTGCTTTTCTTTTTTATCTCCCTTTTGCTTTCAGCCGAGACACTTATGAAAGAAACATGGTCTTTTCTGAGTTTACAATCATCTGAATTACAAAATGTAATTCTCTGTCCGTGTCCTGACATGAAGCTAAGGCCAAGCAGGTGAAAGCAGGTTATTCTTTGAAAGGGTCAGTCCTCTGTAAGCAGAAGTAGCTTCACAGCTTTCTGCAGAGAATTCCCCATTTCCAGGTTATTTCACTCCACAGGTCCAGCTTTATGTACCAGATGCTTCTTTTTTTTTCTGTTTTCCTCACACTCATCACAATTTCACAAATAGGGCAGGTGCCTTTGCTCTGCAGCTGCGGAATTAATCTGTGTTAGCTCAATAGGTGCTTACTTCTAGCTTTGGCTTTGGTCTGATTTTTGCTTTTGTGTATTTGGTGAAGGGTTTTGTCCTTACATATTGGGCAGCCAGCAATATCTAAATGGGATTAGTTTTCTCACAACAGAATGCTTAGTTACCTATTAATACTTCCCTAACTGAAAAGGTTGTTCAAACTCCTCATCAGCTGAGCACAAAACCATCTAGAGATACAAGAAATTGTACAAATTGAGAAAGAAAATTGAAGTCTTTCCTTTTTTTAATTCATCCTATTATTCCTGAAACACTTGATGAGAGTGTTTAAAGGGAAGCATTGTCATCCTTGCCTTGCAGAGGCTGGCTGAGCCCATGGTCCAGATGGTCCTTTGGAAATGCCTGTGTTTCTCTAATGACAACGAAATGTCCTTGGGGCAGAGGCCTAGGAAAACATCTTGGGTTAGCAAGAATTGCTCCTCAGGTTTTGCTTTGCATTGCTCTTCTCTCACATGATGGAGAGACTATTTTACCACTAACATAAATTCAGAAGTGTTGTATTCATGTGTGAGGTTCTAACAGCTAGGATTTTGTTATTAAACTGGATGGAACATAAACTCTTTGTTTAAGCACACAAATGTGAAAACAGACACACGCTCCCCAAGGGCCTAATGTATTCATTCTGATTAGGAATCCTGAGAGATGAGCCCAAAGAACATGAAGCAGTATTGTATTTAATTTGCTGTTTTGTTATAAAATGTTCTACTATGCAGTTATTTATTTTTAAGTTTGAATGGGAAAATTATGTTTTGCTGCTGCAAAACTCTTATAACTTTGTACTACCACCCAGATAAATAAAAAAAAAGTTAAGGTGTTTTGTAAGATACAGAATTGAAAGAGAGATTAACATTTTTTTTCCACAGCAAATATTGTTCTATGTCAATAAAATCCTGAAAAAATAGTTGACCTTTTGAAATAGTTGCAGACTGAAAAACAGTAATTTTCTTTTCTTTTCTTTTTTTCCATTAAGTTTGAATCTTTCAGTTTTAGTTTCCTTTAGTGAAATTTTAACATTCTTCCCAAGTAGTATCCTCAAGTGTTCAGAAATGTCCAAACATCATTATCAGTTTGTCTGATGAAAAGGAAATATCTGCTGGTCTAATACATCAAAAGCCTCTTTTGTATATCAGAAAGATTCATTCCTAGCATCGGTAAACTTGCAGAGCAAAACGAGGTTTCCAGGCTGGGATCCTGCAGGTGGGTGACAATATCTTCACTGTCTTAACATCTCAGTTTCCCTCTTCAGGCCTGACCTCTTTTTTTGAGTGAATCAACCAGTTCTTTCTGTAATAAAATCCAGATAAATTTCTCGGGAGGACCCTGTACAAGGCTGTTCCCAGTGGCCAGCTGGGGAAGGAGTATCACCATTCCCCCCACAGAGCCTTGCATGCCTTCAGACCAAGGTCCAGGGCTTGCAACACCTGCCCTTGGTATCATGACATACAACCATTGGCTTGACAGGCTGTGACACAGTCCCTACACCATTTCAGGGCATTACATCTGGAGAAGAAAGAAAGAATTTTTAAAAAGCTCCAGAAATAATGATATCTTAAATTTACAGAGGTGCCAAATGGAGCCTGGAGACAGCCCAGGCCTACAGCTATCCCGTAGGGCTGCTGCCAGGGTTCTGTAGCACAGCATCCTGAGCAGCATGCACACAAGCCACTCTGTGTCACTTGATCTGGAGCCAGGCACCGGTCTCTTGAGTGGATGTCTCTGGGTGGTGCAAAACAAGGACTGGCATCTCACAAGAGAAATTTAGATCTTTCGCTGGATGAATTCACAGCCTGACCTTTGTTACAAACTATAACACCATCAGTCTCCATGTGAAGGCAGGGGAGAAGGAGGAATAGCTCTGGGCATCTGTCAGTTTGAGATTGCTTTGGGGTCTGTTTATATGTTTGTTTCCACTTACTTGTTCAACAGGCTTCTGAAGAAATAACATTATTACACTTTGTTTTTAATAAAGCCGTGGTTATAATCTTCTGTGTCAAAGACTTCTATTCACATATGAGATGAGAAAAGGGAGCGAGATGGTTGTGAAAAGTCTTTAAGGAAACAAACAAGAGGAAAAAATACAAATATAGAACAAGATGTCAGCAAAGACAAAAGAAGTTTGTTTTTTTCTTTCTAGTTATGAGGTTTGCTAAGAATGAGTCCAGATAAGATTGCAGCTAAATACTCTGAGCTGGCTTGAGCTGGAACCTGAGGAGTTGATCAATCTCTGACTCAAGAGATGGAGACTCTCCACTGGGATCCTACTGTACCCTGTACAATATTTCTACAGTACACCACTATAGCACAGTTAGGCTCATGAGATAGTTTTTCATTCAGTTCTGTCAGCACTGAATATCTTCTCGTACTTCAACTGTTGTCCAAATATACTGGAAGACTTCATTCTTCATATTTTAGGGGCGTGTCATGGTTTAACCCTGGTAGACAGCTTGGTTCTACCCAGTCACTCACTCACTCCTCTCAGTGAGATGGGGAAGAGAATGCTAAGAGTCAAAGTAAGAAAACTCATGGGCTGAGATAAAGACAGTTTTAATAAGCAAAGCAAAAGCTTCACATGCAAGCAAATAAAAATAAGGAATTTATTCAGTATTTCACATCATCGGACAGGTGATCAGCCATTTCTAGGAAAGCAGGGCTCCATCATGTGTAACGGTTGCTTGGGAAGACAAATGCCATGACTCCAAATATCCCTTGTTCTTCCCCACGACTTCCATTACTGAGCATAATGTCATATGGTATGGAATATCCCTTTGGTCAGCTGGGGCCAGATGTCCTGGCTGTGTTCCCTCCCACCTGCTTGTGCCCCCCCCATCCTGCTCGCTGCTGGGGTGGGGAGCAGAAAAGGCCTTGAAGCACTGCTCTGCCATAACTGAAATATCCCTGTGTTACCAACACTGTTTTGGTCACAAATCCAAAGCTACTATGAAGAAAATTAACTCTATCCCAACCAAAACCAGTAGAGAGGGAAAAGGCAGTATGAGACCATAATTGGGGAATATTGTTAAATTTGCCTAATACCATCCTTTTTAACTGATTTTTAAGTACCTTTCCTGTTTTATTCCATTGCATTTCTAAGTTACTTACAAAACGTGCAATATGACATCTTGCTCTTACTGAAATCAACTAGCTTTAGACAGGTCAGGATTTAACCCAGGAACTTCTAAGAAAAAAAATTTTAAAAGCAATAAAATATAGAAAATATTTTTGCAGGTAAATGTGTAAACCTTTAATCCATATTCAGTGACTTTACATAATGAGTACAATATGATTTGGGAAATCAAACCCTTTTAAAAATTGACAAGAATTAAAAAAAAAATTACAGAAAAGTAAAGGTCTCAAAATTTGGAAAATAATCATAAAATCATCTAATCAGTGATCTTCTGGGGAACATTTATTCAAGACAAAATAAATTACATTTACTGAAATAATTGCCTTCAAGAAATAATTTGACCAGCTCTCCAGTTAACTTAGCACTAATTTGAGCAAAAGAAGCAAAACAAAATCGTGCCTGGGGTAGAATCTTATGTTTACTCTTCCTTCCTTGTTAAAATGCTCATAGATAATTTTTATTGGTAGCAATTTGGTGTTAGTGGATAACCAACAATTTATTACTAGGTTCATGCCATATTGCTTCTCCAACTTGCAGAAACCTATTTATTTCATGCATAAAACACTTCTAATTTATCACCTCTTGAGAGCACTTAAGCAACTGTGATTCAATTAAACCAATGTTCAATGGCTGTGCCTGTGTTTCACACTTGGCTGATAAAAGAAAAAGATGGGGTACATTACAACTATTGACTGGCTATAGTTTATTTATGGTTTTGACCTATAAGTCTTTAACAATCACCTTAATTTTGTGTGTGTGTGTGTGAAGAGTGCTGAGCTGATTAAAGAAAGCTATGAGTGCAATCCAAACTGAGAAAGGAGAAGGAAGCTTTAATATTTTATCTGTTTATGTAGTGAATTTATAGCTTGTGACTGTCAGTTCTAGAGAGCAATTTTCTTTCCTTACATGCATAACAGGGATGTCACAAGCACTAGTAGTGCAATCTTCCCTAAACTGGAATAGCCCCCAGTGCTATTTTAAGGGATTTTTATAGGGATTCAGTCTCTCACCTATTTCTGTTAGTTTGCCAGACTCCTGTGACAGGCTTTCTGGCAATAATGTAATTTCAGTTTGTGTGATCAACACACCAGAGAAAGGAAAATAGCGTTCAAAAATTATAATGGTGGGGAAACTAAATCAGACAACTGTATAGTGACTTATCAAGGTCATGTGGAAAGTCAGAGCCAAATGCCAAATGCCTTTTTTTTTTTTTTTTTTTTTTTATCATTGGGCTAGGCTGAATTTGAACCCAGAGGGAAGTGCACAAAATTTCTGAGGCACCCAGTCCAGCTGAGGGAAGAACACAAAGATGGATAAACCCCAATCTTCTAAAATGCAAAAAGAAGAAAAAATAGCATCACTGCACTATTTTCACCCTCTGTTTAATCTGCTGTATGGTGCTCACAGGGAAGCTTTGAAATAAAGAAACTCAGAACATGAAGTGGAAGGGTAGGTAGTGAAAGGCACTTGAGGTGCTTACTCTGCTGTATATTTCCCAGGCTCTTCTGAATGATAGCTCTCGAGGCTGTTACTTTTCTGGGGATCACAAGAACAAGGCAAAAACATATTTTGTGTTTGGCTTTTGATTAATTAATTTGTGCAAAAGGCAGTTTTTGCAGGCACTTTCACAAGCACAGTTACCAAGGTATCTCCTGGGAATGAAAACACAAAAAGTTACTAACATAAACTTTTCTGGATAAGGCTCCTGTATCACTAAATCCTCCAGCACCACACACAGGAAAGGGTGAATTTAAAGAGTGCAAAACATTCTTGTAAAGCTAGGTTTGGGAAACAGTAAGTTGGAACTGGTGGAAAATTTGTCTTTCAAATTTTATTTGGCATAAAATACCTTTTTAACAAACTTTAGATTGATTTTTGGTCAGAAACTGCAACTTTTTGTATTTTTTTCCACTTTATAAAGACATTTTCTGCAAAAAATAGAAAGCAATTTTGTCAGATGCATGTTGGTTTTGTTTTTAAGGGAGATTTTTTTTTTTCCCCAACAACTTAATTTTGTTTGGCAGGCAGTGATGGTACGGCAGGGTGGCTGAGCAGTCAGGTGAGGGTGGGAACCAGTGGGACCCCAGGAAAGCTGCGGTATTTTCCTAGAGATTACCGATAGAAATTTGTCCTGAAGGTGATATGAGAATTAAACACTGAGTATGATTGATTTTTACATTGATTTTTAAATTTATTTTCTCAATCTTTTTAGTCACTGATGACAGCTATGGGAAGATGAGGGTTTTCTTTGTCTTGGTTTGGTTTTTGTTTGCTGGTTGGTCTTGGTTTTTTTCCCCTACCTAGGCCTCTGTGTTGTTGCTGCTCTTGTTATTGTTCCCGGTTTATTTCAGCCAGCTATTTGGATAGGCTTTATGTTTTACTTTGCATTGAACTGTTGCTTTCTGGCTGTGGCTTCCACCTCTAATTTTGTACATAATGAACAAGATAGAAGAAAAACAAACACAATAGCAAAATATGTCACTATCCTTTGCATCTTTTCCATGCTTTTTGCTGATCATATGCACATCATTTGTAGTGCTGCCAAGAGCATCTCAGCCTCAGTCAACTACCTTTGGGACTGTAATTCCTTTATGATCTATTTTCCTATTTATTTTGATCTGAATGGTTTAGTAGCACAGCTTGGAAAAGATACAGGCAAAGGTCTTTGGACTAAGTTTCTGTTGAATTAACATGAGCCATTTCACATACCATTGGGTATTGGCATAATATGTTTCGGGCTGGCAATTGGCCTTGAGGACATAAATCAAATTCATTTATTTTCTTTTTCAGCTCCTATCTTACTTGGGCAGTAGACACTCTTATCACAAGTTAATGCTATACTAGCAACAGATTACAACAGATATTAGTAACAGATACAAGAAGTTCATTTGCCTATCTTGCTATTTATCCTACGTATATTAATAGAATATGTCTGCTACACAAAATCCACTGTATTTAGTTTTCTCTCCTTTAGTCCTTGCATATGGAGATGTAACTGCATGGGTTTTAATTTTTTTTTTCATGAGGAGAGGAAAGAGAGACATGATCTGCATTATTCATAGGGAAAAAAGTATGGCCAAGAGGTAGGTCTGGTGAATTGAAGGAAATCACAGGGAAAATCAGTAATTAAATTTAACAAGCAAAAGTATGTATATAAGAGCCCAGTACAGCTCTCTCTGAAAGGCTGTATTTCAAAAGACACCTGTAAAGTCAGAGACAACAATGGTAGTTTTCAAAATGTCTCTGGTGTAGATATCTGTGCTTTAGAAATCTGTACCTAACATGGTATTCCAGTCTCCTTTTGCAGACTGCTATGAGAAATAGCTACTCCTAGAAAGCCTCTCGTATCACCTTGATTAACAGATTTAAAACATCAGATAGAATCTGATTTATTAAGCCTTTTTCTCTCCAAGAACAATAAAAAGAATCTGAGTAACTCAGCTGTACCTGCCTGTTGCATCAGTGCTTAAAATTTCACTGTGATTAATCCCACTTACAGTTTTATAGAAGTTGAAGTTTTGCACTAATTGTTGATATTGTGATAGAGTTGTGTTCTTAAACATGGCATGCCTCATTATGAAAATAGTGCATATGTTGTGTATTCATGATCCTTAACAATTCTGCAGTGAATGAGAATTAGATATTGACCAGTATGCTTCAATACAGATACGAGATTTAATCACATGCTTGAGTATGATCGTCAAATATTTATGTAAATGAATCAATAAAGATTATGATAAAGGTAGCAAGACACACATAAAAATTATTTAAAAGAAAAAAAAAATTCTTATGGAGTTAAAATTAATAGTGTATCTATGTATGTACACTCATGGATATAATCTTAGACAGAAACTTATATCCGTGACTTAGCAGGTGGCAAGAACATTGGCAATTGCTCAAAAATGTGAGGGTGGTGGTTGCATTGTTCCTGGCCATCTCAACTGATGAATTAAAATTAACTTAATTTAAATAACAATATTTAAAATATTAAACTGAAAATATTTCTTGTCTGTCTAGCTGCAGAATTTCTAGATGAAAGGAGCAATTGAGGTAGTAAAATCATAAAGCAGTATAATATGAACCCATCACTGTTGGGGAGTGAGATTAGTGCTGCAAACCTCTGCCATCTGCTCCTTCAGCTTCTTGACCAGGTTTCAAGGCAGGCAGTATCCTCCCTTTTGTCCTATTAAAAGTGACATGTGCTGTCTTCTGTATCAAGGTATTTGATGCAGTCCAAACTTTAGACATTCAGAACCAAAATTAAACAGAGCGGTCTTGGACCAAGCCATAGGATGTTATTGTTCAGAGGTTGTCCATTGAAGCATTAAACTCACAAAATGTAAACTCAGAGTAGGCAGTGCTAAGCTGAGCTATAAGAACCAGTCCTAAATGAGCCAATATGTGTACTAGAAGACAGTGATGTGAGGTTTTTTTCCATAGTGTTTGAACCCACTAATGAAACTCTTTTGCCCCACATCTTTAATGTGGTTCAATTAAAGTTAACATGGTATTTCTACACTGCTTTGCCCTGCTCATGTGTAGCCATGTCTTCAGCAGACTTGTCCAAGCTACAGCAAAAGATGTTTATACTCATGAAATCTCTGCAACAGACACATATTCCATGGAGAAAAGTAAGGCAAAAAGGCAAACAAAACAATTTAACTATAAATATTTTGTTATTTTTAACCTGGCTTCCCCTATCAAAATTAAAAAGTTTGATGATGTCCTTTTTAAAGTGAATTTGCTCAGTATTTCTATATACACTCAGTATAGCTGCATACATTGTTTCAAAATACCATTTTCTTAAAAAAAAGCCACCATTTGAATATTTTAAAATGTTTTGTTAACTTGCCAGAGATTTTTTTTTGTTTTGTTTTGTTTTTTGTTTTTGGGGTTTTTTTTTTGTTTTGTTTGTTTGGTTGGTTGGGTTTTTTTTCCCCCAGAGCTATATCAAGGATCAAACATTACTTCATTATCAGGTTTTTAATGCTAAAGGTTACAGGCTCTGAACAAAGGTTCTCATATTCTGAAATTATAATTTTGAGGAATGTGTATTTAAAGAATATGTGTTGTGACATACCTGAGAAAACATTTAGGAAATATTTTTTTTAAAGTAACTTTATTTAAACAGATCTATATTATATTTATAATATAATATTAACATATATTATAAATCTATATTATATTTATAATTGCATTTAATCGGCAAAAGGAAGGTGATTTCAGAAATCCATTTGCTCAGCAGATTCTGTTCCTTTTTTTCTCTTTTTCTTTTCATTGTCTCTACAAATCAACAAGTACAAATACCTCATCTAAAGAATAGCAAAGGAGGTGTGAAGACATGAAGAATCTAGGTGTACTCATCACTGGCTGTTATATTAAGAGAGCAAAAGAAAATTAAGAACCTTAGCTACACAAAGATGGGGTCAAGGGATGACACTTTCCATTAACAGTATAGAGAACAGAGGTGAATGAGCAAATCTCACCAATGAAAGAGCAGAGACAGGGTGAGGGCTAAGTGAGCATCTGGAATACAAGGTCTACATCAAGCAAATGCAAATATCTCAGCTACAGGTCCTTCATAGCCATCTTCCATTCTTTTATTATTATCTTTGTTACTTTAATTGCACTGGGTATTGCTCCTTGCTGTATAAACCACAGCTTCTTTCCTTACTGGAATACCACTGGTTCTGTGGTGTGGTTTGTTTAATTTCATAGCACATTATAAGACTATAATTTATTTTGAATTTACAAAATATAGCAAAATTTTTGACCTGGGGCCACAGAATATCCTGTAGTGGAGTCTGTGCATTAACTCAATATTTCTTCATGTGAGTAAGTAAAACATATTACAATTCTCTGATGCAGGAGGAACAATATTTAAAATATTAAATATATAGAATACTTTCAGGAAGAAAAAAAATTAACAAAATCAACTAATGCACAACCAAATTAACTACACCTAAAAGCTGTTATTAGCTGCAGATTTCCCCTGATGTGGTATGCTTTTGTGGTGTCAATGCTTTCCTTTGTCTCATTTCTCTTGATGCTAGCAGTGTTACTTCCTTCTTGCCTGGTAGGGTAGGATTTCCAGCTGGTGAAAATTAGTCAGTCTGTCTGACTCTGAATCATCTCTTTAAAGAAATCAGCCAAGCTAATTATTTGTATTCTAAAGGCATTTTCACCTTGTCGACCACGTTCCAAAAGTGTACTCAGCATTGGGCAAACAAAGCAAGTTAATGATGTGCTGTTTGAAAGTAACTAACTCGTCAGCCACTGTGCAGTGGTGCAAGTTCTTGGGGGAAGAGTAATTTGCATTTCCTTTATTTTTAAGAAAAGGATGCACTGAAAGAATGAACTTGTGTGTGTGTGTGCATTAAAACAAAGGAAGAGGTAAACAATAGTTCATGAATCACAGAGAGCAAAATTCAGCTTGCTGTAATTCCACTAGACTTTCAGGCCAAGGTGCATGTCTTTTGTCAAAGACACTGCAGATGGGGTTAGAATCCAATGTATGATGTCGGACTCTTTTCTAAGTCAAGGAAGTACATTGCCTTTTTTCAGGTGATCATTTCCAAAGACCTCATACAACACCCAGAAATACAGAACACTTACTATGTATTAATTTTATGTCAAAGATTTTTCATTATTGCCTAGTATTAATAATACCACAATTTTTATGATGTTAAAGTATTTTATTTTGTATTATCACAAATTCAAAATTGATTTTAATTTGTTTAACTTTTGTTAAGGATATGTATGGACACACTACTTTCAGCTCAATAAATGCAGCTCTGTGTGTGTGTGTGTGTATGTACGTACCAGGACAAAGTAAACCCAGTCTATATGCACTCAATTCACTCAGGCCTTTGAACTGAGCCAGTAAAGAAGGCAGCTTGTGGCAGCCAAACCTTGAAATGTTAACAGAAGCAGCTAAAGAATGTCTCGCCAAGTCAGCAACATCACTATCCTGGTTGCACCCATAGCACTAAGTGCTGCCAGTGAAGTAGGTTGCAGTGCTCGGTTTCTGAGCCCTTTGGCTGCCAGGAAGGCTTTGTGTGTGGCTGTGTAAGTAACTATCAGTCCTTGGCAAAGGAAGGGTGGGTACTAATGCTAGTGTGCAAGGAAAGAATGAACAGGTGAGAACTTTCAAAACTGTGTTCTTTTCCCTCAAACACCACTGTCTGCCGTCCAGGAGCTGGGAACTGCACTGCAATGCTGACCTCAGTGCGGTCAGAGTTTCAGTTGTTTGCAGTGGTCATTGAGCTCTGTAATTAATTTGGCTACATTAAATCATCCAGCTGTTGGGTCCACATTTTGCCCTCAGATGCATGTGTGTGGCTTCCATGTTTCAATGAGAACAGGGTATGCGTAGCCAAGGATAGAATCTGGCTGTATGTATACACATATGTATACATATGGATCTCTGTATATACAGTAAGCGTAAGGAAGAAAAATACATTTTCCTGAATGATAGTATTAATTAGCTTCCCATTTCCTTTCTGTACCCTGTAGAGTCCTGGGCTTTGGTGTTTGGCAGTCTTCTTTAGGAAGCATGTAGGTCATTTGGTGACTCTGTTTCAACCAAAGCAATGGGATTGATCCAAGCTTTTGTCCTAACCTCTAGCTGAACCACAGCCTGAACTGTTTGGAAATGTTAAAGGCAGTGAAAGAAAGGGTGAGAGAGGGGAGAAGAAGGCAGAAAAAACAAGAAGAGGAGAAGAGAAGAGAAGAGAAGAGAAGAGAAGAGAAGAGAAGAGAAGAGAAGAGAAGAGAAGAGAAGAGAAGAGAAGAGAAGAGAAGAGAAGAGAAGAGAAGAGAAGAGAAGAGAGGAGAGGAGAGGAGAGGAGAGGAGAGGAGAGGAGAAGAGAGGAGAGGAGAGGAGAGGAGAGGAGAGGAGAGGAGAGGAGAGGAGAGGAGAGGAGAGGAGAGGAGAGGAGAGGAGAGGAGAGGAGAGGAGAAGAGAAGAGAAGAGAAGAGAAGAGAAGAGAAGAGAAGAGAGAGAGAGAAGAGAAGAGAAGAGAAAGAGAAGAGAGAGAAGAGAGAAGAGAAGAGAAGAGAAGAGAAGAGAAGAGAAGAGAAGAGAAGAGAAGAGAAGAGAAGAGAAGAGAAGAGAAGAGAAGAGAAGAGAAGAGAAGAGAAGAGAAGAGAAAAGGGGAGGAGAGGAGAGGAGGAAAAAAGACCAAATGTTTTGTTTGTGTCTGAGACAGGAAACAGCAATACCAAAATATCCCAGAAAGGCTATTCTTGCTGTACTACTGACCCAGCCAAACCAAATGCTTCTGGAAATTGTTCAAGGAATCCTGTTTGAGTTATTTCCAGCCCTGCTTCTAGACCAGTGAGGCTTGTATCAGGCATTCAAAGTTTGAATGCTTATCAGCTGCTTCTTCCTTCTGCCTCTCCCCACATAGACGGGAGTCCAGACACACCACTTCATAGATGTGGCACTTCCTTCTGCAGACATCTCTGACTGGTTCTCTGCCCATACAGGTCAGGCAGTTGAAAGAACTAAACATAGTATTTTCTAACCATAAAGCAATTCATGCTAAGACAAATAAGTTATTAAGCAACGTCCTATAACTGAGCAAGAGTTGATGGTGTTATTGTCCTTCCTGAACTGGTTTGTGCACTTCAACAATTTGAACATCAGTATGTATCCTTTTTGGCACAGTGACTGTAACTGAGTAATATGACTAACCATTTGTCTGTTATTGCAGAAGTGATGCTGTGTTTCTCTCTGAACCTGCCTCTGTGTATCTCCATGCAGCTGCACTTACAGTTCAGGCAGCAGCTGTGACTTATTTTTACTCTATTGTTTCAGAGCTAAGCTCTGAAATATGAAATATGAGTTACTTATTCTCTTTAAACTAAGGGAGCATTTTCCCTGACCTCATTCTTCACATAGTCATCCATGTTTAGTTGGAATCTGGGACAGAGGTGGTGCATTTCATATTCTAACTGAACTACTTTTCTCATTACTAACTATCTTAAAGAATTAGGTGTTGGACCTTAACTGAACAAAAAAGTCTGTTTGATTAAAACCCAGAAAAGAACACTATATTTTAATAGATAATTTTCTGCATTAAAAAAATAATTGTTAGTCATTTGCACTATTTATTTCAGGTATGTTATCCATAACTAAGCCTCATTATTCCTATAAAATGACAAATCTTTTAGGTTTTATTCCTGCTCGGTAGGTCCAAACTCAGTCAAGACCAATCTTTTAAGATTTGTCTCAAAAATCTTTTAAGATTTTTAACATTTGTCTCAGCAATACAACATTACTTCAAATTATTCAAATCCAGCTTGTAATTCTGCTTGGTTCGAAATAAATAGCTGTGCATGAGTCATAGATTACATGTTCAAAAAGAAGCAATGTGGTTAACTACCTTGACCTGTGACATAGGACATCAGGTTAGCCTGAATTAGATATTACTGTGGCTAGATCATGACTTTTAGAATAACCTTTTTTTATTATTATGGTTTTCCTTACATAGGTATATGTAGGCTAAGATCACCTCATACCTTCATTTTATCTTTGATAAAATTATTAGGCTGCCTGGATTTTTTTTTGTTATGAGTCATATCTTCTTATAATCTAATTATTCTCACAATTTTTTTCTGAACTCTTTCCAAATATCAATCCTTCTTAAACTGCAGACATAGGAATTTGCTTGAGTATTCCACCAATGTTTACTTTGGTACAAATACACAAGTGTTACTCATGCTTTACGCTTGCTCAGTACCCTCTTGTTACTAAATTCAAGGATCTTGTTCACCTTTCAAAACACAGAATTTCATGTGAATATCAGATCAATTCAGAGCAGGACCATCACTGTGGATGTTTCCCATATTAGCATCTCCCCTCCTGTTAGTACTGTTTATGTCCTCTATTCCTTAGTCTCTCGCTCTCTCTTTTTTTTTTTTTTTTCTTGTTCAAATCAAAACACATACTGTTTGCAAGCTTCTAGCTTATAATAGCAATGAAGATTGTCCTTTGTCAGTAACATTTGCTCTTTATTATTTTCCAAGCTCTAATTCCAAGCTCTAACTCTTTCTGATAACTGCAAACTTTGTTAATGATAGTCTTATGTTATCTTCCAGGTCATTGGTAAAAACTCATTAAAATATATTACCAGTGCAATATCTATGGGATCACACTAAAAACACGCCTGCTTGATGATGCTTTCTCTGATATCTGTCACTTAGTTAATGAATAATATATGTACTGTTCACTGTGTTAACTTTGTAGCATCTTGTATTTTTAATCTACATGTCCTGAGATCCACAGTTTGACTGAACTTTGGTTATATACAGCAATGTTACTACCTTTGTCAACTCAACTTGTAATCCCACCAGAAAAAAAACCACAACATGTTAGCTTGACAGAATCTATTTTCCAGAAGACTAGTTTGAGTGGCACTAATAATATTTTATTATTTATCAATGTAATCTTCCACCGTCTGTTCTACTATTTTGTTTAGAGCAGAGATCAAGCTGACAGAATATCTTTAGACAAGTCATCTTGTTTATCCCTTTTAAATACTGGTACAACATTAATTTTCTTCCAGTTTCTGAAATTATTCCCATTTTTCTAGAGTTATTGAAAATAGCAGTAACAGCTTAAAGACCCTTTCTCAGACAGCTCTTAGGATTTATATTTTTTATAGTGCTTAAGTCATAGTTCATGAATGTATGAGTGCTCTTGAAAACTTTACCCACAAGACCTCGGTTGTCGAGGCATAAACTATGAACAGTGTAGGTGTTATTGATAGAGAAAAGTAGGGCTGTGTTTTTTTTCTTTTTAACTAAATCTTTCTCATATTTTTATTCCGTTTTCCTTCCCTAATAAGACAAACCTGCAAGATTCTGACATCTTTAAAAAGGAAGGTATTTGTGGTTAAGGAACTTACCTTGGATGATACAAAGACTTGTAACTAAGTCTCTTAAGTTCCTCATTCCAGTATTATTTATGTTCTTGGCTAGTGGCCTCTCAGTGCAAATACTTTCATCAATAGTTTTAAATACATTAGTTAACATTGGCTGAAACATGACATCCTTTACCAGATCTCCCCTGGCCAAATGATGCCTTGGCCGTATGTACCCCAGTTTTCTAAATATGTGATTATTGGCGCAGAAGATTCTGAGGAATATACACTATGAAACCAGGAAGAAGAAGGTGGCAAGGGCAGTCTGGCCATGGTTTCACACTATAGCTGGAGCAAAATTGGTCAAACCTTGACTAAAATGATCAGGTCCCACTTTTGTTACTATCAACTACACTTGCTTTCTCTTGGATTTCACCTACTGCTTCCATGAGCTATATCTGCATCTCACCTGGTTTCACTGGGGACAATTCAGCTAAATGAAATAGCATAACATTGACCAGAACACAATTCCAAGATGATAAACAAAGGCAGGGAAGGAGAAGTGTCTCAGGAGAAGCCAGGAGAAAAGAAGAAGATACAGCAAAGCAGAACAAATGAGAACTATTCTACTTGGGAATGAGCTGTTACGTGCAGTTTAGCCATTTAGAAAAATAAGTCTGTAACAGTATATTTTCTAATAGAATGGTTAGAGGAAAATGAAATAAGGACATACTAGCAGGTTTTGTATATATATTTTACTTTCCTAATAGCACCTGTACAATCATTTATTAACTACAGATTAATTTTAGACTAAATACATGTTTTTAACTTTTCTTTTTTGGTCATTAGCTATATATAGAATGGCCGATATTATTCTTATTGCCAGTTACAATAAGACAGCAAGAAATATGATTTAATTTAGTAAGAATTCTAAAAGGCAACAAGTTTACACATCTCATACCATCAATATGAAATGCAGAAGCTAAAAATATAGGCAACAAATGTCATATTGGCTGACTGAAAGGCCTAGAGGAATAAAAGGAATAAAATACTTCAAAATGAGAATTTCATTGTCCTTTACAACTCATCAACAAAATTATAGCATGGATAAATCACAGATCTAGATATGCTTGTAATAAAGAAGCGTGCATTTTAACAAAGAATTGGACTCAATTATAATAATGTTTCAGAAAAACCACGAATAATGTATTTGTTAAAAAGACTTAAAAGCAGCAATATGTAGTATGTTTTATGTATATTACAGTGCCAAAACAAACACGACCACATAAATGCAAGACTAATTTGGAGAAACAGTTTCTCTACCGTAATCGTGAGGGTGAAACCTGTGATTATGGGCGCAATCCTGCAATCCCCAGCAATTGTACTAGGTTTATTCAAGCCAGTAGTCGAGCTGGGCATTCCCACATTCTGACTGTTGCTAAATTCTACTGACTCACTGCACATAAAACGGCTAAGCTAAATGTTTTATACTTTCTTCATAAGTCCATTGGCACCACTTGTTCACTCTTGGCCTTGGTAATGGCCACCAACTCATTTCTAAAGAACCCACATACAGTTTTATGTTAAGAAGTAATCTTTTTATCATCTCTTGTTGTTTTTCTTCTGCTTTGATCCTTTCTCAAGATTTCTTCTCACCCTAAGCAACCTACAATTCCACCTTTCTGGTTCCTATAAGTTATGATTCTGGTCTCCGTTTTTTCACCATGACCACTTACAGTGACCATAACATGTCACACCACTGTTATCTTTCTCTTCATTGTTTCGTGTTTTTCCTCTCTGTCCTGGTTTCAGCTGGGACAAAGTTAATTTTCTTCTCAGTAGCTGGTGCAGTGCTGTGTTTTGTATTTGGTGTGAGAACAATGTTGACAGCACACGGATGGTTTTGGTTCTTGCTGGGTAATGTTCACCCTAAGTCAAGGACTTTTCAGTTCCTTGGGCCCTGCCAGCCAGAGGGCTATGGGGGCATGGGAGATTAGGAGGGGGACAGCTGACCTGAACTAGCTAAAAGGATATTCTATACCATGTTGTATCATGCTTACTATATATAAGCTGGGGAAGAAGGAGGTAGGGGAGGACATTCGGCATTATGGTGTTCACCTTCCTGAGTAACCATACACGTGATGGAGCCCGGCTTTCCTGGAGATGGCTGAACACTTGCCTGTTGATGGGAAGTGGTGAATTAATTCCTTGTTTTAATTTGCTTGTGTGTGTGACTTTTGTTTTACTTATTAAATTGTTCTTAAATCTCGAGTTTTACATTCCTTTCCGATTCTCCTCCCCACCCCTCTGGGTGAGGGGGGAGTGAGCGAGCGGCTGCGTGGTTCTTAGTTACCGGCTGGGGTTAAACCACAACACTCTTCTCTCTTTCTTCTCCAGCAGAAAAAAAAAAAAAAACAACTATGAAAACTTTTGATGAGATAATGCTATCAAAACCAGCAGGCTTAAATTGGTATTTTTTGTGCATGCCATGATTTGGTCCCTGAGGACTGATCTGTAACATTTTCCTTTTTGTAATTCTCAGTCAACCCAAAAATCCCATAAATTTAAAAACCTGAAACTTGAAATGGCTACATATGCCATCATGATCAGGTCCCTGTGTTTGTAGACGTTTAGAAACAATGTCATAATGTTTCCAACAGAAGTCAACAAGGGGAGGCAATGTTGTAAACACTGTTCTAGGTCACTGCTGTGAAAGAAAATTCAGCAGGTCAAAATAGTTGAAAATGATAGTTGCTACAGATAAAGCAAAAAACACCCTGTCCATCTGCCTTTACATATAATGATTCTGGATGCATAAGAAAAGCTTCAATGGGTTGCTCAAATCAGCAAGGTAAAGTCCATGTCTTCTACACTTAATCCTTTGAAAATGAGGGGTCTGCTTGTCTAGACTTATATGAAAGTCTGCCTCCCTCTCTTACAGATACCTCCAAAGCATAATTCATCAAACTAAAATAAATACATTTTAAAAAAATTAAATTAATCAAATTATGGGAGTGCCTTTTTCTTCCCATTGAGTAGTTTATCTTGTTAGTCTATAAGACTAATTTAAAGAAGATACTTAAATATCAAAATATTAGTTGAGAGTGATGCTGTTGCGAATGGCTCCCTATTAAGTGAGCAAGTTTCAGGCACTTTTGCTTGCAAAAACTGTTCTGTTCCATATGTTCTTGTCATATGGGTCATTCCATATTCACAAAATAATCTTACTGATGGCACAAATATAAAGAAATGTAAAGATACTTTCTTAGTTTAGGGAGGGAAATAAATAGGTTAGGGAATTAAATAATCATCTGTAGGTGTTCTTCACCTAACTGGTGAAAGTGTGTTCAACACAGACTAAGAAAGAAATAGAAAGTAAAATTTATCTTTAGATAAAGAGTAAAAAAAAAAATAGTTGTTCTTTGACAGCAGTGGCAAAACTGTCAGTGACAAGTGAGGGTTTTTTAAAATGATTGAAAAAGATATCAAAAAGTTATTTACTCTTTGGAGCTTGTTGATTCACTTTCATGAGAGCTTGAGGGGAAAGAAAAAGGAATGTTCTTTTTCTGATATTTGTGAAGCAGCTACCCAAAGGAGGGTAGTTGCATCAGAATATCAAGAAAGCGAAATTCAAAAAAAACCCCAAAACAACACACAAACACACCAACATCCTTCCTCTTTAATCCTGTTTCAGTGACTCCACAGCTGGAAATTTAGTAGGGGTTCAATTAAAGTAAATTGGGAACCTAGAAATGAGCCTAATGAGCTTTAAAATTAAGGCAACATGACAAAGAAAACCGACAACCAATACTCTAACTTACAGATGTTATGGAAATTACACATGCAAGGCACCATAACAGGGTTCAACTCTAGGTTTCCACTGAATCAATGAGCCAAAAAGAGATTCTTCTATAAAGTCCTTTTTATTGATAGCACTATAGTTTGAGCTGGGTGTTGCCGAAGAAGGACCTCGAACAAAGAGATCCCTGGCCAATTATATCCTTACAATCTAAGTTCCCCATCCCTTAAGCGACAGTTTGGACCAGTGGTAATATTAGGGTCTGGGATCTTCCTGTTCTTCACTGGGTCCTTTCACTGTCTTTAGATAGGCTATTTCTTTTCTTATCTCTAAGGTTGCAGCTTCTGTTAATGAATGTGGCTTCCTTATCTTCTGGCTTGAACTGAACTGGGGCCTTCTTTTACTTGACTAGGTAAAAGTTCAACATACCTAGGTGAAAGTTCACAGCTTGTGGCCTAAGGCCTCAGCAAATTAAGCTACTAATGCTAGGCAAGTTATGCTAAAAAAGTTTTATGTAATTAGTATACCAAATTACACAACACAGAAGATGAAGAGGAAAATGTAAAACAATCCCAAAAGGAAATAATTGTCAAGACTGGAAATAGCGTCATGCAAAATTCAAATCGATGGTTGCATCCCACATTTTGACAGGTGGTGTGGCAATAATTATTACTGTGGTCGTATTTTCATTTGTACTTTAAGGCTTATGGAAAAGCACAGAGTACCTTTCTCAAAAGGTTGTGATTTTTGTGGCAAAACTAACATGCTTTTCTTTATATAATTAGTAATTAAGGGAGCCAGCATATAGCTTAAAACATTGTCTGATCATTTTTCTTCCTCTCTGTGACTATACAGCTGTTTCACAGTGCCGGTGGGTTGCTACAATTTTCTGAAATCAGATAGAAGTGATTGATTTTATTAAAAAAGAAAGCCCAATACACAAACATACCAAACAAAAACCCTGGGTGAGTGTGATGTAAGGTAATTTATCTGTGTAATGTAATCTCCAAGTGAGGGTTTACAGTCAGTTTGTTCAAGGACAGGTAAATTACTTTAAGAAGCTGAAGTCTCTAGAAGACATTTCCTCACATTTTTCTTGCCCTGCTGGATAAAAAGTCCACTTGCTCTTCTTCTTCACGTTAAGTGCAAAGTAAGGTAGGTGGCACCAAAAAAAAAAACCAGCCAGAAAGATGTTTTTAAATATAAGCTGTTAGTTTTTCACCGGGAGTATCAAAGACTGGGTGGGTGGGTGACAAAGTGTGGAATTAGCTGTAAGAAAGTCCATGACTTTGCTTCAGAAGATTAGGGAAAAAAATTGCTAGGTATTTTTATTATTGATATTTTAAATTTTACTAAGTGTTTCTTGTGTTAGACTTAAAATTATCAGTAGCCTTTTTTCATAACTTCAGGTACACAAGGATTTACTAGTTCACTGCTGTATTCAGGCAACAGGAATCTGTTTCAGATAAGGAATGATTTTGCATCATTGAAATTCAAGTAACCAAGATTCAACTACATTTTATAATTCTACATTAAATAAAAATAGGGGAAGATACCTTGCTATAGAGGAATATAGTTATGCTGGTTGTTAGAATATTTGATTTGGGTGGGGCTCAAAAGAGGAGGTGCTTGGTAGAAAATATGGTTGAAAATAGAGCCGCTGAATCACTGTGCTTTAGCTTCCTGCCTGCCAAGAAATATGTTTGTAGTTTTTTGCATTTTCTTGGTGCTTGCCCATTCATACCTAAGTCTGTTTGGGTGCCACTCTTACTGTCTGACTTTCATTAAGGCTATACCATCAAACGAATTACAAAGTTCTAGAGAAACAACTGGGAAGAGGACCTCTAGTCTAGGTCTGTGTGCAATTTGTTGTGATTAGCATGGGTAAAGAAGGCTGCAGGCTTAAGAAGGTGAATCGTAACAGCCAGATCTACCAAAAAGGGACCTTCAGCCCACTCTTAACTGTCCAGTAAAGACAGTTGTGCTGTCACTTTGTGTCTCCAGAGCCCCTCTACTAATGCAAAAGTAATGCATTAATAAGATGGGCAAGTCCCCTTTTGCTACTTGCATGTATATCTCTGAAGCTTGAAATCAGTCTGAAAAATACCCCAAAACCTAATATAGAAAAAAGAAACATTCAACTAATTCTAATAGAAGAAATACACATGCAAAGTAAGATTTTCTATACAGCACAGCACAGGTGATGCACAGACTTCATACATGTTATACATGAGATTTAATTTGGACAGAAGAAACTTTCAAATGAAGAAAGGTAAGAGGAGAAAATAGCAAATGCTTTCTTTCCCTTCAGTTCCTAAATGCAACTTATTCAGATTATCTATCACTGTTCAAAACGGCACATAAACCATCTTCTTGGCTCTTTTTACTGTACTATAATTCATCTTTGCCAGGAATTGTCACCCCCATAACAACTTAAAGTTTTCCCTTGGCTTCATTCTCACAAACAGTAGTAGCTGGGGAAAATGATTCACTGCCTCTGCAGTGGCAGCACCAGAGGAAGAGATCTCTGTCATGGCAGGGCTGTGACGAAAGAAACAAGCTGATTTTGCAGCGTGCCCCACAAGCATGAGGGACCTACTCTCCTGGGCCCCGTTTGCTGCTGGAGTGGCTGCAGCCCTACAAATGTTGTTTGGGAGTCTAGGGATAGTAGTGCTATTGCAGGAGCCTTTGATGTGCACTGAGTGTGCTTTATTGAACTTCATGACATTCCTGTCAGCCAATTTTTCCAGCCTGCTGAGGTCCCTCTGAATAGCAGGATGAGCCTCTGGCGCATCAGCCACTCCTCCTAGTTTTGTATCATCCACAAAATTGCTGAGGGTACACTCTGCCTCATCATCCAGGTCGTTAGCACAGGTTTTAAACACTCTCTGGGCCTGGTCATTCAGCTAGTTCTCAATCCTGCTATCTGCTCATCCAGCCCATATATCAACAGCTTGTCTATAAGGATCTTTTGGGAGACATTATCAAAAGGCTTACTGAAGGTCAGGTAGACAATATCCAGAGCTCTTCCTTCACCTGCCAGTCCAGTCATTTCATCATAGTAGTTTATCAAGTTGTTCAAGCATGACTTCCCCAAGGTGAATCCATACTGACTATTCCTGATGATTTTCTTGTCCTTAATGTGCCTGGAAATGGTTTAAACAGTTAGCTTCTCCATCACCATCCCAGAGATCAAGGTGAGGTTGACCAGCCTATAGTTCCCTGGGTCATGCTTCTTGCCCTTCTTGAAGACAGGAGTGACATTTGCTTTCCTACAGTTTTTGAGCACTTCTCCAAATTGCTATGATTGATCACGTATTATTGAGAATGGTCTTGAAAGGACACTTGCCATCTCTCTCAGCCCTTATGTGTACATTCCATAAGGGCCCATGAACTTATGTTCATGGCCTAAGCATTCCTTCACCTGGTCCTCTTCCACCAAGGGTATATCTTCCTTGAACAGGTTATCCTGCTGGTCTCTGGGACCTGGATTTCCTGAGGGCTGATCTTGCTAGTAAAGACAAAGGCAAAGAAGGCTTTCAGTACCTCAGCCATGTCCTGTGTAAAAAGATCCCGTTTGTTTCAGCAGTGGGCTCCCATTTTCCCTATTCTTCCTTTTGTCATTTATGTACTTACAGAAGCCTTTCATGTTGTCTTTTACATCCATGGCCAGGTTCAATTCCATTTGGGTTTTAGCTTTCCTAACTTCATCCTTGGAGGTTTGGACAATGTCTCTGTATTCCTCACAGGTTATCCAACCTTGATTGCACCTTCTGTATGCTTTCTTTATGTGTTCGAGTTTGGCCATCTCAATTGGTAATCTTTTTGAAGGACTCCTTCAATATTAAAGAGAACTGTCTGGTCACAGAAGAAAAGTTTGTCAGTTAAGGATTTTGTGAAGTGTCTTTACTGAGAACATAAGTCACTAGAGAATTTTAGGTATGACTCCTTTATTTGTTCCCAAACATTTAAATATACATTTAAGTTCCAAGGAATAGAATATAAAGGAAATCACAAGCTTTTCAGAACTTAGACTAAGCTAAAGTTTCACAGTCTTCCCAACTGGAACAGCTGTCTGGAGCATTAAAAATACGGAAGAGGGGAACCACAAGCATTGTGGTTTTAGCCCAGTTGAGAACTTCAGCTACAGGAACTTATTTAGCATATTGCCCTCTCTAGGGTGATGCTCACTTTTCAATTGGTACCTAAGGCCTTTCCCATATAGATTTAATTTGTAGAGTTTATTTTGTTGCCTTTCCAGTCTGGCACGAACTCCAGATTTGCTCCTTTACTCCTTGTCTTGTACTTTATTTTTGGATTAAATTTTCGTGCTCTGTGATTAGAGTGGTGTACTTGTTTGTGCCTAGGCACTTCGGCAGCCTGGGGACAATTTCCCTTTGGTGGGATGCTGGTATGTCACAATCTTTGCATCTGCATTATCTGTGAATATGATGTAACCTTTTTCAAAAGACTGAAGTTGGGGAAACAACTTCTTAAAATTCCATCAATAAAAAACTTAAATCATTATGCTGACATTAATCTAGAAGCTTCTTCAGCAACTAGAGACTGCCTTTTCCAAGTAAAGTATCTTATAATTTTTTTTAATAGCTTGTCTTCTCTCACATTAGTATTTTCTATTTTCTGTTAGTATTTTCTTGAGTTATTGTTTGGACAAAAAAGAGCACTTCAAAAGATTTTCGATGTCTGACAACAATGTCTGTTCACAATTATGCAAATAACAATGAACCATCTGGGTTATTTGTGTGAGAGGACAATCATGACTAACTAGTAAAAGGTTTGGGATGATATCCATATACTTTATACTTGAGATCATTACCCATGAATTTTGGACTTTGCCCGTGTTATAGGAGATAAAATTGTAGGCCCTAGTTTCTCATTCCACATACAAAATACTTATTTATATCCTTACACTGACTGGTCACTGCAAGATGGTTGAAGTATTGCTCTTTATAAGTTTGAGGAAGGTAGAAAGCATGCTTTAGCATAGAGTTCAGCACTTACTTGTTCTTAGATATTTCAACAAAATTATTTACACACAGGAAATACCATAAACTCAAACGAAGAAAAAAAAAAATGTCCTTTCTTTTAAACATGGGAAATGGAAGCAAAAGGAAGAAGGCAGGAGCATGCTAACTTCTGAATACCAGCCTGTTCCTGACAAGAAATGGTGTCAGTGTATGGCTGCAAGTAAAGAAGCAGCAAGAATTATCCCAAATTTTCTTAAGGGATGTGATTCTGCATTTGAACCTGATCAGACTGGGGGATGAGGATCTGCTTCTGTAGTCAAGGATGTGAGCTCTCAGCTTCACAGGTTAGGAAGCAGCAGAAAAGGAGCAAGCTATACTGGTAATGGGTGTTAGCAACTCATTTTAGTACACAAACCTGAAGTGCCTACAGCACAGCTCAGGAATGCTGAGCATTCATGATTCATGAAAAAAAAAAAAAGGAAACATTCAATAACAAGCAATTTGATCAATCATGCAAGTAAGGATACACATTCTGTTGGGTTTTTTTTTTCAGTCAATCAAAATCTGTGAGTTCAGCAGGTTTATGTTTAATTTACCCCTCAAAAGGGAATTGTGATTGGATTTCTAAATTATCTTCTTAATTTCTAGTTGCATTTTCATGTCTTCTTAAATGCTTTATATCTTCCAGTTGTCAGGAATAAAATAGACATGAAAGGACCATGCAAAGGCCTTTAAAATGTTTTTGACAAGCTATTCTTGTCTGTTTGCTAAAAATGGAATCATAATTGTGGATTATATTTATTTCAAGCTGCAGAAACCAAATGCGCTTTGAAGGTGATTTTGCCTCTAACATCCCATATAGCGTGTAGCTCTATAGCAGGTATATTCAGCTGGTTAGATTTCCAAAGAGTATTAATTCTTGTAAAATTTTCATAATATTGATATCTTACCCTGAGGTTTTGTTCTGTGTGTAAAAAGGTTGCAATGCCTAAAATGCAGGGGCCTGTCAAGGCAATTAAAACAGGCTAAGTACCTTGATACCTTGCATAGCTGATAGGATGAAATCAGACACTTCAAAGAACCAGAAACCTTTAGCCAGAATGAAGGCTTGTTTGGACTTAGCTAGTAAGAAATATCAAGCAAAAAACTGTGTCTTTCTGCTCTCCTCTCACAATTCGGAACATGGAGGCTCTTTTGTAAGTGAAAATCAGTTAGGCTTATATTTTCTACAAAAATTTTTATGGAACAGAGACAGAAGGTCTGTCCTAAAAGATAAGGAGCCACACACCTTTGACACTGAACGCTATTGTTACCCCATGCTGGACATCTGGATTCAGCTCCCTTGGCAGATAAAATCCCCTCCCTTTACTCCCAAGAAATGCCCCTATCACCAAGCTGTAAGGTATTCCAGACAAGGAAGCAATTCATTGCTCTCAGTGAAGTATGGTTGTGGAGGAGCCAATAACTGTGGTCCTGGGCCAGAGTGAATAAAGAAATGAAACATAGTGGAATACAATTCTGCTTCTCCCAGTTTACTGCTTAAGAGTTGAGCTGGCAGGTGAAAAATCTGGCTTCTGATCTATGGAATCAGTATTATTTCTGGTTTTATATTGTCCTGGGGAAGAACCAACACCCTTCCTTTTGGAAAGCTAGAGGCAGTCTGCTCCACATTCTTTCTTTAACCCAATATCTTTCAAGTTCTTCAATGCATACCAGCAGGCCTTTAAGTGGAGGAAGAAGCATACAAGTTATCAGAATTGTTAGGGCACCTCTGGTGTGGCAGGAATTGTAAGTCAGAATCTCCTCAAGGTGGTGAGGGGGTTCACAAAGTCATTGCCAGTGTCCCATGTTAATATCCAATAAACTATTACATACAATTATTAATAAGAGAAGTGTTTTCTTTGCTTAAAATTTCCTGGGATGAAGCACATAAGGACTTAAGAGAGGATGCTGGGCTGTGAGTCCCAAGGTGCCACCTGTGTAGCTAAGTCCCAGGGAAATAAATACTGGCATACAGATGTACTGATGCAGATCTATGCACAGCTTGCTTTATTGTTTTCCTCCTGGTAGATGCTTCCTCTGCCTCTTGCTGCCATTGACCCCACTCTCGAGACACCTCTTTTTCTCCCCCTACATGACCTGAATAAAAGGATGCTCTGGTATAGTTATTCTATATGGTGTAAAAACTAGTACTCTAGGAACTAGCTGAAGAATGTTGTCATGGTAAACACTGTTCAATCCAGCTGAAAATATCACACTTTTTCATAAAGGTGTACCTTTCACTGCAAAGTGGATGTTGCTTCTTAGACGTTAACCTTTCTCTCTCTCTGAGTCAATTGTGAAATGCTACCTGTGCACCTGGCTTTTCCTGCTGGTGTGTTTGTGTTTTCTTTGTCAAAGTCTGGAAGGACTGAGAAAAAACTGCATAAGAAAATCCAAGGATATATCACTTCTGTGACTTCTATTAGACATATGCCGAGTTAAGAATAGCAATAAGCTGAGGTAATGGGTTTCACTTAACCCTGACTGAAAAATTCTCATGGTAAGCCAAAAATTAGTGTTTATAATGCAAATATATACTCTATGTCATTAGATAAATGATGGTTTTCAGGCAGTAACAAAGTTCTGTGAGATCCCTTTAAAATACTAAATTGCTTAAATGAATATGCCTTGTCAGTAGTATAACCTGCGATATAATTGCCAGGATCATTAGAGCTTTACTGAAGAAATGTGATTCAGAGAGTCACAGCAGTAGACCTAAATGTGACAGAAAATGTGACAATAAGATAGACCTAGTCAAGTATCTTTCTGAGCAAACAACAAGCAAAGTCAGTAAAGCAGTCTATTTACATGAGAAGTATGGGTAGTGGACATGAAGGGGAAACGTATAGGTCATGACAATCATGCAAGGTCATGACAATCCATAGCATAGTGAACCAAATTCTTTACTTAATTGTCTTTTGTTTCAACCTCAAAAATGGAAGCAGAGTGAAGACAAAATTAAGTAATGAGGTCATTCTGAGACTTAAACTTTTGGTGGCTTGCCCATCATTAAATATCAGTAAGCACTGGTAAAAAGAATCCTTTTAAAGAGAATGGCAGAAAAGTGTGAAATGGAAAATGTCTGCATAGCAAAGAGTTTACCAGGAAGAATTTCCATTAAACTGAAGAATAAAAATGAAGAGCAGGCAGCTGTTAAATGTTTTGACATAATGGGTTAATATGGGTAAAATAGCACATATATCCGTCTTGTTTGTGAGTGTAACATATTTACAGATATTCTGTCTCTAATCACATACAGATTTTATCACAAAACCCCACGTCTTACTTTCTTCGAGAAACAAGCAAAATAAATGTTACATGCATTTCTAAATTTATGAAGATTTGACTGCATTTTTGAAGGCAGAATAACTAAAACATTATTTTAAGATTAATAATAATTTTCAATGTTGGCATTTTTCCCTAATAAAAAAAGCATTTCAAATTTCAGTTTATGATTAAAAATTGGCAGACTGCACAAGGCAGACTGAGTGGCTCCACTTCAAACAATATAATGAAAAAAATATTAACATAATATCATATCTAAGAGTTGTATTTAGCATAACCTCTATCATTGTAGAGATTGGCCATGTACCCCGTGGACTTCCCCAAAGCTCTTGAACTTGATTCTGGTAATCAGAACAAAAGTGCATGAGAGGCTGTAAGACTGGAGAAAATAAGAAAAGTCAAAACTGCTGCCATTCCTGCATCTTGGAGGATGATCTGAGTACTCATATGAGCTATTTCTTACTTCCTGCATGTTAGCATGTCCAATACAGGAAAGGTTATTTCAAAACAGTAATTTGATCCTGCCATGCGAAGTGAATAAACCCATTCTAGTCACAACATATGTTTTTTCCTGTCCAAAAGTGCATGAGGAACCAACACCCCTCCCACCCTCACACCCTCCCAGCTTGACCGGATATTTCCAATGATTCAAGAGTCCAGCAGGAATATAGAATTCATGGTGAGGTGTCACAAGTAAGTAGCACAGCTCAGAAACGCAGGTCTCAGTGTACAGACTCATGGATTGCAAACCAATATGGATGTTTGTTTTATTGTGGTTTGACTGAAGCACCTACCTCATGCATGCCCTTGAAGCAAGGATGCCATTTGCAAGTGTATTCCCGGTGCTTTAAGGGGAAGTGGAAAGGAGTGATGGAAATCAGGGACTAGTTTAGACACTGCTATATTCATAGAATCAAAGAATGATTTGGGTTGGAAGGCACCTTTAAAGATCGTCTAGTCCAACCTCCCTGCCATGGGCAGGGGCATCTTCCAGTAGATCAGGTTGCTCAAAGCCCCATCCAACCTGGCCTTGAACACTTCCAATGATGAGACATCCACAGTTCCTTTGGACAACCTGTTCCCGTGTCTCACTATCCTCATTGTAAAAGATATCTTCCTTATTTCCAATCTAAATCTACCTTGTTTTAGTTTAAAACCATTACTCCTTGTTTGTCACTACAAATCTTGGTTAAAAGTCTCTCTCTGTCTTTCTTATAGGCCCCTTTTTATATTGAAAGGCTGCAATAAGGTTTCCCTGGGGCCTTCTCTTCTCCAGGCTGAACAACCTCAGCTGTCTCAGCCTTTCCTCATAGGGAAGGTGTTCCATCCCTCTGATCACTTATGTGGCCCTCTTCTGGACCTGTGCTAACAGGTCCATGTCTTGCTCATAGTGGAGACCCTAGAACTGGATGCAGTACTCCAGGTCGGGTTTCATGAAAGCACATAGACAGGGGAATCACCCCTCTTGTCCTGCTGGCCGTGCTTCTTTTGATGCAGCCAAGGATAAGATTTGCTTTCTGGGCTGCAAATACCCATTGCCAGTTCATGTCCACTTTTTTATCTACCAGCACACCCAAGTACTATCCACGGGGCTGCTTTTGATCAGTTCATCCCCTAGTCTGCATTGATACTGAGGATTACCCTGACCCAGGTGCAGGACCTTGCACTTGTTGAACTTCATGAGGTTCACATGGACCCACTGCTCAAACCTGCCTGGGTCCTTCCGCATGGCATCCCTGCCCACACCGCACCATGCCTCTTGGTGTCATCTGCATATTCAGAAGTATTCTTTTGTTGGTTTATATACAAGACATGAACTACCCTCAGAGCAGCAAACTATTTGCAACAAGAGAAATATGAATTAAAGCCCATACAAAATGCAATATTAATCACAATATTTTGTATTAGCTTTTCTTGTCATACTCTGAAGCTATACCAAGAAAAATACTCAAAAAATCTTAAGCCATCTTTGACAAAGAGCACACAACTGACATTTTGCAGGTATTAAAAGGTAGTACACATACAGTACAATGACAGGTTTGTTAGGAGACAAGGTGAAAGGTTTGATTAGGGACCCCTTACCCAGTTTACAGCTGGTAATTACCTTCATTTCCATCCCACATTCATAGCTCATAAAACAACTAAAAATCTATGGCCTGGGAACATAGCAAACCAACAGACTAAAACAAAGCCTTACACTGCTCTTTCTTTTTAAGTCTCTGAGAGACAGTGCTTACTACACTGGCAGCTGTCTGGTTTTTTTATTCTTATTCAGAACCTGTTCTGTCCTGTGCAATGAAATAGCTCATGCTTTGTGATAGGTTTGAATGTAATTACACACCACACTGTAATACATATATCTGAAAAAAAATAAATTAGATTTGTATGTGGCCAGTACCAGACCAATTCTGGTATTTTCTACCTTCTGGAGCCTTTGGCTTTGCAATATTATATTATTTTAATGCTCTTCAGACAGCTTGTTTTTAAGGTTCATATGTTCAAAAGAAAATGTCTTTTCTGTTATGCTGAGTTTGCACTGACTTTGAAAGTTTGGCTTCTAAGCCATATTATTGGTACCAAGAATCAGGTCCATACAACACAGTGCCTTAGATCCGTCCTGAATGCTGAAACAGCCAGTAAGAATCTATGTATAGGTCACGAAATTTCAAGGATTTGGAGGGAAAATACTGTACTTGTAACTGCATTCAATATTGCCAAGTCCAGCTGAATTATTTCAGTGCTGGCTCTCCATTTTGTTACACAAGCTTTACTGTAAAGGATTGGAATCTGCAGAAGGGCTCAATTACACAACTTGTGTGAGGCATGGTGAAACAGTATCATTAGTGAGTTAATTTCTACAAGCAAGAAAGGACTTGGCCCATAAAGCTATTCCTGGACTCCTGTACAAAGTTGAGACTAGCAGTCCTGTAGCCAGAAAGAGTCCTCATTCAGAAAACTAGTCCCTCAAATCTGGGACGGATAATTAGACCAGTAATGTATGTGGGGAGATTTTCACTATCCAGAAAGAAGCCAGTTTCTCAGGCTGACTGAAATTGCAGGAAATAGCCAAGGATGGAGGCATGCCTCTGGAGCGTAAGCAGAAAGGAAATGTTGAACCTACCTAGACATTTAAATGTACTTACTGGAAGCTGGGGGTTTTGTCATTGTGGATAAGATTCATTCGCCAGTGCATAGGAGTGTAATGCCGTTTCAGATGCTCAGTGGTATCCTGTCAGATCTCCAACTAATTTTGTAGATGAAGGAGAGTCCCCTGTAGATCCTATATCATATAGGCCAACCACACACAACTGTCTCACATATCTTAACACATTTTAAATGACACTACCTACCTGTGTTTAAGCAAGTGAATCCCAGCCAATATAATATTTTACTTGTTTCCTTGTACTAGATCAAAACTTCGGCATTACTGACTTTTTTCTTTCAAAGGACTAACTCAGGATGCACGAACCTCTGGCATTAATTTGTAATCCATAGTGGAAACCTTTGAAAACCTTTTCATTGTGCAGCTAGATTTTCTGCTCACTAACCTGGCTGGATACAGATACAAAAAATCAGCATCTCCCTGTGTTGCAGAAGGCTAAATATTCTTTCCCACTGAGCAGTCCCATCACTGTCTTAACAGCTACCAGGGTTCACTCCAGAACGCACATAAAGGAAACAGCACAAACAAAAAAATGCAGCTAACCTGCTGTTTGATACTGCCTTCAGAAATGGTGAGTCTCTTTGAAAAAGGGAAAAAAATGCTGATGGCAGTACTGTTAACAAACAAGGGGAATGGGAAAAAAACCTAGTCTCACTTGGACTGAACTCACTAACATTTTTCTGTGATATGTGAGCTTGCATAGTATAATCTGCTAATTTGCAGCTTTCTTTCAAAAATAGCCATGTGAGTACTTACATTTGATTTACTAGCCTAATTTGTGGCCACAGAAACTGCTACTATCAGCTGTATTTATGGTAACTCTAATACATCACCTGGATACTTATAAATGTCAGCATCGCAGCTCCTTGTAATAGAAGTTTTTACTGACGGAAGACCACAGACTAGGAACAGCATTTGCTGTTATATGTCTAAGAGAGAATTGTAAACATACAGGTTACTGAGACCAGTGAATTCACATAGCTAATAACATAGAAATTCAAAGTTCATATGTAGGAATGTTGTGTTTTCCCTAGTACTTTTGAAATTCTCACTAGTATTTTTCTCCATCTACTCAGAAGCATTAGCAACAAAGTTTAAAAAGTGTTTTAATAGTGTTTACAGTTCAACTGATCTGTTGTAATATCCCCTTTTGAAGCTATTCAAATAAACATTATAAATATATTTGTTACTAGCATATGGTGCTGATACAAGGAGAAGACTTAATTCACCACGTTATTTATGCAGCAAAATGTCCTAATGGTTCCCAGACTAAGATGAAAAGCTGTTGCGGCACCATCCATGTATTAGATAATGTCTTGGCACTTTCCCTATTGTACTGTTATAAATAAATATAATGATTAAAACAGGGTGGTGTCTGGTGCATTAAGATGCATTTTTGGTTTGTCCCCGTTTCCAGAGCAGATCCACCCCCTGCTGGCAGGAGGCTTCTGTACACAGATCTGATCCAGAAATAAAGCCAATAAGCAGCGCAGGGGTTGATTCAAAGCCTGTTGAAGCTAATTGATGGATTCTAATCAAGCTGACAGGTCCTTGTGGACATGCACTGGTGACATATAAAAGAGTGGTATCAAGGGACCCACCCTGCTGTTAGATAAATAAATGAGCATGCTTTGGGGACGTCTTATTTCAGAGATAAAAATCAATCTTTTCTCTCATACTGTTTTTATCTGCAGACCACTTCCATTATTTTCTCTCCAGCTGTTGCCCTCCTTTTTTACCTTGTTGTGCGAGATACCTCATCTCTCTGTTTTCTTGCCTTTCAGAAGAGCAGAAATAACCAGGTTCAAACCAGCTGTGAAAATGAATTTTCATTATATCTTGCAGCTATCCAACATAAATATTAAACATGTGAAACAAGAAAAATTTTCACCATGGTGTTATGCTAAAGACAGGGCAAATGAACAGGTAACCGTGTGTGATAAGTTCAGGTATCAAATGGCCCCTGTAACTGCCTGTGTGAATACTTGGACCCTGTGGTAAGCCTGAGGTAAACGGCAATGAAAGACATTCTTGATATTTGGAAATGAGCTAATATGCAGATACATTTATCCAAAATCATAAAAGCTGTTTTGTATGCTGTATTCCATTCAGGCTGATGCTGCCATTTCCTGATTTACATGAGCACCTCCTAAAGAGAATATTTCATGGTCTGCTTCCTGAGACCCATGGAGCAGCTTGTGTTTGGCTGGCTACCTCCCTGTGACACATGATCCTGTCCTGGGAGACTTTCTGCCCCAGCCACCGTGCTGCTGGGGGGAGCCAGACCTGACCTACTGGAGGCACGTAATGCATCTTGCAGGGAGAAGCCACTGGCCAGATGGGTTTTAGGCCCTTGGTTGGAGAACTGGAACCCAGGCTGTTAATGATCACTAGGGCAGAAAGAGCATGTGTGCTACCTAGAGGAAGGCAGTGTGCACTGGGGAAGTAAAGGGAGGGATGACAGATATTATTACTTCTACCAAAACCATACCCTGTGCTTTTGCGTTAGTATGTAAAGACACAACCTGAATTACCATTAGGCTAAAAGAGAGGAAGGTTAGGTATTATCTACGATGTCCTCCAGCTAATGGATTCCAGACATTTTCCCTTATCATAGCTGGCTGAAAGCCTCAACTTCACTGCCATCAGCCCTTTCAGGCTCACGGCACTGCACCATGTACATGAGATGACAGCTGCACAGGTAAGAAATGCTTCCCCAAGGCTTAAGATATGAAATATGTTTACCATGAAGATATGTTGTTGCTTAGTGAAAGCTTCATTTAATTAGGTCAGAGAGCAACAGGAGTCGCGCTGGGACAATATGTGTTTGAAATTAGCTCATAATCAGAGCACACAGTCTCCAGGGCCAGGACAGGTATTTTGTTTGTTTTCATGTGCTGAAGATTTTGCTCTGTTACTGCAGCCAGTGTTTGTTTAAACTAACAAAAAGACATTAGCACTTGATAGCAGCCCACCTTCCTGTTGTTTTACAAACATTTCCAAAAGCCTCCAAATCACCAAAGATCTTTTAAATCAAAATTTTGAACTTTGTACTCCATGGAATACCAACTGAACGCTGTTATGGATCTGAATTAGAGAGTCATCTAAGGACACACAAGCCTCTGTTAGTTTCAGCAATCTCATGAAAATCATCCACATCTTTAGTTATTCTCTTCAATCACAAACCTCTCTTTTTCTTGGCATATTCTATTCAGATAAAGCACATTTCCTACCCATTTGTTTATAGGTAGATCTGGTTGGAATAAAAAACATGTTCTTGAAGAAGGATGGCTGTTTTAGCAAAGCATAAACATTTTGGGAGGATGTATGACTCTCAAGAAACTTATCACTGAAATTTTTGAAGGCAGAACTAATAATTTGTCACCAGAAAGTTAGAAAACAACAAAAAGAAATACTTGCCTTTAAAAAGAAACAAATGACAGTTACATTTTGTGAAAATACCTGAAATTTCTTGATTCCGTTCTGAAGTAAGATGTTATGTAGCAGGATACCCTGAAAGATATAAGAAAACAAGGTTCTTTTCTTATGGGCACTTCTAAATAATGACATTATTTAAAATAATAAAACATGGACCTCTGTGTTTTCTGTAGAGCATTTAGGAGGATTTAAAAATGCAGGCAAAAAAGAAAGCTGCAAATTCATAAAAAAGGGGTATGACAATTATACACTAATGTGTTTCTCATCAGCATTATTTATTGATATTTCTAAGGCTGTGACTGTCTACAGTTGGCTAGGGAAATACATAGACCCAGAAACACATTACATTTACCTTAGATGCCTGTAAGTTAAATATCTAATTTTAAATTAGTTACTTCCACAGTCAACAGAAAACAACAGAGAGTAAGAAAGGGTGAGTGAGAGAATAGAGTAACAGGAGAGATTAAACAATTAGTGTAAATTGGATATCTATGTTATAGGTGTATAAATGCAGGTGAAATGAATTCACCTGTCCTAATGTGAGTCTCACCCCAATGACCACTGCATATACTTAATGTAATGAAAATGCTTTTTCATGGCTGGAAATTATTATTTTTTTTGATTACAGGAAGTGCACTGCTGTAAGCAAATATCTAATTCCAAGGAGTACTTCTCAATTAGAAGTAAAACTATCCTTGGATGGAAAATTTTCTGTGCTAATGCCTCTATATGTTTCCACAGAAGCTTTGAAAATTGGTCTGGGTACAGTTTTACACTGGAAAATATAATCTACGTATTAGGAGGATTATTATTTCATATTACTGTCTATGCCTATCTTTGGAACAGCAAGACCATACACCATAATTAGCTCCTTTTGAAATATCCTTCTTACTTTTTAAACATGCAACCAATCTAACAGCTCTTACATGTAGCACCAAAGTCTGAAAGGTCTCCCCTTCCTTCATCACTGATTTAAATGAAAAGAATGATGACTGACAGCATACAGCTTGCCTTCCCCTCAGCCCTTTCTTGTTCTGCCATCTAAGGAGAAAAGTAGGACAAAAAAGATTTGGTTTTCTGTTATGTAAGTAATAAGGTACGAAATGTTTTTATGATGCAAATTCAGACCAGTATTTACAGAAGTTATATTAGATAACAGAGAATATTTAGGTCACCTAAAAAAACGTGTCCAGAAGGCTCAAGAGAACAGTTGAGTCTTGCCTCTTCGGCTGTGCCCTGTGCATTTTTGTTATCTTAAGGTAAGCTGTACTTCATTGCCATGCTTTCAACATTTTTGGGCAGCAGAAACCAATTTGTTTCCTGACCTCATGTATTGTCATACACATTTCAAATCTACTTACTATCAAACAGCACAAGTATATATATACAGAGATGCTTGTTTTCCTAACTCCTTTGCTTCTAGGCTGTTGCCACTTGAAGCTTTTTTTTCAGCACCACAAACTGAAGCCTTTCGTTTGTATCCATCCTGCTACCTAGATCTGCCAATCTGGCCATGCAGATCCTCACAATTCAAGCACCTCCTCAGTGAGAACTAGTAAAGATTTTTTCTGGATTCAGGTGAAAAAACCCTGGAATGTGGAGCAACATATCTTCAGAGTAAGATCCTCCGGATTAAAAGTTCTAGCCTTGCAAACATCCAAACTTGTTTATTATAGTGTATCTCCTCAAATTATCTCAGCATACAGGTGCTTAAGTCATGCCTGGGGATTCAACTCAACTAACCTTAATCATCTCAAGGGCATCATTTAATCTAAACTGGTTGTGTTAAACTATACTCTGCAGTGACTAGAAGAAGACTGGCACCTTATGGTTATGTTGGCACCTTAGGTTTATGTTGTCCCAAAAGAGGTAGAAACCTCTTGCAGGTAGGATGAATTGCCATACAGAGGTCCCTATTTTAATTTATGAAGAAAACCCCAACAAAACTAAGCTAGATAGTGAGATTTCAGACAGATTAAGTAAAACAAATTGTGACAAGGAAGTGTTGTAAAACAGAGGTGGGCATAAGAAGCCATGTTTGAAATTAGAGATCAGATGAATCTGTCCTTCCCTCATTTCAAGAATACAGCCATACTGAGGGACCTACATGGATCTTCTGTATGAGTGAGGATATGGATGAAAGAAGTATTACACAAAGAAAACAGAATCTGCATTCCTTACTTTAGTGTGTATTTGCTGTGTCTGCTGTAAGGGCAATACATAAAATTGCTCTTGCAGTTGCTCAGTGCTTTTAATGTAAACTGGTTTTAAATGTAAAGTTTAATTAGATTTTAGTTCTACTTTCAGACAGATCTCTGTGTTAATTAAGGGCCTGGAGCAAAGTTGTGTTTAAAAGTTTCATAAATCTCTCTGTAGTGCTGGGGTGATGATCTGCTCATCATGCAGGTGTTTTGGCCTGCACATTTCATGCAGAAACAATTTTCCATCATGCAGTTTCTGCTTCCACTTCCTCCCTCTCCTCCTCCTCCTCTCCCCCCCTTGACTGCATATAGACTTTCAATTGAGAGGCAGGTGGGGAGGTAGGCCAATACATTAACATTGTAGATGTTTTACTGAAGTGCAGTTGATCACAATATCCTTTGATCAATTCCCTCCTACCTGTTCCCGTAAACAGGGCACACAGAAATTTATGTGCTATTATTCTCATTATTTCACATTTTAAAATATACTATTTGTTGAGTGTTTTTTTCCCCTCTAGCTTGCTAGCAGATTTAAGATAAAGGCTCTCTACTGAAATCATATTACCTTTGTCCTTAAACAAAAGCATAAAAATTGAAATTAAGCTAATATCAATTCTCTTTTGACCTTTTGGGTTCTGTGCTATTAGGTAAATGCTATATTGTGTCTCACAGACACAGTTCTAGGCTGGTACAGCGATTTGGCATCCAGTAATGGAGTCCAATGGCAAAAACTTTGCTGAAGATTCAAGGAGAGAGCACTAGCAAGCACAGCGAAGCCTTGATTGCAGAGGTATAAATCTACCTTTCTGGATTGTGAGGTTTGTACCTGTCCTGAGTATTGATTCTGGCTTCTCCACTTGGCTCTTTCTAACTCTGCTTTTGGTTCCTCTCCAAACTAGTCTCCAAAGATAGTGGGGGGAGATTTGTACATGACTGGAGGTAAAACTGGAAAGGAAGTTTTCCAACCTAGTTTTCCCTAGACAAACAGGAAGAGCTTGTGTACTGCATCACACCTTCATGAATTAGAAAGTAAACCATCCCAATGATACATGTGTGCCTATGTGCATGGCCAAAAGAGTTTAGGCAAAGTTCAGTAACTGATGAGGGCTTTCTACTTACATGTCCTTTGTGAAAGTGGGTAGTGAACCCATGCTGACTTTGATAGCTGATCTCATGCCCAAGTCCCCAGTGGGGTGCCTTGTGACAATTCTGATCCTACTGCTTGTAGGGACAGGTCTCAATTAGCAGGCATCCTTTCCCTACTTCTCCTTGCCAGATGAGGCAGCTGGATGACCCCAAAGCACAGGGAGAATGACAAGTCAATGAGATTGCTCTGTGGACCATTAACTGATTGGGTTCACTTTGAGGCTCAGAGATGTACCACCACCTATGCTAAATGTGACTAACTTAAGCGCTACTGCTGGTGTACCCTTACTGTCTCCAGGTATAATTCAGCAGATTTGGTTCTCTTGGAGAGTGCATGCTGCATGAAATTGGCTGTACGCTGTTTGTGACTTCCCTGCTTCTTCTGCACTAGCCTTGCTTGAGCAAGGCCTCCGTACGGTCACCACCTGACTTCTGCAACCACTTGGAATGGGTTTTGTCTATAAAATCCCAAATAATTTCTATTGCCATTCACATTTATGCAGATAAAAATTTGCTTGCCTTGATGTTTGTAATACGTGCCATGCAAGTGAAATGCAAACAGAAGTATGAATAATTGTTTGAAAATGTCTTCTGTCACTGATCCAGTCCTAACAGCTATGAGCTAATCTGTGTTAGCTATAACACTTTAATAGGTTGGATAAAAGGCTATATGTACTTGCAAGGTGTAAACATCAACGGTGAACAAGAATTATTTAATATCATTAGCAAGGTTGTAACTAGAACTGATAAGATTAAAGTAAGGAAGATACAATTTTCATCTGAGTAGGATCTGTAAATTGTAAGCATCTCCCACATGAGGTATTTGGTGCATTTTAAATTACACTGGACACAATAATTTTCTTGACTATACAGTCATGAGTAAGCCTGAAATGGCGTAGACATGAACCACATGGCATTAGATTGCAAAAATATAAATGGAAAATTAGATTGTCCCTGGGAAGAGAAAGACTTAGCCTTCTCATGGAACCTCCTTGAGATGTTATAAATGAAACCTTGAATCAAGATCCCAAAATTTTAGGGTTTTCTCTGAATTTAAAAGTAAAAATAATAAATTGATGTTGGTTTTGAGCCATTTCCAGCATTCACCCAAAGAGCAGAAGTGGGACCGCAATATACTGAACAAATATGATGAGTTTTTGGTTACTGAGCGGGTAGGATTTCCATTTCTATTGCTGCACCTGTGAAAGTGAGCATGTAGACATACCTTTCTGTGGATGAGATCACCCCAACACTTTCACTCTCAGCTTGGCATGGAGAGAGTGTAAGGAACACCATTTCTACCTCATTAAAAATAAACCATGAGATCTGCTAACTTTCTGTTCTCACCTGCATGTGAATTCATTCACTACCACCAAACTTAAAAGAAAAGGGGGGAAAGACGTAACCCAAAGGGGAGAAGAGCCCAGCACTGAAACTGAAGTTTTTTTTTTCAAGGGAGGCTGTTGAGAAAATAAAACTGACTTCAAAACAAAAATTGAAACTAAGTTCAATATAACAAAATAAAAATAGTAAAACGGGAAAGTATTTCCTTAGCACATTTGCTCTAACACTTATTAAAGATATAAACTAAACCCAAGAAAAACAAATCCCAGGTGTGGAAATGTGGTTAACCCATGACTCAGTTTAAATTTTAAATGTAAAATAAAACAGTCAACGTTCACTAATTTGCTTTAATTCTATGCAGGCATTTTTTTTTTAAAAAAAGGAAAGAAAGAGATCCTTACAATTCTTCAAGAGAACCCAGTGCACGCTTGGAGAGCTGAGAACAGGCTGGTAGCAAGCTTTATAAAGCAAGAACAAATAGAAAGACCTAAATGCTCATAGTTCTCTGTGCCTGCAAATATGCATGACCTACACTGTGCTCAGAATCATGCCACATGCAGAGAGCTGTAAGGAGATTAAGGTAACGTTTTCTTCCCCTATATGGAGTTGTCAAATCATCAGACAGGACAGAAAAGTGTTGACAGCAAACTGCTATTCCCTCTCCTGCCTAAAAGACTGTGCGTGGGTAGCAAACAGCTACAGTCTTAAGGTGGGAAGAAAAGAAGAGAAATATGTGATACCAATTCCTGAGAAGAATGGGTAGCGTGGAGAAAATAGCTGAGGTAAAGGAAAGCTCATTTGAAGCTCCACTATGCCATTTTTTGGGAGATGAAAGGGTATAACAGTGACATATATATTATGCTTTGTCTGCGCTGAATTGGAATGTGTCAACCCAAATAAACATTCCTTCTGGACTTTGTACCCTGTATTGCTACACTATGTGTAAACCAAAAGAGAACTTGGGGACCTCCTGAACAAAAGACCAGCAGTCAGTTTGTGCATTGTCAAGTGAGGTATCCTGCAGAAGGCTGGAGGTTTTTCTTCCGAGGGTATGAGTTCTGTCACTTTCAAGCCTGGCATGCCACACTGTCATGGATTTATCTTTGGCCACAGACCACTGTTGTAAAAACCTAGGTCTGGGATGGACTACAAGAGGGCATCTAGTTTTCCCAGCTCTTCATCATTTCCTGAATCACCGATTTAAGTCTATTCAATCTGGTCTTATCTACCAGAAAAATAATAGTGCACGTATATTTAAAGTATTGGTGAAGATTGTCACAATTCTGAGAGATATGGTGGGAAAAATCAGGAGGCCATTAAAAAAACTTAAAGACAAGTTGTTGAATGATGAAGGTTTGAGTCAAAAATGCAGATGGCATCTTAAAAGCTGTGATTCAGAGAGATTATACAAATGAAACTAATTTTCAAGGCTGACAGAGCTGTCATGTTGTTCACAGTTTTCTGTGCTTTAAGTTTTGAAGTGATTTTCAGGTAACATTTTGATAAAGTGTTTGGAAATTATGAACACTTTATTGTTCATGGCCTACCTTTATTTCACAGGTTTACCTTCTGTCAAAAGCAAGGGGAAAAACAACCCCTCTGCAAACTTATCTATACAGAATTTCCATGGAGGCTGAAAGCAGCAATTGGTTTAGTCCAGAAGAGTATCTGTTGGGAAAAGGTATATCAGGGATATACTTATCTTCATAATGCAGTCACATGATAAAGGAGCTACTGTTTTGCTGTGCAACTCATCCTCTAACCAAATATACATACACACAGTGTTTCAATAGGCCAGATTTTCCATTTTATGTGCTTTGTTGGAGGGGAACTCGCACAACAACTAACTATATATGAAAATGAGTTTTCTTGTCATCTCCTTGTTTTTATTACAGTTATTCCCAAAGACATGGATTTCTCAAAGAACAGAAGAATCTATTGAAAATGTAAGGTCAGAGCTCAGTGGATGCATATTGATGTAGTTCCAATGGAAGAGTTGCCTCAGGATATGCCAGTGGAGAATCTTTCATCTAAGAAGGAGACCTGCACTTTTGCCTCTGCTTCCAGCAATGTTCTATCACTGGATATACAACACTCATTAGTTAAAAAACTGAAATAATCATGGTAAGATATACCAAGACACTATATATTCTGTAGATACCAGCCATAACTTTTTCTCCAACCTTAATAAAACAAGAACAATCAGATACCTTCTCTGAGGAGAAGACTAAAAGTATGGATTCAAAATGAATGAAGAAACTTTCCTGCACCTTTATCTGTGTATATGGGTTCTTTAGAAAATAACGCTTTTTGTTACATTCCTCTCTTTAGCAATTTCTACTATCTTGTTCAACTGTATTTTTTTTCCCAGACTGTCTAAATCCTTCCCATTCAATGTAGGAAGACAGTAAGCATAAATGCCTAGAGGTATTAGATTTCAATTACCTTACTCTGGTTTTTCTATTCAAATGTAGGAAATAGGAACCTACAAAGTAAGCATTATAGCATCTAGCAGTAAAAATTTAAGTTCTCTATTGCAGCTAGCTCTGAATTTTTGAGGTCACAAACTGCTGTGATTTTGTGTCTTGCATTTGGTGCTGTATGTATTTTAAAAAGCACACAATTCCACTGGCATTTGTCTTTCTCTAAAAGCTTTGCTAATGTTTTCACTTAGTTTCTTATCTGCCTGTTATATGATTTCCTTCTGTTTCTTTCCCTTCATGTTGAATTAATTCAGAAACTACTTTGGTGTATGCTTAAGGAAAGCTGAAGTTAACACCTGGAGGCAGTGAGTAGAATTGATCTGCCCAAAGGCAGACACCTGCAACTCATGGGATTCATATAACGTCAAAGTGGACATCTAAAACACATGTCAGATGATTCATCAGCTGTAAGAGTTTATATATTGTCCTTTCATTATAAAGGGAGCACAAATGACTAAATCAGGTAGTGTCATTTATATTGCAACTATGCCATTGGAAAAAAACCCCAAAGAGCTAAACAGGACATGGGGAAAGTAAAGAGCAAAATCGAAGATCATATAGTGAGGAATTATTTGCCAGATAAACGACCTGCCAGGTAAAGGCAGCTTAGAGAATCTATCCCCATCCTCATCAACGTCTCCAAAATCTTTCCATTGCCAATACCTAATTCTTGACATAGTGATCCCATGTCTATAGCTATTTATTTGATTTGTTCTGTCTCCCTACAAAGGTCTTTACTTTCATGTAAAACATTCACTAATCTACCTTTATATCACTGCTTTATGCAGCCAGTTGAAAACCATCTCTGTTTCAAACTCCTTGTGAAAAATAAGCAGGTAGCATAACATTTCTTTCCCAGTGGACAAAGCACTCATAGCTGTGAGTTTTAGACAGTCAGATCAAGAGCCCTGCCAATTCTACATTTGCACTAGCAAGAATGCATATCTATAATCATGACCTTTTTCCAGATTACATCCTTTCCTAATCTGAATGCCTGCCTCCTCTCAAACCTGCCATAAATAACCTAGGTCTATTTTATAAACGATCCTTTGTATAGTGTAGACAAAGCAAAAAATTTGTTTCCAAGTAATGTATTTCAGAATCAAGATATTCTTGTTTTCTTTTGACAATATTAAAATGTTCTTCTGCTTTACCACTTGGTAGATAGAACATTTATAATAATGCAGAGAGGATGAATTAAGTTTTAAGTAGAAGAGGAACAGAAGAATGAGCCTTGTGTCCAACCATTAACCTAAGCAGCAGAGCTACACTTTATTTCTCACTGTTTTCTTAACGGGTCGGTAGCAGCCAGTGGAGCAGTAACAAACCCCTTAAACCACTGCAGTTCTTTGCTCTGTGAACACAAGCTAAATCTTTACTCTAAAAATAAATATGCTTTTTATAGCAAGGAAACTAACAAGAATTTGACAACACGAAAAATTTCATGGAGATGAGATGCAGACAGGTTTTATCACTGCTTTCTCAACGCACAGAAATAAACTTCAGGATGAGTATTAACAAAACATTTGCTTTCTGGCAATAACAAATTTTATGTTACTTTCCACACCCAGTACTTGTTCCCAGCAATGCCATACAGTCTATATTGTGTTTTGAGGTAATGCAAGGTAGGTAGTCTTTGTTTATAGAGCTAACATAGCCATGAAATATTTCTAACACCTGTCTTACAGAATGAAGGAGTCCTTGAACAGGTGTTTTCTTTTGCTTAAGTCTGTGCTAAGCATAATGAATACATACGCAAAACATTCCATAAACACAGTTTCTTAAAACTTTTCATTGTTCAGTCAGAATTGTATTAAATAACAAATGAATGGGATTGCTTGTGCTCTAATACAATTTAATTGATTTTTTTGTATTTCCATAACCTTGGATTATTAGTTTGGAATAGTTGTCATCTTTAACTCATCTACAGTACAGACTTTTCCTCAAACATACATAATATTAATTGATACTTTAACTACCTCAACTCTATATATTTGTTTCAAAGAGAGTCCACTGTTATGACTTGTTCTCTGTTGTATTTAGGGAACCATCCAGATGTTGTCATTTAGAAAGACTGTATGGAGAATGGTAAGTATATAGCTAGGAAGCCACTGTTAGCATGTAGTCACCACCTAACAGCAAATATTTTTTTTTCCTCTGCTGACATTGTTGCCTAATTAGGTAATTTTTATTTGTTCAATACTCTCAGACATTTTTCCTATATTTTATTTTTGTATTCTGGAAATAACCGTTATTACTAATGATCATTCAGATTTATTATTTTATGCACTCACAAGATTCATATTTAACATTTGTGTTGATATTTAGGCTTTCAGTCATTTAGAACCGGCCAAAACCATGCATCTGGCCACCTCTGCCTCTGATAGTATAAAGCCATCATTTGACAATATTCTGGTTTTAATGGAAATATGACTTAAGGAGTTTCCATCCCACTGCCTTCCAACTTCTAACCTGATCAGTGTGGCTATTCTTCTTCCCTCCAGGTTATTTTGACACAGATGACCATGGACTATGCAGTAATTTTTAGAAGTAACCTTTTCCTGACCTCCAAAATAACAAAAAGTCTTTCTTTAACCTGGCTAATTTCATTGATTCCATTTGCTGCTTGATCCCTCAAACAGCTGCAGTGATAAGATGGAATAGTAAAGAGCTATTGAATGGAAGCCACCAGAGGCAGGAAGGAGGCGTGAAATCCATGAACTGGTGTCATTTATATGAGTGCCAGTATCACATAACTATGATCTCAGTCTAACTCCTGAGATAAGTGGAAATAATCCTGCTTGTAACAAAGTATATTAACCCTTATAATTATGATTTTCATTGTCATGTTTTGCCTTTGCTTTTTTTTTTTTTTTTTTTTTTTAATTACTCCTGAAGTAGGTACAGCAAAACCAAGGAATTAAGTGATTAGAAAAGTGGTACAGGAGTTAATACGTCAACTTTAATTTTTTGCTTTGTCACAAATGTCCCACTCATTTTAGGCAATCTGAAATCAGCTCCTTAATTTTGAAGTAGTTTTTTTGACATTGGGTGAGGTGCATTTAGGGTGGTGCTAAACTGATCTACTGGCTAGATGATGCTGAATGGAGAATTTCTTCAGTCTTCCTAGCTTGTTAGGTAAGCTTCCTGCAACTTTAGCTGCTTAAGGGACTTATACACTTAGACTCACATCAAAGAAGAAGCAGAAACAGCAAGATGGTATAGAAGGGCGAATAGGACAGCACCTTTTGGCAGCAATTTAGCATCATATTGGTTTTCTATTAACATGAAACTGGGCCCTGACTTACTCATCAATAAAATGGAAATAATAATACTTTTCTTTCTGTGTTGTTGTGAGGATAAACATATTAAAGTTCATGATGTGTTTATATGTATCAGTTACAGGGGCCAGACAGTATCTTAAATATATTTTACTGCTGGGATTAATGAAGAAATGAAATGATGATTCTCTACAGTTTTGAACATCATGGTGTAACTTCTAACTTATCCAAAGAATGGACTAGAGCCTTCCAGTCTAAGCTCTCCTGTTCAGGTGCCTGAAGTTTTAATAGCTGTAAATTGCTATGCAGAATAAGGACAACAAAGAATCAGTCCCAGAGAATTCAAGACACATTCCCAAATGGTAGTGAGGCAGTTCAGAGCCAAGAGTAGACCTATGTTTTAAAATTTAACCACATAACTGCCTAATTCCAATAGGATTGTTTAAAATTATATCTATTTCCCCTAATAATTTTTTGATTTAACTTCATCTGTGATAACATAGGTTATTGTGGTTTGCGTGGAGGTGGACATGCATAAATTTGCGGCACTGCTGTCACAGAGAAAAAGCTGTGACAGGAATAATACATGAACTGAATCTTGCTTCCTCTTACCTTGAGAGCCAGTTCCTCCCTGGACCAATTTCTTTGACTGCCCTTGCCTTGTGCTGCCACACAGGCTGAGAAGGTGGCCCTTTATGATGTGCTTGTTTACTCTCAGTGAGTCATGGGCTGAGTAGTCTGTAGTCTTAGTCACCTGTGCTTTTGAAAACATGGTGCAGAGAGACAAGGAATAAAATCAGATTCCATGTTGATGATATTTATACAATACTAGATCACATCACATTATTGTGCCCTTTTATCTCTGTTTATTTTAATTCACAGTAAAAATTCAATGATTTTCTGCAAAATAATCTGGCTGGTGAAAGAGTTTCAAATTTTACTTTAAAGCAAGTATGTAAATGTGAAATACTAAAAATCAAATTTTCCTTCTTGTTAGCATTAGACTGGACACTTTCTCTACTCTTTTTTCTTTTCTTTTTTTTTTTTTCTTCATAATTTAGTTACATTATAAATCCTTTTGGCAGAATGTCTTCTGTAGATATATCCGAGTCCTTAAGAGAAATGCCTGGAAAATTATTTCCATGTACATTTTAGGAAATCTTGCTAACAGCTGCATTTTTCCATTAGAAATGGTTTCAAAGGCTACATAAAAAAACCAAAGCCAAATGAGGCAAAGTTTAAGCGAGAAAACATGTGTGCAATATTAAGCCAGGAAAAGGGAGCAGTTACTTAGAGAAATCCAGACCTTTCTTTGCAGTGCTTTTCAGAAAACATATTAGGAAGTATAGGTTAAATCTTCATTTGGTGTAAATGTAAATTTCAGCTCTGCTGAAATCAATGAAACTTCCATTAAATAGTAGAACTTGGGATCTGACCAACTTTCAGATTTCCAAATGCATATCAAAGATCTGGAAGTACCTTAAAATGAACTAAATAAATAATTTAGCACTACTTGGAATTAAATGCTTAGCTCTGTACTGAGAACTACACATTTAAAAAGTAGTAAGATAAATATATCAGAAAACATTTAATGAAAACATTTAAAAGATACTCAAAGAGAAAAAAAAAATTATTTTATGCTTGCATCCACTGGCACCTCCAGCCTATTCTACCTTGTTTTTTGATGAATGAAGAAAGCCTGAATTCTTTATATTCTGTATTTATTTTGAATCTGCTTCTTTCCACCTGGAGCCCTACAGCTGGAGAACTGGGATCAGGGTGACATCGTCAGAGACAGCACTTGAAACTGTTCAGGGAGAAAGAAAGAGTTGCACAAACTATAAGTGATTTCCTGACATGATGTTAAGAGAGAATGTAAATCAATTTGTAATTTGGCCCCAAGACTGCATGAGGACATGTTTTAAAAACACAGCCTCATTTTTCACACCTTCATTTTCAAGCACAAATAAAGTCTCTGTTGAAAAGCCTTTTCTTCCCTTTGATTCATTTATGTGAGCAAAGTCAAAATTACTTTATAAAAAGGCAGGAATTTCTCCTCAATTATTATCCAGGAGGCAGGATATAAACTCAACATGCTAGAATAAAGTGAATCTACTGCTGTATCTCTCCCAGTGACAGCAAAAGGGGGCTTTTATAGCAATCAAGGTCACTGTCTTTGAGTAGCAGCTGAACTTCTAGGTTTTTTATTATTATTCAGACTTTATTGGCTCATTCAGGCTCACTCTGGGACATTAATTAGAGGTAGTTCAATATAGTAAAACTTTTTAAAAGCTGTCTTAAATGTATTTCAGGCTCTTAGTCTCTCTTTTTTTTTTTTCTAACTGAAGAAATAAGTTTTATATTAGGAAAATTAAAGAACAAACCCAAAAATTTGTAGTTCATAATGCTGTTAAAAAACTATGTCCCCCTCTCACCTTGATTTTCTCCTCTAACTCCTCATCCTCCTGTCTCTAGTTGTCTGTTTTTCTTGGCTGTCTCTCTAGTCTTTCTACTGCATTTCCTTCCCCTAGAAGATCTCAGTGCTTGGGATTTTGCACCATTCCATCTGCCAAACTAATCAGCAGCTAACCTAATGCGTACCTTGGAGTACCATCCCAAAACTAAGCTTTTAACTTAATCTTTTCAAATACTGGAATCTCCAAGACCTGGCAAATTTGGATTTCCAACTACATTTTAATTCAAATTTAACCAAGAAGATTGAAGGGAGAAGAAAAAAAAAATTGCAAGAGTGTAAATTGCAACGTATTTAGTAATTTCATCTCCCTGGTGGCCGACCACAAGGCTGTGAATCCTTTGTGCCACTAAAAGCTTTCCTGGTGGGCAGCAGAGGTGCCTTAATGTCTGGGGAATTGGAAAGCAGGAGAATCTGGAAGCCAGAGTCAAAGGGACTTCTTTGGCCCTGTGCCTGATAGGCTTCCCAGGAGATGGGAGTTTCTAGCAGTGTTGCCTTGGGTGGATAGGTTGGCAGAAAGCTGAGCAAATTTCCATCTGAAATCCACCTGGAGGTAATAAGAATTGATTTGCCGCAGCTAAACATCTTGGACATTTTCTGAGGGAAATAATTTTGATGCATCCCCGCCTTCTCCCCAGGACGTTGGCTCAGCACTGAAGCATTTTGGCAGCTCTGTGGGAAGGTGTGTGTGCAAGTGCAGGTCTCAGAGGCCAGCTGAGCTCTTGCCATGGCTGGCTCCAGTGCTGTGGGGCTGAAGGCATGGGAACATCACCTACTTTCCTCTCCTCCTTCTCTCCCACTGGCAGACTTGGCAGGAGGGAGTCAGCAGGGAAGAGAGACCCATCAGGATGCCTCATGGCAATTACATCCAGAAGACGAAGGAAAATGGGAGGAAAAATTAGTAAGGTTGTTCGTAGCACTGGAGGGCTCAGTTCAGCATGGCGAGATTCAGAGAAGTCAGCCAAAAAATGTGTGTTGTAATATGTAGTAAGCTTAGCCTTATACTTTTCCTGAAGAGGATTTCTGACCATTGCCTGACCCCAACAAAGTTGCTTGTGTCTTTTGCTTATACAGGATATGTCACTTGATGAAGTCCTCAAAATCTGGCAGCTGCAGAAGTCAGGCTGACGAGGTGGCCCCCTGCCTGCCTGTGGACATGTGCTGGTGCATCTGCTTGTGCTCTTCTGTTTTGCTCTAGAAGCTAAATTACAACGTAGGGCTATACTGAATCAGCTAAAGGGTGGTATGGAACTGTGTATAGAGACAGAGGGCAGAGAAGAGACAGGGGAACAGGAGAAGTCATGATCTCCTTTCCCTCTTCCTACCATGGCTGTTTAACATGTTAACAAACAAGGCTCCTGCAGGCATGCTTAGGCTTTATTTTTGCCACACTCTGAAGGTGGTCTTTAGATAGACACATAATCACCCACAAATAAATGTCCTGAATAACAAACTGGAATCCTTGATGAAACCAGAAATGGAGAAGATGCAAGTGCCTGCCTTCATCTCCTTGAAGACAAGATTAGCTCAAGAAATAAATATTGTCAAAGTTGTGTAAAATCCATACTCACACAATATAATGTACTGAAGTCATTTGTCCAAAGCAACCCCTTCCTTCCAACAGTTTAGCCTTCAGTTTCTTGAAGTTTTCCAGTAAATGAAAATTTTGTTAAAAAAAATTGCAATCTACTTTTCCAATCTCTGAAGTAGTTTGAAATTCTCCTAGGCCTTTTAAAATTATTTGTGCAATTTTTATGACACAAAATTACTGGAGAAGGGTCAGGGATCTGGCTCAAAGGATTCTTTCCAGGATCGAATTTGTCCTACTGAATTACAATTAAAACATCTATTTCTTTTTTTTATGGAGTTCTCTCCCCTGAAAACAACCTGTCCTGCTGTGTTTTGTATCTGTCTGTAGCTACAGTAACACAGAAGTATCAAATTCTTTCATTATCATTTTCTATTACCTATATCAGTAAAATTCATCTTTATTCATGCACCTTGAGGATTCTGAAGTCAGAAAGAACCAGAAGTCCTAATCACATCTTTTTAGAGAGTATTACATTCTTCCCAGGGCAAGTCATTAAGTATCATAGCGAGAAGACTTTGAGGCTTTAATCAGATTACTTAGTAAATTGATGTAAAAGCCATCAAATCTAACTGAAGTTTCATCTACTGTGACAGATTATTCTGCTTCCTTGAAGGAACACACAAACATACTCCAAAATATTTATCTCTAGAAGCTTTTATCTGATCATTTTCAGTGTAGTAATAAAGCAGAGGCTTGTATTCTCAGTGAGTTAAAGTCTGCTTACATAGTCAGGAAATGTACTTGTAAAAGCTAGAAATCACCAGGTGATGTATTTCAGTACTTTTCCAATATCTCAGCCATTCTAGGAATACATCAGCCAGAACCACAGCAGTTAACAAGAGAGACACCTCTCTTTTCCGGAGTTCAGCGTTTGTCACAACGTGCATTGAGATGCTGCCGGGGCTGCCAGGGTTTAGCAGCCCGTCCTACACGCTGGCATAATTCTGTTATTGATTTCTGCTATGCTGCACTATCGAGAGCTAATTTCACATTGCATTTCAAGGACAGCATGGCAGGCAGGGACACTGTAGCACAGAGAGGACACAAATTGAGAGAGCACATTTTATTTACTGCACGCTATGATACACTGTCTGCAACTGGGCTCTCGGAGGGGCCACATTTCTCTGGTGCCACCCCAAAACTGAAAACAGCTGAATGACCAAAAAGTAGTGGGGTGGGGGTAGGAGAGGTTTAATGCGTGGTGTTAGGAGGCAAGACCCTTACTCTTCCTGGATCCTCTCAAAACCCTGACCTTCATGTAAATCAACCAGAATATCCAAGTTGTAATATTTTTGTTGCAAAGCAAAGGGGGCAGTGCCACCCCACACCCCACCCCCACCCCGGGGGGCCATTCTGTCCAGGGCTCTAAAGTCTTTTATTCTCTCCCAAAACTGTGAGCTTTCGGTTATGTAAATACACTATGTTCACAGCACAGGGATTTAGGACAAGGTTGAAGTCATGATGCCCAGGGCAGCAGGCAATGAATGTCTCAGGGAAGCAGATGCTGAATTCTGGTTCAGGCAACTATTTCAACACTATTGCAATTCAAACATTGGATTGGAGATGTGGTAGTGTTTGTATTTCCTACCCCCCCCCCCCCCCCCCCCCCCCCCGCCCATTTCACACAGTAGCCAAACTGGTGTGAGAAATGTCACTATGGCAGAGATATCCCAGGTAGTTTTTCTGAGGGAAATGGAACATACTGGTTTGAAGCAGTGAAAGTTTGAGCTGGTAGGTGTTAAACAACACAGACGTCACTCTCCCTGCCTCTGTCCCCTTTACTGCTGCTTTGTCTTCCATTCCAAGGAAGATACCTCAGAGTTTTAATGCCAATCCAGACTTTTCTTTAACTGATAGAAGAACACGTGGTATCAAGGACAAAACTTTTTTTTTTTCTGCAAAAATGCAATGGGTTCAAAAGAGATGCCTGTCTCTTCATGAAAGTGAATGCTGCCAGAAGACTTTTAATTTAATATTGCTGATGCAGAGACTTTAGACTTTGTTAATGTAGCATACACGAATAGCAAGCTAGGATGGTACTGAATGGTATAATATCAAGCATATTGCACACCTACAACAATGAACTTTTGGATGTTTTTAGCTTTGTATGAAAAAAAAATGAAATGACAGAGCAGCTCTGAGGACATTTATGACAGACTTCAGTCTGTAAAGTCATATGTGCAGTCTGTACAGACTTGTGGAATCTGACATCAGGTATAATGAGGATCAGCAAATGAAACAATACTGTAAGAAAATAATGAATTAAAAGCACAAAAAACCTGTGAGAGTTTGCCAGTCTATAGAGCAAAGGCAGACTGGATTGTGTAACACAGTTCTGCTACCACAGAGCAGAATCATAGGAAGAGTCACCAAAGCAAAGGAGAAGACTACCAAGGGAGGCAACATGGAAGACAGAGGAAGGTGTGGAAGAAAACACATCCTAAGCATTGTCCACACTTTGGACAGAGCTGAAGAAACAAGCCAACAAATTTACAAAAGAAGACAAACTATTTGTAAGAATAATTGATGGATATATCATTAGTTGGGATACAAACTGGAACACAACTGAAATCTTGATTACTTGTGAGATGGGTATTAGCACTACAGTTATAGCAATGGCTGAGGTTATATTAAAGGATATGCCTGTTTCCATTAATTATAAATGGATTCTAGAACACCAGGTCAGATGAAAATATCAGTATTGGAGATATAGTAAGGTAAGGTATATTTACCTCCCACAAGTCCCTAAAAGAGGTGCCATTTATAAGATGTGTGTAGCCCATAAAAACAAAATGGAAAATGTAGAAAAACAGAATTTAAAGCAAAAGAAATGAAGACATAGCTAGGAAAAAAAAAAATTATCTGAGGGTGAAAAGTGCCATACAGAAAATTACAACACTAAAAACATTAGTGTTAAAGAACATGAAAGAAATGGCAAAAAATTACTAGTCCAGTATTATGCAGGCATATAAGTTTAATGAAACTGTCATTCTCCTGTCCAGGGTTGGTGCACTTCTTTTTTATACACTGGAGAAAAAGCTGTGTACTGTTTTTACCTTCTTATTGTCACCATCAAGAAACATTATTATCACAGAAAATGATTCTCGGACGTAATCTCAAAATCTGTATTTGTTATATGTGACATCTCTGCTATGATGATGACAGGTAAAGTCTTACAATTAGATTTCCACTAGATGTAATGTTCTGAAAAAATGTGTGATTTAGGCATATTATGTAGAACCTAAGACACTCAAAGTCTTTTAATATTACGAAAAGTGCTGAAATTTTCAAAAGCATCCTTAGAAAAGTAGAATAACCTAATAGGCAAGGAATAGCAGTCTTCCCTTGAACCTAGAAATGGAATTTCATAACAAAGAATAATACATAATACTGAATTAACAATTCCCCGCAGCCAAAAGGGGGAAATCCTGTTTCTGTTTCCCACCTCTCATCCTTTCTAAGCCTCCTTCCCTTCCTTGCTCTTCATAGATCTGTACTCCTGCCACTGCTGTGGTGCTTGACCTGGCATTCGTCTAGTCAGAAAAATAAACTAAAAAGGAAAAAAAGAGATAAGACCTTGACAGGTTAACAATTTTACTTAGGTACCACAATCAGGCAAGTGCCAAAAGCAGTATTAGGTAAGAGGAGGAGGTAGCAGCAGAGACTGAAAGCTGGATTGCCTCTGGACCTAGAGTACCATGCTGGAAACAGGGCAAGTGTTATTTCATGTAAACAAATTGAGACAGCAAATGCTAAATGTATATTCTGATAAAGGAACACATTACTTCAGTGCCTTCCTAGCCACCAGACAATGTCTGTGAGCATAATGACAGAGCACAGGCACCAAAATTGTCATGTTTAGTGAAGATACACATTTTCTGGAAGGCAGTGGTTCGGTGAGGGCCAGCCTGTAGAAAAATAATAGACACTCTGAGCTCCCTCCAGAAGCAGACAGGGAGAGGTGGCTGTGGAGGAGCCACAGACCCAGACAACATCGGAGGAAAGTGCTGACTAGAGTGCTAGAGTAACCAGTCTGCAACTCTCTTCAGAGATCTACAAGGCAAGGAAACCAGACTAGGGACTGACAGAGAGCTGACATGCAGTATAACAGATAGCGTATTTTTTTCCCTCTGGAAATGGAAGATGTAAGGCTAGCCACAGATGCAATAAGAGAATAGATTTTATTGATCTAAACGAGTGGTGCTAACAGCCAGACTAAGCGACGTGTACAAATCTCTCTTCTTCCCTCACAAGTAGCCTTATCTTTTATCTCTTTATTCTCTATTTAATACTGTGGCACCTTAGTTTTAAAATTTGTCTTAGGGTTTTCCCAAGTGGCCTTGAAGTATCCTACAGTCATATCTGCTCTAATGTAAACAAGGTTAGGGATTCAGCTGAGTAATGGCCCCAAACCATCCTTACAGTGACATGGTTAGCATAAATGTTGGCAAAGGTTTCGGGTGAGCAATTTTTGAGCACAACTTGTGGTTTAAAAACAGTGGAGGTCATTTGGATATCTACAGCTTTTCAGGGGAAAGGTAAGAGACTGTGGCTGTACAGCACCACCCTGCTGAGGCAGTTGTCATTAGGGCAGGAAAATTTGCCTCAGCTTGTGTGATTTACTAGCACAGACATTGGTCATAATTTCCCCATGCCCTGCTCAAAGATTGGGGTTTGTGCCTGTGTACCTGAAGCTTCACATAAAGGTGATACCTACCTTTCATGGTGCCATTTAACTTGCAGAAAAGGGTGGCGCATGAATATCATTGCTGTGGAACAAAAAACTTGGGGTGATCCACTGTATGTGGTTGATAATCTGTAACAACTTTCAGATGCAACCTGTCAGGAAGGTGTTTGAGGGTTTACCCTTCTTTGTAAACTGCTGGAATGCAAAGAAATTTGTGTGTGTGTGAAAAGAAGAAAAAACAGAGGATTATAACCCAGAGCTTTACAGAGCTCACATGAAGCCATCCAGCATGCCCTAGATGCTTTCCCATCTTTGAACAAACACGTCCAGAAAAAAAAGGATCTTTTAATTTCTATTCCTTCTCCAGACCTTAAGGCTCCAGCTATATTTGCCACTGCTCTTCATGGGATATTCTTTCTCCTCTCTTTCTTCCACAGATGCATCTCTATGTCTTCTGTCTTGTACCTGTTATTCTCTTGCTTCTGACAGTTTTTGACTTTCAACTAGATCAACTGATTTCAATATTTTCTGAAAAAAGAAAAAAAAAAAAAAAAGAAGAGTGGATGGACAAGTTATGCTGTCTCCCAGTGGTAGAAGAGGTCATTTCCTTCTTACAGACTGCTGCTTTTACTATTCTGTACTTTCAATGGGTGGCCTATGTTTCCTGGAAAGAACAATTTCCTAAATTTGGAGGGTGTAGCTTTTCATATTTTACTTATCTGTCTAGTTACATTTAATATTGCATCAATATGTTCATAAGATTCTGATGGGTATATGACTTAGTGCAATCATCTCTGAAAAGTTTCAGCTGGTGAATATAGAATATTTGGAGTGGGTAATGATGTGAATCTGTTACTTTTCATTTTTACTTCATTTTTGACATCACTCTGTATTGTTTTGGGATTTTTAAATGAATTGAATAATGCCAATTTCCATAGGGGGCTGAAAGTCATTATGTCAAGCTGTGTCAGTCTCTTCTCTTACATGCCATAAAGGGGTACAAGTATAAAGGGTACATGCACATTTTGAAGTGCAACATTGTCATTAAAAAGGTTACTAAAATCAAAGTTTAGCAAAAAGCAGTGCTGAAGTCACTCTCACTTTCATGAGAAGTAGCTTTGCAAAAATTTTCTCCTCCATTTCTTCAGCAGTTTATGTTGTGGAAACATTTCACATTGCAGAAATTATTCTGATCTGTTCAGGAGTTGCTGGTGATACACTGGATTTTTTGCAAGATTTTCATTAGAATTCAAAAAAATGCAAGCCTTTGCCATTGGGCATGGAAAGCACATGCACTATTTAGGCTTACAGCTGGTTTGTAGCACAAAAGTTTGCAAGCAAACTCTTTGGCCAGCATAAGCACACAAACACCCCTTCCAAATGCTTCTGACCTGAGATGGAAATGTGCATCCCCAGGAATCAAAAGCATTCAGTGTTTTTCATTAGCATGGTCATAAACTTGATGAATACCTTACAGAGTTATGTTGGACAAATACTAGGATGCTTTCTGTTTCTATTATAATTAGCTTTTAAATATATGTTTATGACATTATGAGTTTGGTTACTAGACAACTGCTTTGATATAACGAACTCTAGTAAGAAATTTTCATTAGCACAACACAGCCTCCCATTGAGTATTAACATGAAAAAAATCACATTTAAACAAATCGTACTGACTGGAAAGCTCACAAAAAGTAATCACCACTAAGTGAGCTTTCTAATGGGTAGTGTTTTGGTCTGCAACTGTTTCGAATGCAACAAATATCTTTGTTAAAGATCTGCAGAAAGTATCAAAATGTCCTTTGTAAAATAGGTGAAGACATCTTTCTTTCCACCAACAGCTGGATACTTACATGAACAGGTCAGTTTTACAGAGGGGGCTGCATCACCTGGTGATGTGCAGTTATGTGGAAGGTATAGAGTACTACAATCTAACAAGGCAAAAACCCGAAAGTCTGATGCTGAAAGTTGATGATAAGTTCACACCAGGAATAGGGAACATACACTTAATGCCAGAATAATTCCATTTTAACACTTGACATATTTTAATCAATCTAGTTGTGTTTAGAATATCTCTCAGTTGCACATGCACCAAATTAATAAGAAATTAATACTTAGAAATTTTTGGGTCAGCTTCTATAATCTCTGGTTTGTATGAAACAGAAGGAAGGCCAAGCTCCTCTTTGATTAAAAGTCTAGAAACCTAGAGAATAAGTAGAATGATGAATATGAATAGGAGGAATAAGTGATCCCACCCCCTCAACACCATTCATTGTCACTGCTTCCTCACACACATCACTGGACCTTTTTTGATCCCTGTATGTGAGCCAATTCACTTCAGTAGCAACAAATAAACTTGAAAAAAAAATAAAATCAAATTATGGGGAGCAGGAGCAAAACATATCAGAGGACAGCTTCATGTGGGGTGTGTGTGATGAAACTGAATCACTAATCACATGTATTCCAATGGAAATAAACATGGTTTTGAGGACAAAAGCATACAAGGGACTGTTACTGCCCAATGCCCCTGTTATTACACTGCAGCAGGAGCACAGTGAGCAGTTTGTGCTCCTAACGCCATTGACCAGGGCCACGAACAAGGAAAATGGGGGCACTTCCCCAGGACTACCACACTTCCATGGCTTTTAATGGACCTTCTACATTCACCACAAAACAAAACTGCATTTGCTTTGAATGTAAGGTTGAATGTATATCTGGAGGACTGAAAAATTTTCTTTTAAAAAAGAAAGTTACAGGTGCTGCAAGAAGCATGTGGCAGAGCCCAGGCTTGTGGTCTGGTTTTGTCCACCGTGCCGTACTGAATGTGACTCCAGGGCTGGTTTCTCTTCATGTGAGCACAGTGAAAGTCCTGAATTGCCCATCTATATTGCCCAGCTATAGCATAGTAAAAAATGGAAAACACCCGATCATCCTTTCACAGCCTTTCCGGAATGTTTGGTACTAATTTTTTTTTTTTTACTTTTAATGAACTATTTTTTCTGTGCTCCTGTAAATGAGGGATTTTTAGACTTTTCAAGGAAAGTCTGGAATATTAGTATTTCTTGGTAATTTTCATCTCATCAGAGGTACCCCTCCTTCCATTTCAACCTCTATTTTTCTCTTTAGCAGTGAGAACACTATTTAAACTACCAAGCAAAAATAACGATAAAATCAAATGTCTGCCTGGCCAGGATAGTTTTCAAAGAAAAGCTGACTTCATTACATCTGCTATTATTTCTAGGCATAGAACTGTAGAGATTTTTAGAATGTAAAAACAAACACGCTGTAAATGTACCTTTTTGGCTATTTGAATGTTACCTACTGCATTATAGGCTCTTCTGAAAAGAAACAAATATTAGTGACCTCTAAAATTTATCACAGTGGAGTGAAGTAGCTGCCTATATTTGCCCATATCTTACATAGATACATGGTTCCTCAAGGTGCTGCAGTGTCATTTAAAAAGGGAGAGCAGCCTCCAATATCCAAAGTAAATGGCAGCAGACTCATGTACTTATGTGATACACTAGGATGGCTCAGTTGAGTAGCCATGAATAATAGAAGTAGTCTTCTATTAAAAAATAATATCAGTCACAAACTTGTGCTGAGCCACCTATTCAGAACATAAGCAGAGCTTTGCTAAAATGGAGTCCATGTCTCAGCACAGTTCTAACATTTCTTTAGTGCAAAGTAGAATTTATTTTGCTGAATATTAAGAAAGTCTTGGTTTGTTTCCCAGTCAAGATTTTCTTCTGGAATCACCAAATTTCTTATGTTTTGTCAACAATTACAAAATAATTTCAGTAAGTTACAAAATAAATTAACTTAAATTCTGTCCTTAACCATTGCCTACTTTTCTCCTGAGGGCAACAATACTCTAATTCGAAAGAAATTATGATATCTCATGACTAATTTTTCATTTCTTCCAAAACAATGTAAACCCACTTTTTGCTTACACTCTTTGAGGGGAATTATCTCTCTTATTTTATGGGGTTCTCTTTTTGTCAGAGTTTATTGTAATGGTTGCAGATCAGCTGATTTCGAAGGCATTTTCTTCTTGAAAATGTCTTTGTTGAAAAGCAACAAAGGATTGTTGTTGGGTTTTTTTGTGTTTTGTTTTTTTGGGTTCATTTGGGGGGGTGGGGGGCAAATTATCATTTTCTTTGTATTTCTTTTTTTACTTAAAACTTTCATATAGAATTTCCCAGGGGTCAGTTTTCTGCTGCTTGTCAGATAAGGCTTTCTTTGCTGTGATTACAAATTATCTGTCTAGTGCTGCAAAGTGAAACCTGAAAATTACAGTGTATTTCCTCTTTTTGGTTGTAATAGATGGAATTTTTTTTTAGTAATAGTGTAAGACAGTTTCTCTCAGCCTGTGATGTTGTGAGGATTCCTTCTCCTTTGATGTATACAAGTTTATCACATCAGGACACATAAACAAAGAGTCACATGTCATTAAGCAAAAGTAAGACTAGAAGAGCTAAATTCTGTGAGCAGTATTTCTCATAGTTTAACCCAAAATATGTCTTCTGTTAGACATTTTTCTTCCATCAACATTTTGTTTTTGTATGCATGAAAGGAACTGTTACATTTTTGGAAAGAGGAAATATACCCAAATTTAGAATTAAAAGGTTTGCATAAACAAATGTGAACCTGGATAGGATGCCTTCAGAATCATGGCCAATCCCACTCTGTAAGGGTGCTTTTAAAATTCAAAGCACGTTATGATTTTTTAAAAATGTCGTTTAATGTTACATTGTTTTGCTGAAAACATTTGCAATGTATAACAATGTAAGAGGCCAGCTGGCTGTTAATGGTAACAGCGTACTTTACCAGCACTATCATCAGAAGGACTGTTGAAGGCAGATGGCTCTTTTTTTGCAGCTTTATCCCGTTAGAGATCTTACCAAGGACAGGCGCCCTACAAACCTCACAGTAACAATAAGAGCATTGCTTTATTGACTATAAAGCCTTCCTGCAAATAAGTTTGAAAGCAGTATGTGCTGGAAAAGACCAGTGGCACGTATGTTCATAATGAAAATAGAGGACTTTGGATTGAAGCTTTGCTAAATCATTCCTATGTCCTGGAAAACTTTTCACAGAAATACTGTATTGGTATTCAAAGCTGCTGTAATACAGAGTGTGCTTTCCTGTTTTATGAGAGAGAGGCACACAAATTATGGCAGTTAATTTTTGTGCATTCTCTCATTTCGTGCCCATACTGCAAGGACTTAAAATACAAATATAAGGAGAAAAATGACTCATACTCAGTTGATCATACAGAGATTAATTTTGATGACAGTGTCATTGAAACATGTTCTACAGCTTGATAGTCCAGATGTGCATTTTCCCTGGATAACAAAGGTTCAATTGGTTATGCTTCTTTTACTTTCAGAGCTATTAGAAATAATATTGTAATGGTTGCAATTTCTTTTTGTTCTATGATAGCAAAAATGGCCTGCTTTAAAAGAGTGTGCTGTATTTTGCATGACTAACAACTGGCATTCAGGTTTTGGTGGGATAGTGGTTTTGTTCTTTCAGTTTTTAGTGGGTTTTCAAACGCGTTTTCCAGCGATTTGTCTGTCAATGCCTTTAGGACCACACAGTGTTCTTGCTTAAATCATTATCTTCCATAGCAAGTGTGTTTTGTCCTCTAGTACTCCATTTACCCACTTTTCAGTAGGGGGGAAGCATAAAGCAGGCAATTTACTAAATCCTATTCACTCTACGTCTTACACTTCAGGTCATTGACAGCTTGTCTTTTAGCAAAGACAGCAGCATGTACAGATCTATATTATTACTATGTTCTATGTACATAAGAACTCTAATAATTCATTCATTTTTATTTGAGCTCTTCAGAGGTTGTTCTGTTTGTTTTGTCTAACCTATGTGGTTAACCAGAATTTAGGGTTCTGTGGGCTGTTTCCTCTAAGAGGAAAAATTGATAGCTATTTCTTTGGGGCATAATCTTTCTTTATTTACTAAAAGTGCACAAATTATATTCCCTAGAACCCAAGAGGAAATTGCAACAGAAGATAACATATTTCTTCACAGTTCCTACCCTTTTTCTGTTGGCACTTAAACTCTAAGGAATTGGGATTTTTGCAGCCTTTTTGTCTTTTTCACTGTTGGGATTTTGGGGCTTTGCTCTGTAAGATAGCACTTTTTCTTTCTTTTCCTCAGACAGTCCTCTGTCTACTCAGTTTAAAACTTTGAACACCTTCATAGATACCTTTTCATAGATCAGTGACTTTAGGCTGAGTTTTGACTGGAGAACTATAGTATTTGTTTTATCTGGTTCCATAAAGAAACTTAATGATTTTTGCAAGGAAGGATATTGGCTTTGTATTCTTCTGTTCAGTAAGGGTTAACTCAGTGCAGAACCTTTGCTGGGCATCAGTAATGCACCCTGTTACTAACTGCATAGCACATATGGTTAAAACAAAGGATCTGTAGTCTTCCACAGATCAGGGGAGGCTGCAGGAAGATGTGAACACAGCTTTCCCTCTGGAAACATTTTCACCAGTGAAGAGTGCAGCTTCAGTATTTTCCTTTGGTCTTTCCTTTGTTCTGCCATCTTCTGTAAAAAAAGGTTGGAATTGGAAATGCAGCTTTTTTGTCTTGAGATCATTGAAATACTTGATCCATTCTATAAATGTGGGATTTTTTTCCTTTAGTTTTCAGTTCACTGAGCTGTTGCTGATGGATTTTAGCAGCTTGACCAAATAGAGTAATTTTTTTAGATTTTCCAAGAAAATGGGGAATCAAAGGCTAGCCAGTCACATTGTGTTAGTTGAGGAAATAAAAGTCAGAAGGTTCCATCTACATCAATTTCATTGCATGATTCTCAGGGCTAGGTCCACGTTCTGTCTGATTGTAGGCAGTCTTGGGACAAACCTAATTTGTTCTTCAACCAGCATCCATGTTACAAATCAGCACTCTAGCACTGGTCTTTTCCATATACAAAATGTTTTGAGAAAAGAAGACTGATCAAAAATGCCCCTAAAACATTTACTGATGTTACAGAAATTCCCCCTTGGACATTTACTCTGCAGTAATTCTAATCAACAGTTTGCAATTGAGGAAGTTGACTTAATTTCCAGGTGAGATTTCTCATGCATGTAGTAACAGTGAACATGAGCAGCTTGATGAAGATGCTGTAGAAGTCCTCAAGCTAAGAGATTTAAGACCTTATATGTGACTTTGCATTGCAAAACCTACCTTTGTTATTTATCACATCATATTAACTGAAAGAGTACTTGGCAATTTTTTTTTTACTTTTTTTTTTAACTTTGAAAAACTTTAATGTGCATGCATCTTACATCTTGGATACAGCACCATGTGTTCTGTTTCTGCAGGAATTTGCCTGTGACCTTGTATTTTGACATGTGCTCACCTCAGCTCACTTCATTGCCTGGAAATTTTCTAGTCTAAGCTAGCACAGTAGACTTTCTTTACAGGCAATGAAAAGAGCAGATACATCCACAGGGCAAAATTTTCCACCTGTGTTGGAGATCCATTCTACAGTGGATTAACTCACCCTCAAAAGGGTTCCACCTGTCCCTCCTGACCATAAAGAGAATTCAAGTAACTACCTCAGAGGAGACACCTAATTCTTACAAAGCTAAAGGACATGAATACCACCATTGCTTCTCTGTGTTTCATGAGAATGTGGACTTTTTGTCCCTCATGTATTAATATGTTTCTTAGGTTGTTTCTTGCCTTTGTAGGCACAGTCCTACAGACATGCTGCAGTTCTGATGTCTGCAGGGATCTCTTTATAGTCATTGTGATTCAAACAATACTGATACTGATTTTTATATCCTGAACAAAATAACATCTCATCTTTTACAATTTGAAATGTATTCTTCCTCTTGTAAGCACCTACTCATCATAGCGTTTATTTCTTCAGCATCAAATGATATTTGCCAGGCACGGTCAGGAATTGGCTGTGATTCCAGTATCACTTGTGGCAGGTATGATATGGATAGAGAAGGAGTTGCTCAAGGCAATGGCAATTCCCTCATCGTACAACCCCCCAAAATATGCATTATATATTAGGTGGTAGTGATGGGAGAGAGTCTGCAACCATACCTACTTCCCAAAACTCTATGCTACACAATTCAACATACAGGACTAGAGTAAAATTTAATTAAATGTTGTTTGATGGTTTTATTGTTATCTTGAGATTGCAGAGCACCATTAGACAATGATCATATTCCCTTTGTACTATACATAGACACGGTACTTTGAGTGCTATAAAATGAAAATAATAATGAAATGTAAGCTTGTAGCAGTACTTACTGCTATTCTATTTCCAAAGCCTCTTTTTAAGAAAAAACTGTTATTTGTGACAAATTAGGTATTTTTTCCCCAATGTATTATTCTGCATTTTTCATCACTATATTGATGAGCAGAAGAAGATACTGTTATTTTACTTGTTAGAAAGGAATCCTAGATCATATTTAGAGCAAACAATGTCAGCTGATGGGTTTTTGTGAACTGACTTGGATTAGCTGAAGTGGGAATTTCCCAGCCATCTTCCTTACTACTACTTTGGAAGAGCAGCACTGTACAGAAAAAGGAGCTGCTCCTGACCCACTTCAGCTTGCTGCCTTACATATTTAATTAGAATCATAGTATCATTTATGTTGTAAAAGACCTTTGAGATCATCAAGTCCAACCATTAACCCAGGACTGCCAAGTCCATCATTAAACCATGTCCCTCAGCACCACATCTACATGTTTTTCAAACACCTCCAGAGATGGTGATTCTGCCACCTCCCTGGGCAGCCTCTGCCAATGCTTGACCACCCTTTCACTGAAGATTTTTTCCTAATACCGAATCTAAACATCTTCTGGTGAAACTTGAGGGTGTTTCCTCTTAGTCTGTTGCTTGTTATCTGGGAGAAGAGACCTACACCCACCTCACTACAACCTCCTTTCAGGTAGTTGCAGAGAGCAATAATGTCCCCCCTGAGCCTCCTTTTCTCCAGGCTAAGCCACTCCAGTCCCCTCAGCTGCTCTTCATCAGACTTGTGCTCCAGACCCTTCACCAGCCTCGTTGGCAATCTCTGGACATGCTCCAGCACCTCAATGTCCCTCCTGGAGTGAGGGGCCCAAAACTGAGCCCAGGGTTCGAGGTATGTGTGGCCTCACTGGTGCTGAGTACAGGGGGAAAATCACTTCCCTTGTCTTACTGGCCACACTGTTTTTGATATAATCCATGGTGCTATTGGCCTTCTTGGCAACAACATTAAAAACATTAAGCATAAAAGCTTTCCTGCTTGCCTGTGCACTATGGCAGGTCAGAACTTGGCACCTAAACTGGTTCAGACTTAACCTGGTGTGAGAGAAGCAACCTGAAGAGAAGGGGAAGGATAGGTGTTTGGTTCATCCTGGTTTACCCTTTCACCCAATATCTCAACTGTCAGGGAAGGGTTTGGTTAGGCAGATGCCAGAAGATACGCTAATGTAGGTTAGCTCTAATTTAGGATGTAATTGTTGTGGCACTTCATAAGTGCCTGGAGCCTAGCCTGGAGCATCCTGTTTAAAACTAACTGTTAAACGGTCAGTTAGTTCTCAGTAATAGGATTCAGTTCAGTAACCAAGAAGAAAACTGCCCCAGCAGTACATAAATAAATAGAAAGAGTCAGTTTTCCTCAGGATTAATGAGCTGAATTTGTTCAGTGAAGAAAGGACCAGCAATCCACTAGAGCCAGTGCAACAGAGAGAACAGGTTGGCAGGGGAGGGAAGGAAGCACAGGCAAAGGGACCATGCACAAAGTTTGGCTGGGCAAACTTTCAGACAGGGTCAGCCATCTTGTGTAGCCCCACCTTCAGAATGCTTAACCCTGATAGGTACCTGGCGTTCAAGATGCTGTAAGAATGCTTTAGACTGAACAAGTCTTTTTATGTTTCATTTAAAAACACAGTCCCTGCAAGTGATACTTTGACTAGCTAAGCCAGAAGAGATATGTTGATATTTTCAGCACACTGCAAGGGCACTTCCCCCCACCCCCAAAATATTAGATGTCAAACTGCCAGGCATTTGCATAGAAGCAAATGTTCATATTTCGCAGAAGCAGATGCTCATGATAAGCATTTACAGAAAGAAACTCAAGAACATTTAAAAAAAATAATGCAAAAACGAGGCACTCTAAGAACACCAAATACCTTTGGAATTTTCTCAGGCTTCATTTAAAGAATTGGTGCTTCCTCCCCCCCCCCCCCCCCCCCGAAATAATGTAACATTTAATATTCTGCAGACAGCCCCCCCCCCCCCGAAATAATGTAACATTTAATATTCTGCAGAAAATACGAGCTAAAATATTTATCACCCTGTACTTTCTTACTGTGCTTTTATTAAGTCTAATAACTGTACATTGAAATAATTGCTTTTTGCCTGTTAAGGAGCATTGGAAACTTGGAACAGTAAAAGTTTAAGGCAAAATGTTTATATGAAATCAAGGGGTTTTCTTGCAAAGGACATATATTTGCCAAGATCTGCAACTTAGCACAGTTTCATCTTTTTACTTAGAAGAAATTTAGGCTGACCAAATCTGGCTGTAAATCAGTAAGAAATGCAGCTGTGATCTATGGATTATTTTGTTCTCTGGCAAAGCTTTCTTTTCCATCTCTTCATTCATAAGAAAATATGAGGGTTTTATCCTTTTTTCATTCTAGTAAAAAAGTTTTTTTTAAAAAAAATTAATCAAATGTGACACATTTATTGAGATTTACAGTTAAATAAGTGATGTTAATCTGAGTTTCCCAGTTAAAGTCACAAGAGGGTAAATTTGTAATTAGTCATTTGAAAACAAATCAGTTCTGTATCAACTTCTATATCACTTTTCAGTCTCACCATGACTGAGTTCTTCAATGTTATAAAAAGTTATGTGTATTCAGTGATAATGTCTAAAAACTTGTAATGCATTTTTTAGCATCATCTTTCCAGTGGGGAAACTGCATGCAATGTAGAATTTCTAGAAAGTCTAAATTTACATTAAAATAAAAATATTTTTTTTGTGAGCAGAAAAAAATATTAAAAAAATAAATGTGTAGTATTTAATATACCTGTATGCATTTATGGTTTCTATATATATTTTAAAGCAGTTATTTTCTGATCAGCTTTCTCCTTTAATTTTTTTTTAACAGCCTGCAAACTGTGGACTAAAATACCTGACCAAAAGTATATTTTCTATGGCTGCATAATTTAGAACATTTGTGCTGTCTATGGAACAATTGTATTAGGCTTGTCGCTTTTTTTAAATTGGAAAATGTCAATTTTCTGAGTCTGAAACTGTTCTGAAAAGAATATTTTAATTCAGAAGGGTGTTTATAGGTAGAAAAAAACAGCAGAAAGCGATCCATATATTCTGATTACATCATGCATCGATAATGTTGGAAAAGTAGATAATCAAATCCATGCTTTCATTTAACAGGGGAAGGACATGGACCCCTGCATGAATGCCTAATCAGCAGAGGGAGAAGGCTGGGGAGGTTGTGTATCTTATGAAGAAATCTGAAAAAAAAAAATATGTAGAAGGAAGCCAAATTTTGCATCAAATGTTTTTCTTAATAAAAATCTTCTCAAGATAACCTCATAATAACACAAAAATGTGTTGAAGTTTTGCAGTTTTATTCAGAATATTTGTTTTGCACATATCAGTGTGTTAGCTGTGTTGAAATACTAAGGCACAAAATTTTGCACGTCTAACTTACTAAACCTATATTTTTCTGTTGAGGTCAGTAATTGTCTACATGAAATATTATTTCACTATATTTCAGTGGCCATCTTGTAGAAGAAACATGTATAATAAGCTTGTGACTGAGAAGTGTTAATGATTTTGATCCCAAAGTAGTTGAAGTGTATCTAAGTAATTTTAGAGTAAAAGTAATTTGCAATATTTAATGGTACTTAAAATTTTACAAGAATCTGTGCCTTCATTAAAAAAAAATCTATGTCTTATGGTTCATGTTTGTAAAGGAAAAAAAAACCCAACAAACAAACCATGAAGTTTTCAAAATCCAAAAGCAGTAAAGAAGAATCCCCAGATTAGTTTTTGTGTTTGTTTGTTTTTTTGTTTTTTTTTAAAAAAAGGCTCTACGGTTAATATTTGTATTATTATTTTCACCCTGGTGGCTGGAAAGATTACAAAATTTCAGAAATTTCAATTATGAAAAGTAGCAGGAAAAATAATAAGCAGTAATACTAAAAATAAGATGTAGCTTGTATTCTCCATTATATTCTCCAAGTCAGTGAGTTTTAACTGTAAGTAAAGGTGAAGTATATGCATTATTTTGTTATTAAGTATTATTCAAGAAAAACAAATAATCTGCCAGGAGTTGTACTGTTTCTTAAAGGGCCAACTTTTAATTCCTATTAATTAACTGATTTGTACAGCATTCAGAGGGAAGCTGCTGAAATTTTTGTCAGGACACTCCATATTCTTCAATACAACTATGTGCCTTCTGTGCAGAATTTAACTCGGACCACAAGTTGTAACAGCACAACATGCAGCACTGGACGCACGAATGATGCCATCTGGGGCTGCTAATGAGTTATTTCACAATTCAGAGGCCACTGCTCATTTGTATCATCTGTCAAGTGAATGTCAAAGATGGGAGGAGGCGTTGTACTTCCAAAGCTGAGTTATTTTGATTAGCTTTCCTATCTCAGTCCAGCTGAATTTTGCAAAGCAATTGAACCCTGCTTGGGATGCCATCAGTAGGGTTTGACATCAGGGTAACTGTAAGGTGTTTCAGTTGGAGCCCTTGCCTGCCAAGGCTTTGCAGCACCCAGCCATGTTCCCCTTAGCACTGTTCACAACATTAGAGGAGAGCAAAAGGAAAGCTACAGCTGGCAGATCAGGTATGTCAGGGGAGTAAGGGAAATGATTACAAGGCTGGCATTTAAAGTGCTGTAGGAAGTCATGTCCCTGACATCCAGTGATAGATGGCATAATGAGAGGGACTGGAGTCCAGAGGTAGAATCCATCAATTAACACTGGAAAACTTCTCTCCTTTCTAATATTTCAGGTCTACAAGAACTAGCCAATTTTTTCATTTGTTTTATAGCAGCAGGAAACCAACATCCTGAACATATGAAGGCTGAAGTACATTTTTCCACTTGTTATCTTTAATCAATACCATCACACTTAACATGACAACCTACAGCCTTCCACCACCTAGAACTACACATTACTGTGTGAAACCACATGCATATGTCATCATATCAGCACACCAGACTTCCCTTGTTGTTGTTTCACTTGGCTCCCTGAAGTAAGTCCCTTAGCTTTTCCTCGGAATAGAAAAAAATGAAAAATACAGACATTTCATTGTGCCACTGGTTGAAAAAGAGCAGCTCCACTTGGAATTGAGCATGCATGCATGATTGTGTTTAAGAACATCGGACAACAGGACAGGTATAGGACATCTTGGGTCATTTAGTTTAATCTCCACCATAGACAATGGCATCATATAATCCTTTTAAAAAAGTATTGTGTTTAAACTGACTAGGAATTTTGCCTCTGTTCTCCCAGAAGGCTAGCTTAGCATGTAACTACTTTGATGGATAGAAGCCATCCTATTTTTAGCTTAAATTGATTTCTGTCTAGTTTACATCAATTTCTTCTTGTAACAACATTGTCCTCAAGCTTAAACAACTTTTTTTTTCCCAACCTCACTAAATCTCTTAGATCATTTTATGTATGTGACAAAAATAGGAAGTGCTTTACTTAAAAATAATTTTTATATTAAATCATGAATCTGATCCTTAAATTGAAGCCTATCAAAAGGTTGGATTTGACAGGACATTCTCCTCAATTAAACCTTTCAGTACTTGATCTTCATATGAAATTTCTGTGGGGTTCTGTCTTTTTCCCCCAGGTTCTTTCTTTCCATCTAAGACATTGAGCACCCCACTCCTTTAATCTTTGCACAGGTTTAATGTGCCTCCCTCTTCTGACCAAGGGAAAAAAAAATCCATAAAAAGCTACTTCCTCCCCACCCACAACCTGGTGTTTCTCACAGCCTGTGATACATTAGGTTACCTTCTCCACAACTGAAATACTTCTGTAACCCGTTTTGTTTCCACAGCTGCTTCCTCATTCTCATAATACAGCATTAAGTATTAAAGAGTAAGAACAGTCTGATTAGGAACATGTTGAGCCCAATCAGCCTTCAGTTTTCACCTCAGCTATCTAACACATCACGATTGACAACATTTCCAGAATAACTTATGACTTATACACCTAGTAAGTCAAAGTCAAAATTTGTGCTATTGGGTTATGTAATATATAGAACAGCATGCAGGTTCTTCAGTGATCTATACCATGTCTATAAATAACCTTTACTTGTGTTTTTTCTTGCAGACTTTTCAAACTGCTGTTTTGCTCTGAATAATGCAATTATTATTAGCTTCTTGGTTTTACTTCTCAAAGAACAATATAAAATGTCCTTTAAGTAAAAACATTTATTTATTAGAAGAAACTACTGGAAAGAGAAATAGTAATGAGAAAAAAAGAGAAAGCAAGCAGAGATTAATATTTCTTTTCACAATTCAAAGAATTTAATGAACTTGCCATTGAATATGTTCTTAATACCCTCCATTTGTTCAGTGCTCACTTCTGTACTCTGATAGTGCTGTATTCTGACCAAACAGAAAAGAAGTTGCAGCTCAAATATGAAAGAAATTATTTGGGTCAAAATGTGCCCTTTGGTGGAACTCAGATTAAATTTCTCTTCCCTAGTTATTTTCTGTGACTCATTACCATGATTTTTTAGCATCCTTGGCCCAGGAGCCACTTGCCTAAGTTAAATGTCAGGAAGATAGATGCCTGAGCCTGAGCTAGTCATGCTAGAATCCCTTTATACTCAGTGGAAAGAAATAAGCTCTGCCAGGGAATGACTGATCTGACCATTTAAGCTTCTAACTTACAGTAGGGGTACCCTGTCTCAATTTGTGGTGTCTTTATATGCAGTCTTTCAGAGGTGGAGTAAGTATCCCTTTTTTACAGGTGAGGACATGAAGCAGAAAGACTACTTCTAGATTTTAGCTTTAATAAAAACACCCCACTTCCAAAAGAGCTGTGAAACTTCCAGGTCCCTGTCAAGGCACAGCATGAGCTATATGTACAGCTTTTACAAGCAGGGTGCACTCAGGCTGAGGTCAGTTGCCCACAGAGCCCATTTACCCTTTTGTCAGGAGTCACAACACTGGTGCTTATGCAGACCAGGTCCTCTGAGCATCCCATCTGCTTGCTGTTCACAAGGGCAGTGGGAATAGCTGTAGGTGGAAGGCTGCTTACACTTCAGGTAAATACATTTTGGGATGCCATATACACTGATTATATCCATGGTTTCTTACTGACAATACATGAAGGATCAATTTGGAGAAGGCACCAGATACTGCCTCTGGTAGAAAATGTACATTTCTTGATCCTCATCTGGGAGCAACATGCTCAGTTCACTAACGACAAACTCATGATCTTTTTTGGAGATCACAGTGGAAGTACAACAGGAAACTGGGAACAGTTTCTCTGGGGAAAAGGAAGCAGTCAAATCACTGACCCTTCCTTACTTCCAGGCATGGTTGGAATTAGTAGGAAGACACTGAGTTTCAGTGAAGCCAGAATATGACATTAATTTCTGAAGATGATGTCTTCTGCTGCATGGCTGGCTTTTTTTTGGGTGGTGGGTGTTTGGTTGTTGTTGATCTGAAGGGAGTAAGAGGATGGTTTGGATTTTCAATGGGACGTACTTTTCATATTTTTGCATAGCCACTTGTAGAAATCTGTGATAGAGATTAAGACTGATATGAATGAAATGTGTAAGCACTGGAAGAAACTGTAGAACAGGGGTCCTCAAACTTTTTAACCAGGGGGGCGGCGCGCGGATGCAGTGGCAGGCAGTCATCTGCGGCTGCTTGGTTCCCCCCCCCCCCGGCCCCGGCGGGGGGGTGTCTGTAAATACCAGGGGCCGGATTGAGGACCCTGGGGGACCATATCCAGCCCACGGGCCGTAGTTTGAGGACCCCTGCTGTAGAACAAAGGAGTAAAAGAAAAGCCTGCATTGGTAACAGAGAGTACCTTCGCTGAAAAAATGCTGCCATGACACTTTCCAGCAGCAAAATGGACTAGCTGCCTTTGGCAAGCCTTTTTTAGTCTTTGGAAATCCATAATGTGAAGACTAGTTCACTGTTGGCAATCAAAAGACCTTGACAGCTGCTGTCTCTTTTCTTATTGTGTCACACATAACAGTGATCCTGACCAGGCTGCTTGAACATGTCTTGATGCCTACTAACATGTGAGGACACATCTATAAAATCAGCTTGCTTAAAGATGTTTAATAAAATTACTTTAGCCTCCCACAAGAACTCCCACTGAGTTTTGTTAGACTACTTTTTCTACAGTGTAAATCACTTTGCTTTACGATAGCCATGCAGCTCTGCTCACATTATCGCAGAATTCAGCCTGAAATTTTCATAACGGGTTCCTCAGATGTCAACAGCTGATAGCTATTTTATTATGGGTCAGTTGTCTCACAATGGCCCAGATTAACCCCATGTAATTTGGGGAACACTGTTAAAATGTTCAAGTCAGGACTGTAATGGTCTGTGACTCTATACACAGGCAGGTATCCTCTTAAAGACTGCTACTCACAAGTTGGGCACGTTGAATTCACACCTAGAAGTCACTCTTCTAAATGACTATATGGTAACTCTTGGCTTACTGTGTTCCAAGCTTTGGGCACTCAGACAGATGCTGAAGGTTAGGTGGGATGAATCTTAATCAGTAGGTAAAGAACTGCATGCCAGAGTGTCTGTTAATTTTACAATAACAGAGAGCGGAAGAAATGCTGCAGTGACAGAGGGCTTAAGCCTTCTTGCTGTTGAGCTAGAGGTGTCACTTTGAGCCTTCTACATACATGCTAAAGGTCACATACAGTCCAGTCACTCAGGAGTGGGTACCTGCTGACAACAACAGACCCAGGAAAGTGAAGAAGGCTATATATGAGAGATCATTTTGTATCTGCCATATCTATATTTGTGCAAATACATACATATACATAATTATGCAAACTAGCATGATATTGACATGCAAAGGCCAATGGCTTGGTCAAGGCTGAATAGATTTGTCAATCTTCTTAATAGCACGCATACAAAAGAATGTTATTAAAATAAAGCTGGAGTAAAAAGAAGAAACTGGGGATTGGGGCTTACAGAGACCAAGACAGCTCCAGCTACCAAGTTCTCCTTAGGGAGTTCCCAGTTCCTCCTACATGGCTTTTGTATTTCGGTAGGGTTAGAAGGGTTGGTCAAAAAAGTTATTTGTGCTGTTCTGAGTACTATTTTGTCTCTATGTATTTTCTGCTTAAACTTTTGAGCAGGTATATTTAGCACTTATTTTAAGGCCAAAGTTAAGCTTGTCCATGAGTCTAAGTTCAGTTTTGTAAACCCTGCACCATTTTTTTTCCCAGAGCGAGTCTGCAGGGTTAGAATCTCTAAACTCATGAGTTAGGCAGCTAAGTAGCTATAGTAGACAGGTCAACTATCATCAAAAGAGCTCAGGACCATAACCCATGGTTAATACCCTTAATTCCTAAACTAACGTTCAAAAAATGAATTAAACTACCAAAATCAGAATTTAAATCAATAGTATGAAATTGACAGGCTTGAGGAATGGGCCTGTGCAAACCTCATGAAGTTAAACAAGGCCAAGTGCAAGGTCCTGCACCTGTGTTGGGCCATTCCCCTGTATCAATATAGAGTGGGGGATCATGATGGGATGAACTGATTGAGAGCAGAGAAGGTCTTAGGGATACTGCAAGTTGGATGGGGTTTTGAGCCACCTGGTCTAGTGAAAAATGCCCCTGCTTATGGCAAGGAAGATTAACTAGATTATTTTTAAAGGTCCTTTCCAAGACAAACCATTCTGTGATCCTCTGAAATTAGAAGCAATTCTGACTTAGCTAATTACTAAACACTGCAGGTTAGTAAGAATTTTTATTCTGGAATGCTAGTCCATTACAGATGTACTGAGAAAAACGTACTTTAAACTCCATGGTTTTTTTTAAAGCTCACCCATAATTGCTTATGGCTGTTTTACAGGATTTAGGAAATTCTATTAAGCATTGAAGCAATACATTAATCAATGAGGCAAAAATAAAGAAATGAACATTTTACAGGGAAATTGAACACTAGAAATAATACCAGTTATGTGAGAAGCAATCCATGAGATTAACATTTAGGCTCTTATGCTTCTTACGGCTTTTCAGAATGTAAATAATGCTATGTGATTGAGATTTATTTACTATACAAGAGTTCTAAAATCTGTTTTATTGAGACAAAGGAAGATAAAATGACTTGACTTTGCCTTTTTGAATCTTAACGAATGCTTTATTATGTGTTTAATTTTGATAGTTCAGTCTTTCTGGATGTTAATACTTGCTTTCAAGCTCTTTAGTTGCTGATCAGTTAATTCTTTGGTGGCTTTTGTACTGCTTTCTTCTTGAGTTTGTTTCTGCCCACAGTCAGTCCAGATGATCGTTTTAGTCCCCTGTAAACGGAGGGAGAGAGAACTGAGAAAAGAGCAACAGAAAGAATACAAGGAGTAGAACACCCTTCTCTGGACCTGGTCTTTCATATTAAAATTATTGGAGCATTTAAAATAGTATTTTGAGGGACAGTGTTTTTAAAGAAAATGTAGTTCTACAGGATCATCCTTTTGCATAGGCTGATCTTTACCTAGACCTGTTAGGAAATCTTCAGTAGAGAACTTCACATCAGGAAACAGCTGCACCAAAATATGTTGTATGTTGATTTTGCTAAACTTCTCTTTTAGAGAAAGTCTTGAAAAAATATACTACAGTGTCCTGTCTTAACAGGTTTTGTATTAAATACTTCACAATTTAGAATTAGTTTTCAAATCGGTATTTTGGAATTCTTTTTTATACTAACTGTGTCATATAATGGAGGACACTAAAAAGGTAAAATCAAAACAACATGTTGCCCTGCCAATGCTGACACAATAAAACCAGACTGGCCACCTAAAATAAATGCATTTGCAATTAACCTGTTAAGAGGATAACTACCCTCCTACCCTAGTTCTCCATCACAGTCAAAAACGTGTCAAGTTAAATGCTACTATACTCCAGTGCCTGTTTGCCCTTTGCTACAGGCTACAGAAAAAAAACCCCAAAAACTTTTCACAGTGTCCTTTATCTTATGTCATCATCCTTATGCTGCCTTAGGTCATTAAAATAAATGTTTGGTGTTTGGGTCCATTTATTCTATTGTCAGTGATGAATGTACCTGCTTGATTTAATTTTGTATGCATTTTATATCACCCATTGTATGTTTTCAGGTTTATTAAATAAGTACTCCATCTTCTTTCAAAAAGCTGTAAGCGTGATATCTTTTTTATTTTTTATTTTTAATGATCTTATTTTAAAAGACATGCTTTTTGCTTAGTGCACGGTAAATACAAAGTTTTACCTGACTATGCTGTTTTGTTACTAGTTGTGTGTAGCTTCATATGTTCTCCATGCAGATAGGGAGGTCAAATTGTCCTACGTGCTAGGAAATGTGAGCTTGAAATTATTCTTCCTTGTTTTCTGGCCTCTTTTCTGTACCTCCCACAACACAGATTTGAGGTGACTTCTACCTCCCTTCCTCATTTCCCCTAAAGCCTACTCAATCAACATTACTTCAGCCAGCTATTTCCCCAAAGCAACTTAGTTTTTTCACTGAGAACAATGATTTGACCCTGTGCCAAAAAGCACACGGAGAGGTTACTGATAAAGGTATAGTTAAGCTGACCTATAAAGCTCTGCTGAGAAAGGGCAGTACAGTGCTCTCATGACCCCCCTGAAGCTACCTCTGCTCTATGTTCTTCCTACTAACAGAAGCGAAACATGCAGATCTCCCTTCTCCAGGCAGCTCTAATTGGTACCTGGGCTGGGAGACAGGTACACACATTTGGCCTTGTTTATCCCCTTTCCCCACCTCCCGCTCCCTCCCTATCCCCCTAAACACAGCATCCCTTCTCTCTGTTGGATGTAAGGAAGACCCTATTGCCATTCCTGACTTGGCAAGCAACCCTTGCATCAAACAGCAACATTGCCATGATCTATCCTCAACTACATGTTGCCAACTTTTTACCAGCCTGAAAATCAAGTCAATATCCCAGGACTTCCATTGGGATTGTAGGGAGTCTTACCTCTATAATGGAAGGCAAAACCAGAAAGAGTTTTAAAGTCACATGCTGCAGCAGACCTATAGCCCAAGAACAGCAGTAATTTAGAGATGTACAGGTGGGTGTACATTTTATACAGATTGTACAGAAAACCAAATAAAGATTCTACTAGACCTTACACCTAATTCAGTGTCTAGGAAATTCTTCTTGATGGTCACCTCAGGTTCCTCATTTCTCAAAGGTATGCCATTACGTGGAGGCTGTATACAGAGTTATTATTCCACAAACCCTAGCAGTATTGACAGCAGCTTCTAGTCAGAGTTTATATTAACAGGAAAGAATTATTCTTCCAATTTCATTCCAAAAAGTTATTCCTTCTATTGCTTTGATATTTGTGAGCTGTTTTCTGAATCCTTTCAACTTTTTGATGGGGATGTGAATAGATCAGAAATAAGGTGAAATCTCATTCAAAAAATGTGTAAGATAATTCCTGTAGGAAAAATATTCTACATCAGAAGTACTAAATCATAAGAAAGTTCTCTGAAAGGTGCACTATCCTGAAGGACCTGACACTGAACAACAATTTGCATCTGTCCTGGCAGTACATTGTGGTGAAAACAAGATCAATTTCAAGCTGTGTAACCACAGCTATTGCAGTAGCCAGCTGGTAAATGATGCTATTTCTGTGTGATCCTTCTGAGATCACACCAGGAACACACTATATGCAGTTCTCATTAATATAGATATGAGCTCACCAGCCAAAGATATAGATGACCTAAAACTTCACTCCCAACTTGAACAGACTCCACACCTTATTATGGTTCAAAAGTATTTAGACCACTTTTACTTTCCACTTACCTTCAACTTCACTTAACCCCACACTTCCTGGTCCTCTTTCTGCCAGTATTAAAAGTGCAAAAATATTTTGGGACAAGCTCTAATTTTAATAGAAGCAGAAAGGCCTTGAAATCTCAGGAGAAAGCTTTCATTGTCAGATTTTCCAAACTGCCTTTTCAGGATTAGTTTTAAAAATATTTGGATGAATTTCAATGCTTACACCCCAAATCTTGTGTGCATATACAAACTGAACTGAAATTCTGACCTCTGTTGTTCATCCATCTGCTGAGCGGGTCACCCACTAGTCTTACTGGAGAGTTATTTTAATAAGCTGAGAAAACAGGATCAAAATAATCTTTATATCTTTTTTCTTTACTCATTTCCATTGAAAAGATCTGACAAGACCGTAATTCTTAAAAAGTACAGCTTAAAATAGCATTTCAGGAATTTAATACTTTTTGAAAATTTTCATTCCTGTTGGCTGCACTTCAGGTTTCTTCTATTATGCACAGAAATATCTTAAACTCATTTAGCAGCTGTGCTATATGTTGCAGAGTTGCACAGAATAGTTATGAAACAGTCTTAGAATTTAGCTGGGAAAGTGACAGCATTGCTGGTATTTCTGATTAGTGAGCATCAAGCTTTGACAGGTGTTTATACATTGCTTAAGGTTTCAAATATATTGAGATGACCTCAAAACCTGACCTCAGATGTTAATCAGCAAAAAATATCATGATTAGCAAACAGTATCCTGATATTTGCTGTTAACAATAATGAGCTATCATCTTGATTTCTCATTTGAATAACCCTCACCTTACTGATCGCAAAATAGCATACAATTGAATAGGTATTGGCAGTACTGAAAGATGTTGCAATAAACCAAACTGCCCTTAAAACCGAAAAAAAGTGTTGTTTGTAGAAAGCACTGGAGTGCTGACTTTGAAAAATAAGTTAACATTGTAAAGGCTTTATGTTATTTGGAGAGATCTGCAGGCTTACATGTCTGAGGAATCGCTAATAAATGCCTAAAAGCTGGCCCAAGCTATTTTTAAACAGTATCCAATTGCAGAAAGTTGTGAGCATTTTATCGCATCTCCAGTCAGTGACTTGGACTAGACATACATCCTATATAGTGCTCTGTGTGTCTGGATTGCTCTCCAGATGAGGTGTTCAGACAGACTTACACATTTATCAGCTCCGTAGGGACAGGTCAAAAAGAAGGAAAAAAAAAAAAAAAAAAAGTAGTGGTTATGTGATCAGAGTCCAAATTCTGCAAAAATTGTGATTTGTTGGACATTTCTGTCACTGTGTCATCACATGTCAGCTCTCCTGATGAGATACAACTCCTGAAAGCCCTCATAAAGTGCCAAGGTCCAAACAGTAACTTATTTTTTCTTTATCAGAAGAACTACCAGGTGGTAACAAGTTACTGTATTGCAGGCAAAAGACCAGATCTATTTTCCAGCTACCAGGCAAGAGTTTCTCGTTTCTACACATCAACACTCTGACCTAACACAAAATAATTTATTTCTACTATTAACACCAATTTGAGATCACTTAAACTGTCCTTTGCAGATGCCCATTTCTGAAGATATTGGACAAGAGATGACCAGGAGTCAGAGATCTGTGTTTATCCCTTCTGAGTGGCTGTCTGCAGCCAACAGAGCTGGTGCAGTCAGACTGCTCTCCATCATTTGTGTGATTACTTTGCACCATCATCTTCAAAATATTCTCTGAGAGCCCTTCTAAAAGTCTGGCTCAATATTGTCCCACAGACACACGCAGACTTCACATTAGAGCTCTGTGGACCAGCAGAAGTCTTCTGAATTACCTTTGGGAATCAGGAGGTAAACCTTCATACAAAATACAGGAAAACTTTTTGAAGTAGTACTGCTACCAGCACAGCCCGTGTCCTAAAGCGTGATTGTCTATGAACACCACCCATGCACATTCATGTGTAAGTAGATGCATGACTGTTCCCAGATCTAGATTCTTCAGGTCAGATAAAATGAAAACAAAACAGAACAAAACAAGACAATATGCAGGAAAGGAGAAAGAAATTCAATGTCCAAGGAGACTTCCTTTTTATAATCTATCCTGTTAGTGCTAATAATGTATATATAAGACTAAGACTAATCAGTCATTCATTCTTTTATTATTAAGGTTATTAGTAATATTAAGAAATAATATTAGGTGAGAGAAGGACCTTGCAGATGTCTTTATTGCTGTATTTCTTGTTTTTTTCTAAGTTGAAGACAAGAACTTAAATATTATTTTAATATAGCCCCTTGTATTTAATTATTAAAAGGTTTAATAACAGCAGATCACATCCTGTCACACCTGAAGGAGAACCTTCTTTGTGCTTATGCTTAGATTTGTACCTTTATCAAGAAAACAATTCATTTCATAGCAAATGAATTACAATAACATAAGAAATAAAAATACTGTGTAAGTCTTTTTCCCAGTAATTCAAAATATGATGTCTGTAGGTGAAATTATACTGTCACAAACAGCTGATATTTCTGACTCTTATCAGTGACAGACAGTAGTTATAAGAAAAGGATACTGAACAAATCACTTCAGATTCCATTCTGTAACTCATATTATATAAAGACATGAGTGTGAGCGTAGAATGTTTTCATAGCCTGTTCATCATCTGGCCTTTGGGGTTTGTTCTGCTGACAAGGGTTGGTACTTGTTTATTATTATATAGTACTATGGATTTTTCAAGTGTTATTGTTGAGAGAGAAAAATAATTGTTTTTAATGGAACATTAGAAAAATAAATCTTTCAAAAATATTTTATTACTGAATGCAAAAGAAAACAAAACATTAATATCACAAATTCTTAAATTTTGGTCATTTCTTCGTCTTTTTTTCCTCTCTCAGTTCTGCTTCATATTCACGTGCAGCAGGGTAGGAAAAACTAAAATAACGTTCAGACAAAATCTTTGATGCACTTATATATTGTCTTTCAGTGGCAAAAAACATTGTAATTTTTTCCTTCTATACTGTATTTTTAGATGTCCTTGAATACAGAAGTCCAACTTGACAAGCATATGGCTACTGGCTTGCATGTGGCTGTTTATCTGCTTGTGACACTCAACAGCTTTCTCTATGAGGGAATCCCTGTGCCTCTAAATAAATAGTTATTACTGTGTTACAGCAGTTCTGTATAGGTACTGTTGTGGTTTAACCCCGGCCGGCAACTCAGCACCACGCAGTCGATTGCTCACTCCCCCTCACCCGGAGGGATGGGGACAAGAATCAGAAAGGAATGTAAAACTCAAGGGTTGAGATAAGAACAGATTAACAGGTAAAGCAAAAGCCGTGCACACAAGCGAAGCAAAGCAAGGAATTCATTCACCACTTCCCATGGGCAGGCAGGTGTTCAGCCATCCCCAGGGAAGCAGGGCTCCATCACAGGTAATGGTTACTCAGGAAGACAAACACCATAATGCCAAATGTCCCTCCTTTCCTTCTTCTTCCCCCAGTTTATATACGCAGCATGACATCATATGGTATGCAATACCACTTTGGCCAGTTCAGGTCACCTGTCCTGGCTGTGTCCCCTCCCAGTTTCCTGTGCCCCCCCCCCCCAGCCCTCTGGCTGGCAGGGCCAAAGGAACTGAAAAGTCCTCAACTTAGTATAAACATCACCCAGCAACAACTGAAATCAGTGTCTTATCAACATTGTTCTCACATCACAGCCAACACACAGCACTGTACTAACTACTAAGAAGAAAATCAACTCTACCCCAGCTGAAACACAGACGGGTATGTATGAAACTCTCAACAAACAAACTCAAAGTTAGCGTCTGCTGACACAGGCAGAGAATTTGCAAGTGTCCTTCCTTGACTGGCTTCTGCTTTGTTTTAGGGGTATTTTTCAGGCTTTGAGAAATTAAAGAATTTAACCCCACCAAATCTGTTTTCCACATTTTACAGTGTAAAATACGTATACATCTTGTGTGTAGGATATGTCTATAGAGAGGGATGAAACAGAAGTGGATTCCTCTTCACAGTTTGGAAGGTTTATGAATTGCCGTTGAGACATGGCATTGAGGCCATACGGCTCCTGGGTCAAACCTGGCACATCTCTGATCAGTTTAAATACTGGCAAAATGAGATATATTTATTATTTTTATTATTATTATTTTTTAACTGAGATATCAGTTTAAATACTGGCAAAATGATCTGTCTACAACCATCCAGCCATATACATCCCAAACCCCACACAGCCTGCTTATTATTTCATTGAAAACCACTTAACAAATTAATCTCAAGTAAAAAAAGAATTGTTGTCTGGTAAAGATGACAGGACATGGTTAAAGATATTGAGAGGAACCTCATACTGATTCATGGAAAAAGCTTTCTTTTCTTTCATACCCACAGTGCTACAAAACACTATTAATCTCTGTGTTAGCAACAGAAATTTATGCCTTGATTTCATTTCCTATTCATAGGCATCTCATGCCTTTTGAGACTTCCCAGGTGTTTAAAACATTTGCATGGAGGTAACAAATTCTACAGTCCAAGTAGACTTCTCTGGAGTCAAGTGTATAAACCTTTCTTTACTGGATATTTTACTATGTGCAGACACTTGCAAAGAGGTTCATACATAATTCATGAGTAGAAAAAATGATCTTATTTATTGGTTAACACACAGCGCAAACAGCTGGACTATAGTCATAGGCTCCTCAATATTCTTAACTCTGATATTCTTAGCGCCTTTAAGACACTCCTGATGAATCTCTGCTGGTCAAGCACCAGGGACTCATCAGTCTGGTGGGGAAGAAGGAGCCTCCACAGCATTTGGTCTCGTCTTCCACCTTGCTGCATTGCCATCTTCCAACTTGATATTTTTGTTGAGGGTGGGGGTGGGGATGGGTTCTCACAGGTTTTCATATCTCTTTGTGTAGGTGTTTTTCTCTGAATAACTTCCCTTAGTGATTAGTACTACTTAAGCCAACAATTTCAGCTCTGTGGTTTTATTTTACTTATCACAGGATCATAGAATAATAGAATAGTTTGGGTTGAAAGGGATCTTTAAAGGTCATCCAGGCCAACTCCCCTGCAGTGAGCAGGAACATCTTCCACTAGATCTGGTTGCTCAGAACCCTGTCCAACCTGACCTTGAATGTTTCCAGGGATGGGGCATCTACCACCTCTCTGGACAACCTATTCTAGTGTTTCACCACACCTGTAAATTTTTTTTTCCTTTAGCCTGAAATCTACCATCTTTTAGTTTAAAACCATTAGCCTTTGTTCTGTCACAAAAGACCCTACTAAAAAGTTTTTCCCCATCTTTAGTATAGGCCCCTTTAGATACTGATAGGATGCAATTAGTCTCCCCAGAGCCTTCTCTTCTCCAGGCTGAACAACCTCAACTCTTTCAGCCTTTCCTCATAGGAGAGGTGCTCCAGCCCTTTGATCATTTTTGTGGCCTTCTGCTGGACATGCTCCACAGGTCCACCAGCGTGGAGTAGAGGGGCAGAATCACCTTCCTCCACCTGCTGGTCACCCTTCTTTTTATGCAGTCCAGGATGTGGTTGACTTTCTGGGCTGCGAGTGCACCAGCTCATGTCCAGATTTTCACCCACCACTATCTCCAAATCCTTCTTCATAGGCCTGCTCCCAACCACTTCATCCCCCAGCATGTATTGATACTGAAGGTTGCCCCAACCCAGGTGCAGGATCTTGCACTTGGCCTTGTTGAACCTCATGAGGTTCACATGGGCCCAGATCTAGAGCTTGTCTAGGTCCCTCTGGATGGCATCCTGTCCCTCAGGCATGTCAACTGCACCACTCAGCCTGGTGTCATCTGCAAACTTGCTGAGGATGCATTCAATCCCACTGTCTACATCATTGATGAAAATATTAAACAGTATTGGTCCCAGTATGGACCCCTGAAGGAAACCGTTTGTTTACCAATCTCCATTTGGACATTGAGTGGTTGACCATTCTCTCTGGATGTGACCATCCAACCAATTTCTCATCCACAGAACAGACCAGTTACCTCCTATGTCTTTAGCATTCTTTACAATCTAAGAGCAATTGGCCCCTCAGGCACAGACAGCCCTGACTGGTAGGTTACAATGCCCTAGGTCTCTCATACACCACTACAATTTTTATGTTTAGGCAGCTGAGTTGAATGAGGATTCTCTCTCTGTATGCTCTCACTCTTCCTTGTCCAAATACCTGTAGCCTGGAAAACTCTTTGGACTTAGATCTAACTTTGAAGTTTGGGTGCAAGGTGGAAGCTTTGAGCAGTGAGCTGGACCAGATGACCTCCAGAGATTCCTTCCAGCCTAAATTGTTGTATGATTCTAGCTAGGATGCGCTTGTGAGGTGCAGTGGTGCTCATAAGCTGAGTTTCGGTGAGCTTTCCAAACTGGCATAAATTGTTTTTTCTGACCCTGTCCCACAACAAGATGAAGTTTGAACTGACTCCTTTTCCCAAGTTTTCTAGACATCACTATCTTACTGCTAGGACCAAGCCCTGACTTCCCATGCTACAGCCAGTGCAGTCTCTGCCTGCCACTGGACTGATCTGCCTCAGTGCTTGCGTGCAGGGAGACCATGTGCTGCAGTTGCAGGAAGATCCAGCCCCACATCACTTCCCCAGTGAAACTGCTCTGCTTGAGGACATGCTACAGCATCAGTATGAAACGCTGGACCTGTCTTGTGCAAATAGACCTGCATGTTCGCAGTTCCCAGGACTTCTGGCACCCTGATGAGATCATTTAGAGCAAACAGCCACTTAGGCCCTCAGGAAAGAGCCCTTTGATCATTTCAGGACATGATGCTTTGATTTCAGACTAGTAGTGGCAAACTAACAAAGCCATCTTTTTGTTGATAGCATATCCAGATAATTCTGTACTTAATGCTTCATGCAGCGAATGTGATAGCACCATGGCTACAGTGTCACCTTGCTCAAACCAAAAACAATTTGGAGAATACTTTGCCATTTCATAATTGTACAACATAGTCTATTTTTGACAATTATATATTTTTTTTGTTATCTGGTGTCACTTAATGTCTTGCCTTTTATTTTACAGGGTTCGTGGGTAGTGATTCAGATAAACACCAGTGGGAATCATAAGTAAAGCAGATTTCTGTCTTTGGTGTTTTGCTAGTTTAAGTTCTTTAGGGACGTGATTCTGTAACAGTAAGGCAAATGGAAACCTTGCCTCCTATTTCAACAAAAGATGCGATCAAGCTGCGTTATGCTGCTGGAAAGGTACAAATGGCCAGGAAGACATCAATTAACTTAAAGGGGACCTTTCTATATCAGTCAGACTTCTCCCAAAATATTGCACTACTCAGAACTATATAGGATGAGAGGTTTGCAACTTTGATGTTTTAGTTCAGTCCTTGTCCGGGTAACTTTCCACTGACTTGAACATAAAGAACCACTTAAAAAACATGGGATTTGAAGAATGTTGCAAGTCAGTAAATGTTTTGTGAAGGGGTGTGTGTTGCTTTTGGAAATGGCAATGATTTCACCAATACAGAGGCTATAAGGAGAATGTTGCAAACAGAGTAAAATTTTATTATGACCCTAAATTATGGTCAATTTCTAGGTTTCTTCTTGATTTTGAGACTCCAGCCACTAAGTACTGTAATTAAATCCATCTGAATAGGTTTCAACATATTTGTTTGACTCTTTACTATGGTCCATTTTCCAGAGCAGATTAGGGTAATAACTTCTTTTAATATTATGCTTTCAGATTGCCAACTGTTCACTCTAATAGTAGCATGTAATTGACTTTCTCGAGGATCACCTCCTTTAATCACAGAGCACGTGTGATCTTGATGTTGGCTGAGAGTGTAGGCACTTGGCATACCAGCATCCAGTCTCCTTTGCAATGACAAAGATGTTGTCTCCTTTTGGCACAGTAATGCACACAGTGATTCAGCACAAATGACGCAGCAAAAATTGGCAGTGAATGTTAGCCAAGAGAACACAGCTCCTTAGAAGCGTTTGGGAAGTTCTTCTAATTATTTTTACTGTGACATTTTATAGGCATTCTTTGCAAATACATTCCCACCAAAGCCACATCTGTCACATTACAAAATGAAGGAGGAGAAAAAGAAGAAATATCAAAGGATCAAAGTATACTGTAAGAAACACAACAAATGTAGTCCACAGTGTGCTAATATCTATCTCTACCTTCAGTGAAGTGCAGAGAAGTGAGATTTAGTTATTTAGTTTCTCAGTATGTGTCTGTCATAACACAGGTCATCCAAGAGCAGACAAAAAATAAAGCGGGGGGGTGGGGGGGGGTGGGGGGGGGTAGGGGGTGAGTACGACAGCAGACGACACCGGGCAGGGAGGGGAAGGAAAACTCCAGAAGATAATTTACTGCTATTTGGTAAATATGGTTTAGATTCTGCTTTTGCTGTTACGAAAACCTCCGCCTGACTTGGGAGGAAAAAAAAGAGATGCATGTTCATGGTGAAGGTAGGGAAAGTGGCCATGGAGTGAGTTACTTGGATAAATATTTGGAACTGTTCTTTGGATACTGGATATTTGTCTGTAAATTTCCCCAGCTCAGGAGGGATCTGCCAGCTACGATACATACACATGCAGGACAAAAATCTGATCTCACATTAAGATCAACCTTTTTGATCATAAGGTTAATGGAGCGTCAGTGAAGCAAGAATAGCAGTGTAACATCTAGTAAAGCATGGTTGCTGTACAGGACATGGTAGAAAACTACTCAGAAGACCAAGGACTATGTCTCAGAATTCCCTGCTCAGCCTTCTGGAGAAGTCAAATTCTTGATCAGATGCTTATTTTCGCTGGTAAGGAGAAATGTACTTAGGTACAAGAAATGTAATATTTTTCAATGGAATTGAGAGAAAATAAAGTTATATCACAAATGGGAGTACTTTCTAGAAGGGCCTGCTCAAGGTTTCTGAAACACATAAGCAAAGTTTAATCTTGTATGGGCAAAAATAAGGAATGCTGTAGGTATATGAAAGCCCAGTTTTGTGTGTCAACATTCAGTACCCTTCAAAGGGATTCAGGGTCCCAAGGCCCTAGCAGGCTCCCCAGCCAAAATAATACATGGTTGTGGTCTATGCCCAGCTTGATTTTGCACTTCTGCCTCTGTTAAACACAGATGCCAGCTCCCCTTGAGATATGGTATTCTTCATGGATAAGAAGGAGGGTCTCAGACTCTTGCTTGGAGCTGGGCTGCCTTGTCTGACAGTCTAAGTCTCGGTGACCTTCATGAAAACTGTAACAGCATTTCAGCTCAGCCCCTACCACCCATCCTTCCAGTATCTAGCAGTTTTCCATTTCCTTCTTCTCTGAAAGAGTCATAGCAGCATCAGTGATAATGGTGATTGAAAAGAAAGTCAGCACTCTCAGTGAAGAGACAGGAAGCAGAATCTGAGTTTGTTCATCCTCCACATCAGGACTTCAACCCAAATTCAATCTCTGTGCTGAAGCATTGCACTAGTATATATCTCAGGTTAGATATCCAGCCTTGTCCTTCATCTGCTGGGCAAGGTTGGAAACACTTCTTGCAAGCAGCATGGGAGACCTAGGACAGAAGCCAAGGACATTAAGCAGAAGCTTAACAGTTTGAGAAACTTGGGGCACACAAAGGAGGATGACTGTGCAGCCCAAAGAACGTGTCTCAACTGCTTGCTGCCTCTTCTCACAGTCTTCAAGGAATCACTAGCTTTAACATCCTCAAGTGCTAGATAATAATGAAAGAATAGCCTTGCTTTTGCTTTAAAGTAGCTTTGTTCCCATATATTTATGTGGCTATATAGTTAATACAGTCCCATATAGCTACCTCGTTTGTTCTTATCCCAAGTCTCACTTGTTAGGTAAAGGTGGAGAGAAACTGGCACCAAGTTATGGAAGTTGCTTTTTCTTTTGTCTTTATCATTAGAGACTGCTGAGGAAGTTTGTGAGAAGGAAGCTAGGAGGCATGAAACAGAATTCCAGTATTTCAACCAGGAATGAGGTCCTGTATAGACAAAGATGAAACTGATGAGCTCAGAACTACATAGGAAAGCTACTTTTCTTTGCCAGATGTTAGTTTTCTGGGTGGCCTCCGGAGCTTTGAAGGGCATTTTTCCTAGAGATAAAAGTTCTGATACAGATTGTGCTTTTTAACCCTCCAAAGTCCTTGTATATCTGATAAAACTGGCAAAAACTGACATAACACTTCTTAGGAGGGCAGCTGCATTCTTATTGTCACAGTTTTTCCATTCAGAGCTTTGAAATTTCAGCTGAAGCAACTTCCCACAGGTCTTAACATTAGCAGTTTGTTGATACAACAGCAGACCTGGAAACGTATTTCGTTTACAGTCTATTTAGGCTATTAATTTATTCATGGGGATGATTTTTAGCTGTTAGCAAGTTTACGCCTTTAAGACTGTTATATGAATTTTATATATCCATAAAAATATATAAATTTGTGACAAAATATTTTCCTTACTATTTGTCTGATACTCTTTGCTGTTATCCATCACTCCCTCCCAAACTTGAGTCCAAACCATTTCTAGTTGGCTCTGCCTAGAATCTAATACATTGAGCCAAGAAAACTAAAAACAACAATGATGGAAAACATGCTCAGGCAATGCCTTTTAGGTTGTGAAAGAATGAACATAAGAAATGACTTAGAAAGAATGCAGTGCCTGGGGAATTAAATTAGAAAGCCAGTGAAATATATTCTTGTATGAAAACATTTTGAGAAGAAATAAAATAGTTCAGGTGAGAAAATTGTAATGAAGAGAAGCATAATTAATTATTTAGACAAACCAAAAGAAAACCAAAGTAAAATATATGGGGTCCTTCAATGTGGATAATTTATTTATAAATAGACATATGTTCTGAGACTTAGTGTCCACACTGCATTTGTTTAACTGTGCCCTATTTAACAAGATTTAGAGTCCAAATAAACAACACATACAGCAGTTTCATCTCCAGTTCTGTGCAAGCACACCGCAGAATACAGATGTCTTGGCTTTACCTGGGAGTTCTGCTCATGATTCAGTTTGGAACCAGACTACAACGCCACAGATGGTAGCAGCATATTTTTGCTGTTTTGAAATTTCAGCACTTCGTAGTATCTGTATCCAGGCATAATTTCTGAGAGAAAGTAATATTATTTTACATAGATTTGAATACATTTTCATGGGTTATTAATGTCTGGTGAATATTTTAAGTGCAGTATGTAGGTGCTAAATTTATTTTTCTTCAGAATATATATGATGTAGTGTTTTATTCAACATTGATTACCTGAAAATTGGAATTTTCATCAAGAATGCAGCTTGACTGTCCCCTGTGATGCTGAGACTATGCATGAGACAAATAGAGCAAACTGGAAAGAGCAGACGGCCATATGTTAACATGCGGACTGAACCACTGATTCTGGAGTTAGCAAGGATGGATGCAAAGAGCAAGGGCTGTCAAATGAAGACCAGCATCCCTTAGGATTTCCAAGAGGACATAATGCTGTGAGCACTAGGGAGGAGTTGGGAAGATCACTCTTTAGCTCCTCTTCTGAGATCTCTGACAGTGCCTGACTCAAACCTGTAGTCAGTGCTCTGCAGCCCTCAGACTATGCAAAAATCTGATAATGTGTGTGAACAGAAAGCAGAACATCCCTGGACTGCAGTCTCATCTCTACTTTGCTGTCAAGGTCACTACTATCACATCTCTGTGTCACAAGGTAAAAGCGAAAAGTTCATTAGGTATCTAGGGCAAACAGCAGGCTAGGAAGAGAACGGGTGAGCCCCACTACATTGATTCTTTTGGAGGCCACTTCATTGCTAGTGGAGGATAAGGGTACTGCAAATTAATCGGTTCTCTGATGTAAACATGTTTATGTAGGAACAGGAAATAAATCACACTAATGATAATTCTAACATTTTAAATCACCAGTAATGTCTGTGTGGATTGTGATCAGTCAGGGCACACATGATTGTTCAGTCAGGCCCTCATTGGGAAAGGTATAAAGACAGGAAGGCCAGTGCCAATTTTGCTGAAGGGGAATGCACATCATGTTTCCTTTTGATGTGAAGGAAGCTGGGCATTGGTGAGTGAGGCTAGACCTATACAACAGGAAGAAACCCTTGGCCATTAAATAAGTTCTCCACGCCCTCTTTATTATATCTATTTCTATAGCAGCACAAGGACTTCACATTTCAGGAGCTGAACTACATGCATTAGACTACAGTACCTGGTGATAGAACTCTCTTAAAACTGTGTTTTATGTGGTTGGGGTGGGTTAATATCTTTTTCAGAGAATTTTCTGTGCCCTTTATCTGCTATGAAATATGTAGATAGATTATTATTGTAGAGACTTTTGACATATTTTTGATCTTTCTTTCCACCTCATGTTTCTCTCCCGTGGTACACAGTCCTTTCTCAACTCAGTTTTCCTTTTTTTTTTATGCCAGTGCCTTAAGCCCTGTTCCTTAAAAATTACGTTATGGTTCTGACAACCAACAAACAATTAACTGGATCTGAATTCAAACTTCCTGAGAAGTATATCCAGCACTTCAGATTAAGTAACTTTTTTTTCTTATACTTTTTTGAAGGTTTTTTTTGGAGGGAATCTCTTCGGCAACCTGACATTTTATCCTACCATGTGGCAACTCTAGTTTGCTGTCTGAAGTTTTAGCTGCGTCCATAAGTTTTGTTGATTTTGAATGAAGTACCAGAAGCAGCCTGTTAACAAAGGAGATAATGGAGCAATTTTCCACAGAATATAGCATTTTACAACATTGTCATTTCCAAGAGCATATTTTCAATCCCATGCCTATTCTGATTTAGAAACATAATTGCAAGGGCAATCTCCCTTCCAGATTATAACTACCAATATATGCCTCAGGATACATACGGAAGGGTTTGTTAAAGGCAGAGTAAGATCATCTTTCAATTTATTATTCTTTGATTAACCTATTTCCCTTAGCTCTGATGTGTTCTGCTTTTGTGGATCTGTGTGACAGGGTTTCATTATTTTAACAGTGATTTCTGTTATTCAGCTTGCAAAAACCCTCCACAATTTTTGATCAGTACACAGCAATTTTTGAGGAATATTTTAATCATGATTACAACAGGCCAAGCTTATGACAAAATAATTGATTACCTGATTTTTATCATACTGAGAGGCTATGGAAATATTCTGTTGTATTGACTAAGGACTCAGGCTTTCTGTACAACACAGGTTGCTGGCCTCCAGCCAGCACAAGGCACACTAAGCCAGAGATAAGCTAACAAAATTATTTTTAAAATTGTTGTATATTGATTTTGATTATTACTAAATTTACTGGGAAGAGAAGGGGAACCTCCTATGTCTTGTCTCCCTCAAGGAAACAAATTTCATAGTTGTACAGTTTGTGACCTGTAAATGGAGTGGACATGTTTGCTTTGGTATTGAGGAATGCCAGCACCAGCCTGTGTCACAAGAACTGGAAACCATATGTGATACAGGATGGTACATGAGAAGTTAGAGGAAAAGATAAAAATAATCAAAATTTCTGAATAAACATTCCATACCACTGCTAGCTAACAGGTAGCTGGCTCCTCTCTGAAATATAACCTTTGCTGCTGGGAGCAGCTTTCATCACAAGCATTCTCAATTTAAGAAGCCCTCATGATGGTTTCAGATTATTTTGTGCTGTTGTCTTTTCCACTACTGAAACTGCTTTCACACTATTATAATTCATGGAAGCCTCCTATGCTTTGCTTAGTTAGTTATAGACAGAAAAAATTATCCAAGCTGAGCATGGAAACATTTCCTCTACGGTGTTTAAAATCCAGTTCCCCCTTACTTCATACTTTTCAGTTCTCTTCTTTTTGGGTACAGTGAAGATGAAATAGGGATGTGTTCACAGCACACTTCAGTCTGCCCATGCCACAGTGAATACACAGTTATCCAGTTACAACTCACAACAGAAAAAGTTTGGGTTTTCAGGAAGTTTAGGATAAATTGCAAGGGTTTATTTTTTACTTATTTATTACCATAACCAAGCGTTAATGTAGAAATGGTTGGGAAATAATGAATAAAATGTTTACAGAAAGAATTTGAAATACTTCTTGAAACTTATCTGCTGGAGAAGATCAATAAACTGACATCACACATACACACAGAAATCTAGACTGCATTCTTGTCTAAGGAAAATAAAAAAGGCCTGGCCATTTCTTGACATCTTCTATTTTGTGAGAAAAAGCAACATAGGGATAGCAAGAGATTTCTGTATTCAAAGATCATAATGATCTACAGGACTGTATAGTTTAGAATTGGATCCCTGTAACAGGGAACATGGATGAATCAAGCATTCTTCTCACTCTTGCAAAGGCTGGCTGATGCGTTAATCCTGCTTGCATAAATAAAATTCTCCGATTAAAGCAAAACCCCAGGGATAGTATGATGTATTGACTGAGAGAATGAAAGCTCTGCCTTCCAGCCAGAGTAATATGGCTATTTATTAACCAAAGATTATTTTTTTTTTCCTGTTAAACTAATGGTGGTATCCTCCTAGGAAGATGAATGATAAAATGGTGATGTAGACTCTTCATTCATGACATCCTACTGTCCAAAAATGTTCCTAAATACAATAAGAAAGTTTTCCTTCTTTTGGGGGCTAGAGTGAGGTGAAAACATCAGAGAAATAGTATTGGTATGTATCTTTACAGATAATGTTATATTCTGTTTGTTCTGGCATGGAAGAGGAATAAAACAGGATTTTCCTCCATAGAAATTCCTATGTTTATAAATGTATAATTAAAAGAAATCCAAGAAATGCCTTTATAGTTCTACAGATCACATTTAATGGAGAATTGATCCTGCTTTTCACAAAGTTATAAAACTAGACTTTTTCCAATAAAAACAAAATCTGTGGTCTTTCCCTGAATGGTAAACAATAGAGGCTGTAATGATTCATCCTCTCTTCGTTTTTATTATTGCCTTCCATCTTCCAATCTAAAAGCTTTTAGCATCATAATTACCTCTTTTGGCTTTTGCAAAATGTCACAGCTCCTATTTAGCCAATAGATCACATCGCACAGGGCTACAGCTTCATTTTTAAATACTGTATTAGCAGTTGAAATGACCAACATGCTGAATTATAATCTTGGCAACACATTAGTCTCCTTTTTTGCCTTTTCTAGATTTGCTGTTACTTTGGGGAAGGAAGAGATCTGGAGTCAGAGTTATCTGGATCCAAAGACGTGACAACTAAGAGTGGCGTTAGTCTAAGCCATTCAAGCCCTCTTCCAGACATATAAACACTACAGTTAACCTGTCGCTTTGTTATGTTGTAATTAGTCTTAATCATTCACAGCTTTTGTATACATGGTGGCCTCACATATAGAAGTACAGTTTGAAAGAAGGGGTAAAGTGGTATGAAATTGACTATTGTCTTTGAATAAAAAAGAAATACTTTCAATCACAGACCTTATATGGGGACTCTGACTATTTCTACCAACAAAATTTTTATTCTTCCAATAATAGCAGAATTATTTCTACCTACTCAACATTTCGTTTCAGTAGGTCACTAGAATATCTGGCTTTCACTCTTCTTCTCCCCTAACCTTGTGAAAGCTTTCTCGAGTCCCTCAGAAAGTGATATAACCCTTATGCAATTAGCAGCCATACCAGACTCTCACAATGATGAAGCTGATGTTATTCTGCTCTAACACCTGCTACTAAACTTTTCATCATGTGTGTATATGTAGTTTAAAGTTCTTCCCTTCATCTGGTCACAGGCAAGTTTTTTCTGGCTGCCTTGAATAAACAAAGGGCTGTCCTACTGGGACAGGCAAGCTGTGTGAACTGTCACTTTCTGTTAACAAATAGCTCTTTTCCAAGATCAGAACATTTTCCATGTGCAGGATCTGTATTTCATCCCTGAGAAAAGCCTTCCAACATGAATATAATTATGTAATTTTCATCTCCCATCCTTTTCATGGAACAGGATTATGTGCTGATGCAGTACTTCAAACTCTTTGTGAGACTGGCAACATGACAGACTGCAGTTGTTTAGTAAAAACACATTGGGGAAACGGAGAACAAAACCAACTCATCAGTGTGCTGATGTGATCCAAAATATGGCCAACACTATGATCACACAGACTTGTATGATTAGAAGCAAAGTGAAAATCAAATATAAAGTTTAAAAATTATTCAGTGCTTTGTGATTTGTACAAACAGACCAAAAGATAGCTTTTTTTTTGGTCTTGATATTTGAAAATAGATAAAATGAGTAAGATTAAACCATCCAGAGGAAAGGCTATCTATAAATGTAATGAAACTGAAATCATTTGCATGTTGTACTAGATGAATTTGGGGTGACAAAGTCATATCCTTTATTTGATATTTACAGACTGCAACTATCTGACAAAGACTTTAAGTGGAATTAGGAGTTTAACAACATATTGGAAAAAGCACCAGATGATTTTTCAATGATCTTGATTGTTTAGGGGCTTGACTTTGTCTAGGATCTGAAACAGACAACTTAAAAGAGAAAAAATGGATTCTAGGATTTGATCAATTTGAAAACATGAGAGAGAATTAAGAGACTCCTCCCACTTTAGTAGTTCTTTTTCTTTGGAGTTGTATTACTGTGAAGGAGAAAAGAGAGTGGATTTTGCTTTGTTTTCCTTGTTTATGATTCTCAATCTTGTCTTACTTGGAGTGTCAATATCTGAATACTGATCAGGCTCAGAAATGATGAAATCTAGATTAATGAGTGGCTCGGTGTAGGAGCGTGGTTCACAATACAAAGAAATTTTACAAGCACTCCCATCCCCATCAATACCTCTTTAAACTTCGTACTTTTACCAGTTTGAGAAGTTTAATGCAAGGGTCTTGATAGTTCAGATTCAAAAGATGAATCTTACTTTATAACAGCTTCAGGTTTGAGATCAAGCTCAAAAAACTTGTTTTGAGCATTTCTGTTAAAAGCACTCTAAAAAGATCATCAGCTTTATAGCTCCTACAGTAAAAAAAAAAAAGTGCTAACATTCTTCTAAAAAAAAAAAGTGAAAACTTTCTATAGAGATCTATATTTTATGCATTTATGGAAGAGGCTTTTGTTGTTTAAGGAGTTGAAATATAATTAAAATAATATTAAATGTGTATGCAAATTTATTATTTTGTGGTTAGATGGATGAAGTACTTGTGGTGTTGTTTAAAACTGTAAAAAAATTAATACATACACTTATATCAATCCTCAGCAAGGAAACTGATTTCAAAGCGTTTCCTGAGCCGTTTTTCCCAAAGGTGCTAAAGGTGTTTAATTTTGTAAAATATTTGCAACTGGAAAAGAAAAAGCAACTCAGCTGAATTATTCTGTTCCCAGAGAGTCCCTCCCTTACGCTATGAAAAGATACAGAAACATGATCATGGTGAAGCCTGTGGCTGGGCATTTAGTAGGAATTTATTTATTTGTGAAGATACTGTCTCTGAGGTGCTATTTTGCTGCATAAGGAGATGGTGGAAACCTACCAGCAGGTAGATGTTTCTCCTGAAAACCAGCAATTCCAAATGGCATGTACCATGTTTTTGTATTTTAAAGTGTCTATTCAGACAGGTAAGCCTTTGGGGGACAGCAATATATTTTCTTATATGGTTGCAGTTTCATCCTTTTATGTACTACTACACTTACCAGTTACATTTAAAATTGGATCCATTCTCTTCTCTCTAATTTAGACTTGGATTTTGTTGCCACCAGGAGCACAACAGATTGGGGTGCATGACTACACTTCAGCCTTTACGAATAAAATTGTCAAACTAATGCTGCCTCTGGATCTCACCAGTGGAAAATGTAGTGACTCAGGTTCACCTTTAAGGTCTTGGTAAGCATGTGGTACAGGCTGCTTGGGCAAGACAGTAAGATGGATGAGCCCCTGTGTGTTTCCAGGCGCTTACATGTTCTACTCTCGTTCTCTGGTGCAGGAGGTTAGACAGATGTGAACAACCTGAATTGCACATTTGTAAAGAGCTGAATTAGAAAACCAGTTTCAAGATGGCCTATTTGTATTCCTGAATTATTCATGGTCTGCAAACTCCCATGAGCTCAATGTGTAGCTGAAATTCATTTACAGCCATGTTTTCAAGAGGTTGCTTTGAAACTTCTGAAGTAGGTGTCACAGGTCTGCGACAGCTGATCTGAGATGTGATGGTGTATATCTAGTTGATGCACAAAATCAATTACTGGAAAAAAACCCCAAGAAACCACACCTCCAGCTAAAATGTGCATTAACCTAAAAGTTGTTTGGCTTCATGAACTTCTGTTGGACAATCCATGATACAAACAAGCTTCCTTTCTTACAGTACAGTGTGATACCCTTTCTCATAGTCACCTAAGTTTTGGATTACTGTATTTTATCTCCAGCAGGAGAAACTGGCAATGTAGCTGAGTGCTTCTTTGATGTACTATGTCCAGATACGATGTTCCATGGAACTGGATCAGGTAAGCAATCAAGGAAAGAGTATCTTTCCCCACAGTTTCAAAATCTTTTCTGTTGTTACTTAATGCAAAAGTTTTTGCATGTCCTTATTCTTAAGATTTGCATCTTACTGCTTTCTCAGACTGTGCCCCAGTGCCTTTTTTTCCTTGCTTCCTGAATCTTTGTCCCTCTCACAGCTGCAAACCTTAACAATAGCCATCAAGAGCAATAGCTTCAGCTCTCCCTTACTCCACGCCACAATGCATGGTCCATAACAGTTTCAGTTCTGTACTTACATAACAGAATATGACCCCAACATAATTATCCTAGTTGAAAATTAGATTCATAACAATAACCTCATAACAACAGGCATTAAGCAATATCAGTAATGTCTTTGGAGAAAACTGTAATTAATATATAGTCTGAAAGAATTAAAGTTTTCTCCCAGACTTTGTGCATCTATTTGTTAATATAAACCTGTGATGTGAAAACAGAGACTTCTACAGTTTCACCTGCTTGATTTCATAAGGAATTGTAATTCCATGTTATAGCTGTTTAAATGAAGCAGCTAAACACCTGATCTCAATATGGTTAACTAATGACAAATTATTAGACATTGGGTCTATTTTTCCATGTAGGAGACTGAAATATGGTGCAAAAAACATATCACGTTTGTTCCAAAGCCTTTAGCAATTTACCCTTTTTTCATAATTCAGATTACCCTTTTTTGCATATACACAGTCAGACCCAGAGTTTATATAATTGCTATAATTAAATGGAAGCCAGTTACTTTTAAAGAAGCCATACACATCACTGTTTATAGCCTATCTATAAACATAGGAGGTTGAAATTCTGGCTCATATAAATGAGAGATGAAATCTTAACCCAGAGACACTGATAATCCAAAGAGGCTGAAGCCTATGAAGTGTTCTGGAGATTTCATAAATGTAGGATAGCAAAAGACTTGGAGACAGTTGTGATCTGCAACCATTTCAGGAAGCCACTTTTCTGTTGGAGAGTGCACAGCACAATAAATCCTTTTTTTAAAAAAAAAAAAAAAAGAAAAAAAAAAGAAAAAAGGAAAAAAGAAGAGTTTACAGGAAGATTCTAAGACTGGAATACAGGTCCACTCAACCCCAAATTAGGTACCAGCTACCCTGAAGTCACTTGAATTCAATAGATAACGTGCCAGTGCTCAGCCACCTTCACAGTGAAAAAGTCTTATCATATATTCAGATGGAATGTCTTGTTTCAGCTTGTGACCATTGCTTCTTGTCCTGGATTGTTATGTATTGAATTGCAGAGAGAGATTGGGGAGCTGCTATGCTTGGAGATACTCAAAACTCACTGGAAATGATTCTGGGCAACTTGCTCTAGCTGAACCTGCTTGAGCAGGGGGCTTGGACTAGACAGCCTCCAGAGGTAGTTTCTAACCTTGGTAATTTTGTGATTCTGCAACCACTAATTCATTTTAAATGACTCCCTGAGTTTATCCATAACTGCTTAAATTCTAAGCAGATAGCTGGCTAGCTCCCTGTTGTCTAAGGGGTGGAAGATGTACACCCCTAATTAGGAAGCTAGTTTTTACTCTCTTGTCTGCCTGAGGGGTTTTGTACCTACATCGCTCACCTCCCAGGCTGATTATAGTCCATTTTCCATAGCACAATATATATATTAGAACAAATTATATCAAAATATGACTCAGAATGCCCAGGCCAGAAATCTTCAACTTCATAGTGTCAGTATTTGCACTGAAGGTTTATATCCCTTCTGGTACAAGAAGGGGGTGAATCTGGTTGCTCTGTAGCTGGAATGAGTCTGTTGCAAGCATTTCCTCATGGGTAGATTTCCACCCATGAATGCTACCCAGAACTGGACACCTCCCTGGATCAGCGAGCTAGGCTTGTGTCTGAAACACAGCACACTTCAACTACATGCCTTTCCTTAGCATTTCCAAAATGCTAAAGGATTATTGTTCTGACTTTTGCATCCCACTATGATGTGCCAAGCTCTTCCTCAGTATTGTGCAAAGCTTGAATGCCTAAGCCAGAGACACGTCCACCAGACATTTAGTTGCCTAATGGGGACAAGCTGCTGGGCTTACCAGTCGAGCAATCAAATTCTTCTGTGAATTAAGTCTTAGGGTAATGTAGGAAGGACACTAAAAAATTATAACAGATGCAGTTGGCTGAAATGGACTGCCACTATTCCATAGCAGACCATTTCCTCATCTGCAAATCCAGTTATTTTGTGTTAGCAGTTTGCCTAAGATCCCCAAACATTTAAGTGATATAATCTAGAAATTTTTAAATGTCAAGTCGAAGTAGAAGCCTGTGTATGAGTGAATAAAATCTTCACAATAGGTACTGCCTGTATGTAGTATGACACTCAAGCGGTTTATTTGTACTTGTATTTTTGCTCTTCAAATAGCCAGAGAAATCATTTCATGTTGACAAGCTTTCTGTTGATTACACTGAGCAATGAAGTAACAGATCCAGAGAAGATGAGATGATAAAAACTTTAAATCCCTAGCAGAAGGTTGGATAAAACCTTTTTATTGTCTGAGGTATACCTGTGAGTTAACTAATTGTGAAGTGATAATAAATGATTTAATTATTTCCCATCTGTTTAGAATTCAATTAGATCCTGCTCAGTTTGCATAGCTGCAGTCCTTCCATCACTCTACTTTGCATTCCCTACCCAGTCTCAAGCCCCTAGAGTTAAGCTTTATTATTATCCCCCAAGGTAAAGATAGGAGAGTGCTTTAAGAACACTTTTTGTTCCCCCTTCAATCCATCATGTCTGTAATCCTACCATTGCATTTACAGCATCTTTTTAATATAACAAATACTGCATTTATTTAGTCCGAAATAAACAATGCCTGAATTGTTCTTTAGTCCAAATTATTACAGAAAAAATTGTCCAGTACTTTGAGGTGAAGCTCAAAAGTACAATAAGTACATTTGAAAATAACGATTCTCAGAGTAAGGACATAAAACTAGGAAAGTAAAGGCAAGGAATGACTTGTCATGCCCCATATATGTGGTAAATATACAGGGTATACTCTTCTACATTTTAAAGAGAATAATTCATGCTGTTTTATGCTTACATAAGCCACTGCCAGTTAACATTATCACTCCTCTGCTATTTTTGGCATTGTTTTAACTTTCAGCATCAGGTTCACATTAAAATTGTGGTTGTGGGGGTCATCTCCATTTACACCTCTACTGTATTGTTGTGAGACACAGAAAAATCTATCATTTTGCTTTTATTTCCAAGGTAACCAAGAGAAAGATGTTTAGCCAAGAAGGAAAGATAAGGTGAAGAACATCTAGCTCAAAAGCCTCTTGCTCTTTGCCATCTGGTCAGTGAAAATCTGAGGAGATGCTCCCTGCCCCTGCGTTGGCCGATGTGTTCATTCAGCACCAGGGGCAAAAGCAGGGGTAAACACTGTCACCATGTGTCATGGTTTAACCCTGGTTGGCAATCAAGCCCTACTCACCTGCTTAGTCCCCCCACAGTGGGATGGGGGAGAGGATCAAAAGAGTAAAAGCGAGGAAACTCGTGGTTGAGATAAAGCAGTTTAATATGTAAAGCAAAAGCTGCATGTGCAAGCAAAGCAAAACAAGGAATTAATTCACCACTTCCCATGGGCAGGCAGGTGTTCGGCCATCCCCAGGGAAGCAGGGCTCCATCACACATAACAGTTATTCGGGAAGACAAACACCATAACACAGAAAGTCCCTCCCTCCCTTCTTTCCCAGGCTTATATATACCCAGCATAATGTCATATGGTAAGAAATATCCCTTTGTCTAGTTTGGGTCACCTGTCCTGGCTGTGTTCCATCCCAATTTCCCTGTGCCCCTCCAGCCCTTTTGCTGGCAGGGCCCAAGAAACTGAAAAGTCCTTGACTTAGTATAAGTGTTACCCAGCAAACACCAAAAACATCAGTGTGTTACCAGCGTTGCTCTCACACCAAATCCAAAACATGGCACTGCACCAACTACCGAGTCCCAGCTGAAACCAGGACACCATGAATTTAGGACAGGTAGGCAATACTCACAGTTAACATTCTCTGTTCTTTACTTATAAGAACTGGGATTTATATTTCCCTCCCTAACTGGCCTCTGGGCCAATAATGACAAGGACAGGCTTGCAGGAGGTTCAGCCAGTGTTTCTCTCCCTAACTCCCTCCCTCCTTCCCAGTGCAGCAGCCAGAACTCCTAGAGCAATTCCCCACACTTTAGCATCACTGACCCACATAGGTTATCACTGATCAAAAATCCTCTTCCCTGTGAACAGTACACCCCAGTCCAAGGCTAGACAAATATTCAGCTATGTTTTATTGCATAGAAATAAAGTGCCTCTAAGGACCTTGGCTGCATGCCATGCAATAGGGAAAACCCTTTTCTGGGAAAAGCATGGCTTCTTGGAAAAGGGGGAAGAAGACCCGGTACTTACCAACACAGACCAAGCAAATATGAAATTAACAATGGGGTTCCATCCCTAATATGTAAATGGGTTGAGCATTGAGAAAATTCTCTACAGGTAACCATGTTTTAAAGATTCTTTAGAAAGAAGATACATTCTTAAAGCATTTTGTCTATATCTGCCTGCAAATCACTTGATATAAGTAGTGAACAGCTTTGTGTTTCCCTTTGTTTCATGCTGTCGGTTTCACCTGTGTTTAAGAAGCTGTTTCCTCTTCCTCTCCATAAGATACGCTAATTAATTGGGTGACCTAACTATGTATGCTACACAGTCATATTAACTCCTAGATAAATTTATTTAAACTGAAGTAAACCAAATAGACATCTTAACTTTATTTCAAGCTGTCTTTTGATACTGCATTTGCCTTTGAAACTATACAGCAAGGTCTCCTGGAAGGGCACAAAAGGGAAAAAACCCAACCCATTATAATTGTTTTCAGCTCTATAACTGCTCTTCACTCAGATGTGAACAGCCTCAGGTGACATGACTTAGGCTGATTGTTTCACTTATCAAAAACAGGTAACATAAGCCCTTGACAAATCTGTCTGCATGGTTATTTTTTGACCTCTTATTGAGCATTTGTCAATTGTCACTTTGACTTACAGTCCTACATTAAGAGGTCTGAGAAATATTGCTTTGCTGGGGTAGATTCATATTGACACAGCTGGGTTTTTGTTCAGCACTAGATCATAACTTTATGCTGTTCTGCCCTGATGATTTAAGCACATAAAAACATAGCACCAGCCAAAGGATAATGATAAGGAGCATTTTTTTATTATTATTTTATGTAATTTTATTTGTGCTGAACATCAAAGCAAATGTTTTAGACTCAGTTTTGGACATGTAGAACTTAACACTGAAAAATAATTTCTGTCTATGTGTGCATCTGTATGAACTTAATTATGTGAAAAGTAAAGGTACACACATTTTTTGTTCTGGTAATCCCACTTAAGATGTGTAAAGTGGCATTGCGTTGTTTGAAGGTCCTTGTTGGAGAGTATTCTCTTGTATAGAAGCTTTGGAGTAAATCTGATGGATGTGCTAAACCTGTAATTTATTCAATCTCATCTTCTTACCCCCAGCACAAACAAAGAGAAGGAGCATGTGGTGATGGGTCAGAGTGGCTGTTTAAGACTGACAGGAGTATGATAGAGGCCTTAGCCCAGTGGTATAAATTATAGCAGAACCATCCCTGCTTTAACATGCACTGAGACTGATCAGTCATGGGTCATGGGTCATGCGATTGCAAATGGTTCTTTGCTACCACACCAGTCTTTTTCACAGAAATGAAATAAAGCTCAGACACAGTAGAAAATCAAGGCAAGTCCATATCATTATAAAGACATATATCATTCCACACTTACAAAAGAAAAAGATAAACTGAAGTGACAAATGTGTACCCAAGACACAAAGAGGACAAGCATTTTTTATGTGGCAAATTACTGAGCCATTTTGATAACTGTTTACTTTAGTGTATCTTTGACCATTTTCTTTCTCCTTCTCGATCACTCAGGAGTTTTCCAAATCTCCACTTCAAACAAACAAATTCCAGGAGGTCACTAAAAAATAAATGCACACAGTTACTTGTTGAAGTGTTCAGCATGTTCTTGAAATGTAATAAACCCTTTGCCTGCCTGCAGTCAGGAAAATATTTAAAATGCATGTTCAGTATAAGCTTTTACCTGAAACCGTATTTTAATTTTGTCAAAACATAATTGCTGGAGCCTGTTGAAATTTCATTGTATGACATGGATTTGTCCTTTAGAGCTCACTGCTTATACTGCAGCTTGTGCAAAGCTGAAAACATACCTATGAAGAAAAATCACACGCACTGAACAAAATCTCTTTTTTGGAAGTTTGTGCTTTTCATAGGTCCAAGAAAGATCCATGTGGGTGTACAATGATGAAATAGAACAATAAGTGACCAATTTGTTCAACAGTGGCTAGAGGGAGGGCAGCCTCTGTGGTGGCTGCTGCTTTGTTTCTCCTCCCGTGGCCAGTGGGACAGCCCCAGCTGGCAGTGAGGGGTGGTGGCCCCCTGCCCCAGTCTGCACCAGCCTCAGCAGTGCCTGGGTGGGTGCCAGGGCCCGCTGGAGAGAGAGAGAAGAACGGGCAGCTCAAACACATCCTCAGATACATCTGAGACACAAGGGCAACACCTGAAGAGTTTGGGAGCTTGGTGGTTTTGTGGGCTTATTTTTGTTGATTTGATTTGGTTTGCTTTGACTTTATTATTTTATGCTTCCTCTATTATTTACTATTTGAAATTTAAAGGGTTTTTATCCATTTCCAAGCTACATGCTTAAAAAAGCAACATAACACCAGCAAGAAAGAATCAACAATCATAGATTGTTCCCATGAAATATGTTATATCTTACATTCTCTGTACAGTATTTCCCAGGAAATGAATATTCCTGCAACCTCTTAGTATCTCATCTAAAAAAAGCAAACAAACAAAAAGCCAGAATGGCTTGACAGGAATTTTGTGATTTGTTCCAAACTCAGCTAGTATTAAATTTGCTATTAAGAAGTATAAGCTGCAAATTCCTATGCTTATGAACTTGAGACCATTCTCTGGTCCAGTCTAAATACAACTTTGTTTGCACTGATTTAGTATCCTTATGAGGTTGCCTGGTTGCTTTCCTGAGTTCTCTCAGCAGGTGAAATTACTTGCTGAGCTGCATAAAATCATGCTGGGAAATAGCTGTGCCATGTAGATCTTGCCAGTATTTATTTAATGTTATGTTACTGCTTGAAAATGAAAAGCAGTAATATTTAAAATGCAGCCAAAGTGATGATGACCTATAAAAGCAAAAGAAAAGGCTGGGTAACAAATGAAACTATAACTTACATGCTGGTTTTGATGACATTGTTTCTACCCTACAGCAGCAGTTTGCTTTGTGGTTTTGCAAACCACAAACAGTACGTTAGTTTTATATCCCTTTCTCTAGTAATAGGTCTCTTTAACCACTGGCATGCTATCTCATTAAAGCCTGTGTACCCTAAACTGCTAAAGGTAGTGTTTTTGCGTTATAAAGGCAGATCTCTGAGAAAATTCAGGTATTGGGTGCAGTAAATACATCTAAAGGTTACACAAAAATTCTTAGAGGGTTAATAGGGCTCCTTTTTGCTATAAAGATAAGTATATGAAATTAATGTTCATGGAAGTGTTACCTGAATAGTAATGGATATTTTAATTCTTTGTAATTATTTGAAGCTGTTTTAGCTTTGTACATTGACTTCAAAACTGACTTGGATACAAGCACAACACTTTTTTCGGGTTGGTACTGTGCAGTACCAACTGGTACTCATCAGGTGTCTGGAGTGCAGTACAACCCACACTTTAAGAAGTCTGGCTTGAGAGAGCTGTAAACCTCACTCCTTTGGGGAGAAGCAGCATTACCTCTTTGCACCAGGGCCTCCATTCTTCACGCCTTCCTTCTGCCTGTACCTCCAGAAGCTGCTGCTGGTGCTGACAAGGCTACAGTGCCTACCCCTACCATGGGAGCTGAGCACAAGCCAACAGTTCAAATGTGTTGAGGATCTCAGAAGTATCTATGACTTTTTTTAATCCCCATATTTTCACAGGTACAATTATCAATATCCAAATAAGCTTGTTAGAAACCAGCTTGGGTATGTGGATAAAATCTAAAGTCATAACTCTGACCAAAGTTTAGTATCACCTATAGCCAACATACATCCTTAGGAGCCATACATTTCCCTAGGATGGGTCTAAAGAATTACAAAAAACACCTGCCTGACTTCTGTATGTCCCTGAGGACTGAAGCTTGTTTTGCATTGTTTGTGCTAGAGTAGACAATTCAAGCCCAGCATGTATAACGAGAACACCCTTGCTCTGAAGTCGTTACAGTGAGATGCAGTCAGAGAAGAGGAAGTCTTGCTCAGTGTCAAAGGTGCTGAGAGCAGCTAACTCTCTTCCCATGTTGGCATCATTCCCCAATGAGCCTAGACTACTGAATTTCCTGAGTGTGTTCCAGCGTCCCTGAGGTTGATAAAGAATGAATGCTAATTGTGAGTAAAACAAAGATTTTCAGTTTAGAACTAAGATTTCTCCAGCACATTTGTTGTGAAAGGAATGGTTAGGTCAGGTCACTTAAAGAATTACCACCTAAGAGTCTAAGTGAAATAGGTTTAATATGAATTTGTGGAAATGTGACTGCACAAGATTTGATAGCAAGGTTCACTATATTACTTATTACATGGAGTAATTTGCACAGAGACAAACAAAGTTGAAATCAAGTCAGAATAAAAAGTTGGAACTAGCTAATAAAGATTAAAGGTATAAATGGATAAAGGAGATCCTCTCATTGACTCACAATGTTTAGAGTACACCCCCTTGCCTTCTAAACTGTTGCAGACTTTAGGTGTGTCTGGATCCAATCTTGGTCTCAGACTTGGTCAACAGTTTATGTCTAAAAGGGAAAGATACAGAATGTAGGGTAAAGAATAAAGGAGTCATGAGGTTCAGAACAGACCCTCTTGCTTTCTAAACTTCACAGATCTTAGGTGAAGCTGGATGTATTCCTAGTCTCAGACTTGGACAGTGGATTAGATCTAGAGAAATATAAAGGGTAAGAGGAATTTTACCATTCAGAATAGATCTCCGTGCTTTATAAACCCTCATAGAGCTTAGCTGCAGCTGGATCTATTCCTAGTCTCAGACTTGGACTACGGTTTAGATCTAAAGGTTAGAGAGAGAGAAAAAAAAAAAAAAGAAAAATGTTCACAGTTCAAGAACACCCATAAGATTTTAGCAGCAAATTAATAAAATTTGTTACATCATAAAATTACATAATTAACCTGATCACTTCAAGCTTGCAATATATATTACAGTAAATGTATACCTACTGAAAGTTTGTCCTCAAGTTCAGTGAAATACTCCCATCTAATGCCGCTGCATTCTTCAGCAGGCAAAGAGTTGAGCCTTGAGGAGCAGGGGTATCAGCCCAGGCCCAATCATCAACTTTCTACAGTGGTGCCCCTAGTACTGCAGACTTGGTGGTTCATGAGCTCTGAGTAGCATCCCACTCAGAGGCAGATGGTGGTCACAGCCTGCTGCAGTCCAGGAGAGCTCAAAAGGGTCTCACTTTACGACCTCTTTTAATAAGGCTGTGAGGCTTTAGCCATCAGCAAATTTCCATCCTGACTGCAACCTGAGTTGGTAATTTTCTCAAAAATTCTAGGAACAACATATCGTTCCACTCATTTACCGCTCAAGCTATGATCTAGCAGGAGCATTCCAGGGATGTGAGGGAGTAACTGATTGTTTCCATTCTTCTTACCTGCTTTGAACAGTCAACGAGTGTTTCAGTATGGACAGTGCCATTCTCTGCCTTAGCTGAGTAGGAGTTACTAGTACAGTCAAGGGGTGCTTAACCTCCCAAACTGTTACTCAAGGTGCCAAGGCCTAGCCAGCAGCTCCTGAGGTAATAGAACAGCCTGGCGAAGGGGAAAAGTGCACCACCACCACATCATCCATTCCTTTTTCTGTCAGAGAGAAACAGAACAGCTGAAGCTGGAAAAGACCTCTGGAGATCACATATCCCAATCCCCTAGTCAAAGCAGGATTAGTAAAGCTGGTTGCTCAGGGGTGCGTCCAATCACATTTCAAATATCTCTAAAGATGGAACGTCCACAGCCCTTCTGGGCAACTTTTTATAGTGTAATGACCACCCTCAGGAAAAAAAAAGATAATATTTTTTTTCTTATTTTAAATAGAATTTTCTATATTTCAGTTTATGTCCACTGATTCTTATGGGCACCTTTACAGCTTCATCTTCTTTACTCTCTTCTCCCTGCCCCGCCTCAGGTATTTAGATATGTTGATAAGATCCTCCTGGAGCCTTCTTTTCTCCAGGCTGAACAGTCCCAGTTCTGTCAGCCTTTCCTCCTGTGACAGATGCTCCAAGTCCTATTATCTTAATGAGCCTTCACTGGAATCACTCCTATATGCCCAGGTCTCTCTTGTACTGGGGTGCCCAGCACTGCACACAGCACTCCGGTTGTGTCTTACCAGTGCTGAGTAGACGAGCAGCATCACCTCCCTCAACCTGCTCCCTCAACACTCTTGCTAACATAGCTGAGGAAGCTGTTGGTCTTGTTTGCCATGAGGATGTCTTGCTGACTCATGGTCAATTTGTTGTCCCCGAAGACCTGCAGGGACTCCAGGGTACTCCTCTGCAGGGAGTTTTCTGCTGAGCTGCTTTGCAGTTGGTCTGCCCCCAGCCTCTACTGGCACCTGGGGTTATTCCTCCCCAGGTGCAGGAGTCAGCATTTCGCTTTGCTGAACTTCATGAGATTCTTGTTGGCCCATTTCTCCATGCTGTCCAGGTCCCTCTGAATGGCAGTAAAACCACTTTATGTATCAGTCACTCCTTCCAGCTCTGTGTCATCTGTAAATTTGTTGAGGCTGCTCTCCCATCATCTAGTTCATTAATGTAGACATTAAATAATATTTGTCCTAGTATCAACACTGGGGGTACTCTGTCCCAGACAAAATGAGTACACCAGACTCCAATGGGACATTGTACTGCAGATCACAACCATCTGAGCCTGGCAGCTCAGCCAGTTTTCAATCCACTTCACTGCCTGCTTATCTGATCTGTACTTCATCACTTGATCTATGAGGATGGTCCAAGATACTGTTTAAAATTCTTCTAAGGTTGAGACAAACACCCACTGCTCTTCCTTCATCCACCAAGGAAGTCATTGTCTGTTCATAAATTGGTGCTGACTACTTGCAAGTACCTTCTTGACCTTCATGTGTTTGGAAACTTATTCCAGGTTTATTTGCTTTATCACCTCCCTAGGGCCTGAAAAAAGACTGACTACCATGTAGTTCCCTGGATTCTCCTCCCTGACCTTTTTAAAAGTAGGAGTAACTTTTGCTTTCCTCCAGTCCTCAGCATCCTCCCCTTGGATAATCAGAAGTGGCCTTGCAATGACATCGGGCAGCTCTCTCAGCACTTGGGGGTGCTGAAGAATGGACAAATCAGCTCGGTCACCAGTTTAATATTTAGTTTAATATTTTTTTTCTTTCAGTTCACCCTTCTTAAGTCCACATTTCTCCTGAAAACTTGCTTATTTATCAGGAGAGCTATGTCAGAAACTGATAAAAGTGGAGGAGTAGGCCAAGGCCTGTACCACTGCCAGGCTCTCTGTTCATTTTCAATTGTCAGCCTTGGTTCAGGTAAACATTTGTTTTCCTGACAGAGAGGGATGATGTAGCTGTTAGAGAATGAGCAAAAATAAGTTGAAACCAAACATTAAGCAATCTAAAACACTTCTTAGTTTGCATCTTGCAGATGACAAGGAAAGGTGATGGTGGTAATGTGACAGTGTGACAGATTACACTTTGAATGCGTTTAGTTAAAGGTGCAAGCATTAGGTTCTGGTGTGAAACTTTTATCAAAAAATAGCTTTTATATTATGATCTTTATTTTTTTTCCAGTTCTAGCTTTAGTTAGCAATACCTTCTGACACTAAAATAGAAGGCACTCAATCTTGTCAGTGATATCCCTGAGTTCTATTTTAAAAGTTTATTTCTGAAAAGCTAAATCCAAGGTACCAGTGTTAGCACTGACCAGAAGATCTATATCTTTCTTTCATTCTTTCTAGCTAGATCTAGATCATTCTAGATCTTTCATTTATTCTTTCTAGCAAAGTAGGTCTTCCTTCATAGCAGTTTTGCTGTCACTCCTTAGCTGCTTCAGACCAACCTCTTGAGCAGTCTCAGCAGGACAGATCATGACAGAGGTTGCAGAGTGCCTTAATAAATGCTTAAAGTTTCAGCTATAGCCTTGCTTCTTCATTCCCATCCTATAACATTCTGTTAAACATCACAAAGGGTCCTGATCTGCCAGGCTCCTCTCCCAGAGCTGAGCTCTATCATTTCAGGACTTTGGGGGCAAACAAGCTATATGGGTATATATCCATACACATATACAAGAAGTGCTTTTCTTCTTTTAAGACCAAACTGTTTAAGTTGTAACATGGTGAATACTGAGGGAAGTTCTGCAACTGTCATTTTGCAAGTCCTGTATACCATTGCCAGTTGTGATGTGCCTCCATCCATATGAATGTCATTGTCTGACAGTAAAAATCATGGTGGAAAATACTGGCTGTATCATACAAAGGCAGTGTTCTAGATGGATGAAGTTCAAGCTAATGGTACCCCAGTCAACACTTTCACACTTTTTAAACTACCAATCTCTAGTTGTGACACAAGTCCATGGAAATATGCAGACATGCAGCTCCATCGTAGTAATCAATTCACAGCACACCCCAAATAGGGTGAAGTTTAAATTTTGTACTGAGAGTACATCCTAGTTCCCTTGCCAAAGCAAACAACTTAGGAGATTCATAGATATGCCATTATTCCGTGATTTTGAAGACAAGTGCAAATACCATTGACAAAACTAAAAGGCTGTTATCTTTAACCTGCAGTCTTGGCTACAGTCAGTTATCACCATCTGCTGTCTAAATATTAAAGCTCTTATGGACACAATATCAGAAAAGTGTATCTGGCATAGGAAGGAAAATAACAACAGTGACAACAATAATAATACCATAATAATAAATGGCAGGAGAAAATATATTCATGTGGAAGCTGAAACATTGCCATATATAAGAATCTCTGTCCCCATAAAGAGATCAAATTGTGAGGGGCTGGAGATTTCCAAGTAATCTGCTTTATAGTGGGTTGCCCATTTATGTGCTAAGCAGAATGCTTTTATTCCCTCTATATGATTTTTCCAATGTTTTTGTCAAGGCATTTGAGAAGATTGTATTCTTTATAGTATTTCTAATCTTTTAAATCAAAAGTAAAGAGGTAAAAGAAGCAAAGGCCAAGGATTTGATATCCCTAGTAGGGGAGATATATTCTGCTAAGGGTAAAACCGTGAAATCAGCTGTCAGAATGTAACTTCTCTCTAGCTGCAACGCTGCAAGGGCGTGAAGAAAGCTTAGTGGTTGCTGATGGTTTCCTTAGATTCTTCTGCACCTAATCATACTCACAATAGCAGTGAGCCACTGAGGCTTCCATCATTGCAGGAGCTGACGATTCAGAGAAACACCTTTTAAAGGTCTGTTCTGAGAATTACAAGTGCTTAACAAAACAATGCAGCAAATGAAATAGGTTTGTTATTCACAGATCCAAAAGGTGGTTTGCAGTTAGTGTCTTTATCCCTTTGGCTTTAAATCTGACATTATTGCTGTTAATTAAGATGCAGAATAGACCTTTCAAGGATTGTAGGTTTCCTCAAAATTTCAGTGACCAAGAAGCAGAATTGCACTGTTTATTTACTATGTGGCTGGGGGTTAGGAAGTCTAAATACAAATCTATTACTTGAATTTTCACAGCAGATTTTTGCTTCAAATTCAGTGACCCATTGTAGCTGCAGTAGAAGGTCACTGTTGCTAATTTACTTTTATTCATTGGTCTCAGTGACAGAATTTAATTATTTCAGCTTAGTTCATAGTGGGAGAGCAGCTGCACCGCTTAAAACACTGTAATGAAAACCAGTAAACCCTCACCTTGTCTCAGCAAAAAGTCCAGGAATAGAACAGTTAAACTTATAGTCTGTAATCTCAATTTAAAACAACAAACAAACAAACAAAAAAAAACCCCAAAAAAGTATTACCTTAATAAATGGGAAATTTCAGCTGGCTAACAGCTATGCAATTGTTCTTTAGGTTTTAGCCAACTCTCACTAATATAAATCAAAGCCTTCCTAAAAATTGAGGAAGTTGTTATATTAAACACTGTAAGTACAGAGAAGAAGGAATTCCTTGAAACAGGATCCACAGCCTTTGAGATAAGGCTTGCAATGCTTTTTAGAAGCAAACGTGCTTTCACTCAGCATAGAAGGGATAGCACACTGAAGCCAGTGACAACTATGTGGGTTTAGCTGGATAAGACATTATGGAAGAGAAGGATCTGGCCTATTCATTACTCCAGGGTAACTAGTAAAAGGACAGGAAATTCAAACGAGCTGCTAACTCTTCTTCCACGTAAGCATGGGAATAGCATGCTACATGGCTCAGCTGTACTGGATAAGAAAAAAAAGCCATCTTAAGAAAATGGCAGGCACAAGGCATGCCTGGCTAGAGGGAGTAGCTTGTCAGCCTGGCCAAAGTCACCAGAATCAGCTCCAGTCCAAATTAAATAAAATGTTCCCCTGTATATGTGTCCACCTTAATAAACTCTTCTTTTATGGGCTTCTGTGGTTTTTGGCAGAAAAAGGAATGATAAAATCTGTGTACTGGAAAACTCCTTCAGGAATTCCCTCTTGTCCAACGACAGAGTCCCCTGTGCAAAGCCTGGAGCAGTCTTTCTTTACAATGTTACTCCTCCACTTTGTCTGCCTGACTTGTGAAAGTAGGATGGTGATCACAAAATTGAACTCTCACAATTCTTTTAATAAACTTATATTTTATTTTCTGTGCATCTGTCTACCTTGGTTTGTTTCCCGTTTGCTCATTCTTTGGTAAAATGAAAATAATGGGAGAGTGAAAGGAAGTTAGGAAAATACTTTTTTTTTTAACTTCTACTTTTGAAATCCTCTGGATATATCTTATGAGACATCATATTTTCTTTGCTTTCTTTGGCCAAATTATGTCTCCAGCTATGAGACGTGGTCCAAATCTAATTAGAATATTTTATTCACTGAGAATTAGATTACTGAGGAAGTTGAATTTTACATATTATTTGGACACCTCAAGTATTACAGAAGTGACAATTAATAAGTGAAAATCTGTAGAAAGTGTGAGATAAATACTAGACAGGAATATAGGGAGAAAAATATATAAATATGTCAATTACGATACAACCTGTTCTTTAACAACATACAGCTTGCTTTTGTACAGAACAACTCTATGGCTATATTTGGCATGGTACTTGGGCAGAGGAGAATATTTGAATCACTTTTTTACATATGAAAGATATTGTCTCATTATTAAGGTGCTAATAAATTTTGAAAGTCAAATCTCAAAAGTGGCTTTCCTAAATTTTCAGATTTTCTATTTATGAGTAATTCCTGTCCCCCTACCTCCAGTCTCATTTAGGATTCCTGAATAACACCAAACATTCAAACATGTTAAAACAGAGTGACTGTCATTAATTCTATAATTGCTTTCTTATTGAAGATCTTCGCTAAAACTTCTGTTGTGTTCTCTAAAAGTATTTACTTCTACTTCCATACTTCTACTGTGGTCCAACTAAATATATTGAGAGTAACTCCTTGCATGTGGAGGGTAAACCTGACAATTTTGTAAGAATATATTGGATATTAACTCTGAGGAAATATATAGACCATGTAGAACTTAAATATGTCTTTTTTTTTTTTTTTTTTACCCAGATTTTATGGACTCTGTATGTGAAATAATGTGTTCACAATTTTACTGATACAACACCTCTAAGCCTAGCATGGATTTCTATAAGGTCCAGATAAGACAAAGACAAAAAGGAGCTATTTAACCATCCAGCATGTCTTTAAATGTCAGTACATAACAGCTTCTAGAGCACATTACCTTGTGGTTTGTCCAGTCTGTTAATCTACTTGATTATAGTTGTGCTATTACCTATTAGAGTTGCAAGACTCCTCCTCACCTGAAATACTTTCAAAATACTTGGTAATTTTGCTACTTAATTTGATGTGCCAAGCCTTCAACAAATTATCATCTTTACAAAGCTTCAGCAGCAGCTTTCACATACCTGAGGAAGAGAAGGAAGGTTTGTGGTGCTAGAGTGAGAGCTGAAACATTCTTCCCTCCTCCTTTTCCCTGCTTTGCCCTCAACTCTGAAGGCAACAGTAGGATGAAAGAAGAATGGAGCATCTTTCTGATGCACTTATCTTTCACCAAGACAATATAGTTTTTGAAAGCACAACGTTTACTTAGATCAAAACTTTGTATGAAAAGAAATGTGTTCAACTTGGTCTCATGTTGCTGATAAGCTTGTAGCGAAGACACTGTTGTGGATTTGTAGAGATAAAAGTCATTGCTGATTCGAAGAGATGTTATTGGATATTCTGGTTGAAAAGATGTGTTGCAAATGAAATTGCATGATAAGAAAGCTATGGATGACAACAAAGTTACTGGAAAGTAGTTTCCAAGCATTTCCAAGATTACTTTTAGGGGAGTCTAAAAGCCTGAAAACTAGAAAAGTCATACTAAAGTGTAGAAGTGAAATGATTTGAAAATATACTTGTAATAGTATTAATACATTTACTGCCTTTTGTATCTTGAATGTAATTTCTCAGTTTCAGTTCCCCAGCAGCTGTTCTTTTACTAGCATCATAGAAGTTCTATTTATAATTTGTTGTCAGAATATTTGACAACATATTAAAATTCATGGGGTACCTACCTTCTCACTCATGGGGAAAACTGTACTATTTTATCTTTGATGCCTTGACATAACAAATAATTCATCTGCTTTTACTTGGCAATGCTAAATGTTCTGTAAACAGATATTACAGGGTGCTCTAAGTATGTTCATACTATTCACAAAACATACTAATAGACCAATGTATGCAGTTTGGTTTCTGATTAACCGGATTTGTCTTCTGGACTGATTATCGTCAGTTGCTTGTGAATGAGTTTAAACTGTCAATACGACAGTTTTTTCTTTATCTATCGCTTGTTTATTATTTCTGGAAACACCTGTTATAAACCATACTGGTTCAAGCTGTTCCCATTGTAGATTGGAGTTTACAAACTGTAATTTCCAAATGTAGTTTCTTAAGGCAAGGTGTTTGTGTCATTGGAATAGAGATTTAAACAGCTTTGGTTATCTTCAAAGGAGTGCATGTGTAGCCCGGGGTATAGTTCTTTGTGGAATAGGGACATAATCTCACAGTCTCAAGAACGGGTGAGCACTTTCATGACTGCTGTCAAATAAGTTGAACTTCTGTTAATCCATTTTTGGAATTCTCATCAACAGAAAGGAAAATGATTGCTTTTTACAGTGGAGCACCAGATCCATTCTGAAGATCTTTGGGGAGAGGCACTCCCAATAAGCAGATTATTTAAAAAATTGTCTTAAAATGAGTGCCTTTGAATACACCAGGGTTTCTGCTGATGCTGGAACTATCATTCATAGATTGAAACTAAATTTGTGGGGTTTTATTTCACTGAATCAAGGCCTGAATGTAGCATACTGACACGAAATAGTTATAGGTAGTTCAGATATGTGTCTGATCTGTGAGTATCCAAGTACTTTCCTATCAAGGAATATCAAGAGAAATCACATCTTCTTCTGTGGTGTGAGATATATTTACTTTGAAAGTGTCATGAAAAATGCATGAATTTGTTTCACTCAAAAATCTGTAAGTTGAGGAAGAGAAGGCTCAGAGAGCTCTTTTATGCCAGCCTGACTGCCTGTGACTGGACAAGAAGAAATCGTTTTGCACTGAATAGGGAACCAAAAAGATTGAAAAGCTAGGCAGAGCTCCTCTCATTTCAATGGAACAATAAGTATTCCCATCTCTAGGGAGTTAGCACTATGACATTTATCCTTTTTCCCATTTTTAGACCACATTCTACATCTGCAGTTTATAGTCATAAGGGAGACTTAGAAGAATCAGGATGAAAAAGGTGCTCCAGATACTTTTGTCTTCACCTGTCTGAAATCAAATAAAAACTCTCATCAGCATATCATGTTCTGGCCTTGCGTCCAGCTCTATCCTTTTTTTCCCATAAGGATAATGTCTGGCCAGGAAGGAAATGACTGTATTTTCAACTACAGGAATGAAATCTGGCCTAATGGAAATTTGGTTGAGCTGCTTCCTGAAAGCTAATGACTAAAGAGAGCTTTCCAGGAGGAGGCTGAGGTCAGCAGAAATGTTGGCCAGTGAAAGACGTAACATCCTACAATACCCACAATGCAGACTTAAGATCTTTCTTTTGTTGCTGTGCAGTTTGAGGACTGAGGATTAGTGACCGGTTCTGTTTGATAACTTTATCAATGATATGGATAAGGGGATCAAGCGCACTCTCAGTAAGTTTGCAGATGACACCAAGTTGACTGGGGAGTGCTGATCTTCCTGAGGGTAGGAAGGCTCTGCAGAAGGATCTGGATAGATAGGCCAAGGTCAATTGTATGAGGTTCAGCCAGGTTCAGTGCCGGGTCCTGCACTTGGGTCACAACAGCCTTAAGCTACAGCAGAAAAGGTTTAGATTGGATATTAGGAAAAAAATCGTCAGTGAAAGGAAGGTCAAGCATTGGAACCAGCTGCTCAGGGAGGTGGTGGAATCACCATCCCTGGCGGTATTTAAAAAAGTTGTAGATGTGATGCTTAGGGACATGGTTTAGTGATGGACTTGGCAGTCCTGGGTTAACGGTTGGACTTGCTGATCTCAAAAGGTCTTTTCCAACCTAAATGATTCTGTGATTCATTCACCTGATGTGATCTCTGTTTACTGATGAAGAGTCTGAGCAGCCCCACTGAGCTAATATAAGCTTGTTAGGGGTTATGCAGGGTATCTGTTGAGAGGCTGAGTGAACAACGATATATGAGGGGTCACAATGTCCTTTCTCAGATGCCACTGAAAATAGCCATCTTCCAATACTGACAGTCTCATACTCTTGCTGTTCATTTCAAGTTTTCTGTACAGAACACAGAAGATTCCTGGTGTTTTGTTTTTGGTTTTGTTTTTTTTTTACTTTTCTGCACTGATTCCTGAAAGAAAATCGTTGATAAATAGGCTGATTTATGACTGTTGGATGCAGGAAATATTTAGAAGAGAGAAAGTCGTTGTCTATTGGGTAGCCACATGGAAGATAAATAATAGTAAAGTTAAAAAGTCAGTCAGCATGGATGACAACTAAGCAGCACAAACAATTTCAATTACTTCAACATATATCTAATCTGAATTTGCATAAAATTTAGCCATACAACTTGGGTTAACATACAACTTTAAATTTATAAATGTTTGATTTACATTTTCTTTGGATTTCAGAAGAAGCCAAGCTTGGTGTGACCTCTTCCTCTTGAAGAAAATCAAGATCACCTTACTGTGTCTTGATTAGTTAGTTGGAATGGCATTTGTTTTAGCCAATTAGTATACAATGTCACAATCTGTTTCTAAGAGAAAATGCAGTATGCATTCAGGAAAGTTAATTCTATTTCCTTTTTTGCATCTCTCTCTTTTCTAATCCCCTGTTCTCCTACCTAACCATACAAACTTAGAATTAAGACCCCAAATAGTCTTACTGCATTGTTTAATCTCTTTCACACCGCCTGCAGGGATTAGCTGAGGTGATACAATTTCTAATAAAATTTTACACCGCTAAACCTGGCTTGTAGAGCAGATGTAAAATCCTGCTGATTGTCATGCATTTAGGCATTCATTCATAAGAAAGCACACTACTGTGCATATGTGGGACAGGACGTTTTGCTATGCCAAAAGCGAATCTTCATGCTGTTGAATTTATGCATTTCCTACTGCTACTCAAAATGCTTGTCTGAATGCTCAGGCAGGGGAGAGCTCTCCCTGTGGAAAATGCTCATCTTCTGTTCAAGTCAAGAGGTCTGACTTGTACTCCATTCCCTATTCATTGGCAATTTGCAGCCAATGTTTGCGTTATCGTCACAGATTAACAAGGAAGAGATTGCAGTGCTAATTTTTGCTCTGGTGTGACATTATAAAACCAGTAATAAATGGCAAAAATAGAGGATAGGGAAGAAGAAAACAAACCGGAGACTCCACAAAGATAAACGTAATATCCCCTTCACCCTCAAGAAATGAAATTACTCTGAAAGGGTCAGAGATTCTGATTGGCAAACCATCTTAAATTAATTACCTGCTTGACATTTTAAAGGAAGGTTTCAGATTGTAAATTTAACCCAGACAACGCGTTCTTTTTAATCTTGTCAGTATGCAAACTATTTTGCACTGCAGTCTGTGAATTATTTATCAGAGAAATGACCCCAAAGGGCAAAAAGGAAAATCAAGAGTATTTGATCTCAGATTCTGCAGCCTGATGTACTTTTCTACCTTAGATCTGTACCTGTTGCAGTTGCTTAATTTTGTTTGTTGTTCCTGATACTTAGTTCTCATGTTGTGCTTCTCTAAAGCCTAAATATTTTTTTTCCCATTTAAAGGCATTTAAATTGCTTCTAAAACTGTGTCCCAGCAATTAATTTTATCTACTATCCATGGGAAACCACAAGCTAAATACAGGGGACAAAACAACCTGTCCTTCTGTTCCATGTGTTTTCATTAGAACAAGCATGCAGTATGCATGTCTAGGTTATTTTTTTCCTGCACTCAGGTGAAAATACAGTCTGCAATAGTAAATAATATGCAAAGCCTGATTTTCTACTTCTGAACAGCATTAAAATATTAATCCCGTAGCAAGTTGTGTAATGATGATGAAGGATGGTCAGCTGGGATAAAAGTACCTTGGACAATGAGTCCAGAACCCAGTTCTGACACAGGTTTTTTTGTGTAAAGCTGTTTAATTTGAGTCTTCTGGTTTTTAAATGAAGCCTAGACAACTTCTACTTTATTATCTCCCAGTCTTTTTAGGTTTCAAGTTTATTTATTCAACAGCATTTCGTGTAGGGTTCAGTATTAGTGCTAGCAGAAATGACCTCTAAGTGTAATTGTAATGTAAAAGATAATTATAATTCAGGGACCAGCACAAATCAGAACATAATATGACTAATTCCTGTTGTTGGTTGACATTGAACCTGTTTGCTTGGATTTCTACAAAGACCATAATTCTCTGAAGACATCAACTTACTAAGCATCTGATATTTAGAAGAAAGTCAGATTTGGAAAATCAGCAGAAAGAAAACATTAGCCAATTGTAACACTTAACTATATAATGTTACTATATACATTTTTCACTTTGAGAACATTTTCTCCCTGGATGTGCATTGTGAATTTTTGGTGTTTCAGGTTTAAAAGAAGTTTGCAGAGAGAAATTATAATTCCCTTCTGTTTCTGTTGTGTATTATGAAAAAATATTTGACCTATAGAAGTTTTTGCATCTTGATGTGAGCAGAAATGATGCTGATAAAAACGTTGTACCATTCTTTGGTTTAGTATACTGCCTAATGTTTTTGGTTCCTGATTTTTTATTCTTTAAGGGGGGATTTTTTTGTACCACCAGACTTTCTTCTTCCTTTGTGTCAGTGGTTGAATGTTCCAAGAGCAATACATGACAGACTTCATAGTAAAAATCTAAGCAAAATGTGGATGAGCTTTTATTTTACTGTGCAGTTCTGACAGATAATTCTCCTTTCAAGAAATATTTATCAGAATTCTATTTAGGTTTCTAAGTACCCAAAGACTTTCAAACTTGCCTTCAGTTTCCTCTGATAATAAAGCAAGTGTTTAAACTCTTTGTGAGTTGATGAAAGATTAACTATGCATGCCATAAAATCAGGGATACTACACTAGTTAATTGCAAGCTGGCCTACTTTAAGGATGTATCCACTTTCCATCTGTTTTTAGCATAAAACTCCCAAGAAATAGTTAAAGGATTGTGTATAACCTCTACAACATTTACCTACCTATAAATTCCCCTTTGTAGATTCTTGTATCCATACAAAATACACAACTAAGAAACTGAAGACTTGAATATCCCACATCCCTCTTTAATGAAGTGTAAGCGTGAGCTTTAGTGTCCATGGATACATTCTAATTAGGGATTTTCTCTATTGTTTAACTATGATAATTTCTGCTGTGATTTCTATTCAGCTGATTTCACTTCTCCCCTTGGCCCTTGCTCAAACCTACTAGAACGTCAATGCTGGGGCTGAGATTGGATACCATCTTAACAGCAGCTGAATTTCAAAACCTTCCTTCTACTTGAACTTTTTTTTACATTTTCCAACTGATCTTTGAGGGTGGTTAAGACTCATACAAGTACAAAGAATTAGCTTTATCTAGATTTAAATATTATTTTATGCTAATTACTGAAGCTATTCTTTTAAGATAAGTAAAATAGACACTCCTTGATTTTTATGTATGTACCAATAGCAATCAAACTTTGATATTTGTGATGACTGTCAGTCCATGATTGCCTTTTGATCTGCTCATGATGGAACTACGTATTGGACTTTTTCAAGCTGTTAAACTACATATTTTTTAAAGTCGTAATGAGTAGACTGTACATTCTTCACGTCCTAGGTAGCTGAGGCTGAACACTAGTAGTGAAGTAATATGATTATTGTATCAAGATGTGCACTGGTGGTCTTGGCTGTGTTCCCAAAGTCCAAGCCATTGTGAATGAAATTCACCACTCTGCAGCACCAGTTAGACCTTACTTGTGTTCTGCTTGCTGGCGTACTGGCCTTTCACTGCATCTCTGAACAAAAGTGGATTTCATCCTCAATGTGTTCAGACCTTTAGCATTTCAAATCTATTTCATTGACTGTTTATCTTCTTTTATTTCCCTGAGTGCATTATTATGAGATTCTACTGTTCTGATTTGTACTGAAATACCATTTTCATGGGTTTGGCTTGGTTGTACTTAATATTGCATTTTTATTGATCATCTTTGTACTTCGCTCTTTCATAATGACTTTTCTTTACCCTTCAGCAAGACCTGATACACGTATTGAGATTTATGTAGTGTAAAGCAACTGTTGGGGATTACTCTGGAGCAGCAGTAGAAGATCCAGCAAAACTTTTCTCTCTGTGCTGGAATGAGGAGGTATTTCATGTTGCACAGGAAAAAGGGATGGCACATGATTACCATTCTACAAATTGTTAATATTTCTGGCTTCCCTGATGAGGAGTCATGGCAAAGTGTCCTCACTTGGCTTGCTTAAAATTTTAGTCAGAGAGTGAAAATGTTCCTGAAATGTGGCACAGATGAAATGAGTGATGCACAGGGGCAAAGCTCTCCTTTCTCCCAGTAGGCTGATATGTAAGCCTGAGGCATCCCATAGAGTTTTAAAGTATATTAGGGTTTATTGAGCAGTTGTTTTAATGTTTAAAGCCTATGCTTTGTTGGTTTGGGGTGTTTTTTTGTTTGGTTTGGGGTTTTTGGTTGGTTGGTTGGTTGGTTGGTTTTTGGCAGCTTTCATTTGATGTGTGCTTTTCCCCACATAATTATTCCATTTGTATTGCCTGTGTGCTAAAAATTTGTGGTGAGAATGCCCTTCGGAACACAGCATCTCAACAATTCAGTGTACTACCTTTCACCTTGGGTAAGTTTTTTATTTATTTTTTAATAAATTCCACCTAATTTCTAACACATTAAACCTCATTATGGAGTAATTTCCCCAGGTATGAAAAGGCCTCATTAATTGTTCCTTTCAAAAATGATTCTCTCTCAGGATGGGTGTTATAAGGGAAGGGTAATGGATAGGGATTTTTTCCTACATTATGCTTGAGCATTTCTTTTTCTTGAGTGATTAGTTTTGTTGCATCTGTGTTTACTTAAAAACCTGAAGATAAAATAATTAGTAACAGGTGGCTGAGGTCTTACTAATAATCTGCCTGCCTTTTAGATGTACTTCTATTAAAGGTTTTCAGCTCCCATATTCTGGTTCTTTTCCATATTTGTCAGGCTGTAATGAGAAATGATCTTGGATTGTATGTTACTTGGACTTACTTGAATCTAGGAGAGGTTTTATCTTAACACTTTTAGCCAACCATTTCAAACATATTTTACCTTTTAGTAGTAATAAACCATGCTTCATCTCTTCCTGTTATGTAGGGGGTTTCATGGTAATTGTTTTCTATGGCCTCGTTTTCTAAGGATGTGCCTACATTGGTAGTTTATTCTTTGTTTTTACATGTGTTCTTTCCTGATTCTGTGCTCAGGAATTTTCAGTGGACTTTCCCTCACCAGCTGTTCACTGAATTTTTCAGATCTTTTTCTTCTGACTCTGGTGGTGTTTAAGAGACAGCAGGTAAACTTTTTAGATTGCTACTATTAGGAGGTCTTGAGAAGTATGACTGAGTTTCTTCAAATTTATGTATTAAGTATGTTTACCTAAAATGTGGCATCTACATATTTAAGCTTCTTAGCTATCCAGCCATGAATGCAGTAAGAACAAGGAGTCATTCAGCTGTGCATGATGGGCTGGATATGGTTTATTGACATTTATGACTGCAGGTAGGAGATTGCTACAGCTATTTGAACACTCAGGCAGGGTGGTCCTATATCAAGACCAAGATGGAAAGCCAAGGTTATGAAACCATCCATGCAGCTACTCAACAGCTAAGTGTTTTTGACATGTGCTATGGATATATGCAGCTACAATTCGAGAGCCCCACTGTGCCTAGTTCATTGCAGGGGTTTGAAGTGTAGCTTCCCACATCCTAAGATAACAAAAAGGTTTTCTTTATATCTTTTATTGGAAACATTTCATTTTCTGTAAATACACGCTCACTAAGACACAGTGAAACTGGCATGATGTTCTAGTGACTCATTCTCCTGGGATGTTTGAGGACACTGATTTGGTTGTTGATACTGAATCAGTTACTGGAATTCTTTTTTCTAAACCATGGGTAAGTGCCTTAAAAATAAATGCCTCAGAGTCTCTAAAAAACCTTAAAAAATTTTGGGTCAGCCTTACTTAGAATGTGAAAAAAAATATTAGAAATCCTTACTGTTCTTTTGTGGAGCACAGGAGAGTTCACATTTGGCGAGACAACCTCACATAGGAATCAGTCAGCAGAACCTGTACTACAGAGCACACGTGGCTTTACCACTCCCTTTATTCACTTTGTGTAGACTGCACTCATCCTTACATGGAAACCAATTTCTACTCCCTGTTAGCTAAGAAGTCTTCATAAAAATCTAGTTTTACAGGATGAGGATCACTGGAAAAAAGCAATTATCTGTTATCTTGCAACATTAGGAAAAAGTTGTGTTTTATTACAAGTATGATTTGCTGTCCTTATTCAGGATTCAATTAAAGTTAGTCATATCTTCCAACCATGTGGCTTGAGTACAGAATTCAAGATTTTCACTTACACCATGTAGGAAAACAAACCACATATAGAAGCTAAATACTTCTGCTCTCCTCTCAGTGCACAAATCTTGTTCAAGAAGTAAAACAGGCAGAGAGATAGTAATCTTGAGGTTTGCTTTATCTCTTATCTCCCATACTGCCTTAACAGATATTTATTCTTAAACAATCATCCAGTCCTTTTCCATGTTTATAACATATAAGAAAATAATCCTTTTTAGTGATGGTCAACTTTAAATATAAATTCATATGAATTTATGCTCAGTGTGAAAAAGCTAGTAATGGCATACAAATAACATCTTCCCAGTTATATGATGAGATAAAATAAAGCAGTGTGGAGAACTACACAGGAACAATTACATCTAGTAAAATGGAACTGATCTAGAAAGAGATAATAATGGCATAGTTCTATTTCTTCATGTAAAATATTATTAAGGAAGATTATGGTGAATTGTCTTTCACAGTTCAGAGAAAAGATACTTACACAGATGCCTATTTAAATTAAGAATCAAATTATCATCCTGCAATTCATTGTGAAGTAGTCAAAATATTAGTAGATCATGCATTTAATATGAATTATTCAGAATAGGAAGAACAAAAACACTGCAGAGGAATGTTAAAATAGTTATTAAAGTTTTTCATGAAACACTAAAAAAAAATTTTACAGAAACAATGATGAAAATAATATCAAAGATAAAAACCCCACCAAACACAGATATCACTAATCTTTTTACAAAGAGATTTCTTCTTATATGTCATAGCACTTTCTTAGGGCAAATTTTGGTTTAGGTGTTTTAGGGGTTTTGGTTACAGGGATCACATGGCACTAAAAATTATATTTTCTCTTTGAAACACCAAAGAATAAAGAAGCTCTCTGTCCTTGTGTATAATTAAGAAGGATCTTTAGAGCAAAAAATAAAAGCATCTATCTATAAAATAAAATATAAATAAATTTGGCTTAATAAATTGTCCTGGTTTCAGCTGGGATGGAATTAATTTTCTTCTTAGTAGTTAGTACAGTGCTGTGTTTTGGCTGTGATGTGAGAACAATGTTGATAGGACACTGATGTTTTTAGTTGTTGCTGGGTGATGTTTATACTAAGTCAAGGACTTTTCGGTTTCTTGGGCCCTGCCAGCCAGAGGGTTGGAGGGACACAAGAGACTGGGAAGGGACACAGCCAGGGCAGCTGATCTGAACCAGCCGAAGAGGTGTTCCATACCATGGGACGTCATGCTTGGTACATAAACTTGGAGGGTTACCTGGAGGGGATCGTTGCTTGGGGACTGGCTGGGCATCGATCAGTGGGTGCTGAGCAGTTGTACTGTGCATCACTTGTTTTTTTTCCCTTTTCCTTTGGATTTTACCCTGTTTTCCCCACCTTTCCATCCTAATTGTTATTATTGTTATTGCTATTACTGTTGTTCTTATCTCTTTATTCTGTTTAAATTATTAAATTGTCCTTATCTCAACCCTCAAGTTTTACATTCCTTTCTGATTCTCCTCCCCACCCCTCCATGTCGGGGGCAGTGAGCAAGTGGCTGCATGGTGCTTGGTTGCTGGCCGGGGTTAAACCATGACATAAATATAATATGCATAAATATATTTAAATATATTTTATAAAAATATAAATATGAAATATATACTACAAACCACAAAATATATTGGTCCTAATCAAAAAAAAAAAAAAAAAAGCAAGCAAGAGAAAGATAACGGATAAAATTCAGCAGAGCCAGAGTAGGCATCAAACCACTGGCAATTATATATTAAATGAGAAAGATCTTTCTAGCTGATGCATAATCCTGTTTTATTGCCTCTTGCTGCTCATACTCAAACTCTTTCTGTAACATATCTGGTTAAGAGCGATTGAATGGCATTGTCCTCATTCTGCTTTGCTGATTAGTTACTAGACCATCACTAATCTGTGACACCATACAGAGATTTAGTAGTTACCCAGACTAGTAATACATTTGCTAAAGATAGAGCAGAATATGTGTTAGAGTTGCCATATATATTTATAAGAACAGATTTTCAGCAGATAATACCTGTGTCAAACTTGAGTGCTTGAGCTGGAATTTGCCATTCCATTTGTACTCCTTCAGAAGAATTTGTGTTGTTGGAAAAAAAATAATTTGGACTGTGCATCAGTTTTTACCTGTAAACAGTATCAGATATGTACATGTAAAAATATGCTAAGGAATTATAAGAAGGGGAATTCCAGTTCCATTGTTTAATGGTTTAATGTATTAACCAAAAATCCCTGGGTGAAGATGTTTGGTTAAGAATCTAGGGATCTGTACAAGGGCTGGATATGAGAAATGTGATTTATTTTTGTTTTCATTTCTTTGTGAAAATCTGCCTCAAACTGGAGAAGATAGGACTGGAAAATCTGATCTTTTAAAAAATCTGCTTTGAATATGCCAGGTAACCAGGGTCTCCAAAGCTATTCTTCTCATAAAGCACATGCCATTTTAGGCCACTGAGTGGCCTGGTGAGACTTCTGGAAGTCCTGCTTGCTGACAGGCTGGACAACAGGGCTGGGACTGCTCTGCTGCCCCACCAGCAAGGCAGAGAAGAAGCCAACACAAATACAAAAATCTTCAGGAACAGAACCTGACAGACACTGTCATGCCTGACCAGAACCAATGAGTGGGAAAGAGGAGGCAAGAATCATAGCAGGATCTAGCAGAAATGTCCACCTGTCCCAGCATGGAGTCCTCCGTGGGCTGCAGGGGAACAACTGTCTCACAGCTGCCATGCCAAGTTTTTAACCTTTCTTGAATAGGCCATCGTGGAGACAGCACCAGCATTACTGACGAGCTCAGCTTTGGGCAGCAGCTGTGGGTCCATTGGAACTTGTTCTGTCTGACATGGGCAGCCCTTGGTCTCTTCTCACAGAGGACACTCCTGCAGCCCCTCCGCTGCCAGCATCTGGACACAGACACCCAGTACAAACCAATCTGATGATCTTATATTCCAGTAAAGAATAGCACTGGTAAAGAACCAAGAAGTCCTTACTCCCTGGAACACTGACAGTTCTCTTCTATTTTCTCAACAGGCTGAAAAATAACACAGTATCTGTTGATCTTGTTTGTTTAAATACACCTGTTTTCATTAATGGTGGTGAGCTGTTGGATGCTGCTGTGTCGTTCCCAAGTCAGATTTCAAACCTTTCAGATGCAGAGGTCTGGATCCCGTTTTACTCAAGGTAATTTATTCCCACACAATCCAATTACAGAGCACAACTCCCATGTTCCATGCTCTGATATGAAGCTGTACTGCTCTCTTGTTTAAGTTATATTTTCCATTCCAAGGGGGAAAAAAATCATACTCTATTTCTTTGACTCATTCCTTTTCTTTCAGTCCAAAAATTATTAACTGAAATATGGAAGTGCATGTGGGCACAAGTGTGTGGCCTGAATGCTCATAAACTAGAATTAGCTTCTCTGAAAGCTCTTAATTCATATCTGAATGGTGACCGCTTGTCTCATTTGGTGACGACATCAGACCTCCTACTAATATAATAATCTATGTGCTTTTTTTTTTGTGGGGGCATTACTGGAAGCTGGTTTTAAGCAATGTTTCTTAAGCGTAGAGGTTTTCCTGAATTACTTCAGTGCTCTTTTTTCCTGTATTAATCTGCTTTTTTCATTATTATTATTGCCATTGTTATTATTTTCTGTCAGATGCTAGCAGAAATATATTACTAAATAGTAAACCTAGTAAGTCAAGAATTTTCTCATAATCAGAAACCTGGATTTACTACAGAAACATCCTAAATGTAAATGGGGAACTGTCATTCTTCTTAATAAGACAGCCACAAGTTTGCAAAGAGCAGTCCCCTCCGCCACAGGATTTGTGCTTCTTTTCTCTATGCTGCACATACCCCAGTAACCACCTAATGTTGGTGGAGTAAGTAGACTCCCACTTTCTGAACCAGTTTCCAAACACCTTTATTGGTGGCAGTGATGTTACTGCTTGATTACTGTGTCAGCAGTTCTTCTGAAAAGAAAACCACTGCAGGTATATTTTGTGAGGGACCCATCCTACCAGTTTGTGTTAAGCTTGCCCTGTGAGCCCCTGTCAGATCAGACCCATCTCCAGTGCTTTTGGACTCCTAATGGTGCTCAAGTAGGAGCTGCCCACGTCCCTGCACAGGCCAAGTGACTTTGGCTCAGAAAGAGCTGCAGGTGCCTAGAGAAAAGGGCAGGCAGGGAGCCTTCATGTGAGGTGAGGCTGTGCTGGGGATATTTTGGCTGTCAGTTTTGATTTGCAAATCCTAGCTCTGCCTAAGTCTGTCTTTAAGCTCCTCTGTTGCTTACAGGATTTAGCCCTTAGGCAGATCCAAACATCCTAGCTGCTGCTCTGTGCTGAACTCCTTGTTTCGATGTCTTTGCCTCCAATGGAATAGTCTCTTGGAACTGAAGTTTGTTTTCTAGTGCTTTATTTTTATCTTAACTACTAGGAGAAAACAAAATGTGATTTATTTGGAAGAAAAAGATACATGTTTGATAGAGCTGGGGAAAACCTCTGAGGATCTAGTTCAAAGTTGTGCACCAAACTAAGAGGGCATAAGATGCGATTAGCTAATATAGAGAGAAAGCTAAGGTGGTGTTTAACAGAGATGCTTGCTTTAGGTTTGCAGCGCATTCAGAGAACAGCCTTGTGAATCCCCTGGGCTCACCTTCATTGTTTTACTCACAGAGCCTGTGGCTGCAATTACATCTGAGCAAAGTGTTACAGTATAGACAGAGTGGGGGCACAAGCAGTGGGTGACAAAAGTAGGCATAAATTAATCTAGATATTTTCATTACATATTGGTAGCAAGCTGGGAAAAAGGAGGAGGAAAAAAATTATCTGTCTTGTAAGGGACACTGACATGGTATTCGGTGTCACAAGGCAGAAAAATAGCATTACAAGGCTTCCTGAGAGCAGAGCAGCTCAAGGTTAGGCTCATGGTTAAGGTGTGAGGAGGCTATCAAATGATAGTGGTGATTCTGCTTTCAAATGCCTCTAAATGTCATGGGCAAGAGACAGACATTTTATTTCCTCAGCGTCTCCCAATGAGCTGCCTGCTTTGTCCTGGGCTAACTTCAAGGTGATGTTTCTGCTGGAGCTTGGAATGGAATTGAATTGTGGGTGGAAAACAGTGTACTTTTAATTACATACCAGATTAAAGAAGTTGTTTTCTTTTATTCAAGCAAAATCAAAGCTCAAGGTTAAGTCACATCTATCACCTTTAATTTTTTTCCCCTTCTTTCCCTGGTTTGCCTGATGGGATATTCCGAGCATTCACTGAAGTAAATGCAACTCTTTCCTTGTATTTCACGATATTGTCACTCACGTGAAGTTTTACATTCTGTCCAAGCTGTGATCAAGATAACCATTCCATAAATGAGTTCACTTTCATTATCATTATCTATGGCAGTCACACACGGTGATGAGCTGTGAGATAAATCAGAGTGGCAGACACCTCGTACAGACTCCAATGGCTTTTCCCATGAGGTCCCTTGTATTCTGCTGACGTCTCAATCTGTTTCTCCCCAAGGGTCATGAAATCAATTTGTTGCAAGGAACCTTGTCAGCCTTGTTCTACTACTTGACTTTCAGATTTACTGTGACAACTGTTTTAGATGAGATGGCATGACCATAACCACTTTTGATTCTGGGATCTGGTCAAGCCACAAACAGACCGTGCTTGGAGGAACAAAATCCCCAGTACAGTGCCCTCTTGATTAGCGAGCTTTTGTGTGCAAAATCAATTGACACAGAGCAGCTGAATGAACACCCTCAAACCAAGCCCGAGGGGTGAAATCTTACCCTTTGCCAGGGATGTCTGCAGCAATCTGAACAGCATGGTCTATTATGCAAGGAAATAAACTGAAGTGTTTTTGGTGCACAGAGTGCTCTGTCTGCCCTACTTATGGCCCTGGGATCAGCTTTTGAAGTATACACAGGGCTGCAATAGGTCTTGCAGCCCATGGGAGGCAAAATGTGCTGTTTCCCCAAGAGAGTTTAGGGGCCAATCTCCCAGCAGAAGGTTTTCTTTCTTATGGATTTGACCACCAAGGGACTAGAAAGAGCATCAGGGCTTGTTCCAGTCCACATATTGTTCAGGTCATTTCTGTCTAGATAGCCAGCTAGTACCATTCAATATAGTCCACTAAACCTATGTAACTGCTAAGTAACTACTGATAGTTCCAAATTTTATAAACTGACTTTGTGGATTTTCTTTCCTCCTGTTCAGTAGCTGTCTCCTGGTAAGAACAATCGTCTCACTGGGAACCTTACCCAAGGATCATATGCTTTATGAAAGCTTTCTTGAACAAAAAGCTCAAAGGCTTTCGATATGCTGTGATACCCCAGTCCTCATATTGCTTGAGTTTATTTCTGAGGCCATAAGTTAAACTGGGGCTATTTAATATACTGAGAAAAGATAAACATTCAATAATACTAAATGTGAAAAGTTTATGCTTACATCCAACATTATTTTATCAGATGCTTGATTTTTTTCAGTTACTATGAAAAAAAACCAACCTGAATATCTCATGCAGAATGGTTTCAGAAAAGAAAAAGCTTTGCCTTATCTGATGTGTTTCAGAATAAAGAAAATACTGCTATATACAGCAGTATATAGCTATATACAGTATAAATGTATGTTTATGTATATGTACATGTGCATATACATATATGTGTGCTCTTATTTTTTTACCTTCTTGATGTCCTAAGGTTAAATTAAGAAAAGATAAAGGAAGGAAGAAACAGAATAATATGGTAATAAAATCATTATATGGTTAGAAAAGTCTATAAAAAAACTCCTACAACAACAAAAAAAGACATTTGGAAACAACAGCAAAAATGTCATAGAAAATTTATCTCCGTTGTGATAAGACCTGTCATGGCCTCTAAGTTTACTTTGCTCCTGACATTCTTATATGGACTTTTGTTTTGAAGAAGGCTAAATAAAAAGCTCTTAAAATGTTGGTCATATAACAGGTTGTAATTTATGCAGATGTTGACCAAGACCTCCATCTTCTGAGCAATAGAAATAAAGCTATTATTTTAAGGCAGAAAAAAGGCATTTATTTTCTGTGAAACTTCAATTTTTAATTCAGACACAGAGAAATTGGAAGATAACACTCAGTTCACTTTCAGGCTTACCTAATTGGAAGTCTATGCTTTCAATTATTCAGTAGCTCCAAACTCTCGAATGGTAATCTGTGCTGCTTTCCATGCTATGAAAACAAGCTTGCTTCTTTGAACAATCCAAATCAATAAATCTGATGAAGATGTAGTCATCTTGAGAATGGAGGGAGGTGAGAGAGTAGGTCTGAAAGGGAAGATAAGGAAAAACCTGTAGAAGAGTGTTAGTACAAATGTAAAACATGAATCTTATTTAATTTGGGATCTGCTGACTGATTTGCTGCCTTAAGTATACGCTGTCACTAACCAACAAAAATGTTCTCTCCTCATAACCAGTTCTTCTGTGACAGAGCCCTTCTCTGCTTTATCCACTCACACTGAAATATGCATCCTCTTGGAATGGTCCCACCAACCCCAGTGTCCCAGATACTGTTTTGTGCACATCCAAAGCCACATGTACTTCTGCCCCAGCAAACTGCAGGAGCAGGAGTGCCACCTTGCAGAACCTGCACACCTAGATCATAGGAGATCTGGATTCAGACATGTCTGCCTCTGAGATCTTGTATAACTCTAGGCATGAGTGGATGAGGAGTTGCATGTGGACCAAATCCACACTGAGATTTCAGTATGCCTAGGAGTCTTTATTTTTGTGGTATCAAAGAAAAGGACAATTTGTTATTACAATAGATTTGAATGTGTCATGTATTTAGAGATACTAGTTCTTCCTACATCTGCTTGCTCTTTCAAATAGGTTCTAGGATTTCCGACACTGGGGACAACACTTTATACTCTCTCCCCATGTCTTTATACTTTAATTCCTTGTTTTGCAGAAGGGAGACAGTGACACCTCCTTTATATTAGTCCTTGTCAGCTGATAGGACAAGAATATTTTTTTTTTTTAAAGTATATTTTGCACCATCTAGTGTGATGTGGTTCCAGTCTTAGTCAGGGACTCCAGGAAGCGTTCTGCATGCATAAATAGTGTAAATAAAATGTGGCTAATAGCATCACAAAAAAAAAATAAGGGAGTGACTGCCTACTATGAAATTCGTGTCTGAAGCGGGATACCTAGCCTACAGATGGTAATAGCAAAAGAGTTTGGGACAGACTAAGCTTGTCTCAGAGTGACACTGCCAAAAGGAAAGTGATGGAAAGACAGACTGATGAGGGTATCTTTTCCAATCTCTTTAGATCACACTGTGCTGGTCTTTCATGCACCTGGGCCAGCAAAGATACAGTCTTGTCCTAAGTGTGAGTGCTGTCTAGACACAAAGACAGGAGTGGGAGGAGGGTAAGGTGTGCATTAGTTCAGGGTATAAAGCTAGATAGCTACTGTACTAAGCAAAAGGATGGGACTCATGATTTGAGACAGAAAAAAACCCTTGAAACCTGTCTGATGAACAACAACAAAAAGTAGGGGGAGAGCTCACTTCCTGCCAGATTTACGTACAGAACTCCCACTGATGTGAATGGCAGCCTGAGCACAGAATAGCATGCTTGGGAGAAAGAATCAGAAGAAGGTCATTGCTTAGCAAATGCCTATAAAATGAATTTAAATGCTGTCCTACTGTGATTCATCTAAGGTTTGATCTAAAGTTCATTGAAGTCCAAGGGAGTCTCTCTACTGACTTCAGTAGACTTTCAAATCAGGCATTAGAAAGGATGCTCATTTCTCCTGAGTAAGCAATATTTAGTTCTAAGCCAAAAATGATGCTTTCCTGTAATTTTCTTGAAATGTAAAAACAAAAGAAAACGTTGACAGTACATTTATAAGCCCAGCATTTAATCTGTGATATACAGTGTTCATGATGGAAAATTACAGTAACGGAGTAGTCTAGAATCCTAGTATAAAAGTCCAGTCTTTCTGCGGATGAATTTGTACATTGGAGCCACCAATCTCTGACACACGAAGATCTCATAGTCTATATACCGTCTTTAATCCACATTCAGAAATACAGAGATGTCTTAAAGAAACTGCTTTTTAATGCTGTCTGGATCCAGACATAGCCCAAATTTAATGCTTCCAATTTCTGTAATGTTTTGACTATGGATATATAATTTGACTTCCTTCCTCTCTTTGTTCAGAAATTAGGATGAAATAATATTATTTTTGTAGGCAAAGTGAGTGGGCCAAGTTCTCATGGAGTGATGCCTTCTTAAAAAAAAGATCAGACAGTATTTCTTACTGCATATTTTTATTGTGATGTTTTTTGTAAGAGATGTGTGGGTGACTCGCATTCCTTTATACTCAGTTGCACTTTGAGATACTGTAGTAAAATCTTTCTCACTTCCTTACACAATTAAGTAGCCCCAGTGGGACTTCCTTCTCCAGGTTAACAGCAGCTTTTTGTGTGAATGTGCAGCTTCACTGTTGGACAGTCACTTCAAAAAAGTCTCTTTGAGGTATATTTTTCCTCCTTCTGTTACAATGAAATGCTTCATTCTGTACATTAACAAGGTGTGCTAGAGCAGAGCACATGAAAGAAGCTTTTTAAACCAAGAAATATACGGCTGCTATATTCCTCCTAGTACTTGACAAGATACTGAATACATCAGTGAATTTGAGATTTCTGTAAGTGCTTGAGAATGGGATGAAGAATGATCTTTCATTAATATTCTATGAATGGAAATGTGGATCACTTAAAGCAAATCATGAAAAGCCCACTTATTTTGTACTGTCACAACTTGTAGGGAAAACAGCATGCATTACACACAGCTTATGTCTATACTACTACCCAAAACTAGCAAAAGGACCGTTCACTGGCCCTGATGGCATGTGGCATAGCTCAGATAGTGCTCATTCGATTAAACTTGCCTCTTGCCCAAAAATGAGCCTCATACACTAGACAGGGCTGTCTGCTGAGGTGCGCTCAGGCATTGTTCTGGCAGCACTTGCTGTTCCAGACCAAAGCCTTGCCAGAGACTGTACAAAGAGTTGTGGACAGTCACAGCCCCATTCTAAATCCAAGCCCTGACCCCAAATCATTTACTCATACAGATTCAGCCAGGGATGATAACAGAAAGAATCCGACCAGTCTGCTAATAACCAGTGGTGGTCTGCATTTCCCAAGGCAGCTATTTATCTAAGTAAGCATAGATTGTGAAACAGGAGTGTATTTTTTTAAGAAAAATTGTCCTTTTCTAGGGTGAATGCTAGGTGGTTTCTTTGAAAGGGTGATGAATTATAAGGCTTACAAAAATTCATTGTGTTCGCATTGCCTTCTAATGTTATTATGTACATTGAAACGGATTTTTCTACAGCTAGAATATTGCAGAGGCTGACAGTAAATTATTGTCCATATAGATGCATACAGTACCTATACAGTAGTATGCTCAAGTCTGGGGACATTTTAATTTTATTTCCTTTTTACTGAATCATGGTGTCACACTTAGCTGAGAGATACTGTTCTTCAAATACATGTGAAAAAGAAAAGCAAAGAGATGACAGCTATTTTTACTTCCAAATAACCTATCTTGATCACAATCTGTATTTCGTCTGAGCAGCATTTCCTCTGGGCTTTTTAGGTTATGTCTCTTTTACTCCTTAGTCAGTAGCTCCAGTATGAGGCCTGAACCACTCCACCTTGAGGGAAGAGTAATGTTGCAGCAGCCCGTGGAACTTCTCAGGAATGAAGGAAGATGTTCTAATGAGTTATCAACAATTAAATAATTAATTAAATAAATCTACCAAAGAGACAGAACTGCTCGAGCAAATTGTGCAGTCCTCTTATTGCCTTGTCATGGCCTCCTGGTTCCCCTGGCCCATCGGGATAGGAGAATGGTGGAGAAATGCAGCCCCAGCTGCCTATGGAAAGCACATGCTGCCTTTGGGCACTGCGAGTGCTGTGTTGTGCATCGTGTTCTGCTACACCGAGCACCTCGTCTCAGGCCACAGGGGAGAACACTTGCACTTTTTATTGACTGACTATACGTGGTAGAGAAGAAGGAAGGGTCATCTGGAGTTTTGCCAGGCTAGGCTATCATGGGAAGGGTGAGAGAGAGTATGAACATAAGAACATAAGCCATGCCATGGCACTTTCCCTTAGATTCAGGGAATGGCTTGTCATAGTTGCTGTTTTTCAGAGAGTATTAAACAAACATTTGAAGCAGGAATGACAAAGAAATTGAGATTCTTAACTAAAAATATGATCCAGAACTACAATGAATAGGACATTGCTGTTCTCAGATTTCCAAGGTTGTATTTTAGAAATAGTACAGCAATTCAGATTTTTCATGCTATGGCAGACAGCCTTAAGTTGTACTACTTATACCTTGAGCTATTGTGAAAGCAACCCATCTTTTTGGCTTAGAATTGTTTTTCAGGTGGAGAGGTTTGTATGCAGCCACACAGATGCTATTTATGTCAAATGTCCAGACATTCGTTCACTGGGCATTTGTCCACTGTAAGAGGAACTCTGAGTATCTTAGAGAATGGTTGAAGCTGGCAGACCATCTGGAGACAATCTGGTCCAACCCCTCTGCTCAGAGCCGGCTCAGCTGGAGCAGGCTTCCCAGGACAGTTTGGGTTTCAGACATCAACAGCTGGAGGCTTCAGAATCTGCTCCAGCATTCAACCATACTCACAGTAAAAGCATTATCATGCAGAATGTTCACATAGACTGAAGTTCAAGAAAGTTAAAAAATTATAAAAATACAAGTGATAGGTTTTTTCTCCAAGAAGGATTTATTTATGCAGTAAAAGTAAAAATATATTTTGCCTGGAAATGTGAGATGGATATAGAAAGACTGAGGGTCTAGTAAGAAAGATATCAAAGAGAATGAGATTGATTTTTTTTTTCCCCTCTGGTTTCTGACTTTTGTAAGAATTTAAAACTATCCCAGCCCTGCATTCCTTATTCCTGAAAGAAGATTAATTTTTATTTTCTGTTTTTATTTCACATAGACAATATGAATTGGGTTTTCTTACATGCATAAAACAGAACAACAGGCCTAATTCCATTCTTAATAGCATAGAAATGCTGTAGAGAGAGGAATTTTGTTTTAGAGTGGAGCAAAGTGTGAAAATTTTTTGATCCTTTGTAAATGTAAAAAGAACATTATGTCTACATATTGAATTAAAATAAAGGAACAGTTTAATTTTGATTGTGGAAGTATTTAACATTTATTTAAGTTTTACTAGTTTCTGACTAATTTCCTCTGCTTCTTTTTCAGGTACAGGTATTCGATGTAAATAACATGAGTTTATAAATAATTTTTATCTGATCCATAATGCATTGGGGGGGGGGGGGATTTATTATTCTGTAACAAGAAGTTCCTTGAATAACAATTGTATTTTCACTGTTATTAAACTTGGTTAGGAAACGTGGGAACAATTTGATGTATGATGGAACAGAGCAGGAACATGTCCACATCAGTTAATGCATTTATTTATTCTAGCACATATAAAATAAAATGAAAGAATATGGTTTGTGTACTATGGGAAGATAAAAGTGCTTTTCTTTTCTATTTGCCATCTGGAAGTCCTCTATTAAGATCTGAACTAAACTATTCTTCTATATTAGGTTGCTTTCTCCACTTCTAAAATACTTAAAAAAATTAGATCGTTCATATCAAAACAGATTCCTGTGAGCTATTAAAATAAATAATTGGATAAGGGAATATCAACTGTCTTGGTTAAAATCCTACTAATTTAAAAACTGCTTATTTTCTAGTACTTACAGTCTAGTTAACTGGATTAATACCCTGAGAATATAATGGCTTTCAGGAACTGGGCAAATTATAAAACTTGGGTACATAAACTGCATTGCTACAGCCACATGCAGGTATTCAGTAATGACATTTGGAATTTTGTTGGCAGTCTGGGATATTTCAGACTGGAAGAGGTGATCAGTGCAGTACTAAGGCTTTTACAGTGACTTTGTAATCAAATCAGTATGATTCAGATCCACATTGAGTGTAACTGTGAAGATGAAACCTTGTCTTGAAAAGCGAAGAATGCAATGCACATCACATGCCCTCACTCCACGATTTCCTCTGGCACTGTAAGTGCAAACTCTCTCTCTTTCCCAAATCCACCCTTAAAATTCAGGTCAATAAAACCAAATGGAGAGCTGGGGATTTATTCATCTGTATGGACTGTCTTAAAGTTCAGAGCAAGAAGGCAGAATGAAGAGCTAGGAACTAGGACTATATATTTACTTATCTGTGTATTTCTCAGGTGAATATAACACGTATCAGTGTTAGCCATTGCATACTACAGTTGTAAAGACAGTTTTGCCCCCACTTTTGAACCACAGAGAGCAACTTTTATGTGCCAGCAGTACCTCTATTCTCGTTCTTCAAGTTCTGAATTACTTTTTCTTTAAAAAGGGCATCCTCCATAGGACACGATTGGCCTTTGACTGCCAGCTCAACTGGACCTGAGTGAAACTAGACTTTAATTCCCTACCATAGAAAGAAGTCAAATCAGGGAAAAAAAAACCCAGGGGTTTTAAAATGTGTCTTGCATTTATGAAGAAACTGTAGGAACCACATTGAGAAGAAGATGATCTCTAGTCTCATGAACAGGACCAGTAAATCTGTCTGTTGTTTATTGTGAATGAATCACTGTAGGATTCCTGGAAAGAAAACAAAGCAATGTGCTCTGTGTGTTTAGTAAGGGTACAAATCCTCAAGTCAATGCACAAAGGCCACTTAGTGTGTACTTTGACTGCTAGTGCTGCTGAGTCATCCTTGCTTGGATGCCAAGACTTGTTTTGAGCAGAGGAAAGCAGACTCAGTGAGCCAATATAGTAGCTCAGCAACCTGATGATAATGCTTCAGAAGATCATAACTCAAGACAGAGCACCCTAGGTTTGGTCACAGATTTATACTTCTGTGTCAAATGGCAGGGTTTTTTTGTGTCAGTCTCCATGGTGATGAGTTTGACCGTCACTCCTGAGACAGCACTGAGTGCAGTTTTACAAAGCTCACCTTGGCAGATTTACCATCACTGCTGTGTATCAGAGAAATCAGTGACAGCAAGCTATTGACACACTGAACTGTAGAAAGTCTCTATCTTCCCATTTGAGGTATAAAAAAAAAGCATTTCCTCATCTGGTAGGCCACCTGAACTGCTAATTACTGGCAAAAATGTTTCCTGTCAGATGTTATCTACTCAACTACAGAATACAAGTCAATCTTACTTTTGCCAAGGTAATTAAATGGGAGTTGACCTAGAACATATAAAAAGCTGTAAAATACAGTTTGCTGCTCTTTTACTTAGGCACATACCTCAATTTCTGCCTTTTCTTTTTCCTCATTATCCAAATTATATGGTAAATCAAAGACGGAGAGGTCAACTGGATTAAATTAAATTACAAAACAAGTGCAAGAGGGTGAAAACTGGATGTCAGTTTGACTGTCAGAGCTGATACTATTGCACGTCCCAGGACAACTCAATATTCTGGAAGAGTGTGTGGCAGTAAACCATCAGAAAGGTATTTAATTAATTAATTAAATAAAAATATAGACAGTTTTAAATCAAGGTCATTTTCATTCTGTTTGAGTAGAATGATGTGTTTGTTTCTGTGAATCAGTATTTTCAGCCAGGTGAGATTCTCAGAGAATAGTAAAACTTTTTGTATGATTTATTACTACAATTGAAAAGCACAGACAAATTTGCCACCACACCAAGCCTTTCTGCAGGACTGAGAAAAGAAGTAGCAACTGTGCAGCCTTTGCTTAGGCAGAGAAGTCTGAATGCATAGCTTTTGCAGGAGTTTGGTGCCAGAATTTGTAGCTGACCATAAAGATCTCAGACAACTTATCTCACCCACAAAACCATTAGGGCAATCTGCTCTTACTAGATTGCTCTATTAATTACAGAAGTATGTACGTACCTTCGAACTATATATATAATATGTGTATTTCATGCATTTATGCTCTTATACGAGCATATTGAAATACAAATCCTTAGCAACAAGACAAACAGATCTAAATGTGTGTACATTAACAAACCTGAAAAGCAACAATCAATACCAATGTGTGAGGGATTTTGAAACCTATCAACACCTCCTAAACTTTAGACTGGAAGTGGAATTCCTCTAACTATGTAGGTTTTAGCTGCATGCCATCTATTTAGATTCTAGAGGTGGATGTGTGTGGTTAAACGTTCCTGGACTTCGCAGATCTTAAAGTATATTGAGAAATCAGTGTACAGATTCCCACACTGCTGAATTCTTAGAAATGCTGACATAGAATGCAATATAGCTTTGCAAAATGTGCTGTTTGTTGTGTCTGTAACGCTTTTTGAGTATGATTTACACACATCTACCCTTGATATGAAAATGGATTGTGCACTTACACCAAGTACATTTTCTTTCCCATAAATATTTTCAAGGATTTCCTATATAAGTACTCTCACAGTCTGGTAAAGTTTAATACAGTGTCTTGCATATGTTTAATGTAGGTAGAAAATACAGTCTTTTAGGCCTTAAGCAGAAGAGGTGCTTGGGGAGTTGACACACATGCAATTGCTGAGACCACTAATGATGGGAGATGTGATCATAGGCAGATGTGAACTATTTCACACATGGAAATGGGTTTGAAAAAATACTTTGCATGATTATGATGGATTTTGCATGAGCATGCATCACAGAGCACATCAGGCATAAATTAGGCTGCTTTGCAGTAGTCATAGGGTTTCAATTTTATGTGACACTGGAAAAGCATTTATACCACACTGAAAACAATTTCCTATCATATGGTGCAGAATTAGTTTCATCTGACATTGCTCTGTTGAACTTCTGGTGTGTGCACAAATGTGACATTTGTATGTGTCATGGCAGAGCATTTAACAGGCAGAAAATACTCACATGCTTCTGTTATGGAAATTTATGCATGCAGCTTTTTTTCAGGCTTTTTGGATGGGATTTGATTCTGGATTAAAATATCTAGATGGAGGCACCCATATGTGAGTTCGGTGTCTAAACTCCCACTACAGGCTGTGGCGACAGGGAGCTCAGTTCAGTCGCCCACGCTCAACTGCCTGGTGTCATTCACATGGCGCTAGGATACGCCCATCTGGCCTCCAACAAAAACACAGATCTCCCACTGATCTGTCACCCCTGTGTAGTGTCAGGGACATGTGAGAGTGTCTCAAATGTCACCACGCAGCCACCTTTAGGTGGCACCTATGCTTGGAGTCCTAGATCTCCACTGACTGACTGCAGTTAAGAGTTTAGGGAACCATCTCCCTTGAATAAAACTGTATTCAGATACCCTTGTTAGGGTATCTTGGTCTTGAAATGATTTGTACCTTCAGTATTTTAATCTCCCGACAGGAAAAAAAAAAAATGAAACAGATGAAAAAGCAAATATTCAGCTTCAATCCTGTTGTAGCATATCTCAAATTTTCAAATGAATAGAGCATGTTTTCTTACATTCAGTAACATTTATGGCAAAACTGTTTCCCTATCCCTTTAAAAAGATTTGTCTTCTACTGAACTTCTTTGATTTATATACCACATGCATTTAGTAAGATCAAATTTCATCTAAAATTGTAGAAAAAAGAAAAGAAAACCAGAAAGAATTATGTTTTCTCTTCTCTTCTGCCATTATTTTTAGTTTGTTTAGCATTGTACTTCAAAATGGACTCTTATAAGGAAAGAAACACAGAAACTGTAGGTAGTGTAGATTTTATTATCAGTAAATACTGTTTGTGCTATAATGACAATTTTCTGTGAATTCTAAAACAATATTTCATAAATGAATATTCAGTAAAATTTACTATTAACCTGAAAGGGCAAAAGTCAGAAACGTCAGAAGTACATTAGAAAGAGTTCTTCTTTGTGCTCATTGTCAGCTTAATGTCTTCCTGCTGCAATGTTACCTCTGCTGGTCAAAGGGAGATGCTGCCTCAAAATAACATTTTATATAAGTTCTCACTGGTTTTAAGTATTGCAGCTGCTGGGTTTTGCCAGATATCTTCTCAAAATATTATCTTCCTTTTTATTATGTAAATATGTTAACTGTTTCTCTAGTGATCTCTAATGATGTTTACCGAGATTACAGATCCCATAAAGGCAAATGACCAGTTCATTATGAGCAATAGTATTGTGGTTGCTGTACTGTCTACCAGGATCAATAAAGAAAGAGTATTTCCAGTTGAAATACAGAATCTATATGCAAGCTAAATGTTTATCACTAATCAAAATCTTTTCTAAAGCACCTACCAAGCCTTAAAAACACATTTGTACAAAGGAACTGCACATCTACTCCAGGCTGTTATCCTGCTTTAGGAGTAAATTAAAAGAGAAAAACGTATTTCCAGTATATGCTTAACTTAAAATAATGGACCAATCTAAACTTTTTGTATTTCTGTGTATCAGCGATATATGATTGTAATTAAATGGATTAATAAACTTCCTGAGTCACAATGAATGGTAAGTCTTACACTTGAAAGTCTTTGGAAATGGTGGAAGAGTGAGCTTAAAAACTCTCTTGCACTTCAGTGTCCTCTGTTGCAGAATGGAAGTATCTATTTGCATGAGAATCAAAAGCCAGCTCATCTGCAAGGGACAAATATCATGGTCAAATCTGCAATACACTGTACACGTTTGGTACGGAGAAGAAATCAACTCTAAATCAGACTCCCATTAAAGACAAAGAAATGCAGCAGGTAGATGGATAACTTGAATCAATACAGGGGATGTAAGTGTTTTACTAAACAGAAGGATTCATGACCATGACTTAAACACTTCAGCATGTAGTACCTACTGCTACTCTAGGCTCCGAAAGAAAAGTTACACTGGACTTAACAAGAACTTTACGTGAGTAAGGATCAGCTTACAGAAGGCAACTCTACTGCATACATTTAAATGAGAAACTCATATCACTGCTTTACTTCCACCATGAGCTACTGACATAAAGGGTGAAATTTAACCCGAAGTGTTGTATTTCAGAATAGACCAGAATGTCATCAAATAAATATTTGTTGGCTTAGTGAATAATATGGATAAATCAAGGCCCTGAGTGCATCAGCAGGTTGCTATTGTCCTGTAATATTTTTCTGCACGTTCCTCTTCTGCAGCTTCTGTCCCCCTCCTCACCCCAGCTTGGGCTGCCAGTGTTCAGGATCTGCTCTGATCTGGTGCAGATGTGCCACCTTGGAGCTGACTGCTGTGAAAGCAGCTCTGTTGTGAGAAGGAGCTGGTAGAAGCATCATTCTCGCCCTCCATCTGTGCACCTGCTGTCCACGAGTCAGGAACTGCATTTATGCCACCCATCGTCCTTGCCTGAGCTCCTTGCAGGCTTGCTGTGCCCAGCCTTGTGCCTGGCATTTCTTGCCTGGCTGGCTGGACCTCAGTGTCATGGCCAGTGTGTCTGGCTATCTCTGGGCTATGTCAGCCCCACTCTCCAACTTCAAGCAAGGCCTGGGACTAGATCCTGTACTGGGGAGGTAACTTCCCTGCTTGCCTTGCTGTTGCCATGGCTCTTGGCTCCCTGTCTTTTGCAGGGCAGTTCACCTGAATCCTCCCTAACATGAAAAACACAGGCTGCATTTTTAGTTATCTTAATCATGGGAAGTGCTCTTGCTTATCAGATGCTCAGAAAATGGATGTTTGATCAGTACTATAGACATCACAGGGCACTGCCCAATAGATTCAAAATGTTCCTCATATTACAGGCAGTGCATGATTATTGGTGTCAATAATCCTTACCTGCATTTATCCTTATTAATTAGGCAATATAAGCTTAAATATTTCTGTGTGATCACTGCCTCTCTAGAAGCAATGTTCTGCAGTGTCAGAAGAATATCCATTAAAAATTTCAGAAAAACAAACTTTTACTGAGTGCTCTGAAGTTGTCAGTGTCATTACAAAGTAGAAAGAACTTCTAAACATTTAAATTACCATCTAACTAAAAAAGATTTACATATAAAGTTGCAATAGTAATGATACTATACTATTAACTATAGTTTGACACTGACAACAGGTTGAGAGAGGTGATGCTGCTCTTCTGCTCGGCACTAGTAAGACACATCTGGAGTGCTGTGTGCAGTGCTGGGCACCCCAGTACAGGAAAGAAAGGGACAGACTGGAGAGAGTCCAGCAAAGGGGCATGAAGATGACTGGAGCACCTGTCAAATGAGGAGAGACTGAGAGCTGGGACTGCTCAGCCAGGAGAAGAGAAGGCTCCAGGGGGATCTTCTCAATGTATATAAATATCTGAGGTGGGAAGTAAAGAGCTCCCTCAAACTCTGTTGGTGCTCAGAGAAAGGACAAAAGGGAATGGGGAAAACCTGAAGCACAGGCAATTCATCTAAACATGTGGAAGATCTTTTTTATGGTGAGAGTAGGCATTACATGGAAGCAGATTGCCCACAGAAGTTGTGGAGTTTCCGTTCTTGGAGATATTCAAACCCCAAATGGACATACTCCTGAGCAACCTGTCCCTGGTTGCCCTAGATCTGAGCAGTGGGTTTGGACTTCTCACCCCTCCAAATCTCTGATTCATCATACTTGACCAGGTTCCTTCCAAAGTCACTTAGATCATAACAGCTGAGCTTCCTTGACAGACTACTGCTATTTTCTTTGTAGGACTACTGGTTTTCTGGTAGCCATCTCTCCTTTCACTGTAGAGCATTCAGCTGCACCTGTATGCATGTGCCCTTTGATAGCAAACGGATGTTTCCAACCCTCTCTGCTGAAGCCCTCTGCTGTGAACCTTACTCAGCCTGAAGCTGCTTGTGTTCCAATATCCCCCTCTGCTTGCCACAGGCATAACTTGCCTTCTAATTGTTTTCATTAAAATTATTTCCTCCACAGCACTTTAATTTTTTTCTGTTTTATTTCCCTACGTCTTACTGACATCAGACTGGACACTTTGTTTTCTCATTTTTTCTGTTCCCTCTAATGCTATAAAACACCCAAGCCCAGAGCCATTCTTGGCAGTTCTGAATGGTGTGTTTTACTAGAGCACTGTAAGATCAAGCAATGAAAACTTGGTCTGGCACATTCCTTCCTGAGCTATAAAGCAGTATCTGTGTGTTTTCTAGGAGCTGGGACTGTCATGGGAAAACAGATGGAGTAAGAATTAGTTTCAGGGATTTTTCTGCTACTTTAAGGAAAAAGTCCCTTCCCTGAAGAAAAAAAAAAGGTCACAAAGTTTTCCCAAATTCAATATTATACTTCTTCTTGGTACTGCTATGGATTGGCACACCGGCATTTTGTTTCCAGTGGTTTTATGGTTTTGCCTCTTAAAAACTAGAAAAAGCGTCGACGAATATTTCCAACATTTCAGCAATGCTGACAGTGAAATGCCTGATTTTTGTAACATTGTCAGGCAACAACATCTGGTACAATAACCCTACAAAGTACAAAGCAATTTCTAATTGCTATTATGCATTCTGTAAATAGTGGCCTAATTCACCCAGGCTAAAAGAAGAATCATTGGTTTTGCATGAGTCAGGAAATCAGAAATAAAACCAAGTACTGAGAGCTGATTTTTGTCACCAATGATATCTCTACAAAATGAGATAGGGACCACCTTGTATGTGTTCCCATTTCAATAGATGATGGTAAGAACGAAGATGACACATACACTTTTTTTAGCCAAAGCTTTTGTCCTCCAAATTGCCCTGTAAGATACTACATTCTTACATCAGGGCCAAAACTGGGCAGGGAATCCTATCTGCAAGCACTAATGTATGCAACCAGAATGCAGTGAATGAGAGGAGATTCTGGCTTCTCACATCCCACAGTGTTGGCATTTTGGATAACATTTGCTGCACAATCGCTATGAGCCAGGATTGAGTGAGGGTGGAACCTGGTTTATTTGCATGTGTATACTCTTCTCCCTCCTTTCCCTCACACATCTTCCCCCTTCTCAGCATCCTTGGCATAAAGTAATCTAAATGTGTAGGGATCAACTGGGCAAGTTGAGCTTGCCAGTCTATGCAATGACATACACTAATCTTGGAAGGAAAAGCGAATCATGTTTTGTCTGGACTGCAGATTGCAGCTGTGAAAACAAAGATGTGTTATCTCAGTCTCACCATTGGCCTCATACATATTTTACAGATGTAAGGCATTTTAAGATGCATAAGGCATAAGAGAAGATTGTAGAAAGGGAATGTAAATAACAAAATTAAATGGAACAAATTGCCAGTGGAACAAAAGTGGTAAAGTTGCATTCTTGTTGCATTACAGCTTCTCTTTAAAACCTGTATTAATATGATTATGCAAAAAGTTTAGTGAAAAACTTTAAGGTATTGCAAAATAACCCCTGTCAATTACGCTACAGTACATATGTTGGCAATACTGAAATGTGGACAAAAAAAATCAATAAAATACTTTGAACATCCTGTGGGATTGCGAAGTCCTATCCTGGCAAACTAGATAGAACTTTAATAGTGTTCCCATGGTTACCGCCGTGCTGTGCTTGATAATAAACCCAAGGAATCTGAAAAAAATAAAAGGAAGGAGTCACATACCTCTGCATATAACTAGGAAGGGGAATTTTACTGATTTGCATACTCAGCTTTATTCACTGTCACTGGTGTTGCAGTGTTTTCTTTCCCTTGATGTTCCTCTCTTCAGTACAGCTGAAGTACTACCTCACTGCTCATTGCAACGTGCCCCGCCTGAGCAGCAGTGCCTCTGACTGCTGCTCTTTTACGCAGAACAAAGTGGAATACATCCTTCCATTTATTCTCTTAATTGAGAAAATAATCAAGCTGCCTGGTATTCTCATGAATAGGATGAAAAACACAATAAGCCTTTCCTTTGTCACTGAATACTTTGAGAGAAACTAGGGACTGTGGTTGTATTCCATTTTGCATTTTATTATCTTATTTTTATTTGCCAAGGTCTGGCAATTTGCTTGGTTTCCTACAAGGCAGATGAAAAAAAAAGTGCTGTCCTAGGGAAACTGAACGTGTATAAATACTAGGCATGTATTAAGTTGGCCACTATTATACAGAGCACACTGCTGGCAAAGAGAAATCAGTTGCAAAGCCTTACATCAGTCCTGATGTCTCCCAGAGTCATTCTTGAGAGCACTGATGTATACCAGAAGCACATTAGAGGGATATGGATGTGCAGGCATATTAACCATTTCAGAGAGGTCAAGGACATATGGAGAACAAAATATACAATCCATTTTGTTACTTATATATAGCTTAAGGGACAGTGAACTGGAATCAGCAAGAGCAGTGGCATGGTACTCAACAGACCTAAAGAGAATATGAAATGAAAAGTAGGAGAAAGTGAAGAGTAACTACAGAAATCTTACAGCAGCATCCTAGATGAAGGCACAAGGTGAAAGAGTATTGTGACAATGTAAGGAAGATGTTACTACATTGGGATACCCAGATGATTTTGGTAGGGAACGTCAAAAGAGAGAGATCTCACCCATGAGTCCTACTGAAAGACTACAGAGGCTTAACAAGGGCTAGAAATCAAGTCTGAATTTCTGAAGAGAATGGGGAGTGTAAAGGAGAGTGGAGAATCAATGCAGGGAAAGAGAAGGGGGTCTCGCTTTTCAACATGGAATTGGAACAATGCTGTTATAGCTGTTACATAAACATGCATACGCATGCATAGATTGACATGAACTCAAATGTGAGAAAGATGAGGATAGACTGATTTTTGTGAATGACATCATCCGAGATCAGGAATAATATATAGGAGGGAAACAAATAAAATGAATGCAAGTGGAGTCCCGTGGGGCTTCAATGTTAAGTGCAAGAGGGGAGGAGAAAGCAATTGTAAAATACAGTTGAAGGGCATTTAGAGAGGAGCTGGAAAACCGAAGTGCCGTGCAGGATTAAGGCAGGGAAAATTTTACTGAATATAGCCAATAGACTGAGATGGATGAGAGTAGAAAGGAGGTCTAGAGAGAGAAGAGGTCACAGCTGACCTTGGTAAGGTCTGTTTGAGTGGAGTGGAAATGGCAGAGAGCAGCTGAGGGGGATCTGAGGGGTGTCGTAACACACAGGGAGCCGGAGCAGCCGAGGCAGGAGGCATGTGAAGGGGCTGAGACAGCCAGGAGGAAGCAGCAGCCACCAAAAGACAAGGTGCATCACAGCAGGAACTGAACCACACAATGACATATTAAAAGAGAAAAAGAAAAAAATCGTAAATTAAGGCTGGCTTGAATTAAAAATGATGGCTGACTAACTTATGAGAAACCAGGAGGGTGGAATTGAGTGGGGGAAGCAAAAAGGTAACAGAGATGACAGATATCAAAAAGATTCCTGTGCCAGAGGCTCTGGCAGAGGACAGACAAAATGTAAGGTGTGTCTGGGCAGGGAGACTTGAGCTGAAAGAGTGGGAAAAAGTATAACAGCTCAATAAAGGCTGAATGATATGCAGTCAAAGTGTAGTCCTTCATGCTGTGTTGTGTTATTCTAAGACACAATACAGCTTAACACAACAGAAAAAGAGGAAGTTTAGAATATTTTTCTGTCATTTATGAGCAAAGAAGTCTATTAGTTCATTTAGTCTGCCTTCCAAGGCATTGCTGATTTAGGGGCCATTAAAATTCAGCTAGGTATCCCTGTACAGAGCACAGTACAAACAGATGAAGGCATCTGGAGAGATGAAAGTGGCATATGGAGAACTCATCGAGAAATGCTTGCCTCTATCACAAAGCTTTTCCAGTTTCAGTGTTTCCTGTTCCACTCCCAGATAAAAACAAAGTGTCATTGAGCATCTTTCTAATAAAAGAAACAGAAAATACTCAGCCTAGAAGTAAACTTTATTCACTCCTCATCCAATTGGAAGATCCAGATTAAAATCTGTATTTTAGTATATACACACAATTTCTGTGTACATTTGATTTGAGTTGATTTATCTGAAGTACAAAAAAAGAGCCATGTATCATCTACTGGAAGATGACAGGTAAAACTGTCTTTTACATTATTTTTAATTTTTTCAATGTTTGGCTTTTCAATCCGGCCTGCAGATAAGATGGCTAGCTAGCTGTTGGACTAGCTGCTTTCTGCTGTATCTCCTCTTGTGTATACCACAGCTTGTATTTCCTCTGTCACAAAACAGTACCGAGGACACAAGCTGCAATTCCTTGGGACCCAGTACTGCTGTCAGTTCAGAAATATAGTTACTGACTTCACTGAAATAAGATGAGGCCCTAACTAGTTACCAACAGAAGCACTAATGGAAAGCAACATGTTTGACTGGAGAAACCGAGTATCAGCCTTGTTAGGTTTTTATATGGCTTTTCTGATTGAATAAATAAATTCGAGTTTCATGCTTTTACAGCAGTTCTTTACAAAGCATTCTTTCTACTGAATGCTTTGGGTTTACAGTCTTGCCTTGAAATTAGTTTAACAGGGGCTTTTATACAGAGGCATGGAAATCAACTTGCCCTTACAGGCCAAGCAATGCATTCCTTGTTTCCTGAGCCTGTCCAGCAGTCAGAACATCCTCCCTTTTGCAAACTTCAATTAGAGCAATAGTTAACTGCATAGACTTACTGTCAAGCCATTTGTCATTTCTAAATTATAAAAAAATCAGCAACTTGCATTGGTTTTAAAGTTCTTATCAGCAGTTAGAATTTCTTGTTTGTAAAGTCTTCTATTAATTATAATATTGATCATGTTGCCACAAATTTCCCTAAAGATTATACCTACAGGATTTGTATTGCTGAAATAAGAAAAAAATAGAGGAAAACTAAAGCAATGCAAGGAATACACACCTCCTTGCCTCCTGCTTGTTAGCCAGAAGTACTGCAAATCTATTGGCAATATGCCTTATGTGCTACTTCTCCATGACGTTTAATATTTTAGTAAATCAGAAACTCAGAACTTATTAGGCATTTTCAGATTTTGAGCAAATACCTCAGAATTATTACTGTGCCTTAAATACAGGTTGCTTTTTTGTATCCAAATAGCTACTCTGAGGTGCTGAGTGAGGCAGGGGTGGGGGTGGTTGTGTGGCACTTCTCCCTTGTGAACTGGAGCATGTTTCACACTAAACAGTGGATGTGATTAAAGGAAAGTTCCTCTGCTCCCTCCCCTCATAAATACATCCCTGTCTGAATGCTATTTTATTTTATAGTGTACACATGTGTTATAAAACAGTTTCAATTTGGAATTTTAATTGGTACAGCCCAGACCCACATATGAACGACTAGGAATTCAGCTTCTCACCTTTGCTCTGAGAAGGAAAACGTTGTCCTAATTGTACTGAAGGCTGCAAACATCCTGTAGGAGGCAAAACCTTGCAAGTTGTAGAGAGATTAAGGTCATGTTTAGACTAAGTTTCTAGCAAAGCTTTCCTGGTTTAACAGCATGGAAATGAGTAGCATCTAAAGGAAGAAGAGAACTTTCTAAACAGGAGATAAACCAAATACTAAACTGTTACTGCAGAGCATAGTAGAAGCCACTCCTCTACATTAGTTATCCAAGCAATGGAAATATACCAGCCATTCCTTGAAGCTTTAGTGAGTGCTTAATTAATTCACTCCTGAGATCCCAAACTTAATAACAGGCAATTAACTGTTATGCATGCCTGCTGCTGCAGAAATTATCTATATGAGCTACACCTGGAAAGAGTTAATTTGTAGATCAAGACAAAATGGGAAATGCCGGAGGAACAGACACAGGAGAATGACTGAAGATGGACTTGCACAACAAAAATAAGATCAATTCTTCGGTGGATGTGCTCACATAACCCCTCAATGGAAATTACATGCATGATACATCAACAAGAAAACATAACCTGAAGTTCATATTTTTCAGTGATAAGATGATCCTTATTTAAAGATTATAATGCTGCAATGTTAGTTACTGATTTTTACTTGCTGTTCAAGAAGTGGAATGTAGATTTAGAAAGGGGAAGTACCACACAAAGTAAGAAATTAATTATTTTTTGTTTAAAACTATTATGAAAAATATAGACTTAGTTGTTATAGGTGGAAAAGGCATGGTAATATCTCAATTTAGAGAACTCTAAATTTCAATTTAGAGATTGAAATGGAGTTAAAAAACAGGTGATGTTAAACTACTGGATACCAAATTTAGATCTTAATGGTATAGTGTCAAAAGCTAAAAGCTTGTTACTTACAAGTTATTAAGATCCCAAATCAGTGCATATAAGTACATATTTGAAATGAAATATAAAGTTGTATAGGCAGGATTCCTTGGGCTCTGGGAAAGGTACTTAAAGAGAAGAAATTGCCATACGTGTTTAAGGAGCTTATAGGGTAATATTGGTGTAGAACTCTGTGAAGACCTAATAAAATTTCAGAATATTTAAAAGCTGAGATTCAGTTAGCATATGGAACAAATAACAATTAGGCTTTCAAACAGTCAAGACGATTGACAAAATCCCCACCTTTAATGGTGATGAAAAATCCAGACGGAATAGCAGATGAGAAGTACGACATGAATAGAAATAGAGAATGTGGCTGTTCAGAGCTGTGAGTACAGAGATCTGATTTAAAGCCCAAGAGATCCATGTAAGGATCCCTCACTTACTTTCATCAGCAGTAATTTATATATTTACTGCCATATCAAGAAAAAAATATGAAAAGCCAGACATGTTGCCAATTGCTGTGGTATCTCACTGGAAATATTATTTTCAACAACAATTCCTCATTAAGAACAATTTCCTGAGGTATGTCAGTCCTCCATGCCTAAATCATTGTTAACACATGCTTTATTGATGTTATATAGCAGTAATGAATCAGAATCTTAGGCAGTACATACAGAATCTATTATGGTTATGCAGTTACTTTTAGCAAGCAAACTTGCATCCTTATCAGAAAATGAAATATTTGCTAAGATATGTTTTCTTTAGAAAACTACCACACGGCTGGCAGCAATTCTTAACTTAAACTCATATCAGGTGTATTATCATATCTTAGATTTATGCCATTAAGTACTCTATATTTAAATGAATCATTACACTTACCTCATGAATATTAGCAAAAAATTTCCAGTTTTCTGATGCACTACATTTTATCTTGAAAATGGGAATATTATGAAGCAAGAGACCTCAGCCAGCTCTACTAAGACTCCTGGGTGCAAGACAATCTAGGCCTACTAATTTTAAAACAGTTTGATTCTAGAAGCTGCTGTTCAACATTTTCTGAAGTTATCAGTAGGGAGCAAAATGTTTGTGATACAAGTATTCTATTTTTTTTTCCTGAAAACAAAACTCGATCATTAATATTTTTATTGTCTCCATGTAATAATTGGCACATAGCACTGAATTTTGTTTAAAGGCACCTCCTTTTATTTTTCTCAGCCCCTACAAGTTTTTCCTAATAATTTCAGCTTCTCAAAATTTATTCTTCAGACAGACAGACTTATATTGATTACTTTTTCCTGCCTGTTAAATATTTTTGGTAGTTGTTTATTTAGTTAGATGTAGGGAAATTGCCCCCTTTTTTTAACTACAAACTTTTTTTTTTTGTCTCTTCAATAAAAAAATCCTAATTCTTACTCCTGCTTTTTTCTGAATCTCCCTCAATCAACTTCATTTATAATTTACCTCAATTTTGAAGTTATCATTCTTAAACTAGGTGGACAACCTACTACACAATCAATGAGGAACACAAATTTTTTAATTGATGTGTTTGTATAAGCCTGGATTTTAATGCTCTGATCTGCAGTTCAAAATTATATCCTTGCCCAGTGTATTGCTTTTGCTACAGTACTACAGTTCTGACAAAATACCTCAAAAACTAGCCATCCAGCTTAATTTTGAGTGGTGTTCATGAAATTAGACGATTCTGCATAAGACCTTTAATTAATAAGTTAATAAGACCTAAATATTGAAATGAAACAAAAGCACAGGATTAAAATGTGGTGACCAGCAAACTGATTACTTTATATTTGCAAATGCAAAGTAACTTCTAGGAAGAGACTTAAATATCACATTTTATCTCTAATCAGATGTTAGTAGACTTCTAATAATGAACCTGATTCTTTCACTCCCACATCGCTGTCCTGTCCCTAGTTATAAACACATGTAGTAATTTTGAGTCAAGTGTCTTAGCAAATTTGTGATAGAAAGAGAAACTTTGCAACTCTGGTATTCAGCTGCTTAGTCAGTAAGACAGGAATCAGAAAAGACATCCCTAATTTCTACCAGAAATAGGCATATTTCTCTCATATCAGAGAAGATACCTCTCTTACCAGGTACCAAAGGGCTGCATGTGACTGTTCTCACTGAACAAGGACCAAATGACACACTCAGAGTCTATGGGGTTTTTTCCCAACATACTTTTGTTGAGACCAAACCACTTTTAAGGATTTAGTTCTCCTAGAGAGTAACTGGTAGGACATATTGACAGCTGTGTTGCTGTCACTCACTGCTTAGTGGGCATAAGAGAGGGAAGGGTAATTCAGCTGGCTAAGACTATGCTTGCAGTAATAAGCTTGTGCTCGTGGCGCAGCTCCTAGCAGCCCTAGAGCTCATTTAAGGATGTTATTATGGTCATGTGAGCTCAGTGTGAAATTTCCACAGATGTTCAGATCTACTGGTGATTCCCATTGCTTTTGAGGATTGCCTGCACTGAGGCTCAACTCAAATCAGCTGCCTCCCTGAGCAAGAATATTTAAGTCCTTGTAGAGAAGATGGATATGACTATCCATTAATGTAATTTAGATCTTCATTTGGGGCAGATCCAGGCTAGCTTTCAGTTTCCCCATGCTACATCTCACCCTCTGGCTTGTTCTTCTTATTCACAAATTAGAACGGGAGGACAAAAGAAAAGTCTTGGACAACACGTATACTCTGGCTGAAAAAAGGAGAAGATGCCTAATAAATGGGTTGAGCTAAAAAGCTACCAATTAAATTAGTTATTTTAGTTTTAAGGAGACTTCAAGGACTTAAGTGATGATCTGGTTCTGTACAAGGCTTTTAACATGGCTGTCTTGAAAGGAAGTAAATGAGCGCAACAGAGGAAGTTGATGAGCAGACGGATCATTTTATAGCTGGTAAGTCAGCACAAATATCATTTTAGGTATGAGATACACAAAATTAAAACCTTGCTTACATTGAATTCTTGCACACTTATGAGCTGTGCAGAGTATTACTGCAATTTAACAAACTCTGTTCCTCTGCACCTATTATAAAATAAATCATATGCTCAGGAGAGTAAGATACGTTCTTAATACCAGTGAAGCAAACGTACCTGAAAAATGGGTATTCCAGCTCAGAGACTGTTTATAAATTAAAACAAAACAGAGAAATTAAGTAAAGGATGATGCATGAGTTAAAAGTGCCTGGAGGCAGCCTTAGCTTTAATGCCAACAAATCATGCAGGTTTTTCATAGTTATTCACTCTGGTATTCAATAAAAAATGAGGTTACTCTAACAATACCAATGATACCCTTAAAGAAACATACTCAGCAGTGAGTTGTACGATCTTTACACTGCAGTGAAGAGAGTAAATATACATTCAAATATAGCATGTTTTCTCAGGGTTTGAAACTTAAGTATGAATTGTGAGGTAGCACCAGAAAGGTCTATTCAAGGAATTTATTTATAGGTTACTGTATGATAGAACAGTTATGACATGAGCTCACTGAAATATATATGGCTGCATTATCTTTAATATTTTGGAATGAAAAAAATAATTTTTCCCTAAAAAAATCCTCTTTTTTCTAGTAAACAAGAATGTTTGTGATTTTTCTGTCTTTCACCTTTATTTAAGGTGAAAATAAAGATAACATACTGAAGAAACACAAAAGAGAAAGAAAGAAACAGAAAAGACAAGGGGGTGGGTGGGTGGTGCAATTCACAGACTTCCACTTAGCAATCTCAAAAGCTAACAAAACGTTGTTTTTTGTTTAGTTAGGGGGGAAATGAAAGATTGAAATACTATTAATACTTATTTTTTAATTGTCCTTTCCCATATAAAAAACACCACCATCCCCAAACTAAGATTTTCTCCAGAATGCCATAATTAAATATTTTCTAAGGAACAGTACTTTGGGATGGATTTTGAAAAATTTCAGCAACTTCACAAACCATTTGACACGGGGAAAAAATGTTGATTGCCATTACTAGTGTTGGTTTTGTTGTTATTTTTGTTATTCTAACTGGTGTACATTTTAACATTCATGAAAACAACTTATTTCTAGCAAAAACCTTAGTATAAAACAGACCTTACATTTTTAATCATGTAATTACTTTCATTGCTATTCTAGCAACTTGTTTATGTTCAATTGCTTTAGGAAGTGAAAGAAAAACAACAAATCGGAGAATACTGTGTCTATGCTATCCTCCTTGTCCAAATGATTTGAATTTACATGTTAAATTGAATGAATAACTGCATAATTGAAGATTACAGTCTTCACAATTATTCACACAAATGGCTGAATTTATTTTAATATTTCAGCACTATTTAATTTCTTATGGCAGAAGAAAAGTGGATCTTAGATGGTAATGTGAGAGAAAGGTCAGGCAACAAAAAAGTCTTGGTTTTACTTTCACCTTTATGTAAAAGCAGCCAAGTGATGCTCAGCTGGTCCTGACCCTGCCCCAGCAGTAACTCACTTTTCTATTGCCCTTGTTATTGGATATTTTTTTTTTTACATCAGGCTTTCTGGAATTGGTACAACTGCAAATCCTTCCCTTGGAAGACTTCAATGGCATCTGGAAACACAAGGTTTTTGTAGAAAAAAAGGCTGGGCCCTTTTCATAAGAGAAAAATGCTGCAGGTGACATTAGAAAGGGAGTGGCTGAGACTTTAATTTAGACAGGGTATATAAAACCAGAGTGCCTAAATGAGAAGGAAAGGAAGGTCGTAAGAGATTGGGACTGGGAGAAGGGTAAGTCATACGAGGCCTGACATATCAGATTGTAATGCAATGACTGCATCTGATTTTGTAAGCCCTATGTGAAGGGGGAATGAGTTCTTGAGAAGGGAATGAGATGCCAGACCTCCACAGCTTCAAAAAAGTATGGTGTTCAGGGTGGGAGTGTGGGCTCAACTCTACACTTACTCAGGAATGGTGGTATGTGCTGGAATCGCAGGAATCATTGTCTTTCTTTTTTTCTACTAAGGGCTATTCTTGACATGGCCAAGCATGGGAGCAGACTGGAATCAAGGTGCTTTCTCATCACTGGGAATACAGTGCAATTGTAGTAGAAGCTTGAGACAGATTTTAGAAAAATCTCACCTGTTTTTACAGCATGTAGCTTTTGGAAGCTTGTATGATGGATGCCACCTCTGATGGATGCCTGCCTTGTGATGAGAGCAGATGAACAGATGGCCCATGGGACAGACAGACTGCCTGACCCGTTGCATCAGAGCCTGGACACATCCAGGTGTCCTCTTGAGAGGATCTTGCCTCCTGGTAGGCTTAAGGCTAATGCAAGCTTTGTGAACATAAGCCAGTTTTGGGTTTGAACATGCACTTGAAACATGATACAGATGTGCTGGTTGAAGTCATGCAGAGAAATCTGAATAGCAGTACACAAGCTGGGGTGGAAAGGTAAATCTGTTGTGGTGGTGTTGCTGAGAAATAACAGTGTCTAAGTGAGACTCATGTGTTGTAATGTGCCTGGGGTTCTGCAGCCACTACAAGGAAAATTACAGTTGGTGGTGCAGGGATTTAGTAAGTGTTCCTGTGTTACACGTACGTTATAAGTGTTTGGAAAAAAAAAAAAAAGAAGAATCTCCTAGGATCAAGACCAGGTCAAGATATAAGTACTAAAAGATAAAGGAACATGATACACATGTCTAAAGGGAAAGCAAATTCTGTCTCCAGGTAACTTTGTGTAATCATCACTGTCTGGACTTAGAGCTGGGGTCCAGCTTTATACTCCACTTGTTGAAATGGGTACCATGGCTCAGGAAAGGAGCACAGGTTTCCTGAAACTGGAAACAGAGCAAAAATTGGCCTATATCCAAGTCCTGGGCTCTGGTAACTACTCCCATGGCAATTTCACACATTTCATGCAAAGATTCTTTTAGTATGAAATACAGAAACATTTTTGGCAGCAAGAAACCAGAATAAATGTGAACTGGCTCAGCCATGTGTTATAGAAAACACGAAACGTACCACAACATGAAAATTATGCCAACCACAAGTTGTAGACTTCTGCTCATTTTGTCCAGATGAAGTTCAAATCCTTTTTTGCATGGACTCTTTCCTTAAAAATGAGAACTGAGAGTCTTTCCATCAGTCAGCACTACTTATAACATGAAGATCTAGACTTTCTTGTAAGAACCCACAGGTGGCTGAACCACAGGGAGCTGAGGTGCGTTCTGGGCTCGTCTCCAGTTCCCTGCATAAACAATCCAATGATTAGCTATTATGTAAAAAGTAGGCACCTAAAAATGTTTTTAGGGTCCTTGATTCTTTAGATATGTATTAGACACACTGAGAGGTCATTTATCAAATCAAAATCCTTAGGGGACATCAGCAAAAACTAATTTGGCAAGATTAGTCTAATCTATTTTATATGTCTACGGTGCAGACAGCCGCTTGGGCACATCCAGGGTGTGATTCATCTTCTGATATAGACATTGAAAACAGATCAGTTCAATCCTGCAACAGAAATGCCTATTTCTTTCCATTAGTTCTGAACAGATTATAAAATCTGTCCTATTATAAAGTATTCTTTCCGAAGGTTTGCACAGGCATACATGTCTGTACATTAAAGACATCTAAACTTAGAAGTGATGACTTTTATTCCTACTTTGACTAGGCTCGGATAAGACTCAAGTCCTGAGTTGCTGAGAATTGCAGTGGTTTCAGGTACTTCCAGAAGCAGTTTAAAGGGCCCTTTTGCTTTTCAAAACAGATGAAAGACACAGCTTGTAAATTTAAGCACCTTTAGGATTAGGTGACACCTGAGTACAGTTTTCAGATCATTTGGGCCCTGGGCAAAACTAAATTTTCTGCTTTCAGAATGCAAACCTTCATTAGACATATTCTTGGATTCATAATTTCATCTAAATTATGATTTTTTCCTTTTTTTTAGAAACTGTTTCTAAACTTCACCTCTAAATTCTCTGTTCATGCAAATTTGTCAACATTTGATGAATTTATTTGGCAACTGTCAACTTACTTGCCTCTACATATACTTCTTTTACTAATAAGCCACAATATGCAGCCCTTTTTTAGGAAAAGACATAGAAAGAATCTTGGCTGAGAAGATAATTCATGAGTTACAATGGCCAACTAGTGCTTGTTCTTCCACATCCCTTCTGCAGCAGTCAGAATCAACTGATGCTAAGTTTTCAGTTGTAGCTCAAATGCAAAGCTTGCTAGAAGTCAAATTATGATTCATTTTGGAATAACAACCACACCCTACTATTTTCATAACTGGTAAAACATGTATGAAACAATCCAAAGACAGAAATACATGTAACTTCAACTGATGTTAGAGTCTAAAGAGACACATTGCAATTTTGCATTTCTATGCAGATATTACAAATAAGGCAGAATTGTTCATACTGTAATATCCTGTGTATAATTGACTGCCTCTGTATCTTGTTTCTTGCTAATTTTCATTGTCTTGCCTTTCAGACTAATCTGAATGCATCTTGTGTGACTTGATGAGACTGAACTGTGCCCGCACGTACTGACTTTCTTCCTTATCGCTAGCCACAGGGATGCATTAGCTTATTTCTGTTCTGAAAGCTATACGAAAGGTTGCCTAGTTTCTCACTGAGTTTGTAGCACTATGAATTCCACCTGCCTGAAGTCTTGCTCACATTTGATATCTGTGCTCTAGGACAGCTTTCCAGATAGTGTGATTGAAATTACAGTGTTAAACATCTTGCAAAACTAAGCCCCAAACCACCAGTTGCTTCTCTATAGGCTACTGCTGGCAAGACTGCTGCCTGCTTTTAGTTTTAAAAGGCACTGGTTTGTGTTGGTCAGATGTTGAAATGATTCCTTCTCAAATTATTTGATTAGTGTCCAGTCCTCATGTTTACAATCGTACTTCTGGCATTTGTGTTTAAGCAGAAGACATTTTCCTCCTTCTAAATTAACGTTTTTATCATCAAGGATCATCTTATTTTAAACAGGGAAGAATTAAAATTTGTGATTCACTCTTAGAATTAGCATTGCCAAATGACATTTAGAGTAATAGGAGATGAACTCCTCTGGTTGGTTTGTTAAATGTCTGGTGTTCTAGGTGGGCCTCAAGAGTAAAACAAAATATTTTCTACAACTAAAGAATGCAAGTAAAAGCCAGCCCCATATGTTGGTGACCTTGGAAGCAGTATTTTATAGGTAGAAAGCAAAATCAGTTATTGTGAAGCTGTGAGGCTTTTGAAGGAGCCACCTCAATTGTACCGGTCTCGTCAATTACAAGTGATTCTGAATTACTGACTAGTTATACTACACTGTTTTGTTATTCTATTAATAATCTTATAGTCAGATTCAGAAAGTGCTGCAGAAAGACTGTGTAAAGCAGCGGAATCAAAATGATGATGGCATCAAGCAGATCCATACAGGCAGAGGACTGGGCTGTGTGCCTGAACGCAGGTTGCCAATGTCTCTATTGTCAGGCTGCTTTTTGAAAAAGATGGATTTTTACTTTCTTTTGGACTAGTGGGTGTGAAAGCAGCTTGTATTTTTGGTGTTCTGCATTATTTTCAAGCTCTGTTGCACAATTTCTAAGTGTGTTTCAGAAACTATTTCATCTTGACTTTATAGTCCCCATTTATAACTAGGGTAATGTTTTTTCCTCCACACATTAAAATAACTAAATACAACTAAAAGCAAGTGCTCTCAAAGACTTTGATAAGAAATGGTAAGCACACACAGGTGAGGTACTTACAAACACTGTGTAATGGTCTGGCTTTAATCACTGTGGTGTCTGTTTTTTTCGGTGCCTTGGACTTCTGTCTCCAGTGTCCCAACCTAACAATTGTGTTGGGGGTTATCCTGGGTTTCATCACCTAATTTTCATCCAAAACTTACCTTGCTTTAAGAAAAACATATCCTCAAAACTAACAGAAATCTCTGTTACCTTTAACTTGGTTAATAGTTTCTCAAGATTATCATTCTGCCTGAAGAGTATTGGCCAGCTCTACTGATTTCTCATAGCTTACATCCAGGCTGCTTAGGACATGGGGTATCTGCATCAGAGGAGCTGTCTATTCTGAGCATCCCCTGAGACACGTGCAGGTCCCCTCCATTACAGCTAAGTGAGCACTTTCTGCTCAATGGCTCAGCACTCCTGAGGGAAAATACAGAGAAAATGCAGGGCAATTCTGCTGATGAGGTGCATTTCAAATAAGAACCACACTAATCTGTACCCCTAATGACTTGCTGCAGATCTAAATTACATTAGTACACAGCAAGGTAATCAAGGAAAACAGGTGAATATTTGACAATTATGATTTTTAAAGGTGATGTTGATAAAAATACTCTACTTGTATTATTGACATAAGGAATAATGAAACAGCCAGTAATTATGACACATAAAACATTTGCTGTGAGTGTAATTGGTATTATATGACTCAGTTCCACTAAGTATTCTGTTTCAACACTGTTGAGGTAGCTGAAAACTGTGGATGTGTTTTATGTAAAACACAGCAGTAAAAGGATAACTGAAGACAGTGGAAGAAAAGAGGGGCTTAATACATTTGATATATTTTCACTGAGGTTTTTTTTATTTGCTTTTTAATTCATACACAGTTAGATGTATATTATCTGTTGAGATTTCATAATATTTTTCTGTATTGCGGTAAAGCTGCTTGCCTTGATAATTACACATATTTGGAAAATGACTAATATTAAAAGCAAAACCATTGTATATTCCTGCTGTGTTTGGCAGATTTTTTTCTTAGAATCATTCCATATGCTTTTCAAATTCTGCTGCCTCCCACTTACCAGAAGCTATGCATTTCTACAACTCTGTGTATATTGGACCTTCAACATCAAATTAGTGCCTCAGAGCAGGGCACAGAGAGAAATGGTTCATGCAGTGTATGTGCACATCTGACTGTTAATTGATCTTAATTCTTCCTTACTAATGAGCTCTGCAACCAAATATCTTTCTATCCCAAAGGAAAAGAAGGAATATTAAAAAAAAAAAAAAAAACAACAAAACAACAACCAAAAAACAGAGAAATAAAAAAAACCTAGTTTCCTTGTGCCAAAATAGGAGCGGATACTTAATATAAATTCACATTTAACGCTGTGCTAATAAAGTGAGATTCACGCTGGTAAGCTCTGGTTTTGGTTCTTCTTTAAAATAGAAATATTTTGATTGTTTCAAATGAAAGCATGCATTGCAAAAGTACTATAGATACTGAGGAAAAGTGTTCTTTTGTATTAAAGAAATCATTTTTAACACTTCTCTTAAATTTGCTAAAAATAACGCAAAATGCGTCACCGCTGCCACCAGAATTAATCTATTAAATGAAGAGCAACATTGTCCCCTAGTGGTAGAAGAAATATTTTATTCCAGAGAAAACGAAGGTCGGTTCCTGCGTTAAAGTTTTCAGCGCTTTGGGTTTCCAGAGATCAAAACACTCCCCAGCAAATACGAATAGTGCTAGAATTTCCTAGTGTTCAAGCGTACTGGTTGTCCCATCCCGAGAACAGGAATTTAATTTTAATAGCGAGGCACAGTATTCAGTAGAATATTCAAATGACACAGAGGATTAATCTAGTCTGGTCTTCAAATAGAAAAGCTATTTGTATGATGGTCAAGCTGTAGCATATACATACATGCACATACACATGCACACGTATGTATGTAAGATCAGTGTATTGCAGACAACACACAGTCTGCAAAGCAATGAGGAAAGAAGGAAGGGAAACCATAGAGTTTATTAGATATTATATGGGGTGATGTATGTCAACATTTTTGTTTCATTGGAGTGGGACCAGAAATTAAACATGTACAAGTGTTTGACAGATATGGTGTCAAGACACGTAAACTTGAGTAGTAACACTTGGGAGGAGTCCCCAGACACTGTCCTAACAGGAGAGGGCCCTGGTGACTTTTATCTTTACACACCAACGTACAGAGCTGGGCAAAACTTAATAGTCTTCCAGGTCTTGCCACTGTCTTTCGGTGTTGTGAAGCAGTAAAGCTGATAACAATCAAATAAGCCCTACTGAGAAATTTCAAGTACTGCCACTTACCCTGGGTGCCCCAATAGAAAGACTGACTGAACAAAGTGGCTGCTCAAAGACAGGACCAGCTGCTAATCCTTGCTCTGGAGTCAAATGTCCTCAGGTTGCCAAAATCCTTACTAAAAGATTACTTAAACTCGGGTCCATTGAACTTGTGTAAAAGAAAAACATGCATGAAGAAAATTCCTTCTTCAAGAAATTGACATTTCCTGATTAAATTGGTTTCAGCTTGAAAAATCCCTGCCAGGTCTAGTGATGAAGTTGTCAATGTCTGACAGGCTTTCATAGATTTTGCTGGGACATGTTCTCTCCTTCTGCTACCATTAAACTTGCTCTTCCCCCACCCCCCCCCACCCCCCACCCCCTGCCTTTGCACTCTGTCATTCCAAGTAATATATGTTCTCAAAGTAAGTTATATTGAAAGAGAATAAAGGAATGAGAAACTCTAGGAAGTCATGAGACTGGCAGTATTTCCAAGTTTTACAGTGCACATTGCACCACTTCTTTCTACTCCTTCTTGCAAGCTCTAGTCTTCAAACTAGCTTACTTTATTGCAATCTGCTTGAAGCTAGAGCTGTGCCTTATTTTATATTGAACACAGGAGAGGAAAAGGGTGGAGACAAGAATCCTCTCTGGGCTTCCTGAGCATCATTATGGAATGGGACAAGACCGGGAGGTAATTGGCAGAGTAATAAGCCAAGAACATGTCTAAAAATTACCAACAGCAGAGTAAATAATGAAACTGACTCTGCAGCATATTGTCTTTAGCCAAATGGAGTGGTCTCCCTTCTCCTGTCATTTGCCAAAAGGCTAATGATTAAGGCATTTTCCAAGGAGGTAGTAAATGTCATGTTGAACACTCATGAGGAAAGTTTTATTCAGCTCATCTACATGTTGAATGAATACACAAAATAAAAAGCCAGGGTTTAAAAGATTGGCACTACCAGCAGCATCCAGTCCTGGAGGTGTGGACCTATCCGGAGTGTGACATAGACAAATCCCTTTTCCTGAACCCTACTGGACTTCGATAGTAAGTGGATGCTGAGGGGCTCAGTTTTTACAGTATACCCAGTCACAGAAGCCTAAGTCCAAGTCCATGTTGTACATCAGCTGGCTGAGGCTGGAAATTGCTCTGACTTCTCAGACCTAGGTCTTTTTTTTCAAATGGTCATACAGACAGCTTGGGTATGACACATCATCTTGTCCTAGGAAATTCAGGGCTTCTGTATGAAAAAAACTGGTTATCGTGTTTGCTTAACACTGCTCATGTAATTTTGTCAAGGGCAGATGAGACAGATTGGGTTGACCAGAGTGGAATCTCTTTACATATACTTGTGTGGGTTTGTGCACTCTAGTGTGTGTTGGGGTTTTCCCACAGTAAGTTATCCATATTACATTAAATCCATTTATGTTGGCATTTTTAAGACTAAATAATATGGGAAGCTGATGAGAGCCTTGAGTCAAGGCTTTAAAGCCCTCATAGAGGTCTGTGGGACATCAAACTTGAATGAGAAGAGGCTCCTGGAGGTTGTAGCAGCTAAGTGAAGGCTGTAGACTTCAAATTTCATGCATACGGGACTCCGTTCTGCCCCCTTCCTGCTCCTTGATTTGTCTTCTGGTTGCATCTAGGCACCTGTGAGTAATGTCTACAGGAGTGAAGCCCCCTGAGATTTACTAGACAGAGCCTTAAGACAGTCTGGCTTTTGCTGAAATTTCTACTGATGCACTTGAACTAAAGAATTTGCATGAGGAGCCCTATGTAGCTCACTGTTATGCTATAAAAGAAGGATGATGTGAATTAAAGCCTTATCAGTCCTCTGCTACATCCTCTGCTGTCTGAGACAAAGAATTTTCAAAAAAAGGTAGTTTTCATTAATTAATCTAGATTCTGTCTGCTGACTTACTAGTGTTTACTTTTTTTCTGTAAAATTTATGCTTCTTTTTTCTTCTTCTAATTTCACCCCTTCCCTAATTAGAATGAGAGTTTAGCATTTGTAAGTTTTTTTGCTGTGGAAACAACATATTTCCTTTCGTATTATAAATAAAAGTGTCACAGTGGGTTTTAATGTGTTTCTGTATATATTGTACTGATACTTAAAAGTTACTCATGAATCTTATCTAAGGAGTTAGCAAATCTTTCTTAATAAGTGTAAATGGGTCTTTGAATGAGAGTTTATTTCTGCACTAGGTAAGGCAAATAATTCAATTTATCTTTTCCAGAAGTGGTAGGTATATGGTGAGCAGATGGCAAATTACAATTTAGAGCTAACTTCCTAATGCTAAATTAGAATTTTTAAGGAGGGCCACCAGTTGCATAATTCATATTTATGCTGCATCATAAAATGAAACTCAATCTGCGTAGGTTTAAATTCAACCTGTAAACAGTATTACATAGCCAACTTTTCTAAATAGAACAAAAGAGCAAATGTCTTACAGAACACCAACACAGACTATGCTGAAAAAAAAATATAAATCCTTAGTTTCCATTAAGAAGTGTAGATTGTAGACGTATGGTGGCCTATTCATTTCCAAAACAGCCAGCAATATTACAGGAATTAAAAGGTACTAGTAACTGTCGATTGATTTTCAGTACAAATTTCAGGTCATATGTGATTGTTGTGTCACGGTAGTGAATGATGAGTAGTGTCTTCTATTTCAGTGAAAGGACCACATCAACAGACTCTGGAGAAAAGCTGTCACTCCTGTTGTCACACTTCAATCTTGACCAGAATCCATCACAAATCTAAGGAAGCCTTCTCCAGAGGGAAGGTCTGGAGGCCACCTGGTCCAAGCCCCTGGTCAGCATAGGGCTTTTACAACATTAGATCCAACTTTACAGCACAGCAGGTTGCTCAGGACCGTATCTGGTGGTGTTGAATTGCTGCAAAGGCAGGTTTCTACGGTTTTCTGGGCAACTGGTTTCCAGCCTGAAAAACTCCCACAGCTACCATCTAAAAATTGCCATCTAGAGGAGGAAAGCACAAAATAGAGTAAGGCCATATGGAAGTGAGAGCAAAATGGAAAAGACATAAGGGATAATGGAAGGTTAGTGAAATGACACAGATGGTGACAGAAAGAAGTAATTAAAGCATTGCGTAAAACAAAACGGTAGTTAAAAACCTAAATTCATTCAAAGGGGGTAAAGTAAACTAGAAACAGTGATATTTCAAATAGGGCCAGAAGTCTTGGTATGACCTGTTACTGACCAGAAACTTAGGTCCTTCTTTGTTCTGACAAATGTAGATTTTTATTTGTTTATAAGAGTATTTAGATACAGTAAACATTGTCTCTACTGTCATCTAAGAAATATCAGAACATATAACTAAGGGAAACATGGCCATTTCATAAAATTGCATGATTTTCTTAAAAAAAAAAAAACTCCTCTGAAAGAATATGACTTCTTTTCTTATTACCTTTTAAAACTTTACTATCTTTTTACTGAAATAGTATGGTAATTTTCCTCAAAGAGAACCTTTGCACCCATATGTTTATATGCCCCTGCCTCCTTGCATTGTAGCCTGTGCAAGTCATTTTAGCCTGATTACTTGCCATAGGATGACTGCCATACAAATTTTCCCAGTTGATGCTAGACTAATGTTTGAATTCTGCATGGCTATATTGCAGAAAGAACCCTCTAATCATTATAAACCTCTCTGAAAGTATATTTAGAATGCTTCAGAAATAATAAAAAGACCGTCTCTGATAGTTTTTCAACATTTCTGCCAGTTTAATTGACAGAAACTTAGGCAAAGAATTCTTAGGCTGACAGGAAGCCATTGAAATGCTTTTTTTCTCTTACTAGTTAGCAGTGGTGTTACAGTTAATGGTTCCTGAATGGGATTGGAAATTTCTAGCGGTTCCATTTACTCCCTAAGCATAGCAGATAATCTTGTGTTTACACTGAAATACTATACCCTGGTAAGTTCTGACTGTAGTTAAAGGGCTGTTAGCCTTTTCATTATGAACCCAATTAAAACATCCTAGTCTTTATCGGTTTAAATAATATTAAGGATATTACTTAAGCACAGTTTTGTATTCATCACAGAACTAATTTGCAATCTAACCAGCAATTGCATTTGTTCTTTCCCTCCAAACATTTTCTCAACTTTCTTAATTATGCAAGCCCCTTATTTTACATTCTGAAGACTGTCTGAGGTTTGGACTCTAGTAATTGTTTATAGACCAGTACGTGCTCTGGGGTTTATTTTTTCACTGTGTTGCAGGGAAAAGAATAATACTTGAAGAACCAACAGCACATCTGCCCATAGTCTTAAATTCAATCCTGTCTTCCCTGACAACAATTTTGGCCCTCTAGGAAACTGTTAGGGTAATTGTCAATAAAGTTCATTTAAATAATTTTCTAAGAGTGATGACAAATGAGTACAAGCGACACTAGATGCAGCCATTTCACAAATTATTTCTTAGAGTGGTTTTGTCCCTCAGCCACAGCACTGCAAGTGGCATTTAGCATATATTCCAGCCTCAGTGGTTTTGATACAAAGTCTTTGGCTTTATCAGAAACATGTCTTCATTCCAGTTTAAGCATCACTGAATCCCTCAACAAGCTCTTTATTTAAGCCCAAAGCCTGAGGCCTGCAGAAGAACCAGAAAATTAGACAAGGTTAGGGTAGGTTAGATTAGGCTAGGCCGGGTTAGGTTAGGTTGGGCTAGGGAGCTGACATTCAATGGAAGAAATAGAATTTACATATTTCAGTGTGTAAATTTTACACAAGAATTTAATGCCATGTAATTTGTCTGGGTTTTGATAGCGGAAAGAGAAGGCAAAGGAGACTTCCCAGGCAAGATACAGGACAGCAGTGCTTACACAATCATGAAGCTTTGCATGAATTCTGGGAGACGTTTCTTCTTCAGGGTCCTTGAAATTCCAGATCAAAACTACACATGGGGAAGACACACTCTGTTATAAATTTATTCTCAGTGAACTGTTACGTGCTTGGACCCATCTTCTGCATAAAATATCCTTTAAAAACTATTTGGTTTCCTTTCAAACACTTTGTGCCAGTGCAATTTGCAAAACAGACCTGCAGACTTTTTATTTATTAAAATATTGGTCTCCTGTATATTGTGGACTAAATAATTGTGAAGTAACATATTAAACAGCCCAAGTCATTCAAATGACTTACATAAAATCCAATTAAGTATGTTTTATTATACAGAAAAGAGTAAGAACAGAAAATGTTTCATGGAAAGTTGGACCCATATTTAGACTAAAGACTTTGTAGAATAAAACATGCCAATCAATCCCTGAAAAGTGTTAGAATAATAAACACAGTTGTCCAGATCTAATGTGACATTTAGACAGTGTGATGCTCAGCAGCACACAGACAGGGGCTGGTTTCCCAACCCAGAAGTCAAAGCTAGAATTTTGAGGCCAGTGTTTCAGCCACACTGAGGACAGCTTTTTGTAAGGGTGCAATTCACAGTGATCCAATAACTTACTGAAGGACATCTAAGCCAGTTTGTGATTAAAATGGGACAAGCTGCATCTGCAATTCTATGGTTTCCTTAGCAATGTCACTGAGGGCTGAACTCTGCATCCTGGGGATTGGGGATCTACAGCCTGTCACCTTCTCTTACAGCTGGGCACCTGCAACATCATTGTGAGCAGAGAGGACAAGTTCACTCTTACCTTTGAGAAGGTGGTTCACGGTGGTCAATGGCACCATGGTTAGTAGATGTGCTCAGGAGGTGGGATTCAACTCAGCCCAGATAAAGCTGCCAAGTTACTAACTCTCACACATACCAGTTATAGCCTGTATCTCCTGCTGATGCAGAATTCATGTTTTTGGAGACAGAAAGATCAGGCTAAATCAGTCATGGCTCTCTAGTCTAATACTTACAGCTCTCAGCTGAGATCTGAACCTCTCCACAATTTTGAATAAACCAGTGATGCTACATCATACGAGACTGATCAGCCCTTATTATTCCAACACAATACTATAGATTTTTTTTCACTCTGGATTGTTTCTGGGAAGCAACTGTTTTAAGTGTTTTATTTTATTTCTGTATGGTTTTCTTCCTTGTGAGGGCACTTCTCTTGGTCAAGATTTTCTTGATCTACATCAACAAGAAACTGTAAAATTGAAAGAAAGAAAATAATTAAACTCTCCTGGTTGAATTTCCACATTACAGAAAAAAAAAAAAATCCTCCCTTGTTACCTTTCCTCTCTACAATCTGTATTAAATAAAATGAGGCAGCTTGCTCCTTGACAGTTCCACATTTTAAATCTGGGACAACAAAACACTTGATTCTTCTTTCCCCCTGCACCTCTCAAAATGTCCAAGACAAAGTAAGTGTAGATGCCCACTTCCTAGGAACCTCAAAAGGAGGAAGATTTCCTAATCATTAAGACTTGTCAACATATCCTTCACAGAAAAGTCCACTGAAAGTTTGTCAGTGTCTAGATTGTCTTAGAGAGATCTCGAAAATCCTCTGAATGGTAAATTCATTGCCTGTACATACAACAAATCAAAAAGCAAGACTTTAGGCATCATATGATGCCTGACAGGCACCTTTTGGGCACCTCTGGATGCATTTTAGGCACCTTTTGGAATGTGTTACTCTGAAGTCTAAATCCACCTGTATGGCATTAGGTGACTTTGGACTTATGTTGAATTCTGAAAAGGTTGTTCACTTCTTATTTAAGGTGTTTTAAAAATATTTTTCTCTCTTATGAATAATTCACATATGAAAATTTTGGTCAGTAAAAACATAATTCAAGTCAATCAGCTTTTCAGATAGAAAATAATTTTGTTGGTTAATTTCTGGCCCCATTAATGCAAGCCCTTCGCAGACAAGACAAAAGGTATCAACAAAATGCAGCAACACAAACCAGGCCATTCACTAATCAAACAGGGACACTGTTACAGGGAAATCTGTGGTGAAAAAACTCCTCTGTCTACATTTCCTGACAAGGCTTTCCATATCTAAATAACAGAGAGAATTTAATCTTAATCACTGAGTGTTTGACAAGGTAACTTGTATCTTCTAACATAAACGGCAGTTGAAAGAGTAGTTTCCAGGTTTAATTGTACCCAGGAAGAGGGCTTGGGGATGAAAAATCCTTAAAGAGAACAGTAAAAAGGAAACTTCATGGACAACCTACTGAGGCTAGAAAAAGATAAGTTCTAGACAGCAGTAGGGAAAATATGATTATATTTTAGCACAAGGAAAAGGAGCACCAACATACCTGCCTGCCCAATCATGGTCCCAAAATGAGCTGAAAAATTGCCTTATTCAGGTGACGGGCTCTAAGTGACAAAGAGTGAGCCCAGACAGCTGTAACGGAACACCTTTACATTTCATATAGGGTGAAAAAGTAGAAGCAGAAGGGTTCATTGTGGTCTGTCTGCATTCAAGCTGCATGTATTTAATTTTAGTACCACTAAAGTTCTTAGTATTTTTGATAATAGTATGTTTTTAGGGGTAAATTAAGGGCCAGGGTAACAAGTATGTATTAATAATACTTATTTAAACTAAAATATTATTAATTATTATTTAATTTAAATAATTAAACTAATAATGATAATACCTGTGAAAGTGGTTATGTGTCAAGGAGAAATGATGCTTCTAGCAAACGTGGCTGGTCTTAAGGGTCCTTCACATGACGTTATTGGAGTTAGGAAGCATGACAGAGGGTGGATGGGGAGAATAAAAGTTCAGCTTGTTGAGCTCAGAAAAAAATCAGCTAAGTTTTGATCTGGTGTTTTCAGAGCCAACAGGCAGAATCTGTCACTGAGCTAAGGAAAGCTGGACATGTTATAAATACAAAAGCAGAATATCACTGGGTGTTTTGTAATCTATTTCTGAATGTTTCACACAGGTGCTTTGCAGAAGAGTGCATTTGGAGGCATTATGTACAGTTCTGCCAGTAACTATCACTTGTTTATCTCCTATTTTGTCTCCATTAACCAAAGTAAGGAAGCTCTACTCAGAGTGCGTTGTTTGGTTTTGGTTTTGTTGAGTTTTTTTTTAATCATTATTAGGAAAAGTACAAAAGGGAGAGGACTGAATTAGCACAAACAAAAAAATGCATTAATACCACTTAGAGGTGTGGAAATATGTTAGGTAAACAGGAGGAGAATGGAGAAGGAAAGTAATAGACCAAAATCAGGATCCTGGAAATTGCAGTTAATTGGCGAATGAAATAATGTGCTACTTTCTCTTGCTTCCTTGAAAAAGATGTCCTGAACAAAGCAGACCTGCTTAGCAACACAATGCACACCTGGCTTTGCAAAACCAAAGTGGAACTGAGGGATGAATTCTCATCTTCTCACCCGTTCGTCCTTCCCCCCTGCCCTCCTCACACCTATTCCTTCTCTCAGCTATCTTTTTCTCTTCTCTGGAAGTAGTATAATTTTGTTTGAACAGTACTGAATGTAATTTTAACAACATAAGCTTATGACCACAGCCATCTTAAAGCCTTCAAATAGCAGAAATTTATGTACCAGTTTGCCAGATGGAAAAGTGGCTGATAAAATTTCATCTGTGTGTATACCTATAGCGATGAAAAACTAAGTGAAATTTGGCACCAATGCATTTGGTTTATCTTCATCATCTTTTTTGTTTTTACATTTGTTTAGCTTTTTTCTTGAAGGCAGAAGGCTGTAAAAGTCTCTGTCTTTCTCAGCTGTCTTTCTTTTCTTCCCTAGAGCGACAGAATAATTATTCTCTTTAAATTATTTCAAAGATAATAAAATAGGATATTCTGTAAAAAACATCTCTGTGAAGGAAATTTTAAACTGCAATTTTTACTACAATGAACAAATTGTTAATCCTGTATTTTTCTGAATCTTTTTTTTCCAAGCATGTCATAAGTGGTAAACAAAACTATGCAGGTCAGTATGTCGAAACTGAACCCTGATTGTTCAGTTGTTTTGCAGAGAGATGATTGTTTCTTTATGCCAGTAGATATCACCCACAATCAGTCAAATCTCAGATTCATTTGCAGAGGACTTTATTCTTCCACAATAATTGTTGTTTTAAATAGAGCATAGCTTTGACTAAAATTCCAGTTTCCTAGGAGCAGCAAAAATTGATGTTGATGCAACAGTTGTCTTCCACTTCTTCTTATGGCATTGAGCAAATAGGTCATTGAAGTATTGGTGATGTTAAGCTGTTATAACTCTTCTGTTGAGGAGGAAAAATATATTAAAGTAATGAAGGAACCAACAGAATTTTTTGGTCTCAGTGTTGCGTTTTGATTTTGTTTTTTTTAAATACTAATTTAATATGGGTTGAACCAATTATTCTTTCTGCATACATATTTTCCAAGTATACTCTCATTTATTTACATCATCTCTTATTTTATCTTGTCATATAACCTCTGGCCTCCATGTGAGGTTTTCTATCTGAATTCTAATCTCAATTTTCTATACAGACAATGGAAAGAGAAAGGGCACATTGGGAGAATGTTTCATCACACCTCTGAAAAACAGTTGTCTTGGAATAGGCTGAACTGGAAAATCTTGTGTCTCAACACATTTGAGAGGGGAGACAGATGACTTGCTTAGGAAACTTGCATAGCTTTCCAATGGCTGAAGCTGAAGACAAGTGAATCACAACCTTCTGCAGAGATGGGTTGCTTAATCAGAGATGATTTATTCCTGAATACAGCAAAAATTGTTTGGCTATTAGCTGAGAGCTGCTTGGCTGTTACTATTACTGGTCATAACTCGCTCTGTGACCTCTACATATCTACATCCACTAATAGCTACCAGTGGATGCCTTGCCAGTTGTGACTCTGGAAAGAGTAACAAGTTCAGAGGGATATAAAAAAAACCTTAATTTTTTGTTTGAAATACAGTAGTTTTTTGTTCCCAAAACCTTTGAAAAAACCCAAAATTCTGATTTAATATCAGTCCTTAGTTTAGAGTCTTATGAGCATCATAATCTAAGTTAACCTCGCACAGAAGCTCTTCTCACCTCCCCCCCCCCCCCCCCCAATTTTCTTTCTGTTGGTTTTGTGAGCTAAATCTTGTAATCTCATTCACTCAGAGCAAGAAATTTTATGTGAGATCACAGTAATATCAGGACTATTTCCTTTTTTATAATGGCTTTTAATTTGATCTTGTCATTGATTAAATCTCTAGATTTTTTTGTTTGTATGTTAAAAATAAGATGCAGATTTTTTTAATTCTTCTTAGCATAAAATGGTTGTAATCAATCTTTTAAAGTGGACACTATTCAAAGAGCAAGTTTAAAAATGCATACACTGAAAGTGTATTTTATTGATTGGCTTCTCAATCAAGGAAGAAACTAAATACGTCACTGCTGCCTGTGTGTAACTATTATGCCATTTTTAAGGAAAAAATCCTTAGACTGAAACTTGCACTTGACAATTTAATATGCTTGGAAGAATTGATGCAAAATAAATACTTTTATGAACAGCCTAGTTTAAAGAATAGGTTTCACTGACATACTGATATTATTTTATTCTTATTTTGTTTAAGGAACAGTCCAGCCCTTCCTTCTTCTTTCCCAGACCTTCCCCCTAGACTTCTCTTGAACTGGAAATGTTCCATGGTAAGTTATTCCTCAGAGTGCCTGTGGTCCAGCTCCGGCTTCATGGAACAGGAGATAACAGACAGCATCATACAGTCAGCTTACAGATCTGCAGAGTGTGTTACAGTCAGTCTGAGAAAATTATAACAAGCTCATTCATGTGCCTAATAGGCATATCTCTTACTTCACTTTTGTTGGGGTATCCACCAATCTTGATCTTTCATTGCATGGATTGGAGACCTTCTGGAGTAGCCTGTGATTCCTCTCCTGGTATGCCTACAAATTGGAGAGCACTGCCAACGAGTGGGGCACACCCAGCTCTTCACTATGGGCAGTTAGCATGCTAAAACAGTGAGGTCCCTGGCTGGAGGAGAAGAAAAAAGCAAGTAAAGGAATGTATGTGAAACCAAGTCGCTCATATATTTTATATGGTTAATGTAAAGCCAGGGTAGTGAGTATTCAGGTCTCTAAGCATGACCATAAGTTTAAGAATTAATGTAAAACCACATTTTTCTTATGCTTGTAAACTTTGTCCTGCAAAACTGCCAGTTGAAAAGAAATCTATGGATCAGTAAGAGGGAAGCAGCCTAACCAGCTCTGCCTTACCAGTGCTTCATAGGACCCCATACAATCTCTTATACTTAAAAAAAAGTGAGAGCAAGCTGAAAATATTTCAATAAAAGCTGACAATTTCCTAACAGTAGTGAGCTATGTTTTCTTAAAAATATATGTCCCATGTCACACATCTACTGAGATGCAGATATTTGCAATCAGATATAACACTTAGGAGCTTCTGTGAAAGTTGTTTAGGCCTTGAAATGTATAAATATGGAACTAGAATAGTTCAATTTTGTACATGGATAGTTCCATATTCGTGTACAATTAAGTAAATATTCTGGCCTTTGTGCTTATACCCAGGCAATGTCCTCCAGTCTTCCATCTCTCCAAACAAAAAGCAATCACAGACTTCTTCCCTATAAAGCAAATCTTGCCAGTTCTCTATAATTATGTCATGTTTGAATCTTAAAACTAGGGTAACAGAAAATTATTTTTTATCTCAGGAGAGCCCAGTAGTCAAAATGAAAATGCCTGGAAAAGATACAGGGGACAGTGGCTGCTTATACACTGGAAGAAGACTTTTTGTCTGAAAATACTTTTCTTTCTATGTGAAAGAACTAGGTGTAGATGTAAGGGAAGACAAGACACAGGTGCTCCACTCTTTAGCTGTGTGGAGCAAGTATTACAAGGGCTTACACCTATACAAAGCCGGAGCTATAGCTCCTATTATAGATCTCCTATCCTCTTCCCAAGAAAATCAGGCCCAGGTGGAAGAATGTAGAAAAAAAATCCTTAAGAAGGATGGAGCAAACATTTGCAAACAGGCTGGTTGTGCAGAGGCTGCTGTTAGCTATGTGAACTTAAAGACACTGGGAACTGGAAGTCTGTATGACTAAAAAAGCTTACACTGATCTAGAACTGGTTTTGCTGTGTAAGAGGGTCTACAGCAGCGTACTTCACCAGCCTACCTGTGCTATTCTTTCTGAAGCCATGTACACAAGGGCAGAGTGGGAATGATAAGCTGTTATTATGACCTAGTGTAGTTTTGGTTTGTACTGGGCAGACTGATTTGCTGGAGGAAGCTAAGGAGGGCTATCATTCCCTCTTAGCAACCTGTACTCTCCTCCATTAATACTGAGCCAATGGTAATTTAATTAATGCAGTTAGAGCAACAGTTCACTGTCTCCTCTGGAGAAGGAAAAATCACTCTATTGAAATTCAAAGGAAAAGGAGAAAGCAGCTACCTTGGTCTTTCTTGTAGCTCCCTGCAAAACACAAAATCACTTTAATGTCAGTCACTTGCTGTTACACAGTCAAAGGAGACCTAACTTAAAGCACTTAATATCTAACTTCTGAATTTTATCCAGGACCTTTCTGCTCCAAACCAAATCTCTGTCTCATGTTGTTTGATCATCTTGCCACAATATCAACTCTTCATTCAAAGATAATGGTCCAAATTCTCAGGTTGCATGAATTAGCATAGCTCCTTTGACTCTAATGAGCTATGCTGATTTTGATCAGCCAAGTCCGAGGCTCTAGCCCTCTATTTTTAAATTTAGATGTTTTTTATTTGCTTTGTGTAGTGCAATGAAGGCCAAAATAATATTTGTAGACAAAATACTTAGTATTTCAAAACTGGATTGTTTATGAATAATACCTGAATGTTCAACATATTCTTTACCAAGAGACTCTAAAAAGGATTTTTATTCATTTACTGAAGATGTTACTATATGCCTTTATTGTATCACATTCACCAAACCATAGTAAAATATGCACCAAGCCAATCCTTGCTTTACATATCTAAGCAACTTAGTATAAAGAAATACATTTTTATTTCCAGTAATTTGAAGTTCAGTAAAAATTCATTGCTACAAACAGCAGTCCAAGCTATATGCTTGTCTGTAAAATACTGAAGGAGCTCACATCTCAGTCTTAGAATCAAAACATTCCTAAAAAGGCTTCTGGCAGCCTTTCTGACGTGCTCAAGGCTTCGAGCTAGTACAATGCTATTTGTGTTAGTCTGTCCCACACAGACTCACTGTACCCAGAAGGTTCATGTCCTCCAAAAGATGCCTCTGAAAGCTTATGGTATAATGCTGTTCTAATTTGCAAGCATAAATCTTATCACAAAATACCTTTCTTGCAGGAGAATCCTACAAAACGGTTTCATTCACGGTTCCATTTCAGTGTAATATTCCATACCTCTAAATGTGAACCTGTATGAACCCTAAACCAGAATATCTAGGGAAAAAAAAAAAAGAGTACGTATGGGTGTACTGGACTCACCTGGGAGGGAACTCTGCCTTTACTTTCAGTGCAATTTAAGCTTTGAAGGAGATCTGTTTATGGAAAACTCTTGGAAAACTGATTTTGCAAGCCAGAGAATTGTTAGGCTTTGCTCAAACAACATTTTGTTTTCCTTTTTTTTTTTTCCTGTAGAGTCATACCACTCTCCATGTGATTACTCAGTTCCAGTTGGAGCTTGGTTAGGAATGACTCAGGCTTGGGTTGTGTTGGAAAAAACATGACCAAAGCACAGACTACTGGCTTGCTTCAATGAGTTAAACAACTGATCACTTAGAAAAGTTGTTGACTATTTTATACCATCAAGGATGGAATAAATGTTGGTGTGGCGTATAAATTGATACCATTACAATTAACAATTGCTAAATGTAGCATTTGCTACCTTTACAGTAACCTTACACAATCCATGAGCAGCATGGTCACAACATGGTGCAAAACTCATGCATGGTCCAGAAACACTTTCAAGAACCAATGAGATTATAGATTTTATGAAGAACTCCAAACTCTTTCTGAAACAAGATGTGCTGAAATTGTGAGGAGAGAAGCTGGGAGGGGAATGATGATCTGGTAAGTATAAGGATTTAGGAAGGAATGTAGGTAATGAACTCCCTCTTCTCCCCCAGCAAGGAAGCAAAAGAAAGAAGTAAGTATACATTCAGAGGCATGCCCAATGGTTAATGGAGGAAACCTAACCACCAGGAAAATTAAGTTAGGCAAAGAGGCAAAGAGTTAGGTAAAAATCTCTAAGCACAGTGTGGATAATCTCTTGTGCTGCTGAAAGACAAAAAAAACCTAGCTACAAATCACAGCTACCTCCCTGCTTCAGATGTGTGGGTTTACAAGGATTGGAAATGTTCAAGCCAGAGGCATGGTGAATCTGACAGATCTTGTTGTGATTGTGGCTACCAGTTCTTTGACAATACAAGTATAAAGTCTTAAATTCCTGATCTGCTGTCTTCATGATAACAAGGCATTTCTCCGAAGAGTCACCTCAGCCTGCTGTTGGTCTATAGCAAAACACAATGCCCTGTGAAAAATCCCTGAGGTATCTAGCAGACCCAAAAAGGACTTCATAAAGTACAATCCCTGCAGACAGTCTGATGCCCAGAAAAGCATTAGTGCACCTATGATATGCTATTTGACCACATCGCTCAGCAGAGATTATTTTGTCTCATTGCATCAGGGTACAACTTCTGCTTGTACCCCACGTTGTTTGATTTAGTTCAGCGATCTCCAACCATACTCCATTACACACACTATGCTCATATTTGCAGGCTATTTGTTCACACTCAGGAACTCACCCGTTACCCCAAATTTCATGACAAAAGTCACTGTAAATTCAGAGAAAACTTTAGCATCTCTGCAATGCTTCCTCCCACTCTACAAATTCAGTTCTGCCACCAGAGAACAATTCATATCATTACTCTTTTAGATATAAAAGTCAGGAGCAGTAAACTCTCATTATTTCTAGCATTAGCTAGCAGTGTAAATTTTAGTCTACAGATAGTATAGAAGTTTTTCACTTTGATAGCTGATACGGTCACCTTGGTTACAGTGTTTCTGTATCTGGCAACTCTAAGCAAAAGAAGGAAATCGGCTGAAAACTAGCACTTTCAGTGCAAGTTTATTAAAAAAGCTTTCCTTTTTTTGTCTAAAAAGCTTGGCCCTTTCACAGCTAGCTCTGGATCGATATTAAAACAAAGTCAGTTTGAATCTTCCTATAGGCTGTCATTTCTTATAAAGGTTTTTTATTTAACAAGTTTTGCAAATGCTTTCATTAATAAACTGATGCTTGTCAAGAAAATGCCTAACATTGACAAATGTAAGCCTGGCCCAAACCTGACAGATTTCTTTCTGGAAGCAGTTGTGATTCTTAACGTTTATTCAGGGATTTTTGCTGTTTGTGATTTCTTTTCAGGAAAGGTAACAGGGCTTAGTCAAGCTCTGTACAGAGCCCAGGACATTCTGTGCACTGCTAGCTACTACTGCTAAGTAATCTTATTCCCACATATTTGTGTTTATTAGAAATGTACTCAGTTCCTTGGTGCCTAAGTTAATAATGCCCTATACAAAAAAATAGCTGCTCCATCACCTTGTATTGGATTACTCTCGAAGTCAGGGGTCCTCAAACTACGGCCCGTGGACCAGATATGGCCCCCCAGGGTCCTCAATCCGGCCCCCGGTATTTACAGACACACCCTGCCCCCCGTCCGCCCCCCCACCGGGGGTTGGGGGGGAACCAAGCAGCCGCAGATGACTGCCTGCCACTGCATCCGCACGCCAGCCCCCTGGTTAAAAAGTTTGAGGACCCCTGCTCTAAGTAAATGTAGTGGGGAAATGTGCAACAATTCTGGGGCACATAGCAATGACTGTGGTGTGCCGAATAAGCCTGTCTGTGATGTACAATTCCTGTGCCTGCTTGCCCGCATTGTGTGAACTTGCTTTTGATTGTTAACATCCACCTGCAGTTCATGTACATCTAGTCATGAAGACAACTGTGAGGGTGAGGCACACATGTACAGGCTTTGTGTGCATTCTTAAGAACAGTAATACCTCTCTATTGCTGTTATTATACACAAGGTAACTGAGGTAATTGATTGTCTTTTTTTCCTCTTTGAAGTCTGTTTCAGAAATATCCAGTGGTTCTGTTATGTTGACTCAGGCTATTGTTAGTGTGAAGAACCTTGAATACGCCTTTTGCTTCTAGTTCTGAAGCATCATGAGTTACTCCATAGGATAGAGATTATAAACTTCTAAACTTCCCTTTCTTTCTTAGTACTGATATGAAATTGTGTTTCCTAAAGAAGGTTCATCCACTACCTAGATCCACTTTATGTATAGAAGGTTTTTAATTAAATTTAGCTGTTTCCTTTGGGCTAGTTCAATCTTGGCTTTTCGCTTGACTATTGCATTCCATCATTTTATATTTAAACAAATGTCATTGCAGGTAATAAAATGAGGGTGGAAAAGGTTATTATATGGCTAATGATTTCTGGTAGTTGGGGAGAAGGTTAATTCAGAACCTGGGGATTAGCAAAGTACAGTTGTGCAGAGGAGCTGTGTGATCAAATTAAAAAACTAGATCTTTAATTCCCTTGCTAGAACACAAACCCCCTCTTTGTTACAACACAATAAGTTTCTTTCTATTATTACCCATTCACATGAACAAAAGAAAACCTTTGTGACTTGGATTCTATATTAACATTTGCATTTTACTTCAGTTTTCAGTGTCAATTACTGAGTCTTTTAAGAGTGGGACACTTTTAACAAGATATTTCTTCTCCTTACTGACAGGATGGTTCCACAGGTGTGGTTCTTCTTAAACTTATTGAGTAATATGATTAAAATGAATAAAATAATAATCAGTGATCAGTAGAAATAAACTAATCTTAATAGACATTGAAAACAGACACACTGTTACAAACAATGCTTTCATGTAGGATCAAATCTGGAACTTAAGAATCAAACCCATTTTCAGCCGCTGGAAGTCACTCTGCAAAAGTGTGTCTGGTACAAATAAATATTGGTGATATTTAAATAGTACTCCACTGGTCCTTTTAAACTCATTAGAAAAGGTTTGAAAAGGTGATTGGAGTGGAAGAAATGTGTTAGTTTAATGTATTATTAAGATGGGCACAATTTGAACTGGAGATCTAAGTTCACAATTAATTATGTTTGAAATTTTAGAGCTTTTCTTGTATTTCAAACAATCATAGAAAGTTCATTAATCTCTCAGACTGATAAAGAAGTTGTAACACCAAAGATATATTCAACCTAGTATTTCCATCGCTGTGTTCCATGTATTTGCAAGTGTAGTCAAATTCACAAGAGTTCCTTCACACACACTTCAAAACTGAAATAATAAAAATGAGGTTTGAACCTCAACAATTAAGACTTATGAATGTTTTGCCTGTGACCTGTCTCAGTTCAGAGCATCTCTAGCCTGCAGCTAATACATTATTTCAAAATCTGGTTTTCCAAAACCAAGTTTCCCTTTATGAAATGGATGCATGGTATTGATCTGATCTCGTGAGATCTACTAGTGGCAAGTCAAAAATAGATCATGTATACGTAACAGAATAGCTTTAAAGGGATTTGGTGGTGGTGAGCTGAACAGTATTGCCAGTCCTTAAGGACCAAGTCTACCTGATTTAACACATTGAGGGATAATCAGTGTGTCTCTTCTCCCTACTTCTTTACTCCTATTATAAAGATACAACAAACTTGTGCTTGCAGGAATGTTTACAGTCTCCCAAGCAGAAGATAATGCCTATTTCCCATGGAACTTTCTTTCCTTTGAAACAAAGGACAGTACATGGACTGAACAACTACTAGTCAAAACCAAAAGAATTAGTCATGAGAATGGCTACCACAGAGATCTCTGGCCACATCACTGGAAACTGTGATCCCTTCTTTTTCTGTGCCACAAAATGATAAAGGAAATCTTGGGCCAGTGCTAAAAAATTACCCACAATTACCTTGAGTAAATCATTAAAAGTTGAGGAAAAATTAGTTAAGTGGAACTCTCACATAATGCTAAAAAAGAAATCGCAAAAAAAAAAGGAAAAAAAGAAACATTTTATTTTGTTTTAACAATGGAAATTGGAATAGCTTAAGTGTTCTTGACATTTGTTTATTCATTTATTCTTGTGTATATTTCTGAAGACTATTTCAATAATCTCTGTCTTTTAATCACAGCAGATTGCAAATTACACTATCTTCACAGACATTGAAAAAATACGAATACTTTTTAAATGGAAACACAGTGATGTTCTTTCGTGATGGATTTGACCATTCTTTGAATTTTATTTCACCACATGAACATGCATTTTTGATTCATTAGATTAATTGAATTTGAAGATTAAGATCTTTTGAGGGAAATGTACTTGACATGTTAATGTAAGATGTTCAATCATAACTTTATAAAAATTCATGCAGAAGAATAAATTCATTATGTACACAAATAAACACCAGCTGGAGGGTACAATAAATACATTTTTTAAATTTCAATTTATGTATTAACTTTTACATCTTAAAAAAAAACCCAAACCCAAAAAAATCAACAACAGCCAACCTTAGGCATACTATACAATTGTTATAGCTGAGTTCATTTAATAGGCATTCAGCTGTCCCTTGACAGATCTTTCTCTATAATAGATGGGAAGAATAGCATGCAATGCTAATACTTCTCAGGAACTAAATGAAGGACTTCAAAAACACGAGATAAAGAAAGCAAAAGTATTTGCAAAACAAGATCTGGGCCATGAAAAATTTTTAGAAACCAAAGTGACAGAATAATGAAAGGAATATAATCATCACATTTCCAGTCACAGAAACTAGGATCAGTTCTAACAGTAAGAACATCTAGACTGACTACTTAGGTCCACTGTCTGACTTCTTAGGAATGAGAATTTTCCTTTGTACTTTTTGAAACAAAATGCTGCTAGACTGAATTGGTAACAGTACTCGCTCTCTTCTATGACCTTGCTGTACCTCATCTCATGTTTTGCACATGCAAAATAAAAAGTCTTTCACAGCACTTACAAGACTCTCTGTGTGGTTCTTGTTTATTTTTTCATTAGGGGAGCATCCCTGTTTGCTCTTTGTGAAGATTCCTACTGTGGCTTGAAAGATGATTTATTTTAAAAACTTGGAATTTAGTGGTTTTCTGCTGCATTTTACCCTTGTCTTCTTCATACTTAAAGGACTTATGCTTTCATTTAGTAACTCACAATAGTTTCTGACTGTATTGTCTGAATTTCTAATTATTATGATTGAAATCCCAGGCTGCCCTTTTTTCCTTTACCTATTTGTAACCTCAGAAAGACTGGCCACAATGGAAATGCATTATTCTTGGTTGTTCAGAGGCAATTTGGCAACAATGAAAGTAGGTGCCACTTTTTCTCTCCACCTGTGAACACAGACAAGAAATTGATGGCATGAACACCCCCCACCCCCTCCCACAGAAGAAAGTCTGAGTCGAAAAGCATCCAGGAAACAGAAAGAGTAAGGTGGAGGCTTGGAGAGCTGGAGGTAATGAGAAATGAATGTGAAAAGCTGATGACAATGGGAAGACTGAAGAATCAAGGAGCAACAGCAAGGAGAATAGCAGACGATATAGTAACTTCGTTATCTTGAGGACCACCCATTGTATCGCAGCCATGTCAACACAGTGGAACTAATGGCTACTCCAATTCTTGATTTTGATTTTAAAGCTGTTTTACTTCTCAGGTGTCCTACTGGGAATGGAATGACTAGAAGGATCCCCCTTTTTAGCTGTAAGGTTGTTTACAGACAGCTTTTCCTGTTTTCTTTTCTAATGGGGAAAAGGGTCAAGACAAATTAAGTGTTCTTATTTGATTAGTTGAAGTCATAATACTCCACTTGTTATAGCTGATACTTTTTATACAGAACTTTGGTTTCAGAGGAGTGGTGGGAATATTGTGTCCTTACTCCATACCAGACATGGGCTCATGAGGGTCCCTGGGAAAGAGAAGAATGTAGAAGGTACGCAGGGCATATGGAGGGGACTAGGACAGATATTACCAGACCAGACAGAAGCCAGGAGCAGGTGGTTACGGCAGGAAGGAAGCTGTGAGAGCAGCTCTTAGGATTGCAGCTGATAGCCGTGATAGTCTTTAGCATGAGGCTGTTTGAGGGGGCCTTCAAAATAAAGAGGTAAGAGAAGAGGATAAATGAGGGCAAGAACTGAGAAATTAAGGGAATCCCCTGCACTGTTTGCAGTGGTCTTGGTTTAAGTTTCTTGTGTTTTTGTAACAGCTGGGAAGCACCTGAGACTCAATATATACCGCAAACTTCAAAGTAAGAAACATGGGGGGGGGGGGGGAAGAAGCACATCTTATTGATCCTAGTGCAGTTCACAATCATATTCCTGCTTATATGTTCTGGGGAGCCTGCCCTTATTCTCACATACAACTTCTGTGACTTTGATTCAGACTCGTACGCAGCAATTAAGCAGTAAATAAACTATCATTTCAGTAGAAATAAAGTGATTTCAATCACAAAGGTGAAATCTGTGTTGTATGAAAATGGGAAAACTTCAAAGAAATATTTTGCTTGATGCCAAGAAAGGCCTGCGTTTCTATCTGTGTTATGAAAATTAAGAAGTTAATACATCTTTGTAATTATTCTCTGTAAGTAAATACAAAAGACCATCTAATGCTAAAGGCAGATGAAAAATTTTACTTCTGCCATTTACTTTTGAAGCCTTAACATTTTTGAGCTGTATCTTAAATTTTTGTTCTTCTGTTCTAACATAGTCACAGGAATGAACTTCATGGTGATCCCTACAAGCAAGTTGTCTTAGCAGAATAATCATCACAGCAAGCCTCAGACACATGGCTCACAATAGTCTTCCTTTCCCCAACACTGGCACTCAGCCTAGTGTGAGTGTTCATCATATTAAGTATCCTTATGGCATTAGACACCTATGCATGTAGTGCCTATGTACAAGGGTAGCTCAGAGTATTAAATATCAGTTCAGGAAAACAGTATTTACACACATGCTGACGATTCATTTTCAGGTTGGAGAACTGATCTGTACACAGCAGCCTCAATCTCCAGTCTTCCCACTGTGAAATTTTAGACAGCTCATCTGCTGAGCCCTTGCCAGACCTATTAATATTTATACATTCCATACACATTCCAGTTAGAGCAAGTAAGTTGCAGAGCTCTCTGATTTAGAAGCTATTAAGATTCATGACCCCTTTTGCTATTTAATCTACGGTCCTGAAACCTTTGCAGTCAGCTTACACTTGAAGAAAAAAGGACAAATCATTACTGTTCAAATATTGTCCTGCATTGTATCCATTTGTAGTCCATGAAAGAGTAGTTTAGAGCTTCAACGCATCCATTTACCTCAGAGACACAGGTTATTATACGAGGCATTCTTTCCTTGGCAGAAGAGAGAATAGGAATGTTATTTAACTCAGTTGCATTTAATTTTGGATTAATGACTTTTCTAGCTGTAACTGCTTCTCTGCATAAGAAACCAAATCTAATTCATTTTTCCTGTTCTCATATCTGGGCATCGATTTGGGTACATTGTACAAGGGTACATTGATGTGTTCCCAAGGACATCTATGTAGAAAAAGCACAGTCTGTCTTCCGGAATGTAGTGGTGACTCCACCTAAAGAGGGAGTCAGTACCCTCCCCTTCTTAAGGTTTATATGGGTCATCTTAGAATGATGTGGTGAACCATCACAGATTTCTCCAGGATCCATGAGAAATCTCAAAGTTAGATTTTTATTAAATTCATGCCAGTTTTTCTTCTGTAACAAGTAGTCCGTGAGTGTCCACAGCTCTCAGAGAGTCAGAGAGTGCAATGAATGATAGGAATTCAGCATCTTTCAAGACTTAGCTCTGAAGTCTGTAAAGGAATTAATCTCTGCCCTGTAGCAGAGAAAAAAGAAAAAAAAAAAGTGAGAAAAGTTTTGGGACACTCAGATTTTAAAACAGCTTGTAATTACGACCTTGTAATTATGACACAGAGAAACTGTCCAAGAAAACAGGCATCCAATTAGGAATGCTGAAGCCCTGATAGAATTAAACCTGTCCAGAGATACCAACGACAACAAAAAAAGCTTCTATGGGTACATCATTGATAAAAGGAAGACTAGGGAAAACATGGGCCTTCTCCTGAAGGAAACAGGAAACCTGGTTACCTGAAATATTGAGAAGGCTGAGGTACTAAATGACTTTTTCAACTTGGTGTTCACTAGCAGGTACTCCAGCTGCACCACCCAAGTTGCAGAAGGCAAAGACAGGGATTAGCAGAATGAAGAACCACCCACGGTAGGAGAAGATCAGGTCTGAGACCATCTGAGGAACCTGAGGGTGCATAAGTCCAAGGGACCTGAGGAGATGCATCTATGGGTCCTGAGGGGACTGGTGGATGTAGTGGCTAAGCCACTGTCCCTCATATTTGAGAAGCTGTGGCAGTCTGGAGAAGTTCTCACTTCTCCGGTGAGAAAAAAGGAAGACCTGGGAAACTACAGGAAAGTCAGTCTCGCCTCAGTGCCCAGCAAGATAATGGAGCAGATCCTCCTGGAAACTATACTAAGGCATATGGGAAATAAGGAGATGACTGGTGGCAGCCAACATGAATTCACTAAGGGCAAATTATGGCTGAACAAATTTAGTGGCCTTCTGCAATGGGGTTGCAGTATTGGTGGATAAAGGAAGAACAACTGATGTCATCTGTCTGGGCTCGTGCAAAGTTTTAGACACTGTCCCACATAACATCCTTGTCTCTAAACTGGAGACATGGATTTGATGGCTGGGACACTCAGTGTACAAGGAATTGGCTGGAAGGTCACACTCAGAGAGTTCTGGTCAACAACCTAGTGTCCAAGTGGAGATCAGTGACAAGTGGCATTCCTCAGGGGCAGACCTGTACTGGGACCAGCGCTGTTCAACGTCTTTGCCAGTGACATGGACAGTAGGATTGAGAGAACCCTCACCAAGTTTGCCAGTGATACCAGGCTGTGTGGTGTGATTGACATGTGGATGCCGTCCACAGGGACCTTGACAGCCTTGAGAGGTGGGCCTGAGCGAACCTCATGAAGTTCAACAAGGCCAGGTGCAAGGTCCTGCACCTGGTCTGGGGCAATGCCCTGTATCAATACAGGCTGGGTGGAGAACAAATTGAAAGCAGCCCTGAGGGGAAGAACTTGGGGGTGCTGGTGAATGAAAAGCTCAACATGGCCCAACAATATGCACTTGTAGCCCAGAAAGCCAACCAAATTCTGGTCTGCACCAAAAGAAGTGTGGTCAGCAGTTCAAGGGAGGTGATTCTGTCTTCTGCCCCTCTACTCCACTCTTGTGAGACCCCGCCTGAGTACTGCATTCAGCTCTGGAGCCCCCAATGTAGAAAGGACACGGACCTGTTGGAACGAGTACAGAGGAGGATCATGAAGATAATCAGAGGGCTGGAGCACCTCTTCTATGAAGACAGGCTGAAAGAGTTGGGATTAGTCAGCCTGGAGAAGAGAAGGCTCCAGGGAGACCTTACAGCAGCCTTGCAGTACCTAAAGCAGGCCTATGGTGAGGTACTTTTTACAGGGCTTTTAGCAAAAGGATAAGGGATAATGGTTTTAAACTAAAAGAGGGAAGATTTAGATTAGATATTAGGAAGAAATTCTTGACTGCGAGGGTGGTGAGGCACTGGAACAGGCTGACCAGAGAAGCTGTGGATGCCCCATCCCTGCAAGTGTTCAAGGCCAGGCTGGACGCGGCTTTGAGCAACCTGGTCTAGTGGAAGGTGCCCCTGCCCATGGCAGGGCGTTGGAACTAGGTGATCTTTATGTTCCTTTCCAACTCAAGCCATCCTATGATTTTGTCTTAAGGGCCTACTAAGAGTTTCTGTTCTTTGCATCCTTTGGACTGGGGTTTCTTTCGTGTTGAGTTGTAAATTATTATCATCAGACGATTGGTATCACCATCAAAATGCTATTATTTTCTGCTGCTTTCTTGGAAATAGTAAGCATTATATACTGATGGATTTTGAAAAACTAAGTGCTTGTCTTCATTTAGGGGAAGACTTTTGCCTGAAAAATAAAGAAAATACAAAGTATTGTAGTGGCATTCTTGTGCAGATAAAAATATATTATGATTTCTTTTAAAGCTGCTGTCAATGAGAGTTTTTTATTTCATCTTTTTGTGTTTGCTAGCAGAAGCAAATTATATTCAGAAAGGTGATTCTTTTGGTAAAACTGGAACTGGCCTAATAGGAAGTGATGTTTCTAGATCTTGCATATAGACTAAAGATTTGAAAATTTAATGATGCTTGAAGGTTTGAAATGGCATTAAAGCCTATGGTTAGAGATTCTTTTCCTGGGGAACCTGAGTACACATGCTATGAAAATTCATGGAAAACTTCACCGTTGGCTTCAACAGGAAGAAGATATATAACATTTATAGCATATACAGTCCATCACATATATTTTGCACTGTTTCTTGTACCTTTTTATTTCTAGAAATACTCAAGTAAAAAGGTGATCTTTATTTTAAATGATTTGCTTTCAGTTGCTGCCTTCTTACAGAAAGTCATAAAGTTTCTGTCTGCAACATTATTGTTTTCTGTGTGATGAAATTATGTGTTTGGTAATAGTTTAAGTCATAGTTTATCTGAAAGTTGAATTTATAAGAAACTTGTAAAAAGTTCAGACTTACCAGTGTGTTTTTACAGTGTACATTAAGCAACTGTTGGCCAGTTAGTGTGAGACAAGGCAATTTCTTGCTTAGAGCTTGCAGCATGCAACCCCCTGAATTTAGAGCACATGCCTCTTCAATAGGCTTACAATGCCTCCCAGCACTTCACTTTTCAGACAAAGACTCCAGTTTACAAACTGTGACTGAATTACGACTTCAGGTGGTGACACAATTGAAAATCTATTTTCGGCATTGGGAAGATCAGGTTCAAACTGAAGCTGTGTTGAAAATGGAATATCCATTTTGCTGGAAATTTTGAAATTATTTTCATCTTGCTTCATAATGGAAAGCTGAAACCACAAAGTTTTCATTGGATGTCAAGGTCTGATAAATTCATTTTAAAAAAAAAAAAAAAGAATGTCAGTCAGACATTTTGGCTTGGGATCCTGGTTCCTAAGCAAAAATCTGTCAAAATCTGAAACCTTCTAATTCCCTCATATTGAGAAGAAAATTATTTCATCTGAAAACTTCAAATAAAGTGACCTGTTGACCCAATATACCCTGTGATAAAGATAGGACAAGAAGATAAACTGACAAATATACTTAAGCTTTCCTAACTTCATGAACAAGTGCGCACATGCATACAGTGATATTGGAAGGAAATTTGGGAAGAATTTTAAAGGGACAATGCTGTGAGGGTGGTGATATGAAAGCTCGATTCTGTGGGTGCCAGAACAGCCTCTGTGGATGTCAGAACCTACCTCTGATTGATTTCTTGTAAGTAGATTATGCAGGACATGACTGTACCCCCCTAATGCCAGCATATTAAGGGAAAAAATACATTTTGTCGAATTCTTACTGAGTATACAAGTACATGTAAAATCCTGGAAATGAAAATGAAAATTAAGGGTCTGAAGAAGATTATGCTGAGTTCAGGGATGGCATAAGAGATGGTCTAATTCTTGAGACTGGACTGGAAACCATTGGTGTCCAGTTCTTTCCAGACCCCCATGGCTTTCCTGGCAGCATTGCAGAGCCTTCTAGACCAAACCTGAGCCTGCTGTGATCAGGCTTGTCTTAACTGGTGACTTTTCACCTCATCTTCAGCAATGGTCCTTTAAAATCTCAGGGATTTGTGACCTTCATTTTAAAAACGCTGATGCAAGCAGCAGTGTCCTTCAGGAACTGGCATGCTCAAGTATTTCTAACTTTAATTTCTTTTCTGTGCAAGGCAGTCACCTCTTTGGATAGGAGCAAGGAAATCTTATGGCAAAGAGTTCAGCCTGTTATCACTGTCAGCACAGCCACATCTTGAGAACTAAGCACAGACCTGACAAACCATCTGCTGTATTTACACTATGGTAACGTGAGAATTTTAACATTTTTGTTAATGAAGTATAGTCAATAAGTGAAAATGATTCATTACTGGATGGAATCTTCTGATTACCAGCCTTAATGTATAGAAAACAGCATTTCCTGACATCCTTTGGATAGATGTCAGACAAACGTAAGTTTCTACTCTGTAACAGACGGATTTGATGCTTTTACTGTCAGTGAGAATTACACATTCCTGGCAAGGTGAAAAAGCTGTCCATCCAGGCTGGCACCCCGGTGCTTACGAGCTGCTGTGCAATGGGCAGCTGGCAGCCGTGCACCTCCCTGCAATTATGCACAAAACATGCTACTATCTGCAACTAATTTATAGTGCAAAATGAAGGAACATAGCAGAACTTCTTCTGAAGATCTAAAGGGCACAAAATAAGGAGCTTAATCAATGGAGGGCTGTGAAACCTGCCCCTCTGCTTTACACCTCCCTGCAGCGCAATGTATAATTCACACACAGCAAAGCACAGCTGCAGCTGTGTCAAAAATGCACAAAACCTCTTGGTGAGGAGATCTGTAACAATCTGATTCATGCTGTCTCTTTTAAATGGTGATTCCACAGTCCCTTTTTTCATTTTCTTTACCTTCTGATATACCCCTGACAGCACCTGACCTGCCTTCCATTGCAACAAAACATTTTCTTTGGTAACAAGCCTGAATCGTACTTCTCAAGGAGGTTTTGCAGTATGTCGTTAACTATTTTGGTTGCATGCCATAGCAGGTCATCATTGTAATTATGTAAATTTGCTGTAATTGTTGCGATAATTAGCATGCTTCATTTTAAGGTCTAAATAAGCTCCAAGTACATTCAGAAGTGCTACAGAGGAAGGAGAAAAAGTAATATAAGCACACAGTGCTATGCTGTTGTCATCGAAAAACTCTTATTTCATGGTGATTCACATGGTAATTGAGCTAGGAAATACTTGTAAGTATATGCAGCTAATATTCAACAAGTGGTGATAGGATGAATTTACATTATGGCAGCATAAACTGTGCAAATGTTATTCTCTGTGTGTCTCAAGGACGTACTCACTCTGTGAGAGAAACATCTAAATATAATTTTTCAAAAGTTGCCGATAGAGAGGCTTTTTTCTGTTGGACATTTTAAGGAAGTTTTACATTTGGAACAGACACATTTAGTTTTAAAACCACCCCATATGCCTATTTTGTGTTTTAAGGCACCTAAGCAGAAAAGTCTATATATGATAAACCATCTGGAGATGAATCATTAGAAAGTCATTACTGGAAGCTGTCCCTGATCCAGTTCACAGGTGTATAACTCAGTTAATTTCAGTGGCATTTTAAATAGTGGCAGGTTTGATACTTGCTCTTTGTAGTAGAAACATTTGTCCTGATAACATAAGTATGGTGTTGCCTTTTCCCCCAAGTCACACTAATGTGGCAGTTTGAATATTTGCATAATACACAAGTAATTCATCCCTAAATCTTTTCAGTCCCCAAATCTGTACTTCCTAGCATATACATTTATGTGAGCAAATTACCGAAGAAACTGTTCTTGTAAGTACACAGGTACAAGATAGGTTTAGATTATCTGACACAGTTGATGGTGTATCTTGCCACACAGCAAAAAATATTAAACATTGGTTGTTAACTTCCTTTTCCTGAAGGATTTCTTAAAACAGTATGTAAAGCCAACAAAGCCCAATTAGCTGCTTCTGAAGAGCTTAGTTAAAACCCTCACATACCACAGAAGGAAATTCTGGTGGGTTGGGGTCGGCACTGGCCAGGCAAAACTTCAGTCTTAGTCCTCCCGGGAAAATGAGAGTTAAAAATAGGATTTTGAGATGTTTTATTTGTAAAGATGAATTTGGCCTCAATTCTGTTTAAAAATAGTTGAATGCAGGAGGAGAGGTCATTGACAGAGGTTAGTGCAAATCAGATCATTTCCAGTTAAATGACAATATTTGTCCTCCTCCAAGGTTTCAAAACACTCCTTTGAAAGGGAAATGGAATGTGTTGCAGGTTTTGTTCCCATCAGTTTCTCTGAGAAACCTCACAGGTATTAAGTCCTGGACCTAACACAGAGGAGATGGTCGGTAGTTACAGGACAGATTTTTAGTGAGAAGTTCCAAACATGAAAAAATGTTCTTATTTTTTTCAGTAATGATTGCCTGTTGTTATAAAGTGAAAGCAAATAATATAGGAGAAATACCAGCTGATATATATGAGGAATGGGGAGAGAAATGTGGTATTTGCATGTATTCCCATTACTCCATGTAGGGTGCACAATTTAAGGGCAAGATCCTTGGGTTCTGTGTGGATTGTAGATGGGACAGTAGTACAGAAAAAGAATTAATTAAGTACTCAGAATTGCCCTCAAGGAGATCGCATATCTCTATTGACTTTGTAGGTAAGACGGAAGATTAGCTATGAAATTTAGGCACCCAAGCTATATATAATAAAAATATCACTTTAGAATCACTCTGCCATTAGATACAAATGGGAATAAGCTGGTGCCTGGATATGATAAGTACTGGGCCCCAATGAGTACCAAGCCCACCAAACAAGACAGATGAAACACAAAGGCAGCTGTGCAAGGGAGTGGGAGTGTTCTTCCTGCTTCCTTGTGCAGTCACCATAGGATGCACCATGGTCATCCTCTTTCTGCTGAATGGTGTTCATCTAAACTTTGTGTTGATGGTCACTTCTGGGCAACCCCCTATCTGTGTCAGCAACAAAATCTGAGTGCTTATGGAGTGCAGAAGATATACTCTTGAAATATTAAGGAGGTACTTTAAATCTGCAATTTAGAATTAGATGTTAGTTGCATTGTGTCCTGTTGTTTTCTTCCCTCATTTCCTGCCCTTAATTTTTATTCTTTGCCTGTATGATAGGGCTCTTTCATATATATGTATAAGATAAAGCTCTGATTAGAATATATATTGGGAGAACAGTTATTTTACAAATATACTCGAACTGTTTTCCGGTAGAAAAATGTTTCATATACAGAAAGAAGCAAATTAGTCTAACAATTTTGATGCCTAGGATACTTATCAGCTGTTTTACTGTATTACAATCATTGTTAAAAATTAATATTAGATTAGATTATTTTCCCATTTTATCTCTCTGTGACTTGTTCATGAACTGAATGTCACTTTCTTAGATTGTGGGCTTTATTATTTTATATCAATAATTTTTAAATTAACATTTTCCAGTGTTGGTTTAACAAAAATTGCATAACTATTTAAGAAATGGTTACTAAAGATCTAGTAAAAAACTTTTGATTCTCAGAATTTTAGTTGCATCCTATAAACTAAACTTTTCCACCCTTTATGGTGACACAGGTACTGTATATTTCTTATATTTACCTTTACTAAAACAGCCTATAGATACCTTTTAGCAAGGTAACAGAGACAGAAAGTTATTAACAATGCTTGTGATATAAGCATTCTTGTTTTAAAGATTAAGCAACTTAAGAAATCACAAGAATTAACAGTGCAATGAGTTTTTCTAAAATCCTCTTGGACACCAGAGAATCTTCTTTGTACTCTTGCCAGTACCCAGGCTTAAATAGATTAAAAGGAAATTATGAACTAAAATAGTTTAAAAGGAAATAAAATGGCAGAAATTAAAATACTGGTCATACTGGAGATAATAATCTAATCAAATATACCTGTCTTTTGTATGAAAGAGAACATTAGCAACAATCTTGACATTACCATTAATAGACCTTTGTCCATTTTCTGTCGTTTGTCCCATGCCGATGAGCTCACTCCCAGAGGAAGCTGGAGCACATCTCAGGGCATAGTACATGCCAAAACTCTTCCCCCAACAGGCAATTCAGACACAAATCACTCCATGCAGAGGCAGGAGACAGCGTGTTGACTTTCCATATCCACCATACCACTTGTCTTCGAGAATGGAGAACACTTTATTTAGCAGTACAGTGACAGCCAGTGAACCCTGCTATAATTTTTCCCATAGGATAGGAAGACAAGGATCCTTCTGAGAATATCATGAAACCTGAGAGGCAGATGATGGTATGTAGGATGCAGGAGGGGTGATAAAATGTCAAGGGAAGAAAGTAGAGGAAGGAGGGTGAGGAAGTGACAGTAATAAAGAATAAGCCCAGAGGAGAGAGTAGAGGTTGGAATAAAATTTTTCACTGATGTTTCGACTGTGACCTTGTGTGGCAGCTCCAGGTTATTGCTTTCCTCCCTAAAGCTGTTACAGAACAAGGCTGGGTGTACCCTTTGCTCTCTTTCTTCCAGCCTATGGGACTGGATGGGACAGCAGGCATTTGGATGGTGGCAGCAGACAGCATGTTGTCCCGAGACTGCCTCTTCTTCCCATCCCCTTTTTTCCCCTTCTCTACACAAACATGAACCTAGAGGACCAGAAAACCCAGGTGCAGTACTGATTCATCTTCCAGACTGCACAGCTGAGAAAGTGTTTTGCCCATGGGTGCTAACTCCACCTCTGGAATTGTCTGTTCCTCTCCTATGCCACACAGCATGACAGAAATAAAAACTTGTATTTCCCATCTTAAAATTTCATGTAGATCCTTAACTAATTCAATTTACTTCATGAACAAGATAGCTAGGTGTAAAACAAAATAAGGGTGACCTACCTGTGCAGCAGGAACTGGATTACCCTTAAACATGTCCATCTGTAAATCTCAGAACGTGTTATCCAGATCAGTTATTCAAAGTAATCTGTTATCCATGTTAATTATTATGATTTAATTATGGTGTCTTACTCCTTGCAGGCATATTTATGAATTATCTTTTGTGTGGTCCCAGGGAACATTATTAATACACACTGAAGGACACAGTTTAACTATGAATACTAATGACCCATGCAAAGTAAAGTTATACATGAAACTCTATGAAACAATAGGTTTCACTCATTAATTCTACTTAGTGCATCATTATAGTTACTTTGTCATGAGTTAACAAATACTATATTGTGTATGGGAGTGTTGCTCTTCCTGACTCATGAGAGCAATTTTTGATACTTAAATATCACTTTCAGATGTGCAATGTAGCAATTATGAATTATATTAGAAGTTTGTATACAAAATATTTGGAAGTAACATAGCAAGAAAGAAGCTGTAATTTTCAGCAGCAGTAAGATGAAATTCAGTGAATTTCTTCTAGAATGCTGAAAGAAATTGCTAAAATGTTAATTACCTGTTTAATAGGAACTTTTCATTACCTACGTGTTCTTTACCCAATTCCAACTCTATTTTTAAGGTACTTAAAAATTTGGAAGCAACTGTGTCACATGCTCTGGTTTGGTTGGCAGAGCAGCTCGCTTTTCTGTCTGTATTCAAAAATCAAACCAAAACTGGAATGCTTTCTAGATCTTTTTAGTGTCATACTCAGTAGATCTGAGTATGGATCTATTCAGATGAATAAACATACATATCGAATGTCATTTTGAACACCCCAGGGATGTCCCACCTGGCCTGCAGATGCCACTGCAAGAAGAGAGCCTGTGTCTCACAAGTCCATTCTTGCCAGCTCTATGCACATCTCAGACTGCTTAGGATGTCTGGAACGGTGCTGGATGTCTACACTTATGTTCACAAACTGTTTGCTAGTCACCTAAAAGCTAGTAAGTCAGCTGTCCAGGCAACTTGCACTTAAATGCATAGGGCATGCAGTGTCACTGGAGACGCCCCAGACTCTGCAGACATGGCCTGGGAACAACCGTGGTCTTGGGAACAGGCAGGTGGGACCAGGACACCCTATAGGGAATTTTTAATTATACTAGGCGCCTGTGATTACACAGCTGAACTCAGCATTTCAAATGACATTCAGGATGGGATTCAGACACCTTAATGTTAATGTCTGTTTTGTCTTCATTAAAATTAGTTATTTCAGCCTCAGCATACTCAATGGTGATGCAGGGCATGATTTGTTGCCTGGGTTTGGAAGCTTAGTGCAGTGTAAGATACCTGAGAACATTTGAGGCAGACTTGTACATAGACTTAGCAGAGACCTATGCTCCTGTGAATCAGCAGATGGAGGCCAGGTCTCCTGTTCCAGGGCATCCTAAATGTGCCTAAAAGGCACAGATGTGGGTGACTGGATCTAAAGCATTGACAATACAGACAGTAGAGTCCAGAGAGGTTTTCACATGACCAGCTATGTGTATCACATCTCAAGTGACACTAACTACTTATGTTTAGAAAACTTAATTACACCTTTCATGTCCACTTTTTGATGAGGTGAGTAGTTCTCAAGTGTCTACTTACTGTATTAATCACAACGGGACTCCAGAAACTATCATGGGAAGTGAGACACCCTATATAAGTATACAGGACTGCACTGCAGACACTTAAATTTAGACACAAAGTCCCACCTCTACAAGGCACTGAAAGGAAAGGTGAATTGAATTCCAGATGTTAGAGACTAAAATCTCTTTTTGGGTCATCTTAAATCACTTGTTAGTTCTATCTCACTTCAGTGTCTCTATCAAACTTCAATCTGGTATGAAAACCTTTGTGTGTCTCTGTGTGTGTGTGTGGCTACACGATGTGAACAACAAGTTACTGAAAAGACAAAGTGGTATGGGCTTTTGCTTATTTATGGGTGACTAAAACTTGTCAGTGTTGCCAAACATTAGTAGGATGTTCTGCTTACTCTCAAGTGATCTGACTAAAATTGAGTGCTGCACGTTTGGAAGTAATCTCTGCCTTAATCCAGCTAATACTGAGCTGCTGTTCATTGATAGAAGGCACTGGTGTAGACAGGTAAGCCTCTGTAGCTTGTACTTTTCTCAAATTCATTAGTTTCGTGAGAAATCTCATAATTATTTTGAATCCTATTATGTCCTGATAGAAAGAGAGAAGTAGCGTTGCAACTGAATGATTTAAATCCTGTTTATGCTCAAGTTTCCTGGAAAATTGAAAGTCCTTGAAATAGAGAAAGAAGCCATTACTAAAAAGTGAGTTTTAGTAGGAATCTTTCAATGATAAAGGCTGTATCCTTCCCTTTGATGCACATGTGAATCTTCCACTGAAGTCAGTTGGAACATTTATACCTTGGGGATCAGGACTTGTTCCTAATCCTCTGAATTTTAAATTCTCATTCCATTATATCAAATAAGGGAGAGGGGATTAGGTGGTAGTATCTACGAGCTTTAATTTTTCACGGGATTTGTATATCTAATAGTAAAGTAAATGAAAAATTGAAAATGCATTACTCATGAAGATGTGCATTTGAAAATGTCTTTTAAAAACCTTGATTTTTGCATCAGGAATCTTCTCACTGTCTTAATACTACTCTTTATTGTTAAGCATTGGGTAGAAAAACCTAGACATTAGAATTTCCAACAAAGGGAATAACTTTCCTTTGGACTGAATATACACAGACAGTATTCACAAAGCCTACATGCTCACATTTTTCTGTTAACTGTATACAGAGCAGAGTCTATCCATTCTGAATTGTATGTAGTTTAAATTTTGCTCATCAATGCTTTGATGAAAACCATGATAGCAGCACTATTTTGATGTTTGTCTATAACAGATGGTTTTAATACAGTCCTTTTACACTGTCAAATATATAGGAGTTGATAGCCCATTACAGAAGAACCTAGCATGTGTCTTGGTTTCAGCTGGGATAGAGTTAATTTTCTTCTTAGTAGTTGATACAGTGCTGTGTTTTGGATTTAGTATGAAAATGATGTTAATAATACACTGGTGTTTTAGTTGTTGCTAAGTAGTGCTTACACTAAATCAAGGATTTTCCAAGTTTCCCATGCTCTGCCAGTGAAGAGGTGCCCAAGAAGAGTGCATAATCAGGACAGCTGACCCAAACTAGACAAAGGGATATTCCATACCATAGAACATCATGCTCAGTATAGAAACTGGGGCAGGGAGCTGGCCAGGAGCTGCCAGGGGACTGGCTGGGCATCAGTCAGCGGATGGTGACCAATTTTGTTGTGCATCACTTGGTTTTTTTTGTCCCTTGTGTTTTATTCCTCTCCATCTTCTTTTCATTCCAAATGTTATTGTTGTTGTTATTATTTATTATTTTTAAACATTATTTCAATTATCAATCTGTTCTTACCTCAACACCCAGTTTTTACCTTTCTCCAATTCTCCTCCCCATTTCCCTAATGGGGGGAAGAGGAAGGGAGTGAGCAAGTGGATGTGTGGTACTTAGTTGCTGGCTGGCATTAAACCATGACAGCATGATGTTCTTCTAGATCATTAGCCTGTAGTAATTACCAGCAATAATTTAAATGCACAGATAGTCTCATACAGATACCTAGTTCAAGTAAAACATTCATTACTAGTTAATTAATGTATTTTTCACTTATTTTAGAAGACTGTATTGATTTAAGCAGGTTTACTTATGGACATGGGACATGAGAATTTAAAATTTTTGGTTCCTTAATGTAAGGGTAAGTAGATTGAAAAAGCACAGGATTCATTAAGTCACTTGGATACAGACAATGTGTGTATTTGTGTAAAAGAAATAAGAGATAACAAGGAAAGTTCAAAAGTAAGCACACAGACACGGGCAGTAAGGAGAACGTACAGACCAGAACCCTTTGGTTGCTGCCTGATGGGCTATTGAAGGACCTGTTCAGGTCAAGCCTTGCAAAGGATCAGACTGAACTTTCTAACTGGTAACAAGGGGTCAAGGTGATAATCATGAGTATTTTGGGATATCAGGAGAAACTTGAGATGTTATGTAAGCCTTATTATGAAGTGTTTAGGGGAAGCGCCAAAGGCAGGGAAAGGAAGAGGTAAAGCCAGATCACAGATGAGCAAACATGGGAAAATGTAAGAGAGGGGGGAATAAAAGGGGTCAGAAAGATGTAATCTGGCCAGTGTGCTTGTCTGACTGAGCCCTGCACCTTATTACTACAGCCTGTCCTATCTTGCTGCTGAATCTATTTCTTCATTTTTTTTTCTATGTAATTCACCCTCTATTCTGTGTGTGATTGCTGCATTCTAAGTGCCAGCAGCTGGAGATGAGGTCACAGCACTCATAGGTCTAGGTGCCAGCAACAAGAGGAACCAGTGTGCAGGACAGGGCTGGCTGCCAGCAGCCAAACACGGGTGTGTTTGCATCTCCTAGTGAACTACACATGAATACCTGCATTGAATTCAATGGTATTCATTCCGGTATACAAGTGTAATTCACAACTTTCGGCTGAACTAGCTCATGGGTAGGAGGAGACCCACATCTGGAAAGGTTCAAGGTCTGAGTAAGTGAGCAAGCAAATAAGTACAACACTAAGTAAGCAAAGGAGCCTGAGGTCTGAGCATAGACTTCAGGCAGTCTGAGACCCCATGCTGATATCTGAGAGATCTGTGATGGTGGGACTGCCTGTGAGATAAGTATGTATGTGAGCACACACGTGTGTTGGACTAGCTAGAGCAGGGGTGGACCTCCCTACAGGAAAGGGGACCCGGGGCTGGGCACGAGCATTAGACAGAATGACACACTATGCTGATATTCAAGGCATCCATCACTGGTGGATATGCTTGTGAATCTGAAAAAGGGGCGAGGGGGGGTTCATTAACAGACTTCAATCCTGACCAGCTGGAGGGAAGGAACAAGACACGGCTCTCTGCACTTACGTTTTATGTGAACTTTCATAGTCTTACGTGCACATGCTGCTAAGGACAGTGACATCCTGCATGTCTGGCTGCATCAGTGTGTGTGTTTGTGTGCATCAGTGTGTACAAGCCTCTCTGGGACCACACTCGGCCAGCTACTGGCCAAACCCACACACGGGTACAGCAGCAGTAGCTGCATTCCTGGAGCTGGGATGGAGAGAACCTCAGGCACTGACACCATGCCTGGCTGGGCTGCAGCAGCCAGGAGGAAACAAGCCCTGTGTCCTGGAGTCTGGAGTCTGCTGAATTTGGCTGCTCCCTTCACATCCGGGAGACTCAGCATCTTTATCAGCTGTTGTCAGTTCTGCCTTGCATATCACATTCATGTTTATTACAACTGGCCTTTTAAAAAAAATTACTGTTACAAATAGAATTAGAAAACCTGATGGAAACAAAGCTGATATTTTTCAATTTTGTGGGGGTTATTTTTCATTTTTGATTTTGGAGGTTTTGATGAATGCACATCTTTTATCATACAGTCTGATAGAAAAATGAAGAAAGAAAAGAGAAAGCAAACGAAAGCAATGATTTGACCTCTTTCCAACAGAAAAACTTCCAGAAAGTGGTGATAGTTCCCATCTGTCAAAATTTAGAAAATGCTAAAAATGAAGAAAAATGGATGATTTCATAGATTAAGCTAAAATAAGGAAAAAGTATTATTTCTTAATGGCTGAGTGGAGATGTTTTGCTAAAAAACTAATCCTTTGGGAGAAAAAAAATTCCAGCCAGATTAAATCACAAATAATAAAAGATAACCCTTTGAAGAATTGAATAGTTCTGATTTGCAGGTGTTGAAAGAAAGTTCTACTCAACAAAGTGTCATTTTATGCTTGTACTGATCTTTTGCTTTTTCTCTAAGCATCTGCTGCCAGCAGACTCAAAGATGGAATACAGACTTAGATGAATGCTGTTCTGTTTTACATTAAAAAACTTATTTCTGGTTTTGCCACTCTGGAGTTAAACAGCCAGTGAGGTCCTGTTAAAATTATGGCATCAAGCTGTTTTTATTGAAATGAGAATGTAATGCCATTGTGCAGGGACACTTCTTCCTTACCATGCTAGTTTGTAAAATGCCTTCTGAGCTATTCACATTATCTTACACAGCTAGCTCAAATCAAGGAAAAAAAATATCCACTGTAAATTACTGAGCATTGTTGAGTTTCACATCAAAACTCATAGGGGTCAGATCCAGATCCAATAAAGCATTTGAACTCCTAGCACCTATTTAGTTCTTTAATTACCCATTTGAACATTTAGGAACCTAAATATGGGCTAGAACAATAAATTATAAAATGGATTTGAGACTAATTTCTGTGCTTTAATACAGAATCATCCTCATGAAAGGCCAAAATAGTTTTGTGATGAAACTGTGGGTAATTAGGATGCTACCAGTTGTCTAGGCAGTCACAGCTGCCCTGAAACCACTTTTGGAAATAATTAAAACTGATGGTATTACACCTCCTGATGATCTTTGCAGTGAGGGAACACTGGCTCTTACAGTCCACTCGAAGGTGCCTCTATATGTTCTCATCACAAAAGGTTCCTAATAAATGCTAAGGAGCTGGCTTTATTAGTTACACAATGTTATTAGCAATGTGTTTCACATTGCTGGTTCTGAATGCACCACGTAGCAGTCCTCTTCCTTTGTATAACCCCCAGCACAATTGAATGTGAAGTGCCTACATGGTAATGATAAAAAAGCTAAGGAGCTCTTAGCGTATACTGAGAATACTGCATGATACTCTGAACTACTCACAGTTTACCCATGGAGTGTGTGTGTGTACAGGCAATAGTCCACTATTCCTCTTATGCCAGGTTCATCTGAGCTTCCATAAAAGCTGACAAAATGGTGGGGGAGCAAGAAAGGGAAAGATTTTTCAGCCTTAACTCCTTATACTGCTTTAGCAGTGTCAGATCACATAGTAACAGCAATGCCTTTGTCTAGAAAAGCAGTGCCACTGTGCTTTCAAATTTCAGAATTGCTTGCAACTTTCCACTGAGCCATCTTTACAAGACAAATTTTCTCCCTTTGCTCTGTTGCTTTTTTAACCAATTCAAATTGCTGCTGCACATGGTGCTGGAGGGATGAGGGCATGGTAGGAGAGCTGGATGGGGAAAAAAGAGGCTGCGGCATAGCCCAGCAGGCCCCTGCCAGCACATCCCGATTCTTGTCATCAAGGGGAGCAATCAGATTTAGCAAGATGATAGGCACAGGCCAGACACTACCCTTTTACACCACAATGAATCTAAAGCAAGTTCACTGTCATTGATTACATTTACACCTGTGGGAATCAAGTATTCTCTGCCTCATCCCTCTAGCGCTTTCTGCTTCTCCTAGCCTCAGGGCACTCTACTGAACAAACTCCAGGCACCCTCAGTGATGTTCCTGCCGTCATGTTACTTCCACAGCTGTTAGGTAGTGAAAAAGAAGCCTTCTGGCTATGTCTTTTTTACATACCTTAAAATAAACTACAGTCAACTTGTCAAAAAAACAGTTCAGTGAGTAAAAACGTCTGTGAGCATCAAATGCCATAAGATTTTCCAGCTAACATTTATAGCTGAAATAAGATTGCAACAGGTACTTTGATCCTTTGAATGTTATCTAACATTTCTTTAATATGATGCTTCTTGTCTGCAGATAAGATGCAGCATGCATTGCTGTTATAAACAGATTATGATAATTGCTGCTGCATTTCCAACAGCTGAAATGTATGTTATTGATTTTTCCCTCTCCTTGGTTAAGTGTCTTGATGGTTATCTCTTTGGCTGTCTCCACTCTTAGGGCAACTCTTAAGCCAAAACCTATCCAAGTCTTGAGCAAAGAACTGGAAGTTAGCTTTGAACTCTATATCTTGATTTGCTTACCGAGGTCGAATGATCCGTCTTCATGCATCCAGTGTGAAATCATATCTCTGAAGAAGGTGACACTATTGCTCAAAAAACTGATTTCTTAGCTAGAAAAAATGTTGATCTTCCAGAAAAAGCATTAACCACCAAGACACACTAAAAACAGTGGATTTGAAGACAATGCAAAAGTTTATGTCTAAGTATAGGGAGGGCTTAGCTAAGCAATTATATCTTTTTCCGTAAGGTAGAAGAACAGATATATATGTCAGTTCAGATAAGAATGATCACTATTCAGGGGCTTATAGTTGTTCACAGTAGGCTGTGTTAGCATCAGAAAAAAAGTTTTATTGCTACTCTGACGATGCAGTGTGTCTTGCTGAAGAGAAAGGTGACTTACTGTCCTTCTAAAACTAAACCATAACCTCCTTGGGCAAAACTGGACCCAAGAAATGGTTCTGGTCCCATCTGACGGAAAGGAGCAATGCCAACAGCATATTTGTTATAGCATGTTAACAGCAAATCCGAGTGAACTGCAGCAATCCATGATACTGTTTCGAAATCCAGGAGACTTTACAATATTTTCTGATGAAGAATTCCCATAAATACTATGGAAAAATTTAGTCAGTGGGCATTATTCTGTCCAAGGATGGGAAAGAGGCTACAGGATGATGGGATCTAAGGCTAGTTACCAATCATTTAAATGGGATAACTACTTATCAGTTTGCAGGTAATTACTTTCTATTTGATTGTAGTCACTAAAGGACTATTTTTACAGTACAAATCCAGCAGCACATTGCTTTTACATGTAGTCCTGAGCTGTTAAATCATCAGATTTTTTTTCTTTATAGTAGAGCTGGTTATATTTTTGCTTTAAAAAAAAAAAATCTATGTACTATAAATGCATCCAAAAGTGACATTATAGCTTTGTGGTGTTTGGAATGGTTAGTGTCAGTGTATTATAAGATGATTATTTTGTGGCTGTATTGTAGCTGTTTGGGGTTTTTTTGTCTTTTTTGTCAAAAGACAATTTGGTGGGTTAGGTTTTATATATCCTCTTTTCTTTCTGAAAAGAAACAGGAAACAGCATTTAGTTTTGAAAGCAACTAAAATAGAAGTATTTCGTGGCAGATGGGAATTTTATGAGCTGTTTGTCACTATATACCAGTCTTGTTAAGAAGCAATCGTTTTCTGCTTCATTACACTAAGATAGCTCTGTTTAGGGTTCCACTCAGCTGTGAAATGACTTTAAAACTTCTATAAGGAATAGAGATGGGATTTTTATAAAAAAAGATTGCTAACACAGTATAAGGAATAGAAATAAAATGGTCAAACACACTGTTTTTTTGAAGCAGAGAGGAATATAGAAATTTTGCATTGCATACTTACACTTAATCTGCTGGTTTAAGATTAAAAAAGGCTCCAGAGTACTACTATTTTCTACACCTAAAAAAGGTAATGTTCAAGTTAGTCTACATATAAAAGCTAAAGAGATCATTTATGTGAAAATAAAACCCAATATTTTTTTTATGCTGCTATGAGGCAGATAAAGTACAAACAAAAGAATTAGATGCACATAGACATCAGGGTGAAAATAGTGGCCCAGATCCTCATCTCCCATACATCAGTGGACCTAGGCAGGTTTATGTTGTTTTTACGCCTTTCTTGAGTGCAAACTCTGAATCTTTAAACCTTTGCATCTTGCCCTGGGCAATTTAAATTCAACATAGTCCCCTGGGAGCTCTGAGTGGCTCTGAGAAAAGCAGGTGCTGACAGAGCTCCTCTTCCAGACGTTCCTGTCCCATGGCCCCAAGCAGTGCCCAGGACATGATCTACCTGTCCAAGTTGATCATTGATCCAGACATCAGCCAAAGCTTTTTCATGTTTACCTGCTCAAATTTAAGCACATAAGGTTCACTGAGCTTACTCATGCAAATTCACACATGGGACTCTTTAAGTACTTCTATGCTTAGCGTTCATGTCACTTTTTTCCCTAAGATGCCAAGAGTATTTTTGTTAATTCAGATGTCCAGTCTTTCTGAATATAATGTTATTTATTAATTAAAATTTGATTAATTCATATGTTTAATTTGGAAAGTGTTTGCTTTCAATGAAATATGTTAAATCTTTCCTAAATAAAACTTACCTCTTTGGTCTTGACATGATTTCTAAGTAACTGCTGAAATCAAACTTCCTAGCCACTAAGAAACAGCTGGTACTGCTATATATCTGATGCGTGCTATATATACTGCTATATATATGGTGAGCATGTGCACTTCATTATTCCCAGTGGAACAAGGTCTCCTGGCTGGGCAGCGTTCCTGTTTGCAGCTATGAAGGTTAAAAACACAGAGTTGTAACACAGTATTTTAAATATTAGAAGTATTGGTCCCAGTGTCCATATGATCCAACTTCTCCACATCTTTCATTTTAATCTCATTCCTTCATAAGCATTTTTGTTCCTTCCTACAGTCTATCAGGTTTCTCTGTGTTACATTTGAAGCATCTCTTTGTGGTACTTCTTGCCTGTGACTTGGTTTCAGTCCCTTTTTTCTATGCCAATTCTCTTTCTTTTTTTAATACCACATCAAAACTTTATTTTTTCATATGGACTTTATAATATCCACAATGAAGAATCTTTTTTAATTGATATCTCTCCTCATGCCTTTGTGGACAGCCACCAGGAAAGAGCCTGCCGCAAGGTAAAGGCTTTCCCATTCTGTCTACCATTAGGCAAGAAGAAAATGAATTTCCACCTGCTGTAAAAGTGGTGCACTCCAGTGTCCTGCGAACAGCTGTACCTGGAGGAATCCATATGGTCTGCTTAATCACTGTCATTCACTCCCGACCTCCTACTTCAACTGAGGCAATCACCACCAGTGTTGTATTTCCCTTGGGACTCCTCAAAGGGGGAACTTCTAAACTTTTGGGTTCAGGCACTCTCCCCTCTACTTCTTCATATTCCACAGTATACTTCCTTAACTTTAGAAAATTTCAAGAGGACATCCATATCTGAGGTAATAACACTAGGCTCCTTTATAACTAATGGATAAAAACAGGCACTTTACACTGCTATTTATCTACCTGTTAGTGATATCTCTTTTGGGATGAGCTGAAATATGGAGGCCAACACTCAGGCAGATTAAGCCTTTCTGAAAAAAACCCAAACAAAACTCTTCTTATGAGAACCCATGTGTTATTACTTCTCAGATAAAGCTGTATAATTCTGAATAGCCTCTCCTTGTTACCATTTAAATACCTTCTACATAAAAGTTTGCACCGGTCACCTTAGTGTGGCCCAGTACTGTTTATTCTAGGATTGTTCTCCAGAGGAGCAGAGTGGCTTTGGGTTCAGCTAATTGCCGTAAACCACTTTTTAACACCAGGAAAGAATGTTCAATAATAAATAAACAGAGAAAAAAAACACCAAACCCAAAACCTCAAACCACAAACATTTGTTTACATAATAGGAGAAAGACAAAAACCAACACTATAAAGTTTATAATAACAGGTGAACTGGAATGAAAAACAAAGAGCATATTTCTGCACTTAGCATTTAAAGCGCGAAACGTTCATTTCCTCTGTGTGACTCTTTACAAGCATGCAAACGATTCAAAGTATACCTAGATGTTGAGTGATTGTACACTGCATCTTCAGATTGAAATCAAACAAGAAAGTCCAGATGCAGGCATCCATAGGTTATTCCACAGATTTTTCTCTGTTACATGAGTGAGTTGTTTTCTCTCTCCTTGCTTTCAGATTTCCAATGAGCTCTCATATATGTGCCTTTTCTAATTTTTTTGGCTTATTTTATGCTACTTTTGTTGAGTCACACCATGCATATGATGTGTGGCATGAGCTGGCAAAATTATTGTATAGAATCTTCAGAATTGCATTTTGCATCCCTTTTCAGCACTTAGAGAAGCTCTCAGTTGACAAACACATACAGCTCTTAACAGGTGAAAGCTTTGCAGTTCTATCTTCTATGAATGTTTCAGTGAGTTAAGCAGCTACATCTCCCAACCAACCATGATATTTGCTTGTTTGTGGCACTTGACATGAAAGCAAGACTTCCCTGTTACTTGCTTGGCATTGTTCCAAAATGTCAGACATTCTGTACACTCTGCTTCACTTGATGAAGATGTTCACTGCACATAGCAATAATGGGTAATGGCCCAACACTTACTTGCTGATGACAGAACAGGATCTTCAGAGCGCTTCACACTTCACCTCCTTCATTTACTTACATAAGTAAATGAGATCTTCTGAAGGAATAAAAGAAGAGTAAATTTCTGGTAACTATCCACTCAACTGCAGAGTCAATCAAAAAGAAAAGAATATTGAGGCCCAGTTTCAAAACTTTCCATGTTAACTTAAATTGACACCCCTAAAAGTATCTTGATATAACTGTTTTCTCCACCAGTGAACCATAAAAGGAGCTGATATAATAACAATATATTCCTTTCTCCAAAACATAAAGCATTTGTCTAAATAATTCTCTTACCAAGTTCATCATGTCGTTTTACAAATTATGTTGACATAACTGCAGAAGCAATGGAGAGGTGGCACCAACTGCCTGAGTATGAAGGGTTACCTATATTAAAAATAAATAAGGGAGGTAGGCAACACCAAGGGAAGCCTAATGCAGTGGTTTGGCAGATTTGGTCTCTTGGACAGTCTGCAGCCATCGCCCTTTGCAGCTGCAGCCAGCAGCAAGGCTGTGTGTCTCTCCCAGATGCCAGTGCACACCCCCACACACATGTGCACACACACCGGCGGCTGCCCTGCCAGCACAGGCAGAGAGCCATGCCTTTGCCAGTGCCATGCAGACACAAACAGCCCTCACAGAAGCGCGAGCACAGGCAGCCTGGTCTTGTTTCTCCTTTCTGGCTGACTGGGACCAAAGCTCACCAGCGAGATGCACCCACCTCTCACTCTCTCCGTCCACAAACACACACCACAGAGAGCGAGGTTACAGACGGATCCTAATAATAAAAAGGACAGACTGTGTTCAACAGGTGCAAGGCTCAGTCAGACAAGCACACTGCTGACTGGATTACTTGCCACTGGCCCCTTTTTCCTCATTCTCTCAGTTTTCCCATGCTTGTTCCTCCCTTGAGTCCCCCCTTTCCCTGCCTTTGGCCATTCCCCTTAAAACAACCCATAATCAGTTTGCTCCTTCCCAAGACTGTTGTTGCTCCTGTTCCCACTGCTCACTGGTTATGTGGCTGTGGCTGAGCCTCCCTAATGCTCTGAGCAGTTCCTTCAACAGCCCATCAGACACTGACCCGAGAGCTCTGCCTCTGGTGCTGTCTACATTTCCTCCTGTTTGTCTGTGTATCGGGAGTTCAATATGTTACTTTTTCTATGGTTTTTTTTTCTTTTTGTTTTTAATGTTAAAGAGTCCTAACCATATACCCTCACAAACCAGATTTCTTCACATACCTGGTACCTACATGTCCTTTCCCTGCTGCATAACCTTGCAGGCGCCAGCACCCCCTAGAACTAAACTCAGTCAGCATCCACCGTTTGAGTAGATTTCAGTCTTTTTTCTGTTTTTCTACATGTAGGACTTGTCCATCTGTTTTCTGAGGCCAGGTTTTAACCACAGTCACTGGGAAAAGTAACTCAAAATGTTTGTGAAACCTGTCTGAGACATAAAGCCTAACACAAGACAGTTTCCTGTGTGCTGAATGAGTGATCCATAATGAGAAAAAGACAGGAGTTCATCCTCTCCAAGGACATGATCTGAGCAGTACACAATCTGGTAGGTAGGCTCTGATGGCTCAGAGGCAGTAGCTGTTGAATATCTATGAGCAGGTTTCCCATTGTCCTATCCCAAGTTTTCCAGAGCACAGGATAAAATAAGTGTTATTTAATAAGTTTAATTAATAACTTCTAAACTTTTGAGAAGTCTTGACTATTACATTTACACATATCTATTTCTTCCAATTAAAAAAAAAAAATCTGATCATGTTTGCCATGGAGAACTGATTATTTTAAACTGCATTAATTGGGTGTTAAATTTGCAACTTAAATTCATCTGACTTATGTGTCTTTGTGAGTCAGTTGTATGTTCTGTGAAATGTAGGAGGTAATATTTTTGTCATTACTGAAGCTGCATTCTTAATTTAGATGATCAGTATCACTAACTGAACTTTTTCTTGCTGGTTTCATCTTGTCAATGTCAAATCTTCTTAATTTCTGACTAATCCAAATTTAATAGTAAATTGATGTATCTCTTCCTAAGAACTTTTTTAATGTGTGACTCACACATTCAGTAATTTTATACATCTTCTATTAATAATTCAATATAAGCAAAGTGCAAGTGAAATTAATTTAAACGCTTAAGTTATTCTTCCCAATGAATTGTGCAGTGAATTACTTCATACCCACGTTGTAACCGGATCGGCTTTCAGAAGGTGCATTAGCACAGCGGTTTGATCCCTCTGCAAACACTGCTGTCTCTGCTTACACTGTCTGAGGACTTGTGTGATTGCTCAGTTGTTCATTCATACCTGGGGTCTGAAGCACAACTGTTATAAAGTTCTTCTGTCTTTGACTCAGGGTTCCTCGTATAATACACATTTTATTGACAGGTTTTTAAAGAGCTGCAAATCTTCGGTACAGACTGAAAGCAGCATTTTAAATAATCTTCTAAACCTCCTCAGATCTGTTGCACTGCACACCAAGAATTACTGCGTTTAGGAATGACTGGCAAAATCCAGGTCATACCATGAGTAATATATGGGTATGTCCAGACCCGTGACTGTTAATATTAACTGTATTTAATATTAATAATATTAACTTCTTAAAAATATCGTTAAGGTTAATATTAAAATTAATATTAACTCACTAACTGTATCTCTAATCACCAAAGGGGAAGCATGGGGATGCTGAGGAACCTTCTCCAGTCTCTGTTGATCGTGTACCTGGAGTCTGCCTTGTAATGAGAGGTTTATCTCATACAGCTCTTCATCTCCCAGTGATCTTGGGAGAAGACGTGGACAGAATAACATATAAAAATGTCTCCTGTTGCATGATTATTGTGTGCAGTGCACAGGGTATTAGTGTTCCAGGCTTTGAGCCACTGTTTATCTCTATAGGCCTTATATATATCTATCTTTGAGTTATATGCGGAATTGCCATGAGTCCCAATGTACCCAGATATTGGACAGTACTTGATCCCATAAATCATATTCTTATACACAAGTTCAGTGATTCAAATGTTTTTAACACAGATATGGTCCATCACAAAGCCACAGGCCAATCTAACCTTAATAATCAGATTGTGGATCTGAGTTTTAAAAAGGTAACTGGGTTGAAATTTTATTATAATGCAACCTAAAGATGGTAGGCAAATGGGATAAAGAATAGAAAGAAGCGGTATCCCAACAGGTGGTCCACATTATATTTTTGAAAATCTACTGTGGAAAACACAGTATTGTTATTTAATTTAGGTGACAAGAAAAGCTACCAAATAGATGGAGATCTTTTGCTATAACCTCTGTGAATAAAAAGTACATGAATTTTTGTGCAAAGAAGAGAGAAACTTTTAAAATTCAATGTAGTTTTTTATTTACTTAATGGATGAGTGCAGGAGCTTGCATCAGCAAGTGTCATGCCACAGGGAGAAAAGGGGTTCAGAAGCGTGCAGGGAATCTGATAAAGGGATCTTGAAGAAGCAGTTTTCAGCTACATCAATATTAGAAAATCAGGTGGTAAGTTTAGGAGGCTGGCCACCTCAGTCATAGACATTTGCAAGAAAATTCACTGCTCAGCAATATTAAAAATAAAATTGTATGGTTTAGCTTTACACTTACATTGAATAATGAGAAAAACCCAGATATTTAGTCTTCATTCTTTGCATAGAGACATTTGTTATACAACAGCTCTGTGTAAGTGGTGCTATGTCTTCTTATCAAGGGTTCCATTTCCATATTGCACAAGAAAAGGAACACAGAAATACTCTGGAAAGGCATTTTGAGGCAATATTTTATTTTCCCAAAGCACTAAAATTGTTTTTTGTCATACCATTCATTACTGAGATGTTACAACACCAGACAGATATTGGATTATTCTTACCCTTGGCGAACCGTTTCTGTATTTTTGGTGTCTCTGTAGGAAAATGCTGTGTTTACTTGAGTAGCTCCCAGTTCATTCGGGGGTCACTGTTTCTTCTAGCCATGTGCTTAGTTGTGTTTCACCATCTTGCACCAGCATGGGAAATGGATGGGATTGGTGCTTACAATTACAGTTACACTTATATTTTCTCCCAATATGTGAGAAGCAAACCCAAGTTATTGAGCACAGGCTTTTCTGCCCAAGTGAACTAAAATTAGAAAAGGCAAAACAAGTAGTATAAAAGGGTAGATAATTTTATTTTTAACTGTTTCTTGAGCTATTGTCATCAGAATAGTTCCTAACTTAGACACATTTAAGAGTCTAAAATGAGAGTCTTAACTGATGGAAAAAGACATAACTCAGCAACAGCTAAAGGCAGTTTACCTCAGCTGAGGATGTTTTGCAATATTTTTCTCAAACAATGTCCCTAAGCTATTAACATGACTGAAAAAAAATAATCAAAATCTGTCCTTTTGCCATTGATTATGACCTGATGTGTAGCATGCTAACTGAAGCCATATTTCAAACAGAATGTACTTACAAACAGTGAAAAAGGCTGGAGAATCCAATTAAGGAAACTTTAAATGACTAAAACAGCAATTTGAAAGTTAAGCAGCAGTTGGTTTGCTTGCCTGCAGAGAATTTCAGGCAGATTTCGTAATGAAAAAGCCCAAGTCCCCCAGGCTTAGTGACAGCTGAATCCTACAATATGCTACATTTGGCAGTAACTCAGAAGAGATATATGTGTCTCCTTTTTCTGTTAAATATAGGTGTTACCTCCTCAGTATTACTAGTGCTGGGTATAAAAGTTTCCATCATAAAGATGAAGAACTAGACATACTCTCAGGTGGCTCTACTAGATAGGTTTATATAATCTTGCTATACTTCAGAATGTCAGACATTTCTTTATTTCAAAAAATGTAGAAGGACAAAACTTACAAGAAAGAAAATTAGAATCAGAGGAACCAACCAAACTTTTCAGCAAATCAGTTTTCCTTACTCCCCTGTAACATTTCACCTCCTTCTCTGTTTACTTCTTTTTTTTTATGCTGCAAAATCATCAAAGCCTTTCTGTGTTTTTTTAGGGGAAATAACTGAGCTGTTCTTTTCTGCAAAATGATGGAATTTTGGCTTGGCATTTTATAGCTGTAGAGTTTTATTGGTTAAAACCCCAAATCTTCTGTTTAAATACCCTGGGTCAGTTATTCCCCCTATTCAGAGAGCTTCCTAGGGCTGAAAGGGCTTTCTCTTCCACAAGAAGAGCAGCAGGAATTAGGTATGAGCCACAGAGAGACCAAAGCATGATGTTGGGAATTGGCAATCTCTGGGAAGGCATACACATTTCCAGCCATATTTTTTTTAATTACATATCAGAAAAGAAATCCCCAAAGAGTTTATTAACTACCAGCCAGAAGACTCTGAACATTAACTGACTGCTGTAAGTAGGTGCAGGTGCAGGTGTTCACACTGAGACTGAATCTTCAATAAAGATTTTGCCAAAGTCCTGACACTTATGTGTGGGAACAGGGTCCACTCTGTTAAATGACATACAAATGTTGTTCAGAGAGCAGTTCTAAAAGGTTTCTAAAGTTCCAAGTGCAAAGGACTTCTGAATTCAGGTGTCTTCTAAGTTACTATTCTATAATATCCTGTTTAGTTAACACAAATGTGTTATTTTTATCTGAAACGTCCCTACATTCTTTTTGCACTTGTCCACCGTTACCCCAGGCAAACTGCCAGGTGCCTCAACTTCACAGAGCAGTGTAAATGAAGTCAGACAGTGACTAAAAACATGAAAAGCCTGGTCTGGTAGGCATGTACTGAGTGTTAATTCATCACAAATAGTACCCTTAGCAGGGGCCTTGAAGCCTGAGAAAAAGGCAAGCACCTATTCAGTCTCAGGGTAAAGAGACTCAACTAATTTTTTCAAGTGTAGGACTCTAGTGCTATTCCAGTGCCCTGGGATATTCTACCTCCCCTCTAGCCACCTCACTAGAAGGTCATGGTTACCTCAAGCCCTGTGTCATCCCTGCTTTGTGCATGTCTTGTATACTATTTCACTTTAAGAAGATAAGTAGACACAGCCCTTAGGAATATGGTTTAGTGGTGGAGCTGGCAGTGTTAGGTTTATGGTTGAACTCAATAATCTTAAGGGTATTTTCCAACATAAATGATCCTATGATTCTGTGACTTTACACCTACATTTGGACAACCAAATCCTGCCCTAAATTACAAACCTTGCTGTTGAAACCTTTAGAATTTTTATTTAAAAGACATATCCTTCATTTTTAATTCTCTCTCTGCATTGATTTGACGACCTCTTATTTTTCTTCTCTATCTCTTGGATATGTTTTCAGTCAGGAGATGGCATATTTCTTCAAATCGTGGTCACCGTAGGCCTTTGCAGGAAGCCTCTGACACTCAGGGGTCAGTTTCTGATCAGCCAACAACATGCTCGGACAACATCTCCTTGAAAGGGTTTAGAGGAGAGAAAGAAGAGACAACACACAAAGTGCTATTTAAGGAGGTAGCCGCTTTATGTTGTAGGACATAGCTGAGCAGACAAGTATGACTTCCCAAAATTTTTGAGAAAACTTAGTTACCAAAACTGGATTTGATGTTACCAAATGTAATATTTGTCTACACAATGAAAGGTCCAGGTCTCAGGTCACGCTACAGGGTGAGCAGCCTGGGACTGGGTGAACAGCCCATGAGGATGTTTCTGTGAGGTAAAACTGGTAAACTACCCAGCATTTACTGTAGGATACTGCAAACCCATCGCCTTCACCTTCTCTGCAAGCTTTACTGTTTGCTATCCTGCTCTGGCTGGACTGTAGCGATGGTAACTTTACTGTTAACATTTTTCTCTCTGATGGGTATGGACAACACCAGAGGAACTCATGGAAGCTTGCTATTCTCAGCCACAAGCCAGGGATTTCTGCTTTCCTCTGCACACCAGAGAAACAAGCTGAGACTTAAATGTACAGAGGGGAAAATAAAAGCTTTTTGAGCATGGATAGTAAAGGAGTTTAGACTAAAATAATTTACTTCAAACATAAGCTGTGAGTGCTGGGGATTAGTGTAAAAGAGCATTCCTTTTTTTCTTCTTTTTTTCTTTTTGATAAGGCTCCTGTTGTCAGTGTGTTTCTTGTTTAAATAATACCACAGACAGTAAATCATTGCCTTGTTTCCAAATTTTGAGAGCATTAACCACTTTCAGAATAAAATCTGTTGTAGTGTAAAAGGAAATCCAAACAAATGTATGCTTCAAAATGATTATTGTACCCTAGAGACTTAATTTATACAAAACAGATTAATGGAATACAGTAAAATTCCATTAAAACATGAGTCATTAATTTTCTGTTGAGTGAAGCATAGCTTAAATTATGAGGATTTAATTATAGTAATGATTATAAAGTTGGGGTTGAAAAGTGATTCATGTTCTGAGCTTGGTTTTCTTTTTCTACTTCCTTTTTGGTACTTCTCATTAGATTCCCTTTGTATTTTCCAATATAAACGTCTATAATACAAATATATAGTCTTTCTCTTACAAAACTGAGTCACTCTATAACTGTGATTTTGTTTTCCCAGGAGCTGGTTGAATTTTGAAGATAATCAAATAAAGTATTTTAGAGTTACAAAGCATGGCTCTGGTCAGTGCAGTAGCTCACGTTGGCATTTCAGCACATAGGTTCTCCTCAGGGATAGCTCCATGATGCTTTAGCATGCAAGAGTATCATTCTGAAAACACCTCCTACCTACAGACTTTCTTCCACAAAAGCATGCTGCCTTGAACATCCTTCTTCCCTACAGCTGTTTCTTGTCTGGAGACCAATTGGCAGCTACATTGTGGTTTCTCAGTACAAGTACTGTATTTAATCCCTCTGTATTTGTTCCCTCTTCCTGTTGCTTAGCACCATTGTTGCTCTATGTCTGGCTTTGCCTGCCCTGCCTGTGGTGGGAGTACTGGGGTGCCTGCGCTGCATCCTGCCTCATGCACCCTGCGGAAGCCTCAGAGTCCGTTGCCTTGACCTCAGCTTGTCTGTACAGGGGACGGGGGAAGGTGCTGGGTCATCAGTCACAGCTCAGCCTGCTGAGGGAATGATTTGGCAATCCCCTGGGGTATGTGATTATATGCAGCTGGAAAAGGAGGACTTGTAAAACTAAAACCAGAGCCAATCTAGCATGCCAGCTCTCATGGGTTCACGCGATGACATGGTGATGATTCAGGCTGGAAGTGGCCTCAGGACGACTGTAGTGCAGCCCCCTGCTCGGAGCAGGGTTACCTCTGAGCTCAAACCAGAACCTTCAAGAAGGTAGACTGCTTAGCCTCTTTGTGCAGCCTGTCTCACTGCCTGCCTCTCCCCCTGGTTCAAAAAGCTTTTCCCTATGTCCAATCTAAACCTCTTATTTCAATTTATGCTCATTGCCTCTTATGTCTGTGAAGATCCCAGCTCCTCTTTCTTGATAAGTACTGGGGGGCTGCTGTGAGGTCCCCCTGAAGCCACCTCTCCTTCAGGCTGAACCAGGGGGATCCAGGGACCAGTTACTGGGCAAATCATGTATTTAAAATCAGCCCATGTATATATATGTACGTAATTGTATGTTTTTCATCCTGCCCAGCGAGAGCAGGGAGGAGGATGAGGCCATTGGCACTGTTTGTGTTGTGTTGTGTTAGGGCTGAGTGTGTCTGTTCATGTTGATCTGTGTGGTTGGCCATGTGTTTAGATGCATATGCAGTACATGTGTGTTTGTGCACATGCCTACTGGGAATGCATGTTCAGCCTCACCTCTGGTTGGAGCTGGGAACAAGGATCTACGGCAGCCTCATCTCTGCAGGGCAGCTGCATCCTGCACCCCCCTCCGAAGCTGCAACTGAATGGCTTGCTCATACCCACATTAAAGAAGGGCGAATCAGGGAATCACCAAGAATTTTCCCTTTAAATTTACACTATTTATAAATTACTGCTAACATAGTTGTCTAGGCCTAGTTTTCCCTCACTTTTAGGAACATAAATATTTAGTCCTGTACTCCCACAAAGTGCAATGAAAACAACAACAACAACAACAACAAAACAAACAAAAAAAAACCAACAAAAAAAACCACCACAAAACTTCATCCTGAATTTGCTTTTAGATTAGGTTTATGATTTTCTTATTAGATTAGGTTTATGATTTTCTCATTTTGAAGTGTTTTGTCAAGCTTCCTAGAAAATGTATGTGTCTTTGTTACAAATTCTTTATCTTTCAGCTGCTTTTTATTACTTTTGGTAGTCTTTACTTCCAAAATCCAAATATTTTTAGCATGCTGTGTTCTTAGCAGAGGCAAATGTTGGTTCTGAACTCTTATGTGCTGGGATTATCATACATGCCATTTAAAAAAATGAAGTTAGAAGGACATCTTTCAGTTTAACATTGTCTTCTGTCTAGGCAAAGTAGTCAAACTGAACTGCACAGGATTCCAGTTTTAAAAGATTAATTAAAATCATTATATACTGAAAATCATACACAAAGCTCTTCACATTTCTGTATCTGAAGGTCACAGTTTTCTCTTTCAACTTCAGATTTTTCAGTTCTTCAGATGTTTTCTAAAACCTCTTTTGATTAATAAAAGCCAACATTCCTAGAAGATTCCTGACTCCCTCTGTTCTGAGTTCCTTCAGAAATCTCATTGCAAGTCCATGGCCAGGGTCTAAGCCAAGGGGGAATTTTTCAGTACAATTTTTTCAGTACAAACTGCTCAGGACAGCCTCTGAAATGTGCTTCTTGTACCTGCTTGGAGCTCAGATCTCACCTCGGTCCTCCTTCCAGCAACATGGAAGTCTTATTGATGCAGTTGCTAACCATTCCAGACAGGGTCTCTTAACTTATTTTGTGAAAATATTTAGATTTGTTTTGGTATTGATGTGAAATGGAGGAGAAACAAAAAATACCAATCTCTATATTGAGTGCAGAAACACATTTAATGTCGAGAACTCATGCACAGTTATTGTAAAATTTTTGATGGCTTAAATTTATTCTATCAAATAAGTGGGCGAATTCCCTCAGTACCCTCCAAATAAAAAGTGTTTAGCCTGAAAAGGAACTCTCTGTTCTCTGTTAGAGCTCTAAGAGCATTTTTCCTGATCTCCTATGGAAATCTGCTAGCTTTGTCCTCTTCATTCCTTTTGTATCTGTAGGGAAATATGACTAACTTACAGGTTTCTTCAAGCTGACCATTGACTGGAGAAAGGGCAGCCCCAACAGATGTTGCAAGGAATTAAAAGAAGCTAAACCACAGTTGTTCTGTTTCAAAAGGCAGCAACTAACCTGCCAACTTAGTCTGACCCACCTATGAAACACCCCTTACTCCATCACACAGATTAAGGGCACAGGAGGGCTGGATTCACTAAAGACGAGTACAGAAGGAGCATGATTTGGAAACTGTTGTAGTGCAAATATCACAGGTGCAAGAAACCAAGTTCTTTGTGGAGGAGGACTTTCAGATGAAAATCCAAAGCAAATCAGATTTCATTAGTCACAAGATAAGTCTGATTTTTTCCTTTTTCAAAACAATATCAGCTTTCATTGTCTTCTTATCTCCGTAATATTATAATGGAGATGCAGAGAGAAATCCTTGACAGTACAGTATCTACTGATACCTGAACTACTTGCTAAACAGAAATGACAGTGAGTTCACATCCCTTCTTCCCATTACCCCACAGACACCAAGCACATTTTTCCAAAGTATAAGTAGTAATTCAACTTTACAGATACGAGGTGAATTGTTTTATTAGCTATAGTGGGATTCTTTGCCTTAAGACATACTCACAGGCCAGTGAAGTTTTACAAGACAGCATGAACTCAGTGTGACCACTATACTCAGTTGTGTGTACTGGGCTGAGGATTTGCCTTTTTGTGAATGTCGCCTGTGATCTAGGTTTCTTTTTGGAGTAAGCAGAAAGCAAAACACTTGTCAATTATTAAGATTTTACTCTTTGGACTCCATCATCTGAGTACCTGCAAGGTTAGTTTTCATCTTTGATTTTGTAGTTATTGTGGATTACAAGTTTAATTTGTTTTCTCTTTTCCATCTGATATTTACCATGTACCTACTAATAAAATCCTTGTGTATGTGAGGAGGAATTTGAGTAGAGTATTTTTGCGTTTAGCGTTAAGCTGACACATTTAAAGAAAGTTGGTCAGGCGCTATGTTGGAGTAGACAGAATGGTGAAACTTGTGGCTTCCTTCCTTGGAGCAGGGAATGCAGTCAGTTTGAATCCACAATCACAGCATTTATACTTACCTTTTCTTTGATATTATAAGTGCTGGTCTCTTGCAGACTAACATTAGGCTAGGCACATCTCTATGTAGCTAGTTGCCTCATTATATTTTTACACACCTGACCCCATTTGTCACCTTCTTTTCCAGCATGTAATAGTACAGTTCAAACCTGATTTTAATCAGTAGAAATAGCTGGTCTTTCACTCCCATTCTACTTTTGCAAACGTTAGAGACCAGATGTTAAAAGGAAAGGTGGTTCCTGAACTGTCCATCATTTGGACAGAAAAGGACATTCAAAACCTCTTAGGGTTCTGCTCCTGAACATTCAAGTAAACACAAAGCTGATCACTAATGGTTAAATTTGCAGCTGACTGAGAGGCACACAGTCTGTGCACGTTTTGCCAAGTCTAATCTGAAAGATAACAGAAATAATAAATATTTATTGGTAGGATTTTTTCTGGGGTTTTTGATCATGAGACTAATACAATAAGAATCAAGCACATGTTACTGTTTTTTATGTGATGTTTAATTAAAATAAAAAAGTTTAAAAACACATAAAATATATATATTATATATATACATTGTCTTTAGAGAATAACTTATGAAAAAAAAACAAAAACAAAACCAGAACAAACAACCAAAAAAGAAGGAAGAGCAAGATACAAATAATTATCAGTATTTGATAGTTTTTTAACTTCTTAACACCACAGAAACAACTTGAACTTTACAAAAGAGGGCATACGTTACATTGAAAATAAGTGATTTTTTTCAGAGATATATGAATATTATTGTTGCTTAAAACTGATTTTTCTTGTATTATTTTACTGTCAAACTAACTGTGAAGCCTCTAAAAATAATAAGCAGAGCTTGTAAAATTCAGATAAACCTGCTGAATGAGGAAGCTACTGTATAACCAGACAAAATACTTTCCCAGGATGCCAAGTAAAATTAAATTCAGTAGAATCCAAATCATCCTGCATGACAAGTGTAAGTCTGCTTTATAAAAAAAAAAAAAACAAAACAGATTTTTTTCAGTATCAGTTTGTAAAGCTAATATATATATGAACAATTACTCTCAGTGCTTAGCAGTGTGAGCATTTAAATGTGCAGAATTTCTATACTGTGTCCATAAGGAGACACCAAATGCACAAATACCTCATCTACATATGATCTGCAGGCAAGATAAAAGACATAATGATTAAAAAAAAGATAGATGCTTTGTTTATAGAATTCTAACAAGTGTAGGAAAATATCACTCCACTTTAAAAATCCAAGAAGCAAATCTAGTGGAAAATGTAATTAATGCATTTGCTTCTGGAAGATGGACTTATGATCATCTTTTATAATACTGATTTCCTTATTTTAGATAATATATTTTAATCCTTAATTTGAATAGCTTCTTCTTTTCAAAAGTGCCAGTCTTCTGGAGAACTTACATCCTGTTTTGATTGAGTGAAATCTGACTAAACTCTGATTTTGGGAAGCTGTATGCAAAACTGTTAAAAAATGTAATTTTAGTTTGTGTAAGAATCAACCTTCACACTGTGTGGACTGGGTGGACAGCTAGAGCCCATTCCTCTCACCTCTCCCTCTCTGACAGCGCCCAGGACTTGGCCTGCAATTTCCTTATTTTATTCAATATCTTCCTCAAAGATTGTTGGATTTTCCACTCTCTGTTCCTGCAGCCTCCATTCAATGCATGAATCAAGAGTGACTAAGCAACAGGACATCATTGCATGTAGTACATGACTAATTTCACCTTCAACAATTTCCCTACAGCTCCCAGTAATCTTCAGTCTGATACTGGTGACTGATTACTGTTCATTATACCAGCTCTCTCAAGTAGCCCTTTCTACTGTTCCCAACAGTTCCTCAGATTCACCTCATAAAGACAGGTTCCAGTTTGGGAACCTCCCTACTCACCTCACCAATGCTAACAATTGATTCAGCTTTTCCTTTGAAATCAACTTTTTTTCAGATGACCCCTATATTGCCTCTTGGTCTCACCAAAACCTTAGCAGGCTATGTGTTCCTTAGCTTAAATTTCTGGAAGCCTCAGGCTTAGCTAAAGACAATATCCTTCAAACTGATTCTTTTAATTGCTTTTAGACTGTAATCCTCACTCTTACTCCTTAGATACTGTTACGAACTTTTTCCTGTGTTTTCATTCTTACTAGACTGTTGAATATTAGTGTTGACTATGCTCATATAAGACAATACTCATCTATTTACTTTCTCACAGTTATATTTTAGATCATGTACTGTGCACTGTCCATGGCTACGTGCAAGAATATTGTGTCTCCATTGGATTTTTATGACTTGCTGATCCAAGGAACAATCATCATGTCTAATCTCTTCTTCATGACTCAGAATGGCTTTTATCCAGCTTGTTTTCATATTTTTAAAATGCCAGAGTTGTACAGGTATCAGCTAAAGAAAACTCCCCAAATCCATTGAAATTATTTGGTGTATGTTTATATAAACTTGGCCATATATTGTGTGTAAAAATGTCCCTTTTTCAAGCAATTGAGCCCAAGTCTGCTTACAGTATTCAGTTCATGCTCTCTGCTATTACACTGTTAGCTCTCTGTGCTACTCTGTAAGCAGAAAATGTTTCTCAGCTGTGTTTCTAAAGATATTAATGCTTTGCTTGAAACCAATATATTCTGTCTTCCAAGTTTTTCACAGAGACCTTTGCAATCATTAGTGAAATTTGTCTTTTAGATGAGCTAAAATCTTTTTATCTCCAGTGTGATGTTCATAATATTCTAACCATTGTAACTAATTTTGTTAGAGCTAAATGTGGTTTTGAATGTGAAGTGATTATTTTAATTTGAAGTAAGAAATAATTAAATTTAGAATATTTTTTCTTTGACTAAAAAATAGGATTTAACATAATTTTAAGACAAACATGACATTGTATGAAAATTTACATTATGTTTCATTCTCTGGTATTTATATTAAACATTGTCTGGGTGTGATTCAGCAGTCTTATTTGCCTTTCAGGATGAAACTCAAGAGCTTAAACAGAGTCAAGAAAATGTAACCAAGCTCTAGTAGAATTCTGCTTTTTAACACTACCTGTCATATACTGTGTAGATTATATACTTCTGGTTGTTTAATCTCTTCAAACATATTCTTCAATGGCTAGATAGTTTCTATTGTAGCTCAAAAATTGACCAAATAATTAGATAATATACTGTTACAGCTGTGATGAAACACAGGTTTCTTACTTTCCCATGCCATATTTCTCTCAGACTGAGCACGATGTCATTCAGAGGTTCTATATGGGTGTGGTTTGCTTTTTCTTTTTGCAGTAAGGATGTGATTTTCAGTGAGAGGCAACCTAACAAGGCTGTATTTTTAGCAGAGATATGAAAGTATGGAAGACTGTTGTAGCAGGCATTGGTAAAAATTAGCCTAGTATAACATGTATATTCCTAGATGTACAAGCTCAAAAACAAAATCTAAAAAAATAAATGCTAATGCTTTAGCCATCACAGGTAGTGGGGAGGGCTGCTAAAATGGTCAGAAGAAGTGCCTCTTTTACCAAGAGCAGCCCAGATAGGTAGTCATGTTTTGTTTCATAGAATAAGCAGATGAGGGATATGAGTGTACCCTATAGATCAGGGGTCCTCAAACTTTTTAACCAGGGGGCTGGTGCGCAGATTAAGTGGCAGGCAGTCATCTGCGGCTGCTTGGTTCCCCGGCCCCGGCGGGGGGGTGTCTGTAAATACCGGGGGCCGGATTGAGGACCCTGGGGGGCCGTATCCGGCCCACGGGCCGTAGTTTGAGGACCCCTGCTACAGATTTTCCACTAGGGAAGGAAAGCAAGCGAGGTGAGGAATGGAACTAATATAAGACCAGCAGGCATAAAAAAACCAGTCAGGAATAAATACAGTCTTGCTAGTAAAAGACTCCTAACTATGACAGAAGCAGAGTCTAGAGAACTTTTCAAAGAGCAGTCTCTTGCTTTTAACTTAAAGCTTGGTAAATTTGTAGGAGGGATTACTTGATACAGCATCTGCCACTTTCCCCAAAAGATGTCTTCCATTCCAATAATCTTACATTTCTGTTTCCTAGCAGGCTATCAACTGGCTTATTATCAGCATCATACTTTTATTTCTAATGCATGGTCCTTCTTTAATGTTTAGTGACTCTTCAGGAGACAAACATTGCTGGGGGTATTTTAGATACCTCCAAATTATCAAACCCATGCCCTCCATTATTCTTGTGTGAAATACCTACCTACTTTTTGTGGAGCTGATTCTTAGAAGCAGTTATTATTTGCCATCTTTGGTGGGCGGATTTCCTACTCACATGTTTTTAGCTGGCTTACTCATGAAATGGCATATTGTCAGCTGTTTAACAAGGGTCAGCTGCTCCGAAGACTTATCTCACTGTTTCTTCCATTGCAGTCTCTTAATCAAAAATTCCTTGTAGCTTATTTGAAAATTCAAAATTCTTTGGTTTGACAAGCCATCCAGAGGTTGACTATAAGGATATAAAGTAAAAAAAGATATTCTAACAATGAATCTTACGTGTGCCTTAAGCCTGCTTGATGTTTCTATTACAATTTGTAGGGGGTCTTGCAAACTCATTGACTGTATTTGATCATATGTCTTAAAAACCTGACGTTATTTACATCTGTCTGCAGTATTATGACACATAATTGAAAAAAAAAAATCTCTTTATTATATCACTTGAAATAATCTGTAGTACATAAGTACTAAAGCAGAGAACAAAGAAATCTACAGACAACTGTATCCATTTCAGTGTGTGTAATGTGCTATGTGTCTTCTTTCAGCTGCAGTCCCAACCCTTGCACAAAAATAGAGAGCATTAGGATCTAAATTCACCTGTGAGCAAAAAATAATTCCAATAAACTAAAGAGTATGACAAGAAAAAAAAAAACAAAACAGCTGTACCTACATAATTGTTACATACAGAATATATTCAGAATAAATTATTTGATCTGCTGGTCAACAAGCCTGCCCAATTTTTTACCATACATCACGTGAATTTACAAGAAATATCTCTGATTCCTTGATAACTTGTTCCTGGCAACAATGCTCTCCAGCCCTCTCTAGATAAATACCTCAATGCAGTGAGGATTGCCAGGTGTTACTAAATTAAATACAAACAGCATCAGTTCTAAATGTGAGGAGTAGCACATAAGAAGGTATTGTCATATAAGGGAGAATATAGAATAGAAGATATTCATAATTTTATTGCAATGCGTTCAGGGTATATTCTTAATTTTAAATCTGGGGAAAAAATTCCTACAAGTCATCTACTATACTAATGAGAAAACAACACAGAATGAGTTTGAATTGCTTAACAGTAAAATAGCCAGGACTTTATTAAAAAATCTAACATATCAAGAAAGAGTTTTTCTTCTTTGTAGCTGAATTTCATGAACAAAAAGGACTAAGTAATTTGGTTGACTAGGAGTAGATTTTTATTTATATAATTTCCTACAAAAATCCACATGCATTTTGTTGTATGTAACAGTAAAAAACATTCACTGCATTCACCATAAATTACATAATGTTTTACTTCTCAACATTTTCCTTAGCTGCTATATTTTGTACCCCAAACAGTCTTGCAAGAACTGTGCAGTCAAAGTGTAAAAGTACTGAGTGCCTTTGCTTTCTCCATTCCTCCACTCAGTGCTGCAGTATTTCAAATATTTGTACTGAAATATGTCACATCTACTCTTGGGCAAGAAGACATATTTTTGACATATTTGAACATTGCCTGCTCAAGTAATTTTTTTTATGAGTATGGGAAAAAAATGACTTTAATGAAGTAAAAGTTTTTTGGTTTTGGTGGTTTTTTTGTGTTTTTTGGGGGGGGGTGTTTGCGTACCTATCTCAGGAATTTGTATAAAGGTTTAAAACTGTCAGTCTTTGTCATACTTACTGCATACTGAGAGGATGTGGGTTCTGTATCACTGAATGTGGGTATATCTGTAAATGGCAACTGAGGAAATATTTTTCCCTATGGTTTCTCTTTTGCAAACTAATCCCAGGAGAGATGTTGAGCAGCAGCAGCAGCAGCAGCAGAGTCCATGTGGATAAGTGAAAGAATATGTTTGCTGAACACCTGTAGCATTGACCATCTAGATAGTTTCAGTCAGTATAATTCATAGTGTCATATTTCCCAGCTTGGTCTGGTGATAGCAACATAGGGGAGCTAAAAGCATTGACAAGTCCTTGCTGACAGCGTACTGCACAGGCACACAGAAACGGTGAGAAATTCCATATAGTAAGGGAGCATTAAAAAATACCAAATATTAAAATTCCCTAGACCAAATATTAGCCTATCTGCTTAGCCAGAATACTTCAATTTTTATTTTTTTTTATTAAACATCCTCATATGTAAAGGCACAGGCTGCTCCATGCAGCAAGAAAGTATGTCTATCCTCCTGTTTTTAAAGAGTATGTGATCTGAAATGAAACAACATGTAGACTTCTCATTAATAGCTCTATGGCTGTCATGGGCTGATGGACAGGAAAGAAACCTTCTTCATGGACAACAAAAGGAGACCAGACTTCATTTGCTCCTCTTTCCAGCTTTGATCGTCGGTAGAAAGATAACAAATATTTAAACTTTTAAAATATGCTTTATATTCTGTTTTATATATTTACTACTTCCATCACTAACAAGCTGAAATTCTGTAAAGTACAAGGATAAAGAAGTGAACAGCACTAGTGACAACATCTGAACATCTCCTGTTTCCACACAATAGCTACGGAGTTACTGAAGGAAATTATTTCTGAAACTGAATATTGCATTGTTAGTACAGGATGGCAAAATGCTTTCAGAGGGTAAGTTTCATCTCTGGGGACCAGATGTCAACCAATTCCAGCACCTACTCTTTGGTAGTCATCTCTGTCACTGCTTTTATTTGTGAAAAAGCAGCTGTAACGGGGTGTCACAGAGAGGCGGTCACACAGCAGCAGCAAAGTAAGTCAACTTTAAATGCAGCTCTGTGCTCTGAGAAGTTCTCTCCTGATGAACTCTGGATACCAGATGAGCTCTTTGTTTTCAGTGAATTAGAGCCTTAAATGGATCAGTGTGTAAGTAGTGGTAGCTGTAAGTATCCCTGTCTAGAGGAGTTGGTTGTTAGCTAGCAATAAGTTGAATTGCAGTGAAAATCAGCAAACCCCAGGAGCTAAGGCTATGTGTGTAATAGGAAATTAATGAGGAACCTGATTGTCTAAACTATGATTTGTTGAAGCAGTCCCTGGCACAGTTTTTTTCTGGATCAAGCAGCACTCTCCCTAACAATACTTGGGTTGGGGTGTATGAGTAAGTAGAGGAGAGACACTATTTCCAAGAATCATTTTCCACCCAGCCACTCAGATTTAGAAAGGACGAATACTTAGCAACACAAGCGCAGACCAGTCTGCACCAGCTGGCCTCCAAGCCAGATAATACAAGCACTTTGAATTTATTATATAGGGTTATTCTGAATGAAGCAGATGGCTCTGTGATTGCTTTACCTTTCATAATTTCTGAACACATTATAAAAATACCTCAGGAAGAGGAACGGAGCCTTTAGAAGCTCCATCAGAACCAGAAATCTCTGAAAACATCTGATCTAGGTCCAAACAAAGCTTCATTCCATATTTCCAAGGCATTAGTGACAGTAAAAAGGAAAGCAACCAGAAAATATCTTGCTTCTGGCACTAGCTGGTTCTCTAGCACTTGGTAGTTAGCCTTTAATGGTTTCATTTAACTCAATCAGAAAATGTTAACTATCAAACTGCATTGTTTCAAACTTGAGAACTGTACACCAGATAAAAGATATTTAGATTGACTGTGCCAGAGTTCTCTAACTTACTAAGTGCTTCTTTGGGTTTTGAATTAAATCCTGAACTGTCAGAGCTTTACAGAGTTGTTTCAAAAAGCCATCCACACCTAGAATTTTGCAAAAGTTCCAGCAGATTTCTCACAGCCCATCATATGAACTAGTAATAAACTGTCTTGAAGTTAATATACTTCAGGAATGGAAAAGTAGGGAAAGAGATTTACTTGAGCAAACAGCAAGTTCACTGGACACTGGAGGTTTAGAACCTCTGAAATTATTACAACTCTTTCAGATACTGAGAAACACGGGTGGAAAATACTAAATTTTATTAAAATTCTGTATGTTATTCCTGCTGCTTATTTAATTCTGTCTTACCTGAAGGTCAAAGGAGAGCTAACCCATGCAGAGCCTTACATGTTTGATTGCCCCACTGTTATGGGGCAAGGAAAACCTACATCCATTGAGAGTTCTGCAGGTATCATGCCCTATTTTGATAAGCATGGCCTATCATATGTGACATATGTGAAATGGGTCATGTTAAGAGAAGGCATTATACACAGCAGAATGACCTCCAGGGAGTTCTAAGGACATTAACCCAGCTTTCAGAAGATCTCAAACTGTCAACCAAATATGCCTGAGTAGATACAGTCAACAAAATATTTCTCTCGATTTCCATTTCCTATTGCAAATCGCGGCAAAATTTTCGTGTCATATTCTGAAGATTTAATCCCTCATACATTGAAAACCATATATATTAGATATAAAAATAACTCTACAATATAGCATACCACTGAGCTATTACAGCTAGTCACTACAAAGGAAATCGACTGATACTTTCAAGCACTCATTCGGCACACAATTTAACAGGGTATTGTGCAATGTCGGTCTTTATTAGAAGAGTAGGGAAAACAAGTACAGCAAGCAAAAAATACGACTTTCATTTGCAACTGTGGCTGAAGTAATTATGTTTACAGCATGAATTTTAAAATTTTCTTGTTATTCAAAACTTCAGTCTGCTTTTAATTAAGAGTTGCATGTTGGTTGAAAAAATATAGAGTATTTGCATAGAAATAACCATGTCAAGCTGAAATCTTAATTTTAAGCCATTTTAATCACTTTCCTGAGCTGGTAATTACTTCTAGTTGATACATTTGAAGTGGTTCCTTGCAGCAATTGAATATTTTCACATCAATTGAAGTTTTCCATGGTACTGAGAGATCATATGCACATAATATCTCTGGGAGTGTGCAAATCATATTTTTATCATGGCCTAATAATCAACAGAAATTCTTAGCCTATGTTGCTTGAGCTCCAACAAAATAAATTTATAATTACTTGCAGCTCTAGGTAAGGTAAATATTTGATGTTATAGTGGTGAATCAGTTTTAGTGATATACAAGTCAGTTCATGATACCTTAACCTTTAATAGTACTATAGATATTAATAAGAAAGGCAAGGTCAATTCTACTGCATCTGCAGTTGTTGCTTCATGCTACAGGCAGATATCCTAGGAGACAGAGCCAGCAGAGCATCTAGTTAATGAGCTGCCTTAAGACTGATGCTTTTCATAGGCTGAAAAACAGGAGATTGCTGTTAGCAAACTCAGTGCTGGAAAAATAGTTAATGTATCTTACTGCTAAAATGTGTTTAAAAGGTGATAAAAATAATGTTCTTCAATGCAAAAAACCTGTAACAGATTCTAATGTAAACCTTTAATTCTTTTGCAAGTTGAATACATGAAACAATGTTTGGATTTATTAAGACTTTTTATGAGTGCTGCTTTATGTTTGCTTCCTCTTGAAATTTTCTCAGGACTCATTCCAAATTACAGGAAAAAAAGATTTTTAACTGGTGTAAAAGAGCAAAAAACTGTTTCAGTAAATCCACTGCTTCCTAACTGACATTTTGGGGTCATGTGGAATAACTTTCTAGCACAGTCTACCAGAATTTTTTAGAAAAGTGTGTGTGGGGGGGTTATGTTTTATTAAAAATATAGTTTAGTGAGCAAACTTCACTAATAGATGGAACATCCAAAGAATAAGTTAGCTAAGTGCATTGCACTCAGCAATATTAAATCAGCTGTTTTGGAGTGCTCCAAAAACATTTCAGAGGATGCTTGGTGCAGGACTGATGGGATTTAAGAGACTCAGGTGCCCAAAGGATATATCTGAATCTGTAAACTTTGCAATGTTTGCATCCTACTGCAATTCCTGCTCTTTAGTTTAATCTTGCAGTTAACTGAGCATTTTGTAGGATTGCTTCACAGATTGTTATTTTATAGCTTCACAAGAAATGCATAGGACAGGCATGAAGGAACCAAAAATGTAGGAAGGAACTCATACTGACTCAATTGCTTAGTATGGAGGAAACCAGAAGAGGAAAGAAAACCATGGCAAGGCAGAACACCTTACATGTTCACAAACATCTTCAAATTTGCTATTATAGTTGTGAGGACAGGGCTTAAAGATATCAAACTACAATGATGAATGAAGTAAAGACATCACTGAAATATTAGTGGAAGTATTTATGGTAAGCTGGAAAATGAACTCTCAAAAAAATCTTTGCTGCAGGGTAAGTAGGAGACGTTTGTGAACAAGCAGCTTTATCCCCAGTGTGAACGCTGGCCTGGAGAAAATTCCCCAGTGGCATTTGCATTCTCCTCACCTTTCTTTGTTTACATAGAAAAAGCATTTAACTCTGAAGTAATTAAAATTACTTTCTCTAAAAACTGGGAAGGAATAACTCAAAAAGTATGTGCAATTTCTGGCAGCTATAGGAGGCTGAAAACTTTGGTGGAGAAATGGAGATGAAGGCAGTACAGAAGGCCTTCACTTAGGGGTCAAGAGGAGGAGACAGGCAGGAGTTCACATTTCACAGTTCTTGAAAATTAATTTTGCACAGAGATAATATAGTCCTGGACAACATTATTACCAAGGATGCATGTTAATGGCTGTGTTGCCAAAAGCATGAGAATAAGGAAACTGATGAATATTGTTGGTGATGTTTCATTATCTACTTCCATAATTATAATGATTAAGTTTACGTATCTGTTAGCATACACAGGATTAAACACAATTTTGCCCTGATGCAAAAAAAGAACTTTTTTTCTCTCAATTTTTCCCCTTTGTTTTCCCTTTTTTTTTTTTTTTTTTTTTTTTTTTTAATGTCACAGATCAAAGAAATCTGGAGAAAAAGCACAAGATTGATATTTTGGGGAGAGGAACAAAAAAGGGACAGAAAAGCTCTCTCTGTTACGTGTGGGTAACATGCAAGTTGTGAAGGCAGATAGAGATACAATCGCAACCCTTTCCTCTAAATGGTTGTGTTAGGTGCAACCTGAAGTCCCATTGTCTGGATCTATAATCTCCAGTGTGTTTAGGATGGACCAAATGGAGAAGCTCCGTGGAAAAGTTGGAGCCAGATGCTACACACTTCCACAAGGCTGCACCTGGGACAGAATTCACTTGGACCTTTTTGCACTGGTTTGAGTATAAAGCCCAAGAGACTTTCTTGGATCTAGTCTCCTTACTGAAACAGTGCTGAGACTCCTTCCCTACCCTTCAAATAAGAGAACTGAACAAAGGAACATAAAATAAGATTTATGCATATTTTCTAATTTCCTAAACATTTTTATTACATGATAACATAGACTTGCTCGATCCTGGAGTACCTGATACTGAATGTAACCTTTGTGGACTGATCCTGCATGCTGTACAGCAGGAACCATATTGGGTTTGCTATCGAGTTTCAGCACAAGTGCAAGTTACTAATAAATATGATAAGAGTAATTAACATGATATCACCTGTATTCCTGTTTCAAGGCATTTATGAAAGGTATACAGAAAGGACAAGATTAGGTAACAGGTCTGTGTGTTGTTCTTGAAGTATGTGGAAACTCAGTATGAGTTGACAGCAATTGGACACAAACATCTTCACTAGCTTTACTTACTCAGAAGGGCAAGACTTATTTAGGGTATATAACATCTCTCAGTAAATACATAACTCAGTCTTAAATATTAATTGGTCCCCTGCATTCTTCCTTTTCTCTGTGTGGAGTCGAGATACTTAAGGAATGGTCTAGAAAGCTTACATTTGAACTAAAAGACGGGCTTTACCTAGTTGCTTTGAACAGGAACAGATAATTAAAGAAGCTAATTGCTGTACATTACTTCATGAGAAAAAAAATAGTGTCAGGGCAGTTACATTCTTCTGCACTTCCCACATAACTCTACAGACTACTTTTCATATGCTTTTTCATTATATACAAATCATTTGAAGAAGAAAGAAAACATATATAAGGAGTAATAATGTTCTCAGAACTTACAAGAAGAATGGAAAAGTTGGGTTGTTGTTTTGTTTGTTTGGGTTTTTTTTGTAATAAAAATAATCCCTCCTTTCCTTTCAGTTCCTGATTATTAGCAACTACAGTATAACTAATGCCATAATTCCACACAGCATTTTCTCTTCAATTTGTCTTTGGTTCAAAGCTGAAGTGACTGTAAATTATCTTTAATCTTGTGAAAGTGGTACATATAAAATAATAGTAATGAAAATAATAACTTAAAAATAAATAATATCTCCACAGATCTTCATTACATATAAATGAAATATGAAGTTGAAGTATTAAATGCAGTTCTTAATCAGATCTGTCTTAATTTTTCATTCTGGAGACTTACATGATATGTAAAATGAGATAAAATGTGCATTTACTAGCAGCCTTCTTAATAATCGTAGTAGTTCCTATTGGCCAAACAAGTACTTATGAAGTATGGCATTGCTGTCGGCAAAACTATTTATCTGTATGACACTATATGTCACTTTTGAACTTCGACTTGACATCCATAAAATTACATTTTCATCAAACTGAAAGATCAAGCTTTCTGTGCTGACTCACTTGGGTCAACATTTTGCAAATGACTGGATTTACCACTTGAACCATAAACCCTTTGTGAATAATTTTGTGCATTGATGTTTGATAGCCTAGGGCACAGATCATAATTTCTGAGCTAAAGAAGAGGTGTCAAAGCAAAATTAATTTCTCTTCTGCATACCAGAGTACTTATTCCAATGTGCTTTCTCATATCATTGTTGTTAAATGTCTTACAAACTGTTAAATTAGTTGAATTCCCAGACACTATAAACAACCTAATTCCCCTAAGACTTATTTTCAGTACCTTTACAGTAGTTCAAAAGGTCAACTGCCCCAGTATAACAAAAGCTTTTAATTAATAATAGAATTATTTTTTTTCCTAGTGGAAAGCCTTTGGCTTGATTTGCAGGTAGTGTTTACAAACTGAGCAGAGATATGAATTTAAGATGAGTGTGCAAAATAGAAAAGCTGCTGTCTGTTTCAATTGACTGGAGTGATTAGTGGTGTTTCATCTGTCTCAGTATCTGCAGCTTAGAGATGGATGATATGTAACACACAGCTGGATAGCTGATGTCGAAAGAGTGATAGCCCATTGTGCCCTACATGCCTTGGTTACGTATCTGAAATGCTGGCTGAAAGTTTGCACAAAACTTTTATATTAAGAAGTTGTACCTAAGCAACTGCAGGTTTTATCTTTTTTGGATGTCAAGGGTTTTCAGTAGAACAAAGTTTCCCTGAAAAATATCAGCTATCCAGGCCTTCTGAAATGTCTTATTCACAAAAAAATTGGCTACACAAGCTTTACCACAGCCCAAGGGAGGGTATCAGGCAATTGTCTAGGATTCCTTTAAAGTTCACATAGATTGGATGTTCGTAGAAGTTGCAGGATCCCTTGGGATCTAGTTTAGTCCAGAACATATCCATCCCCCCAGGCAAACATGCCTCGTCTATGTCTACAAATGCTTTGTGAAACCAATATTCTGAGACAACCTCCACGAATATCTTTTAGAAGAGCTTAAAGTGCTGTGGTCACCCATTCCTGCAGATGGTGTTTCATCCAATAAACAGCAATGGCTTTGACTTCCAAAAATATCTCTTCTAGAGCTCTCTGCCAAAGAAGAGGTGTGGGTGCTATTCTAACCACTAACCCACTTCTCTGAAATGTCATTGTATACGATGTTGTTCCTACATGAGCATGCCAAGGAAATCTTAATCTCGGCTTTGTTTTTCAGATATACACTGTCTCCCTGTGTACCCCATCCATCCTTACAGTGCTGTGCTTTGCATTTGTAGCTTAGGACAAAGTTGATAACACACCGATATTTTGGCTACTGCTGAGCAATACTTGCAGAGCATCAAGGATTCTCTCCAACCTCCATCCCCAAACACCAGTAGGCTGGGGGTGGGCAAGAGGTTGGGAGGTGACACAGCCAGGACAGCTGACCCAAACTGAAAGGGTATTCTATACCATATGATGTCATGCTTAGCCACAAAATCTAAGAGAATGGGGTGGTGCAGGGAAGAATGATATTTGTCTTCCAAAGAAACCACTACACATCCAGAGGCCTTCCTTCCCAAAGAGTGGCTGGACATCACCTGCTAGTGGGAAGCAAAGAATAAATCTTCTTGTTTTCCTTTGCTTCCAGGTACAGGCTTTCCTTTTCGTTACTAAACTGCCTTTATTTTGACCCACAGGTTTTTCACCTTATTTTCTCCCCTCTGTCTTTCTGAGGAGATAGAGTAAGAGAGCAGCTTGGTGGGCACCTGGAATCCAGCCAAGGTCAGCCCACCACAGTTAAATGTAAAATCACTTCTTTATTATATGCTTAAAGATCATTGGTAACACATCAGAGAACATGCTATGTCTTCAGCCAGCATTTCAGACAGTTTGTGAAGTTGGAAAACCCTGTTTCCCTTGTGTTTTTTACATGCCAGTGCAATGAAAAATGAACAATGAGCTACAGGGTCCACCCATGAAGAGGCATTTTGGAATTCAATAAACTTAGTTCCCACCTTTTATAGGTAAATGCAGTGAAATTAGTTGCCAGTAGATGTAAAGCTAGGGACAAGTTGAGTGAAAAGAGACCAACAGACCTCTTCAAAGTAAAGTAGAGCTGGGAATTTATTTAATTTATAAGACTGGGCATGGGCACGATGAGCTGGGATGAAAACTGATGAAATAGGTTATGTACATAAATTTGTCTTCTGTAACTTACTACTATCAGGACAGGTGATCTGGAGACACTGTTACTCAGGACTTGGGCTCTGGCTCCATTTTCCTCTGTCCACACATGTTTCTGGATGTCAAATACACCCAAAGGGCAGAACTCAGGCTCTGTAATCCAAGGTTTCAATCAGTGATGGACTTTTCCTAAGTGTAAATACAAGGCATGCTACAGCTCTTCAAAGAGCTCAAAATGGGGTCAAGTCACTCTTGCACAATCCCTTTCCCTCCCAGTCATAAAGCAAATACCGATGCTCTCCTCAACAAAGGTGGTTTATAGGCCCATCATACTGATTAGTTGTATAGGATGGTTAAATCACTCACATTCCTTTACCTTCTCTGTCCTTAAAAGCTGCTCGCATTCTTTAACACTTCCACTGGCAAGGGTGTAGCCATCGGGTTGAGGAATGTGAGTCTTTTTGTCACTTGGGAGACTGTATTGGGAGTGCTTTGTGCAGTTTTGGATACCTCTGTGTTTATATTAATCATAATTATATTGTAAATACTAATATTAGCCTTTTGACCAGTAGCAGTTGGTGCTTTGCTATTCCTTCTGAATCTCTCTCTCACTCTCTTTCTTGGTTAATACAGGAACCTCCTGTTTTGTCACGTAGAGATTTAGCACATGCCATTTGCACTCTTACATCTTCCCATCTGATCATATTCAAAGTTGAGGATTGCATTTCTCATATCAGTGAAGCTTTCTGGAATCTCCCTCTTCATTTCTGGTAGTTATGTCAGGAATAGCAGAACCCATCATGTTGTTGCTTAATTCTTTTTCTCCCACTTTCTAGGAAATTCAGTTTTAACACTCAATTTGTTGCCTGGTCAATTAAATATTTATAGATTCTTTGCAAATTCTATGCTGCAATCTACAGTTTGAACCAAGATCATAATTTATTCACTGTGGTTTCTGCAGTGATTTTCACCTCCTTATTCTCCCAGTTTTCTGCAGTTTCTTAAAAGATTGATCTTCAAGCCATGCATGAGAGATTGTTTCCCACGATGAAAGCACACAGGCATTGTTGACTGCTATTCCTGACTGAAGCTAATCTGTTGTCTAGGTTATGACATATATCATCTGCACATGTTTTATATATGTAGTTTAGGTTATATGAGGATGATGGTTCCACCTGCTATTACTAACAGCAGTCATCATCATTAAAATAAAGTCTATTCAGTCTGTCAGCAGTAGTCTTTAAATTATTTTGTTCTGCAAATAAAGTATGCTTAGTCTCTTAATACATAGTTTAGGTGTCCTGTAAACTAACAGTGCTTTGATTTATTTATTTTAGCTACATCCTGAGAAACAGTTTCACATTTTCGTTTCAAAAAATTTGTAATCACCAGTTGCTTTGGGAGCAAGTTATTCTATAAGGAGCCTCCACACCAGTTATTCCTTTCTCTAGGTACCTAATAAGGACTATGAAATCATCAAAATTAGTATGAGTTTTATCTCCTATTGGATGTTATACAATTGCAGCTTTTTGCTCACTAGTTACATTACAACTGCATACTGTTGTAGGCTCCAATCATGGAAAATCCTGTCCTTTACTGAGCTATCAAAAGTTTAGTTTTAATTGTAGTGTTCAACCTGGAGCTTGTGGATTCGTACATTTTCTCCAGTATTTCTAAATTAAAATCTCATCACAGTTGTTGCTTTCTTCTGCTCCACAGTAAATAAGATGTGAAGGGATCACATGTTATCAATGGGATTGAAGACATTTCAGATACCTTTACAGTGATAAGCTGAGATGGGAACATGCAGTGCACTTGCTGTTGTGTTTTATGGAGCCACACTGCACCGCTCCTTGTACCTACTAAGGAAAGCCATTATTGCATTTTAATTTCACTCTCACGCTCACTGTATCCTAACTTCCCTATCTAGATGATCTCTTTATTACCATATTTACTAACTGGTACTGTTACACCACCCCTAGCTACATATTTGAGACCTTGATTGAAAACTGAATTTTTTTGTTAGATGGAAAGTGCTAAAATATGCATGGGAGGCAAAATCCTTTGGATTCAGGACATGAAAAATGCCAGCAGACATTTCTGCAATTTCCTTATACAGCAAATTGGGGGTTTTGGTTGTCTATTTTATTTTTGGTGTTTTGGTCTGCAAAGACTGTTCCTGTCTTCCCATCAGTGTGAATGATTAAATGCCCTGGTCTGAACCTACTAGAAATTGCCTTGCCGGAGTCACAACCTCTGCTCAGGCTAGGCAGACACTGCGAGGAGCTCGCAGCCAGCTAGGGGTGACAGGGCAGGGGGTGGGCTGTAGGGACCCACACCTCAGGGGTGTGTACATGGCTCCAGGGGTGCCTTGGCACTGCTTGCTGGGAGTACTGGGGCACACTCCGACTCAGAGCACCCACCTCTCCCCCAGGAGGGTGTGCAACGGGGAATCCACACTCCTGGGAAGGGATCTGTGCGTAACCTACACTGCTGGGAGAGGTAACTACCTACTGGGATTAGAACACTTCTGGGGTGCATTACAGAAGGGTATTTAGAAATTCATAGTTGCATGTTAACCTTTTTAAACATCTAGTATTGTGTTTTACCTCTTGTAATGTTGTTTATCTGTTGCACTGCAAATATTGATCTCGTTTACATGGTTCACTGATTGCTGGTTAATTACATGTTGTTAATAAATCAATAAACCGCTTTGATTCTGATTTGGTTGAAACTATGTGGACTGAGCAGTTTTTTGCCTGAGACAGCCATCTGGTGTTTGTGATTAGCAGGCCAGCTGCATCTTGCTCCTTACTTATTTTAAGGAAATAAATGGTTCCTAGCAGAGGAATATGCTGGACTCTCCAATACAGCTTTCTGCTCAGTTCTCATTTAACCTATTCATTACAGCAAGAGTTTGTAAAACTGCTGACTCATTAGTAATCACTGTGAATTGATTGTTGCCTTCCTATACCCAGGGAAGAAATGAGTTAAACACAAGTGCAGCCTATGAAGCTGAATAAACATATTTTTGGGGTCGTTACATGCTTTTACATTGAGGAAGACACTTTCAGAAAAGCAATGAGATCAGATCAGGTTATATCTTGTGTAATACATTTATGTGTATTTAACTTCAAGATAACATTTCTGTGTTAATTCAGACAGAAAGTTTTCATCCCTTTACAGTGTACTTGGCAGTTGTCTAAAAAATAAGGGATTTTCATATATATAATATATATTAATATAATTCTAGGCTGTTTTATAGTCTGCTGAATGTCATGAATGATAGTGTTTTCTGTCAGATTGAAAGAAATTGGTACTTAATAAGCACAGACCTTTGATAGGTCTTTGATAATTTTCAATAGGATGACTCCACAGGTAGCCAGGCATGTCTGTTCTCTCTGATCCTCTGTCCAGATCATACTGACTTTAACAAAACAAAATGAGGCCATAGCCAAGCGGTCCCTTTTTCATTCTTTTGGGTGAGCTCCTTCCTGAATGACAGTTGTAACCAAATCAATATATTAACCAAGTTTCGCCTGTCATTTTCAGTATTCCCACACAGCATGAAATCTTTTCATTTGTTCATAAGTTTTAGAAGAGTGCTTGCTGAGAAAAGCTGGGTTAGGACAAGGTCCCAAACCTGCAGCTCTGCTGTTCTAGTTGCAAGTCCTTGCTGGGTGCTCAGGCAGTGCAGCAAGTGAGGCTGCCAGTCTGACAGCAGAGGGGGAAAATCAGAGAAGGCAAAGGTATAGGGAGACCAGAGGGGTCGGAGAAAGCATTAGAGGAGGGAAGGAAATGGGACCTGGGCCTGGAAGGGGCACTAAGCAGACAGGAGGAATGGGAGACCAGAACAGGGATTTTTTAAGCAGATGGGAACTGGGAACTGCAAGTGGGACAAAACCAAAACAAGGAGCACAAGTGACATGGGGAATGAGGAGAGTCACTGGGTAGCTGAAGCTCTGATGTAGCAGGAAGTTATGAGTATTAAGTGCATGCAAGTGAAGGTACTAATTTCAAGCCAGACACCCCGAAAATAAAGGAAAATAACAAAGCATTTAATGTGATCCTTAAGTAATTTGCTCCATATCATACAGGAACCCTGTAGCTGCCAGAGGAAAACCATCCAGGTCTGCAAGGCAGTATGCATCGGCCCTCCTCTGGCTACTCTTTCAAAACTCTTGTTTTATTCTGTACATGTCTTCCAACTTTTGCTAAAGATGAAATCAGAATATTTTAGAGAATAACTACCTAAACCTCAGAGCTCAAGCCACCCAGTGCACTAGTTAAAGGGACAACTGTCCAAAAAATAATTGGTAATCATTTAATAAAAAGCTTCATCCTGATGTGTATAATCTGCTGAGAAAATGAAGATAACTGAGGCATTTCATACCTTTTGAATCCTTCATTTTGCAATCTTAATAATTTATTTTCTTGTTGGGAGACTTCTTATCTGAAGTCAAATGTATGTGTTACCCCAAAAGCCCCAAAGCGTTTATGACATAAAAGGACAACTGCTGGTACAAGGATGTAATCACATATCGTATCACAAAACTAAAAGTCAAGCATATGCTGATAATCCCTTTCTTCCCCACTTTTTAAGTATTGGCCAGCTGGCAGCTGGCAGGGCAGCTTTAGAGGGCAATGGATGTCTTAACAGGGTTACTGCTGACAGTGCAAAAAGGAGGCAGCAGATGATACCTCAGAGGCACAAGTAAGGAAATTGGGAGGGGCAAGGCAGGGAAACCAGGTTAACTAATAAAAAATAGAAGGAAAAAAACCCTAAAACAGTTGTGACAGGCCTTGAGGGCAAGGACAAGGATTTTGACCTTGATGTGGTGGAACAGGAAAAGCAAGTGCTTAATCACCCACGCACGCAGCATCGTAAGCAGCTATTCTGGTCTTCACACAGATATTTATACAGACTGACAATTTGGTTAGCATTTCAATTAATAAAACATTTTATGAAGAATCAGTTGTACCTCCAAGTTCTCATCTTTTATGTAGGTTTTAATCACTTATTAAACACTTGCAGCCTTACCTAGACTATACATGCTGAAAAAATAATTTGGCCTTTCTGAACTGCATCATTAAAAAATGTCTTCACACAAAATTTCCCACCAGATAGAAGCATGGGAACTATGCATTACTTCGATACAGTGTTAACATCCTGGGGTAGATTGAATTTTCATGTTTTAAAAGGTTCTAGTTTTCCCAACTTAAGTACACCTTTCCTTAAACTTCCCTTCAAAAATTGCTTGTGACAGAAAAGAAGAAAATTTTCTTCAAGAATTATCCAACCATACAGTTTCCTAGAACTGAAAAGAGTTCTTTATCTCCTGGTGGTACCTTGCTGTTGTGCAGACAGTAAGTACAGTGACAAATCGCTCTCACCTCTCAGGTAAGAGGATGGGCATGGCAGGCTTCCAACTAATCTCCAAAAAGCCTCCACCCAGACTACCTACACCAACAGGTGCACAAAGGCTAAGTGTTTGTGATAGCCAAAACGAGTCCTCACAAATATACCCAACAACAGTTCCTGCCTCCTGGCCACTGGTACGCCGGGCAGTAGTAAGTCACCCTTTGCTCCCAGAAATACTTCACGCTGTGAAACAAACCGAAAGGTTTATTGAACAGAAAACTCACAAAGAGAGATAGCAGCTACAGGACTCAATACAGCTCTGAACCTTTAATGATCAAGCAATTATATCAACATTGTGTTTCTGTAGTCTACTAGATTCTGACATTTTTATATCAGTATTTAATAAAATATTTATTAACACCAGCATTGTACAGGTCTAGTTCTTACAGCTAAAATCAGAACTTCAGAGAATTTTACCATTTTATGGAAGCTTGCATGTCAGGCAAAAAACTCTGATGATTACCATTATCAGCAGCTGAGACCTTCGAACACATTCAGGACCTGACTTCCAATTGCTACGGGGATAGAAAGCATCACCAACATCTGTTTAAACTGAATACGTGCCTTTCTGTATAGCTGATATAAAAATGCTAGACACCAGGCAGTTTTGTACTAAACTGCATTTTTTTCAGTGAAGAAATTGATTGGAAGAACTTCATGTTAGTACTGGCAAGGTTAGAGGTGCCCATAACAATGAAGCACACAGCTGGCATTACCCTCAAAGTCCCCTGGCACACAGCAGCACCTACAGTGAGTGTGCCAGTCCCCTGACAGACGTATAATGACCTATTTTCAATGGACACATCAACTAAGGTGCTGAACTTGCAAAGTGAGTAGAGACTGTGGATGGAAGAGGATTAGTACAAACATTTGAAAATTAATGCATATCCTGGTGTGTACTGAAATGAACAAATACCTAAGCTGGGACAAAAATCTGAGGTCTTGGGAAAAGATTTCTAAGGATAGAATAAAAAGTGTATATGGTACAAAAGTCTTTGTCTAATCTACATGCAACACTGTAATGACTTCTCATTTTACATATCAATTCATTTTAAATGTTCAAACGTTGATGCCCAATAATGAAACTTCAAGGCAAAAGTGATGTTCAGAAAATGCAATGTAGAAAAAAACGTTAGGTGTTCAAGCTTTTTTACTAAATAAAAGCATAGGGAAAACACTTTCTGAAATTTAGGCCAAATATTTCATCAAAGGTATTCATCCATTTTGTCTATTTCTTTTTTAATTCACATGTTGCTTTTGTGCCTAGAATATCTAAGTGCACTATAGCTGATGCTGAATGAAAGTGTGATAAAATGTCAGTTTAGATCTTTCATTGCTTAAATTCAGAAACCATATTTCTCAATGAACAACGTTCTAATCAAAAAGAACACATATTTGAGAAATAATTATCTTTAAAAATATCCATCTTCTGATTTTTCTAGTGCTTGCTGTTCAGGAAAAATATATCCAAGAAATATCCAAAGCTGTACTGTTCAGATATTGTTTCAGGCTTCACTTACAAGAATTACCAATGACATTGCAATAAGATCTGTGGTTTAGGAATTAAAGGCTCTTTAATAACTTGAGAACAAATATATCAATAGTCTGGAAATTAAAAATGAGTAAGAATACAGAATACCACCATCTTTGATGCTAAAGTTATAGTGGAAAAGGTTGAGGAAACGAGTAACAGTAATACAGTTTTAATATTTTAGCATGCTGTCATCTCATTTAGTAAGTATATATAAGCAGTTTGTACCTTCTTTATTGTGATAAATCCAGCTTTTACAGTGATTCTCCACCACAGTGATACTCTGCCACAAAAATGCAGATCATGCTTTATTTCTTGTATAAATATTCACAGACACAATCTAACTTTTCAAGAAATAATCTGATCACATTTATTTGCTGTAAATCACAGTAGCAACCTCATGGGTGTATTTTCTTAGCAACAAACACACAGAAATTCAGGAATAGCTTATTCTTTCGTACAATGTATTGAGAAAAGCTTTCCTTTAAGCTCAATAAAAATGATGTATGCTAATATCTTACCCTGTAATTAAACTAAAGAAACAAACATAATTGTACAAATCTTATAAACCCAATTACTGATTTTCTCAGATGTTTTTATCTTCTCTTTGTTCCTCTGTTGAGTTGTTTCCTTAATGATTAGATTTTTATTAACTATCATTTCTCATTGATGTGTTATGCAAAATTATGTTTTGAGCACACCCGGGTTATTTTTCTTTGATGTTTTTATTACAGTGTTTTCTTCCTGCATAGATAGTTTAAATTTTTTACATGAAGAAAACTCCAAATTCAGATGACTGCTAGAATGAGTGAATAATGTTCAATAGCTATACTAATTAAAGTTTGCCTCTCAGTTCATACACTGTCTGTAGCAGGCTGCAAAATGTATGTAAGCTATATATCCTGTTTCTCTGAATCATTTTTGTATGTAATTAATTTGTAAATAGCCCGTTAAAAATATTATAAAACCAGGAAATTTTGATTGGAACCACCCAGATGGCATATTTCTGTTATTTGATTTGATTAATTTTACTTCTGCATTTGGTTTTCCAATGCAAGAACACTTCTTTTTCATTCAAAAATTATTTTCTATAAATCATTTCCACTAAATTGGAGACAATCTTTGATCAAACAGTGTGCATACATATATACACATACATATATAAAATGCATTTAGCATGATTGTGTTGTAGAGTATCTATGAATGGATTAATTCTTAATTAATGATTAATTAAAGATTCTTAAATCTTATTCATTATTGAAAAAAAAATAGTTCTGATGGCTTATAAATCTCTGGGTTTCTTGTAAAGCTTACCCTGAGATTGTTTAAATAGCAAATAGAAAAACGTGTGTCTATTGCCCAGCAAAGCAGATGTGCTTTCCAGCACACTATGTAGTCCTCGCACTCAATTTTCACCTGGTTCATCCACACAAGTACTTTCCCCGTTGATACAGCAGAGTAAGAACAGTGTATGTGCTAGTGTGGACTCAGGGCTGGACTGCGTGTGAGAGTTCAAGAGTTAGAAGATTGTTGGGTTGGACATGATCTATACTGCTTAGTTATAATTGTTCAAGGTAACATTTTCTTTTATTGCACAAACATGCAATACTTCTGGTGTAAATATTCATGTTTTAAAAACAGTATGCACTTTATAAACATAAAGTTAGGTTTACACAATGACTTGCAGGAATAAATTCAAATAGTTAAATATTCATGGAAAGTAAATAAGGTGAAGGATGAGTAGAGATAAAACAAATACATTTCAAAAGTTTACTACTAATATTTTCTGTTTATTGTTACATGATAATGCCTGTGAATCTCAGGAAGTTCTCCAGTATCGTGTGAGGATTTTCATCTCTAGTTGGGAAGGACAGCTCCCCATAAACCCTAGCAAAGTTTGTTCCTTTATAATCTTGTCAGTGTGTTTGGGACACCATTGCAGTTTAAAGAATGGTCCATATAATCACCTGTGTCTTGCTGTTTATCTATCCAACTTTAATAAGAAACCCTCCAAATCCTAGAAAAAGAAAGAGGTGTCATTTTAAGGTTTGCTTTGTGCAGGTCTTGTGAGCAGACAGGTATATATTCACTTTCTTTTAATACTGAGACTCATTTGCTGCCCTGAATATACTCAGAGATACTGCTGGATACTCAGGGCGTGGGTACGAGTGCATCCAAACAGAGAGAGGGCAAGGTGAGTGCCCCTCCTCTCAGACAGGAACCTGCATAGGGGCCTGTGGAGACACAGCGACATGATGGAAATGGTGGCAGGAGGTTTTGGCAGGAGGAAGCATCTATCGGTCTCTTGATTGCGGGACTGACCCTCTTGACGTGGACAATTATCTTGGTGACACTATGTTGCTACCCAGATATGCTGCTGCAAACTGATAATCCTGTTTAAGCGTCTTTTTTTTCCCCTCTGTAATTAATGCCTGGGTTTTATGAATTAAAATTCATACCTTTGCTGGAAGCACTTCCTTTGTTGTCTTTGATAAGGAGGGCTACATATTTGTAATCTTAGCTTACTGTATCAGTTAATGCACTGCATGGAAAACTCTGCAGAAAGGTACCCATGGGGAGGAGGAATGCCATGACCCTCTTACAAGAGCATATTAAGATTATTTCATCAGATATGCAGTTTTTTCATTTCTTTGACAGTCTGCCTGTTAGCATTCCCATCGGTATTGCCAGACGGCCCTCAGAAACACCCCTCCATACTCTGAACATGTTGTTCTGCCAGCTTTTGCAATGGGTATTTCCCAGTAGAGAGTAGCTTCCTTGTTTAATCTACAGAAGCGGTAAAAATGTAATACCATCCTGGATCTTGAGAGCTCTTGGATGTTAATTCTACTTCACTCAGATAACTGGGGAATCTTCTTTTGAGGATCAAAAATAGAAAGCCTAATTTCAGAGCAGAGTTTATGTTCCCTTTTAAGAATCTTTAACTTTTGTACTATCAAACATAAGAGAAATCCACTCGCTCTTGTCTTCTTTTTGCCATTTTGCTGTAATATACCGCCCAGCTTCCAGCCAATATGTCTTCATCTATTTTATCTGACAAGCCATATACATAGATTCAGTTCAGTGTTTATCACAGTACGAAAGTTATAAAGCCCTGAAAAATGTGGTTTCAAATATAATAGAAATGGTGACATACCCTAACCTGTTGTGGCAGTAACAACACTGCTATAATATAAAAGGTTACTAAGACATATTGGCAGTCAAGGTTGCTTGCACTGCTATGATTGCTCTTTTTATAGACATGGTAATGCAGCTTAGTTCCCGAGTACCACATGTTGGCAAATGAGGGTATAGTACTCAGGAAATATTCTTCCACATGAAAAGACTTTTTTTTTTTTTTTTTTTTTTTTTTTTTTTTTTGTATCTTAGAGCACTGGTAATGACATTTTCTGATCTGAAAGGTCAAGTCTAGGAGAGGATAGCAGGCCAATCAGTGTTAGATCTCTCATCCTAGCAAGAAAAGTGCTGTTGAGGAGAACCGCTATACCGTTGTCTCTGCAAAGACTAGACAATCAAGGATGGAGAGTGCCAAGATTTGAAGTACGTAATGTTTTTTCTCCAGAAACAAAGTAACTGCTAGGATATGTGACAATGGTATGCAAAGTACTGCCAACATAGGAAGAGAAAAGTGATAAAGAGGATACTATAACTAAAATGTCAGCATTATGTTTACTGAGAATAGAATAAGGAATGTGTAGGTGGAAAAAAAGAGGAATGTGAATATCATTTCTTACACCTCTTGCTAGTGAAATGTAGTTTTCAAGGATGCTTAACCTAAATATTACCTAAAGCTGCATAAATAGGTATGCAACATCTGAAATTAAAAGAATAGTAATAAAATAGTGTAATTGCTCAGATGCTGGAGGGAAAGAGAGAAGCTAAGACAGAAATCTACCAAATGGTTGAGCATTTTGATATACAGTTTAATATAGAAATCTGTAAAGCCTAAAAGACTACTCACCCACTGCTAAATAAAAGAGATGCCAAGTAGCCCAAAAAGCTACATTCATGTTGCACAGTGTTGGCTCCAGTGGCACCCTCCAGGTCCTTGCTAGTAACCCTGTACTTGCTTACATTACAGCCCCTCACAGTGGGGGTTTAGCAGTGTGAAAGTGATGGTCCTTGCTTTTGGGGTGTGGTATATTTTACTCCATTAAATTATGGATTAAGAGAATATAGAGGTTTTTGAGAAACCCCTGGGTCAGTTTTGAAGATCAGTCCTGAGAGGAAGGAAGCAAAACATCATTCAGGCTCATGCATATTGATTTTGGAAGTGGTCCCTAGTGCATAAAATCCCCCAACCCTTGCCCAACTATCTCAGCAAGTGCTAATTGGTCCAGGTCGTTAGCATGCCAGTTGTATGCTAGCTATTCAGCACCATGTATAACCACAGTCCAGTACTCTAGCTCATTCCTTTTCCTTTTTTTGGCAACAAAGACATAGTTTAAAAGCCTAAAGATGTGACCATAGTTCCAAGAATCATATTAATGGATTAACTGATGCACAATCCATGAGCAATTATTTAATTATTTTTCTGTTCTTCTCCAGAATATTATATATTTTTCTGTGAAGCTTTTATCTGGTTTTATACAGCATCTTGCCTCCTAGAAAGACCGACCAATATTTCACACCCCAGAGTTCCATTCTGTCATTATCTACCCTTTGAGCAGTGGCTACCCTTTTAGGTTCTGATCATCATTATCTTTCAAGATCTGAATGAATGTTCATTGGATTAGAAAGCTACATTAGTTTTTATGTACCAGTCGCTGAGAGAACTGCCATCAATGGTGATATTATGTCCCCCAGCAAACACACAAATTCTCGAGAGCAGGAGGTCTGTCCTGAATGGCAATGTTTCAGCTCTGTCATTCCGACTATCACAGGCGAGTCTGAGAGTTTTTGAATTTCTAAGCTTTCTTACAACAAGCAACAGTCCCTATTTCCAAGGTGAGGACACAACAGCAGAATACACAGTGAATTAGTTACGGGGCAAGTGAATTTATCTTCCAAAACACAGCAAACATGGTGAAGAAAGAATGTAAATCCACAATATAATGTAGCTGAGTAGCAGCACTTACAAGCATTTAATGTAGGGCCATCAGTTCTTCTTCCAGCATTTGCTAAGATCCTACTGAAACAAGCCTACAGAGCAAAGGATACTCCCCCTCTGCAGCTCTACAGTTCTGTCAGTGCACACCAAAGCTGGTGCTAGCTCATTTGTAGTATTGTAAACACCTGTGAATTCATGAGCTTGTGGTAATGAATTGCAAAATGGAAGTTACACAGAATGATATTGGCAGCACAAGATATGTCTAAAATAATTTTCAATGTCTCTTATACTTTCTCCTTTTTTCCTCTGTTTTGTCCTTAAGGACAAGACCATAAATCATGATTTTCTTCTGCAAGACAAAACTATTCAGGGCTTTTTCACAAGCCATCTAACAAAAAGCAGATACATCTGGATGGAGTGACTTGTGAAAAGAGATTTTGAAGGGGAGTTTTACAGACTACTACTAATTGCCCTCATAAGGCATGTATGTCCTTACCCAAGGCCCATCTTTCAGAGAAGGCATTAAGTATAAACCCATGTTGTGTGAGACAAAGACAAAAAGGTGGACAGGCATTAGCTGGAAATGAAAATAAGCTTGTTAAAGAGTTGGACTGGAAAGAAACATTTCGGCCATGCAACATGGGAAAAATGCAGGGCTTGGTGAAAAGAGAGGAAACACTAGGAGAGACAATATTTAAACCATCAAAGCTGACACAAAAAGATTAAATTTACCAGTTCAGTGGTGTTTTCTACAATTTTACATGCATCTTTATTCCAATTACAAAAAAACATGTTGTCCAAAATTTCCTGGGAGTACCGAAGAAAGGGATAGATTGTGAAAACCTTGAATAACAGGCATGTTGATGACAACAGAGTCCTCTCCTCACTCCAGAGCTGGGCAGCGAGAGTCACTGAGGAGAGGGCAGCTCCTGCGAAGTGCTCACAGCAAAGCTGTCAGAACATGTCCCCGAAGCCCAGTGGGTTTCTGGGCAAAACCTGCTTATGGCATGAGAAATGGTCTCTGAACCTAAAAAAAAAAAAAAAAAAAAAGAGTTATCAGATACTTCTGAAGTCACAAAACTGGAATTTATTTTCAAAAGACTTGAAAAATTCTTCATTAATGCTTTTCAAAATTTTGAACTGCTATTTCTCATTCTCAATCCCTCAAGGCAAAATGGCTTTTTTCCTTAAAAGAAGCACCAATGCCATTACCAAAGATAAATTGAGTTTCATTCGTACTTTTGTGTTCAGATGGATCAAAGACTTAAGGAGTTGAGCTCTGATACAGTCTTTTTTTTCCTGTCTAGATCTACTCCTTCACTTGAATATAAGAATTTATAACGTGTCTACATACCTACATAAGCATATACATTGTTATTTCTATATACACACATACACTAGCATTGCTCTTAAGGGTATAAAAGAACAGTTGGAATTTGAGATCTGATTTACTTATTTTTTCTCTTCTATATATGTGTAGAATTATCCAAATAGGGTTTTTTTCTCACTTTCAAGATTCACATCTTTTTTGAGCTTTCTTCTCTTTGCCACCTTTTTATTTGCAAATAGCATCAACATAGTCTGTAGAATTAATTTTTCTTAGCAATGTAATTGCATGGCATGTACTTAAAATGAAATTAAGTACTCCTACAATTTATGGTGGAGTCCTCTGACCATTCTTGTTGAATACTGGTACCAGTGAAGGGAAAAGACTTTTAGTGAAAGCAAATAGATCCTGTTAGGTTCTGTTACAGATTTAAATCAAGTAGCTCCTTTGAAGTGAAGGATTTATGTCAGCATAAAATCAATATAAAAATCAAAATCCAAGCCTATAAAATGCAAACAGTGTCCAAAATTGACACAAGTTATTTAACTCCATTGATTTCTCAGTAGACAATCTGTGAAGTATGGACGTGAAACGTTTTTTCTATAGACAGTCTTGAAATGCTGCCTGCTGGTCTTGGCTTTCTGGGTTTTTTTTGCTTTGGCACCAAAGGGAACATAGCTAACATTGAGCTCAGCATTGTGAACTATGGCCAAACTAACACATACCAGAACACTAGCTCATCTCATTATCCAATTAAAGCTTTAGTCCTGAAAGAGACTCAGCATTCTCAGATTTCTTGCCTGCTTGTCAGGTAAATCAGCCAACTGAAGTAAAATTATATCACTCAACCTCCTGTACTGCGTTTGTTTTAAAGCTTCCTCCAATGCCTCAAGCATTGCAGTTGTTTTGTGTTGAATTATGGGCAGGCTTTGGCTGGCTTGGGAAAGGTATTGGATTAGACTTTTCAACAAGCTCATCTTAGTTTTGTAGCACAGGAGAGGACAGGCACCATCTTTTCAAAGTGGTTAAGCCAGGTGTGCAACGACCTTCTCCATGGTAATAACACACCACAGAACAGGGGCTCTGACACAGTATAAACCTGTGTAATGTGTGACAACTCTGAGTGGATTGGATCCATCTTTAATCAGCCAAGAATTATGTTTAAGGCATCCACAAGGATGGGAACAATAAAAAGGAGAGAATAACAAGCATTTCAGGCTTTACTTGGTTGCCCATGCACAGGTCTCTAATGCCACTCTAGATGTCTTATGCTATCTCACTTGGACAGCCAGAAATATCAGTAACTTTTGGGTTACATCTGCCAGCCTTATATCGATGTCTCTCAGATACAAGTATGTACCTCGAAAGCTACTAAATCCTTCTTGTTAAATGACTGGATCAGACCCGCCCGCTAGTGAATTCCTGCCATGTCTTTCTCTACCTGGGACAGAATAAGTAAATTACCCTTCTGAGGTGAACGTTTCTTGTTATTGACTGTAGCTGCTTTTCATTTTCTAGGTGACATTCAGACAGCTTAGAAAGACAAAGTGATTCCTTTAAATGTTTCCAGGATGAGGTTTGTGAAAAACTGGGGTTTTTTCTAAATATTTATGTCATCTTACTTTTAGATTATGCACTTGGAAGAAAAGATCATAAGCTTTTAAACCAGTGTGAACATGACCTTAGGATGCAGAGAGAATCCTGAGGCAGTCCAACTTCCTCACCTTTTCTCAGTTTCTCTACTAATAGTTCCTCTACTTGCAAAATGAGGAAGCCATACTGCCCTTTAAGACTTATGACTAGAAAAAGACATGTAGGAGATTAGTATTAGTATCAGTATAGACTTGTAGTAAGTACAAGCAGTAACTTATTAAACTACACTAAAACAACATGCAATCATCTATTGCTGTACAAAGAAATTAACCTGGATTCAATATTTTGGCACAATATCTTTGGCAAACACTGCTCTACATGTTACAATGCCTCTTATTCTGGAATAGGGTGACTTTGTGCAGCAGGGACTCTTGGCAGGTCTAAATTGAAGGGAAGTGGGGAGAAGCAAGTGGATTTCATCAGCACGCATACCCCTGTCACATAAGCTACAGGCAAATATCTCTATAGTTCCTTCCTTCCATCATTCACATGAAGGCTGCATTTTCCCCCAGGGGTAGAAAATTACAGGATGAGATCCTCAAAACATTGGTTCTGAACATTTCTCTGTGTAGAGAAGTTCTCATGGAGAAACAAATGAGCTCTGGATCTAATTAAGACTTTTTAATTAAAAACAAAAAAGATTTATTCTCAAATGAGGTGATGCTAAGGTAAAAGTGTAGAGGAGCACTAACTAACACCATATTCTGGTAATGAATTTTCCCAGGGAAAACAAATGACACAGTTTCTAATTGTTATGAGTGGAATACATAACCTATACTTCCCAGCAGCTAGATCTGCTGAGCTCTACAATGTCTGTTATATGTTTCTGGCTGCCTTGAGGAATAACACTGAGCATGAATTTAGAAAGAGGGAAAGCAATGAAAAATGTATAAACCCATTCATTAAGAAAGAAGTTAATCTCTGCTAGGATGGTTCATATGCAGACAAAATACAAGAGCATGAGGAACTTCTTATATATTAAGCCCCATCTACTTCTATCATAGGTAATGAACTCAAGACCTGATACATCAGTCAGTCTTAAATGTCAGCAGGAAATACCTACCTAAACATTAACATGCTAAAGGTTCTACAGGACTAGTTGTATATATTTACTTTATGAATGAGCTTTCTATTTAACACTTGCAAAAGCACAGTGGAAAAAAAGTCAGTGTTCAAGTACTTTAATACCAGGCATCATTTGTTTATCAATCTTGGGGCTATGGACACTGGTGTGAAGGTATAGACTTAAAATAGAGCTATCCATAATTCATCTGAGACAGAAATGCAGTGTTGAGAGAAAAAGGCACCTACAGAATATTATGCTTTTATAAACTGTATAAGCAACTAAAAGTGAAGGAAGCTTTTGCTTCATTACCTCTGCAGTTGTAATTTGACCTTTTGGCTGCATCTGGTAAAAAATCCCTTGTTCTCCTTCACATACCAGGAATTAACATTTTTCTAAACTCCATGAACTCAAGCTCTGTGAATGTTTAGTAGTTTGCAAATAGGTTTTCAATGTCACATTTATATAACGGTGTTACAGAACAAAACTAATTGCTGTCTGTAGTGGATGCAATTCTATTCACAGCAAGATAAATTGGATTTCTAAACTGCGATTTCCATTGTGTTACCTCCATGTATCATAAGAGTTACCCTGATGTGCACAGCAGTGGGCCTGCTTATTTATACACTCAACTACAGCTTTATGCAGAATGCATCATCTTGTTTAGCTCTTGAAGACAGAGGGAATCTTAAAGTATAATTGTGGACTGCCATCTCTTGGAAGGGTTTAATGAGTGTACTCACCACTAATTGGGCCCTACCTGGAGGAGATGAAACCATGACTTCTGCTCATGGGCTTAACAACCATTCCAAACAATCCAATTGAATGCTGGATTTGATTTTGGCTACCAGGACCAAGAAACTACCAGACTTCTTTCACTTTGGTACTCCAACTGGAAGAACAATGTTGTGGTTTTGTGGTTTTTTTTATTTAGAATTTTATTGTAACTCTTAACATTAAAAACATATATAAAGCAAATTTTAAGTTTGATATTTCATAAGCTTATACTGTAATAGAAAGAAAGGAAGAGGAAGAAAGAAGGCCCCACTGGTGTGAGAAGGCAAGGGAGAAATAAAAGGAATGAAATCTGCTCATTTTGCAGACCCAGAGGATTGTGATCAACGGCACAAAGTTGAACTGGAGGCCAGACATTAAAGGTGTGCCCCAGGAGTACCAATGACAGGGATATCAGGAACAATACTGTTTAATTTCTTTATTAACAAACTGGAAGACTGGACCAAGTAAATCCTCAGTGAGTTTTCAGATGCTGCAACACTGGGAGAAGGGGCTGATACACCAAAGGGTCATGCTGCCATTCAGAGGGACCTTGACAGGCTGGAGAAATGAGCAGAGGAACTTCATCAGATTCAACAAAGGAAAACACTGACTCTGTACCTGGGAAGGAATAACCTCAGGTAACAGTACAGGCTGGTTCCAACCATCTGGAAAACAATTTGGCAAAAAAAGCCCTGGTGATCATGGTAGACACCAAGTTGTGCATGAGCCAGCATAGTACCCTTGCTGCAAACAAGGCAGACAGCCTCCTCAGCTCCATTATCAAGAGCATCAGCAACAGCTGCAGAGGTGATCTTCACCTTTACTCAGCACTGGTGAGACTAACCTGGAGTGCTGTGTCCAGTTCTGGGGTCCCAATACAAGAGAGACAGAGACATCATGGAGCAATGTTCTGTGTTCCCAGAAGGACCACAAAGATGACAACAGGACTGGAGCATCTGTCACATGAAAAAAAGGCTGAGAGAGCTGGAACTGTTCAGCCTAGAGAAGAGAAGGCTCCAGGGGGATCTTATCAATGTATATAAATACCTGGTCGAATAGAGTGAAGAAGACGGAGTCAAACTCTTAGTGGTGTCCACTGACAGGACAAGAGACAATAGGCACAAATTAAAAACCATGACATTCCATCTGAACACAAGAAAACATTTTTTTTAACTGTGAGGTAGTTTAAACACTGGAACAGTTTTTCCAGGAGGTTATTGAGTCTCCATCTATGGAGACAACCCCACTTGACACATCCCTGAGCTGCCCCAGGTCTGAGCTGGGTGTTGGACTAGGGACATCCAGAGGTCTCTTCCAACCTCAACAATTCTTCCATCCTGTAAAAATGGCTATACTGAAAATCTGAATATTTGCAGCTCTTTCATTATGAACAAGTAGTGTTTTGAAAGATTAAGATTGCAATACCACAATTCCACAAACAGGTGATTAGTTCAATACTGAAAAAAACCACTGCAACTGATTATGTGTAGTAAGAGACATCTCAGAGATTTGAATCAATCCTGTCATCTGAAAAATTTATGTGAACAGTATAATTCAGACTATGATTCACAGTCAAACTAATGTACCGATGGACTGTGAGATTCCATTTCAATTTGAAGCAAACTACAGTCATGTGTAATACAGAAATTTTATTCTGAGTCCTTGTATTAAGAAAGAAATTGTTGAAGGATCAGATGGCTCAAAGGATTATCAGCAATGATAAGGACTCTTTATTGTCATGGATGACCCTGAACAAACTTCTTTATAATTTCATATCTAGGTATTAATGAAAAAAATTACTTGAAACTTTCTTTCTGTGTGGACACTGGCCAACACCTTAAAACTACTTTAGTGCAGAGTGTGTGAATAACAGAGCTATATAGGCAGAACTGTTTTTTCCTGCATCTGGTAGGATATATACCATAATATTATTTTTTTTAACATTAATGTCAACAGCTTTTATTTCTGTGACAGTGAAAAGCCAATTCAAGAGGAAGAGACAACAGGGACATTTGGGGAGCTGTGAGGGATCAACACCTTCAAGGAGCAGTGGTAAGAGGCTAGGAGCAGTAAGACAGAAAAGAGTTTGCAAGCATTCATAGGTTTTCAGAAGGGCAATGTCTGAGAGTTTCTCTGCTGCTCCTGGTGCTAGCACAAAGCTCAAAGATCAAGAACAGACAAAATATCTAGGACACAAATAAATAAGTTTAATTCTGTTGGGATCCCCTCTGGATTTATCAGTCCTTTCCTCTGCCTCCACAACACAGTATTTGCTTTTCCACTCAAACGTCCCTCAGGGACTTACCAAGCCAGTTGAAATATCCATAGCTCCCACCAGGCTCAGCTCTGCTCCACCTGCAGCAGTGTCCTCGGCTTTGGGAGCCCTGAGAGCAGTCAGGGTAAGTGAGGAAACAGAAGGGAGTTAGACAGCTTCCAAACTCCCTTCAGCTCCAGCAGACTCAGAGGAGATTGAAGAGAGATGGTTTCCCTTTCTTTCTGGAGGGGAAATCATAGTCATAGAGTGAAACAGGTCCAAAAGGACCTCTAGACATCAGATGACCACCCCATGCAGACATTTGCCATCAGAAACTAATCACTTTTCCCACAAATAAAACCACCTCTTTTACATGTTATTCTTATTGAATAGTGTTTACATTTTTTCATGAAAGGGAAGTAGTATTAGGGCATTTGTTAGCAAATGTTCTTCCAGTGCCTGAAGGTTATGAACAGTTAGAGAAAGCCAACACCTATGCCAATAGTCCACTGCTGCTTTTTTTGCAGTATTCAAACACTCAGGAAGACATTTCTTTACCTAACATCACAGTTTGTGGAAAGCTTATCACATAGGTGCACATTTATTTAGGAGATATAAAATTTTTAGGAATTATTTTAATTAAAGTAAGTGGAACCCTCTTTACAACAGACTGAAAACTGCAGTAAATATTCCACAAAATTTCCTGTGTCATATGCAGCCTAAGAATGTTTCTAGAGTTTACAACAGAGAGATTTTCCACTGACACTTCATTTGATGCGGCTTAAAAGATTCCAACAGTACTAAAAATCTGTTTGTTTAACTGCTGTGGCATTTGCAGCTTGAAATCTTAGTGCCCCTATCATTACAATGTTTCTTCATGATTTTTCTCCCTGCTTTATGAAGCATTTTTCTTGTAGCTCTCTTACAACCTGTCTTTATAAACTGATTCCTTAGTTTTGATAGCCTGTCACTTTCTGCCCATACCTCAAACACTTTTGCCTCCTGTGAAACTATTGCTGAATAAAATTTTGTCAGATGACACCTGAAGACAAAGATTTAGAAAGGTAAATATGCACTAAAAATTAAATACAACTTTTTATTTTTGCAAACAAGCATCACATTTTTATCCATAATTTCTTTTATAACAAGAAAGCAGTAATAATTTTTATGATGCTTATTATCATTCATGGGTTGAAAGAAAAAAACTTTCAAGGTTTCCTGCAAACATCAAGGACTATCTCCATTATGAATTTAAAACCAAATCCACAAAACAACTCTGATCTGGAAAGCAGGAAAGAACTGATCAAGCAGAAACACTGAAATCCCAGAAAGTGACTCTTCTACTTCTTTCGTTGCATCCTAACTCCACAGGCACTCAAAACTCTGAGATGCTCCTGGACATTTTGGGCTATGCTTTTTGCAATGAGAGTTCTTGGTCTAAAATTCATCTGTGGAGGATTTTCTTTTCTCTGTATCTCCTCAAGATTTTTATATGGTTGCTAATACACCCACACATAGAAAGAGGCTGTGCACATTATACAATGATTGTTTCCTGTAAAAAAGACAGTTTTGAAAGCAGGAGCAGAACCAGCTTCTCACCACTAAACTGCAGTGCCTCTCCTTTTTGCTCTGCTTCCCTGTCTCTATGGACCTTGAGTTAAACTCTGCACAGCTGTAGATGGGACTCTTCCTTGATGTGGACTCCTCCAGAGTATGAAGAGACAGGTTCTGAATCCCTTCGTGACATGAAAAAGCAAGAATATAAGATTTTTTGCTCTGTGAAAAAAAAAAATGCTTTAACAGCTACTGCTCTATTTTGACCTTGTAAAAATGGTAACATAGGAAAGAACCTCACTCAGAGAAAAATCTTGTCAAAAGGCTCTAAAGATTTGGCCACCTACTCACACTTCAGAAAAAGTTCCTGTGGAACAGATATAAGGTTCATAGTAGTGTCACAGGGAAATTCAGTCTGGTCTTGCCCTTAAAAATAACTTCTTTCCTTTGTATCAAACAAATACTTCACCTGCGATAAGGCCTGATAATGCACTCACTGAGCTCAACAATTGTATCAATTAGTTCAGTCAAAATAAATTCTAAAGCCAGCTAAAATATAAAATCATAGCAGACGTAGATCTTCTGAAATGCCTCCTGCATCATTATCTATGAGATTTTACATTACATTTTGCTTCTTTGTGCCAGTTCTGTGGTGAGATTCCTTTGTCCTCTGGTCTGTTTTTCTTACACAAATTGTTCATAACTCATTGGGATTGCTGCAATAAAATTTGGCCTTAATAATTCGCAGCTGAAAGGGCGCAAGCTTCCATTGGGTTCATCCAGAATGCCACCTAGATTTGCCTTCTCTGATACGTATGGAGAAAATACATACCTCCCTGATGTTCCTCACCATCATTTAGACACACTGATGTCATCTTTGTCAGATCAGTTGTGTGCTTGAACTGTTTTCAGACAGGTATCTCTTCAAAGTGATACCAGAGGAATTACAAATGTAATTAACTTTAATCCTGAATCTGAGCTTAAAATTAAGTTCAGTCTGAGGTAGAATTCTTGTTCAAATCAGGAATTACCATGAGAAAGACTATTTCTGCTTGACAGAAAGAGTTGCAAGTGTGATTTCACAGGATATTCTATTTCATCACTTCATTAATCTGCCTTAGATTTTTGCACTCTTAACTACTTTGTTAGGCATATGATTGTCATCTTCTAAGGAGCTGTGACTGTGATAGTTATAGAAGAGCTTGATAATACTCTTGTATTTTATTGTTCTTTAAACATATTTAACTCTGTCAGACCAAGAATTAATGAGTTATGATTTATACAAGTCACATCAAAGGCCAAATCTTGCTCCCAGATTTTTACAGAGAAATTCCACTGAAGTAAAAGCAAGTTGCATATGTTATTAATCAAAGTCTGTTACAGAGCAGCTATAGATGATTTTTTTCTTCTCTAATAACTGTGAGAGGCTACAGGAAGCACTGGAAGCTCAGATCTTTACCTTGCCTACAGAACAAGGCAAGCAGGCATTACAGTGTCTCCTAACCGAACAACATATGTAGTCTTCTGTGAAGGTCATGAGCTTAGTCTGTTTTGAACAGAAAGTGAGCAGCAGTAGATTAGATAAGACTGCTGACAATCTTAATTTTTCTTAAGATGAGGCTATACGTTTGAACACCTTCAGTGACAACAGTTCTTACATGACAGAGGTGATCTACCACACAGAGATGGGTTCCAAAACACTTAAGGCAAGTCTAATATGGCACATCAACACCCTATAAGCCAGGGTAGGATTAATCCACTAGCGACATACTTCTATTTGGACATAAAATTTACAAACCAATCTTCCACATTATAGTCTGACAGGAAGCATGGGAATGGTTCAAAACTGTGTAAGAGGGGTTCAGACTAGATACTAGGGAACATTCTTTACCGAGAGGGTGGTTAAACACTGAAATAGGCTTCCTAGAGAGGTGGTTGATGCCTCGTGCCTGTCAATGTTCCAGAGGCATTTGAACACCATTAACAATATGCTTTAATGTTTGGTTGGCCCTGAAGTGGTCAGGCAATTGTATTAGACCATCTTTGTAGGTCACTCCCAGCTAGAACTGTTCTGTTCTATTCTATTCTACTCCTATTCTATTCTATTCTATTCTATTCTATTCTATTCTATTCTATTCTATTCTATTCTATTCTATTCTATTCTATTCTATTCTATTCTATTCTATTCTATTCTGTTCTGTTCTGTTCTATTCTGTTCTATTCTGTTCTATTCTATTCTATTCTATTCTATTCTATTTTATTCTATTCTATTCTATTCTATTCTATTCTATTCTATTCTATTCCATATATCCTGTAGTTTTAAGATCTGTTTTCCAGACCTTTTGATCCAGAATGCTTTTGACTTCATTCTCCTTTTTTCAGCCTGTGCTCCAGTGTAGAGTTGTCTCCCATAAAACTCTTGCCTCCTTTTCCCCATCACTCCAGACCACTGCTGTTGCACCATATTTCTCCTTTCCTCTGGATCCTAAAGAAAGACTCAGCTTGGGGTGACTCATGTCAGGATGTGTGAGGTCAGAACAGACTGCTACTATCTAGGGCTCAGGGTAGTTTTAACTGAAAAATGTGAATTATTTTCTGAACAAGGATTGAAGCATACTGGGGTGTGCTGTGAGCTAGAAATAGTGAATGATGCTAGGGGTGAAGACAGGTAATACTGAAAGTGAGGAAGCTGATGGGTGCAAGCCAGCCTACAGGCCTGATGGAAGGGTACAAGGAGACTGCGGAAAATTCCTTCTCCTGGCAGTCATATGTGAGTATGACAACAGAAAAACTAGATATATTCATCAAAATAACAAAAAGACACAGAATAAAAAAAATAAATAAAATATATACAACTTTTGTTAGCAAGATTGTCAAAGAAAGCATAAGCCTCTCATTAGCTTTTTTAATGCAAAGGTCTTTGGTTTGTGTTCTAGTCAAAATGGATTAGATTTGTATAAAATAATTATTCTTTTAATGCTTTTGATTTAAATATACTTCTTTATGCTGCTTTTCCTATATTAGACTTCATAATTTTTATTATTTTTTTGCTAGAACACCCTTCTAACTAGATCTTCATTACACTTATGGATGAAGTGGCATTTCTACAGGAAACTCATATATTCAGTTATTAAAAATTTCCAGAAGAAGTAGACTTTTCAGGGCTGGTTGTTCGTTTTTTTTTTTGTTTCAATAAAATAAATTTAAGTAGGGTGTTCCAAAACCACACAGATAAACAAATAAGTTCACTACATTGTTTTGGGGGTTTGATTTTTTTTTTAATAAATCTTGTTTTGTCATAACATTTATACTCTCATCCTCGTAGGAAATGCAATACAAATAAAACATAAGGCCCCATTAATCTTCCTTCCTGCCAAAAAAATATGCCAAAACAAACCATAGAAAAGTACTACGTTTGTTCTGTTAAAAATGAATGGAAAAAAATAAGGAATTTCTGAGACATAGTTTACAGACTTTAGTAGACTAAATCTATTTTATTATTCCCATTTATTGTACCACTAGAATCTTTTATTAATGTCCTAGACCAATTCATGCTAAAAAGAAATGGAAGACTTTTATTTAATTTTAGCAGGTGTTACTTGAATCATGTTTCTGTGATTACACAAAAGCTCTTCTTCAAAGTGCCTTTTCCAGCAATAAGAGCCAATCTCTGTTTCTTTCAAGGGCCTTCTCCAAATTAAGGAAAACTGTTCCTGAAGTCACCAATTAGAACACCATTCCTGAGTTTCAGAAGAAAAATAAAAATAGATCAAGACAGATTGTGCAAGTTGTGACTTTACTTGTAGCTCCTTTTACAACTCTTCATTCTCAGAGCAGATTTTTTTCAGGTCAACCTAAATTTGTTCCTTTTTGTCCTTTAAGAGGGCAAAAGTTCTCCACAGTTTAGTTTTGGCCACACCTACAGGATGACCCATTTGCTATCCTCATATTATTAAAAAGCGGGATCTTCCCCTGACAAGTCATCTTTGTGGGTCTAATCACAGTTCAAACTCTGGAACAAAAAATGTGCACTTCTGAACTTCACAAATGGAAATTATAACCCCCATTACAGATATGGACCATTCTTTTAACCCTTTTCCTGCTATTTCTTTGGGTGATTTTACACAAATATGCACACACACCCTTTTCAATTTATAATTCGTTCATAGTGATCTTAATATCTTTGTTAAAGTCTTTATGAGGATATAAACCAGAATTTTTTACAGAATTTTAAGTATGTCAGACAAAACAAAGATCAAAGTAGTGCATAGTCTGGAGTTCGTTTTAAGCTAAATGTAAACATAAATCTAAATGTCTTTCATAGGGACTAGCAGACCTTTGGGTAAGAAATATTTGTATATGTGCATGTTTATGTACACACACAGATGACAGTAGAGAAATACCAATATTTCTAGTTACAGTCGGAGTACTAAATTCCACTCTGTAGTGCTATCTGAAAGTAAACCCCATTAATTCATGTATGAACTTCATTGAAGATTAGGAAAAAGCAAATTTATGAGAAATTAGGACTAACCAAGTTGTTTTAACAAACCAAAAGTTACTTCTATTTCTCCTAGAGTGTGTGGGCAAGATGCTGTGGTTATGTTAATCATTTAATTATGACAAAGAATAAAATTAGACAACAATGAAGATTAGCAATGAGAAGAAAAGAGACAATTTGTTGTTTCTTAATATTAAAACATAACCATTCAGGCTGATTTCTTTGGAAGTATGTAACCATCACAGCCACAACATACAAGGGTTACCCAACCCACAAACTGGTCATGAAAATGGGTTTGTAGGATTCCATAATATAGAAGCACACGGACTCTTTGTTTCCATCAATTTACTTATTACTTTTAGTAAGGTTAGTATACTTACTGAGTATAGTTAAGCAAGCATACACACACACACATATATATACATATTTACAAGGTATTACAAATTACCACTAGTTAAGCAACAAGTTGCTTAATTAATCATATGCATTAATATATATTTCTCATTCCAAGTATTAGCAGCACAGTCCATTAATCCCCTCTCAGGAGTGGACCAGTCAATGATGTACAAAGTCTCACTGCAGGGATAATCCGCATCACGGAGTACAGCTTTGCCCAGGCATCCCTGGGAGGTCTAAAGGAGTGTGTAGACAAGTTCACACAGAAGGAGTTCTTGGAGGCAGAAGCTCATTTTGGGAAGGCAGTGAATGACTTTTATATCATTAGTGTGGATATACAAGTGGGCATAGGACACCAGTTCCTGGAACAGCTGTTGCTGATTTCTGCTTTCTTAGGTCAGTTTGTAGGTTATAGCAGTTTCTTTGTTCTGCAGGTTATGGCAGTTTGTTTTGTGCTTGTCAAGGATGCTCCAGGCTCCTAAACACACTTATCGAGGCCAACCCAGGCTCCCACTGAGGCTTGTCAAGGATACTCTGGCTTCTCAGGCCAGATTCCCAGGCTAGCAGTTCCCAGATTGGCAGACATTTTCTCTGTCACTATTTAGGAGATATGTTTTATCAGCATTTTTCCCCATTATAACAAGGTCACCTTCATGTCTGCTCCGACATATATTTCCTCCCACAAATGTTAAGCTGGTAACACACAATGAGGGAAAGACTGAAAACTGAATGTATATTGCTTTATCTATATAATACTTTCATTTCCTTTTCATCTTACCATATCCTTGATGGTGAACATTTCCACTTAGTCTCTAATTTACAATACCTGAACCTTCAGAGGGCTCACATTGAGGAAAGTAAAGTATAGGAATTTACCTTTGTAAATTTACCAACAGGCAAACCATTCACACTCCAGCATAGATGCCTTTAGCTACATGCTAGGGGCACTTTCCTATGAAATATCTATTCAGCTTTCAGCTCCACCTCACATTCAGTATTTATAGGGAAACTGGGCTGAAAAAAATCATTTTGTGGTGAATTCACAATAATGTACCACACGAAATCTCTTCCAAGTGTTGTACCAATGAATAGCGTTAGCAGTCCTTACTGAAAGTCAATAGCATACTTACCTTCCCAGCATCTACTTTGTCACACATTTTCATTTAATACAAGTTTGAGGATGAAACTGGAATTTGTCTCCAGTAGGTCAGACACTGCAGAAACACACACAAACCCACAATGCCTGTAATCAAAAGCTTACATCCTCAAAAAACCCAAAAAACAGACACAAAGTTTTCAGAAAGCTGCATAACATACAAGCAATGTTAGCATTGCTTTTACATACCATGCTACTTTAATTTTTTAATGTTTGGGTTGGGATCCTTTACCTGCGTTCTTAAGCACTTTGCTTCAAAAGTAATTCTGTAGTACCTTGGTGTCCTTTGTGGACTAATAGCTGTTCAATACAAGGAAAAGACCACATTTTGTTTATTTCCATTCCAGTAGAAAGGTTCAGGTTTTCCTAAGCTGTGACATTTACTTTATGTAAGGAGAAGGAAAAAGTGGCTGCAGTAAAATGAAGAAATAGATATAAAAGCACCATGATAAGAATCTGGGTGGGAATGATGGCCAAAGAAAGTGAAGAGAGAAAATCTTTTCTCTTACATGATTTTATGAAGGGGCAACTTTATTTTAAATGAGTTTAAAGCGAACAAAAAAAGATTTTATTAAGTTGCAATGAAAAGGGAAAATCAAAAACATTATTTGGCTGCATTGAAACTGGAATGAAAAATCTATGTTATTTATTTTCCTATTTGTAAATATCTTTCATTTAGCAAATTAACTTCAAATTAGTTTAATAGTTTATATGCTACTAACATAATGTCCTGTGGTTATACAGCCAAATCTATCCTTAAAATAATGGACAGATTTTAAATTAGAGCCTAAGCCAATACAAATTTCAGCAGACAGAGAATCCTATTGTTAATCATCAAAGCATTTACACAAGGGGAATGAAATCAATGTCTGAACACTTATCCTGTAGAAATTTACGTACCTTTTACACCTGCTGTGATGTACCCAAATGACACAATCCAAGACTATTACCTCAGTTTTTCAGTAAACTGGGGACAAGTAAATGCAAAAAAACCTGTCAAGTTGTTTAACTGGTAGGATCTAATAGAACAAAGAGCACAGGGCTGAAGTACAGAAGACACAGAATACAAACGAACATCAAATATACTCTTTGAACTGTGCCAAAAGGTAAAGTCTGGACTTTATAGTCATAATAGCATATTGTGGTTTACATGAAAACACAGAATTCCATCGAAGTTGCATAGAAACATGATAAATGTGATAATTCTTTACCAAATTGGTAGCAGAACTCTTCAAAGTTCACAAAACCAAAGCAGTTTTTCACAGCAGAACAAAACATATCATGGCCCAGGGCTAAAAGGCAACCTTTCTGGCAGCTGGATGTGTCAGAGGAAAATGTCCTTCCAAGGATGTGAAGGCACACATGTCTAATGGAAGCTGATAACTAGCTCCTGCTAGGAACTGGCTGCAAACTGGAAATCCTCCTTGACTGGAAATTCCAATTATTTTTTTTTTATGTTTGCCCTGAAACAGAAAGAAAACCAAAATATTTTATTTCCCTTTCCTCTATGGTATGTAGATTTTGAACTGTCTTTAGAAAAAAAAGTAGAAAAAGTTTTACTTAAGATTTTCCTAATTGTTCAAAAGCTGTAGTGGACCACAAAGGTTAGAGGTTAGGAATAGTTTTTTTCTAGAACTAGCAGCAATGTGGAGGTCTTGTGGACCCTGGCTCTGGGTTTTTACTGCAGAACACCCTGGAATCAGTCAGACCCAAAAGCGTGCCTTCAGGGAGCACAGTAGCTAGGGATTTGAGATTTTCTGGGGAAAGAAAAGGAAACTTTTAATTTATTTTTTTCCAATGGGCAGAAAATGAAATTTCCAATGCCAAGACACTCTCGATCATGATCTCTTAATGATTTACTTAAAAAGCGTAGTTTCAGCTCCTTCTGTGGAGAATTCAGGATAATGACAGTGCTCCCTTCCTAACAGGTGTCCTGGTTTCATCTGGGATAGAGTTAGTTTTCTTCCTAGTAGCTGGTACAGTGCTGTGTTTTGGATTTAGTATGAGAATAATGTTGATAACACACTGATGTTTTAGTTGCTGTTAAGTAGTGTTTACCCTAAGTCAAGGACTTTTCGGTTTCCCATGCTCTGCCAGTAAGGAGGTGCCCAAGAAGCCAGAAAGGGACACAGCCAGAACAGCTGGCCTGAACTAGCCAAAGGAATATTCCATACCATAGAGCATCATGCTCACTACATAAACTGGGAGTAGTTGGCTGGGAACCGTCAATTGCTGCTCAGGGACTGGCTGGGCATCGGTCAGCAGGTGGTGAGCAATTGCATTGTGCATCACTTCTCTTTCTTGGGTTGTATTTCTCTCTTTCCTGCTGCTGTCTCCCTTTTCATTACAATTGTATTGTTATTGTTGTTTTGTTGTTGTTGTTATTGGTATTATTTTTATTAAGCTGTTCTTATCTCACCCCACAGGTTCTACCTTTTTTCCAGTTCTCCCCATCCCACTGCAGGGAGACCGTAGGGGTGTGAACAAGCAGCTGCATGGTACTTAGTTGCTGCTGGAGTTAAACCATGACATGACACATTCCTCACTGGAAAACTAACCCTTATTGCATCCTTTATATAGCCTGGGACTGTTTAAAAATATGGTCTCACTGTGGTAAAGATAGGTAGGGTCTGCTATGAAAATGTACATCTTAAAATGTCCAGTCCAAATTTAAACTGCATAACCACCAAATATTTGCTGAGATCTAGCATAGATTCAGGAATAAATGTGAACTGAAATTAAAATAAAATAAAATAAAATAAAATAAATTATTCATGAATAAATGGGAACTGATATGAGAACTGAGCTGCTGAGTGTATTGCAACAGCATTCAGATGATTTCAGCATTACATGATGCTTCCAAGTACTGAGAGGTTAAGGAAATATTTATTATGTTCTTTAAATCATCTTGACATTCAGAAGTCAGATACAATCTTGAATTTCCCATCTCTTCCAATACTTCTTGTTTTCTTTGCAAACCTCAAATTGTCCACCTCCTGAAACTCACACCACCTCAGGAGATCTCCAGTGCAACCTCCTGCTCAAAGCAGAGTCACACCTGAGCTCAGACCAGGTAGCTCAGGGCTTTTCCAGCTGGGTCTTGAAAACCTCCAGGGAAAGAGGCTGCACAGCCTCTCTGGGCAGCCTATCCCCCTCCCTGACAGTCCTTATGGTGATCCCCCCTGCCTCCATAATGTCAAGTCAGAACGTCTCCTCTTTCAATATATGATCCCTATCTCTCTTCCTTCTTCTATATGAAGAAATTGGTTCCACCTCCTTAAAATACTACTCTTAGCTGTTGGAAAAATATTTACATCTCTCCCAGCATTCTAATCTCTGGTTTTCATGAGTCCTCATGCTCAGTGACTCTCCTACCAGATGTTTGACATCAACTACCTAACAGAAAAGATGTTTTATTAATTCCTTCACAATTACAATGAAACATCTGCTTTTCATAAATCCTCCAGATATTACTGGATTATTTTTCCTGTAAATTATCAGGAATAAGGGAAAGCAAACAAGTACATCTCTAAGCTGGTTTTCATGCCTGAACTTGTAAAATATGATATGCCAGTGAAGGAGAAAGAAATATCTGTGTTTGTTGCATTGATATATACATTGTTTTCTCTTAGTAGACTCTTAAACTATTTTTAACATGAGAATATATTTGTTTATTTGTCACTTATACTTCTGCTATTTCCTTCCACTAGATACAGAGTCCAGGAATGAAATCCTGGTCCTTTAAATGCTAGCAGGAGTTCTGCTGTTGACAAAGGGGAATCTCACAAATGACTCCACACACACATATATATATATATTTTTTTTTTAAAATACTGCATATGTTTGTGCTCTCAACTCCTTTTACATATCATAGTGGTTTGTTTTTCTATTTTATTTGAAATCCCTGCAGAAAAGGCTGCACTTTAAAACATTTGACTTGAAAAACATACTATGTAGATAGAGTTTAGATTATAGGAATTGTGTATTTGACCAATTGGGGTAATTTTCATCAGTATTTGCTTAAGCTTCCCTATTTTTTTCTGGACAGGGAGATACCAGGGATTCATCTCTCTATGTCTGAAATAGGTGCAGAAGTTGATGTGCCTACTGGCAGGAATTCTGGGGAATTGTACTGCTGAATGACAAGAGGCACTGGCTTTGAAACAGCCCAGGTGTGAATGCATGTCTGCATGATTTCAGTTTTCAGTCACATTGTATTAAAATATGTAACTTTGTGGAAAGAAAGGCTAGATGTGTATTTTAAGTGAAATAGGAATACCTGGATCCATGATGCTTAATATAACGGAAAATAGAATATATTGCCATATCAGTGAGTTATCTTTCCAGATAATCAAAGTACTACTCACAAGAAAATCACCATTCCATTCTCCAAGATCCTCTTTTGAAAGTCTTATTTCTTGAGCTAGTTTTATTCTGTTACTTTGTTTCTTATTCTGGTTACTTTTTTCTTTTCAATAAAGCTGAATATTTATCAAGAATAATTTGTATTTCCTAGGTGTCAGTCACATTACAAAACTGATACTGAATCTTTCTTGCCACTTTGATGTGCAGCCATTCCTCTTCTCATTATTGCATTGCTAGTCTAGCTGACTTGTTTATACTCCATTCAAGCAATTTATAAAGATAAGAAATGGCAAAAGTAATTTGGAAGCCTGCAGACATCCCATATGGTAGACCTTCAAATGGATGTGATCTTTTTCCTGTCAAATAAACCCTTGCTATATATCCACTATTTCTTTTACAATCCTTTATTTTATTTAGCCCTTACTTAGGCATGAGTCAGTGTGGAGATCTTCATCAATCAGCCAGTTATTCCATTATTGGTGATGTCCTGCTTTTTAAATTAGCCTTTTCAGGGGGAAAAAAATAAACTGGGGAAAAAAAAAAAAGTATCTGTATGTGCATCAGACGATGAAAAAGAGACAGTAAACGGGTAAATTTAAAAATGTGATTAAGAAAAGCCCAGTCTGTGACAGAATTAAATTTCATATGTGAAGGATAGTTTTAATAGATGATCTAAACCCAAATGTTGATTGGTCTTAATACAAGACTTAATACAATGAACACTCAACACGAATAGTGCCAGATGAAAGTTTATAAATGCCTCTGGGAACTGTGTGTGGTCTCCTTCTACTTCCCATCAAACCTTCCCATTATAAACTCCCTACTGTCAATATTGCTTGTAAATTGAAGACCAACAAAGACGGGCTAAGTTTGAGTAAGCTCCTTAAAGATGAGCTGAAACATCTTGGCAAATCAGTATGTCCACAGACAGCTTTGCTGTCTTAGAACTAAGCAGAGAACAGGCCATAGCAAAACAATAATGAGTAACTGCTGCTCTGTTAATTAGAAGTCAAGATGGAGTTTAATGCTTTAATCAGACTGTAAATAAGAAGAGAGATTTATTTATACATATTTATGAGCATATTATCCTGATGTGAAGAATAAAATATTTTCTGCCTGTGAGATATTATCTTGCCCAGAGGAAAAGAAGGTAATCAGAGAACACAGCTAGAGGAGCAGCTGAATGGTGACCTCTCTGTGGAGCCTCCCAGTAAATGGGCTTAACACAGCAACCAGGTTATTATTCTCCGTGAAGTTACTGACCTAATACCCAGCTGGATCAGAGAGGTTCTCTAACATGCTGGTTCAGAGAATGTGGGAAGGAAGCATCAAACTCCAGCATTCATCTCTGGACTCTCCAACATAAAAAGAACATGGACCTGTTAAAATGAGTCCAGAGGAGAACCACAATGATGATCAGAGGGCTGGAGCACCTCTCCTCTGAAGACAGGCTGAGACAGTTGGGATTGGTCAGCCTGAAGAAGAGAAGGCTCCAGGGAGACCTTACAGCAGCTTTCCAGTATCTAAAGGGGGCCTACAGGAAAGCTGAAGAGGAACTTTTTACAAGGGCATGTAGCAATAGGACAAAGGGTAATGGTTTTAAACTAAAAGAGGGAAGATTTAGATTAGGTATTAGGAAGAAATTCTGTACTGCGAGGGTGGTGAGGCACTGGAACAGGTTTCCCAGAGAAGCTGTGGATGCCCCATCCCTGCAAGTGTTCAAGGCCAGGCTGGACGGGGCTTTGGGCAACCTGGTCTAGTGGAAGGTGTCCCTGCCCATGGCAGGTGGGTTGGAACTAGATGATCTTTAAGTTCCTTTCCAACCCAAACCATTCTATGATTATATGATTAACTGTTCAAGACAAACCTCTGCCAGACAGAGAAGGAAAGGCAGCAGCTGCACCTGGCAGGTTTTCTCTCCCAGTGCATGAAGATCTACAGTTAATCTGGATCTACATGGGCTGTTGCGCAGAGGTTGTGAGAGTGCATTTTACTATTTTAATTAATTTATCTAAATGCCTGGCTAAGGCGTCTTACTAGGAAACAGTTTAGGATACATTTAATTCCTCACCTCAAACGATCAGGCACCTACTGGGCTAACAGAAGGGAGTGATTCTAAGACAGAGGCTCCTACAGGTGACTGGGGCACCCAGTGAGACACCTTCAGCATCCCACCAGCACATCACTTGCCAAGCAGATGACAACCCTGCATTTAAAGAAGTTCTGGCCTGAAGACTAAGTGATGTACAAAAACATGGTTGCGTATGACCTGACAAGTGTTGAGGACAACTCATGAAGGTCATATTGCCTCTGAAGTGCTAAGAAGGCTATTCCACATGATGGCCACATCTCCAAAAAACTACTTCTACATCCCTCTTCACTAAATTTCTGCGCTTCCAGTTAACATGCAAGAAGTCAAGGCACTGGCCCACAGGCAAATATGTTTCTTCCTGAGAACATATCATGACCAGTGGCACTAAAGGACCTTCAGTCCAGGCAGTAATACTTTTTGATCTTTCTCCTACTCAAGCTTAAACACCACTCAGCAGAAATGTTAGTATATTGTTAAGCCTTCAGGGACTATATTTTTACAGCAGGGGTCAGAACAAAGAATCATGCAATGCTGCTCTGTTTCAGAAGGTATTCCAGAAAACATGAAAATTCATATAGGTAAGAGAAACTTAAGATCATCAAGGGGCATCTAATCCATAGGTACAATATATCTTTCTGCAGAAAGCATCTCTCTTTTCTATAGGGTACTACAACCTTTGTGAAGCACTTGGGTTCCTAAAGACCATTCTCTTTCATTTCATTCCACCTGGTAAAAGACCAACACAGGACATTGCTCATGAGACTGCTTCATTTACATGTCATGTCAGAGAGCTCCTTCACCCTCATTCTCTCTATCCAGAGCAAACATTTTAAAACTTCATAATAATACCTGGAAGAAAGTGAAGGAAGTTTCAATCAGAACTTAAGGTACAGTCCTGGCTTCTTTACCAACCACTCTAATAAATAATAAGGAAAAATATTAAAAATGGAATTGATGCAGGCAGCACTGAAAGGAGATAGTATGTCTTTCCTAGACAGTTATTGTACTAGCACTTATTAACTGCCCAGACAGCTGGGCAGAGGAAGAAAGTAACATAGAAGGTCACACAAAACCTTATTTTAAAAAAAACAGAATCATATTAAATTGTCACATGGATGATCTGCCTCTCAACAGTTTCTTCAGGCTGGTAAGCTTGAGCCAGGGTTTTTCTAAGTGTAATAACGTTTTTGTTCAAAAGGATTTTGTCATAATATGTCATGCTATTTTTGTCTACATGTATATATATATGTCAGAATCCTTTGAAATGAAGGTTCAGGTTCACAAACCATAGGCTTAGGAAACCTTTTATCTGTTGTAGGAAACTAGTCATGCAAACTCCCACCTAATAAAAGAGACCCAGGTTTAGGTAAGTCCTGATGGGAGTCTCTTCACTGTGGTCAGGATGGATGGGAAAAGTCTGTTTTTAGAAGGATGGATACTGAGAATCTAGTGTTGACAAAGGTTTGCTGAAGTGTGTGTACATGTGTGTGTCTGCATGTGTACCAAATAAATACTGAACCAGCAGATAGGGACTGTAAATTGCTTCTTTCTGTAACTTTTTCCAACACCCCTTAACAGGTGGTCTTCAGTATCTGGAGCTTATTTACATCTATTTGAAATTCTTGTTTCAAAACAAAACTAGCCCTGAGGAAAAGGTTTTGCCTGAATGATGTTTTTATGCATCCATCCCCAGCCAGCAAGCTTACCGGCTTATAATTCCGGGTTTGGAGTACTATTCACAGCAACTAGCTAAAAAATCTGTTTTCACTTTATCATTCATTGTTTGATTCAATTAATGGAAATTAAGATCATTTTACAGCACATTTTATCTTGGTTTTCAAAACATATATTTGCTAGTAACTAGACAATAACAATCGTTTAATAATATAATTAGTTAGGCTTTGATTTGCTAGACATATGACTTGAAACCATATGATTTCCAGGATTCCAGTAATTATTTTTTATTCAGGCTATAAAAATTCCATGCCATATTAACCAGCAAGGCTGGGAAAGAAGCCAAAGACACAGTTTAACTTTTTATGATTAAAAATATCATATATTCCAAACTCTGTTCCATTTCTAGCTTAGTAGTCAATTTTCTGTGCAGATATTTCAATGTTAAATCTGTGAAGGCTAGTCAGCACAGGATTAAACTGAAGTAGAATCTAGCAAGTAATGTCTACACCAGACCTTTCATTGATGAGCTGCTCCATGGACACAGTATGGGAGGATTTAAAATGCTCCAGCTCCAATGCAGCAACATGAAGTGCTCTGCCAAGCAAGGCATTGTAACCAGTGGGTTAGCAAAGACTACTTTGAAAGAGTTGGCTGAATTCAGCAGATAGCAACATAATCAAGATTTGTTGCATTTCATGTCCTACCTAAAAGTGTGTGTTAGAATACCTTTCTCAGCTAAAGAGACTCCCTTTAGATTTATTGCACACACGTACTTATTGCTCTTAATCTTCTTATGCCTCAGTTTTGGTTTCCCCCAGCCAAATAAGAAAAAACCCCAACTATTTATATATTTATTTGTTTATTTTAAACATGAGTAACATCTCTTTTTACAGAGATATCGAAAACCCAGGAACTGAACTTGAACTTTTGGTTATGTGGGCAACTCATCAAGTATTCCTCCAGGAAGTACAGATAAAACTTTCCTTCAGCTCATTCAAAGACAATGTCCAGAGAGGCTACATCTCCTGTGCAAGAGGAAATTGAATTATTGACAGAACTTTGATGTCAGCCAACAGTATTCATTTTAAACAGTGCAAAGGAAGCAACTACTATGGATCTGGAGCAGAACTGATCAACCTACTCTGTAAGGTTTTCAGTAGTTAAAGAATTTAAAGGGAAATCCCAATTCCTTGCATAGGAAGAAAGCACTCGTTTTGATACATACACATTAATAAAATTTGTAAAAATTATCATCATAAATACATTTTGATGTAAACAAATTGTTGAGGAAAACAATTTATATTTTCAATAAGCACTATGTGCATAGAGATGTACCCTGAGCAAAAACCTGGTGGATTCAGGCAATTCACATGGAACACACACAAATTGAAAGTTGAGCAGAATTCTGCCTGTGGATGTATGATTTCCATCCATGGCCATACTACTCAGCTGCAATTTTTTCTGATCCCACTACACAGAAAGTGGTAAGTGTTATTTACTTCCAAAATTTTTAAGCAAGTCAATTTTATGCATTCGTTTGCTCATAGACTTTATTCATTCATACACTTAACACCCATTTAGTCACAAGCACCATGCATGTACTCCCAGGTGGTTTCCCTACAGAGAACGGAGGATAATAGCTGTCAAGACATCTCTGAGGCTCTTCTGGATTGGCAATGAGGAACTAGTGTTTGGATAGACCTTCCCTTCCCTTCCCTTCCCTTCCCTTCCCTTCCCTTCCCTTCCCTTCCCTTCCCTTCCCTTCCCTTCCCTTCCCTTCCCTTCCCTTCCCTTCCCTTCCCTTCCCTTCCCTTCCCTTCCCTTCCCTTCCCTTCCCTTCCCTTCCCTTCCCTTCCCTTCCCTTCCCTTCCCTTCCCTTCCCTTCCCTTCCCTTCCCTTCCCTTCCCTTCCCATCCCGTTGTTGACTGTGACGGGGTTTCTCTTGCATAATTTTTTTTCTTAGTCCATTAAACTTAGGCCACGTTGCAGCACATTGTTTTCCCTTGTTTAGAATATGTGTTTGAAATACTGGCCCATAGTTAACTTTCATCTTAGACTAGAGGGAAAAAAGAAACAGTAAATGGCACATGCTGCAACCTTGTCACCACCCTCCTGGTGTGATGGTGCAGGGACTCCTGTTGACCAGACATCTGTGCTGGGGTTTTACCAGAGTGCAAGCTGCGTGACATCAACATAAACATCACCTTCCCCAATCTTACTGCTGGGAATGGGGTGCTGGCAAGAGTGTCCTGAGGTCAGAGTCCCTCAGTGTCAAGAGAGGCCACTCTTTCAACCTTTATACTGCTTTTCTGCTGGTGCTTGCACACTCTTTCCTAATTCCTTTCATAATTCTTTCATGTCAATATTTGTATCAGAAATTTCTGCAGTACAAAAGTTGACATATATGACACATAAAACAGGGAGGTTTTCCATGGACCTAAGTCCTTTGAAATGCCAGCCAACATATAAAAGCAAGAGTTTGTTGATGGCTAGAAGAGCATTTCTTATTCTGCCTGTCTTGCAATAAATCTACCTATTTTACTTTATTTCTCTCATGTCTTCCTGGAACATGCTTTTCAGTTTAAATTGAATTTAACAAATATCTTGTTTATATGTTTCATTTTCCATGTTACTATTTTATTTTTAACTCATTCTAAGACCTTAGCTTTTATAGTCTAAACCACTGATTCATAACTCACTTTTCATCAGCAAAGATATCACGAGTTTCCAACTCTACTTCTTTTCTCTCAGTTATTAACGACTTAAGGCCAACACCATTAGAATGCATGTAATCTTTTGTCAGGTGCTTTGGCTTTGATGGTGATGACAGGGCACACCAAATCTCTTCATGAACTTGCACATTAAAGTACAGTACGGATACAAGTCTTGCTGATAATCAAAAAGCTGCTCTTCAGTGTCAGCAAGCTTTTCTGAATCACATAAGCTGGCAGGCTAAGACACATTAAATATACTAAAATCTTCCTTCTCTCTATAACATGAATTGGAAAAATCTCTGCTAGGTAGACTTTGAGCATGGTGTTTTTCATTGTATGATTCTGTCTTCTTTCCCTCAACTCCAGGCAGCCCAGCAGTCTTTAACTTATCCTCTTTAATTTTTGCAAGTATGGCAAAAGTTTTCATGGCTATTAAGAAAATTAAATTTCTCTCTATTGTCCCAAATTTTAGATACTTCTTTCTTACTGTATTTGCTAAGCAGAACTGAAAAAAGTGCTTGAATTTATGCATAAAACTTTAAAAATGCATTTTGTGATGAAGTGCTTTATGCTACTAAGAACTGCAAAATTATTACTGCACATCAGTTTAATTATGTAGCTTATTTTAAATGGGGCAGAATATTTTAATAGTCCAAGAAAAAACATATTTTATAACTTACAACTGGAGATGTATCTGTAATTTTTTCCATAAAGTATGCATGAATGATTTTCAGCTCCATTTAACTAATGTATTTTGAAGAGTCTTTGCAATACTAAATGCAACAAATCTCAGGCAAGATGGGAATTAATGTGTAAGTGTGGTTAAGAGTAACTTTTATTCTCATTTTGCACTTCAAATCTTGGACCAAATGTTTCTTTATGTAGATAGCTTCAGTATTATTCTCAAATGTGACAAACTGATCACCAGGTATAAAATTGCAAACTATGTCAGAAAATAAAAATTTCCATTCATCATAAACTACTCACAATGCATTTGTTAAAGGAAAAAGAAGTGTGTGCATCCTTAAATTGTCTAGGAGAACCTCTGAGACCTAACTATCAGCTGCTCCACAGATGGATGCAAAAGACAGTGTTGTCCTGAGCCTAGGTCTACTAAACAGAGAAAGAGCAGAAGTCACTGAGAAGAAGCAAGGGTTAAGATGTTTCTTCAGAAGCAAGGTTCTGATACTTCACATCAGAAGTAGGTTGCTAAGTTTTCAAAACTGCAAAAAAAAATTCCTGAACCCAGAGCCATCCCACTTAAGTCAGGCATATAACTCAATGAACCAACTAACGAAATGAGTGTCCCAAATGCTCACTTATGAACAATATCTAGAGCAAATCATCTCCACGGAGCAATTCAGCACACCTAAAATCTTCATCTGCCAGTGCTGGACCTCCTAGGAAAGAAGTGATTTTTACAATAGACCATAGAAAAAAATTAAACCCAGTTTAATTCTGGGTTCTGCTTCACCTCTAGTGAATTTGTAAACCACTCATGAAGAAATACACCATCTTTCACCTATTTCTAGGCCTGTGATTTTTTCACTTGTGACTACTTGGAAGTTTAGTTTCAAGAGGCAGAATTAAGCTTATTTTTGCTTTGGGTACAGTAGGTTTTATTAGAACATGAATCTAGGACTTGATGAAGCAGATAATCCTGGAAAGGACTTCCAGGCACATTAAGGATGAGAAAATCATCAGAGAAAGTCAGCATGGCTTCACCAAAAAGAAGTCGCACTTGACTAACCTGATAAAAATTAATTTACGGGCCTGGTAGATGAAGGGAGAGAAATTGCCAGCCTGGACTTTAGTAAGGCCCTTGGCACTGGCTCCCAGAAGATCCTCAGAAAGAAGCTATTGATGTAAGTGCTTCATGAGCAGACATTGAGGTGGATTTAAAACTGGCTGAATGGTCAGGCCCAGAGGGTCATGATCAGCAGTGTAAAGTCTGTCTGGAGGCCAGTCACTAGCGGTGTACCCCAGGGATCAATACTGGGTCTACTCCTGTTTAACATGATGGGGCAGAGTGTGCCCTCAGCAAATTTTCAGAAAACACCAGACTGGAAGGAGGAGTGGCTGATATACCAGAGGGTCATCTTGCCACCCAGAGGGACCCCAGCAGGCTAGAGAAATGGGTTGACAGGAATGTAATGAAATTCAACAGAGAGAAATGCAAGGTCCTGCACCTGGGGAAGAACAACCCCTGCAGCAGTATCAGTGGGGGCCAGCCAGCTGGAAAGCAGCTTGGTAGAAAAAGCACTGGGGGTCCTGGAGGTCATCCAGTTGAACATGAGCCAGCAAAGTGCACTTGCGGCAAAGGAGACTAATGGTATCCCCAGCTGCATTAGGCAAAGAATTGCAAGCAGGTCAAGGTAGGTAGGACCTGAAGTGCTGGGTCCAGCTGTGGGCTCCTCAGTACAAAAGAGACATGGATATACTGGAGAGAGTTCAACAGAGTTCCATAAGGATAAGTAAAGGACTGGAACAGCTGACGTTTGAGGAGAGGCTGAGAGAGCTGGGACTGTTCAGCCTGAAGAAGAGAAGGTGCAGGGAGATCTTAGTAATGTATATAAATACCTGAGTTCAAGGGTGCAAAGAGGACAGAGCCAGGCTCTTTTCAGTGGTGTCTAGTAACAGGACCCAAGGCAATGGGCACAAACAGAAACACAGAAGGTTCCATTTGAACATCAGGAAACACTTTTTTACTCTGAGGGAGACTGAGCACCAGCACAGGTTGACCAGAGAGTTTGTGGAGTCTCCATCCTTGGAGATATTAAAAAGCCATCTGGACATGATCCTGGACAACTGGCTCCAGGTGGCCCTGCTTGAACAGGGTGGTTGGACCAGATGACCTCCAGAAATCCCTTCCAACCTCAACCACTCTGTGACTCTGTGATTTTGTGAGTTTTGGGGGTAGACTGTTAGTCTTGGGTGAATAACACGACCTATGAGTTACTGCACTAAAAGTGACATGGTGATACTGCTACTGTCAGTGCTGAACTTTTGAGGCTTATCTGACAACTGATGCTTTCACATCCTCCAACATGAGAGAGGAATGACTCAGATTTACTCTTTCTCTTGGTTGGAATAGGGTACACACAATACCAGAGGTCTGTAAGTAAACAAAGCCTTTTATTCCATAGTCAGGCTCATTGGTAAATAATTAGGTAGCAGAAATGCTTATCACTTGCCATGTGGATAAAGTTTTATGCCTTGCATTAATTACTAGAAAAAGGTAAAAGAATAAGAGAAAAAGAGGATGGGGGAGGTGGAGAGAAAGAAACAGAGAAATCACCAGTCCTGGACCCAACATTGGGCCCACCAACCAGGAGTATTTCTTGTAGGAGCACTTGTCCAGCAGTCCCTTCTTCTTTTATTCTTATTCTTATTGCCCCCTAAAATGGCACTTGCCTTCCTCTTTTATTCCCTCTTGTCAGTCTTTACTTCATAGAAAATAATGTTTTGTTTGATCTTGCAAGTATTTGAGACATTCCTTGAGTGTCTGAGACCTTACTTGGACAGGCGCAGGGGGTCTCCACCCCCTGTTCCCATTAACACAGGGGTCCTCAAACTTTTTAACCAGGGGACTGGCGCGCGGATGCAGTGGCAGGCAGTCATCTGCGGCTGCTTGGTTCCCCCCCAACCCCCGGCAGGGGGGTCTGTAAATACCGGGGGCTGGATTGAGGACCCTGGGGGGCCGTATCTGGCCCACGGGCTGTAGTTTAACGAGTTTCATCTTCCGCTGTTGGTCACACCCTTCTGAGCTTTCCTTGGTGTTAGATTGCTTGGTTTTCCAGCTGGTCTCCTACAGATGCAGTGTCCACGGAAAGAGTAACAGCAGTGCTTTAAGCAGGGAGAAAGCAACAACCTTTGCAAAAGAGGTCCTGCTTGCCACGCCCAACTTAACCAATTGGAAACAGGGTTATCACGTTTAGGAAATATGTCCTAAAGAATAAGCAGTTCTTACACATTCATATTCACCTACACTTACATATTCATATGTAGGACTTAGACCACATCTGCAATTAGCTAACTTGGCAAGTAATGAACTCCGAAACAATGCTATCCTTCAGCTCAGTTCTATGGTCAAATATTGCTCAATTTTCTGAAGAGAGAGCCTACGAGTTTAAATAAAAGTCTTATGTAAGAGTTTTGTAAATTCAGTCCTTTGTGTTTCAGTCAGCAACATTTTTTGCCATAAAATGTTGTGTTACTGCCTTGTAAAATTTATACAACTCCAAATATTTCCAATATATATTTTGTTTTCAATGTTTGAAAAGCTGCCTTCATATATTCTGTTTTCAGATGTTATAACAAAAAATAAAAAAAACACCACAGTATAAAAAGTATAAGATTATACTTTACATGATTGGTGGTATTGAAGTGAAAACATAGTTATATAGTCATTTTACTTCATTTTAAAAACCTGAACATTACTATTCATAGAAAGGTGGGATTGAAAATAGCTAACAGATATCCAGATAGCAGAAGAAATATAATACATGCAATGGCAATGAGCTATTTCTTACATGCTAAATTGCCCCATTAACATGACTTTTTCTGACCTTGAAATACCACACTGAAGACAAAAGAGTAGTTCTGCCTCAATTCTTGTTGATTTTTGCATTTTATGTGGAAAATGACAGAATATCTGGCCATTATAATTGTATCTGTTGCTACTCCTTGTCAAAAATATACATTCAGCATAATCTTCAGATAAGTAATGTGTGAAAGAAAGGTCAACTAAAAAATATTTGAGCAAGTACAGACTAAAGATTGATTCAGTTTCCAAGGATGACAACAATATCTGAGGATTAAAGGATTATAAATTAGGTGTGCAAGTTATGTGTCACCTCTGCATGTAATACAGGTCTTAAGATCCAAACCCAAGTCACCACTACCTGGAATGTCGACCTTACATTCACTTTCTTGTACCAGTGGCAGATCAGGTTAGTACATACCATAAAGACTGTTCCCCAGGAGAATAAAAGCTAAAACTTTTTTTTTTTTTTTCATTAATGACTCTATTACAATTGATTGTTGAGCTCTATTCCATCCAATTTCTAATCAATACAGTATTATCCACCTTAGTATTTCTAATTTAGCTATTTTTTCCAGTGTCAATAAATTAGGTGACTAAGAATTAGGTCAACAACATTAAGCATTTCTTTGCTCTGATAAAGGGACAAATGCAATAAAATTATAGAAATATTTTGCAACTAATAATTTATTTTATTATCATGGATGATGTGTGTAGGTGGTTGATAATTTCTGTTTTTCTCTCCACACACTCGGAAGTCAGACCAAAGAAGAGTAGAAAGAGCCCTGAGGAGCATTTGGCTGATTTCCCCATATTACTCCCCTCCAAAGGCAAAATTAACATCACGAAGCTAGATATAGTGTGTGACAACAACTGGGATGGAGCCAAGGCAAGTATTCTATTGCCTAGATATATTCAGATTTCAAGGAGGTGGTGTCAACTTCAGTGAGTATTTAGTCAGATGCATATAATATGTTAACAATTTACTCAGACCAGCGTCTTCTGTAGCAGACATGGAAGTAGTATCCTTTTTTTCCTATTAAAACTATCTGAAACCCCCTTCTGTTTCATATCAAAATTAAAAAATTCAAAGGCACTTGCTCAGAATCTTGCAGCATTAGTTTTACAAGTTAAAGCTTCAGTCCAACTTCCAATTCAATATTATAAAGATCTTATGTGGATATCTATATTTATGTATCTGTGTGTGAAAGGAGGAGAGACTGTGTGCTCATGCGCACACATGCCTGAATATAAAATAAAAGGTAAATATAATATAGTAAAGGACAGTTTAAAAAATGGTTACATTTTGCTATTGATTTGCAACTCTGAAATAAAGTCTTGCATATAAATATCTCTTGATATCAGAGGAGTGTCAATATTTTATTCTTGACTAAAGCTACACACAAAGCAATGCCAGTAACAAGACATTTTATTTAAATATAAATTGTATTCCCACTCTCCCCTGAGAAAATTATCTAAATTTTTAATATATTTTTTTAACTAAGGGAAATATTTGAAGTTAGTAGTAAGAACATAGTTTGCAAATTATATTTTAAAAGAGTTTTTCACAGTGAGAGTGAAAGATTTTAAGAACATTAATTATCCTCAGATTAAGATATGCATTTATTGAGGATATAAAAATAAGTTCGGTGTGAGAAAATGTGATGTAAGCATGGCTGTTGGATATGTATCAAATTACTTTTTTTGCTATCTTATGTATTACTCTAACATGTGAGAACTGTGATTATTTCCTAATATGAAATTGGTATACTGTTATTCAAAATTGAAGTGAATTATTGAACCTCCCTGAAGTGTAAGAAATTTTATTTCTGACTTGAATAAGGTCATCTCTTCACCTTTGATTTTTCTAAGATACGTCTGATCTAGAGCGTTATTACAAGTAGTACCCTTTTCAATTAGTATACATGTTAATGTCAATAATTAATTGAATATGAGAGAGTAGTATTGCTTTCTTTCCCTAATATCCTCTATGACCATAAAACTTTAATTCATCATTCTACACTTAAAGAACCACATAACTTTTTTCTGTTTTACTATGCTCTACTGAAACCCCTGAGTTTTATAAATTTCGTGGAACTAAAAGGAGATGACAATAAACTCTTGATATACCATCACAGCAATGAAAGTAGAACTGATATTCACTAGTTGCCTGATGTTTCTGTGAAGTAGGAATATTAGCATATTCCTAACAGTAATAGCAAAAGTTTTTGAAAATGGTAAGCATGTGTTTTATTTCACTTTTATCCCTAAAGACACCTCAGTTTGAATTTCACTTTTATCCCTAAAGACTCCTCAGTTTGAAGCATTTTGTAACCACACCCTTGTTGAAATCTCACACTCAGTGAAGGTGTCTTTACAAAGGTTCCACGTCTCACATGAATGACTGAGCCTAAGAGCCCAAAATGCCTTCTGGAAGAAAAGGATCAGCTTGCTCTTTGATCATGTTGCATATTGCAACATACATACACAAGTGTATTTATACACACACACATATACTCATTTGTCTATAAACACATTCCTTTTGTAACATAAATAAAAACATTTCCTTTTTCCAAGTCCACTTATCCAATTATCAGACAATAACTGAGAATTGCTGTTAAATGAATTCTTCATGCGAAGAGCAGGTGTTAAATTACCTTGGGATATATTTTCCTTATAACCAGTTTTTATAAACTAGAATGTACAGATCCTTTAAATGAATATTAGGAATGTTTTGCCATGTTACAACAATTCTATAAAACCTGTCTTACTCCTTCAACAGTTTTCAAAATAAAGTATGCTCTTAGTCACTCTCCAGGAAATCACAGGCAAAGACAAAAATCATGTTTCTTTCTTTCACTAATTAAACTTCATGTTTAGGAAAGAAGACCCACTTTTAAAGGTATGACTTGCTTTTTACTACTAATGAACACCTTCAGAGCACTGTTTCATCTACAGTTTGCAAGGTAATTAAGCATTATTATTCTCTTGCTTTGCTGGGGAAATAGCGCAAAGAGGATGCCATCACCTTCTCTCCATCCACAGATCTGGGCCATGGTAGCAGAGCAGCCAGAGCCCACATCCTCACCCGTTGGTTACTAAAGCATTCTGCCTCTCAAGAATCAATTTTTGGAGGGTGAAATATATACTATGACTATCAGTGTATGAGAAGATCGTTTTTATTGATCTTTCTTGTGACACAATTTTGCTTTAAAAAAAAAAAAAGAGGAAATAATTACAATCAGCAAGTGCCCAGTGGATTGTCTCAGAGAGGCACTCTAAGGTAAGGAAGATCTCAGAAATACTTCCTAATTTACCTAATAAATTCAATAAGGTAACAATCCACTTTTATTAAGGGTACAAAAACAGATGTAAATTTTGTGTCAGAATAGGCTACGTACAGGCCAAACACAACACAAGCTGTGCTGTTATGTGTGTTGAGCTAAGAATTTTGGGATCAAGTAACATGGTTCATATCTAAATTATTCATACTCCAACTTAATATGTCTTGAACCTCTGTACTCTGCAGGTAATATTGCATTATTAAAAATCTTCTTCATTTATGCTTTTTATCTCAGTAGTAAGTTCCTGGGAAATCTTTCAGATGATAGTCTTAAAAAGATACTCTTAAAAGAAGAGATTTAATATGCATGAACAAATACAAATTGCAAGTGTTTGGCCTTAGGAGTATTTCTTTTATAACTTTCTTGATTCCATGAAGAAAGATAAATTGGTGGGAGTATTTAACTCATTGGTGACAAGAAACGTGCTCATCCAGTTATTAAATGAACAAAGCATGATTAGAAGATACTACTACAAGGACTTGATGGAGTCCTAGCCACTTTGTATATCCACATGATGCTAAAACAACATTCATTTAATTAAGACATCATATGCATAAACAGTGAAGCTGAAAGGTCTGTAAAGCAAGAATATAACTAACATAAAGCACACAGTGGCTGAAGCCTGGCTTACAAAGAATTTATCATGCCCTTTACAATGCACAACAGATCTAAATCTCGTCACGTTTTCCATGAACCTTTTGCTCTCTTCTCCCTTCATCACAATACTCTCAGCTTCTTCATCTTCTACCATCAGCACCACTACAACACCCTCAGGCCTTCACTGTGATACCTCCAAGTGTATTGCAATATAATCTGATGTTGCCCACAGTATCCCCTATTCAACACACCAGCCAAGGAAAAGACTGAAGCAGAAAAGGGGACTAAGGCTCACCATATCATTACGGCATGAATTCATCCACTTCCTCTCTGATTTGTTACACAAGTTAAAAGTATGGATATGCTGGGACACCCTGAGAGCTGTGTGGGTGCTCTGTGCAGCTAATCAGCACATGCCTAACAAGTCTACTTAAGGACAGTTTTAGCAGATCCATGAAGTGTGAGCAGACAGGCCATACAACACCTAGACAGTGGTCAACATGCTCACAACGCAAGTGTGTACCCAAGGGCAGTTGATTGCACTAACCGAGCATGCAAAATATAGATGACCTGAACATAGGCATCTGTCATTTGTCTTGCTGCTGTTTCAAGTGGGCTGCTGGGCACCCAGAAATCCCAGAGAAAATGGCTAAAGCTGGTAGGAGAGCAGGAGGTGAGACATGAAAGCAATCAGCTAATGCCAAAAGCAGTAACATTAGCAGGTGCGTATTCCCTCATCTGCTCCTGAGGTAACCTGGATAGGATCATTGTAAAGTTGCAGACAGGACACACTATGAAGACACCGCACAGTAATTATTGTGCAATACGAAATCTTGTATTCAGTCATGGTCTGAAGCTGCTGTGGTTCTCACTATAGAGTAAAAAAGTAGTTAGAAGTTGAAGTAGGTAGGAGAAACACTGCCATCAGTTCTGCTCTGTGGCAAAATTACTACATGACATCTAGCTAAAGCTCTTCATGGCTGTCTAAGAGAAGAATTTGGCCTATTATGGCTCTCACAAGTATTTGTCTTATGCTTTCCATGCTTATCGTTTCACCATTTCAGATTGATTTTATCATTTTATTTACTGTTCACTCTTAGTAACAAACAACCACCTGGCACAGTATGGCCATAAAATATTTCTCAGCATTTGCTTTGTTAGGTTAATCATTAAGATCATTATGATGATTCCTATTTTCTTTATCAGAAGCAGAACTGGGATGGCAAGCTCCATAACACAATAGTATACATGACCTAGGTATTTATGTGAAAATATACATGTTGTCCAAATAAATTACACATACTGAAAGGAATTAAAGAACACACAAAATATGGTAATATACTAAAAGACATAGTATCTGTTTTTTAAAGCATGCAAATTGCATGTTTGTCTCAATAGGTTACAAACAGATGGAGTGTTGTGTTCAGCACATTTCTTCAGTTTCTAAACCTGCCTGATGGGAATTGCAGTACCTGCACCAGCTGTACAGGTGACCTCTTTGACTTCCACTTGCCAGGCTCTGAATATATGAGGCAGTGCTGGCATGATTTTAAAACAAAGTATATGCAAATATGGACATATTTGACACATTGCTGTAGTGCTTATTTAAAATGTATGCCGTCTGGTTTAACCCTTGCACCCATAATTACAAAGTATTCCAAACTGTCTGTGCAATAAAATGTTTTTATATCTTTTTCTTGATTAATCTACTTTACTTTTTTTTCCCTTAATCAGAAGCAATTAAGATTTCTTTTCACCTGTAATTGTGAGTCTTTTTTGTTTGATTTCACTGTGAAAAGTTACTACTGTATTCCTAAGAAGGCTGAATTTTCCAGACACTGAATGTCTACTTCCCACCCTAGGTGCAAATGCCTAGGAAAATCTTGAAAGCTTTCCCTATTGGGAGCCTTATTACACAGGAATTAGGATACATTTCTTGTTTTCATATAAACATAGCACATAAAATACTCCTCCTTTGGTTTCTGCCTCATTTATTCCAAAATACCAGAGTTAATGCATCCATTATAGAGTGTTTCAAAGGCATCCTAAAGCCAGTATTGAAAAATGACTAGTAGTTGTGTTGGTCTATAGTAATTTTCTGGCTGAGAGTGACCACACACTCAAGACATTCACCCTATTACACAAAAGGCAAAATACTGTTTTCCTAGGAGTATGAATAACCTGCATAAGACAATAAGCCTCATTCTAAGAAAGCATGCACCTAAATCCAGATGATTTCCTTGAGCTTCAGGTGCTCGAATGAGTATGGTTTTGAATGAGGATGTATGGCCCCAGTGAGGTTATGGCTGATTAATACAGTACATGTTAATGAAAGTGTAGTGTGCCCCAGAAAATGGACCAACCCTCGAAAAAGATCTCTGTCCCTCTACTTTGAGCTGGTCTGTAGAAGGGCTTCTGAAAGTTTAGCAAGCTATAGGAATAAGGGGACAAAATCTCTTTGAATTCTGCCTATGATCTTTTTCCGTTTCCAGCAATTAGTGTTGCAACGCTGAAAATTTTGTCTACAAGCAAAGGGAAAACATAACTTATATGTCAAGCCAAAAATTTACTCAAAACTGTAACAGTATAATCCAAGAAATACTATTGGATTTAGATCTAATTATTGCAGAAACAGAAAGACTTTTTTTCTGTTGGGAAAATTATCTGTAATAAATAATAATAATAATAGTAATATAATAATAATAATAACAACAACAACAACAATACTAACACTACTAATACTATACACAAAGTTTTTACTCCTTTTCCTAGTGGTATACACACTCTGTCACTCCTGCAGGTCCTGAGATCAGTGGTTTCAGCCTTGTGGCAGAAGTGGATGTTATGATAAATGTCAGTATCTGGAGTCCTTCACCAGGATGAATATGATGTTCACAGTGGTGGTGTCTTCTCCCTCACACTATGATATACCTGGGGACATTTTTATCATTTATTACGACATTTTCATGCTTTGTTCTTTCTCCACTGATCTGAAGCTCCATGTTACAGCCAAATTTACTATACACAGTCCCTTTTACCTGTATTAGATACTATTTATTTTTTCTCTTTGTTATCCCTAAAAGCAGTTTTGTCCAGCTCCAGTCCTTCCCTTCTTTAGCTGACCACTGGTGAGTTGTTTATAGGCCAGGGGTCTCCAGTGCCAGCCTGTGCCCATCACTTAACATCCCATGCCTGCCCTCTTCTGTGGCACATCCTGTGTTCTCACTTCTCAATGCCACTGGTGTTCTACCAGGCTGGTATTTCTGAATACTACATCATTGTGGCAGTCATAAATACCTCATTCTACATAGAACAGCTGCTTGCTATTGTTATCTCAATAAAACTATGATCATACTCTACAAAGATAAAGAGGAAAAAGTCCAGTCTTGTTCAACTAATTCGTCAATGACCTGGATGAAGGGACAGAGTGTACCCTCAGCAAGTTTGCTAATGATGCAAAACTGGGAGCAGTGGCTGATACACCCAAAGGCTGCGCTGCCATTCAGCGAGACCTGGGCAGGCTGGAGGGTTGGGCAGAGAAGAACCTTATGAAGTTCAATAAAGGCAACTGTAATATTCTTCACCTGGGGAGGAACAGCCCCAGGCACCAGCACAGGCTGGGGGCTGACCTGCTGGGAGGCAGCTCTGCAGAGAAGGACCTGGGACTTCTGGTGGGCAGCAAATTGCCCACGAGCCAGCAGTGTGCCCTGTTGGCCAAGAAGGCCAATGGGATCCTGGGGTGCATTAGGGGAAGCATGGCCAGCAGGTTGGGGGAGGTGATCCTCCCTCTCTGTTCCACCCTGGTGAGGCCGCATCTGGAGTGCTGTGTCCAGTTCTGGGCTCCCACGTTTAAGAGAGATAATGCATACAAATAGCATAAAGGCAGGTGTCAAGAGGATGGGACCAGGCTTTTTTCAGTGATGCCCAGCAACAGGACAAGGAGCAACAGGCTCAAATGGAAACACAGGAAGTTCCATCTGAATATGTAAAGTAAAAACTTTTTTACTTCGAGTGTGACAGAGCACTGAAACAGGCTGCCTGGAGAGATCGTGGAGTCTCCTTCTCTGCAGATATTCAAAACCCACGTGGATGTGACCCTGTACAACCTGCTCTGGGTGAACCTGCTCTAGGAGCAGGGGGGTTGGACTAGGTGATCTCCAAAGGTCCCTTCCAACCCCAACCATTCTGTGATATTGTGAAGGTAGAGCAGATTAGTGACAATCACAGCCATTAGGAAAATTGCTGTTAAAGCTAACCCAGGTAAAACAAAAACAGTTCAGACAGGGCAGGCCTGACACACCTCTGTCCTGGGCCTTGCAAACTCAGTTCAAAGCCTGCGGCCAGATAGTAGCAATGTCAATACCCTACTGCAGGTCTCAGGGTCACAGAGTTAAGTGTACATTTTGTAACCATAACCATATCTCATGAAAACCCACCAGAGCTTATTTTCATTTTGTGTCATTGCAGTTGCTTAAGATCGCTCTGCATTGTATCAAATTGACCTGCTGAATTGTCCCCTGGCAAACGTTCATGGTCTGGATTTTAACAGAGCTCTTCTGATCAGTGTGCAAAATGCATCCTGACCTAATACACCCCATTGCTACCCAGAGTCCTTTTCTATCTCCAATACACAGTCTGTGAGAGACCTTGCCTCCCTGCTGCGGCATCAGCTGGGACTAGAAATTTGCACAGTAAAGTGAAGACAGATACTCCAGGCAACCTTAGAAAAGAATTAAAAAGGAACTGATGTGGGGCATAAATATGACAGAAAAAGGGAGAAGGGATTAAACACGTTTTAGGAATGGGATGGTGGGAAGAACAAGAGGTGGCAGAGCCTGAGCTCTCAGGAGAGGAAGAGACATGATCAGCAAGAAAGCAGCTCAATGTCTGCTGCATGCAAGGCACAGAACTCATAAATGCAGAATTAGCAGATGTTCACTTTCAGCTTCACAAACAACATTACTGTGAGAAGTATAGGGTTAATTCAAACACCAGGTGCCTAATAATCAAAATGAAATGACTAGATGAAATGTCAGATTTATCATCTAAACTATACTGCAACAAGCTTTACAGATCCACCCAAGACCTGAAACATAATAGTTTTCCTCTGGCTAGAACTAACCCTCTCTTTATATTTCTAAGCACCAGTGAACTTTAAAAATGTATTTGCTTTCAATCTTAAAGCTGTCAAGTAGTAATAATTCTAATCTAAATTTACAAGGATCAAATAAGTACTTATGGAAAGTGTTCTATAAGTATTGCAGAAACTATTCATAGTTTACAATGGTCCAACAAATGCAACAAGAGGCTACACTTGCAGACCATCAAAATGAAGTAAAAACTTAGATTGCTATTATGAATTTAAAATATTGATATAAAATCAATCTTTAGCCTAGCACCATCTAGGAAAGTGATTGTAACATTTTTGTTATGAAGTCTAGATATAGCAAGACTTTTGCAGTTTCTATAGTTTGATATCTGAAAGTGAAAACCATAATTCTTTAATTGCCTTTGGAAAATATTTTTATTTTCCATCAAAAAACAGCTGAAATGTGCAAGGATTTATCTGTCTTTAAAAGTAGCTTTGAGCAACAGCAGTAATCCCTTTTTGGAGAACATGGAAGCTACCTGTAAACCAAATTGCATTTTTCACAGATGACAAGGCAACTCAGTATAATGGAACACAGGTGTTAGACTAATTTCTAATTTAACCATAAATGAAGAGAAGAGAAATATTAATCCTCAATGCAACTTGTTGTGGTATTACAGAATCCATCATAATGAAGAAATGACCCCACTTTGCACAAAGGTTAACTGTACAAATGGTACTGCATCGACAAAAATGTTAATGAGTTTGTGTGGCAGCAGGTAAGCAAGATCTGGCAGAGGAAGCTATTGTGATAGGCAGATAATTACAATGGAAGTCATGTCTTTGGTAATGACTAGGATTCACATCACATATCTTTTCAGTCACAGTACAATTTCGCTAGCTCTGTTTATGGTAATCTATGGGATTATTTGACAGCAAGGTGACACTTTGACTTTGGAACAAATTTCTTTCATAGACAGCACAATTACTGATACTGTGACATTCAATTAGATACATCACTGCTGTATAATTTTGATTTTAGGAACTATAGAAACATAAGGTATATTTTTCATTAGTACATGAAGTTTTTTGGTTCTCAATTTGGGTTTCATCATGCTAAATGCTTTGACTTTACTAATGTGTGGGAATCAGGAGAAATGTAACAGCGCTGAATTTCTAACCATCCAACTGCAGGATTAATAATGAAAAAGGAAAAATTATGCATTTCAAATATGTAATTGCCTTAAAAAGAAGGAAAACACATTTTCAGGCAAAGTTAATCTGTGTTATAAACTCTACAACATAACAAATATGTAATATGCTTTTCAAAAGGGATTTCTGACAGTTACACATATTACATTCTAGGCCAAATCCGCAGCTAATCTATTTACCCTAATCTCACAAAACAGCTACAAATAGGAAAATATTCAGATGAAAAGTCAAATCTGTGTTAACCATTCCTCCCTTTATGGAAGGAATGTGAAATAACAGGGAGAGGACAAGACTGACAACAAATGTGGTAAGCAGCTCCTGAAATTCCACCATATCTTTCATCCACAGTAATAAGCAGGGTCTTACTGTGAGTATTTCACTGCAAGACCAGAGACTAGTCAGTAGTCTCCCACCACTACCTGGATGTAAGTAAAAAGTGTTCTACCCTTACAAATGATAAAAAATGTACTTTGGCAAACAGTAGTTTTTAGGAAAAATATATTCTCTTTGAAATTCTTCAAGAAATGTTTTGTTCAAACAAACTTTGTTTTCTGGGATGCTCATCGATATTTTCTCCATGTGTTTCATGTGCATGTTTCAGTGCCTGAACCTGTGTGTCTGGTCACCTAAAGCACATTTTGTTACCTCAGTTCTTTCAGTAGCTGACCTAATATTCCACAACTTGCCTCACTTAAAATCTCTTGTTTCATGAAGTTATATCCCCACAGATACAGCATTATAAATATTAATTTTATGAAAAAAAATAAAAGGGAGAATAGAAGAAGGTGTATGAATATATTAGAAGCAAAAACTTGCTTAGAAGACAAAAGAATTTCTACAAATACATTGCCTTACTATTAGCATGGCTCTTGTCCTGCTAGTGATCTCCCCCCTCTTTGATGTAGGTTTTACAATCTAAAGTTTATTTATCTGCCTTCTTTGTAACTGAATCTGTGTGAAATGTCTCCTATTTTAAGATACTTTAAGATATGGGATCTAAGTACTAAACAAAGAACAGCATTAAGGAACAATAGCCACTCTTACTCTGCATGATGTCTGCATCATTCCTTCCAACAAACTTAGGTGTAAACTTTTATACTGAAATTGGATTGGATAAATTGGCTTAGGTAATTTGCTTATAGTCATGATGTGGAAAAAACCAATTTGCTATCAGTATCCTATTATTTCCACTTCTGCTTAGAAATTTGTGACTTCAATGAACAAACCCTAAGGCTTTATTGGGATGAGGATGCTGCTAAGATTTGTTAGAGCAGCTAAATTTTTTCTCTCTCCAAGGAGACAAGTGACAGTCATAATGATCTTAGATTTTTAGAGTGTTTTTCAGGACAAAGGATGCCCAAATGTTTTAAAAAAATGACAAATTACATATGTGAATCTTACCATTCACCACTGAATTTCAGCAGCCTCGGTTGTGAAAGATTTTTAACAACACACAGTAAAGTCTAGTTCACTTTAGGACAAGATATGACTAGTATAAAGCAGGAAAAGTCTCAGCAGGCAGACAATAACCCTTCAAATGGAAATGCAAAGAGACCAGGGAAGTTAACATACTACTCGGGAAGTGTGTCACATCAATTTAACGACCTTCCTTTTGTGTATTGAGAGGACCATACATCCAATAACTCATTGAGTAAGTTCAAGTGCACTTTATGCACTTAAAGCACAGTTCTTCAAGGTGCTGAGTACTGTGGTTCACAAGACAACAAATGGTAAGTCTCTAAAAATGACATGATTAAATGTAAGTGAGTGCTTAAGTGCTTTACTGATCAGAACTTCCAGAGCTGTATAAAAGAGCCTGTGTCCCTGAGAGCCTGACATTCACATCTTGAAAGCAGGATTCCTGAAGGAGAGAAACAGAAGCAGTGAGAGGGGCTGGTATTTTTCACTGGCACAGTTTAAACAAACAGAAATAGATAATTCCCCTCAAAATCCTTTCTCTCACCCATTCCTTGAGAATTTGCTTTATAAGGCTAGAGTTGAAGAGAACAAGGATTCTGTTTAAAAAAAAATAGGGTGGGACGGGGACTAAAATATTTCAGAAGAAATTTAGACATAAACCTAGATCTCTAAAAAAAACTATTTCTATAAACATCTCCAGTGCTGTGCTGCAGCAAAGACTGTGCAAGAGGGAGGTCTACCATATGCACTAGTTTGAGTTTCTCGGATGGAGGCAAATGTGCCTGAGGACTAATAGCTTCTGAAGGTCCACGAGGATGGAAAGAGCAGGGAATGGTATGATGAGATGCCAGGAGATAAGGAGCACATCCAAGAGTCTTGGAAGAAGCAAGAAGGAGGGCTGTCACATCGAAGGGTGATTTTGAATAGCAAAATCTATTATCCTAGTGTTTTCCTAAAGTTCATTCACAAATGCCTCAGTCATCCTTGGGCAACTTGAGACCACCTGTCCTCAGATAGCCAACCTCTGGGACCACAGCTGCTGTCTTTTATGTCAGCATTTGGATTGGAGTTAAGTTGCTTATATTAAACAAGTCACGAAAGGTGGTAGTTGTGTGTCCCAAAAAGTATCTACAGCACGACAAGACAAAAGAAACCTAAGCTCATAATACTTCTTAAAGTCAAATCTAAAAGAAATGTTAAAGGAAGTGTTGACTTTTTTTTTTTTCAGGTAAACACACATTCTTTAAGACTGTAGCACTGCACATGCAGTAGATGCCTTACTTCACAGTGATCTATGCAATGTACAAATTACATGCCCAGCCTCTCTGGGAGAGGTTAGTGCATTTCTAGAAAACGTCTTCAGAAAAGCCCATTTTCGACATGAGACAGGCAATCAAAAAGGACTGTGAACAGTATGATTTGTAAAAACCTAACCACGTCAAGCAATCAGCTACCCTGGACTTATTGACTGAACCCAGGAAAGCTTCTTGAGCCCATATGTCTAAAGTAGCGAGCGTTTTTTCCTTCCTAAGTAAAAGTCTGAGGGGGTTTGAACCCAGATTCTCACCGCTTGGGGAATGTCCTATTAGACTACTGGTACTCTGAAGAGAAGGCAGGGGACACTCTTGTTATCTTTTTTTGCATGGGGTAAGTGTATGAGAGTCAGAAAGAGTTGAAATAATAGCCAGTCCTCTTCAGTTAGTGGCTGGCAGTCAAATTCACTCTATTGGAGGCATCCAAAGAGCAGGAGGAGAGGACTGTTATATTAGAGCTGGCCTTTTAAGTCTGCTTTTACACAGCATTTCTGAAAAAAATGCATGAAGCTGGAAATGTGTACCTGTGACCTTCTTTTCTTGTATTCCCAGTCCTATGGGTAATTAGTCCCCTACTCCTCGTACCAGATCTAAAGCAGCAGGCATGAACCCTGAGGGTAATATATATTCTGTGATACCCAGGAATGCTTCTCAGTTCCCATGAATGAATATTCAGCCCTGCCATAAGTTCAGGTCAGTATCGGCATGAGGTCTGACTGATAATCCCCATTCCCTGCCATGGTTCCATGTGTAAAGAAACATATGCCCAGATGGTTTCCTGAATGAATTCCATTAAAGCATCAAATCAAGAGACTAAAACCTGGTGGACCTTCAGCTAGCACCAACAACAGTTTAGCATGGGTGCAAGGAGCACAAGGGCAGCTGGGGAATAGAGGAGGACAGCTGCAGGAGCTGGGGCATGCGAGGAGTGGGCGATACGCAGTCGGGACGCATACACATAAGCATATGACCAGAGGTGAGAAAGAAGCTCTGTAAAAATAGCACTGTGGGGAAGGGGATTCACCTTCTCATTCACAGTCTTTTGCTGGGAATCCCCAGTTTGCTCCCACCAGACCAGACTGAAGCGATCAGAGTAAAATCCACTGCTATAGGATTAGGAGGTGGAAACTGAAAGAGGACACTGGCATGAAATACCCCTCATTCTCATACATGTAATATAGCAGATCAGTTCCCCACTTATAATTTCATTTCCCTTTTCCCTTGTGCGTGTTTGAGATGCACAGTGGGAGGAGAAGGAGGTAAGGAGTAATGAAAGAAAAAGAAGAAAGGGCATCCTTTACTTGCACACACACGGGAGGAAGTTGAGAAGAGAGGGACAGTGTAATGTGTTCATTGAGAAGAAACTCCTTCAAACAAGGAGAAAACAGCAGGACAAAAATGGAGATGAAGGAAAACCATTCAGCTGTGAAGCATTTTGGGGAGAGGGAAAGGTGTCCCTGAAGCTGCTCCACTTTGCACTGAGAAGGAGGGAGAGGAAATAATCAAAGTTACTGGGTACCAAAGGCTTTCTGCTCCCTCTGCAGCCACCGCTCTGCCCAGCTGTCACCCAGCCCTGCCTTGGTTACAGCCTTTTCCCCAGCTGATGCCTGCGAGTGGGGAGCATAGGTGTAAATCCAGACAGCACTTCAATACTTTTTGCTTAGTGCTCAATAGAGCAAGAGCTGAAACCATGTTCCCTTTTCATATATTTGGTTAAACCATGACACTTACCCACCAGCACATAGAGTCATTTGTGCATGCCCTTCTGCTTTTTCTTCTTTCCATCGTCTTTTCAAGGAAACTGAGAACATAGTTTCACTCCTCCCAAGCTCTGAATGAATTTCTCATATCCCATTAAAAGGCTACAACAAAAACCCCTATTGAATAAAAAGATGATGTCAATCTTTATTTCCTAGTTTTCTTTTTGATCAGGCTTACCAGCAAACTAGAGGATGAATGCTTGTTAGTGAATTTGGGTGGAATTCTGATGGATAATAACCTCTTGGTGCTGAACTCTTCAGTTCTAGCAAAAGGTAAGACTCCCTGCACATGCCCTGAAAACTTCTGAACTTTTCATTATATCAGAGTTGGATTTTTCTGATTACTGATGATTTTTGTTGTTTGCACTTATAATTGCTACTGTTCTCTAAAACTGTTTTGTAAAACGACAATCAACACATGAAGGCTCCTGTGGTATTGGCATGCATCCAGGCAACTGAGAGCTAGGTACTACAAAATTTAAAAACACTTCAGCCAAGAAACTGTTCAGTAAGGTATGTTATGGCTAGTGCTTCTTCTCTAGGAAAAAAGAAAATCCCTAAAGACTCTATATTAAATTACTCTTCTTTGTAAAATTATAGCTCTTGGATATATTGTTTGGACAATGATGCTCTTTTTTTCTTTCTATTTGGTTTCATCGAAGCTTCAATATCTTTCAGGTATAAGAGATAAAATGATAAAGTATTGGAAATTCAGGCACAAGGAATAAGGAATTGAGCTAATACAATCTGTATGATTCTGATTACTGATGATGGGGCTTTACAGCTGGATGTTTTGGTCTGCCACATGCACCCCAGCATTTACCTAACTGTTGCTGCAACCACAGTCACACTCCGAAACAGCACAGATGTCAAAAACATTTCCATAAATGTTTTGGGGTGGTCTTCTAAAGGAAGCAAATATTATGCAGAATCAGAATAATGCAATTGAAATATGATTAATTTTTACCCTATTTTAACATTGGAGTTATGCAAATTTGATTAAAACAGAGATTTAAACCAAACTGAAGTGCACATAGAGCAACAGCTGTGCACGGTCTGCAGCTGGCTTTCCAAGCAGCACGCTGTTCCACAGTCCTTCAGCTCCCTCTGCTGCTTAATCAGTTCCCATATTTTTCATATTTGCAGTTAGCTTTTACTCATTTTTTTTAACCTCTGTTTTGATGAGAAAACATGATGCAGATTAAAATTTCACCTAAAGCAATGAAATGATTGATTGGATTGATAAACAGTGTGTGCAAAGTTTCAGGTAATTATTGTCCCTCCTTTCCTCAGGGAATGACAAGAAGCCCATTTGACTCTTCCGATTGCTTTTTGGTGACTTGTAGTGCCATTCTGCCATTACAATTTGACTTGGTGAATGAAATGTATCTGCTGCTTAAGCTGACATTTCCTGGTTACATGATTTTATTTAATAGAATCGTAGAATCATTTAGATTGGAAATGACCTTTGAGATCATCAAGTCCAACCGTTAATGTAGAACTGCCAAGTCCACCACTAAACCATGTCCCTAAGCCCACATCTACATGTCTTTTAAATACCTCCAGGGACGGTGACTCCACCGCTTCCCTGGGCAGCCTGTGCCAATGCTTGACCACCCTTTTGGGAAAGAAATTTTTCCTAATATCCGGTCTAAACCTCCCTGGCACAACTTGAGGCCATTTCCTCCTGTTCTATCGCTTGTTACTTGGGAGGAGAGACCCAACCCCCAGCTTGCTACAACCTCCTTGCAGGTAGTTATAGAGAGTAATAAGGTCCCCCTGAGTCCCCTTTTCTCCAGACTAAACACCCCCAGTTCCCACAGCTGTTCCTCATAAGACTTGTGCTCCAGATCCTTTACCAGCTTTGTTGCCTGTCTCTGGACACATTCCAGCACCTCAACATCCCTCTTGTAGTGAGGGGCCCAAAACTGAACACAGGATTCGAGGTACAGCCTCACCACCCTCAGGCAGGAAGGCTCTGCAGAGGAATCTGGACAGGCTGGATCGATGGGCCAAAGCCAACTGTATGAAGTTCAACAAGGAGAAGTGCCAGGTCCTGCACCTGGGTCACAGCAACCCCACCACCACCACCCAGCTTGGTGTTGTCTGCAAACTTAGTAAGGGCACACGTAATCCCCTCTTCCAGATCACTGATAGAAATATTAAACAGAACTGGCCCCAGTACTGAGCCCTGGGGACACCACTTATGACTGGTTGCCAGCTGGATGTAACCCCATTCACTACCACTCTTTGGGCTAAACCAGCCAGCCAGATTTTTACCCAACAAACAGTGCACCTGTCCCAGCCATGAGCAGCCAGTTTCTCCAGGAGAATGCTGTGGGAAATGGTGTCAAAGGCTTTACTAAAGTCTAGGCAGACAGCATGCACAGCCTCATCCACTAAGCGGGCCACCTTGTCACAGAAGATCAGGTTAGTCAAGCAGGACCTGCCTTTCACAAACCCATGCTGACCGGGCCTGGTCACCCGGTTGTCCTGTACATGTCTGTCACATGGAAGGAGCTGGAGGCAAGGGGGAAATATTTTCCTAACCCTGGATTTTTGATCTATCAGCACCCCAGCAAAGCCGAGAGCCTTGTGCCCAACCAGCCTGCCAGTGTCCCATTACAGGGACCCTTCACTGAACAGTCCCACTGGATCAGAGGATGATTTGACTGCCTTGTTCAGGGAAACACGCCAACAGCATTAGGGGACCCCTCAGAGGGTCTCCTCACTTTGTTTAAATGTGTTACCTGCTGCAGGCAACTGCTAGCGCCTGCAAAGGGCTCACGCTAACAGTTTATGGACTAACACTCTTATTACAAAATTGTGACAAGTTAGGATTCATGACTGCTGGTGAAAGGGACTGTCTGCAAAAACAAGCTTGAAATTATATACTACCAAATTATATGCAACCAAAACTAATCACTAATATCAGCTAGCGTGATAAGCATAAGCATGCGTAAGACAAAGTTCTTACCCAATACAAGTCCCTAGAGGGAGAGGACAGGTTCAGCCCATCAGCTGATCCCGGAAGTTATGATAGTGTCTTCCCCAGCTTCACCCCTCATTCCTTCACTTTTTAAACTTCTCTTGAGTGACTCTAGTCATACATTCTTTCATTAGACTGGTGTAAAATTCTCTTGCTTTTCATTTAAAGACATAGTTGATAAATGTAAAGCGCATACCTTGGAGGTGGGTAGCTTTGGGATGGAGGTGTGTGTACTATTATAATGAGATTATATTTCCACCATGGTTGTTGGCTCAGCATTGGACATCTATCTCTCATTTGACGGCTGCTATGCAGCTTGCCAGCTGTACGGTACCATCAAGTTCCCAGTCCTGCAGGAAGTACAGCAGAGCCTGGACACAGGGTCTCCACGCTGCTCCACCCTCCAGTGCTCCCCTAGAACAGCAGGTTGTGCTGCCTAGGGAACCATGGTGGAGTATAGTCCGTGCATGCCAACTGTCCTGAAAGTGGAAACTGTATTTTACCCTAAAAAGGCTGTTACAATGCCACTCCTGTTAGGTCCCAGTTTTCTCCAATTCCCCCCTCCAAGTGATTTTTGCACAATATTGCATGATGGCACTCAAGATGATCTCCTCCGTAACCTTCCCTGGCACTGAGGTCAGACCTTTCCGGATCCTCTTTCTAGCCCTTCTTGTAGACAGGTGTCACATTTGCTAACCTCTTGTCAGCTGGGACCAATGGTAAGCACTTCTGCCAGCTCCCTCAGTACCCTGGTGTGGGTCCCATCTAGCCCCATAGACCTGTGTGTGTCTAAGTGATGGTGGCAGGTTGATGACCATTTATCTTTGGACTATGGGGGCTTCATTCTGGTCCCAGTCCCCATCTTCCAGCTGAGTGGCCTGGTCACCCACAGAACAACTGATCTCACTCAGGCAAAAGCATTAAGTACCTCATCCTTTTCCTCATACTTTTTGTCACTATGTTTCCCCCTGCATCCAAAAAAAGGATGGAGATTCTCCTTAGTCCTCCTTTTGTTACTCATGTATTTATAGAAACATTTTTTATTGTCTTTTACAGCAGTAGCCATATTAGGTTCTAGCTGAGCTTTGGTGCTTCTAATTTTCCCCCTGCATAACCTCATGACATCCTTGTAGTTCTCCTGAATGGCCTGCCCCTTCTTCCAAAGGTCATAAATTCCTTGGTTTTCCCTGAGTTCCAGACGAAGCTCTCTGTTCAGCCAGGCTGGTCTTCTTCCCCACCGGCTCACCTTTTGGCACATGGGGAAAACCTGTTCCTGCACCTTTAAGTTCCTTCCTGAAGAATGTCCAGCCTTCCTGGACTCCTTTGCCCTTCAGGACTGCCTCCCAAGGGACTCTGTCAACCAGTCTCCTGAACAGGACAAAGTCTGCCCTCCAGAAGTACAAGGTGGCCGTTCCGCTGAACCCCTCCTTACTTGTCCAAGAATCCAAAACTCTACTATTTCGTGACTCCTATGCCCGAGATGGCCTCCAACCATCACATCACATTTTGTAGTTTTAGTTTTTGGTGTTGTTTAATTATTTTTAAACTATATCTTCACATAGGTCAATGCACTTTTTATTACCCACGTCTCTGGAATACTTTTTTTCCTTGATGTTGTTCACCTATCTTGATGGTGTTCACCTATCAAAATGCTAAACAAAAAAAAGAAGTCACTTTTATGCTTGTATATTCTAGTCTTTACGGCTGCATTTTCCATTTCTACAGAGATTTGACAAAGCTTTCTCAGCAGACAACTATATATATTCAAACAACGTGTTGGTCAAAAAGCAATTTAAATGCAAACCACACACACACACACATTCGTTAAAGTAGAACTTTGGTTAATAAGGTATAATGAAGGGATAGAAATATCTGCCAGAATATATGTGAGAAGTGTCATAAAAAAATTCAGCATCATACATCATACTGACTAAAACAGGGATTTGAAAAACAGCAAAGGTTAAGGGAATATTAACACACAAGATTATGCTGTTCCAAGGCATCTCTGATCCTCAAGGATTTTAGAAAACCCAGAAGGTCTATCTAGATTACATCAAAGAAGGGAAGCTTAGAATTCCGTGATGTGTAATTTTCTCCATAGGTATGTAGGGTATTATATCCATCTTTTTTCTGTTTGGATATTCAGCCATGCAATTATGTTGGTCATTCATGGAATTACCCCAAGAAAATAAGATTACTAAATCTCCATTTGAAATTCTGCAAAACTGTTGAAAGCACAGGTTTGGGCAATCTTGGCCAAGATGTTACTTCCTCCAAGACAACTAGGATGACTTTCTGGGGAATCTGCATTAATTCTTGGCCCCAGAAGCAATGGTACTTGTGGGTATGAAAATGCAGCCCACCCATAATCCAACATGAGCAGAACAACTCGGACAAATCAGGCTTGATCAGATCTTTCAGGCACTGCTTGGATACATTGCTTTGCCTTTTGTGAGGACAGTGCTTATGTTTGAATCTCTTTAAAGTGTTTGCTGCTGTTCAGGAAATGGTGACACACTGCTGCTGGCTCTGCACAGGGGACAGGAGAAGCAGCTGTCTTTCCTACCACTTGCTTCATGCAGCATGTTCTTGAGTGGCACCTTAGGAACAGGCCCATTGGGTTGGAGACTAATTACGTGACTGAATTCTTCTCAGGAGGAAATTACAGAATGACTGTCAGATCCAAAAGGTTCTAGGCACGTGAAACAAATAGGTGGATTGCAGAAGCCCAAAGGTGCAGTCAAACAAGAGCCCCTTCAGAGGCTGCTTAATTCTGGAGGTGCTCAGGAGGATCTTTGCCTTCCAGCCTGAGCATCCGTCAGACACTTGAAATCCGTGCATGTCCTGACCTTCCCTTACCTGAATAACTCAGTGCCTCACTCCTGCTCAAATCTCACCAAGGAGTCTGCTGCCCCACTGCAGCCAGATCTTGTAGTTTACGTATTGCCTGTAGCTTCATACAATGACAGTCCCATTGCCAGAAAATATATAGGGACACAGAACAGGAGAAGGCAACACTGATCATTATACCCAGTCCTTCACCACCAGAGACAACCAGAACATGCTCAGCAATTCATAGCGTAAAGGACTCAAGTGACAAAAGCTTTCCCATTGCTGACAAATGTCAGGCCTACAGTCAAAAGGCCAACATCCCAGCTGGGATATACCACAGTCGGGAAAGAGAAAGCCTTTGAGGTCCCTCCAATGAGTTTCATCCTTGCAACAAGAAAGACCGTCACTCAACATTAAATTCTCAGGTGATTCAGATGGCTGCTCCTTCCAGGTCTGCCTTTCTCACTGGCCACTCTGTCCCAGTGGTCACTATAGGCTCAGGAAGCCTAACTCCCTGCTAACACCCCAGTGTGCAGGGTAGCTCATACTACACAGGCATAATCATCTGCTTCAGATCTCATTTCCGAGGACCAGACACCCAGCCTTGCCACTGTCATCGCAGCTCAGCTCAGCACTGGACTTGGCACACAGGACTCTTCGTTCAGAGGCTGCAAATGTAAAGCTGTCCACTAGCACCTGAACAGCATGAAATAGCATCCAGCTGCTCAACAGAAATGCCAGTCATCCCTACCAAATTAAGCAAGGAAAATTTCATTTCTGATCCCAAATTTGGTGATTAGTTTAACCTTGAACATGTGAGTAAAACACACCAAGGTGGTACTATAAGGGTTTAAAGATCTCAATTTCATCAGCTTGTCCTAACTCAGCCTTACTCAGCTGATCACTATGCCACCACCCCACCACCCCCCAGTGCTGCAGGGAAGACAAGTGAGAACTAAAATCCGGAGTTAGACATCTTTGGGGGTAGACAGCATAAAAGAGGCAGAATAGCCCTTTCCTTTACAGACTTTGCCAATGCCCAGAAGAAATCCTGAAATACAAGATTACTACACTGAAATAAAATGCAAAAAAAGTGATCACACAACAACCTAGTTTCAGTTGACCCTTTTTGGAATCCTAAAGGACTTAACTTTTCTCATTTTGGGATGAAACTTTTTCGTAAACTTTTCATCCCCAGTATAAAGAAAGCCTATTCCTTGTTTGTTTATTTACTCTTCAGCTGTTTATATACCAACTTCTAATTTCCTATTTAAATTAACCATGACCATTTCATAACTGTTCAACCTTGTACCATGACTTAAATTCCCTTTCCCAATATATTTATGGAGTCATCACTTCCACTCTCATCCAGTTTTTCTCACTTTCTTTCCAAACCTCGTTGACAAAGAGAACTGAAGAAAGCAAATTGCACAGCACCAAGGAAAGCAAGAGCCGAACCACAAAACTGTGGTCCTGTGATGGGAATATTCTTTGGGGAGTGCCTGCATAATAACCTGGGCTGCAGGATCTGGGTGTTCAGGTCTCCAAGGACTGCTTTTGCATTTTACAATAAAGAATAAAATACCTGTATGAACACAGCTATTCTTCTAAGTCATTAAGCCTGAGCTCCAGGTTTTAACTGCAAACTTGCATGGTGACCTTACATGCTGTCTAAGACGATCCAGGTAGCAGGCAGCATTCTATTGCTCTTTCCAGGTAGGTTTAACTCAACAAGTAGCAGAGCAGAGTGTCTTTTGTTCAATGTGAACAAAACTTGATTGGCAGATTCTTTTGCTTAGGATCCAAGTTCCAGGCACTTGACCTATTGATACACCCGCAGCAATAAATTAAACATGCCTAGAATGGTTTTCTGACACTTAAGGTAAGCGAGCAGAACAATTCACATGGAGATTTTCAAACTTCTAAAAAGTACATGTATGCAAACCATCTGGCTGAGATGTTCCCAAGTTCATATTAAATTCTTTAAACATGTCTGGGGCTCAGTCACAATAAGGCCAGACATTAGTGACATGCCCCAGGTATTGCTATGAGAGCCAATGCTGTTTAACCTCTTCATTTACAACCTGGAAGATAGGAGTAGTGCAACTCCTGCAAGTTTATGGACAATACAACACTGAGTGGGGTGGCTGATAGACCAGAGGTTTGGGCTACTAATTAGAAAGAACTTGACATGGCAGAGAGGAACCTCATCAAGTTCAAAGGGATATGCCAACTGCTGCACCTGGGGAAGAATAACCACAGGCACCAAGACACAATATGATCAGCTAGCTGGTGAACACCAGTTTGTATGCAAGCAACACAGCTTTGCAGTAAACAAGGCCAATAGCCTGCTGAGCTGCACTAGGAAGGGTGCATTGCCAGCTGGTTGAGGGAGGTGATTTTCCACTCTGCTCAGCACTGGTGAGATACCTGGAGTGCTGGGTCCAGTTCTGGGCTTCCCAGTACAACAGAGACATGGACATGGTAGAGTAGCTCAGCAAATTGCCATGATGATAAACGGATCAGAACATCTGACCTACAAAATGGGACCCAGAGCTGGGATCCTTCAGCTTGGAGAAAAAGGTCAGCGAGATCTTACCAATGTGCATAAATACCTGCTGGAGCAAGGGTGGAAGCAGAGAAGACTGACTCAGTCTTTTTAGTGGTGCCAAAGGAAAAGACGAGGAAATCGGCACAAAAAGTGAAATACAGGAAACTCTATTTACATGTAAGGAGAAAAAAAACCCAAACCAACCAACCTGCAAGGGTGATCCAATGCTGGAACAGGTTACCCTGAGAGACTGTAGAGTCTCTGCCCTTAGAGATATTCAAAACCCAACTAGACACGCCCCTCAGCGACATGCTTTAGTTGACCCTGCTCTGTGCAGCGTGGTTGAAACAGCAGTGTCTCCAGAAGTCCCTTTCAACCTCAGCAATTGTATGCTTCTGCAGTTATGAAGAACTTTACACAGTGAAACTGACACCACTACCACTACTCAGACTTGACATCCTATGAAATTGAAAGCCTGTCTAAAATGTCTTGCACATATGAAACAGTAACAACCCGGCCACTGTTTCATCTTCTCTGAACCCAAATTTCCCACTCAAGTCTGAATCCAGTAACTGTAACAGCAGCTATGCCCACAAACCTTTGACTGGGGACTCACATCTCCATTACATCAGTGAACCCCACCAGTAGATGACTTGCACCTTCAATTTCAAGAGAGAGAAGAAAATGTGGTTCTCTTGCACCCATGACAATGAATATAATACTTTACATTTGGAAATAATGGAGGAATGAGATAGCTTCTCTCAGGATGAAGCTAGGAGCTTCTTGCTTTCCTCAGATGGACTTACCCACCTAACAAGCATAGCAAGAAGACCAAAAACTACACCCACATATTGAGCAAAGCTCAATCTGGTGAGAAGACTTTCACCAATGCTTATCCAGTTTGTAGTTTTGATCTGGTAAGCAGTACTGTTGGCCAAATTCCTAAAAAGACAAAGGGTTTTATCTGCCTGTGAAGTTAACATTAGATGAGCTGGAATTCCAAAAATTTCAGGTGGTGCTCATAAACAAATGCAGCAGTCTACTGAATTGTGGGTTTAGCATTTAACAAAAAAATGTAATTTTAAAATGTTATTAAAGCTAGAGCTGTAGTTTCATTGCCCATCTTTTGAAATGGAGTGATGAAGATCATGAAGTTTATGACTTCATAAATCAAAGATGGTGGAAATGTAAAGAATTTATGAAAAGATTTATTCAGCAACAACAAAACTTTCAGAAACCAAGTCCTAGTCAGGCTGAGCAGAATTAAATGTGCATTGAAATGTGCAGATCCTTATTTGACAAGTCACTTGGTCTACTAACTTATCTTGCTGGAATAACAGATGAGGAAAGACAGTTTTTAGTCTTGTTCATTTACTTTGTTTACTTCCGTGGAAGTTGGGTCCTGGAAAAAGCTTACAAAATTAACTGACACATTTGATAGAACTGCCCTTTCCACCAGCACTGTGAGCATAGACTGTAACTCCAGATGTTACAGAACAATCAGATATTAATATCATTTTCCATGGTTTTTTTCCTTCACAAATTAGCATTATAGCGATCTCTGTTCTGAAAGTCTCTATAAGCACGTTTTGCATCTGTTTTACTGTGTGGGATTCTTCCAAAAGGTTCCAGATCATTGAAGCAGGCATCAAAAACTTCATCCACAGCTTTTTCTGCTGTTTCTTTGCTAACTTTTCTAACAGCCAGAATGGAACGAATTGCTCTGTCTCGCACACAAGTCTAAAGTGGGAATTAGATAAAGGAAAATCTGTCATTATTAGTATAAATAACTTTTTTCCAGGTTTTGCCAAGTATTAACTCCTACTACACATGCAATAATTTTTTGTATCACAGAAGAGTCAAACATTGCAATGTAATAAGCATTAAAGTACATTTTTATTCCATCACGTGTTGACTATGTGTTCTAGTTTTCCATGTGCAAATAAACCATCAGATAAGTAAAAGACATTCCATAGAAAGGAATTAAAATATAGTTTGGCATTTTTTTAGGCATTGAGTATTTGTACAAATTGATGCAGACACAAGAAAATACGTCAGAAAGAAATAGACATAAATACCAGTTAGTATTTTTCCAACTGAAATATGCTGTAAAACATACAGGAATGACTCCTTTACTGGCCATCATTTTGATACCTCTATGGCAACTTTTGCTTACAGAGTTTGTCTACTAAAAGATTTTTAAAAATGTAAACAACCCAAGCTACAAGCTAACTGCCACTCTAACATGAGCAACTCCTAGGAACTCAACCTGTAGTCTTTGTTACTATTAAAAAAAAATTAATTCCTGTAAGACTTAACACACATGGTTATTTAGCACCTCTGCCAATCTCCTTCCCCCAGTTTTCAAAGACTTTTTAGAGTTTTACCCATTTAAAGTGGCTAAGGTATTCCCACTACATCCCCTGCAAAACCTTTTTTTTGCTTTGTTATTAACTATCCCTTGTCAGTGGTAATGGTCTATGATTTGAGTAAGTACTCAGGAATCTCACTCCAACAAAAATAACAAGGTGAAAAAAAAATTATCATGCACTGTTGAAGGTTATTAAGGTTAACTAAGAGAAAGCAGCAAGTCCATGTCATCTACTTCTTTCTCTGATGCTTTCAGCTATGAAAGTGTAAAAGACAGAGATCAAGTAGGTAAAGATGGCTCATAACAAATCACTAGACTTTAACATCTACAGTCTTTACCTGATGGTGTCCTTTTAAACCAAATTTAAACCTGGCTATTTCATTCATCAGTGTGCAGTCTCCACTGAGATTAGCAGCTCGAATCTATTGAGGAAAAAAGTGCCACATGATCAGAGAAATACACAGAAATACAAAGTCAAAAAAGCTTTAACAAATTACTTTCTTCAATATCTTTATGGTGACTGCTGGTACAGAATATTCCCAGGGCCACTTCTACTTATTAAGTACCTATTACTGTTTATATCCACCCTTTCAGCCTCAATGAACTGCAAAGTATCACTATAGAACCTCTAAGTTTCTCCAGGGACCATCTCACGTATTCCCAAAGCTTAAATGAATGATCAGAAGAGATCCTAAGTATGTTTTTATTTATATATATATATATATATATATATATATATATACACACATGTATATGAACTGCTGAAAGAACATGGAAAGTCATATTCTCCCCAACCTGTATCAGAAGGTGTTAGAAGAGCCAGAAAGAAAGGCAAATACCTTTCAAAGACTACATGCAACATCCAGAAGAGCAGTAACCCACCTGCTTTAGGAAAAGCCACATTTAAATGAGTATGTGTGGTAGGTGGATGCCAGGTGCCCACCAAGCCATTCTACCACTCCCTTCCTCAGCAGAACAAGTTTGGGGAGAAAATAAGATGGAGAAAAAACTTGTGGGTCAAGATAAAGGCCAAAAGATAAAATGAAGCAATAGCAAAAGTCACGCACACAGAAGTCAAGGAAAACAGAAGATGTTATTCTCTACTTCCCATCAGCAGGCGATGTTCGGCCACTTCCCAGGAAGCAGGGCTTCAGTACGTCCAGTGGCTGCTCCAGAAGACAAGTGTCATAAATAACTAATGCCCCCCTGCCCCTTTCCTCATTCTTTCTTTTACCTTTTCTATCTGAGCAGACATCACATGGTATGGAACATGCCACTGGTCACTTTGACTCAGTTGCCCTGGCTGTGTCCCCTCCCAAGAACCTTGCCCACCCCCAGCCTGCTGGTGAGGGGGGATGTTGCAGAGACAGCCCTGATGCTGTGCAAGCGCTGCTCAGCAGCAGCCAAAGCGCTGGGGTGTTGTCAACACCTTCTAGCCACCAATGCAAGCACAGCACTGTGGGGGCTGCTCTGTGGTTCAGCCAAACCCAATACAGTTTGGATGTTTTATCTTGTTAGCTGTCTTGCCCTGTGCGCTATAATTTCTTTTGTCTGCCAGCTGTTCCACACTCTACCCCATCAGTTAGGAAACAGAACTAAAACTAGACTTCCCATAATTAAGCACCAGAGTGAAAATAAATGCATGGAAAGTATGAACTGTAAGCATTAAGAAGCTGACAATAAAGACTGTAAATACCATATATTAAAAGAAGTATCGAAAGACCTGAACCAAACATATGATCTCAAGAAGAGCAAGAACATGCACAATCTAGATTTGTACATCTTCCCTAATTTTATGTTTGAAGTTTACACACTTAGAGGGGGAAAAAAAAAAAAAAGATAGTTAATAATTCAGCATTATTTTATTGGGTTTACATGGCAAGATGTTGGGGCAGAACTGCTGGGATGGTTTCTGTGCAACAAGAAAAAGGGCTGCCCCCATGTTGGACAGAGCCAGTTTCAGCTGGCTCTAGAGCTGACTCACCACTGATCAAAGCTGAGTCCATCAGCAGTGCCTGAGATACCTCTGTGATGATATATTTAAGAAAGGATAAAGAACACTACAAGGCAGCTGTGAGAAACAGGAGTGAGAAAAAAATTAGATAAACAGCCCCAGATACCAAGATCAGTGAAGAAGGATGGGAGGAGGTGCTCCAGGCACCAGAGTAAAGATTCTCCTGCCACCTGTGGGAATGACCACAGTGACACAGATTGTCCCCTTCCAGCCTGAGAAGCAGACAGCAGAGCAGATATTCACACTGCAGTTCGGGGAAGGCCCATGGCAGAGCAGATGGCCATGCCCTGAAAGAAGCTGCAGCCCATGGAGGGTTTTATGGCAGAACTGTGGCCTGTGGGGGAGTGACAGTAGAGCAGTCCATTCCTGGAAGATTGTACGCTGTGAAACAACACAGGCTGGAGCAGGTCTTGAAAAACAGCAGCCCATGGGAAAGATCCACATTGGAGCAGTTCATGAAGGCCTGTATCCCATGGGAGGGACCTCACACTGGGGCAGGGAAACAGTGTGAGTAGGAAGGAGCAGTAGAGGCAAAGTGTTATGAACTGATTGCAGCCCCCATTCCCAACCCCCCTGTGCTGCTTGAAAGGGAAGGAGAGGAATAAACAACAGTCAGGAATGAAAGAGCAAAGTTGAGCCTGGGAAGAAAGGGAGGTGGGGAGAAAGGTATTTTTAGTTTTATGTCTCACTATTGCACTCTGTCGTTAATTGGCAATAAATTAAATTAATCTTCCCCAAGTTGAGTATATTTTGCTCGTGACGGTAACTGGTGAGTGACCTCCACATGCTTATCTTGATCCATGAGCTTTTTAGTCTTTTTTTTTTTTCTCCCATCCTACTGAGGTGTGGGAGTCAGAGAATGATTTGATAGGTGCCTGGCAGCCAGCCAAGGTTAACCCTCCACAGTTATACAGAATGGCTTTAATGATACTGTATAAGGTTACTTCACTAAGTTTTATCTATAAAAAGATAAAGGTAATATGTGACTGCAACTCTCTTCCACAGCAAATATGAATTCAATTAATGAATTAAAATTAATTTTTTTGAAATCTTATTTTTTCTGTACCAAAATAATCATTTTGGTTCTCTCACATACTGGTTATAGGTGAAACCTGTGCACATCTTAAGTCTGGAATCAAATACATTCTCATTAAAAACAAGCAAACAAACAAAACCTAAAAGCAAAAAGAAACCCCAAAATAAAGCCACTATAATATTCTTACATATTTCTAAAAGCCACCCCATTCACAGAGTCACAAGAATGTCACTTCATAATATTCATCATAAGGCTAAGTCTTTCTGTGGTCAAGTGATACCAATTACATCAGAAATCAACTAAAAGCATGTGAATACACCTGACTCGTGTACACAAGAGGAATCCTTAATGGTCCGTGCTCAGTTTAATTTTACCTCCTAACGCATGAATTTTTAAGGCCTTTCAAGCAGCAAATTCCTACGTCCTTCAAGATGGACATGGAGTCATAACTAAAGTGTACTATTGGCAACACCACACCTAATCGAAAAATATGTGTTATAGCAGGGGTCCTCAAACTTTGTAAACAGGGGGCTGGCGCGTGGATTAAGTGGCAGGAAATCATCTGCAGCTGCTTGGTTTTCCCCCCCAACCCCGGCGGGGGGGGTTCTGTAAATACCGGGGGCCGGATTGAGGACCCTGGGGGGCCGTATCCGGCCTGCAGGCCGTAGTTTGAGGACCCCTGTGTTATAGGAAATTATAAGTTTGTTGTTAACCAAAAAAATCTAAACAAAAATCAAGTTACCACAGTGTTGTAAAAACTACTCAACGTACCAAGATTTGCAGGGGAGAAAAAGAACCCTATAAACATTTGATTAATGTGTGAACATACTTTCATCTCTAACTACTCTCATTTGTCAATAACCACTTCCTGTAACAGTTACACTCACAGTCATCACATTCTACTTTCACTGACTTATTAGTATCTGTGAAAACTACATATTTGTTTTCTGAATTATATTATTTAGGTTGACCTGACAGAAAGCACAAAATGTATTAACAGGATCAAATTAAATCTGTGTAACAGCCTACCTATTTAAACACGAATCCCTAATAACCAGCAGTAATTAATATAATGACAGTAGAAGCATTTTCTCTTACCTCTGAACATGCTAAGTGTTTGACATTTCTAAACCAGTCAACATGTGCACGGCAGTGATCAAAAGCATGAATCAATTCATGTGTAACCACCCGATTCATATGGGATTGGTGGCGAATGTTGTTCTGACACAGAACAATCTGTGGAAGAGAAGATGTAGATAGTCTTTTCAGCAAGTTTCAGCATTTCCCTTACTTCTCAGAGATCCAGCGCACACCACCCACAACAATTAGATTCTTTAGATCAGTGTTTTTCAACAGTAACAGCCTCATCATTTCGCAGTGTACTAGCTCAGATACCATGGAACATCTTTCATTTATCTTGCTTTCGTGACTAGCTCTAATATCAGCATTAGTAGATTTAAACCTAGTAACACAACACTAAAAGAACTGTGTAGTCTTTTTAAAGAGGACAATGTCCAGCACCTACCTGAGATGTGGCAGAATCAAAACCTCCACTGACACAGCCATCACAGTTTTCACAAGAAAAGTGCCGGTCATTGAAGACAGTGCTGAAAGGCCAAACAAAGAAAGTTATAGGGAAACCTTTGAAAAAGACCAGTAACTTCATGTAATAGTGATGTTACTACACAGAACAAGATTAATTAGTTTACATACCAACCAGATTGCTTCATAGCCTCAAGAAGAAGTTGCGCATATGGATCTAGAAAAACATTGCTGCAATCAATTTCTCCAGACAAAAGTTCTGAAAATCATCTATAATCAAAGTACAAAGATAGTATAAAAAAGCCCAAAACACTACACATGCAAATTCATACTCTGCAGTATTTAAATTCAGACTCTGCAGTATTTAACCCTAATGAAATGCAACTGGCAGCTGTTAGAGCTCTATCACTATGTAAAGTGATATAGAATCATGATAGATACAAAACTATTCAGGAATCATGTTACAATGTCTGTTAGTAATACACATAAGCAGATTGGCCTATTAGTGACCATTGTTTTCAATAACATTCACGGTCAATATTACGTAGTGAAAAGGGTACAAATGAACAAATCAACCAATCCTTTCAAGTTTTCACGAGAAAGGAGTAGAGAAAGGCTTTCTGAGAGGAAAAAAAACCCCAACATAGCCACTTCTGCAGTTGTATTTTCTTTATTTTCACCAAAATCAGCGCGTTCATCGAGCAGCAGCGCCGCCCCACGAACCGCTCAGGCCCCGTCCGGCCGCCGCAGGCCGGGGAGGGGAGGGGCCGGGCCGGGCCAGCGGCAGCGGGGAGCGAGCAGTCCCCGCCCCGAGACCCTGCGGCCCAAGGCCACCGCGCAAGCCACGGCGGGCGGTATCTGCAGAGAAGAAGGGCGTCCCCGGTTCCACCCGGTGCGCCTGCCACTGCGCCAAACCCAGGCTCGGCCCGGGCCCCCTGGGGAAGCGCTTACTCGTCTCCAGGGTCATCCTCAGCATCAGCTGGCACCTGTTGTGGAAGGTGAAGAGGCTGCGGACCAGGAAGCTCTGCGGCTTCTTGTTCCGGTCTGGAAAAAGCCGGTAGCCGAAGTCGTCCTCCTCCTCCTCCCCCTCCTGTCTCCCCACCTTCTCCTCCGCCGGCGGCGAGGCGGCCCCCCCCTGCTCCATGGCCCGGTCCCGCCGCCCGCCGCACCCGCCGGCCACCGTCCCCGGCGGCACCAATCACGGGGGCCGCTCCGCGCCACGTGACCGGGAGGGCGTGGCCAGGCAGCGCGGAGGGGCGCGGGCCGCGAGAGGAAGCGTGTCGGGCCGCGGGCGCATGCGCTGTTTGCTCCGGCTCTGCCTCCCCCTGCCGCCGGGGGGGCGGCGGGGCGCGGGGCCCGTCCCGCCGGGGGGCCGCGCTGCATTCTGGGAGGAGGCTCGGCCGCGCGGGCAGGGCGTCCGGCGGCGGCGGTAGAAGGAGGCACGACCTGGTGCAGGTGAGGTTGCGGCGGGACCGGGCTTATCCTGTCCGGCCTGGCCGTGCGGGATGGGGAGGCTCGGGGGAACCCACCCTGAAGGAGCCGGAGCTTCGTTTGTAACTCCGGGGTGGTGTGGAGCGAGCCTTGCTTTGGGGGCCTCCTCGGTGGGAGGCCGGGCCTCCTGCGGCGTGGCCTCGGCGCCCGCTGCTGGGTGGGCCTGCGGTGCCGCTGGGTGCCGGCCTGCTCCGCTGGATGCCGGCCAGGCCTCTGGGGCGGGGCGGCTGCTGCCCGGTGGAGTCGCTGGAACAAGGCAGCCCTGAGGTGCTGGGTAAGGTAAAGGCAGGCCCTAGTGCTGGGGGTCTCAATAAAATTGCCTTAAAGGGCGTAAGAGCTGTACAGTAAATGCGTCTGCTGGCAACGCGTGGGTTAAAGCCGTCGTTGCTAAGCTGTGTGAGCAAACAGCGTTAAGCTAGTGGGGTGATGGAGCAAGTTTACATTAAACACTTGTGCAAGACGCTCTAGAACACGAGAAAAGAAACTGCTAAACCTATTGTTAGATGTATAAGAATATTATTTTAGTCAGTGATAGCAAAAAGAAAAGTTAACAGATCACAGTGTATTTTATTGCGTCTTTTAAAGTATCTTGTTCTAGCTGCAGTTGGCCAGAGTGTACTAGGCTGTATGGAATATGTGGTGTGGCCGTGCCCAGGTTTCATGGAATTAACTGGCTGAATATTGCAGGGACAGTTCAGTATAGGTCATCAGTTGTAGGTGGAAAAAAATACAGTAAACACCTACATTGGAAATATGATGAAAAATATGCATTTTTTTAACTTCATCTAAGGTTTTTTTTCCACTTTGTTTCAATGTGACATTCAGAAGATTTTAGGAAAAACATGGTGCTAGGGTGTAAGTGTGTAACCACCTATGTGTAAAGTAGGGAGAAGCACAACTGCTGCAGCAGGACATCTGCTCGGTGGCTTAGTCCTGAGCATGGAATAACATTTCTGCTTTGGTAGTGTTAATTCACTAGTAATTGTGCAGTGTATTTTTCCATCTTTCATGAGATTCTTGTCTATCATTACAGCACATTGTATTGCAGAAATCATTAGCTTTGTTTGGCCCATAATTTTTTTTATATTTTTGTGCTGTTAGATTATTATCTTACCAGATGTTAATAATAAATAAATTTAAAAATCTAATCTTTTTTTTCTTCTCCCCTAAAAATATATCTCTACAGAAAGCTTCTTTGTCCTTAATGTGAGGATTGTAACTGATGCTGAAGCATTCAGTCAAGAGGTTATAGTTACCATTTGTAGCTTACTTTGTCTATGTTTGTATTTAGTTCATTATGATTTACTTAATAACGATTATTTTCAGATTGTTTGCTTTATCCTTTCGGCATTTTATACTATGGGCTGTACAAATGTGCAGGTTTGTGTTTGAATTGTAACCAAGAATTCTTTTAAAGTTATTTTTTACTTGTGACTTGATACTTACATGATAATACGTCTTTCATTTAAGATGCTAAAAATAAGACAACAAAATTGATGAAGACTATTAAGTAATAATAATTATCAAACAGTGTTTCAGGTACTTGGAGGGGTAATGATGTGTACAAAGAGCACATTCAAAGAATATTTTTGACTTTTAATTCACTAGACTTCATAATAAAATGCCTCATGTGTTTACTTATTTCTGTGCTAAAAACACATGCATATTTGAGCGTCCTTACTTGTAGAAGTCAAAAGTGCTGTTTGGGGTTGGTTCTTCATACACCTTGTTTCTGTTCAGATACAAGGCAGCAGGTGTATCTTAATTAGTTGTTGGGTTTTTTTTAGTTAAAACTTAACATGTTAAAGTGTTTTACATTCTTTCATCTGGGAAACACTGCAGAAATTGCTTTAAACTAAGACCACCTTCTTACCACTTTAAAGATTTTCATTGACTTGTTGGGTGTTTTACCTTACACTTGGTGAGGAAAGCATGAATAGTTGTTTGTTATGTTATACTTTGTTTTATCTGAGTAACTTCCCTTAATTTTTTCAAAGACGTTTTACAATTGTTTCTTCTTAGTCTATTAGTATTTAACGTTCCTACTATGCTGTTGGGAAGCCTGTCTTGCATTGTAAGTCAGACTTAGTTATTTTGAAGTAGCTATTTTCCTTTGATACATACTTCCAAGTTTTCTTCAGAAAGTTTTTTCCTTGTAATTTCGCAGAGTACAATGAGTGCACCAAGTAAAGCACTAGAGCTACAGCTGCAAATGAAGCAAAATGCTGAAGAGCTGCAAGATTTTATGAGAGAATTGGAGAGCTGGGAAAAAGATATTAAAGAAGTGGATTCTGAACTAAGGAAACAGAGTGGTGTCCCAGAAGAGGTAAAAAAAAAAATCATAAGTCCATTGTCAATATTAACTCAGCTATTCATAATGTGTTAATGTTTATAATTACTTTTTGCTTCAGCAAAATTACACATGTTGATTTAAAATACCTGAATAGAAGGTGTGAGCTAACCCAACTGACTTGTTCTTCATCTGAAGTAGCCCAAAGATTCCTCTGTAGACTTTCACCAACAGAGCTGTGGGGCAGTAGCCTCTGGAGGTGATGAAGCCAGTAAATTTTTAGTCACTTCCAGGTAGATCAGGGAGAATACTTCTATTTGTAGCATCAGTATTACTTATTTACTGCTGACTTTTACTGTATTGATGTTATTCTTCAGTGATACTCTGCAGAGAGTTGCCTTCTAAAACTTAGCTTTGTATCATACATGTAATATTTCCTATTAAGTACTGAAAGATTTACACTTGTTGTCCTTAGTGGTTTTGTAGAGCTCCTGAGAGCAGCTTGCTGGATGGATTTCCAGAATTAGCCAGTAGGTAGATACTATACCTAGATATAGGTACTAGAAATTCTTCAATACAAGTGACTTTCACACATCTGTTTTATAATAAATTGCTTATCTCAATTTAGAATTTGCCACCAATTCGAAACAAGGCTTTTAAGAAGAAGAAGAAAAGCAAAACTAAAGTTCCTTCAAAGATAACCACTGAGGAAAACAAGAAAAATAAGATCAAGTCATATGATTATGAAGCATGGGGAAAACTTGATGTGGTGAGTCAGAATGTTTGCTTGTTAGCTGAGTCTTGTCCCCGGTTGATTCTTTTAAGTAAGATTTTGTTATGATGCTGAGAGTTCGGTCCACGAATCAGTATCTTACTGTGCTGGGTGCTGTATAAACACAGAAAGCAGCTTTCTCCCCAAAACATTTACAGGTAGTTACACATTTAAAAATTGGAATATTTAGAAATACTTGAGTTTTCTATTGACTGTGCTCTCATCCAGCAGATTGATTTGACTTTAAACCATTTTTTTTTCTTGAGAATAGGTCTATTAAAAGGTCATAATTAATACAGAATATAAGACTAAACACAGCTGGCAGTATGAGAGGATAGATTTCTCACTTTTGAAGTGTGGAGTACTCCTTAGTAAAGAAGACTTAAGCTTAGAGATTTTTAAAACCACACTACTAATTCTCCTGAAGTCTTACTTGTAGTATTTTACATTGATAAATTATAATGAAGGTAATAGTTTATTTTGTATGATTTCAGGATAAAATACTTGAAGAACTTGATAAAGAAGATAGTACTCATGATTCTGTATCTCCAGAATCGGACTCTGAAGAAGATGGAATTCGTATAGATGCAGAAAAGGCTCTTGCAGAGAAGGAAAAGGTTATAGTATTATAAATGTTTATTTGCAAAGTAGCAATTTAAGTCATAGAATCATTTAGGTTGGAAAAGAAGTTTGAGATCAAGTCCAGCCATTAACCTAGGACTGCCAAGTCCATCACTAAACCATGTCACTGAGCACTGCTTCTGTATGTTTAAAAAACACCTCCAGGGGTGGCGATTCCACCACCTCCCTGGGCAGCTGGTTCCAATGCTTAAACACCCTTTCAGTGAAGAAATGTTTCCTAATATCCAACCTAAACCTCCCCGGGTCCAACTTGAGGCCATTTCCTCTTGTCCTGTTGCTTGTTACTTGGGAGGAGAGACCTACTGTCACCTTGCTACAACCTCCGTGCAGGTAGTTGTAGAGAGCAATAATGTCCCGTCCCCCCCCAAGTCTCCTTTTCTCCAGACTAAACAACCCCAGTTCCCTTGGCCACTCCTCATCAGACTTGTGCTTCAGACCCTTTAGCAGCCTCATTGCCCATCTCTGGACACGCTCCAGCACCTCTGTGTCCCTCTTGAGGTAAGGGGCCCAAAACTGAACCCAGTATTTGAGGTGCAGCTTCATCAGTGTGGAGTACGGGGGGACAACCACTTATTGTCCTGCTGGCCACACTGTTTTGGGTACAGTCCAGGATGCTATTGGCTTTCTGGGCCACCTGGGCACACTGCTGGCTCATATTCAGCTAGTTGTCAACCAGCATCTCCAAGTCCTTTGCGGCCAGGCAGCTTTCCAGCCACTCTGCCCCAAGCCTGCAGCGTTGTGTAGGGTTGTTGTGACTGAAGGGCAGGACCTGGCACTTAAGTTTCTTTTAAAAGATTGTCCACTGAGATGACACCTCTGGTAGAAGAATTGCCCATTTGGAATTTATGTCTGTTTTCCTTGTTATTCCGAAATAGAAGATTCTCACTGCATTTCTGTTTCTTCTCATCACCAATTGCAGCAAAGCCTGTCAGGCTTGCTTTGAGAGGTTGGATTGCTGTATAGAATTACCATATGGATCAAACTGGTGTTTACCTGAACAAAGGGTCTGAATGCCGCAAGCTAAATCCCCAGGAATTTAAGATTAGTCCCCTTGTGAGGCCAGTACATCTAGGAATGAGGGGTGAGCTTGTGTCTTCCTTGCCTTGGTAATGGCAAGTTCATACCAGTTTAGTTTTACCTTATTTTCAGAGTAGAATACAGCAAGACCTATCTCATGCTTCAATGCCATATGAGATAGATAGGTTAAGTTGCATACAACTTCTGTGCTTCTGAGAAACTTGTTTGCAGGCACTATGTATCAGTTCATGCTTCAGGGTTTTTTTAATATTGTCTGCATAGGTGACATCTGTGTTGTTTCCCTGCTGCTGTGGAAATTCTTTGATGTGTAAGCTGCAGTCTACACTGAGAAATTGAGATGTCTTTGACCATTATTGTATTGGCTACAGTGAAGCAGTTGAGGGCACATGAGATAAAAGTTGTGTCCCAAAGGAGGCAGAAATGAGAATAGTCACCTTGGAAAGCAAAGGTGACAAATCTAGTTAAAACTAAACTCAAAAAGACGTCAGTAATTTTCTATGCCAATTTAACCAGCTATGTATGTGCTTGTTACAGGTTTCTGGAAATTACTTTACAGATGTTGAAAATCAGTAAATAATAAAACCATGTTATTGCATAAATAATGAGAAATATTTAATATAGGATGCTTAGAATATTGTAGTCAAAAGAAACTTTTCACAGTAAAGCAGTACTTTGTGAGAAATGTTAAGCAAAAATGTTTGAGCATTCTGGAATATAAGCTTTGAATTCTTTCACCAAAAATTAGCAATGCAAATGTACAGTAATTTGCTAAAAAGACTTTTTCTGTTCATAGGGTAATAACTATTTTAAACAAGGGAACTTTGATGAAGCTATAAAATGCTACACTAGAGGGATGCATTCTGATCCATACAATCCAGTATTGCCCACAAACAGAGCATCGGCTTTCTGTAGAATGAAGAAGTAAGACTTACATTGTTAAATCCATAGTATTTTCTTATTTGAAATGCTTTCTTCAGATTTTTTTTGTCTGATTTTCAGTCTTGATTATAGTATTTATCATTTTGCAATACAGTTTACATAAGACGGCTGTTGCAGCCCACTGCAGTTTCGAAGTATAATAGGAATTGCCAGGATAAGGAATCTGGTAGTCTTGCTCATCTTTTTATACTCTGCTTTCACACTAGAAGTTCACCATCTTCTCTGCCAGTGTAAGACTTCAAAACAAGAAAAAAGAGAAGGTTCAGTGAGCTCTACTTCTAAGGCTTTGATTTGTTTTGGGGGAGGCAAGGGTACAGGGGAGCTGGTTATTCTTTCTGTTGCAGTAGAGATTGTTGACCTCTGTTTTCCTTTCCTGTTTTGATGTATTAAAAATTTGAGAGACGTTTAAATGCTTGTTCTGTGCCCCTGCTGAAACATGTAAGATTTCCACTTTAGAGAGAACCTGTACAGCTTCAGAGTAAGCTAAATAGCTGAAGCTTTGGGTTTTGTTACCTAGATGTGTCCAAACTCATTCCTATATTTGACAGGTTTTCTGTTGCGGAATCTGACTGCAATTTAGCACTTGCTTTAGACAAAAATTACACAAAAGCTTATGCCAGAAGAGGGGCTGCTCGCTTTGCTTTGAAAAATTTTCAAGGTGCAAAAGAAGGTGGGTGGTCTTAAAATTCTTTCTTTGAAATACATATAAACTGTCTGCTTGAATAAATCTTGTGTGACTTGTTTATTTTGTGTAAGAACTGAATTTTAGTTTCCTGTAAACAAAGAAACTAAATACCACATTGCATATTCTGGCAAGGTAAAATTCATGCAGCAAGTCCAAATGATTGCTGTAGGTATTAGTACTTGTAGGATAATTCAGCTTTGAATGTCTTAGAATACTGTGTTCCTTGCAATATCTGAGGCTTCTTAGATAACTACAAAAACGGGTTATCTCAAAAGAATGCTCTTTATACTCTGTTTACTAGCCTGTAGTTCCTACCTGAAACATTGTTTTCTGATCTTCTGATAGATTATGAAAAAGTTTTAGAACTGGATGCAAACAACTTTGAAGCAAAAAATGAACTGAAGAAAATTGATCAGGTAATAAGAGTAATAGGCCCTAATGTAAATTAATGCACCCTGTTCAGTTTCTGTATCAACAATATCTGTATCAACTTATAACAAGAACTGAATTCAATAAAATCTCATGCTTTTTCGGGCATTTCAAGTTCACTGAGGGCAAAATCTGTAATCAAGTTTCTTCTCAATTAATTCATGTGTGCAAACATCAGTGTAATAGTGGATTGGTAGGCTAAGACTGAATGTGTGCACTAGCGTAGAGTGGCTTGGGGTTTTGTTTGAATGTTCGTTCAGATGTATTTTCTGTCTCCTGTGTTGATGTTTTTTTCAAGTCATGGTTAGTATTTTGGTACAAGGTAGCACTATGTAAGAGAGAACCTGTGTGTGCTCTTGGCCATAAAGCTGAACTGCTAGCTTGCTTGTAGTTCCAGGAGTCCCACTGCTTGTTGTGGTTTGCCAGACCAGAAAGTGGGTTTAAGCCTAGCAGAATGTAATACTCTGCTGCAAGTGTGATCCCTTTCATGACAGGGAGAGAATGTTGATTATGATAAGCTTAGTAAATATAAACCCACTTGTCATTACTGTGTGAATATGCTTATACGTTTTCAATTGTAGTTTTGAAAGTGCTTGAAAAATTGATTTTCAGAATGAAAACCAAAGTCTCCAGTAATTGAAGAGATAAGTGATTTGTGAATTGGAATATATATAGACAGGTTCTGTGGGTCATTTTACGTTGTGCTTCAGAAATTATGTACTTTTTATTCACCAAGTACTTGCAGACCCTCATAGAAATACATTTTCAAGAACAGTTTAGAATGATCTCTTCAGTTTGTATTCAACTTAAACACAGACACTTCCGTTAAGATGCAAAAGTCTGCCAAGCATTTTAAAACTTCAGAATATATCATAATGTTCTGAAAATGCGTAAGTGGGGGAATTAATTCCTGAGGAAAAAAAATTGCATCTTTGCAGGCTTTGTCATCAAAAGAAAGTTCAGAACAGAAAGAGTTTGAAGATGTGGTCAGACCAGAATTAACAGAAGAAGAGAAGAAACGCATTGAAGATCAGCAGCTCAAGCAGAAGGCTGTTACAGAAAAAGATTTGGTAAGTCACAAGCTCTGGTGGAACAGGAGAGAGCTAGCAAAGAGAAACATTGTGTTGTGCTATTAGCTGTACAAATGTGTAAATTAAACCTGATACTTCCCTGAAGTTCTTAAATACAATGTTTGTGATATAACCTTAACTGTTTCCCGTTTTGGGCTCTACAGAGAGAGGGACAGTGAGTTCTGTTTGGGCTTGTAGCCCAAATTGTATATGATAAATTTCAAACATCTTGTAAGATAAGTAGAAGTTGAACTGTATTTTTACAAAGATCCCGTTTCTCCAGTGTTAGATGCATCTTGACTCCTGCTTGTACAAGTAGAGTTGTGGACTCTGTTTTGTGTTTGCAAACCTCTGATTACATAGTGAAAAAATAGACTTCATGGAGCGCAGGCAACCATGACAACAAAAATATATTTCTGGATACCTTGTCTTGACTCGGTTGGCCGTTTGATTTATCTCTCTCCCAGTTGTTGCTGTTACAAAATAACATCAGCAACTAAAACATGATTTTCTTACCTAGCTAGTAACCTCTGATATTTTTATCAATGTTCAGGTTTCCTATACTAGTAGTTGTAAGAGGTAGTTAGTAGGAAAAGAATGAAAGCATGCATGAAGTAGGTAAAGGGAACAAAAGCTTGAAGAGGCCACAGAAAAGCAGCCCAGCGCAGTACTTTCTTGGTAGCAGAGTTGACTAACAAGGGGGCCTGATCCTGAAAACATGGATCCAGGCAAGTATGAGCTGTGATATTTGCTTTTTTGGTAGTAAGCAGAGTAGTAGTGGAGAAGATAATACATGGCTTTATATTAGTACTGAGAAGCAAAAGACAATTTTAGTCTCTTGGAAACAAACAAAAAAAGTAATGTAATTTTTTTTTATGGAGCATTAATTAGAAAATAGTGCAACATTTAGGCCCCAGTCATATTTGAGGATAACAATTGCATGGATGTAGCAGGATAAAGATGGATTTCTGTAGTGCAAAAAGTCATTCTGAAAAGGGAATTATAAAGGTTCAGCTTGGTTCAGCTTGTATTTAAATTCAGGAGGTACAGGGTGGCTTATCCTGCACTTTGAATGTAAAGATAAATCACAAGTTATAGACTTAAAAGTTTGCACTTAAACTATGCATGTAGCAGGATTTTTTATATCCTCAAAGTACCGGAAGAAATTAAGATACTTTTTGTGGTTTACCTCCCAAGCTTAGATAAAAATAAATACGCCATAAATATCTGCCCTGATGTGGGTGTTCTTTGTGATCCATCTTCTTGATATTGTGACCCTGTCTACTGAAAAGGAGAAAAGTTCATTGCTATAGATCTTTCTGAACGTAGGTTTTTGTTTTTTTTTCTAATCTAAATATTAAAGGGTAATGGGTATTTCAAAGAAGGAAAGTATGAGGCTGCAATCGAGTGTTACACCCGCGGTATAGCAGCAGATGGCACCAATGCCCTACTGCCAGCTAACAGGGCCATGGCCTATCTCAAGATTGAAAAGTAAGTACGATTGCATGTGCTATACTGTTTCTTTCTTCATGGTGAACAAGACAAAAGAATGATCTAGTAGATTTTCACTCAAGTTTAGTTAATGTCACTCCTAATTCTTTTTAGAATTCAGTATAGAATAAATCATAGTGAAAACAGTAAGGGAGAGAGAACAACTTGATATGTGTGATCTTTTAATGCATTTCATAGGAAGGAAGTTCAGAGAGAATAAAATAGCATCAGTATGAAATTAGTTTCTAAAGTTTGAATTTCATTCTTTTATGTGAGTAAAATTCTAGATACTCACCTTTCTCAAAGGACCAGCCCAAAGCTTTATGTCTTTTTTTTTTTTTTTCTTTACTATAAAACCCAGTCAGCTACTAAATGTTGCACTGCAAAAAGAAGTGGATTATGAATTCGGACTTCAAAGGGAATGGATAGGAGCTTTTTCTGGAAATCATCATCTTCTACAATATTTTTCTTTAACTCCACTAATGGAGACATGTATGTGTAGTTAGTTAATTTTTAATTAAACTTTATTCAAATGATCAGTAACAGTAGGAGATGCATGCTTTCTAGCAAATGAGAGAAATTCCATTTAACCACTTTTGAAGTCTGAATTTTTTTGACTTCCTGTTGGTGTGGTAGTTTAAAACTTTTGGACTGGTAGCATGAGAAGCAGAGAGCTGACCGTTGTGTTGGTCATTTGTTCTAACATGACATGTTTAGGTATCTGTAGAAACAATACATTGATTTCATAATTTGAGATTATAAAATAGATTGCACAGCTAGTATTTCTGACAGAACATCTGTAATTTAGTACTAAAGCCATAGAGGACATTGTAATGCAAATAATGTTCTCGGAGAATCAGAGAAAGTGATACTTTGAATGACCAAGCAAGAAAATTGATTCTGTATGATAAAACTGTGTATCACGGGTCTTTACATGTCAAAGATGACCAAACAGAAAATGCAACAGAAGCTCATTGTATTCTTATAAACCTCTAGAACTGATGAGAACTGCAAAGAGAAAAAATACTGTTTCCATAAATTTAATGATAGATAAAAGAGAAACGAATGGAAATACTTTAATGTACACATAGTGGAATTATGACCTAGTATAACTGTGATGAGGAAATTTGATCTTACAACGAAGCTTATGGCTTTAATGCAAGGATGTACTTCTGGTTTTGAAATAGTTAAGAATTCAGATACAGAGAAATTTATTCTCATATATGCTTGCTTATCCTTTCTTGAGTGTGTGTGTAATGGTATTTCTGGTTTTCAAAAGTAAGAATCTTTGATGCTGACTTTCATTTCAAGGCTATTTAATGTTTAAAGTGGACTCTGCTCTGACAAGCTTTAAGCATTTATTTTCACAGAGGAAGTGAGTTTCTCTGTGATGATAAAAAGAAAATCAGCAGTGTGTCATGAGATACCAAAAGATTTGGCTGAAATTTCAAGGTGCTGAGAAATCATATTTTATATGTTTACTTTTATTTTACATTTTAGCTCAGTGGTGTGTATTTATATGTATATAGGTAATTAAGATCTGATTTCATATTTTAATTGTTTTGGATAGATCTGTCTTTTCAGTTGAAACTGCCTCTTGAAAATGATTATTAATTTTGTACTGTTCTTTTGCTGAGATATGAAGAGGCAGAAGATGACTGTACAAAAGCTCTGCTTTTAGATGCCTCTTATTCTAAAGCCTTTGCTAGAAGAGGAGCTGCCAGAGTTGCTCTTGGAAAGCTAAAAGAAGCTATGCAAGGTATGACTTTGAATTAGTCTAAATGATAAGTAAGAGATGAGTGTAAGGACATCCTGATTTCTTTTATAATAGCATTTCAATCAATTGCTGACTAATTGAGGTTAGAAGTGCAAAAGTTAAGGATGATGGAGTTTTATTGTGTGTCATTGAATATGTATAAAACATTTTGTGCTGGTATCCATGCAATCAGTGAATCGCAGGGGACAGTTTTGCGCAAAGTTACAGCTATTGTTGCTTATGATAAGTAGTAAGAAATACTTTGAAAAATGTGTTTAAAAACTAGGTCATGATGTAAGCATTAGGATGACTTGCCTACCTTTAATGATATTGTGACTATGAAGGGAAAAATAGAAGGCTTAAAAATTTGCAAGGAGTACTTTGTAACTTGAAATTGTAAATTGAAATACAGTTGTTGCATGCTGTTTCTTCCTCAGATTTTGAAGATGTTCTGAAGTTGGAACCTGGAAATAAACAAGCAATGAATGAACTCACTAAAATAAGGAATGTATGTATACTTGTGGTTTTTGTTGTGTGTTTGTTTTTTTCTAAGCCTATAGTAATAGAATATTTTCATTCTTTATTCTGTAATTTTTAACATCTCTTGTAATTATTCATCAAACTTTTGAACTTTTGGAAAACTTACCTTTTTTTTCAGGAATTAGCTGAGAAAGAACAGTGGAGTAATCAAGAATATCCTGCAGTATTGATAAAAGAAACAGAAATAAAAAATATAGTGAAACTGATTGATAATCCATTACACCTGAAATCAACAGTAAGTTATTTTTTGTGAGTTGCTTTCTATAATGATGGGAGAAATAGAGCTTAAAGTTAAAAACCACTTACAGCTTATTTATGTAGGCTAACTCCTGGTGGGTACATCTTGCCCGTGGAAAGCCCAAAATTTACAGATATACTGTTTTGATATTCTGCAAGAACATAACTTCAGCATTTCCACAAGTGTGTAACAATAGCTATGGTGTAAGCATTCAACCTGCAGTACCACACTTTGGGAAATATGGTGTAAAATGTTTTCACAAAAATGTGAAAAACGCGAAGGCAACCTCACAACCCTGTCCTGGATCCATGGCTAATATTGCAGTTGAGAGTAAAGGGGAGGCAGCTGTGTCTCTGTGTTTAATTGCAGACTTGAGAAACCTTCTTTACATCTGCTGTTTGCAGTTTTTATAGCTGCAGTGATAACAGGACACGTTGCCTACCCATGTCATATGCTGGTGTCACCTAGGGTTACTGCAAGAGATTTGAACCAGCATTTTAATCCACATAAACTGTAGAAAGCTGGATATTGGCTTTCAAGAAGGAACATATTTGGACTGTGAATTGTCAGTCGTTATGGTCAGATTTATGAATTTACATATGACAAAATAGGATAATACAGAGAATAATACCAGCTTTCTTTATGTATTAGGCATGCCCTTTTACTACATTTAACCTTTATACATTCAGCAGTGAGTTGTATAAATACAAGGCATGCTCATGCGTTGTGTGGAGTACTGTAGTGTTTTGCTTTTGATTTCAAAATGTTTGTTTACTACCATTAAATACAGAATTCAGATGGATAGTATTAATAGAAAATGTGTGATTATTTTCATACTTTTAAGGGAGGGAAGTATTATGCACTCTCTATAACCAGATACAATATTTCTAGAAAACTAAATGAATTTGTTGTGAAGTAGCTGAAATACTGGAGATAATTAATATATTAAGTTTACAGTTTGGCTGCTAAATTAAGTGGAGATACTAGGTTGATTATTTTTTTTTCTTGTTATTCTGTTGAGGTAGGACAAGTATAGATGAAGCAGCTGTGCTTCTCTAGTGCTGCCCAAGGATTGCAGAAAGAACTTTTTTTTTTGCATGTCCACCAGGCATCCTCCCAGTCTTGGTCCAATGATGAGATGGTATATTGTCTAAGCAAGAGTGTATTGTCTGTCAATACACCAAGACAGGGGTTTTTTTGGCATGGCTTAAAGCAGTTTGCAAACTGCTGTAAAGATGATGGCATTGTGTTAGAGTTGGACAGAGAAATCTGCCATTTCTAAAAGTCTGAATTTTTGAGTATGTTTTGAATCTGTATTTCTAGAGCAGTATACACTATGTCCTTGTTCAGGAAACAAAATTCCAAAGCAAAAGGTGATGAATGTTTTTTTTTTCTTCCTCTGCCCCCACTATATGGTGCTCTCTTGTAAGACCTGGGAAAGTGATACTAGGTGATGGCCAAAAATAACAGTGGTCATGCAAAATTAAACAACCTGAAACATTTTTGTTAGCATATCATCTAGGATGGAATGAATTACCTTATATTGTATGCAACTTGGTCAACCAACAGGGCTGAGTTACAGATGTTTATTATCTCAAAAGTTTAAGTTGGCAGTCAAGGCCTATGTTGCTGGATACTCACTTGTTCAGCTAAATTACAAAGCTTGACTGGGTCATATGGTAGTCCTTGCCCATTCAACCTTAGTAGGAAGGAAAAAATAATATTTTTTTATTATTATTACAGGGGAAATAGGATGCAGATTCTGAGAATCTTTAGTGTAAGGATTCAGTGGTTTACAAGGATAAGGCAATAACATGATCACATGGTAACAGATATAAGGCATCCTGTACAATGTCATGAAGTTTCCTTTTTTGCCATTTATCTCACATGGAAGTATCTTCCATGTGCACCATTAAAGATGAAACTGGTTATAATGAGATTATTTTAAATTAAACACAGCTGCTTATCTGGGGCCTGTATATACACTGATGTTGAGGGACACACATGACATGATGAATGTGTTCCGTTTAGAAGCCTTTGCAAAGAATAGCCATTGAAGAAATTGATGATGACACACCTGATAGTGATTTGCCCAGCACTACTACTTTAGTCAATAACTGGAGGAATTCAGTGAGTGTTGAAACAACAGAGAATCTAGATCGGGATGATCAGTTGACTACAACGGACATTCCAAAAGCTAAGCACTTGAAAATAGAAGAAATCAGTGATACATCACCATTACAGTAAGTATAAAAATTCTGATCCTCCCTTTAAAAGGTAAATGTAGTTGAAATGTAATCTTCATTTTCAGGTTAGTGCGTATGATGAGGTATCAAACATATTTTGGAGAATTTTAATTAAAAAGAAAATACTGAAAAAGAAACCCCAGCAGTTCTTACACATCTGCATTTTTGATCATGCAGTGGTTGAGACAAATAAGATCTGTTTAGTTTCAGATGGAAAATTAGTATCTTTCTTTACATTTGAAATATAAAGAAATTAATAGTATTTTCCTGCATGCCATACCCTTTTGCTCGTGCTCTCGTCTTCCCTAGCTGTGATTTTTATTTGTAATGTTTTAAAGTAAATTTTGAGCAGAGCTCAAACATTCTTTGCACACCAGTTCTGCGAGAGAAAAGGAGCAGATGAGAGGGTCCCCAGTCTCCTCTGCTGAGCAGACAGCTGATAACTTTGGGTTTGCTCAAAGTTCCCAAGCTCTGTTGTGTTAGCAAGGGAAACTCAAGTGTGGCTGGCTGAAGCTAGGCTGAAGTATAGAAACCACTATCCTAACTTTTATTTCTGCTAGGTGTTGGAACTCTGCTTATTGTCTGCTGCATTAGCATAATCTCAGTCTGTTAATAGTAAATACTTTTTATGGAATTCTGATAGAAGAATTTCTAAGAAACACCTTCCCACACCTACCTTTTCCAGCTCAGATGAATTTACTATGATGTGTTGAAAAAATAAATGTATTTCTTAGCCTTTTTATAACTTCTGAAAAGTAAATGGACTTAACTGACCAGTTACAGGACAAAAAATAGCCCCACTGTAATCACTGTTACAAAGTTTGTTAATTTGACATGGTTATTGTTGTACGTCATGAAATTGCAGAAAAAGTCTTTTTTTTTCAGCTATGTATCGTAGATATCTGTAACATAAAATGCAACTATTTCTAGAAACAAAGTAGAGAAAGGCTGAGTATATTTGTGTTTGCAGATGTTTGGTTAGGGTTTCTTTAGGAAAAAGTGAATTAAGTGTAAAGCTTCCATAATTTGAAGGGATTTTTTTTTAGATACCTGCTTAAAGTAAAATACATTATTTTAAAAATAATTTGGTAGTAGTTTAGCTTTTAATGAATTGAAAGGTCTCCACTTAGGTCTCATTGTAGGATTTCCTTGAATGTTGTCTTGATTATGTGTTTCAAAATCTCTCTGCAGGCTTTCTGCTAGTGTGAAAGGGATTTCATCAATGTTGCATCCATCTTTCCCTGTGAACAAACAGAGAGAAAAAGAAATCAAAAGATCATTTAGTTCTGCTTCTACAGTCCCTGCCATTCCTGCAAATTCCTTCCAGCTAGAGTCTGACTTCAGGAAGCTGAAAGACTGCCCAGAAAATATGTATTTGTACCTGAAGGTAAGAAACGTAGTATTGGTTGACAGTGCTTGGACAGTTTCTTCAACTGGCATTGAAGAAATAATGGAAACTTAGGTGGAAAGGGTGGCTATGTGTAGAGTGTCTTAACAGTGTACAATAGTTACTTTTCTGAAGTGCCTTCACTTAATACTAAGTAGTTTGATCCACATCTGAGTATTTCTCCTCTTGTGCCTGACTTACTTTGCTTTGAGTACACTCTGCATAATCAGTTTCTGCAAAATCAGGGACTATGTCTGAAAAAGATTAGAATTTAACATGGTTACTACTGCATTTAAGCCTTTACATAATTTTCAAATGAATGCTTCTAGGGTAATTAGACATAGCAACTCTCTTATCTCTCTAAACTGAGGAAGTGCTTGAAATGCATCAATCTACTTAATATGTACTTCTGCTTATACATATTTCACAATAAAAATTCTTAGAATCCTTTTAAAAGAAGTTAGCTGTCACCATCATTGCAAAAAAACCCCAGATTTGTTCAATGTGAAATAGTGCAAGTGATTTGATTTTTTTTGCTTTCATGTTATGTCAACATTATCAAAGACATTCTAATAACTTATTTCTAATTCTTGTGACTCAACTGTATTTTTTTGCCTAAAAATAACACTTTTTTTTAATTTTTCCAAAGCAAATAGAGCCTTCGCTTTATCCAAAACTGTTCCAGAAATCCTTAGATCCAGACTTGTTTAACCAGATACTGAAAATTCTACATGATTTCTACATTGAGTAAGTTTAACTCCACCTTTGTTTTACATGCTGTTCTGGTTTTTTGGTTGGGGTTTTTTATTTGGTTGGTTGGTTTTGGTTGTAGCTTTTGGTTTGTTTTTTGTTTTTGTTTCTTTTCCCCTCCCTAGCCCCATCCTTGGGCTTACAAAACTATTTCCAGCATGCAGCATTACATGAGCATGATGCAACAATTGGAATGATTCAATTGTTGCTTCTTAAAAATTAAACATATCTTGAAGAGTAAGATATAGGAAACAGGTAAAGAAATAAATGGCCTTTACTGTATGTTGTTGAATTCAGTTCTACTAAATAACATCAGAAACTGAATATTAGACTGCATGAAATTTTTTTGTATTACTCTGTATGTCATCACGTATAATTGTACATTATTAGCTTTCTATATTAACTTTCTAAGGCTGAGAAATACAGAGGGTTTGATATTTGTGCGATGCTTACTGTGATGCATTCCGATTTTTTTTTTTCTTTTTTTTTTTTTTTATTACCTGCTAGCATTTTACATTAGCCTGTGGTAAATGTGTATTGGAGCTAGAAGTTCTGATAAGACAGGACCTGACAATTACTTTTGAAATCTCTATGCATGCTACCAGTTGAGTCTTAAAGTTCATTTTGCCTGTCAGAGACAGTGTATTGCTTCTCTGAATTACTCTGAGAGCACACGCTCAGAATGTTTTTAGGGTGGTGTTTTATGGAGAAAAGCAAGAGTAAATCAATGTTTGCCCTTCCTTCAGTTTCTTTAAAAGAAAATATCCATCATGTGGATGAATCATGACATCTTAAGAGATACAGTCCTACATTTGGTGGTATTACATGCAAAGGCTAGGAAGTTGAAATTATTTGCAGTAAGGTAAAAGACATTTCTTCTGGAGGGAGACAGGACAAGTTGGGAAGGAAAAATAACCATTTGTTGTTAGTATTGTAACAAAGACAGTGGCTGTTTACTGTTGAACAGGAATTAAAATGAATACAATTAGAAATTTTCTGGATAAAAACAATGGTAACTGTAATGAGGTGCTCTTTGAGCTTCCTATGACCACAGGTGCTACTTCCCTTCACACACCCAAATATGTATAGAAACAATGATGTTACAGCAAGGTGTAAGCATTAGATCATATAATTGCTACTCTGTATGTGAACAGCAGTCAGTTTGCATCAGTCTAGGTTTTTATATTTCTTCACTCTTGCTCTGTATCAGAATGATACTTGTACAAAGACTTCTGGATGATGACTTTTTGCTGCATGGGTGGAAGAATGAACAGAAAAAATGAGAAAGGCAGGGAATATGAGAATTCCATTGGTTCTTTAATTTCTTTCTCCTGAAGTCTTTAATATTGCTTGGAGCTACTGAATCTTTCTAATCAACAGTAGTTATTTTTATATTTCTAATAATCCTCAGGAAAGAAGAGCCATCGCTCATCCTTGAAATCCTCCAGAGGCTATCTGAATTAAAAAGATTTGATATGGCAGTGATGTTTATGTCAGGCTCAGAGAAACAAAGTAAGTAATTTTGTAGTGTTAAGCTTCATTTGTGATGCTGTAGAATCTAGCAAGAAGTACGTAAAATTTAGTGCTGTTGTTGTTTATTCCAGGTAATAATCAGTTAAGATCTGTTAGTTGTCTAGCTTTTTGATTGTTTTAGAAGTTAATATGAATTTCATGTAATTTTTCTTATGTTTTGATTTATTATTAATTGTTAAGACTTAAACTACACCTGAATCCTTGTGGGTTTTATCAGTAGTGCTGCATTTTAGTCTGACGAAATAAGCTTTGCTAGCATTTCAGTTTGGAGCTGCTAGTGTTACAATTTTATGAAGTTGTATGAAATCTTGTATCTGAAAAGCAAAGTATCCAAGTTACACAGTTTCCATAATTTATTACTAGGCAATCCTGACCTTACTGTTCACAAAAAGAATGCAGATGTTTCTAAACCTCTCGGCCTGGTCATCTTTCCTGTTCTTGCAGCATCACTTATATCAACCTAATATTCAAACTAATATTGGTTTGAATTCATGGCTTTTAAAAGTGGGGTTTGTCTCAAACATTTTCTTTATTTAGCACACCAGACAGTGTAACAGTGAGGCACTTAAAAGCAAAACATTTCTCTGGGACCAAGTAATATCAAATTTACTATTTACAGCTGAGTTTCACTGATAAACATTATACTTCCAAAATTTTGATATCTGAATCTCCTTAAAATAAAATGACTTGTTTGACTTGCTGAAGTGCAAGCTAATTCCTCTCAAGAAATGCAATCATGCCTTTAACTTGATGAAAGCTTTATCTGCCATCTGGCATTAACTTTTGTGTTCTGTATTTAATGGCATAGTGTCAAAATAGTAAACAAAACTGTTTATGTTGTCAGGATTATATACCTGTTTAAGTAAATGTTGTTAGGTGGCTCATGGGCTTCAAAACAAAGTAAGAGCTTCCCTTTGCTACTGTTTTTTGATCTTTTCCATAGTTTTAAAAATTTACTCCTATTTCAGCTGTATAATCCAACCTGTACTCTGACTGAGGAAAGAACTGGACTAATTTACCTTAAGAGCATGAACCACAAAAATTAACAGTTGATGTTGGGTTTTTCTTTAACAGTTACACAGGCATTGTTCAGTCACGTGAACCACATGGGATTGAAAGGTACTTCTGTTGAAGAATTGGAGAAGAAATACGGCATTTTCTCTTAGGGAGATGACTGACATGTAAATTACTGTTGCCATACTTCTTTCATGTGGAAGTCAGCTGAAGAAGCCCGTAAAGACTGGAATTTTGTTGCTTTTGTATAAGAATGAAACTCTTAATCTTGGTTTGGTCAAATGGCAAGTGCCTGAAGAGACAATTCAGGTTCTTCAGGTACACTTGCTTTCCAGCACCTGAAACAATACAGATCTACATTGTCTTCAGCAGAATCTGTTTGCCTAAAAAACAGTTGGGCAGATTGGCATTCAGGATTTGGACTGCAGATGGAGATACTTATTAAAAAGAAAAAAAAATTTATAAACATGTCTTCGGTAAGAATGAAATGATGTATATTACAAATGTGCATGGTTTTTTATTTTAGAAAATAAACTAAATGTTGAATTAAAGATACTAAATTTTTAAGGATTTTTTATTAATATATATGCCTAAACAGTTTTTCTCTAAGGATGCACACATCAGAACATAAAACGTGCAAAGTAAACTTGAGGTATGATGGCCAAAAAATTCCAGAAGTCTTTTCCTTGATTTTACTCAAAAGCTGAGTTTTAGCATTGACAGCCGGATAATTCCCGTGAACCTCAACTGTACTTACAGAATAGAAGGAAGACAAATACTGTAGAATTCAACTAAAAGTATAGGGGAAAACACTTTTTGACTTCTGTCAAGAGTACTTCTAAATAATCTGATGAAATATTATCATTTGGGTCAGTTGTACTTGAACAAGTAAAGCCCTTAAGAACCCTCAGGAAGCTAAGAGGAATAACTTTCCACTATGAAGAAGACAAAGGCATGAATTCACCTGAAGTTCCTAGATGAGATAAGAAATAATGTTAGGCATAATAAACTACTTATATTGTTCACATGACCAGAAGGAGGAAATAACAGCACTTGTCAACTATACTGTGAGATTTAACTGTAGTAGTTAAGTAGTGATGTCTAAAAATTTGCCTGTGTCGCTACACTCGACTGCTGGCTTTCGGCCTACTGATGCTGATGTTCTGTCAGTTTGCTTTCATCCTGCTCCAGTCCCTGTGCTTTACTGAAGCTTCTCTGACTATGGAAGCCTTCTGACGTTAATGCTTTTGGTTTAGTAATTGTGCTCTATTTCAGGGGGATGATTAGACAGCTGTAGCATTCAAAATTCCTTAAAACTTCTGGGATGGGTTAATAGAAGATATGTTATCTTCTACGTAGCTGGTGTTAGAAAACTAATTTTAAAACGGTTGCAGCTGTGTGATGGCCTACACAAAAATGTAATGGAGCTGTGTCCTTGAGCTGGGTAGCAACTGACATGAATGGAGAGCACTAGATCCCCAAGGTAGCTTCCGGTTAGCCCTGGAGCTGAGCACTGGGAGAATACCCAGTGTTACTGGGGAAATAGAAGAGCCTTTATAATAACACTGCCTGCAGCTTACCTGCAATGTGAACTGTTATTACTAGTTGTGTCCAGAGTTCCTTGGTAACTGCCTATTTCTTCCCCTTGTTGTAAAGCACTTCGGACGACCTGTCAGGGATATTGCTGTAACTGGTAGAAAGGGGGGGGGGGGGGGGGGAGCATTACTGAAGTAATTTTATAGATAGAGTTTTTGCAGATACAGTGTACCTTCTTACGGACTGTTACCAGTTGTTTAGCATAGCACAGAGGTGTGTACCTGACTAGGTTATAATAATAGAGCATTTGGTACATTCTCAGAAGATGCCCCTTGAAGGTTGTTGGATGAAAAGAGGTGGCTGTAACATGGGTCCTTGACAGTAAAAGCAAGCTGATAGCAGAAAGATTTGAAAGCAGTAGGCCAGGAGTCACCTACAACTCCACTTCATCCACTCTGCTGTGCTTTTAACGAAAATAAGCTCCTGTATTTGGTTTCTGGTCACAGTCCTGCATTTATGGAGATTTCTGTTCAGGATTTGTAGGTGCTAAGGAGGGCTGATTGAAAGGAAACTTGTTCATGCATGTAGAATTGGTTGGGGTGGGTGGGTGGACCTGGTTCACGTTGCTACTAAACCTAAGCCGCCAAGATTTATCTTGCCAAGTGGTAGGCTACCGTAGCCTTTTGTTTGTATTTCCAAACACAACATCTGATGGTGACTGAGGTTACTTTTCAGTGCATAGAAAGCGATGCAAGATGGAGAGCAGAACAGAGGCATTCAGGGGACTGCTAGTTTCGCTTGCTCCAGGAGATGGCAGTGTTCTTCCCTTCACGGTTGCCAAATCTCTAAATTGAAGTTTCATAAAAGATTTGTAGATCTGAAGTAAGTCAAGAATTCTTTTTGGGGAGAGAAAGAGATTATTTTTTTTTTTTTTACACCATTTCAATGGTTATATCCCTATTGTGTCAGGAAAAAACCTAAGGTAAATAGTGAGGCAATTAAACAGGAATACTTTATATTCCTTTGCTATGTTACGGCATTCAAGGTGTCAGAAATCTGAGGTCTTGTTTGCTGCAGTGACTGATTCAGACTTGAGTTTTGAATGATTCCTTTTGTTATTAGTATTAAAGATTTTTCTAGACAACTTTTTTTAACTTGTCAAGATAATTTTTTCCTTTGCCTGTTGTCCTCTAGTAGATCTGGGAGACACTTAAACTCTATATTGTCTATTGATTTTCATCTAGGTTATTAGGATGTAATTGGAAATGATCCTAGGACATCTGCAGAACATCCTTGCAGCTTTCTGTTTTGACAGTCAACTGATTTTATTTTTTTTTCTTTTCTGATAACTCTAGCTCTGCATTCATAAAGTAATAGTTTCATCTGAACTGTATTAGTCTTCCTTATGAGACTATCTTGTGATAGATGTCAAGATAAAGATCCTTCATTTACTGCTTTTTCATTACACTAATGTGGAAGAAAGGATTTTAACATAATTTGTTCTTGTCTGACCTGTCAGTTACTGTGGAAAGCGTTAAAAGAGTATAGTTTGAGATCTTGTTCCAAAATATTTTTTAGAATTAGAAATTAACGGTCTTGACTCTGGTCAAGAAGGTTTTGCTGCTTCTCTTCTTCCTTGTCTTTCTGTTTACAAATAAGCATTTCAACTTGCCAGTTCTCAAATACAACTACTATTACTACTGGGGTTGAGGGTACTTTTTTACCGTATTTTTGTGTGGTAAAAAATTTACATATCAATTTTTACGTATATGGAGAAGCCTTTGGGGCCCAGAGAACCCGTGAACACTGAAATTCAGGACACATTCTAACCCATTCTTTCCTTTTACTAGGCAGAGATCTTTCTTTGTCAGTGTGAATACAGTTGCTTAGAGTTGCCATCACTAGGGAATACTGAAGTGAGAACAGCCATTGACAAGTTCATTTCTAATGTCATTAGCTGTCAGTTGTTTATTTTCCATCTTGTGTAACTAATGCTTCCTGGTTGTTGGTTTGTTGGGTTTTTTTCTTCTGATGCAGGTGTACTTACAGAGCAATCTCATATTGTCAACTGCAACTTTTTTTTCATCTTTTGGTTCTGATATAGTCCCTGTGTTCTCTTGTTGCTCCTACTTAATAATTCTTAAATAATCTGTCCTGCTTTACTTATATGCTTTTTTCTTCTGATATCATTGAAGAGCTCTTTGTTGGTCAGGTTGGTTGCTTTTTACACTTGCTATCCTTTCTTTCCATTGGCATAATTTGAACCTGTTGTCATGACATTTATTTGGGAACTGCCAGGTCTCCTGTACCTTTTTCCACCCTCAGATTTTCCTCCCATGAAGCCTCACTGAGCAGTGTTAGAACAGCAGCAGTAGTAGAGAGCAGACTACTAAGTGCCTGAAGCTTTCAGAGTTGCATTTAGGTGCTGTCATGTCTAGGCAGCTCGAGATTGCTCTGCTGTCAGTATTAGAAACTTAAGATTTCGGACATTTAATATACATCTTTTCTCTTTTTTACTGATGTCCCATATGATGGCAACTGTAAGCAAATTTTTATTTTTATTTTTTTCAGTGAATTAGTGACTTCCTAGGGGTAGCAAGAAGGGCCTTGATAAAAGAGTAGGGCTGCACATTTGTTGATTCTCACTTCTCCCCAAGTAAGATTCACCTTGTAGCTTTTCGTTTGTAGCAGCTGTCAATTACTATATTTGTCTTTCTCAGATCTTACAGAACCAGTTGTATAATAGATACATATATATACTAACTGTTGTATCATGGCTGCCTTTGCATGACACTGTAGTAACTTCCTTAAGGTTTATTTCTAAGGGTTGTGTTATTCAGAAGACAAAATTACCCTGCAAAATCCTTTGTTACCTATTATCCTTGAGAGAGCAGGAAACTACTACCCTGATGTCTCAGGAACACATCCTAAGTTTGAATCTAGTCGTCTTGTGATATTGGCAGGTGCAAGTCTGCCAGATGACCTGGAATTGCATTAGTGATTAATCTGAGCTTATCTGCTTTGCCCATTAGGCCTAGGGAAAATACAGCTTTTGGAATAAAAGGTGAAATTGTATTTTTCACTGTTGTCGCAACTCTCTAAGTATGCAGTTCAGCCTGATTGCAGCTGTGAAGTTGTGTGGGTTTTATGCATGTCTGTTCCTTTTTCTTTGTACTATTTCACATGAACCATTTGTATCAGATCTTTCTCATTACATCTGTCACCATGTGCCGATTCCCTCTCTCTGAATTCAGTCTTCCTTTTCACTGTGCCCTTTCTGTTTTCCATCAGGTTCAAAACTTTATGTTCTCCATTGCCTACCCTCTCCTGTCATTAGTTGCAAGCAGCTCAGCCTCTAAAGGTGTCATCTGAAGGCTTCTTTCAGTTTTCTAAAAATTTCTGCTCAAGGCTTTGTTTCTAGAAGTTCCTTCCAACAGTTCTGCTTCTTCAGGCTCCATTTTGTAGGAATATTCCACTCTAATGTCTGTCTTTATAAACTGAAGCAAGTACAGTGTAGAAACCAAGGTAATTCCTTTTTTTTTCTCTCTTTTTTTTTTCTTCTTTTGTTCTCCTTGCTTCCTGTTCAAGTGATTGGTGAGTTCAGTTGTGGTTGGATACACTGGAATCTTTTGCTTTCTTAATACTAGCAGAAGGTAGTGTTTGCTTTCCAGACTTCATCTTCAAACTTCAGACCATCCAGTCTGTCTTCCCACAGTTGTTAAATCAATAAGGTTTAAGGTGGTAGGGTAAAAGATAAATTTGATTACTTGTTTCTTCATACCAAATAAGTCTGCCTGGGTTTATACCATTAAGTACAAATACTGATTACGTTAACGAACAATTGAGTATATGGAAGTCTTCCTTGTCCTGATGCCTGATGAGATAGGGCAGATTAATGTTCTGTATAAAGTCCTGTTTTGTGGCTACATACTTGGGCAGGTCTTCCACAATGAGCTAAGCAGCAGATCAGTGTAAGTGAGGAAATGCACAAAAAACCCTAAATAAACAAAAAGCAAACAACAACAATAAAAAACCCCCAGATATTTTGCTTTTATATGTATTACAGGAATGACTGCTTGTACTTCAGGTTGCAAGAGCATATACTCAGAGGCAGCTTCCTCCCTGAAGAATGAGCAGTCTATATAAATATCACCAGAAAGCAGAGAAGAATGAAATGGTTGATTTGCCTGGTTGTGGTTGCGATGGGACAATAGTATCTGCCTTAAGTCATAATCTGGTGCCTTTCTGGCTATACCAGGCTGACTACTCGGTTTGACAAATGGTGCTTGAGCTTGTTTTATAATGAACTGGTATCACTTTTGGAAAAATCGGGAATACTTTGCTGACTTCAGAGAAGTGTACTCCAGAGTCTTCGTTGGGAAGTGGAAAGACTGCCAACTTTTTCTAAAATAGCCTGAAGTTCAGATGGCTGAGATAAGAAGTAATGAGCTACTGCTGTGTGCTGATGCCTGTGTGTAACTGCTGATGCCTGTGTGTAACACTGTGTAGCACATGCACCTTGAGCACTCCAGTTCTGTCCTTGGTGTTAAGATTTCTTTGCATTTTGTGATTGGGTTCTGGTGGTTATGAAAATTAGCCAGCATATACAGGGTTACATCTTACTAAATGCAATATTTAAGAGAAAATGCGTGTGTGTTTTCAACAGATGGGTAAAACATTTTAGGGAATATTTTCCGTACAATCTGTAACAAAGGAAGAACCTGAAATAAATACTTAAGAATTTGTCAGATCTGAGATTTTCTTCTGCTTTCTGTTCCAGTCTTCTGTGGATAAGCTTCTCTCATCAATTGGTAAGTCTCTCACCCAAAAATCTACAAGCATTAATTGAGCTTAAGAACAATGTCACATTTGTTTAAATTTGTATCATCCCTAGACTTCAAAATTAAAGCAAGAGAGTGAAGTAGATTCAGTCCTTGCACTCGTTTGCAACTGGCAAGCTTTGGTTTGATCTTCTGACCTTGAGAGAGCCCTTGTCCTGCATCCCATCTCTAGTTGTACTTGAAATACTGCTGCGAGTGACTTGATGCTGGCTGAAAATATGTTCAGACCACAGCAAGTGGGCTCATGTGTGGCTGGAGCCTTTTTGAGAAGCTGAGGAGCAGCCTCTACTTCATTTCTGCCTGAAATTTCAAGGATGATATCTTGATAAAACAAATGCTTTGCAGCTTGTTTTGCCTGCTTTGCTCAAACTGTAACTATGTTGTGCAGTTTGAAATACAGAGGCCTGGTAGTTCCTGGGGCTGCTTGGAGTAAGTCCTTCTCCTAGGGCTTTGCGATCTAGACGGCCAATGGGTAGCATAGCCTCCCCACTGTTAAGAGATGTGGGACTTGAGAGGCTGGAGGGAGACTTCCCTTTCTGGGGTAAAACCATTTCTGTGGGTGGTCTGAACTAACTCGATGATTTTCCCTGAAGGGGAGCGGGAAGGACTGGGCTGCCCAGCGGTGAGGGGTGGTACATCTCCTTGAGCTATGGTGGGGGCAGAGGCATCAGCTGACACATCACATATCTGGGAAAGCTAGCTGAAGTTACTAAAACAGACCTAGGGCTCAAAAAGGGCCAGTGGGGTTTGTTCAGATCCTAGCTTCTCCAATTCTCATGTTAAAATTACTCATTAATGTTTAGATTTTACTGAATTAAAATGTTGAAAACACTGAATATTGAAACTGAGACTGGGAGGGGGGTATTTTATTTTTTTTTTTAGCTCTAGGTCTCTTTTAGTAACTTCAGCTAATTTTCTGAGAATTACATTTTGTCCTTGTCTTTGTCCTTTCATGCTTTTGCACCTGGTTTATGTGAAGCCAGCTGTACTAAGGACGGATTCCTGTGGTCAGTGTTCCAATTATCAGATTTTGTCAGAACAGCTCTGCTGGTTCAGAAACAATGAAGAAATGTGGCTTGATCAGGATACCCATGTGCTGCATATAAAAAAAAAAAAACCAAAAAAACACCCAAAACGGAGAGTCTTCAGCTGTATTCCTACCCGGCTTGTGCTGGTAGGAACAGGAAGGTGCTGTTACCACACCACCAGAGCTCCATTCTCAAGTCATTTTGTAACGTTTCTTTCTCCAACTACTGTAATGCCAATGTAAAATAACATTATAGGGATCAGCTGCTGTGTTCAAAGGCTGACTGGGGGTCTTGTTTGTTCCTGTTTGGCGACCTGGGGTAACAACGTAGGGCTCTTCATCTTAAGACTCTCAAACCTTAGAGCTCGATAAAGGAAGTTTGTTTATCATTCCCGGTTGCTTGATGCATAGAACAGAGCTTGTTCTAATCTTTGTTCTCTTCTTCCCTTGCTGATTCCCTCTAGGCTGGTACTTGCCATCCTTCAGCCTGCCTGTGCTCTGTCATTGCTGGTTCCTGGCTGAATATAGCCCATGCATTTGTCAGAGAAAGACTGACATTTTGAATGGGTCAAATTAAATTGGAACAATAGACCAAAGCAGTATTTTCAAGCTCCTCAATGTATTTGACCTCCCTGTGTACAGGATTCCCCCAGGTACAGTACTCCACACTGACAAATTTCAATTCTTAACAAGATGGCTATTTCCAAACTGATGAGTGCCTGTTGGGAGGCTGCCAAAGACACAAGTGACAATTAAATGCCCATATGCCTCTGAATCTCAGGAAAAAACAGCGGCATTGTACAGCCTATGGAAGCGGTGCTAGGTCCAGCGTTGTTACAGACCGCAGGGACGCTTAGACTAGTCAGTGCTTGGGTAAAGGAGGGAAATCAGGTGATGAAGTGAGGGACAAGACCAAGCCCCTCCATCGTTATCTTCCATTATTATAATGAATTGCCCTGTGTTGATATTTGCCCCACTTCTGTCCACAGCCCCATGCCTCAGGCAAGTTCCTTCCTGGAAATTAGTTGTCATCCCCTAAGTTCAAGATTCAGAAAACTTCTTTGTTTCCAACTTTATTGGTAAGACATGGCTGTGCTATTTTATCCTTCTGTCTAAGCTTTTGGTCCTTTAACTTGTTAGGTTCAAGGACCAGAGCAGGTTTGATTAGTTTGAAAGTCATGTGGAAAATTGAAAAGACACGATCACAGAAGGTCTCTCAACAGAAATCGGCTGTGTCACCCTGCTAACTATAAAACCTTTCTCAAAGAACTAATTTACAAGTGTTGATAGTTTGGGGGGGTTTTGTATTATTGAAAGCATTCTGGGTTTCCCAGCCCAGTGTCTCAGGCCAAAAATTATTAGCGGAGCTTCCATATGTCATCTGCGACTTGAGACATTTAGAGAGATAATTCTGCCTGAAGATAGACTGCTGTGTAACTTCTTTGTGTGCTTTTTTCCCCTAGATTCTTATAAATACTCTCTTCCCTGGAGAAAAGAGAATATTTCCAATAAATACTCTCCCATAATTGCTCTTTTCTTTTTTAGCCTATCCCTTCTTCCCCATCCTGCGTTCTGCCTTTCTGTGCGGGAGCTCTGCTATGAGTCTCCTGTGTAACCAAGCCAGCTCCTGTTACAGCCAGCCACCTGTCTTCCAGAACATCAAGGTGGTTTCTACCTGTGCTTGCCAGATGCCATCCTTAAAGGCTTGCCAGTCTCCTGAGATCTTTTCAGAGCTGCTCCATGACGTCCCACCTACCAGTCCTCACTGGCCTCTCCTCTGATTGCGAGCCATGAGCTTGCACCCAGCCCACCACCTGTCCCATGGCAATGCTCTGCACCACCAAGCTGCTGCTTTGCGCAGAGGGCATTTCCTTTCTTCTTCCCCACTGCCCATCTCACCTGCAGAGCTGGCACCCACCCACGTGGGCGGTCACAGCAGCTCTCCAGTCCTGCAGCAGTGCTGCAGCCTTGTGACCCTGTGGAGTGCTTGTCCCTCTGGATTGTTTCCCAGGCTGTGCACATGTGTCCACTTGCATGCCAGATGGGGAACGCCTCCGTTCACCCTCTTCCCGATGCCTCTTTTTTCATCACCCTACACGCCTCTTTTTCTTGAGCATGTCAGTTTTGACACTGGGCTTGGTTTTAAAAACCTACAAAATTATATTACTTTTACAGACCTCAAGTGTCTGTTTATCTGCAAGCCCACGTTTAAGTCTTTCTCCAGGTTAAGTTTCTCACCTAGGTCCATAGCTGCTGGCACTCGGAAAGATAAAACACAAGGTTTAAATAGTGAGGGCTGGGGCAGCGGGGGCATCAAGCTGATGCGAATCTTCTGTCATGTCACCATACCCGTATCTCTCACTTGTGTGCTGTCACTGCTGCCTAAGAACAAATTGTCAGCGTGTGAAATTGCAGCGTGATGGTGGAGCTGGATCTCCCGTTACACAGGAGGTGGAGCATCTGAGGCTTTCAGACATAATTAGGAAGACTGTTGCCTGAGCATAAAGATGAGTTTTTCTTCATTGGCAGAAGGTAAAAATGTTATCTCCTGATGGGGAAGGCAGCTTTAGGTCTGTGGGAGAGTCAGGACAGAGGGAGACGTGCTGAACCCCTCAGTGGGGCTGGAGATTCTCACAGGAGCTAGAGTTAAAATGAGAATTAGGGGGGAAAAACCTCAGAGCAACTTTTGGGCTCATGTTACAGCTAAGAGTGCTACTCATTGAAGATTGTATTTGATGAAATTTGCATGAAAGAGATATCCTTTTCCCTTCCTAATTATAGAGCTGGCATAATGATTCAAGAATATCCACAGACTATTTATGAAGTGAATTTTGTGCAGGGAAAGCTATGAACTGTATTTGTTTTGTTTAATTTATTTCACAAGATTTGAGTCTGATTCAGCTTGGGAGCAAAGAAATGCTGGCAGGCAAAGAGAGCACAGGGCCATTCTCTTCACCAAATTATTTCTGCCAGCAAAGAAAACCTTTGGCTCTTCAATTATTTCAGTCCCAGCCTGATGTTTATTACCTATCACCCAGCCCTGGTTCATCTGACTTGTCATACAGGATCATGGTTGCTTTTTTTCTCTTCTACCTAATGCTAAAAATGAGAATCTTGATTCCCCTCCTTACCCAACAGCCTACCAACAAGGTGTATTTTGACAGGAAATTTTGGAACTGCACAAAATTGCCATAAAATGCAATACTGGGGGAAATGATCACCCCTGACAGCTAGGGCACAAACTGTAAATAGATCTTCCAGGCTAATATGTCTTGGGACATCGCTGTTGCTATTAAAGAGTAGCACAAGATGGTTAGGCACATAGGGAGGGTGTGAGAGCCAGCATAAACAAATAGATAGAAAGAGACAGTAGTGGCCAACCCTTGGCTCCTGGGAAGCTTTTCTTCCCTGAAATGACTTGCTGGCACTAATCAGAGTCAAAGGAAATAAAAAAGTTAGAAAAGAGCCACAGCTTTCTACTCTGACAGGAAACACAAAGTCTGACACAACTTGCTCTTTCTGTCCTGATTTATCCCGGAATTGTGATGCCATGATAGCTGATGTAGATTTCTTCTGGTCACTGATTCATTCTCTTAGACAATGTAAAGTGTGTGTATTGATCGATGGATAAATAGGATACATTGGCTGTACTGAGCCTATTGATCGTGCTAGCAGACAATCACGAAAACAATGGTCCTTCTTAAGAGTATGAGTAGAATTGCAAAGTCAAGCACTCAAGAGGCTCAAAATGTCAGTTATGCCCAAAGTGATACTTAGCCTTTATTCAGCCCATCTGTGTATTTTTCATACCATGGTACAATCTTTAACTACCTGCTACGCCCAATTTCTTACCTTCTAGCAGTAGGACTCAAAGTATGTATTGTCCTGTAGTCAGTAGATTGTTTGAAAGACTGTACTTTTTTTCCAGGAAGATTTTTGGTGCCTGTATTTAGCTGTCGAGGGGGCAGCCTGTCACTTCTGCAACACAGTTCATGCCTCTAAGCTTTTCATAATACAGTTGTTAAAAAAAAATATCTAACAATGAGTTGCAGCCACAGAGAGGAAGGTAAAGTGAGACTAGTGGCCCTTGTTCAGCTGGTTATTAAAAATTTCATAATAGCATCAATCACACACCCAAACACAGAGTTACTCTGGTTTCCCTGTTGAAGTACTCTCCTGCTTCCCGGCTGTTTGCATGAAAGGCACCTGTCTGACAGACAGACATACCTCTGTGTGTTCGCTGGTTCAGCTGTACTATACACCAGAGTATTTGCTCTATGTTAGGCAGACTGGGTATGAAAAATCGCTGTAAAACCTACAGCATCAATATTATTTTTATGAATTTTAGAGTGCTTTGCTTTTACAGACCTACATTGTTTTTCTTTCAGTTCATTTTTGTTCTTCTTACTCTAATTTTCCTTCCTACTTTTTTTTTCTTTTATTCATAAGTGCTAATTAACTGTGCCTGTGAGCTGTAACACTTTCCTAAAGAACAAGCCACGAGCTTTTTGAAAGTACCTCAAAAGACATGGATAGAACTGCTTCCAGCGAAGCCAAACCCAGCACATCTCATGTTGGCCAGATGGGGAGAGAGTGGCTCTACTTAAGAGCCTTTTGGATAGTTGCCGATGCTGTGCAATTAAAAGAAAGCCTGTGAGCAGCAAGAGCATCGGTGCTCAGCCATGGCAGCAGTGAGGGGGTGAGTGCCTTGCCGTGTGCTTGGCAGGTGAGAATGTGCCAGGAGGAGAAGTGCTTTCCAGGAGCCTGCTGAAGCTGCCCTGACTCCAAATCATGACATCATCCCTAGACCTAGCCTGAAAATGCACCATATTCCAGAAAAAAGAAGAATGTCTGAGGATGGAGTGAAAGAAAAATGTTGCAGGAAGAGCCAGCTCAGCAGGAAGATGTGGGATTAGTGTAACTGGAGGTACATGGGGGTACCTTCAAATGAAGAGGGCAGTAAATAGAGAGGAAGGATTAGTCCTTTCTGGGAAAAGGCAAAATGGGAAAAATGGGGTGATTTACTGCCTTCACAATAACAGCAAATGAAATGGGTCTGTATTTCCATCTCTTCTTTTGCAGGCAAAGTCAAAAATGAGGTAGCTCTTCAGAGCTTTTACATTCTGCAACATAATAGCCAAAAGATGGCACTGGGAAGTAATCATCTAATTCACACTCTTTTCTTATTTTTTATGCATTTTTGATGAAAGGCCCTGTGCTGAACTGTCTTTGCGGTGCTAACATAAGTGCAAGTAATGAGAAAAAGAGAATAGAAATGGACTTCCATTCGGAGAAATTAAAATCTTTTAATATACTACCAAAAGAAATTGTTGTTGTGAATCATTGTGTAACAGAGAAAGAATAAATGTTTGATTTGCAGAAGTTCCTGCTTATCATTCACGGCAAATGAAGCAAATGCAGTTTTATTGCATGAAGGAACAATCTTCAACTGGCTCAAACTGTGCACTCCATTTAGCCCAGAGGCTAAATAAGACATGTAGCAAGAATGAAAGTTATGTAAAATAGGCATAGGTTGAGGGAAAGCTGCAAGAATGAAGCTACATGGGGCTGAAAAATGTCTTTCCTAAATTTCTCCATTTCTTCCACTTTGCCCATAGGGCCTGGAAAAAAACCAGAAACAGCATCTCTCAGGCTGAGCTGGCTCTTCTGTGTGGAGAGCATCAGCTGTGCCATGCAGCAGCAAGGAGGGAAAGGGAGAGCTGGCAGGGTATAAAGGAGCACCAGGACCCCCTCTTTGGCTGTCAGACCAGTGTCTGACTTTTTGTACACCTACACTTGCTGAAATCACAGCAACTGTTCCTGTGGAAAAGCGAGTTTGCTAAATACAAAGAATGAATGAAAAACACTGCTTTCAGGCATAGAGCTGGATGTCACATTCCCCTCACCAGTGACAATATCCAACAACATATGCAACGCACGTATTTCCCTTCTGTGGTTTCAAAACCACTTTTCCTCATTCATATCCACCTTGTCAAAACATGACAAACATGAATCTTTCATGATTCTTTGGTGCTTCTTCGGCCTTTACACGACAGTCTTGTTCACGACATAAAGCAAAACAAGGTTGGAGCAACACTGAATTTTCCTCATAATGCTTTTTTATCTGTGAACATAAATGTAAGAAAAGCAAAGCAATAAATAGCTTTATAGAATAGCTTCCACCAAAAGGGTCTTTATGCCAAAGTAAAGAAGAAAGATGAGGAAGAGTGTGTGGTCACACCACAAAGTACATTATGACTTTCTGTTTGATTGGTAGGCTGTACAGCAGAAGCCAGCATTAAACCTGATTTAGAAAAGAAACACACAGGAAGGAATAACCTGACTGCCAGCTTCATGATTACACTTGTAGAATGTAATTTTTTTCTAAATGACCTCTAAGAAAAAAAATAGACAAAAAGTATTATTAAATAAAATAAAAAGAGGGAAAAAGCACCACAGAAAAACTGACATAACAAAACCAGCAACAGAAATAATAAATCAGACTAAGCACAGTTCAGCGTGTCCAAAACCCCTGGCTTTGAAAGTAAATTAGGATAAAAACAAAGTCTGGCTTTTTCCTTTTCAAATTGTTCTCAGCCTTCTTGACTTGTACAGCTTGCACTTGTGAGCGCAACTATTGCTTTTTTACATTCTTGTTTAACGGCTTTTTATCCTAAGTCATTAAAATCACAATATTTCTGCTGGAGTCTTTCAAGTTGTTTAATAATTCTGTGGTTTAATTATTGAGATGATTGCAATCTATATTCAGTGAGTGCAGCGGCATGTTGGTGATTTGAAGGGTATGATATATGTGTATTCTCAGTGGTAGAGGAAACATAAACAGTCATCAGTCATGTTAGCTGCTCCACATAAAACAGTGATGGGGGGAGAGGTGTTTTGGAGGTCTAACAACCCAAAGAGGATTTCGGACCCCCATTGCTGTATCAGATCCAATTCTTCTCTCACCCACCCACCCCACCCTCCCCCATGAGGTAAAATTTCTTCAGCGCATGAATTTCCACCACTAAATTTTCACAATCATCTAAAGTTCCTCACAATAAGCACACGCAGACACCAAAGCCCAGGTAGAACAGAGTTGCCCAAGACTTGCCTGATGCTGAAACGAGTCTGGGATATTCCTTTATCTCCCCTACCAATAGGACCTGATCCTTTAGTTTAACCGTACCTCAAGGGAAAACTTGATGCCCCTATGTCCTCCCTAAGATCACACTGGATGAGCCTCAAAATGGGAAATCCTGTTCAAGTTCCTTTCCTTACAGCACAAGCCAGTGCCCTAGACTGCCCTGGGACTGTGGGTCCTAAATCCCTCTGAAAATTCCACTTTGTATGACCTAATCAGAGGTCATGTTTTTCAATAAAACTCCTGGTTTGTATTAAAATAGGAATTGAAATGCCCCAAATCTCTTCTTTACCATTTGGTAAAAGGAATTTCTCTTACATTTTTGCATGCAAAGAGCAGCACTTTCAATAGACAATGCTGTTGAAGCCACGTTTTTCCTCCTGCCATCTGAACATTACTGTAAGTCTGGTGGGGTATAGCAGAAACTTGAGCTGATGGAAAACCTGAATTCAGCTTTATACCATCCAAGGTATGTTTGCCCTGACTATTGGCATATTTACTATGTATGTCAAACAGAAGATGTCCTACTTTGACATCTTTTTAGCATGAGAAAGAACCCCTGTAAAGGTGTTTTAAAGGCACTGAGCGTTAGCAGGCAACTAACGATTGCAAATCCCAGGCAGAGACAGGAATCTCAACCAAGTGAAGTGTTAGGTGGTGCCATCTTCAAGGAAGTAGAGCTTGGTGTGTGCCTCTTTCCACACTTTTTAATAATTGTTTGAGAAGTTTCTCTTCTCTCACTGCCCAGACAGGACACATACTGGTAAATACTCATCTAGCAGACAACACAGAAATACTGTCTGCATGGGGAAACTGTGCATTACAATTAAGATTTGTAAGAAGACAGGACTACCAGTCACCTCAAGCACTTGTGGGGCATAGATCATTGTGTATTTTGAAAAGATGTGGAATAACATGGCAGAATACAAAGACACAAAACTTGATCTCTCTCCAGCTGCTGAGATCAACTTTCATAGCTAGCTCATATCTGCGTAAATACTGGATTGATGGCTACAGCAGCAGTCTCCAGTGTGTGTGCCACATGTCATGTGTAAAGTCGTGTGCTAAAACTGAGGCTGCTGATTGAAAACAAAACATGATGTTATCTGCAGGACATCCTCTTGCCCAATATTAGCAGTACCTGTAGTGGCTGATCCTGGTGTGCATGCTGGCTTTCTGGTGTGGGTGTGTATCACACTCTTTCCCTCCCATCTCACTTCTTTCTGTGGAAATAAAACCCAGATTCAGGGGAAAAGGAAGATACAGCAGCTTCCAGGAAGATCTCCAGTCTGGATGGTCAGATCCCAAACTGTCAGGTTGCGGTGGTTCTCTGCCAGAGAGCCTGTTAAAACAGTTTTTCTTAGGGAAATCACTGAGGTCTCCACTCGTGTTGTAGCACAAAGTCCACATTCCCTGGGTAGATTCCTACAACTATCTCTGGTAACAGAGAAGGAAGAGGGCTGATAGAAAATTGACAGTGTACTGAGGACAAAAGTATGCATTGCCCAATGTGTTTTTAGGCACAGTAGGAGTACATAAATTATCAGAGAGAGAAAATGCCTCAGCATCAAAGCCACGTTCAATGAGTGGGAGAGCCTCAATGCCAGCTCAAATATAGCACAGTGAGCAGATGTCTTTACTACAGTAGGCATACGTAGATCTCCCTGGATTCACAGCAACAACCCAGAATTGGAGTCTCTTTCATTCAAAAATTATAGCAAAAATCTATGTTGCCACTCACCTTTTATATAAACATGGGAGGCTACAACACTCACCCATAGTGAGACATCTACAGCAACAATGGAAAGGAACAGGAGAAGTCAAAGGAGGAAGGAAGCAGTTTCCATTCTTCCTCTTGAAGCCAGGCTTCCTTGTGTGGAAGGATACAAAATTCCTTGTAGCCAAACTGAGAAGGTGTAGACTGGATGGAGAAGCTACAAGATGGGTAAATAACTGGATGGGCCTTCAGGTTTCAAAAGTAATGATAAATCACTTGAAGTCTACTGAGTGGTTGGTAATGATTGGCGTTCCTCGGTAGCTGATACTGGGGCAAATACTGTTGTCTTCAACTGGACACTGTGGTGGAAGGCACAATCAACAAGACAATGAATGGCATGAAATGGGGATAGCAGCTGACACACCAAAGGGCAAAGCAGCTATTTGAGATGCCTCAACAAGCTGGAAGAATGGACTGGCAGAAACCTCATGAAGTTCAGCAACGACAAATGTAAAGACCCTGGAAAGGAATAAACCTATGCAATGTACAGACTCTACCTTGGATGGCTAGAAAGCATTTTGCAGAAAAGGACCTGTCCCCTGATGGACAACAAGTTGAACCTTGAGTCAGCAGTGTGCCCTTGTGGTGAAGAAAGTCAGCTTCATAAGGTATTAGCAAGAATGCAGCCAGCAGGTTGAGGGAATGACTCTTCATCTCTATTCAGCAGTTACAGGGTTGCTTCTGTCCTATAGAGTTCGTTTGTGGGCTGTGAAGTATAAGAAACATCAACAAACTGGAGCAAGTTCAGTAGAAGGCTCCCAGGCTGGTTGAGGCTGGAGCACTTGGCCTGTGAGGAGGAGAGGCTGAGGGACCTGGGCTGGTTCAGCCTGGAGGAGAGGCGGCTTCAGGAGCACCTAATTTCTGCCTTCAGCTGCCTGAAAGGTAGAGCCATACTCATCTCATAGCTGCACAAAGAAGGTGTCTTCCCTGATAGGGTAAGAGGCAAGGGACACAAGTTGTAACAAGAGAAACTTCAGCTGCATGTATTGAAAAACATGTTCACAATGAAGGTGGTTAAACACCAAAGCCATTTCCCAGAGAGGTTGTGAAAGCTCTACCCTAAAAGATACTCAAAATCTGACCAGACATGGCCTTAAGGAACCTGACCTAGCTTAAAAGCTGGGCTGGGTTTGAGACCTTCAGAGCTCCCTTACAACCTGATATATTGCTATGATTTTATGGTTCATAGAACTCAAGAGAGAAAGTAGGCAACAGAAAACCTGCATACTTAATGTAATGCTCAAAACTTTCCATGAGAGGGGCAGTTTCTGGTAGATGGAGAGCCCTGGTGTCTGTTTCCACACCTGATGGCAGAAGGGTCCATGCCTGAACCTCATGGGTTTAATACCAGCCCTGCACATTCCAGCATAGCTCCTGTTCCCAGCCTTTGAGTGATAGTGTCCTGCCCACACAAATCTCACAGCTATGGGGAAACGCTTTGGGTGTCTGTGAGGGTGACTGTCAGTTAATCCTCACCTTACCAGATATATGAGGATATGTTAAAATTCTTGCTCCGTTTTTACTGGAGAGATTTTCACAGCCTATTTCACAACATTTGTTTCTTTAAGCCACGAACTACAAATACCACGTCAAGTTTCTGGAAGATATTGCTCCACACCTACCCCTCTGGCTTTGAAACAGTTCCCCAGAGAGAGTCATGGAAAATGGGTAGGTAAATGAACTAATAAATACATAGCAACAGCAATTACTATGAATACAAAACAAAGCAGCAGGAGCAGTAACTATCATATTTAATCCCTCCTAGCACCCTCCCTCTCATACACGTTGTAGGAGAAGCTGTTTAAAACTAAGCATCGAGTTCTGTTGAAAGTATTATATAAAACCTCACAGAGTATAACTACTGTGGACACATTGGTCTTTTTTTCACTTTACCTCAGTCAAGTGGAATACAGGATGGACAACCTTAATGGAAAAGTTAATTTCAAATAAAACTCATTGGTGATTTGAGAAGCTACTATTAACGAACTCTTAAGAACAGGACACTGATTTAGATTCTTTATTGGGCTGTTGTTATTGAAAACAACTCTCTTTCCTATTTTAAAGCTGAATTACTGGAAAACAATATTGAAGTATGGAATGTTCCTGTTTTATGATGATTCTGTAGTTATAAAGTTATATTGTTCTGACAGATTTACTCTTTCCAATTAGAATCAAAAGTGCAGACTAAAGTTGTAACAAAATCTTAAATTTGCATTAATATTTTAATAGAGGCATTTGAAACAGTCATTTTGCCCAGGTCAACTTTCTGAATATTTGATTCCAAAACCCAAGTAGAACTAAAAATATTGACTTAAAGTGTTAAGTATATCAGCCAGGCACTACTGCCTTGAAGAAATAGACTAGTGTGGGACAGCAGCAAAACAAAAGAAGCAGGTTTTTTTATTAGACTGCTAGCAACAAATATATGGGGTTTAACTGAGTGCCTGCAGTCAAGCCTCAGATAATTTCTTTTTGTAATGCAAATGAAAATCAATGATTAATGTAGCATTTCCTGAATGGATACTAAAACTACTTCATCTTTTTGATTAATCTCTTAGACATACACTGTAGTTTGCATTAAAAAGAAAATCAGATACGAATTTACTGAGCCAAGAATACAGCCGTCTCCTACTTAAAATGCATGTTCTGTGTGCATCCATTGCTTGTATCACATTGTGAAGAGAGAACAATTCTGAGCTGCACTGGTAGTGAAGGTTTCCAGCCTCTTTCACCCCTTGTCCACCACTACTTGTCCTACCTCTAAAAATACATACACAGTTGTGGGTGAAATTAAGTCTGTCAACCGAATATGAAAAATAATCAGAGGACTTTCACTTGTTGCTGCATGAATTGTTTTTCCAGTCTCTATTTTCATGTCATAAACTATATAAATTCAAACTTAGTTTTACCCAGTTTTTTTTTTTTTTTAGGTGTAGAGGGAATTTGAAGACTTTTCTAGAGAATCCAATCACCAGGTAAATGAGTACAGCACAGCCCAAAAAGTGCTACTTTGACCCTTGCAACGATGTATGGCACTGTGACGCAGGCAGCCAGAGGCAACTGCCAACTTTCTCAGCAAGGCTGAGCGTTGGCTTGAGTACCTCTGCGTTGTGCACGTTATGCAGCCATACCTATCATCACACCTGACTACAGCTGGCTTGTCACTGTTTCCGCCCAAGGCTGCACCACACTCCAGACACCTGAAGCCACTGAGGCTGCTACTGTCTGGCTCAGGACCACTGTTTTTTCCCGTCTCCCCATGAGAAACCCCATATACAACAAACTAGATTTCTCTTTCAGGTCCCTGTATTGAGACCAATAATTGTATTCAGACAGAGCAGATCACAGGAAGCCATCTAGATGTGACCTGGAGATGTCAAGAGAAGGAGAAATGCCTCCTCTTTGGTTCTGGTTTCTGAATTCCAGTTCATCACTGAAAGGGGCAGCACCTAAGTTCTAGCTGGATTTGGGCTTAACTTCCAGATGTTCACTTTTGTTCTGGTAGGTTAATAAGCCTCTTAGTATCTCCAATTTACTTCTCTCCAAAATGCCCATTGGTTAATGTTTAAACTGTCTTGGCAAGACTGATGACCTTGACAGATTTCCATATTGTCTCCCAGTACATCTGTTTCACCACAACCTTTTTATATTTAACATATTGGTTTAATTATCAGGGAACATAGAATCATTTAGGTTGGAAAAGATCTTTAAGATTATTAAGTACAACCATAAACAACAGATGAATGTAAGATGAGAATTAAAGGAAGGTGTAAAGTTTAAAGCATCTTCAATTGCATTGCCTTAAAACCCTCGGGATTAGTGTGAATCTTGTCTTTGAAATGCCTTTCTCTATCCAGACAACATGCATATCAGTGTAAAGCTCAGGCCGACAGAGATCATGGGACAGTGTGCCTTTCATCTGAGCTGCATGTTGAGCTTGTCTCCCACACCAAGAACCACCACCGTGCTTCAGGTGGGGTTAGCTCCCAGCACCCCCCTCTGGCAGGTGCCCATGCTAAGTTGCAGGGCAGGACAGCAAGTCCTGTTTTAGCAGAGGCTGAGCAAACACCAGAAGCGTGTAGCACTGGCTCTGAATCCTGGACCATCAACTTTACTGGCAAGAATAGCTAGCTGGCACAGACACAGCTTTCCAGCTGAAATCTGACTGCACAGGGCCACGTGGATGTGGATGTGGATGTGTTGAGCTGGGCTGGTGCTGCCTGGGGTGTTACTGAGTAGATGCTCCTGAGTTTAGGAGATGGTCCAAGAAGGAACAGCTGTGCTCAGTCAAGAGCTTGGTTTGGAGTGCTCTTGACAAGTGGAAGTGTAAGTTGCTACAAGTAATGCATTATCATCCTTGACTTGTTTGGCTTCTTTCTGTATCTTCCTTGGGAGCAATGCAAAAGCCAAAGCTGTATTCACACAGCTCTCTTCCTCCTTGGCAATTTCCTTATCTTTTTGAAAACAAAGTGAGGCAGGAAAACTGCACACTGCAGGCACATTTCTAGTAACCCTAACTTTGCCTATTCATAAAACAAGCAGTATAACAAGTGGCAGTTTTCCCTGCAGCTTCTCTGTTTGAAAGAAGTACTGGGAAGGCACACACATTCTGTATCAATTAAACAACATACAGATGCCATGAACCAACCCAGAAAAAGACAGCACTTTACTGAGCCCTGTGCTAGCATCAGAAAAACCTACAGCTTGTTTCTAATCAGGGTTTGTTGTGCAGTGCCTGGAAAAGGATGGATGGGACGGACAGGATTTGTAGGGAGCCTAATGAACCACAGAAAAGACCAAGAAGAGTTTTCCCTTTTGAATTCTTCTCCTCCATTCGAAGGTTTGGGTTCATCACCATGAGCCTCTTTCAGACCCTATGGCAGTTTTCCCAGAAGACATGCCAAAAGCAAACACCCAATCTTTTAATGGCTGAAGCAGCTTAACAAGGAGTAGGTAAGTTCACACCTTTCCTTTGGCTAGGGAGGCACGGATTGAAAGTCATATCTCATCCATCCCAGGCCAATGTTGTGGTTGCTGTCTAACTGTTCTCTCTTCCTTTTAATTGATAAAGCTTCATTTACTCTGTTTGAAATGGGATGCAGTTAACAAAAGAGGCTAGGAGCCTTTTCTCTCCCAGTTTGTCAAGGTGGTTCATAGTTTAGTGATCAGGTGAGACAGGGAAACAGAGTTTCCTCAGAGAAAAGAGGGACTAGTCTAGAGATTTCATGTGCTGGGTGACTCCTTTCGTTACAGTGATATTGAATAATAATAATAATAAAAAAGGTAAGGTTCATTTTTGCATAGTTCCCAACCTGACTGGAGCGTTTCTCCAGTCAGATGTCCCACTACACCCTGACCAGACACAAACACTGAATGCGTTTGTCTGTCTCCTTCACAAGAGCAAATTTATCACTAAGACATCTCCACATGGTGTTACAGTATAGTAATGACCAAAAAAATCTCACTAAAGAAAAATCATTCATGAGAGCATTTTCAAAATACATCCTGCTATCCTCAGTTATTTTAGGTCTGATGTTTGTGACCCTCTGTTTTCTGGCAGAACAGCTATGCTTAATTAAAATAACAATTTGGAACAGCAGACACAGATCAAGCAATAAATGGCATATAAATAAACAAGATCACAAAGCAAGAGGCTCATATTTTGTCCCAAAATCTGGTTCCTACATCTTTCCCTTCCACCAGTGACATGTAGTTTATCCATTTTAAGTGTTTGCACTGCTGTGATGTGTTACGATATCTAGATCACTTCATAAGCAATTTTCACATTGCACAGTGGAATAAACAACTCCCAAAACGTATCAGAAAAACACCTCCTCTGTATAATATTTTCAAGACAAAATTATTTTTTGCAAAACTAAATTGTGAAGGGAACCTTACAGAAATTGTTCCGAAATAATGTGCTGTGAAAACTGAAACCTTGTTACATAATTCCTTAAACTATCAGCAAGGTTTGAAAAATATTGGTGTTTTCTAGACGGAGAATCTGCAACATTGGCCCAAAACACCTAAGCGATGCCGTAGCCTTTTCTTTGACTTTGTAGAAGTTATCTTCATCCCTCTTTTTGCAATTTCTTTAACCTATTCTTGAAGAAGTAAATGCCATTCCTAGTTATTCCCCACACCTCAGAATTTTTAATGGTCTCAGGGGGAACATATTTGCTCTGAAGTAACGTATAGCTGTGCCAACATGAAATATATTTGGATTACACTCCTGTAAAGTGTGAGAAATGAGACCAGAAAGCCTCATCTGCGATACCAAACTTCTTCCAGTTGGATCATCAGACCTGTCAAACTACTAAACTCTTGGTTCAAATGCATGAAGCCAACATTCATCAGCAATGAAAGGATGGAGAAATTAGTTTTAAGGTCTTCAGTTAATGACAGGGGAGGCTCAAATCTGTCCAGAAGCCAGACTAGACTGTCTAGAGGCTAGACTAAGTTGTCTTGCAGTGGAAGCATTTCGTCACACACAAAGCAGCTCCTGAACCTCTTCATCCTACAGCATGGCACATCCATACACCCCAGAAGATTTGATCTAGTTGCATGGGCTGACAGTCAGAAGCTACACACATGGTTACACAGCTCACTTGTTGCCACAGAGGGGGTGGCATGACCATGGGGGGCGTGGGGTGGGTACACGGGCACAGTACGCAGCCAATTCATTTTAATCTGCCACTGTGTGTGCAAATTGCCACCCACAGTGTGAAGGGAAAAAGAAGAAGATTTACACTTTTAGAGTGAGATCCTTAGTTATTTACCATCTGGTAGGACATACCTAGCACCATGCAAGACTTGATGGCAACAGAGGAGGCGGCCCTCCACTCCTACCTATACAACTTGCTGGTTGCTCTTACTGTGAGCTAAATCAGCATGTGGGCTGGATTGCATCTATTCTGCTAGGTCATGACATAAACTCAGCTAAAAAAGCAATCAAGAGCCATTATTTAGTAGATGGATTAATCGAATGGAAGAGGGTTTACCTAAAATTATGGTTACTTATTTTTGCACCCTACTACGTGTATCAGCTCTGCAAGGTGTGTCTTCAAAATCCCAACCCCATCCAGACAGAGACATGCTCATCTCTTTGGTTGTGATTTATTTTTACTGTTTTGTGTCAGTATTAAACAAGCTCCTTAATGTTTTTGGAGCAAATGGGGATGTGATAAAGAGAATGGCAGTTTTCCCCTAATAAGCTGTCATTACCTAAATAACTGTAAATGTTGTGCTGTTGCTTTCACGCAACTTAAGATACTGCAATATACACATTATGTCACTATGAGATTTTAAAATCTTCCTCTAGCTTTTATAAGAGCATTTGCCAGGTCACAATTTACAAATTATGTTTGCTGTGAAGAAAGCAAATTCATTACACCTCACTGAGATCTTTAAATTGATTGGGTCCCTTTTCTGAAACTGTTAATTTACAAGTTATTTGTCTTTATTCACGAAGCCTGTGGATACCTGGGTAATTTTATTTTTTAAACATTCAAATTCTGAAAATGAGTCTTTTCATACATCCTCTTCTGTCTCATGTAACATCTATTAGCTTCTTAAGACAATCATCATGGTAAGAATATCTCATTGTAAGACCCAGAATACATTTCCTACATTTGTTTATGCCAGTGTTGGGGAAATTAAATTTTTAACATATGAATATGTGTCTAGTCTAAACATGACTAAGAAATGGCACACATATAAACACAAGATATGTAAGGCATTTCCTCTTTGACACAAGAAATAAGCCTGAGAAAAGAACACCATGAAATACTAAATACAAATTTACAGACCCCAAAATTAGATAGCTACGTTGCTATTGCGAAAGAGTCGGTTAAGTTAGCCAGCAATGAAAAGTTACCCTTGTGCTGACAGCTGCAAGTCAATACAAAACTAACATTGTTTTCCTTTTTTTTTTTTTTTTTTTTAGAAAAGAGACAAGATTAAGCTCTCTCTTTTGCTCTCTGGACCCTTAGAAATAGCAGCTGTTATATGAGCTGGCTTCTGTTGTAAGAGCTCCCATTAGGTACTTCTCGCACTCAAAAGGGAAAGCATCTGCCCTTCCATCTACCTTCCTGCAAGTCCAGGGAGGGTTATCAAGTGCAGCTTTTCCAAAGTTGGGTGTTTTTTTTTTTTTCTTTTCCTTCACAGATTTTGATTTTTCCTTTCAGAATTGGGTACCTTTTTAGGTAAAAATAAAACAAAATTCCCTTTGCTATGCGAGAGGGGTTGTGTAGTATAGGAGAAGTTTTACGTTGTGGGATTCAGTAGGATGCACACAGAATCAGATGAGTGGGATTCAGAAGCCTGAACAGGAGCTGGGCAGAGCCTATGGGTTTAAAACTCCAGGCATATGCCATAGGTGAAAGTTACAGCAATGTTACTAAATAATATAGGCTGGAGACTGTTCTCTGCAATGCAGCCGGATACTAGAGCCTGACAGCTACATTCTCTTCCCCTCCCAAACAGCTGGGCTACATGCAGGCTGCTGCTGCCAGGTCTATTTGGTGCTGTCTTGGAAGGATATAAGTTACCATGCCTGCTCCAAACCCATACCAGGAGCAATGTTTGCTGTCTATCCATGCCTACCCCTTGCTGCTATTTCACTAAAGCACATTTATAGATTTAGTCCTATGGAACCAAGCTTCAGGACAGGCCCCAAGTTCTTCTCACGGCTATTTAACTCCCACTGCCATAAATGAACATAACATCTTACTGGGAATTTTACGAGGTGTCAGGATGGATAAATGTCAAGTAACCAGGGTGGTTGTCAGATCTTTTTGTTTTCTTTTGTCTTTCAACTAAAATTCTTATTTCGACAAACAAATCACCTGTCCTGCCTAGCATGCATAAGAAACACTCCATAAAAGAAGGATGGTGTGTAACTGGAGAAGTTATTTCTGCCTTTGAACTGTAAGAATTTGGAGAGGGCTGGCTTATTCAGAAGCTTGGGGGTTTTCCTCTTTTTTTTACATCCTATCTCAGTCCATAATTCCAGTTGCTAGCAAAAGCTGCATCAATGATACTGCACCAAAAAAAAAGGAGATTGACTTTCAATTGTTATTTCTTTTGTGGCTTAGGAAATATGTATGTCTTTTAAAGGATGCTTATTTTCACTTGAGTTTCTTGAATTACACAAATTGCTTTCTTATAAAGGAAACCACTATTGATCATAAAAGATGGTTATTTGTGTGAAGATCTCTGTAAACTAAAGGTTACATTTTGAGATGTCCAGGCTATAACTATTGTCAGGAGTCTGCTGGAAGCAATTTGGGTAAATGCAGAAAATGTTTCTACACACTTACTGAAGAAGTGTTGCTGCATGGTGTTCTGAAGGGCTGCTGCAAGAATGACAGTGAGAATTAGCTATTCTGAAAAGTGTTGCAGAATATGAACTGGCAATATGCACTGGACAAACAACTCAGTTCTATGAAATTTTGATGTACCAATGCAGTCTACATCAAAATTTCATAGAACTGAGTTGAGTTTAATTAAAGGGTAGGAAAAAAACTGATTTGTTTTTTAAAAAACCAAAACATATTCAATATTTTTGATGCTGTATTTTAAAAAACATGTTTAGTTGAATCTAATTAACTACAACTATAAAAAATATAAAAGACATTTCAATTATTACACCATGGATAATTCATTTTCATCCTGATCATTATTTTCCAGGGGGCAGAGAGAAGAAAGACGTTTCATAAGAAAAAGAGAAGAAATCTCTTTATGGTAAAGGACTTTTCTTTCTTCTGTTTTGCCACTGATAAAAAAAAAAAAATAAAAATTTCACAATACTGATAATGAGCTTAAGCCTGTCACCCATAGTCATGTTATTTTCCAAATTAATGAAGGAAAGCAACATCTGGTTCTTGATCGAGACATACCTTGTTTTGTTCCTGCAAATCTGCATTGAGTTTTGCTCTGATCTGTGACAAAAATAATTAAAAATCACATTCTGGTATATATTCCTAGTACCATGTGTTTTAAGTGAGTGTAAACAAAACTTGATTTTTTAATTTATGTATTTATTTAAAATATCCATGTAATTAGTTATTTAAGTCATACAGTCATAATTAATTTCTCTCAAAAAGGAAAGAATTAGAATCTTCTGATCATGAATGGAAGTTATAAAATAAACTGAGAGGGTACCACTAACTTAAAGAGTATCTGGAAAACTTCTTGATCAAATGAAGCTTGCTAAAAGCACCAGATGCAAAAGACAAAAGACTAATTGTCAGCATCAATGATGCTAAGTAAATGTTTGACTTACTGATTATAATGAGCCACTGCTGTTAGTGGGAGCTTTGTGAAAATTGTTCTTGAATTATTCTTCCATGATGAAAATGTTGTTTTGGTGGCATATTTCATATGCAATTATTTTATCTCTTGACATACAGCTCATTTGCCCCAGGAAAATATCTCTTATTGTCAGTTGGGACTTTTGTAGTATGTAACTAATTTTTCTATAAAGAATATTGATTAGACTAATATTGGTGGGTTTTAATTTTAAAGCTCTTCACAGTGTCTAGTTTGTCTCCATTACTAATAATTTTTGTATACATGAACTTTCTTCTAATTGCCACTGAATATCATTTGCAACCTCATAGGACTTTATAAATAACATGTCTGAAAAATCAGAAGCTCTTCAGCTAGCAGTTAAATGTTCAAGACACAGCAGAGATTCACAAAATGACATATGACTACATGCTCATAACAAAAAAACTCCATCTAACAAGACCTAGCCGAGCTGTGAATATAATCAACAATCTCCCATTGCTAGCAATATTTAGTTCAAAAGACCTTCTAAAAATACAATTGTGGCATGCCATGTATTTTAATTTATGTAATTGGAACAGAAAAGAAAATATAAATTACCATCAAGAGATTTACCGGACATGGCTCTTGTTTTCTTAATGGTAGTAAAAAAATAATTAAAAGCCATCAATATTTTCCATGTTTAGAACATAACATGATTTTGGTTGCAGATTTTGGCTTGTCATCTGTGTTAGTGCTGCGCAAATACCTAAGAGTATTCCTGAAGAGAAAGAGAGGGGAAGATTGCTGTTTTAGTGGCTCTGTGCTTCTGATACCCACTTTGTCACATCTTAGCATATAAGAGTTTTTGATCGCCGTCAAGCTCACACTGCCAGGTTCCTCCTGGGTATGGACTAGCTTCATGAGCAGCTGGAGACTAAAATCTCTACAGACCCAGTCAAAGCGGTAGCAGAGTCGTACCTGATGCTGTGGCCTGGAATATTTTTACACCTGAACTAGTCACAAGAGGTTCTAGTTCTCCAATCTAAATTATGCTGTTACTGACTGTCATAGCTTAACTCCTCCTTACAGACCTCTGAGGTGAGAAAAAGGTCCGACCCAAGCATTTTTGAAGGGCAGCCAATGAAAAGGGGTGAGTCATGGTAAAAAGAGGCAAAGAGTAATGGCAGAAAACTGAAGCAACCTATTCTTCCAAAACCATTGATCTTCTCTTCCTATACATCCTTCTTAGTAGTGAGCAATGTTTGATGGACTTACCTTGAGGTTTCACTTTACACCTCGGCAACCCTTTCTTGGGTGACTTTGCTCAGGCTCAAAGAAGCCTGAAGGAGCCAGCTAAAGAGCTATGTGCAAAGGGGCTCTGCAAGCAAGGCACGCACAGGTTTATAGTGTAAAGCAATTATTGACTATCACTCCCAGGTGCTACAATTCTAAGCTTTAGTGTGCTTACCACCCTCACAAGACACCTGAGGAAGCATTGCTGGTCAGAAGGTGCCAGTCAGGAAGGAAAGAACTGGCCCCTGCCCCTGGATTGGATCCTCCATGCTGATGAGTTATCATCTGCTGACTCCACCTTTCTGCCTTTAGGGTTTTATTCCTTTCTATATTGGTATTTTTCCTTTTGAATCTGTCAGCTGCCAACAAACACCATCTCATGTCTCTCTATCCATAATTTTACCCTTTTTATTTTGCATGGTTCTCTCTATAGGCTTTCCTATGGCCCTTTTCAGAGCTTTGTTACTTGCTCGGAAGTCTGGGACAAATTCGTACAGTGGGGACCTGTCAGAATTAGGCCTGAGACACGGGAAGACAGACAGCTGAGCCCAATGGTGAGGGCGGTCACAGAGCAAGAGGGTTATGGGTTTTGTTTCAGTGTGTCAGGCTCCCAGAGGATTCAGAAGCTCTTCCTCTGCTGAACAAGATACCTTGTTTTATTAGCAAGTGTGTTGCAGGAAGATTACATATGTGCTCTGGGTTTGTTTCTGAGTGTAACTCAGAATAAGTATTTATCTATAAAATTCGTGCTGCAGCTTGGCCCTAACTATGCAGCAGATACCTAGGCAGACATACTTCTGTTGTCACCCTGACCCTAGAATTTGAGAAACCGCCTCACAGTTGTACTATGCTCCTGACTGGTTCCCCATTCTCCAGTTCCTGATATATTTCAAGACAATGCCCCAGTCTTCTTGATCCAAACTGACACTGTGACCCTCTCATGTGATAGCTTTTACAGAGGCTTCCCTGCAAATATATTAAAACACATGTTGCTGAAATCTCTAGCAGGGTGAAAATGACCCTGGAGAAATAGTGACTGCTTGTTTTATAATGAGACAGGTGCTTAGGGTGACATACACATTTTCTCAGAGTCTAATCACAGCACTTTGTGTCATTTATGACAGACTGCTTGGGGTGAATTCAAAATGCCAGCTGCCCACCTACTCAGCATGTAAGCTTACTGTGTGCTGTGCACAGGAGTGAAAAATAAATGGGTATTAAGGTAGTGTTTTAATAACTCTGGGATATCTTAACAGGCACAGAAATCAAAGGAATCCCTCTCTGCCTTTGCATGTGGTATCACGTACATGTTGAATAGAAACACTCTGGAAGGTGTGTGATGGGGATCACCAAAATGTTTTCCTTTTTGTGCAAATGAATGTGCCAAGGTAATTTCCTCAAAAGCATTTTTTAGGAGAAGTTGCTCATTGTTATGTGGAAAGGTAAAAGCTGCAACTTAATGCAAAAATGTTGATTTAATATCCCTGGTATTCATCACTGACAAAAAGGTCTAATGAAGAGTTTACTGACATGAATAGAAAGATTCCCATTGTCTTCAAGCACTAAGCATCAATATTACTAAGCTAATGACTACTTTGAGGCAATGTCTACCAATTACAACTTGAGGATTTCTGAAGCTGATGTCTGTTCTTGGCAGAAATCAATTACGGTAAATAAAAAACAGTAAGTTCAGAAAATGGAGATATTGTTAGACTGATGTGGCCCACACAACTGAAACATTTTATATGAGGAAGTAATATGCAATAAAGGAAATTACTGTTCTGTGAATCAAATTTTATTATGTGTACAGTTTCTACAATGCTAATCTATTGTTAAGAAATTAAACGGAAAACATTACACTATTTACAAAGTGACTTCATCAGTATTCAAGCAAAGGTTTTCTGAAAATAATTAATTATTTCTAGGTGAGTTTGAATCAAAGCCAAACTCTGAATATTATCAGCTTGGCTGAAGACATTTTGCACATTAACTCTTCTCCTCTGGGAACAATCATGTCTGTCTGCATTTTGGAGCTGTCTTCCTTGTCTTCAATTAGTTTAATAAGCTCCTACAAACTTAAGATAAAATCAGTTGCAGAGCCACCTCATCAAGGAACAACTTTGGTCAATTTAGGTCATTAAGACCCTGTCAAACTCTCACATTACTGCTGTTCTCAGAGGAAAGGATTCACACACACACCCCCAGCAAAACCTTACAGAGAATAAACAGCCTAGATATTAAGGGGGCAGGGGGAATTCTTTCAACTTTAACTTAGAGTTAAAAGATAAAGGTGTAAATCAAGGAAATGAGTCCACAAAACTGGAATATAACAATATCACTATATCACTCATCATGATGTCGCTAATTTACTGAAAAAGTGTAAGTGCAAACCAAAGACTATTAAATTAATTCCAGAAAACCTTTGGGTACAAGTGCTGCTCTTTCATCATCTAGAGCATGAATTGAGGTTCCTGGGTTCTGGGCTATCACATAGAGAAAATCAGGGGGCTAAGAATAGATGTCAACATATTCTTTACAAAGCATTGGAAGAGCCCTCTCTAGTTTCTACATGAGGCACTTCAGCATATTTTTTGATGTTGGCTTGGTCCTTCTCTGCAGAGCATTTTTATTCCAGATTTTGCACGATATGGAATAAAAATCTTTAGTCAATTCTTTAGTCAGACATTTCACAGGACCTGGACACAGAGAAATACCAGCCAGACAAATGTAGAATAATTTAGAAGTAGCAGAGCTGCCACGGTAGGGTTCCACAGATGAGCAGTTAAACTGCATTACATAGTGTGTAACAAGCATGAAGGATTAGGACTAGTAAAAGTGAGTCTTAAGAAATATTAGACTAGACAGCTAACTTTTAGATGGCTAAATTCAGGTAGAATTCACCCCAACTTGGATATCAACAAGAAAATTACAATCCTAACTTAGATACTAAATCCAAAATTACAGCCCTCAGTGTCAGCATGTACCTAAAGGCACTGGGAACCTCCCCTTGCACCCAGAAACTCCCTCAGTGACTCAAGGCTATGATGCCAGCTGCCCACCTACTCAGCATGTAAGCTTACCGTGTGCTGTGCACAGGAGTGAAAAATAAATGGGTTCCCACAGAGAAAACATGGCGCTCAGTTGCCATCCAGCTTTACACATCTCTGGAAACTGATCCACGTGAAAGGTCCAGGGCAGTGCACAAGAGTAAGCACCAGGCACCATACCTCATGTTACAGCATCTCTGCTTCATAAATACCACAGTTCCACCAATAATCACAGCAGAAATTATGGCACTCTGAAAGAAAAATAACTAAGCATGGAAAGCATTCCATGGTTTCCCAGTCTGCTTGGAGCTGTGCAAGAGTTTTTTATAGGAAATGAATGTCAGGTTTGCCTTTGAGAGTTGAAGGCTGTAAAGCACTTGTCAGTGACAGAATATGCTTCATATTATTTTATGTTTTCAGTAAAATCAAAAAGTAGAAAGGGAAAGCTAATTCAGGAAGTGTGTGCTGGCAGCTAGACATATTCATGGGAGAGAGGAAAGGTGCAGATGCAGCCTCTCTCTAGAAGCCATCTACCTGGCAGTGCTACAGCAGTGAAGTATGAGGAGGTTTTCAAATTTGAAATCCCTATAGTGGAGAATGCTTGGACTTTACAATGGTGTTTTAGAACATGGCCTACATTTTGTTTCACAAGCTAACAGAACTGCTGTATCACTGCAGTTTGCCTTCACCTGCCTGCAGTGCAGCTGCATCCAACTCCTGCTTCAAAGGGATTTAGCCATCAGCCAGTTCCTCTGATCCTTAGAGGGGATAGAGGAATGCTCTTTGCACTGTTTGGGTTTAATTCTGGAGCAGAGAGGATCCTGCTGAACATGTCGTGTCACTAAGTGAGCAGGCAACACACGTGAATCATCTGAGGGAGGTTTGCATTGAGCATTGTCAAAGCACGGGATTAGCCTTGCAGGCTCGTGGGACTCTGCTTGCTTTGAATTTTGGTTGTTTCACATTCAGACAAAACATTGGAACAAAGACAACTCATCTGAAAGAGCTGAAGGCTCATCTGCCTGGTTTGATCTCAGATTACACCACTGGGTTCACCTGGTTCTCCCTCACAACAAAAACCAGCCAAGCGCTGCTTAGCTGCAGCGCTTCGTCAGGATGAGAGTTGTGGGCCTTGACGAATCCTCACTAGACCTGTCCTGAATGTTAGTTTTTTTCTCTCATTAGTATTTTGATACCTTTGGCAGCCTTTTCTTCTTAATGCCTTTATCTCATCTTCCATTTTGGTAAAAAGTATGTATGCTCCCTCCCACCAGTGCATGGGACCCACCTCTTTCATCACTGTAGGTGCCTCCTGTGCATCCCCCTGTCCTGGGTGCCCTGCCAGAAAGCAGACACTGCCCACCCAGCCCCAGTTCTCCAGATCTTTTCCTCAGCCCACGCCCCCTGCATGCCATCCAGCTGCTTGTGCATGACCTGCAAACTGTCAGTGTCACTTAGAGCCCATCCACCCCAAAACTGGGCTCCACAGTCACCTGTACATGTCTGTCCTCCAGTCACTCCATTTTCTCACCCCTAAATCCTGCCAGACACCAAAAGATGGGACAACTTGTCATCTAGGAAGGGGAGAGTGGTGGGGTGTGTGAAGAACTGCTCAGAGACAACCTCCACTTGGACCTCAGGCCATGCCTGGCACATGCAAGAATTTTCTTCATAGAGTGGTAGGCATGGGCACATCCCCCTCACGATGGGTACCCTGGCTCATGATCCTTCTGTGGCAAAAGGTAGTCCCTGGCACACATGTACCCCAAATGTTTCAGGTCACTGTCACACTGCCAACTCCTCCGTATCCTCTTGCTGAAGATTTGACTGCACATGTCTCTTCAGCTCTTCCCCTGTATGAGGCCCAACCAAGTCACTCCACCTTCTCATCCTGGCCCTGCCCATGTCCATTCTGACCACCTGAAGAAGGAAACTCAATGAAGAGTTCCCAAAGACTTCTGCTCTCACATCTGTCATGTCTCCAAACAGTACTGTGTTCCCAGCTCCATGGATACCTCCTAGGATAAGTGGGTGCTCTCAGAAATGTTGAGTGTCACTCAACAGCTCCTCTGCCACGCATGTCTGAGCTCCCAACCCTCACACTTGTATTTCTGCATTCATTGTTCCCCATCACTGGCTATCTGTCCTCCTTATGTTTCATATTCCATTCTCTCCCTTTCATGCACAAGGCAGAGCACCACCTACAGGACTTACACAGCCCTTTGTCCACTAGCGCTCACCATACTTCAGTTGCCCCTTTACTTTTCCTATTACTACAAACACTCCTTTTTTGGCATTTCTGCTTGTCTCCAATAGAAAAGGCTATGACAGTGCATTCAGGAAAAATATGAGAAATAATTTAATCCCCATGTGAATTTCTGTAACTGCAATAATAGACACTTTCTCCTAAAATAACTCAAAACACTCCACAAATAAATACGCAAAAAAGTCCTTTGGCTGTGCATGCCTTTGGTTTGAACAGCATACACCTCTGTGTCTTGGATGAGAGCTTTTTGTAATTTGATTTCATAAAGAAACATAACTGTTTTAATGTAACAGTATTGCAAAAATGATGTTAAACAGTGACTCTACTGAGGTTACTTCAATCTGTAGTTTCCTAGTAAATATAAAAAAAAGCTCTGAAGTCAAATTAATATTTTAAAATGGAGGCTTCACACAGTTCAGATCAACATTTACAATTCCCATGTCTCTTTTTCTTTCTTTTTTCAGTTTGATAGTCAAATATCTGAATTACTCACAAGACAATACATAAAATTTATAATATATTTCAGGGATCTATTATGAAATAGAAGAAAAGAATTATACCCATTATTATTTTCTCTTTTAGAAAATATTATCCTATATTTCATATCTAGTATGTTCTTAAGTCTACAGTACCTTATAAACACTTCAAAGTTAAGATTAAGCTGTTGTTTTGTGCTTTAATAACACTCCATGTCTGATAGCACTAGAACCTTCTAAAGTGCTACACTTAAACAGCTAGGAAAGTATGAAAGTAAAGCCCAAGAATTTCTGATCTTTTGGCCTATTGACCTTGTGTTATAATTTTCATTTTGATGCACTAGAATTACATTTGAATTGTGTCCTGTTCTTCATGAAAATCTTATATTTTTTGAGCTCCTGCATTCAGGCACATCTGCCATCTCCCATTTTTTAAGTTCCCATCGTGATATTTTGCACAAATAGGAGCTTCAAAAATTTGACACAAAGCTTTAGTCTGAAGTTTGCTGTTCTGAAAACGAAGTTGCAAAAACACAAGCGCAGCTTGTATCCTAACACTGGCTTGATTTTTACTTTTTAATTTTATTTTGCATGAACTAAACACAAGATATGAATTTGACACAGACTGTAGAGACCATCTTAGCACAAGCTTGGAAACCTAGAGGTTTGCAGATAGTCCTGTCCCACATGTCAGTTCTGTATTCCTGAGATGTGGTCCATAAAAGATGACAGTCCACCCAGACGGGAGGTAGATGCCAAGAACAGATTGCAAATCGCTGCAGTAAAAGAGTATGAACTGAGGTGTGAAAACAAGAAATAATCGTCTATGCAAGAAAGTACCTGGATTTGTGAGTCTGAGAGTTTGGAGAGAGCAGTGAAGAAAAGGAAATATCTTAATGAGGAAAGGCCATCCACAAGGCAGACCAGGCAGATATTTAATAAAGAGGACCGCGGGCGGAACCGCTGGAGGCAGGCAATGGCATTAGTCACGACAGGGTGGAAGTCAGTCACAGGTCCAACTCACGCAGCAGCAGCAATGAACATAGATGCACCAGGTGGCTTTTCACAAAGCCACACTGTAAAGCTCACATGAGCCAGACCCTCCCGAGGGAGGGGAAGGCAGACCTGTGGCAGGACAATTGTTAATGTTTCCATTGTTTTTTTACAAAAGGAAGTTCATGTGATGAAATTATATTGATAACAACAGTTTAACCAAGGTTAAATGACATTCCTAGTCTTATCTTTCCTCCCTTTTTTTCCTCAACAACCTTTTATTAAAATCAGACACTAAGAGGCTAATTTGTATGTGATTCATGCAGATCCTTTCTTCTTTGCCTCTGACTTTTATTCCCACACAGACAGTCACAATACTGCTCATATTGATATAATTGGAAACACTGCCGTTGATTCTGGTAGGAGCAGCATCCAGCATAGCATAGGTGGGTTACTGAGTTTCCATGGGATATCCATTGTCACTATTCAATTCCAGCATCACGCAGGCCTATTACAGGAACACAAAGTACCATATGACAATTATAGCATTAAAGATCAGTACATTGTGATCACATCTAAATTGTCAGCCTTAGCAAGAAGCGCTTAAAAGGGAAAACTGCTCTGTTGCAGACAAATGCTTAAAGAATAGAAGTAGCTGGATGAATTTTTTTGTACAATAATGTATGCAATGTCTGATTTTCTATAGGAGACTATCAGGAATTATCTAAATCATCATGCTCACTCTAGTTAGGGCTTCATGTAGTTCAAATTTATATAATTCTTCTTTGAAGCTACTATGTGAGTTCCATTAACTCACATGGCAACAATGCTTGGCTTTCAAAGCACTTTCATAAAACAGCTGTACAGAGTCCATTTCAAGTCACAGAAATGAATAGTGATTTTGACAGCCAAGGCAGTAATGCTGAGATACGAAGAACTACTTTCCACATCATTAACCACAGCCTTTCCCCCTTGCTAGAGTAGCTGGTAAAAAAGGGCAGGGTACTTTTTGTCGTAACAACTTCTCAGCAGCTCATTTTGTAGGGTATAATCATGAATGTCTTTTCAACTTTCAAAAAATTTATTTTTGTTTGCATAATGGGCCTGATATAATGTTCACTAAATTCACTTATTATGACAAGTAACCAGATTACTGAAGTTTATTGAATTTAAGATTAGGTATTCTAACTTTCAAAAACCTTCAACCAGTTCAAAATGTAACCACCTTCTCAAATACAGCCTCAGTGTAACACTAACCAGCAGTCAGTGCGGACTCCCCAACCTTCCTCTTCCTAATAGGAAAGGTCAGTTTAACAGTCCTTGTGGACTATCTGCCCTCAGTGGAACTGCTGAAATTATCATAACAGCTCATGATAATTTTCCAAGCAGCTGAATCAAGCCTGGAGTGCTTTATGAAGTACGACAATCAATCTCTGCATCTAAGGTCTGAAGAGCAAAATTCCCTTCTTTGGCCCTGTCACAGTAGAGGGAGAATGTTGGACGCGAAGAGCTTTATATTCAGATATGTTTTTGAAGCACAGGCTGCACTCACAAATTGACCTTGTCTGCCCAAAATTAAGAGCAGGCATGAGAGCAGACCACTGTCTTCTAGTCATTTTCCGTCCCTATTATCACCTGTTTGCTTGAATTGATTTTCAGTTCAGAAGATGTAGTATACTGGCCTTAGGAAAACCCCAGGACAGGATAGCTGCTTCAGGATAAATCTGTGCATGCTTTGCCACATTTGTATGTGACCTGATCAGAGTGACCTGATCAGAATGACCTCCTCCATTAACAGGCACTTGGACCTACCCTGGGACTCTAGTGGCAATCCAGAACTAAGACTGAATTCACACCCTGTACATCTACAATAAAGATGGAGCATGAGGAAAAGTTATTTTGACAGCAAACTTACAGAGTCCTTACAGCTCTTTTTTTCTTTGGAGGAAGGAGCACACTTGTTGTTGGAGCTCACCACTAGATAGCAATAAAGACAGGCAAGGAATGCAGTAGGAACCAAAGGTCCTGTATGGAAGCTGCACAACAAGCTCAGCAAAACAATTCTATTATGAAAGCACTGACATGAAACAAATGCATTCTGCTGTATTGGTTAATATAAGAACTTGGTTGCCAGAAAGAGATCTTAGGGAATGATAAATAGGTCATCTATTTTTATTTAGTATGGTAGTTAGTATTATAGGCTTAGAAGATGAACACAGAAGAGCTGAATTCCATTCATTTCCTGGCTATTGTAATGGTACAAATAAATGGAATTTTCTACATCAGGGAACCAGCTTTACAGAAAGGTTGAATCCACTGGGGTATTAGTGTACTTGTTAAGAAGGTATTGCAAATGTTGCTTATCTAACACTGGCTGAAAAAGACATGGATAGAAAAGAACATTTGGTACCATTTGAAACATTAAATTTTAAAGTTTCCACAAAGTGCTGCTGTTCTTAAGGATTCTAAAACAAAAACTTACTGTTATAAGGAGTTTGAGATTTACTGTAGCAAAACATTTTACATGTGCAGAATAGGAATTCACAGTTTTCTCATAGGGAAGATTTTTTTTTTCTTTTTAACAAAGATTTGGAAATGGGTGAAAACTAAACTGACAATCTTACAGTTCAGAATTTCCATTAAGAACTTTCTATTTAGAATTACATGTTTTAAGACTGTAGGAGCATAGTTAAAAGTTAATTATGACAACACTTTTTGAATATAAAAAATATTAATTCTCAAAGTGTTTGAAATGAAATAACTAACTGAAATTAAATTCTATTTCCCCAGGATTTTGAGTAATAAAAAAGTCAAAATTAGTTTACTTACCTTTTGGAGAGGTCAAATAAATACAACTTGTCAAAAATATACAGAATAGAAAAGTGTTTTCCCCCCAGCTACACTCCTAGCAGTATTTCCCAGAGCTCCTAAATGTCAGATCTCCACTCCAACATTCATTTCTATTTAAAGACAAATAACTTATTTATAGTATTTTTAATGATTATGAGTATGCACTGAGTGGAAACAAAACAAAAATACTGAAATGCTTACTTGCAGCGTAAGTATTTAGATACCCAGGACAGATACTTCATCCAGCCACATGCCAACCCTCTGGATTCTGAAGCAGAAACTGCTATTGCCTTTTGGTACAAGTACTACGGCATTATCTGACTAAGCAACACTTCCTGAAAGTGCTATCACCTGAGACTGTGCTCTGCCCATATGCATTTTGGCCTGCTGGTAGAAAACAGTATCTTGTGATCCTTGTGTGGATGACTGACTGCAGAGATGCAAGGGCTGATGACTTCACCTTGGAGCAGCAGCACAAAATTCAAGCTGGCAGAGTTCAACTGGATATGTTTGACAACAAATTATTAAGATTGTTCTTCAGAATTCAGTGATGCTCCCCCTTGTGAGAACTACAACAGCTCCCCCCAGAGACACCCCTTCTCCCTCCTACTCCCTGCCCTGAGGTATGATAAGAGCGTGGGACATCTCAGCTGGCCAAGTGCACTCCTTCCCATTTCTGCACTGACACCCCTTCTCTTGCACCCTGCAGCTTGTACAGAGAACTTGTCACAGCACTATCAAAACTACCCAGGTGCAACAGGCTTTTACCATCCCAGACCAGGTGAACTTCAATAAGTAGTTCCCACACCTTGCCCCAGAACAGCCACCAATCCCCCACAAGGGTTCAAAACTTTATCTACTGTCCACATTGTGCTGTGCACTGCACCACACCCTCCTCAGGGCTATTTAACTACTTAGCAGGAACGAGCTACAGCTGCACATCATCCATGTCAATCAGCCCACTGCCTCTGAGGCAAGGCCACAGCTGCATGTTATCAATGCTGATCAACCCACTGCCTGCATTCCTTTACAGTGGCCTTTCTTCTGCTGGGAGATATGAGCATACCAGTCCAGGAACCAGTGATCTGCCAAATGCCTTTTTTTTTAAGGGTGTTCTCCTTCCATATTCCTACCTTTAGGGTTACAGTAGGGACAAGCATGCTTATTGAAAAAACCAGAATGAAATACCTTTTTTCTATTTAACAAGGCAAAAGAAATGTTTTAAAGATATTTATTATTAGGGTCTATGCCACCTGAATTCTTCTTGTATTTAAACTGACTATCATTTCAAGACCACTTTGCCAAATTCACCCAACATACCTTGTGCATTTAGATGACAGCTATGCTTCCACTAATGAGGAATACGCATATTTCAAGGATCAAATGCTTATTTGAAAATAGTTGACAATTAATTATGGCCTAAGGAAATGTCTCAGACCCATTTCTTTCCCTTGTACCTGAATTTTGCCAGGATAATTCTATCAAAGCTAGGCACAGCCGAAGCCTGTCAGCCCCACAGGTCACACGCTGTAAATAATGACTCATGTAAGAGAATGACCTTCATAGTCTTCTGTCACTGCTTTCTCTGGCCCTGTCTCCGGCTGTCCTGGCATGCTGCCTGGACTTCCTAGGTGGACCTGGACCTGACTTGTTACCTCACCTCATCTGATGATCACTGAATTGTTTGTTGATGGACTGTGTCCTTACCACCACCCTGCTCCTGCGTGGGTGTGGTGGGACTGGCCTCTCAGGGTATCTCTGCCTGCCTGTGCTGGGGTCACCCTCTCCTCCTGGCTCATCCTCCTTCCTGAAGCAGCCTTGCTTTTGCTGCTCCCTGACATATGCATCTACTGTAAGCACCTGCCCCAGAAATACCTGTTTCTTTCCACTGACTATTCATGGATTAGAAGGTGCATACTTTGAACAGAGCTAGTCCACTGTAGACATGGGAAGGAATCCCATCTAAGGCAATAATTTACAACCCAACACCTCCTAGAAATTACTCTGCATGGTTTAATATTGATTCTCTGAAAATCTTTTCTATTTTTCAGTAATTTTGTTAAAATGAAGTTCTACATCCTTATATTGTCATCTGGACAGCTATGAGATTCCTAAGGTCAATCAGTTGCTTTTTAAATTGATGGTCTTTGATTAGCTCCTGTCTTTTCTTGCAGTATTCTGTGGTTGTAGCTGTGGCTCTACCCAAAGGGCCTTGAGTGAGACACCCAATTGTGCTTTCCAATAAAACTACTCTTCAGTAATCTCCCCATCCTACCCCAGGATGTTAGTGCTACAACAGAAGATGTGGCCTTTCCTAGCTTTCCTTTAAACACAGATTTCCCTTTTCTATACCCCATTTTATAGGAATAAAATTGCAAGAGTTTTGGGTTTTTTTTTTCCTCTTCTCTGTGTTCTGCTGATATCCCTAAACTTCTAATGCAGCTCTTGACCTTGAATACAGTTTACTATGGATCCAGTGGGAGTAGAATTTTCTTTCTTCAGGAATTTTACTGGAAGAATTAATCAGAAATTATTTCAGCATTTTCAACAAAGAAAATCAAAATGTTAAAACTTCAAAAGCTGAAGTTTTTACTGGCAAATTCCACTTAAGCACAATCAGGTACATTGACAAAAAGGAGGAAATATGGAAGCTTATACGTTTGGGGTTTTTTTAAAAAGGAGTACAACAAGCTCCATAGCTATAGAGACTGGGATGAAGTGGGAAGTGGTCCCTAAGTGATTGTAATTTATTCCCCTTTTATTATTTTTTATTCACTTATCAGGAATACTATTATTTCCAAGGTTTTTTCATACTCACTGACTATTCAGTTCTGCCCCGCTTTATCACTTTTGTTTATATTGCACTGTCATGGTTTAACCCCAGCTGGTAACCAAGCACCGCGCAGCTGTTTGCTCACTCTCCTCTCACCCAGAGGGATGGGGAGGAGAATCAGAAAGTAAAACTCAAGAGTTGAGATAAAACCAATGTAATAACTGAGGTAAAATAAAAATGAAAGAGCAATAGTAATAACAACAATAACAGCTATAATGAAAAGGAGGGGGAGGGGGAGATGAATGAAATCCAAAGGGAATGGAAGAAAGAAAATAAGTGATGCACCACACAACTGCTCACCACCTGCTGACCGATGCCCAGCCAGTTCCTGAGCAATGATCAGCCCACTCCAACCACCACCACCACCCCCCAGTATATATACTGAGCATGCTGTCCCATGGTATGGGATATCCCTTTGGCCAGTTCGGGTCAGCTGCCCTGGCTGTGTCCCCTCCCAGTTTCCCTGTGCCCCCCCAGCCCTCTGGCTGACAGGGCCTGAGAAACTGAAAAGTCCTTGACTTAGTATAAATATCACCCAGTAACAACTAAAACCATCAGTGTTATCAACATTGTTCTCACACCGAATCCAAAACACAGCTCTGCACCAGGTACTAAGAAGAAAGGTAACTCTTTCTCAGCCAAAACCAGGCCAAGCCTGTTGTGTAAGAATTACAGATACTGCATTCTCCCACAGTATATATCACATGTATTAGCATGAAATGTGATGTTAATTTTGAACTATAATAGTCCAAAATAAGCATATTTATAAGATCTGTATGATTAAGAATGTCTCAAGCCCATTGTTGTTGTCACTAGTATTGCTCCTATTTATGGGCTTACAGGATTTGGTCAAGGGTGGTAGTGGCATCCTTTCAGCATTTTAGATTCTACTATGAATCGTACAAATAAAAGGAAGTATATGTTTATTTTCTGTACATAAAGCATAAGAAAAGATCAAATAATTGGATGGGGGGTGTGTGTGTGTGTGTATATATGTATATATATCAGTATCACTGCAACTGGATATCTGCTTGAAGATCTTAAACACATATGCCATGCTTAAACCACATTGTGATGCTACTGGAGAGAGCATTTGCTTGTTAAAAACAGATCAGGTTCTGCTGCCCTTTGTCTTAGTGAACCCTCATTCTCTGTATATAGGTGTCCTGCACTGACTCATGGTTCTTTCTACCTCTAGCATGCCTACAGTTAGCAAAATCTTCCCAGAAGGAGATTAGGCTATATAATAGATCAAAACTCACACAGTAAGAAATAGTGGGAGTAAAGATAAATTTATATACTTAGATTTAGTGGTAAATTTCAATGAGAGTTTAAGATGTAACAAAAGACTTGGATTAATAGGAATGAGTTGTGCAAAAGAAGCTCTGATGATTTTATTACTAAAGAAAACATTTGCAAACACAGGAATCATGCAGAATACTGCAGAAGGAAGATAATCAAAATTCCACGATAACCCCAAATGCACTTCCTTTCAATGAGTTTACAGAGCATCACACTTCAAAATGTGTCATTTCTGTTTAGAATGAATTACTACTAGGTTGCAAATTTGAGGAAACAGTAAATATTTACTTCATATTATGTAAGAGGCTGTTTAATCTATGGGATTTATGGGATGATAAGGATGTAGGTAGCCATATCCAAGGGGGAAAAAAAAAAAGCTAACCCACCACCACCACCACATATGAATTGCTGTTTGTTTTGGGTTTTTTTAATTATTTTTTGATTGTTAATTTTTCACTGTCAAATATCATGGTATCATTCCAGGTACATAACACTTTTTTTACTATACAAAATGAGGACAAGATGTTTCTTTAGCTGTCAGATGATAATTTTGACTAAAGACATTCTCACAGAAAGCAAAAAACCAAAGGCACTTAAATTTTCATTACATTCAAATCACTAATCTGCAATATTCACATGGTTGCCAAGATAACAGAGATTACAACAAGAAAGCAATTGGTATCTTTACAGACAGACAAAGAATACCAAAATGATGAAGAAAACAGGTGATGCTAAGTGAGATCAGCACTGATGTTCATTAGCTATGACATAATCCATCATGCATTTAAAATGTGTATTCTCTTAGGAAATCAAACCAAAAAATGTAAAAGACAGATGTATCTTGTAAAAGATCTTAGGATCAGTTTGACACAAATGGCTCCTTTGTTTAAGTTTGTGCTTAGATGTGCTATAGAAATAATCTGACGACAGCTACTTTGAACTCTCTAAAACTGAACTGCAAGTCCCCATCACTGGGGGAAGGTAAAGCAGTTACATGTGGACATCAACTCATATCTACCAGTACTACAGCATGGCCGTCCAGAACATTACCTGCTAAGGAATAATTTTTCACCTTTTCAAAGTTTATTTGTGAGAATTTCTGGCATTCAAAAAGAATGGGATGATCTCCAGAGAAGAGAGATATTTTTTTTGTGCAGACAGAACGCAATAAATCATTTTACAATACTCATTTGGAGCTGTTCAAAATCATTTTGTACGCTCAAAATAACCAGTAGGCAATGTTAACCTTTTAGTTTCTCAAAGCAGATGCCAAATCCTCTCCTATATTCTTCAGCATACAGCAGGAGAACTGCTACATTCCATCTTTCCAGGTTTCTAATACAGGATCCATCTAACAGCTTAGAGATATTCAGTTGCTGTTATCTTCCAGGCAAACCAGCACAAAAGCCTTATAACAGTAGAAGGTATATTGGGTGTATGTGTCCAGGTGTTGGCAGTGGTGGGAGGCTGCAGAAGTGGCTTCTGTGAGAAAAGACTAGCTGCCACCATGTTGGACAGTACCACTTCCAGGCACCTACAAGACAGACCCACTGCCGGCCAAAGCTGAGCCCATCAACAATGCTGGTGGCACCTCTGTGACAACATATTTAAGAAAAGATAAAAAAAGATATGTTGGAGCTATGAGAGAAAGGAGTGAGAAAATGTGAGAGAAAGAGCCCTGCAGACACCAAAGTCAGAGCAGGAGGGGGAGGAGTTGCTTGAAGTGCCAGAGCAGAGATCCCCCTGCAGCCCATGGAGAAGACTGTGGTGATGCAGGTTACCTCCCTGCAGCCCATGGAGGGCAATGGTTGGAGCAGATACCCACACTGCAGCTCATGGAGGATCCTACACTGCAGCAGGTGGATAAGCCCTGGAGGAAGCTGCAGCCCATAGAGAGGAGCCCACACAGGAGCAGGATCCTGGCAGGAACTGTGGTCTGTGAGGGAGCCAAGCTGGAGCGGTCCATTCCTGAAGGACTGTACCCTGTGGAAAGGACCCATGCTGAAGCAGGTCTTGAGGACCTGCAGCCCATGAGAAGAACCCACCTTGGAGCCGTTCTTGAAGGACTGTATCCTGAAGGGAGGGACACCATGATGTAGCAGGGGAAGAATGTGAGGAGGAAGGAGTAGCAGAGACAAAATATTATGAACTGATCACAACCCCCATTCCTTTTCCCCGTGTTCCCTTGGGGAGGACAAGGTAGAAGAGCTGGGAGTGAAGGAATGAATTAGAGCCTGGCAAGAAGGGGAGGTGAGGGGAAGGTTTTTTAAATTTTATTTTTATTCCTTATGATCCTACTCTGTCATTAATTGTCAATTGATTTGATTGACCTTACCCATGTCAAGTCTGTTTTGCCTGTGACAATAACTAGTGAGCAACCTCCTTGTTCTTGTCTCAGCTCATGAGGCTTTTCGTCCACTTTCTCCTCCTATCCTCCTGGGGAGGAGGAGTGATAGAGCAGCTTGGTAGGCACCTAGCAGCCACCCAAGTTTAACCCACCACTGAAGTAATTTTAATTATTTGTAAAAAATATAGAGAATAAAGATATAAATGAAAAAAATAAATAAATGTTTGAGATTTAAAAAAAAATGTCACATCACCAAGCTACAAAACCAATAGTCTAAAAGTTTTGGCAGAGCAGAGCAATAATAATGTCCTTATTTTCCAAAATAAGTAGAGTGCAATAAAATATGGATCTATACTTGAACCACTTTTAACATTTGTTTATTGACTTAACTTTGAATTAACTGTAATTTTGACTCAGTTTTGAACCACTGCCATCATAGCTTTTATTTCTCTTTACACTCTCTAAAGGTAAAGAAAAGGGTGAGCAGCGATGCTCATGACCATTTCCTGCCAAGAACGATTTCAGTGACTCAACCCTTTATAATGAGAAGCTATTGAGATTAAAAACTCCTTGAATTCTCACTCATCCTTTTTATAGGATTGAGCTTTTCTAGAGTTTCCATACTTTATATCTATCTCTATTGGGTCTGGCTGAGGTCAAGTCAATTTTCCCCACAGCAGCCCCCACAGCGCTGTGCTTGCATTGGTGGCTAGAAGGTGTTGACAACACCCCAGCGCTTTGGCTGCTGCTGAGCAGCGCTCGCACAGCATCAGGGCTGTCTCTGCAACATCCCCCCTCACCAGCAGGCTGGGGGTGGGCAAGGTCTTGGGAGGGGACACAGCCAGGGCAGCTGAGCCAAAGTGATCAAAAGGATATTCCATATCATATGCCATCTGCTCAACAATAAAAGCTAAGAGAAAGGAGGAGGAGGGTGGGGGTCACTCACTATAGTGATGTTTGTCTTCCAAAGCAACCACTATGTATACTCAAGTCCTACTTCCCAGGAAATGGTTGGACACTGCCTGCTGACGGAAAGTAGCGGAGATATCTTTCAGTTTCCTTTGCTTCTGTGTGTGGTCTTTCTTTTGCTTTATCAAACTGACTTTAACTTGACCCATGTGGTTTTTTCCCACCTTATTTTCTTCCTCCCCTGTTCTGCTGAGGAGGGGAGTGATAAAGTGGCTTGGTGGGCACCTGGCATCCAGCCAAGGTCAACCCACCACACTATCATATATAAATTTAATGATTTTTTCAGGCTGTATTAAGTTACAGGGAATTAATAAAATAGTTGTGTAAATCAAATGAGCAATATATGCAGTTCATGTATTGTATTCTTGCTGTTATTAATTAGAATTACACATATATAACATAAGAAAAAAAGAGTTCAACCGACCTGTTCGATTTCAGTAACTTAAATTCAAATCCCGTCACATGTACTTCTAGGGACTTATTCATTCTTTCATCTCAAATGGGATGAAACTTTATAAGTAAGCCCTTGCCCATTAGAACGAGTCTAGACAATTGCAAGATAGGTGCCAAACTAAGATGAAAAAAGATAGGTGTGATGAACCTTGAACTTAGTTTTAAACCTTGAAGATGTTCATATCCTACTGCTGAAAGCAATGTAAGTGAAATGTAAGAATTTTTTCTGCCTTCAAATGACTACCATGTGTCAATATGCTCTGGTTTAGCTTAGCTCTTTGAGTACATAGCAGGATAACTGAAGTTTTGCTAAAATTGGCCAGAGAAGCAGAAAATTAGAACTCAAAAATATCAGGTTTTTTTTTTTTAAATGGCTTTTAAATCATATTGAAATTGCTTAATCACTTCTCTTTCCTTCATTTACCTCTGACTGCAGAAGGCAACAAAAGGCAACTAGGGCCTTGTAGGCAGAGGAGAAAAATAGTCCTCTTTTGAAAAACCTCAGCCAAAAAATATAATTTGAGAAAGATGTAGTTTTCATAGGGAAACAATGAAGGTAAGCATATATTAAAGATAAGTAGTAGATTCTAAAGGACAGATTTAATATATTACCACTTCCTGAACAGGAATAAGCTCATATGCATTTTTTTCTCAGACCTTGCTAACTTCTACAGAACTCTGTCTTGGGTGTTAATAAATGGCAATGAATCATGACTATTTGTTTACAAGCAACTCTGGTGCCCAAGAGTACTGCGATACAGATTTATTACACTATTTTTCAATGGGACCCCTGCTTTTCAAAATGGTTTTCTGGCTTTTCCCAGAAGAGAAGGCTAATGATACTAGTATAATTGGCTGATTTAAGGGTTTCAGTAGTCCAAAATCTATTTTGCTATTGAACGTGTCTTTCATCTTTCTGAAAAACACAGGCTTTTAATACAGGACACTAGAAAAGAAAAACTAGGATATTTCATCTGAGCTGTCTGTGTAATTTAACTTAGTTGCTGGTTTAGGTCGATGATTCCTGGAGTGCACACTTTCCAAAAGATAAGCAGTTCACATAAGAATCCCTTTTTATATGGTTTCATATTGTCAAGAAAAATAGTCATTTTAAAATGAAAAAAATGGAAAAATGGCAGAACTGAAATGAACTCTTCCCAGTGACTGTCAAATAGAAAATCAGGCTTTCATTAATCACTGAATTCATTTAACTGAAAGAGTTATTCCCAAGAAATTATCACCTGCTCGAGTGGCTCCAGAGGACGGCCACAGAAATGATCAGTGGGCTGGAATATCTCCCATAAGAGGACAGACTCAGAGAGTTGGGATTATTTAGTTTATAGAAAAGAAGGCTCCAGGGAGACATTATAGCAACCTTCCAGTAGTCAAAGGGGGCCTACAGGAAAGCTGGGGAGGGACCCTTTACCAGGCAGTGTAGTGATAGGAGAAGCGGTAATGGCTTTAAACTGAAAGAGGGTAGATTCAGATTAGATATGAGGAAGAAATCCTTTACTGCGAGGGTGGTGAGGCACTGGAACAGGTTGCCCAGAGAAGTTGTGGATGGCCTAATCCTGGCAGTGCTCAAGACTAGGTTGGATGGGGCTTTAAACAACCTGGTCTAGTGGAAGGTGGCCCTGTCTGTGGCTAGGGGGTTGGAACTAGCTGGTCTCTAAGGGCAAACCATTCTGTGGTTCTACAATTCCATTATTCTAAGTCACTATCATGATAATAAAGTACAATTAGGTCTACTGATCTCCTAAACCTGTCCAAAAGCCCATTGAAAGTGATGTGAACTTTTAAATCAGATTCAGAAATAACAGTACTAAGCAGATGCTACAGGTCTGGGGAGTGTTGCTGTTGTCAGAGCCCTTAGAAGATCTTCCCAAAAGGACAAGAGGGAAGCTAATCCAAACGGTTTTAGGGCTTCTCATGAACAATGTCTTAATGATACATGGCTACAGAGGAAATCAAGTTAAATTATCTGCAACAAGATGGAGTCAATCTGATTATTTCTCTGCTTCAAGATGATTTCTTAGCATTTTGACTGTGTGGTGCACACAACAGAAGAAAATGTATACTTCAGATAGAAAATAGAGGTAAAATTAATGAGTAGTTCTTTGGGGATAGTTAGCAATTCAAAACAAGATGAAGCTGTTTGACTGCATGTCTAAGCAGATAATTCTTTCAAACATGAGGCCCCATTTATTCCATTATAGGCTGAAAGAAAATAATATTAGTCTGAAAACCACATGAAAAATAAACTTCATTTTTAGTGAGACTCCATATTAACCTAATTGTCTCGGCAATAGTAACTAGGTAAGAAGTACTGTGACAATCGATCCTTACCTTAACTCATCTTTTCCTAAGCTATCACTAAAAAGCTAATTACTTCTGATACTTTTCCAGACAGAGTTTTAGGTATCTGTAAACACACTCAGGCATACACAGGAAAGCAGTTAGCAATGAGTTAAATAATCAGAAAGCTTACTTAGATTCTTCTGCGTTCCAGGTAAATAAAAGTCTTCCCTATCAGACTAGGAAATACTGTAATTACCTGTATCTGCCAGAGGAGTATTTAAATCTTGTGATGAAATGACTTAGTATTTTTCAAGTGCTAAGACATGTACCATTGTTATTTTGAGAACTGCTTAGGGCATAACCAAAAATTATATGGAATTTGCAGTATTTTGTTATATTTTTTCTCATTTAAAAAATTTCACAATTTCTGTGTAACTAAATCAATACTTTCTAACAGTTTTCCAATGCTTGTATTTTTTTTTTCAGATTTATAAGATCACCTCTTATTCATTCTCATACAATGGGTTGATTTGGGGAAACCAGTTATCTCTAATGCTTTTATGAAATTGCAATATCATTGATGGACTCAATATGCAGTAATTCAGCCCTAGGCTGAATATTATTTGAGAAAAAAAGATAAGAAATCATTATCATTGACAGCAGAGCTTTGCCAGGCCTTTTGGAATATTGGACTGTAATGTCTGATCTAAAAAAAAAAAAAAAAAAAAAAAAAAAAAAGAAAACAATTTCACCAATGTTATCTGCAAAGACAAGTCGACAAGTCTATATAAACTAAAAAAAATACAAACCAGAAAAGTCTGGATCAAGATGACAATAAAAAAGGAGCTTGAAAGAAAAGTGGAAAACAAGTGTGCAGACTTTTTGAAATAGATGAACTCTGTCGGATCATGGGACAAAGGTCAAAGCAGGCTGGTTGAAAGATAAGGTCATAACACCTCAGCTTTCAGAGGAGTTGCTATCAGGGAAAATACCCAAAAGAAACAGTTTGGAAACTTGAATGGACACTAGCACATGCCAGGAGGAGCAGTCCACGTCAGTTAAGAAAGCAGTAGGTGCTGACGTGAATTTACTTGTACCTCTTCATTTAACCATGTATACCCCATAATACTGAAGCTCTGAGAAAAGCTGGATTTAAGCAATGAGGAAGACTGAAGGATGAGTTTGAAGTTTAGTGGCTCGACGGTTCTGATGTCGACTTTCACGCAAATCATGGATCTGGAAACAAGTAGGAATATTCTGTATAATGCTATACTTCTAAAATGGAGTGTTCTAGGTTAACACAGTTATATAGGTTCTGGACAATTACCAGTTTAGGGAGACAGGCATCTCCTGAATGAAACTCAGCCCCTCTACATTGATTGGTGCCCTGGGTTAGGATGTAATGAGCTGCCTTCTGGAAGTGTCTGTCTCTCCCCATTAACTACAGAATGCAATCAGCTAGATAAGGTTAGATACCAACCTATTAAGTTAATTTAGGTGAGGTGAATCCTAGACTGGAAGGCAGTATTGGAATTGCTGAGACCTGGAAAATTTGAAGGAGCAGCAATTCCCCATGTGTGCCCCAAAACACTCTGTGATGAAACACTCAGTCTAATGAGCAACCAGTGTATTGCCTAAACTATAAGATGCTATCACAGTGGTAGTAATTTTTTCTTACTTGTATTCTGATTATATTTCTCACACGTTATTCTCCTTATCTCTCTCTTCTCATTACTGAAAAATGTATTTGAACACAGGCAAAGTTTCTGCCCTGCTCCAGTCTTTCAAGATTGATTTCACACAGAGAAACTCCCTACAAAAGAATGGGAAAAATTACCTGAAGTATCTATTCAGATTTGGAGTGGCAGAAAAAGAGGAGAGTCCTAGCATGGGTCCATCACATAATTCAGCAGTGGTCCTGCCAAAACCAAATGGAAAGTAACTCAGATAGACATACTTGAAGAGGCACAGAAACTTTTTATGTTTGTGTACCACATTTTACAGATGTCTATTATCAGCCTTAAAGGACAAACTAAATCATTATTTCACACACTTGTCAGTTTTAAAGAATGTAAAGTTACTGAATTTTCTATGTGGACTCAGATTGCTATTATTTGGTGAAACTTTGGATCATTAATCACATGTTAGCTTTAAAAAGCTGTTCTCTGTCATAGAGTGAATCAGATGTCAAAGTTAAATTTGACTCAGATTCGTAACTAACCAGTAGGCATGTGGAAAAATTATTGCATCCAATGTGTACATATGCAGTAGGTACCTGAAAGTCCCTGAAACCCGGTTTCCCACATCTGCTTATTTTTTCTTCAGACCCTGAAGAATGTTTATGGAACTGAACCTTTTTGATCTTTACAGCTCTTCTCTTTCCTTGAAGTTGGTTCGGGGGAAGGCCATTGTCCCCTGTTTATAATTGGTCTCTGGTGTGTGAAAGTCTGAATTAGCCTGATCCAGCTCAAGTGAAAGAAAATGTAGGAGCAAAATATCTGAACTGTTGCATAGTCTTCATGTAAGAAAGTCGGCGTTTTGCACTTCATATTTCTTCCTGGACTGCTGCCTTTTCCCTGGGGAGGCATGAAACAGGACATTGACTTAAACAGATGGTTGCTACTTCTGAATTATTTAGCAGCTAAATCAATGAGAAGATTCTGCTGCCATGAGAGGAAAGAGTTTGCTGGAAGCATTCCTCCTCCTCCTCCTTCTCCTTCTCCTGTTAGAAGTGGCCAGGAACAGCTGGCTATTGGCAGCATCAGAGCCTGTAGGGGTGGAAGTGGAGGATGCAAAAGTGAAACCTGGATTTTAGAGTTACTAAAGGAGAGCTGTCTTACATAAGAAATATGTTTCTCCTCTTCAGATGATCTTTCATCCAGTTAGGTACTCACCTATGGTTACTAGGTAGGGTTAATGGGATAGGAGGATTAAGAAAAAAAAAAGCAATCCAGCTACTTAGCCTGTGTAGCCTGTAGCTTTGGAGTCTACGTAAGATGTGCTCAGATCTCATTTTTGAAACTCTGTGAGACCACAGGCTAATTGCTTTGAGCTATCAGCATAGTTTACAGACAATAACTCAGGAGAAACATTGGAAGGCCAAATTTCTCCATGTAATCCCTGTTTGAGATACAAGTGTATAACCCATTGCAATGCCCAAGTATCTTCCTACTCTCACAAGAAGGAACACTCCTTACTGTCAGTGCCATCAGACTTGTAAAAGCCTGGTCTTGCCTTGACAAATAGAATCTTCAAGCAAACATCATGCTCAGCAGGTCCAACCCCAACTTCCCAACCTTCTAATTCTGAAAACAAAGGTGAAGCTTTGATCAGAGTCAGAGAGATAAAAGCTTCTCTTCAGTCCTCCAAATGTGTTTTATTGGTCGAAGGCGTGACTTAGAGCCGATAGTGATGGTAACAGCTGGTAGTGGAGGAAAAATACCTCTTCAGGGTAAGGTCCCGGCCGTGACCGCTGGCCAACTGCAGCCCGGCGGGGCGGGGCGGGGGCGCTGTCCGTGGTGCTGAAACGCCGCGGCACTGCCGGGGCTCGGGCTGCCCGAACCGCACCGGCTCCCGCGGCCCCACATCAGCCCCCGCGCCCCGCGGCAGCGCGGAGCAGCTCACACCCCAGGGCGCGCATCTGGAATGCACTGCACACTGTGAGGCAAGCAGGTGTTTTTTTCCGGGCTTGTAACCAACCCTCATTCCTGGTTTCTCTTTAACCAAACAACCCAAGGATCCATCAGCTGTTGGGCTGACTGCTAAGTAGGCTGTGCACAATGGCATATACTTAATAGGTCATGAGGGAAATAAATAAATGAATAAATCAATAGAAACAAACCCCTGTACTGCCACCCACTGGGGGGTGGGGGGTGGGGGGGTTGGGGGCTGGAGGAAGCAACCCAGGAAAACATATATGTAGCTTATTGTGCTGCTGGACTCAAAATCAAGCCTGGACAGAGGCCACACACAGAAATAAATTATGACCAGTTCAGCAGTATCATGCTTCCACAAATGTAGAAATGCATTTTAATATAAAACCCCTGACATTCTATGTATTCATGTTCATGAATAAGACCACCTTTAAATGTTTGAAACTAAAGACCATTTTATAATCTTTTAGTACTGCTAGGTCTAGGATAGGAAGAATCTCAAGGCACCTCTGTGCACATGTGAGAAAACTCAGCCTGTATTGGCATATTATCGTACAGCTACAAAATCTGAATTGCTGTGTAAAACTGATCTTCTGGATCAATCATGTATGATGTAACTTTCTAGTTAGTACCCCGATAAAATGAAACAGAGGTTAAAACTTTTAGCTGGCTAGAAAGTGGTAACTTTTCCTTATGGGATTTGCTGCATTCATATCAAACAGGCATATAGCAATCTTTTTATTTGTTGACATTCTGCAATCTTTTTGACCTTAAATCCTAACACAAAATGTGACTTTAAAGTTGTGGGAACAGCTTGTGCCAAATACTGGAATGAGAGATGCTTGGAAGTACAAATGAGCAGACTAAAGACATGCAGTTCTGGGTATGGAAAGCATAAAGACAAAAATCTAAGTATCATTGTATTATTAATTCACCTGCCTTAAAATTAAGCCAGCCTACACACTTTTTCTTTCTAATTGTAGAAAAATGAGGCTGTTTACCTCCTCACAGTAATGATTTATTATTCATAATGAACAAATCAGTAACAACTGAAATCTGGTGTTAAGGGAAGGAAGCACCATAAACACAAATGACCTTTTGGCACCCAGTTCCTTAATGCAATGAAAAAATTGCATAGCTTTAAATAATTACCACAAGATACAGCCGTTGCTATACACCAAAGTAATTAAGTACATTCTGAATCTCACTAAACTGGCACACAAATTGTTTGGAGATAAGGATGTATTGATATAGCTGCTTATAATAGTCAAGTTTACACTGAACAAAGGGATAATAAATCAGTAAATGGCAGAGAACACATAGCTTCTCTGCAAAAAAACTTCAGTTAGACAGCACATGGAAATAATGTATGTGCAAATATAAGCCACCAATTTTATTAACTATACATTTCCTTGTTAACTTGTTTTCATGTTGTTTGTTTAAACAAGCTGGCCACAGATCCAGGTGATCTGACTTTCCAACTGACTCCAAAATATATCATTAATTAAAGCACTTTGCTTCTTCCTATTATTCTTTCATTATTGTAATGTTATGTAAATTATTTTCATTAGGTTGTAATGCTTTCCTCTGCAAATCTGCCTGGGGCAGAGAATTCTTTGCTTCATTTTGCCCTAGATTATTTCATCAACCTTGCAGGGCTTCAGCATACCTCATTGACTCTAAAAGTTGAAAGTGAAACGTAATAGTAGAAGTTCTCCACTAAGATTTTCTGCCACATATAAGCAAAGAAAAACCAAGCTGCTTTTGAAGTGCAGTAGCCTGCAACCCACTAAAAAATATGGACGGTTCTGAGGTTACCTAGGTATTGCAAACAGAAGCCAAAGAGACATGGCCTTGTGTCTGGTAAGCAGAATTCTGCAGAAACAGTCTCAAGAATTCTTTTGGAGGCATTGAGACTACAAACATAACTATTAGATAGGAAGTACTAAATTCTTGTTACACAGGCACTAGGAAAGCTACTTACTTAATTCCCCAGTTTTGTTTAAGATTCACTTACAAGATCAAATTTAATTATGTAGATTTAGGCCTTAATTGTGTAAGACTGTAGGCAGCCTTACTGCTGTCTAGCTGAAATCTCCACAAACTAGGAAAGAGGTAGGCTTGTGTGTATCTCTAGATGTGGGTGTATGCACATGCATCTAGTGATGAGCTTGAAGCTCTTGCAAATAGGAAGTTTCCCCCTAGAAATAAAATTGAGTTAAAGCAAATGAAAACCAATGTGATCTTTCCTTTTTGTCACTCATTATAAATATAATATTTTTTAAGTTTAAGCCATGATTTTTGAGCAGGGTTAATCTCTAAAGATTATAAGAGAATTTACAGACCAAGAAACAGGCATTTTTCGTGTTCCAAACACTCTGAAAACACCAAGGTCTGCAGTTACTGGAAGAAGCAATAATTTCAATTTGGAAGTATCTTTTTCAAGTAGAAGAATGGCAGATATAAGCCCAGGAGTGCAGATGTCCAAGAAAGATAATAATACCCTCCAAAGGTCTGACATGAATCGTTCTGTTGTACCACTGATGCACTGACAGCCATCCTTCTTCATGGCCTTCGTTCTTTTTTATGTAAATCATTAAATGCAGAAGCAAAATTTCAGAGTTCATTGAGGGCAAAGCAGTTTTTTGTGTTAATGTAGTAAACATCCTTAAATGTATTCAAAAATCTAAGTATTTGCCTAATAACTTCTATGAAAGTAAAAATGTAGTGGACCACTAATTGTCCACACCACTGAATATGTCCAGCAGCCTGCAAAACTGTGGTGGTTGCATGATACAGTACAAGCTCAGTGTGGCTGGGGCTGTTGCAAAAAAAACAAGTAGGACAATAGAGAGAACTAATTTTAAACTATGGTCTGCCAGATTTACTTATATCTCCATTAGGACAGCTGCCAATATTCTGACATTGTGACAATCAAGGGAAAAGTTCATACAGATTCCATCAGCCTTTCTCCCACAGGCATGGGTGAATGGGTACAGTCAGGCTAAGGACTTAGGAAGTGAACATCTTGGGTATGTGCATATACCCCTATATGACTGAATCTAAGATGATTATGTATTCCACATATATGTGCACATAGACATGCCAAAGGATATATACTGTCTCTTTTCCAAAGAGGAAATGGATGAAAACCAGCCTATATCAAGGCTTCCACATTCCTATTTTGATCACCAAATATGCATGTCATCTTCACGTACGTAGACATATATGCACATTAAATACATATATATATATATATATACACACACACATATGTATGTATTTATGTAAAGTGATCAAAGTCATAAGGGGAAAGACATGCACACACTTGATTCAGAGATATCACTTTCCAGTAGCAAACTATTTCATGACTCTAATGAAAAAGGTGGCCTGCTATCAGTTAATAATATTGCCACCCTCATGGTGCAATATAAAATATGAAGGTCTTACCATCATTGTCCTTTTTCAAAACATTTAAAATGCTCTTATTCTGTCAAATACATTTTTTTCAGGTATATAGCTGAAGCCAGTTTTCATGCAAATAGCCTAGTGGTTTATGCTATTTCACGTGACAGAATCAGCTCATCCATGTTCCATTTCATTTTCTTAGCTAGGTGACCATGGCAGAGAAGGACATTGTCCCCAGGGGTTGTCCAAAGGAGTCTCTTTCTTGTCCTTGCCACAGCAATTTGCAGACCCTTGGGGAGGACAAACACTCTGCTGCCCTTTGCAAATGTTTTCAGTGTGTTCTTCCACCTGTAGAGAGAGAGAGGGCTCTGCAGGGCTCCAAGGCTAGGTCATCTGAGGTATGCCACTCTTCCTTCTGGAAGCTCCTAATGGGTCTTTGTCACCCAAAAACAGAAGAGCAATTTGTTACAAAGAAGAACAAAGGAGATAAATGGCTTTTTGTATCATCTGCCTTTGTTACACAACTAGAGCACAAGCCTTAATGTTTAAGTGACTTTTATTAGAATTTCAGCTAATAAAAAGGGAGATTTCATAACAATATTGCTAAGATGTTAGAAAAATGCGTTGCATTCTAAACCACTGGTTTAGAATTCTGGTTTTGTGCAATATTGACAGTTTGACATTCAGAGCTTGCTGGTATGACACTCAGACAATGAAACACTCATCTGTCTCTGAGTCAGACAATGTCATCTGTGCAGAAGGTTTCATTTGTGTGTGTCATCTGGATCCACTCTTCATTCCCTTCTATATTACTTAGCTAACCACCTCATTAACATTAGGTTGTCCTCACAAAAATAGGGAAGCATGATTATGATTGTTTTACAGGTAGGAAACAGAAGTAAAGAAAATTGTAAGTGATATGCCCAAGCTGGCATAGAAAATTAAGGCAGAAACCAGAGGACTTGAGCCCTAGCTGAGTGTCTCACCTCCCAGCCACCAATTCTCCATCTTAAAGTGATGTCCCACTCTTTGGAAAGCTGAATATCTGAGCTTCCAAGAGTTTATAAGTAGCCGCTAGAATTCACAGCCAAGGGAAAGAAAAGGTCACACAAAAACGGCAAAGCAGGACCTGCACGACAACGCTGATCAAATGCAGAAAATAATTCTTCAATTCACTGTCCCATGTCATATCATCCTTTGATATATTGAAGCAGTGTTATTAAGCTTGTCAATTATCACCATTAAAGGTTGGTTCCTTCAGTTTCAGTAGTGAGTGGAAAGAATCATTTACAGTCCTACTTTAATTATTAATTGGAAAGGATGCTATTAATGGCTCTTTTCCTCCTTGTGAAATGCATGTGCTAATTCATACTCTGGACCCATGCTAAGTATAATAAAGAAAAAAATATTCATTTTTCTGAAGTGAGGCACATACAAATGCAGACATTTTATTTCTTTGAAGAACACTGAGCAGATAGTTCTGGCACAGCAGAATAGGAGCTGGCTTCTAGTCCCATTACATAGAATAAGTTTCCAAAAAATTCCCTGATTTCTCTCTCATTATTTCAAGCTAAGACAATATAGCGGAAAAAAAATGTTTTTCTAAATATTTGCTCACATTTTGCTTTGGTATGATTGCTAGCAGCTTATATTTCTTTTGTTCAAATGTTTGTATGATCAAATTGTGCTGGCACAAGTGTTGGTGGAAAACAGATTTTGAAGTCATATGCACAAGTATTCACAGAAACTGAATATTCTGTCCTCCCACATGACAAGTTACTTTAGAAATGTTCATTTATCACTCAAATCAGAGCATGGAATTAGCATCACATGATTTATCTCACCTATTGCTACCAGGCAAAACAACTAGAATATGAAATATTCTGAGAACCAGTCACAGGCAAGCCACAGATTAAAAATTCTGATCACAAATACATTGATTTAGTAATTGTAAGTAATAAAGAAATCCTGAAAAGCATGATCTGCTTGCAAATATCCTTTCAGTAGCCAAGCAGTACATTGGTTTTGTGAATTATTCATCCAAATCTCATAAATATGTATTTTACAACAGCAGGGTATACTAATCCATAACTTCTCCTAATAACCTGAATTAAATATGAACTGTAAATAAAAATTTTAAGAGGTTTTGTGCCCTTTTTATGCTTTTGTGATCAGCAAAATTTCAAGGGGCCTTCTGAATTTTAAATTTAGAAGTATCATCAAGTCTAGGCTTGATTTTGTTCAAAGGCTTGATGAGGCTTTCAGAAGTGTAGTTGAAATGTTTCCTTACATTGATTGAAGGGCAATGAGAAAAGATGCTAAGTCTTTAAACACTTACACTTTACTTTTGAGTGCTTATTTGCTGGAGTTCAGTCAGAGAGAAATGGTGAAGCAAGATATGTGAAGCAAAGCTATATGGCATGTGAAATAAAAACTCAGAGTGCATTGGCTAGCTCCTTTTCCCATCTCTTCACTGAATGTCAACCAGCTACACGAACATTATGAACTAAGCACCAGCATCTGACCTGAAATACAGGCACTCCCTTGATGGGGTGCATGTACACACCAGGCTGTGTCACCCAATGGCTCTGTGATTTCCACCTGAAGCTGCATACGTGTGCACATGCTGGAGCTTTGGTTGTGTTGTCTCCTTGCATGACTTGTGTGCATTTGTGCATACATGAGTGTGTGTGTACCTGTGTGCAGGACCAGGGTCATGTATCCATATAAAGAATGCTTGCATTTTGCTGCTGTGTTGTCTGGCCACATCCAGTAAGGTAACAGCAACTGTTGGGCCCCTGGGGAAAACTGGCACCAGAAATTTGTCTCCCAGGTTTGTAAAACTTGTAGTCTAAATGTCCCCAGGAGTTCGTTGAGGAATAAAGCATGGAATTAATTGGATTTGTTTTTTCTTCTGGCAGTCAGCGTAGTGTGTAAACTGTTGCACAAGCAAGGAAATCACAGTTTTGGCAGGTAACCACATCATATAATTCACCATAAAAACCTTTGGCTCCACAATACCTATTATAAATTGTTCTGAAAAAAAATTGCCTGAATGTTATAGACCTCCCCCATCTCAGTACCTTTCTGGACAGTTTAATCCAAAACCATCAGGTAAAACCTTGCATTTTAGTGTAATTGTTTCTTTCCCTTTTTTTAGTATTTACTAACACATACATATATGTTCATTTCAGAGAGCAATCAAATTCCCTCCCAGTCAGAAAGCTCCACAGCTGAGACAGAATCTAAGTTTTTGGGCCAAGATGAAGCTCCGGTAATGTGGTACACTTATGCACCATGTTTAGCAGTTAGGAGGTTACTATGGTGACAGAGTAATTTCAAGGTAGGGTTTGAGAGCTACCTAGAAAATATGCAGCTTTGGCTTATCTTTTCAGGTAAAAGCCTGCTGATGGCTGTTCACTCCGATCCTTCCTAAAACATAAAAAAACCCTGTCCTCATCGTAAAGTGCCAAACACAATTATGTGAGATTCCAAATTGCTACTGAAAGCTCTCGAAAATCACCATAACCTTTCTTTTTACAGTCTTTTAAATCCATACAAGTAATTCCTAATTCCCCCCATCCCCTCAGCCACAGAAAAGTGTCGGCACATGAGAATTGAAGTCTTTATGCCTAGTTTGTATTTCAGTGTGTGACAGTTTTCAGAATGCTTTGGGATCTTTTTCAAAATGAAGCTGCTGTGTCAATGCAAAAAAAAAGTAAATTATAAAATCAAAGCTGAAATTACAGGGAAACATGATAGTCCTGCTGTAAAAAGGATCTTGCAGCAATTTAATACAATATTCTTTGCCTGTGAGGAAAAGAAGACAGTACTTCATGTCAAAATATCATATTCAGATATCTTTCATTTCAAAAAGCACAACAAAAATACTCAGATGTAGCCTAAATCACACATCCTTAGTTGTATACATATACATTGTAGTAAAAATTTTAGTGTAAAAAGATAGCCACTGTTTATTTATGACATATTTGGTTCCATTTTAAGGACACCGTATGCCAGTCAGAAGAAGGAATTAAGTTTATCTGCCCTGACGTGCACTGTTGTGCTGACAATGCTGAAGGCACTGGTGATAAATTGAGGCAAAAGAGATGCCTCCAAATTAGATCCATATTAGAATTTTTCTTTATGAAGAAAAAGAGAAACCCTGTTATTTATCAAAGGGGGGGAAAAGGATTTATACAGCAAGGAGGTAAATTTTATTCTGGGTTTTGAATTGGTTATCACTAACAATGGAAGATGCTAAAATTCACCATTTTGAAATCCCATTCTTAATATTCTGTCTTGCTTGATAGTTTGGTATACCTTTACATTATAGTTGGTCTATACTCTGGAGGCAATTAAACAGCTGTTCTTCTTTTGAGGACCTATTATTAAAAATAATGGGAAAGAGCTGTAGAATATAAGGCCATTGGCTGAAAGGAACGTTACCTGCAGAAAGACAGAATGTGACACTTCTGTAACTCCTCGAGTCATTCCCATTCCAAGAGCCTAGAAGGAAAGAAGTGTTTTATTGTGTGTACGAAAACAGCTGGTGCTCTGTTGCACCTTCCTTAGGTCTAACGTTGGTTTGGTTGAAAGTTTTGGGGCACAATGCCATTTCTAAAAGTTTAGCCAGGGTATGTGTGGAGAAGAGAGAATTTTCACTAAGTATTCCCATTCCATCAGCCACCTGGGTGCACCAGAACTGCTATATTGTGTCAGACAAAGGAATCATCTAGGCCCACATCCTTGTCCTGATATCAGCTAAGCATAGATACTTAGGAAAAGGCACTAAGAAAAGATAGTTTGTCGTTACTGTTCTTAGAAGCCAAGCTCTTAATCTGGAGCTACTTTGGAATAGTTTTGAATGTCCTATAATGAATCTGTCCTTCAGAAATACGATTAAAACTATTTCTAGCTCTTTACAGCATCACATGTTAATGATCTATAGGAACTCTTTCCCTAGCTCCACAAAGTGAAATATGAAGTAGTGTTGATTTTCTTCTTAACCTCAGTTTAACACTGGCTCTTTCTAGTCAGCTCTTGTAACTAAAACAGGTTTCAAGCAGATAAACACTATGAATTCACACCTCTCAGCTGAATAAGATCCTGATGTATGAGACTCACTTGACATGAAGCCGTGAGGCTGTTGGATGGCACCTGAACATGGCATGACACACTCCATATCATGGCATGGTCTTGAGACCCAGGTGTATCATGGCATGAGGCAGGGAACAGTTCTGCAGCTGGGTGGGTAAGTGCTTTCTACCAGTACATGGTCCTGATTATAGAACAGTCCTGTTCAGCCATTCTCGTCTGGGGCTCTTGGCACAAGGGTATGGCAGACAGGTACATGCTGAACACACACATCTGGTCTGAGGGGTCCTGAGGAAGGACAGAGTCTGGGGACCTGCATGGAAAATGTGCTGGATCTATGGACTGCTACAGGGGAGTGTGAAAGGGGGTAAATTGTGCTGTCTCACACTCAGCATGCAAGACTTGATAGCTCTGTGAATCTGCTGACAGAAGTGCTCTGTAAGAACATGGAAGGGGTATAACCCTAACAGCTGCATGGAACTGGGGTTAACAGTCAAAAATTTAATGGTCATATAAAAAAAAATGATATGGATGCTAAGCGAAAATATTTCTACTTACATGTGAAATGATGGAGGGTTTCTGAATAAAGTTGTTCTCTATTCAGTTTGTTGTCTTCTATCAGATCCCCTACAAAATCCTAGTACCTGGGTTTTCTCTAGAATGTCCTTTCCTCAAACTATTTCTGCATATAGAAAGAGCTTTTGAATAGATATGTATTATAGTAATAATGTAACTAAATATATCATCCACCCATACACTTGCAATTGACTTTCCTCTAAAGCTGGTCTTTTCTCCATAGCTTCTGCATCTAATTATCATCAATTTCAGCTCAGGCAGGAAATGATATAACAATGAAGAGATCAATTATGTTAGCAGCAAAAGGGAAAAAATCAGATTAGTAAACTGGGAATTTTAGGTGGAAATTTGATCTTTGGGACATGTGCTTAGAGGAACAATGCACAAAACAGAACTTATCTGGTGGAAAACAAATTGAATTCAGTATAACAAAGTGTCAGAGGCTTCTGTAACTGAACTGTCAGAGTAATTAATTTCCATCCAATACCTGACAATAGCAAAATGTCCTGTATAAAATATGCTTAAGAGGAAACAAGGAAAGTGATAATACACTGATCTCAAAGAGAATGATGTCATTCTCTGAGGATATGGCTTGTTTTGTTTTACAGCAATACTTCAGCAGAGTCAAACATAATGATTTATTAACACAGAAGAAGTACCCCTGGCAGGCATAGTTAATATTTTAGTACTGCAGGCGATGGAATGTGACAGTTTCACTTGTTGCTCTGACCTTTATTTTCCTTTGTACCATAATTTCCTAGAACTTCCATTTATCTGGAGAACATGCAATTAGAAAGATACTTTTAGATAAGCCACAATCATTTCTCACAAAATTTTAACACCATTTTTTTCTAAATGAAGCTGCTTCTTCGCAGTGCACACTTCAAAACAGTTCAGAGTAGTTCACTGAGTACAATAAAGACCTTAGACAAGATACATTAAAAGATACCAATTAGTAAGCCGACAATTTTAGACTAAAATTTTATTTTAAAACATTTCAGTATTTCAAGGAACACTGCATACCAAAAAGCACAGATATAACCATGATGAGAGAAAATATTCATTTATATCTTTAAGTGAAAGAAGAAGAAGCACCTGAGTGACAACTTCATTAAATTTGAATACCTCGTCTCTAACTTCTGCTGTAAAAGCTTCAGGAGCAATTAATTTCCCTGCTACCGGTAACGATAATATATCATGGAACAAGAAACAAGAGAACTGAAAACAAAACAGGCAGGGTATGCTAATTCAGGAATCTGAAGAGCTAAATCTGATTTTGATAATATGTAAGGTTGTTTTTACCTTCTTTCTCTACTACTATTTCATCATCTTCCTTCAAAATTACAACTTACTGGAAAACAGAGGTATTTTTTCTTGTCAGGTCTGCATAATATTTTAGTTTCTTGTAGAGCTGGGTATGACAGTCTCATTACCTCCACGTAGTGATCTTCACTTTTTCCTTTGCATCCCCGTGTCTGAGAGGTAACTGCTGGGTTTTTTGCAACAGGAGATCACCATGTAACTGAATTTACCAGAAATATGACTTCAATTTTCTCACATGGCTTTTCCAGAATCGTATTTTGTGGGGACAGTAACTGCAATAGCCCAGCATGTTCAGGTTCACTGCTGAATAATCTAGTGAGATCTGCATGTATCTATGTTCTAGAACCACAAAGCAGGCAAAGTTTTGTTTGAGTGAGATCTGCCTAAGCTTTTGCATTACACTGACACGCTTCCATTCTCCTCCCTTTAGACCCAGCTCACTCTTCCCTGTGCATGCCAGGAGCCCTGTGCAAGCCTTCTGCTTTACCCCATGATTTCTCTTCTACCTTTTCCCTGCAGTCTTTGAGAGGGGATTTTTCTCCCTCCTCAGCTGGTGAGAAAGTCCCAAGGGCAGCAGTAAACTTCTCCCCTCCGAGAGGGTCCCACCATCCCAGCAAGACACATCACACACATCGCTTACAAACAGACAACAAGAAAACCAAATACACCACACCAGGGCTACAGCACATTAGAGCTATTTCCAAAAAGATAGCATTGTTTATTTGCCTCCCCAGAGAACCTCCAATCTGAAGTGGTGATAACCTCTATTTATCAAAACTGCACTCCAAAAATCTCAAGACCAAAACTCAGTTTGGCTAGCAAAAACCTGACAGTGGGGGGCCGTGATGAAATTATCTCATCAGTATTAAACATTTTATGAAGCCAGAAGAACTGAACTCAGAAGAAAAACAAACAGGTAAGATCCATGCAGGCTAACTTAGACTGGGGAGGCAGGTTGATAAATTGCATCTGGAGTCACAGGAGAGAGATGTACTCCTCCGACAGATGAATCAGAGCACTTACAGTTAGGCTGCTGCTCTGAATCACTCTCTGCAGGTATTTTTCTTTATTCACATGGAAGAGGAGCCTCAGAAAACCACCTCACCTAAACCAAAGCAAGTGCCAGTGCATTGAACAGTCTGTTCAGGTCTTTCAAAGTTGATAAATAGTACGCATAAACACAGTTAAGTCTTCTCAAATCACTAAAAGTAACCAGGAACTTCACTTTTATTTTCAAAAGTACAGTTAAGGGCAATGAGGGTTTAATTCCTAAATGTCTACTGGCTGATTTTAAAATGTTGCTATAATGACGTTCCTCTGAAAAATACCACCTTGAGAAAAGAAGCCTTCTGATTTAACTTCACGTCAATGAACATGTTTGTGTAGCCAAAGTAAGAGTAAGATCTGGAACAAAAAACTCCTGTGTTAAAGAGGTTGACAATTCAAGTCTGGCACTGTTGAGAGTTTACTTGGCATCACACAAAAGCAAACACAGTGAGATCGCAAAAGTTAGCAGCTAGCCATAAACATTTATAGGTTGAAACTGAAATCTTGAATTGTTTCTGTAAATTAACTAAATAAGCCATTATATTTTGCACTTGCTTAGTATTCTGAATGTTTTTAAGTTATAGTTTCATGCCCAGCAGATAGGATTATTTTCTAGAGACAGAAAAGACTACTTTTTAAAAAAACATATATTTGCATTGTGTTTACACAGTACAGATTTAATGATGAATTTGTGGCCATACTTAGTATCTGATCAGTCCAATGTGCCCAAAGACTGAAAACATTCCCAAACAACAGAGCAGGCACCAACAGTGTAGAAGTAGTCATTAAATAGTTTTACGCAAAGGACAGGTGCTTCTTTGCTTGTCTCCATTAATTCCTAACTAACCAGCAACAGCTGGTTAGCCAGACTTGAATTATGACCTATGTGTTAAAACTTTGCTCCATTACACAAATCAGTTTGAGCAAAAGTAGAGTAACTTCATTGTAGACTAAAATTGTAAGCAGTGTGTTTCCACTGGCCTTCCTAAGTGTCTGGTATTCATGTTAAAGAAGATGTACATGGTAAAATAGTGAAGAATTGAAGTCAGTATTGTGTATTATAGAAATAAAATTTCAGTGCTGTTCATTGGGCAGAAAATAAGGATGTTAGATGCTGTGAGGAGATCTACGCCAATAATACTCAAGACTTGCAGTGTTCACTTGTCTGATTTTCTATTAAAACTAATGGTCTCTCTTCTCAGAAGTGTGCTTAAAGGCAGTTGTGGAGAAGTAAAACTACTGTGTTAATTTCTCACCCTGCTACAAACATCCAGGCAAACTCGGCTTCCAGATCACACTATATTGTAGTGCAGTTCCCTCCTGCCGACATGTATTGTGGGCACTGCTTCAGTTTCCAGCACAGGAATACGGGGAATGAGGAATAGGATCTGGCAGAGAAAGCTGATAGAACTGGTAGAAAAAGGACCCCTGAAGTGGCAGTCTGGAAATCAAGGTACTGCTACCTCCTTCTTAAGATTCAGGCTGAATCCTTTTAAGAGGATCATAATTCCCAACTTCCTTTACCCCATACATTCATATGTACCTAGTCTTATTTTAAACACCTAAACCCAAGCTGCAACATCACTCTCCAGCTGCCACCCAGGAGAGTCTCTCAGGCTTTTTGGGAGAAGCTGATTCATTCCAGTGCATCCTGAATGGAGTGACAGAACCTGCTACAACAGAGAAAAGGGACAGGCCTTTGTGAACACAGAAAAACATCAGGGTTAGGGCTCTATGTATTGTTGGGGTTTTTTGAAGCCAAATATGGATGATTTCATAGGGGTGCATCTGGCAGATCTCGAGGCAGGCAGGTGCCTGCTCCTCACCATCGCATGGGCTTTCCATGCCTCCAGGCCATAGCTGCAGTTTCAAGGGAGCAGCTGTTGGCACATTCCAGTGTAATCTCTATTTCAAAGGTATTTTTTAACTGAAAAGCAGGGTCTTGAGAGAAAAACAATGGATTGCACTAAGAAACCTCATGTATTTTAGGGTATCCATCTAGAATCGCCACCTCATTCCCACTAAAACCATTGGAATTTTGTTTCACTTGAGTAAATACCCCTATTTAAAGGTTTCATGTTGGCAGTCAGAGTTACTGTTGCTATTCCAACTTCATCTGTCCAAAACAAATGGACATACCAGTGAATACTGGAAGCAGCATAGCTCAATACTTCGACTAAACAAAAAATAACTAGGAATCTTTCATTCTAGAGAGTATAGTGAATTAATTACATTTTTCTGCTTCTTAGCTATTAATTAAGTTGTGAAGTAGGATCTATCTATCACACATCCATTAGACCAAAAGATTATTTATTTGCCATCTGAATGCTGCAGTTGCTCTTTGCTCAAGTAATACAGGCAGGACTGCAGAAAGCAGAATATTTTCTTAGACTTCTGTATGTCTTATTTCTTTATAAATGTAGACTGGCATTATACCTCCATGAGTATAAAAATCAAAGCGCTTCTCTGGAAACGCTGTCAATGGCAATTTTCTTATCATTAGAGATTATAATTAGAAACCTCACCCTGTGGAAAAGAATACAGAGATCAGATATCATTGCCAAGCCTTGGCAAAGGACCAGCTGAGCTAATATGACACATGTCATTATCCTATCCTAGTCACAGGTATGGGAATTAATTGGGAGAAAATTTTAATTTATGAACACCTGCACCTAGATAGTTATAGTCTATTACAGCCTCATGAGGGCTTTTATTAATCTACACTGCACCTTATCTATATGCTGCAGATTAGAGATTTTAACACTAGTTATTTTAAGAGTGAAATAGCACCTAAAAAATGCTATTGTCTTATAATAATTGAGTTGAATTTACTGGGGGAGTGTGAGGTGGGGGTGGGGTATATACTATGTTCTTTACTGAGAAAGTTTAGGAAGCATCCAGAGAGCCATATTTTTCCTTGGTAGGAATGGGAACTTTTAATTTTAAGGAAGGCTGCTTATTTCCACTGGCTAACTGGATTCAACTAAGCATTTTGCGGTCAGACTAAGCCCAATGTTTTCATTTAATTCACTATGAAATATGTGCTATTATACCTCCTTAACTATTGAAGAAAATTCTTTTTTTTTTTCCCCTGAGTTTTCATGTTTTGGAGTTATACTGCACAACCTGTCTTTCTAAATGTCACAGGGGACCTAGAAAACATGTGGATAATTGAGGATTTGAATATCTGAAGGGCATTGCAATGTAATGTGTCTATTCTGGATGAGATGACCTTCTTGTAGAAAATAGAATTCTGGATGTTTATAATATACATACCCCAGTGCTTTGCCAAATGATTTTCTACTGTAGAATCACTACTTTGTGAAAACTTTCCCCCAGGTTAAATAGATTTTATTTTTTCATTCCCTTCCCATAGTCCAGATTCGTCTGCAAGTGTGAGAAGACCAGCGGTTTGTCTTGGATATTTTTCTATCTCCAGCACACAGATGGAAGCCTCCAGAGTGAGTATGAAAAACTCCAGCATGAACAATGATGGAGGAAACTCCCCCTGGAGGAAAGTTAATTCTATAATAACTGGTCAGTGTCCCAAAATTTTGGGACACTTTCTTGGCTCCATTCTTCCTGAAATCTTGGAAATTCACCAGTGTTTTATAGCAGTGACTTGAGTAAGTACCACCAGACAGTTTCATGGACATGACAACTGCTATAAGGTTGACGCAATTTATGCAGTAATTGACTCTGCCAGATCACTTACAAAAAAGTTTAAATTAACCCAGGCATACCCAATTTCTTTCACATGTCCCTCCACACCTCAAAGTGCTGACTTTTGCCTGCCATTTATATTCCAAAAGAAACTTCTTTGCCTGTGTTTCAATGTTTCTGTCAAAGAGTTCAAATTAATTAATTTCTTCAGTGAAGGTTTTTCTGGTGTACAGACACACTGCAGCTTCTGCATTCTTCTTTACAGACGCTGTATACCACATCACAACATAAAACATTTTCAGTAACACCTCTCTCTCCCTCTGAAGAGTTGGTCCATTTTCTTAGATAGAAAACTGCTGATTAAGAAACCTGTTATTCATATAGTGGCTCAGATGGAAGCAATGAAAACCAGCTAAGCCAAGACTGATGTGATCTGTGTGTCACATAGAGGTGGGAGATAATTTTAAGTTCCTTAGTAGAGCAGCCTATTTTGTGCCAGACTTTGTACAGTTTCTGAGCATCTTGCAAACAAAATTATATTTACCAGAATCTAATGATTACTTCAGTTATTGATGTATCTGCTCAATAACCATCAATAACAGTTATTGATGCATTCTCATTATAAATGACACTGAGAAATGAGTGAAGTCTCCCATGAAAGATTTTGGTCCCATGATTACCGAAATATATTCAATTCATAATGTCCAACTACATTTTTCACTTGCATTAGACCATAGTAAGGGGAGAGGAGTATTTGTTATTTAAAGTGGGAATGCAGTCAGGCCAGGTCAGCCACAGTACATTTTCAAGCTCCATTTTACCTCTGTTGTTTCGTTTGTTTTTTTTTTTTTTTAAAAAAAAAGCAGATTAAAAAAGTGGGTGACTTATAGTCCTCTCGAGCCACTGATTATTACCCCTTAAATCTTCCAGCTAGAGGCAAATGAAGCATGGAATGTCCAGCATTGACATTATAATATAGTAAAGACAATCTGTTAAATCATACATATATTGTAGCTAACTCTAATTTAGAATATAAATCTTTGTGACAGATGATTGTGACATCATCCACCCCTGAATTTCACTGCAAGGAACTGGAGCTTAAAGATAATGAAATGCTTTACATCCCAGCAACCCTTTTAAGGTCAAGCAGGGGAAGTACCGGTACACTGCTGCGTGAGGGCACTTATGAGCAAGTTCATCCTGGCTCAGCACCCAGTGCTAGTAAGCCTATTTTTCTTCATCTGTTCAGGAGATTCCCAAAGACTGTCTGATCTTTTGACTTCCCCAGATTTTCCCTTTTTCCTTCTTCCTTTCTGGCTGAAAGAATCTAAGTTGCAAATAGTTCAGTGTTTGAGAGCTTTTGCAATATGTTACTTTTTCTCCATTTGTTTGCAACAACATAAATTCATTGTGCTTATGGTACCATGCAATAAGTACTCAAATTGCAATGTCACTGTTAACTTTTGTCAGCCTCTTTGAAATAAATCAAATGAGAATTCCAGGGTATAGGTGTACTTTGACTAGTAAGCAAAAGAAAATAGTGTGAAACTCCATATTGTTTTTCTGATGAATGTAGCTAGGTAGAAAGTGCATGTATTTGTTGCCTGCTGGGGAGGTTCCTCTGTACACTCTGTACTTAATCTATGCCATTGCAGAAGGTATCTAAAGAGTCAAACCGATATCCATTTATGACTTCCGTGGACTTTGCTCTTTGTCAATTTAACACCAGTATGTGATTTTACAGGATCTCTTTAAAACTATTTTTTCCCCTTATAGCATGAATTCTGATCAAGATTAAATACAAAAATATTCATTTCAGACTTAAAAAGGATAGTATAGTGAAATACAATTTTAAGATCACACTCAGACCAATTTGATACTACAAACATAAACAGACTATTAGTGCTTGTCAATGAAAAGAAAAAATCTCAGAGTGATAGAAAAAGAAATGCAGAACTTTTCTCTATCAGAAGATGCGGCTCATTCAAAATCAGGTGACATCTAGAAATTATGTCAATATTCTTCCTTGTGAAAAACAAAACAAACCCCAATTTTTTTCAGCCTGCTTCAACTTCTTAGCTAGAAATAACTTTTTATTCTGCTACTTTAAAAGTATGTCTGTTTAAGGGTTGCCAGTGTCAACACCACAATGGAATGCTTTTATTTTGTTGAAATGTTCTGACAGCTTTGACACAAAATATTTAGATTTTTTTTCTCCTTGGGAAGCAAGTGTGAATTTCTGAGAGAGCAGACACATGAGAAGCTGTTGTGGGGGTGTGCCCATGTCCCTCACTGTATTCATGTCATCTTCACTTGTAGGAAAGTTTGTGGTGGAGGAGAATTAACTCCATTGTGTTACCCACAAATTGAGACAAGGACAATTTTCATGGAATAACTGAAACCACAAAAAATAGTCCTTGATGTTGTTGTTGTTTGCCTCTTGCGTATCAACTAAGATAGCAGGAGAGACAACCATCACTTTTGAAGGCCTTGTGCAAGTAACAGGCATATATTGAATTTTGCTGTTTCATCAAATTGATGTAAGTCAAGAGTTACCCAATGAAAGTCAAGGGATTTGCAGTAGTGCAAGGTGGACATAAATGAGAAAGCACACCCAAAAATCCATTCACATTCAATAAACAACTTACAGACACATTGTTAATAGGGCAAATTAGCAGGAAACAATCTGTTCATTACAGGATTGATTTTCAATAATTTGAGAAATAATCACTTTCCACTGACATCACCTGGACTTCTAAACACTCATAATTTCTGAAAAATCAGCCTTAAAACTTTTTGTTATATCTGCCTGATTTTTGCAAACCTACTGCAAACGTAGTGGAGAGTGCTGGATGGATCTAGATGGTTCACTGGTGCTCAGACTTGCATGCACATATTCTGCAATCTCCCTCTTTCCCCAGGAAGGAAGGAATTTACGTACCCTATGTGGTTTATTTTATTACACTGTTATTTGTTGAGCTCAGATAAGCACTATCTTACCTAAAGAAACCAAAAGTGAATGTTTTTGCAGCTGGATGAGAAATACCTCCAAAGAATAATCCTCTTGCAGGGAATCTGCAGTAGCAATCTGTTTCCCAAAGATCTGAAGGCTGGCAAATGAACTGACCCCAACTCTCTTGAAACGAGCATTTCTGTCTTCTCTTCCATTAGGCTTCAGACAAAAATGTGACAGTCTTTATATGGATTGAGGTAATTTGCTTCAGCAGAAGGTAGTGAAGGAAAATCACTGGACAGAAGGAAGCCAGCGGAAATCAATAAAAATACACCTGACTGCAACCCCAGTTTCGCAAGGTGGTAAATTAAATATGTCAGTGGTTTATCCTATTAAAGCCAATGAGATCAAGCATATGCTGAAGCACACACACACACACCCCCCCCCCCCAAACCTCTTATGAAATGAGGCCAAGAATGTTAAGGCCAGATTGGAAATCCTGACACCCAAATCTCAGGTTTTCCTTTTATTTACGATGGTAAAAAACAACTGAGGACTATGGAAGAGGCAGATATAAGCCCCACACGTGTGGTTAGACATCAGCATCTCCAACTTGTTGCTGCTGAATGCAGACTGAGTTCCTGATCTGTTCTTAAAGATGTGTTGCAAATAAACTGTCAGATCTAGATATTCTCAAGTTGAATTTGAGGGAGGAAAAGGAATTGAGAATCTTCAGTAGCACAAGCATGTCTAGTTGCTCATGCATGAAAGCCAAGCACAGGCACTTAAGGTTTTCTGCACCACTTCTGTATTTCTTGAAACACCTGGCTTTGTACTTAAGTCCAGAATATCTATCTATCTATCTATCTATCTATCTATCTATCTATCTATCTATCTATCTATCTATCTGTATTTCTGCCTATACCCAGGAAACAGACAAAGGTCACCAACTTTTCCTGGTGATGAGCATATGGTGTCCCCCATCATCCAGTTGCTGTTATAAATTCCTTTCCAAGGGATCTAATGTTCACAGAATTTCAGCTCTCAATAGGGCAGGATCTGTTGCCCTCTTGGAGGTCGAGTGTTTTCAATGGCATCCCCAAGACATTCAGGCTGGGGCAGCATGTGGGAAGTGGGATGCTCAGGACATCAGGCACCTAGATGTTTCCCTCGTAGAATCGCAGCTGAAAGGTAGGCTGGAGTGTGTTTGGTTTCCAGCTTAGGATTTAGGTGCCTACAGCTCACTTACACCTTGCTTTACACACCAAAATCCTCTCATAAATCTAGTCAGTAGCCATAAGAGAATGGTATGCACCATTATTCTGCACAAATACCTGTGTAAAAATGTCTTCAAATGCCTATGCCAGCTCTTTTAGAAAGATGCAAGATTGTAGGATGAATAAGCAGTGAAGGAGAATTTACCAATTATCACTCCAGATATCTTTACCTTTGCATCAGTTAGAAGTTTGTTTTATGGGCTTTCACATCCTCTGGGGTGTCATCCTGGTTCTCTGAATCTCTACAACTCTAAGCTGTGTGCATCTCTCTTCTGAAGTAAAACCTCTGAACCCCATTCCACAAGAAGGATTACCCAAGCACTCAAATATCTAGGAGAAAAGTAATAAGTCTAAGTCCATTGGCAACTGCAGCAAGTGTGTACAGATTTCTAACCTACTGCATTACAGCAAACTGTGCAGGCGGCCCAGGACCTCTGAATCAGCCAACAGTGGAAAGTCTAAACTGATTAAACTTTTTCAGCAGATTTATGTCATGAATCATACAGGTTTTAGTTATATTATTGAAAATGATCCTATTAAACTGTAACATTATAATCAACCATGTCAGTGTGTTTTATCAAATGCTCTTGAATAGCAAATGACTTTTTTAAACAGGGATAAAAGAAACCTAGAAAGTGCAGTTGTCCCTCCAGTCCTGAGACCAGCCTTGACAACTGTTCACAACTGGGAGAAAGTCAAAGAATTTCCAGAGTATACAAATACAAAATAAACTGCTGCTAGTTCAGAGACTTGGGAGCAGAAGGAAAGCATCAGATTTTAACAAGGTGCCTTTCAGAACATCTGCTTCTGCAGGGTTTTTTGTTGTTTTTGAGATAGAATGAAAACTGAACATCTCTGGTGTCTTATACAGTCATTCAGCAAAATTAATATAGATAACAGAAGATTTTTTTTTCGTATTTTGTTGTATCCTCATATTTACATAGGTCCACAGGCAAACAGAATTAAAAAAATATGTGTATTGAAAAGTCAGGCATTCAGAAGTTAGGGTAAACTGAAGTTATATAACATGTAGGGGCAGCATTAATTTGACTCCAGCTTGTGTGCATCTTGCTCTGTAAAGTCACTTTGTGAACTTTGTGCTCAAGTCACTTGGGGAAAAAAAAAAACAAAAAACAAAAAACAAAAAACAAACAAAAAAACCACCACCAAACCAAACCAACAAAACCCATGCAGCTGAAGTCTGTATCACAATATGTAAGTGCAATGGGGGCAGGAATAAGAAGGGAAGCTATGGCCTAACCCTTCTCCTATGCTACACTTTTGAGTGGTACCTAGTACAGACTGTTCTACAGGAGCCAGTGATTTAATTAATAGTGATAGCTTCACTAAGAATTTCCTGGGACAAAGAAAAGACTTTTCATTTTTTTCCTTTCTGCAAAATCTCAAAGCCTTGCTGCAAACAGTAATGTTAGAATGTCTCAGAAAGAAGAACAAAAAAAGATCATCTGTATCTGCTACAAGGGAACATTAGGAAATTGAAGTTTTGCTTTTGTCAGTAAAGCAGAGATTTTCATAATGATTTCAAGGCATTTTATCTGATGGGTTACATTCAGCACAAGATCAAGTGTAAATAGTGGCTCATGGATATTCCTTCCAATCTGCATTAGTTGTTTCATTTGCTTATCATTTAGTTTTACCTACTTCTAGACCACCCAAATTCTTGGCATTGCAAACATTATCAGTGTGCCTTTTGGGCACTGACACTTCAGATGCTCCCTCCCTAAATGAACAAATTTATTTATTTAAAATTCCCCATGCAAATATATACATATATGTATATATGCACATGACCTTGTATGTGCATATATAAAAATATATGTATACACATTACATGTATACACATATATACTAATACTGTGAATAGTTCTACTAACTTTCCTTTCCAGGCTAGCAGAAAATAAAACATTGAGCTGTAAAGTTCTGAAGACTGAATTTGTAAATAATTTTGCAATTTATTTGTGTTTAGCACAATGGAATGTACCAAAAAATCCTTATACTTACCAATTTGACATAATTTTGCTAGGTTTACTGTTCTTACTTTACGGACATGGCAGAAAATAGCCACTGTATGCTGTGTGTGAAATTTTGCAAAGATTAATTCATAAAACTTTGTGATTTCATTTATTTCTCTCATGGTTTGAGGCTAGGAAACCTCCTGTGAAGAATGGTGAATGGATTATCCAAGGGCATGTCCACAGGGTACATGGTGGGATATAAAGTCAGCTCTCACGGCACGGCTTTGAAGCAGCACCCTGCGAACACAGTAGGATGGGTTCAGGGAGAAGTTGAAAGCTGCAGGTGGCACAACATCAAGCTCATTACCTTCTGCGTGTCAAAGCACTCAGGAGGGCTCATGAGGATGGGTGTAGTGATGCTTTTAGGGATGAGACCAGGGGTTTCTAAAATTGCACTCTGTCAGGTGTCACAAGAGCTCTTCTTTGACAAATCTGACTTTTCAGACAAGTTCAGAAATAATGCCTGGATTGTCCTTTTAGTTACACCAGTAACCTTAAAGGGCCTATGCATGGTCTTTGCCAGCTGGAGAGTTTCTCTACACACAGAATTTTGTATTGATGTGACAGACTGGGCCTGTATTTATATGTCTTACTGGCATGTCTATATCAGTTAGGTATTAAAAAAATGCAAACCCCAAGCTCCAGAAAGACATGTACAAGCAAAATATCTCATACACGAAGTCTACTAGCAAAACATTACTTCACCTTACATAATTACTCCAGTGTAATACCCAGTTTCACTAGAAGAATTGCTCTAAGCTATAAAAAATGCCATATTGTAATTCAGTGGTACTTTTCCAACCAACATTTGAATGATTCTCTGATACATAAACTACATCTCTATGAGGATATACCAATGCCAGCAAGCTCTCCTAGTTGCAGAGTTATAAATACCACTTGGAAAAAAATAGAGCTCTTTTTAGATCCTTAGTGAGGGCACTCTTCTGCTTGTGGAAAGAACCACTATCATCATAAAGCTCTTCACGTCTCCTACCTAGAGAGAAAGTTGCAACAACTGAAATCACTAAAGAAAGATGTAGATCATCAAGTGTACATTCTTATCGCAAGACAGGATCAACAGTACCCTTACCATTTCTAACAGACATCTGCCTGAATTGTTCCCCAGGTCTCCTGTGACAGCATTCTGTTCTTTTTGCAAGTCCACAGGAGGGCGACAAAGATGATCAGAGGGCTGGAGCACCTCTCCTCTGAAGACAGGCTGAGAGAGTTGGGGTTGTTCAGCCTGCAGTAGAGAAGGCTCCGGGGAGACCTTACTGCAGCCTTGCAGTACCTAAAAGGAACCTACAGGAAAGCTGGAGAAGGACCTTTTACAAGGGCATGTAGCAACAGGATAAGGGGGAATGGCTTTAAGATGAAAAAGGGTAGATTTAGATTAGATATAAGAAATAAATTATTCACTATGAGGGTGTTGAGGCGAGACTCAGGAACAGGTTGTCCAGAGAAGCTGTGGATGCCCCATCCCTGGAAGTGTTCAGGGCCAGGCTGGATGGGGCTTTGAGCAACCTGGTCTAGTGGAAGGTGTCCCTGCCCATGGCAGGGGGTTGGAACTAAGTGATCTTTAAAGTGCCTTCCAACCCAAACCATTCTATGATTCTATGAACCTACCTACTGCCAGTGCTTCATAATCTCCTCTTAGAAAGCTTTTCCTAATATCTAACCAAAAGGTCTCTTATTAAAGTCCATTACTTCTCAACCTAATGATATTGGAGAAGATCAGTAGTTTTTACCCTCTTTAGAGTAGTTTTGGAATATTGAAGTCTTTATCAGATCTCTCATCAATTGTAATTTATCAAAATCCCTTTCTACACCAACATTGTTACATTTGTAGAAAAAAATGAAACCACATCTACGTGCAGCCCAGAGCTCGCTATTTTAAGAAGTGAAAATTAGCACCACCACAATCAGTGATTTTCAAATTGTAATCCATGAGCAATGGAAAATCTGTGGATGTTCAGTAGGAGACATGTAGAAAAAGGAAAACTGTTGTCAGGAGACTAAATATATTACAGAGGCACCAGTGCCTCAGCCTGAGAACTGAAAAGATTCTAAAAATCAGGAAGTATTGGGAACCACTAATGTCATGTTATTCATGCTCAAATTAGGTAATTTACATCTAGTTTGGCTGGGCTTACTGAACACTGAAATAATAGAACATAACCAAAGACATACAAGAATATCATTTTGCCCAAAGCAAGAAGTATCATTCTTTGGTAGTTAAGGTTTGTTGTCTGTCATTTTAACCTATATACAGAGATTGACCAAGGGCTAAATTCATGCAGCTGTGTTTTGGACTGAAAGAGAGATTATAAAACAAGAAATATGAGTACATGAGTAGAAAGGAAAAAAAGAAAAGCATTACAGGTTAAGAGACAATACAGTGTCCTAAAAGTGCCAAGCTTCTTAAAGGTAGAAAGAAGATTTGAAATAAGAAATAATTCAAAGTTTTAAAATATTTAAAATAAGGAAAAATTCAATCCAAGGAAAATCTTCCTAAATTAATATGATAAGAAATTAAAAAAAAAAAAAAAGGCTTTTTAGGAAATAGCTTAGAAAAGACTTATGGCTGTTTTAAGCAAAAACCATCAGTACAACTGAATTTTTGTAGAGCATACATAGTAGGCAGATTATTAGAGCCAGCAGAAAACAATTTTTGTAATGGGAAAAATCCTAAAAATATCACATAATTGAAACTTCAATAGAAATTATTTTTCTTTCAGGTCCTAATAAAAGCATTGGTTTATGAAGGACTGGAAAATCTGTTTTGCTGAAAAAATAAAATCTGTTGTAAAATTAAAGAAGCTACTTTTAATTTCAGAAATTCTTTCTGTAACTACTTAATGCAATACTCTGTGTCTGGCTATCATTAAACATTTTTTAGACTTCACTATCTTTTTTTCAGGCATCTTGTGGTTACTGTAAAGTATATGGTAGTTAAAAGTCAGAATGTTAGTAAAGTGAATAAGAAAAAGGATAAAACTCTATAATTTAGCAGGATATCTGCAGACTTTATAAGTAGAACTCTACAAATAACAAATTCTAGAAAAAGTTCTTCTTCCCTTATTAGTTATGGTGCACTGGGTGTTTGAAGAAAAGATACTGACTGCAGGAAATCTGTCTAGTTCAGGGAGAAAGGCAGAAAGGGAGGGAGAGAGGCATTCCTTAAGGCTTTATATCAAGAAGAGAAATTTTCTTTCCTAAGTTTTCAAAACCAAAGTGAAACTTTCCCACAGAAATCAGTAGGACTTGACTTTTTTTGTAATCTGATTAGACTTTTGTTGGCATGCATCAGAAAATATTCCAGCAAACCAAACAGAAGATAAAGCACATTTTAACGGTTCTGCATTTTGCAAAAAAACCCAATCATCCTTCCTGTTTATCCATCCCTAGCAGAGACAGCATTGGCCAGATTGTGATACTTCACATTTTAAAGAAATGATTAATGCCAAGAGAGGATGAGAAAAACACTCTTGAAACGCACTGGAATTTGAAAGTAATTATTTAATTGGACTCCTGCAACTTCATGAAATGATAGGGTTTTTTTCTGTTAATCTCTGTAAAAGGAAATATTTGCTCTGTGGTTAAGCAGGCAGAATCACTGGAAGCCTCCTCCCCAGTGCCAAAATGTCAGGAAGTTAATACAATGTATTTAAGGGCTCAGTACAAGCATACAGAGCAATTTAAAGCAGGGTTGTAAACTCAAGTTAAAGCTGCTTAAGCTGTTCTATAGCCAGAGTGAAAATGCAGATTTCTCTTGAAATGAAATATTGTGGCTACTGTTTGATGCAAAAAGGTTCATAGCAAAAGTATCACATTTTTCATGTAATGTTTCTGTCTGCTAGTTTGATAAGTAAACCCTTGTCTACTGCTGTGGTAGTCTTTGGGTGTGTCTGTAGCGCAGGACCCTCGGTTTGTCCCCACTTACTGTGCGTGGATTCAGTGTGGGGTGCTCTGAGAGCGCAGGAGTGGGACTCCTGGACAAGATGGGGGTACATGTACCAGGAGTTATCACCCTCTCCTGTGCTCCGGCTGTTGACAGGAGCACAGTACGTGGAGCCAGAGTGGGACCAGCCTGAAGGAGGAGCATTGTGACCCTGCAAGGTGATCCCCAGAGGTACAGCCCCAGGTGTCCCCCCAGCACCTCTGTTCTTCCATGCTGCATGGTGTGGCTCATTCAAACAGACACAGGCTTTAACATAGTCGGTGTTTCACATTTTTTCTTTCCTTAAGACTGAGCCTTAAGACTAAGTAAAAAAAAAAAAAAAAAAAAATAAAGCACACTGATGCATGTGTGTGAATGTGTTTCTTCAGATACATCTTAAAGCTTTTTTTCCTCTTTGGGTTACATTTGTGAGACAATGAAGAGAAGAAGAGTCTACCTGAACTCACTTCCTTGTGTGTCCTCAAGTAGGTATGAGATCTGGATCTGCTGTAATACATTTCCTGACAAGGAGTACATGGAAACCCCCTGATATCTGAGGAACCTATTAGTACTTAGAGTACTTCAAATCCTGGGTACTTCAGCACTTGACACAAATGAAAGGAAACTTCTTGATACAGGATAGAACCTCCACAATGACAAAATGCATGCTGGGGACACCTTCAGGTTTACACTAAGAGTTTCTGTTATGGGAGGCAATCTAATTTTTTACAACACAAAACCTCTATTTGTAGAATATGTTGTAAAGGAACAATTGCTGTAATCACTCAATTTACACCCCCCCCCCCCGATTCCCTTCCCATTTTCTTGGGTTAAACCTTTTCACGACAAGGATAACATGAACATAACCAATGACAGCATAGAACTACGGCTCGACAAATTTGGTCAAATTTCAGCTTAACAAAACTTTGCCTGATAAGGCAGAAAGAGACAAGACAGAAGGAGACACAATCTAAGGCAAGTAGCTGTGTCTCCCGTCTCTGTTAGTCTAAAATGTCTTTTTCCGTCTGTGGTTCTGTGTAGGCCTATTGCAGGCACCTCTAAGGGATGAAATTAGGATACTTAATTGGCTGAATCAAGTTTTATTCTGAAGCTGGCAGGTTACGTTCATCTGAGCCTTACTAGTGTGTTTTGTAAGAAGTCACTTTCTTTTATCAAAAAACAAGCACTTTGTTAATCTTCATTTTCTGTGGTAGGTCTCCAGAAAAAAGCAAAAATAAATAAATCACATGCTGTGTACGAGAGTTATTGCAACTTCCCTGCAAATGTTTTGATTTTACATTAACTCATTTGAGCCTTCAATCTTGTTCATCTTAGAGCATGACTTTCATTCCATGTGAATATTATTTAAACATTATATTCAGACAGGAGCAGAATAAGCTTTTGTGAATATGAGTCAGGAAGAAAAAAATACTGTTTTCTTGAAGAAATTATAATAAAAAAGAGCATGTTTCATATTAGATAATAATCTCAAAGTTGGCACAGCTTTTCAACTGTGAAATTGAGATTTTGTAAGTGTATCAGAATTCTGATGGTAAGAAGTATTGAAAAATAATTTTTCTTTCTGTTTTGAAACAGAAGACATCCAAATGGTTGCAGTTTTCCACTCCACTGGGGACTCACCGTGTGTCCAGTTCTCTATGCATCTTTAGAAGGTGTTAAATCAAAATGTAAAAAAAATAAATAAAAGAGATGAAATCTACAATGTACAGTCTCATTTATGCAGTCATCGCTCCACAAGGGATTACTTTAACAGACAAATTAGCTGCTCTTATTTAAAATAATAATCACTACAAATAGCATCAACTGCTGAAATACCACCTTCTATGAAAGCTAAAAGAATAAAGAAATCCTGCTTCAGTTTTTACAAAAATTATTGAGTTTGAATCTTAAATATTCTGAGGCCATTTAACATTACTTAGATAACACACAGGGGATTTGAATTGCTAGTTACATTCACTCCTGTTACACAAGGTCACTTTTTATTACAATACAGTTGCAGAAAGGCTAGGGTGTACAAAAAAAATAAATGAACACATCTGTGTGACATACATTTTTCACATTCCAAGAGCATATTTAGGTTACAGTTTTATAAAACATGAAGGTCTTTCCTTTACAGAAGACTTCTGAAAAGTGAGGACAGCTTTTGCAATCAAACCAGATGCAAGCTAAATTATTCATCTTTACTAAATTTTAATATTACAGCTCAAACATTTTCTGTTGTCAGAGGATTTCTGGACAAGACACATTTGCAATAGTTCCTACTAAGTAGTCAAGCTGCCTTTCATTAAGTTGGTGAAGCTGCAGAATACATATGACAGAACTGTAGGTTAACAACTCAGCTGAGGCAAAATGAGGCTTGCAGTCGCTGCGGAGTGTAGATTTACTGATAGGTCTAGAAATCTGAATAACACATAGGCAGCCCAGAACCTAATACGAAATAAATCTTGTGGAAAGACACACAAATCAATGAAACAAAAAAAAATTATTTCCTCATAAAGTTATTTCTTGAATAGCCATCTTTCATGGCTGGGGCAGAGTGTGCAAAGAAAATACAGTACGTAGGCATTATTTGCATGAGTATAGAAATGGTATAACAAAGGCAGTTGTTAATACGTGATGAGAACAGGTATAAAAACCAACCACTATGACCACAATAAACATAATGAATATGTAGGAAACACTAAATTAGATTTGGATAAATGATTGAAAGGGAGACTGGGTTTTTGGTAGATATTTGGGTGACTCCAAGTTTAACCCCAGAATTAATAGGATGCCTTTTTGTCTAAGAACTTTGCAGAAGATTTATGGTGGAGAACAAGGAACAGAAGTATGAATGAAAGTCATACACAGAAAAGTAGAGAACTGATGCTGCTGGCTCTGTGCCACCCCTCCTCATTTTGTAGCTTAGAAGTGTACATGTAAAGTCTTCTTTTTAACTTTTGAACAAAACGAAAAGAATCTTCTCCATTCTTAGGATTTTTTGGCAAATTCTGGTACTGGTAAAATGGTAAAGTGAAAAAAAAAAAATCATAGGTTTTTTCTGCTATTCCTTACATCTCTCCCAACAGTAGCTCGGGAGTTTTATTGTAGCGGCCTTGAGGTAAAGCAATGAAGATATGTGTAAGGTGACTTAAAGGAACAGTATGAGCAAAAGAGCTATGAAGCTTGAAAATAAAGCTGTGCGCTTGCCAGTAAAACACTGGTTCTGTAGAGTGATTTGCTTCTTGAGGAATGTTACTGATGTTGTATACTAAAGACATAAGGAATAGTTGTTTATTTCATTAAGATTAGTTTTCTTGCTTTTTTTCTATACCTTTTAACTAAGCATGATGAGAACTGGTTTTGCATTGTAAAGAAATATACACCAAATGGGTTTGTCTGCAAATTATAAACACCGATCCTTCTCCTTTCACATTAAACTTCTTAACAGAAAAGCTCTACACACTGGGCAAATTCCCAGTGTCACTCCTTTCTTAAGATGGTCAAGCTGTCAGGCACAGGGTTTGTTGGTGATCTCTTCAACCAGAAAAGTGGGGAGATTAATCAAAAAAATAAAGAAGTTAAGCTGGTGCTGAATAAAGTAACCCAAAAACCAAAGAGATGCCATACAAACTGGAACTGAATTTAATAGTTTGCTTGCATCCAAATGATCTGCTGAGGCTTTCACAAGAGCCTTCTCAAGGTGAAATATACTGTGTGATGATAACTTGACTGTCCAGCTGGCATCATGTAGAGCAATAACCCTTTCCCTAATAGGTTTTGGAAGGGTAAGAAACATTTTTGTGCTGATTAGATTTGATTTATGGTTACAGAGGAAGGATACAAATGATATGACTAAGACTTTTATTATTCATACAATATCCTATATGAGCATAACATAGCAGGCCACCAAATAAAGGCTGGTTTTTGTAGAACTTGTTAATCACAAAGGTCCAGAACCTCAGAATTTATTGATTTTAACAGGAGTGAGCCATTTAAACACCTCTGAACATCTGGTCTTAAATTAATGTCGAATGATGTCTTTAATTCATACTTAAGTAGAGTACCCATTGATTGATTTGAAAATATAAACCCAGATGTGTTAATCAAAAACTAAAGTGACCTCTTGTTCTTGTCTCAGATCACTTGCAGTGTGAATTATTTTTAATAGCATAATAATTACACATTATAGCTAAAAACTGCTATTTCAACAAGGCCTTATCCCCTGAATTTACAAAGTTCTGTTCAGGTTGGCTGAAAATCTTCAGAAAATCTCCGTCCCTCTCCACTGACTTTGCAGAGAACCTATGATGACTAAGCTCCCATATGGGTTAAATGGAGTGGGATTAATTAAGTGAGATAAACTGGGGACTAAAGATATCAACTATCTTTGAAACTCTCTGGGGATCATGATTCAGCTGCAGGATCCTAAATAGTTTATTCCAAAACTTAACAGCATGTCCTTTCAAAAATACAAGTTTTCCCTTCTAAAGTGTTTCCATATCTTTTCTTCGCACCATTTCTCAGTTTCATATAGATTTTAATATTGAAGGCTAAACAAAGAGACTGGGAGAGAATGCAAATACTCCCAAAGGAACTGGGTTCAAGCCTATTAGTTCATTTCACAGATCCTGGTTCAACAGACAGAAGCATTATTAGCACTACCCTGAATGAGTGATTACCAGTGGCTTTGGATCTAAACTCAATCACGCCTATTACCCTCAGGAGTTTATTCAGGGCCCTGTTTAGGGCAAACAGCTGAGTGCCAAGAAGAATCCCTTCCTTAATTTTGTCAGCTTTAGCTAACATTTAAAAATAATTTTATGCCAATGTGAATGAAACCAGGTTTTCCTTTCCAGCACTGGCTGCCCCAAGTAGCCCGTTCGCACTGCAGTGATGACACACGGCCAACATCAAGCAGACAGGACTGCCTGAAAGCTTCCCTCAAGGGGCCTGAAATAACTTACCAGAAAGACAGAGGGGAATTAGGGGAAAATTAAGATTACATCACCTAGAAAAGAAGCTCTGATTTGCTTGAAATTGAGTCTTGTGACTGTACCCAGCTTTGCCTCTTCTCATGTCAACCCAAATGACTGAGGGCTCTGATGTATAATGCAGTTACGATGTCTTCAGGGCTAGATTACAAATTCATGAAGTCAAACACACAGAAGATTGACATTATTTCAGTGAAATGGAAGGTCAGATAGCAGAGCATCAGGGCAACGAAGAGCTCTGAAAAGAGAATCAAAGACTTGAACTGTCCTTTACCTTTAAGAAACAGTGAAAGGGACTTTTTTCGAGCTTTTTAGCTGACAAAGCAGGTAAATGAAGAAAAGTAATTATAAAATAAAAATATTGATATTTAATTTTTTTTTCAATTAAATAATAGATATTTTATGACAAAGACCAGGAAAATCCCTGTGCTTGATCCCAAACAAGTATCAGGCAGTATTTTTAATGTGATATTAATATAGTGTCAAATAATTTGATTTTCTAAATCAGTATGAATCTGACACACAGTGTCAAGACAAGACACAGCTCTGCACTCTGAAGTTCACACAAAAAATTTTCTCTGTCCTTTCTATAGCATACTTGGCAGAACCTGGGAGCCTTGGAAACTGTGTCCATTTACAGTCCAAAGCATTAGATCATACTGGTAATTTTCTTCCAAGGATGATTTTTTAAAAAAAGAAGCAAAAGCAAATGAGCAACACAGCCTGTGCTACTACAAAATGTAAGATGTAAAGAGCTGCTAAATGTCTTGAACTATTTAGCATTAATCTTCAGCACAGTAGCAGAGAGCCCAAGTTTATATTCTCCCCTGGAAATGTAAACAGTGAAATGCCCTCCAGATGCTGAAATCCCAAAGAAAGTTTGAGACTCCAATGTTATTCCTTGACAATCGCTTAAAGGCTTTTTCACATTTCTAGCACTGACTTGAAATGTTTTACAGCCTTGGTTTCTCTCCAAATTGTATCTCTTAATCACAACAAACTGTCACACACTGTCAGTCACCACCAGTGGAAATGATAATGAGCAGCTTCACTTTACAAAAACACATCTAACTGATTTCAGATTAATGGGGATGGCAAACAAATTTGCCCCAACCTTTGATGAGCATATTTGCACAGCTTGGAAATTCCATCCCAGAAGAGTAAATGTGCTCTTGGCAGTTGGAAGACAGATAGCACCAGGGCTCTCTTCTAGTAATACTGAACTAATCGTGGAGCAGATGTTGATTTGCTGCCCTTCATACTTTGTTCTCTAAACTCTAGGCTGCAGACTCTACTGACCACTTCCACATGTAATAGTAGACCCCTGAGTAACAAATCCTCTCTTGGGAATATGGTTGTACAAATTCTGTATTTCCCTTTCCAAAATCCAAAATGTGGCATGTGTCTTTACTCTTTGAAAGTGCAAAAGATTTATTTTCCTTGCTTTATTACTTCTGGAATGCAAGTACATGGCTAAAACCTCCCACCAAGTTCAAATAAATAAACAGATCCCTTATAGGGTATACGTGCCTTGTTGGCACATATTCAGGAGTCCTTGCCTTGTACCTAATCAGTCTCTGGTGAAGGGGGAAAATATGAAAGCTGGCATGCAATTTAACGCGCCTGAAGCAACTCAGAGCGTGCTGCTTTCCTGCACAAAAGCAAGGTGCTGCTTCCTATAGGAGCTCAGAGAGCAGGTTGCTGGCTAAACATTCTCTCTACTTGGGCCATAGCTTCCCTCCCTAAGAGCAATCTAACAGGATCTGGAAGTGGTGTTTTGTTCAGAGCCACGGTAGTGCCAATTAGTGTGTCTTCCTTCTGGTTTAAGCAACAGGTGCGACTTGGGCTTCAAACATCTTTCACCTCCCTTTGAACATAGAGGTTGGGGTTTTTTAATTTTTTATTTTATTTTATTTTTTCACCTCCCTTTGAACATAGAGGTATTTTCCTATTGTCTGGTTAATACTTTAATTATTATTAAAATTAAGTATTATTAAAATACATGTTGCTGACAAATCTTGGTTCTGTCCTTAGCCTCATTTCCATAATATATGGTATGGCAATCATTCCACTGAACCCCAAGAGTGGTAAATGCATCATGGTAATGTAACAGAGCATAGCTGTACTGCTGTTTTGGACAGAAAGAAATAACTGAACCACAGAAAGAGTTGACAGGGACTTAATCATGTGGAGTATAGCAGACTATGTTGGAAAACTAAGCACCAGCACATGATGCAAGGCCAAGGTCTTGCTTCTGTGCACTGCTTCTCTCTGCCCTCCATTTAATTCCACTTGTGAACAAAATCCTGGATTATTAAGGACTCGCTATGGAGTCAAAGTAATCATCTTGAACACTCATAGCAAGATAAAACATTTACTGTTCTTTATTTTCCAGCAGATTTCTGCAACTAATTTATAGAATTGCAAACACTCAAGTAACGACAGCTTTCTGCACTATATAACGGATAGCAAGTCTCTAATTACATTTTGTCTGTAAAAGCTAACTGTTACAAAAATGTTTCCTTATTTGGGAGAGAAATTAGTTGCTTGCTCATTTGCCCACACCATGGTATAATACTACAGAGATCTCAAGCTGCTTGACTTTTCAAAGGTATATTTGAAGGAAAATGACATACTTTCTGCTTTTTTTGTCAAGTGAAAGAAATGAAAATTGAGCCTCATAGAGGGATTGGTAATTTAAGAGTCTTTGAATTAGTCCCAAACACATTACTTTACGAAACCTGAAAACAGAGCAGTTACAGTAGCAGTAACTGCAGAAAATTGAAGTAACTTTATAACTAAGTACAACTATAACTTTGTAACTGAGTACAGTGGGTGTCACAAAAGATTCAGCATTCATCACAGGGGAAAGTGGTGTAACGCCCATGAGCAGTGCAGGAGCCACCACAGCTACCAAGCATGCCCGCAGCGGCCAAAGTAGTGCTCAGGGTGGTAAATAATGGAGGGGGTTACCTTCACTGTGCTAAATGATCCCAGATTACAGGTATTTATAGCCAATTGAGCTATCAGTGCAAACATGGCACAAAAACGCTTGCAACACTTGTATTGAGATTTGTAGGAGGTTTTCAGAGAGATTTCTGTGCAGTGGATAACTAATCCCTGCAGCACATGTGTGAGATAATGGAGATATGTTTATTTATGGAGAATAAAAAAGCTCTAAAAATGTGTTTTCAGAGTGGTTGGTTTTCCTTGATTGACACACTTGACCCTGTTTCAGAAGGTGCAAGCATCTGGAGTTCTTCCTGAATCCAGTGAAGGTGTTGGTCATCAGCCCTTCTAAAATCACATGCATGCACCTATACTTACGACTTCAAATGATGGATGAAAGATAAGTTCCTGTTAGGGAGCCCATCTGGTCTCTTACCATGGTCTGAGGAACACCCATACAGCATCCTGCTGCACAGTGGCCCACTTCAGTCACTGTATACGAAGTGGAAGAAAGCGACCACTTTGGCAAAATCAGTACCATGCAGTCAGACTTTTGAGGCTTTTAGGCAGCTAAACACCTCTAGAATGTCTAGCGGTTTTACAGGTACCTTGCAGAAAATCAGCCACCAAGTCAGGTTTAACAGTCAGATATCCCTGGCTTCTCAGGTTATTGACGATTTTAAATTACTGCCTTGAAAGATTGGCTTGAATGACTACAGATGGACCACAATACAGCTAAGCAATGCGGGTCTGCACACTTCATCTTAATATGGGGACACCTACCACTAGATCCCCACCAGTTGTATTTACCTACTTACACCCATCATCACTCTATGACATTTGGCCTAGCAAAAATTTGCAGATGGAGGGCGTATTCTCCAAATTCACTGTGAGAAGCAGAACCTGTGGTTAATCAACATCTATTAAATGTGGAGGACCTATGTAAAGGATGAAGGATCAAGATGGTATCACCACTCACAGAGGCTGGGAATCTGCTGGAAGCATATGGGTACCCCAGCTGCTCCCTGGAGCACAGCTGTATTGACCTTATCCTTGCTATTCAGAAGGTCACAGCATGATGAGTGAATTACTTAGTACTTAGCTGCTCCCTTACCTCACTGTAGGTGAACATTTTTAACCCACCCTTCAAGCCAGGCTGCTGTCATTGTTGAAGTGAATTAATACCAAACTAACAATAGTTGCAGGGGGGTAATCTGATGTGAGTTAGATACCCTCTCCCTCTCAAGCTTCCCCCAGAGTTCATCAGAGATGTGTAATCCTGTCCCTTAAAAGCAGCAGCAGGAGGAGGAGCTGTGTTTGGGCATTTTTCAGTGTTCAGCACCTCCTGTGCCCTCCATCCTGGCTTCCCTGTCACCCCACTAGGAGCTTTCCTGCCCCTGTCTGGGCAGTGATAAATTTCTCTTCCCTGAACCAGTGGCTATTTGGAGACACACACAGCCTCAGCAGCTCTTTGAAGCAAGACACATATTTGACCAGTGCTGCTGATTTAGTGCATAAGACCATGTGGACATGCAATGCTATATAAATAATAAACTTCTTCCCAGTGAAGTCCTTGCCTCTCCTTCCAGTGCCTAGTTGAGCTGCACAATACTTTCTAAAAGATTAATTTCTTCCCACCGGCAGCATGTACTGTAGATATTTAAATGACAAACATGGGCTCTGTCAGGCCCTCGATGGAGAGCTGAAATACAGCTTTCTAGGTCTGTTTCCCCATTCAGCTGCACCAGGAAGCTGAGAAATTTAAAACAATGTATAAAGCATCTACATTATATATCTACTAGAGAAGGAGGAGAAAAAGGAAAAGGAAAGGCAGAACATTGTCTTTCATTGTTTTTCTTTTCAGTACTATTTTACTTCATTCTGGTTTGTTCATTAGCTGTACGTTTTAAGAGAAGCTCTTTTTGCTTATATATTAATTATGGTTTATTTTTAATATATGGTTGTAATATATATCCCAATGTTTAAGGGGATACAAACATTTTCCTTTTGCAGGACTTTTCCTGTGCAGTTGTTCCTTTATTCCATTTTGGTCACTTTTTTCTGTATTCTAGGATCATATAAGAAATTAGGGCAGCTCTTTCTGTGCCAGGGAATTCATGAGTGTTTCCAAAAATACTATTTTATGATAATACCAAAAGTGTCTTAATTTTATATAATCCTAAATTGTCATTGCTTAACTGTCATGGAAAAAAATTCCAAAACCCTAAAGTAACCATGAAAGGAAGATAGCATGGCTGTCTAAAATCCAGGGCATAGCTTCATCTCACTTGTTTCTGGGAACATACAAAGATTTTTATAGTTATTATTTTGGAGGTTCTTTTATTTCCTTCATAGTTTTTAAGCCACAACATCACTAATCTTAGTAAAACATAAGAGTTGCTCAATTCCTTCTTTAAACCATGTTCTGCTTAGTTAACAATGAACCTTTTTTATAACTTGCAAAAGATGTCACTAGATTTGTTGTTGAATTTATAGAATGCTAAAATATAATCTGAAATTTCAACAATGGTGACAAGTTTGAACACAATCTTTTCTATATGACCACAAAACAAGTTGTGGATTTAAAGAAGAATATGCACTCGTTAAACTATCTTCTGCATGCAGAATTCTTTTTTTATAAGGCATATCTTTAAAGTATGGTGCCTAAAATATTATTTCCCTTCATATTTGTTCCTTTCCAACAAATCTACGATTTATCTTTCAATCCATGTCACACTAACATGATTCAGCAAAGCAAAGCACACAACTACACCACCAATTATTTTTTCTCAGCTGCTGCTTAGTAACCATGAATGTTTATTTTTAAAGTACTTAATCACCTTTAAACCCCTAAAATTAGTACAAAACTATAAAAAAAGTTTTGTTCCCAGAAAAAGGATTTGGGTGTCTAAGGTACATGCCAAATTAAATATGAATTTGTTATCATTATCTAATCAAAACCGAGATATTTCTGTCACTTCATTATGGTTCCTACTTATAATCATAAAAGATATGTTATTAAAAAATGCCCTTGACTATTTTTAACCTAGAATTTTAAAATGCTATCCTTCTCGTGCCTGCCCCTTAACAAAAGTACCTTACAATGAATGACAGTATCATTTCTTACCTAGTTCTAACTATTAAGGTCTCAGGAGCAAGTAAGAAATGAGTGTTCTGTACAAAGTACACTCCGTACTGTGAATTATTGTCTGAGCTGTTACCTGTTTGGACATAATTTTAAAACCTGCAGTTACTGATGCCAGAAGCCCATCTCAGATTGTCTCTACCGGTTTGCCATAATCAATTTACTTTCTATTTGCATTTACATCAAACAATAATATGCAATGCTTATTTATTGACAATAGAAAGCTGTCAACTGCTTGTTCATCTTGTGGGCAGCTTGAGAATTAAGTAACAAAAATGATTCACAGCGGGTAGATAACCTTTTTAAATCATATATTTTTATTTTTTTTTAAAGAACTCAGATACCTTACAAAATCCAAAATATTTCTTATGTGCCTAATCTCCAGCTAGATTTCTAAATTCAGAGAAGCAACCTAGAAAATTGCTACTTCGCTCTTTTGGATTCTTGATTCAATACATGTATCTGCATTTTTCAGTGAAAACTGCTTTCTGTCTGTAAAGCTGTGTGTGCTTTTGCATATATTGAAATAATCCGTTCTTTAGGCTGATGAAACCTACCTCTTGCTTAAAGTTTTGTGATTCAAGAACTAGGTGATTCTTACAGTTATGTCCCTGGAAAACCCCAAATCATTCGGTGTATTCTGAGTACTGATGCTGAAGCACAGGACTTAGCAGTCCTGCTCACCATCATTTAAAGGAAACAGCAGGTGACGGGTCATGTTTAGTGGTCCCAGACACGAAGTGGGAAGTTCCACTACCCCCAGTCACTTTGCAGGAGCCTGTCCTAATCACCCAGTGACACATCAGGCAGAGGGAGACCTTTCTAATACTCGTTGTTGCAGCTGCAGCGCTCTACAGACAGAGATGCAGAGTAACTCAAAACCAGAGAGCAGGTCTCAGCAGAAGCAGAATTTTGTACCTTGGCAAATGGGCTCTCTCACACAGGAATGGCTCCTGCCCTCCCTGGTGCTTCGTTGGTTTTCCCAATGGCTATCTAACTTTAACCACAAAACCCCACAGTGCAAGTAGTAGAGCCTCTCACTCCCCAGTCCTTCTCTTTCTCACTCTCCCCAGGACTCCTCTTCCTGTTTACACCAAGCAAGATTTGCACAGAGGGGCAGAAGGTGCCTCCTGTGAGAACACTGCAAGGACCCCCAGCTTCAGATCTGAGTGGGATCTATACGTTCATCACTTCTCCTCCCTTCTAGGACTGAATTGGGATCTAATTTCTTGCTTGTCAACCAAGCATCTCAAGCATCTCAAAAAGAGAATAAGTGCCAGTGTGACCTCCTTCATCCACGTTCTAGGTAGAAAAGGTAATCTGGCTGTCAGCACATGGTTTCCTTGTTGACCTTAATCAGGTGACAACCTGGCATTGCCAGTTCACTTAATCAGAAAACCAAGTAAGGCAGTAAATCCTCTCAGCGAATGGGTTTCGGGTACATTCTCTTTGTTCCTCCCCTGAATTAGGCACAGGTCTTGTCATTGTCCTGCTTGACACTCAGTCAACTGAGAAAATATTGTAAATTCTACTGCAGAGCATGAAGTCTTTCTTTTAGACCTGTTCCTTTATTCAGACTTTCTGAACCACAGAGGACACACAAACCAGTATCACTATATGTCAGATCTTCAAATGATATAAATTGGTGTTGTTCCATGGAGAGGAGTATAGCTATAATGATTTCTACTGTCTAAGGCTTCATATCAGCAATGCAACTCCTTTGGAGTAGCTTTGTTAGAGACAGCAATTAACCAGGGCGTGGGTGGGGCATACAGAGCTTTCCCCATCAAGACAAGGCAACTCTGAAAGGCTTCACTAATTGCTGGGTAAATCAAGACACATTAGCAATGACTCCTTACATTCAACAGAAAAATACCAAGCCTAGCAAGACTTCTTACATTGCAATTCTGCCATGCTCCTTATTTTGGCAGCTGAACTCCTTCTCTGGCTGTGTTGTACTGGCAAATTCAACATTTTAATTGCATATAGAGAATTAAAACATAGGCTTATACCTACCTGGAATTGATTTCATGTTCAGTCTTTAAAAATAAAAGCCTATTATTTATGAAAATACAAATATCTCTTTAAAAGAAAGTGCAAGTTCTTCTAGACCAAAACAACAACAACAACAACCATTTTGCTACTTGGGAACTGCTAGATCAAAGACGAGGTTATAAACACTCTTACAAAAATTTGGAGGGGGAATGTTATTTGGCAAAATTTGACAGGCTTTTTCAAGCAAAGTAAAATGGAGCTCAGATTAACAGGTAACATTATTTCTGACTCCTCACCTTATGCGGCAAATATCTGGTGCTGATTTAGGAATTGATAGGTTTCCATAAGGAGAGGTAGTGCCCAGCCGTCCTGTCCCCAAGGAGAAAGCCCAGCCTGTGACAGACATTGTGCCCCACAGGGAGAGCTGAGTGGCAGCATGAAGTGACCAACATGGTGACCAGCAAAGCTCCTTGCAGCTGTAGAAGCTGTTTTCTCTGTGTTATGAGTGTCATTTATATAATACAAATATAACTATCCCATTACTCCCGTAGAACATGCTCATAGCTGAAGCACTGAGGAACTGGCAAATTGCTTTAAATTCTCTTTGCTGAGAGTTTATTGCTCACAAGGGACTGGCTCTTCCTCTGTGTTTCCAGCTGTTAAATTGCCTTCAAGGACACTTTTCCACATGATCATTTACTGCAGTGACTTCAGAGAAGTTGAGGAAGTGATATGGTGAACATTGTTGCAGTCCAAACTATGTGAAATTTGGAAAAAATCCTTTTTAAAAGCATTTTTGTAGCTGGAAAGTCAGGAAGTACAAGTACATTCTTTTCTAAGTCTCTTCTGAGTGTGCTTTACTACCAATCCTACCATTCAGCACAGAAGCCCACCCAGCCATATTTTCACCAGAAAAGACTTGGTTGTGACACTGATAAGCTGAAAGGGCTGTACTATCTCCCAATAACTGGTATGTGCTATGGTAGTTGAATCCTGCAAATTCATTTACCACAGAAAGGCAACACCAAATTAACCCTGTAAGCAGCTCTCTACCTAGTCTCCAACTACCAACATAATGAAAAAAAAAATTCCCTTTGAAATTCCAACTTCGGGGAGGGGGGATGGACATGACATGGGGGGACTGGGTGGGGACAGTCAATACAAACAGTGTTTTGTAGGGGAGTAAAGATTAAAGTCAGAGATTAACTTCTATTTCTACTTAAAAAAAAAAAAAGGCTTACACTGAAGTAAAGGTACAGAATGCCTATTTTACACATACAGATATGCACCTACATCTGTAAACATTAGCATGTGGGCAGACTCCTCAGATGAAGAATACTCATTTTGAAAAGAAAGGTGAACTATTTGGAGCTTGAAATTCTCATGATACTTTTACAGCAAGTTCAAGATAATTTTTTTTAATGGCAAAAGTAAAGGGTAGTCTACTTTAAACAGACTTTCTAAAGAACAAAGAGATCATTAGAATAAATTACTAATCACGTGCAACATAAATATGATACCTTAGTGCTATGTAAACACTGATGCTCAGCAGTGCATGAGACAGGAAGGTGAGGAGGTAATGCCTTCAAGCATCAGGTCTAATGGTCCTAACGATAGTCTTGTGTTCATTAGGATGATAAACATTTAGTATGTAATGCTTTGCATGCATCAAAAATCAGACTAGAAAACAGAATTGTTCAAGGGAGCCAGCTCAATGTCCACCAGACAACCTTTACCCAAGACCTGGAAGTTTCACAGGTACCCAGCATTGATTTCCCTGCCAAAGTTAGCCCTCTGAATACCTTCTGATCCCAGCTTCAGACACTGTAAGAAATGAATGAGAAGCACATCCACTGGCCAGGGAACGTGTTGCAGAAAGGGCAAACCCCTGGAAAATAGTGCTGTTTCTAAAGAAAATGTTCACATTGTTAAGGCTGCATCTTGGAGCTATAGGAAAGAAAGGATTGAATGTAACTTTTCCCTTTTGATCTTGCTGCAATAGGAAAGATCCAGCCAAGTCATTAGGCAGCAGATCAGTACAATAATCTGTAAAGATTGGCATCATGGGCACCTCATTTGTGTATTCAGTTATTAAACAGCTCTTTCAACACAGCCATATGGACATCCTACTGTGTTTATGTAATTTAGGCACAAATACACATTCCTAGTGTGAGTCACCACAGTCTCCCCCATGTTTTACAAAATTCATTAGACTCTAGTCCCCTGCTATAAAAGAAAACTAATGCTTCGCTCTCAAACACCTACTTCAGTGTCCTTGATTTCCACATGAGCTCACAATGACGTATCTTCTAGCAATCAGCACAGCACCTCCAGGACAGGGACTTCAGATGTCACTTAGCTGTCTGCCAGCCCTGGGAACCACCAGAAGGTACTTCAGTTTGCTAGGAAAGTTCAGCAGACCTCAGCTGTCCCTGAAGTATCCTTTGACACTGGGGATGTCCAGGGTGCTTGAAACACTCCTGAAACATTATGCCCCTTCCTGAGAGAATGCAGCCCATGATGGGCTGTTTAGGAGGCAATGGCATAGCATTAGCTTAAATTAGCAAACCCCTCATCCTTTGCAACAGAATATCCATTGTTTTCCTCCTCCATCGACGTGGTTTCACAGAGCAGTGAATTCAAGCACCACCACTCTAAAATGCAGTTGCTGGTCAGATAGCCTCAGTAATAATCTGATGCTCACAGTTAGCTCTCAATAAACTCTGAAGAGTTTATTGTAAGCAGGTAGGGATTCTGCTCTGGGGCTCTGAGTGCTCTTGGCTTTTTGCATCATTCTCTGGAGGCCATCAAAACTGGGGGACCAGATTTGGACTGTCAGCATTTTAGCTACTTTAGGGATAGCAGAAAAGCCCGAGTTAATCATATTGGGAAATGTAGCACACAAAGCTACCTCCAGTGACACTGCACCCCCAGCTCTCATGCCTCAAAAATTAGGGACCATGATGTAGCCAGGGATCTTCAGATAGCCAGCCTGAACATGTCTCCACCACACACAGTACCTATGCAAACAGTTGCATCCATCCTAGCTAGGCATCCTCACTGTCAGTGTTGATTGCCTTTGTACTCCAAAGATTAAGCTAACCTTTTCATTAATTTCATACATTTCTATACAAATTAGCAGTTATTTCATCTGTGATAATGATGTGTAGTTGAGATTAATGGTCTGGTTTTCATAAGTACTTGCAAGTAACTATTAGTTTTCTGTATTTACAACAATATGTAAACTTGCTGAATGCACAGGCAATGCACTGGGAGAGTACACCTCTTAAAAGCTCTAACCATGCTTGACTTCAACTCTGATCAATATTCTTCATTCAAGATGGGCACATGTTCATGCACTGACTGAGGGATCAGTGTTGCGGTTTTACTTATATCTTTTCTAAAATGTAATCATACATTCAAAATATGATAATTTCTTCTTTTCAATAGCTTGGGCACTAAATGAATGTTTTAATCAATCATTTTTATTGTTACTGCTCTAGTACTTTCTTCAAATTTCTTGTTATAAGGAAATGTTTTGTAGAGAAGTCTGATGTTTTTATCCCTAAGTGCTGGGGTGTGTGTGTGTTGTTGTTGTTTTTGTTGTTTGTTTGCTTTTTTTTTTTTTTTTTAAATGGGAAGCCTAGTTGCATTCTGCTACAGGATCCAGTGAGAGTGGTAGCAATACCTAGAGGGTTTCTTCAATATGGTTATAAAGATGAATATATGCTTTATCATCTCTTTTCAGATCAATTTCCAATACTCCTGAAAAAAGAAAAGCTGTATGGTGCCACAGAATTAACATTTTTATGTCAGTTTGCTACATACCACTAGTCCCAAATTGCTACAGTAACTACCTGAATGACATTGCAAGTGCTAGTTCAGAATAGGAGCAACACATAAGAGCAAGAGAATTTGAAAACTAAAGATTTACAATCCAACTCTGATACCTTTTCTATTTATAAACCAAATAAATTTCCTTTACAAGATGTTACATACCTTATAATTGTACTTGGAAGAAATTGTTGGATGTCTACTGCAATCAAGTTCTGGGTCATCATACAGAGAGGAGGGCATTGCTGAAATTCCAAGACAAGTACCCAGGACTCTATGACAGTCCAATCAATAAATGAAATCTGGGATATTTCTCCGGTTACATAATTTACAAGTAAATTAATTGTATAGCATATTTTCTGCTTGGTTTGGGTGGGGTTTTTTTTGGAGGGGTGCACTGCAGCCTTTATTGTTGAAAGTGTGTAACACAAGTATGCATGCTGAGTGTATATGGTAGGATAAATATTTTGACAACCCCAGAGAAGCCATACAGAAACTTCAGGAACCACAAATTATCAAACAAATGTGTTTCCATAACATTCATGCTGAACTGATCAACAATTAAGGAGTTAACCAACCTCAACATGTTGCCAGTATTTAGCTAGGTGGCATCCCACTGTTGTGAAGACAGCAGTTGCATTTCCTGAGGATGACTGTTTCATAATGATGGCAGCATTGCAGTTTTATAGAAACGCTGTACAGACCTGAAGGACTAGCAGTGTAGTTATTTTAAATGCAGTCATTAACTTTAGAAAGCTATTTAGTGACACCAGGCCAATTTCTGGCAAATTCTATGTCTTCAAGGCAACAAACCTAAAACCCCCACTCTAAATATAACACACTACACTTTTGTGAGGCAGTACCTGTTTGAGGGAAATAGTAAATGAAAACCTTAAAGCAGAAGCTTAGATTTCATGATTTAGACTTAATCTCTGGGAGAGAAAACATAAGGGAGTGTTTTAGATCAACTGTTTAGATCAAAAGCCCCATGTTCTGACTTAGGATGTCCAGAAAGCAGCACTGAACCATACCTGAATCAGCATTTCTTCTGCCTCATACTCCCCCAGCACAAACACCTCAGTTTGCTCCCTGCTGGCATATAGACGTGTCACTTAAGCTACTGGAAACAGCTGTGCTGAGGTTGACGTAGGACTTCATCCACAGGGAGCAGCTGTCTGGGACATGCTACTGCCCACCATGCCTAAAGGCAGCATTTTTGCCAGCCTTTCCCTCAGGGAGGCAGGGACATCCCCCTCAGTCATTACCCAGATACTGGTTTTCAACTAAAACTTAAAGGACCTTCAAAATCCTAATCCTCTTTTCAAACAAGATTGCAAACATTTAATTAACTGGCTCAGAAACCATTAGGGGAAGACTGAGAGACAGATGGATGACTGGACACACAAACAGACTTTATTTTAGTCTCACTTTCTTAGGAAACCAGACTATGAATAAAACCCAGTTGCACACCACGCTTTGAGGGGGTTTTCATGCCAATATTTGTTCAATGAGTACAACAACTCTCTGCAACCAGGGTGAAGTGTTGCTATTAATTACCTACATCAGTGCTTATTTAATCACCTCCTACGACATAAAACCTAAAATGTTTTTTTGTAATCCCAAAATGTTAGGAGACAGGACAGGTGAAAAATAGACATTCCATTTTTAGACTTTTCCTTTCTGACCTTCTTGAGCAGAAGGCAAAAACTTTCACCAGCACAGCTCATTCATCTCTTTGAGATGGTTTTACAGCTCTGTGGAGTTCTTGGTTTTACAGCTGTCATGGAGCACCAAGCTGGGGCATTTTGCACATTATCTGCTATTCCCTGTACAGCAGATCATTTGGGAAGACCCCGAGAAAACTGCAGAGTAATAGTGCAAGGGAGATTTGTAAATCTGTGAAAGCAGATCTTTTCCTGGCTGCTAATCCATGTAAATACAAATCTAGCTTTATTTTTTTAGTAGAGAAAATGTAAAATTGGGGCCTGAAAATGTACTGGTACAAAGCAAAGGAAACAGAAGTTAAACGTCAAAATTCAGCTCCCAGTCTGTTAGGATCAGAAATAGACAGTAAAATCTAGCCTGCAATGGAAAAGCAAAAGTCCTCTGCGGACTGCAGGTGGTAGCGGTAGTGATCTCAGCATGGGGCACCTTGCACAGTGGTGAGTGGGGTCTCACTGTTTGTATAGCTGATAAAGAGCCAGCATGTTCCAGTTGTGAGTAAATTGTACCAGTCATGAGTGATAAGTTGGATAATGGGAAATACAAGTAATGGCCAAGCACAAAGCCTTTAGGCATTCCATCTAGTAAGCAAAGTAGAGATTGATGAGCTTCATTAAATGACCAATTTTCACTTACTCTAAAGGGAAAAAGCACACCATAGAGAGGCCTGCAGAAAAATGCATAAACAGGGGCATGAAGGCAAGGAGCTGAATTAAAACAGTTCTGAGATTAACAGTAACCAAAGAAATGCCCTGAGAGCAGTCTGGCTCTTTTCTTAATCAACTGTATTCCTCACAACAGGGTAGAACCTGGCAGAATGCCATTTCATTTCCTGGGTAGTTTCTACATCAGAACAAAACCCAGATACTTTCCAGCGCTTTTGTGAAATATCCATCTCTGGATTTAAAAGGTGAAGTCTTTGTATTATTCTCCTTCTCTCTCCCAGCCTCTGCCTCTTTCTTTCCCGCTTTCAAATAAAAATTGATAACAGAACACTGCTGTGAGAAGTCTCAAAGAAAAAAAAAAAAAGTGAATTTATTGTGTCCTTATGAAGAGCTTTAGATAAGCAGTGTTCCATCAAAAATACATTTCTCTGAAAATGTTCCAATCAACCTAATTTTTCTTCATCTTGTCTAAACACAAAAGAAGGCGACTTTGGCTGACTCTGCTCCTAGAAACCAGCAGTGAGGGAGGAGATTTTCTATGGAGCCACCTTGATGATGAGTGGAGGCAGGTCCCAGTCAGCCAGAACCATCAGTGTGAAAGTTCAGGACATTCTCTGAAATAAGAAGGGTGTAAGAAGAGAGCTGAGAGGCTTCACAGAAGTCTGAGTGAAGACCCAGGTCCAAGACAGTTTAGAGAAAAATGTATATTTTTTAGAATAATTTTCCTTTAAACATTGTGGCATAAACTAAAAATAAAGACAAGACAAGAAGCTGGAACTCTCTCCATTGTACGCATTGGTGTCATGCTGCATTTTCAACTCTAACTCAGCTAAGACACATATTTTGACTGTGAGGATTTTTCAGGAAAGTCATGAGGGATTTAATAGTTGGGTGATAGTTTATACTCTTTTTGTTCAATGGCCAAAACAAGAACGTATTTTTAAAAATCTGCACTGGGGGCCTGATGCGGCAGTAACTTCAGTTATTTAAATTCTAGACTTTGACTCTAACGAAAGCAGAAATTGTCCTTGAGACAATTATTAAAATTAAATGATATGCTAACCGTATCTACAGACTGTGTTATCACTGCAGTGGGAGGAACATGAATTCACAAGACTGGGTGGCTGTAGATCCATTCAAAAATCATAAAAATCAAAAAGCATCATTAAGATTTCCTTATGAAAAAAACCAATCTGGTGTATTTGCAGAATGAAAAAAAAAAATTTCATGTTTGCTTTATACAGACACAACTATTCAATTGTTTAAGGTGGCAAAACCACAGCCATTTCAGCAGTTTATTTGCCGAAGTGAGGTTTTTTCATACAATTGTCTACCAGAATGCACTTCTGGGAAGGGATTTTGTGAGGGGCACTTCCAGACCTCCCTGTGCTCCTGGTATTTCTTGGATGCAGGACTTTCCACTGACATTTCGTTACTTTACCGTAAGGCTGTTTCCAAGGGGAAAGAAAATAAACCCCAACCAAACAGCTTCCCAGAGCCCAGGTGTGTTCCCAACTTCCACTTTTAGAAGCAAGGATGAAAGAAATCCCTTTGTATTACTGGTGCTGGGAACCCAGGCCAGGGCTGCCTGGTTGGGCCTGTGGGATGGAGTTGAGGCAATAAGGGAAAGCAGAGAAGACTGGCAATTCAACAGACACCTCTTGGCATCTCCAGAAACAGTATTTCTTACAGGTACAATCTTGTGTACTTCAGATGTTATATGTATGGCAGCTGCATGTTATCCCTCCTCATTCCCTTTCTGTGTGCTACAGGATCCTGTGAGTGCCCTCATTTTCCAACTGAGGGCGTGGCACAGGTACAAAACCACTGTTGTGGGTCTAACTCCATAGGAGAAGAAGCTGACGAGGTATAGGACACACGCTTCCTCATGTGAATGAGGGTGGGCATTCAGACCATAAGCCATTGCTTTCACAGACTTTAGAAATCTAAGGCCAGAATATGATGGCATACAGGCAATTTCAAGGCTAAGTAATTCCTTAGTTCCCAAAAGAGACATAAAAAATGACAATAATATTAACAGAGTGAGGATTTTGGCTTCACATTCTTCATTCCAAATATCTTCCTATTGCAATTCACACTGCTACTCGTGTAGCCATAGATGGTATATCCAGTCAGAAACGATCAGCATGGGGATGGGCAAAGGCATTCTAGCTACCTGAGCACATCGCAGTAACAGTGGAGCTGAGGCTTACACCTGAATATCTAATGGGCCAGAGCTTCGCTGCTGTTGCACCCAAATTGTCCCTGGTACATCTTCAGCAGTTGCAACCAGCTCTGGATAGCTGTGGAGATGTCTATTGAAATCAGAATCTCGTAGAGGTGCAATAGAGTTAAATTACTTTTCACACTGTTTTATCCAAGAAAAATAAATATTAAAATAAACAAAGCAGCACTTCATGACTTGATGTTTACAGCTTTATATGTCAGTGTCTTCTGATGTTGGAGAAAACAAGCTTTAAAGTGGATAGCAGGGAGGGGCAATGATGAAGGACCTGGTTCTTAAGGAGCAGAACAGCTGCTGTAGAAGTGGTCAGTGGTCCCTCCAGACTGTTACAGAAGTGGCTTGAGGTTCTCTGCAATTGACAGGATGCTCAGAAATTCTCAGTACTGAGCAGCAGAGGAATTATTAGTGTCAGGTACCTGCACAGGAATAGCTACATGTAGTCTGACAGCACTTAAATGTTTAACTAGTTTGATTAGATGGAGCCTCATCAAATTGTCACAGGAAAAATTTTCTGGAAAGCTTTTAGGGCTCTCAGGAAGACCCATGCCTTGAGGAGCTGTCTGTTTGTCCCAGATTTCCCAGAGGGGCATTTAATGGCTCTTTCTCCTGAGGCTGTAGTTCTGGTAGCCAGTGATCCATATTTAAAGATATTGCCCATTATCCTTTTGCTGAGTGCAAGTATAAGTTCTTAATAATTACTTTTCTTTTATTCTTCTCTATTTCTAAAAGCTGATAATGTCCAGAACTATATCATGCACAATCCAGTTTTGGACTACAGCTGAATAATCTAGGCATTAATACAGTAAAAAATGGTCTATTTAATAATAGATAGTTCAAAATACTGAGAAACAAGATTTCTTATTTTACTGATTATAATAACATGACTTTTATTAGGTCTTTCAGGCAAAATCTGAAGTGCTACCTGAAATAATATATAAAGTGATCTGGAGATGATTAAGTTTGACAGCTAGCTACAAAAAGACTGACATAATTTTGTGGTATATAAAATGAAGAAGAAACTGATAGCTGCTCTACAAAAGCTTTTATCTAACCACCCCATGTATTTTCTCCCCCTGTCCTGCTGAGAAGAAGAGAGTGACAGAGTTGTTTGGTGAGCATCTGGCAGCCAGCCAAGCCCAACCCACCACAAAAGCATTTAGCTTGAGGTGTTATGTTTGAGCAGACCATAGTGCCTGACCAATGTAGTGGCCTTCTACGATGGAGTGACTGCATCCTGTTCCAGGATTCCCAGTACAAGAAAGACAGGGAACCGTTGAAGCAGGTCTAGAGGAAGGTCACAAAAACAGAGGGATGGCATAGCTCTCCCATGAAGACAGGCTGAGAGACTTGGGGTTGTTCAGCCTGGAGAAGTCTCTACGGAGACATTATTGTGGCCTTTCAATATATAAAAGGGGCTTACAAGAAAGATAGAGACTTTCTACCAAGGTCTGTAGTGACAAGATAAGGGGAAGTGGTTTGAAACTGAAAGTGTAAGTTTAGGTTGGACATAAGGAATAAACTTTCTGTGATGAGGTGTTGCAACACTGGGATGGGTTGCCCAGAGAAGTTGTGGATGCCCCGTTGTTGGAAGTGTTCGAGATCAGGTTGAATGGGTCTTCGAGCAACCTAACCTAAGAAAGAAGTGCCTGCCCATGGCAGGCATTTTGGAGTAGAAAATCTTTAAAGGTCCCTTCCAACCCAAGCCATTCTGTGATTTTATGACTCTATGATAGTGAAAGATACCTTCAGAAATAATTTTACCATTTCCAGGTATTCCATATCAATACTTGGTGAACAAGATGATGGTAAGAAGTCAATATCTATTAATAGTCATTTAAAAACAACTGCCAGTCCATATTTATTTTCTTCTTTGATTGAGGACACTCAAGCAGTACATGACATATAAAATACAGCTTTTTAAATTAGAATTTAAAGGTATATTCACTGAAACAGATGGACAGAGGAAATATCTACACAGAGTAGAGAACTATTAATATTTCAACAATGAGAATAAAGTAAAGGTTCTAAAAGGGACATCAGGTGCTAAGCAAATTGAAGAAAGTTGAAGCTGTCAACTGCTGTGCTGAGTGATCGCCTGCCTAAACCTTAAGGTAAAAAGTCAAAATGTGAAAAGTAGAAGAATCTCAGAAAAAAAAGGGAAAAGAAGAGAAAATGACTGCAGCAAATAAAAGATTACACAAGAAATATGTAGCTTGACAGTACTTCGACTGGTCCACTGCTAACCAGCTACTAATTACTATTATTAGCATAATTAAAAGCATAGTTTTTCACCTTTCCCCAGCAAAGCAGGTAATTTTCCAGGCAACATAGGAAGCATGAAACAAACAACACTAAATTGGTCCATTGGTCTTTAATTTTGAACACAGAGTTTCTGAATGAAGCCTTATTTTTATATGCATCTCAAAAGAGTTTCAGAGCTAGAATCTGTAAAGTATTTGGATCTAAAAAGTCTGGATTCATATATTTCATATAATCAGGTTGGTTTGTCCTAAAAATTACAAGTATTAGAGAGTTAAACACTTGTGTCTAGTAAGAAGCTGGTGGGGTCAGTATGGATCTGAATTTACTTTGCTAAGTAATAGATGTTCATAAAAGTAAGTTTTAAATCATAATTTGATTTGTGTCACAGTGATCTTAGGCAAATTGTGGAGCATGGCAGTCAGCCAAAAAGACCGCAATTTAGTACAATCAAGGTTTTCTTGTTCTGTTACAAGCTGAGACAATTTATGAATGCGCTCAGTGCTTCGCTGTGCTTGCTTTCAAGGCAGAAAGCAATTTTTCATTGCTAACGCTGATTCTGGGCTTCAGTGGCAGAGGAAGTACCGATGCTGTTGGCCGGTAAACAGGGCAGACCGTACCCTTTATGAGCCCTTTATGAAGGAGAGATTCAAAATGTTCACAGTTTCCTAAGAAATCCGTTCTTTGGTTGTATCTTGGGCACAAATTGTCAGTCTTTTCTGGTTGTGACAGTGTGCTTCATTTTTCTACGTTAGTCTTCAGTACTTCCAAAATCCTCCCCTCTCCACTGAGAGAATTCAAGCCCCTCTCTCACCTCTCTGGCTGGGAGAAGGCTAGTCTACCCCGCCTGGAAACATCCTTATTCCTATCAATGTTGGGTCACAGTGCAGAATACAAGTGTAGAAGGTGAGCTAAATCAGGGTGGCTTCAGAGGCATCTGGAGATCATGAAGGAAAAATATTTTGCCAGAAGAAAATCCCCAGCGAGTTCATACTTCAGGCAGTTCAAATAAAATCAACACCCCTTCACCACCTATTCTGTGTAACAGGAGTTCACACTGGTACAGAAGGCTTGCCTGAGGTGAAGGCTGGTGAATAAATCTGTGGGTGGGTGAACCAGGTTCTCACACAGTGTGATCCAAGGTCTCTCAATCCAAGAGACAGGCTCCTCAGTTTAATTCCGAATTGAAAGGAAGTTTTGTAGTGGTGCACTCTAAACCTTTTATGTATCTTCTTTAGTGGAACAAATAGACAAGGCTTAGGTTGCCTGACAGATGGCAGTTCAAATCAGTGTAATGACTGGTAATACACCTGGCCCAGAGGCAGGGCTGCGCTCATTTGTTAGCATTCACAGGCCCTGTTTTTCAGTTTTCCTTCCTCTTCCTACTTTCCCAAAGAGGGTGTATGGTTGCTCCCCCTTTTATCATGTCTCCTGTACACTCGGCAAGCAGCTATGATGGGTCAGAGCCAGTTATCTGCTTCTTTTGTAGCAGGAAACATAAAGCAAAGATTCTCTCTGTTCACAGCCCGGTAATACAGGCTTTTTCAAGCAACAAAGGAAGACAAGGACAAGGTATGGCATCTGCAGCAGCAGGAGATATGCTGGAAGAGTGAACTCCACAGCTGTATTTGATGGCAGTCCTGTTGTGAGCCTCAAAGTCTGTGACTGAAGAAGCTTCTTTCCTTTCCCTGCACCACTGAATATAGGCTGCAGGTATCTTCTGTTTTTGGGGTTTGGGGGTTTGGGCTTTTTTGGAATGAAACTCCTAGTTGAAACTGTTGATGAAACCCTTGTTTTGCCATTTGTTTGTCAGAACTTTCTTACATCGTTTCGTAATAGAATTCACTGTCTCCACAAAAAGTGAGCTTTCTGCTATGACACATATTTTATTAGTACACCAAGTATCCTTCCTAGCTCACAGCTTTGCTCCAGCTTATTCCTCGCTTTCTTTTCTATGCCATTTCCTGCTGCTCCGGTATTCCTTTCTTCCAGTTTTATTGATTCCTTCCATACTGTTCCAATTGCTTAAAATACTCTTCCAGGATAAATGCCAATTGCTTTATCTCCCATTCAATTCCTATCAGCCAGACAGCATTAATATTTTTCCAATAGAAATGCTGCACAGCGTGAGTTTCAAAGAAAGGCAAAAGCCGTTACTCCCCAGCCAGGCACTCTTCCAGGTGGAGAGCTGCCTGGTGCTCTTTGGCCTGTCCATTGCTGATTCACAGCAGGCAGGAGCCTACCCTTCCTGCTTGTGATGTCAGCACTAAATAACATCTGGCAGCACTGTTGCAGATTTTGTTTTCGTTTAGTTTACTATAGAAGAAAGTACAGTTTGTTACATATTTGTTTTATAAATTCCATTTCCATTTTAATTAGAAGGCAAGTTCCTGCAATTTCCATCATAATTACCATAATCTTCTTACAGTCAGTATGATGAGCACAGCCAGGAGAGGCAGCTGGGTTACATTTGCTTTATCCTGGGTGGAAATCTTTAAACAGATAAGTATTGGAAATAGTTCTGCAATCACTCTTTGTGAGACAATAGCCATCCACAGGAGTTACTTGATGGACTGTGTATAGTAGGATCTATGTAGCAGGAAAGAAACGATTTCAAATGTGTCTCTGGATGTATAACAATGGCCATAAGCAGAGCTCATTTTATGGTTTTATTATTTATGGAGGAGATCTTATTGAGGATGCTTACATTTTCTTGGGAAATTACTTATATGGGAGGGCACATATTATGGATTTATTCACTATTGAATTTTATGCCTCTGTAACTCAATTGAATCCAGAGTTAAAGCAATACAGCAGTAAATCAGACTCTATTATTCTAAGTTACTTATATGGATTCGAAAGCTAAATTCACTGTGATATAACCAGGAATATGTGTGTGGGAAGGTGCTTTAAAGGGACTCTTCAGTGACAGCCATCAGTCTTTCTGACTGCACTCATCTCTGCTCGACAGCACATTCTGCAGCCAAAGGAGAGCTTCAGAGGGTGTGTTCATAGAGCATCCTCATCTGTTGCCTCAGATTAGAGAAGCTGCTGCAGAAAAGTGGGAGCGTTCAGTGCTTTCTCTCACCTATACTGGCTTCACTCTTCATCAACATCATACAGCATAGCTGTAAAACTGTTCTGGAGGGAATTAGTGTAATAAAATACAAGGACAAGATTGGGGAAGTGAGGGGTGATTTCATTTTACGCATTCCCTAGGCAGGTTAATTTTACTCACTCAGGCTCATTTGCTCACAGCCTCCTTTCGCTCACGCTCTCATGTCCATACACCTGCAAGCCCCCAGATGTGCATGCCCAAGCGGTCTGGCCACGATCAATTGTGTGCAGCAGAGAGGACAAAAGGCTCTGCTTGCTGAGGCTTCATGTCTTTTCAGTTTCTCATGACTAGTGATGACAAACCAATTTTGTTTTGTATTCCTTAGGAGTTACAGCTGTTAGAGGATGGCCCTTTTCTTCTGAATCGCACATACTTCAGACCCCAAAAATCTTAGGCAGGGTGGCTGCTTATTGTCTGTCTGACTTTGAAATACATTTTTGTAATATATACATCTTTATGGTTGTCTTCTGTTTTCCCACTGGGCTGACACAGACAGGAATGGCATATGTGATGTGTTGTAACCTCGCTGCCCCCACCCCGTGGTCAGAAAGCAGTGTCTTCCCCTAACAAGGCATCTGCCGAGCTTTCAGCAGAGTGCAAGCCTTCGGGGAGTGAATAAACATCATGTTCCTCAATGTGATTGACGGGGAACCGTCACTGCCAATATAGGTCATCCCTTTAAAACTCACAGCAACATTAATATTTTTAAAAGTTTCTTCAAGTATAGCTCCCCCCAAAAAAACAGCCAACAACAAACCAACAACAAAAACCACACATCACAGGGAAATCTTCCCAGAAGCACTCAATGGTGAATAGTTTGAGTTCTTGATTAATAGTGGACTTGAATTTTTTTTAAAACTGTTTTTTTGCTAGTGCTACAAATGTATGCAACCAGAGGCAAAGAGCATGTAAAAAAAAAACCCAAACCCAAACCCAAACATTATTTTAGCCAGTTTTAAATAAGATTTGAACAAAGATTTAATATTTAAGTCAAACTAAGTCTGAAGTGCTATTTATGAGTCTTTAACACATGTTCAAATAGTCACTTCCACTGCCTGTATTTCTGGCCTTAAATTACTCTATGAATGACTTTAAGTATTTCTGTGTTATTAGTTTCACTGTAACTGCCATTTGCTAAAGCTAAAGCTTAAGAAATTTGTTTATTAATTATGTGGCAGTATGATTGTCACACCCTCCTATCAAAAAAATGAAGAAAACATGTTAAATCACTCTGGATACCTTTTACATGATGTTTTCACTTCATTCACCATTTGAACAATCATGATTTATTTGGAAACCTCTTTGTGGGGATGTATTGAAGCAGCTAATCTGAAGTTAACCACGTAGACATTCGTCGTTTAATTGAATGAAAGCAGCAAGATTTTATCAGAATTCCTCACTGCAGAAACAGGAAATGTCCAAAACATTGTCAGTCACTGGACTGGCTAAATTAAAACAACTAGGTTTTCATACTACTTAAACTGAAGTCAAGCTCCCATGGCCATTGATATTGGATTTTTCTGCTACCAACATACTTAGGAAGACAAATGTGGTTTGGATTTGACAGAGGCAAAGAACCATGTTTTTCTTAGTTATAAACCATATAAAAATTATTTCAGACCAAATATTGCCTTCTGTCCCATAGCTTTCATAAAGGCATAAAGCTGGCATTAACTGTTGGAGCCAAGCTAACAAGCCCCACAGTCTGTGAGAAATGTCCCCAATGAAACAGGAAAGACAGTTTTGATCATTTAATATGAGAAATTGCATTCTATCCTTGTATTTAAAAAGTATACGAGAATATTGTGTCCCAAACCTACTAATTAATTAATTTGATGATTAGACCTATCTTGTGCACTCCCTTTGACCTTCTGATGGATAGGGAGTGAGATAGGGTCTACCATCAGGAGAAATTAAGATACCAAGGATGTTATCATAAGAATTTTCCTATACATGAGGGAAGAAATAAATAAAATATATACTTCTTTAAGAAATGTAGAGAAATAAAAAATCCACAGTCTTTGGATACTCTGCAAACATGCTTTTCTGCTGCCATAACACAGTGGAACATCCAAGAAAAGCATCACTCTGGTTTTGGCTGCATCCAAAGGAGAGTTCAAGTACATACTTGGTTATGTGCCTCAGATAAGAGGCACTCTTGGCTCCTGAGCTTCTACAGCTCCAAGAAGGGAAAGGCCTGACTTCACCATAAGCCATGATTTTCTTGGAAAACAGTGTGGGTAAATTCCAGAATAAAAGAGATGGAGGAATACCTGCCAAGTGTTCAGTGTGCTGCTCCCTTCACATGATTTATCACTTGCTCTCCTTACAGCTTAAACATCAGGCAGTTTGCTACTGTCTAAGCTCCTGACTTGGCTAGAAACTGGAAAACATTAGCCACACCATCTGGGTCTGATATGAATGAAGCAGAAGGCAGCATTTTCAAAATGCAGGAGTCCCAAACTTCCAAGTGCTCAATCACTTGTATCTTTTCCAGTCTCGCTTAGGTGAAGCTGATATTTTTGTCCTCATAAACCCACTTATTTTCCACAGATTGATGATCTTCCAGCTCATCCAAGCACATGGGGGTATCATGTGAATGTCAAGCAAAAGCAATGACAAGTGCAAGCCTGGGAAACCTCACAGAGGCCTCTGATCTACAGCTGGTGGACAATTTCCAGACTACTTCTGAGATGCATGGAAGAGACTAATTTGTGGAAAACAATGTTTCCCAAAAAAATCTCACTGAACTACATGCAGAGTTCTGCTAGAAATTTGTCACAGCTTCTGCCAGTGCATAATCTCACAGATACTGGCTGGCCTGGCTTCCCCTGGTTCCAGGGCATTCCTGCTGGGTACCATGCCCTTGTGTGGGAAAATGCAAGTTTTTACCAGTTTTGTGCCAAACCCCATCTGCCACAGGGTTTGGAAGCTCTGGTCTAAGAAAAGCTGTGTAGCGAGGTGTCTGGAAGACCCACAAACCCCAGACCAGGCTGGCTTGACCTCCCATCTGGAGGAAGCAGTGGAAGGCTGGATGACTTTGGGGTTCAGCTGGTGGGCTGCAAAGCACCTCACTCAGTCTGGCACTCCCCATGGCTTCAGGACTCCCAGCTCCTGATGGCACCAACCAGGTGCCACATTTGGCCCTGAAACTCCACGCAGCAAGCTTAAAGATATGATTTCATCTTTTAAAGATTTGAATTAATATTGTCAGTAATTTAAAAAAACCTTCAAAATACACGCTTTTTCCCCCCAAGAAAGCAGGAAATACTCAGAATTTTAGAATTTCCTGAAGGACATGATCTTCTGATTACTGAGTAACATTGGACCAAAATGAATGGCAGTTCAGCATCACTCATTCTACCAGCAACATGTAGAGGAGGAAGGGGAACACCATCCCTCCCAGAGACCGGGGCTAAGCCAACAGGTATTCTGGCCCTTTTGTAGCCTCTGTCATAAAACTAAAAATAAAGGGAAAACAAAGAAGACAGAGATAACAATCTTCATGGGGAATAAAAAGATTTTTACTTGAGTAGAAGGGTCAATGTCTGAAGCTTGCGTGACACTCATTGCCTTTCAGTAAGAAAACCCTAACAATATCCAAAATCAACCCTTCTCTCCTTTTTTTAACTTTTCTGAGTGTCAGGAATTCCACAGCACAAAGTTCTGATTCTTTCTGCTATGGTCTAAACAAGCTCCTCTAACACAGACTTGGGGTTTTTATTCACTGGAGGTTGAATCTCTGGCAAGTGCTTTGTCTTCCCAAGGCCATATTTATTTGCAGCTAGATGAGCATTAACTTGCAAGGTAGCAGCCCACAGACTTTGCAGATAGTGATCTTTAAATAGGATTCTGATGATTCCACAGAGGGTTGGAATGAAACACCACAAAACATTTACCTTGAAAAGCCTTAGTTTCTTAAATCAGTTTCCCCAGAGTACATTTACAGTAGCTGTCACCAAAGATAGCTCATTGCTGATAAGCCTCAAATGAGCATTTCAAGTCCACGAGACAGAAGGTGCATAAGCAATCACATTAATGCTATTTAACTAAGCTAAATAGCATAAGACAATTTTAATTTGCATGCTGACGAGACTAAAATTGCAGGGTTCACCTGTAGCAAAAATAAATCAGATGGTGATCATTGCTTGTGCTTTTCTTAAATTAGCATCTGCCAAGTACGCCATAAAAATTCTGGTCACCTAAAGAAAAACATATTCTAAAGTTAAATGTCATCATTACTTTGAATTGCTTGACTTATGATACGGAAAGCAATATTTGGTAGCCTCTGGCGAAACAGTGGCCTTCCCACAGTCATCTGCAAGAAACAGTAATAGTGTTGATAAAATATGATACATTTTTGTAGTGTCACAGGCTTTCAAATACTTGGAAAAAAATCCCTGATAACAGATGGAATGTTTTTTGCCATTATAATATGCATTTTTTCACACATGGCAATGAATGAGAAAAGCGTTAGCTTAATAAATAGTGGTGCTCATGGGTACTAAGTAGTTTCAGTTGGCTTCTATCAAATATTCTGGCTTTTTCATATTAACACAAATTAGAAATGGCTGATAGTTTTCACTCTGTACATTGCTGTTCATAAAGGTCTCATATAACATGTCAGCATGCAGCTGTATAATATGACACCTCTGACACAGAAGTAACATTACCTATATAAATATTTTTTAATGCAGTTGCTCCAAGGAGCTCTAAAAAAAATGGTCATGACACTCTGCCAGTTCAAGCAGTGGCACCACTTCCTTTCCAGAAAGGAAAAGATCTTTAGGGTCTGAGTCCTTCACTTTCTGACAAACCTGCTCACAGCTGAAGACGTTGAAGGATGTTTTTTAAAGGAGAGGAGTTTTTTGGGAAGGGAGATAGCTGATGGGAAAGAAAATGACTCTTCAAAATCAAAGCTTTTCACAAGAACATTCCTGTTTGAACATAAATGCCTTCTGTGAACTTATCTGCACATCAGAATGGAATTTCCCATGGAAATCAAAGAAATATAGCTGTCTGCATGCTGAATTGGCTCTTTCTCACCCCAGGATGTGTATCACAACTGGTTTATTTAATTTACTGGAATCTCCTTGTCTTTTTGACTGTTTTCACAGAAAAAAATGGATCTTATTATTTCACCCTGAAATTTCAGCTTTGCACGGAGCGGCTATATCTCCACCCTCGCTCCAGTTAGCAAATATCATAAACATTATTGGTAAACCTCTACTAGTTGCAACCGGTTTCTGTACAGCCCTTTCACACTTTTTGACTTGTTCTTAGTTTAATTGCAATACCATTTCTTTTGTATTCCTTGACTGAGCCTTATGAATACCCTGAAGCTCACTTCTCCTTCATGCTAGTGCTGTAGCCACAGCCATTTCAGGCAACAATGGACTCCAGAATGCCTAGGGAGAAAAATGAGATAATATATATAAGAATTTCAATGTCATTTTCCTAATTTGCATAAATTCTTTGCTGTTTGTTGGACACACTAAAGGCAAGCATTACTGTGAGTTAATTAAAATAATTCCATGAATTTGAAGCAATTGTGCTGTTACATGATTTCATGTTGCATAATCAAAGAGCTTTGTACTAAAATCACCCACTTGATTTTAGTATGCTGAGCCCCATGGCAAAACAGAAACTGAAGTGCAACCTCCCACTTCCCTCCCCCTTCCAGGAGAAAATCAGAGGAATTAGAAGTCCCTAACAAAGAATTCTGGTCTAGAAAGCAGAGAGAGACTGTATCACAATTTACATTTCAACTGGGTTTATTGCACAGTTTCAGCTTTCAGCTGACAGTTAATTAATTTATAAACTGGTTTTGGTTGTTCCTTGTTATGTATTCCACCAATTTAGGTGCAATGGAGATAGAAAATCTGCTATGACATAAGAAGAAACCACATAGTGACAAACAGATGTATACAGCAGACCTTACATAGAGGTAACCATACAATGAGACGGATGAAACAGAGACATTCAGTGAAAAGCTGCAAGGCTAACCTAGTATTTCAGCAGCTGATAAAGTATAAATAGGTGCAAGAGGGTGGCTAATCAAGATGATAAGCACTGAGTGTTCTAGCTCGAACTGTAGCATTAGTGCTAACATTGCTAGTTCATGAGATGTAGTGCTTGGAATCAATTACATTTTACCTTACATCTATACATATATACCCCCAGCCCACACTTCAGCTCTTCAAATGTGTATAGGTACTATAAATGCCTCACCTGGGTAGGTTATTCTAGGAATCAGAATCCAAATGGAAGCTAATAGAAAGAGGAAAGATTCAGTCTGTCTCTGGAAGGATTTTAAGCACGTTGCCTAATAAACAAGTATATTCAAATTTTTCTATGCCAGACCCACAATATGTAAGCAGATACTAGGTTAACGAAGATTCATGCAGCAAAAGCAAATGTATGCGTTTAGAACTTCCTGTAATCGGATAGTAGAAGTTACGGTTTCATTTCTTTTCCCCTTCAGCAGCAGTGAGACAGAAAAAGCAGGCAATTACCATATCCATTTCTAACTGTCTCCTATAGCCGCAGCTGAGCCCTCACATACACAGCATTAATCTCCTTTTTAAAATTAATGAAGACTAATTAAGGAAAATAAGACTCAACAACAACAACAACAGCAAAAAGTTGCTTTGTGTAAATACGATTCTAGTAACTATCACAAAATGCCATTCCATTGGAGAAAGTCGTATACAATAACTAACTGTAATATGAACTGATGAACATTATCTTTTTCCAGGCAGATCAGACAAGTTAATCAAATGCCAGCTTTAACTCTTACTTTAAATAGGGTTATTAGTAATAAAAATGGTACAAAACTGCTGGATAATCTGAGCTAAGTGAAATCAAATGATGGAGGAACAGAGGAAGAAAACATTAACTGAGATTTAAAGAAACTGTTACAGATCTATTTTATGCCACATCCAGATATTATGAAGTTTAAATTCTAAAATTTGGAGAGACTACAGAGGAATAAAAAAAGACACATTTTTTCTGTGGGTATGTTCAAGAAATTGTTTTCACAAAAGCTATGAAACCGTTGCATACCAGTTATGCTATAAACCAAACCTCAGAAATATTCAGCCAGTTTCTAGAACTTGCCCCTACAAAGAAATGCATCAAATAATGAGGACTCACTTCTCTCAAGTAACACTGTGTCAGTCCTACCCCATCACGGTGTATTAATATATATTAATCTAATTCATGTATATGAATATACATGTATTAATAGCTATATCAATTATAACATTTAAGGACATAACATATAAGTTATGTAAACTAAACATACAAGTTAACATATAAACATAAGCTAAACATACATAATTTATGTAAGCTAAACATATAAGCTAACATATATGTACATAACATGAGGATGTAACTCATATTAATATATAATATTAATATATAACATACATTCATATATAATAACATGTATATATTATTATATATATGTATCTCCACCAATAGGGCAAAATCTGCAGGTATAAACCCATGTAAATATATTTCTAAGCTCATTATCTCTGTGATAAACATTATACTCAAAGGAAAATGAGAGAGTAATTTTTGCCTTTTCATCAAGTAATCCTCCCAGAATTAAGATTTTTGGAAGTGTAGGGGTAGCACCACTAGCACGATGTCTCATAAATCAGCTGCATGTGCACTGATTTGTCGCTGTCATTCAATGCATGACAATCTTTTATCTCAGTCAGAAATCTGAACATCAGATCTGGGATGTCTAAATGCAACATGGGTTTACTGAGAGCATTCACTCCAGACTAGTCTGCTATCTGTCTTTAAAGAGAGAGCTGAATGTCTAGACAAGTGAAAGACAGAAAATTGCACCCATTTGGCTTTTAGCCAGACATAACATAGGATTTCATACAATGAATTATCACTTACACTAGAGAAAATGAGGAAAATTGTGAGGTCAATAAGGAACTGGTTCAAAACAAGGTGAAAACAGGTAGTGATGATGGGCAGCTACCAAGCTGAATGAAATATTTTGCTGAATTTCTTTTAAAAAAAGCTGCACACCTAAGGACTCTGGACAGCACTCTGTGTCACAATGACAGAGCCAAAATCAGGGACTAATGTTAAGTGCATATTAGCACAGATTTGCAAAAATTTAACTGAACTGAAGTTTCTTCCATTCTGCTGGAAATGAAAGAAGATTGACACCTAAATGTAGAAGCTGACTGTGAAATAACATTGAACTACCCATACCATGAAGCAAATTCGATCCTACAATGCATCCAGTTTTGTATTTCTACCAGAGGAAAGCAATATTTGTTAGCATTTTGCAAAAAAATTGATTCAGAAGACTGTGTATGTTTCTGATTGGCCATTGTAAAAAAAAAAAATTAAAAATACTTGAAGTAGAACAAAAAAAGAGCAAGGTTATGAAACTAACTAAGGAATTAAAAGAGGGTCTTAGGAGGACACCAAAAGAGTTTGACTTGTCTTGTTTAACAGAACAAAGACCAGAAAAAAGATGATGGTTGTTTATAAATACACTAGAAGATATAAAATAGGAGAAAAGACCTATATAATTCAAAGGGCAATGTTGTTTCAAAAAATGTTTAAAGATTAAATATTATAAATTCTCAATGTCTGTCATTAAAAATTGTTTCTAACCATCTAAGTAGTGAGTTTAACTGTTACAACTTTCCAACTGGAGCACTGGGAACAAATAGATCACAACTGGTTTAGGAAAAATATTGTCTCACGTGTCCAGGCATTTGCATAATAAGCGGATAATAAAAGAAAAAAGAGGACTACACACAGCCACTCTGAAGCAGGAGTAGGAGTGAGATTAAGGGCCATTTAGATGCAGACACTTTTATTTGATTAGCTGTTTCTGTGCCAAACGTGGTGGATGGAGTCTTACCCAGATGACCAACTCAATCAAATGCACAAAACGCAAAAGCACCAGTCCTGGTTCCCACCCACCTCCTTTTTAAGGCTCACAAACTAGGGCTGCTCAGGTTTGTAATCAAACATTTCCTCTCAGCATTCATCACTGAAACTACATTACAAACTCTGTCCTTTCTTGCAGTTAATGTATTCTTTCTCCCAGATGCTACTGAGTCACAGCACTGTATTTCATAGGACTGATTTCAGTCTTTCCAATATCCTGAATATAAGATTCTGACATCAGTCTGGGAGCAGAGCATCCCAATTTCCTCACATTCCAATACGAGGTTGTTCCATGGAAACAGTGCACAGAAATTTTAAGTTAATTAGAGAAAAAGAGACCAGTAATCTGAACAGAAGTATTTAAAAGGTGCTTAGAGTACAGATGTAGCATTTTGAGAAAGCACTGAGGCCCACAGTCGATCCTGATGTGAATGTTCCAGGCACTGGAGGAGTAAGATAAGATGCAAAATGGATGCTAGTTTTGGATCATGATCAGAAAAAAATAGAGAACAGAAGCTATTCTAAGTATGAAACCTGAAAGGAAAGACATCAGATCAGTAGAGATGCTAAAACCAGAAAGACAAATTCTACCAGAGCATTAGAAAAAAAAAAATTAATCACAAGTATCTGATGACAGGTAAATGCGGTCATTGAGACAATACTGTAACAAAGGAGCCCTGATGACCAAATAAGTATAGACACAGAAGCTTATGGTTTGTAATAAGAAAAATCATGACGGAAGTAATAATCATCAGATTAAAGGCATTTTTAAAGGAAACACAGTAAAGGAAAACTTGCACTCACAATATGCTAAAGCTACACAGTCTAAAGCTGACAGTTAATGGCGTAAAAACAAGAATAGAATCAAGAAGTGTCTTGATATTTATTGACTTTTTGAAGCCAGTTGTTTCAGGGAGTACTATGCAAAGCTGAAGAGTTATATGGACTTCTGGATGAGTTTATTGCAAATCTAAACACTTATGCACAAACTCCCTGCAGTGCTTTAAGAACTGCTAGAAAAACAAGGGGCTCAAGTGAAGGACAAATCACACTTTTCATCCTGCTCTTAAAGTGGACGTGGTGAACGTCTTGTCCAATGAAGAGCATAGCATTGATGATCCCCCTGTAAGTGTCTCAGTCTAGGCAGATGACAGCACACCACCAGCATGAGTTCATATGAATGACCCACGTGCAGGACCTTGCGCTTGAGCTTCTTGAACTTCATAAGGCTCACACAGGCCCACTCCCCAAGCCTGCCAATGTCCCTCTGAATAGCATCCCTTCCTTTCAGCGAATCAACTGCACCACACAGCTTGGTGTCATCTTCCCACTGGTTTCAGCTGGGATGGAGTTAATTTTCTTCTTGGTAGTTGGTACAGTGCTGTGTTTTGGCTGTGATGTGAGCATAATGTTGATAGGACACTGATGTTTTTAGTTGTTGCTGGGTGACGTTTATACTAAATCAAGGACTTTTCAGTTCTTTGGGCCCTGCCAGCCAGAGGGCTGGCGGGGGTACAAGGAAACTGGGAGGGGACACAGCCAGGACAGGTGACCCGAACTGGCCAAAGTGATATTCCATTCCATATGACGTCATGCTGAGTATATAAACTGGGGGAAAGAAGAAGGAAGGGAGGGACATTTGGCATTATGGCATTTGTCTTCCCAAGTAACCATTACACATGATGGAGCCCGGTTCTCCTGTGGATGGCTGAACACCTGCCGGCCCATGGGAAGTGGTGAGTGAATTCCTTGCTTTGCTTTTGTGGACGGCTTTTGCTTTATCTATTAAATTGTTCTTTATCTCAACCCTTGAATTTTACATTCCTTTCCAATTCTCCTTTCCATCCCTCTGAGTGGGGGGGGGAGTGAGCAAGTGGCTACCTGGTGCTTAGTTGCTGGCTGAGGTTAAATCATGACAACTGTCTATGTCACTCATGAAGATATGAAGTAGCGTTGGTCCCAGTACAGACCCTTGAAAGACACCACTGGTTTCCACTTGGATATTGAGTCATTAATCATAACTCTTTGGATGCAGCCATCTGTATAGTTCCTTATCCATCTAACTGTCCATCCATCAAACTTATCTCTTTCCAATTTAGCAGCAAGGAAGTTGGGGGGGGGGGGGGGGGGGGCATACTAAAGGCCTTACAGAAGTCTAAGTAGATGACATTGTAGCTCTTCCCCTGTCCCCTGATGCAGACATTGAGATTGACCACTAGATTGGTCAGGCATGGTTTTCCCTTAGTGAAACCATGTTGGCTGTCTTTAATCACCTCTCTGACTTCCATGTCTTCAAGGAGGTCTTACCAGGCATGGGGGCGAGGCTGACTGGTCAATAGATCTCCAGGGCCATCCTTTTTACCATTTTTCAAAATGGGTGTTGTTTCCCTTTTTCCTAGTCACTGGGGTCTTTGGTTGACAGCCACAACTTCTCAGGTATGGTGGAGAATGGCTTGGTAACTACATCAGCAAAATCCCTTAGTGACCTGGGGTGCTTCTCATTGGGTGACATGGACTTGTGCATATTTGGGGTCCTCAGGTGGTCTTGAATCAGGTGACATCATGCCTACAACATGGGGGAATTGAAGTCTGTCTTGTTTTTGTCAGGGCTTGGTAAAGGCACTCGCTGACCATTTGTTGGAGGCATCTGGGAATTGAATATTTGCAATCAGTTTCAATTTTCAACAAACTATATAATTCATAAAATGGGGAAAAAAAGGCCTGTTACCTGCTGCATGACACTTACTTGGGGGAACTGGGCAACTATTTGCTACGAAACAGTTTGGATTGAGTCCTCCTGTGAGTTGCAGCCAAGCTAAGACAACTTGGATAAAAGTTAGCAAGATAATTCTTCATAAATTAAGTATTTTGGAACTAAAAGTTTATGTAACAGTCTAGATGAAATGTACCACAAATGGACTGACTTTATTGAGTTTTTAATATATTTTGGAGTAGGAGGATTGTACATGACAGTAAAATTGATGGAAGAAAAAATGATGAGGGTAAACTTACTGTGTTAATGAGCTTGAGCTATACAAGCAGGATTTCTTCTACTGGCCTGTGTGCTGATCAGCCCCATGCATGACACAGGCATTTGCCCTGGTCTTGCAGAAGCTTAAAAACTATACTGCTATGAAACTTCTATTCAATTTTAATCATAAAATATTGTGAATAAAGTAGAAAATATTTTTGAATACCTGTAATGATATCTTACAATTTTCTAAGGCTTTTGGTGTTGAACCAAATAAACTGGAGGAAAGCATGAAGCAAATGGAAATAAACTTCATTCTTTGAGTGATCACTGTGACTCATACAATCACAGATTCCCCAGTGACAAGGGAAGTCTTCTCCAGAGGGTCTATGTTGTTTGGTCATCTCTAAGGACTAGCTGTGATTTTTAAACACAAACCAGATCATCAGTTATTTTCCTATAAATTGAAATTTATTAAAAGGTCCTGCAACAGGAAAGAGTACTCAGGAAAAACAGAGACACTGGAAAACAAACTGCAGTTCTAGTTTAAGCACCTAAAAACCTGGGCTGAAGCCCACAAGACATGTACTGTGTTATCCTAAGGTGCTGCTCTCAGGTCTCATTGCATCTTTACTGTTACAGCTCTCTTAGAGAGAGGGGGACTTCCTCCTTATTGAATGAGTTGAAGTGGAACATGGTTGTATGGTGTTTGCCCCATGTGAAGAGTAAAAGCAAGATGGTCATTTATAATAATATTCTTCATGGAACCTGACAGTAAAATGAGCTGTGTGGCATTAGAAGCACATATGTTAGCACATGCAAATGAATGGGAATATAGAAGCATGTATTCAAATTGCACCGATGACTGTTAGTATCACATGGGAAATTACTAGTCAGACAGAAAAAAATTAAGAATGTAGAGAAGAATTAAAAGTTGGAAGGTATCTGCTGGATTAGACAGGAACAGGGTCAACCTGGAGTGCGACCACCTTGAGAAATTTATTGTAGTTCCGGCATGGACCACAGGCAGTGTTGAGGTGCACATGGACTCCCTAAATGCTATACCCTACTGCCACTGCTGGAGGTGTAACACTGGGCTAGATAGATCACTAGTCTGATTCAGTACAGTATTCTTGTCTTGCAGCTGCTTAATTTTTCATTACTGACTGCAACATGAAGTTTTGAAAAGTGCTAATGAAATCTGCCAGTAAAACAAAGCTGCCTGCCAATGAAGAGCAAGAATGGACTAACAAATAAGAAAGATCTGGGTAACCTCGAGGACGGCAGCAACAGAAGCATCATCATACTTATTAACACAAGAATGAAAACTCATTAATATTTTGCTAAGGATTTTTGCTTTAAACAATAGCTTGATACTAGAAAATGACAAACACAAAGACTCAAAAGGTTGCAGCCATAAAAATGTAGATGTTATTATAGCAGAAACATCTTCAATGGAAGTGGGAACCATTAATGCCATCTTCACTGTGCTTCTCAGGAATATTTTTTGACATTCCAGACACTTATATTCAAGAAAGATTCATTCAGGTTGTACTGGTTTCCAGGAAGGGCTATTAGGATGCTCAGAGGAACACCTTGCTGAATGAGAGGTGGTCAAAATTACCTCTGAACTGCAGTCACAGCAGATGACAGAGTGCTGTGCAGGAATACTAGCTTTAACCTATCAAGCTTGGGTACTGTCAACAGTCCAATTCCAACAATAAATAGTTCAATGTGGGCTAAACCCACACTCAAGCTACCCGATTAAAAGCTGCTCACATAGCTCTGCTTTTCACGCTGGTCACAACAGCAGTAACAAGAAGGATAGACAGTAATTTTTGCATAAGACTATCATTTATTGTGACAACCTAAAGCAGCCTAGTTTATTAGCTTAGTAAAAAAATACGAATACAAATATAAACAAGAATAAAACTGGGAGGAGATAAAATTGCTCTCAAGCAATACCAAAAGCATCAGGAGGAGAGCTTGCCACTAGGAGCTATTTAGCCTACTAGACTATCCCAGAAAAATAAATAGATGTTAAGTGTCCACGAATATATTTAGTCTGGAAATGAGAAAAGGTTTCTAATCAAGCAAACAGTGAGATGTTAGAACAGGCTTTCAATCAGAACTATGGGTCTAAAACCTAGCTATTTTTAACACAGACTTTGATTAGATTAAGAATAGGATTTAATTATAAGATTGCTTTCAATGACTGTAATCAAGAAAGTTTCATATACTGTTATGGTTGAATATATGTATAGATTGCAATATTGTGTAGTACTTACTTTGTCTGTCTTTAGATGAGAAACCATTTCTCTCTTTTTTACATCAAGGGTGAGATGAACCCTGTACCTTGTTGCTAGTCTGTTCCTTTCATGATCTCAAACCGATGAATCCTTATGATCAAGATTTTGGGTGCCTATAGAATAATTCATTTTCTCTTTAAAACTTTGTAAATTACATGATACAAATGAAAATGTTCAACAATTATAACTTCGTTTCTCATTCAAATTAAGAAGACTAAAGAATGTAAATTTGTATTCATTCCCTTTCAGTCTGTGCAGAAACATTTTATTTAAAAAATATTCTGCTGTTCTAAAGAGAAGAAACCAGAATAATTCTTTCTTACTTACCACAAATTCTGACAACACGTTAGGATCCCTGCTCAGTATATCTCCAGATACCATTGTTACCCTATTTTAATGTAAGTTTCATTGATCAAGAAATAGAAAACTTTTGTGTCTCTTAACGTGGGAAAGCAGCTGCAGAACACAGACTTTACCTGCAAACCAGAGTATTTATGTATTTATGTAACAACTTTCACACTTCTGGAGGAAAATTTGATTTCTTACTCCCTACTACAATAAAACTGCAAAAGGAAATTCTAGAATTAAAACAAAAAAATATATTCTTTTTTATGGAAAGACTCACCATCTGTCATCTAATAGCTCTTTTCTGCTAATGTGTCTGCAAGATGAAAGACTTTAAGCTTTTTCAAATCAGCAAGTGACTCTGAATGGTAGAATGGTAGAGGACCCAATGCAATCCTTGGAGCATCGGGGGAAAGAGTTCAATACAGGCAATAAGCTAACTTACTAAAACTGAAATAAACGTTGAAGTGCCATCTTTAAGGTAAAGCAAGTGTTTATGTATATGCATGAGTATAGATGTAACGTTTTCCTCTTGCATATGTGTTAGTGACTCAATCACTGCCTAGCAGAATGTCACTGTACACCCCCCAAAAAAAAAAAAAAAACAACCAAAACCCAAACTAGATGAAAAAGGAAATGTAAGTGTTTTTCAGGGGAAAGAAATGTGGTGGAGTCAGTTTCTGCTTTTAAACTAACAGGGCCACAAGCACTATGACCTCTTTCTGAGAGAAAATCAGATTTCATTCAAAAAAATCTGCCTTCTGTAGTACTTTGGATTTCTTTATATGGATTATCATGGTGAGACAAAGTCATCCGTACCATAACAGAGGATCACGTTCTCCTTTACAACTAAGCTCCTTTACACTGCTTTCCCTTTCACTTTAAGATCTTTCTATGCCGCCATAGATGTGTGAACAAATCTAGCTGAAACTCAGTTAGTATCAGGCTCTGTATACACATAGGGACTAGAGCTATATGGGGGAAACCCAGACACGTGGACTGAAGGAAAGATAACTTAGAAAGAGTATGAGACCTAAGCCCGGAGGTGTTAACTTTGTGCTTGCTGAATGAAGAACTTCAAGATAGTTGGGTTTTTTATTTTGCTTTGTTTTATTAGAAAATAAACACACGGAGTTGTAATACTTGTTCATTCTTCTGGTCTCTGTGGAATGTGAACAAACATGTGCATTGCTGAATTTTATAAGCCCTAAAAATAAACCAGAAGAAAAAGTCATTAATTGAGCTAGGAGAGAAGAACAACAGACTGGGAGTCTGGCCTTTGGGACTCATTATGTGTATCAAACATCCAGGGAACAGGAAAGCATCTTTGGATAACATTTCACAAACTAATTTGGTCTTTGAGCTGTGTGTTTCATCCAGCTGGGTAAATATTATTTGCAGCCAACTGAGTAAGCTGTTAGATTAGCTATAGTGAAACTGCTGATTTTGAGCACTTAGAGTGGAGAAGGTCAATAGCAACAGGAAGAATTAATAGGCATGTGGCTTTTATAAAGTTCCACGAAGTTTAGCCTCCCCTCATTTGGCAATAGTACTTTGATTTGAAGCTAGAATCTGCAAAAGCAAGGTAATTCTTGCCTTAGGTTGCTGTGACAACCTTAACACAGTTTCTGTGAACAACCTGAAATTGCATCTAAGAATACAATACAACTGTAACTCCCAGACAGACTTAAGGACACAGGGAAGAAAAGTGAGAATTAAAGGAGAGGGTGATTTTTATGGGTTTTATTGTCTTTGCTAAAAGAATCTAGCAGATTTTTAACAACGAAATATAGAATATAACTTGGTTTGCCTTTGGTTTATTGATATTTTTTGGTATTACAAGCTCAAAGTCTTCATTATCCTGGAAGGTTATGTTTACATTTAACCATTACAATATTGAATGATTAAACTCCAAAGTTTGTCTTGAAGTCTCAGTTTAGCTAGAGTACAACTTGGCTTCTTCTTACGCAAAATAAATGAATTTGCTTCCTAAGGAAATTAAAGCTTATCAAGGACAAAGTGTGAAGCAGAGATAAAAAAATAAAAGAGCCCAAATTTAACCAAGATATTTGTACAGATCATGAAGATGAGAAATAGTCGTGAGGCATCCCCATTCCACAGTTTAGATGTAGCTAGTGTTTGCTTGAGAAGGGAAATTACAAAAACTCTTAGGAATAAAGCGACTCCCCTGTAGTCACATACCTTCCACATAAAATTGAAGAAACTCGAGGGCGTAGCTGTTCGTCATTAAAATTGCTATTCAGTTCCAAAGCCAGACAAATCAGAAGAAAGGACACATCTACTATATATTCAGTGACTGTTTTTATTGAGAGTAATAGACCTAAACATCTGAGAGTCCTCCAGAATGTCAGAGAAAATCCTAATACATAAACTTATTATTAATAATACTAACAATTTTGGAAGAAATTATACCAAAAAAAAGCAATAGAGTTAGACTCTATTATTGACATTGTTTGTTTCTGGTAAAGCTGGATTAAAACCAGGAGGAAAAATATCACAAGAATCCTGTCTCAAATGTCCTGAACAGATCTGTTTCCCATGTTCTCACAGGTCTGTCTTCCATCCCACTGCCCCTTCCCACAGAGCATGCATAGAAATACACTTCTGACTAAAAGGGCTAAACAGTGAGATCACCATCATAAGAGCTGATTTTAAAAGAATATTGCTGAAAAAGTCCTAATATTACAAATTTGCATCAGAAACCTAAGCCTAAAATTGCATTCCTCTGACTAGGGACAGAAACTTTACTATTCATCTTGTGCCTAATAAAAGCCAGCTAATCCTCAACCAGATTCTTTACACTTCTTTATATTGGTTTGTTCTATTTCATATGTATCCAATTAATATACAGGCAGAATCTTAAAAATGCACAAGCCCAGATATGTTTACATTTTGCAGTTACAAAATAATGTGGGATTTGTGATGCAGTCCTGGATAAATAAGGTATATTAGAAGTACTAAATGAATTAGCAAGATTAGCTTTGTTTATGAGAAACACTGTCACATATTTCATACAAAAGTGCATAGATAGTACCAGCTTCATTTTGCAAGCCTATGATCTCCAGAAATCTGTGTTGGATCCTTTCAGTTTCCTGGTGGCAGTTTCTCGTAACAGGGGCTACAGATTTGCAGAAGCATTGTCATGACAATAACCTCTATTTCAATGAAGAGCAGCTTTGCTCAGATTAAAAAAAAAAAAAAAAAAAAAAAACCTGAAAAAAAGGTAGGTATATACTCAAACTATTTTCCAAATTTAAAAAAGGCACTCTAAAGAAAATGCTTTCAATTTCCAATGTCACAGACAGCTGAAGGCAAAATTTTTAAGGGGGTTATTAACAGTGGTTTTAGAAGCAGTTTTGTATTAAGTGCATTCTAATAAAAGTAAAATGTAGTTTTTCTTTATAAAGGCTAGATATCAAAGTTCAAATTTTTTTGTGGAAGAGGTAAGAAAGTCCAGCCTGAGAAGACAAATAAAGTTACTCAGTTTCATATGCTCTGAGATGTTCCATCAGACAGCTTTTAATGATCTCACCAGGGAGGGCACATAATACTCTTTGTCTGTCTTTTTTAGAAGACTGCAAATTAAACACCCTTTCTTCTATTTCTCCTCAAAGTTTCTGTGCTGGCTTCAGATATACGAGAGAGGAATCAGAAAGGAAGAAGCTAGGAGAGAAACTACTCCTGTCATTGTGATATGAATATTGTCCAGAGGTGCTCTGCTCGTGCCAGAAGCAAAGGAAACTTCCTCTATCTCCTTCACTGTGGAAATAATGCTTTTATCTCAACAATTTGCAGGTGGCCCATTAATACTGAAAGAGTATTGCCTTAAAGGAGTACCCTGTCTTCAAAGAGCAGGTTGGCACAGGTCCTTGGTTCAGCATGCTGATTAGGTACCTGGTTTAAATGCACAGGTGGAGTAATGATTCAATACTATCAGTCAGTGGCAGCAGTAAACAGCAGCTCACACAGTAGCTGGCTGAGGGCTGAGGCGAGGCTCTGATAACTTCTAGATTACAAGTGTCACATTGTGACCACTTGCCCTGCTGCCAGCATAAAAACATTGGAAAACAAAAACAATCCAACAAACTGATAGTTTGAGGGAAGGTGGTTTGCTCTGAGTGCCTACTTACTCAGCCTGTATTTTATCTAGTTAATGTGTCATATGTGGTCTTGATCAAAAGACAGCAACGCACTATTTGCCTATCAGAACTTTTTCCCAGCACTTGGGGGGGTGGGGGGGGGTGAGGGGTGTGTGTTGTGATTTGTGATGTGTGAAATGTAGAAAGAAGATTTTGGTCTTTGTAGAACGCTACCTGAAGCTAGAGGAACTGGCTAAACCTGAAACACAAAGGACATCCTGGCAAGAAAGTGAGTGAGGAATGAGTGCTCCAGAAAATGTTATTAATACAAGAAGCAGCAAAACACTGTCACTTCACCCCACTTTCAAGGAAAGCAAGATGAAAGATGAGAAAATGTGAAGTCTGCATTCAGAAAATAAGGGCTGCTGCTTGGGTTAAATTCATACCTTTAATGGTAAGACAATCACTGAGGATCTTAGCTAAGCTATTCTGAGTATGAGAAAGGTACTTATTATTAAATATTGATGGTAGACACATTCATATTCTGTTCTTCTCAAGCCCCTGTTTTCAATCTTAGAACTGAAGCCTAATCAAGACCTTGCTGAAATCGATCCTCTTTCTGAAGTTATAAATTATTTCACATGGAACACAAAAAGCTGAGTCCATCTTCTTGGAGCGGTGAGTCCAGGTAAAGTTCTGTAAGCATCAGAAAACCATCCAAAGATGCAGGGTCCTCTTACCTGCTGGATATATGGCAAAGCTGAAGCACACTGAGCTTCCAAGGCAACTGAAAAGTGGCTGAGGCTTTTCTTGGAAGAAAATACTTGCTGGATGAAAGAGGAAAACATATAAATTTAGGATATAGAATTTATTATTATTTCCATTTAACTTTTTCTACATATTTTTCCTTCACTTCCTTCATGATGCTACACTCCTAATGCATTTATTTGCAAAGGCAAATAAGTAGGTAATATGTAAAATAATTCAATGAGCAATAAATTACTGCTGCTAATTTAAGAATTGTCAGTACTGATTCCAAAGGCAGTTTCAGAGCAGAAATCCTGTAGCCGTATTATATCACCCATGCGGACAGCCCCTATTGTTTCACATGAAATGGTGTTTCCTAGTTCCTCTATCATCTGGTTACCAAGGCTTTTTAATTGTATCTGCTATTTGAAACAGGGCAGCATGATGCTTGAACGAGTAGAAGGAAAACATTAAAAAATGAAGTCCTCTAAGGGCTTTAAACTGTTATTCATCATTCATTTATCTTTAACAAAAGAGCACCCATCTAAATTATGCACATATATAATGTTTAGATTACTTTATGTATATCCTTTTTTTTTTTTCCTGTTGCAAGCACTGCAAACATTATAAATCATTAATAATTTTAAGCCAAAGAGTATTCCCGCTGACTTCACTTGGGCTACTCTGATGCAGACAGGAACAAGTAGATGACAAGCTTGCAGAGCTGGGAGCTAAGCATGAAACTGAGTTAGAGAAATGGAAGAATGTTTAGGTCCAATTAAGAACTGTTTAATAAAATGTTAAATCAGAAAATGATGATGCATCAAATGTGAAATTTCTCCTCTTAAGTCATAAGATTTCTCAATCTGAGGCAAAGGAAGACTTTCATATGGGTAGATGCATATCACTGAAGAGCTCACTCCTGAGCGATCAGAGCACTTAACCTGGGCCACAAACGATTGATGCTTACATCTTTTTTCTACTTGATTTAAACTGAGAGGCATTAGCAGGACTGACTTTCTCAGTTGAACTTGATAAGAGATTTCATATACTCACAAACTTATTGACACTTTTCCTTTATCCATAAATACTGTGATGGATTCTGGGCTACATGCGATTACTAGTGGTTATGTATATCAGTGTTTCCAGGATAAGATAGTATAGGTCAAAATCAATTTCTTTAGCCAGGAAAGCCATTGACATAGTGCAAATCATAGCTTAATTATTTAATATGCCTTAGCTGTCTTATATCTGCAGTAAATTCAATTTTTACTATGGCGGCCCTTTATTCCTCTCTTGCTCAAAGTATGTTCCCACATGCTATAATTTCCTGAGATTCACACTTACTCTCTGAGAAAATAATAAATTACATCCTACTGTGAACCCTTTGCAATTAACACAGTTGCCTCTGTCCTCCTTCCTGAGGAATGTTTATGGTGGGGTGCAGCTCCACATCACATTTATTTCAGCATTAAAGCCAACTGAAGTGATCCCTCAACCCTGGCTACATCTTCTGGAGTTTGCCAGCTCTCTTTCCTGAGCTTGCCTTGGTTTTGAGGCCATGCCATGGAACAGATCTTTGAAGCAATTCCCTTAAAACAAATCCTCACCAAAGAAGAGATCTCCCACCCTGAGACTATGAGGCCATCATACTCCTCAGACTTCAGTGATTTTGTATTTAAAGCAAAAAGCTTGTTTTGTGAAGAACCTGCGTAAAGTCGCATAAGAACCCCATCATTCTGCTGCAAAGATTGTTTTACCATCATATCTCTCCTTAGTGCACAGGGCATTGGTAAGTAAACTTTTAATTATATATGTAGAGGAAGAGTACAGTTTTATATGCATTTATAGGTTTTATTTATACATCATCACACTAAGTATGTATTAATTTGGGCTTTGGACAATGCCTGAATCTTGATTAATATTTTTTTTCCTTTTTTTAACAATAGCTACCTACACCCACAGACATCAGAGAGGAGTCAAATCAATGTCACAGAGAACCTAAACACTGCATCACTGCTCTTGTATCTAGCCTATGAAATTGAAAGTTTGGTGTTAGCTGTAACAGATCCTACTGGTCATTCTGGATAGAATTGAATACCACCTTGTTATTAGTTAAGTCACAATGCCATGTACTGGTATTAATTTTTAGATCTTCATTATATTGTTTAGGAAAGTGTTTATTTTTAAAAGCGGGCACGTGTGAAAATTCAGCAGTAGTTGGTCCATTTTACACGAAAGCGACAGTTATGTTTTCTTACCTTGAGCAATACTTTGTTTCCTTTTTGTTTAATGTGTGATGGTAACAAGTCACATTAGTGATTTTCTAGCATATTCAATACGAAAAAGAAAAATTCAGCTAATCAAATTTCAGTGTCCAACTTCATAAAAGGAGAAGACTTCAGCAAGTTTCAAGTTTTCAACTATAACATAGGTTTGAGCTATAAAGGCTGTTATCCTTTCAAAGGAAACTCATAAACCTTGTTTAGGGTCAGCATGCAATTTTCTCATTGTATTAGTCCATTGTTAATCTTTCCTGAGAGCAACAGTCACAGTTACAACTTGCTTTGAATACTTAATAGAATATACTGAACAAGATAAATTGCTTAGAGTTGTTTGGACAAAAAGCTTATTCCATTCTCTCATAACTAATTTACAACAAAATAAGTTACAGAATTTAGTGATATTCAGAGGTAAATGCCTTAGCACAATGAGGAAAATTATATATTTAATAAGGTTTCCATTCTTAGGAAGTAAATAAATACAGCAGATTATTTTAAGTGTTAGGACAGACTGCGTACATTCTTAAACATTGCCCTTTCAGTTTTACACGCAAGTTTTTTTAAATTTTTTTTTACTAGAGATTTTTTAAAAATTTAATAGAGATTAAATAACCATTTTGCTTTACTTAATGTGAAAGAAGACCAGAAAAGTGACAAATTTGGGGCACAACACTTCCAATAAACATGTCAATAAACAGGAGTGTCCAGAGAAGTGCAACAATAGAAATCAAAGTCTAGAAAAGTAGTAAAGAATGAGAGAGTTAGGGCTATTTATTACAGCAGTAAAAATCTGAGTGTCTTCAAATGCATGAATACTTTAAAAAAAGCTTAAAATACATTACAGGCTGTTCCAAAGAGGAATAGAGCAATTTGTTCTCCATATTCATCTTGCGTAGAGAATGTAATAGTCCGAAATTGCAACACAGCAGACTTGTATTAAACATCAGAGAAAAAGCAGGGACAGTTGGGAGCTGAAGCAGATCAGCTAAGGTGGTCATTGCATTTCCTAGAGGTGTCTTCAGGACTCCATAAAAATCTGTCGAGAATAGTGCTGAAGTCATTGAGCCTGCTATGAGAAAAGGACTGACAGGCTGTATGATACTTCAATGTCTTTACAAATTCTAGTCTCTTAATTGCTTCAGGTTAGCTGCACAGGAAAATCCAGCCATCTTGGATTTACCAGCAATAATAAAGACATGATGATACAGACTTTACCAAAGTTTTACTTATCAATACTTGTAACTTTACAGAACATGCTGTATGACCTATCTAGACTCTTCTGCAGCTGCCAACACACGTTCCTGCTGTGTCTTCAATTTTTAACCATGGTTACTAGTTAAGGCTGTACAGGTTACAATTGCTCCTCACTTTCTTAGGCCAACTCTACTATTCTTATCAAAAGTTGTTATTTTTAATCTTACACTTACACAGCTCCAGAACTACAACTCGCAACTTCTGAGTATGAATGGACCTGCTACTACCAGCACCCTTAGAAAAATATCCTGTACAGCTGTCTGTGATAATTCTCAAGGAACCACCTCACACACACAAGAACTGTCATAAAGTTCATATTACCATCCCATGAATCTTACTCATCTCCTCACATCTCCTAAAGCAAAAAAACCGCAACCAACCACCCCACAACCAACGACAGAATCACATTAAAAAAATGTTTTGACCCCCAGAGTCTCAGCCACGCTTGCTTTAAGAAATTTCCCCTCTTCTTGTTGCCTTTAGGAATATCCTTTCAGTTCACACTGCCTTCTTCCATGGCTTCTGAGTTCACCACTTAAGCAGGGTTGATGGCACCCAATCATTGACTTGTTTAAAGGCTACTTAGTATGTGGTAGGCCTACATTCAATACATTTTTCAGCTTAAATCAGGTGAAAAAAATCTCCTGGTGAAATGCCCTTATCTCTTTCTCCTAGTATGAGCTTTCCAGCCTTTCTGTTGAAGCTGTGGGGTAGCAGAGCAGGGAATATATGTTTCTTGATGTCAGGGGAGAGCTAAACAAAGAGAACTAATTTTTTGCTTCTCCTCAGACCAACCCAAACAAAATTTCTCTTCAAGTCCCTGAATGAAAGTACATTAGTTACAAGACTTAAGATGAAATTCAACCTGAAAAAATATAGCCCCTTCTTTTTACCTCAGGCTAATCTACATATTTCTCAGTCAATAAAGTACAGAAGCAACACCAAAACCCAAGACTAAACCCAAGGATCTATTTCTCTGAATTGGCTGTTTAAATAGTCTCTCCTTTTTTCTTCAGGAATGACAATTTTTTCTGCACAGAGCACAAATTCATCACTCAGGGGCTGGGGAATGGAAACAAGAGGAGAGAAAGTAGAGTGTCCTGAGGTCAAACCAGGCTAAATGTGGTCACAAGGTAATCCTCCTGTAGGTAAAGACTAAGGTCAGTGGGTCAGTACTTTCAGTGGGTCAGAAACTTTCCTAGGGGAGACCTGTAACTAGAAGGTAGAAAACATAAGAGGTAGGAAATGAACTTCCATGTCCACCATTTCTTAAAATTAAAAATTAAGTTAAATCTGCTTCTTCCAGTTGTAGCATCTCTCTGACAGACAAAGATCCTGGATGGCAAACCTAATTAAGTTCAGGGCTAACTCTAGTGCCTAAGCCTAAAAGGGAGGCAGAATTTTTGACATTTTTTGTTGTTTCTTTTTTTCCCTAAGAAAAGCCTTGAACAAAGACATTTGCTTGCCTGAAACTATCATCTTCCAAATTCAAGAGATTCACAAGGACCATTTGTCTTTTCCATGACAGCAGGTTTTTTATATATCCTATAAATACTGCCCTATTTCCATGAATGAGACTATTAAATAACACAAAAGCAACTGCTTTGCCCACTTGTCAAAAAAGAAAATATAGGGAATGAAATGGAACCACAATGGAAGAAAGAGAATACTCATGTTTAAATAGCAGGAAAATCTTCACTTCTTGCTTTTGGGTTTGGGTCAGGTTTCTGAAGGCACCAAATAAAGGAATAGATAATGCGATATGTGGAGAAGCTTCTAAGAAGATCACATCTGTGAGGCTAGTGCGAGGCAGAAGGAGAACAGAGACAGGAACAGGTAAGGCTCGTGTCTAACCTGCTTATGTAGTTATCTATAATTTAATTATTTAATTAATAAGCTGTTTGGGAATATGGGGAATTTTACTTCACTGGATTAAATGAGACTAAATATGCCCAAAAACTGGCCCTTAGCAGTGCAAGACTGGTTTTGAAAATCAGTTGGCAAAACATTACAGTAAGTAAATTTTCCTTGAGAAAACCCTACAATTTCCTGCAGCCATGGCCGGAGTACTTACACACGAGATGACAGCAGCTGCCGGGCTTTAAAGCACAGCATCGCACACGGAACAGCTTTGCTCTGAGCAGAACAAGATGTGACAGAGCTACAATTAGCCAATGGCCTTTTTGCACACTGGGCTTGAACCCATGGAGGCAACAGCAGGAGATTTCATGGAAATTATCCAGTACAAACACAGCTTTCCGTTGCCATAGTAGACAAGAGCTTCTATCTTCTGAGCTGCAGACAAAGGCTGGGAAAACAAATCATGCCTTATTATAATATTTATAGTCTGAGGCAAACAGAAAAAATAGCCTAATGTGTTTATACACATACAGCTAGCCTGGCTTATCTTGGAGTTTGCCAGGGTTTTTTCTTTTTCATGTATCAGTTTTGGTTTTTTCAACTGACTTTCACCACCTATGACAAGTGTTTATTAAACATGCAGGAGCAAGTTGTCTTTTGTATTAATAGACAGCTTTCATTTCACAATATACTGATGAGTTTTTGCATTTTAGAAAAATGTTTTTCTGGTTTTTAGAAAGGTACAACAGACTTGGAAAGTTCATATTCTACGGAAAATAAATGTTTCTTGTTTATAGTGCTGTATCTAGATATTGAGCAATATTGACTGATGTAGTAATTTAATTACAGGGAAGCAGGACACCCATTATGCAGAATTTTACTGAGACCTTTGAGGTACTACTGCCTCTAACATAAATACTTCAACAGGTCTGGGAACATGTCCAGGCTATCAAGGGTTAATGTATGTTCTGAAATCACTAGTTTAGCTGATGTTTTTACTATATTGTGATGGTTTTCTGTGCCTCATCACACATACTTCAAATCTACCCATAGGAAAGAAGCTAACTACGGGAAGGAAGTTTGTCATCCTTTCCTGACCCCAATATTTAAGTCTGGTGCAGCAAATGTGATAATTTTACCATTACTTCAGACATGATGACTCGTGTCTCCAAACCATTCATTTAAGTTGTCCTCCCACTCTCACTGCTCCTTGCTCTGCCTGTGTGATGCAGAAACAAAAGAACAGAATATATGAGAGATGATATGCGCAGTATCTTGCCGGAACAAAGCCATTACTCATCCTCTCTGGGGACTCCAAGGAGGAAGACAGTAGCTTTCATGTCTGTTCAGGACTCATTTGAACCTTTACCTATGGTCTAGGAGGGAAGTGATGAAGTGGGTTTCACAAAGACCACCACCAGTATATACTAGAAGCAAAATCAACTTTCATTCCTCCTCTGGAGCTGTACTTTTAGGTAGTGTGTGGCTCTGCCCTGTCACAGGATATTTTATAAGGACAACATTATGACCTATGTCAGCACAGGGTACACAGAGCACTTTGTCTTGTGGCTAGGCGGGGTGGTGCTCATTGCCCTGAAGCAATCCCACTGCTGAAGGCAGTAAGGAACAAGAGGCATGAGACTGAAGCTGAGTGATTTCTTTATTCTTAGCACACTCGCTAAAGAGCTGTTTGGATGATACTGTAGCCGTGTGCAAGAGTGGGTCAAATTCATCAAGCAGCTTTAGCGAAAAAACTTTTTCAGACTGATCCAAAGATTGTCTCAATAGCCAAGTAGTTAGGCCACCTGTTCAGTGTTAATAGACTGTGTCTGTGCTTGAGGACCTGGAAACTACCTCTCACATGTCTGAGGAGAGTGGCTTAAACAAAGATAATTCTGTGTTTGGGTGCTCTTGGTGTCTTCTAGACTATGACCTGTTCTGTAGTAGGTAGTGTCATCTTCACCAACACAGTGATCCTCCTTTTCTGGCCTGGTGGGGAGTGTAGGTAGGACACAGCATCTGATACGGGGAGCTTTTCATAGTTATACCCAGTTGAAAAATGCAAAGAGAATAAATGAACTGATAAACTTCAATATGACTTCAGATGAAGGGCTATGAAGGGTTGAGTGCTCTTCAGAGAGTGAGAGCCACCAAGCCCCTGAGTCACAGCCAAGAAGGATGCAGCCACTGTCCCTCAGCCCACTGGCCCCAGGCTGGGCACCTTGGCTGTGGGATGCAATGGGAGACAGCAGCCACTGATGTTTTCCTCCAGCCCTCTCCAAACAGCACATTCTTAAATACAAAATGTTTCTGCCTTTCCAGTCTCTCCTTCTGGATAGAAGTCCTAAAGAAGTTCAAACATGTTTTGAGCCAAACCTCTCCTCTTCCCCTCCCTCTGCCTTTGTCTAGTATGGCTGCCAAGCTAAGAAAAGCACAAATATTTACTCAGCTTTTGTTTTACGCCCTGCCATCCACTTCTGCCTGAGCAATGTTCACGCAGCAGTATCCAATACCATCAACACCAAGCTTTATCATTTAGCTACCAAGGCTGCAATACTTTCTGTTTGCCCAGGTAAGAATGAGTCCTAAAGTGATCTTAAATTACCAGCAGAAACCCTTTTCTTATTTCTGCCTCACTGAAGGCATCCTCGAAGGCTTTACAAACATCCTGCTTTGTAGGATTTGAGATATTTCTCCATCCATAAATTTATGATTTATGTCACCAGAAGAAAGCAGAGGCTGACAGCAGAAAGATGAAGAAGAAAATTATTTTAGTCAGAGTATCCACAGCTTTGCTCCTTGTTTTTCTTTTGCTATGGCCTCAAGCAATTGAAGAACTATATAACTAGTCAAGACCCAACACTAACAACAAAACCCATCTCAGATTTTTCAGGAGTTCAAAGAGTAAAAGAAAAGAATATAGTGGAACTTAAGAGAAAAGAAGGACAAGGTTTTGAGACGTTTAGATCATTAAGGATGTGAAGATTTGCAGAATACCTGTAAGATCTATCAGCAAAGTAACAGAAAAAAACAGTCAAAAATTTTTCAAAGTTCAATATCATACATAGTAAATGGATCGTATTCTGCACTGACTTGCAATTCAAATGCCAATGTATTAAAGTAGGACTTCATATAAATTCAGTTTCCCTGAGAACATAAAGTTTATTTCAATACATTTAAGAGCATTTTAAAATGTTAGGTTCTACAAAACTATATAACATCACATATATTTTTAAGCATCTTAATTTTTACAAAGATATTTTAATTTTTTTCCCACAAATTCTTTAAGATTTAGCTCATCTGTCTTCTGTAGGATTGAAGGATAGCATACAGACACCAATGAGGCTACCAAATCATGGTGGATCAGCTAAGCTGGAGACAAAAAGGCTTCTGCATCCTACAAAAATTTTTACAGATTTCAAACCTTCCTCCTAACCCAAACTGGAATGAAATACTGAAATAAAAGTTTATGACTGAACCTTTCACCTCAAAAATGTGCTTGGGATTCAGCAATTTGTTTTCACTGAAACATTAAAAAAATTATGTTTATCTATCTTAGATTTTATAATGAAATGGTCTTTCTAACATCAAAGAACTTGGAACTTGGAATATCTCAAAGGAGAACATTTGTCAGTTTTGCATTTTTCTGATTTCTGAATCTGTTTTCAAAGCACGGCATTTTGTGAGTACCTCAGCCACTGACTTCCTCCTGGGATAAGGCTTTGGAAAATACTAAGAAGCTTTATAACTCATGTTATTTCCCACCTGGGTGCAGATCATCCTTTTTGATCCCCCACAGCTTACCTGTTAACATAGAGAAGAATCTCTTTGGGTGTTTTATTATTTCTCACCACACATTTGCACAAATGTGAAAATCCTTTTGATAAGAAATAGGAATAATTTCATCATACCAGAAGTGTGAACAAGGCACCACAAAAAAGTTCTCTGGGGCTCCTTTATGAATTTGTTAAAACAACATTGCAAAAAATAAAATTAATAAAAAAGGTATTAAAATAAATATACAGAGACCATTAGCTTTACCCATTACACTGCGAGAGAGCTGGGTCAACAAAGCACTGATTAACAGCATAAAGCTCTCAACAGGAAAAATAATATGACTCAAAAAGATTTTCCAGCCTGGAGGGAACATTACTACTTTATGATAATTCTTATAAATACAGGGAGCTGGTGAATATATTTTCTTGAGAGAAGCATATTCATGGACCTTGTCATCAAGCTTGTTTCTGTACAGTACAAATCAGTAAATCTTGAGAAAGGCAAAGCATAAGGATGTAGTGGAAACATAGAGAGGCATATATGCATCTGTCCTGCAAACCCTGTTCTGTGATTTCCGGACTTACAGCCCCCTCCAAAACAAAGTTTATGTGATATGACCATAACAGTTGAAGCATGCACCCCTGGACTGTTGCAGCAGTTGACACAGAATTATTTGTGTCAAGGAAATTTTGATATTATTTCATTTGTGAATGAAACCAGTTACTACACAGAAGACTCTGTAAGGTTCAGTTACAAAAATAAGAAGTTGTACCAGCCATGTGTGTTGAATAACTCAGAACTGCCCATGGCTGGAAACCACTGTTCCTGTCACAAGGGAAAGGATGAGGATATTCCTTCCTCCTTCCCTCTGATGTCTGGGGTGGAGCGTCTCGGTTTGCCCATCAAAGGAGCTCAGAGGACTCAAACTGCTCACCTGAGCACAGGCAGCAGGAGTACTGGCTGGACACAACCACTTGCACTACTTCTGTTTTTAAATGCTTTAGTCAAAAGCTACTAGACCTTATTGTTTGTAAAACACTGAAGAATTTCCAAAGGTAATCCTGCTAATTCTTTGAATGCTCCACTGGGATATTTTAACATGCATTTTCCAGCTAATATTAATGAAGAAAGGTTGGTTGGTTTTCAAAAGGGAAGCAAACCTTCACCCTGAGTTTGCTCAAGCTAAGGGTAAACGTTCTTACCCAGACCCCCTTACTCTGTCGGTGGTCTCCCATAGTACCTCTCCAAAGTCACAAGTCCCAAAACCAAAGCTCAGTTTTTGCAGTACCTGACTTTCAGCCCTCCATCCTTGGTGGAGGGGCCACAGCCTTCCAGTCCTCCAAAGCCCAAGACAAGCGGGTGTCTCGGAGGAGATACACAAAGCACTTTGCTACAGAGGGATCTGACTACCTAATCAACAGAGCACCCCCCTGAAGAAGAAGGGTATAAGAGCCTAGGCATCTCTTTGTGAATTTATAACCCAAATCCTGTTTTAAAGATAACCACTTCCCATCTATATATGACAATGTGACTGATGTAACTAACCAGGCTTTCTCAAGCTTACTACTCAAAAAGGGGCCTAAACCTGAGGTGGTGTTTCTCTGGGTGGCACTGTGGTCTGGAAGGCAGTATCCTCAGGATGAGGCTTGTCCCTTGCACCGTCAGTGGCTGACCCCTCCAGTGCCCCCAGAGGTAGGAAACTTGATTGTCTTTGTGCTGTGTGCAGCAGCAAAAAGGAGCTCGGCACTCACCCAGAGCCTGGGAGCCCCCAATTTCGTTTTTTTTCCTGGAGAAAGTCCAAGCTTGCCTCTTTGTAGGAGAATTCTCAGTTGTATAGGTTATTCTAAGACTAGAAAACATGCTTTCCACTCTGTGCTTAGAGGTCTTTTTTCCTTGTCTTGATTACTCAAAGACTTTAGACAATTCATAAGAGCATGTACCTCTGTAGCCTAATAACCACTAGCACAAGCCCCATAACCAAGGTGGTTATGAGGCGAGAGTTCTTAGACATCTGTCTTGCAGGCAACCTAATATTACAGTCCCTAGACTTTTCTGACTGTGTATTTAATTCAAAGAAACTAGATTTTACCTCTCATTTCATCTACAATCTACTGATGCGGCACCTTTCTGTGAAAATGGTTTTGACCAGACCAGAGCGTCAAAGCGGGGTCTCCTTCTTCTTGCAGACATACTCAGACTACATACTTGGGATGCAGACAACCCTCCTGCTGTGGGAAGACTGCAGTGGCTACTCTTGTGTTTGGCATGGAGCTTGATCTGCTAGTCAGTCCTGAAAAAGTTTTAAGCTATCAGCAGTGGGAGGAGAAAAAAGGCAGAATGATGATTTCTTTCTGCATCCCAATCAAGTTTGCTCAAAAGATAGAAATCAAGTAGTTCAGCATTGCTTAACTGTAGCATTGTTAGGTCTACACTGAAGGCTCTTCAGTGCCTGGAGAACAGCAGTTGCAACCCCGCAGTGCAGACACCTCTTGTATTATGTGGCATAGATGGAGCTCTGCAGGGTGGCAACTAAACCACCTTTTCCAGACCATCTCTATGATCCTGCTGATCTTCACTGCGGTCTACTCTTCCAAATGATAACTTATCTTCCTGTGACTGCTATTTTTTTCCTTGAATTTGGGGTTTTACATGCTATTCAGAAATGGGAGAAGAAGGGCTGCAACCTCCCGTTAGTACTTCTTGATGGTGCTCAAAATAACATGCTGTGGGAGATAGTACAGTCTCCCCATCCTCAGCATAGACATCCCTTGCCCTGACTACAAGCAGTTTAATTTTTCAAATCTGTTACACTTACTATACTTCAGAAACATTCTTGATACTGAAAAAAATTAAATCATGCTGGGGAATAAGTGTTTTCTCATAGAGAGCCAAGAATTACAAAGTCAAAGAGGAGATATTTTCGACATATAAGGATATGTTTTAGGCATCTTTCATACTCATAAGTATTATCATAAGCAGCTGAAGGATTTTCTTAGATGTCCACACTTCTAAGCTTTTAATAACAGCAGCATAAGAAGAGATTTCTCAGTCTCTGACTTCTGGGTTCATCATTTAGAACAGAAGATAGCAAAAAACCTTCTGAATAACTGAGTGCAATACCCTTTAAAAGTGCCAGCATATAACCCCAATTTCAACAGTCTAATGAGTCTGTAATATTTTATTTCATTAATCAATTAGTAATTAACATTTAGGGGTTTCTCTTATTGATCCTAAACTCTATAAAGTCACCATATCATTCACATATCTATTCCTCTGAGAGGTTGTCAAAGCAAGTTTCAAATTACCTAAAAGGCCACTAATAACTTCTATACTGCTTAGTTCCAAAGAGGAAATATTGATGATTAGTTAAACAAGCTTCTTGCATCTTCTCCATCCAGTTTATGGGAGACAAGTATGAGCTTCATTTCTGGCTAACTTAATCTCTTTAATCATAAATAGTCTGAAACTTCTGTTATCTTATTTAGTTTGGGCGACTAAAGAAGCAAATGAAAGTTAGTTCAGGACAGGGTAATTATAACTGTGGCCATCAGTACAAGGAAAAGGTCAGTCATTCAGGCTGCATCTAACTGTGAATCTCTCAGATTTTAGTTGTCCAACAATCAAATAAGAATAAGAAAATTCAATGTTATTTCCCAAGAAACATAAAAAAGAAAAAAAAAAAAAAGCATACAAATGATTTAAATTTACAATATGACTGCAAAGACCGCTGCAGGGAATTTATTCTTAACAACATAAGGTGACCTTAAATAATATATAGTATGTATAACCATTTGCTCAACTAGGTCCCATGTCCCATGTTTAAGAGCATTTTTCATTCATTTACTCAGTGGTAACAGGAGAATAGGGATGGATGCAATTATACTACATAAATAGGTATGTGTTCTGCTCAAGCTAGAAAAAGATCTCCTGCTTAAATCAAGCCCCTAGGTTCCCTGTGCCATGCCTCTGTGTTAAAATGGAACAGGATCTGGGGAGTTCCCACCACTTATTTAATGTTAGAATAAACTGGACTGGAAAATCCCAATCCAACAACCACCAAATCCTACATTATCTAGAAATCTCAATTTCCAACAGGCAGTTCCTTGTCATAAACTGTTGAGTTTGCAGTACTTCTGAGAATTATTCAACTGTTAGTTTCTCCAGTTTCTCATGACATGCAGAAGCCCATGGTGTGGGCTGAGTTCCCCCTGAGACACTTTGATTTATATACTGAAGTTGCATTGCTACAGCTACAAGTGTTTACATTTCCAGTGGTTAAGAAACAAAAATAAGTTTAAAGAAGCAATCATTTACTTTGCATTACTGGCAAACCATAAAAGGATATTCAATAACTGAGACAAACAATCAAAATGACTATACTTTGCAAATAAAAACGTTATAAAGGAAGTAGAAGAACATTACACAATATACACATAGACAAGGGCAGATTTAAAAGCTCGTGATGCAGGTAGTTGCAAGTATAGTATCTGACCCATGGTTGCTGTGCAGGGAACAACAAACAAGCCACAGACCCTTCAGCAGCACCAGAAACAGCCAAGAAAATGCTCAGCCTGATCAGTGTGTCGGTACTGCCACAGCTACCCCCTGCTCTCACCTTAGATGTGTCCACTCCTTTGCTGATGGAGATGCAAGATGCAGGTGCAGAAGAAGAGGCAGGAGAGGAAAGGCTGGAGATGAGGCTTAGAAGGGCAGAATGCCTTTGGGAGAAGGGATTTAGGATAGGAAAGACCCCATTGCTTTGGGATAACAGACTGACATAGAGCCGAGCAGGGACTCGGCAGCAGGAGAAGTTAGGAACCAAGGTCTTCTGTGCAGAAGGTGCCACAGGACAGACCCATGGAGCGGGGACGGTAGGCAGCGATGAGAAAGTGGCCTCTGGGAGGGTAAGGGGGCTAGGGTGACAGGGTCAGCTGTCCTCAGAGGCTTCCAAGTGGAACCACAATCTGAGGCTGGAGACACTTCACCCCTCAATCTCCACCTTCTTTTTTGTCTGTCTGAAATATTGAGCTTCTACTCTTAAGCCAGGTGCTGTTTTCCCTCTCTGGGTTATGAATTTGGGATTATATCCATGTGGGAGTGCTCTCTGGAGGTGCTGCTACTGTGCACAAGATCCACTGGGGGCCAGCTCAGACACCTCTGACTGATGCAACAGTAATTTCCTAAGGAGCTGCAAGGGGCTGATCACAGTCAGAGGGTCTCAAGTTTGCAAACAGACACAAGGGGAGATGCAACAGCGGCTGACCAGGGACAGTAGTACCAGGGTTTGCCAGCTCCTCAGGTGAAGGGTAATTTATGTTTTTGCTGAAGCAATAACATCATGTTGGTAATTTGCCCCAGTAGTATAGTGATGTAATGAAATTTACAGATTTTTAGATGTTTTCCCACAAGAAACTAGCTTGTTAGAGCTGCTCACAACAGATCATCAAGAAAATGTCTAACAATGGGAAATCCTCTGATGGGATGGGATTTTTAAAGCACAGATTTTTCTCTTTTTCTTTTTCTGCCAAATTTACTACTTGTAACAAACAAGTACAATGAGTGGAAGGAGGAGTTTTATTACTGAGAAATGCACAGACAGTGCTGTCGGTGGGATGCTTTTGCACAAAGCCCCAATAGCTATTAAATATTTCCAGTAAATTTCCTCTTTAAATGATTACTCATTTTCTGAGAGGTTCAGCTCTGAAGAGAGTGATTTGAAGACAGATATAAAATTAAAAATTACATATGGCAGAAGGCGTAATTCCTTAAAAAGTTAGGCCAGGCACAACCCCTTCATTATTTTGCATATTTCTGTACATTGTTTACTTAATTGACTGAGCAATATTCAAAAGATTTTGTAGAATACAGCAGGGGTAAAAAAAGAGCATGGAATTGGAAATAGAATAAAGTGATAAATACATAACTTTACATAATATAAATATTTTATGGGAAAATTGTTAGTAGCCACCTGGGATTTATGCATACAAATTCAGTGTTTATTCACAGTTCGTCCTCACTTAGATTTATATGACCCAAGATGTTTTTCTGTAGTCAAGATTTGCTTATTGGCCCGATAGCAAAAGTATCTTGAGCTTGGTGAAGGGACTGCTAAAACCTGATCATCACAGACTTTACCATCTGCACTGGTCATACCACGGCTACGTTGGGATATGGCAATAGGCATTGCACACACTTTTGTGTTGGAAGTCAGAAACCTTGCTGGTCGTTGTAAAAATAGCTATTTGCACCAAGAATATCTCTCATTAATGATAGGTATATATTTTTTCTCCCCTCATTTTTTAGTTACATCTGTTGGTTAAGGTGCCATAAAGCCATAGCCAAGGGCCTACAAACCTTATCTCCGAATGTTAGTGTTGGACTGACAGGGATTTTTCCCAGACTCCTAAGGACTACTGAGCTGTTCCTATACTGCCCTGATCACTTTCTAGCAGTTGCTATTAGTTTTGTTTCTGCCCAAGAACAAATTCATGGCCAACAAAGCCATTAAAATATCAAGCACAGATCACTGCTTTATATATAAAACTGCCTTAAGGTTTAGGATGACAAAATGACTGATGAAAGAAGACATGAGCCACCGGCTCCACACCAAAGCAAGCAAAAGCTTCTATTTAAAGAGCAGCACTACAGCTCTGTCTCTGCTAACAGTGCACACCACTGCATAAGTGAAGAGCCTCATAAGAAAATGTCAAACACCAGGAGGCTTTGGACAGGATTAGCAGATGCTAAGGTCCCACAAAATCATTATGATAATTCACCCTGATCCCTGGAATGACAGGTCATATAATGAAAAAAATGTAACTGCCCCTACTCCAAGGTTTTGAGGACAAGGAATCAAGTTAAGCCAAAGATTTTTAAACAACTGCCCTCCTCTGAGGTGTTTTGGTACAGGGATGCTATACTTCAACATTGTCTCTACCAGCAAAACAAGGTGGGGGGAGAGCTTATTAGTTCCTGCTTATTTAGTTTTAAAGTAAGATCTTTAAAAACCTAAGACATGCTGGCACTTAGATCTCTGAATGCGAAAGAGGCAGGTAGGCTTTAGGCTCTTCAAAACTGTTCCCTAAGAAAAATAAAGAATTTTGAAATTTCTCCAGGTCTTTTTAAGTCATTTTTTTAATTGAAGGAAAGTTTTGGATGTCACTTTAATATGCAAGTCAAGCTATTCTTTAAATTACCCTCATTTTTAAAATACACAATTAACTTGAAAGCTTGACTATTAAATGTGTCAAGTGCATCTATGTGCAATATCTCATGACTTTCAATCATAGTTATGACTGCCTTTTCCTGAGAGAAACATATTATCTGTCATCTTATCCTTTTCTTATTGCCACCCTGAAACAGCTGAACAGCTGAGGGGAATGAGGTGAGACTTCATGCAAAGCTGAATGTTACAGAAAGTCACTAAAATCAGAAGCTTTGATGATGTTCTTCATAATCCTTATGATACAAAAGCAATACTAATCACAAATTTCATCAAAATACATTTCATCTACTGCTCCAAATAGGACACAGACCAAATAGACCAGTTTATGCGTACCTTTTCATGAAGGATTCATTTTATTTGGGTTTTTTGTTTGTTTCTTTGCTTCCTCATGTGTTTGTAAACTGGCACACATGGAAAGGCCACACAATAACCCCCAGTGCCAGGCTCTTCCTTCAGAAGTTTTGTACTGTTATGCTGATGAAACCTGACTGTTTTCTTTGGAAAATCTGATGACATGAAAGCCTGTGGTAGATCTGTATCTGCAATACATGAGACCTTTCCAGGGCAGATAAAAACCACAAAAAATGTAAAAGAGAAGTTTGTCCTACAGGAGTTCCTACTGGTTTTATGTTTCAACAGACCAGACTAAGTGAGCAGATAATAACCTGCTTGTCTGCAAGGATAATTTAGAATTACCAAAGGCCTTTGCTTCTGACAGTTTCTGTTCTGCCATCACTAAATATTGGTTTGGATACTGCTGTAGATGAGGCAAAAATTGCTCATGGACCAACAAAAAACGCACTTGTGGAACTTTGGTAGGAATGATGGGTAATTCAACAGGGAAGGCTCAGGAAAGACTGAAAGGGCTTGAACAAAGGTAGTACTGCAAGACTGGGGGAAGGACCTGGAGTAAATGGAAGGACCCTGGGCATGTGGTTGAGGACATGTATGTCCAGGCTGGGGAGGATCCTGAGGCTGAAAAGGCTGAGCAGGAAGGACAGAGGGAGACAGACACCTGCCCTCCCCACTGTCCCCTTGCAATAAGGACTCATGCCTGGAGGAAATGATGCATGCCTAGGGCTTCAGCTGTGCTCCCTCCACTTGCCTGCCCCACTCAGTGCCAGGGCAATGGCAGCCATGAGCAGTGGATGTGTGTGTTGTGTTCATTTGGCAGGCTGAGCACAGAAAGCAGCCTGGGAACAGAAGCTGCCTCCAGAAGGGGAAGCTTTAATTAGGGCTGTTTGTGGAAACACCAAGCAACCTTCCTTAGAGCGTGTGCTGGGAAAGAGCTGCAATTTATCCTTCTCTTCCCAGTACAAGTGCATCTGGTCTATCAAGTCCAGACTCACTTTATTTTAATTTTCTTGGTTTCTGTTTCATGAAGCTCCTAGTGAAAAGAATAGTAAAAAAAATATTATTCCAATCCATATCACCATAAAACAAAACAAATCCAAATAACTTCTTAAGCAAAGCTTTATATGCCAGCACATTAACCCAAAAATGGGAGGCAGACAAACATCTTTTCCTTAAAATTTGCAGTGTCAAAGCTTTCATCTAAACTACCTCTGTCATTGGACAAATAGACTCAGATTACCAAAGAAACAACCTCAAAAATATTTCCTGTATGTTCTTGTATAATGTTAGTCTCTGAAATAAGTTTACAAACTACCTTGTCAACTCTACACCTTATAGAAAAGGAATAATCAAACATGGATTATTGCCCTTGAACATAAATGAACCCAAACTTCATGACTCAGTCCCATACTGATCTTTTCCATCTTGATTTTTGGAGGCATTTGGACAGGGATGCTATTGTTACTATCATGCTGTTGCTGCTGCTAATAATGGTGATGATTATTATTAGTAGTAGTAGTAGTGCTAATAATAATAATAATAATAAATAATAATAGACATGAACTGTGGCTTCCAAACTCCTTAACTGTGAAATCAGGCTTAGCAGTCTGAGACTATCTTTCCTACTTGGAAAGGAGCACCAACGATACCTGTCTCCTGTGGCTAAAGCAAGTTCCTCACAGACAGATGCTCCCCTGACTATGCAGGCAGTGCCATCACTGCTGCTCCGTTAAGGCTGCTGTGCTCCTGCCAAGGCTGTGAGTCTTCAGCTGAAACCATCCCCCTCCTTCCAGTTCCTTCTCAACATCTGTTCTACTGTCTCCTTCCTTCTCTGCCTTTCTGATTGTTGTTTTCTGCTTTTTCTCCAGTAGTTCTGCATAAACCCTCCAACCTTATAATTTCTTATAATTGGAAACCTCCCTAAGTAAAATTCCTAGTGTAAAAAATTAAAGAAGTAATTTTTTTTTTTTGAAAGAAAGGCTATTTGGGCTAAAACTAAAAGTGTTCTACTATTAGAAGACAGAATACTAAACTCAGACTATTTTTTCCAGACCCATGGTGTGAATCATTCCACTCAAATGCCAGTACTTAAGAATTTCACAGTGAGATGAAACAGTAATGAATATGCAGTAAAGTATAAGGAATCAACAAATGGTAAACAAAAGCATCCCATTTGCAACATGTATGCAATATGGACTATAGTATATAATTAAGCACTAAGAAATAGCCAAAAATAGCAATAAATGTTTTTCAAGAGAATACTAATATATATGGCACCTACCCAAAGAATGAGCCATTTATAGCATCAGTGAGTAACAAATGGACTGCATAATGAAATAATTATCTCATTAAAAGCTGTCTGGTTAAAAAAGATCAAAGGAAAAAATTCCAAATTGCAGACTTATTTTGTGGAAGAAACTCACTAACTGCTCACTCTGCAGGAGCTAAAGGTTTCAGTCAGACAGCCAAGAAGAGAAGCTGCTATTTCATGAAGGCTCAGGAGTCAAGCAGTGGGAGCTAAGCTGAGGAATGCAAGGCAATGTACAGAAACAATCCCAAACAGCAAAACCAGCTGTGTTTAGAGTACTAGCTAAAATCCTTTAGACCCAGTAAGAAGGTGATCCAATAACACTCTTCACGAGAGTCCACTCAAAGCCCATGCAGAGGTGTCTGTCAGACCAGATGGCATCCTCCTCACCTGACTTTGACTATCTAGAAGTGCCTTATGATCATTTATCTGTGTTATAATGGCTCCTGTGTCTGGGGCACACCCCGAAGATGTTCAATGCCATCCAGAAAGGCCTCAGAAGGGGTTTCTTTCTTTCTGTTAACTACAGAGGGAAACTAGACAATTCTGATTAAAATGAATACATTTAGGCAAAACAAAACAAAATCCAGCTAGATAACAAACTAAGAAAAAACCAAACCTTTACAATAAGGGTGGTCACATATTGGAACAGATGCCCAGAAATGCTGTGCAATCTTCACCCTTGCAGACATCCAAAAACTATTGAACAAAGCCCTGAGCAGCCTAATGTAACTTTGCAGTTTGCATTGTTTTGGGCAGAGTGGCTCCAGAGGTACCTTCCAGGCTAAATTATTTTGTGATTGCATGAATCCTTTCTGCAGAACGATTATATTATTTAGCCACCTACAGCTCTGCATGCTTTCATGATTTTCCCTCCCTGGGCTGCATCTTCCCTGCACACATCAAACTGAGAGAGCTCAGAGAGGTCTTGACACAAAAGGGGGCATGACAAGGTTCAGTTCCTCTCCCCACCACACAAAATTTTTCAGCCATACATTTTCACCATATATCTGTATTTGGATCAAAACAAGGTAAGTGTATTAAATACTTTCAGCTACAGATACCATAATCTCTATCGAAACAATAGTTATTGAGTAGACAATTCTGGAGGGATTTTGGCAAGTAAAAACATATTAGCTGAATACTTACTGTGCAAAACAGCTGTAGCATTTAGAAATCAGTAGCCAAATGCTACATTTATGAATGCACTCATTTAAAAAAAAATTAGTTGTTTTCAAACATATTTACTTGCTCACTTTGATAGAGAAATAGAAAATCAGTGAATGCACTTCTGCTTGAGTTTTTTTGAACTATATGTGATACTTAAAAACTCTTTAAAAAAACTCATTTGTCTGTATAGGTGGTCATACATCATTTCTACAAGCAAATAAATACAAGAAATGTTGAAGAATGAGGTATCGCTTGGAGAATACACCTTTTGTATTCCTAATATTTCATGTTAGTCCGGTTTAATTAGCTCCAGTTAAGCTTCTATCATGGAAAGTTTAACTATGCTTATTCAAGGATTCTGTGTTTACAGTACTGATAAATGATGCTCAGCAAAGACTAGACTAAGTGCAGTTCCAGAGTCAAACTAGCTTGAAACTGCTGTAAATTGTATGAGAGCAGATGGTGAATTTGTGTGGTGTGCCATGGCCTCAAAGAGGTTCTGTCCCACCGAGGATTTGTTGCTTGTGGGACTACTGAAAGGGCTTGTATTAGTGTTAGTCCAAGCTGATTCAGTAGAGGTGGCTATGAAAGCAGTGTAAATTTACAAACCAATGGTTAGAAACTATCGCATCAAGCTCAGCCCTTGCTCCCTCTCCCTAGAGCCATGTCCCAAGATTTACTCAGGAGCAGCCCCTTTGTCTTCTTCCCATGCCCCCATATCCAGGGCTCCACTGTAGCCTTGCTCCATTCGTCAGTATCAATCCTTTGGATCATTTATAGTAACAGCCTGAATGAGGCCTCTAGTTTAAAATTCAGAAGTATTAGAAGGATTATTATGGCAACTCCTCCACATCAGTCAGTATGTGCAACACTTTTATACACCAATTCCAAGTACAGCAACTAGAACCCAAAGTAAGTTTAAATTAGATTATAGATCTTAAATTAAAAATTGATTGAAGATTAGATTATTACAGTTCAGGTATCAGAGCAGAGAAGTGTTTTACTGTACTTATGGAGGAACTGTAAAAAATTCTAATAACTAATATGAGGCTTGCAAGATGAATTGATTATATTTTTGATCTTAGTAGAATTAAACTCCATGCAATGTATTAAATAGGCTAAGCAGAATTCCTGTAAGCATAAAAATTAATGTTGCGAATACACTTGGATTTGATCAACTGAATATCTCAAATATATACTATGTTTACTAGGCAGTACACTTATGATGCTCAGCGATTGAATCTGGCATAGCAGTTCTAATCAAATCTGGTACTGATAATATATTAGATAAGAAACAGACCAATGAATTGAAATTACTTCACATCACAAGTGTCCAAATTTTTTTTAGCAGAATGGACTGAGATTCAGCTGGCATTACCCTCTCTGTTATCCTTTTTTCTTGCACTCCTTTTCCTGCCATGTGGAAAGAATTGTATCCACCAAATAACAAAAGCATCCCTCTTATGTGATGGGTCTGCAGTATATATTTGGGCTGTCCATGGATTCTAACACAGAGCTGCATAAACATCCATCAGGTGGTGGGCAACATTTTACCAGTGACAACCATGGCTTCTGGATATGTGAAACTGCAAAGAAGGCTAGACTGCCTTTGAGTCTTGTTGTAAATATCCATGCGGTGCCACCTCAGCAAAATTTTGAGGATCACCAATGATTACATTATAGTACATTACAATACTGCAATAATCATTTGTTAAATCCACAGTCCTTGTTATTCACATAGTTCTGAAGGTCAATATTAAATCTGAACAGAATATAGTCCCACCTAGTTATGGGGCATTTGAATTCTAGATACAGATGGTGATACACAAGGAACCAACTTAGACCTGTCCTGTAATCTCTGCTTGCTAAACATAAACTCAATAACTGTGCTACCAGCTTCTTAAAGAATGGAGCAGCTCCCAAGTTCACGTGCAGCTGTGGTTTGTCAGAAAAATAAGGGAAACACTAAGATGTCATTTAGCTTTGTGCTTGGTCTTTTTCTGAAGATACATCTACCCAAAGTTCTGAGAAAGCCTGAATATCCAGAAGATCTACAGGATATAAAGCATATAGAAAATAAGCAAAGAAATTAGAAGCAATGTTTAAACCTCCCAAGTCAAAAGGATTTTCCTGTTAGACAACTCTCATGACAAGAAAATCAGTACTGAGCAACCATGTGTTCTGCAGCATGGCATGTGGTCACACCAGAAGGTCTGTCATCTAAACTCCAAGTCCTCAGTCCCTCTGTGGAAACACGTGACATTTTACTTCCCTTCAGCCAGAGGGAATCTTACTCAACGTGATCAGATACCACAGCAAGATACCACGGCAATCAAAATGAATTAATGTCAAGCTCTGTGACATGAAACCTTCATAAAAAAGATAATTTACTCATAAAAAGTGAAGACTTAGTAAATTAAAGCATATGCAAAATCATGTTGAATGTACTGAATAGCTTTGATTGGAAAAAGTTGAAAAAGTACACTGTGATGAAAAAAATCACTCTCACTTTTTCAAACTTCCAAAATTTACTTTCCCTTTATTGTTTTTAAGAAAGGCTACACTTACTTTAAAACATGTATTTCCAAAGTAAATAAACTTTTATTTATTTTTATTTTAAATGGTTTATTTTAAGCCAAGCACAAGACAAAAAAACAAACAAACAAAAAAAATGCTGTTCTTCCAGCAAAACTAAAAATATTTTGGCTATTCACTTTGCTCTAAACTATAGACTAGCATTTTTAAGCAGACACAAACTGGAAAGCACTGAAATGCAGGCAAAGAGGTGCTCTTTGTAAGAAGCAAATCAGCTGCAGGCAAATCAGCAAAGGTATCCTGAACAAGATGGGAAGGAAATGCATGGCACTGAAATTTCTTCCAGACAGCCCCTGTCTGTGAGTTCCAACAGAGGCCAGGCTGTTATTGAAAACTGTTTTTCTTGGCAGAACTGTAAAACACCACTTGCACTCTCCAAGAATGGGGTCAATCCCAGCTGGATCCCAATATTCCTATTTGCAGAGGCCCGCACTAACAGTGACAAATCAGGCACCACCTTTTTTCTTTTCTTTTTTTTTTTTTAAAATGAAACCATGTGGGTTTTTGGGGTTTTTTTACAAAAAGCAAGCTACTCAGAAATTATCAGATCTATAGCTTTAGCTTTAGTTTGTAATTCTCCTTTCCTCACCAAGTTAGCACTTACCTTATTTAATTTTTCTTTTCAGAGCTGGAGTGGCTGCACAGGGAGGCAGGAGGTGAAGCTGTGTTAGTCCTACTCCTCATCACAACTTTTCCCATCCCTGCAGACATAACAGTGTATTTCATCTCACTTTTCATCAATCAGTTTCTCTTTTTCCTCAGCACAATTTTCATTCAAAACCAATGACAGTTTCAGTGGAATTTTCCAGCAGGAGGGTCAGAATCCAGCTCCACTAATCCATTCAAAGGAGCTTCAGGTTGGCAGTGATTTCACCTCAATTAGATCATTTTGCAGATAAAATCAGGAAGAGCTCTTGCATCATGACGACCAGCCCTCCCCAAACCAGGCTACAGAATTTCATTTGTACCAGTCCCAAACATCTGTATTGAAGGCACATCTTCTGAAAAACAGCTTCATTTTAATATTTATCATTGTTTTTTTTAAAGGCAAAACAAAGTAAAACCTTTGCAAAAAGGCAAAGTCTCAGAGGTGTTTTTGTGGGTTGAAGTTTATAAATGCAGAGCTGGTCTCTGCAAACCCAGAATTTTGCCCCAAAACATTATTGTACCTGTGGAAAGTCAGTAGGGCAAAAAACATTAAGAACAATAAAACTTCTTCTTTTATTTTGAAAAAAATGTGTTTAATTCTATACTCATATTTCATTTTCCACTGTATTCTGTCAGAAATGGGGATGTTTTTAATGACCGATATTTTATACACAGTATTTTACAAGATAGTAACAGTCAATGCACAGTTTTCAAGGACTACTGTGCCTTTGAAATTCAGGCTGATAATGAGTTCTGCTGGTCAGTGTGTTGACCACTGTTATTGTATAAGTTTTTGGTAGTAAGTATAAGCAAACCACAATTCTGTACTTCTTTTTACCAGATACTGTCTCCCCTTGATGCCCTTCTGCAGTAGATCTTCATTCTTTGGGTTATCCCACTGATGCTGACATCCCATTTGCCCAGGAACAAGAGGGTTTGACCCAAAGACTTCATGACCATTGGAAAGAAACTACTTTCCCAAGCTGAGCTGTGGGCTGCACCACGAGCACTGCTGCCAAGCCCCTGTGGCGCAATTGCTTCTTCCTTGTTCTGTGGAGAAGAGATAACACCACCAATGCCAGCACCGCAGCGGGTAAAGGACAGTGGTGTGCTGTTCCCTTTCTCCTCCCACTCCTGACCCCCAAAATCCCATGCTCCAAAGATGAGAGTTGAAGAGTGTGTAACTGCACCGTTAGAGATCACATTGAGATGTGTACAAACAACAATGGGGATGCTAGGGTGAAAAAACAATAATAATTCAAGCCTGAGGCAAGGACCTGCCTCAGAAATGTCAGCCCACACCATGGAAGTTTGGAAAGAAACAGCAAGTAGGGATCCCTTCACAATGAGTAGTTGATAGCTCCATTTTCCCAGGTCAGTAGCAGTACATGCATAACATTATTTTCTTCTTCCTTCTTAAGTATCTCTTAAGTATAAGAACCGAAAGCTCCCTGGTTCAGGTATTACAGGAAAGTGTAATTAAGCATACTTGAGGGATCCCTGTGCATTTTGCTATTCAATACTTTTCTTTGCAACTTTTCCTGGCAACTGAAGACCTGAGATTGAGGTAGCTAACTCTCACACTCTGTGTGGGTTTTCCAAACTGTTATCCATGGTCAAGCCTTAGCACTGCACTACAATAGGCAGAGAGGAGATTAGCCCTATGATTAACATTTCATTATCCTGCTATTCTGTAGCATTCCACTGATTTGCAGTAGCTTCAGGAGTGGGAGAATCCTGGAAATATCTGATAGTTCTCTTACATGTCTGTTTTATATTTTATAAGTGCATATGAAAATTTTATATACAAGTAAATATAAAAGTATTATATATGCATACACACACTGTTGTCCATATAATTATCTCTTTATAGTTTGGTTTCCTATCCAGGGTCTCAACCTATATAAGAATTCAGAGAGATGTGCTGTAAAGCATTAAAAGACTGACTAAAGGGTTCACCAGCTTCCCTGCTGAAGGCTAAATGTATGAAAAGATTTTTTCTCTGTTGCTCTTCCCTTCTCCCTTTCTCTCTTTTTAATTTCCTTATTCCTCTCCTTCCCTCCAAATTATTAAGAAAAAAAAGAAAAAAAAAAACCAAGAAAAAGAGAGAGAAAAAAAGCATTATCATTTTGTATCCCAATTAAATCAAGTGAACTATGGGGCTAATTGAATACGCACTGAAGCCACGAGCCTCCCATTGCTTCAGGGGAAAAATCTGCAGAACCTGGCCCTACTAACCCACGTGGGGATGCATGACAGGCTTGGGTCCTTGCCCTTTTAACAGTGCTCAATGCATCCAAAGGAAACCACAAACACAGTACAGGACTCAAAAACAGGTGTCCATCATACAGCCATCCAGAGGAACCCGTCTCAGCCTTGTCTAATTTTATGTCAGTGAAACTGCGTCACAGTGCTCCACAGAGGACAACATGTTCCTTGTGTTTTGCTAGAACAGCGCTGATCATAAATTATTTTTGGGCACATTTTCCCTTGGGTAAAAGTACTCTCCAGGAATGTGCAACATACTTGAGAATATGCTTCTGCAGCTCGGCAAAATGAGTAGGAACACCAACTCGCTCACCCGTTATTGTATGTAGAACAGTTTTGTATTTGCAATTACCAGGAGAAGTGACAGGACAGTACCCAACTGGGAAAAATGGAAGTTGCTGAGATTAATCAAGTGTTCCCATGGCAAGAACTATTCTGGAGTACCTGCCATTCTCTGAAAAGAAAAATCCCTTGTGCTTTAATTGTTTGTTTGTTACTATAATATATGTGGTTTCCCTCCCCTTTTCTTTCTGATTTTGTCAAGTGAACGCTTTGAAGAATGAAAGCTTAAAAGGTTGACTTCCTCTAACACAAGCACATTTAGTGTTTATGTCAGGTTTAATTCTATAGCGAACACTAGCAACATTGATGAAAAATACCCTTGATTTGTGGCTGAAGAGAGGGAAAAAATACAACATAATAATTTTTAAGATGTACCTTAGAAAAAAAATAATAAAACAGGAATCTTTCAGGTACCGATAGCTTGAGAAAAAAATACTGGAAGGCTTCCAAAAGAGCAGTGTTGATCAAATGATTACTGCCATGATAAGTCACACATGGTTTATATTTCAGATCACTGGTCCTGCAAAATTGTACATGGTAATAGCATGGAGTTGAAAATGCTTTATTGTTCGTTACCGGCTAAAACTCTGACCTTAGGTTCAAAAGATGCCTTTTCAAACAGTGTTAATAAAGCAAAAAGAGGTTTGCTTCAAAACCATACGTTCACTTGGAAACAGCTATAAAAATAGGGTATTTGAGTTCCAGCTAGCTAAATAGTTGAAATTGTGCCCAAAGTTGACTTTGCTTACAAATTGTTTTGATTGAAGTAGTATGTGCTGGCTGAGCCAGACCCAAGATCCTAACATGGCGGTTAACACACACGTTTTTGAATTCCCAGTATTTAAAATACTTACTAGTGTTTTCCCCTTAAAATACCAAATACCACAATGAGAAAAGGTTAGTAGGCTAAAACACTAATAGTATGAATGCCCAGTGAACCAGCCTGGTTTTTCACAGCCATGTACAAAAGGTCTGGGCCGAGTTTAGATCAGCATCAGCAGCAGTTTGGCATTATATGTCCCTTGACTCGGTGTAGCCCTACAGCCCCAGGCTACGTAAGAACCAGCTCTGAAATGAGAATAAGAGAAGAGAGAAGGGAGCCGTAGCGCAGGGGCCATAATATGAACGTCAGTATGATCTGAAGTGCCATAGCAGAGCTCTTCAAAATCGGGTCAGGAGGTTCAGGCACCACAAGAACAAAATCACTAAGACAGTGGCATGTCAGGCCATACATTCCTAGCGAGTGATACCCCTTCTAGCTGTTTTGCTGCATGCTGTAGCCTCTTTGCAGTCTTGAGGCCTCCCATTTCCTCTAACTTGGGGGGGGGGGGGGGGGAGGGAAAAAAGCCCTTCTGCTTTATGTGCTTTATTTTTCCCTCTTAAATATATGCATTTGAATCACTTTAAGCAGAGGATGATCTGAGGTGTTCTCAGCACTTTTGTTTGAGTTAATTTCTGGAATAAGACCGAGGTTTCTAACAGTTTTAATCTCACAAAGTTTCTTCAGAAATAGAGGTTCAGCTTTTTCAAGGAAATATAGAAGGGTGTATAAAGCTCTTTGGCAAGTGATATTCTTTCACACACCTGTTCCAGACATTTGAATCTGGAGTTATCAGCCATATTTTATTCCCAAAGCATCATATGCAATTTAGTTTCCTTATTTGTAAATTCTTGCAGTTTTGTGCACAATGAAGTACATTAAAACTCTGATGAAAGCCTTTATTAACTGACCGTCTCATTATACTTATTAAAGGTCTAGGTTCAAAAGTTCGTATGTCTAAAGATTTGCTGCATATTTTCCTGCAGGCTGCAGATTGCATTAATTTTAAGAGTAATTAGCAGATTATTGGAAGTTCAGCATGTGTACAAGGCGAGACTGGAGTTTATTTGCCAGAATTTTTGAAGTGACTTAATCATTTTTTAATCAGGTCCAAATACATCTTATATGAATCATTTTACTGTAGATGTTTATAATTTGAAGCACCAGAAATCTCAGTCAAGGGCCAGTCAAGCTTTATATATGTCACTGGAGGACAGCCCCTGCCCTAAGGACCTAAAAGTTTCATCTAAAAAGCAAAGTAATAAAATGATACCCGTGCACTTTCTAAAAATTTTAAGAAATAAATCAATTCATTAAGCAGTGAAAAATTAGCCACACTTCCTATTATTCTTTTACTGGAAAGCACAATGTCTTCTGCATGTCAGAAATCATTCATGGCATTTTATAACCTAAATAAGGTCTTGCCTTTTTCCCCTTAAATTCATTGGTAGTTTTTCCAGACGATAGAGAAAGCAGGAACTTTGTGAGTTTTAATTATCTTAAATTGCCCAACTGCCATCTAAACCAGACTCTAAATCATCTAGATACCTACAGCATCATTTAATAACGTTTGTGTTCAACAGACTGTTATAAGGCTAGATATTTTCTACTGCTAGACATTGCGTTTCTTGCAGGTGTAACTTCAGTAAAATATTAGACTGTATTTTGTGACATACTGTGTTTTGCTAATGGCTGCCAGTTGTTTTCTACCCATCAGCAGAATAATTTGGAAGAAGCATTCTTAAGCTTATGTGACATATTTGTGTGGGGATAGGGGTCTTGTCCACTCACATCTACTCATTGTACACAAATTTGAAGAAATTCTATGGGTACTCTGTTTAGAGACAGTATTATCAATGTATATCAATGTAATGTATATCAAGTGCATGCCTACCTAGATACAACCAAGATATGTGGAAAATAGAATGGACAGAATTATCAATTCTGAAAAAATTCTATCAAAGTGTACTTCTTGGGATCAGCTAAGCCATGTACCACAGTATAAACACAGTTTCCTCATTCTACTGTCTCTGAGTTCGGGTACACAACAGTTAACAATAAAAAGTGCAGAAAAATAATTTTTTCCCAATATTCTCCCTAATCGGCTATCACAAAAGGGAAGGCCTGATTGAAAATAGGATTTCTGCTATTTAAAATCTTCTTTATCTTTCCAGATTTAGTACAAAGAAGCAGCCTACACAATGAACAGCAGTTATCTCAAAACACAAAATAATGACAGCAATTTAGGATCAATACAGTGAGTCTCTCACAGGCTAGTCTGATATAAAGTGGAATGTATAGGAAGGAGTGAAATTTAAAAATGAAAAAATAGAGATAGGGGTATGCTGAAAGAAGTAAGATGGAGATGACAGCTGTAGTAATAAGGAAAGAGAAGTGGGGCTGTGCTTCCTTTACAGGCAACAGTAGAAAAGCAGTGTTCAAGAAGAAATGAGAAAATGAGTGTCACATTGCCTTGAAGATAATATTTCAAATCAGTATAAAAGAGGTCTCCTTCCAGCAAAACACTTAACCACATGCTTGGCTTGAAGGACACAAAAAATTTCACTGAAGCCATGAGCCGATGTCTCCAGCGGGCAGTTTTCCAGGGTTCCACTATACACAGTCAAGACGGCAGCAGCAGCAGCCACAGACCCCTGTCTGGACAGATAGTTGTTTTCACATTTCAGTTTTATCTCGGTGCCATTTACCTCAGTTTAAAGTGTAAAGAGGGAAGTCAGTTGCTAAGCCTGTACTAGCCGTCTGCACTGGCCAGGCTCAGCAGCCACCCCACATGCAGCACCGGCCACACAGCTCAGGGGTTTGGCATGAGAGAGGGACTGCTCCCAATGAGCAAAGGGCAAGGCAAAAGAAACTTTCTATGGGTTATGCCACAACACTTGCCTGCATGGCCGGAGAGCATGCCTTGTTCTTTCTTACTTTACTGATGTCAATGTGAATAAAGCAGTACAGTGCAGAGAGATCCGAATTAATTTGCTGTCTCAGCTACTGGCCTGCATCTGCATTACCTCCTCTAGGTTAGTGAGGGGGTAGGTTCCAGTGCTGCACTAAAGAGCTTGATATAATGTATTGGGTCTGGCTCAGATGGAGTTAACTTTCCCCACAGCAGCCCCCACAGCGCTGCGCTTGCATTGGTGGCTAGAAGGTGTTGACAACACCCCAGCGCTTTGGCTGCTGCTGAGCAGCACTCGCACAGCATCAGGGATGTCTCTGCAACATCCCCCCTCACCAGCAGGCTGGGGGTGGGCAAGATCTTGGGAGGGGACATGGCCAGGACAGCTGAGCCAAACATATGCCATACCATATGACATTTGCCCAGTTATAAAAGCTAAGAGACAGGAGGAGAAAAGGGAGGCATTCGTTATTTACAACATTTGTCTTCCAGAGCAACCACCACACATACTGAAGTCCTGCTTCCTGGGAAACGGGTGAACATTGCCTGCTTACAGGCAGTGGAGAGTAGCATCTTTTATTTTCCTTTACTTCCATGCGCAACATTTGCTATTGCTTTATTTAACTGCCTTTATCTTGACCCACGAGAGTTTTCCATCTTATTTTCTTCCCTCTTGTCCTGCTGAAGAGCAGAGTGATAGAGTGGCTTCGTGGGCACCTGGCATCTAGCCAAGGTCAACACACCACATACAGATATTCACTTTGCACTGAGTTTATGCTATGAACTTTCACTGTTCTGAGAAAGCAGTTCTTCTTTTCCTACATAAAGCACGGCTTCAGTGTATTTGAACCAGCTCTTTGGCCTTCTAGAATATAGACACGCCTATGATTCTGCAAGTTTTAGTCTTTGCTATCGCTTTCCTACTAATCCAGTATTTATAGTGCCTTTTATGTTTCTTCCACTTAGAAACTAGTTGCAGGAATTCTAAAACAGAAATCTCAGTGACAGCATCAGTGATGCTGTCTGTCTCTTACAGGGTTTATAAAGCCTGTTTCACTGTCTTCTCCAGACCTGCTGAAACAAAGACTGCAATCCAAATGCAAGCACAGTCCTGACAGGTTTTTTGAAGTTTCAGTCCATTTCTTGCACACAAAGAGCACAATTTGAGCATTTGTAATGGTAGCAAGAGCTACGCAGAAGAAAGGCTATTATCCTTGTTTTACCTAAGTCTTGGATGATATGCCACAATTGGTTTGCAAGCAGGTTTGCCAAGTCACTAAAGTGACAGAGAACTAAATGACTTTGTTGTTAAAGGGAATAACCCCAATGAACCCCAGATATACTCAAGGACTGTGTTTGATCTATTTGACCCTGTACTGAGTCTATATGCATTTTTCAAAAACTGTATTTCACAATAGGTGGACCCATATAATACGATGCAAGCAGATGTGACCATCTTCCAAGCAGTTGAAAAGGCGTGTGGTCATATTCATGGGATAACCTCACAGTAGCACACCTTGCCAGTTCAGATCAGCTGCTTTGGATTTGGTAGTACTTTAACAGAATCACAAGGCTTTTCAGCAGGAACTAACTCATAAGAAGACCCCATCATCCATGCAGGCATACCTCATATCATTAGTTAGTCAGGTTGTCTCTTCAAAAGGATTAAATGATTGGCTCTGTTGGTTTTGTGGACTGATATTTCTTAGGAAATGATAATTACATGACCAGTAAGAATTCTTTTCAGAGATTGCTGAGGTTTTAACTGACATGGTTCTTAAAATCACTTTTGCAACAGTAGGGGATTGTTTTGTTATTAAACTCAATTCAAAGAAAACTATTTTGCTTTAACACCAATACATTTGGGGAATCTCTCTTTCCTTGCTTTTCTGTTTAATGAGTACATTATTTTAGCTAGAAGGAAAAGATTCACTTGGATTGGCAGAAAGCAATAGATGCTATAAGTAGTAGATACAGACCTTTTAGACAATACCAATTAAAAAGTCCACATAGCAATTCTTAATGCATTTTTACAGACTACCTACTACAAAAGCAAAACCACAGCTAGCAAAACAAACAAACAAAAAAAAGCAACCAAGCCTTCCTCAAAATAATTTTTGCTCCAAATTCATAAAAAATGCTGTCTTTCATAATTTATTTTAGAACTCAACATACATTATCTTTTTTTGTTATTTTACACAACTCTTGGTGGATTAAAAATGTTCAGACTTTGCTTTCTCAACTGATGAAGCAATTCCAACAGTCCTTGCCCTAAACTTATGTTTGGAAAAGAGAAAGATTAATGAGACAAGATTGTTAACAAGTTTTGGTTTTTTGTTTCTTGCTGTTGTAGTTCCTGTACATGACCAGCAACAAACCAGCTGACAGCACAGTTCTGACTTTAGAGGGACATCATTTATTTCTTCCAAGTTTATTGTATGTCTAAGTCATTTTGAGAATGCTTATCCTGTTTAAATATCCTCGTATACATTATAGACTCACATAAATATTTAATTTAAACAAACATCTTCAAAGTGTCTCCTTACAATCAGTAACAGACCCTTCCCAGGCAAATACAGCTGGATGTTCTGAAATCCAGCATGATGGACTGTGAAAATGCAAACCAAAAATTGTCAACTGCACATTCTTACAAAGCTGTATTTTTTAGGCAGTATTTCCATCCTCTGAAATACGAGCTGTTTATACTGCAACAGCTCTGGCAAAATGTGTGGTCCTTGGTGGATGGCCGAAAGCTGACCGATGGTGACTGCAAGAAGGGTTTTTAATTTTCAGGCTGCTAGAACAGAAGACCTTTGAAGGGGGAGGAAGTGAAGGATTTTATTTTAACTGTCTACAATTTAGGTCTTCATCAGAGCTAGTCTCATCTGTTGTGTTCATGGAAGGTTCGGTATGTGGATCCTGGGGAATGATTCATCCTGCCCATAAGCAGGTGCCTACATTTGATCAGATGGATTTCATCTTGAACGCATTATGTGATTGCTGATATGTAAAGTGGAAGCATGAATCTTCTTTTAAAATCATTGGTATTTTTACAATTGATTTAAGGAGAAGCAAGAGCAACGGTTTTCAAGATGTAGAAAAGGTAATTACTACTATGAAAACTTACTTAATTGCTTCTTAGAAAGCAGCATGTTTAAACGGACATTAAATAACTAAAATCTAAGATTATTACCTCAGTATGGTTATTCTAGATTTACTGTATTTGTAGTAGAACGTATTACATTTAAACATTAAGCAGGATACACCTAACATGAATATTTCTTCTTCCATGTAAAACAACTGCCAGAAATTACCATTTCTCATTTTTTGGCTCTTTTTAAGTTCACAAAAGAAATTTATGAGGAAAGAATGGTTGAATATAAATTTTTACCTTAGCAAATTTTATAGAATTTCTCTGACAATTGCAGAGTACAATGATGCATAAAGAAATGTCACGATTAAGCAGACTGACCTAGGACAACTTACATAACAGATGTTTTTAGCTAGAGTAGCATATGCATTATACATCTGACAAGCTTCTGTCTCTACAAATCAGTACTTGCTTGCAAAGCCACAGAGAAATGATGTCTTAGTATGCAAATTGATGTACAAAAAAAAAAGCAAAAAAAAAAAGAAAATAAGATCTTTAGGAAAATATAAGACATTTGCTACAGAACTTCAGCTGTTAGAGAACAACAACAGTGTTAAAGTATAACAGATTGAAAGTATTTTTACTCTTTGGATGTTATTAGCAACATCAGTGAGTAAGTAACAGAAGCACATTTCAAGTGATTGCATTGAAATTTGTGTTTGCAAACAATGAGGTGCTGTCTTGCAACTGTTGCAGAGCATTCCTCGTAAGCAGGACACCTGACTTCTTGCTGGGTGGCAGCTAAGGCAATACTGGAACGGGTCTGTCAGTCACCAATTGATTTTTAAAAGTTACACAGCCATACCTCCACCATTGCAAGCTCTCTCATGAGATCCGAGACAAGAAATCATCACAAACACCATCAGAACTACCAATATAAATGGGAATGCTAGAAAGTTGTGAGCATTGTATGTCTATGCTAGTTGCTGACAACTAGCTCAATTTAGTTCTGTGAATTGTCTTTACCACCACAGATGATTGCCTTCAGATTTATCACATGACACTTCATGAGATCTAAAGCTTCTACATTCTTTGCAATCTTCCTTTATATCTGTTCCTGTCTGCAAGCAATAAGGATAGAGCAAATTTTTTTATTATTATTTTCGTACGGAGACATGCAGAACAAGAACTGTAGTACTACAGAGAGGTCAGAGAAATGATACTGAAAGTGTGCACACATTGGATGCTTGGTCCCCCATGGTAGGTCACACAGACCTCCTTTTGTCCAACATAGTTCTTTTTACCTGCTTTCAAAGCAAGATGTGCAGGTATCTGCATAGAGCTCATCACTGAGAATGGTTTTGCTACAAGAACCTGGTAAATACATTCTGTACTGAAAGCACAGATCCCTTGCTTATCAGCTGATTGCTACATTAGCAAAATGCTCCAAATCAAAAGGACAGCAGCTGTGGAACCAGGCAGGCCTAAAGAGGAGTTAGGGTGAGAAAAAGAAATCATAAACACTTTTCGTCAGACCTCATTAACAAGAAGTGTCCATTCTTCTCGCTCTTTGCATAGCCAGGGCAGCCACATTACCGGTAATTTTCTGCTGTGTGCTAATACTCAAATCCAATCAAAACAGAACTTTGCATAGGACTTTCCCTTTTATGCTGATGGTGGATTTTGGGGGTCTAACAGAGGCATCATAGACCCAAAGTCTAAGCTTTAAACAATGTCAAGTGAGAACAAGTTACAGTTGGACCAAAGTTTTATAACTAGGACTCATCATTGAATAAGAATGGATCCAGAATGGACACTACCTATGTCATTTCTACCCAAACAACTTTTATTTAACTAGCACTTTCTCCTGAGCAAAAACCAGATTGGTCCTAGCACAAGTTAGAGCCCCATCATCAACCTGCTTTGATTTGCATCTGTTTGTCATAACCCCAGAAAGCTGCTCCCACTGCTGCACTCCCACTTCATTTCTCCCAGGAATGTCTCCCAAGGCAGATGACAGGAGGAGGAGATCAACACTGTGTGCTTTCTAGAAATGTCAGCCGCAAACATCGGAGCCATACATATCTTTACAGCATATCTCAGCATTAAGCCAGTCCTCAAGCTTTTCTGTGCCCAATGAAAAAGAAATGACCAGTGACACCAGCGCTTCATCAATGCCTGGAGTAGAAAATTGTCTTTATTTTCTCAGTCTGTCGAGCTGCTCCTAAGCTCCCTACCAAAGAATTCAGTGGATCATGGCTGGAGTGTTGAGCAAACCATAAAATCTGGACCTAGCAAATGGAAATTGTAAATATTTACACTTATGAAGAAGTAAAAGTTACTCTGCTCAACTAGAATATGGCAGATAATAGAACCATGGCATGCCTAATGAAGTAACAGTTATTTTGACAGTAAATGTTGATATTAAAAAGATATCCAAAATAATGAATTTATATAAAGTTGCCAGTGGCCACTGTTAGATGTTGATAAAGTGACTGAAGCAAATGGAAGCAGATGCCTGTCTGCCTATGTCCAATATTAATATACAGGATTGAATACCTACATCTAGTTTATTCAAATATATATCTTTGTTTCAAATAATCACAACCTCTTTTATTGTCTGGTTTTAGCTCTCCTGAATTGCAATAAGAACAAGATCTGAGTGTGTATCTGTTTTTTCAGGTTTGTTTTGCTTTTAATGTTATTATTTAGTAATTTAGCTGAGATGGCTTGAAATTACATTTAACTAAAATTAAATTAAAATGGAGCAACAATCACTAGACAGTATAAAAAAAAGTTATGCTTGTTGGTTTTGCCTGAATAAACCAATTAGAGCAGCCTATTGAGATTAAAAGCAACTAAGCAGATCTCTGACATAGACGTTGTCTCTGCTGACTTGAAATGGGGGCCATGAATTTGCCCTGTTAGTGTATGCTGTAGGATGGCACAATGGGGAGAAAAACAGGGAATTGTAAGCTTTGTAACATAGGTGACATCAGAAGAAAAACGTCGTCAGTGGACCCCCCCTTCTTTATAGATCATCACCAGATCAACCAGAGCCATCAGCTCTTTAACAGAAAATTAATTCCACTCCATTCACAGCTACATTATATGTAGAGAAACAAACACTGGCTCCCTTCATTTAAAGCAAGTCACATCCTCCCCCTATTTTTAACAATTTCAACAAAAAGGAGGCATGCGCCCCTTGGTTATCAGCCATATTGGAGTGTATGCTTACAGAAGGCTGATTTAGATACAAGCTCTATTTTCCTTGTCTTTATCACAGCCTACCAGATTTAGCCTCTAAAGGCACATTTTTTCCTATTTAATTTCCTCATTGTTTTCTTTTTAAAGCATCTTTTAAATATTGAACAGTGTGATGTAATTGCCATAAAAGTGCAACTTATTACTGGGTAGTTGAAATCAGATGTTTCTTCACTATTTCAGTGCAGCAAATTGCCAGATCAGCCCTGTTAGGAGGAACAATTCTCCATGGCTCCCTGGGGTTTGTTACAGTGAAGCTAGACTGCACTGGGAAAGTACTGACAGATTTTTAACTTCTTCTCATGCAATTAAAAGAACGGAAACAAAGTGAATGAACACCAGACGATCCCCTGCGCTTTGCAGAGAGCATCCCACAGAAAGTTCTGCAGATGACTGATGGCCCACAGAGCACGACTGAGGAGCTGCTGGAAAAGACGTGGTTTTGTAATAAGCCTGCATTGCTTGCAAGTGAGGTAAATATGCATTTCAAAGCACATTTTGCTACCATATATTTTACCTTCTGTGCAAAACTCAGGTAGACTTTTCTTTAATTAAAGTTTGTGCACTTAATACTTGTAAAAGCACAGTAATCCCTCTGTTTTTCACATTCTACCCACAGAATCACTTCATACAATCTTAGGAGTAATGCCCAGGCCATCTAAAGCAGCATGCTGATGTTTCTCAAATCAGAACACTACACTGAAAAAGTACAGTAGGTCTTCTTATCATTAATACTGATCTAAATATTATAAGACATAATGGTATGCAAACTGGGTTTAAATTCTTTTTTTAATTTCCTTTCTTTTTTATAAACTATTTTTACACTATGAAACTTATCTGATTTACTTATTTATAAAAATACAAAATAAAATTGGTTGCACTGCTGTTTAATACATTTTTGCTCACACAATCAATCAAAGGATGACTATGTTATGCAGTTTGTGATTATGGGTATAAACAGGCTGGAAATTATATGACATATTTTGTAGAAGGAGAAAAAGAAGTAGTTAGGCAGAAAGTGTAGGCAGGAATCTTGAGTGTACCCTCTCCTGTCTGAATAGACTTCACAGTATACATTTCTTTGAACATTATTTTTCCAAGAACCTCCCATTTTGCTAAAGAAACCACCCTTAAATTTGGAACAATTTTGGATTCTTCTATTTTCTTTTTCTTTTCAGCTCCTTTTTTTTTTTTTAAGGAAAAAAAAAAGTGAAAATCTATTTGCCCCCGAGTTGTTTTAACCACTGCAATGATACATAATCAAACAAGCAAGCTCCTGCAGCTCCAAGGGTGAACTGACTACAGTAACACTGACAAATATGATGCTTTATGAGAGCTGTGTTTTGCTTTCAGATATACAACATGCATATTTGATATGCATGCTCCCATTACTATACTGTTGCTTGAATGCAAGCCTTTAATTTATCTGCACTCTCAGACAACACCCAGAAATAACAGTCAGAATAACTACTGGAAAGGTGAAGCTCTATAATAAAATGAAGCCCTATAATAAAATTTTCTGTAACTCACTCACATACACAAAGGTCATGGGATGATTTTTAAAAGGTGAAAAAATAATCCAACAAATATACATTAAAAAATGTATTGGTTGGCTATCAGATGCAAGTGAAAATACTTTCTTTTTCTTATGCCTTTTCCTTGATAAATCAAAACAACAAAATAGCTCAGTTGCTTTTGTCCTTACATGTCTACAATGTAACTAGTAATGCTGTTTTTATTTTATTTTACTGCTTGAAGTATCACTCCTTCTTCAATATTTATCATCACAGGCATTTACATCCGTATGGATAAAGCTTTAATGCAGGATCAAGCTGTGAAAATTAAATGGATTTCACACAAGTGCACAATCCATATCTCGCTAAAGGAAATGCACAGATCACAGTGACCATTGTATCAGGTTCATGATTAATAACCTGATGGTTAACCTAAGGACACTGAACTCCACTTAGGACTTAAAATATATGTGCATGTATATATATATGTATATATATATATATATATATGACTTTAAGACTGCCAAAACATAGCTAAATTGCTATAGTCTTATCATGATTATTTTTAGCAACATATGTTGCTAAATATGGCATGAAATCAAATTAGTCAGGCTATTTAAGCAAAGATAATGCAACCATCTACCTTTAGGAAAACTACTTTCTAATTATAATTACAAAAAAGAAAAATCATTAAAATCAGCAACATTTGCTTTTAACCGTAGAGAAATTAGAATGATTTACAGCCTTTCATTCAAAGTTGTTTTCCCAGCTGTATACTTAACTGTGTTCATGTCATGTTTATGTTAGTAGAAGAAAGACTAATTTTTTAGGCAGTAGTAAAACAAACAATTCAGACTTAAGAGACCTTCCCAGGGCTTCTGTTTAACAATGACAGAAAGTTGCAGTTACAGGACCTATGTGCATACCAAAATGCTCTGAGAGTGGTGCCCCTGATGTAGGGGTTGTAAAGTCTAGATTGAATAATCTCATAAAACATCAGATACATATCTGTGTTACAGAAATTTGTCTGTTGAACCAAAGAGCCCTGTAACAGATGGGATCTAATGAGATCTGAAAGCTGATGTAAGCTACATTCAGTTTTGAAATAAAGGCATTCTTAATAGTGAGAGTAATTTATTAATGAAACAAAATAATTATAATATGCTTGAAGATTTTGCGTTCTTTTATTTCAGGATGAAAATATTAAATAAGGTACTATTTTAAAAGAAAAACACAAAGATAATCACTTTTCCTTACTCTCTATTTTTTATTCTTTCATTTTTAGAATGACTGAAAAAAAGGTCAGCTGCCTACAAGCTAAAAGTCTAGGCTAGTGTCATTTCTTAGGCTCCCTTTACTGTTAGCATCACCTTCAGAAGGAGATTCATCTTCCCCCTGCTGAAGAAATCATTGTTCCCACTGACAAATCCACTGCGCAATCCTGGGTCATAACACCAGTAACTGAGGTTCTGCAACCTGCCACACCCCGCATAAAGAGTCCAGCAGTTTACATCTGTCTAAGCCAAGCTGTGATTTTCCTAGGTGTCTGGCCATTTTATTCTTACTCATCCACTTAGGCTGTGGTTCCCTCTCATATCTTAATCATGTTTAGTAACATGCAACAGACTGCAGGGAGGGGTGGCAGCCGGAGGGCACCGGCCATTGCGGAGGCTGTTGTATCAGTGGACCTCATGCTGTGAGCAGGGTTTGGGGGACGTGTACCGTACAGTATAAACTACTCCATTTTCTTAAAGTACAGGCTTCCTGATCTTGCTCTTTCAGTTCAGAACAATACAACTAAGAAAGGTAGAAAGATTTGCCAGAGCGTTATAAGCAGTAGCACACATTTAGTAACACTTGATTGTTGTTTTTTTCTTCTTTTAATTTACTTCTTTGAGGTTAGACGCAGTTGTCATATCTTGAATACTAATGAGATTGCCAAGAATCTTCATTTATCTGGTCAAAGCCAAATAAATAACTCCTTAGGAAAAATAACCTATAATAAAATGCCAAAGTAAATAAGATATCTGGCACTTTCCAACACCTAGTTTTCACAGGTAACTTTATTTGGCCAATTCAGCTTTTTGTTTGTGAGGTCTTTAGGAACAGCTATTGCTCCAGGAAGGCATGTGACTGCCTGTAGAGAGGTTGAAAGATGAAAATGGTTGTAGTATCACAGACAATGAACCCACTAATCAGCATGAGCAAGAATACATATAAAAGACAAAAACAATGAGCTGCAGAATACAGCGTGAGACAGCTTTTCAGATACTCTTATGATCTCTAAAGGGACAGTTTAGCATGGTAGGTGTTTACTGAATGACAGAGATACAATACCTTCAAAGTAATAAGACATAAGCATTATATCTTTGCTCTAATTCAAAACAGAAAAACAAAATTAAGTGGATAAAAATTGTGTCAATGACTGTATCAAAATTATTCAGCCAGCAAGTTTTTCCTAAGGGATGCAGGAAAAGAAATTATTGTCATTTAATCTATATTAATTGTGCACAGTGCTACACAGATGTGGCAGAAAAGATTACACTTCCAGTTAGTTTTCTAATCAATGATTAACAAAGATTAGGATATGTCACTATATAAGGTATTCTAAACATCTCACACAGACTGTTTTACTGTTTAGAAATTCCTGTTTCTAAATGGGAATCATCTGGAGCTCTTCCACTTTGGGAAGTCAAGGCAGAGTAGTAGTTAGGTATAAATCCACACCTTACCGCTGACCTCCTTAGCCAAGTATGCTCTGAAGTGTTAAAAATCTAGAAATACCCAATTCCATCCTATTTCCAGCCTAAGGACAATGTAGGTTCACTTTCAAATGCTGGGATGCCAAACTTTCAGGTGAAAGAGCTACCTTTTATAAAAACATTTCTACATAGGGAGCTGATAAAAAGTCATTCTTACACTGTCAATTAATACCCTTAGCATATGATCATATGCTATTTTCCCTAAACTGACAAGCTCTCACCATAAATATTGTCTTCCTCAACGTGAACCATACAGTGAAACTGTACAAAGGTACTGTGTCATCTTAAAAAAGAAAAGCAGTATGTATAAATTCAGTAAGGATGGATAGGTTCTTGATACTTTATGGGAAAGGTTATTTATTTATAGATAGATTTCTTAATATGGACAGGTGTCTTAAAAATATAAATCAAGCTTGTTTGTGTTTATTTGTTCAACTATAGAGCAGACCGTAAGTATTTCTAGGCAGAGGCACTGAAAACAACCAGCTTTTGGCAGACAAGATATGACTAAACATACTACATGAAGAGTGGTAATATTAATCTTCACTGTTTAATACAGCAACCCAAAGAGGCCATCTGCCTGTCATTTGCAAGGGTTTCATAAAACCTACTGAAGCATAGATGTGGATGGCTTGTTGGAACTGTGATAAGGGCCAGGAAAAAAAGTCACATGTATTAATTATACTCACTCCTAATTGCTCATTCTTTAGGAAATAAACAATACTGTTTCTACTGAACATGAAATAAAAATGTTTAAAAATGCAGATGGGTGTGTGGGCACAATCAGTTGCTTACAGAATGCTTGAAGAAATCCAAGCCTGGCATGTGAATCCCTGATCCAATTATTTGTTCTTCCTGCTCTTGGCTTAGGGTAATAAAAAAATAAATAAATTAAAAAAAAAAACACCAAACAAACAAAAAACAGAAAAAACTGGGGAAATGGATACTTGAGATGAATACTTCATTATTGATAAAAAAAAAAAACAACAAAACTGGCAGAAAGATTTACAGAAAATGATATTTTATTATTAAGCAAGGCTTGATTCCTGCAGCCTGACTCATCATTTGGGCATGAGGAGCAGCAGAGCTGAGCACACGATACTGGTTCACTGGGATCACTAATGAAAAAGGAAGTACTCCGAAAAACAACACCAAGCCAACAGGAAGGTAATGTTCATGAGTCACATTAGCTCTTTCTTCATGGCAATTGTCTGCTGAATGAACTTCAGCTCTGCATGAATACAAGGAGAAACTGTATAAAGACATTTGCGCTCCTAATCCCAAACGTATTATTTTTCTCTTGAACTCTGAGTCTTTGTCATTTCTATTATATTACACTTACTCTGTTTTACAGGCAACTAGCTCCCTTTCAGTGAATAAGGTTGGGTAATTAGCAGTACTGTCAAATGTGTGTCTACCAGGAGCTTTAATTACTGTAGAGAATGCCTGGTTTCTTTAGCAGGCAACCATGTCTGGGACACACTTCTGTTCTCCAAGTCTTCTAATACTTCATTATCAGGTTCATATTATAGAAAATAAAATGGTCCTAAACTTGGTATTTCAACTGATTGCTGTTGCATTGACTTGTATTTCTTTTTTATAGTATCACAGTCCCTCTCCAGCTGAATGAATTTGGTCAAAACATTGCATAACCTGCCTGTCTTTTTACCTGAAAGGATAACTCTGCATTAGGTAGCTTCTTCCAGGGCCATACAGATCTTTAGCCAACCAGTTGTGATCAGACCACTAGAAGACATACCAGAGATTGAGATGAGTATAGCTTCCCCCTTCTCTCCTACTAGCTTTATTCAGCACCACTTGAGCCTGACAACCCCATTCACAGCACATCTTGCTCAATCTCCAAATCAGACATTTTTTCTTAATTAATTGATGAGTCTTCACAATAAGTTTTCTGCTATTCTGGTCTCTTCTTTCATTAGCAGAAGGCGGTTTGATTGGCTTTTGATCCAGAGAAGCATAATTTCCTTTAGTCAGTTACATTTCCAAAAAGGACCCTTTGCTGCGAATAGTCTTGCAGAATATTATCTGTGTGGGAGATTGTGTTTCACAGCAGTGGCCAAAGGCTCAGACAGTGCCTGGCAATTACAGCTCTGCAGCACTCTCAGCTGGAGGCAAACTATTTAAAAGGTGGTTGAGAATAAGTATACATGATTACATTAAGGCACCTAGCCTGTTCCTGCCAATCAGCTGGTCACTGATCCATAAATGAGTATGTGTACGTTCTTAGTTGATCCAATGGCTAAGTAAAGCACATCATTTCAACATACACTAATTCTACGGTGTCCGATACTTTCAAAAATTATGAAGCACCCAAAACTACATTCAGTCTTTCCCAAGTACAAATATCACAAAACAAAACAATAACCCACTTCCTCTAAGTTACTACTACAGCATGTTGGCTAGTTCCTTTACAGTCTAATTTAAAGGTTTGCAACTTGAAGCTTATCACAGACAACAGATAAGTCTTTTGGATGATTCCCAGAAACACATTAAAAGAGATAGTCCAATCTAGGATTGAGCCACACCACTGAAGTACAGCACACAGCAGTTTTCAGACTGCAAGCTTTCAAGCCTGGGCTACATCTTTGTCACAGTGCTGGAGAGCAAGAATGCAAAAGCTCCTATAACTGTACAGATTTTAATGGCTACTGCTCTCCTGTTAATGGACATCTCCCTCTCTGACAACTTTAAAGCTTTCTAATGAGACAAATGTTTCAGGAAAACCTTCTGAGACATGAAGTTATAATCTGCTGTTCCACCTGATTCACCTCCCATGGCATTTTCCTAGGCAAACAGAAAGGTAAGGTATTTTAGAGATCCTCAGGACATTGGATGATAAATTACACCAAATTCCAAGGAGAAAAAAAGTGCCCTTCTGATCAAAAACAACATTCACAGCACCTTTATTAGATGCTGAGCCACTATGCACACAGTGCAGGTAGTTTAAAGCATTGTAAAATGAACAGTGTTGAAATGTATGCTATTTTTACTTCTAGCTCATTGAAGTCTTCTACTGCTATTAATAGAACTGAGTAAAATATTCCTAATTTGTTGCCATTACCAGTAGACAATGCAGCCTAAATATTTATTACATACATAGCAATTTATGCAATACCTGGCAGACACTGCCTAACAACTTCCCAAATTCTAAAACAAATAAATGAAAGTCTACAATAACACATATTCAGAGTCTCCATCAATGCAGATGTTGCATTACTATACAATTAAGACAAGATTTTGGTTCTAAAGGTTAAACTTCACTGTTCCTGCTCCTATCTGTGTCTTTGGTAAGTAGTACAAATAGAAAGGCATTAGGTGACAAGCCTTGACTAATTTTCCCAGGAAAGGGTATAAAACTAAAGCTTTTTTTCTTACAGGGGAGGATTTGTGTTTTAGCTAAGTATCTAATCTAATTTGATTAGCTCTTCTGAAACTTTAAATTTACCCATCTTTCCACCCTTAATGGCATTTTCTATTGCAAATGTGATAGAATTCCGTCAGTATTGTTTTCCTAAAGCTTTGGGTGTTGAAGTCTTTTGAGAGGTCCATTGTCTGTCTTTTCCACTAGAAAGGAAAAAATCGTTTCTCCCGATACACAAGGACTACTTTACCTATCATCACTAACATGTTAGAATATTTTGCTGACAAGGTATTTAGTAGTTTTCCCACCCCATTTTAGTAATACAAAGACAGGGGGAAGCAAGCTTTCAGGTTGCAGATGGAGAAGAGCTCAGTTTTAAGTTCCTACTTTTCCCTAGAAAGGCTGTATGCTGGAACAGCTTTCATTTTCTGCTCAGCTCTGTATTTTCCCTCAAAACTGGCTTTACAACCTACCTTTAATAACCATAGAGCAATAGTTCACCAGCTCTGTCATATCACATCTCACTTCCCATGCCTTCCCTTCTTCTTCATTCCCTCTCTCACTCCTCATTCCCAGGCTCACAGCTTGGACTTCAGCCCAAACCATTTTGCTCCAGGTCAGAATTATCCTTCTGTGTGTACAAAGTGTGTATCCAGTGTGTACAAAGGGCAGAGACACAGAGCAGAAGAAATCCTGCCATATTCACTGTATGCTGCAGAGTCCTGCTCAGCTTGTCCTACAGCATGCACATACAGGAAAGCCTAACATACAGGAAAGCTTCTGGCTGAAGGAACCCCTGTATATAGCTCTGCAGAAGCTTTCTTCTCTGGATATCCACACCTCTGCCACATGCAAAGTGTTCCCAGGAGGGAAAAACAGAAGCTTTGAGAAACTCAGAGAAAAAGACATAACCGCTTCAAAAGCCCGTGTACTACAGAGTTCAGTTCCCAGCAGATTAATGTTCCAGTGGCACAAACATTACAGATGTTGAAGCATTTTGGTTTTGGTTTAATGGACAACCTGAAATACATTTTTTTATCGTATATTTTCATATATATCATATGTCCAAATGTTTTATTTGAAACTTCAAATTGTTTACAATTGTAAACAAATGTAAACCTTTCTTCAGAAAGAGGTAACAGAATTTTTTTAATACTTTCATTGTCTTCATATAGAGCTACTGCAATTCATGCTGCAGTCTGCATATAGCTTTAGCCAACAGGAAACTGCTTACTTTTTTGGTATGTAAACTATTACCACCCAGTTGCAAATAGCACTTTAATCACAAATTCAGTGGAATTATGAATGTAGTGCTGATGTTTATCCATGACAAACATGTTGAACCATACAGTCTTTCTACTTTCTGCTCAGTCAAGTCCCTCTGATGCAGCAACAAACTCACTCTCCCCAGTGGTTCAGGAATTGCATACTGAATAATAAATAACACAAAACAATGCCTGGGTCTCCACGCAGGAAATTATTTACAGAGATGCTGCAGATGCAGAGGTGGCAAGCAGTCAAGCTGTGTACGTACACAGTCAGATTTCCTTGCACTGCCTTTGAAGTACTCCTTTGTGCAATCTCACTTTCAAGTCACTGACAATTTTACCCTTGCCTTCTCTGTACTTTTTGCATACAGCTGAATGCAGGCTCACTCAAAAAGAAGGCTGCTATGAAGTGTTTCTCTTGATTCAGCCTCAGTCAGCCTCAGTCAGCACAACCTGTCTGTGTCTGAGCTTTAGAGCTGTAGCTATTTTGGTCTGCATTCACTTTCCCAAATACCCACGTGTCCAAAGAGACACCACAACATCCTGCAGACTGGTTCCTGTCTCCTAACGTATTTTAGCTTTACTTCTGGGATATGGTTGGCTGCATAAGCTAGAAGGGAAAGAAGGCCTGAGAACAAGTAATAAATATTCTGCATCATACAAGCACAGGTAACTGTAATTCCTTTTTCCATCAGCAAGTTCTTGTCCACACTTGAAAGCACACATGTCTTGCTGCAGGTTCCACTTCAAGGCTGGTAGAATGAAGTTTTGTGGTGCTCAAGCCAGTCACACATCCCACTTTTACTCTGGACCTCTTCATCTCATTTTTCTGGTGCACTGGCACTTTGACCACCAAGCAATTCAGTTCAGTCCACTGAAACCGCAGCCTTTGACAGCAGCAGACTTTTTCTCCTCTGGGTTAATTTGCTGGTGTTTTGGGAAGCTAACCCTGCTTTTAAAGGGCTGGGCAAGCACTAGACCCAGCTGGAGGGAAGCAGCAGGGATGTACAGCCAGATGGTGGGGAAGGGGGGGCATGACTGCCTCTGTAAAAGCAGCTAACAGAGACAGTGATAAGATACCATACCTTAAAGAGCCTCTTGTTCTCCTCTTCCAATTTTCACCTCTTTCGGAAGTAAGGGAGATGTTGTAATAAAGGCTACTTCCCCAGAATATTTTATCTTCATATAAAAGTAACATAGGAAAAAGTCTTTTTTCCAGAAAAGATTGTTCAACTTGCTATCTGCAATATTTCGTGCATACCTAAGATACAAATGATCCTTTGCTGGCCTTTGGGAACAAATCACCTTTATATGTCTCCTGTGTACTAGAATTTAAGCAGGAAGGGGCATTTCTAGTCAGACAGATATATGTGGTATTATACCAGCAACAAAATTTAATCCATAATTCAGTTTAAATATTCTATATCCCCATTTTTAGATTAATATTTGAAATTAATAATGGCCCCTCACAGAGCACATGCCAAGAGGTGAACTTTCCAAAGATCCCATGCATCCTGCAGAATGTATCAGTCTTGCATTACTTAAAATGGAAATTATGCTGCCTGCTCCAAGTTGCTTGACCATTATTTTGTTAGATTCCTAACAAATTAAAATTGTCGGTGTTATTAATAAACTGTAATGTTCCTCTACTTCCATTTAAATATTTTTAGTTTAATTATAGTTTAGATTTCATAAATATGTTTAAAATTAATTTGAAATTATGAGAGTAATTCAGATGGAATGAAGCCTAAAATTAATTAATTAATCAATTAATTAATTAATAGCTATGTTTATAGCCTCAAAGAGCAATTCCCCATTTCCTGGATGGTGGGTGCATTTGAAACTTGGTACAGAATCAGTGGCAAAATAACTAATTTTTATGCCAACTCTAGCCTCATAAAAATGACACAGTTTTATGTATCTTATTAAGGAGTTAAATCACAGTAATGGAAAAAACACTAATATTTCTCATTTTTCCAGCCAGCATCAATTTCCTTTTCTCTGCTTAACAAGCTTATATTTGGTTTCATTACCGGTTTTTGTTTTTCAAAATCTTTTGTCATTCTTCAGAGGGGATTTCTATAGCACAGACAAATGTCCAAACAGAATCCATATGGGGAATTCTCAAGCGGTTCCAGTGTTAACAGGTTAAAAAAGGTAAAATGTGCATTTTATTCCATGGTAAATGTTCAAAAAACATGCAAGAAAAATGAAATTGCATTAGAAGTATTATTCTTCTGAAGGCAATAGCAAACACTGCTGGCATAGGTGAATGAATTGAATCACCTGCTTGTTCTTTGTTCTGAATCATGTTCATTATTTTACCCTCAGGTCTTATCACAAAATATAGCACTAATTGAAATTTGCTACTTGTCATGAATCTATCTTTGTGTTATTAATATGTATATTGGAAAGATTATTAATTGCATGGGTTACTTGGAAGAGGCTTGCTAGCTGTTCTCATATCAACACTCTCATATTTGATTTACTATCAAACAAAATTTAGGTGATAGCTAGATTCAATCTCCCAAGAACACCACTGAGCTGTGGAAAGACCCCCAAAAATATTGCACAAAAAAACCTGCCAAAGTTTGAAATTATATAGTAGTTTCCAAAGAGGTAGATCAAGAAAGTGCTTGCCACTATTCCAGATATAAAGTAGTAAATTAAATGCCTAAAAACAGAAAACACCACTAGGCACCTGGTTATTACCCATCGGTCATACCAACCATAGCAAATTTCAATCATGAAAGTAGTATCAGTTTGCAGGAATTTTAAAGAAAGATGGACTATATAGGCTAGTTGTCTAGAGGAGAAAGTGACTAAAAAGTCAAATCATTTTTTTCAGGACATTGTCTTTCTGCCTATGAATAAGATTATTTGGTTGAAAAACAAAAAGTCAAGAAAGTGATAAATTTTGTACTCTTCTAGTTCAGAAATAAAAAAAAGATTGAGAAGATCTATTAATTCTAAATCTTTGAAAGACTTCATCATCTCCTCATTCAGCTAAACCATTAAGTATAGCCAGTATTTCTTCCATATGACAGAGTCATATAAGCACCTACTATTTTTATTGCTTTTATTAAAGAAGTGAAGAATGGTTTCTAATTCAATAGAAAGGAAATCTGCTTTGTGTGTAAGTGGATCCTGATTTCCAATCAAATGCAGCTTGGCACAATTCCCAAAATAGATATTAGTTGCAAAGTAATGTAAAAACAGTAAGTGAAAACACTTAAAAACCAATTATAAATATATGGAATGCTGTAAAAGTTGTTCAGAGTAAAGAGATTTTATTTTTTATATGTCAAGGTGAATCTTCAAGTGTAAAGGTTACATTTAACTGAAAGCGTGGATTCAAATGAGTTGTATTGGGAAAGTCATTATACAGAATGTTAAATGAAATGTAAATATGCAAAGAAGTTAAAAACAAATACATAGTTTAAACTTTCCTGATCACTGATTTAAATCATGATTTATGATCACTGAGTTAAATCACTTAATTTAGATTTGAACAACAGACATAGGGCAGACAAAGGCTGAAGTGTGTATTGTGATAACTCAGAATTTATCGTTAGACAAGATCTGAAAATGAAACAAGCAGACTTTTCTCTGAGAATCTAAGTATTGAACTGCTGTTGTGCAAATATTAGGCACGATCCTCATATTGCCCTTGAAAAAGAACAACTGACTTTCCAAAAAAGTAATCAAATAAATAATTAAGAATATGCATTTTCATTTCCAGTAACAATGTTATATAACAACATAAAAAGACAAATTAATTATTTTTAGTTATGGATTAGTTAAAATGTGCCCTACAACCTTCTGGACTTCAATGTCAGTAGGTTATCAAATGCTCCAGTTTGTTGGAGATTAAAAAAGTGACATCATCCATAGCCTTTTTCTAATTACACAAATAATGTAAGCAGTAAAGCCCTGGATTACATGTCTTCCTAAAAGTAAGCAATCTGCTGTTCTAATTCTGGCTTGCACTAGGCTTGAATCATATTATACGCATGTTAGACATATCCAGGATAAACACAATCTCAGAATCAAAAGAATTCTCACAATTGCATGTTCTGCTCTTTTTCAGAAAGACTCTATCTCAGGAATGTTTATTACTCTTCAACAAAGCTAGATCAATTTTCAATTAAACATAAAATAGGAATAACATTTTTGTTTATTACATGCAGAAGGACTTTTTGTTCTTACTCAAATGTACTCAACCTTGAAGTTAAGTTCCTAACCAGAGTTGACTTACTGAGTTATGCATTGGCATGATGTAGCAGAAAAGTATAATAGTGTATTTTGACATGGGTTTTCGTCAGGGTCATGATGAATTCTTAACATCTTGGAAGACATTCATCTTGCACGTCCATCTGTAAAATGCGTATGTTAAAGGCATAATCAGAGCCAGTGACTCAAAAAGAAACCATACCTAATCAAGGTGAAAAAAAACAGTAGTTACTATGGGTAGGATGAGTAAATATTGAAACACCTATCATGGAAATTGTTGGACACTCCATTTTTTACTATTAATGAATCATGCCTGAATACATTGCTAGAAAATACATCTTACAAATAACTGTTATTGGAGGGGTACCCATGTGAACCTCTCTGCCTGTTTGCATAGACAACCCAAGAAGGCATCGCAGTCCCTTCTTTCCTTGAAGTGCATGGAGTAAAGAAATAATATTGAGTGTCACAGAAATGATCCTGCCACTGGCTCTGCCCCTTTTAAGACCAATGGTTTCCATTTATGTCACTATATTTCATCAGGCATTATGTGCATGACTCTGTTCTTGGAAGTTTAGTACTGATCCATGATAATTTTGACAATCATAAATATTAGTTTTCAATGTGGGAAATTAACATTTGGTCAGTAAATATTTAAAAGAAAATCAATTTTTTCTAAAAAAAATAATTAGATTGCATTAAAGAGGAGGCCTGTTTTCATTTCTGTGCAAAACTCATTTAAGACATTTAGTTAAATACTCATTTCACTCCAGAACAGAGACACCAAAGCAAAACCTACTCAGGAAGGAGATGGTATTAGGTTTTTTTCCTGTATTCAGGCTTCATTTTCTGGAATCTTCACCTCTTAATACATGTAAAACGAGTTATGTGACTTTATTAACCTTCAAGGAAAGAATTGGCATTGTAACATAGCACACAAGGTTCTAAAAGCCCTTTAGAAGTTCCTTTTCTCTCTTCAAAGTAGAAGTAACTATAACACATATCTGGTGGGAAATGGTGAGGGAAAAGGCAATAAATGTGTATACTTCCAGTTTTGCCATTTTAGCTGAGGTCATCTAGAAGGTCTGTCATTATCTCTCTCTGTTCCTCAAACTTCCATTCTGTGAAACTGCAATAGTCATAGGATCCATCTTCATAAAGGTCTTGCAGATCCATGCACAGCTATTAATTAATATATAAGAGCTGAGCAACACCGCTATTACATTGCTCTTCAACTAACTTGTGAAAGGAACAAATGCTGAGCTAAGCAAATCAAACCACATTTAAGAAAAATTAAATTATCAATTCTTTTCCCAACCTTTCATCCCAAAATGGAAGAGTTCCAATACTACACTGAATGGTCCAAAGGTGTCTGGCACTTGTAAAGCACTTTGTCCTCTCTGACTGCCCATGACAGTAACCCAGCTTTGTCACAAAACCAATTCCTTTGCAGTACTTTCTTGATGAGTTGACTGTGAAGAGTTGAGGACATTTCCCCAGTCAAGGGTTTTCAAGTTTGCTCACTTCAGCCTTCTCCATGTTATTTTCCTTTCCCAGGGGTAGTTGGCCCTAAAAGTGTCTTTACCTGAAAGTGGATCTTTTGCCTGAGGTAGACCCTCCTGCCTGACTTGAATCTTGCAGGTCTCCAACGGGACTTTCCTGACCTCACATAACTCTTCTGAAGGTTGGTTGGAGAACTCTCAAAGCTAGAAGAAAAGGACTTCAAAGATTAAACAAGAACATCTAACAGCACAACAACCATTTTAGCACCAGAAATGATCCATCAGTCTTACCTGCAATTTTTTGTGGCCACAGAGGAAAAGGCTGTTGTAGGTTATAAGTGCTTATAAAGCCTATAAATGTCATTGTGAATTAAGTGTTTCAGAGCAACAATTTACTACCACACAGTGTACTAAACAGTTTGGAATGAGTGTACTGATCCCAGGTCAAACACAAACTCCTTAAAAGCAGAACTGTGCATCCACACGAAGTCCAGCAGGGCTTCAGATCAGAGTTCAGAGTTCAGAACTGCAAAGAGGCTGCTAGAATTGTATTTAATCATAGTTGGCAGCTTATTATAAAACACCACCATGGCTTAAATTTGATATACCACTTTTAAAGTATCAAGTTCTTTCAACAGAGGAATTCATGAGGCTATATTTCTTGTGGATCTTGCAATGCTGTATTTCCCCCTGTCACAGCAACTCCAGCTTCCCTCCTTGTGATAAGCCCCCTTCGCCTGCCGTAGTGCTACCCAGCTCCCCCCACATCCCCTCGCTGTCCGCATCCTCCGAGCCCAGTGCTGGTGCTGGTTCCCACCTTTGCTGTGCTGAATCGCTGAGCACCATTCATCTGCTGACCGGCCAGCAAGAGGCCAAACAGAGCAGGCAACTTGCCGCAATATGCACTAAATTTTAGTAACTTAATAACAAAAGTTTTTTTCATCTGAGAAATGTGATTAAGATTGGACAGTAGATCAAAACTTTGTTCTCATGGAGTGGAAACACACAGACACACGGGCAGAGTGATTGTGTAACACTTATTGCCTTAGAAAAACTGATTAAAAATTCTACGTTAATGAAGCCCACACAAGGAAATCTGTATCCATCACCCTACACTATCAAAGGGAAACTTAGCAAGAGAAGGCTTTTCCTGACTTGTTTTTGTCCATTTAGATGAATTGGGAAATAGGCAAAAGTCACAAATACAAAAGAAGACTGCTGTTTTGTACAATATCTGACAAATGACTTTGTGCTGCTGATCCCACACACCAGATGGTATACTGCCATAACCAAAACTGGTGTTGACATAAATATTGTCCTTACTTGGAAATTTTAATTATTTTTGGATGCAAAATGTACACATTCTTTTTTATCTAGGAGACTCTGCCATACAACTTTAAAAGAAGCAAATACTGCTAATCAACACATTGCTCGATTTTCAGACGTTCTTAATTAGTTTGTATAACTGGGATAGGGAAAAAACTAGCTTTTTCTTCTTTTTTTTTGTTGTTGTTGCAATGTGGGGTGATTTTTATTTTAAAAAATCTTTGATAACTTTCTGTGTTTTGTGATACACTTGGGTGGATGTGAGGTTAAATTGTCAAGTTGATTTCCCTGAAAACCTTGTGTGCTGCCAAGTTAAATCCTCAAGCTGAGTGGGGTGGCTATTAGGAGCAGGTGGTGGCTCTTTTACCCAGCAGTGACATACAGAGCTAGGCTCAGCTGAACGAAAGCTTAGTTTCCAGTAACATATCTTTCCCATTAGATTAGAAGCATGTAAACTGGGGGGAAGGAAGTAAGACAGAGGAAAAAGTACATCTCTGGCTGTAGCAAAAATGGGAATGCAGAAGAGAGCTCTGCAAATCCAGACAGATGTTGTAGGCTACCTGTACACTTAATTTTATACAAGTGACTTTCTCACAGAAAATCAGTGTCAGAAATCTCACAAAAAGCTGCCATCCACTGCCAATATCTATACTGAAATTAACAATTTTACCCAATGTTACTAAGCAGCATTGAGTGATTCAGAGGTTTTCCACACAAAAAAAAAATTGTCAATCATATCTGCCTGGGAAAGGGGATCTACATTTTCTCAGTGTGAATAAGCTGAAGTGGGAACAGGTTGCTCAGAGAGGCTGAAACTAAGCAAGACCCTGAGAAACCTGATCTGACTTCAGAGTTGGCTCTGCTTTGAGCAGGGAGATTGGACCGGATGACTTCCAGCAGCTCCTTCCTATCTAAAGTATTCCATGATTACCTGATTTTTTTTGATAAATCTTGTGTTTCAGTAGGGTTTCTGATTCACGCTAGTAGACACATAATGTTAGCCCGAAATAGGCCTACCTATGTTTACTTAAGTTCACAAACTTTGTGCATGTTTACAATAGTCATCAGTTACACTATTGCCTGCTATTTTTTCCATTATTGGTTTTCTCTCATCCCCACCTTTAAGTACTCCTTTGCTGCCACAGAAGGATCTCCCTTCTCCCAGCTGTTTGGGCCCCAGGAGTGGTCACTATAAAAACAGAAGAGATGAACTCCCAGTTCCGATGTCAGGTTCAAGACCCAGCACAACCCCCAGCAGCAGTTTTTTCCCCTTGTTCCATCCTAGACTAGGGCATTCCCAGTGCAGGCAGAATCTTTAGGGTATTTGGCTGGTAAAAAGCAAGTAATTTGTTTATCATTGTGCAAAACATGATTATTCAAAGCTTTATAAATTGGCTACTTCCTCACAAATTCCTCCAAAACAAGGAGGTGCTAGAACATTTCCAAGAAAAAGTCAGCAGAAATATTAACACAGGCAATACCAGTTGTTCATTTTTCCTTTTTTTCTAGGTGTATTTCAGAATGTTTAAGAAGTGTCTGATACTTCCTAATTAAACATCAGTTGAGGCAGCTAGACAGTGTGGGATATTTTTGCTCTAACTGTGAAATTTTCACAAGGCTATAAGCAACCAAAACCAGAGACCTACAATGGGAAGTACTCAGTGACCTCAACAAAATATGGTGTTACCAGCCCTTGCAAAATTAGTCCTTTGGTTGCTGCTTAAGAATTGATATGACAATCTGGAGTATAAGTTTACATGAGACCATACTTGCTCTCTAACACCAAGCACCCACTGTCACCCCAAACCAAACTGAAAATCAAGCCTGGCTAAAATCAAATTTTACTATGTCTTCACCTATATAAAAGTTCTGAATGGGAACGCATGTCTCACCAGCACTGGCTCAGTTCAGATGATATTAGCCATTACAGGAGCCTTGCCAAACTTACCACACATATTTTTTTCTAACATACCAAATTATATTTCCTGCAAAAACAACTTACTATTTCTCCGCAGTTATGACAGGGTTCAGAAGAATGTGAGAGAAGTAGCTGACCACTGGAAGATCACCACCAGAGGTGAATAGGCAAGGTCTGAAAATAGGGTGAATACTGACTATATCCTCCTGGTTTCCCACCCAAAAGATCTGTAGAATTGCAAAGATGAAATCATCCTGCAGCTACTGACACCACTAGCCAAACTAAGGAATAAAGAGCATAGATGACCCAACAGACTCAATAAAACTTTTCATGCATACTACCTGAGGGCATGCTGTGATGTTTGGCTGAGTGCGAGCTAGGGTCACATCACAAAACTCATAAGCAACAAAAGATAAAAGAAGATGTGCTGGTACTCACTGTTCAAGATGAAAAAGGTAGCAATGACCATGGATGACAAAGACAAAGTTGTTCCAATATAAAAACAACAACTGACTCTCAAAATTTGGTTCCATGAGTCAGGAAAATTCCCCTCTGCATCTCAATTGCCAAAAAAGGAGGCATTACTAAAGAGTAACTCAGATTCATACTTGGATCTTAATCTTACCATTGTCTCCACTCACACCAGCCTTTGTGACATCCTACTGAATACAAACACGAATACAGAAATCTGCAGTAGCAAATTCAGAGAGGTATTAATGGATTTATGCGAGGCCAAGAATAACCAGAGAAGATGCCCAAATTTTCATCTCCTTGCAGCTTCTCCCAATGTGTATGATCATAATTATCGTAGCGATGCCAGAAAAACAGGGAGCTATATTTATACTCCAAAGAAGGTATTTGGAGTTCAAAAAGCTAATCATATTTATGTAGAAAGGGAAGGAAACCTTGTAATAACATACATATGAATTTTATTGACTTATTTGTGTTCATTAAAAGCAGATGCTCTCTGTAGCCAACAGAACAGGAGCTTACAGCAAGAGAAAAGCAGACTTGGCTGGTTAAAGCATAGCAATTATTTTACCTCACCATGTGTTGTTTTTCAAGCTTCTAGCAGTCAGATGGCTGCCGGAAAAACACGGTCATCTGTGAGGGCACAGGGAGTTGATCAAGTAAGAAAGGCTTTGTCTGATAAAAACTGATCAGGTTCTAGGGGCAAAAAATGCAAAATCCCTTCTACAGGTCAAAATGGCATTTTTTTTCCACTGCTTAGAATGTAGGCTTCCTATCTAAAGTATTTTACTTACTAATACAAATAAAACTTTGCAGTGATTTTTTTTTCCTGTTTCCTTGAACACAGTAGTTCACACAATAATAAACCTACAAAACATCAGCTGAAGGCAGATTTGACATTCTTCTGACATCAGAATTTGCTGCTTTATAAATCTCTTCCCTCTGGTTACTTACTGACGTGAATGATAGAGATGTGTGTGTCCTGGGCAAGAAAAATGGTAACTTAGATACCATCATGATCTCAGGCAACCTCAGATTTTGCATTTTAAATGTGTGGTATATCTGAAAAGTCTTACAGCCAAAAATATAATCTAAGAAAGAAAAAAATAAAATCAGTTCAGGGAACTGTGGTAATGATGGGATGAGTTTACCTGAATGAATAATGGATGGAGGGACAGACATCCATTCTGCCCTGCATTTTTAAAGCTTTTTTAATCGAGCAGGTGAGAAGACTCTAAAGTGTCATTTACCAGAGCTATCCAATACCTTTCTACCTTCAGTAGTATCTACCCATGTAACTGTTTAGTCTCTTATCAACTAGACCAGCAATAAATAAGGTGATACTGGCTCCTAAGTGCAAGTACCTGCTGAAATCCATTATATCATATGTACATAACCATTAATACAGCTGACTACAGTCCTCCATGTTTAAAGGGACAAATGGCAGGCACAATGCAGAGGTTCTCCCACTTTTCCTTCTTCAGGGACTGGGGCACTGTAACCCTACACTCAGCTGTCCTGTTTCTAACATGGTGCCTCAGGTAAATGAGGCTTATGCAGACGGGCTGTCTGTTTCTTCAGGGACTTCGAGTTTCAGCCAGACTTACAGAGGAGTGGAAGTCTCAGATGTAATGGTAGACCTACAAGCTTCATAAGAATAATCATCAGGGTAAAGGAGAAGTAACAAGCAAATGCTCTGACTGTGGGAAGAAGAAATGAGCGAGTGAAGTCAGCTTTTTAGCTTTACTAGAGATTCCATCTGGACAGGACACCTAGCAGATGCTCCAGCCATATCAAAATCTTCAACTAGAGCTTGTAATCAAGCACAAAACACAGAGATAAAAGGAGTCTTCTGATTTCAGGATTTGAAAGAACTAATTGCTTTTTCAGGACATTGAAATTAGAATAGAAATGAACCAGGAGGCAGAGAGGGTCAGTCTCTACCATATGTTCTTCCATGCTCCCACCCATTTCTGCTTTACTTAATGTTACTGCAGGTGGTAACTAAAGCAATGACTTGTGGAAGCTTCCAATCACAGTGGCTTTTTTTTTGCACAAGATCAGAAGATGTTTCTCTGCTTTGTTTGCAAGGTAATCATTTTTCAAAATACTTTTCTTCCTCTTTAAAATTGGTCTCAAGTTTTTTTCCAGCTACATTTGAAGTTCAAAGGACAAGCTGTTCTGAAATATTTTGAGATTATTCTCAATATGCTAATTTTTCTCCGTTCTCCATTTTTCAAAATGCAAGCACTCAGACACCATCAGCCACCCAGATACCACGGGTGTATTGGAAATGAATCCTTATTAGCAGAGACCATAACCTCAGCTGAGTATGTTGATAAGGATATATAATACAGTCTTAAAATTTAATAAAAATGTACTGATTTATACACAGGCATTGACCACTACATTGAATCAGGGATACTATCAAGTCCAGAAGTTGATCTCTTATCTCTTGCCAGATCATATGTCTCAAAACATAGTCAAATAAAAAAAAAACCAAACCCAAAACCAACCCAGAATTATTTCAATGAGTCTTGCCATTCGTACCACTAACAGGGTTTAAAAGGGATTTTCAGACATCACTTGTCATGAAGTTTAGCCCAGAACAGATGCTGATACTGACTTTTCCCTCAGCACAAGACACAAGTCAGACCAAGAGAGCAGGACAGGGCATTCCAGTTTCTGCAAACACAAATAAACTTCAGAGCAAGCTGTGCCAAACAGCATTGTGATTGTTTCAGTCCTGAAATCTAAGGGTTAGGAAGAAGAAGAGAAAGGTTATCTGCAAAATCTGAAATGACTCAGAGGCATGCTCAGTGTGAGAGGCCACCCCAGCACTCCCACAGGCACTGCAAGCAAGAAGGTAAATACAAGTTCATTGTGGAGAGATGTTGCTGCATTGAACTGTGCTGGTTTATAGCTGTAACAGAAAGAATGAGCAGCATACTGAACACGATTCTGCATGTAAATGAAATTGTACTCTTATGGTAACCATTGCTGATTTCAAGACACACGGTGATAAATAATCGGCAATGTGTACTTTTATTTGCAGTTTATATATGGCCAAAAGGAATAAGCAGGGAAGCTGCATGCATGTCCTGGATGACATTACCAGTTCCCAACAGATTTTTTTCTTACATCTTTTTTTTTTATTTTCCCCCCAAAAAATAATTGACTAATGATAATGGATGATTGTGTTCATTCCTGTTACTAGTTACAGCAAAGTCAGAGCAATTTCAGCCTGGATTAATATGGATTATAAAAATCTTTGCAAAGCATTGTTCACCAACGTAATGTACAATTTTCTTTTGTTCCTACATAGTTTTCCTATGTTATTTGGCAACTACTTGCTAAATGCTAGTAGCAAAATATATGCTGTAAAAGGGACACTGGCTGGGGCAAAGGCATCACAGTAATTGTTAACAGCTTCAGTTTGTTTTATAAAAGGTAACAATATAACATTGGTTCACATCTTCAAAAGAGTATTTCTGGTGCCTTACAGCCAGAACACATTACCATGAGGAGGCAGAAAACTGTCTGTCCTTTGCAGATGTGTAACTACCTTCCTTTCCCCACCCCAAGCAAACTCACAGCATCACTGTACTAGACCCAGCATCTTCATATCAGCCTGGAGGATCCTACAACACCAGGCTCCACACACTGGTCACAGCACAGAAAGGGGGCCCGCATGTGGCACCCCGAGTCATATGAAAAAAAGAGATGGCGAAGAAGGCTGCAGGTGTGGGTTGACCTTCTAGACAGGCTTTTTACTACATATATATATATATATATATATATATTTATGCAATGCACCACCTCCTGTGCTGTCTCCCACTCTATGAGTCCAGGCACGAGGCACACTCACCTGACAGATCATGTTTATAACTGATCATTCATGGTCTGCCATGTCCAGCATGTGGGGGTTTGGAATGGGCAGAGAAAATGTGCAGAAGCTTCATGAAAAGTATGAGGGCGAGCAGGAGGTAAAAGCAAAATAAATGAGTCACACATTCAATATAAGAGACCTCACAGAACCTCCTCAATCTCTTACCAGTGCTGCATAACCACAGTATGGGTTTGCCCTATAGCTCTTGAGAAGTATAGCCACTCTAGTGCTGTATCTGTGAACAATTAAAGTCAAGAGGGTGAGACCGCCCTTATGCCTGATATTGCAAATCTAGAGATTATTCACCAATACCTCCTATTTTGCCATAAGGTAGTATTCAAGTTTTAATAGAAAATCCAATTCCATGTTCTCTCTTTAGACGTTATTTTACAGTTACTGTCGTAACTCACTACAGCCCATTATATTGCAAAATGAATCTGGTGTTCTGAAAAGCTTTTCTGCTTTTATTTTAGCTATATGTGAGACATAGGGTGTCTTGAGAAATAAGTAATGCTTGACTGCATTCAAAATCACCTTTTTAAGTCCATCAGCAAGGTTTATTTCCATGAAGAGCTTCATTTTAAAGGTTAGGTTACCTACCTGTTGTCATAGAAAAGCTATCATACTGCTTTAAAAGAGACTGCTCGAGGCCATGACAAATTACTTTCCCAAATGTTCTTACTATTAAAGGCTAAACTCACTGAACCAATAACTTTCTGTTAATTTGTAACATTTTCTCAAGCGCTGCGGTTGGAATAGAAAATGAAAATAAATTATCCTCCAGTCCTTAACAATGCCTTCCTTGCATATAAATGTGCTCCAAAGATTGGAAGACTGCTTAACAATTTTTCTGGGTGTATATGAGATCTGCAGACTCTAAGATTTAAGGACCTTAAAAATCCACAAGGACAGACAAGCCACTGACAGCTCCATTGCTTCCAAACTTTTAGATTTCAACAGCCAATTTAGCTCAAAAGAAGAATGCATTTCAGAATGTTCATTTACTTTTGATAATACATATGAAGCACACCTGTGGACAATGAACACTTTGATTCAAGCTATTTCAGTGTTTTAGAAATCATCCAGGACATAAACTTCATGTTCTATAGGTTATAAACAAACTTGATGACACCAGCACATGGCAAGGAGACCCCTAAAGTAAATTCATTTGGTTAACAGAGACACTTAAGACATATCGGCTGGTCTTTTCCTCATCTTTGGTTTTATGAAGTCCTTGAGATAGCAGAGACATCAGAGAGAACTGCAAGTGACAGCAAATCTGCCAAACAGAGGAACTGACATTTTGAGTACTAAAGAGGCATTTGAATGGAGAAAGGGCAAGAAGTCAGGGCTAAATCAATCAATATAAGTAGCAAAAAGCTTTTATCCTAAAGTATACCCACTCCTAATGAGAACCTCAATTTAACATTAGCCACTCTGACTCTCTGTTCAATAGTACTTACTAGCTGGTGGCAATTCTGAGGGCAGAATGGGGAAAGATGGCACTGGTAGACAGGTGATACTCCATGTGTCTTTGAACTTTCCCTCCAGACTTGCAGATCTATAAATCTGGAAATAAGAAGCAATAGAACATGTTTGAGTAACAGAGAGGGAGAAAGGGCATTTCTGAATATCTAGGGATGGGGAGCAAGGAATTTCTTGCCTGAGTAGGGAGTGAGTACGTTCTTCCTACATCCCACCCATCAGGCTAAAGCATCACTCTTTCATTTTCTTTACCCTTAGTCCAACTAATAGAATTAATTCATTCCCATGTGGGAGTACAAAAGGAGGTTTTCCACAGGAAAAAAAAAAAAGAAAGTCTGAGCCCTTGGAGACTAAGCAGCCTAGTGAGCTGTGTCCTGGTGGAGGAGCTGTGCTCAGGGCCCAACTTCAAACTAGTTGGAAAACAGAGCTGAAAAGAGCAATTACAACTTTCAGGTGACAGTCCTGCTCATCATCTGATATATAAAAGCTTTAAAGCCCATGCCTGCCTCTGCCATCCCTGCCAGACCTGTCCTTTGTTTCTCTTCATCCCCTTGAGGCACTGCAGGATTCCACCCTCCAGTTCCCTGACAGGGCAGCAGCCAAAAGCACTAGAGTCTTGACAGTCCAAGCATTTGTGCTTGTGTCTCACACTGAAACCCAGACAGGATCCATGGACTCCGCGTGCTCGGCTAAGGGGCTTAGGCTTGGTCCAGTAGATGTTGTAAAGCTGTTTGGTGTAGACTTTATTTAAAATACTGTCAGCTACCACTTTCTTCTAAAACATGGGGGGGGGGGGGGGGGGGAAAGGAGTTAACTCTTTCCCCCCGGTACTCACAAATCAATGTTTAAGTCCTTATGCAACTTGCTTCCTTGCCTTCCCCTAGGGGTTCAGAGTTCATGCAGCTGGGACTGCAGCCCACGTCTCCCAGCACTAACCACCAGTCTGCACTTATACTGAGACAGAATTAATTCATGATCAAGAGAGAGGAATCACAAAAAGGAAAGATGACCTCTAATCCTTTTTAATGTGTGCTATCTAATGGCTATAATGCATACAATCAGGCCTTAAACTGGAGACTGGGTATTCTTCTTCCTGCATGAACACTACGGCAGAAAACCTGTGCCCTTGTCAGAAGCAGAGTGTAAGAGAGGTGGAAGATACTCCTTTCTTCCGGTTCCCCACTCCTAACTCCTAACTCGCCCAACAGTTACAGCGTTTGCTCATGAAGGGACTGTAAACTCTCTGAAGACAAAGTGAATAAGGTCTTTGAAAAAAGACCTTTAACGATTTACAAAAAAAAAAAAAAAAGGGCTTTTTTCTGAAGATACTACAGGCATTTCTTTATTTGTGGAGGTTTTCAGAGTACAGGAGAAATATCATTATTAAAAGCTCTTCTCAAGCCCCATCACTCTGTCTGGCACTGCACAAGGCATGAAAACAAGAACTGAAAAGCTTTCACTAACAGATAGTTTGGTACAGGGGCAGGGAAACACAGGCAGGATCCTGATGGTTTTGGAAGAAGCAGGCAGCTATCAGCAATTCCCTGCAATAAAAATCTCTACTGGTGATGCCAGAAACCTTAAATTTGTACAGATTATCAAAAGAAAGGTTTCATGTCCTAATTAATGCACTGTCAGCTTCACACAGCTTGTGCCCATGTATGATCAACAAAGATTTTTGATAGGTACTGTTTCCACATCAGTATTATTTGGTAGAAGAAAGATAATTACCAATTGTTCCCCTCCAAATTAGATTTTTAAAAACAATATTCCTTGTAATTTAATATGTAACAACTGACAAAAGCACCTTTATGTTGTGAAATAGCCCAATGAATTAGATTGCATCAAGCTATGAATAAACTTGTCAGCATTCAGTGGGAACAAAGAATTGCTGGGCCCACAACCAGCTGTTTCCAGATTTACAAGGATCTTGTGGTTCTAAACTCCTTTCAGGCTGTTCAATGCATCCCTTGATCATGATTTCTCTGCAAAGTCTGCTTATTGGCAGATGGCATCTATCTGTAAGCTGAGCAGCTCATGTAAGGATCATCACAACTCCCATCAATTTCTTGAGCATCTGGACCCCGAGATCTCCAACATAAAAAGCAAATCCCAGTCAGCATTAACGAGGGAAAAAAAAATGGAAAACAAAATTCTTATTGCCTTAAGAACTAGAAACGTCACTGTGATTTGGATCCTGCCTTCCCCAAAGTAATTATCTCTATGTCCAGATCTCATGGCTGGAAATCTAAATAACTTAGCTACAAGCAACACTGTCACTTTGCACCTACCAGTGCTCTACTCTTACTGAGGTGTGAACAAACTGCAATTAAAATTGTTAGTATTTTAAAACCAGTTTAGTTTAAAGAAAGTGTGTAATATACTCACAAATGGACAGGTACTCCATATGCTACCACAGAAAGAATTTTCATTCTATGGGTAAGTCTTAACAAAGAATTCAGGCTCAACATTTTCAGTTTTGACAGCAGGGGAGGGAGACTAAAAATATTACTATCGTCTTCCTCAGACTGTATTGGCAATGTGATCAACCTAAGATTTCCCCCAATATTTTGATACAACAAGGCAACTAGAACAGTTTAATGGTTTATTCCAAATGGAGATAACAAGCTTTAAACAATGAATATTCCAATGGAGGGTCTGAAACCAATCAATGCAGAATCAATAACCTGAAGATTAAAATTATTTCACTGGTGTATCATCCAAATGCACGGAACTGCAGAAATTCAACAGAAAATAAAAATTATTAATAAAAAGATGAATTTTGATGATAAGGTAGTGCTCAAAAAGTCTTTGAAATCAATAGCAATGTCACACATGGCTCACCGGGCTTAAATCTGTGTTCAATCACATCTTTTAACAGGTAACTTGCATCATACTAAAGAGTTTTAGTTTGCCTGTAGCATGAATTTTTGAACAAGGAACCCTTGAGCATTATATGTAGCCACGAACCCTCATATTAAAAATCACTGTGCTATGTGCCCTTGGAAGAAAAGTGTGATTTACAGCAGCTTTAATACACAAGCCCGTTTGCTGAGAATTATTCTATAAACTGTATGTCTGGATGACAATAAATCCACAATCTCTGTTGTTTGCTAAACTAGCCCCTGTTCAGTTTCAGTCTCTAAATGCGGGGCACTCTAAACGACGGTGGAAATGTAGTGAGAAACTTGGCTGGGGGAGGTTAAAACCGGTGTGCCAGAGGGAAGGTGTTCCCAGGCTTTCGGCTGCAGCTTTGCCTCTCCCTGGCCAGGTCGGGCTTCCCCCCTTGCCGCAGCTCTCCCGCTGATTCCACGGTCCAGACAAGCCGGTACGTGGCAATTCATCTCAGGTAATCCCCTGTGTCAGATGAGAGGCTCCTCTGTTCCCGTCAAAGCCCAGTTTACTGGGAGCCTCCGTGCGGGTTGACCGTCCAGTTAACTGAGGGACTGCTTTCCTCAGCTAACACAACGCATTTTAAATCTGCCGGCCCCTCATGAACGCCCCGCGGTTCCGTCTCCGCTCACGGGAGCTTGGATGATTTAACAGGGCCGGCACCTCCCGCGGCGCCCCCCGACAGCCCTGCCCCCGGCGGCGGAGCGGGGCTGCCGGGGCGCCGAGGAGCTGTCGGGCGGGATCGGGGCTGCTTTGCACCGGAGCGGGGGGATCGGGGCTGCTCTGCACCGGAGCGGGGGGATCGGGGCTGCTCTGCACCGGAGCGGGGGGCTGAGCCCGCCTGGGGCGGGGGGAGCTTTGCTCTCGCTTGGCTGGGAAGCGGCGCGGTGCGGTGCGGGGCGGCGGGTACTCCCCCGCACGGGTCCGCGGCCCCCGGGGAGGCGGGGGGCGGAGCAGGGGCAGGCGGTGCGCTCCTCCCCCGGGGCACCGGCAGCTCCGTCCCGCTGCCGCGGAAACCCCCGGGAGCGCGTGGGGGAAGCGGAGCTGGGTCCGGCGCAGCGCGGGGGGGAGGGAGGAGGCAGGAGGGGATAAAAGCCCCGGCGCCGCTGTGACCGGGCGGCTACTGCCTTTCCTCCTTACCCGCCGCCGGCACCGGGCCTCCGCCGCATCCCTGGGGGCAGCGGCCAGCACTGCCCGCGCCAGCGGGGGAGCGCACCGGGGCCGCTGCAGCGCTCTCGGCGGCCCCCAACTTCCCCCGGCGGCGGCGAAGCGGAGCGGAGCATGCGGGGCCGGGGCTGGCGGCGGCGGCGGGGCCGGCATCGCGCTTCCCGGACATGAAGCGGCCGCAGGGAGCTCCAGGTAACGCTGCCCGGCGGGGAGGCGGAGCAGGCATCCCCCCCCGTCGCCGGGCTGTGGCGGGCGGGCAGGGTCCGGAGCCGGGGCTGAGAGAGGCCGCCGGAGCTGGGGGCGAGCGCAGCCCGGCAGCGGCCGGCATCGACCCAGCTCCTACCTCCGCCGCGCAGCGGAGCGGCGGTGTCCGAGCCTGCTGGGGGGAGGCGGTGAGAGACCCCCCAGGGGAGTGTGGGCGAGGCGAGGGTACAGCTCGGTGCCTGAGGGTGCCCCTGCCCCGATGCCGGCACACCCCACCGGGCTCGCCGAAACTTTGCACTCCGCCAGCCCCTGGTAGGGATCGGGGGGCTGCAGCAAGCAGTGCCCATCGGAAGGCTGGCAGGACCCCCCCCCTCCGTCGTAGGCAAGGGGATTTCTCTAAAGTTTAGTCCGTCAGAGCAGCTTTTGGAGGCGGTAAGGATCCTATGCTGGGCAACTAAACTTTCGTTAAGATCTGGCATTGCCTGGAGACTGGTTGCTGACACTGTAACAGGCACTGCCGCTTATCATTGCATTTTTTCTTAATTATTTGCTGATCTCCTTAGCAACTGAAGTCATTTGCAAGGTTTAAGCTATGGTGCAGCTTGATTTACAAAGTAACATGGCAAAAACGATACATTTGTTGTTTCACTGATGCATATCTCCCGTGTACTCTCTCGAGAGGGGTAAGAGCTGCGGTGTGTTGACTCCACGTAGCTGGTACTGCCATAAACAGACTGCTGATGATTAGTCCAATCCAGGCTCTGTGGTACGTCACCCGCTTGCTCATCCATGTCTGTTTGCTTTAAACCAAGTGAGTTATCATGGGTGAAAAAAAATAATATATATATCTTCAGAGAAATTCAATCTTTAGTGAGGGATGAGTGGGAGAAGATAGTTTTAGCTTGCTAGGGTTACTAGGGCAACTTCATCTCTTAATTCAGCACTATTGAGGTCTGGCCAGGTGCTGGCTAAGGGAGAGCACTCCATTTGCCAGACTGACCTCAGGATCAGCTTGCTGCAAAGGTGATGTAAAGCCATTTTTTTTCATTGCTGTTAGGTCCTGCATCAAGCACAGCTTAGTCCAGTTCAGGGATTATGCCAGTGTATCAAGATATCACCCAGAGGTAGCTCACCAACAGTCTCTGCCGTCCAATCCATCATGTCACTAAATCTCATGGATTACGATGGTCGGGTAATCCAGATCTGCTCAGTCAAAAATGCTGAGCACAGCTATCAGGCAGATTTGATGCAGAGGGTGCCTTTCCCACTTACAAGTGATAAAAGCAGAGTAGAGCCTGGAGCGAGGTAGCCACTACAGCCATATTTCTTCTGACAGCATCCCCCCCACCCAGATGCGCACAAGGAACAGAAGTTTATGCAGACCTTCCTTATAAGTGTAACATTTAAAAAGATTAATTATGTAGGATGCCACTGCTCTGTTTGTAATTAATGGCTGTGTCATGTACTTCAGCAGGATTCATAAAGTTAGGATTAAAAGCATGAATAATTGTACTTGTACAATATTCTTTTTATAAATTAATAAAACCCCATTCTAACAGTTACTTTTTCTTCTGAGTTCATGAGGAAAGCTTTGTCAAATGCCATGGGGGAAAAAAAAAAGACTGTGAGAAAACATTGTTAACACCTGAGCCATCACTGTTTTATTTTATGTATCATATCTAACTAATACAGCCCTGACTTAGCTGATATGTAAACTGGTAAGAGGGAGAGATCAGCTGTATGGGCATTGGAAGTCAATGGAAAGGCACAAAGGTGTGTGAGAGGCTTGTGGACTGGCGAGACTAGGGGACAGACAAGTCAGAGGAGACATGGCACAAGGGAAAAAGCTAGGAGATGTAGAAATGCTGTGGCCCTTTTGGAGGATGGACTGAGATCTTTAATATTCTCCAGTGTTTGAGCTTTCTAAAGGCCCAACAGTATTTCTGCAGTAGTACAGCATGGTTGTGTGCTAATATTTGCATTTTCACTGTGCAGAAAGTGCCAGTCAGATGTGGGACTGTTTGCATCACCGATGTACTGGAAGATGCTATTCCTACTGTAAAGCATTTATCAATCCAGTCTGTTCAACACTGAAAAAACTAATGGTAGCATTTGCAAAAGCGTTCAGGTGACTCGTGAGCTCTGGTTCAATTCACTGCTTAGATTAAGAGATGTGCCACATGAAGATTTTTTTAACAAAGTCTCAAATGAACTGGGAGAGGTAGCTTGGTGTACAGGTTTCCCTGGAAGAGACAGCAATAAGCCTGAAGGTACTTACTGGAGAAGAGAAAGCTGGTGTAGAGATTATTAATGTAGCATTACTGGAGAGAGAGTGGAGTGGAGAGACAGCTCAGAGAAAGTGGAAATAAGTGTTTGGGACATTAGTTGATCTTGCAGTGATAACTGATGGCAAAGATGTTTATGGTTACCTGGCATTCCACTTTTCCATAAGAATCTTCAGGTGTTCATTACTTTTAAAAAAAACCCAAACAAACTAAAAAAAACCAACCAAACAAAAAACAACAAAAAACCCCAACAAAATAAATCAACTGAAATAAAACACCAATAAACACACATTAAAAAAATCAAAACCAAGGGTCAAGTCCTCAGCTTCTCTAGGAGTTGATCTGTTAGTCAAGTGAGCTGCTCCTGACAACAGAGGATATTCCCTACTATAGGAGAACGTGTCCTGCATTTCTTCTCAAATAGTTAAGAAACATGTTCTCCATTACTGCACAGATGATTCATCTCAGGGAGTACTGTGTTTTTGGCAGTGAATTTAAAATATCACACTTTCATACCACAAAGAAATTATTTCTTGAAAAGAACTCAAGTACAAAACTCCCAACCATGCCCTTCACTTTACTATAAATCAAAAAAGCTGTTTATCCAGCTCATTCAGAAATAATGGTGAAGTACTTAGCCAGAGCCTGTTGGCACGTGTTAGCTGGTAGTATTTAATAGCACTATCTCTCTCGAGAAAACATGTAATACTGAAGTTTGTAAAATAGCATTTTTCTAAGACCTGAAGTAATGTTACTGGGATGAAAGAAAATGCCACTTTTTAATGTAAGGCTGGTTGTAGAATAATTTTTTTTTTTTTTTTTGCCACTTAACGTGTACACATTGCTAACCCAGAAATGCTTATGCAGTCATTTTAAACAAGTTCAAATGATCACACAGGTTATAAATATTGATGTTGAACATGCTTGGCTTCACAGACCATCCTGTGTAATCTATGCAGAAGTTTTGGGGAACACGGGTTGAGAAGCAAATTGCAACTCAACAGTCCTAGTCTCCAAAAAGGCAAAGAACCTCTTGGAATTGTAGGCACTGCACAGGGAGTTGGGCATGACAAGGAAGGTTTCCACCTCTCAGGGCACTCTCCAAATAGTTTTCTGTGTCCCATGGTATGTTTACAAAGCCTAAAATTTGGATTTACCTGAAACAGTTTTCATCTGGCAACTTCAATGAGCTTTAGAAACGGAAACCCCAGTTTTCAGCTCTTGCAAACTGGTTTTGCTCCTTAGAAGTCAAAGGTATTATGCTGATCTACACCAGCCACTGATCTGCCTTTGGGATTTGATTGCAAACTGGCTCAGAGTTTCTGGTGAGATAGTAGCAGGTATGGATGGAAATGAATATGCAAGGCGATTTCATGTATTAAACTTGTAATCTTTCCAGAACTGAGCATTGACATAGTATGTTGCATTTGCAGTATCTCCAGGATCACAGTACTATTCAACATAGGAGCTGATTTTTCAAAGTGCTATTCATCTTTTTGCAGGTGTATTTACATGACAAATTAGGCTGCATATGTTGCAGAATCAGGCAATTCTAATATTAGTGGGAAAGGCAACCTATGTAGCAGCAGCTTGTCTCCCATTTTGTAGGTGCTATATAATTCAGTCTTCACACACATGGTTTATGATACGCGTATATGGTTTTCGGATACCTTGTTTCATGCAATATACTAACTAAATGAGCAGTTATCAAATTATTTTTTCATCTGTCAGTGTGTTTCCATTGTGCCTTAGGCACTGCATGCCATACAAATCCACACGAAAGTAAAGAATTATTTCTTGATGGTCATTTCTAAAATGCTTCATAGGTCTCACCCTCTAGAAGAATTTGTATCTATCAACTGTTGCCATAGGCTAGCTAGCTAGCAAAAACAACCAAGTTAGGTGCTTAGGACTGGTTAAAAAAAATAAATTGCTCTGGCTTCCTATCTTCTCAATGAAAACCCCATGCAGTTAGATACTTCAGTAGGATCTAAAAGCCTAGAAGATACTAATCTTTTATTCAAATCAATCTATTTTTAGAATATTTCTATAGTTAAGAACATGTTGCTATACCTCTTTTACAGACAGGGAAGCAAGGAGAAGCCCTTACAGTCAGAAGTGCCAGCTAGCATCAGAGCATTTTAACTCTCATCTCAGCACTTCTTCAGATCAGTCCTTCCCAAACTTAATGTGCAGAGGTTCCTTATTTTCTAAGCATCAGGCTGGTTACTGCAATATGTTCCTTATTTTCTAACAGTCACCACTTCACATAATTTGCCTGATCTCACAGGAATTCTTTGGCAGAGGCCAGATTATGCTCCAGTTCTCAGGTACAGGCATTTACTGAGCCCTGGATATAATCACCCTTTCTTCTCCCTGTTCCTTCTCAGAACCTGTGCACAGTGGGAGGAAAGGGTTTGGGGGAAAAAAAAAAAAAGATTAAGTGATCATGTAACTGGGGACTGTACATAAAATTGAAAATGGCACAGAAAACCTTCATTCTGACACTTCAATTTTTGAGCACTTGACTTGGCAGTCTTGCCGTTCTTTTAATACAGTTTTTGGGAGTGCAAACATTTAAAGCTAATGTATATGTAAGTGCTAGTGAAAGGTGAATTCTCCCATCCTGCTGCACTCATATTTCTTCTTTCAGTGGGTCATTAGGAGGTCCAGCTCTTTAGATCCATTGCACATCATCTACCACTTGACTTAAGAGTAGACTTGTCAGCAGAAAACAGCAGCCGGCCAGATTGACAAAGGGTTAGAGGGGAGGGGAGCAAGGAGCTGAGGGGGAGTGGAATTTAGTGCATTTCACATATATTAACTATTTGCATAGATAATCTTAGACTTATAAGTAGCAGATGCAAATTCTCCAGAGAAGTGTGTTTTAAGGTTCACCTCCTGAAACTCTTGCCTCTCTTCTGCGTAACCCTCTTCTTGCCCTTTACACCCTCCCCACTTGCTTTTCCAGTCTCCTATGCCTCAACAGACTTCATCCTCAAACTACCTCCTCCTCCTCAGTTGCTTCATCTGCAACGACGATGATGGTCTGTTAGCATTTTCCTCCCCTGGTTTTGCCCTTTCTCCCCTATGCATCTCTCATCCTCCTTTTCCCCTCTCTCTTCTTCTTTGGCTGCCTCTGTGCCCCGCTGTCCTCCACCTTTTAGGTCTTGATTTTAATGTTTTTGTACTCAAGACTCACCCTTTCCTCAGCCATCTTGGCTCATCAGATAATACAACTTCTCCTTTTATTGTGCTTCTTTCTATCTGTGGTTGCTTCTTTCTCCTCCTCCCTGCTGCCCGCAGGCAGCCTCCCAGCTCCTGGCCATAGCTGCTGTCAGCAGCACAGAGCAGAGATTGCAGGTTCTGTCCTGCTCAGATACTGTACCAACAGGTGGGTGAGATTGGAGAAATGAGGTTAGTATGTGGGAGCTGAATACCACGCTTGAGCTGTGAAGGGGTGGGTATAATCAATGCAGATGGATTCACCTGGGAATTTACTGACAAACTCTTAATAGGTATCCACGGAGAATGAAAGTGAGCAGAAACGTTCATTACTCTGCAACGTATGTGTACATTTTCTTAGCAGATGGCAAAAAGCATATCCCTTGGCACAGAATCACTACCCTGCCAAATGTTACGTCCCTCCTTCAAACCATAGTGACACTACAATATTCTCAGAAAAGAGCATGGTTGGGTTTGTTCTTACTATTGAAGTATGAGCAAAACAGTCTTTTCCTGTATTAAGTTTTGAGAAATGGCTGACCCATTCTTACTGAAAGTTCCCCAAATTTGTGCCTGAGGTAGGCACCAGACATGAACATTTCCTCCTCAACAGTTGTTCTGGCAAAGGTACAAGTAGCAGAATACAAAGTATAATACAAAATATTCCAATTGGACATCTTGAATAGCTTTAAAAATAGGCTGTTGCTACCTGAACTATCAGTTACTGAATTAAAAAAAAAAAAAAATCATATGACATTTAAAGCTAAGTAGTCTGAGAAAATTCTTTTCTTGAAAATGTGTGACATTTTCCAGTTGGGAAGAAACACATGTTGTAACTGCTCCCCACTAGACAAAAATAAAATAGCATTTTTGGATGAGACTTTTTCTTTCCTGTACCACAAATTTTCTATCTTGTTTGATCTGGAAACAAGTCGGGGATGCATTTGCCCAGTCATGTTCCACTATAACTTTTCTGATTTATTTTCTGTATGAACTGTCAGAAATTGCATTACTTGGTGCAAGACAGAAGAATAATTGCATTGGTTTTGAAGAGAAAAAATGTATCTGTAGTGTGAATATTTACACAAGTGCGGAATTTCATGTTTTCATAAAACCAATATTAAGGTTACATCACCTAAGAACAACTAAATTTTATAATTAATCGTATGAAACATTAAGGTTTAATTCCCTTTATTTTTCAAAAGGCATGCATAAGAAATCAGGCAGGGTATGAATCGTAAATGTTAATGAGCTGTACCTCTGTATCCCTCTCTTGACAGTGATTAGTCCAAAGCTAACTGCACACATAATCTGCAGCAAGGAGCACTGGGAGGCAGCTAAGAGACAGTGACAATGTCTTTAAACTGGCGGACAATTCCCACTCGACTTGGAGTTTTAAAAGTGAACTGCAAAGGACTGGCATGCCTCTTGGTCTTCATGGTGAGCATTTGCGGCAGTGCCCCAGGAATGTGTCCAACAGCCTGCATCTGTGCCAGTGATATCGTAAGCTGCACTAATAAGAACCTCTCTCGAGTGCCAGGAAATCTTTATAAATGTATGAAAAGGCTGGATCTGAGTTATAACAGAATTGGGGCTTTGGAGCCTGAATGGGTCCCACTGCTGCTGGAGAAACTGAACACTTTAATAGTCAGTCATAATAGCATTATCAGCATTGTCTCTGGAAGCTTTTCCACAATCCCGAATCTGAAGTACCTAGACTTGTCATCCAACAACCTGAAGACACTGACCAGCCCCGTGTTTCAGGAGCTAAGGGCACTGGAGGTTCTCCTGCTGTATAACAATCAGATAGCACAGATAGAGTCTTCAGCCTTCGGAGGATTGTACAAATTACAGAAACTGTACTTAAGCTATAACTCGCTCTTGCATTTCCCGCTGGACTTGTACACTGGAAAATTTAAACTGACAGACCTTGCGTTGCTGGACATTTCCTTTAATCACATCCAGTCAATGCCTGTTCAGCGCCTGAGTTCAGTGCCAGCCAAACATCTTAGTGGAATTTATCTTCATGGCAACCCATTTTATTGTGACTGTATGCTGTACTCCATGCTAATCTTCTGGTATCAAAGGCACTTCAGCTCGGTGATGGACTTCAAAGGCGAGTACTCCTGTGTGTTGCAGTCAGACCCAAGAGGTTACAATAAACTGCCTTTACTGCAGGACAACTTTCTGAATTGCTCCGAAAGCACCGTCAACAGCTCGTTCCAAGCCTTTGGGTTTATCCACAACGCCCAGGTTGGTGACAGGCTGATTGTACACTGTGACAGCAGAATCAGCGATGCAGGCACGCACTTTGTTTGGGTTAGTCCGGACAATAGATTGCTAGAGCCAGACAGGGAGACCAACAACTTTAAGGTGTTCCATAATGGCAGCCTGGAGATAACAGATGCCCAGCTAGAGGACTCGGGGCTGTATTCCTGCATTGCAATAAATAAGAAAAGACTATTAAATGAAACCATAGAGGTTAGAATAAATGTTAGCAATTTCACAGTGAACAGGTCCCATGCTCATGAAGCATTTAATACAGCTTTTACCACCCTTGCTGCCTGTGTAGCCAGTATCGTTTTAGTACTGCTGTATCTCTATCTGACCCCCTGCCCATGTCAATGTAAGGCAAAAAGGAGGAAGAGAAAGCTGAACCAAAGCTGTGCGCACTCATCCATACTGAATTCCACACTGCCGCACGAGCTGCCAGCCGACGAGAAGAAGGCTAGCACTGGTAAACGGGTGGTTTTCCTGGAACCTGTGCACGAACCAAAACACAGTCAGAACGGGAAAGTAAAACTGTTTCCTAGCGACAACATCATCGCCGAGAGTATCTTAAAAACTACTCGACCAAAATCTGACTCCGATTCTGTCAACTCCGTGTTCTCAGATACACCCTTCATGCCGTCAACTTAGTCTACTGCCTGTGTTTGTACCATGCAGTTACATTTCCGAATACCTCCTTTGCTTGTAGCAACCATCAGGAAAAAAAAAAAAAAAAAAAAAACAAATAAAAAGAGATAAAATGTTTTAAAAAAAAAAAGTATCTATTGTCGGTCCTTGAACTGTGTCTCCCCTCTCTGTGAGTGCAGGGCCATGCAGCGGTGATATTGTTCAGGAAAAGGAAAAAGCATGGCAGAAATCTGAATGCCTTCAATGCACGCTTAGCCTTGGTTTTTACTCTCTGGTCCATACACAGCAATTTCTCATGCATGTTGAGAGGGGCTTTCAGTGCACAGAGCTGACTCTTCAGCAACAGAAGCTGACCCCTATAAAACATTCTCAGTCATGCTGATAACTCAGCTGCTCTGCAGTGAGCACAGAAGCGAACTCAGATAGCTGCTGAGAAAAATGTCCAGGCTTCCTGCAATTCCTTTTACAGGCTCATAAAATCTTTACAGTAAAGTCATGAGGGGGAAAAAGTCATGAGTTTTCTTGGATTGAACAGAAAAAAAAAATCAGATTTGCCACCAGGATGCCTGGCAGCTGGGTTAATGTTTGTGTCAAGCAGCTGATAATGTGTTTGCCAATAATTGCTTGAAAACTTTAAATGGGGGTCATTGTACTATTGTTATTCAAAACTTGGTCATGGTATTACTCATGAGAAGTAAAGTGTTTGTTTATAAATATTGACACATAATGAAAAAAGGTTAAAGTTAACACATCACCTTTGCAATTGGCTTAGTTGAGGAGTAAAAGCTATCAGTCATGAAGACTCATGCTAATCAGCAGTAACTCATTAAGTTGGGATAACTGGATTTATTGTAATCAGTTGTCTTAAACTCTGCTCACTGTAGGCTTGGCATCATATGTGGTGAACAAGCCTGCCACTGTCACCAGGGCTCCTGCTTCATCTTAGGGGTGGGTGGCTTCTCTTCAGAGGTAACTTCAAGAAACAGGGGAAATGTTTCAATTGATCTTTTCAGTGGCACATGGTTCCAGCAGTCTTAGAAAATTTGCTTCCTAGAGATTTTTCTTAAAAGAGGAAATAAATTATTTGGACAATCTCATGAAACATATAGAAGACTTTATGCACTGTGAATTCAGAAAGCACAACTTTTCTCTAGACTTGGCCCTCCTCTTGCATGTGCTGCTTCCTTCCTTGCCCAAAAGTATTGTCAGAGTTTATGAGCCTGGTAAGACTGGCCAGGACTGGTCGTGCAACCTATGTTGCCTCAAGTGTTGTGTTATTGCAATGAGGACACTTCTATTTATTTCTTTTTCTGTTAAATTTGCCTTTTTTTTTTTTTTTTCTTCTAATAGTGCTTACTTACATTGAGATGAGGCTGGACTTTGCCAGTCTTCCTTACATTGATTATTACCAACTTCAAAGGCGTTTTGCAAGGCATTGCAGCTTACCAAAGAAGAGTAACTGGAGCGTGTCTGTCTCATTCTATCTTTGGGGAATATACTTGAAAGGTAAAGGATAAACAAAATCAGAATCAAAGGGCTACATGGTATGGCAACTGTGATTTATTTTTGAGAAGCTTACTGTAGCAGCCACTTGCCATTTTTTGTGATATCTTTTGAGAGGCATGTCATCATGCTAAAGCTTCTATCTGGCTGAGCCAAAGCTATCAGCAATTGATTTGCTACAGAGAAATCCTGATGTAGCTAATTGTTTGAAAGCAAGCTATCTGGAAAACAGATTAGATCGGGAAACAGTGTTGCTGTGATGTGCACAAAGTATACTGGAAAAAAGGACTGGAAAACTGCTGGAGATTTTCATTCAGATATTCAGGGAAATGGAAAATGGTAATTCTTTTTCTAGGCAGACGACAATAAATATTTAGCAGCGAGAGATGGTCAGGGGTCTGGATCTTTTATTTGTACATTTGTCTGTGTAAATCTAAAGATTGCTTCTGATATCAAGCAGGTTGGTGTCTTTTCGTGAAGCTCTTTCCCTCTTTTGTCTGTATATATGCATTAAACCAAAGTCCATGTGTTTACATGTAGGGTATGATGGAAAAATAGTGGTTGTCTTTGCCAAAATCAGTGGTATAGTTGGGTCGTCTGTCAGTGAGTCAAAGACTTGACAATGTCTCCTTCTCAAATATTTGTTTATTGAAAAGATTCAGCTAAACCCTGTTGATCTGCTGCTGTGCCACGTGCATGGTGGGTGGATGGGTGTCCTCTGTGTTGTGCAAGGAGACAATCAGTGACCCGGGGCCAAAGGGCTGAAACGGTGATGAGGCAGACTGGGAAACAGAGAGACAAATACTCCCTTGCAAAGTTGTACAGATCAGTTACAGCCCTGGGCAGATATTATGCTCTGTTGTCATACATGAGGCTAACTGACCCAGATTTCAGTTTTTACACAAGAGCTCTGATGGTCAGTTCCAAATTGGGCTGAAAAATAAAACAGGCTGGTGGTGCTGCTGGGAGGCAGATGTACACATCTCCTTAGCAGCTACAGCTGAGTCGGTGCACCCCACTGCCGTTCCGAGTGCAAGGCAGTGACATTACGTATTGAACCCACCGTGCATTTTAAATCTGCATGGTAATCCTAAATAAAAAAAGGTAGACATCCTGCAGACTTTTTTCTGCAGGGCTGCTGTCCTGCAGCAAGAGCCTGGGGATTTGTGGGATCAGATTAATCCTACCAGATGACTAGAGAAGCTGGGTGTTGATCTAAACGGCAGATATTTGCTGTGACTATTAATTGGCTGGATTTTACTGACTGCTTCAAAGTGCTCACAGTTGTACCTGTGATTATGAACAAGGTGGTAAAACCAAAGCTTTTGGAAGAGCCATTGGCTTGTTTGATACTTCTTTACATTATCATAGCCTTGTGAGTTCAGGAGGTGCAGCTTTAATAAAGACTTCAGAAGTCTGCTGAATATTGATCATATAGGACTGACACCATAAATCTACAATCCCAGTCCTTCTTTGGAAGTCTGTGGAAAGCCAATGCAGGTTAGTTCTTCCTCCCTTCCCACTGCAATGCAAGCCCCCCAAGGGCTGTGAGCAGGGATCTGGAACCACCGTCCAGGTCCACGGCTATGCAGCACCTTTGGTGGTCGCATGGGCAGGAGGGACTGCCCAGACACCACACCTGCAGCTCTGGTGTGGTCCACCCTCCTCACGAGTCTTCATTGGCAGGCCCATCTTACCGCCATGTCATCCCTGTTAGCCTATGTCCTGGATTTCCCGTGCTGTTTCCAGCAACTACCAAAGAGCTGAATGATATTTTTAACACAGAGTGAACTCAGTTCTGCAAGGTATTGAGTGCTCTGGCACTGGTCCAGCCACACTCTTAAAATGGGTTTGCAGTAAGGCAAAGGTACCAACCCACTGGAAAGAAGTCTCTGGTTGGGCACGGGGTTACTCACTGTCTCTGCAAGATGCCTGAAATGGGATATTCCCCAGGCAGCTCAGATAATGCCAGGTGAGTTTTGCTTCCCTCGTCTTCTTCCCAGTGCCTGAGACTGTGCCACACAAGGTCATAGGCAGGACTCTAAGCTACAGCTGAATACTGAGTCTTGGTGGGGCTGCTTTGAACCTAGGTCCTCCACTGCTGTAAGGTGGTGAGCGGCTTTTCTCTTGCTCAAGAACCTATTGCATCAGTTTCATCTGTCTCACAGAACAAAAATAGGGGTAATGGCCATACACAGCTCTGGGAGGTCATGTCCTTGCCTCTGTGTGTTTCCAGTACTGCACATGTCTGCAAGGCATAAGCTTTTGTGGACTGCGTTGGAAATCGGTTGTGTAAGGCCAGCATGAAACCTCTCAAGCCAGTCCCGAGTGTAGCAACAGCAACTTCACAACTGCTTGTCTCCCTATTACCCACCTGCAGTGGCAGGTGAGAGGGAAGGCTGCTACTATCTGACTAGTATCTGACTGGGACTGTAGAGGAATGAAGCTGGGCTAATTAACATTGATAATACACATCTGTGGGCTGGCTTCAGGGGCAGCATATTGGCTGATGTAGACAAGATGCACGTGTGGCTGCTTCTGTTAAGAGGTTGGGCAGCCAAGGAAGAGACGAGAAAGAAGCAGAGAGAGCACACACATTCTGGATGAGGTGAGATGAGAAGGCAGCAGAGGGACTGTATGAAGAGTATGCTGGTATGAGGTGGTAAAAGACCTTGTTGCAGCTGGTTAGATTGGAGAGTGCTGTGACATGCGATCACCTCGCTAATGATGAACAGGTACAATGACTTACTGCCCCTCAGATAGGCTGAGCAGCTGCTGACCAAGCTGGAAGCTGAGGGTGAAATGCTTTGCTGACGCCACTCCTTAATCTGTAGTTGGTTATGACAGCCAGTGCCATGTCCTTTTAGCCCAGGTATTCATCCTCAGCTTGTTAGGCATGTAGGGCTCTGAGTTAATAATGTATCTATGTCCTTAATATTGCTTATTCCAAAAGGCAAATTTCCGAGGACTGCTAATAACAGTGTCAAAGGACTGATGGCTCATATAGCTTGTTCCTCTGAACAAGCAAAACAAAGATCAAGTTGTGATTAAACCAGAAATTTTCATTTAGGATAGCACAAGGTTATTTATTCCTACTAGAGTAAATCAACCTCCTTCAGGGTGTTTTCATACCTCTACTGCAGTATATTCCTAATAACCTCTCATGTCTCTGAACTGGGTGAGGATAAACAAGCCTTTATAGACCAAAGCATGCTATTGTGGTCATCTCTAAAGTAATGCAGGAGTGATAGTCCCTGGGGGGGCTACAGCTGCTGGCCATCCCCCCCAACACACAATTCTCTCTTCATCGAGGCTGAGCCATCACTGTTTGGTTGTGGCAGGTGCAGGGACCATTTCCAGCCTCCTCCTTCATAGCTCTCTGTGTCAAGGCTGGCTTCTTGAAGAGGGTTTTGGGATGTACTGTAAAGTTGCTGGAAGGGATCATTTTAATTAAATAATTAAAACAAGTACTTCCAAATGGCTTCTAAATGATAACTGGCATTGGTATGTAGTAGCTTTTTCAGAAGACAGGATACATGTTTCATTTACAGATTGAGCAATTTAGACTTTACCGACTTTCTTTTTTGCTCTGCTTGGTAAACTATACTTGAATCATTATATATATAGAAAGGAAGAGAATACATATTTAGGGACTTTCTTCTGTGTTTCTTTTATGTCTTTCTATTTGTTCAGTAGGGCTTAGATGTGGATAAGAGTAGAATTTTGAGGCTGAGGGGAATAAAGGCAAGAAAGAATTTTGGCCAATATTAATTTGATATTTTAAAAGAAGGCTAATATCTGAGCTCTTGCTTTTGGTGGGCACATGATAAAAATAAAAACACTGAACACATTACCTAAGTACAGATTTCATGGGCATTTTGGAGGGTCTGGCTGTTAACAGAGTTCTGACAGTGATACAGGTATGAAAGGGATTCATAAAAAATCAAAGCATAAGAGTATTTGTTTTTGAAGAAGAGATATCCCAGACTTGTTGAAGAGATCATGTCATACGTAAAGGACCATACCTCTCTTCCTTACTTAATAGAAAGCTCTAATTTTAATAATAAAGAACTGAACAGATGCAGCAAAGAAAATATTTTCCTTGTGAATTACTAGTTTATGCTCTGATTATGTTAGGTGGATCTTTTTCCTTGTATAAATCTATTTTCCTTTCTTTTGCAGAATAACTTAATTAACTAGAATAATATCTTTTTATTTAGTTCTCATAATTAAGTCTGCATTGGTAGGGAAGGAGTGGAGGGTCAAGAATGATACAATCAATTTGATGACATCTAGATACCAGGAAAAGTTGTAGATTTAAGTATTTTCTTTGATCGAACATGACATTATCCAGGCATAGTCCTGTAAGTAATTTTAACTGAAATTTTCTGTCTCATTTGAATAATTCAAGATGGCAACCTTTAAGCTTTTTATTTTTTTAAAGGAAGCAGACTATTCATGCAACTTCTTACATCAAGCTAACTAAACTGATTTAGCAACCATCCCTAATGTGAAACAACTCTGTTAGTATAAAGCAACTCTGCTATGCATAGAAGCTATATGAATATTTCTGATGACAGTCCAGGATCAACTGTTCCTTGGCAAGCTAGAGCCAAATTGCATCATGCAGACCTTTCCTAGACAAGCAGGAAGATGTTTTCTTCAGTCAGATTAGCTCGATCAACATACTCAATTGAGATTCTTATTTAGGACTTGCCACATGTCACTTCTTGAATTCCATGCCTTTGTTTGCACTTTTGAGCTATGCATGGAGCATCATGGGCTGCTACAGCATATATCCCTGGTAGCGACATCAGGAGAGGGCAGGAGCGGTGGAGAGGGAGTGAATGTGTTTGCTCAAGAGCTGGCTGATAGGGTAATTTCTCTCCTCAGGGTTTAAGGGACCTAAAACCAAAATGCTCACCAGGACCAAAAAACCCTTACACACTCTCTTCAGAGGGGGTGGAGGCTCTGATATCTGCTCTTTCCACAAAGCACAGAGCCTCAGCAAGTGCAAACTCTGCCTTTTGCGTAAGACAAAATGTCCTTTCACGGAAATGGAAGAACTTCTAGCACTTTCCCTGGTAGCAGAGGTGATGTCAGCAATAATACACCACAAAATAAATTAGCTCTGATAAGCACTGCTGTTGCTTGGAGCAGCTCAATTAGCCTTTTGCACTTAGAGCAGAGGGTTTTATAGCACTAGATAGAGCCTCAGACCAGGCTACATCTGACTTTTGTCCTCTTTGCTCTCTTTACCTGGCACCAGCATCACTGAAAAGCACTGGTTTTGTCATATTTTTTACCTGAGTATTTAGAGCAAATAAAACCTTGAGCCTTTCCCCAGGCAGTCCACTGTTGCCTAAATGTTGGTGGAAAGGAAACAAAGTGTTTCTCCTCAGTTTTAGTGCCAGAACCAAGATTCTTTCTGATTTAAGCCATGAAGGTGACATTGTCTATGGTATTACTATTGCTAGCAACACACTCAGATATGGCAGTCATGGCTGGATCCTGCTGAAGGAGATGTTTTGCAAAAGAGCAAAGGGTATACTTGCTCCTCTGACCTTGTTTTTTAGAGCAAAAATTAACCTGAGCTATTGCCTGAAATAATTTCAAACCCTATTTTTTAAACTAACAATCATGAGACCAAGTGAATGACACTTGTAATTGCAATCTAATCTGTAATTTTGTAATTGGAGAATTTTGCTTTGATTTTATCTCCTTTCCTTCCCTTTCTGTCCATATACTAGTTGAAATATTTTTCAGTGTGTGTATCTCCCCTTCCCTGTTCATTTTCAAGCATGGATAATCACTGCATACAATTTAGGCAAAATGATCATGTTGCAGTGAATGATCTCTATGATCCATATGTTCAGTAGAGATAAGCTGATTTGTTAAGTATGCTGTCCTATATATCATTTCACATTTTAAAGATATATTTAGACATGCTGCTATTAGTGTTGCTACATTTGTGATATATAATTTTCTTAAAATTTCCTTCCCATTACAAAAAAACCCACAAAACAGTAAAATGTCAGAAACTGATGCATTTACTTAAACCAATCATTTTTGTCCTGCAGTGCTGTAATGTTTTTGTCTTTTAATAGTCCCACCCATAAATTCACACCTAATGCAAAGTTAGTCTGGCTTTCAACAGCACCTGCTTCATATCCATTGTGAAAGCAGGCTTGTTCCCTTCCCCTAGCAAGGGAAAAACCTTGTTAATTAATAATAGTACCTTACCCCACATCCACAAAGTCTGTCATAAGATTTGATCCTAAGCAGAGTCTGTATCTGGTTTAAGAAATGTTACAGGTGTGTAGAAGCTATGTTCTCCTCATTTATTCCCCAAGAATTCTATTACAGGGTTAGTAATGTGGCTGTTGGCATTATCATTTTGTATTAAAGAAAATGAATTCTCATTGGTACTCCATCTGCAAAATTGCCATTGCAAAGTGCTGTTTACTGTATCCAGACTGCTTGTGATGAATTCCCAGCTCAACCATGTGCTTGTTGTCTTGTGTAAATGGCTGAGAGTGATAAGAATGCACATGGCTAGCTCTCCAGCATGGCCAGACTCCACTCCTTTTATACTCAGTGAGGAGAAGTGTTGGAGACTATGCCAGAAGAATCAACGTGCGTGTACTTGGCACATTCATGGTGATTTATAATTGCTTTATAATAAAGAAATGCAAAAGAAGGATATTTTTTTTTTAGTTCTCATCATCATGACGCATAAAAAGGTTATAAAGCTACCCTGTCATTACTGTGCCTTTTTCATATTCTTCAAAAGTATAAGTAAATATCTCCCTATCCGGCATATACAATAGTATCAAATTAGGCTTATACAAAATACCATGCTCTCCGGGAATAACTCAGAGTTATGGGTATATTTCCTGTAGCTCTCCTTGCTCAGTAAGGCATAACTAGCAAAATTTATCTTCATCTACTACAAAGAATCATGGAATATGCTAGTTTTTATTATCAGTGCAGATATGTCCTCTGCTGTATTACACAGGGTGCGTTTTCGTCATGATTACACATGTGAGGGGAGCACTTTTTTCTTATGAAAATCGTGTTCAAAAGAGCGAGGTCTGAGGCTCAGAGGTGGTGCCATTTTCTTGCCGCCCAGAAGCAATGAGCTTCTTTTGTGGAGAGCACAGGCTGCAATTCGTTAAAAATAGAAACATTGCAGAGGGAGATTTTTGCCAGAAGAAAGATACCACCCTTTGAGTTAAAGGTGAGAAAATAACACAGAGGATGTCAAATGTCAAAACTGGAAAACAAAAGCAGTAGCTGAACCTTGGTAGGGGCTCAGGCTTTTGAAAACATTTTAATCCTTTATACTGTTCTTTATGATTGCCTCCTGTGCAGAGAACTGTTGTCCCAACAGCACAGGTTCAGATCGTTCATACCAGAAATGGGAAGACCTTACCAGGGACAGAAAAGAAGTACTTTCTAGTTATCTTCAATTGTCATCATGTCATGAGTTCAGGACACTCTGCTCACGGTAGGTAAATGATGGTAATATTAATCTATGGTCTCCCTAAGAGGCGGTGGATAATTGGACTGACTTGTAAGGATGGCACAGGACTAGTGACCTGGGTATTTCCTTAAGGTTTTGTTCTTTTGAGTAGATCTCTTACTGTCTCCAAGCCATTGCTTGTAAAAATAAGTACGTTTCAGGCGAGATGCTCAAATCTTATCATTGAAGTAGGAGTATTTAGGATTTTCATGCTTCCTCTACAGAAAATCAAGTAACTACCTTAATTGTGCCCTAAAGACAGTATGTAACATTTTCTCTTTAAAGATGTATTCCCTAAAAGGTGTGACATTGCAACAGGGGATGTGTGCTGCTGTCAGCTTTGCCAATTAATATTGCACCCTTTTAGTGGGAGGAGAACGGACACAGTAGCAGCGGGAAATGTGTGTATATCTCTGGAGACTATAAATATGAAAGATGAGGATCATTCTATATGGTTCCCTAAACAGCCAGTGTGGGAACTCATGTTCTCATGGAAGCTAGAAGAAACACAGCTCTTCTGGCTGCTAACTGCACCCGAACAGATCAACTGCAGCTGTCTCCAGAACAGATGGATGCCATGAATTTCAGGTATTCCAATACACTTATACAAAAGCAAAGTAGGATCAGCTGTATCTTTCTGATAGGGAATGTTTCTCTTTCCCAAAGCTTGTGAGAAGAGTTTGGCCAGAATTACAGGACTTGAAAAAGGAACTTCATGTATGTGTAGGAAGCTGTAAGCTACAATTTATGACTATTGATAACCACTGCAGAAATACTGTGTAATGCTATTTTTGTAATGCATACGTTAAAATCTGACTCTGAGCGTCTTTGCAGAGCTTGGCTCATCTATAGCTGCAAAACTATTTCTCGGGACTAGAAGCATTATAGTAGCCCATAGGATATTAGGATCTTTCCACATGATGAATGCTTTTTGAATGCCTTTCTGCAGCACAGTATATGTGCATTGTACTTCAAGGAGAAAACACTTCATAGGCAGGTATGTATCAATCAATATACAGTGTCTGTGTTTTCAAATATATGAAACATTACTTGCTATGACCTAACACTTTCACACGAATACCCCCAGACTGCTGCCATCTGCTTAAGTTGAAGAGAATTATTTTCCTCCAGAGGATGATTTTGAGCTTCAGAAAACTTTTCTCTCTGCACTGACCACACAGGAAAACAAGGGAGACTAATGTCACTGAACATACATTAGCTTCTGGGAATGCTGCCATAACGGACCATCTGAGTCTGACTCTCTGAACCCTTTCAAAAGGCCATGCTCTTAGCAGTGGCAAGTGCTCTTCTGCAACATCCATACTGAAAGACTCTCCAAAAAGTGACATACAAAGCCAATCCTTGAAGCCAAGCTGCGTGCTGTAGTAGCCAGAAAGGAGCCTCGCTAGTCAGTGGGGATTCGATTCCAGCTGACCTTTCCAGGCTGCCAGAAATGCTGATTTTGGATGTAAGGATTCAAAGCCTCTTGTTGCTGAGAAAGAGTTGTCATCACTGGCTGGTGCATGGAGTAGCACTGGCATATTACTGACATTAATCTGCTGACACAACTGGAGTTCAGACCTTGTTTTTTTCCATCTCTACTTCTTTCTGTGAAGAACAGCAGGATCTGGAAGGGGTTTTGTGCTGGGGTTTTTTTGGTGGTGTTTTTTTTTTTTTTTCCCTGTTTTGGGTGGGGTTGTTTTTATTTTCTTGTTTTTATTTAGTTTCTATATGAAATCATGGGGATAAGCCAAACTTCACTGCACTGCCCCTGTGCAACCCTTTTTTCCTTTATCTCCTCTCATATCTCATGGGTGTTGCTCATGGCCAGGCTGAGGTTGTGATGTGCACCCGGCAAGAGGTCCAAGAGGATCCAAGAGGTCCAAGGAGGCCTTTTTGCCCCTGAGGAGTACCTGCAAAGGTGAATAGTTTGGAAATACCCAGGTAAGCATATCTGACAACATAGGACACATTACTCTCGATCTATGCCAACGTCTTTAGTTGTCTTTTGATATTCAAAGCAGGGTTTTGCAAATGTTTCAAAAATCCTCTGAGACTGTCAATAATCTTTACGTGAACTATGTATATAAATGTACTGTCTCTGTGAGCAATTTTAATCGTCGCAGCTGAAGCACAAAACCACTGCAGTTTTCTGTTGTTGTTTCCAATTTAAGAATATCAGTAACAAAGCCCTCCACTTTAGTCACCCACAAACCAGCAATCACAGCATCAGTGAGGCTGTTAAAGCTAGAAGAGAACTGAGCTGAATTTTAGAAGAAGCAGCAATGAGAGAAGCCTAGAGATTAGTAAAAAGAAGTGTGACTTGAGGCTCTGAAGTAGATAATCTAAAGGTTAGAGCACATCAGGACAGGTTGCAATTGTTGATAGGAGCTACATCAAATGCACAATGATAAATTTACAGGAGATAACTTTAAAAATATGGAGCAAGACCTTTCTAAGAAACTAAACCCAAAACGAGCCATACAAACGGTAGAAACAAGGAACATGGTTAGATATGAGTTTAAAAGGAATTGAGAAAGTTCAGATGGTTAAGGTGATAACATTATTTTGGAACATAAATGCAGTAAAAATAGCAAGGTAGAATAAGTACATGAGAAGCAAAAGAAGGGCAAAGTAAAGGTTCATATCTTAACAGGCAATGCACAGAGTACTGAAGTGTTCACTTCACACAAAAAGATTAATTTCTAATCAGATACCTAAACCACATTAAATGTAATGTGAAAATAGGAGCATAGCCAGAATAGGGAGAAGTTAAGTTAAAAAATATCTGGTTAATCCAAGTGTAACTGAAGCCATCAGGGCCTGATGTTATTCGGCTTTGCTTGTTTAAAGGAATAGGAAGAAATCTCTAAAATACTGTTACCTTTGAAAACTCACAGAAAATGGGCAGGTCCCAGATAACACATGAAAAGTAAATACAATACCTACCTTTTAAAAAACAAACAGGGAATTGTAGATTATTCAGTGCAACACCAATTCCTGGAATTATTCTGGAAGAGTGGTTAGATAACTGATTTATAAGTGACTGGAGCATACTGAAATGGTAAAAACAGCTGACAGATCTGACAAGAACAAATTGTATTGACCCTGTTCACTGTTGACAAGTTAACTGGCCTTGGCTGGATAATAGGAATGGCTTTTCGGCCACCTGGACAATGAAACAGTGGGAGAGACTATTGACCGATGTTGTTGCATCTTATTTTCACTAAAGGATTTTTAAAAATAAGTTAGGAACACACCTTGTGGAATGGTGTAGGCATCTTTGACCTTTCTTCAATGTAGGGTGTTGGACTAGAGGAGCTGCAAGATCTTTTCTAGTCCTAGTATAATGTAGGCAATGTTTGTTTAGGTCTGCCATGCCCCGTGACTTGTGTTGCATATTTCCTTCCCTGGATGCAGGTTACTGAAGATTGTCTGGGATTACATACAAACTGTTTCATTCAAGTTGACCTGAAGTTGAAAGGGTTTGTGTATGCTTCATTTTCCTTCAGAAATTTTAACGGAAAGCAAAATTTTTTTCCCAAAAAGTTTGTTTTGGTTTTGCTCCTTAAGTTCGTAGAAATGGTATTTCTGAAATCCGCCCTATCCCTTACCTCTGAAATAGGTGTCATACACAGGATGACAAATGAATTAGTCGGGGGAGAAGCTGTGGTCAATGCATTGTAGAAGTGAAAGTTATTTTGTCCTGAAACCATCTCACAGTGAACACTAGGTGTTGAGAAAATCTTGGGCCATGCTATTACTTGTGTAGTAGCTCCACAAGCAGTGTCATATGGTTGCTTTTCAAATATTTCCAAGTCACTGGACCAAGATATTGCCTTAGCTGTGACTGTTGATCATTCAAGATGATCTTTCTCTGTTTCACAGTTTCTATCAGTGCAGCCAGGTTTAACTTGGCCTTGGGGTACAAAGTTGGGAAAACTTCTCAAACATTCTGGGGACCTCTAGTAAGGCTGAAATTTGCTTTGCAGTAAACGCAGCCCAGCATGGAGGAGTGCAAGGCACAGTCAGTGTGATTGTTGGCACGATTTACTATTACACAGCAAGAGGAAATTGTACAGTCTGGGCTGGACTTCTGAAAATGAGAGAGATCTGTCTCCTCACTCAAAGCGTAGGTCTGTCATCGCAGCGTGCCCCAAAATGAACTATTCCTCCCCACCTCCCTAAACTGATGTGATTGCAACAAGTTTTCAGAGACAATGTTGTCTTTGAAAGTCAGGGTTGCCTTCACAGCAACTCATTTGACTGCCTACTATTTAGTGGTATAACCGGTAGGTATTTTTTTAGGTGCTAAAATATACCATCCCAAAATTGTCAGCAATCCTCTCACATTTCCAATAGCATTTTCACTAAAAGGGAACACTAATCTGCTGGCTGAGCAAGGCAGAGCCACATCACTACAGTTATCACCTTACCACTTTTTCTGCCTGGATTTTGTTGGGATTCATCCTCTTTAGGAAAAATAGAAGATACTAAAATATCCTTACAAGCGGCATATCTAAGCATTCAGACCTATCGAAAGTATGCTTTCCTGGTTATCACTTAACAAAAACGGAATTCAAGTTTGAACAAGCTTGTGATGTTAAACATCTTAAAACTCAGTCTGTCTGTAGGTTTTTTTTATTAAAATAATGAGACCATATTAAAAGCTAATTGCCACATTCATTTTAAAGTGGGAGCTCTTAAAGAATACAAGGTATGTATTATCCTCGTACCAATTCAGGGCTTAAGAGTTCTCTTTCAGATAATTGCATCAGAAGGAACTATTAAACATAATAAAATGACAATAAATTGAGACCAGAATTAGGGCTCACAGTGTAGTCAGTAACTTTCTGAGATCCTGACAGCAAGGCAACAATGACATGGAGCTTCATAACTCTAGCAACACACATCTAAATTACTACCCGAAGTATGAACTCTGACTAAGAAATTTTGGATTTCCCACTTTATTTGTATTCTATTATACTGAAGTATTCAGGACACATTCAGTCATCAGAAGCATGAGACTGGGCTCCTAAATAATTTATGTGCTTGATGTGATAATAAATAAATAAAAAAAGACACAGTTATCAGCATTCAGCTGAACAATGTCTTTTTGTGTAACATGATGTTTTCCATCCTTTAGATTATGGACACTTTGCATTTGTGATGCTTTGAGGTACCTTTGCAGAAAGCTGTACAGGAGAGTTGTAGATAATAAAGTCAACTCTCAAGAGCACAAAACAGTGCCAGATATATGGACTGTATCTTGATATAGGCTTCTCTTTTGTCCCATACTAGAATTGTAACTGTACTGTAAGCAAGGAGTGAGCCTTTATCCTGAGACTATCCTGCATCTTGAAATTATCTTTTTATCTTAAGGCAAAGTCAATGAGTTTATCCATGCCTTGATTTCCAACAGACAAAATGTGGAGAATGTAAGTGAGCTGATTCACAGTGGCACTATGGGTACAAAAAATTATTCAGGGCTGCCAGAAGTCTGGGAATCATGGCTGGTCTGGGATCAGCAGCTTTGAAAGTGTACACGTGCCCTCATCTCAATCCATCATGACTCATCCAGGGCCAAAGTGGGACCCAGCCTGGGTGTTTTCTGCCCGTCCCTAGAAGTGTGTACCCCCTGCTGCATGTCTTCCTAATCCAGGTGCAAAACCAGAGATACAGAAGAGCTGCTTCCTGGTGTCACATAGATGGTTGGAAGTTTTTGCTCTAGGTAGTTTTTTGATGTTCTGTACACTTTGTAAAGAAATATTTTTTAAAAAAAAAAATAGTTATTTACCAATTTCTCTTGAGAATATAACACTGTTGCAGAAAAGGCCAACAGTTTCCTCAGGTTAAATATAATGACAGACTCAGATCTCATTTGCATCACTAAAAAATAAATTAATTTCAATGCATGCAGGTGTAACTGAGATCAGACCCCAGCCTCTCCTAAGTAATCCGTGTTCCTGTGGCAGAAAGTCACCTATGTTTATGCACATTGGATGTATCTTTCAGGCAGAGAATTCATCCTGTGAGACATGTTTCGGTTCACTGAGCAGAATTTCACAAAATTATTATAACTGCCTTTCATATTTTGCAGATGCAATTTCCATTCTATTATCTTTTTTTTCTACACGTTATTCTGAAAGAGTTACACAAGGAGAAAAATCTCATCACAACGAAAAAAATATTTGTGATCAATGTAATGTGTGCATTGATTAAGTTTCCTGTGGAGCCCTCAACTCCATGTCATCTTTCTGAACATTAGATTTTGCCTTTACATCCTGATGTAGCCATGATGTGTAATAATTAATGTAAACTGACAAATTCTTACTATTTACACATCTGAAGAGCCTCAAGTGGCTAAGCTGTTCCTCCCCAAGTCAGTTGTGACTTAGACTTGCTAATTGACTTGAGTCTGCCTGGTTTATGTACTAGTGTTTTAATAACCAAGGGCAGATAGTGGCTAGAGCTAGGGCTTTTGAGTCATATCATACCAAAACAATTTTCATTAAAGCCACCTGCTCATTGTATTTCCTCAAGTCCAAATCCTTATATAATAAGAAAACATGTTTCAGTGCCAGTCTCAATACCCTGTTCTGTCAAGTGACTGTCAGAGCTATTGCTGTGAGCTGGAAGATGGGACTGCTGGCTTCCTATACGAGAAACGGTGCAGCCCGTGGCTTTTCAGTGGCCAGAAAGAGCCCAGGCACATCACCCTCCCAACAGCCATCGGAGCAGACACGGAGGAGGGACTGGAAGGAGGTGGAGAGAAACACATTGGGGGACAGAGATAGAAATGGATAAAGGATGAGAGCAACAAAGAAAGAAATCAAGAATAAAGCTACCATGACACAAGGAGAGGAAGGTTATCAACACAGGTCTGCAAGGTCAGAAAAGGTGTTCAGTGAGCGCATTGCTCAGGTCTGAAATAGGCTGTCTCTGGGCCACTCTGGGGGAAACTCCAGAGAAGCTGTTTGAGATGCCTGAAAGCCTGCTGGCGCCTGGGTGGTGGTGTGCTGCACTGGCTCACTCATCGTGCCAGTGTCCAAAAGGAGATGGTTTTGTCTTGTCTGTATGCATTTAAATAGTTATTGTCACTTAACTTTGATTTAAGATCATTTTACTTGATAATTTCAAAACACTTTCAAAAATACACGATACTACATAATAAGAAATACAGATTTCATGCTACATTGCTATACACCAGTTTTGAACATATAGCAAATCAAAATGAAAATAAATAAATCCAAAAATCTGTACTTCTGTACAGCCAGCAGAAAACACTTTGATACTATCATGACAGTTTTAATGTTGCATTTTTCTCCTGTTACAATTTATTCACCCTTTGATACATTCTTGGTAAAGATCTATCCTTTGGAGCATTTCCAAAAGAAAATTATTCTCTGGAACATTCTTCAGCCACCTTTATTAAAGTTAGCCTCCTGTAACTACAGTCAAAACTTAACAGCTAAAATAAAACACATTCTCAAGGGACTAAGTCTGAAGCTGTGAGGGATATGGATTAGAAGTGAAATGCTTAACCATGATTTAATCTGTAACTGATCTGTCTCCTCTATGAGAGGAAATACTGAATAAAAGACCCATGTATGAGAAGAAGATGAGGGAAGGTTAATAAGTAAACAAACAAAAAAAATATTTTAGAACACTTATTTTGTATACAGCAGGTATTTGGATTACCATATTGAATTATGTGAACATTTTTTCTTATTTCTAGTCAGAAGGCTTTAGTGAATACAATAGAAAGAGGACATAAAAAGAAATGATTTCCAGGAGCACTAGTATGGAACAGAAATGGGAGCAGATGCCCAGAGTTTGTATATACAATTTCATGTGTAAGGTGGTTTAGTTTTAAAGACTGATGTTAGCTATGTATTTCCATATTCATTTTTGTACCTGTGACATTTAGGCATTCGAGGCCTCCTTAAAAATATGGTTTTAAAACATTGAAATATATTCCTCTTGCCGTAGGCTACTTATTCTTACACCCTGTTCCAGATAATAAAAACGCTTGGCAAGACCTGGTGTTTCGAGCACAAGCAACAGTAATGGACAATTGGCTTCTGTCCTCGAGCTGAAGAACAGCAAAGCTGCATCTGTCTGCCACCAGGTACCTAGGCATTCCCCAGCAATGTCCATGCACCTGTAAGACAGTCTGAGATAAAGCATGACAAATTAGTCTCTGTACCCTTTCTTTAAAAGAACTTCACACTTTTCGAAGATTCTGAGGACATCCCTGAAATGGACAAACTTTTCCATGCTCCCTTTATATTATTTTCTCTCTTGCAGACAAACTTCCAGTAAACAATATGCTCATGTTCTGGTTTCATCTGGGATAGAGTTAATTTTCTTCTTTAGCAGCTGGTGCAGAGCTGTGTTTTGGATTTGGTGTGAGAACAATGTTGACAGCACACAGACGGTTTTGGTTGTTGCTGGGTAACATTTATCCTAAGTTAAGGACCGTTCAGTTCCTTGGGCCCTGCCAGCCAGAAGGCTGGGGGGGCACAGGGAAATTGGGAGGGGACACAGCCAGGACAGGTGACCCAAACTGGCTAAAGGATTTTCTATACCATATGATGTCATGCTGAGTATATAAACTGTGGGAAGAAGAAGGGGGGGGGACATCTGGCGTTATGGCATTTGTCTTCCCAAGTACCCATCACGCGTGATGGAGCCCAGCTTTCCTGGAGATGGCCGAACACCTGCCTGCCCATGGGAAGTGGTGAATTAATTCCTTGTTTTGCTCTGCTTGTGTGCATGGCTTTTGCTTCACCTATTAAACTGTCTTTACCTCAGGCCACAAGTTTTCTCCCTTTTACTCTTCCAGTTCTCTCCCCCATCCACTGTGGGGGAGTGAGCGAGCCGCTGGAGGGGGCTCAGTTGCCAGCCAGGGTTAAACCATGACAAGTCAGTTTATGAAGACGCAGGCTGACTGAGATTTAAGGACAGGCTGAGTTACAAGTGTGTAAAGCTAAAGTAACAGCTGCACAGTCAGTGATGTTGCTTTAGATTCAGGCTGGTTCAGCTGAGATCAGTTTCCAGCCAAACTGATGTCTACGTGCACAGAAAATGTAGGTCTCCTTCCAACGAGCTGTCATTGCCCGTATGAGGAATATGTGAACGTGAGGATAATTCTGCAGGATTCCTCTGTGGCACAGGTTGTCAGGGATTCTAACAGTTATTTTATAACTATTTTCTGTGGCTGCACTGTGACTTTTAAGGCAAAAATCAATCATTTTCTCTGAAAATCCAGAGGGGAAAAAACACATGTGAGAAATGAGAGGAGATTATATGGTTTACCAAGTACCATGCCCTCTCTGAGCCACATCCCTGTGATTTTGGCTATGGTTAAATTTTACAGATGAAATATTACCCTTCTGAAAAGTGTCTGCCTTTTCTGGCTTGAGATCTGGGATTTAAAAAGAAATCAACTTAGCTTAGTTGCTCAAAAGATTTATCTTTTCAAAGAAGGTAGGCTTTCTACACAGGATAGAGAACCATGCTTTGGGATGGGGTTATTTGGAAAGGATTTGAGGGTCATAGAGAAAATTACTCATGCCGAGGTCCCAAAGCAATGTGCTAATGTGTTCCTTACGATTTCAAGTGGGGATCTCAAGTAGGATCAGGAGAGTATGTTACTTCGATAGAAGAGTGTCTACTTCTGGTGTCCACTCATTGAGAGGAGTGTTAAGAAACTCAGGGAAGGTCAGTGCAGAATAACATAAAGACTAAGGAAGAGGGGGAAGAAAGGGGGAAAAAATCTCTAAAGGCTGATTCTAGCTTAATATGTTTAATTTAATGAAGCAAAGGTCAGGAACGTCATGAGCACATCTCAGAGAAGAATTTATTCTACCTGATCTTAGCTGATCTCGTGTCATCTAGTGTAAGCCATCTTAAGTAAGTGACAGGCCCCCTTTGTAACTGATGGAAAGAGAAAATATCATCACCTGAGGATGCATTTCCTCCCACATAAAACAAATGTCCCTAACAGCTTGGATAAATTGATACCTGTCTCCAAAGCCTACTGGGGGAAACTAAATGATTCATTCAGACTAAGCACCTGATTCTGAGACAAGTGAATTAAGAAGAGATAAATCCCCACATGCACTGCATAGGATCAAAACCACGCAATAGCTCACTGGAGCAGGGCAAAGTTTAACAAGTTCTATCAGCTATAAGTTGAAGCTAGACAAATTTAGGCCATAAATAAAGCAAAGATCTTTAAAAACAGTATAAACCTAATTAACAGCTGGATCAATTTACTAGAAAATGCAGTAAATCCTTCATGATTGATCATTTTAAACCAAAGATTTGTTGTTGTTTTCCATAAAATGCTTTAGCATAGAAAAATAATTTCAGAGAAGTCTTACATCTCACATTGGTTTAGTAGTGGGATTCAACTGTCCTAAGTTAGGGATCTAAAAATATATCATTTACAACTAAACTCAGCACCTCAGGTTAAGGTGCTTTCCTTACAAAAAATAAGCACCACCAGAGGGTGATACATGTAATTCTAAAAACAGGGCAGAGAGATTGTTTACCCAAGGCACCTGTTCCTTTTCTTGTTTCTGAAGGGCACACTGGACAATGCACATTGACATAGGACATTTAACTTCCATCCAAGTGAGATGATTCTCACACTAGATTGTTTCTCCCGGTCTGACAGATTCTGAAGTTCTGACCAAAGTGATGGGCAGTACTTTCACATTGAGTCAAAGTTTGTATATATTTCTTTTCACTAGTGCAGATCTTGACATAAAGCGTCAAATAATTCCCTCAATTTTCCCTGAGCATATCACTGTCTTCTGGTGCTTTAATATTTATGTGACGACTATTAGAATACAGTTCTGTCCAGTTACATGACCATGTAGGACCAGCAATGTTTTATTCATTGATTTGATTCCAATGCCCGTTCTAAGCAACATTAACTTATTTCCACTTAATTTTACAGAAAATAGAAAAACTAAGCTATTGCCGGTTTTCTACCCTAGAAACTCCAGCAAAGCAGGATAAGCAGAGAATTTTTTTTAATGTATTCTCAGCTGAGGAGGTTCATCTGAAGAATCATTAAGCCTCGGTTATAATAGCATGAGGGCAAAATAATGGTTATATATTCCAAACCCACCATTAGGAAAGCATTTTTTCCACTCCTACCCTGAATGATTTGAGAAGAAAGACACTTAGAGACAATGCTGTCCTGTACTAGGCCTCGTCCTCTACTGTTCAACCCTTTGTTCAGAGGGAATCTGAAATGCCATTGCTCAGTTATATCTCATGTTAATGTCTTCAGACAAAATTTCCCTCTCTGCTCACCATGTGTTTAAAGGTATGTTTCACAGACATGTTCTTGGAGGCATGAAACAACCTCAAAATGCTGTCTTGTACAAAAAAGGCATCAACAGCAGATGTTTCTTCCAACTCTTGACTAATAATATGACTCTGTCTGAAGTCTCCAAATAGCCTTTCATCTTCGTTAAATGCCAAAGTGGTTTTCAGAGTTCTTCTCGCAGGCTTTGGGCTCATGCAAGGAACCAGTCCCAAAGGTGAATGTGAAGAGCTGCAAATTCCCCCCATCATCAGCCTCACTCTGTCTTTCCTGCACAGATCCTCAGAGAGAAGGATTGTGTTTTGCAGAGAGAAGCAGCACAGTCTGTGCAGCAGAACCACATTTATCCTGCTGCCAAAGTGCTTTATGCATCTGCAGTCCTGGGGCCACATTTGCCTCTGCATGCCAATTTTTCAAAAGAAAAGCCTCAGCTTTCCAGATTAGTGGTGGAATATGTTTCAGCAAATCAGCCAGATAAGCAGATCAGGCACACTTCCATCTCTACTGCGCTTGGACATAAACCTTAAAAAAAATCCCATTTCATGAAAACTTCTGTGACAAATTGTAACATCTATCGACCGTGAGACATGAAACTTTAAATATGGGGAGAACTGTGTAAGAGTCACTCTGTTATGAGCTCTGTCAATGTGCTACTGACACAACTCTTTACAGAGAAACTTTCATTGCAAGCACCTAGTCAAATGTACCCAGAGCAAATCATCAGAGAAGTCAGTCTGTGAGCAGACACAAGAGCTGAGGGAATTATATCTTCAGGGCCATGGGGTGCTTGTGCTCAATAGGACAACTGACAGCAACAAGGTCATGGGAAGTGACCCTGCTGGCCCCAGTCCCTGACGGGGGCATGTGGAAGGTTCCAAATGCAGAGGCCGAGCAATAGAGAAGCAGCGAAGCATACCCACGGTGAGACTCAGCACATAGTCATAGCCATCTCTTGGCCTGATCTGGTTATCTAGATTTCCTTTATAGCTGGTGAACAGAAGCACTTGTCTGATGTGTTATATGCCCTACATGGCTCCAATGATTACAAAGTGCATTCCTGTGACTAGCTCAGACATAGACATCTGCACTAGAGTCTACGTTCTGTGAAACCTATCCCAGAGAAAATGTCTGACAGTGCAAAAGACAGCAGGGGACCAAACTACCTATGGAAGAAGCATCAGCCCTTTCTTCTGTTCTGTGCACAGGACCGTGGATAGAACAGGCTGTATGGCCTCTTCACAGCTGGAAGAGAAGGTTTAATCCTGCTGCAACAGACATAGCTCCTTGATTTGAGGTTTGTCCACAGAATCACACTTTGGCACTGAATTTTTATGGGGTACATTTATTCACAATTGTATAATACTGGAGCAAAGTGTTCACACTAAAAACCACAGATGTTCATCATAAAATACAGTTTCACCAATCACAACATATTACAGAAATGCACAAGGTCTTTAGATTGCAGAGAAGTCTCAGTATTACAGAGCTGCTGAAGAGCAGTTCTCATGGTGGAGGATCTTCCAAACTGTAGAGCCCTGGAAACCTCAGTTGTTGCCAAAACTTGACACTTGCGCCACTTCTCTTTGCATATTTTTCTTTTGCTCAAAGCAGGCAGCTGACAAAAATGTCGGTTCTTTTCAGCTGCTGCCAGAGTCTGGCGAAATACATGCTGTGTGGAAATGCTTTCCTGCTCTCTAAATTACAACAATAACAATTATAATTATTATTTTATTTGTGAAAAAATATTTAAGAGGAAAACTTGTTTTATTCCATATCCACCAAAAGCAAGATCTGAGTGGATCACACTTCCTAGAAACAAGAAATCCCAAGTCTGGGTTATCTCCAAGCCAAATATATCTGAAATAATTCCCCAGAAGAATAGAATCAGATGAGGAGGAATAAAGGGTTATTGCTGCAAGCAGCCATTTCCATGAGAAATATGTAACTTGCTCTTGAACAAGTACTATTACATTTGTTGTCTCTTTCTTTCAAGGACACTAACAGCCAGAAAACTTTCATTCTTTTAAGTGAAATCCATGTTAGGCAATTCTTTTCAGCTTAGCGAATCAACAATCTTGATTTTAATGTGGCTTCTATTCTTTAGCCTAGCTTCAAATAGCAAAAGACTCGTCAGTTTCCCACTGTAAACTATTGATATTGGCCACATTACCATAACACCATAGCTCTGGCTAGCCTTTGTGTAAAATGTCATACATGCATTCCCTGCCAGCACTGGATTTGGCAGAGAAACAGAACAGGCAAAGGATGGAGTGGGCAGGTAGGTACTGGAAGTCTGCCACTCTGTTGGTATTTCCAAGTCCCATCCACTTGCATAGGTGACCCTCTTGGGCTGCAATTTGTTTTTAGAAACTCACAGTTCCTAGAACCCAGCTTCTGGGTATTCTCTTAATCAAAAAAAAAACCCAAAAAGTTCATTGAAAATGGCAAAGTTAACAAAGCTGACCAGGAATTTCTATAGGTAAACAGCAGCAGAAAGGTGGGAAATGCAGCAGGTATCTTTATTACCTGCAAGACCACCACTCTCAGGAGACTCGTCTACTGCTCTGGAGGAAACAGCAGTCACATCTCCAGCACCCTCAAAGACTGGCAGAGAGGCAGCTGGTAGCATAGCCCACAGCACGCTGAGCTGCCCAGGAGCCTCCTCACATGCTCTCCAGGCAACCCTCTTACCAATGGTTGGGGTTGCCATCAAGAAGAACTACAAATCTGGATTTTAAAATGACTGTAGTTTAGCACTTGGGAGGAAACAGTGACTTCTACTCTGTGTTTATCCTGGGGATATGATTGTATTCTTTTCTAGTTAATTCTGCATTTCATATTTCTCATGGCCTCTATAGAAATGGTTTCTGGCTATGCGATACCATCAGTAGTCATTGTTACTCCACTCATTATACTTGCTTTATCTGTCAGTTCTATCACAGATGGAAAGTCAGCAGTGTCACAGGATTTGCATACGCCTTGCTCTTTAAGCTTAGCCTCTAACAGAATAACAGTATGACTGACATGCAGGAACCAATTAGAGGGGACATGAAAATACAGCCACCAAATGCAGAGGCACGCACTGCAATTTGGTGGAGGCCAAAAGTCATGTTGCAGTGCAATATATGATTCACATCTAATTCTATAATATCTCTTACCCATAGGCAAGTTAGAATCACACCACAAGAATTTCCTGTAATTTCTTTCTTTTCCCCCCAGTAATCTCCAAGATCTGTTTAATCCAGCTGCATTAGGGACCGTGCTTTTAAATAGCTTTTAAATAGCCTCCCCGTTCACAAAGCAAAGATTTTCAGCCTTCCCATGCCATGAACTCAAGTCACAGAAGTGTCACCTTTCTCATAGTCTCAGCACCTCCTGCTTGTCCAGCTACAAAGATAAGAAGGAATACCGTGGGCTCATTAATCCTGTTTCCAACTCTCCACCAAAAAAAAGCAGTCACTAAGCAAAAGTAACCAGCAACATACCTTCTTGATGCACAGAATACTGTTGTCTGGTGCTGGTGAAATGTTGTTTCCTAGGAGCCAAGCAACCCCATTGTTACATCAGAATTTTCTAAGTGTCATTTTTTAATAGCTCATTAATAACTCTTATCACAAATATTCACTCAATCAAGCTATCAGATTCTGAAACCAGAAAATGAGTATTTTATCTATGTAGTACTAGATGTTATGTCGAGAGAAGTTTTTTAAACAAGCATTTCTAATTTCACCACAGCTAGAAATGTCTGCTGCTGTGTCATGGCCAATAACAGGCTTTGACTACTGTGCCTCATTTGCAGCAACCTAATATTCAGAATTGAAATAAAAAGCAGGAAATTATAAATATTTGAAAGTCTTCCTGGGTTCCACATCAGCATTTCCATGTTTCCTCCAGTCACTCCAATCAGCCATTCCTCAGTTCTCAAGAAGAACTTGTGTCTTTTCACTTACATTGATCCCCTCTTTTTGCATTAGATGTGCCTCAGGTAGAACTCTGTCAGTTTAGACACCATGGCCAGACTGAAATAACCTAAATTCAACTCATCTCCACCCTGTGTCTACTGTATCCTACTGAACAGACAAGAAGGGCAAAGAACAGTATCTATGCATAGAGGCAGAAGAGGCATTTGGGCTTGGTGAGTATGAACTCCAGTGTAAATATTGATGCAGGATGGGTGATTGTAAACAGGTAAGTTAATGACACACTTGTGCTGATCCCTCAGGGTTGATTCCTTCATTATTTAATACTATTATCTCAACGATTCAAATGTCATTACTGTTAGCAATAGCTGTTACTAACTTGCCATCATCTTACCGCATGTTCTGCCTTGCTACAGTAATGAGACCAAGATTTGCCACATCTAATTTAAATGTTCATCATCAAGTCTAAGCTACTCGGGTACACTTTTCCATAACCAGTGAAATATATCTAAAATGCATATCTAAGCTTCTTTGAAAAACTTGCTCTGTGAAGGTGTCTGTTTCTCTTCCTGTATATGAAAGAAGCTAAATTACTATCTTTGACAGTCTAGTTCCCTTGTGTGTTCCTAATTTATCTTTGACAGATAGAGCTAGGCAAGACTAAAACATTGAATCGCTTTTGAGTCTTATATTCAATGACCTGTTATAATTAACATATGTAATGTAACTTCTTCCCAATTTTCTTCTAAAACTATTTATTCTAAGCCATTAGTTGCTTGGGTAATTCATACCTCGGCATTGGTCTTTCAGAGCTGTGACACCTTAGTGAAGCAATGCAATTGAAGAATCATGTGTCAGGTCCAGAGGCATATGCTGTGATTCTAAGAAAGACAGAGCAAACATCTGTATAACCAACTTTTCACGGGAAAGGCAAGTGAAAATACAGAGCAAACACCTGTTTAGAAAAATGGCTCCAAAAGGTGGGACCATCATTGGCCTAATTAGCCATATTCTGCCTCATTCAGCTCCTCTCACCAATAACGTGAATTCAGACTACGATTATGCAAGAAAAGGTTTCATACTATATTTATTTCCAAAGTCCCTTTATTACAAGGATTTCTTTTCTTTTGGCTACTGCTTCCAGTTTCACCAATGAGTAGGACACAGGGAATTAGTAGCTGTGTAGGTAGCAAGGATCCCTGCTAGATCCCTCTTGTACTAATCCTTCAACATGAAAGAGATGAAAGGTGCACCAAACCCATGCCTGGCCGAAGCTCAGTTCACTTCTCCAGGCCCAGCCATCACTCCAGACATCTGAGGGGAGAAGAACCATCAAGCAATACACACAGGTGACCTGTGAACTCAGCACGTTTATCAAAAATTTTGCCACACACTGTGTTCCTAAGAGCCACGACAATAGTGTGGCACAAGAGGAAAGCAAGAGACATTGAGATCATCATTGCTCCCTGTAACAGCTCGGAGGGCTTCCGTGTCAGGAGGGTCTGGGTCATGTTGGGGACAGATGGGATGGAAACGGAGATACACTCAAAAACACAAGGAAAAAGCCTACAAGGAAGGGCTGCCCTGAGATACTATATCATTATTGTTATGCACAACTAATACTTACCCCAGGTAATTAATGAGCATTAATTAATATATATTAATAATTAATATATATTAATTAATATATATTACATGAAATTTCCATTACAATAATCAACTATTAATGATTAAACTTTTTTTGTATTCCTATTTAATGCAAATAGTACAAGAAAGATTATCCAGTTGACATTGTTGCATGCCTGGATAGTTCTACCCCAGACAACTTTACAGTTATCTTGACACAAACTGGGCCTGAGTGCAATTATTTTTAAAAAATAATCATTGAATTACCTCAAGGGACATGGCTGTAAAACCAGATAAAGTCTGTCTTGGGTCTAGAAGGCATGGGGTGACTAGGCCTTCTGGTCTTTGTGCAAGACCTTACCAGCATTATAAATGCACAACTCCCGTTGCTAATAGCAGAGTTAAACATGTTCTTTGCAAACAATGCAACAGCCGGACCACGGAAAGGACAAGCCTGTGTGCAGTGGGTCTTACTGAAAGGTCACAAAAGATGCAAATATGAATCACCTTTAGCGTGGTTCACTCCATTTCTCCTTTTGGAAAGTGTGCACTAAGTCACTCTGACCAAGCCTCTCCCCCTCCTTCCTGAGCACAGAGAGAGCGGGATGAGAGGTCAGTGCACTTCCCTGGTGGCTCTCCCAACAGGGCAGTGCTTCCAGAGGTATCCTCCGCCAGTGCAGGCTGTGAGGAGGGTAGTACAGCACAGCTGGGTTACATTGGGCCCACAAATACATTGCAGGAGTAGCTAGTCTATCTTCCTTGTTCCTTCTCTGGTTTTGTTTAGATATTTCTTCTGTATTCTTTTTAAAAAAAAAAATTCAAAATGTGCATGCTACCTACATTCACAGAGGCTCTGAAAGACAAATACATTCATACACATTAATATGGGAAGATAAGGGCTTTATACTTGCTGTACTTTGCCTCATCCTCTGCAGTTAATCATGCCTCCGATTAAGCCCCCTAAAATCTAACACATGGGTTTAAGAGTAGAAATAATAAACCTGTAGGTAACTACTTCAGGACTGAGAGAGACCCAGCTTATCCTGTCTGTTGATCATACTTTTTCAAACATGCAGGAATGCCCAAGCACTGCATTTCAGCGTATAAAAAAAATAAAATGATAAAATCAACAGAGATTTAAAATTATTTTTCCAAATGTTATTTCAATTGGTGAATTCCAGGAAATTTCACTTTGCTGTTAAGAGTTCAGTACCATACCTTTTAAATCTGCTTATTATTTTTAACAACTGAATGCTTTAGGATGGGAGCTGTATGATTCCCTGGCCAACAGGCTACTGAAGCCATACCTTTCACTCTATTTAAGCAAAAGTGCCTGGAATTAGTGACAAATTGTTTGAGGGCCATCAAGCCAAACAGTTTATATGATGTAAATGCGTGCAGAACCAGAGCTGAGCCTAGATGTCTGTGTGGTTGTGTGACCCAGGCACCACGTGCTGCAGCCCCAGCTGGTCCCTGGGCATGAGTCACTGTCTCAACCCAGCCATGCCCCGCGTTGCTCTCCCCGGGACATCCTCCCAGCAAAGCCATGCTAACCCTACAGTCAGGCATCATCTTCTGCTTCTTGTTCTGTCTGGTGAAAAGACCACTCACTGCACTAAATTTATTGTCCCTCCTTCCTGGTGATTGCCACTTCCCCAGCTCTGCCGGAGCAGTTTGTGTGAGGCACGTCTTATTCCAGGCACTGCTTAATCCATTTCTTTGCTCCAGGAGATGTCTGTCAGGCCAAGCCAAACCACCCTTCAGAAATGCTGAAGCTCAGTGAAGCAGGGCAGGGAGCCCCCATACAAACTGCACTGTTGGTGGGAATGAGCAGGTCAGGCATCTGCATCGCCAAAAGACACAGCTCTGTGCTGATGGGAGAGCCCATCAAAAGCCCAGGGTGGGAAAGGGTAGCATCTAGGAAGGTCATCCGTTACCGAGAGCACTCTTTGTGAAGCATCATTTGTGTTTGTTTGACTGGAAATACTTGTTGAGAGAAAATGCCTTTGAAAGCAGCTGATGCTTTCTGGTCTATTTAATCCTGCTCAGTGCTCTCTTTCTACTAAGCCAATTGTTTGTGCACCTATTTGAAGATTAAGCTCTATATGAATAATTGTGAACTGACTTCTTTTTTAAGGTAGACAGAATTAAACAGAATGTCTATGTATATATTGCACAACAGTATATAGAAAATACACTAGAATGGTTGCACTGAATCACAAAGTTATAGAAATACACAAAAAATCAGACCCACCTTATTAATTAAAGAACATCACCAATAAACCAAGAAGGCAAAAGACAACATTTGTATAAAATCGTTTAAATCTCAACAAGCAACAGTGTACAATAGACAAATATAGCATATTTCCAAAAAGGATATTTTCCAAACTAGCTGTTGAACTATTCCCTAAGGCAGGGTGTCTTGAGAGGTTGGAAGGAAAAGGCTTTTTCCTCTGAGGATACAAGGGAACATTTGTAGCCTCCTCTAAGCCCAGAAGATGGACAGAAGGCAGCTGAAATGGAGGTGATCCTTTGCCCTTCCTTCCCAGCAATCTCCCAGTGCCTGTGGTGTGCTGTTTCTGCCCTCCACTTCCAGCTGCCGCACAGGAGCGGTGGTGACCAGCAGGGGTGGACCTCAGCCGTGGCTCCACACTTCAGTTTCATCCCATTGCCCACCGATGGCAGAAGAGCCATTTGCCCTCATGGTCTACACTCAACTACCAAACACACAGCTACCACACATGGCTCATGAGTCAGCTGGACATGGATTTTAATTTCATTAAACTAATTTTTAACTAGTTAAAAATAACTAGTTAAAAATAAACTAACTAGTTTCATTAAACTAGATGGAAACTCAAGCTACTTCTATGAGCTTTTTTCAGCAGCTGGCAGCCACCCCACATGCAATCACATTTAGAAAAAATGTTTCTTGAATAAGGCCCTCAAAGATAAACAACTTTGCTATTAGTACAGCGCAATGAAAATAAAATCAACAGCAGATGGTTGCCAATGTGTCTTGTTCAGACACTTCAGATAGACGCAGGGAATGGCAGAGAGACACAACAAGTGTAAAACAAAAATTCATGGAAATGAACCGTGTTGTAGATTTGCCACTCTCTGTACAGACTCCTTTAACCATGGGAAAGATGAAGTAGTTGGAGATTTATTCCTTTCTCATTCCTTCACTCTAAAAATTTTGTTTAAATGTATGCAACAACCTTTATGTACAAAATAAAAACCTTGAATAAAATAAAAATTTGAGTATAAAAGTCTAGAAATATGAAATAGAAGTATAACATAATATGCCTCCTGCACAGAACAGGAAATAATAGAGAAAAGTCTGTTGTTACTGTAAGAGTTTATTATTGTCATCTAAAGCACTAAGGATGTGGGTTTGAGTCATTTTGTCTAGTTGTTTGGACATATATTTTAAGCAACAGGCCTGAAATTAGAGCAGAATGGAAAAATAACTATTCTTGCAAACATCTCACTAGCTCTATTGAAGGGCAGCATCTTTTATTGATTTTTTTTATATTTCATTGAAAGCAAAATCCTCTCATCTTTGTTAATAAGGAGATCGTAAAAGACAAGAATATATGATTTAATATTCATGTGTGTGCCTATGCACATTTAAGAGCTGATTATATTTCAGTGTTTTACCATCAGATGTCTCAGTATTCTAGCAAGTCATGGTTAGCCCAGCCAAAAACTGCCTGGGATAGGAATTGTGAAGAGTTCCAGGTTAACAGCATGCTTGTAAAAACACATTTTCTTTTATCAGCTTTAAAATGGCTTTTTTTTTCAATTTCACAGTAAGTTGCCTTGTTCTTCTACTATAGGGTTGAATATAAATGCTATTCTTGTACACACATTACATAATTTTGTCAAATCTCTTCTTTAAACTAGATCGGTCCTACTCTTTTCACAATCTACTACCTTCATTTTCAGCTTTAACTGCATCTGTCAAACAAGTTTCAAGATACTGATCCAAGATCTCCTAGAGTAGCTTTTCTTCCTGTAACTCCAGCTTCCAGCACTGAGGAAAAGCACATGAGGAGATGAAGGAGTACTGCTCCTTCATTTTCCTCTTCTTCACCCCTCCTAGTTTTGTTGGGGGTAAATCCCATCAAAATATCCTAGTTACTCCACGGCCCTATATCTTTTATGAGAACAAAACAAGACTTAGAGGGATCCCCCTTGCACCACTGCTCTCTGACATCTGTGCAGTGCCATTTGCAGAGGTGGCACCCCGTGGAGATGCTACCAGCCCCAGGCTGTGGCAGGGAACATCACAACCCACTTCTAGCTTCAGACTCCTCCCCACCATGGAAAAGGATGGGGCAAGATGAAGATTTATTGTCAAGAGATGAGTCAGAAATTTGTGGCAAATGGTATGTTTGATCACATGTCAATGATTAAAAGTCAGTGGTAATGATAACACAACGAAGGAATGAGAATGCAAGGTAGATAATTAGGCGTACAAAAAAGACAAGACCCATATTATGAAAAGTTAAAAAAAAAAAATACAGCTGCTCATTTCTCACAAAGCACTGTGCATTCTTACTATCACTCTCTAATTAAAACCTGTTCAGGTGACATAGAACCCCAGACACCTGCAAACTATGTGTTGTGCCTTGCAGCTACCAGTTGTCTTGAGTATTCAAATTGGGGAACATCAGAGCAGGGCCAATGCCACTGGTTGAGTTTCTACTCTATAGTTGAATAAAAAGCAGGAGTGACTGCAAGTCCCTACTACACCAAAAGGTACTAGTGCAATCCCCCAAACCTCAAGGAAGCTTTAGATGGAGGAAAACTGTTGGGAAAAAAAATATGCATCCTTCAGGAAGATTTCTCATAAATTTGGGGGGTTTCCATATTATGTATTTTTTGGGGGGCGGGGAAGCCCTCCCAGTGCTACCCCAAATCCTGCAAAAGCTGGAAAGGATTACTGATTCTGTCCTTTCTCTGCCAGTGATGTTTTCTTAATCTCAGGGAATTATTTTTTTTGTTTACTACTACTAAAACAATTGAATTTAATTAAGCCAAAAATTCAAGAAAAAATTGCTAACTATTTTGTTAAGGAAAGTTAGCAATTACTGGTACAATTACTGGTAGAAACTTCTCTCTCTTTTCTTTTCTTCTTTTTTTTTTTTTTTTTTTTTTTTTTTTCCCCTCAAAGAAGACAGGACCGCTTATGTTACAGCTGTATCAGTGAATCGATACCACTTCCCCTTTGTTTATGTAACCTTCAAAATCCGTGCGACTGTTTTTCCCACTACAGACTTGATTACTAGCAGGGTTTATGCTGAAGCTTTCTGTGCTTTTTCCCATTCCCAATTATTAGTCTGAATATAGCCTGTTTTATTCTTCATGATAATATAAAGTGCCACCACCTAACATGAGCAGCCAAGAAAATAACATTTTTTTAAACAACTCACTAGCAACTACAAAATGTAGTGTTTTCTAGCCGCATTCTTAACTGAAATTTTTGAAAATGTTGCAGAATGAAGGGGTTAAATTATTTCTAGCTGAACAGGATATTTTCTTTTTTTTACAGAAACACAAATCAATATGCTTTCAGTGTTGTTCATTTAAAACAATGCAGTGATTTTCATGAAATAAAAGGAAAGAAAAATAATTTCAATTTAGAAAGTGAAGCATTTTACTTTGAAAAATGTTAAAATTAACCATTGTGACATAAGGTTTTGATTATTGTTTCAAATCTGCAACAGAACAAAAGCTCAAAAATTCTCTCAGTATCTTTTTGGTTTCACTTTTTCTCAAAGCCATTTTTCACTTCAAAATATACCCTATAACTCTGTTTCTATATCATTATCCATACATTTTTTCCAGACCTGTTCTTTGTTGATCTCTTTTAGCCCCTGGTTGTAGGGAGAAGCAGAAAGTAAATATGGACATCAAATAAAAAGCATGGGGTCAATAAACGTATGGCAAAAACTAATTAAAATTTTTTTCTAACCTTCACCCAGCACTGTATTTGTGAGACAGAGATAAAAGAAATCCAGGTTAAGCTGATGCTAGACCAAATACATTTTTATGCAAGAGCACTGTTATCATCAGTTCCTGCAAGTGAGGTGACTGTGGTCTGAAAAGCCCATGGTCTGTGACAGAAGCTTTTTGGGTTTTTTCCTCTCCTAGGAGAAACGTTTTTCCCCAATGCCTCATTCTTTAAACTACCAATAAAATTATATCATGTTTTTTTTTTCTCAAGTTATAAATGCATTACAATCAACAATCTCCCAGAGAGTACTTGAAGCTCATACATCTTCAATATAGCCCAAACCCTTTACCTTTCTCAAATGATTTTCACTCTGTTGGGCTACCAGGTCTATTTTCTTTTGCTTTCCTAGGTGATCTTGCATCTATATTGTCAGGTCTCATAACAATGTGTCATAGCAGACGCTAAGAAGCTGTGCTTAAAACTCAGACTTTCTGCCATGAAGCCTGTCCCACAAACACCTACAGGTGCAGCCTATCTGCTTGCTGTCCTGAGAAATGCAAACTTTGCGAGCTGCCATAAGAGCCTGTTTCAATAAACACCCAAACCCAGCATTTTCTAAGGAGCTTGGGAATAACCCTGTAGGCTCCACAGAGCAGGCTTGGAAGGTGATTTCAATGATCACAGCAAAGCACAATCAAGAACATCTGAACAAGGTCTGTAAAAGCAAATTCCTTCATTAGAACCTTTTCTTTTCTAATTCTGCGCCTGATTACAACAGCAATATCCTATTAAAATCAGTGGAGTTTAACAAAAGAATTAGACGACAGCATTTTGAATAAAATAGTGCATACTTCAGTAATAGGTGAGAGAAAGCACCAGTACATTTCTGAACATATAAATGTGCACTCTAATTTTTACAGACTACACTTTGTATTTAAATCATTTTATCCACTTCAGTACTTTGGGCCCGATTGCTCTTCTGTCTGTTTTTATTCATGAGATTACTTGAATAAAATACAGGTTCCGTGATGCTGAAAAGTATTGTCAATTTCTATTCATTTTGCAGAGTTTTAATGTCAGAATATACCTTACCTTATTTCTCAAGGTGTTTTCAAAGTGAACCCACAGAGGAAAAAAAACCCTTGCTAAGACTTTAATAAGAGTAGACTCTCATTCCTTGCTACTCCCCATAGGAGCAACTTTTTTCTGATTGCAAATTCTTACTGGTTTTCTTCATTTATTGTCTATAGCCCTATTATCTTTAGAGAAGCTACAGATTTCATTAACTCAGCGTATACCTCTTCTTTTTTTTTTCTTTTTTTTTTAAAGTTGCCTGTGTGTAAATATTACTGTCCCTGGGGGAGAGTGGAATTGCTTGTGTTGAATTTAGAGCATCCATAACTCCTTCAGTTTTGTACTGGAACGAATACTGAGGTAAAACCCATCTTTCGAGGCCTTTATTGTCTGACCAGGCTGGGAGGAGAGGGCATGGGGCAGGGGGAACCTCCTCATCTAATTTTTCTTCTGCTCCCTTTTCTTTTTTCTTGTATTTGTCCATTTGCTTTCTCCTTTCTTTGAGGCAGCTGGTGATGGCTGGAGCCAGAGGTTCACCTTGTGCTCTGAAGCAGCAAAGAAAATGCCTCAAGTGCTTGGCTAGTGCAGTTTCATCTCCGATCAGGGCTGAGAAGGGCATGATGTTGGGTGATGCTGGGGCTTTACAGTGCTCAGTGGCCTTGGTTCACCTTCACATCCTCCAGGCGAGTGCATTTCAGCCACACTGCAGGGGCCATGCTGCCCCCAGGGAGCAGATCTCCCCTGAGTGCCTGGAGCAGGAGGCAGCTCTCCCCATGCTCCCCATGTAACTAAGGGAGGGAGACAAGCTTTTCCACACAGGAAGGTGTTAAAGCATATCAGTTAGGGACCCGCAGTGAACTGCTCTCCCAAGGCTCAGGTACTGCCTGAGGAGGCGGTGAGCCCAGGGACATCAGAAACTGGACACCTACCACCAGTCTTTCCTTGTGGGGAGCACAGTTTCATTTGAGTACATACATTTTGACCTAACCACTGCTTTTCATCTTGATATAATGTTCCAAAAGTCTCTAAGTGGTTTACCAGCTCATTTGTTTCAGTACATGCCACACATAACACCAGAGGCTGTTTTTAAGGGTCAGTCTGAGCGCACTGGGTAGTTTGTTTGGTAGCACCCAGACCAGGCAGATAACCTACAGGCATGTTGCACTCTTTGGATGCAAAGTCCCCAGCGATTTTTTTTTTTGTGTGTGTGTGTCTTTAGTGAGAAAAGGTTAAAGGAATTGGAGAGCTTGTTCAGCCTGGAGAAGGCAAGACTGAGAAAGGAATGGCAGCAGTCTTGCAAAGTGTGCAAGACCCTTGAGAGGGAAAGTGAATCAACTGCTCAGTGACCGCTGTGGCGAGAAGACATATTAATAGGATTCTAGGGCCAACTGCTGCTGAAGTTTCACTTAGATATCAAGAAACTCTTTCTAATAGTAAGGATCATTAACCACTGGAAACATTGCCATGACTGATTTAGGTACAGCTGATTCAGCCTGGGGACAAAGAGATGGACTACACAACTGATGATCCTGTTTCACTAGTAATTCATTTGGACTTGGCATTATGCCTTTCAATGACCAAGGTTCAGATTTTTAATGACAGGGCTTCAGACTGGATGTGTGTTCTGTCTCTTCTGGGCTTTGGCTCTATTAAACTGTGGGAATGAAGAACTCTGTTTCTCAGTCTATAATTCAACATAAAACCTGTTTCAAAACCTTATGCCTGTGCAAAAACTACAGCAGCACCAAGGCTGCTCAGCCGGACCCTGTCCTGACTGTTGTCGAACTGCAGAAGCACAGAAGGGCTAAGGCTCAAGATGGCCTAGTGCAACCCCTCTGTGCCAGCAGGGTCACCCAGAACAGGCTGCCTAGGACCGTGTCCAGATGGTGTTTGATCTCTGCAGATGGAGACTCCACAACCTCTCTGGGCAACCTGTGCCAGAGCTTGACCACCCTCCCAGTAGAAAGGCATTTTCTTGTGTTGAGAGGAAACCTCCCGTGCTTCAGTTTGTGCTCATTGCCTCTGATTCTGCCACTGGGCACATCTGAGGTTAGTCTGGTTCCCTTTTCTTTACTCTTACCCACCACATGTTTATACACATTGATAAGATAACCCAGGAGCCCTGTTACCCTTAGGTTTACCAGTTTCGGCTCTCTCAGCCTCTCTTCCTGTGTCAGCTGCTCCCATCCCTTCATACCCCTTTCCTGGACTTAGCTCCAGTATGTCCCTGTCGCTTTAGTACTTGGGAGCCCAACACCGGACCCAGTACTTCAGGTACACCTCACCGGTGCCGGAGGAAGTGGCAATGAGAGAAATAATCAAAAGAAATGTAAAGTGGATCTGAAGTTCAAGGAGAGACTAATTTATATGAGGCTGCCACGAGTGTCCTGCTTACTGCATGGGATCAATCATCAAGATTTAGCTGTGATGATATCATGTTTCCAAAGATACTTTTCGCCAGCTGAATGTGTTATCATTCACTAGCCTGAAGGAGAGTGAGATAAACCTTAATGTTATTGCAGAAAACTTTCTCTTGTCTGAGAATGCATTTTTTTAAAAAATTATTTTTCATTAAGTGGACTTCCTATTTTTTTCTAGATTTCCATGGGGCATTATTAAAAAAACCCAAACTTAACAGACACCCATTACCCGAAAGGAAATCTTGCACCTCATCCAATATTGCATGAACCATTCAATCAGACACTAAACCGCAGTATTTTGCCATGCGTATTTTATGTTATATATATCTTCCTGCAAGAACACCTTCCTCTTCCCCATTCCATTAATGCATTCGATGTCCACAGAGATTTTTTAGGAGTTTTTAAACCAGTTACGATTGAATTGACAAAATGATTTCCTAAATTATGAGATCTGATTACAAAAGAATACACAATGGTTCCTAAAGAACAGGAAGAGGATCCCAAAAACATATAGAAGTTTACAGCAAGCAAGTCCTTTAAACAATCACTTTTTAAAATTAGACAAGAATGGATAACACATTTTTCATTCTGTCAACCCAACGTATGAGCTATAAAAATAATAGATATTCTGTCATGCTATCTGGCTATGCCTCAAAACACAAGGGTTTTAAGAAGAAAGGTACTTGGAAGTAAGCCACATGTTTAGTATGAAAACCCATCAAGGCCCAAAATACCCTTATAAAAGAAATCCAGAAGGAATTAAAATATGATAGAGCACTTTATAATTCCATTTATGCTCTCTTAAAAAAAAAAAAAAAAGTAGTTCTGAATTACTGCTAATTCAAACCACTGCATACAGGAAAGCTTCATTATTTTGAGGAAAGAACATTCACCCACAAAAAGAAATAAAATATCTGCAGTAAGGGACTAACCAAGATAGCAGACAGTGGATTAAACTACTCCCTGAAGAGTGATAGTGTATTTAAATGATTTGCCAGTGCCCTTTTTCTCCATCCTTCCATTCTCCTCCAGTGTCACCCTCCTTTTTATGCCCTGTGTCCCAGCTCAGGCAGTTGGGCAGAGCACACTCATCACTCCTGGAGAGACGCTGGAAGATGAGACCAAGAAGGACCCTAAAAGGCAGCTTGTGAAGGTGCTCAGGACATGGAATTTTGTCACCTTTGGCCCAAAGCCCTCTAGACAGGCTTTCCTCAGGCAGCAGCCGCTGCCCACGCAGTTCCTCCAGAGATCCCATAGCTGCAAAAGGGTAACGTGTCCCTGCATCTTCAAGGAGTCCCAAGCTGGGAAAGGGACCTCCTTTGGAATAACTGGACTCTACCCGATCATTCCCGGGAGCTTCAATTTCTCTCAAGGCCCTGTCCATGCTGGCAGCTGCCTGCTGTGTATGCTTTTCTCTCCCAACTGCTGTAGCTACCCCGCACACAGCACAGAGGCTGTACTCGGCAATTTAACACAAACAAGAGACTTACATGACCACACCAACAGGGCAGGTGGGATTCATCATGCCAAAAGCTATATAAATATATAATATACCACCTGTGTAGCCATCTAGACTTCTTTTGTAATTAAAGGAATGTATACTTCTCAGATATGAGCTACATAATGTATTTTAGTGATCTACGTTAAGATGAAGTGAATAATTTCTTAGAAGTGCCTTTTTCCCCTTTACCTAATCCTAGAAGGAGTCCAGCTAAGTCAGATGCTAAAAAGTTATCTGAGATTAATCCTACCCATTCAATCTTACAGGAGAGTTAACAAGTCTTCATATACAATAAGCATGGTGGCTACTCACATGTACATTAATATCTAAATACATTAATGAGGAAAAGATCTGCTTAAAAAGAACAGGAGGGGATGTTCATTCTTCAGCATTCATTTATCTGTTATCACTAAACACAATCACTAGCCTGGCAGCCATACATTTGTCCAAAACATTATTTCTTATGCAAATCTGTAATTCATTTCTGGAAAGGCAAAATTACCCCTGCAGGAAAACACATAGCTTATGCCTCATTTGTGTCCAGTGACAGCCTTCCAAAAGACAGGGCTGTGTAAGCACAGTGCATTAAGTGGATAACAGAGGTCGTCACTTTGAACAGCTACTCTTTATTCTGGGATGAAAGGGCCACTGGTATTATGCAGGCTATTCCAAGCAAATGCCAGAAGAGCCAGTCTACACTGCAGTATGTTTCCTTATATGTCACAGGAAAGTATTTTAGGAAGGTTTCTAGCAATTTTAGCATTTTATTATTGGAACCAATGTTTCCCTCTGGACTGTGGAGTAAGCTGCTCTAGCTATCTTCCATCAAATAATATAGATTTCAAAAAAAAGCCACGAAACTCACAGAGACATTTTTGTATTTCAGTGCCCAACACTTCAGGCTCTTTCCAGGACAGGAGTGAATGAATGGCTGGTCGCAGTGACAAACTCCCTCTTCATAAGATCTAGCTTTCAATTTCAGTCCTGAAAGGCCTGCCAAAAATTTAACATCATTTTACACCTCTCTATCTAAACATGTCAGACCGAGACTATGGCATATGAGATGGCAGGCCTATTTAAAAAAGGGGTTGGGAAAAGCAAATGGGGAGAGGAACAGAAAGGAAATTTTTCTGGAGTTATTTTTAAACTTTGATTGTTTCTGAACATGTTGCAAGGTTTGGGTGTTACTCTGGACTGCAAGGAGGCAGAGCACAAGGAAGTGCCCTGCTGGCAGGATGAGTGCAGGCGCTGAAGTCCTCTGCCCAGGCACATCCATAAATACAGAGCAGAACAGCGTGCCCACTCACCACCTCCAGCCCTACAAGGAGAAAGAAACGTTGCTCTAAAGGAGTCTTTTCTGGTTTCTTAAAGTAGTTACACTGCCCATACCTCACACTCAACAGCAAGCAGAACGGAGCTACTTCACTCCTCCACATCCAAAAGGTGAGTTACCGAGGTAGGACCTAACGTACAGCAAACATCTTCATAGGGAGTGGTATGAAATCACCAGCCTCTTGTGCATTCATAGGGAGCCTACTACTTATATACCTGACTCACAAAATAGAAAGGACATGGGTGAAATCCAGGTGCTGCTGAGGAGATACCACCCCCACCAAACTCCAGAAAGCCGTGCTCCTCCTTAGGGGATGGAAGTCACTTCAAGGCATCTTCTTCCCTTCGTCCTTATTTTCTTGTGGTTGTATTCACCCTACACATTTCATTGGTAATAGCAAAACCAGAAAGTGCAAGAATTCTGGAAAACACTTTCACTTTTGTTTATAGCCTTTTCAAAAATGCCAACTCGCCAAGCCAATCTGTTAAGGTGGACTTCAGGGCCCTCTAGTGGCTTGGGAGAGAGGTCATTACGAAAGAGGGATGACACACCTTTCAAAAACTCAGCAACGTTTCCTACCACTTACAAACCAGAACACAAAGCATAAGCAGAGTTCCTCCACCACTTTCAGTAGAACCAAAAGTCTTCATTAGCCCATGTCCCTGCCTTTCTCCTCCAGTCAACTTTTCTTCGGTGAAGTAGGACTAAACCGGACATTACACATCGCCATCATTTTTCTAGAGCCAAAGGCCAATTGTGGTCCCAACATAAATCCTGAACCCCTCCCATCAAGGGGAAAGGCATTCCCAGGCTGTCACAGATATGGGAAGTCTGTAAATTGTACGACCTGTCAACGTTTGTGCACCAAGAGTGGGACACAAAATTGGCTTCTGTCTTACTCTGCTTAAGTGCAGTGACTTTTTTGCAGGCTACTCATTTACAGCACATCTTTTCTAGTTCCTATCTTATTCTATAACTTCAAAACCTGGGAAACAGTTCAGTGGGCATTTTGAAACATTTACTGCCATGCATGAAGATGTCCCAGCATGTGAATGGAGCCATAAAGCTGCGCTACAGGCAGGGAAGCAGCACGCTTTATCACCTCAGCCCTGGAGGAATGCTGCAACTGGCCAGCACTGTGTCCCCTCAAATGTCACATGGACTGAGACCTGTCTCAGGCTTTGGAAAAAAAGGCTGTAGCTGAAAGACGAAACCATATTAATTGGTAAAATAAGAGGTCTCTCAAGTGTTTTCTCTTAAAAATGACATGCTGTTTTGCAAGAAATTTCATTAGCTGACTGTTCATCCAAAAATTTTGAAAGCCAGATTAAAGATTTCTCAGATATCTTTAAACACCTGAAACTGTTGTAAAACCGTAGGAAGACGACTTAAAAATACTCAGTGAGCCTGAAGCAGTTCCCATAGGGGCAATTTCACTATTGCTAACCCAGCATGTCAGAAATTTAGGGTAAATGTCTTCTGCTGTATAATCATAAAATTTTTGTTGCAATCTTGACAGTGTAGGAAAACCAATATGTGTTCTTTTTGCCTAACTCCCAGTCTTCAGTTCTCTGTGTAACATTTTCTGTATAAATTTTTCTTTAGATCCCAGCTAGAAACATTTTTTTTATAAAATTGGAGATTTCCACAGACCTTTTAGAGCACCAGAGGAAAGCTGCTTCTAGGCAGGACTTGCAATAAAATCACAATTGGCAGCAAAGCAATTTACTGCTGCTGTCTTACTTATAAAAATCTACTGTGTACAATCCCAGGTCTGTTTTTAATCAAGAAAAAATTCATGCCTTATTATTGTCCATTTTCAGAAGAGATTTAAGAGTGCACACAGGGTGAGAGATAAAAGATCACGTCTCTGGCTGCAGCTTGGTTTATGGGCTGTACTTGGGCTGCTTTCAGCAAGTTCCAGGTACTTGAAGAGACCCCAAAAGCCCTGTTGTGGTCACTGCAAAGGGGAAGGGTTAAGTAAGAACACAGAAATATCTCCAGCTGACCAGTGCTGCGACTAAGACTCTTGAGACCCAAAGATCTGGGAGACATGACCCCATTTAAAGCTGATGCCCTCTCTCCTCTCTCAAGAAATTTCATGGCTTGGAGATGCTGTAGAGAGGATGCTGACTTTAGCAAGCTGCAGATGACAGTACATTTATATGCCACAACAGCATGTCAGGTAAATATGTCTCTCCCCTGGAAGCAGTTTAGTTGCATGGGCAAGGTGTTTTGTTGTGTTAAGTAGTCAAGAGAAGGTCAGCTAGTAGGGCAGCAATACAGCCTCTGGTAACACCTATGCTCAGCACAGCATCATGCTGGTGCTCAGAGCCAAGGTGTGAATCAGCAGCTCAGGAGGTCTCCCATTGCAATAAAACAACTGTTTCCTTAAATGTATCTCCTGTTCAAAGCTTAGTTTCCTTTTTATCTTTTTGTCTTTTTTTTTTTTTTTTACTTATCTTTCCTGATTTCATGCCAATTATCACCTTTACATAGATAATAAAGTACAAGGGCTCATCCACACTTGAAAGTTAAAACAAATGTATGCTGAGTGTGAATTCGCACTATCACAATAGCTTTTCTGAAAAATTACCTGCATAGACAGGCCCACTGCTATTAAGAGTCCAGGGAGCAATCCCCAAATCCCTTTTGAGCATTGCCTCAGACCACAGTTAAACCAACTCAGCCTGCCTCTTCTGAGCACTCAGGAAAGGAGTCTCCAAGTGCCCCAGCCGCCTTCTTTGAATGAGGTATGGCTCAGAAAAAAAGGGCAGTGGCCAGACCACTGAAAATGCCTGAAATATTGGCTGGAGCTCTTGGGGCTGTGCTGCACCAGTGCCTTCAGCGCCAGTGGTGGCAACTATTTTCTACCTCCCACCACATTCCACTCCTCTCCTGAGCAAAACCTGAACAAAGCAGAAGATGTAACCGTACATATCTTATATTTGGCCTGCAATCTGAATGCACTTTTCCTCCCACATGCTGTCATACTGAATTAATAGTTCATCTGTAAGTCCATTTTCCCTTGTACTCTGTAAGAACATTGTTTCTAAATGACCAAGATGGAATAAAATGTACCATGAAGAGCCCAAAAGGATCAAATTAGTGGAGAATGGATTAAATGTGCCACATTTTCCATTTCTCTAACACTCACATGGGAATAAATTAATCTGTGAGATATTAGGAAATGTTGCACTAATTGACATTTCAACCTGCCTGTGACATTTTCTTTTGAAGTCATTCATTAAATCACAACATGCCTGGTCAGTACATGCAGCAATGTATTGTTATTGTCACAGCACATCAAGTCCTTCATCTGGAGTATGCTACAAGTAAAATTACTCCATCTGCTTACAATCTTATTCTATATTGTTTCATATTTTTTCTAAGACCCTAGTTTCCTTAGTTTCACAAAGAGATGCTGTGGTAATTACTCTAATTGGAGACCTACAAAGTCTACAGTTTTATTTTGCACTTCTCAAAGCTGATCATGGCATTTAAAACTGAGACTATTCAAGTGCTAAATCAAAATAAAGGGAAAGCTTGGTAAGCAGGAGAAATGATAATTGGTATATTTTTAATGATGTCCACTCTGTTTGAATTTCTGGTTCAGAGCCCATTGAAGTAAATGGAAATTCTCCCCTCGACTTTCTGTTTCTTTCCTTTTCTTCAGGAGTCCTTGTCTCAAACATCTAGTAATATCTGTTGTCAGAGAGAAAAAATCTGGTCAATGGTCTGGTGTTTTTAAAGGTTCCTTTGTTTCTAAAAGCCAAATAATTTGTATTGTGCTAAACTCACTACATAGCTCCTTCAGGCGCAGTTTCCTGGTAGTTTCTGAGCATTTGCAATGCTCTGCTGCAAACTTTAGCCCAAAGTGCAGAGCAATGGAAACACAAGAATGTTACAGGAATCTAATGGAAAATAACTCAAAAATGTATTTACGGGCCACTATGCATTCACTGGACTAGGTATCGGCAACACTGGGTAAACACATCCATCAACCTCACCTCAGTAAGAAGCTGCTGATCATACATGAAGTGTGTAGAGGGCCTACAAGAGGAATCAAAGATGGAAAAGACCTCTGCAGGAGGGTAAAACAAAGAAATGGTAAGAGCTTTCTTTAGAAAGAATTTAACAGAGGCGTTAAAAGTGAGCAAGTGTTAGACAAAAAGTGAACCAGACTTTCCTGATTGCTCTTATTTATAATATAAAGATTTGGGGAAGTCTAGTGGAATGCTACAATTTACAATGGACAAGGAGAAATATCTTCCTTTATTTATTTATACATTATTTAGTGCTAGAATTCTTTTTCAAATGACCATAGCTGCCTCAGCAGATTGAGGCAAGGGAGCAGGGAAGGGATTAGGTAATGGTTCTGGTAATGAGAACTTTCCAAGATACTTGTGAAAGGTTGCTAATAAAGGGGTAGATAAGCTTATGTCTCAGGACGCAAAGCAACTGCTAATTTGCGTAGAGAGAACAGCTACCTTAATGGGAATTTTTTTCTTTATTACCCAGTGTCATGCCCCTTCCTATAAAGAATGCGGCATGAGCCAGCACCAGGGCCAGAGTTCTAGCGGAGGTGGCTGCGCTGGGATCTTCTAATAGGGAACCTGACCCCTACATCATCAGGTACTGAAGTTCTCACACAAGTGCAAGGTAACCCTGAGTGATTGTATCTTCACATCACATCTCTAAAATAAGAAGATAGGAACTCGAAGCACAAAGACTGAGTGACTTGCCCAAAACCACCAAAATGCCTTCTGCATTCAAATGCGTTTTCGTTCTCATGCTCATTCAAAAACTCTGCATTCAGACAATTCTGAAAGACTGTCTTACAGCTCAGATCCTCAGAGCCCAGACTTTGGGGTCATATGTGTCCATTGCACTGAACACAGGCAGTAGCTGCAGCCCATCTGAATGTCAGTGTGCTCCACAGGAGGCCTTGTACCCCCCTAGCTGTCCAGACTGGGGACCTCTGTATCACTTCTTTGTCCATGTACCCATGTTTCCTTTCTGAGCCGCCAAGTAAGTCCAGCAAGCACATCAGGAACTGGGAAGCTCAGTCACATCTGCTGAGAAACAGGTCTGTACCTCTTGCAACATAGAATTGTTTGCACATGTATGATACAGCTGATACACTGGATTTACATTGTGAATTTGGCGTACAGGGGGACCAGGACCTTCCAGCTTCCTTAAAGCAGTCCTGGAGCAGGAATCTGGCCTCTGCCTCTCAAATGCTGCATTAATGTCGCTATTGTTGGAATATCTGTTTCACACTGTTTGTTAAATAGGTGGTTGTTCTCAGCACAGAAATAGTTTCACCAAAATGAGCATGGGTCAATGCAAACACTTAAGGACCCTGAACGCAAGTTGTGTTTCTCCTGTGGTTACATTTTCTTTACTCAGTGAAAATATTTGTTTTCTTTCACTCCATGTCTAGTTAAGTCATTTGGTTTACTGTTCCCTTATTCTGCACCATTTCCACAAAAACACAACTAAGAGCCTCATCTGTGATGGATTTTTCTCCCTTTGGTCATCTGTCAATCACCCTAAGACTTAGGCTTGTCTTCCAAACCCTCATAAATCAGTCATGAGCATGATAAGGTGAAAAAAATATATCTTGGCCTGTGTTTAAAAAATACTTACCAATATACCTTGCCCAGTGGTGTTTCAACTTTGGTCTTTCTTTCCCCTCATTTCTCCATCTTATGGTGTTTTCCTGACAGCTAGGAACTATATGAATCACAATTCAAGAATAAAAACTTTTGAGGATTTAAGAGAAATAGGAAATATCTTATTGCAGACACACGGATTTTAAATCATTCCCAAGAGTTAAGAAAAGAACTCAATATACAGACACATGCACACACAAGCATAATTTTAAATTTTCAACAAACAACAACTTTTATGTTTTATGCCAGGAACATAGACTGGAGCAGAGAGATTACAAACTCGAATGTGTGACTAAAAATATACGTACAGATGGGAGGGTATTAAAATCCACGTTGCTCATTTCAGAACAGATGGAGACTGTGCTGTATTACAACTAATATTTTGGGAAAATACTAAACTGTGCAACTCCCAAATTGAAGTGTAAGGAACACAAAGCAGGCAGTATTTTTTGTGTCAGTAATCAGATGCTTTCAAAGGCAACATGTTGGGGGGGGGAGAAAAAAAAAAAGAGATGGCTGAACCACATAAATAGTTCTGTTGCTTTCTCACAGGTGCTTAAGCTTTAGCAAAGCAAGTACCTTAATCACCAGTGCACTCCTTGTAATTAATAAGACAATTTAATCTACGTTTTCCTTCAAAACCATTTTCCCTTACTCAGAGCTTTCCTAGTAGCACTACAGGGTGATTTTAGGGCACTCAGACTGATACAATTACTTTAAGATAAAAAGAATCACAAATAATTATTTGGCCAGATGTCAAGAAAAACTTCCTGGTAATAAACTCTTTGTTGATGAAATAATTCCTCATTGGACTACGTGGGAACAGCATCTCTTGGGACTAATTTGTTATGAGGCTAAGAAACAGATGATGTAACATGTTACTGCTGCCTCTAATTTCTGTGACTCAGCAGCTGCAATTTGAAAATGAGCTTCAGTACAAAGTGCTGTAGAAGTATTTGAACTCTCTAAAGATATTATAACAAGATCTGGAAGAAACCAAGCTATAGCAGAATGAAGAACACAGACTTGTTTTGTCTTAAATCAGTGTAAAATCCTCTGAGCCAAGGCCAACAACTTAAGCTAGGCAAGTTCTGGATTTGTTCCTCAGGGGTAAAAGGGTCTCATGGAGGCATTGAGAATAAGTAGCTCAAGTTGCTTGTCTACCAGTCATCTTCTTGGGAAGAGAAACTCAGATTTCCAAACTACCTAAAGCAATTGAATATAATGGGAAAATTAGTGGAGGATTTCCAAGGCTCCTCTCAAATAAAGGAACTGATGTAGTTTCTGTTTTCTTCCACCTTCTCTCCTTTCAGCCAGGTGACTCTGACCATCTGTGTGATTACATCTATTTTCTCCTGCCGATAACAATACTTCATTCTGAGCCACTGCAAGGTTAGAAGGCACAGCTCAGGGGTATACCAGCCCATATGACTTCTTTGCTTTCTGACCTCCTGCTTTTCTTTCTCTGTACGAGAGGCAGAGATGTAGTTGATATTTTTGTAGTGATTCCAGAGCTTTGGTGTCACAAAATAACCAGTTGGTAGGGAATATACTCTGTCAAAACTTATCCACTAAACCGATCTGGATAACTTGGAAGTACAGCGTCTTGTTCTTTCATCTTTTGCAGTTTCAGCAGAATGAACAGCTGTCTGAGACATATTCATTTTCCAGGGCTAGATAAAGGTTCATTCATTAATATAATACTCTGTAAAATAGATGTGAACCAACAATTACTGTACAATACAGCAGATTTGTCAGAAGCAACTGAGTGTTAGTGGCAAAATGCAGGAACATAATGCAAAGGAGCAATAGTAAAGGAAGCATCCTGACAGTAACTAATGATCGTATCAAATAAAAGCTAATAGAGACATGTTGACTTTAAACATTGAGAATCCTTTTGGTTTTACAAATACTCTTTATTTCAGACAAATGTGCTTTGGTTTTTTCATATGTTGTCATTATTAGCATTATATTTTTTAAAAGTGCTTGAAAATAATGAATATATTTCATTGATAGCTTTTTCTATATGACTAGTTTTGAAGTGTCAGTATTGATAGGTCAACTTAGTCATATACTAGAAATACCTTTAAAATTTAATAAACATTCAACCTAAGCAATAATCTAAAAATGTAAAAAAATTAATTATATGGCTCAAAGGAAACATTTTGGTTTTATTCTAATTTCCATACAACTATTTTCTATCAGGTAGAATACAACTGAAATAAAATTTACAAAGGCCAGACTTTTACTTGTTACCTTTCAATTTCCATCCTCTGAGAGTGTCTTGTAATCTGCAGATCTCAGAAGCATTTTACAAACTGTATAGTAGGCCATTATTAACAGTTCAATACAAAAATTAAACATGATTATTTGAATTTCTAAAAAAACATCTAAGTCTTCCTCTACACTGACTTGACATTCAAACGAATCCAAGACAGCAAAGTCAAGTCAGTCCATGAAAAGGGACTGTTCACCATTTTCTGAGTTTAATAGGGTGGGACCCAGTCCCCTTTTATCAATCTGTCTGTTGCTATATCTAAATTCAGGAAAATACCTTGCCAAATGGAGCTTTCAGAGGAGAGCTGGAAGGATAGATTTCCATAGCCCTACTCCAAGGCTGAGCAATACAAGCCTACACATCTCCAAAGGAAACAAAAAGGAAAATGTTATTGACCCATTCTCATTTTAATAAGGAGCTTGATGACTTCTTTGAATATTGCTTTGAATACTGCATATACATTTCTACATACTTACTATATAAGGGAGCAAACATACTGATTCGTATTTGTTGGGAGAGATATTTATATGACATACAGCAGCTGCATTTGCTATCGCTTGCTGTCACCAGCTCTTCTAGCTATGCTTTGTCAGGACCTTGCTGAAGGAATCTACCTTAGATTTTAACACAGCTTACTGTCTTATTAGCACTGGTTTTTGTAAATTAAGGTATTTCTGATGGTGCTATGTCAGTGCCACAAGTAAAGGCTTTATTTTCCATCTATAACCATGTTCTTTCTATTTCTTCCAGGAAGAAATCATGCCTGTGTTGAAACCTTTCTTTCTTCCCCCTATATAATGTTTTGTGCGGTGTATTTATCCTGTGGGTTTTTTTCCCCTGCAGGAACTTAGCGGTACCCAAGAAATTATTTGGACTGAAAAGCATGAAAGGGGAGCACAGCATGGCTACTTTTCTCTTAGTGTGAGGTCTGCGAGCCACTGCTGTCAGTTCTGCAACTAAGTACACTATGGTACACATCAGCTGAAGTTGTATCTACTACACCTATACTACTATCAAAAAAATTCAAACTGTCGACAATATTTCTGAAAGATTTTTTTTCCTTCAGGATGGTTCAGGCTCCTCAGAAATTATTCTCATTCTGCCGTTGAAGCTGTCACTTCCTGCTCCAGCCTTTCTCACTACCATTTCATTACCCCTTTTAAAAGCACACTAAAATCAGTGAGGCAGCCAGTTTTGCATAAAAACCTGCAAAGTAAATGAACTGCCCATATGAACGGAGTTTGCCACAGAACTGAAATCTTTCCCATCACGTTACAGTGACTTTCCCAAAATGGCTTTTCCAGCTTCTCTTTCCCATCCTGCTCCTTAGCAAATGTATGATAGAGGTAGTTTCATACAACAGATCACAGGTATTTAGCATCCCTTTCCATTCAGAGGCTCAGTTCTACTAGTTGGGAAGCCAGCCTCCTGTTCCAACCACTGCTGCAGTCAGGGTGAGAAAATTAAGTTCTGCAGCTGATGCAAATGGTATTTTGCCCTTCCAGGTACAAAGAGATAGAAAAAGTGTTCCTCCCCAGTTTTCCTTTCCCTGTGGAATTTCACTTCTAAGACTTTTCTCAAAGCCAAATTTTCCCAAGGCAAGGTTCTTTTCTTCTTTCTTGTCACTTGTTTCTCAGTTATTTAAATCAAAAATGACTGGCTGATCAAAATTGCTTGAAGCCCTTAGTGGCCCGTGTGGCTGAGCAGGCTGCCAGAACATCTATTGAAACTCCAGGGGCTTTAATAACTGACAACAAGTCTTCAGACAGCTGGCTGTGCTGGAACTCTGGGCTCCATGTAACAGTTGTCTATTCCCAGCAACCAGTAAATAATACCCAAGTGATTACTCCCTGTAGCAATAGTCTGTACCTATCATATTTAAAGGAATAAAGGGCATAGGAGTTATTATAGAAGAGAAAAATATTCTTAACTGTACTCTTTATGTTAGAGTGAAACAAAACCCAGACATCATGTACAAGTGTCACCCATGTCCCAAAATGCTTTTTCACCACTTTCTCAGTTCCTGTAACTGTTGGTTATGCCCCAGCCCAGCCTTCCTCCCTGAACATTTTAGTCTTCTTCAGACTGGTCAGTTGAAGCCTTTGGCAGGGATGAGGTTCCTGCCCCATAACAGCTCTGTGGGGAGGTGATGTTCCTCAGCAGCACCCCCAGGCTCTGCAGGGAAGTGGTATTTTCCCTTTGCAATGTTGCCTCTAGCACTCTATGAATTAGTGAGTTAGAAAGCAACTGCCATGACCCCGGCAACCCATCTGTGCTGCCCAAAGAGGTTTGTGAACCACGAGAACCAGAAGGTTTTGTGGAACAGACTGAACAAACAACTACCAGGAGCTCTTGAGGTTTCATTAATCCTCCCTTGACATGCATGCTCACTGAAGGTCCATTGTTATATAGATGTCACAGCACAAACAAGCTAGCAAGCTGCAAAAAGCTCTACCATTGGCCAAACTCTACTGTCCAAGCTCTTTCTCCATCCTCCAGTGACCAGACCACACTCCTTGTCTCTACTTCATCCAGCTCCTCCTCCATCCAGAGCTTGCTGGGGTTTTTTGGGGGGTTGTTTTTGTTGGGTTTGTTTGTTTTTTTCATCCAGGGCCTCCTCTCCCACACTCCTCAGAGCTATTTAACCACTTAGCAGGAACGAGCTACAGCTGCACATCATCCATGTCAATCAACCCACTGCTTCGAAGCAAGGCCACAGCTGCATGTTATCAATGACAATCAACCCACTGCCTTCATTCCCCTACACATAGACAATGCCCAAGTTTTTAGATTATTGCTAAGGTTGAATGTTTATTAAATTTTAAAGGTATTTCTAGTATATGACTAAGTTGACCTATCGATCTCAAGTGCTGTTCAAATTCCACTCCTTGATATTCCCTGGTATTGTATAAAAATAGATAGTTTTGTTCTCATAGCCTCACAACAGGCCAGTGTAACGCTGAAAGCAATAAGGCCTAAGGTGGTGAGCAGCCACTGAATCTATACAGCACTTCTCTGGAATCCAAAAGTTGTCCACACCCTGAGCCAGCCTCTGCTCCTGGAGAACCACGTGCAAAGTCTAGGAATTAATCATCACTGAGCAGGGGGTAATGAACTGTCTTCTGCTAATGGATTGCTAAAATCGCCTAGCAGAAAAATTAGCTTGTGTTTTGTTCTGGAGGCATCTTTCCACTGAAATTAAGGAATCTGATGTAAACTTAGTTTTTTTGGTGTACCACTAGATGGCAAACTAGCAGTGTGATACACATCACCCTGCCTATCATGGAAATCTTTGATAAGGCATATTGCAAAATGCAGGTTATCTGCGTGCAGATAAAGAGAGGCTTGATGTGGTGCATGCTGATAGAGAACAAAGAATACTTCATCGTTCATGTTTCAAATTAATTTGTGATGTTTTAAGGTTGGACAATACAGACCTTGTTGGAATCACAAAGATTTCCAGGGCAAATGTTTCACATGGCCTTTGCGTTCCCTTTGGGTTGCCCACAGCCACACACCTACAGCTCCCTCGCCTGGGGCTGAGCAGAGCGGAATGTTCATCCAGAAATAAGTAGCAGAGTTTGTACAAGATTGTCACGAGTCCCTTGAAGAGGGGCTGTAATGCCGGCCTGAGACATGTGGAAGTGTTCAAGGAGTGCAGTCAGGCTTGACTCTTTCAGGTGTATACGTTTTGTAGAGGCCTCATCAGCAATATAAGCAGAAAGATTTTCTAGCAGTGCATGCCACTCAGTCAGAACAAACTTCCATCTTTTAGATAACATTATGAATGTACAAATGTCTATTGCAAATCTAACAGCCCTGGGAGCAGTGAAACTGTGAGGAAGCGGCAAGGGAAAAGCCATTATCTAACATTTAATTTCCTCTCCACTATACACCAGCCACCACTTGTAATGAAAGCTGCTGGAGAGTCATTTAAATTTGCCTTTTTATCCCTGCAAAGATTTTTTTACAGTAAATCTAGGAAGATGTCTTCTGTGTACCTTTGACCAGGACCATAGCAGAGCCGAAGAGGCCGCAGCCCCACGTGCGTTTGAGAGCAAGGGCAGCTATGGGGACAAGCATGACATATTTTGCAGGCTGCTGCTCTGAAAGCTGCTGCTGCTGCGGCCACTTCCCTGGGGAGGTCTGCAGGGACAAAGCAATTAGAAAAAGCCCACTAAAAAGAGGGGGAAGGCACCAAAAAGTCTCCCAAGAGCTCCCAGTCAGTCACTTCCACCATTGCTAAAATGAAGGCAGCTAAGGGTATAATTGCTAACAGTTGGTTTTACAGCTCAAAAAATCTCTAAGTTACAGAATAAGCACTAGAAATGCAGAATGCTCCATAACACTACTAAAATATATGGAAAATTGGGAAGAGAGAATGTGCTTGCTCAATCCAAAATGCAACCACATAGTGACTCAAGGACCAAACAGAAGCATATGCTGGGAGAGAAGCAAGGCACTTGACTTGTTTGTATATATTTAGTCCCTTGCATTTGGGTTATGTCAGAAGAAGATGATGATGGAATCAGGTATGTCCTTAGACACAAGCAAGGACCTGCAAAGTACAGACAGAGAAGCTTTGCCTTCGTGTGCATCAGAGAGAGTCAAAACCCAGAGAGCACTCCTCTTGCCACAGCTCCCAGCCTGCCTTTTTTACAAGCAGCAGGCCCAAATGCTTCCCGAGCTCTCTCAGGGCCATAGCTATGAACTAATCCTTTTGGGCTCTCTGCCTGACACCAGTTCACAGACACAGCAGTTAATCCCCAACTATTAATTTAGTTACAAGCTCCCGCAGGCACCCCAGTGCCCACATGTCTCAGCATTTGTCCAGGCTTTTGTACAGTGCTGGTTTTAAGGACTGAAATAATTTCCATTATTTCAGCTGTCACCAAACACATTGAATCAAGACGTCCTTTTGCAGAACAGGGTTTGAGCAGGCTTCCTGTTTGTCTTGGACAAAAGATCCCCACATTCAGAAATTGCCTATGGCTTTCTTCATAACAGCAAAATTCTAAAATATTGTGTTATTTTTGTTGATATAATTATTAGTATTATTATCAGTCTTGGAAGTGCTTATTTGTTTTCTTATTATTCACATCTAGAGGATCAAGGGAAAAGCAATAGACATGTACACAAGTTTTGGGTACATACTTCTTTTTTTTTGTTTATTGCAGTGTTTGGACTACATGAAAACTGCTCAGAAGTAAGCCACAGCATTTGCTTGCGATGCATTTTTTTATGCTTAGCCTGTGTATTTAAGTCTTAATTCATTGAGACTAGGTCTTACACTGCAGAATAAATGCTTTTTTTATGAACTAGGCCCTATGTTGTGTTTAACCAGTACCTAAAGAGTTGAATTAGGCAGGTATTCAAGGCTGTTGGGGGCTGTTTCCTCTGCCTATTTTACCTAAGCCCAAGCCCTGGGAAGCTGAGAGGGTTGAGGGTACCTGGAGCAATGGGCAGAGGTTAGGGAGCCAGTGCCATAGCCCACCTCCACCCCCAGCCAGCAGAAGCAGTGTCTGCAGCAATCTTTGCTTTCTCCATTTTGCACCTGTTCCCAGCCCCCAGTTTTGCTCCTGTCCCTTTCTTTGCAGTAACAGAAGCACCTTAGGCCCCTCCAGGCTCCTGTCCCTCACCTTTGAGGCAGTGAAATCATTGGTTTATGTATTTTTCAGAGAGCATTCAAGCTGACTCAAGTTGTCACGTACACACAAATAACAGACTGCACTGACTGAGCTTCAGCTGCATTTCTGAAAGCAATGTGATTATAACTGCTTTAAAAGACAGGACAGTCTGTAATTAGCAGAGGGATTTTCCTGGTAATTATGTTAACCTTTAGTTGAATGTTACTGAACCCATCACAATGTTATTTTTATGGTCCCTTACCAAAGTATGCCTTTGTAGGTTTGCAAACCTGTCTTGGCCAGTGGAAAATTCCACATCCTTGCATAAATCCTACAAGTTCCTTGCTTTGGTCAGATGCTACCCTGTGCTGTGCCTGGTAAGGTTTTGCAAACAATGGCCTCGCTGGCTGGAGGGAATCCAGCCCTGCCAGTAGCGTTTTCAGTCATTCTTTCCCTGTGCAATGAATGAAGAATGAAAAATGCAGCTATTCACAGAAGCAGTTTTGTCAGATAGTAATGACCCGTGTACTAATGTAACACAGTTTGTCACACGGTATGTTCTGTATATTGTTGTTTTCCATAGGGTTTTTTTGTCTACATGTTTTACAATTACAGAACTATATATAGTGTTCAACAGAGCTCTAGACATGTACAGAGAAAACAGGGGACATAACTATAGCAGAAAACAATGAAGCTCAATAAATATGCAAACATTCCTCATAAAAATCCAATTAAGAGATTAACTGCACAAATACACAAAAGTTCAAGAGAGGTGGTTTGGCACCACATATTCTTCCTTTGCTCATTTAATCTGATTAAGTTAATTCCATATAACTGTAATCTAGGATGCAGTAAGAGTACCACTATAACTTAGCTTAGTTCAAGTACTAGTAAAAATTTCATGAGTGAAGTTATGAAAACAGAGTAAGACCTTGGAACAAGCTGAGTGGATAAGGCCTGAGAAAAGTTATTTTTATTAAAAATAAAATTATAAGAACAGTTTTGCCTAGTTTTCTCTCAGAATTCTTAAAATTATGATCTTGATGCAGATCTGTGAGTAACAGAAAGAAATATCAGCTGAAATATTCCTGTAAACTGCTGAGAATGGAAGCAGCCCTTGGTGACTCAGGTCACCAAGCTCTGGGGACATTCTCTGATTTATTGTGGCCTCAGTTCCATACCAGCTATATGGGCATATGTCTTCCTTTCCCCAAGCCTATTTTTGTGTTCAGACAAAAATGTTCTTGGGGCAGCATGTCAGCCTGCTGTAGGCCTCTGAGTTGGGGTCTTGGCAGGACTTCCAGGTGCCACCATACCCATGTAACAGCTGTGTCAAAGTAAAAGGAGTTTCTCCAAAATGTTCATGCCAGCGTCTTTCTATTGCTGTTTTTTCTTTCTTTTACAAATGCAGACATTTGTGAAGTCTCTCACTCTAGGTGTGTAACATGCTCCTGTTTCAAGCCCAGGTGGGCCAGTCCAGGCACCCAGACCTGAGTATACGTGTTCAAAAGCTGCAAGGGAAGGAGGATGGGCAACTGTTCACGAAATTGGGGGTTCCTCTGAAAACTAGGACACAGGGACTGTGCAAAGTGATGTACCTGGTCACTTACCTGCTTCATTTCTCAGTACAGCCAAAGGACTTTTGTTGCAGAGTCATTTGGTCTATGAATACAAACACCGCTTTCAATGAACAGATTTGAGTAGTGATAGCATTCCTTCTTTACCAATTTTTTTCTCCACTGATTCATTCTCTGGTATACCATCAACTTTTTCTTCAACTGAACAGATATTTTAATGATATTTCCCTCTTTCAGGAATATTATTAATCTATTTTTTACCCCATAATGTGAAGGCTTCCTGGATGAGTTTGCATTAAAAATCATTCCTATTTCCTCTGTTCAATGCTTAACATCTTTCAAAGGCAGAAATATGGCAATGAAGGGAGTACTATCTCCATCTCCCATAGTGAGGTAGGATGAAGTTAAAAGAAAACCTGATAATTTCTGAGTGGAAATTATATCACCTAATATCAGGCCTTGAAATTAGGTGTCTAAACTCATGTTATACTTACTGGGGAGAACTGGGCACTTCTGGAGGATGAGTTGGTTCTCCTACATTGAACATTTACATTAAGATTAGAAGAACTGTATCCTAGAAATACTTATTCATGTTTTAATGACTATAAAAGGAGTCTGGATAAGCAGCTCACAACCATCATCATGGGCATCCAAAGTTAATTAACATGAATCCCATGATGAATGTCCTAGCTTCCAGAAACTTCAGGAACCCACTTACTCTAGAGTGTGGGAAAACTTACAATCCAATACAAAAATGTCAGGTTTTTCAGCAGCTTTCCAGATTTTTTTTTGTTATTAACACCAAGTCACAAATTCATACTGTTCTGCTTCAAACTTCTGATGAGCTGAACACTTGAAAGCTGCAGTATGACAATTTTCATGCCTCCTGTGTAGTCACACTCCTTGAGATGGAAAGGCCCTCATTCTGCCTCACTTTCTGAGAAGAAAAATGCTGTTCTGTGCTATGATGACTATATGGTACAAGAGTGGAAAGCTGTGGGGGTTTCCCATGCCGTGGTGTGCTTGGGGCACGGCATGGGGCATGGGATGACAGCTTCCATCTGGAGCACTTCTTACATCCTACCTTTCTGCAAACTGACTTTTCTTCACCAGACTGCATATGCACAAGGGTGTTCTCTGAGGTTAATTTTAGCTCCAGAGGAAACTCCTTCCAAAGCCAGCAGAAGGAGGTAGACTTCTATAGAGACCAAGTCAAAATGTGTAAATTACAGTCCCTTCTGGAGCCCTAAACTGGGCTTGCCCAGAGCATGGATGGAGGGTAAGGAGATTGGCTTCATGAGGCTGAAGGTGGGAAAAGGTCTTTGAAACAGGAGTAATCTTTGTTCAGTTTATCAGCATTGTATCTACCAAACCAGAGCCCCAGACCTCTGTAGCCCTGAACTCAGCTGTTGCCTAGGCAAAAAGAACAGCAGAGTGAGCTTTCATCAACGGCTTTCATCAACACTGAGAAGAACCAGTATGAGCCATAACTTCTTCCCTGAACCTTCCATTGCTAGAGAAACAGTACCCACTATGATGAACCATAGGGGTTCTCTTGCTTTTGCAGAAGGCTGGACCATTTTGGAAGGGTTTTAGTGAATGTTGGGTATTTCTCACCACTGTATTTAATCAGATCCTTTTTAAAAGTTAAAAAGACCCGAAATGACCTCAAAATTACATAAAACAGCTAGATAAAGTACCTTCATTCATGCTTTCTTAGAAGAAGAACAAACTTGAATCCACAGCATTCAGATTAAAATCTGGAAACTTCCAAAGCAAATACAAATTAGTCTGTGGTGTGGCTGAACTTCCACAGGACATCTGGCTGTCCCAAATTACTTATTTAATGTTCTTACAGAATTTGGTAGACCAGTTTATCTTTAGTTTCTATCCTTAGGTTAAAATGATAAATCTTCACGCAAAGCTACATCACAGAAAGCCTTCAAAAGACCTTGATGTTTGCAGAATTTCTATACAACACTTTAGGATACACACTGCTACATCAACATCCATTGCAAGGCTAGAGATACAGTGTTGTCGTATCCTTTATTTTCCGTCTCTACAAAAGTTTTATTGTGACTGTAAAGGGCACTGGACTTCATGGTTTATATATATTACCATGCATAAAATAACATCAAGGCTAGAAAAGGACAGCCATGGGATAAATTTGGGCTTGGCAGAATGACAGGAAAGTTCATTTCAGATAAGACTGGCTGATAACAGTGAATCTTCATGTACGATTCATATGAGGCCTTTTCTTGTGTTTCCCTTCATCTTTTCTGGAAACAAGAAAATAACACATTCTAACTCTCCTAATGCTTCCTGGGGTAAATGGGATTTTAACATAAATGCCTAGCTCCTTTTAGTGCTCAATCTTTGGTATTTTCATACTTTAAAATAGCATGAAAGGAGTCCCGCAGCACCACAGTTTCACCTAAAGCTGTTTATGTAAAAAACCCTTCCTAGTCAGTTTATAACTCAGGAAATTTGCACCAGGATCATAAAATAAATGCCATTACTTTAACAACCACAAGGATACAAACTTAATCTTCTTCAATTATGTGTTTCAGTTCTGGCCAAAAAGATTGAAAACCTTTTCCCATACCAGGGAGCACTAAGATTTTACAGCCTTGTTTAAAACAGAGGATCATTACTCTGTCTGGTTAATCTTCAAAATCTGATCACCATCTGATATGACTGCAAAAGACACATAAAAAGTATTCTTAAAAAATTTTCCAAACCTTCCAACAGGTCAGCATTAGGTGGTAAATTTGCTTGTGTTGCCAAAATACTGAATTTTACTGCTAAAATAGATGCTTTGAAACAGATCATGGGAACTCTTGCTGCCTGTGGAAATAAATGTTTATTTCATTGTCAGTAGATTTTTAAACACAGTTACTGACATCCTCTTTAACACATCACACAACCCTTTCATACTTCTGGTGGCTCTTCACCCTTTTGTTTGGTGCTATGTTGTCCATGTGCAAACACACCTGACTGCATTTGAGCAAGAGCCGGCTCAGGCAGCTCCGTGTCGCTGCCTTGTCCAGCTCCCAGGTTGAAGCCTTCAGCTCAGTCCCGCAGCTCATTGCATTTCTGGTGCCTGGCTGCCGTGGAGCATGGGGAAGGCACAACCACAACTGTTGCTGTCTGCTCACACCAGTGTAGCTTAGCCTAACCTGTAGCAGGGCTTACAAAAAGAAAATCATAGGGAAAATGTATTTATCAAAAATTATATGAAAAATGAATTCCTGAGTGATTTCCACCACCCCACACACCCCCAGGATATTTCTTATTCAGCATTATTATCTTCAACTTTTACTAAAACTAGAGATTATGTTTTGGTGTGCCTAGTTTTATTTATTTAATATTTATTTAATATTAGTATCTTTCAACTTTCAACAAAGTCAAAACTTACCACTGAAAATGTTATTGAAAAAAATATTACTTTTTTATATTTTTGAATTATTTTTACAGTTTTAAGAAAGAAAGTATTTTTTCAACAGAAGAAAATCATAATTGTACTGTTTTTCATTGAAGGAGTAATGCAAATACAGAAAGCATAGCAAAAAATGAATAAAGATCAACTTTGATCATCCTTAGCAATTAGTTAAAAGCTATTTTCCTGTTTCATACTGAATCCTATTCACAGGTCAGCCCTTGTTAAGAAATACCAAACTTCTCCCAGTTTTGTCCACTTTTGCTACCAATCACATGTTTATGTGTGTGGTCATTGTTGACACACCACGTGGCAGGTGTTGCACACCTCCTGATGGACTACAGAAACTAGAAGGAATTGTTAGGACCTCAGAGGCAGCAAAGCAAGAGATGTGGCCCTGGGAAGAAGGGCTGCAGAGCTCCTGGGTAGACTCCCACTCTTGGAAACACCACCAGTGCAGCTGCCAAGTTGTAGTTGCCCACACAAGCACATGCTAAATGGATCCTTATCTCTCCATTCTACCACGAACAATTATTTGTTTTCTCTTTATCTGTATTTTTATCTCCACCCTAAGACTCATTCAGCTCTTTTACAGAGACAATCCTTGGACAGAATTCAGATTCAAGCTTCTCTTTTCACTGGGTTGTTTTTGGTGTGGGTTTTTTTTTTTTTCTGTAGACAAAGCCTTTTTATAATTGTGCAGGCATTACACAAGTTCCCTTTTTTAAAAAAAATCACTCAAGTCAAATCTCTTTGTATTGTATAATTAGGCAGCATCTGCACTTCAGACAAACTCAGAGTATAATTCCCTCACCCCCAAAAGCAAGAGCAGGATGCTACTACCATCGCTTATGGACAATCAGACCACAATTACACCTTAGGTCTTCAATGCATATGCCCCCTGAATTAGATAAATAGCTTTAGATAAATAATCAACATTGGCCTGGATCTGCTGAGTAAGATATGCAGTCCCAGGTAAAAGAAGGTAAGCAGGGATTAACCATTTCTAGTTTGGATCATCCAAAGATTGCACATTTTCACTGTCCACCTCTATATAGCAGGAAGCTGAGTTTGATCCATCATATGTCACTATATTCATGGTTTGGGGGTTGGTACAGAATGGACTAGTAAGTCCATTCAATTTACTTGATTTTGCTGTATTTTCTCTTTTGAGATGGAACCTCTCAGAAACCTGAGAGTAACAGCGGGTAAAAAAAGCCTAAAATGTGTCCCTATAATAATGATGTGTCCCAGCAATAGGCCTTTTCCATGATCATGTTCTGATCATAGATCCCCTACTGCATGCTATAACAGCAGCAGCAGGAAAGGAAATATTAGAAGAGCCCAAAGGCCACCCCTGTGTCCCTGTGTGACCCCCTAGTACTCGGCTGCTGTTCTGGTGCTCAGTATGCAACTGTAGCCTCACAACCAATGTATCAGTGAAGTGTAACACTCAGCAAATAAAGTTTTTGAAATATCTTTTTTTTTTTTACTTTCCCCGCCCCCAGGCAGGAAACCAGGTTTTAGTACCACATGAAAGGCAGCAGACTGCTGCTTTTTTTGGTGCTTTTTTTTTTAAGCACTGAGTTTTCTAATGGCTTTGTACAAGTACCAACTAGGTTATTCACATGTTTCTGAGAATATACTTTTCTAAGTCACTTGTTTATTAAATGATATAGGAATGTCTCAGAAGTATTGAAGTAAAAAAGACATAGAAAGGTTAGAAAAAGCAACAGTTTCTCAAACCAAGTTTTCATTTCATGTAAATTCCATTACTATAATTTTAGATATTTAAATTAAAAGATATTTTGAAAAAGTAACAGTTCCTTTATTGTCAAAAGCACCTCATTCAGCTCCTCCAACTAGGTGATACCATGTCTCTTCATGCAGTTTGTTAAATTAAGGCCACAAGGAACTGTTGGATATACAGAAAGTAACTTATTTTTGATAAAACACATGTTTCACAGAAAACTATCCAGTCATGAAAGTAACGGGAAATCTACAACTTCCTATGGCAGGTCAATCTCAGTAGTCATCAACGATATAAATATGTGACTGCCATGTAAGGTTCTTACTGGATACAGGGAGAAAATTTTCCCTATGAGGACAGAATTGGAACAAGTTGCCCAGGGCAGTTGTGCTCTCCATCCTTGCAGGTTTTTAAGACCTGACTGGATAAAGCCCTGAACAACCTGGTCTGAGCTTAGACATGTCACTGCTTTGAGTAGGAGGTTGGATTAGTGACATCCCAAGGACCCTTCCAGTCTGAATTATCCTGTGGTTTCATGACATTATAACCCTAACATTAATTTGTCTTTGTCTCAGTTTTCAGGCACTGGTTTTAACGAGGTCTTTGTGGGTTACCAGGTTTAGCTCTGCTGGATTATATCTCCTTGGAGTTCTCACCCCCTAGCAAACAAGGAGCCAGAAAGCAAGACCTGGAAGTGCACTTAGTCTCCCTGCTGCGAAACTGAGACATGAGGCTCTGACAAATGCAGCTTCCAAGGAGTTTCCCACTTCTGGCTCTGCAACAGGTCTCCAGGCTCCCAAGCTGCCTGTTGGTGAGCCTTGGGAAAACCCTCACCTCCATCACAGAACAGTCCAGAGCCACAGACCCTGGCCTTTCTTCGTTCCCTGCCAGGCAGACTAGCAGAAATAACTGAAAAAACACAACACATTTTCCAGGTTGCCCCTATGCCAAATCACAAGCAACTAATTGCAAAAATATTTTATTATATTGTTCTAGTATTAAAGGAGACCAGATATCAAAGCTAACTCAGACACAGAATTAAGAATAAGAGATGCTTCAAGACATGATAGACAATCATGCTAATATACAATGTGCTTTCCTATAATAACAGAAATGGTAAGTTTTGAAATTGGGATAGTAGAGTTGTTTCCCCCGTGGAATAAAATAATATATATTCCAGTCCCTTTGTTAATAATTACAACTAAATTCAGAATAAGGGATTTTTTTTTCAAGTAAGAAGCTAGAAAAAGTCAGAGTAGGAAAAGAAAAGAAAAAAAAACCATGAGAAAAGCTAATATGTTCTCTTTTATCTGAAACAGACATTCTCTACTGTTTTGGAGATGGCAATTAGTCTGAGTACATTATATCAAGTGTTTAATAAGATTTTTAAGAAGTCAGGAAGGCTGGAAAGAGATAAATAAGTCTAGACCAAATATCCCTTTTTAATGTGGTTATTCATGCCACCTATGAAGGATGTGACTTGTGGTGACCAAGCTCTGTAATCATTTTAGCATGATACTGAGCAACATTTTTATGAAAGAACTCAGTTGTTTGAACTTCAGGGTGTATAACAGTCCCTCTCATAGTGGAAGAGTGTTTAATGTGTTGAATATAGTTTGAATAAAGAAAGTGTCCCAGTTCCCATTTTTTTCTGCAGACTCTTTTTAGACCTGGACATTTTCCCAAGATGTTCAGGAAGCTCTACTCAAGAAATAGGAGAAAAGTCTGACTACATTTAAAATACATACTATATTCAATGTTTTGCACTACTTTGGTTACTACTGTGTTAAACTCTGCATTTTCTGCTGACAGCTTGGTAGGGCATCCATGCAGCTATTGCAAGGCACAGATTTTCAATAGAGAGATTTATATTTCACTTGTGGAAAGGCAAGAAGTAGAAGCTACTGTACATCATGCAGGATGAGATCAGAAGTGCCATAGAAATAGGAAGCTGGTATATCTTTGCTAGAAGGTATGAATCAAAATCTGATTGGGAAAAACCCTGAGCTAAGTAAATATGAATGAGAATTTGTTCATCTACTTCTTCCCACCCCATTTCAGCGGTTTGATCTATTGTTTCAAAGGAAGCATCATCATTACTTTGGAAATTTTTTGACCTCTCAGTGAGATTTTAGGCTCAAGATCATAGTCCCAGATAACAACACAGTGCTTACCTGACTGGATCATTCAAAAAGCAGTGAGAGCCTTCTAGGCCAGAATGACAATTATTCTTCCTGTTCTTCACTTCTAGCTTTACAAGATGCATCTCACAATATGACATGAAAAAGATTTCAGGGAGAAGAGCTGGAATATGGCTATCACATGGGAAACATGGTCTCTCTTAGTCTTTCATCATCTCTTCAAATACTTTGCAGGATACAGCAGGCAAACTGGATTTCATATAGAAAAAGCTGATTCACCTCATACCAGACAGAAAATACACCCTTTTTTGCTTTCAGCTAGTGAGTTACCATGGGTATCCCTGAAGAGCTTTCTGCTTCCTACAGTGCCACAATGCTACACCACTGACACCACAATGCAAACAGCTAATGATAGCAAAAGAAAGAGTAAGTACTTTGGGTATGCCATCCGGCCACCAAACCCTACTCACCCCACCCCTCAAAAAAAAAAAAAAAGATTAAAAAACCATAAACAACCCCAAAATCATTAGTTTTCCTCTAAATGGTAAATTTTAAAGATCACTATTGAAAACAGGAAAATAATCTTTACTATAGTGAATCAGAGCACATTTGGACTACATGCTAATTCCTAGTTGGTTGAACTTCTAGACAAAGGCAAAAAAATCATTAAAACAGGAACAAGAATGGTACGTCTCATTTATCCTTCTTTTTATATTTCTGATTGGCAACATAAACTTTTCCTCATTTTCTAGAACTGAAGGCTACAGCATCTTGAATTATTTTTGCTGACTTTTTCCTGGAGCCTGAAAAATGCTTTTTCATTGCTTGACTTGCTTATCAAAGAGTTTTCCCTGTGGTTGTTTAAAATCTTACTTCAGTCTGCCTCATCAGTATTCTCCCCCTGCTGAGGCCACACCTTGAATCCTGTGCTCAGTTTTGGGCCCCTCACTACAAGACAGACATTGAGGTGCTGGAGCGTGTCCAGAGAAGGGCAATGAGGCTGCTGAAGGGTCTGGAGCACAAGTCTGATGAGGAGCAGCTGAGGGAACTGGGGTTGTTTAGTCCAGAGAAAAGGACGCTCAGGGGGTACCCTACCACTCTCTACAACTACCTGAAGGGAGGCTGTGAGCAGGTGGGGGTCGGTCTCTTCTCCCAATTAACAAGCAATAGGACAAGAGGAAATGGCCTCCCATTGTACCAGGGGAGGTTTACATTGGATATTAAGAAAAATTTCTTCACCAAAAGGGTTGCTAAGCATTGGCACAGGCTGCCCAGGGAAGTGGCTGAGTCACCATCCCTGGAGGTATTTAAAAGCTGTGTAGATGTGGTGCTTGGGGACACGGTTTAGTGGAGGATTTACTAGGTTAAAGTAGTGGCAGTGCTAGGTTAACTGTTGGACTTGATCTTAAAAGCCTTTTCCAGCTTAAACGATTCTATGATTCTATTGTCAGGACAGCAGTAATGACTTTGGCAGCAATCTTAATAAACAAGACAGAAAAGACATCAAAAAAGGTTTATTCACAAGGTTTTGCCATTAATCAGACTCCTTTTAAAAGCCAGTAAATGTTGCCCTGTACTGAATTTGTTCTTGAGGCTTGCAGAGTACATGGGAAAGTACATACAATAAGTAAGGCAGCATCTTACCTGGGTCATATGGAGTCTCAACATGGCATCCAGATTTTATAATTTTTGGAAAGTGCATATTAAGTGCTGATCTGGAACACATCCCCTTTTATTCAAACATGACTGCTTTGTCCGAAAATCTGTACAAAGATCCACAGTTATTGTCACAAGAACCACCAAAGACCCAAAAGACAACTTTGACCTCCCCCATCCCCCACCATTATCACAAAGGCATGGACAAACTTTACAGGTCACGAAGAAACAAAACCAAAAGCTCAGTAAAAGTCCAGGAGCACAAGAAAATATTTATACAGTTTCATCATCAGTTCCAACACTGTGCCATGGGCAGTGTTTCCCAGTTCAGATCACAGGTTTCCAGGGTGCTGAGCAAAAGGCCAGAAACTGAAAACTCATTGGCAAAGGTGGCTACCTAAAATAATCAAGACTTCAAGAGAAATTTTCTGGCCGAAATTTTTTGAGATGCTCTGGATGAAACTAAAGAACATTCACAGAACATGAAAGGTAGAAGGATGTTCCCATCAATCATCACCTTTTTTTTTATTATTTTTTTTTTTCACACAAAGTCTGTATCTTCATGCAGGAAAATCACAGCAGTGCAAAATAAATGGGTGAAATATTTTTAACTTGAAATTCAGCACAGGGTTGTGCAGCAAAAAAGAATATTGCATAAATCGGGTGTAAGAACTGGTATTCAAGGAGCCTGTGCCTTAACACAAAATGGCTGTTTAACACTGACAGTAAGATGTTAAGGCTATGAGGGAATTAGGACAGCAGAGATCATTATTTCTGTAACTTAAACCAAAGACTTAGCAGACTAGAACCATTGCTGAACAACCTTTTTTAGCACGGGGTTCTATTCTTCCTAGTGACTTTAAAACACCCTGGCATTGTGGTGATCAGCGCAAAGGCTGCTTGGGTACTAAGCTCCTGTGTCGTTCTCAGCCTCACCCTCCTCCAAGCTGGGAACCAGGCAGAGGACAAGGCAGGGCCAAGACGGTCTTCTTCCCTTGATTCAGGAGTGCCTGAAGGAACACAGCAGAGAAGTGGCCCTCACTGAGTATCTGCAGCCATTTCCTCCTCAAAATATGGTGCAATGGTGCTTCCAGCAAAAGAAAGGATACAGCAAGTCAACCCATTCAGGCTACAGGATACAGCTATATGATCTCATACTCCATGTCTTTACTATAGACAGTGCAGAAACACCTTTCTTGCCTAACTGTATGAACAGAGTTCTACTTCCTTGTATTTAAATCATATGAATTCTCTGAAGCCGGTGTTGCTTTTGAGTCATCTTACACTGCAATTGGGTTCAAACGAGAGTAGACAAGCAGAGATAGACTGACTCATTACTCAGATTTGAGGAATGTCTGCATTAGTGACAAAACAAAATGCTTTAGCCCTAATGACTGTTATTTACTCTTCTCACTCTCACTAACCATGTGAGCAGGAATAAAATTCAGATGCTAATTCTCAGCTCAAGTGAGTCATGCTTTCTTACGATATTCAGACTTCTGGTTTTTTCTACTTGTCCTTTTGGCACACCAGTGCAAAAATATCTGTTTGGAAGGGAAGGGGAAGAAAGAGAGTTTAAAATAATCAATTGAAAGGGCTTGTTCTTCAGATTTGAATGGAAAAGCTAAGCTTCATGGTTATATTACCTACTAACACATAAGTCTTACTGTCAAAAATAAAAAAGAGGGAAGGGGAATCCAACTACCTTTTCTTTAGCAAACCTGCTCTTGAAAACCCTAACTTCACTTAATAGGAAAAAACCTTCTTACTTTAACCACACTTACTGAGCCAAATACAGTTCTCTGCAATAAATTTATTTTATCCTTCCACACCCCCATTTTCCCAACTCAGAACTTAAACTCTGATACCTTCATTCACACTTAATAGTCTTAAGCAGTCATACCTATTTCAGCAAGCCTTCAAGAAGAAACCTGAGTCAGTTAAAGTTTCTAAAACTGGCCATGCATGGAAAATTATTGTGTGAAACTAAGTCATTAAGCTGGATCTCACCATGTATTAACAAGACTGTCAATTCATTTATTTTTTTACAGATGTTTTCCAGTTGTGCCATGCCTACCCTTTAAACATTGCTTCAGAGTTCCAGCTCAAAATGAAGTCCACAGATACAAAGCAAGATCTTCACCTAGTGGCATTTACTTTTGGTATGGATGCTGAAGATGCCAAAGAGTCTGTCTAAAAAGCACAGAATTAGGGAAAACACAGTATTTAAAATTGTTTGGTCTAAATTAAAAAAAATAATAATCTATCTATTTCAGGGTCATATTTATTTTTTTGGTCTAGAAATGACCCTTAGAAATTTCAAAGACAGGAAAACAAGTGTCTATGTATCTTTAGTGGGCACACTGTAAGCCTACTCTTGGATTGCAAGAGCAAGGTTAGGTGTTGGTGCTATACTTTTACATATGTTTCAATACCAAGTTCATTTTGGTCATCTGGTCTATATCGTACTTGTAGTTAAGGTTGATCTTACAGTTGCCCCAAGCCTATGACCACACACCTTCAATGTTTTAATCCCAAGACCTGTGCCCAAACACACATGTATTTTAACACTAAAATTTGCCCTGAGCTCCCAAGAACAAAGTGCACTCCTGCCAGTTACCTCTTACTCAGCATTTTTTTGTAGAGCATCTTGAATTTAGTGGTTAAGTGCCCAACCTTACCAGAGAAATCCATCGAAAGGCAAACCCATAGTTCTCTGTTTCTTTTTCAGATCACCCATCTTCATTTTTCCACCCAAATATTAGAAAGAAAATTCATCACACTGTCATTTTTTGCTGGTAAAAGAATTTTCAATATTTGGCCAAATATGTGTAAAATTGACACCTTTTACTAAAGTATTTTTGGAAGCGTTTTCTATTTTCAGTTACAAACCATCTTCACTCCTGCTAGACCTAATCAGTTTCTCTTGTTCATACAGGGAAATTTTCAAAGTGTTCAGTTTGCACCTATGGTTCCAGAAGTGCCCTACTATTTCAGTTCTGCATTACTTTTTTTTTTTTTTTTCTGACTTGATTGGGAGAAAATTGAAGTCAAAACAGTTTTCACAGCTGGCACCAAATGTATTGTTAGAAGTAATAACTGTTTGACCTCAGAATTTTGCACTTTTGCCTTAAAAAATTGTGGCAGTCATGGGTAAGAACCCAGGCTGGTGAGAAATTCTGCTCTCTCATTTCACAAAAGTGAAGAGTTGGAGAGTCATGGTATCACAGCACCATGATATTCAAAAGTTATTACAGCTACTGTGAAGCAAAATCTTCAGCAGCATGGCTCAAGACAAACAATTCTCTGGCAAAATATTCTGGCTATATTTGTTTGGTGCATATCCATGTCAGCTGAGGGAAAGAAAATACTTCAACCAGTGGGTCAGATGTTACTTTAGGGCAAATGCAGACATGCTCTGAAAAATTGCACATAAAATCTCTTACACAACAGGTAAATCCTTGAGGTTTTACTGGGTGTGTAAAAAGAAGGTCAGGCACTTGACTGCATATGGTTCAACAGTTGCTTACTTTGATTTGTCAAAATCTTTCCTGTTATGCTAAAATGTAGTACTTTCTATTTGTAATTTTAATTAGTGAGGAAACTAAAATATTGGTTTATCACAAAATATTAAGCACTTTTTAGAAAGATTTACAATTATTATAGTCTCTAGTTCTGAAGAGGGCAAACTTTAACAACACCTCCAAAAGAAAAGGAGCCTGACTGCCTTGTTGTTGTTGGGAAGATGAAAGCTGGAAAACAACACTGCTGTCACAATCCACATCCACCAGAGGACAAAGAAACTCCAGAGCATCAGCACAACTGGAAAGAGAGAAAGAAATCATAGATTGTATCAGAAAATCACAGTGGAAATTGTCTTCTCTTTGTGTTGTACAGCTTCTATTCCACTCCTCCTATCAATAAGACAGTGTTCTGCTTTACATTCATCATGTATCATCTTTATTAATAAACTATTTTTAAAGTAATCATTAATTAGTGATGAGTCATGTTTACATAAGAGCTCTTAAATTAATCTCTTGCTAACTTCTCCTTCCTTGCAATTGACATGACTTATAAAAAGTTTGATTACTTGCTTCTTATATATCTTTTGTTCACAGTTAGAAATTTGTCTCAATTCAAAATTTAAGTCTAAAGTATAACATGACAACACGTTCCCCCCTACCTTAAGTAACTATGAGAGACAGCTGATTTGGTTTCTTAATTTTAAATGATTTATGAATGTGGATACCCTTCATCTGGAAGCTGTCATAACTGTACAGATTAGGCTGGCAGTGCTGCATTCTCAGGAGCACCAATCTTTCAACTAAGCCAAAACCAAACTTCAGGCTTAAGAACTAGCTAAAAATTTGCTCATATTTTTGAAAATTTTTAAATGAGGCAAATTAAAAACTCAGCACTTGTTCAAATATTCTTATTTCATTTAGATTTTTATATGAAAACAACAAAAAAAACCCCAAAACCTTTCATTAACATTTTATAGCAAGCTTTATTCCTGAATTCCATATTGAATTTAGGGATGGAAAATATATTTTATATTATTGTACAGTTTATAACTGTTTTAAAATTGAAGTGTTTCAAAGGATTAGTTAGTATCTATCTTCAAGAAAAAGAAAGTGTGCATACTGTTGGAAAGTTATTTTTGCAGACAGGTCTTCTGAAGTGATTTAGGTGCATGCAGTCCTTTAGTAAGCTTTACCTCAACATCTGCTGACTTTGAAAAACTTCCCTTAACATTTTACATGCAGAATTTGAACAACCTTTCTTTATTCACTCTTCCTTAATCAGATTTCTTAACCTCCATAGTCTCCTCCTTAACATACAAAGGCTTTGGAATAGGAGCAGCTATCCTCCTTCACGCTCTGGCATGCCACACCAAGTCAGACAAGACAATCTTTAGGTCTAAGAGACCTAGGAACAAGGCTCTTCTCTCTAATATTCTCCCATATAATTCTGGATTTGCAGAATACATAGTCTACTGTCAGTAGAGACCAAGCAACTGTTTCAGACCCAAGCTTGTGCATCCTCAGCTTCTCTCTGCTTCTTTGCCACTCTCGACTCTGAGCAGATTTCTAGGAAGAGCAAGATGTAATTGACATTTTAATAGCTGTACTTCACTGTAAAATTTCCTTGGGGAAGTAATAGAAATGATAGTGAATGGTACAAACTAATAAAGGCCAGAACACACGCCACTAGCTTCGGCTGGGGAATCTGCAAAAATGTTAGTTTTAATCTGATACTATTGGTGAGAAAAGATTAACTTTTCTATAGCACCAGCTAGAAATAGTCTGACTTCCTACTGCCAAATCCTTGAACTAAAGTGTGAAAAAATCACATAGACAGTGGGACAACTTCTCTCCTAGGGCAAATGGCACACATTAACCTCAATGAGGCTTTGCACAGTTAGGCCAACAGAGAGGGAGGTGCAGGCTGTCTTACTAAATTTTTAATAACTCCATTTTATGGCTGGTACTCACACTATTTAGAAACCTGTGGCCTCCAAGGTTTTGATAATTTTATCCTCCAAGGTTCAAACCACACCCAACCCTACATCTGGCACAAATTCATGAAAATGAATGTGAAGAGCATGAGTATAACCTCCAGGATTTTCAGGACTCCTGTATTGCAGCAACATGTTTACTCTGCTTAAGGAGGCTTCTGGCTTTTTGGTTTTAATGTTTCTTCTCCTTTACAGATGAAGCAAAGCTCTCCTTCAGTCTGCTTTATTTTATCATGCCTTTGATATTGTATGATTTGTAATTAAACAAACAAATTGCAACAGCTATAGCATTTAAGGCATCTTCTCAGGACTTTGAAATTTCTGCAGTACCTTGATTTTTATGAATGACTGTCCTCAAATCATCTCCCTCCAGAATCTTAACTACTCAGATAATAAGAAAGACTGGACAAGGTGGTTTCTTGGAAATATTTAAGGTCCACCACACTTTATAACAACCTTGCAGAAGCAGTCCAGTGATACAACTCTGTAAGTATCTCTTGTGATTAAACCTCCTTTTTTCCTCCCCACCATATTTTGTGTTTATTAAAATTAATATTGAAGATTTTTGCAAAAAATATAAGTATTATTGCTTACAATTTTTACACTAAGAATTCCGTATCCCTTAAATTGTGCTAGAGGTATTCTCAATGCCTTTCTGAGCAGCCATAAGGAGAGTTGTACAGCATGGTTTATGATGTGACCAACAGGGCACAGCTGTTTCAGGTGATACAGCAGAACATAAACCTTTGAAGAAAAGAAGGAAAAAAAGCCCCACCCCCCACTTTCAAGGGGGGACTTATTTTAATGTTCTAGGAAACTCCTCAAATATCAAGTCTCTAAAAGCTTCTTAACATATTCTACATTTTTTCTCAGTGATTAATTTCTAAAAGTAAGAAAACAGCATAGTGAAACTGTTGGCACTGTCCAAAATTGTTAATGTAGTAATTTGCCTGGCCCAACTACAAATAACATTTATAGGCAGAAGAGAAGTGAAAACACAGCGAAGCATGGACCAGCTGCAGCAGTACCAGCAGCTGCAGCAGCCCTGGTGCTCTGGGAGGAGGGACTGGATGTGGCAGGTGAGGAAGAGCCCACACACATCTGATCCATGCAGCACCAGGAGGCTGGGGGCAGTGCTGAAGAGATGCCCACACTGTGCTGCATGGGAATGAGGTGGCAGAAGGCAGCAGGAGAAGCTGTGTCTCCCACAGCAGAACAAAGCATTCATGTATATAAAGCACAAACAGAAAAAGAAATTGAAACCACAGTTTGGAAATGTTCCACGATAAAAAAGCCAACTTTATCATTTGGAAGGGGACTAAGTCCCAGCGATAAAATCCTCAGGTTCTAAAAAAATAACATCTGGGCTTGTCAAAAGTTTCTTATTTGCCATTCAAGAGAACATAAAAATAAGCCCAAGTAAAAAAAAAAACAAAAAAAAAAAAAACAAAAAAAAAACGAGAGGAAAAATCCCTCCGTCTCAAAACCACAGTCCACAAGAGCAGATGTTCTACAATAAGCTCTGCAAGTCAAGACAGAGATGTTGGAAGGTGATGCAAGAACCGGAATGAATTATCAGCTTTGCAAGAGATGTAAATACCATTTCAACATGCATAGCATGGAGAAGAAGATCCAAACAGTAAGGCTGCTGAAGTCTCCCTAAGATCGGACCCTAACCAATAAGAGCTGAAAGCAGAGTAATGTGTCAATGCACTGAAAGCAAATGAACCATGTGTTCATTTAACATGTTCAAGGCAGCATAGCACAAGGACCAGTCATTTTAACACTGAAAGATCAGTGAAACGTTCATATCTTAAGAAGTGCGATTCATTGGAATGCCATAGAAAACAAAAGCACCCCATAACTGGTTTAGAATGGATCAGAAGTTCTCATTCCCTCCAAAGGCAAGAGCTGGAAAAGAGGACATGACTAACCAGGCTAAGGAAGAGTCTGTAATGCCTTGTAGAGTGCAGCAAAGCTCTCCCTAGAATAGATCTGGAAAAGACTGTTTGCATCTCCCAGCAAGTGCTCCGCACCCTGAAGCTTTAAGGCAAGCTGCAGAGATCCTTGCTTTGGGATATCACAGCATGGAGGAAAAGAGGAGGGATATTTACACTGTCTTAAGTGAATTGCCACCCAAAGGGAATTCCTTTACTGACCAAAGAACTGAACAAAGGCTGCTGAGTACTCTGGTTTATAGCTAAGGTAGCTACCTTGGGTAGCCCAAAAAGTTGAATGCCCACAGTATCTCCCATCTTTGATAGGCATCCAGGCTAATTCATTGTTTTAAAAGAAGACATCTACAACTTCATGGAGCATTAAGCCCATTCTTGGCAATTTCTTTCAATGCATTTTGAGAACTGCAGCAGGACTAAGCATGTCAAAAACAGAGGCAGAGGAGCGCCTACTTTCTGGCTCCTGATTGAGCTTAGATTTCACTTAGATGTCAAATTGTTCAGACCATTCAGGAAGATAATTCAGAAACGCAAAAAGGTTTTATTCTAGGCTGTCCGGACAAAACGTAAGGTGCTCTTGGAAATTACTCACCCCAAGAAGCCAGGCAGCAGCTGAGCAGCAGCCTTACAGATTTTGGACAAAAGCATCTAAACTCTGCCTAGTCAATTACTGGAATTAGGCCTGATCAAATACACAAAAAGGGAACATTTTCAGCTTTCAACAAAGACAGGAATTCCAGGACAGATGATCAATGTCCATGTTTTTTCCATGCCTAAGGCATCAGCATGGGTTTAACAGGTGGGTTAAGAAAATAATAGATCATACTTGTTTTCTTACTGCACCTCCTTTGGGAGACACTGTCTGCGTCTCGAATAGCAAACGCAGTCTGTGGAAATTCCTGATCCCTCTATCTATTTCCCTGCTGTTAAGACTGGAGACCTGCGAGAAACGAAGCTATGGAAGGCAGAGAGGAAAATGTTGACTCTCCTAGGTCCTCAATTTGATATGAGGTAAGAACAAAGCTGGAAAGTGCACCCAGACCAAAGGTCTTCAAATATCTCCCACATCTGTTTTGATGTAGCCACTGTCTGTGCCGCAGGCCACAGTCTGAGCTGGTTCAGCTCCAGGTGTTTCACCCAAAACCACAAGATTTCTCTGTATTTAAACAGCCTAAGTTTACATAGATGACATACAGCAAAAAGCATGACAGATGGCTCAGAACATGGGGAAAAGCTCAGCCTGACAGGTTAAGGCTTAATAAACAAGACAAGAAGTTAAGTTCAGATGGATGAAAGAGGGGAGGAAAAGTTTGTACAGGAAGATATGCAAAGAGGGGTTGTGCTTCCAGGAGCACTGGAAGGAAAAAAGTTGCCTTGGAATAGGGAAGTATCCCAGGAAAATACATCTAATTGGGCTGCCTCAGCCAACAACCTGTAAGCACTACAGGACAAAATGTCCAAAGAGCAGGGGGTGGAAGTGATGGCTAAATGCCTGAGACACATTACAGAGAGTAACAAGAGCTAAGCATTAGTGCATTCACACAGAAGAGAAGGGCCTGCTTGAGTCAGGCCTACAGAGGCCTCGCGTGTTTGTTGTGGATAGCATAATCGCAAGACAGGCTCAGGATGGAGCTTTGAGGCTGCAGCTCATCCAGAACCTGAGTACACACTGTTGGCAGCACCTTGCAAGACAGCATGGGCATACCTATCACAGGCAATGCCAGCATTTCTTTTTAAGCAGAATAGACCTAAAGTGCATAACAATATGACTTTAGTAAAGTATTATCCTCATTTTAAACATGGACTGTAGGTGTCACTGTGCTATAGGAAGACATGCATTAGCAGTAATTATCCAATGCAGTAATACTAGGACAGCAGTTTATACAGCCCATCCATCTGAATTTCCAGACTAGATTTTCCAGGCTAGACTGCAGAGGAGCTCTCTCTTCTTGCCATGGAAACCGGGCCACTGCCCAGCTGAGACTGCAAAAGCGGAGAAGCCAGCAGGAGGGCGAACCAGACGGAAGCTGAGTTCAGACACGCTGCAGGGGTGAGAAGAGCAGCCTCCCCTTTGGCAGCTATTTAGGGATGCTGCTGTTTAATATCTAAAGCTCTCAACTAAAACAGGTTGCTGCTGGGTACTTAATGAGCATATGCACTATAAACACTGCACCCTTCTGGGTGCCTCAAAGAATTTAATGTCCAGGCAGCCTGATTTCTCCTAACTGACACCAAAAAGACCAGGAAAGAAAAGATGCATTTGTGATCTGGAGCATAGGCAGATTTAGGGGTAAGCCTCTCTGCCATTAGATTGATATGTGACTGCAGCACAAACAGACCGTTCTCATCCATTCAGGTGCCTGTAGCAATGCTACTAGCCAGGCTTGCTGTGTGGCCTATGCATACAGCATCCTGCAAGATTTCCAGTCTGGCTGGAAGCTTATGGTCCACTACTTCAGTTGCTTTCAGCAGCAGCAAAATGAAAGCCGTCCCAGGTCTGACTGCAGGCCCTGCCATCACAGCCTTCCAGTGGCTGCAGTCCTGCTGACTCATTTGAAGTCACGTACTGAGTCTTACCGGGGATCCTTGACTCTGGCAGGCCTGAGCAATTGCACTGCAGCAAGTTCAGCAGCACTTTTGCTGCCAGCAGTGATTGTCTATCTGCACTAAGAATGATTAATTTTACCCCTACACTGTCTTCCCAAAGTCACCCATAACAGTTAGTTGTCTTGGCTGAAATCCACTTTCTGGCAATATTAGCATGTGGACACAGCACTGCTGTTGGGCAGCTTATCCAGCTAACCGAAGGGAATTGTCCCAGTAGAAACCCCATGGAACAAGGTAGCCAACAAATGATGCAGCTGAAAATATGGTGCACCATGGCCTCGGGTAGCAAGCAAGAACCCAGCTTTGGGTTGTCATGGAGAGGGCAGGCAGGAACTCTTCAAGCCAGCATCACTGTGGTCCCCATGTGATGTAGCTCTGGTGTCATTAGTAGCTGTGGGACAGTTTATGGTATCTTGAAAACTGTACTGATCACTGGCACACGCTGTTGCTTTACTATAGTCCTGGAGGGGATTATTAGGGCAACACAGGGTGACCAGCCCATACCCGAGTAATTTGGCACATATTTTTTGCCCCATGTTGGCACATGAACCCCACACTCATTTTCCTCTGGAGTCATGCTGTGTTGGGAAAACATGATGAGGTGGAACTTCTCTCATCATAGATCCTTTTAGCGTCCTTTGCTTCTCCCTCATCTGTGTGGGCTACAGATGCCTTATTCCCTGATGTCCTTACTGTCATGAAGTACATCCAGGACAAAATCTGTAACAGCTGGACCACTTCTCCGGTTGTTCTTCAGTCCCCCGTAACAGCTGAGTTTCGCTGAGCCTGGACATATTTACTTCATGACAGGAAAGCATACACAGCAGGATGGAAAGTAGACCTTAAATGGACATGGTGAGTGGTGGAGCTGTCAGATGTACACTGCACTGCAGTCCTTGGACAAGGGACCCAGGTCTGAGCTATGTAGAGGGGATAAGATAGGATGGAGCAATGGTAGTTGATGCTGGACTTGATTTCCACTGGAAACTGGTTCCACTGCCTGCTGAACTCTTGTTCAAAAGCAGTGTGACAAGACACAGACACTGCAAGTCCAGTTCTTTTCCTGTGGATGCTAATTTGGCAAAACATATCTTAATTTCTGTTTGTACCAGTGTGACAAGACAAAGAGACTTAGAGGTCAGAATCTCTCTTGCCCTAAATCAGCATTGCTATATTAATCTTGACCCACATTGGCCTTTACCTGCCTAGCTCCTGATCATGATGCCAGCCCAGTAGCAGCAGTGCAAAACTTAGAGGACAACACTACAACATAAGCTGACTAAACAAGCCTTGCCAGCCTGCTGTGGCTACTCGGCCTGGTTCAAACTAGCATTATACCTATGCCAGGGTACTGCAGTCAGTCCTGTGGCTGCTGTTTACATGTATTGGTAGTGCAATCTAAAGTTACATGCAAATCTTAGTTGCATTACTACATTGTTTGGTGTTAACTTCCTTTTATGGTCATTGTGTTTGGTGTTGGAGTTAAATATGGAGACACACAGACATTTGTAGCACACATTTTGTCTGGGATGTAAGGGAAAAGGGGTGAAAAGGGGACATTTATGTGGAAATAGAGCCTTCTGGACAATATTTTTCAGACAATTCCAGACTTAGTCCTGCATCTTTTTTAAAAGGTACTACATTGACTGGTGGTAATCTTGGATCGTTCATTAACCACTGTCTTCTCTCCTGCTATTGACGTGCTGTAGTGTAATTGCAATGGTGCATGTGTGGTCTCCAGAGGGTCCTTGTGTGTGTGGGGGAAAATATGTCAGAAGTGTCTCCCATCCATCTTGATTGTAATTGTGAGCAGAAGGCTGTGCAAAGTCACACAGTCTGGGTTTGTTTCCACTGACTCACAGCTGCCTCTGGGAACTCTGAGCAAATGCAGCTGCTGAGCAGTCTTTTAAGCTGCTTGGTTGCAGGTTGATCATAATTGCTATCAGAGAGCCAAGGGATACAGAGCTCTTATGCAGAGTTCATATACAGTATGTTTAGTAGCCCAAGGGGGAGATTTTTGCCCATTGATTTGCTCTGCACATCTGCTCCCTCACCTCCTTTTTGGCGTACCTATTGCTATTACCAAGTCCTATTTCTCCTGAAAAAAAGAAAGGAGGGAATCTCAGCAATGCCACACAAACAGATCACTCTTTGATACTATGTCATTCAAGGAGACAGGAAAAAGAAGAATCAAATTGCAACTCACCTCTTTGCTTGCTTGCTTGCTTAGTTGTACCTGTAAGAATCAAAAGCAGAGCAATTGTTGATCCCAGATTCAGCAGTGCTATGTAATCACAGCTCCACACTGATAACACTGTTATGTGTGTTAGTGTTATTACCTTTATTTTGAAGCTCACATGGTGTCAGGCACTCTTCCACCCTTCTGGGACAGAACACAGAACTGAGAGGTCGTTCCTTTAACACAATATCTGTGTCTTTGCCACGGGTAAGACATTTGCTATGAAACACCAGTGTAAACCAAAACACTAAGTGGTGTCAAAGGAGACAACCCCTGACAGTGTCATTCTTGTTTCTTGTGTTATTACAAATTTCATTCTGTTTCTTTACTTTTTACTAATTTTGTATTAATCATTGTGGATATAAAAAATGAATATATGTTACCCATGCTATGCTAGTCTTGGCTTCATTTTTGAAAGAAAACTGGTTTCTGTGACCCTGCAGTCACTGTAAAATTTAATTGGCATACAACTGAAGCACTGCCTCTTGGTCATATGTTGTCACTATACAGCAACCCTTAACTCAGCTACAGGGACGTTTTAACTACATTGACTAGTCCAGTAAAGATTACAAGCTAAAATTCAAATAGCAAAAATTGAAGGCACTTCATATAAGAAGTATGAAGTAGGAAGGGCATAAAGAAGGATGACACATACTTAGCCCCATGAGTATTGCAAATCCTTCCGCATTTTCAGAGGGCCAGGAAAATTTACACAAGAAAACCCCACCTCGGAGGAGCCGTTCTGCATGCTCAGAAATATAGAATGCAGCCATAGCAATCTTCGCTGCACATGCAAATGGGTACTAGAGCACAGCACACAGAAAAGGCAGTGTTTTCCACCCAGGATGGATTAACTGGCATGTAAGCATTGACTTGTTTGCATCAAGTGACTGTGGAGCACCTCAGCTCAGAACTGAGGAAAATGAGATGGGATTTTCAGCAGTTTCAGTTACTGATGGGAAGGGGGTCCAAGGACTTTTGATCTTCTCACTGCATCATTGGCAAAATAAATTTAAGACACGAGGAGGGCTTGGATCACCCTCAAAAACATCACTGTGGCCTTGCACAGAGAGCAGAACAGGGCTTGGCAGAACCGCTGAGGAAAGGAAGGGACTGACCACTTGCTTGCCAAGTCAGATCCAAGCCTCCTCCAGCTCTGTGATGTTGCAGCCTGGCAAGGTAAAAGAAGACAGAAAACTATGGCTATGACGTGATATCTAAAGCATAATGAAAAACTGGAAGTAACTTAGATAAAATAATGCATCATTCAGTCCTTTTGGACACAGAGTAAATTACTGTGTTAGTTATACATTCTTGTGAGTCGATGGACACCAGCTTGTGCACCAGCCACAAGTGCTTGAGTGTGGAGATAGGGTTCCTTTAAACCAGTACCTCAGTGATGTTTGCTGAACTGCCGTACCACAGAAGATTGCATACATCCATCTGACTAGTACTGTAAATGTCTGAACAATTTTAATGTTGCCTTTCCCTCTAATAAAACTGTTAGTTTTAGAGCCACAAGAATAAACTTGACCTCTTCTTTCATATGCTAGTAACTAAAGAGATGATCTCCAGAGGGGTCCTTCCTAGCACTGTTTTTTTTAAGATCTGTCATGTGTAAGAGTTTGTTTTAGGCTCAGTGAAATCAAAGTGCATTGTGTGCTGTCTTCCACCAGTCTTGGTAGTATTGACAAGAAACTTAGCAATTCTTTTCTCATTCTGGAGCCTGAAAAATAAAAAACTCTAAATTTCCATACTGGCCTGCACAAAAAGTGCTTAGAATTAGAAAGTGTGCGCTTCTAAAATGGCATCTAGCTGTCCATTCCTTACATTTTCCTTCAGAAACCCTAATTCTCCAAAAACTTATTTGGTGGTAATTTTGTTTCTTAAATATCCATTCAGAATGCAAACCTATCAGCTGCATCATCTCACAGTCTGATTAGGGCTGCTAAGACTATGAGGCACATTAGATTTAAGTGATGTAGGTAATGCACAATGCTTCACCAAAGGGTGCAGCAGTACCAGCTCATTACAAGATCATTCAGCTTCAATACAGATTTTATAGAAGTAGATCATAATATGAAACTAATGGCTTTTATTGCTGGCTTGACAGCAGAAAAGTATTAATAGGCAAACCACAGCCTCTGAATACCTGTAGAATATGGAGTACTAATAATCAAAAAGTACCAAGTTATTTAAAAAATCAGTAAAGTTCATTACTAATTAGACATAGATGTGTTATTCCACCTCTAGCAATTTTTCTGGTTCGTTCTTCTGACACAAACTTTAGGGTCTGTACCCATAAAATGCTGAAGGCTGCTATCTTTCAGGAGTAGCATGGCTTTGGTCTATAACCAGAACAGGTCACAAGTCCTGGCAGATTACACATCGTGGTGATAATGGTGCATTCCTTGAGGCACTCAGGCCTCAAAGAGAAGGTCTGGATGCAGCTGGGTACCTCTGCATGCAGCAGTTCAACAAAGCTGTCCCCTGGGGCTGCAAGCAAGGCCAAGTCAGCAAATCTGCCTTGCGGTCACCTAGTTAGCAGACTGAAGATGGCGGAGGAATCAGATGCAGCTTCTTTGGACTGCTGGACAGGACTACATTGTCCTTTATCACCTCTTTATAGAAAGGAAAGTGGTAGCAGGGAGCCACCAGGCCTGGGGTCCTTCCCATGGAGGTCAAGGCTCTGAGCACAGCACTGCCAGAGCACCGGGCGCACGGCAGAGGGACACCCCCACCACACAGGGAGGGACAGAAATGGGTTATATCAGGCTGTGGTCAGAGACGGGCTGAGATTTCAACTGTTTTGACTGAAGTAAGTCAATCTGAGTTTTTTTGACTGAAAGCAGGAACTAAGAAATTTCTTTCCAAAACTGAGCAGATGATGCAAGAATTCAGTAATTAGACCTTGCAGCTAAGAGATATCTCATTCAGTTGTCTTCTCCCCTTGGAATTATTTTAGCCTCCTCTGTGCCGCTTTCACAGGGGTGGCAAAACTTGAAAGCTTAGTTGTACGGGTTGTCATTGCTTTTGAAATAAGAATGCAACACACGGGCAGGTTAAGGGATGATTTTGCTTAAAGCCAAGAGGAGCCAGAAGTCCCAGTCAGAGGACCTGTCAGTCTGTAAGCTGACCACAACCTCTGGAAGGAAAATAGCTCAAAGGAAAATTGTGTTGCTTCAGATAAGCAGTTTTCTGTTAAAGGTTAAAGGTCTAGTGTTGCAGCCAGCTGGTTTTGATAGTGTTGTGAGAACTGGTGCCCCGTTGAGAGAGAGAGAGAGAGAGAAAGCCCCGGATGTAGGAGAGGCAAGATGCAGAGTGGACTTGCCTGAAGAGGATGAAGAAACAGCACAGACAGTAGCATCCGACCAATGGTAAAAGCCTTGTTGCAGCCGGCTAGTTTTGATAGCGCTGCAACAGTGTAGTTTGTTTTTAATCAAAAATAAACTTTTCATGGCCTTCACAAATCTAGATAACCAGTAGGTAACCTGCAACTCAGCTAAGCAGAAATGGCTTTGGTCATCACTAGAGCAAACAGGTGTGACATGGGAAAGAGTGAGTAGAGGGACTTCCTCCACAGGCTATGCCAATAAAACTGTGTAACATGAACATGGGGTGAGGTGGGAGCATTTCATGTATGGATATTTCTCCATTCGTGTACAGTTATCCTCTCCTCACAGTGCAAGTGCTTCAGTTCCTAACCAGCCTGGGCCTCTTCCACATAACTCCATCCAGCTTATTGAGGTCCTTCTTGTGCAGGGTTAGAGCATGAGATAACTGGATCCAGTATTCTAGATGTGGTCTGATAAGTCACATCTCTCAACCTGCTGGCTGTGCCACTGTTTGTGCAGCCCAGGAGGCTGCTGGCCATGCTTGCTGCCAGGGCACAGGGCTGCCCCATGCTCAGCTGCCCACCAGGGCCCCGGAGAGCAGCTCCCAGCATGGGCTGCTGCAGGGGTGTCTCCTTCCCAGGGGCAGCACCGCGCATTTGTCCTTTGGTATAGTGTCCGTTGTAGCTGTCTGTTAGATGAATGGTTGAACCTTAGACCCATGAATGACAGTTTTGTCTAAATCGTTTTACATCTAAGTTCTTTTCCCCTTATATTATGAATAACAATGTAAACCTGTTAAAACAATTCCAGATTTATTAGAAATACCTAGCCAAAATCTTTTCCTATGTTTATAAACATTGATTAATTTCTCTATACACATGTATATCTTCAAAACATCCTTCAGTCCCTTTGCGGCTGCACATAAGCAATACAGTTGTCATGCCAGAGCATGTCACTGTCCCCTTTGTCACACCTGACAAATATATCGGCAGACGAAGAGCCCCTCGGCCTCCCCATGGTGGGGCAGGAAGAGCCCTCCTCCAGGACTTTGTCACTGAAGTCTTGTTTTCCATGTAGGAGCAGGCACAAGTTTAGGGCAACTGAAGTCTGTTTTTCCATTGTCTTCTGCAAGATCTTCTCAAATCCCAGCTACGCTTTTCCAGAGCTAGGTGGTGCAGTCTCTGTATCTCCTCATAGCACAAGGTCTCAGGCAGCACTTTCAGAAGGGTAGTGCTCTTAGCTAGCATGAGTTCAGTCTTTTTCCTGGACAAATGAGAAAAAAAATCAGTGACCAAACTTCTGAACAGTGCTTACCAAATTCAGTCCCCACAGACATCTCACTAAAATCCCTTTGAAAGCATGACATGAGTAAAGGTGCTCCTTCAGCAAATCCTTCTCAGCATCACCTGGAAGTACATACTGAACATTGCTGGCATGGTTATGTGACAAGATCTCCATTTAGAAAGAGTAAAGCTGTTATGTGAAAGGAAGGTCAAATATTTAAAATTCTACACACTCGGAATGAGGCTCCATCTAGTCTGGTATCTGAAATGTCAGCTTAAGAAAAGCTAAGTAAAAGCAAAGCAATTACACAATGTTTCTTTCACAGGAACAACTCCCTTTCTAGTAGTTTCAAGTTTAGGAACATGCTTAGCTGCAGCTTACATTTGGATCAGGCTCACTGATGAGCCTCTTAGTCACAAATTTGTCATTACTAAGTAATTTTTATTTGTGGTTTCTGTAAGTTCCTATTGGAATGAGTACCACAGTTTAACTATGCTTTAGGTATGTGAAAAAATTCACCCATAACATTAAAACGGAACCCCACCGTCCACAGTAAAATGAAAATAAAATTTCGTCTTAAAAGCAAAGTGTAATCTTGTGCTGCAATACTATTGGTTATATTTTCCTCCTTTTTATGATGTGAATAACTGTCTGTGTTTTATAATGACAGAAATGGAAAAGGTGGCAGGGAGTGTATAATTTCTTTCAGGTAGCTCTCTTTTATACTTGATACAGCACACTAGCATGTTTGCATCTTTCTAATTGGAAAGCATCCATTACAAGAGGCATCCAGATGGAAGAGGGGCTTGGAATCAGCTCACCGGTGGCGGTGAGCAGCCAGTGGCCAGGCAGGGGAATGACCTGCTGCAAAACCAGCAAAGACCCTGGCAGGTCATCACCCACTGCAGAGGCAGCACCAAGCTGAAGCTGCTGAATTGCTCCTATAAATGCAGCACCACGCAAAAAGCACCTGACTTGTTTCCGTATCTGGCTTAGATCTGGAAGCAATTTGACTGCTTTTATGTACCACAGACTGATAAACATCCTGCAGAAGCTCAGCTAGATCCCACTTCCCCACCCCATGGGCTTATCAGTGAACTCTCACCAATGCCTTATCTTTCCTGCTCCAAGCAGCTGATTCAGTGCAGGGTGGCCATATCCGTATGATCCCATCTGGGTGACTCCTGGCATGCACAGCTACCCACAGCAGTGACCCCTCACAGCCCATGGCGTGGGGCATCCCACAGCTCTGGCCAAGCTGCTGCTCCACACCATGGGGCAGTGCCCACCATGCTCCATCTGGGCTGGCTCCTTGGAAACACTCAAGCATCTCCCCACACACGCACAGGCTGGATTTAAGCATTTCCATTAAGCTGGAGATCCCCATTCCCCATGGAGCAAGTAGCTGGCTAAATGTGCTCTCATCAGAAAGGTCATGCTCGAACCATTTGAAAAGAGCTGGAGACAGAAATTTTAATGTTAGCACTGGGCCTTCTGCGACTGACTTCTGGTGTGGACTTTGGCTTGTTCTGTAGACCTCAACTGGACCTGAAGAATCAAGGCAAATCTGAAGAAAATATGTTTCAGAAATGATAAGACTGTGAAATGGTCATTTCTGGCAGTTTTTGCATTATGCACTGAAGATTGCATCATTTAACGTATTTCTAAGTCGTGACAGTGAAAAACTTGTCTTTGGAAGACCTGCAATTTGCTTTGAATAAACAAAATACCAATTTATAAGATAAACTGGTGGAACAGAACAGTCAATTTTTAGTTCAGGCACTAACTCAAGCACAGTCTGTGAAGATTTCTCAAGCTCACTCAATCCAGACTGCAGACAGAACTTCCAGTCTGCTGAGCCCTGCTCTTTTCTGCTTTTGCAGCATGTGTGGTTTATTGTTATTTCAAATTTTTTTTGTTAAATATTGAGAATTCTGAGACAGAATTTTCTTCCCACTGGCACATGACACATTGTGGTTAAATCTGCTAAAAGGAATGTGTATGCACTGTGAGCAATCCAAATGAGGTCAGCAACAGAAGGAGAGGTGAGTATGCAAAATAGATGCACAAAAATATCATGAACAGTTATGCTAATTAAATTATTGTACTAATTAGAATGAAAAACCAGCCAAGAAAAACTGCCAGAAGAACCAGTGGTTGGTTGCCATTGTTATTTTCTAGAGTCCTTCTGTTAAACATTCACATGAAAAAAAAGTGATCATAACTTCAATTCATAACTGTTCTTGCATGAGACCACAAACCCCTCCATAAATTTAAAAAAAAAAAAAAAAAAAAAAAAAAGTTGTTTTTTCTTAGGGATGGACCAAAAATGCCAAGTGCACCAAGCATCTGGGCATGTTCCTGTGTTCATCAATCTATGTGCACCTCTCGCCCTGGTAATCAGCAGTCTCCACGGGCAGCACAGGGCTGTGCCACGCATGAAAAAGTGTTTAATTACCTGGCACAGGTCTGGAACATGGCTCAGCACTTCATCTGGGGACTCAGCAGAGCTAAGCATAGGAGTTTGGTACTCAAACTAGCTCACTGTCAGCATCACACAGCCTGGGCACATCTTGATGTCTTGTGGTCTTTAACTGGAAAGAATTTAACTAAAAGCTCAACATTACCACCGTTTCAGGAGTAAGGCATAAAGTCAAGTGATGGGCTTTGGTTGACAGGAAGCTGGTGGCTGAGATAAAATCAGAATAGTGATTCTCTGAAGGAGTGGTGCCCCTTTTCACTGTTTTGCAAACCTTTTCAGCTCTGACAGTTCTGGGCTTGACCTTCCAGGCTTTCCTTCTTCCCTCACTACTTCAGTCTTACATCACTGCTTGAGCCTATTATTAAAATCACAATACCAGAAGGAAAAATTTTGAAATAATCTTCTGGATTTTCATATTCTTTACATCTTTGGATGGGAGGAAACATAATGAAAGTACCAGACACACATACATTATTCAGGGAAGTGACTGCTGCATCATACAAACCCATGCCAGGGTTTGTGAACCACAATGGAAATAAGTGGATGTAGATCCATCTAAGCTGTGTTTCCTTAGCATGCTTGGTCACCATCCCAGACCATTACCATTCCACAGGACATAGCAATGATAGTTGTCCCATGATTCTACCTATCTGTACATAGTACAAGTTTTTATTTTAATGATTGAAGGACTGATCTCATGGAAACCACAAACCTATTTGGTTTCTCTCATAAATAATGCCAGGGAGCAGGAAGGAACTGAGGATACCTCAGCAGAAAACGAGAAGTCCAACTTACTTATGCTGATCAAGCATAGCTTGTCTTAAGCCGAGATAGTGTTTCCTCATGAGATCACTGGGAGCTTGTGAAAAGTCTAGTAACAAATGTGGGTGCTTTTCAATAACCATTTTACAAAAAAGCAAGTAGAGCAGAAGCATCACTAGCTGCCTAGTGAAATAATAGCATCATTATAAATGGCATCAAATCTCAAGGCTCGTTTTGTCAGTAAAACTTTATTCTGCATTCAGAGCAGTGATTATTGCATCCTTTTACAACATGAGTCCCTTAGTCTTGGCTCATGTGCAGTATGTTTTAGTTCTAATGAGTGTTTAGGTGAATAGAACTGGAATTCTCCATTCATATGGTATTAAAGGCACATCTTCACCTCTTGCAAACAAGGATTTTGAGAATGTTGTTTGTACTCAACTTGCAATGGTATGGCCTAATCTGAAGAAGTAAGTCTACTGATAGTTTTCAAATAGCTGATCATAATGGTCACATCCTAGATTTTGAAAAGTGCACAGAAATCCTATTACCCTCACACAAGTAATCAGAGCATTCTTCACACCCCTATGTATAGTAACAATATTTTTGGTGTAAACAGGTTCCTGGACAGCAGATGTACTTACGTCTTTGCTCTGAACTCAGGTCATTAGGACATTACTAGCACAACAGTTTACAAATGTTACTCCTCCCAGTGTAGCCAAAGCAGTTCTATTAGAAGCTGTGCTGAGAATAGCAGTGATTTAGCATTAGATAACCAAGTTATTTTTATTTTGGTGTTAAATGGGGAAGTTGGTGTTAAATGGGGAAGTTACAACCCGTTTGGTGTTCCAGGCTAAGCAGGTGAAGTGGTTAAATGTTTTATTATCCAAATCAGAACTAAGAGATTTCCATTTAGCACCATTTACTTTCAGTATTTCAGTGTGAAAATGAAACAATCTTCACTTGCAGTAGATTGGGATGAGTTTCATTGTTTCATTTTCTATGTGCCATCTAGATTTGAATCTATCACAGCATAAATATAGGTGACTAATATTCTTCTTTCGGGTTTATAAGACTAATTACCTCTTTAGTCTGTAACGCAGTCAACCATATCTTCTTTGGTCTTTTTGCTTATATTAATTCATTATATATGATTAAGCTTTGTAAAGAAATAATTTGTAATTGAATTGGCATAACAGAAGCTGAATGTAAAAAAAACCTTGGCAAAGTGCCCATGTTAGTATATTAATTCTGCCAAGTGAGTTGATAATAAGGTTGAACTGGATTTGAAAGATTAGAGAGTCTTGGCTTAGAAGGACATGAAGGTTAGTTCCATACAGTTCTTCAGCTGCTTAAAGGGAGCCAGTATTTTGAGTTTTTCTCTGTACTTTTGTGATGAATTCTTTCTATAATCTTTCTCTGTGGAGAAAAGGGTGCAAAAAATAAAATTTTAAATAAAAATAGCTGAAGATTTATTTCCATTGGCTTTGGATGCCGAAATTGATCCACACAGTCCCAAGGTTTATTAACTGAGAAGCTTATGTGTCAGGGCCTGCCGGATAACTGATAGGGTGACCTACATGCTGTGAGAGCGTACCCAGACTGATCAACTTTAAATGTTTTTATTTTATGCTGCAGGCTGTAGGCAGAAGTACATGGCAAAATTAAATTAAAGAGGTCAGTGAGAGCTGCGTTGTTGATTTCTTCACTGATTTTACAGAAACTGTTTCTGCCAGTTTTAACTGCAAGACAGGCTGCACAAATGGTTGAAAATAGAAGTGACTGCACACAGAAAGAAAGAAAACTAGGAGAAGCAGACAAACACAACCCTGATGAAATCAGCAGCCTTCTCAGGTCATCAGGTTTGTCTGTTTGATGGATGATCAAGCCCTGTTTGCAGCTTCTATTGCCTGTTTCATATTTATCATCCATAAATCAAAAAATCTTGGCAAATTCAAATGTATTTGCAATTTTGTTAAGACAGATGAAGAAAATAACTTTTGGTGTTTGTTTCTTTTGAGCCACACTATTATAAAGCATTGCATGAATCCTATTAAAAATGTCTCGCTGTTATTCCATGATTACATCTTTACGTGCCTGCAGTTTTTCTCCACACCTGTGGCACCCAGGTTATACATTTGTATAATAAGCCCAAAGCAATGCATGAAAGTGAAGAAACAGAACTATTAGTCCAGTACATCCAGAAATACTGTTGAGATGGATCAGACCATTTTAAGTCAAAGGTTCGGGGGTAGAAACTGTGGAAAGCCATTTCATCACAGTGTTTGCTGTCCAGATACTACCAATGGTGAAGATTTTGTTTGATTCTTCTAACAGCCTGAGCCAGTTAAACGAGCCTGGAAATTCATGCTTGTCTGGGGGTCTTCTGAGGGCAGGTGGCTGGAAGGAGACCTCCAACAGAGTCTGGATACTCTTCCATGAAAGGTTCATGCTCTGCACTGTGTAAAAGAAATCTGATACTTCCTTTTAACAACCAAAATGCTGTTAGGATGGCAAGAATTGTCTCCGTGTCTTGAAGCTAGGAGTAAGTTACTGTAATTGCTTTGTAAGACGTTGTTATCAGGCAGAAAGAGGACTAGGCTCTCTGTCTTTCACTTTCTCCTGCCCTCACTTGGCTCTAATTACAGCAATGCTTTAAGTAGGTGTCACCCAGCAGAAACATCTCCTTCTAATGTGGCTGGCAATTCAGTAAATCTGGATGTCAAGGGCAGAGAAGAAAAAAGTCAGGGGTTCTGGGAGCTGCTGAATAATCAGTCTCTGCCCCCTTTCAGATGCCACAGAATTCTCCTGCCCCATTTCCCTGCCAGAAACATGAGCCAGGTGTTCACGGTGAGGAGAAGAAACCTGAACTACAGCAGTCAACAGCCTGAGGTGCAGAGGTGTGGAAAGCAGCCCACACAACAGCTGTGTTTTTCCTCCAGAAGCCTTGGAAAACCCTGGCCCTTTCTGCCCACCCCATGTCCCGGTGTGACCCACCCCAGGGCTCACAGCCAGCACACAGCCTGGTTCCCGCTGAGCAGAGCAGGGCAAACTTAGCACATTAGCTCCCACTTCTCTGCCCAGCTGACTGGACCCAAAGCCAAACAGAGTGGAGGGAACATGTATCTGTACACCCTGGTATGAGCTGGACTGGGGAAGGTGAAGCAGACGTTCCCTTCTCCCAGCTGTGGCAAAGGGGCTGTAAGGGGCTTTAAACTCACACAAGAGAGGAAAAAAAGAGGCCAGTGGGGTGGTAACGTTGTAAGGCACCTTTTCCAGACCTGCCAGAGCCATCACTATTGTTTTGTAACGAGCTTTCTTCTCTCTAGAAAACGTATTCAGTAACCAAGGGTTGTGGGTATGTTCCAGCTGTGGCCTTGATCCCTGCACAGGGGATCTTCATCTCTGCAAAGACCTCCTTGAGGTTTCCCTAGGTGAGCATGACTAAACTTCTTGATGTGACAAATTACCCAGCTACTAAAGGAGCAAAGGACAGGACAAGGGCAAAGGAGAGAGCAAAAGGTTTCCCCATTTCCTTTGGGCTTCTAGCACAAAGAAGGTGCAAGGTCAATGTATTTCACCACCTTCCTCTAATGTGTAATTTACAAAAGAAAGGCCACAAAAGGATGACTTACAGAGTTCAACGGTCCACAATTTGGTCATGGAGATATGTTGCAATCGTAATAAATCTTAAAACAGACTAATATATCTGCTGTTCAAGATGGAGCACTGTTGTAGGAAAAGGTACAAAATATTTTATTCGTAAGTCTAGCAAACTGGGAACTCAATCCCATTGACCGCACTGACCTACTTTTCATGAATACCTGATCTCACACAGCCATGCTGGTTGTCTCAAAACTGATAGTACAACAGGTGAACGTGCCTTTCTGGCCATGAGTAGTGAGCTAATGCACGGGTTTTAGCTCCAGTATTTTCTTCTTTGTGGTTTATTTGAACTCAGTGCAGTAAGAGAATCATTTTTCCTTTATTTTTAGTATCTGGTTTTGGTCAGACTTGCTGGCTTGGTACTTGCTGAATGTAAAACCCCTTTACCATAGAGTATTAAAATTATGTTTCTGCCTTTCTTGCAGTCTGAAATTGTAGCTAGCTTAGCATCGCTACAAATAATTAAAAAAATACGCATGCTTGTTCACTGTGTTATAAAACCATGTCCTGTCCATGATATATTCTTTCTGTGGCAGAAATCATTTATTGCAATTCAATATCCTGAAGTGGAAATTTCCAATCAATTAAGTCTTTTTAATATTAATTTATGGATACACATATGGCTGCAACTTATTTGAAACCTTTTACAAAATGGAATGTGATATTCTACAGATCTTTGTGTAAAAGATGAAACTGAATTTGGCATTCCTCTCCATTTTTTTCCCTTCTTCTAAGAGGTTTTTTCTGTATGTTTATTCCTCACTGAAACATAGCACTCTCCGTTTTTTTTTTAAGAGCAGCATGCTATGTGTTACATGCGCTAATGAATTGGCATTTATAAAGCAGAATGTATACCGTATCTAAGATGACTGCTGTGAAAATGCCTGAGTTGCTGCGCTCTCTAAATAGAGCACAATTATGGCATACGGTTGGAGTGCTTTTATCTGTAGTGCCACTGCTGGAAATTTAACTGTGTATGTGACCTGAATATTTAGAGCTCAGTGGAAAATTCCATAAATGTAGTGTAGCTTCAGAGCACCTAACAGCTGTTACAAATATTACACCTATTATACATCATTGCCAAATGATACATATGAAGCCCCTCTTCCATCCTGGGTGTATTCTGTCACTTGTATTGATGCAGTATTTTAAAAGTCTCTTTGAAAAACGCAATGACTCTAGGTGTTAAGTAGCTTGCATAATAACTCAGTGGTAGTTTTCCCTGTCTGTATATTCATACTCCTCCCTGGCTGTGCACATTAATGTTCGAACCTGAAAAGGCAGGTAGAAACTATGTCATATGTAGACTATGCTTACTGTGTGCTTCTGTTTGCTTTGTTTGATATACATGCTAAAAGCCACTGCCTAGCTGAGCAAACATAAAAAGGGAGGGAGCAGCTCTTCACACTTTTAGAAGGTTTCTTATTATAGTGGGACAGAACAGAGGTGTAATATATCCATGGATGCTCACTTGCACTATAACTTTCTACAGGAATACACTAATTCCTTAGAGCGTTGTTGTTGTATGAACTACGGAAAAAACAAATAAGAGAGTTTATAAGAGCAAAAGAGCGAGCTTGCAAAACATCATGTTTAAAAAAGCATAACAGTTCAACCAAGATTAGACAAGCTACTGGCTGCCTTCCTAATCAATCATTCCTCCTGCCTCCTTCCTAGAGCTTGGTTCCTCCTGCTTTCATACTGTTGGAACATGTTAAAACACTCTTTGCTGTAGAGAGGAGAAAAGTGTTAAACATGGTGCATGCAACGGCCTTTGGTAACCTGCTGCTGTAGCACTGTGCTGTGTAAAGAGACAGAGGAGGAGAAAAGTGTTAAGTTGACATCCACCTGGTGCTTGTGAGTGCCAGGCCCAATCTCAGTAACACAAGAGGTATCAAAGTTCACACAGAAGTAATGGCAGTGTGCCCACCCAGAACCAAGCACTGTGTGGCAAAGTAACTCCTCTGTGGAGAGGACCCAGAAAAGTTACAAATTACAACCCTTTTCCTGCAGCTCAGCAGGACCAACACTGCCCACACCAGTCCTGACAGTACTTGAGTAGCTTGACTTCGTGGTCTTCCACAGGCACCACCATCTCTCAAGGCCATCTGTTCCAGCTCTCTCCTATCCTTGCCCTTATAAATTTTTTTTCACTCCTTATGTCTAACTCGAGTCTTTCTTGCTGTAGTACATGCCCACTACTTGTCCTAAAGCAGCAGAAACAGAGAACAGATTGTTCCCTTCCTCACTGCAACCCTGCCTCTGCACATTGCTCCTCACTGTAATCCGCACATTGCTCCTCACTGTAATCCGCACATTGCTCCTCACTGTAATCCCTCATTAGTATTAATAAGAATCATTTCCTCAATCTATGCAATGGCAAGAAGAGGAGATTGCATGTGAGGCTTTGTCAGTAAAAACAGGATACAGAGAGAAGAGCTAACCAGCTGTCTAAATCAGGGTAATGGGAATCTCCCCCTGATAATTTACACAGCAGTCAGCATACTGAGACACGTGGAAACAGAGCTAAGATTAATCCTTGTTCCCATGAGAATGTTGCAACTCATGAGGTTTCCCACAAGGAAACAGTCTTTGAGCACTCCTCAGCATTGGGAGCATGGTTACAGGAGACCTTTCTGAGGCTCAGCTTTTGGGAAGGCATTTATGCAGGCCAGATATGTTACAAGCACTGGCAAGTGAACACTTTTAGGAAGATCTTTTTCAGTCAAATCCTGTTAAACTAATAGGAGGTCAAGCCAAACTAATATTTAAAATAGGTAATGAAAATTATTTTATTTATTGGTTCACAGTTTAGTACTGCAGCCACCTCAGATTACAATACAGTTGCATCAGATAAACATTGAAGCCTCTGCTCTATTTTCCTTATCCCTGGCTGCTTCTGAATAATGCAGAGGCATCAGAGCAGGTTAACGTCATTGACTGTCTGTTCTTGTAGCACACTTCTCTAGGTTGTTCTTGTAGCACATCAAATTCTCTAATTGACCACAAATGTCAAGTCCCATTTCAAGGATCAAAGTCACACCAAAGGTACGTTTAGAGAGCACCGTGCCCCACAGCCACGTCAAAATAGTGTAGTCACATCCAAGCACCTTGTGGAGAACTAGTAATTCAGCCAAAGGTGAATTTGACCTAAAAAATGTTTAATTGGCAGAAGATGTAAATTTTTTTAGTACTAAATGAGAAAAATGTTTGGGGATATGACAGGGGATGTTTAAACAAGATTATTTGGAAAAAAAAAAATCACAGTTTTTAATACAGCAAAGACTCTCTAGCACTGAAGACCCAAAATACCCCTGACCCCCCAGGTATGATTTGTAATCTACCCTCATGCTCTCAGTAGCTTTCTCAGTTCTCATGAAGCGAATTACACGATGTCATTAAAACTAAAACCACCCATGCAACTTGCTGAAGCTGCATGTAATTAAAATGGAGTGGAAATGCCTTCATGCAGGAACTTACTTAATGTCATCCCTGCTTCAGGAGGGAACAGTATGTTCACATACTGCTAGAGAGGAGTAATCACCTCCTCCACAGAGTGCTGCTGGTGGATCTGCTTCTTCCCGTTGCTCACACCACCCCTGGGATCCACAGGGAAGGAACCTGAGTGCGCTGTGGTAGTGCGTGCCCAGAGAAACCTCCATTGCATAAGCAAAGCTGATAACTCCATGCCCTGCAGCACACCAGGTACATACAAACCTCTCAAGGGGGGGCTCGTGGGCATCTGGAAATCTGTCCAGTCCCCTGTGGTCTCAGGGGTGTAGAGAGCTTGGGCCAGGTCCCAGCATGGGCCTGGGAAGGAAGCATGGTGCCAGCCACAGCTCTGGGCTAATGAAAACCTCAGTGATTTCCAAGAGATTATTTGTACTCACTGGGATTGTAATTTAAAGGCCCAGATCTCTTCCAGTCCAAAGCAATTAGCATAATCTGTCATCTACTTATTTCTAATTCACAGTAGTAAAGTCACCTTAAGAAAGTTTTCTAAATTTTGCTACTACTACTTTTACATAATAATAATTCTGAGACTGACTGTACTTGTTAACCTAATTCATATGCAAAAATGTTAAATATTTTCAGTGTCAGGCATATTATTCTCTTTTTATCACACTAAGTTAACTGAGAATTTGAATACAATTCCTACTCCTACAGTACAAAGCGTGTTGGAATTTGCAGGCTTTTTGGGATTAATGTTTTGGCTTTACCTTCCATTTTTGACCTAAACTTTTTTCAATGTTTTACCCTGTTGATATCCTTTCTTCTGAGGGAACCCTACCAACTTTAGCCAGCGCCACTGGAAGTCATTATAGAATCATAGAATCGTGGAATTATTTGGCTTGGAAGGGACCTTTGAATATCATCTAGTCCACCCTCCCTGCACCAGTCAGAGACAACTTCTGCTACACCAGGTTTCTCAAAGCCCCATCCAACCTGGCCTTGAACACTTCAAGTTATGGGGCATCCACGACTTCTCTGGGCAACTTGTTCCATTCATGGGACAAGGAATGAAGCACTTTACAAGGGAAAAAAAAAGGAATGACAAGAATAATAGTTGTGGAGAAAAGTTTGGAAAATGGAAACTATAGTGGACTGAAATACCACAGCACAGATCAAAATTATTCAAATGTTATTTTAAAGCCTCCCTAATTTTAAAACCAACCTAAAATTTTTGCATCACTCTGACTCATGATACTTAACATAGAGAACAAATCCTAAAACTGGGAATATTTGTGTGCTTAATTCCAATGCCTTGAAAAGAGCATGCAGTTGAGAGCTGCCATAGCTGTATTTGGATCAGTACACGTGACCACTTCATTTACGTGAAGGATTTACCTTTCTTTTGGGAGTGGAAACATAAAGCGTTGTCGTGTGCTGTGCTAATGGGATAAATCAGGGATTTCTACAGAACCTCCCATGTTTATCTTCTCCCTGATGTCTGTTATACTGATGACCTTAACACAAAGACAATCTTGTTATCTAAAACTGCTTTCTGCCATACGCTTGTTTGGGCTGAGTTAGAAGGGAGGATGACTGGCACGAGCAGAAAGAGTCAAAGTACCCTGACAATACAAAGCACGTTACTGTTGATCCAGCCCAGCTCAGCAATGACTCCATGGCCATGACAGCTGTTTAATAACCTATATGAAAGCACCTGGTGTCTCCCAGCAGGTCTTTCTTGCAGGAACCCAGTGACACTGAGTGGTGACACCTGCCCAGGTGACTCAGAGTGATACCCATGCTCAAAGCCAGGCTGGCAGCTGACACTTCTTGGACTGGTGTTGCTGCGTCCGTGACTCGCAGCAGGCAAGGAGGATGAAGACACAGTGCCCTAGTACTGTTGTCATAACCCCTTCATCCTGTGGTAGCAGCCGGCTATGCCAGCTGTGGATTAGGACCCCAGTATTTTAGGGGCTCCTGTAGAAATAGTAACAGAAAAGTGATCCCTGCCCTAAAGAGCTTTCAGGCTAAATACTCACCCTGTACGCAGACAGCTTCACCCCTTAGGCCAGCTATCTCAAGCCCTTTCCCCACTTAAAAGCATCGACAGTCATTTGAAAGGATAAAAATTCAGTTCGATCTTTGTTGTCAGCTGCCTATTTCATGTCTTAAACTCCCAGGAGAATAGCTGTTGACCTATGGAGGTTTTACTGTATCTTGTGATTTCTATTAATGCTACTTTGTGTCAAATAAAACATAGAATCGAGACAGCAAAAAGCACACAGGCAGCAATTCCCTGCCCTGTGTCTCATGTACATGTTAAGAACAAACAGCAGATGTCAGCACTAATCCAGAACTTGAATGTTCACATGGACTTTAATCAGACCTTGCTTTACTGTCCTCAAAACGCATACGCTCAGACTGTGAAGAAACTCATCAAAAGCTCTGCTTGGAAACACAGATATATTTCTATTTAAAAAAACTTAGCACATCTGAAGTATCACTTCCACATGAGTACTCCTAGCTAGCAAGGGACCACACCTGTATGGATAGGTTTTTGCTGCATGCTGGACTACCTGACGATATGGGAACAGAACAGCATCCTCCCGGCCTGGTCACCGCCACTCTGAGGTCAATGGATGCTAGATTCCTTCCGGAGGACATGCAGCATACATTAACATGCTGCTTTCCAAGCCCTGGAAAAAAATTCAGCTCCTGAAAAAGACCAAAAAGAAAATTAAGAATACGCCATGACTGCTTGGACATTTCCTGCCAGCACAAAGCACAATGAAATTCCTTAGGGTTTTGACCGCTGTCACAGCTATTAGACATACAAGAACACACTACTCGTGATAGAGCCCCGGATCCCTCTTTCCAGTATCTGTGGTGGGATCTTTTAAATCCTGCAGCATTCTGATGTCTGCAGCAAATCATCCTCAGTAAAACTGCTCCACACAGGAATATTTCAGCCAGGATTTCTCCCAAAATAGAAACAATTTTTATACCAATACATAGGAATATGTGGTTTTATTCTGAAGCATATCCCATCAAAATCAAAAAATGGCAAGCTTAATGGCTTTATTATCTACAACTATAGCTTGGTCTCCAAGGTTCTTTACCAACAGTTCCTTTACTGACATTGAATGGAAGAGGACAAGTATACTCAGGGTCAATTATAGAAGTAAAAATAGCTTGGCTATTTAAAATCTTATTAGTTCTGGTTACAAAACCAAACTGACATCTGTTTACATTATGAACTTAGAAGACTCAGATAGTTCCTCCTGAGCTGAGAGCCAAGTCTTAGCCTGAACAAACTGGCAAGATGCCCAGAGCCACCTTCAGTTTTTAGCAAACACCACCACCAGATTACACCCAACTGCCACCCCGTCATTCCACGATCTTTGCTCCCTGAACTCCTTTGCTCTATGCTATTTTTGAAAAAAAAAAAAAAAAAGAAAAAAAAAAAGCTGTTTTTATTAACTAGTAAAACAATTTACTTTGATTCATCTTCTCTGACCAGAAGAACATAAAAGGTCATCAGTCTTAACTTCTCTGTCAGCACAGAGATGTCAAACCAGAATTAAGTGGTGGAAAAATTGTTGAGGGAGAAATCGGTTAAAAATCAAGACAAACAAAGGTAACGAATCCCCTTTCTCAAAAGAGAGGAAAAGAAATACTGCTGAGCTGCCTTGCTGCTACTGGCTGATCCTCTGTCAGTTAGAAACTTCAATTTCTCATGCAGAATTAGAGACATTATGATACCTGAGAAGAGCTACATGCTTTTCATGAATGCAGAGAAACATTAGGAAAGAAAACAAATTCTCAGGTGAATTAACAGTGCTTTGATCTCCACCTTTTATAATAACAAAGAAAATCACCCTTTACACCATACAGCTGAAATCAGTTGCATCACCTTTTCTTTGCAGGATACTCCAGTGCAGGATTACAGTTCTCTCCTGCCTTTACCTGTGCACTGCTCTCCCAAGGTGTTTTCTCTCATCCTAAATAGTGGCTGGCTCTTTTCCAAACAGAAGAAAAGAAGAAGACTGAATTTCCTACCCATTTCAACACTTTTTTCATGCATGCCAGATGCTCTTATGCATAACCCCAAGGGATACGATGAGCTCTATATCACATTCTGAAGATGAGGAAATTCCGGTGGCTCCGCAAGTAAAGTGAAATCACACGAGCTGTCTACCATAAATATCCCATATCTAGACTTCAGATATAAAAAGTATTAACAAAAACACTTCAGCTGTTCTGTGTTACCACTCCAGCAATGACAGAATGAGAGCTGGATTGAAGTATATTGGCTCTATAACTGGTGCAATTCTTTACTCTTTGAAATCCCTGCCAGCCAGAAGAAACTTTCAACAGCAGATAGGTGACCCTTTGCTTAGCTCAGAGACAGGTGGGATTAGCTCCCAACTGAGCACAGCATAACAGCCTGACAGCACATACACAGAGGTGAGCTTCATGTCAGATTGAATTTTTTGTAAAAACTAACAGGTGAGTAAAAAAAAAAGGCTTTTAGCCACTGAAGATGTCTAGGAATCTGAAAGCCACTGAGGACGACAAAACAAATGCATAGTATGTAGGGGGTACTGTCTTGCAGCATATCCTGATATCCAAAGACATTTCTTTTCCCTATCCATCAGTATCTTTTCTACCCTATCTGGACAAGACTCCAGTCAGCCCTTTCTCATCAGACATTTACCTCATTCAGACACTGGGGAAACAAATACACTGCATCATATGTCAGCTGGAGGGGGGCGGGAGGAGCGGGGGGCAGCATTAAAATAGGGGCAGAGGTGCTTATTATCCAAGTAGTGACGGATTGTATCCCAAGCCATTTTGACCTCTCCAGTCATTTCACGTGAAGGCAAGCAGCAGCCAGAAGCTAAACCCTGCGGAGCACTTCCACCTGATGCTCCTTCCTCTGGGACCTCCCAGGGAAAAGAGGACGGATGTTCTTGGGCAACCAGTGGCCACTGGGTCCTTCAAACGAAGAGATCTCAAAGTCTACCAGGTGTTGCTGATAGTTCTCGATGAATATAAATGAATATAAATATGCCAATGAAAACAGAATCTCGCTGGACTATAACAGGGGAATCACCTAATTTATTGAATGCAAACTTTGATTAAATCTCAGTTTACTGTTTGCTTCCTGAAGTTGTTTCGGGCTACTAAAAAGTACTTATCAGTATACAGATATACACAAGCGTTCTGGGTAACGTCTAAAGGGACCTTTCAAAAAACAGAGAGTTTATGAATGTAAAGCTGTATTTTGTGTGCAAACAAGTGAGACTGGTCAAAATTTTTCGAGTACTTCTATAAATAAGGCCATTCATGAAATGCTGAGCAAATTGGAAGTAGGTGGTTCTGTCAGCAATGTTGTCCTACTCTTTCTTAAAAGGAGCTTCTGACCATTCAGTAGCTCCTTTGTGTGCCTTTTATTCTTATCTGTCATCCCATCTGTCACAAGACCCTCTACATCTTTAAATATTACCTCTCATCTGACCACTCTAGTCTAAAAGTAGATAAAATAATTATGTCACATAAATATATGCCACACGGCAGTGAAGGTGCATGAGAATGCAGGCACATGCAGTCACATGACTTCATACTGAAAAAGATGCACCCTCCATCTGCTTGCAGGGATACTGTAATTTCTTGCCTGTCACTTTACAGGAGCAGTTTATCAGAAAAACACATTGACAAGATTGTGCAAACCAACCTTCTTTGATATGAACACATATTTTTGGATTTTCAGGATTTGTCTGGTTTTAAATATCAACAGTGGAGCATACTTTAACAGAGGAATCCTTAAGCAGTCCTTTCAGAAAATCAGAATTTAGCTCATTCATCTGTTTGGAGGCATGAACTGCTAAAGACAATAGTGCATTCTATCTAGTAAAGACTTTCATCATATCACATATCACACTCTGTCACAGTATTATCACTTAGACTGCTTTTTAATAACAGATTGCTGCAAAGCTATGAGCAGTTCTTTAATGTTTTGTTTTATCCTTACCAGCTGCCCACTTATTCAATGCTTATCTAAAGACAGATTGATCCATTTCCTCCCAACTATCACTATGGAAAAATTCAGAATAGTACCTGCGAGCTTCATACACATTCAAGAATTTATTTTCATGTCCTCCCTACAAAAAGACAGCTATTATTGTCCCTATCCTTGTACTTGGAGAATTAATTCATTGAAGGACTGAAATCAGATTTACTCTAAATGCCTATTTAGGTGCCTATTTTAAGAAAATGAGGGTGTGAATGTTACGGCTCTAAGCACTGCTTTTGTAATAATCCCAAGTCAAGCTCTTTGGATTTCTCTCCTCTTGGGCCTGTGAAGAGCCATCCTTTGCTGCAAGTCGTCACTGCTTCAACAGATTTTGTTCAGATCTTCTATGCCCTTCGACTGCTTTTATAATGATTTATACCCAGCCATCAGAATAAGCCTTTGGGGCAGTAAGGGATTGGGGTTTGGACTGATCACAGCTCAGTAGAGAGCCAGATAAGTAGACATCTGAACTCAAACTTCTCATTCCTTTTCAAGTTATTACAACAACAAAAAAAAACAGCTGTCACCTCCATCAATACTTGGACTTATTTAATTTTGAAGGAAGCTTGGTTTTGACAGGCAGAGTAAGTTTGAGAGTTACTTACAGGGAAGCTCACTCCATTTCTGGACCCCAAGTGCTCTCAGAAAAGGGGTAGGTGCTGAATTAGTCTGCATAGAAAATTATGGGTGCACCCAGGAAGAGGGCTATTGACATCCAAACATCCAAACCACACAGGAGGCTCCTACTGAAATTGAAAGTCCCTAAGACTGGGTGAAGAATCTGAACCACGTTCTGCATGTAGGCAGTCCCACTTCCGTCTCTTACATCCTGAATTGGACTTAATCATGCATCTTGAAGCACATTCACAGTGCTTTTTATTAAAGGATTGTCTATAATTATGTTCCCTTTAAACGTGGAAAGTTTTTTTTGTTTATTTAAGATATCAGAAAACATTGAAAGGTATCTTCCTTGTCATTCCTTCATTAAGCAATACCTTGAACTTTAATAGTATCTTCAATGCAAGTGTTATGCGAATGGAAACTGTAGAATCTGTCTTATGGGGAATTCCAAAATTTTTTTTTCCAAACAACAGGAGTTGTTGAAGTATTAAAAATGAGCATTGATTCAGTTCAGAAACAAAAAATATTTTGTTGGATTGACTCAGAAACTAATCATAAACCACAAAAACCAGCAGCTTTGGAAATTACAGTTTGAAAACCTGATGCTCCCCTTTCCTGGCCAGCCCATATGTTTTGCAGTTCTCCTTCAGCCATTTGACTCACGCAATGCCCTGTGCAGCTTGGTCAGAGTAGAACATCTCCTGCTTCTTTTGAAAAGGGCCTGAGCTTCAGATCAGGAGCTTGAGCTGCAGCTGCCACACACCATTGAAACCATCAAAGAAAACTAGCACTAGTATAACAAATAGAATTAGTCTGCCTCAGGTTTATCAGTGGAAACTCTTTCAGTAACTTTTATCCTGAGTGAGAAAAAAATCAGTGGGAAAAGAACAGGTTTTGCTAAGTACCCATTTTGAAAAAAAATTTGCAGATACTTCTAATTATGAGCATCAGTGAACTCCACACAAGTCAAAAGTTTTGTCATCAGAAGAGAGTATTATGCTCATCGTTTTGACCTCTGATACATGAGCAATTCATCCAGTGATTCCTGCCCTGAGATCAGAAATTTGTAGGTAGCTGGAGTGAGTGGTTTAGGAAGCCCACAGCACTGTTCTGAACACGTGATGTCCTCTATCCAACCCAGCTTGCATTAGCCACCTACCTCAAGCTCTTGCCTTTTGAGCAAAGGTGTTCTCTCTAAGGAAAGAAACCTTAGACCTGAAACACTCTGCGGAAATATCCACCTATTTGACCACAGAAGAAGCCCTTGGACACCAAATTTCACACCTCAGCTGAGTAATCAGAATTAGGAGTATCAAAACTGAGTGTAAGTGATAGTGAATTTATCCCATGCTTAGCAACCTGCTAACAATTCTTTATGGTCTTGGTAACAACTTTACAAACACCAATAAAATCTTTCATGCTTTCCATGCAAGGGAGGAGTGGGACTCTTGGTAAGAGTCACATAATAAGGCAGGGTTAGAGCAGTCCCAAGACTAACTGTCTTCCCTTTGTGCATTTCTAAATGTACTTCCTGCCCTGTGCATTTTAATGTGCTTAATATTTACCCCATCTCCTGCTGACTTCTCTGTTCTTTAATCCCTCTGCTTCAGTCTTGCTCTGATACTCTCAGCTGCATCTCTGCCCTACTGCTGCATATTTTATGGTGTAACTTTTTTTTTTTTTAATAATTCTCTCCCTGTGTGCCCCATTCTTAGTACCTCACAGAGCTTTCTGACTCCTAGCACCTTGTTTTCCCCTCCATCCTGCTATGCCCTGTTTTGGTCCATATATTCATATATATTCTACAACAACTTTGTGCAGACCATCTTCCAGACCATCATCTGGATCTTTCTGGCACAGCAAGGTTAGCTGACGCGGTCTCAGCAGAGACAGTTGTAATGCCGGGACAAGCCCTCCATGTCTCGCAAACTGCTTGTTTTGCTCACTCAGAAACAGCAGGAGCTGGTTTATTCCCAGGAGCTGCCAGAGGATCCCTCTCGCACACAGGAGTGATGTGTCCCCTGTAAAATTCAGTCTGAAGCCACAGGTGGTGCTCTGACAGCAGTTCTTAGGCAGTCAGCAGCAACAGCTGCCAATCTTGGATGCTTGACCACTCCTGAAATATGCCAAAGAGCTTCTCCCTTTTCACCAAGCTCTCTGCAGGGAGCCTGGTTATGTCATCCCCCTCCCCTAGGTCTGATGGAGCCACTGCACCTGTACTGTTACGCATCAACAGCAAAACCAGAAAATCTTGGTACACTACTTAGCTTATCAGATGGACCAACCTCATCCCAGTCATTAACATGTCCAAGTTTTCCTTTCTACTTACAAGTGCATACTTCTGATTCTTACGAAAAAATACAAAACTTTGCAGAAGATCACTAATCCATACCATGCACGGGTTTGATGCAGTACACCTAAATTCTGCTGAAGTTAAGACACAGGACCAACACTGCTTTAGATTAGAGGGATTTAGATTAAAAAAAACCAGCCTGGCTTGGCCAGAAACTGTGCTCAGCTCTGCCATCTCCTACTTCTGCACCAAAACATGCAGCGAGAGACCAACAACCTGCAAGCCATTCCCCATGAACCTGAAGTCCCCATCACAACCATCCCTGTCTTTTTCACTAGGTAGCCAGTGCCACCATTTGTCCAAAAAATGCGAAACAAACCATGAAGACCTATGAGAGCGGTATTATCTCCAGGTCTCCTCTACCTACTGACCGAGCTAGGGAGTACCCTGTGGCTGAGAGCACTCCCCACTCCTGCCCTGCAGCCAGCTGAGGCCGTAGGGCTGATGCAGATGCTCAGTGTCACAATGTCCCTGTGTGTGTGCTGAGGCTGTCCCTCACAAGGGAAGAGACGGGTTCACAGCTCTCAACTCATTGCCACTTCCCTGCCTTGGGACCTGGGAGACAGTCTCAACACCACAACCACGCTTTTGTAATGAATAATACATTGACTTGCTGTTTTTTACTTTTTGTGCATGATGGCCACAGAATTGGTCCATAGCCTCAGAAATGCTGGAAGATGTTATAACTTGGCTATCATGTTACTTCTGATATTAATTCTGATTCTTCTGTCACATTCTGCTGAAACAGGCAAAACTGCCCCTCAGTTACTGATGCAGTATATCCCATGCCAGTAATGTAGGTACTACTTTAGTGCTTAGTTATAGAGGAAATTAAACATAATGAAAAAAACCCAACTATTGTAAGTACTCAGACAGAGAAAACAAGAATATTTAATGTATATGCTTCCCCAGAAATAACAGCAACACATATATTTCAAATATAGTCAGAATATAAGCAAGAACTCAAGGGGACACTGCTTCCAGCTGTGCTTATGCTTTGCATGAATGATTATTTAAATATTTTAATGCTTCTAATTTTTTGCATACCTTTCTGTTTGTTTCATGACATTCAGGAGAGAGGATTTGTACCCATTTAAAGACACTTTGAAAAGCAAGAATACTGGCCTACAAATTCTTGGAAAGAACTCAGCTGTGCCATGTAGAAAGGAGCAGCTTTGATGTATTCGAGGAAGTGCTCCTGCTGATCAGGCATTTTACAGTTTGTTTCTGTCCAAACTGAGCTGCTCATGCTGATTCATTAGCAAAGGATCTGTTCTTTGCCAGATCACACTTGCCTATGCCAAGCTACTTTAGCCAGGCACTACCAGTTCCTGTACATGGCATGTGCATAACCTCTCCCACATGGTCATGTACTAAATCCAGTGGCAAAGAAATACTGGGAATAGTTTTGCCTTTAAAGAAGATAACTTGAATGTATGGAAACATTTGCTAGAGTTGTACCAAATTCCAAAGGTTTTTAGAAACCAAAACTGCAGTTGCATGGTAAACATACGCCATAAATTATGTTTGATTAAGCAACATAAAAATGTCTGTTTCTGCATCAAAAATGCAATGTGTTTTGGTCAGATGCAAAGCTCTCTTTGTGCTAAATGAAGAATATACCTAATGTGAAACTCCTGGCTCCTTTTCCATTGTTTTGTGACACCTCTGACTGCCATCCTCAATCTTCACTAGGCCCACCAGCAGCACCTGCCCACTGTTTCCAAAAGCTTCTATTCCACTTAAGAGTTTTCACCTCTCCCCCCACTTTTGGGTGAAGGAGGTGATGCCTGTGGGGCCATCTTAACACACGTGAGATTTTCCTATTTTGTAGAAGGTTATCCTTCTACTGTAGCTGGACCCTGAAACAGAGAAACTGAATCTCCACTTAACATCTGTGTTTCTGAACTTTAAAATATACCATCAGGGTTCAGATTTCCTGCTAGCTGCCCTGCTGGCTACATATGAGATTTACTTTATCGAAAACAATAGCTTATTTTCTAATTGTCTTACCAATTCAATGTTTTAAGTATTTCTTTAAAAATGAGATGTAAGCACATCTACAAAAGGAAGGAAACCTATTCTCTCTAAGAGTATCACTGGTGTTACAGAAGAATTATAAAATACCTTGGCCTTTAAAAGATTTATCTTGCAGGAATCGCAAGTGAGAGTTGGATCACTGATCAGAGCGATGGGGAGCCTCCAGAGAGAGATGGCATCACTCCCAGCGAGCCAGAGCCCTGGAGCTGCACTGAGCAGCGTTCCCAGGGCTCTGCTGCCTGCAGCAAGGGGCTGCCTTCCAGCTGCAGCAACTGTTCCTGAATATGAATCTGTCCCCTTTCTTGCTGCCTTTGGGCTGTTTAAACTAGCATCTTTTTCCTCAGCGTCAGAGTGGGATAACAACATTTTGGAGGAAAAATATTGAGTGCTGAGTATTTCCTGATAGTTTGAACTAGGAAGTGTTAAAACCTCTTTGGTATAAAAAGATGGTAGGAACACAGGACATTCATGTTGATCTATACTATTTACACCAAACTGGCCTTTGCTTTTTTATCTGGTTTAACCAGGAGGCTCTCCTTAAATCATCTCAGTTCACTACATGCCTTTTTTGCACCTCTGTAATTAACTGTTCCTGCGCAGGCAAGCTGGATGAGACCACATATGAGAGGGCGCAGAAGTCCATGTTCAGTTTCTTCCAAGCCAATGGAATAAACCAGACACATCTGAAATTAATTTTCTGTCTGTCTCCCAAGACTAAGAGCTTTTCTTGGTCTAGTGTTTGTTTTCAAAATTGTGTTAAATTATCCCCTTAAATGTGTGCATAAGATAGATGCATGCTTCAGTATCTTGGTGATACAGGACTGCTTGATGTAGGGGCAAGGTGATATTTAGCCAAGCATTAGAGACATGTGAGAAGCTGATGTCTGCCTCTAACCCTGTGATTTACCATGGCAAACGAGCTGAAAAGGACACATGACTCTGTAGTTTGGCACTTAGTCTGAAAGGAACAGATTTTGAATTCCTGTTCTGACTCCCAGCACCATTTCTGCATTCTGCTTTAAACTATCATCAGCTAAAATAAAGAAACAAGTTATGGGAAGGGAAATTTAAGTCAGGGTAGGTCCTCTGTCCCCCAGGACAGGGAAGGTCTCCCATGCATCCTTGCTTCTGGGAAGCCTATGAGCCTAACCGGCGATAAGGCTCAATGCAAGGAGACAAGTGAGACCATAAAAAGGAGTAGCTGTCAACGCTCAGCCCGTGGTATCTAAAGGCCAAATATGATGACACGGAGAGCCTCTACACTTGATTTCTTTTGCAAAGTTAATGATAGCTGAGTTTTCCAAAACCTGTCGTTTGCTTTAAATGTTTCTAAGTAAACTCAAGGCAAAAGCAGACACTTTTCAGGACAATCCAGGCTTGACTCCCTCCCTCTCAGCATCTACATAGAGAAACTACAGTATTTCAAGTCTATTTGTATGTGGCAACACAAAACTGTACTATTTGTTCAATTAATTACTTAATGCAGATAGGCTCAAGATAATATCCTCAGCAATATTTACAAGGTCTTCTGGAGGTGGACCTCAGTTTGCTGTTCACATGTTGTGAACAAAATGAAAGCTGTGTGGGTGCATTTAATGGACATTGCTCAAGCTTGATAGTTAATTAGCTTGGGCCACACAGCTGCTGCTGGACTCATGGCATGAGCAAAGCAAGGGAGTATCTGCCTGCAGAAGACCACTTAGACATATGCTCATATTTATTGCTTTCTGTTAAAAAATCATTGGCTTCATAACTTACATTAATAGAAATTTGAAAAATGTATCCTTTATATGAACAAAGGAAGCTCTGTAAGCTCATCTGGCCGCAGGGCTAAACATACTTACTGAATTATTATCTTCTCCATCAGGTTATACGGATTTTCTAAAAATAGCTCCACTGCAAATTCTGAAAGTTTAAGAATTTATCTGAGCCACAAAAGAGAGTGGATTTAGCAAGCTAAAGAAAGAAGGAGCATAATGAAAGCTTGACTAAAGGGCAAGTCACTTTTTGAGGAATACAAACAGAAAATTTGAAATAGCTGATATAATTTAAAAACAGATGGGGCACAAAACTTTAAAACCATATTGCACTCTTTCTACCTCATGACTCGATGTTAAGAAGTAAGCGTACATCTCAAATGCTAACTGATTACAAAACAGGATCTAGATAAGATGTTAAGTAATTTCAAGTAGTCACAATGCAAGCAACATGCATAACCCACCAGTGGCAGTATGTATCCCATTTGCTAAAGCTCCTTCTTCCTCTTCTTGTGGGCACCCTGATGCCCACACCCCTTACAGCAAGGCACAGGAGTCCAAAAGATAAAACCAATGCTGATCCATATATATGCTAGTGAGCATGGGGGGAGAATTGAAAAGAACAACACATTTAACATTTCCTCAGCAGAACATGTTTGGCACCTGGCACTTTGAACCTGAAAGTATGAAGCTATTGTACAGGTACCGAAAGAAGTAAATTCCTTTGTTATATCATTTTGAAATCAGTGGCTTTATAACACACCAACATTTTGCAGCAGTTAAGTCACAGCCATGAGGTCCCTAAGGAACTAAGTTACCAGGTCTCCATATTTGCATTTTTCTGGCACTTTACAATGCTGGGCCTTGAAATGCTGTCTATGCTGTTTTATCTGCTGTGAAGTTGGTAGCTTGCATTTGCTCACTCACATTTCTTTCCTTTTGGAAATGTGGCTGAAGTTTAAGGTCCTTTAAAGGTCCCTTCCAACCCAAACCAGTCTATGATTCTATGATTTCTTCATAGCAACAGCCACATGCAGAATATTTTGGACACATTTTATGGTAAGGAATAAAGAATTATTTTTTTTCCAATGAAACAAAATGTTTTATGTGGAAACACTTCATAAGTTTCAACTTTAATCAGCATTAGAATTCTGCTTATACCTCGTTGAAGTCTCTTTTAAGTGACAGCAATTGATATTTTCTCTGCAATTTCAGATGTTAACAACATACAGTTTTTAAAATAATCACTGATAAAATGGGATCTTAAAAAGTGATGAGAAAATAATTTTTAAACAAACTAGTAAATTATAAAAAAATCACAAACTGCAAATAAACTAATTTCACTAATTACACTGCAAGCAATAAAGACTTTACATAGATCTATAAAGAAATAAATCTACTTTGGTAAAATTTTGCATGTGTTGAGTCAGGTTTCAGGTAACTTTTCTTTTTCTTATGCAACTTATAACGTAACACTTTAGTATAATGAGAAATTGGAACTTTCTTGAAATATCCTCAATTCCTTCGATGTCAGCTTCTAATTTCCTTTTCCTATAGGGTATATCCTTAATGCTATTTTACATATTTTATATTAATAATAAAATATATATTATTATGTATTATATATTAAAATAATAAAAGTATATTTTAAAAGTTGGCATTATTTGTACTGTACCATGCCCCTGATGCAAGAAAGTGCTAATCAAGTATATCTTTACATACTTTCCCAAACACAGATATTTTTGAACTGCAAGCTAAAATCTGAACTCCACATATAAATTGAATGTTTAATTTCTTTTCAGACTCAATGCCTGAATCAGCTTTCTCAGCTCCAAAATCCTGAAGGTTTCTTTAACTGCAATAAGTAGGAATAATTACAAGTTAACTGTTTTAAGTATTTTAATTTCTTCCCACTCTGAACATCATTATTTCAACATTGACAGGCAAAAGAGGTGACCTCATATTTCACAATAAAATAAAGCCTGAATAACCATGGTCAGGGTAACTGTTGCTTAGTAATTTAACAGATGTGTCTCTGGATTTTAAAATTCAGTATCAGTCATAAATTGTAACAAAACTTTTATTATCCCTTTGGTCAACGGCTATGAGTTAATAACAGCCACAAGGCAGGGCAGGTATTAAGTCCATGAGGTCATGTCCTTTGCTTCTGAACCTGTTTGCATTTTGTTCTTTAGCAAGGCAGATTGATTGCAATGAAGCTGATACCAGGCTCAACTCAGAGAAAGCAAAAGTAGAAATAGTCTTAAAATCTCACTAAATAGATTCCTTTTTTCCCTATCTGGTAGATGGAGACTCTGGCCTTTTAGTGCTTTCTGCATAGCATAGTCTGTGGCAATTCAGCTGGACTGGATATTGGCATTGTGTGGTACCATTTCATTCTCAAGTTATTTAACCCTTCCTTGACATTGCTGTAACAATGGTCAATTTTTTAAATTACTTGTTTCAAAGTAAAAAGTTGCAGTAATTTGCTTTGTCATTTTCTAATACTGCTTTTTGCTGGGTATTTTTAGGCTCAAAGTGTTTGCCAAACCGGACCTCAGCTTAAGATTAGTTTCACCTCATCTCATAAGGCACCTTCTAATTGTGCTGGATTAAATACTGATTTGTCTGTGGACTCAGAGGAGGACTACAATCTCCTTTAAGAGCTGTAGGCTGCTTCCCAGAAATGAAAACAGCTAGAAAGCCACACCAGGGGTTACATCTAACCTTTCCTTCTCCTGTGCTTCATCCCCTGTGTTGTATTTCCAGAGCTGTCCATGACAGGGGAGAACATGGACATGCCATGCTGTTGAAAATGGAGTTTTGAAAAGAAACAAATGAAAAGCCTACTAAACCAATAATGAATTTGGGCTCTCTTTTTACTTACATTCCTTATGGACTGCACTTCAGGCAGAACTAGCCAGTCCCAGCCCCCACTAACATCAGGCTGTCCAATACTTCCCACTATTGATCTGTGATGTAAGTGCCTTATAACCTTGCCCAGTTTTATTTGGGCTGGATTTTTCCATGATGGATAACAAGATAAGGCAAACACTTTATATGCCTACACATAACTTCCATGTTTCAACTGCTAATTAATGTTCAATATTGAGAAAAAATACAACGTGAGCTTTGGCAGTGGCTTCTTGAGGCAGAGGAGCTACCTTCCAGAGCTGGCCAAACAAAAACTTCTGAAAAAATCTTAGTGAGCATAGCAACAGAGAAGGCAGAAAGATCATTAAAGATTACGCATACTCGTAAAAGGGACAGAACCTGAGAATTCACTGGCAATCTTGATTCTTGCATTTCTATATCCTTCGAGTACTTGAACTCAGAGCCTTAAAATTCTGTTAAGGGAGGCCTCTGTGTGTAGCTTGGTATGTGTATTTCAGTATTAATTAGAATCTTTAAAGAGAGATCAAGAATATAAGGCTGCAGAACTCAAGAAATATCAGCAGTAAGTGGATTATATAAAAGTTGTATGAGCAAAACAAGCAAAATGATTCTGCTCATTTAGTTGCCTTAGTTTCAGAAAGGCTTAATTGTGAAATAGGTTGTGCAAAATAAGATTCTTGCTTAATTTCACAGCCTTTTCACTAGAAATAAGTATTAAACATATACAAAATAATATTGCTTAGTTAAAATATGGTACAACAAATCTTTCCCTAGAAAAAATAGACTTGTGCTGAGTCCAGCCACTAATTAGCCCAATTATAAGCAACAACAAATAATTTCGCTTTTAATCATGAAGTCCTGCAAAGACTCCATTTTACTTTGTGAAGAAATGCTTTTAACTTGAAGTGTTTACTACTGCATTTCCCCTAAATATAACTCAACCCAAATTTAGTTCTTGCTTAGACTTTGTAATACTCCATTTGTATTAGAGCTAGTTTAACAATGGTTAAAATATGAAATACAGCATTATTACTATTGGCATTTGAAATTTTAAAATAACATTTGTATATTCATATATATGTGTGTGTATTTGAAGAAAGATAATGCTCTGATAATGTTCTGAACTTTCTGGGGTTCATTCTGATTCTTTCTATACTCACCTCCAGTTCCTGCCAGTGCCAGTACACTGGTGACACAGTGAATCTTTGTTCAACCTGGAACAGGAATGTTACATTCTTGTCTTCACTTCATGATTTTTATCTGAGCTTCTACCTGTTTTTAAACTCTAATTTATAAAACAAAAAATGTAATAAAGCATAGTAGGTGGCAAGATAAGTAGCTGAGACAGATGAGAAAAGTAGACATAACCTGTTTAGACCCTGTTTATGCTTTTGGTACTCAATTTTTGCCAGAGAATTTCCAATTTATTTGCAAAATCTACGTAACTTTTAGAGGGGTGGGGTGGGGGCTAGGTGGTTGAGTTTGGGGTTTTGTCCATTATAAAATGCTGGTCACCCAAATCTGAGAATTGTTTTTAGATAACGTTGCCTAATTTTCCTCTGATTTATTTCCCATGCTCATACAGAAGCTAGAAATACTTCATTCTCTTTAGATTGCTGTTTTCTGGAAGGTCATGATAATTGCCTTCCCTTGATTTGTAACACCAATAACGTTGTCATTTATCTTATGGCTTTCCACCTACTCACTGAAGGAAGCATTAATAATTATGGTAGAGATTTTAACAGAGGTTCAGCAGACCTGCCTCCCTACACCAGGGTCGCCCCAGCCGCATCTCACTGGCTAGCACAGCTCCCCAGAACACACCAGCGCATTGCAAAAACCACAAAAGCAGTAAAGCCCCTTCTCAGGTCTCCAGTTCAGACCAGTTTAGGTGCTTGACACAGTCTTCTGGCAATATATGAAGGGGAGTTTGCTGGCTAGGGACCTTTGGCGAGGGTGCCTGAGACATTTAGTAGTCTGAGTATTGACACAAGTGGGTTTTTTGCTGTCCTATTAGCATGTCTGCCCTTTAATAACATTTTATATTATTTCTCAAATGAGTCTCAAGTTTGCAACAGGTCATATCTTTAACACACTAGAATAACTAGAAACTAGAATAAATTAACAGATACTTCTTACTCTATTCTAGACTAAGATTAAAATCTCCTGGTTTTAAACCACAGTCATCAGTCTTTTGATATGACATTGTTCCAGACCATTTAATGTGTATAGTTCCTTCAGAAAGCAATATTTCTGAATGCTTAACAAAACATTCCTGGAACAAGGAGTCATTCCGCATTTCACCCTTCCAGCCTCAGAAATCAACTGTGCTTGCTGCATGTGTGTTTTATTTTATTTGGCTCATTGTTTCCCTTAGTTTAGAGATCAAAAAGTGAATCTTTACTGTAAAAATAAGGCCTGTGTAGGTCAGGAGGAAAAAAAGGAGAGAGAATAGGGAACATTTCATTGTATATGGGTTGTATCTAACAGCTTTTTTAACAGTGTTCTTCAGATGTTTTGCATTAAAACTTAATATAAAGAATGCTGAATGAGTGCCAAAATCAACGGCATTGTTGGATACATGTTATCACTGCACCCAAGTTCTGATTTATTCTGACATAGAATTGCTTGCCTGCAATTAAAGGTTCATTATTCTACCCTAAGACATGAGTAAACACTGATAATAAGGATTTAAATTATCATAATGGTTTGTATAAATTCTGTGATCAATTTTTATTCTCCTAGTTTTATGTTTCTAACAGCTATTCTATAGTCATATTAATATTGATAATTGCCACAGGCATACATTAAATACTCTATTTTTGTCTCATCCCAGTAGCAGCTTGAACTACATACCAGCTGTCTTCCACACTCTGCTCCACCATTCTCTTCCTGCAATTTTTCTCTGGTTCTGTCTACCCATGTCTTTTCCTTTGCCCACTAAGTCATGCCACCTTCTCACTTGTCCTCTAGGTAACATATTTTTGCAGAGAAAAACACAAGTGTGCTGAAAGGAAGGACTGAGGACAGAAAGAAGAAAGGAGCCAAGAGACTCCTGAAGAAAAAATGCACGCTGATTTTCCAAGTGCAAGGGTGATGACATAGCCACTGGAACACATTTTTCCATTTGGGCTCTGACTGAAGATGAAATGCCCGGGAAGGTTTGAGCAAAAAAAAGTGGTAGCTTTTTATGTGGAATGAGTGTAATGAAAACATGCTTTCCTGAAAATAAAGTGCCAAAAGACTTAAACTCTTCCTATTGACTTGGTTTTATGCAATTTTGTATTTTAAAGAAATAAACACAAAAGTAAACCTGGAAATACTACTTAAATTAGCAAAGTGTAATAGCTATTTACCCAATTAAGAAATCATGAGGCAGAAAATGCCAAAGGTTGCAAGCATAGCCTTTATTCAATGAATTTTTTTTTTAGCCATAGCTATTGGTTATTTGGTCAAAATAAACGATGCAGTTCCCTACCTCATGTTTACTGAGCTAGCTGCACAGCTCAAGCAGAAGCCACATGTCACACCTGTTCAGAAACGGTCCCCTCCCACTGCACTGCCTGGAGCAGTAGCCCAGCTTTGTCCACGGGACAGGTCAACATTTTCTGTACTGACATGCCAGTCTCTTACTGAAGCAAGAGAATATAGGACTTTATGGAGTTTAATATATATGTATAAAATTGAGAATTCAATATAGAATATAGGACTTTACCTACTCTTTGTTAGCTGTTAAACATCACAATGTGATTGTGAGTAGGGATTATCACAATGGTCACACTTACAGGTGTCATCCTTGCAAAAAATGTTCTTCAGTGTCGAGAGATCACTCCACAAATCTCAGCATTTCTTAGATGCAGTTTGCTGTTTGCAATATGTATTCGTACTGATTAAAAACACTTACCCCATCTAGATTATATAACCATGGAATATGGAGCAGTAATTCAGTATGTATTGCCTGTCTCCCCAAAGTGCACTGCACCTGTGTGACAGACATAGTGTTTTACTTGCCAAATCAAGATCTGAGAAGTCAAGAAGTGCCATAAATGGTTTGTCCATGTGTCCTTTAATCTGTCATTCTGCACGTTCTCAGGTACATAATAGTATGCATTATTTAATGAAATGCGAACACACTTATTTGTCCTTGGGAAAAGTGTACATTTACAAGTAATGAAAGCAAAATATGTAATTCTTATGAAGAATCCCATTAATTTCTGAATGCAATTTGTATGTATAGCTGTTTTCTTTTTAAAGTTGGCCTAATTAATTATGGTAATCCAGTAGTATTGCTCTGTCTTCACTCTGACATTAAAAAAAAAAGCTTCTCATGTTAAAAGAAACTTCTTAATTTTATTTTTCTCCTTGCGAATACATATGGTTTGGACTAGATCATAACTGGATATTTGTGAGTCTCTGTTAACTTGCCTTGTTGGTGGCCTTGAGGGGAAAAGAGGGATTTAATCAAATGATTTAACATTATCTAAGCAAGAATTAAGTAGCCATGTTTATAGGAATTTTATAAGCACTTCGGTTAACCCCAGTGAGACCACTCATCTGAATGAAATGAATAGGGTTAAGCTTTCTGATTGCTAACTAGTTTGTGTGATGTCAAAATGGATGTCCATGCAGTCTGAATATTAAAAAATTGAGCTAAAGACAGAATTTTGATTCTGAGGATCATTCTTCTCATTTAAACAACCAACAACTCATAAAATGCAAAGGTTGCTTCTGATAATGTAATCTAGCAGTCCATCCAATTTAAAAAGACATTTGTCTGCTAACTACTATGTGCATTCTAGCACTTTGACCCAAAGGATGTCTTTTCATTACAATTATACGGTACCTAACACACAGCGTGGTGAGCTCAAGGCACTCAGCGGCAGTAGCTTTGTCATTAATCATGGAAAGAGATAAATGGCAATTGAACCAATTGGAGCAGCAAGACCTGGGACAGGGTACAGCAGAATTCACTAAACCCTGAAAATTCCAAACTAAACTCAGACTTTGTCCTTTATTCATCGGATATCACAAGTTCTTGCAACAGATTTTACATAACCTGGAGCAGATGCTGTAATACATAAACAAATTGTGTGGAGCCAGGACGAAAAAAGAGTTGATGTCTTAACTGTGAATGTCTTTACTTCCGTGCATTTGGGTTTACTCCTAAAATAGAATTACCTTTTTGGTGGTGGCTGGTGAGAAATCAGAGCTTTACAGAAATTCACTGTCACAGATATGTTTTCTACTGTGTGCAGGCAGATGTTTATCCCTTAGGCAGAAAGTCCGTACTCAAATTGCCGTGATTATTAAAATGAAGTCTCAATCACATACTTGCAGAAGTAGCCTACAAAACTGCATTTTAAAATAAAAAATAAAAAATGAAGTGCATCATACCAGCCAAAGCAAGCACAAGACTTTTTTCTGCTAGAACAAATTTTGCATGAATCTCTGGTTTGTTTGGAACCTGTTTTAATCTGCTTTTGTAATTGTCTTCCTTTTCTCTTAGTCTACATGTCAGTTCATATCCAGTGGGCTGAATTACAGATAAGATCAAAAATCAGCTTCCACTAAATTTGTTTCCTTAAACCCAAGGAGTGCAGAGAATCACATTTCACAGGGGACATGCCAGCAGAAGGAACTGTAAATGCCAGCACACATTGCCCACAGATCAGTGTTTCTTCTCCTGTTAAATCTGCCTTGTTAGAAAGTGCATATAGCTGTTCAGCTTTGCTTCTCAAGGCTTGTCAGGCTCTCCAGAAGGATTGCACAGCACTGGGCAACCAGCTCAGTGCTCTCAGAGGGACTGGTAGCACATGGGCTCACAGGGGACAGCCAGCAGGAGAAGAGGGCAGTGCTGGGCAGCTGACAATCCAGGCATCAGCAGCTCACCATGAACTTCGCACAGTCATTTTCCTGCCTTCTGCGTAACTCCTTAAGAACCAACAGAACCTTAGCCAGCCAAATACTTCCCAAAGTTTGAATTTGTGATTTTGTGATCCACAGCCTGAAAGAGCTCCAGGGACAGCAGTCTGTTAGGCACCATTACCTTTTCTCTACCCTGTTTAATAAATGAGAAATAAACCACAGTAAATTACAGAATTAAGCAGCTGAACATGAGTTCTGCCAAGAGTACCGAGACTCGCTGCAGCCAGGGAAGGGGGTGTCACATGCACCATTGGATCCAATTCTGCCTTTGCCTGGCCTCACATGCTACCATCTTCCTGAGAGTATCACTCACCTGTCAAGTGCCCCAGTCCTCCTGGTTGGCAATGGGAATAATTGCAGCCTCTGAAAACCACTACAGCAGTCCCTGTTTGCATCTTTTTGGACTGTTGTCAGGCACTGCCTTCCCTGTGCTCTGCCCACGTCTCTGCCCTGTGTAAATGCCTTTCTCCTACGATGAGCTCCACAGCAGGAGCTCTATATCCCTGTGTTTGAGTGCATGCAGGTGCCTGAGCCCCACAGAGGCACCCGGTTCCCAAAGGAGGCTGGGCACCCCAGCGTTACGTCTTCATGCTTTGTCCCAAAGGATTGTTTATCCATCAAACTTTCACTGCAAAGATATGTTTTCCAACTATGAAAAGGAAGACTGACTACCAAAACCATATTTTTGGAATGTTTTACAGTTAAGTGCAAAGAACTGGCTAAATGTTCACCTTTGACCAGTTTAGGAAAAAAGAATTAGTAAACTCCCTTGCCTGGATTTCATCTGATGCCCCACAAACACAGAAGCAGGAGGGTGAGCACATATTCCTGGCAGCACAACTGTTAGCAGAGCTGTGGTAGGACCTGGGTCCAAAGAGATGAGCCTGGGGGCTCCACAAAAATCCACTCCACCCAACACACAGAGCAGCCCCAGTACCAACACAAGCGTAGGGGTGCAAACAATCAGAAGAGGGCAGAAACACCTGAGTCCAGCACTGCTGCCAGGGAAAGAGGTTGTTCAACCGCAGCCACAAGCACCTCAGCTTGATTGATCTGCACACTGAGCTAGAAAGACTGAAAGGGAGAAGTGAAGGAAGGTTGCAGAGGAACATCAAGCAATGAGACATCCCACCCCAGCTCTGCTATGAGCATCTCTTTCAAATAACAGCTGTTTTCTATAAAGATGACTTGAAAATTGGTATCTTCCTACTTCTGAGAGAATTTGTTCATCTTTTTACTGGCAAAAGTACTGTTATTGCTTTTCATTCCTGCCAGCCCTGCAGAGCCACCTCAGCACTGAGGAGGTGAACCGGAGTCTATTTTGGCATAAAGTAGAAAGAGCACAGCTTGATCTCAGATCCCAGGGTGAATTTTCATTGCTGGTGGTCAAGAAAGTCATGGGTTTATTTGTAAATTAAAAGAGAGGTCAAGAGGAAAATCATTGGGGAAAAAAAAGAAAAAAGCAAACGTGGAACCCTACTATGCCATTTATACTCTCTTTATAGATGAGAGTATAGTTTATATAATGTAATTTGAGTTATAAATAATATTATTGTTTGTTTCAGCCCAAAAGCTGTAGCTCATTTAATTAAGAGAATGGATGTGTTTGTGTTGTGTTACTCACTACTTTATCGTAAAATATATCTGTAATGATAATCTATGGAAAAGTTACTGCAGTGGCAGGGAAAAGAATAGTGAAAGAACTTACGCAAAGCATTTCCAGTAAGAAAAAAAAATTGAGGATTCTCTTTGTTCCCTTAAATCAAAAAGCTGAAAAAATAAATTTTAAACAAAAATAAATAAGGGAAGAAATGTAAATTGATGGAATTGACTTTGGAGTGCAATGCTAAAAAGGGGCCATTTGTACCAATAAGTCTGGGAGAGAGGCTCAGTCATCTTCTAAATCTGTTCAACACCCAGGGTGTCCCATTCCCTTGGCTGGTGTGCAGTGCATATTCAGCAATAAGCCATATAATATTATACCAATCTTTAATATTCATTTATTTCAAACACCATTGATGAGGAATTACTATGTGATGTCAAACAGAAATGTTCACTGCAAAATAGAAAAAAACATTCTTTTTCAAATATTGTAAATGAAGGTACCGAGTAAAGACACAAATACAGAAAAATATATATCACTCTGTCCAGAAGTCTGAGTTGGCAACAATGGAAGATTTGTGGTACTTCTCTGAGCCACGTAAATGCTGACATTTAATTTTTACAAAGCTGAAGTGAACTTTTTTTTTTTTTCCAGAAAGAAAATAAGAAATTAGGTTTAAAGAAAAATAAAACATTAAGCACTATAAAACATTTATAATGTCGGGTTGCAATACATGGAACAGATCGTTTCCATCAGGAGTAAGGCAGGTGGAGGAAAAGTAAAGAAGAAATACATTGTGATTACAAGATCAATGAAGCAAGGGGATGTGATTTGGTTTTTAATGAATGGATCCATCCAACGAATATCTACAGCAACATGTATAGCAGGTTGCCATGAGCTATTTCCATGGCTCCCTAATGTGGCTGACATTCTGTGTGGGGAAGAGACGTGGTGGGAGACTGACAGGGCTCTGCCCCTTGGATCCAGAGACTAGCGTCCAAGCTCTGGTCTGTACTCATGCCAAAGGCCATTTTCAATAAATCTAGTTACAAATAGAAACTTGCCTGATGAAGCCAGCGACTCAAAGGCAGCTGAATGTGATGCTGGCCACATCACACCACTGGCTGCTACTACTTACAGTTTGGAGGGACACATAGGCAGATCTTTGACTGATTTTGATGCAGATTGTGGAGGGTTTAGTGACCTGGATTTACATTAGCAAGGACAAGTGATGTTGCAGATACATCCCTGTGATAGTTAATTACAAGGGTCTCAAGCTAATATAAGAAAATCAAAGCCAAGGTGGCTAGACTACTTCCATCACTTAAAGTAAATGTATAAACCTAGGCCTCGAAAAGTAACCTAGATTTTTATTGTTTCATAATAAGTTTTGGCCATATTATGAAGTTAGTCATCTGAAGACCACAATCAGCAATTCCTAGTTTTGGGAGCTGACAAACTGGTGGTGGATATACATTGGCTCAATCAGTCAGGCAAAAACCAAGTCCAACTGGTACCAAAATGGAAAAGAAAACAAAGAGCACCTCTCCGGAAAAAAAAAAAAAAAAAAAAAAAAGAAAAACAACAACCACACGAACAGAACCATAGAGACATCAGTGTTTGGGAAGGAGGGCTGGAGATGTCAGGAAGCCACAGAACAGCTCATGTACCCTATGGCAAACTGTGCCACCATAGGGTCACAGTTCACATTATCCCTACGCTGAGCAGTTCACATTATCCCTACGCTGAGTGAAGGGGCAGCCAGAACTGAACATACCGACCAGCTAAAAGAAACTTTCAAATGATAATGAAAGTGTAAATTGTCACACAACTTTTGAGGCAGGCAATCTTTGGTGGTGTTTCACCAGCGCTGGCTGAATCATCCCTTCTCACTGAAGCAGAAGCACATTTTGCACCAATGGCAGGCTGGCAAAAGAATAAAAAGCAGATTAAATGCATCCTGGTGCAACATGTCTGGTTTGAACGCCCCTGAAGCCCCCACCAGGAAGAGGGCACCCATCCTGGGGGCCACAGAGCCAGGGTGGGGGCTTCACCCAGCAGTATGCAGACCCCAAGGCAGGGAAAAGATGTGCCCATGAGCCCCACCACAGCCAGGGGTACCTGGGACAGGGCATCTTACCAATGCACAGCAATGCTGTGGACTATCCCATCTGTCACTGTGCATCATCCCTTATCCCAAATATAAATAACCCTCCACGAAAGCAAGGAAATAGAAAACCAGTGGGGAAATGGTGCTGTAACAAAAATAGATTACATCTAATGTGGATGCACTTCGTCAGTAGGTTTCTACATCAGATTTTTAAAAATCTTCAGTGAAAAAACATGTTAGCTTGTAGGAAAAAACCCACTTCCTTCTGATGAAATGGAGACATGCTGATTGATGATGAGGTTTTTGAGCTTTCTGAAATACCTCAAGGCTTTAACTGAATCTCTGCTACTAAAATTATTCACAATATATCTAAGGTTTTTTGCACTTCTGTACCAAAGACAGACCTTCTTGAACCATCTAATTTTGGAATAGCATAAATTCTTGGGACCAATGAAGGAGCATGCCAATTTAATAAATCATTCACTGCTTAGCGAAGAGGAAGAATTTGAGGACTCCAGCATGGCAGCAGAGATTTTATGTTGCGACGGAGGGAAGACACAGTCGCTCAATATGAGTGATCAGCAGACTTCGTTTATTGTCCCTTACAGTCACCTTTTATGCCTTGTTATAATTAGCTCATACATATTACAAAAGTTAAGCTCATTATTGGTTAGTTGCCTAAATACCAAGCCCGCCCCTAGTTTCTCTTCTGTAGTTATCTGTTCCCACCTGCAACATTCTTTTCCCACCAAAATCTTCCTGTTATTGTGTAACAAGAACAGCCAAAGACAGTTATTTTTGCTTTACTTCAGATAAGCTGAGAGCAATGTGCATTTTTGTCCAGCCAGCTGGACTATGTCTATGTGACCCTTTTCAGCTAGTCAGTTATCCACAATTTTATACAATACAGCAAGAGTTTTAACCTTTTAACTTTACTGGAGTTTGCAATTTCTGAAAGCCCATGAGAGATACCTAATAAAAACAAGGCTTTTGTCAGTAGGATCAAAATTAAAAATCGACTAAGCAAAGAATACTTATTCATTCAAAATTCATTAGTAGTCTGTAAATTTAAAATAGCTGAAAGCTGTTGGTATGATAAAGCAGTAATAAAAGTGACCAAATCAGGTAAAGCAGAAGAAATAAAACTCATTCATGTAACTTCCAGAACAAATAGTGCAGTTTAAAACAAGTAAAATCAAAACATAACATAAAGATTTAAACCATAGCAGGGTCAACACATATTTATTTTTATTCTAAAAGTTGTTGATTATTTCTGCTGAAAAAAAAAAAAACCCACAAAACAACTCACTTGTCCTGAATGATGACTGCAAAAATGGTACGTGTGATATTACTCAGGTCTGCACTCATTGATCTTTTGTACTCAGCATCCCATTAGCCTGGATTTCCACAGCCATTCTAAACATAAACTTCTGTATTTCTGATAAGTCTTTAGGATCTACGTACACATTTTTAAACCAGTTGGGTCAACAAAACTGCTATGAAAACCATAAGAACAACAGGTCATACACCCAGATTGACCAGTTTAAGGCTGAAGAAGACCTATAAGGTACATTATTAATTAATCAAGTTTAGATTTTTAGTAAATTAATGTGCTTAACAACCCTGAATACATTCATGTGATCATGGAATCATGGAATCCTAGAATCATAGAACGGTTTGCATTGGAAAGGACTTGCATTGGAAGGTGCCCCATGGGCAGGGGCACCTTCCACTAGACCAGGTTGCTCAAAGCCCCATCCAGCCTGGCCCTGAACACTTCCAGGGATGGGGCATCCACAGCTTCTCTGGGCAACCTGCTCCAGTGCCTCACCACTCCCATAGTGAAGAATTTCTTCCTAATACCAAATCTAATTCTAGCCTCTTTTAGTTTAAAGCCGTTCTGCTTGTCCTATCACTACATGCCCTTGTGAAAAGTCCCTCTCCAGCTTTCCTGTAGGCCCCCTTTAGGTACTGGAAGGCTGCTATAAAGTCTCCTGGAGCCTTCTCTACTGCAGGCTGAACGACTTCAACTCTCTCAGCCTGTCTTCAGAGGAGAGGTGCTCCAGCCCTCTGATCATCTTTGTGGTCCTCCTCCGGATTCATTCCAACTTGTCTTTTTTACATAGGGGGCTCCAGAGCTGAATGTAGTACTCAGGCGGTGTCTCACAGGAGCTCAGTAAAGGGGGTGAATAACCTCCCTCGACCTGTTGGCCACTCTTCTTTTGACGCAGCCCAGGGTATGGTTGACTTTCTGGCTGCAAACGCAGATTGCTGGGTCACATTGAGCTTCTTATCAACCAACACTCTCCAGCCTTTCTCCTCAGGTCCTCAGCAGATTGATCTGCTCTCAATCCATTCTCCATGCAGCCTGTATTTATGCTGGCAATGGCCCCAACCCATATGCAGGGCCTTGCACCTGGCTTTCTTGACCTTCATGTGGCTCACATGGGCCCACCTCTAAAGCCTGTCAAGGTCCCTCTCGGTGGCATTCTGTCCCTCCAGCATGTCACCAGCACCACACAGCTTGGCATCATCATCAGACTTATGGTCATGTGTTTAGGGAGGTGTATTGTGTTTATAGTGTAAGAATACCCTTTGAAAGATTTATGCCCCAAATCCTGTTGGTTGACTGGAGCCACTCCAACATCCAAAGGCAGGGAAGGCAGTAGATGAGTCATCTGTGGCGTGAAACAATGCAGCAGAATGAACATCACTTTTTGCAGGTCAAAAACCAACAAAGAACAAACTTACTACAACAGGGGAGTTTGAGCACCTGAAGAACAGCTTTTCACTAAACTGCACCTATTTTATAATGCTTTGGCATATTTCCCTCTGTCTTTTGGTATTAACTACATAACATGTACTTATCAAAAGATGATTGATAACGGTTTGGGTTCTGTTAAAGCCACAAAGTGAATGAGGTTGGTTTTGCAACAGCAGGTGGGACAGGTTTGGGGAGAAAGGAAAAGGGAAAGGAAGAGTCAGAAACTGCTTAGGGCTTTGTACATTGGCATCCCCCATTAGCAAGGTGAAAATAAATTTTAGCCATGCAGAACTTACTGAAGCTATACTTCTTGACATTATGATTTCTGTTCTCCAAATTCAGCCATGTAGGTCTGAAAATCCACACAATTCTGTGAGTTTTCAGAGTTGAAAGAACACCACTTTTTGTGTATCAAAGGATAAATTGCATTATTTGAGCATGAAAGACAACATACATTTGAAGACAGAAATTTCAGCAATTTGGTGACAATACCATTTTAATCCCGATCTTTGTCTGTTGGCATGTATTTCTCAGTAATAGTAAGGACAGTGTAGCCAGGGACATACTGCTAGTCCTGTTAATTCACTCCACCTCACCTCTGACAAATGAGAAGCCCTAGACAATAATTTGTCTAAGCCTGTTCCAAACAAATCTTTTCATGTCTTCTCTATTTAGGAAGATCCTGATTTCTTTAAAGCACATCCATATATTTTGAAGATACTACAAAAATAGGTTATACAGTTTAATAGGACTCATTCTAATAATTATTATGGAATATAGAATTTTTAATTTTAATAACTGCATTAATTTTTCTGATATTTCTTTATTTACATGTATGCCATTGGAACTGTTTCTGAGCACTACAATAGTTCTTGGCTTTCACATTCTTTTTCTGACAAAAACACAGGCATTTTCATAATTCTTAGTTGACATTTTTACAGATTAATTTGTTTTCATATAGCTCAGGATTTTTCCTTCTTCATACCTGAAGAATGTAATATTTCTAACACATAAATCAGAATATTGAATGGAAGGATATCAATCTGGAATACATCTGAAACAACTGATGGATATTATAATTTCTCCTGCTTGCCTGTATCTCAGCATTTCAGAGAAATGTCATATATTGAAGACACATGAATATTTTGCAGTGACATCTTATTTTCTCTTCTTATTAATTCCATGGATTTGATTCATTTACTGTTTTTTTTTTTCAGGTGGCTGCACTCTTCATGCAATTTATTCTGCTGAAATTTAGAAGGCTTGAAATATGATGACAATGCAAATTAGAGTGGTAAGTGAAGCCCTACAGTTTCCCTAAGATTAAAAATAATGTTTGCCATTATTTTAGAAAAATAACAGTATTAAATTGTTTTTTTAACATAGTTGTGGACATAGGTCTATTGAGCTAGCCCAAGATGCAGTGTCTAGTCTCGCATAAAAACAGGTGTTAGAGAGCAGCAAAGTCATCTGAAGGGAAGCACCTCTCTGTTGGCTGACATTGATGTTTCAGGAGAGGCGCTGCTGAGATATAAAAGAACTAGCAAGTGTTGCTCATATTTTCTACAAAGTGCTGAGCTTTCTGCTGTGAAGTGTAGCAAGTAATTGCTATTGATAATTAAACTGGATAACACTTCAGAGGTTTTGCAGACAGCTGATTCTGTGGTGATCACATAATGATATTAAGTTTTGCTGGTTTTGTGATATCCTGTACAAGAAATCTGCAGGCATAAAGTCCCACTGTTTCCATAGACAGTGGGCATCCAGGTGCATCACAGTTCATCTTAGCAAACTGGTTCTAGACAGTCACAAAGGTATATATCAGTTTGCATCCAGGTGAGCTGCTGTTTTGAAGAACACCCAGAGTAAACTCCTCTTTTCTTCAGAAAATAGTGAACATCTTAGAATATCCAGTTCACTGGCAAATCAGGTAGTTGCTCAGTCCAAATAGGCTAAAGTAGACTTGGAGGAAAGAGCAAGAAAAGATAACCGTACTGCATACTCATAATTTAGTAGAACTAGCAGCCTTGTCTCCATCTCTTCCTCCTCCAGGTGGTCACAATGGACTAGATATGGAGAGGAGGGAAGCTTGTAGACCTGGAGCTGTGCATAGTTCCCAAGTTGCTCACACGATGCTCCTGTGCTAAAGCTACAGCACATAACCACCAGATCAAAAACTTTGGCATGTGACTCCCAAGAAAGCTGGTTAACAGTGAGGAAAGAACTTATGGAGACGACTTTATGTGGCAAAACAGAATGCTGGTTGACTTCTTTATCAGCCTTCTCAGGTAACGTGAGAAAATGGGTGTTCCCCTCTACAAGTGAGACCTGGGAAGAGGCAATACGGTTGCTTAATATCAAGAAAAGGCCAAAGCAGATGTGATCATTTACTTCTCCTTCCAGGAGTAAATTCTGCCATGAATTGTTGGGTCAAGTATAAGAAAGAGCCAGCAGCAAAAGCTTGATTGCAGGAAGCATAGCAACCCACTGGATATCATCAGAAACTTGCTTTAGGCACTGAATAAGTGATTTAAAGTTGATGCATATGAACAGGCAACCTGCCAAGGATTTTGGTCAAGTCGGAGTCAATGGTACATCAACCCAAAAGCTTTTTAGTAAGATATAAGTAATACTGGGTATATTAAGGATCAGGCCTACAAAGAAAAAATGCTAAAATTAAATTCAACACAGAAAATGCTTACATGAATCAGAGGAGGACTGAAAAGATGAAAACGCTTCAGCTGAAAAACCAAGCAGTAACTTTGTAAATACAATGTCATTTTGTCCATGCAAAAGAAGGAAAGGCAACCTGAATAAAGATAATTTGAAGGAACATGTATTAAGAGCAGAAGAATAATGAAGAGGAAACAGTCATACACCTTAAAGTGGGCTACAAGACTGTTCAGAAGCAAACCAACTGCCAACCTTAGTGGTATTCTGGTGAATACCTTATGGTGAACTGTAGTATTTTTGGAAAATCTCAGGCCATCAGCAGAAGGCAGTCCAAAAAGGACAGGTGAGTCTCTTGATTAGAAGGGAGTGTAAGGATTCACAACATCATTGTGAAGGAGCTCAATGTGTTTGTCAGTATTTTTGCCATAGTGAGTTGGGGAGTTATCTAAACTTACATTTTGAGGCAATCCTCATGAAACAATGAAAATAAAGTCCAGTAATAAATTAATAATTTACAGAGCATCAAGTTATGCTGCTTTTTGTTATATTGCAAGGCAAAGTATTTTTGAAACACAGTTTAGAACTGATAGATGTTTACCTAATATTCATGTGTATTTCTTCAGAAACGTTTGCCGTATCTTAGAAGCAGCATATCTGCAATGTGATGTAGGGGTTACTATGGTGAGTTCACATGTTTTATTTAATCCTGTACCTGAGTAAATACACATTGTAACAATCTCTGTTAGAGGTGCTATTAGTAAAGTTATGTCAGCATTTCTATCAAAACTACTTGTTTCCTGTTGCAACTTCACCAAAAGACAAAGAAAACTATTCCTAGACCAAATCCACAGAAGTCTTTACACTCTTCTAGTGTATTTTTTTTCAGAGTTTCAATCACTTTCTGAAGTCCTCCGTTATAAAAATGAAATAAAAATTCAGTGGATTTGTTTCTATTCTTCAGTAGCTAGTGATTTGGATGACAGTTATGGGACTTTTCATTTAGAAAAGTCTTCAGAAAAATTTGGGACTTAGCCTGCATTTCCCTGTTCCAGGCAGTGCTAGTGGGCATTCAGTGAGGCATTAATTGCATTATTTGTTTTACAGCCCTTCTGTGCTGCCAAGTGGGATAAAGACACTTCTGTGTAGAGGAGAACCAGGACCTTAGTTCCTGTATTTAATGACTCAATTTAACTAAAATGGCATTAGAAATTTAACTTGTAGGCTCCGCTGCATCCTTTTTGAGCAATTATTTGAGTCACTCTCCAGGATTACACATAAGAAAGGAAATAAACACATACTTTTATCTTTTGGGCACCTATTTATTCTTCTAATAATTTATTTTGAAAAAGAGTGGGTAATTTTCTAAGAATATTTTTCTCTATGAGCCCTCTTGTGTATGCCAGGATAACTCTTGCATTATGCGCTTGTATATATTTGTAGGCTGAACAGATAAAATGCTTTCCTTTTGTTATTTTTTTAAACTAAAATAACTTCTGTAGGAATTGTCTATGTTTGGCAAAATCCTTTATACAGATAATAATATTTTTGAAACACAACTGCTACAAAAGTATTTCTAAATACATATATTTTTACTCAAAATTTTGAGTTTTAAGAACCCGAGTGGAAAAGTCAAAATTTACAGTAAAAAAACAAACAGGCTTTTCCAGTCTGCCCGTAAGGCCTGATTATTCTACTGGGACTTGCATATGTGCTTGCCTGTTGATCTTGTGAAGACTATACTTTTAAGTGGAACAGTTTCTTCTGTGCTTCATGTCAGCCACCAAGAGTGGATACTCATTACTGAATTGGCTGAACAGTGTGGCTGAACAAACACATCTTTCCTGTAAGTCAGGAAGAACACGGTTGGATGGAGAAGCTCAAACAGACCATAAATGTACATCATTAGCTAGTAATAAGAAGGGAAGGCTATTTTTTGAGAATTTACTCCCATAGTCAAAAAGAGAGAGATGCAATGTGTTTCAGATGCTGCCCTGACATAAACTATAGAAGCTGGGTTTTTTACACAGCGTGAATTAAGGCCCTTCATGTTAAATGGAGTCATAGAGATCCTTGAAATAATTTTGATGGTGTTTTGGGAGGTTACTCCAATTTTTAAGTGCTACAGAATTTGAAAGCTACTGCCTAACCTGTTGTTCGGTTTCTGCAGCACCACATGATAGGACAGATCTCAAGCTCCACAAAATCATTACAGTACTAGAAGATGAGAAATAGGTCATGCAACTTCCACCTTCTGCTGTAAGGCCTTGTCTCCAAATACAAGCCAGTATCTGACATTGCAGTATTAGGGTCAAAAGCTGCAACACTAAACATTTTAGAACATACTGTGCAGTAATATAAACAAAGGAATAATAGATTATGAATTCTAAACATCTTGTGGCACCCACCTACAAGTAGAATATGACTAAAGCACCAGCCTATCCACTTTTCAAAAGAACTATCACCATGAAGTACTAGCAAATCATCTCTTTTTTCCACTAAGGTCCTATATTCATCTTTTCCAGTTATCTTTAGTTGTATTCATCAATGTGCAAAGAAATCCTTCTAAGACAACAAGTCAGTGTATTCTTTCTTTCTATCTCTTTCCTTTACCTGCGCACAAAAAAATTGGAGCAAGGACTGGAAGGAGAAGACCAAGTTCTACATTTAAGGGGCTTCACTGGAAAAGTTTTCAGACCCCAAGGGTGAATACTCATGTAATATACTCCTGTAATCAGCAGGGTAAAGCATGACAGCTCTGCCAATCTCGTCCATGATAAAACACAAATGAGTTTTTCAAGTAAGTGGATCCCAGCAATTAGCATCTGACCTATCTTGAAAAAGCAGCAGATAACTGTGATATACCAGGGCAATGTGCTAAAAGCAACCTCCAACCATCCCTTAAGAAGTCAGTGTCTACCTGTTGAAGCAGTTGACACTCCTCTGGTTTCCTTATGGACAATACCAATCAGAATGCATTCAATAACCTTGAGATGACAAATGTACAGATTAAAAGACCTACAAAAAATCTTGGTCTATGTTTAAAAACTAGTACCAGTGTGACACCAGTGTGATTTATTGTATGTACCACTTCTCTGAGGCACAATGGATTGTTTTGAAGTTAACTATACTTTTTCATTGCTTTTGTTTTGATAAATCTAGCACTTCTTGATCTAGCACTGAAACTTACTGGTGGCTAAGACTTCTTGTTATTACCTTCTTTATTCTTATGATAGAAAATTTATCAGGTAAATCTGGAAATATGATCTTGTGTGTCACATCTTTACCAAAAGTCTTATGGACCACCAGTGAGCCATAGATTCCTGATCTTGAAAGTCCTGCAACAGACACCTTTGATGCATACTTTGACATGGTTTTATTCTGTTGCTGTAAACTATTCACCAAAAAGCAAAAATTCAGAACCACAGTATGATAATTTTCATCACTAAAAAATCCATAGTATTATCCAAGTGTGTCAAGTTCAGAGAAGGGGAAGATTCATCATCTTGTCAATATTTTGAATTTCACTTTCAAAGCATGGCAGAGCCTTGTGTAAAATAGCAGATTCTAGACCATATCGTAGCTAACAAGTTCAGTGTTTGAAGGAAGTAATTAAAAAATTTAAGAATTATGTTATTGAGAAATATATTAAGAACATTTAAGAATAACATATTAAGGTCTGGTGTCCAATTAAAAGATGAGCCCTCATGCAGCATTTTAGCCGATCAAAACATTCCGCAAGCACTAACTGATTTTTGTAAAATAGGAAGGAAATAATTATCACACTTTTCCTCTCATCAGAACTGAATATTAGGACTTTGCAAACATGTCATATGTCTCTACCACTGATGAGTTTTGCAAGTAGTAGTAGTAAAGATTGCCATCTAGTCTTGATGATTCATTTGATGATTTGGATTTCATAACCATTACAGACAGAATGGTAGAGTTAACCTATTTGGCTTCAAGGTAAAGTTTGCTTCAAAGTAAAAAGAAAATTTCATAACATTGCAACAAAAAGTATGACATCCTCCCATTTTTCTAGCAATTCATGACCCTAATTTACAGAACACTTGATACCTAATATAGAATATTTTTCTCATTTTTTTTTCTTTAATTTATCCATCAATTAGATCTGAAAATTTAAAAGTCATATTTTAGAAATTAATGTTAAAGAAATTGCAGAGGTGGAGAAAATACAAGTTAAGTTAACAAGAATCAGAAAATTCCACTATGAAATCAAAGGTTGAAAATAAAGGAACAAGTCTTTGCTCCCCCACCAGTCTTATTAGGAAGCATGGTTTTGCCCTTCTGCTTTTGAACCAGCTTAGTGAGCAATGTTTTGATTATTGAAACTGAGAGGAGCAAAACTGCTGGCTGTTTCAGGAATATGATTTTTTAGTATTTTTCCTTTTTACAGTGAAAAACATTAGGAGATGATAAGATTACTCGGATCTTCCTTGGCCAGTAATAAGAGTTTAGCCTGAATAAGTATCTCAGGATTCAATCCATGTTTCTACTTTACGGATTATTGCCTACAGAACACCAATGCAAGTGAAGACACAAAGCGAATGAAAGAGCCTGATGGACATTTTTAGTTTTGTTTGAAATAGATATCACAAAACTCTCACACATCTGAAAAACATCAGTCTACTTGTTGTTTCTATTTTACTATGGAAAACATCATTCCTGCTCTGAAAATGTTTGGTTTTGTGACACTTACCATACCATTAAATTAGGTCAAATCTTCCTCCATGCAAGAGTGAAGTTGATCACATGCATAAATGCTGCCCACAGGAGTAGAAGGGACATTTGATCAAGTCCTTTCTGACAATTTACATCATTGGCCAATGGTGAAGGAGAAGGAGTGATGCCACCTCAGCCATGGTCCATTGATGATGACCTGTCTTGTGTCACTCCTGAATCCTTTCTTTTTTTTTTTTTTTTTTTTTTTTGAGCTAGAATGCTTACAGAAACAGCTCCAAGTGAGAAAGAGCACTTTGAGAAATCTCTTCAGCTAATTAAAGTTAAGCATTGACAGTCTGAAGGGATTTCCTTCCAGACATTGGCAGAAGAAAGGCTAAAACAGAGCCCAGAAAGGAAGTGTGAAGTGTGGCTGGCTCAGGAGACACAAACTTTCCCCTCTAGGTCAAAGCATCGAACTTAGCCTGGAATGGGGGTGACTGAAAATCTCTGTTATCACTGCTGCCATTCAGGATGCTGTGTGAAACTTAGTGATAGCTAGTCCAGCTGCACACATTGTAAAACCCTTATCATCCTCAGTTGTTTAAGTTTAACATAGATCAGAACCAGATCTGAAACAAGTTGTATATCTAGAATTGGACTGATATTCTCTATACAGTAATTCCTGTTTCCCTCTTGCCAGAGTGGTGAAGCTAGAGTAGCCAGATTTTTAATATCCAGCCAAATATGGACAAGAAGGAGCTCTATACACAAACAGTTCTAGAAATAGAAGTATATTCATTTTCAGATAGAAATGTCACTGAGCAGTACACACAGGCATTGCATTTGTACAGGAATATGGAAGCTTCCCCTTCATATTTAATAAACTATAGAAAGTAAATTTCTCACTTACCACATAGCACTACTTGCAATAACAAAACAAGTTTTATCTTCTGAGTCTCCTTGTTTTGCTGGAATGGAGGTGGGGAGAAATCCAGCTCAGTTCATCAACATGTTTAAATAGTGCCTTTGAGAAAGGATTCAGAAGCAAATATGTACCGTTGCACTGGGCAGCTGCTCTTGCGGATTTCCAGTTAAGCAAACATCTATTGCAAGGTATGTCTCATAATAAGGTTGTTTTCTCTAGACTTTTTCTAGGGTCATGGTCATCACCTGGGAATTGTGGTTTTCAGACTTACGAAATTACTGATCAGTATTTGTGCAAAATTACACAATAGTATAATAAACAATAGTAGTATATGAATGTGCAGCACGTAAAAGTAAAATGTTAAATTCTTGTGAGATTTGTTGATTTCCAGTTTTTACTTCAAACTGTACTTAACAGAGTCAAGTAGAGTAAGTGACAAAACTTATACTGTTAAATAATTTTTAACATTTGAGGGGGGAAAAAAGGCATGGAAACTAATAGTGGCAAAATATAAACACAGCTCTGTTTTAGCAACACTTGTATATGCAATTTCTGATTACTTTCAACAGGCAAGAGCAAAGTAAGGAAGCATGAGTCTTTGCAGGAATGGTGACTGATCATTGCAGTGTGCTCACAATCGTCTCTGGCATGTTCATTCAGCCTGCTGAGCCAGGAAAAAGCTTTTACTAATAGGATTTGATTAAGAGAAATACTAATTGCCTATGGAAAGTTAAGAACCACTTCTTCTTTAATACTTAAAAATAATTTTGAAAAAACTGATATACTAGCAAATTTTTCTCATTAAATATCATTTTAAGCAGCATGATAAATGCATTTGTTTTCAGCTTCAGAAAAACCAAAACTCTGCAATCTGGACTTCTTTTCTGAGTGCTTTTACAACTGTATGGATTTACAACAGAGTCTCAGCTACTACCAAGACTCTGTACTCACTTCTGAGTTAGGTGCTCAAATTGCAGTGAAGTGTCTGGCTTCATTTGTCTGTGATTTCTAGCAGCTGTGTTTGAACTGAGTGCTTGATTGACAATTATCTTAACTTGTCAGAAACTTGATTACTTGGGCTATGAAAATATCCTTTACGCTATATTACGATAAAGTTACTTTTTTATCCCACTTTTTGACATTAACTCTTACTTGTCCCTGAACAGAAACAGATACATTTTTTTAAATTAAGCCAAAATTATTAGGTGGTTGTGGCTGGCATGATGCTTCAGTGTCTAGTAATGTTACTTCTTGGATTTTCCTATGTCAATGAAGTTTTAGCATGGATAAAATTCAAAATCAATTTTTCTCCAGGAGTTTTAGTGGACAAGGATTGTGATAAATTCTGTTAATTTAGGATTAAAGAGAGAATGAAAAGCCATCAATAAAGGCCTTTTGATAGCAGTGGGGGATGAGTAATGGAAAATGTTCTTGCTGCAGACTAATCAGAGTGTAATTGCTAAAGGAACCAATCTTTCATTAATTGGAAAGGCAGTAAACTCAATCAGTCACAGTGCCAAAATATTGCAGTTCAGCTGAAGAATTTTATTGAACTAATTGATTTAATTGTTTTAAGTAATGCTATTATAAAAGTCATTATTAAGAAACATTATTCTCAATACAATTTTCTGAGACAAAAACTTTTTATGAGGCAAGTGATTTTCATTTCAAAAAAGATGAGACAACGGTTTTGATTTAAAGGAGCAACTTGACTAGGATATGTTTCAATAGAAATTATCAGTACTTGATGTTGGATGTCACCATGGATAATGCGAAGCACTTTGTAGATGAAGGGTACTTTAGCTACATTTAGACAAGCTTAAACATTTCTGATGGCATTTTTTCAGAGTCAGAAAATGGATTTTATCTCATCCTAATCCAGATATAATGGACCAGGGAAGCGTGCTTCTCACTTCTTCACACCCACCCTCCACTCCTCCTTAGCCCTGAAAGAAGGAACATTGTACAAGTGCTGCAGGTTACTCGCCAGCTCCACAATCAGTTTAAACTGGAATAAGCAGTCCTGGCTCACCTTCTAGTCCTCTGCTTGATTATTTCCATTTGCATATCTCTATATCTCTCTCCCTTCTGCCAGATGTTCATGCAGCCACATGGTGAGCGGGAACAGAGCGATGGTCTGGGTGAAAACTAGCCTTTTTTTTTTTTTTTTTTTGTCCCGTATGTATTTATATATTTATAACTATTTGCAGTCACTAGGGAAGCAAGGAGAGTGAAAACAGTGATTGGGCCAGTGGGAAGTTGGCACTGCCTCTTTTAGCATCAGCATTTGCTTATGTTGACTTAAGGGAGTTGTGGGACTATGGTGTTAGCATCACTCCTCCAGGGTTCAAATCCAGCCAGGGTCTGTGGAGCAAGAAGCAGGAGCCCAGATATGTTAATCACTGGTTCGCTTCCTTTCCCAACAGTGTTTGGACTGATTGAAAAATCCATCTCATTGGCACCAGTTCTGATGTAATGTCTCTTAAATTCAAAAGCAGAGGGACAGTGCTGTATGTAACCCTATATGAACTGCAAGTGCAGCATCCTGGCCATGTCTGTGTAATCTTTCTGGGTCTGTGACAGTAACAATAAATATTGACATCGCTGCAAAGCCAAGCAAACTGTCTGGGAGGTTTTCATGCCACAATGAAACTTTAGTGTGTTTCTAGCAACATGTCATTGGTTATTGGATCACAGACAATCCTGATGGAACAAGATTTGTAGGAGAAGGTAATTCATTAGATCCAGTGGCAGAATTCAGGAGGGAACATTCGCACATCAGATCCAAGAGGTAGAGCTTGTTAGTCTTTCAGATACGGCCTACAATCATGAAGATATCAATGGTGACTGCGTTCCCATAAGGTGACTTTCTTTGATTGCAATTTGTGTTCAGAAAGTCGGCAGACTTTTTGCCATCGTTGTGGAGTCACTGTGGCTCAGGGGTCCAAAAGGCTCCATTAAGTGCCTGGAAAGCCTCTTGGCCAAGGTTCTGCATAAATTCATTACAGCTGCAACATGAAAATAGGGTTGTCATTACTGTTGCTTTATCATTGTTATTTTTAGCCATTACATATGTCTCCTGCAGCTTCTCCTCTTGATCAAATGCTGTTACACTAACAACCATACAGACAGGCAGTACACGACCGTTTCTAACTCACATTTTTTAGAAAAGACTAGAGCTTAAAACTGCGGAAATCTCATTAATTAGGACTGGAATTTATGAAGGCATCTTCCCCATGGAGTGCCTCTCAGGATTAGGTGTGGTACTGAGAGGTGGAGGACAATCTGCTGGGTCAGATACCGGCTACCATCATGTGAGGCTGTTGAACTCAGTGGATCAATGGCTTGATCAGAGGGGGCAAAACCTTGCAGAATTTTCACAGTTCGGTCAGAGCAAAAGTATGTTTTGAACAAGGTAGCAGGAGGGATATAAAAACATGACAGTGTAATAAACATGTTTCAGCTAGTATAATAAACAGAATTTGGAGCCTTCAGAGCTGAGCCAGATTTCTCTTTTAAAAGAGGAAAAATGCACAGCCAGGCATTGTCTCATATGACAAATGATAATAATGAGCAATAACAATAACATGAATCATTGTTATAAATCATCTGGTGAATTTTTTATTATTATTTTTTTTAGAAACTAATAAAGCATTACAAAAAGTCACTACATTGGGGTAAGGAAGACTATCAAGAGAAGTATGTGGAACTGACAGAGACAAAGCTTTTCTAAATATGAAGTTTCAATATAAGAAAAGTAAGAACGTTTCGCACAGAATATGTTTTGGGGTTTTTTAACCCTTTCTGCATCTTGTCTTTTCTTATGCAGCTTTTCTATACTGTTCATTCATTAAATAGCTGATAAATGGCAGCCAGTTTTCCTTGAGGACCTGCATGCTTCTTTACTGCTTAGCCTTGAATGTACTTATCCCTGTGATGTCCAAGTGAAATAGGGATGTACTACATTCCTGGATGGAGGACTGGGGAGTGTGGATTAGACCCACTAGGGACATTGAAACATCTTATTCTGAGCTGCTGTTTGTCTACAAGGTGTGTTTTGGGCAGACATGCACTGACACTGCCGATGCTCAATGTCAGACCTACCCATGGAACCCTTGGGACGACAGCAGAGGAGAACTGGAGCTTTGTTAGGCCTGCCATGTTTCACACCAGTAAGTGTATGCTTAATGTATTTTGAACAGACTGGGCAGACTGAACATTGAAGAAGCTTTGACTTTTTAGAGCCTGAGTTGCCCAGGTCCCGAGCTGCTCAGCTCTGCCCAGGTGGTGGCCATGCCAGACAGGGCTCTGTGCACCTTGAGGACCTCCCCAGGGGAAAGTGTCAGTGCCCCATAAGTCGATGTGAGCTCTGACTGCCATTCTCATGCCTAAGCTCTCCATGAATGTTACCTTAGGGGTGCATTCAATACGGCAGGAAAAGTCTGCAGGAGAACCAGGAATTCATTTTTATGCCCTGGACTAACTGCAGGGCTCTAGGGAAGAGAAGGACTAGGGTACAGCATCTCCCTTTCACTGCCAGAAGAGAGTAACGGGCTCACCTGGACCAGGAATGTCTTGGTTTCACCTCTTTTTCGTTCATTTTTATAAATGAGAAATCCTTGGAAGCTGTCAACACCCATAGGTCTCTGAAGGCATGCTTTTCCCCTCGTGTAAATCTAAACGTTTTTAAGAGTGGTACCTCATCCTGATTCCTTCTGAAGAGCTGGCTCAGCTCTCAGGGTCTAAGTAATGCTGTTAAGTGTTGCAAAGTATTATACACTGCTCAGACAGCACAAATAACAGCATTGCTCTCCCACAGTCTGCTAACTAAAGAGGAATCTGATGGTTTTCACAGGCTGATTTTAATCACATCTAGTTTATATCAATATGTTGGTAATTTTAAAAACAGAGGTGTAGCCACGGGACCCTAAAGATTACTGGTCAAACTAAGTTATCAGTGGCTTTTTTCATGTTTTATAAAACCTTGTAGAATCCTAATACAACAATGGCCAAATCATGGTTAATGCAAACATGACCAAGGACAGACTGGACACATGCCTGTTAACAAGAGCTTGCCCACCTTTTCCAGCTAGGTCAGTGCTCTGGTAAAAGTGGTGCCCTATCCCCTCGCCCACCTCTTTTCCTCAGCTCACCACAGGAGCTACAGCTATGCTTGTGCTCTCAATCGAGAAAGATCCAAGTGTTGTTAAACCTGCTGTGGGCTGACTGTTCAGTGCCTCTCTGCCTCCAAGGAGAGCCTGGCTTTCTCTTCTCATATCCCCATTAGGTTGTTGTACACAGCAATAATATCTCTCTTTATCCTTCTTTTCTGCAGGCTGACCAAGCCCAGCTCCCTCAACCTCTCCTTGTATGCCTTGCATTCCACCACCATCTTGCTGTACTCTTTCTTGCGGGTGGGGAAGGCAAAACTCAAAAATGCTGGATGCAGGGGAATAATCTCTTCCCTGCCTCTGACCTGCTGGCTGAGCTCCAGCTAATACAATCCAGATGGTTTCATAAGAGTTCTTCCAGGCCTTCTCTCTGTGACCCTGAGATGAGGAGCAATGGTAGTCAGCTCATCCACCCCAGCATGTCATGCTGGCACATATGGAGGCATTTGAAAGCTGTACACTACTAAATATAGGCTTCTCTGGCTGACTAGATGTACAAAAATGTATGTATGTGTTCCCTATTAAATGGTGCATGGTGAGCTCTCCCTAGCCTGTGTGACTGGAAGTGTATTTATCTCATGGTGGATAACTATGGACACATGCCACGGTGGACACACATCTGGTCACGCAATGGGACAGGCATCGGGCCACAGGGAAGAGAGAGCCACAAGCAGGCTAGCCTAGCAAGTAATCCTGCTGGAAACCTTTCCTTACTCACATCTGAAGGGCCCCTGCAAAAGGTGGCAGCAGAAATGGGGACTGCCTGGATGAAATGTTCCAGCAGGTTAGATCTGAGATGGGCTGATGCAAAAATCAGCCTCCTCAAATGAGGATGGAGATCAAAACATCAGATTAGTTTTGACTCTTTTTCATTCAGCAGATCTAGACCTGTAAGATTTACAGATCTTTAAAAAAAAGCAGAGGTCCCAAAGACATGCCTAATTTGCCACTCTGGATGCTCCCAGGGCTCTTGAGTCTCAGCACCACTCACTGCTCCTGCTCAAGTCGTGGGTGTCAAACCAGTGGTACATTCAAGAGCCTGAAATCACTCACTCACATTTGGGCAGAACATGGCAGCAGCTATGAGAAATTACAGGCACTCTGTTAGTCACCTGAAAGGGCAGCTCTCCACATTTAGCCAGTGGCACAGTGTGAAGAGATTGGATATATTGCAATATATAGCTCCAAACAATCAGGGATGTTAGGACTTCTTATATATATCAGTATAGAAAGGGACTAAAGTGAACTAGCACCTCAATATTCCTCAGTGAGCTATTATATTTAAATACATATAAAACCATGATATTATACTGCATGTTATCCAGCAGTGGCTATTCACTGCCCAGTGAATTCATTCCTTTGCCCTGCAGCTTTGTTTGCTCAGTCTCATTCCATGCAGACCATGGACAATACGTTCTGTCTAGCACACGTGGCACTTTCAGAGCAAACAATAGACACAGGCTGGCAGTGAAAGTCTCCAGGTAGCCCCTGCCTTCACTCAGGCAAGATCTGAAGGCAGGAATAGTTGTCCTGACAGTGCGAGATGTTCCCAAATGTGTTCTAAAAATAATGGAGGGGGGACTGACACCACTGAAGTGATCTTTTTTATGTGTGAGTGTGGAACAACAGCAGAAGGCCTGTGGTAAAAATCTGGAGGGGAGGGGTTTGTCCATTCAAATAGAAAGAAGCCAAACCAAATTTTGCATGGTAAGTCCTTCTTCTAAATAGTATAAATAACACATACACCCTTCTCAAAGCCCAGACTCATACCATCAACCTTTAAGCACTCACCAAAGTGCATTAAAGAAGCTGGCTGGGTACCATACACGGCTTCTAGGTGGGCTGAATCATTTTATGAGATGTTCCCATCTCCCTCCACTGAGATTACACAGACCCTAAGGCAAATTGTCTCCTTTCCTAGTCATTGCAGTGAAGTGCTTTTTGTTAGTTATTATGAACCTGAACTTCTCTGTCTTTCCCTTCTTCTTAAAAACACTGAGCAACAATAAATACTTACACTCTGCACTGGCAGGAATCATTATGATAGGGAGTTGTGGTAATGTCACAAAGGAAATATCCTGTGCCATCTAAGCCATACTTAATGTTATAAGCACACTAAGTCAAAAAGCACAGTAGTAAAACAATTATTATATTGTAATTTACAGCCTTGATTCTGAATCTTGTGTTTATTATAAGGTTTCCTGTTTCTTGAAATGAATCACGTGAGTTTTATTTAATATTCTATTTTAGCTCTTCCTCAGTTCACTGTAGTCAATTGCAAATGCAGCTTTTCATACTTGCCCTGTGAAGCTCATTATTGCCAGAAAGACTGAAATAGACTTAAAGATAAGAAGAAATTCTGGTTTTGGAAGGGAAACACAAGATGTTGAAGCCTTTTTTCAGAACATACCAGTTATTCTACTACAGAAAATTTAATACATTTACCAACTATCCTCAGTTTTGTTTTGCAACATTTGTGAATATTAATATTTCAAAAGAGCACTTTGAGCTCTTTCATGGGTAGTTGCGTATTTACACTGTATATGTGAAGGCAAAAATATTTTTTAAGCCAGAACCTGCTTCTCTTTCTCTGGCAGATCTCCTCAGGAAAAAAATGAACTATTGAATTCCTCACTAAGTCCTTTTTTTAGCTTGCTTCTGACAGATGAGGCATTGTTTGCCTTATGTCTGGCCGTGTCTCACCTAATTGCATTCCTGCTATCAGTAGTTTTGAGGGCATCTTTAATATCTTTGTGTTCTTGCTTGTGGCACTAAGCAGTTTCACAGACTCATCAGAACACTGGCTGGAACAGACCTGTGGAGGACAGCTGGTCCAGCCTCCTTCATGAAGCAGGGCTGCTACGAACACGAGGTCAGCTCAGACACAGCTTTGCCTTGCAAAGTCGCAAAAACCTTCAAGGAAAGTGACTCTGCAGCCTCTGCTTCTTGAGCAACATGTTTCCGAGTTGCACTAACACTCTCCTAATGTCCAGCCTGAACCTCCCACACTGCAGTATGTGGCTCCTGCCCCACGTCAGGGCTCCCTGGCACTAATGAAAAGAGTCTGTCTCTGTTGTCTTTGTAACTACCCTTCAAGTAGCTATAGCTTTTTCTCAAGCCATCCACCCCACCTCAGCTTACCCTCTGCCAGGTTAACTAAGCCCTGCTTTCCTAACCTTTTCTATTCTGAAAAATACAAATGTAGTCATGGCTGAAGCCACTTGGCTCCTTGGATTTTCAGGATCTGGGTGAGAACTCAAGGTGTTTGAGATGCAAGAGATGACATTACCTCTCTTGGCCTTAAACTTCAAGAACTGTGAAATAAAAACTGTTTCTTTTTGACGTGTATTTCTAAGGAAAAGGCATAGTAAGGGTCAGCTAACACTGAAATGATCCTTGCAAGAAGCATCTTAACCCTTTTAAAGTGTAGATTTAGATCTGTGTGTAAACATGTGTGTAGGGTCACATGCTTTGAATGCACCTGGGTTTATCACCACCAGAATTACTTTGACTTCTAGTGTACTGGTGAAGAGCAGACAGCCACAATGAAATAGCACAATACACTTTGCTTTCCTCTACAGACTGGCTGCCTCAGTGATGACAACGAGTACAGACTGAAAACTAAACTCAGAGCCCCAACAAAGTCTCCTGCAACTACAGAAGATAGTATTTGAGCAAGAAGCAAACACAGACAGACACAAGGTTCTTGTACCAAGTGGAAGGTAGCACGAGTCAGAGAGCAGCTGTGACTTCAAAACAGGCATACTAACATAATTTCTTTTAGTTTACAGGTGAGTATAGGATTTCCTGTTTGTAGAAAACAGGAAAAATGTTAATCAAATGTTTAACAAAACCTCCCATTCCAAAAAACAATGCCAAAATGCAGAAAAATGTGCTTAGTATTTTGGTAAAATAATCTCCTACACCTTCAATACCAACCTAATTTCACTCTATAAAGCCTTTTTGCCAACCTAGGCTCCAGGCACAGCACAGTAAGCAGCTACAGGGACAGCAGAGCAGCTCTAACCTGCTTTGCCTAAGCCCAGATCCTGGAGGCTGGCCACTGCAGCCCAGGCGTGTGGGACAGCAGCTGGGGCAGAGGCAGGCTACAGAGGACACCGGACTTCCCCCATCAGCGCCGCAGTGCTCCCCATGTTTGGGGGACCTGAAGTACCAAGCTCTGGGCCAGTACCTCCAGTTCACACAGCCAGACCAGCTCTTGATTGCTCTTTGCCTCAGACAAGGGCATTAAGCAATGGCTAGTAGGTTTTGCTCTCTAAGGAGAATTATGGTTTTCAGAAAATGGGACCTGCTGATGTGGCAAATGTGGGAGGTTGTGCCTGCAGCACAGGGACCACTGAGCCCTTTCTAATGGCATCACCAGCACTGCTGGCTCCAGCCCCTGCTGAAAACCTCTGCTCTGGAAACACTCTCCCAGCTATAACAGATTGTTTAGGGGAGACCTGCTTTGTGCAGGAAATGCACCCTCAGTCCTCAGATTTGTCATGTCTGCAAATTTCTCCTGTAAATGGTGGCAGGTATGACTGCGTCATGTGTTGTGTCTACAAACTGGTAACTAGCCAAAAGACACCAGAAGAGGAAAGTATAATACATCTACCAAATATCATAGCTCTAGCTGAAGTTGACCTGGCTTCCTCAAAGAAAGGGCAAACACAGGTCTAGGCGCTGCAAGGGAAACACTCCTTGCTGAGCTGCAGGGTGCTCCGTAGGCACTAAGGTGACTATCAGAGCTTGTAGTAATAGCCCACAAATTAACAGAGAAAGAAGAGATTTCTTTAGCAGCTTTTGGGGCAGGGATGTTGGTCAAAAGTAGTACACTTGTCCTTTCTTCGAATGTAGGAGAAGCTACCCTGGCTGCAGGGTACCTGTGGCAGAGACATGTCTCACAGAAAGGTAGTGCCAGCTACAAACAGGCATGGGTGTGATGAATATCACAGGGTTGTGCTGTCCTGTTGTTTCTGACATTATAATGAAGAATTTAATCTTATTCTTCGACAGAAAACAAGAAAATATATTTTCTTCTTTAAAGTCTTGCATGAGCTCTAGCAATCCTAGAAAATACAAAGTTTTCTTTAGAAACAGTGACATCACATACAGTCATGCTGGAGACAGGATAGAAAGGGCTCTGCAGTGCTAGAGTTAAGATGTGTAACTTCAGTCTGAGGATTGGACACCACCATTTGTTCTGCTGAAAGTCTTTCCTAGTGAAAATTAAGCAGCACTTTTCCAGTTAGGGATAGGCAGAAAGAACTGGCAACATCAAGAAACACCATGTTAATACAGATGGCTCCTCTTCTGCAGGCAAAATTGCCTATAAGCATATGTACAGTTTCTGCCAGCCCACCGGCCCAATGACCTTATGCTGCCTGGTGTCTTTGGGGCATCAGGTGCTGGGGCAGGGGCACTACTGAGCACCATCGGTCCTGACAGCTCCATCCCTCCGTGCACTAAGGAAAGATCCACACGAGTACTCTGATGCGGCTACACAGAGAATTGTGCCACGTTGCTTTGGCTTGATGGGTATCAGCCATAGACATCAATATCTCTGGTTTTTGAAAAGGAAAGGGACTCTAGTCTTGATTATTATTCTTTCAATCAGGTTCAAAATACGTATTAGAAGCAATTTTCACAGCTGTTGCTGATTTGTTAGTACATCTGTCCCCAAATCTCCCTGCTGTTTGCTTTATGGTTTACAATCTTATTTTCATTTGTTTAAAGAAATGTTTTTCTCTCCCCTGTCGTTACATGAGACATGCACATGAACAACAGCACAGTGAGGAAATTGCCTATACCTACAGTCCTGTCAAGTGTGCAAAGCAAACAGGTGCAAACGGTGCTAGGCTGCCTTCCCCAGCCCCTCCTGCAGCTCTGCTTCTCTTGCCCTGACAGTGGCATAGAACAGTTTGGTGCCAAACCGCAGCTGAGAACTGCTTTACTTCGTTCAGGACACCTACTCTTTGCTGTACGCTTTAGGAGGGAGAGCCTGTTTCCCTCGTTAGACCAGCTGATGCAATGAAAAATACAGGCAGCTTTCAAACTCAAAGACCCTTCAACCATTCTAAGCCCCCAAATTTGTTAATTTTTCCAACTATGTGATAGGTTTAAAGCAAGATAGAACCTCTAGCTCTGAACCTTGCACCTCTTAATCTTTGGCCTGTGCTACTTTTGACAAAAATGGTACGGCAGGCTTTACAATCAGTCGCATTTTCATGGGAATGCAGAACTGAGGGAGACAGAGCTTATTTTTGTTCAACTATTTGTCTGAGTTTATATTGGAACTAGGATTTTTTAGGTGGGGGTGGATGGTGAAACAGCACACCACAGCTAGTGCCAGCAGCAAGCAGGCAGAAGCCTTGCTCTTGGCAAAGCAGGGTTGGGTTCCTGCAGGTTCTCACCCAGCCTGAGCTAAAGCAGTCTGAAGTGCTCCGCAGGAAACTCTAAAAATTTAAAATTACCTCCCCTCACCTGCCTTCCTGCCTTCACAGTCAGGCCAGTCCAAGGGCTTTAATCACAAAGCCTACACGGGAGGGAGGGCTGTTTGGTGTGGGGGGGTGTTAATTATGGTCATTATGTAATGGGATAAAAGGTTGCAAATTCTACAGTATTAAAGGCACATCACAGGTAATTAAATACTTCTCCAGAAGTCTATGTTGCTGTTGAGTGAATAACATTTGTCATTTGATGTATACCTCCACAATTTCAATTACAGTAAATATTTCAAATGGGAAACTAAGACACAGGTCAACCAGCCCATCTGAAAGCATACACTTCTGGCCAAATCCTGCCGTGCACACCTCACTGCGGTAGCAAGATGCAGCTTTGTAGTCACAGAGATAAGAGCAGTGTGGGAGCCCTTAGCTTTTTCTCCCAGATGCTACGTTCCAGGCTTGTTACTATCGTGCTACTACCAGTTTACTGCACACGCATTATTCAAAACCCAAGACTATCAAATGAAAGCATGACCAAGCCTGGGTGAAGCGTTCTGCGGTTATGCATTTTGTAATAGTGCTAAGCTCAGAAAGCAAATAGCTCCAGTAACGGAGATGTTTGCCCTCAGTGTGCTCCAATAAACTGATTTACCTTCTTTTTTTTGCCCCTTTTTTTTACAAAGAGCTGACGCAAGTTTGTCAAAGGGAGTTGGGCTGTAGCAGCTGTTGATTGGTTCATCTCCTACACTCCCATTTGTCTTTAAATCACTGTCCAACTGCTCTAGGTTGCACATGAGCAAACTTTTCATTACAGGTGCAATTCCTAAAAGACAGAACCTGCTTAGCAAGCAAGCAAGAGAACCTGCTTGACTCAGAGGTAAACCTAAAACTTTTTTTCTTTACAATGTTCAATCAATGTATTTTAGACACTAGCCATATCTTTAAAAATTGAGAATTAGAAATGTAATTAATCTGTAAATATAAGTGCAATGTGAAGGATGGGGTTCTTAAGATTTACTGACATGGTAATTTATGTTGGCAAATATCTTTGGTATTTTTTCAGGAATTAAATTTAGTCTTTTTTTTTTTTAAAGTACTAAATCAAAACCTAAGCAACCAGAGAAGCATCAAAAAATGTTTAAATTGACCAGGCAATTAAGAAATGAATGCTGTCTTTCCTTTGTAGCCCTTGGCTAACTTCTGAGAATTTTTTTTGAGGCTCTTGATTTACTTGGCTCACATTTCTGTAAATAAATGAATTTTTGAAAGCAGGCTTTGCATTCTAATTGGTTATTTCACAGCAACACTACTTATTTCATTTTGAAATAGCTGTTTAGACAATAATAATATAAAATCACTGTCATGAAGATGAAGAATCTGGCAAAAATCTGCTAAATTAGATACCATGGCTCAGTTTACAAACCTTAATACTGCAAAACCCATGCAAATATTAGTCATATATGTGACCCGGCATAATTTGACCACTCATTTAATGTCCTAACTGAAGACAGGACAGAAATCAATAACGTGAAATCAGATACCAAATGTTTTGTAATTTTCTGAATCACTGCTGAAAACTGTTACTTAATAAGTTATGCAGAACAGTACCCTATACTTGAAGAGAGAAATAGTTCTACAGGGATAAATAACTTCCCTCTAATAATAGGTGAATCTCTTTTGCAAACAGTTTTTCCATTTTAACACCATACTTTAGGAAAAATCTTTTCCTTTCAGCCAAATACCACAGGAGGCAGCAAAACCATCGCCGTATTGAATCCAAGTTTAAGGAACACCGTAGAGCTAAGAGATTTTTCTTGTATGTTTAGGCACCAAATTCAGAACTTTGAAGCAGAAAGCATTAAGTCCCAGGGAAGCTAAAGCAGCTGAACTTTGGTGTTTCTCCTCCGATATGATGTGCTTAGCTTCTGGCAGGGCCCAGGCCTGCCCGACCTTGGTTGCTGCGATCTGTCACGCCATCACCGCCCTGGTGCCTGGCCATGGCCCAGGAGCAGCGATCCAGCCAGCACAAACCCCTGCACGGGCGCAGCCGAGCACGTGGCTACCAGCCCTGGCAGTGGGCTTGGGCATGACACTGCATGCAGCTGTAACCACCATTTTACTTTAAAGTGAGCCACCTAGTGCATCCCCCTTTTTCTAAATAATATCTCGCAGGTCAAGCAGTGACCCAAGAGGCACAGGGCTACCCCATTTCCCCCTGGTGAAGGGGTGGCAGCTCTGCCCCTTCAACATTACTCATGGGGAGCATGTGCTACCAGTACCTCAGCGTCCTCCCACACCCTTCAGTACCTGCAGAGTAAGGAACCTGAAGTTAGGGATTTCCACCAACTAAGGTCCAGCTCTGCCAAGTTCTGCTGAAGTTCAAAGGCACCATTGCTTGCAATTACCGTTACAGTGTTTGCAGGATTCAAATCTAATACCGAGCCTGTTTCATGAGCCTCATCCTGCCCACATTTATGCCAATGGTTTTCAGCTCATGGCTTGCAGACCCCTTGATCTCTACCAAGCACTCCCTAAAAAGTGACAACTGCAAGAATCCAGGTTCTCAGCAGATTTAATTTTGCCACCTGAGGCTTTGCAATTTCGCAGAAGACTTTTAGGAATTCACAGATTAATAAAAAGTAGAAAACCACTGCTTTACCCAGTAATTCCACAGCCTTTTGACATGACACCCATAAATCAGATTACTTGTGTAAATGTTTGACAGGACAATGTCCAGATGATTCTTATGCTGTAACATGTACTTCCAGTCAATTTTTGTTCCCCTTTCCAAACTGTGTTTGCTGTGCTGCGCAGACTTTCCTCCTCAGTCTAATCTCTGTGTAACTTAACTCCTGGCAACCTTTTTTGCTTACTTTTCCTCTGTTTCCCAACTCTTTGAAGATCTGTATTTTTTGGACTGCTACTGCTGGAAAAGATGTTCCTCCGTTAGGCAGTGCTCACGGGGGAGGTTTTACCCTTTACCACGACAGGACTAAACGCAGTCAGATTTGTCAGCCTGACTTTTACGTGACAGATTAAAAATAAGCATCAGGAATTGGAAGGACTTACTTTCCCAGACAGGGCAATGTCTGCATTTGAAGACAGTTTTGTGAATGAAACTGCATTTAGGAGGGCTCTGTTGGTGGGGGGTTATTATTTTTTCACGTCCCGGAGTTATTCATATCCGAGCGGGCAGACCCCCCCGGCCACTGGAATGCAAGTGCTGGAAGCTCTGCCCTGATGGCCAAGTCACTTGTCCCCTCACACACACACCCTGCACGGCAGCAGAAAGGAGTAAACACAGCCACCCTCTCTGGTAGGAAATCTAATGTACTGTGATACTGCTTTTCCTTTTCAGTTGTTTTGTCTGGGTGAATCTTTTTAGTAAAAAGCAAGGAAGACGACTTTAATTTCTCTCCCAGGGTCAGTTTTAGCCTCCAGGATTGGTATGTAAAGTTTATATTTATGTTTTAATTACATGTACTCTAACATTTGGCCATTACAAATACATTTGTAGACGTTCTTAATTAAGAGCATCGTGTGATCGGTAGCAGAGGATAGTGAAGGTCTGATCGTCAAGCAAGGACCTATACATCCATAAATGCAAAACTATGAAAAAGGCTATCAAATAAATGCAGGGGGTTTTGACACAAAAGTTATTTGTTGTGGTGTTTTCTGATATTGTTGTTACACAGTTCTGGGCTGCATTTAGCGTGTGATATTTATGAAAAAAGTAACAGATCCAGCCAGTGTGCCTGTTTGCAAGGTTGCAGGTAGAGTGCCAGGATTCTGCAATTCTGGCCCCAGGTGTGCCAACAATGTGTTATCTGGTCTATGCTCTTTCCCTTCACCGTGGTGCGCCTTTGTCTCCATAGCTGTGGAGTGGAAATGTAAAATGCATCAAGGAATATCTTTGGGAATGGAGAAGTATTGTAAAACTGCAATATTTCTTGCACAGTTTTCCTCTTGAATTTGGATATGAGCAAATGAATGCAAATGTGTATCTGCATATGAGACTATAACATAAAGCTGCTGAAATCCAAGAGGTGAAGTCCTCTTTGTAACTTCAGTTTGTACAGTTTCCTTTAGTCCATATAGAAATAGAGAGTTGAGTATTTATTCGTATGATTTGTAAAAGGCAGGAATTTTTCTAACACGTGTAAAGATAGTCAGTCATATCCATGTGAGAATCCAGTGTGAGACACAGCTTCTAGTTGTAGGACAAGTAAAAATTAAACACAGATATACTGAAAACCAGAAACTGCTATATCAGAATTGCACCTCCTAATTATCAAAGTCGTCATCACGTCGAGATGCTCACCTCCGCCGGATCCCAGTAAAAGGGACAAATCTTCAAAAAATTTAAATCTGTGACAACATTAATCTTACAAAACGTTATTCGGAACACTAGGCACTTCCCTTAAGAGTGTGCAGGTTTTGACACAGTGGTAGGAAAACCCTGTTATACTCCCTTCGCTTCTAACAGCAAGCACTTCTGCATCACCATCACCTAGAAATTCAAAAGCAGCAGTTCAAGAAATTATCTTCTGCTGGCTTTGTAATTTTGCCAGATGCTGGACATCTACTGTGCATCCGTTGGCCCCTGCACTCTGTCATTTGAAGGAAGACAGAAGGGCCAAGTGCCGGCATATAAAGGGACATAATGCTTGCCCTGAGTTTTCCCAGTTTGCAATGGCTTCCCTTCCTAACGCTATTACAAAGAACAAACACAAACCCAACAATTCATAGTGGTTCATCTAATGTGAGGAAAACTCTAATGAGTTCTATTGTGTTTTGTTTGCAGAACAGAGTGTTCTGGCAGGCCCCGCATGGTAGAGAGGACCCGCAAGCAGACGGCACGGTGCTGTTTACCCTGAAGAAGCAACTGCGTGTGCTGGAAAGCGCTGACCGCTCTAATGGATCGCATGGAGCTGCAAAAAGTCAACATCGAACTTGATGATCAGAGCAACAGTGGGGAAAGCCTTGAAGACAACTACACAGAGCTGGTTGATTCAGAAAAGGCTGCAATTAGGAGGTAAGCGTTTAAACGGGAAGGCTCTGTTAAGGCTAGAAAGCAGTAATCAAAACCAAATTTCACTAATGGCATCTGGGACACAAAACATTTCCCAGGCAATACATTGACATTAATGTGGTTGTCTAGCTGGAGTTTTCCCACAGCACTGACTCTCCCTGCTCTGCATCCCAGAGGATGGAGTGCCCAGCACAGCAGGAGCAGCCCAGGTACCCCCTTGCTGGCCACCACCTGGAGTGACCTCTGCAGGCTCCCAGCCCCGAGCTCCCCCTTGGCAATTTCCATCCACTCTGGTCAGATAGTACCCATGTAATTAATATGCTGGCAGGGAAGTGCAATCTGAGCAAGCTGAGAGGGGGAATGCTTTCCAGGGCAAGGTATGGAGGGCAGCAGCTCAGTGCTCCCACTGGGACAGCCTACCCTCAGGCATCTCCAGCAGGACCAGCTGTAACACCAACACCTGGGTGGCCTGAAAAAGAATCTCAAAACCAGCCATCAGCCTCCAGCTCTCAGCTTGCTAAACCCTGTGGCATGTATCTCCAACAGGGCAGCTGCAAGACGCTTTATTCCTCGAATGTGAAGTACATGCCTAGCTTTAACAAAGTGTTAGCAGTAAAGAATTGTTACTTTCCAACATCTGCAATCAGAAATAATTTGAAGATTACTGGGTTTAAAACTAAATTCCAAGGCAAAGCAAAGTTCTATTAAACATGCCATTGGATATGAGAATCTTGCAGGAGAAAAAAGAAGTTTTTTCTGAAGGATTTTAAAATACTTATTGCAATGTTGAAGGAAAGTTTCCACTAATGGCAAAAGGCGTTACTTGAACATAATGTGTGACATAAGCCTTACCTAATATTTCTTATTTTTCTTCATGTTCAGTCCATTTGCTAGTGACGATGCAGAAAGTCAGAAGTTCCTTACAAACGGATATCTGGGTAAAAAGAAATTGGAAGAATATAATGAAGAATATGTAAGTTTTGTTAATTTTTAAGAGTAATCGCAAAGTAAATCTTGTTAAGCTGAATCTTTTTCCAAAAGTTGCAGCAAACAAAGTTACTCTGGAGCCTGATCAGCATAATCTTGGCTTCAGAAGAGTAAACACATTTTCTAACTGTTAGTACAGCAAACCCTTTCTATTGCCTTGCAAGTTAAACTGGGTCTCTCCTTCACAAGTAGTCAGAAGAATTCCTCGGACCTTGGACTTCATTAGCATCTATGTCACCTCACCTGAGATGTCCAGTCAGGGTGGGTCTGCACCTATTTTTCTAACAGGAGATTTGGTTCAGGGGAACTTTGGTGTTCCTGTACCAAGGTAGAACTGGGTGTGTGCTTGTATTGGTTGTTTCCAGCATCAGTGTAAATGAATCCACATCCAACCGCGTTGCTTTAAAGAAAGGACATTCATGTTTGGCTTTACAATGCAGAACATCACACGCTCAGCATGCTTCCAGCTCTTTAGACAAATCCATAATCAAATGGAAGCAGAGCACTGGTTCCTGGGGTGTGCATGTGGGTACCTCTGCTCAGATTTGTAACCTTATTCAAAGTTTTGATGAACTTGGTGCAAAGAAAGTAATTTTATTGGTCATGTTACAGGTTTTATTAGGATTGATCAAATAAAACCAAAAAATATTATTTGTGATTGCAAGCTAAAATTAAGAGCCATAATCACCCCCTTTCTTTTCCACTTGGTGGCAGATGTGACTCCCTCACACATTATCCCCCCTCCCACCAGCTTTTTGTTCTCTTCCACTCCCCTGCCGCCAGCCCAAGCTACACAACGCTTCCTTCTTTCCTTCCCCAGACACACTTTTAGTTCCCCAAAGGTGCACAACCTGCTTGGAGAAAACCTCAATAACCAGTTGGATTAATTTTAAAAAATCATCTGACTTTTTTAAATCAACAATTGGGAAATCTGTTAGATAACAGCATGCATTCCTACAGAGGCTGACCAGCGTAACCAGTTGTGGCTGTCACCCCCGTCACCTCTCAGGGATGTAGCCCTCCTCCCCCCGGAGACAAGGGGAGAATGTGAGAGGCAAACACCTACCAGCACAGCTGGCTTTGGCAGTAAAAGAGACTGTGGGCGCAGGAACCTTGACAAACCTCCACCTCTAAGAATCAAGGGGACAATACAGGGAAAACCATCAATGAGGATAATTAGGCTGTTGTGCTCAGTAAAACTTAAATTAATTGCCATTTTCTATTCTCGCTCTAACAGCACCAGGGTAGAGCTTCCTTTGGAATGTCCTCATTCAACCTCAGCAATGCCATTATGGGCAGCGGCATCTTAGGGCTTTCCTATGCCATGGCCAACACCGGAATTATCCTTTTCATGTAAGTACATAGAAAGAAAAGCAAATAGAATATAAGCAGTGAGCTGGAGCTAAAGTTTTTGTGGTTAGAGAGGTACATTAAGCTTGTTTTGTTAGCTGAAAAGTTTTGTGGGCTCATTTGTAATGAAAACATTTTAGCTGCACCACAAGGAGCCATCCGCTGCTGACAAACCATTATGGTTTTTATTTCAGCCCTGTTTTGTATCAGGAACAAAACTGTGAATTGATACTGTGCAGTCAAAAACCAGAGGGGAAGAACAGTATACTGGTCCTAAAATAACAACAGCAATCTTGCTGGTTCAGTATGGGAATTCAACAAGGGAAATAAATCACCCACAAAGTATATATTTACCTTATCCCGACTATGTAATCACTATGTAGAAATGGAAGAATATTTGATTCAAGTCTGAAATAGCAGCATGCTAAGAATGTAGAGGTATTCACAGATTTATTCAGATTTAACGTTGCTCCCTCAAAGCTATTTGTACTCTGTGTGCACAGATGACAGCAATGGTATGTGGCTGACATACAGTATCTATACAAAATGGATTTTGATAGACAGTAACAGATAGCCATGTGAAGTTTTTTAATCTATGGCTAACCCTGTAAAATGAGACAGACTACAACAAAAAACCCAAACTTTATTTTCTTTTTAATAACTGAGTTTAATTGTAACTGAAGCCTTAATTTTAATCCCGCATGAGGGCGGGATAAAGCATGACAGTACCGTATGACAATAGGCCATTGTTTTACATTACTGGAATCTAACAAGCCTTTAAATCAAGTTGCATGGCTATCGTTATATGACTTCTTTCTTCTGGAGATTGTAACTACGACAGCAACAGCATTTGAAATGCTACGTGTAGTTTCCAGTTGCTAAGAAACACCTCCTGTTTTGCCAGTAGAATTTTTAACTGAAAATTAATTGTAGATGCGAATGTTGTCCTGGATAAGTACTTCCCAGCACCTGCACTCAAATGATTTAGATATAGTATTTGCAGATACAAGTATAAAAGCTGGTTCTGAAATGAACTGCATTAGTCTGAAAAATGTAGGATTTTTTCCTCCAACTTTCTCTGAGCACTTTTGCTAACTAGTATAGCCACAAATTATCACTGAAAAGAAAACTGTGATACATCAAGCCTCACTAGAGGAAAAAAAAATTGCCTTTGCAATATCTTTATTTTTAAGGCTGTTCATTCACACAGGTGGCTAAAAACATCTAATATGAGCCTAATGACATTAGCTTTGTTGGCAGTGCTAAAGCAGGGAGTAATGCTAAAGCAACTTTGTGGAGTCGTAACCTGCAAAAACAAAGGACATATCCACCCACAGCTCGTTTTCTTTCCTGTCTTGATTCCATACTTTCCGCATGAGAACATTCTCCCTTCTGGTAGGAGAAGGACTTTGATTTAAAAGTATAAAACTGTTTGGGGATATTGTTACCCTCATGGCATGCATCCACTTGCTAGAGGTTCCTCTGTTTTCACAGATCATGACGTTACTGTTAGCAGGACAGAAAAATCCCATCTACTAAATGGAAACTGCTGGACATTAATTCTAATTTAGACAATGCTGCCAGCATCGTCTACATTTTTGTAATTTACTGTTCTCATGTTGCCCAGTAGCTCTCCTGCTGGAAGATATTCTACAGGGTGAAGGCAAAAGGAAAGGTCCTAAAATTCAGAAACTTTCCAAAAGTTCTCGTTACATCCTCCTCTCCCACAGGGGAGGTTTGCAATGGCACAGAGCACACACTGGGATATCAGTTCTGTAGCCTGGCATGATTTAGCAAGTTCCAGCCTGGATGGCTTTGGTTTACTACACCTCATGCGTCAGGACACAGAGACCATGCCTCTGAATAGCAGCTGCACGTGTGCCCCTGACCAAGAAGGATGCCATCTTGGCAGGCTACACTGAGACCCCAGACCCGTATTGCATGAACCCACAGCATGAGAGATGACACTGCTCACATGAAGCATTGTCTGTCTTTATTGGAGAAAGAAATTTCAAAGAAAATTTTGAGAGTCTGGTGGCCATCATCTGGCCCCAGGGCCTATGTCTGCTCTTAGACTGTAACCCATTTATGAACCTGGCTGTCATTGTCTCCCATATCTGTACCAAGGCATTTGTTCAGTGGAGTGGAAGGTGTGGGCACAACCTCCTGTTCAGCCATGGAGTAAGGCACATCTGTATTTCCTAGCTCTGTCACATTATCTTTGCATCCCCTTCTGCACCAACACTTGTGCAGGCTGATAACCAGGCAGTTATGGTGATAAGAGATGCTGCCCACAGCACTGTACCCTGAAAATGTCATACAAAGCTACATTTTTCACCAGCAGTTCACAAGAGGCAGACAGCTGATATCACACAGGATACGAATGTTGCATGGAAGAAATATAGCAGTAATCAGGATTAATGAATTCAGGCCCCCAGTACCTTCAAGCATACTAGGCCACAAGAGTATGCTGCCAGTGTTGCAAGAGCAGGTTTTCCAGTGTCATGCCATGCTTTAGCATTATGCAAGATTTCTAATATACTTTGCAAAGCAGGCATCTCAAGCTAAACTCCACAAATTCTTGATGACATGGCAGAAGTCAAAATTAGTGACTAGCCAGGAGTTGGCAGTGAAGCAGTCACAGTCATGGTGCGAGTGTTGCTTTTTTATATAGCTCTGAATAAGAAGAAATTAAAATTAGAGGTCAGTGAGCAGGTAAGAGATCAAAGACCTGACTCTTGTGTGTAAATCCATTTACATTAGTAAAGTCTTGTTAACATTTGGGATTCTGTCCTTCTGGAATAACACAGAGCTGGCACTTACTTGGGCTTAAGCTTTGAAGGGGTTTTGGGGTGTGTAAAGTGCAACTGTACGCGCAAGCAAGCTACAGTTGAAATTTATTTCTGCGTTTGCACTGGGAGTCCAAAGCACAAACTTGCTGAAAACTACACATTGAACTTCATGACTATGAGCAAGTGTACGTTCAAATCCAATGAATGTCTCTGATGTCTTGCTTGGCATTCTGATTTCTGCCTTGCCTTGCAGAGTTCTGCTGCTCAGCGTAGCAATACTGTCACTCTACTCTGTCCATCTCTTACTGAAGACATCAAAAGAAGGAGGTATGAGGATCAGGCTGTGACTGGCTGAGTCCCTACTGCATGCATATGTTTCACCTTGGAATGCAATTCAAGTGTGTCTAATGCAGTGGCCCATATTTCTTTTTTGGTTTGTTTTTTGGGGGTTTTTTGTTTGTTTTTTGTTGGTTGTTTTTGGTTGGTTTTTTTTGTTTTGGGTTTTTTTTGTTTTTGCAGGATCACTAGTATATGAAAAACTGGGAGAAAAGGCATTTGGCTGGCCTGGGAAGTGTGGTGTTTTCATGTCAGTTACAATGCAGAACTTTGGAGGTAAGGGGCAAAAATTCTAACTTCTGACACTATTCTGCAGAACAGAAGTGCTTTCTCCCCTCTGTCTGGCTAAATGGCATCAGAGATGAGCCAGGTACATTATACACTACAGTGTAGTAAGGAAGGACAGGAGGAATTAATCTTTCCTTGTTTCAGCTATCTGACACTTCAGTATCTGGTTCTGGTGAAAGCTAGTTAGTTGCATTAGTCTCCATGACCGTTGAAAAGCCTTCAATAATGGCTAAAATGGCTTGGCTGACTGTCCTCAAGGAGTTGAACATTTCTTTTCATTGAGTACAGCTCAGACTAGATATCAGATGTTTCAACTCAGAAAAGATTAATCCACCCTAAAAGGAACAGCACATGGATCTGACTTCTCCATCAAAGTAGTGCATTTTCCAGCTGAATTCTCTACTTGAAATGACAGTTGGGTTGTGATCTTTTTAAGATGCTGAGTGTTTAATAGTGACTGCTGAAAGTATTCATGCACAAAGATACTTCATGTGAAATACCTATCAAGTAACCTCCATCCTCTCAGAACAGGAGACTACTTACATCGTAAGTAGTAGGGGTAGGATTGTACATTCATGCAACAATTTTATTTCCTTTTTCTACCCTGGAAAAAGCTTTTTAGGAGACTGGGGAACACTCTATCTGAAAGCTCAGGGGAGTTTGTAGTTTTTTCCAGATTTCTTAAGCATATGTAGTTAAAATATAAATTAAATGCATCATTGGTCAATTAAATGTATGTAGACTTTTTTGTGATCTCTGTCTTGGAATTTGGTATACTTTGCAAATCTCCATCAACAGAACATTACCACCTTTCTAGACAACTTTGCTACCCAGACAGGGGTGGTTTGCGTCTCTCTACTGCAAAAGGCTTTTTGATTTTGTTCATAAAAGGTCCTGTTCCATGGTCTTCCTTCCCTTCCTTAAGCCTGGATATCAAATGTGGTTGAATTCAGGAAGGAATTACGCTTCTCTGTTAGAGAGGAATAGCTGTTCTTCTAGTCCTTTTGTCTAGATTGATCCATAGGCCTCCAGAGACCTCTCTGTGGAGAACATAAAATAACGAAAAAAGCATGCCTTCTGGCAGTAACTTTAAATGAGATATATAAAAGTCCACCCTTCCATCAGGAATCTTGACAACTAGTTGGGGTTTTTTATAGATATGAAGCAGAGTATTGGAAGAAAGAAGCTGAAAATAGAAGGGATAAGACAGATGAAGAGGTTTAGAGGCAGTAACAAGTTACTACAGAATGTGGATGGACAGTGTCCACTGGGAAAAGCCACCACATTTACAACAGAAAAGCAAAAGGAAAAGTTGAGTGTAAATTAGAACAGTGCTAAAAGCATGTTGTTAAACCAGTAATAACTGTATGGTATTCTAATACTGAATGTTAGATGGCATTCCGGACATGCTTATAACAACGTCAAGGGAACATACCATCTATTTAGTCACACTGTTATTTGAACAAAACTCATTTCTCTATTTTAGCAAAAAATGGTTTCTCAAACAATATGTTTTTCATGCAGAATTAAGGGGTTTTAACACAAATTCTTTTTGTTGGAACTACACTGTTTTCTCTGAAGGTGTTTTTTGGTTTTTTCAGCGATGTCAAGCTACCTCTTTATTATTAAATATGAACTTCCTGAAGTGATCAGAGCATTTATGAAACTTGAGGAGAGTTCTGGGTAGGTACCTTTGCCCAACCTGAACCTCAGATGAAAATTTTTCACTTTGATGTCAGTAATAATGACTGTTACCTTTTATTCCTCCACTTTAGAGAATGGTACCTAAATGGAAACTACCTCGTCATACTTGTAACGGTTGGGGTTATTCTTCCCCTCTCCCTTCTAAAGAGCTTAGGTAAGCTTAATGCCCCACTTTATTTTTTATTTCTATTAGGACTGTGAATTTATATGTAGCTGAACTGTTTGTTTTGTGTTTTTTTTTTCTTGCTGCACAGGTTATCTTGGTTATACGAGTGGTTTTTCGCTGACCTGTATGGTTTTCTTTGTTAGTGTGGTAGGTGACCGTTTGGGTATTGTCTCTAAGCAAATACAAAGCCTGTAAACTGTGCAATGCTGTTATATTTCTTACCATGACAATTTAATGTGGATGTTAGAATAGCACCTGCAAGTGAATGAAATCAACAAGACTATTGCTGAATGAAGCCAGAATAAAAAAGATCAGCCTAAAAAACAACACTTGAGAGCAAAGAATAAAGCAGGACAACAGCAGAGGCAAAGTAGCAACAAATACTTGTAGGAGAAACAGAAGTGGTAGCACCTGATTTCTTACTCCCTCTCCTTCTCTCTTCTGTGTGCCTGTGTTTATATTTCCGTTGACATACCCTGGATTTAAGTGTAATCTCCTATGGTGGTACTTTTCTGATGACACTGTCTACTCTTTTGTAGGTAATCTTCAAGAAATCCCAAATACCCTGTCCTCTCCCCATCATGGACCATGGGGTTGAAAACTGGACCGCCACCAACAGCACAGTGCCAATGCACATGGTCATGTTACCAAACGAGTCTCTCAGTTCTGGAGTGAATTTCATGATGGACAACACAGCTGAACACTTGCCGGTCCTTGACGAGCCAAAAGATACCTCCCCCAAAAGTGGTGTAGAATATGAAGCACACAGCGACAGTAGTGACATGTGTCAGCCAAAATACTTTGTGTTCAACTCACGGGTAAGTGAGATTCTGTAGAATATGTCTTTAGCCATTCATACCACAGCTAAACTGCTGCCTGCCAAAAGTCAGAGGTACAGCAGTGACCATTCTTACTAATGGGAGCTTTATTTTACAGACTGCCTATGCAATACCCATCCTGGCATTTGCATTCGTATGCCACCCTGAGGTGCTACCAATATACAGTGAACTGAAAGAGTAAGGTTCTTAAATTTTGTCCCATCCTTCCAGTTAACTATAGCTAGAGATCACTTTCTACGTGTTCTGCCTTGATTGCTGGTGTGTGGACACCCACCTGCTAATGATTTATTGCTTTCCATATTAAGCAGATAATGGCTTTGCTTTGACATAATAGTCAGATATTGATGACAGAGAACCTCTGTTCGGATAACCACCTTGATTGATATTTAGTTGGGAAAGGAGAAATCCGGACAGTCCTTTGAAGGATGTGAAATATACTGGGGAAATTGTTTGCACTGAAACAGATAATTCTGGTTTCCAATAACATCTTAATGAGTTCTGTGTCTGGGTCAGCTGCTGCTTATTCTTAAGGTTTCTTGGGATGCCATCTGCTTGGGAATCTTACATAAACTTTTCATCTAGCCTGTTTTGCTTATCAAATATCAAAAATCAAATACAATTGCTTAAATCAGCACAGAGTTGACAGTTGGGAAGGGCTAAGAAAATGCATTTGTTCAACAGCAAGAATTACATTACAGGAGGTTGTGTTGCAAAACTCAAGAAGGCCAAGACCCATTACCTCCTATTTCAGCAGGTTTAGTCCCAGAAGAAATAAAAATTCTCAGATAACATGGGACCATGCTTCCAGGTCCTATAAGCTAAAGATTTTCTCACACTAAATCTTTAAGCAAAGGATTTTTAAAGTAAGGATTTGACCTGCAAGAGGTTCTTGAACCTCCAGAACACCCCTATGTAGCTATAGGGGTATGTTCACGTAGAGCTTACTGAAATCTCTTGTCTATTATTATAGCCAACTCTGTAATTTTAGCCACTCCATTTTTTATTTAAAATATACCATTTGAGATTCATTGTATATAAATAATGATGTACAAAATAACATGACACGTTTATATGTTGGCACTAAGTAAGTAGTAGAAATGGAGTTTCAACATACTTTTATACGTCTGTGCTGTTCTGCACAGAGCTGCAAAGCTTCAAGAGCTCTGTATAACCAATATAGTTGCTATGAACTTACTAGCCAGTGAAGGAATGTCAGTAGAACTATGACTCTTCAGACTACTTCTTGTACGAATAGAGACTTTCTAAGAATAGCCCTGTTACTGTCTTTCTCTCATACTCCAGCCCTTCCCGAAAGCGGATGCAGAATGTCTCAAACATCTCCATCACTGGCATGCTTATCATGTATCTTCTGGCTGCCCTCTTTGGATACCTTACTTTCTATGGTAGGTCAAAGCCCTGTTCTCTGTAGAATTTTCCCTCTCATTTTAAAGCAGGTGAGATGGTTGTATCACATTAAACCTCAAGTATTAACATATTTTCTGTGGGTCTGAATCCAGGTGTAAGCATTATTCAAACAAAATATGCAGTATATGTAATCTCCTGAATAAGCAGTGAGACTTATCCAGCTGTCAGGCCACAAGTTCCTTACCATGAGAGGCTCAGAGGCACCTTCTAGGAGGACCAGTTGCGTATCTTTTGGTTTTCTGAACTTGGACAACAAGCTGCTGCAAACTTGGCTCTTGGCAAAGGCCTAGAGTGACCGTACTAAAAATACGCTAGTGCTCAACAGTTTTACATGACATTATTAAGTGCTACCCACCCTGGCTCTACCACTAATTAAGCTTCACCTATGCTGAAAAACAGGTGCAAATCATTCTAGTGTAAAAAAAATATGGATGAGCTAGACTAATCAGTAGGTAAACAGAGCAGCCCCTGTATTAGCACACTTTTATGCAGACACCACCTCTTTTTACCTCGTTAGTTCTTCCATTACAGCAGAGAAGTGAATGACACAGCACAATCTGCTCTCTACTGCTGGGGCCAGAGGGTCTGAGAGCTGGGACACCTGCGTGGAGGTAGAAGAGAGGTGTTCCTAGTTCAGTGAGCTGTCTCCTATTTCATATCAGAGAAGTTATTTTTACCTTAGGTTCCACATCCACTTAATGACTTTGAGAAAGTCGTTTGAGACACTGGAGTACAAAGCATCACCTCAGACCGTTACTACCCTCATTGTCTCTGAACAATGAACTTGTACCTGTTGTACGGGGAAAATAACTATTTTGTGCCTAGCCCATAACTTGTATCTGATGACAGCAGCTGGGCCAAAGCTATCTTATCTAGCTGCAGTATAAAGATCTTTTTGCAGTGCAGATATTGCTTAAGTGATTTAATTCCCTTCTGTTTCCTTTTGTAGGAGAAGTTGAAGATGAGCTACTTCATACATACATCAAAGTGTACACCTTTGACACCCTCTTGCTGTCAGTTCGCCTGGCAGTGCTGGTGGCTGTAACCCTGACTGTGCCCCTTGTCCTTTTCCCTGTAAGTAGCACAGCTGTTGAAGCTGAAATCAGGGCTAGCCCATATCCACTCACTGTATGTACTCAGCACAGGCATACTTTAACATTGAAGAAAAGTAAGCCTGTGTTTTTATTTTGGAGGGCCTGTTTTCTCACATGCAGTTGGACCAGAGCAAGGACCTTAGGTAGCTACAATTGCAAACTCTGAAAGACTGAAATAAATTATTCTTTATAAATATAAGTAAGTCAGGAACAACTGCCCTGGCTCGCTCTGGCTCTCTCTGTGCTATATTTATCAGAGCAGCAGCGTAAGTACCAAAGACTTGAGAGTATACTGAAATCACTTACGAGATTTCCTAATACAGGCACCTACTATAGCATCCAAATTCAAGACAGACATGTGCAACTCAGGCCATGCGCTGTGCAGGACTGCCAGGCTTGGCTGCCAAGGTAGAGAACCAAAGGCCCTGTGCACATCTTAGGTGCTTGAGTCTATGGACAGGGGAGGAAGCTAAGTGCTAGAAAACAGAGGCAGTCAAGTCAGCCACATAATCAGATGTCTGAGCAAAGTTTGGAGCTTCCAGGTAATGTTCACAGGGAAAAACACACTATCCACAGTAGCAGGAACAGAAAGACACTTAGCTAAAAGAACTGGTCTGCAGAGGGAGTGACCCTCCTCAGGGATCAATCCCCACCTGAAGAACAGACCTCCATGCTCCTGAATGTACAGGACTGTCCCTCGTACATTCTCCGAGCTGCTACACAGCAGGGAAGAAAATAGTTGATCCTGGTCATTAAGTTTTGAGAGGCTGTTTTGCCATTTGTATGGCATGTTACGCTGCTGGCGGACGCCAGCAATCCACATCACACCATAGTGTTCACATGCGATAAGAGCAGTAACCTTGGGGTCCTCTGGCTGCATTGTCCTGGATGCAAACACAAGCTCTGTATAGTTTCCAGGCTTGCTGACAAACACCTAAGAGCAGCAATCACTATTCAAGGTTGTCTAAAAAAAAAAAAAAAAATTCTGGTATAAAGCATCCAGGGTGATCAGTCCGTCTAGCCTGGTGCACTCTGGTGCTCTGCCTTAAATGTCGTGTTTAAACCAGTGACTAAATGTTTAAATTAGTCTTAACTAACTGATCACTCTTTATGGGAAAACAAGAGCATTGCAAAAGCCTCTGTCAGATGTAGCATTTTGCATGTTTAGCTTTTGGTATAATCATTTTTATATATGAATACTGTCCAAAGGCATAGCAGTTACATGCCACAGCACTAATTGCTTTATTGAAAGAACTCCCATGAAAATATCATTTGCTTGTAAGCCGGCATATCAAACAGTTTTATACAGCATATCAGGACAACCAACTTAGCAGATCTAATTACTCCAAATAAACAGTATAGCTCTATCAACTAATTTTCTATGAACTACCACATTTGTATTTTCTTAGTCAGATTTATTAGTTTATTCTTTAGAAGAAAAAGGAAATAAATGCATCGCTAAAAAAAATAAGTATAGATCTATGTACCACTAGTCATAGTGTACATATGATTCCAAGATATAAAACTCCATAGTTTTATTTTAAGGACTACGTCACTGCAGGAGAAATGCACAAGATGCTGACAATAAGTGAATAGGAATGCAGGCAGCAGTTCTTTGGTGGAATAAAGCTGTTTCACACCAACTCAGGGGCTGAACAAAATTTTTGAAATCTGCCTCCCTCTCCCTAATATTGGCTCACATCAACCTGAAAAACATCAAATGCAAAATTCATGCTGTGGTTTCCAATGATGGGCTTCAAGTCTGACAGAACCCCATACATTTACAGAATTGCCAAACTCATCCAGAAACCGTTGTCTGTTATGTTAAAACAACCAAACAGAAGTGGGGTTTGAGATTTTTTCACTGTAAAAACATCTTTATTCAACTTCTAGATTTCAAATCTTTTAAGTCAATCACGGTAATTCAGAGTAACGTTATCTCCAGCCATCAAAGGGATTTGCTCTTGACCTTTTCCCTACTTACCATCTTTGCTGATGAAAAAGCAAAAAAAACTCTCTGTGTTGTGTGAGAAAGGCAGCAGAGCAAAAAGGATCCTCTGAAATAGCTTTTAGGATTATAATTTCCAAGTGGAATTGAAAAATATGCTTTTATTTTGAGATAGAGATACATATATATGTATATTTAATGAAAGTGAAACAACAGCTTGCTTTTTCTCTCACTGAAGTAAATGACAGAACTCCTGTGGGATTTTCAGAGGGATCAGGTTCAGGAATACAGCAACTCATATTTCACCCGTGCACTTTTTGCCTGCTTATTAGTATTCATAGTGGGGGTTTCTTTGTGGTTGTTTGTTTTTTTTTGCTGATATTAGCATCTTTCAGTTGAACAGATTTAATGTCCCTTATTTTACACCCTATTTACCTGAATTTCTTCTACACTGCAAATATTTTAGTTTCTGCATTAAACTGTGAACACAGATCTCAAAAACGTACATCAGAGTGAGATTACATTAAGGGAATCAAAGACTGAAAACACATTTCTTCAGACAGAATTTGTCACAGCAGAAGTAACTAGCATAGATCATTTTAAAAAGTGAAAAGCAAAGATAAATTAATTGCTCTTTTATTTTCCCTGCTGGTTTTCATCTTACAGATCCGTTCTTCTATCTATACATTGCTGTTTCCCAAAAGGCCATTCAGCTGGATAAGACATTTCCTGATTGCAGCAGTAATTCTTGCTTCTAATAACCTGCTTGTCATTTTTGTCCCGACTATTAAAGACATCTTCGGATTTATTGGTAGGTTTCATAAATACTTTTTGTTTACTCTGTTAATCCTTTCCACAACGAATTCACATTCATGGACTGAATGGCAGTCTCAGTTTGGCTCTTACAATAGAGTAATATAAACACAGATAAAAGTGAAAATGGAAATAAAAATTCCCAAACAGCTGACAGACAAAGCTAAACAGTACCCAACTTTGTTGCCACCTTGCCTGAAGCACAAGTAATCCCAGTTAAAAAAAAATAAAAATAATCCCATTTGACAAAAAAGGGCACTTAGTGCATGTGGAGGAGAGGAAAATCATCCTTGGTTTTCAAGCATCTGTAGACTGGACACAATGTACTGACTTCCAAACTGTGATGTTGGAAAAAGCAGAAAAGTGACACATTCTTTTGACATTCACAGTTCTCTCCCTACCTCTTTCTTTTGCTCAGTTTTGGCCTCTAACCAAAGAGGTTCATGAAAAGTCTCCATGCCCTGAGCTACTTGTGGACTCAGGGATGCAGATGCCCTTGAGAAAGACACTCAAAGGGGTTTTTGCCTTTTTTATACGTTATGCTCCATGCAGGCAGGCAGTTTGCTCCTTGCTGCCTTTTACACGGGGGCCGCCATGCTGGGCTCTTCAGAGAGGAGACGAGTAGGCACTTCCAGGGCACAGGTCATCCACCCTCTGCTTTTTCCATCCACCCTTTTTGACACCAGCTTTCCAGGGCTGTCACATGCTCCGGGAATGCCTGTTTGTCCTTGCTTCACCAGCTCACATGCAGACATCTGTATCACAGGCAGCCACGCTGGTCTGAGCAAATCCTCTCAGTAACGAGTGCTTCTTTGGGCCCCAAGCATCAAATAAGTGTTTGGACATCTACAGCTCTGCACAAATGCTGCCTCAGAGAAAGCCCTTTCTGCAGCTTCGCTTGGATGAGCAGCTGCCTCCCCACACGCCGTCTTTTGCATGTGCACCACGTTGCTTATGTGTCAGACAGCAGGGTATTCAGCTTTGCTTTCTCTTCCAGGTGCTTCTTCTGCTACCATGCTAATTTTCATCCTCCCTGCTGCCTTCTACCTGCGGCTCGTTGAGAAGGAGCCCCTGAGGTCTCCCCAGAAGATCGGGGTAAGGAAGCTGGCAGCAATTTTAAAAGGAAGGATGGGAGGGTGTGGGGTCACAAATACTCAGACCTTTGACTTGCAGTATCTGGCACTTGCTTATAAATGGTAGTGTCTCACTCAAAACAGGTCAGGTAGTGTGATTCACCCTAGCATGGAAAGCCAGGCTTCAACTAGCCAAAGCCTTTAGCCCACTGCTGCTACTGATTCGCAACAGTAAATGTCTAGGTTAAAGTGTGCCTTAAATAACTAGAAAAAGGCATTTATTTAATCCAATCTAAGCTCTAGTTGACACCTGCACTTGCATAAATACCACCAAGACTATAAGGAGGTGTTGGTTCATGCTAGAAGGCCAGCTGTGGAGTAACAGGAAGATTTGAGGTCAAGGTTAAGAAGAAAGTTGTACTGCAGAGATAATTGAGTTCCCCTCTGACATAGATCCATACACCTACAGGAGACATACACGAAGGTCTATCATTTATACACAGCATGTGTTTATGTCATGCTGGAGTGTTGCAGCAGCAGCACCTTTCATCCTGAACATCAATAGCTATCTGCACATTTAACAGTATCACCAAGGAGATGTACTTTGGAAATTTAATCAGAAAAGTTGTTAATGAAATATATATGCAGGCACATAATGTAAACAGATGTACATTTATACATTTATATGCATGTTCACAAAAACAAGGAAGTGGAAATTCAACTGACATACTGCAAGTACAAAGAAAAAGGTTTGTTATAAAATTATTTCTGATTATGACTTTTGAAGCTGTTATTATAGAGAGATTTTGCATATTTGTTCATGTCTGTCTGTTCATTCTTCATGTTGCTGTCACATCTAAAATTTCACAGCCTGCACTGAGATCATACACTATTCACCATTGTGTTGCGAGGCAGAATATTATTAAGTGTGGATGGGTTATGGTAAACTAAAGCCCCACTAAAGCAAAGGGTGACTATAAGCATCTGAATCACTTGAATATATGCAGAAATGTCTTCAGAGAAGAGAGATGGGCTTACCAGTTTGTCTAATAAGGCTGAAAAGGATTAACACTGAAGCTGTTCTTGATATCAGAGACAATGATCATTCATTGAAAATGGGTCAGCTTTTAAAGAAAAAAACTGTTTCTCTGTTACATGTTTTGCATTATTGTTCATAGTAACATAGCGGGGGGGGGTGGGGGGGGGTGGGGGGGGTGTCCAGACCTAGTCTTGTAAAGCCCAGCTCTCCTGGACTGAAATTTACATAGGGCTAACTTTGATTCATGTAGCCCTGTATGACATTACTTGGGCTTTAGTCACAGCCAATGACCCAAACCTGGGCCTTGGGTGTTAAATAAATGCGGTTCCAGTGGGACAGTCTGTGAACTACAGTCTGCTCAGTCACGTGCTTTATTAATAATATTTCATTTTCCAATTGCAGGCTGTACTTTTTCTCATACTTGGCATAATCTTCATGTTTGTGAGTATGACTCTTATTGTAATGGACTGGATTTACAATCCTTCAAGTTCCGGACATCACTAACCTGTGGAGACAACCAAGTGCTTTTTATAACATAAATATTTGTATCGTGTGCTCCAAAGGACACCTAAAAGGGACTGTTATTCCTAGCTAGTAACTGCAGTATTTTGAAGACAGTTTCTGGTAAGGTCACTACAACCCAGTGGAGTCTACACCATACTTTTCACTAAGGATCGTTATTTATGCATTAGCAACCTGAGCTTAGCATTTCTGGCCAGGTGAAATGAAATGTGTGGTGTGAATGCTTTCTGTTTTCAAAACCAAAATAACTGTGTACATAGTCCTCAAAAATAGCTTTGTGTCACCCTTTTCAAACTCTCCCATCATGCTAATAACCACAGAGCTTTGGAAAGGTAATGGCCAGAAAACCAGCTAGTGCCTTGTTTTCTATCTGAAGCTTGTGGGAGTGGCTGGCCAGGTCCCAGAGAAAGGGTACGGTTTCTGTAAGGGATCTGAAAGGTGACCACTCCCTACAACCTGTCTATCAGAAAGATGATGGCTTTGACAAGCCAGTCGACAAAGCTGAGCATCAGATTTTTTGCCCAAATTCATTGCCCTTGGCATGTGACGGCTGTCCTACAGTATAAAGCTCTCTGGCACAGACCTTGTGCTGGGGCGTATGCTTGAAGAACAGTTAAGCATTTGCATTTTGTTCTTAAAGTTGCCTGTGCTGGAAACATCAAGCATTTCTGCTGTGGGTTTTTTTGGTTTTCTTTACTTCTTTAATTCTTGTGTGAGCTTGCATCACTGAACAATTTGTATCCTCCATAGAAACTTGTCTTCCATTCTCACAGGAATATAAGGAGACCACAAGGTGTGGCCAAGCACATTGTTCAGTACTTGTGTATTTGATAAATGTTCAGTGCAGAAAACTGTAATTTGCTATATATAAAAATATATGTATTTATGTACATAATTTTTTGTTTTCTTGTAGGTATAAAAAAGTTACCCTGTGGTAAATGATTTTTGAAAATTTTTTTATGTGTCACTGTTTTCATAGCCACACATTTAATATTGTTTTGAAGAAAACATACTGGATTGGTGGGTTTGTAAAAGGTTCATTTTTATTCATCAGTGTTTGAAATATACGTGTAGCAAACCCTGTTACCTGTGTAAAAATACATTCAGATGTTTACTACTTACATTACAATAAATTGCAAGATGTTTTCCTCTTAAGAATTTTTAATAGGTACCTCAAAGTTCTGTATTACTGTTGTACACCACAAACTTTGGTAAGTTGCTCTGCTGCTTGTCTATGCATATGCTAGCATACATAATTAAGGTATGCAAAGAAAAATACATTGTCAATAATCTCAAGTGTATCGGGCTATGCAGCTGTGCAAGACAGAAAAAAAAAAAAAAGTTAAGTTCCATGTTATATGGATGCTTAATTAACACTCAATACCCTCCAGACTGTGATTTTAGCTGTGCTATGGAGTACCCACTATATATGACCTCTGCACACCCCAGGGAAAAATAGTCAGAGAAGTCACATTAACTCCATAGCAGAGGGAATGAGTGGGAATGTGCAAGTGTTGGTTTTAACATGCTTACACAAATCCAGGCTCATGTAATTGGAGTTTTCATTTTTCAACTTAGAAATCAGTTGAATACCCACCTGTAAACTCAGAAAACCATAAAGCACCCAAAAGTTGTCTCTGCTCACTCCTCAGCTTTGCGCAAAATTCTGTATGTGTATATCAATGTGTGTATACTTACAGGTTAACTGGAAAAGCATATCAAATACTTATTCCATGTCAACTGCTACCTTTCTGAGCAGTATTTATGCTCACTTGAGTACTGTAACCTTATATACAGGGGCACAATTGCCCATGAATAAGTCTGTCCTTGCATGTTTTAAAGAAAAAAGTTGTCAATAATCTTTTGACCTGTTTTAAGCAGATTAGTACAAATAACGCTGAATTATTACTGAAGAGGCCTTTAACATGAACTAGAGTTAGTAGTAACACACCCACACACCTCTCTTCCTGTTACCATTACGGAGAGTTACACGCATGGAAGAACTGAAACGTAACTGCATTTTGCTTCAGAGCAAAAGCACAGACAGTGACTGCAGCTGCATGTAGAGACTCAGGAATTCATGTAGCCCACCTAAAATATAGATGACCTCAAGAAAAGTAACAGAAAACCTATGGAAAAACAGCATAAGTCACTGCCTTTTCACAACACAAAACTGTCGGTGTCCAAAATAGAGGGTAGAGAGTCTGTAAACTGTCAGTTTTTCAAGTTGAAATATGTCGGTGACAGCGATATGCAGCTGCTGCACACACTGGGAGCCAGAGTGGTATTGCACACTAACTTATTAGCACTCACTGCTGGGAATGGTGGATGCTGGAACATTTCTTGAACATTTGTAATGTCGACAATAGGACTTGTGAGGACTTTTATTACAAAACCCTCCATGGATGTATAATAAATGAATTTTTCAAAGACTAGATATTTTTTTCTTCTTTTTCAAGCTAGCAGGAGAAAGGGGTTTTTTTAATCAATCAGAGTCAAACTGGTATCCTTAACACAAGCATCACTAAAACTGCATTCCCTTTGAAGAGAGAAATTTGCATATCCATGTATCTGCAAATGAGCAAGATGGCAGCCCCTTCATATAATAACCCTTTTGTGTACCCTGTTTACATGTCTCTATTCATGGAGCTGCATAGACATCACTGGGTAGAGAATGTCTGGTGTTAGAAGTGGGATCTGTGAGATACTGTACGCCTCGTTCTTTGGAGCATGGGATTAGCTGGGATACACAGTATAGTAGCTAAGTATAGTCACTATTAGGAGTGCATACCAGATGGTACTGCTCTATATAAATACTTCCTATCATTGCAGCTGTAGGTTTTCCTGATGTTACATATTTGTCCGGTGTATAATCAGCCCAAAATATACTGGTCTACGCACCACTCCAGCACCAGTGAGCTCATGTGAGAACCATGCTCACAGACCCGGCCAGCCAGCATTTGCAACCTGCCCCCTAATGAGGGAGGCACTGCAGACCCAGATGCTTGCTCAACACTTGCAACATGAACATCTTCTCCAATTTTCTCCTTCCCTTGTGGTTAGGTATCCTTAATTCCCTGCAGCATCTCCTTTGTTCTGTATTGATGGTTCTTAAGCTATAAATTACTTGTGGCAGGAGGCTGTTTTAATTAAACAATTAAAATCATGGCAAGTGAATGAGGGGAGTTAAAGAAAAGAAAAAGGTATGTCTTCAAGGACAAAATAGCAAGAAATGAAAATTTATTAGAAATTGTGGTAGTCATAGAGGTGTGTCGTTAGCTGGACGTGACAAGAACGACAGAAATGATATAGAAAAAAACAGAAGTAATGAATAAATATTTTAGCTCTGGATTTGGAAAGAGGCAGAACAAGGGACACTCACTAGAGGGCAAAGTCCTCTCTAGTCCATAAAAAAATCAAAGATGATGTTAAACAACACCTATCTGAAAGAAAGGCAGCAGGCCTAGATAAGCCACAAAGCAGCTGGCTCTGGTGTTAATTTTCAATAAAGCCTGGCATGCCTGGCTAGTTCTCAATGGCTGACATAATAGTAATCAGAGCTAGTCAGCAATTACTTGCTGAGAGGTCTAGTTGATGCTGTATGTGGAAAATTTCCATTCATCTGACTTTAAATTTCAATGGAAGTTTTATTGAAAATGTGCTATTGCAATGAAACTGTGGTGAAGCCTGTTTTTCCATTAACATGCTTGGCAAGGTGTTGGGGGCTCCCAGGGGTTACGACTCCTGGCTTCCACCTCCCCTGGAAGCTGGGTTCCCCTACTGTAAGGCCAGCCTGCTGACACCCAGCCCAGCTGCTTTGGCTGGAGGGTCAGGGTGAGCTCCGGGTCGCAGAGTTTCCTCCCATGGAGCTTGGCCTCAGTGCTATGGTGGCAATCCTGTCAATATTTCCATGGTATATTGTGCTGTTCAGTAGCATCCTAAAAAGAAGAACCCTGCCTGGAGAATGTTTTTAGTTAATTAAATCATCACTTACAGAAAACACTTTACAGCTTGTGCTGAACCTGGGTGATAAAGACTGTTTTCATAAGAGCATGGGAGATATCAAGCTGGAAGGGATCTCAAGCAACCTCCTATTCCACCCCTAGGTTAGATAACAGTCTTAGGTTGGTGTTTGAAGGCAACAACATTGGCTCCACCTGCTCATTTCAGACATTTAGTAAAGTCCAGGAAAAAAAAAAGAAATTGCTGTGTTAACTGGTCTTACAATTGCTAAAGCCTGCAAAGAGCTGCTGTTTCCAGCTACACCGGAGACACCTCTGATAGCTCAGTACCCTCTGGATGCTGAGGTGCTGAGAGACATCTGATGCGCTGCAGAGCTGCCGCCTTCACCAGCAAAGCATAACACTGAAAGGAGTTATGTCATGCGGAGCCTAAGTCCCCCTGCCCACCTGGTGAGCCAAGTTCTAAACCAAATGCACTGTATAATGATAAATAGCTTTGGAAATCAATACACTGTTGTAATTTTTCTACATAAAATGAGATGGAGACCTTATTACTAACAGTGAAACAGATGTTTATCACTCAGCAGAAGCAAAACTGAATAAAAAAGGATGCTTGCTTAGCCACAGCTCTCTGGGACACTTTGAAGCAGGTGTTTCAAGTTTCACATCCTCAAACGGGAAGTGTTCACAGCATTCATTTATCCTTACATGTACCATGCACCTCTCCACATTTATCTTAAGGCTTGGGAAAGTTACCCTGCCCTCAGTAACAGATACACATAAATTACTACCTAGCTGTTTATTCCCAAAAGGGGAGTCCCTACCTCTTTTCACAGGGAAGCTTGCTGACGGCAGGAAACAATGGCTGCATGCCATCAATGTCAGCCTCCGTTTCCCTCTCTAACTGAGGTGAAACTTCTGCCTTTTTCACCGCAGAGCATCTGACCCTTCACACCCTTTCTTTCTGAGACGGCTGGGTTTAACCTTCACAGGAACAGCTCAAGCAACTGACCCAGTTTCCAGATTGCCACAGTCAAATTAACCCAACAACCAGCTTCACGTGCATGAGTTAATACAAGTGCCCATACTAGGACTGACACTCTTCCTTTGAATCCCCACATTTAACTTGGTCCATGCTGAGCAAACTTAGATGGCTTAGCACAGAACACTTCTGAACTTCCCCAGGAAGAAACAGCTGCTGAGGCAGACATCTTTTCACATACCCCGCTTTATTTACTGTTTCCTACAGGTCACTTGGTGGTCCAACAGTATCTCCTCACCACTCAGAGGCACTTCAGCCTAATATATCCCCAGTGGACAGAAATAGGTGCCCTGCTTATGTCCTCAAAGGCCCATTGCAGGGGTTAGGAGCCACCTGTTCCCCTCCTTCAGCTGCAGAGTGATATAAATTACATACATGTGAAACCTGCAATGAACTGATTTAAATCTTCCAATGGGGCCTGGACTATCTTAATATATCTTTTTGCTCTTAATGCTTTAGCATGCTACGGTTAATTTTATAAACCTTCTGCAAAATGCCATTCAGACCTTTTCTTTAATCCAACCTCAAAGAAAATACACATTTGAATTACCCCTGCTTTTACATCTGTAACTGGGCAGGTACAGGTTCTAAAGAAAGTTATGTTCTCCGTTATTTTTTCCAGGAAATCTTTTGTCAAACCCTAGGCTGTTGCAGGAAATGTGGTTCCTTATAGTGCTCATCAAGAATCTGCAAGACACTGAATGCTGCTACTAACCTCACCCACAGCAAGCTATGCAGCCACCCGTACAACATGCAGCTAACACAATAGTACACAATTAAAGCAACTATGCTCCTAGAAGCTATTGGGAAATCAAAGACAAGACTACTTAGAAAGCAAATTTCCCTGAAATTGTCTCCAGTGCCCAAGATCTCACAATACTATGTGAAATACATCAAATTGCATACATTCTAACAACATTCATGGTGGGGTGAGTCTGGCAACCTAGTCAGGGATAACTCATTTCTTTATATACGCTCATATACACTGCCAGAGCCATGAAGAGATATTTTAGTCAAATGGGAATATTTTGCCTGGCTTCAAGTACAAAAGAAAGACAGGGACAAGATCGATATTTCTGAAAAAAAAAAAGAGGGTATCACTAGCATCCTCTCCATGGGACCAAAACTGTTTCCCTCCCATAGACACTGTGCCATCAGCAGCAAAGGGATAACATCCTTAACTTCAAAAGCTGAGAGCATGCAGTTGACACCAGCTTAGTCTGTGCCCCAGCCGCTTTGAAGCACAACAGCTACCATGAAGGCCAGGTTATTTATTCAGTAGAAGGGAAGGTTTGCTAGGACACCGGGGTCAACTAAGTGCCAAAGTCCTTAGCCAGCATCTTCCAGATTCAAATCAGAGGTCAAATCAAAGAAAGACCTCACAGCTTAGTACTTAGTACAACCAGATAGAACATTTTGATTGGCTATTATGGTAAACACCAGGAAGCTACTAGAATGAGAATAAGAAAAGTCTCCTACAGTCAAACTGGATTGTTTCCATGCCAAAGGAGATATTTAATTTTTTTTCAGTTTCACTTTCAGTTTTTCTTTTAACCATGTGCCCCACAATCAGTGAATAGTATGAACTAAGCAGTGTATGGGTACTAGCAATAAAATATGAATCCCAGGAGAAGAGGGCCTGCAGGGCCTGCTGAGCATTGCCATCTGGCACCACGGAGCAGTTTCTCTTCTTTAATTAGCAAACAGTGAGACAGACAACTTTTTTGCCCTGTTGGACGCAAAAAACAATGAGTCGCACAAGCAAGCATTTGAAACCAGTAGCTAGTCAGTCATCCCAAATGCCCAAGCCCACCCTGCCTGTCACAGAAGGCTGTGTCACACACTCCAGCCTCAGCAGAAACTCCCAGGAATGGCTTTATCTCTCTGGGAGCTCCAACTAGAAATTTCTCATTGTAGTACAGATTCCCTTCCCAAAAGCTAAAAATAGCTTTCCCACAAACCTGCTTGGGGAGAAAACCAGCAAAGGACAGTGAAATGGAGAGAACTTCAGAGTTTTAAAACATTATTACTGAGTGACTGGGGAGGAGAGAGGAGACAGCCACTTTTAGCCTTTGCAATACAATGTTCAGCACATAAAAAGACCTGTGGTGTTTGTGCTCCCAGTTTCCAAGCGCTGAGATTTCATCTGAGCACTAGAAACTACTCCATCATCTTCTCTGATTCTTTTATTCTATCGTCATCCTTTGATATTTGCTAGTGTCCACATTGGAGGTCTATCTAAACATTGTATTTTAGCATCTATTGCAAAAATCACCAGGGATTAAAAAATCACTGGTTATATCTGTCCCCTTAAGGAACAATGAAGAAAAACTTTTTAATTTGCTCTGGCAAATTTACCAGTACATTCACATTGGTATATAGCCATGTTGAAGGTGGTGAACAGAAGACAAGGGACAAACATTCACCAGAATGACAGGTTCCACCATCTGACCCTCACTTCATATGGGAGACAGGAAAACCTCTCTCTCCTCAGTTGGGAGTGCAGAAGGTGGCAAACTAGGAAAACACAAACCTTTCTCCAGCATCTGCTTAAATATCACCCACGTGCTCTGCTCTCCTCATTCCTGAACACAAAAATACATTGCTCATGAAAATTCTCATGTAAGGAGATGAAGTGCAGAGCACTGATGTGCAAATGAGTTCACCAGAATGATTGCTGCCACTTTGGGGAGACTCAAAATCTGTGATGGATAATACACAAACACATGTTGCTATGGCAACACTCACACTAATACACATTTGCACAAAGGTCCAAGCCCAAGGGACTCATTTGAGTCTTCATGCAAATTTACAGCTTGCCAGTGAGAGAGCATGAGCAGTCCTGTGAGATGGAGATGGCCAGCACATCATGTATTGCATGAATTACTGATCACTTGGAGCTAAAACAAGTGATGGGAAATAGTTTGTGAAGAAATCCAGCATCTGAGTAAAACCAATCAGAACTAACTAGATAACAATTGTATTCATAAAAATCCAGGTCTTCCTATGACAATGCACAGCAATCATTAAATATGGAGTTCACGGCTTCCCCTGAAGAGTTAAATCACCTCTGGTAAGGTATACAAACTTGATACACCATATATCTAGTACCGGCTGGCATGAAGTTACTCCAGTAAAACTAAGTAGAAAAATTCACATGCACCCAAAGAAAAGTGGCAACCAGATCACAAGAAGGAACATATTAAATATGTTCCTGAAATACTTTCCCTTCTTTTGTTTTAAGGATCCCCATATACTATATTTTAATGGAAGAAAATCATGCAAACACTAATACAGGTTAACTCTAAGTGTGCACTTCATTTCATCATGTCTCTCACCCCTGCATAAGATACCAGTTACAGCATAATCCTCTGGGCTTTTTTCCTGGGGAGTCATTGTTCTCTGATATTCATTGAAATCAGGAACACAAAACATGACATGTCAAGCACCTGACATACAGAACAAAATGTGCAATATTTCTAACTTCTGAGTTAAAACCACCTTAAATTTACATGTATCCTGCACACAGAGAATTGAGTTGAATGTCAAACAATACATTTAGATTCACTTTCCACTGACCTACTGATAATATTAATGTGTCCTTTGAAAGCATTCTGCTCAGTTACATCCAAAGTTCAAATAGATTTTAACCTCAGTGACATCAAATCCCAATCAGAAACGAAAAATGTAAAGTAGCAGTAGTAGTAGTAGCAGCAGCAGCAGTAGTAATAGTAGCAGTAGTAGCTGCTGAAATTTTGTCCCATCTTCAGAAAGCATCTCTGGCAGCTACCCTCTGTCATATCTGTGCGTGGTTATACCCTTTTCTAAGGACAGGCAGAAGGAAGGCAGGGATGCAACCTGACAGCAAAAAGCTCATGAATCCAGTCCTGAGATTTCTGCAATATAAGGAATTGTATTTTGCATTTTCTTTTTCAGTGCCTCTCATTGCACTGATGAGCCTCAGCCTAAAACAATGTCATTTTTAAGACAACCAACCTATGTGGGTAGCTATTTTAAACATTGTTGGACAAAGCTACATATCATAGAGGTCACAGGGCTGGAGGAAGTTGTAGTCATGTACACAGTGTATTGTTGATACAAGGCAAGATGTCTTTGTTTATTAGGCACCAATTAGATCTTTTTTGTGTGTTAAATGCCCTTTCCTAATTGGCACTGCTCACTGGCATGCCTCCATGAACTGTTAACCTCAGCAACTGCCTTTACTCAGGAATCAGAAACAGCCAGATACTTGTCCCGACCGGTGCCTGTGGACAATTGCACTGGCACTTCTGCCTGGAGGAAGCATCCAGACCCGTATCTTTGACAAGTTTTCAGCACTACCAAAAAAATATGAACTGCTAACAGTCAGACATTAAATCTTTCTACACGAGGGGAAACCTAGCCACAGCAGGCACAGCTGCTTGCTCGCCGTCAGGATCGCCAACCCCAGCATTGCACCTAGCAGCACCCAGATATCCTTTCCAGAGCTCACTGAAATGAATGCAGCAGGCTGGTTGTGCTCTGAAACTACAGAAGGCTGCTCACACGTCCCTTCCAGCGGCTCTGCTGTGGGGACTGCATTTCCAACAAAGGGCAGCAACATCACAGGAGGCAAGTGATATTTCAAATGCTGAAACCCTTTCTCCAGTGAATGTGTGCCTGTCCATCATCGTATGCAGGGTCGCTGAAGGCAGGTGCCTGATACTTTTTAACTTCCAGGTCATAAGTAAAGCTGATGTTAAAATAAATCAACGATACCTGTTCTCTGAGCTAATCTGTCTATTGTAATTAACAAAACTGCTTCCATTTGCACTTGCTTCTCCATATGAGGAAAGTAAATTTCTCTTTGATGTTTTTGGCAACATCATACAGCTCTGCACTCAGTAACACACAATGTGAACAAAAGAAATGAGCATTTTGGAATAATCTACACGTCGTTGTTTCCTGATTACTCATGCCTGTGTAAAGACTGTAACCAGTTCTTTAGTTCCTGCAGAGCATGACATACTAATCCTCACAACTACCACAAACAAGCTGAGGAGGAATTCCTGCTTTACCCACTCCTGTCCTCTAAAACATCACCTTCCAACTGATTGAATAAGAACCTGGTATGGTGACAGATCATACACAGTCAATGCTGCTCTATGCCACCTTGCAGAGAACAGTGGGTGCTGTCTGTCCAACCCTTTGACTCAGGTTTTGAGGAAGATGCCATGAACTGCTGCATCCAGGATAACTTCACATAATTCCTGAGGCATCAGACAGTCAGCAGAGCTGGGGTGGCAGAAACAAAGCTGACTTTAAAATGAAAAATTTCCCACAATAGGTGCTAGAAGGAAAAAAACGAGGTTTCCCCAATTATAAGTGAGGAAATGACAGGCTAGTCCCTAGGCTAATATACTGTTGAACTGGGAGGGAGCAGGTGTGGCTATCTTGACTTTATAGAGACAAGACAGCTTTTGTCTGACTATTTCCAAAACAACAACAACAACAACAACAACCAGAACAAAAAAACTCTAGGTGGGTTATATAGGTAGAAAAGAACCACAGATTGATGGTCCGTAAGTTCAAAATTTCTGTCAATATAGTTTTAGTTACTGCTGCCCTGAGTAGAAAGAAAGATAACAGAGCATGAAGCAATCACATTCAAGTGCACTAAAATCCTGTCTTTGCCTTCACTGGGAAAAATGGCAGCACTGAGCTGACTGGGAAAAAAAAGCATTGCAAATGGCACTGAATTGCTAAGGAACCAAGGCTAAGCTCGTCACAGTAACCATATTACTAAAAACCAAAGCAGGATCATCATCTCATTTGTCTCTCAGGAGAGAGGATTCACTCAGACAATGCTAAGACCTTCCATGAGCTGCATCCTAGGGTAAGCTTGGAGGGGGATACTAAAGGGATCCCTGAGCAGTTCACCCCCCTGAATGCTTACCCAGGGCACCAGGCCAGTGCTGCAGCCTGTGCTGCTGGGGCTTACACCGATACCAGCACCAGAAAAGATGAGGCCTCATAAGCTGAAGTCATGCTGTAGAGCAGAGTGTCTCTGCAACCAGGTTTATACTCAGCAGCACGATCCATTCAGTCTGCAATCCATTACAAGTCAGCAGATTATTTCTTCTGTGGGTAATGCCTCCCAGAACAGAAATACCAAAGCTGGCTGTACCCAGGGCATGACTCATAGTGTGGCTATGGCTCCGCTAGCACAGAAAATGCATCTGAGTAGCACCATATAGCTCATATCCACATGGACAAATATGCTTCCGTCCCCAAGCATGTGCACGCTGTCCCCAGCCCATGCTCTCCAAACTGTCCCTGTCCATCTTGGTCTGCAGGAGAGTTAATTGGCACAGGGGAAAATCATACTAAGAAGTGTGTGAACAACAAAGGCCCACTGTCCAAGTATGGCTGTGGTATCCAAATCAAGTTCATCTGTGTCAGGCACAAGCCAGCTAGAAGCAGCATGTCCACAACCCCAGAGCACAGTACCAGGAGCTGGTAAACCTGTGCTGCTCTGGACCTCCATACCTGGCTCCCTCCGGCTCCCTGCTCCAGGAGCTCAGGATCAATGCCTCTGATCCCACCTAAGCTGGCTTCCAGCACCCACACAGCAGCATGCGTGAGCTGGGAAGCCCTCCTTGAATGAGTGCACCTGGCAGCATGATGCAGAAATTCAAGCTGGCTTTATGCGAGGCCACCTTGGGAAGCCATAGTACCTGTATTACTCAGGTCTTCCAGCCCTGCTTTCCCTTGGATAACAGCTGACAGGCTAAAACAGCAGTAAGGAACCAAGCAAAAGCTTAGGCTACAGACTGTCATCCAGGAAAGCACTTATAACAGCACAAACAAAACTTTATTTTGCACTTTTAGCTTCCATTGCAGGACTTCTGTTTGGTACAGTTTCTTTGTCCTTCATGTGCATACGAAATTATATAGGGCCTGATCCTGAAACTTTCTTGCATTCACTTACTTTGAGTGTCTGCTCCTGCAGGAAGGTGCGGCATTACGTGTGCTTGCGGGACTAAGGCCTAAGTGACTGTTTCCATCTCCTTGTTTGTATAATATTGATCAACTCTTTGTACTTTTGCCTTATTTCCCTGGCAAAACCTTTCAAAGCCAAAGGAAATGAAACAATACTTCCCTCTACTGGAAGGCTCAAGAATTCTGGAAATTGTGAAGCGTTACATTTTTCTGAGCTACTTTTGCTAGGCTGAGGAGACAGACCACAAGAGCAGGGGACAAAGAAGATGACAGAGGGTGTTAGAATTTTTTTGTTTGGTTCTTAGCCCTGGATTAAAGCATTGGGGAGTCTCTATATAACTCATTCTCTTTCATCCAAGTTTTAGTCAGTGTGGCATGTTTATTATTTTAATTATCAATGGACCTCTGAAGACTCTCATGCCACTCAGGCTATATGCCAAGATTTTTTAACTCTCATGTGCATGCAATTTTCTGAATCTGTTGCATGGTTATTAGGTAGATTTTCTCAAGCTGAAATTACATGGCTTCTTCCAGAATTCCAATGAGAGTTTTGGAAAAAAATTCAACCACAGCCAATGAACATCTTTGAAACTCCCACTGGGGGTGTGAATCAATGGCTAGCCAGGGGAAGGCTCCAGGGGATATGGAAAATTTCATTTGTGACTTACAGATCTTGTTGAGAAGGCTGTTCCACAGGGAAAGCTTGATTCCCACCAGAGTCATGGGAGCCCTGAGATTTTCAGCCTTCTTTATAAATCAGGATCATGTAAAGCAAGGTCAGGCACCAGCTGTCCTGTTCCTGATTTCCAGGCATCATCTACTGGCAGCTGTCCATAAGCTTTTCTATAGATAGAGAGATTTCTTCTGGTTGTGAAGGCTACAGGGAAATGTAATAATAGAGGGAATTTATACCGAGTAACTCCCAGATACTTCTGTCCTGTTTTGTCTCTGTCAGGCTGTCTCCCCGTCTCTCACAGGGTTCTGCACAATGAGTGCATTACCTTCCATACCTTCTGATCGTTCATAACTTACTTCTACAATCAAATCAGGCCCACAGAAGTAAGCCTGATCAACAGGCTTAACGTCTACAAAAATATCTTCATATGAAACCCAAAGTGTCCTGAATTGCTCTTTGACAAGGTATCACTTTCTAACACCTCTTTAACCAATGAGGTAACAGATGAGGTATTTCGGCCACTAGTAAATGTTACCATTTCTGGACTGAAACACAGAACTACACAACAACAAAATTACAGGCAGGAAAACATCCACAAAACAGATTTTTCAACTGTAAACAGAAAGAATTATAGGTAAAGTTTCCATGGTCGGATCTTGAGACTGTCTATGGTATGCATCCAGTTTTTACTGAAGAAAAGCTTTTACCAATTCAGTAGTAGTTGCTCAAGAACGGTGGCTCTAATCCAGGGCTCACATTTTACATGGGCTCTGGAATTAACACCTGCTGCTTTGGAATAAGTGCCATGCCATCCCTCAGGGGCTAAAGAGGTCAGACTGCCCTCCCCTGCCTCCTAAGATCCACTTGACTCACTGTGTTAGCAAGCTGGCTAAAAAAAACCACAAAAGGTAATAGTACAACTTGATTCATGGGTTTGACATGCTCAGCTGAGAACTCTTCACCCTCTTTTTGTTCAGTCAGTTCCTCTGTTTCACAAGGGACCTCACACACTGTGTTTCTTTCCTGTGTCCAGGAACATATCTGCTCAAAGTCCAAAAAGGAAGGAAAAAGTGCTGTTGCTAAAAATTACCATACGGTCACTTCAGGCAGGTCATGAAGTCATACGCCAGCAGCTAAGCAGTCATGCTCAGCTAGATCCGTTCAATGAAATCAGGTTGCACATATGAGTAACGACTTATTCACCCTCATATAGAATTCAAAATCTGGTCATTTAAAGTCAGAATCAGAAATGAGAAGATCATAGCAGATCACAAGTCCTAAGTCACATTGTAGGAAAGGACTTTGTGTTCTTAATTATTCAGAGCAGTGGGACCTCAAGATTTGGCATCTTGCATCAAGCTAAAAAAAAGGCCTCTTTTTGTAGGAAAACAGCACACCAACCTCCCAGAAACAACATAGCTGGAAAGAATAGAGCTGGAGAGACTTCCTTTTAGGGCAAATCTCTCAGCCATTCACTGATTTATTGTTAACATTTGTACTGCTGCTGTGCTAAAAGGCTCCAGCGAGCTTGGGCTCCACTAGGCTAAGTACCACACTGATGACTTTCTCTGAAGCTCAAGGCTCCAGTTCAGCCTGTAGCCCAAAGCCCAAGATCACTGGCATTTTACTTAGCTGAAAGGTGACTCTACTGGTCCTTTAAGCCAGGAAACAGGGGCACAGAGGGAGATGTTCCCAGGTGAGGGCTGTTCCAACAGGTAGCATGGTCACTGACAGCTCAACACCTTTCATTCTGAAATAGGGACCAAATCTGAGAAAAATAAGTGAAAGCCTCGGTCTGTGCAGACTTCTACATCTCATTCTTCAGAGCTGTATGCCTTGCTGCTGAACACAGAGGTCCATCACTCCCTGTGTATAAACAGGCATTTGCAGAATGGGGGGAAATTTCAACCATCTTTACAACATATTCCTGAGTGCAGCAGCAACTGCTTTTAAAAAGCCTGATAACAGCCCACTGTGTCCGCACCATTGGTTTCACACTGGCTTTGCTCACTGTGGGTAATAAAGTTGTAAATTCAACCACTGCAACACATGGGGCTTTTTTATTATTATTTGGTGACTGTTGCCCCCATATTGAACTTGTTCAGTCACGTTCCTCAGATGCTTGGACTGGCACATCCCCAATGTGACTAGAAAAAAAATTGTGCATCCTCTCCACAGTACCACCTATTACAAGCCTGCCTGGTTTGGCCATGTTTTACCCACCAAAAGGCACAATCTGAGGCACTGAAGTTCTAGAGTTGACTTTGCTTGGCCACTTGGTCCCTCTGACCACAAATACCTGGCGGAGTCCTGAGGGAAAGCATGCTTCTGCTGCCTCATAACTCCTGTCGCCTCTGCTGCAACCTGCAGTTGTGCTGCACCTTGGCAGTGGTCAGCCTCACAGAAAGCCATCTGAGTGTGCACTGTTCTGCACTGCATTTGTATTTGGCTGGGTATCTAGGGATTATTCTTTCAGGCTGGAGAGCAGTGGAAACTGTGGCTTACAGCAGCTGGGAACTTCTAAAATAAGCCTTTTGCTATTTGTGTACTTGAAAACAAAGATGAAGGGTCTCAGAACTTCAAGGAGAGGCTGCAGAACCTGGGGGTTAGCGGTATGTGTCACGAGTGCCGAGCTTCAGCCTTATGAGTGGTGCAGGGTAGCACAAAACAGTCACAGAGAAACTAATCCTAGATGGCTTCACTTTGTAGTTCTGCCTCTGGATAACTAGAACTGATAAGCTTGCTGTAAGAACAGGATTTTGCAGATATATGCAAACATTTAAAAAAGAGTTGAAGAAAGATCAAGTGAATAGCATGGGGTATACTCATAACATCCATGAAATCATAAACTGAGCACTTCAAGACCCATTGCCCTTTAGTGCCACCCATTTTTTCTGTTTCCAGGCTTTCCGTTCCATGGTTTCCAGACCATGAAATGTTGGTTACTCCAGAGCAGGCTATTGCTAAACAGTCTTCAAACAGCATGTAATTACCAAGACAACCCCTTTAGATTTTACATGTCTTTCTTGTGAATTACTAGACTTCGCTGCACAAAGGAGGCTAGGAAGAGCCTTTGAAGATAATATCCCATGGGTTAGCCATGGCCTCTGTTTACCAAGTATGTAATGACACGGCCTTGGGAGGAAACCCTTGCCAAAGAGTCTCCATTTACTGATGCAGTAATATGGCACAACACTATGAAATTCACTTTTTTATTTCCTTGTCATGAGTACTAGGTGCAATGTGCTGTCAGGGGCCACAGGACCTGCCCTGCTCATCCCCATCCAAGATCTGAAACCCAGAACCCCAGAGCAAACACAGGGGTCATACCATCAACAGCAGCAAAGTTGTCCTCCTTCCAATATTTTATTTCAAGGTGGTATGCCCTTCTGAAACACATGCCCTAGACAGCCACATGACATCAAACACGAAGCAGGTTTTGCAACAAGAAAATCTGAGGCACGCTCTACCCAAGCTAAATATTCAGCATGGTTTATTAAAATGTCCACTGTGTTACTTGTTTTCTCTCTCAGCTGTCTTAAACAGAACATTCAGACCAAAGAATCATGTATTCTCCTCAGTCTTTTTCACAGGGGCTGTTTTCTAAGCCTTCAGGAGCTTCTCTTTTGCCTGCCTCTGCTATTCACCTAATTTGTCTGCATTTTCTATTCCAAATCTTGCTCATATGCTCCAGAATCACATGTGCAATCTTTGCAATAGCAGAATAAGCTTTATACAGCAAGTCCACAGAATGGGAGAATAGGTAAGCAGTCTGTCTCAATGCTCAAGTTAGGTTACAGCAGGCAGAGAGGAAGGGCAATGCCTCCCCATGCTTCCTACTCTGTCTCTGCATGTGGCTGACTGCTATTTAGTTTGTGCTCCATTATAACACCCAGATTCCTTTTTTTGCTTTGCTGCTGCCTAAATGCTTGCACATTATTAGTAATTCTGCATTTGATTTTGCCTCACTAGACACAGAACTTTTTACTTGAAATGAAATCAATCAGATTAAGTTTAATAATGACACTTCCCCAGCTGATTTAATTTGGCGTTCTCCTGCTCTCCACAGTAATCCCCCACCCTCTTAGATTGCTTAGGCCTTGCATTTCTCCAGTACCTCGTGATAAAGTTCATCAGCCCCTGCTAAAAGAACTAATTTATCAAAATGTTTGCTGTTCTAGTCCATGCACTGAGCCCCTCATGGGTAAAACTGCAACAGAAAATGAAGTCTGGAAAAAAAAACCCGACACACGGAATATTTCAGCCTCTTCTTATTCTTTACAGACTCATCAAGGAAAAAAAAAAAAAGAAACCAGGGGTTGTTTTGGCACACAAGGAGGTATTTCTTCCTAGGACAAGGAGAAGTTTTAAGACATAATCAAAAGATTTTAGATTTGAAGATTTTAAACCTGGATAATCCAGGTACACCAGTGTGGATGAACTAGGAACACAGGTATTCTTCTGGGTCTGTTACAGTTCAATGATATTCCTCATTAAGAAATTAATCTACATGCTGCTTCCTCTACTTCAAATGTGTTTCTAGAATTTTTATGTCATCTGTAAACTGTCACTCATTTTCTCCTGAAGTTCTCTTTCCCCCCTTACTCCATCATAACTGATGTATTTAAAGGCTAAGGACCACTATCTACCTTCACCTCACAAAAGCACAGATCAGAAGGCTCCCTGAACTCTTGTGGGGACAAAAATCAAGCCCTGAGGTAAAGATTTCTCATGCTGGAGTATTTACCACTGCCACAAGCAAGCAATTCCAAGGATGCCTGCATTATAGCAGATAAGTAAATGATGCCTTGATATGTGTCCCATAATCCAACAGTAGTATCAGGAGGAGAGCCCAGCTGCTTTGTTGCCCCAGCGTCCACCTCTCTTCAACACAACCACTTCTGAAAATCTAATCCTTTCGAATGTGCTTCTTTAGCTGTACTTCTATGTTTGAAACTGAACACAGCCTACCAAACACTATCGATTGAAGCATTATGTTATCATATTACTTTCAATAGCACTCTACGCCAACCCAAAATAGCATTTGCCTTTGATCCTCTGTACCAGATGTTTTCACTGAGCTATCCACAATGACATCTGATTTCCTAAGTGACTACAAATCATTTCCAGCTCAAACTTCTCTTCCCACATGCATATGCAGTATTTAATATGCTATCATTGTGTAGCGTGGCTTAGTTTGGCCCCTCTGATTAGCGAGTCACACAGTACTTTTATTAACCTAGATAAACCATTACCTGCAAGATTTATGTCTGATCTTCTTCACTCCCTCTTCCACCAGCTTGAGAATTTTTTTGAAACATCAGGCAAGACAGATTAGGTATTATCAAGTCAGTTTCTCCTGTTATCTAACCAGTCCCACAGTCAGGCCTGACTTTTATCCACTTCTTTACTGAATAGCTAATTGTGGGGACTTTTGTCAAAACCCCTGTTCAGGGGAAGACATATGCACTATCACTACATCACCTTGTCTCTCTAAGAAGAAAGGTGACACGACCCTAGCAGAATAGTGCAGAAACTTCCTGAGTATCAAATTCACCTCCTTTAGCGTACAGAAAAAAGAGGTGGTTGGAAGGATAAAACAAAAAATGATCATTTAGGTTGTCTTATATAATAACTATTTAGAACACAAACACGTAAACTTTTTAAATAGTCTGAAGCAAAAGATCACATCAAATGAAAACCATGGTCCATCAGTACTATTTGTGAAAGGGTGCCTCAACTCAGAGAATTTCTCACATAGGATCCATTGGAAAGTTTCTCAGCAGCTTTTGTCTTCCAGTCCAACAACTAAAGGATTTGGGCACATAAAAGTAGGATCTAGACACTTCAGTCACATAACACATTTGTTCACATCTCTGTCGACCTTCCACTTACCCTGCCATACACAAAGTGAGTTGGAGAGAGGGATGACCAGAGAACTGCTGCTCCGCAGGCTGGTCCCCTGCGAGGCCACAGGAAGCGCTTTGCTGGCACGGGGGTGAGGGCCGGGTGGGGCTGTCATAAGCAGCAGATGGGGAGGTGTGAGGGCATAAAGACATGCTGGAAGTTGTAGCCTGCAGGTCCACAAATCATATTATCTTTTATCTATTTTCACTGCTCAGAGTGGACTGATAGGATAAAGATCTTCACGTTAGCTTGGGTTCCCATGGAAATGAAGATTATGCAATTTCTCTTTCACTGTGTTTCTGTTAGCTCTTCCTGCTGTTGTCTGGACTGACTTTTGGCCCGTTTTGGTGCAATCTGACAGAACCTTGCAGCTCTCAAGAAATCAATGTTCCATGATCATCAATGAGTTGCATGAAAATCAGCATCTAGAGAGATCCAAACCAGGGCCTTTGCCAGGGGAAAGGTTACAAACTGAGACTTCTTCCTCTGGCCTGTTTGGCCATTTGAGCATATCTCCAGCCAGACACAAAATGTCTTGCCTCTTGCCCAGCTAGCATTTAGGGGAAAGGATAGGGTGCTATAGATAGGTTTAAGGAACGGGGGGGGGGGGGGGGGGGGGGGGGGAGGGAAGATTGCCAAGAGCTACAAGGAATATTATTTCTGCAGACATAGAGGAGAAGCCCAACCCAATTAGCACAGAGGCAGCTGCTCCCAGCTCCCCTGGGCTGCCATGTCAAGCAGGAGCTACGAGCATCTGAATCAAAATACTTCCAATTAGACAAAACTTCCAGCAGAACCCTAAACCAACCTCACTGTCTTCTCCCAGTGTGAGTCCTGCCTTTTCCACACATTCCTTGAGCAGGAGTAACATGGTGGACACATCTGAACCAGCTCCAGGCTTTTAGTCACAAGGGCAAAGTTGGGTTTGTCCACGTTGTGTTTGAGGGCATGTTCCTGATGCGAGAAGATGAGGAAGAGATGGCATGGGGCAGAAGAGCCAGGCTGTCCACTTCTACAGCCCACTGTGATGGAGCAGTGATGGGGTGACTGCTGTCACTGGCAATGGCCAGATACAAGCTCAGCATCTATCCCAACACATCACTCAGTGACAGAAAGCAGCAAACCTGTCTTTCCAAAGCTGACTGTGGCATGGTCCAGGCAGGCAATAAGACCAGAGGCGTTTTACCATCCTAGGGATCTGCTGTCCTCAGACAGTGCCTGCCTCACCTGGATGTAAAGCCAGGTCTGGGTTTCTCCCAGAAGACAGCAACTGCTGCTTCCCTTCTAGCTGCATCCAGAGAGTAGCCTTTCACTTTGATGTTCTTAAGAATGTTTTCTGAAGTAGTTCCACTTTGCAGGGAAACTTCACTGAGACCAGAGAGGGATGATCTCCTCGGTGGACTTTGTAGCTTCTCAGCACTTAGCAAGGCAGGGGGAAGGTCTGGGCTCCTGTACCACCTCCAAGAACCAGCTTTGCATTTTATCAAAACAGTATGGATTGTTAAAGAAAAAAATCTGTTGGAAATGATCAAAAGCAATTTGTTTGATGCAAAACATTGTGCAAACAGAAGTAGAAATAAAGTAATTTTGCAGTCTTGATTTCTCCCAATACAGTGAATAAAACCCACCAACCAGTGTCATCTGAAAAACCTCAGAGATTTTGAAGGAAGAGTTTTCCTTGCCCCCTTTAGGGACAGCAAAAGTACGGGGTGGCAGGGAGAAGCTTTTCTACATCTGTTTAAGGAAAACATTAGATATTGCTTGATTTCACATTTGTGGGAGAATGATTACAGCCAAAGGTTCAATATGTGTTTTTGCAACACAGAACGATATTCTGGGAGGTTTTGCAGCCACTAAAATGATGTGTTCTGGTGCAGATAAACACTCCATTATCTGAGAAGCTGAATCATTATTCCTCAATGATAGTGTTATGACATATTTTTAATTGGGAGCTTGTGTTGATAACAACTAAAAGTGCATCATCTTTTCCAGGAAGCTAGCCTAATGCAGAGATCCATTTGCTCTTCTGATTTCTCTATCGACTTTGTGTTGCATGCCAAAATAACAAGTCATGCCTTCATGTCACCACTAGAAATAAGCTTAGCCAGAGTTCATCTCCAGACAGAAAACATACCCAGAGTCTGAAGGGATTTGAAATCACTAAACCATAGGACATGAAACAGCATCCAGCAGCAAAGTCTGGAAGAATTTGGGAGGATGGGAATTAGAAGGGGAGTTGGGAGGGGGAGCCAAGAGCAAGAAATTGCAACAGAGCTTAGAAAAGATCAATTACAAACTTCAAATGCAGATTTGTTATGATAGCTTAAGTAATCAAAGGCTACTGAATGTGACAAGAATAACGTGCCAACATGCTGAAAACACCCAGAACGGCTTCTCTATTCCCAGTGTTCATGGGAGAGGGGTTTCAGGGCCAGTCCATTAGCCCACCTGAGCACCAATGCTGATGCTGCGCAATGCACCTGGCTCCAGGCCAGCTGCAGGGATGGAGAGGGCTCCGCCTCACTATTGCAGCTTAGCTTTTTTACCTTCATCCAAGTGAAACTGTAGATTTTACTCTTAAGAAAGTATCTCAGTCATTCACAGTGAACAACCCTGAAAATTTTTGGACAGTTTGCTCACCTGTAAGAATATGTTGAAGTATTGCAATAACAGCACTCTCCAGAAGCCTTTTTGGCACGTCTAACATCAATGTCCCAAGCAGATGGCAGTGACCATCTGACTTGGCTAATACATATGAGTGCTACACATTATACCCGTGGCTTAGACAACATCTGTAACAGCCCTCCAAGGCCACATCCTGCCGGTTCTCCTGAAGCCAGGCGGAGAGGGGTCCTTATTTCTCACTGCTGTCGTGCCTGTGCCGCAGGTTTGCCACTAGAGGACACTGAATCAACATGAGACCTTCCTGGAGGGCTGGACAGGGGGTGCTGGGCGGGGGGCTCTCTGGGCCCACACCGTTGCCATCTCCCATTTATGAAAACCCTGGGAAAGCTGGAGACTGGATGGAGGGTTCTCAGCTGCTCCAGCGGCGGTTTGCCACTCGAAGCTCTGACTTTCTTAGATGTTTTCCATCCCTTTGGGATTCTTTCATTTTATATTTGGGGTGCATTTTTTGTGCCGCGGGGGAGCAAAACTGGGAAATCAATGTTGGTTTGCATTGTGCAAAGCTTGATGTGTTTGTTTATTATGGGCTTTTTACTAGGGAGCCCATTCAAAAAGAATTGTGAAAGAAACCAAACAGGAAAGGGTGGAACAATGATCTCGATAAGAAGCATCACAGGCAATGCTCAAACACAATAGTTAGATTTACAGCCTGGAAGATGTGACGGCTCTGCCCCAACCCCAGTGAAACTGTTGTTTTTCTAAGGCTGTAGATCCGGAGATCAAAGGGTAAAGATCAAGCTTGCAGAAGGAGCTGGAGAGAAAGGGCTGCAAAGGCTCTTTTAGGCTCATGAGGCTGACAGAGTCATGAAGTCTGCCCTAGGCAAGTTGTGACTTGGTCTTCAAGAGAACAAAGTCTCATCAGCTTGTACAAAATTTCATCTACTCATGGGCATGAGGGGAGTGCTGAGTACAGGATGACAGCATGTAGATGCGTTTCTGCTGTTTTAAAACCAGCGTCTGAGAAGTCCAAGTACTTCAGACACATAAGTCATTCTTTGTTATGCAGAATGTCTTTAATGGTAGGCAGCAAACCATAACTGTCCATGCAGGCTCCCAGAAGGGACCAGCTACCTTTGCCACAGCTGTTGGACTGTGACAAGTATCACCATTCATGAGTGAGGAGCTGGATCCAGGGAACTTCTTGGGGGTGTCTAGTTGGAAGGGTCTGCACCAAATGCCAACACCAGCACAAGGGTGTATCAGAAGCAGGGCTGGTTCCTGATGTAGGCAGAGCAGGCAGAAGACTACTTGAGGTGAGCAAAATGGACCAGGCTTCCTTGTTACCTGGCCTTTCTCAAGATACCTAGTGTAGCTGCTAATGCCAAGTGAAGGTGAGGCAGGTGAGTTAGCAGCTATCACAATGAACCATGACCCTGCTGCAGGAAAAAACCCTGCTTGCCCACAGATCCCCTTGGAATGGGGATCTGTGGCTTTCCAAGATTCTCTTCATGAACTTGCTACCTTGCTGCATCTTTCCCAACAGCTCTCCCTTCTCAGTGCAGACACAGCCTAGCTCTGGTCTGCAAGGGATGGGTGCCCTCAAGGGTAGGCTGAGGCCAGCTCCAGGCAAAACCTTGGCAAAGCACGTGGTCAGGAGCCTGCTGAGACCCATCATCAAAATTAAATCACCTCATTAATGACACCAAGGCAGCACCACCATCTCTGGGAGAGGAGAATAGAAAGGTTCTCCATCAAAAAAAGCATGACACGGGCCCTGCCAGTGGAAAGGGATAAACACATGTGCATGTAGGAGGGTACGGCCACCACACCACAGTGTAGCTATGCTGGTAGTGCTACAAATGGGAGGGAGGATTGTCTGCTTGGGACCTCATTTGAAAACCCATGCTGAGTTTGTGGGAGAATTCATAGCACTGTGGTGGGCACAGAGTGCCTCAGAGCTGTTTTTGGAAATAGAAGGTCCTTTATGACACTTCTGTACCTTCTCCTTCTTTGAACAAATACATTAGGACAGAGCCAGTTCCTGTTCTTCACCATTAAGCACAGTAAAGCAGTCATTGCACTAAATATTGCTATTGGTAAACATCTCCAACTACTAAAACTTGCCATAGGGAAGGGCAGTAGGAGCATGGGAACAGAACTGTTCTCCTCAGCAGCTACCTACAGCCTCTCTCATGATGGACAGGAGTTGAGGTACACTGAGAACAGCAGAATGGAAGAAGAAATTAATTTAAAATATTTTAATTGCTGACAAGCATTAATATTTACTCAGTTAATGTGTTTTCTATGCCACTAGACAACACAGTCACCGCAGAAGCTTAAGGAGACCTTCCTCCAAATTCCCTATTTCCCAGCAGGTAGGACAAGCTCACAGTGGGGGAACAGGTCCAGTTCAGAGAAGGGTTGCAAACCACCGTCTCAGGAAGCATCCCAGCCAGAAGACTATAGGATGTTTGATGGGAGAGGGAATAAAAAAGGTTGACTCCACCAGTTAACCCCTAAGCTCTTGGCTTCTTTTTTGAATGCTTTCTATGTAGCAGATTTGCTTTATTTCTGAAACATCAAACCAAATCATTCATACAATTCTAAGTTCTTCCCTATTCTCTTCATCCATATTGTTGCCAAATTTGTCCCCAATCCATAGGCACCCACTGTTAAGCTGCAATCTTATTTGCAGACCACAAACTATTTGATGAGAAAAAAACCCAAAATCCAGTTTGTTTTAATATCCAAATGGATTTTAAGACAAGCAACAGTGATTTATTTTTTCAAACACAGACAAAGAGGGAGACTTTAAGAAATAAGTTTCTGGAAAACTTGCTTATGTCAAAATCCTCACAGTCACCAAGAGGAAAGAATACAGCTCTAAATCACAGCATGAGACAGGAGGGGCTGCACATCCTTGTGACGCACGGCCAAAATCAAGAGCCTGGAAGGAGTCTAGATAAATCCCATATTGACGTAACTCATACTTTATTTCACCTCTCCATCCCCATCCCTCAGGATTGTATCAAGACAGACTCCTGCTAAGTTATTCAAACTGCATTACTCCATTCTATGTGTGTGCACCCCCCACCACACCCACCCCTCACCTCTGCTCTCTGGCCCTGAGGTCCAGGGGAGCTCAAGGTGGAGTCACTCGCATACCTCAAGTCTCACTCCAGCGACTGTAACGACAACATCTAATGCTTGTTTAACTTCTGGGATTGCTCGAAAGAGCTATATTTAGGAGAAAAATCTAAAAAGTTGCCCCTTTGACTTGTGCTTTCAGGAAGTTCCTGGCTCCTGCAAGTCTCTCTGTACCAAAGCTAACTATTAAGCTCTTGTTATTGCAGCCCATTTCAGTAACAGCAGTTGCCCAGTAAGTATTACATTCAAACTGCACAAAACTTCTGAAAATAACATTAACATATAAAGGACATTTCATTTTATCAAAACACTTTTACTTCTTAATTTTCTTCTGTTATTCACATACCTGAAATAGGGATAACTGGCAGCCAAAAATAAGTTTCACAACTTCTAAAAGGTAACAGTTGTATCAAATATACCAAACATCTTCCTAGAAGCACACATGTACACATTTTTTAGTATTCATTTCTGGCTTATTTTAAAAAAATGAATTGAAATTAGGACACCTGCTTGTATTCACCGCCTAATTTCAATTATTGCAAGCTCATAATAGAAAAGCAAATACAACCAGTTTCAAATAGCACTAGCATTTGATATCCTATTCCAACACTTGTTTAAAAGTATGCTAACTGGAACAGGCTATTTTCATGGAAAAAAATTTATGTTCTGATTTCATTTTTGTTTTAGAAAATAGAGATGTACAAGACTTCAAAGACTCCCAAACTGAACAGTCTTACAATGCTGCAGCACAATTACAATCTCAGTTACATGCATATTCAGAAGCCATGAGCAGCAGATTTTAAGAGAGATTCAGAAGTATACAGTTATGGGATGAGCTTTTGTAATCAAAAACACCAGCTTGAAATTAGGAGGATTATTCATTCACCGCTTGTCCCAGAATTTATGTTAATGAAATAAGTTGTGAAAATCCCAGCTGATTTATAGTCAAGCTTTCAGACACGACCATCAGATATATTATTAGAGTGTATGTTAAAGATATTATAAAAGTCTCAAATAAGTTAGTTTTTTTTAATTACTCTTTGTGGAAGTATGTTGTGGAGAATAGGCTTGAACAGTGGCTCTGGTTACAAATAAGTAATCCAACCTTTTAGTTTCAAAGTCCTTGCAGTGGGCTACCTTTCTAACTGTGTTGTACCATTTGGAAACACTGGTGGGCTAAAGCATAACAAGTTCCAACTGGTGTTGTTTGTCATAGCTCCAAAACTAAAGAACCAGAAAACAACCTGGAAGAACTGAACTATAGGTGTTTAATATGTCCTCAAACACGCCAAAAGATTGAAATGAACAAAAAATAAATATATCCTGTTTTATTTTTATTCCAAGGGGAACTTGCATGTAGAAATAAAAGTTATCTATGGCTGTGACATTGTACTATTTGGCTGCACCATAAATTCAGCCACCAACCATGATTTCCTTCCCCCTTCTCAAATCATATTGCAAGTTTTTTTTCTATCAAGGATCATTAATTCCAAGGTTACAGCCCTTCTGACGCCCAAGGTAGCCTCATTCATCTGCAGACAGGCTCATTCCTAGCAGTATCTATTAAGAGGGTCCACAGATGTGTACCAGCTTGCAGTTGAGTTCAGTGTAGCTTTGAGAGTACAGGACTGGAACCCAACTTACTACGGAATAAGAGAGTATGCCTGGTCTGATGTATATAAACACCTCAGCAGATTATACACCTCCTAGCCTCGTGCTAACCAATGTGCTCTAGTAATATGGTACAGGCCAAGTACATTCAAGATCCTGCCTTTGCAGTCTCTACCACAACCCTTCTTCCTTCAGGAAATAAGTTTGGGGTGGCTGCAGAAAGCAGTGTCCTGGTGCTGATCTTCTGCAGAAGTCTTCAGTGGGATGCAAGCACATACTCAAACACTGAGCTGTGAGACCAATAGCAGCTGTCCAGGGACACCTTGGAACAAAGGGAGCTGGATCTGACTGCAGGAGAGCAGCAGCAGCAAGGATATGAGCAGGGGAAGGAGAGGACAGTGGCTCATTAGCTAATGAGCTAACAACAAATGAGCACAGAGGACAGGCTGGCAGCCCATGCTGGGACCGCTCAGTCTGTGTTTTGAACTACAGGGTTCTGGTTCTGCAGGGAAAAAAAAGCATCCAGGAGCAAATGCAGACAGCTGGGAAATGATCCTGGCCATGTCCAAATCCAATACTGTGGCTCACTAGCCTCATTTTTTTTTTTAATCTTTTCACATTGAATGTAAAACTTAATTGGAGGTGTTTTAAATCCATACATGTATTTACTCATTTAGCAGCTACTTTTGTCCCCACCTGTGCCATGGCTGTTTTAAGAGGGCATGTTAAATAAGTGCAGCTTTAAGTGACTCTGCCTTTAACTTTCTAACAGCACAGGTGTCTCTAGTTCTGGGACTGCTGTGAAATGTTATCTTTCACCAAGTGCTTAATAAAAACGTGCTTTATCGTGATGCCAGTGTTTGTTGTGTGAGCAAGATCTCCATCCTGACATTAGCAGGTGACAGTACAGCTACTAGACATGTCTACAGTGAATGATCTCAAGATTTATCGCAGCCCCAGTGAAGTTCTGGGCTTGAAAGGGCTTAAATCTTCTGCAGCAGCCAGAAATCATAATTCAAAGGCAGGTAGAAACACAGCTTTCTAACTGTAGACTGCTTACATTTTCCCTAAACCAGCAAAACTAAGTTTTATAAGACACAGTGGGAGGGGTCAGCTACAGATGCACATTGGGAGATTCCAGGGTGAAGGTATGCAGCACCTCTCCAAATAAAACTGTGCTTCAAAGTACATATGCAGTGAGACAAACAGCCTATCAAAAAAATGCCTGGGCCTTAAGCCTAAAAGGACAATATGGTCAGTGAAATCCCCAAGGCCTTTTAAACTATTTTGAAAAAATACAGATTAAACAAAGAAAAGAATTTTAAGCAGGCTTTTAAATTGCTTTTTAAAACAGTATAAACCTTCTGGATATAACCATCATCAAGACACAGAGGCTTGCATGCAACTTAAAAGGTGATGGGGGAGAGAATTACTATGGGAGTTTTACCAGAAAGAGTAGAAGGAGAAAAAAGAAAGAAAAAAAAAAAAACGAGAAAAAAGAAAGAAAAAAAAAATAACAAGAAAAAAAAAGAAATAAAACCTCCCAATGTCAAAAAAGGTAATGGCAAATATGACAAACTTTTACTGTGCTGATAAAGCTCCAACTGAGGATGGAAGGAGATTGACCTGGAGTATCTCAGCTCCTGGCTTACAGGGTCTCTGCTGACTGGAGGATGACCTAGTGAAACATCACCTTCTCAGGCTCAGCAGCCAGACAGCAGCAAGACATGACTGCCCTCTGCATCCCATCTCTGCAGCACTTTGTTAGTCCTCTTTGGTGGAGGTTGCCATCTCACAGTTCACAGGCTGGTCACAACCTGCTGCATAACTGCAGTGGGAAGAACTGCAGGAGACATGATGGACATCCATAAGCACGAATTTCATGAGAAGTACAGCTGTATTTGGAAAAGGACATCTGAAAACAGCCAGCTCCCCACACAAATACCACTTTAGAAAGATGGGCAGGGGGACAAACCTGTACTGGGTACATGGTAGCCACCAAAGCAAAATATCTAAAGAATGACATGGGGAAAAGTGCACACAGTGTCTTCACAAGCAATGATTTTAGCAATGCTTTCAACTTTAAGCATTAATTCCCTGCCTCTGAGCAGCTGGTAAATGGGTTCTTGCAGAGACTTTACAAGCAGTCCTTGGAGCTTGGTATCATTTCAGTGGCTCCTGGTGAGGGATTCAGCAACCATCAGGTTTAGACCAGGAACCTAAGAGTGACAGTATGTTTTCCAAGGGCTTTACAAGTCACTGTCAATAGTACATGGGGAAGTCTGACTACATTCAAGAAAGGAGTCAGAGAAGAGACATCCTGCTTCATTATGTCCAAAATATAAAAACCTCTAGCTTGTGCCTCACCAGCAGACACTTCTCCTGTGACACCTAATCCCATGAGAACAACTGAAACCTTTGGAGAGGCTATCCAGTTTACAAGCAGTAAGATGGTTTTTTAAAGCCTTCTGCAGTGCCTATAAATGTTGTCACAAGATAACTTTATAGGAGACCATGCAAAGATGACCTTTAGTTCTCACCATGTTAAAGGCATCCTTTTTTTTTATTCTATTCCCATGCCAACTAGCTTGCATCCTTCAGTTTTGTTTCTCCAGCCCTGGAAAGGGCTCAGCATCCACACCAAACTCTCAGAAGCCTCATCCCTCTGTCTTGGTTAACAACCAATAACATGCTGGATTTATTCTCCCCATTTCAAACCACCTCAACAGAAACCCTGATAGCACTTGCTTGGGCCAAGTGGGTAATTTAAGGAAGGCAGCTTGTCTGGCCTTCTGAGAAAAATACCACACAAACGACACAGTTTTGGCAAACACAGGCCCCTTCTTAAAAGGCACATAGAAGTTTTCCACGGGCCAAATGTCAGTATTGAGCCTCTTCTTGCTGCCACATGCAACAGGCTGGTTGTGATTTTGAATATGCAAAGCACTGAGGAGCTGGCAGACATCCTCCTTCTCTGAAAGAAGCTCCCCCCTTCCACATGTTCACAAGGCCAAAGCACTTCCAGAAGCACCGTGATGGACCTGGGGAAGCCAGGAACACATTCAATGGTGCTGGTTACATGTAGTTGTGGGAGGGGAAGACACTGTTCCTCTGCCTTCAGTTGCTCAGTGGGAGAGTTCTGTTGCAGTATTTGACACTCTCGCTGAGCCAGTTCTGTTCTGATGAAAGGCTGGGGATCTTCATCTACTTTTTCATATTCATGACCCCACATTGGTCTAATTATAAAGTTCCTTTTTCTGAAAAAAATATGGTAACAGCAATGACCAGATACTTCTCAATGGGGCTGTGCACGCTTTCATGTGGAAATGGCATCCCTCATATCCAAAACCTCTGGGTTTATCAACAGCTGTATAATCATTTACAAAATAGCATAATTTTTTAAACTCCTGCCTAGAAGCCTGGATTACTGCTGGCCTCCCTTAGGTCCACATAGCTCCAGAGACAGTGCCAAGCAAGGTGACAAGTTCTGCTTAAGGCTTCGCATCTTCCTCTGACGTTCACCTCCTCACCTGTGAATTCTGCATCCTCTTCTTTCCAACACCCATTAGTGAATAATATTTGCATCACTGCTGTGTGGGCTACAAACTAAACATAGCTATTCTGGTCTCATAATCTGAAGCACTTTTTCAGCCTTAAATTTTCTATTAGACATGCCGCATTTCTTCATGTATCCAGAAGTCATCCTTTATCATTAAGGCTTTTTTACAAAAAGTATCAACATCCATTGTACAACAGTCAAGGAATCTGTTTCTATCCTGGGTCATCAGTGCTCAGTTACCTGAAAACAGCACACATCACAACAGCAATCACACACTGAACACAGCCTTGGCTCAAACAAGACTGTCACTGAAAATGACATCTTTTTCAATGCTACAGTAGTTATACACAGCCAAATAAAAGGCACATAATTCAGGGTACTGTGGATATTCTTAGTCAGAGAAATAAATTATTCTAAGGTACCCACCCAAAACATCTAATTTGCTAAAGCTGCACATTCCTCCTTATCAGTGCATACTGTCCCAATAGCAGCCTCCAAGCTCATTTCACTGTGGCTATGATAATGTAGCTGGTATTTTCCTGGTCAAGAAATATCTTAATTTCTTTGAGGTATCTCCCATCCTAGCTAGGAAATCTTTGGGCACTTTTTCATTGGACTCCCACAAAAGCCAACTGATCAATCCATTCTCACCCCTACCGTTAGATCACTACATGTAGAGCCATTTTTCTGGTTTTCATGAATGTAAATAAATAAGTCATTCTCCCCACACAGTTAATGGTTCTCAGAGATCACTATTCTATGATAGCATTTATTTTGCTCATAACAACTTGAGCTTCTCATTTTAAACATTACGTAAAGCTCTGATTTTTTAATCACTACACCCTTATTCCACAATTTGTTTTTAAATTGGAGGTCTTTCCACAGAGTTGCTTTCCTGTTCTTATGCCTCTTAGAGTATGGATATTCACTTCCCTTTATGGTATTTCCTCTGAACAGCTTTGACTCCCCAATATAAGCAATGTCTCTGTAGAGTTATTGGCTTCCTGAAGACAGTTTTCCCAAGAACCATTTACGCAACTTGTATATGATGCAAACATTCCTGAAAGCTTAACCATTTTTAACAGCAGTACTAACCCATTAGGCATACCAGGCATCTACTTTTTGCTGCAAGACAGGACTCTCCTCCAACAACAGACTTCAGCTCCTGTGTTTTTCCCTATCTTAATGCTTTGGAAGTGCAAATCATTTCCTTGCAGGTTTCGTCTTCTGAGACCATCCTGATGTGCTGGAATCTGAAGAACTGAGCCATGTTGTCTTTCAGGAAAGCAAATACATTCGGTGTTTCCAGGCTTGGTGGGTCCAAGGAGAAGTCGCGCTCCCTCACCCCTGGAAGTGCTGCCTGTGGGCTCAGCAGCAGGACCCCAGGTTTTAACAGTCCTGGTGACAGCCCTGTGAAGCTGTGTAGAAGCCTTCAGCAGGACTCCTCTCCCTTAATTGAGAAAATAGAGTTGTTTTGGCTCAATATCAAACATCACCTTCTAGATTTCATGAAGAGCTGAACTTGTACCAAAATGTGATGAGATTTACTTGGTTTTCTTTTTTTTTCTTTTTTTTTTTTTTTACCAGAAAGAATCTGCGAGTAATGAAGCCTGGCAAGCCACTGATGAACAGTTTGAATGTGCACTAGTTATTATTTACTGTAATTGCAGTAATTATTAATTACCTGCCATTCTGCTGTGCCAGAGGATTTCCTTTTTCTGACAGTCTCTTCCCCTTTGAGTTTATTAACGACTCCCGCCAATGAACCTCTCCTCTTTTGTCCCTGCTATATATGAGACTCCCTTCATATCAAGTAGTCTTGTAAAATTTTATAATAAATCCTGTAATTACTTTGGAGAAAGGCTTCACACCACATAAAAAGCTTTCCAAAAACATTTTTCAATGTATAGATTCACAGTGACCAGACTCACAGTTACAAAATCCCCACTGATCCTAACCCAGGGGCTTCCTCCTTTCCCTGTCCCCAGAACAGAGGGGAAACTTCTGTCTTATTTTATGTACATGCATCTGTACACACTGTGGGCACCGAACTCTAGACCCAGTGGGAAAACAAGGCAAGCAGAGCAAGGAGATCTCTTAGTCCCTGTGTTATGTCCCCACAGAATCCATACCCCTCATGCAGACAGAATCAGGTTCCCCACCACATCAGCAGGCAGGTCTGCAGAACGCTGCCCTGCTGCATCTCCCACACCAGGTCCTCTGTTCTTGGGCAGACAGATTTTGGTAGTTGGAAAGATGGAAAAATACCTAGGCACCCTTGTAAAAATGCCTTCACCCCAACAAGCTGTATCTAGAGCAGGCACACACATATTTTACTCACACTGATGTCATTCACTTCCAAGATAAAGCCAATAATGCAGGCAATAAAACCAGCCTTTTTAAAATGCACTGAAGCAGCACACACAAACAAACATGCAATTTCCAAGCATGATTTAAGAAAAAAATCCCTGCCATGGGACGAAGACATGCTAGGTTGTGAGGTTTCTTCTATTTTCACCCATTCATACTCCAAAGCTTTGACTTAATAGCAGTAATAAGCATTACTTCCTAACCACTAAGTTTGCTACTAAACAAAACCAGGCATGTTTTAAAATAAGACTCCATAACTGTATTAAACAAATGTATGCTTAAAGTGAAATTTTACATTAATTTGACAAATGCCAGTGGGAAATCATCCCATCCTCTGTAGATCTATCACCCTGCAATAGAAACTGGAGTTATTGCTTGGAAAACACCCTGAAAAAAAAAACCAGAAAAAGCAGGGTATGTATGTACAAATGGGGTCATGAAAGAAGCACGTGAATTTTGCAGCCCAGCAATGGTTCTGCCCAGGATACTATCTGACATAAAGGCAAAGGGCAGCTTTAATGCCAGCAGCTGTCTCAGGAGGAGCCATTCTCTACCCAGCCACTGCTTCAGTCGAGCTTCACTGTGTAGTGGGCATGTTATGAACTTCTTGACTCTACCTGACACACAACTGATTGGAGGAAATTATGAGCTCAGCCCTCCACACACACAACTTCTCATCTATGAACAAAATACCCTATTTTAAGTGAGTAGACTTTTCATTTTTAATATTTTGATGGAAAACAGCATCAGAAGGCCTTCCTGCAGAGCCACAGGATGGGTCCCCTGGCACCCCAGTCCAGTCCCACTTGCAAGGAATCAGGCCCTGGCCACACAGACCCACCTCAGTGTCTGAATTCCAGATCTGAAAATACTTCTTATTTGTTAAAGCATGTTAAAATGAAGAAATACAGCCAGTATCATCATTTCTTCCACTGTCGATATAGTAAACACCACTTTTTAAACACTTAGACACTTTACCTAACAGAGCATTACTTTTTTCCCATGGCATATTTTTATTGATTTTTTAAGACTTGATTGGCATTGATGCTCTCCAAAACTTGTCAACTCAGAGTCAGGTATTCTTTAAGCACGTTGTCATTTTCTACTGTAGTGCAAGCAAGAGCTGCATTTTTCATAATGACTGTATTTACTAAAGTCAGGAAGGGCTCTTCAGTTCAGCCCAGTTGAGACAGATAAATTAGTGCACCCCAGGTCAGGCTCAAGGAGTCTGGAGGCAGCACCATTATTCCCAGCCACGTGGCAGGGAGAAGCTTTTATCTGTTTTTTGTTTAAAGTGCAAGAGGCTGCTTGGCTTTAACCGGCCTACTTAATTGAGCTGTGCAGTTTCTTTATGTAAAGTCTAAAGACTTTTCACCGTATTAGACACTTTGGCAGACACTTCAGCTCCTTTTCTCCATAACAGCCCTCTTTTCTTCAGGACACAATAGCAGAGCTCCCTCAAACTCAGTTTATTTAATAGATACGTAAAGGGCACCTCCTTCCCTTCAACTACGCTTTTTCTTTAGGCTCATGAAACCTTGAAACAACAACATGGCTTGACACAAGCAGCCATCCCTGTCTGAAGTTTTATTTGCTGTCAGAGGAACTGGCTGTTCCCATGGGCACTGACCTTGCCGCAGCACAGCAGAGCTGTTGCTGGCAAGCCCATGGTGGGACCACAACATCTCTGGTCCCTCCAGCTAAACCCTGCAGGGACCATGATGCAGGTTCCCATGGCCTCGCAGGGATCTCATACCAGCAGTGTTTGCAGAAAAAGTCCAGGAAAGTAAAGAGTAAAACTCACTTGATAAATGTGTTTGTTGTGTTGCTGACTCCCTTTTTAATTCCTGTAATGAAGCAGCAGCCAAATCTCTGCCGTAGCTGGAAGCAGGTGACTTGGACACCTTTTTTCCAGCCGCACAACAAAGTACTGTGCACCACGAGGAAGAAGCAGGCCTTATGGGGAAAACCCCCAAAACTTTAACTAATTCACTCTTTGGTGAGAGTGTCATCATTCATGAGAAGTAGTAATTTTAGCTGGTTCCCAAACATTATAGTTTGTTTCAGCTCTGTTTTCCCCAAAACACTAAGGCAGGGTGTGAGGGGGAATAAAAAAAGTTGTAGGCTGCTCTCAGTTTCCCTTTTAAGGCCTTGATCTTCATGCAAGGAAAGTGACTAAAACCAAACAAATACAAAAAGTAGAACCAGGGCCCTGGGGAGAGGCAAAGGGCAGGGTGATGTGCCCGGCAGCACACCCCATGCGCTGGCAGCCCTTGTGACACCAGAGATGCTGCAGCCAGCATGGGGAGCCAGCTTGCAGCCACACAGCATCTGTTTTCAGTTAGGTCCCTAAAATGCCTAAACTGCAGTCTGGCATCTCACTGTAGGCTTTAAAAGTATCCTGGGGTAGCAGGGAGAGAGTGGAGGGATGTGATGAAAAAGCAGTATCATGGTTATTAGAACATATCTCCAAGGCTCAAATTTGATTTCAGTCACCTGGTTTGTTGTTGCTTTTCCTCCTCCCCATGTTGGGTTTTCATGTCAGTGCACAAGACAAAGGCACTGGGTCCTGGAAAGTGAGAGGCTGCCTCCCAGAAACCACACTAGGGTCTGGGAGGCTCCTCGCTGCCCACCCCTGCTGCTGGCTGACTGAGGCAGACCACAGACTTCTCCATCTGAGGAGCTACCTTTCTGGCTCTCTGGCTCTGCCACAGTGTGCCTCATATTTGAGGCAAAGGCCATCATCTGCAACCTACTAAGGAAAAACATGATAAGGAAAACTTAAGAGTGAATATTATTATCCCATAAAATACAGCTCAAGATATGATACTGCCAGTTACCACTCTGCCAGCACACTTGAATGTGCCAGGGAAGGCTGGTGCCCAGAGCCAAGTGGGTAAGGACCACACTGCCTCAGTGCATCACCTGCAGCCCTGAGGAGCCCTACTGGCAGCATGGTCAGGTGTGACCAGCCACAGATATTTCACATGGAGACAAGAAACTGGGGAAGTCCAGCCACTGCCAATCACTTTTTCCAGTGCTAGTAGCAGCAAAGGTGCTATCTTCAGAAGACTGAGTGACTTGTAAGGTGGAACACACATCTGGCTCTGGGAAGCAGGCCAGGAAGATCCCATGTGGGGCTGGACATTGTCTCAGGGCTCTGGGGGTACCCAATGCAGCAGGGTGTCCAGCCCCATGGGAGAGGTGCCCCATGGGCACAGTGCAGTCATTTGGTGTACAGGAGTCACAGAAGCACTGGTCTAGGGGACATGCCTAAACCTGGAACCTTTTAAAACAGCCTTTTTCTGTTACAAAGCAAGCAGGCCTTGCTGTGAAACCTCTCCTGCAGTCAAAACTTCCTTCTTCAAAAGGAAGGGGAGCAGGGCCCCATGCTTTCCATCTTTGGCAGATTAAAGTATTCACTTAGGACTGGACAGATCGCTCCTCCTGTCACAAAGGAGAGTGGTGCTCCAGCCCCTGCAGCAGTCCCTCATGCTGCAATGCCAAAACCCCTCTAGGCCCCACAGATGCTGCTGTTGCCTCTGGGGACACATGGCAGCTACCAACATGAGCTGCCGGCCAAGCACTGCCTTCATGGCCAGGGAACATGCCAAGCACTCCCTATGCCTGCAGCCAAAATTCAGTTTTACACATTCCTCCCAGCCTGTCCTGGCCCCTGGAGGCTCAGCTGTGCCATGTCACACTGTGCCATGCTCTGCCTGCCATGGTTTGTCTCTCCCAGGTGCCTCTTCTAACACACAACAGCACCACAAACTCAAGTTTGACTCAGTTACTCAGGCACTTGCCTCTCAATTAAAATATAGGTGGAAGATGGAGCCACACTCCAACCTTTCACCTAATAGCCTAGCAGTTAGAGCACTGCACTCTTCAGATGGTGGAAAACTTCTGCCTGAAGCCATGACTTTCAGCTACAGTCATTTTTCTTGAGAGAGAATTGCTGGCTGAGGAGAGGCACACCACTCCTCCCATTGCTGCTCTTCAGTTTTGCACGAGTTTTATAAAGGCAGTGGTCTTCTTGTCCACTTGTCTCTTGGGCTCAAGGAAGGGTGATGCTTTCCCCCCTCACTCCTGCCCCCACAGAGTGATTTGGGACTCACGGGAAGGAGTTGGCTTGAGGATCCTCTCAGACACAGAAACCCAAATCCCTGCCTTACACCCCCCAGCAGGTCTCCAGGCATGGAGCTACTGGATAAGAATGATGGCAACCAGCCATTTTAATATAAGATAAACCTCCTTTCGTAAACACTCAATTCCCTTTCTGGCCTAGGAAGGGAACTGGGGATGACTAGCTGAGATGTTGGCACGCACAGCTGGGGAGATAAGTCTCTGAATTTGATGCTGAATCACATGCACCTTGCAGCAAGCAGCTCAGCCAGCACAGCATCAGCAGCATGCGCTGCACTGCCACCAAACTTCAAGCATCTCTGGGAAATTGCTAGTAAGAACCAGGAAGCCTCTAGACCCGCAAGTATGGTGGCAGTTTTCAATGAAATACATTGTTTGGACAGGAACTGGGTATCTTTTGGCTCTGGGTGTCATTATTTAGAAGTGCAGAAAGGTGACAGCGGAGTTAGCATGATGCTGTTCTTGAGCTCATAAGCCTTTCTGAGCAGCAGAGTATGTCTGTCCCGGCATGGCGCCACATTAAGGCAGCCCCAGCACAAAGCTAGCTCACAGCCAGCCATCCCTGGGAGCAGTAGCTGTCCTGGTTCCCTGGCTGCTCACCCCACGCCAGTGGCACAGCAGCCACCCCTTGCATTCTCTCCTGTGGCTCTGCAGCTCTGTGCAATGCTCAGGAGCTCTCTGTTCTCCAGTCCTCTTCACACCCCACAAAAGCATGATTCACAGCCTGCTGCAGGGGAACAGACCAGAGCATATGGGCGAACACAGTAACTGGCATCTTCTCCTTTTCATATCAGATTGTTCCCCAAAATCTGGCTAAATCCAGTGGTTTTAATATGGTTATGCCTCGATCAACATCAACCAGGCATAAGCTGAGGTGAAACGGTGCTTTCATCTGGGGAAGCAGAGTCTTGCTGCAATCCCAGCCACTCCATGCAGCTCCCAGCAGAGTCTCTCCCTTCCCTGTCCAAACACGGACGATTTCATTGCATGACAGCACAAGCCACAAACACAAAACTCCCACTACAATAGGTTGCTCTTTCTCACATACTCTGTCTGCATGGCCCTATCTACTCTGCCATTGCCAGAGGCAACCAGACTAGCTCAGAGGGCTCTACGGCAGTGAAAACAAGCCAAAACATCAAGGAGCAGATGAATGGCTACCGCCTACCATTGCTCAGGTTCCCATTTTCATTGGCTTGGCATGCTCTTTAATGTCATGTAAAGCTGAGTTAACTGAGGCATGAGGCTGCTTATACTATTCTGGCTGCTGCTGCAAGGGTACAGGCCAAGAAAGCAACCTTCCTGGGGAAGAGCAGCAGGGTTGTCATGCTAGGAAACAAACTGATGCTTCTGAACCACAAAACCGCTTGGTTCCTATTTCATTTCTCCAGAAGGTCAACGAGCTAAAATAGTAGGCAGTGAAATCACCCACTTGACTGCCAAAACCAGTGTGATCCAGCAACTGGGCAGCGGCACTTAAACCTGCTGTATTAGATACTCAAGGCATCTGTGGTTTGTAAGCATCAAGGTTTTTTTCCTTTAGCCATGAATGTTTGCTGAACAGCACAGCCAGCTGATGCATAGCTGGACCACCCATCCAGCTGGCAGTTCAAATGTAGGTCTTGCCCTCAGCCTCCATCCCTCTGCACTGCTCACCTTCATTGCCCTGCATCTGATGGACCCAAATAGGGTCAGCTGTGACTGGGAACCAGCACGTGCTCCCAGCCACTAAAACCAAGGGTGAGGCAAAGTTTTGCCAGGTAGTTATTTAAAAAAACCTGCCGCACATCCCTGTGTAAAAGCTACATCATAGACAGAGCCGTACTGATATAAGCAAGCCGGAGAGCTGCTGCAACATCCAGCTGCACTGAGAGAGTTATGCTGTTCTGATTATGCTGACACAGTCAGAGCAACAAACTCCTCCATGCACCAAGAGCTTATCTAGAAAAGGTGCTTACAGGGATTAGGACTTCATTCCTGTTGTTAAAGTCAGACAAGCTCTACCCTTGATTTCAAGGGCTTGGAAGGTTACACCAGGCCAAAGACAAGCTGGGAGGGTTTGTACTGTTACCCTCAACACAAAATCAATGGTGCTCACGTGGTTAGTGCAACCGTGTAAATCAGTGGCTTGTGAAACACAGGAACAGGTCTTCCAAAATTAAAAGGCATCATAGCAAGAGACACAGACTCTGTCTTCCAGTATACTTTAAATATTTCTAAAAAAAGTTAACATGTTTTAAAAGAGGCACAGAATTTGTAGATTTGTAAATACCTGTTAAAAGTGCACTAAGAATCTTATATAAAGATATTAAATACATTGATAGAAATATAATTGAGTCAAATGTTTCAAGGGGATGCAAAGATTTCCATTCAAGCTGCTAATTCTATCCAAGGAGCTGATTCGGGAAAGTAGCTTCACTACACACTTTTGGGGGAGAACTTATGCAAGAAGCTGACTAGAAGCGCAACCAGAAAATATAGTCAGTGACAGACACAGATGAATAGCCTGGCAGCCTTTTTCACTCTGAGTGGAAATCGGATCTGTCAGCAGCTATTTTTAATAGGTACAAGGCCATGAAGGACTCACTACAAAGTTTTCATATGCTTTCACTTACCAATACTTAATATTCCCTGTATCAAATTCCGGGGTGAGGTAAACTTCTGCAATTTGTGGAGACAAGCATCATACGTAGACAACTCCTACAAGTAGGAGTTGGCTGTTTCACCAAAGCCAGAGGTCCCAATTAATGTGTTTTGTGTAAAACTAAGAAGCAGCTGGTTTGGGTTTCATAAAGGTTACCACAACAAAGTTGCAATGGAAGAGGCAAGCAGAGACACACATCTAATCTGAGCACCTTTTATCCAGATCATGGCACACACTGTTCCCATGACAGGCCTGTCCAGAAACCAATCTTGGCAGCTGCTGTGTCAAGTGTCAAGGAAGGGATTGTGCACACCATGTAACCTAATCAGAGACTGAAATAAGCTACGGAATATAGAAGAACTCACATATGTTGCTGTTAATCTACCTGAAGTACAAAAATCAACTTGCAAAATGACCAACTAAATTTGCAATAGCTGCTCCTGCCCCTTCATTTTAATAAGGGGTTCACATGCCTCTGGAGTCATGCAGCTGTGACTGCAATAGGGAGATGGCCCTTAACTCGTGGAGGGCCATCAGCCTTAAGGAGAATTCCTTAGTGTGATGGCCAAGAAACTGTGCAGAATCAAGATGCTTGGGCCAAATTCTTCCTTTCTCCCTTTTCAGCTAGTCAGTAGTGACAGTAGTATGGAATTCCCTTTCCACACTAACTGGGAATTTCTATACTGCAGCATAAGTGGCCAGCCTGCAGAGACGTGCATCAGTACCTTCTGTACCATCCCTCCCTTTGAGCTTTGGCTGCAATTAGCTGGAGACAATCCAAAGAGATGGAAGAAGATGCAGTCACATCACAGCAGTTTTTAACTGGTGTCCACGTTGTCCAGACACTGCAAGTAAGGACAGTATGCAGGATGCTGTGTTATACTGAGTTATAACCAGCTCTCCAAATATCCGTCACCAAACAGACCTTGCCTACAGAGAAGAATTTGACCTACTGTGTGCATAAAAATGTGCATGGACTTGCAGAAGATGCAATTAGATTACAACTTTAACTACACAAATATTAGTCAAGGAGTCTTTAAGAGATAAAAATGCCTGTGAAGTTGCTACATCTAATTACACATGTTGTCATCCAGAACAGACTTGGGTACAAGTACCACTAAAGAACCAGTAGTGCAAACACTGGCTGATAATCATTGCAATTTGAGCAAGTTATCTTTTTCTGCTTAACTTTAAAAAGTCTCACTTCATTGCCTAGAATTTCAGGTGGGTTTCTTGGATTACAGATGGAGGAATTGCCTTCATGGTATTAGCTCATAGGCAATCTTTTGTCTAGAAAGCTCACCCAAAGGGATGATTTACACTAATCGTGCACTGGAACCTTTGAATTGTTCTGTGTGGAAAATAAAATGAGTACCTGTACTCTGTGGACTGGAGAACAGACATGCAACTTAAATGGTAGAAGTCTTGATAACTTAGCAAATTGTAAGGTAAGATTGAGCCCCCAGTTATCGGGAGAGGTGCCTGGACCTCCACAGTCTTTCCAGGGAGAGTCAAGGAGCACACTGTTCACTTCTCTGCCCGTTCAGCTTACAACAGATAGAAAGTATTTCACGAGGCTGGAACACAACTCCCTGCTCTCAGGAGGGCTCCACACTCATTCCCAGCCATGTGCAAGGGCACCAATACAGCAGAGCTCTTCCTGGAAGAGCACAGCCGAGGTTCAAAGTGTCACCAAAACAAATCCTGAATGCACTGATTGTTAGCACTTCGGACCTGATTCAAATCAGCCCTGGACCAAAAAAAAAAAAAAAAAAAAAAAAAAGACAGCATTCTGCCTAAACAGAAGAGGTAGTGTCTGAGGAGATGGCCAGGTAGGCATCCATGAGCTGGCAAAGCAGGCAGTGGGGAACGGTGCCCTGTAGAGGGGCTGTGAGGAAGATCCAGGTTTCAGAGATCCTTAGGTCTGTGCTTCAATGGGCTGCCAGCGGGCAGGCTCACTCCCTGGGGTGACAGTATTGAGGATACTGACAGCCCACACTAAAGTGTTAGTGTGGTAATGGCTTTTAAAAACAGTGATTAGGCAAAATTACTTTTTTTGTCTCCCTTTTTGACAGAAAATGGCATACTGGTGTTACAGCTTTCATAAATGCTTTTCTTCCCCACAGCAGCAGTTCATCCTTAGAAAAATCCGAAAAATAAACATTCAGTAGTTTTGACCACAAAAAAAAATTGTCCATTGACACAAAAAGGAAAAAAGTTCCAAGTTTTTCCTTAACATGGCCTTCCTCCCCCTCTTCCCCACCATCTCTCCCACCAACATTGGAAATTACTGGCTCTGATTTAAGCAGCTTATGAAAATCACACAGGCTGTGGGAGCAAACACAGCCTGAGGTTTGCATCACTGGCTGCGTGAGGCCAGCATGGCTGAATCAGTTTCCAGGGGACAGCCACAGCCAGCCCCTGCGCACACCCTTGGAGGAAACACAGCCCCAGCCTGTAAGCGGAAAACAGGAGTTTTTCAGAACAGAGGAATGGAACTTGAGGGGAAAAAAAAAAAAAAAAAAAAAGCCCAAGAACATGCAGGCCTACCAGCCTCCAGAGTGAAATAATATTAACGACTTGCCTAAATATTCTTCATGTCATAGTTTTGTTCCTCTAACTTAGGAGTAGCACAATGCGATGGCTAACGATTAATATAAGGTTCAACTATGTGATGGCTCTCTCCAAACTTCAGGATATTGGAAGGCAGTTCAACTTTTAAAGACATATTGATATTACACTGCTATGACACATTAATTAAGGTGTCTTCCCCTCAACACAGAACAGTCAGCGAACTATTTGAGACATTGGTCCCACATGGAAAACGTAATGATGTGCCTCTATTTTTATCCTATTTTACATGTGCTAACATGCCTGTGCCAGCAGCCCCTGTCTGGGAAGGTCCTGTGCCCACTCCACCAGTGCTGGTTATTACCCCAGCATCTCCAAAGGCCTCTCAAAGTACACATGGCTGGCAGAGCACCCAAGCACTGACAGTACCAAGGAAGAGCAAAGGGCAAGGTGAAAGGACAGACAAGTCACTCCCTGTTTATGCTGCAGAGGGCCTTTCACCCCAGCCACTTCACAGCTGGGCTTTTTAATCTGTGGTTTCAAGAAAAAGAGTCTGAGTAAAAAATCTTTTACTCTCAAAGCAATGCACAAAGCTTTGTATCAGCTGTTAAGGGAGAAATTGGACCAGGGAGACCTAGCCTTGTCTAAGCTAGAGAAGAGGGAGGGCTATGACAGACTGCAACCATGTTATCTGGCACAGCAGAATATATTGCACAAGTCGGCCCTCATAGGAGAGCAAATTCCCCACTAAATATGCACCTGTTCATAATATCCTTCCACACAAGCCACAGCACAACAGGACACCCAGCCTCTGAAAGCCCCTACCCCAGGCTGGGACACAAACTGTATGAGCGGCAAGAGGCAATGCAGCTCCCACTTTCTCACAGACGCTCCTGCAAAGCTTTTTCTCGGGGTTTCTCATTACAACACAAGTTGGTGTAACCACGTCTGACTTCACTGAATCTCCTCAGTCAGCTGGCTCTGCTCTTCCTTGCACAAGACACTGGATGTCAGAGGCAGCTACAGCCTCACAGACCGGTTGGGCGCGTGAATTACATTTGCAAGGTGATGGCAAAAGGGGATTTATGGGAAAAGCAAATTGGCATTAGTATAAACATACCGCTGAGAGAAAGAGTTTCCCCAGGGTCATAGAAACATATTGCAATGGCTTGGGACATGTAATTTCCTTGCAACATAATATTTAATTGTACCACATTAACATTCCTGTGCTGTAGTAAAATGCGCTATTGTAGCATGTTTTGACATGAGCTCTAGGTTTTGGCCAAGAATTGTTTTTCACTGTTAGTGCCATGGTGTGGCTCCTTACAGTAACTACATTTCATATATCCCTTGCTCAGAAACAGGAATTCAAACCCTTTTGTTCCAAAACAGAAAGTTTCCAAAACATAGACTGCAGCCTAGGACCCAGGGTACCATCCACGTTCCTGACAGTACAAGGAAGCTGAACTTTTTCCCTCCCTATCACTGCTGTATATGGGGTTAGTGTTAATATCTAAGCTAGCAGAGATGGTGATGGCAGGAGGAAGGAGGGAATCCAGGGTGCCAGATCTGAGAAATCTTTCTGATAAACTGCACAGCTGTTGTGTTGATGCTGATTTTTCTTTTGTTGTTTTTCCTGATAGTTCAAATGTTTCTTACAATGAATTTATGTAAAAATAATAGAAATGAGAGTGTTAAGCAAAATCACCGAAACAATGCTGCCAATGACTCCACTCACACAGTCATCCAGCTTGGGGGGATTCTGGATGCTCTTGCAGAAGAGCAGCAGCAGCAAGAGTGGCTCATCTCTTAAGCACATGGCAGAAGAGGGATCAACCGGGGAAGGGAGTGCAGGCACATCCTGACCTTCACTCTCCCTGGCTTTAGGGCCATCTCTCTGTTCCTTGTTTGCCATCATTATAATCTCATTTCTTTAGCTCAAACTGTGCAATGCAGAAAGCTGCCAGCCCCAGCCTGGCCAACTGTTCCAACAAAGGTCACGTCTGGAAGTGCTTTCCTTCAGCTTTGCAAGGCTTTGCTCTCACTCAGGTGTTCCTTGCAAGGCACCACTCTGAAGTGCAGTAAGAACTGTGAAAGTGCAACCAGGTTCTGATTTACCTGCACATTCCTACCACACTCCCACTTGCACCCAGCCCCCAAAACCTGGCAAAGCCTCAGGAGCTCAGCCCACGGCAGCTGCTGGAGGAAGGAAGTCCTGACCCACTGCAAGGAAGGGGTGACCGAGACACAGGGACAAGTTCCCCTCTGCCCATCCATGGCTCATCTATGATCAGAAATTTGCCATCACGCAGTCCACGCAGAACATGGGGTGGAAGTAGAAGAGTTCACTCCCAAAAGCTGGGCAGCATCCAAGTTGAGGCGAGGACAAATGTCACTGACCTTTACAGTATTCCAAGAACTAAAATCCCTCGGCTCCCCTCCATTCACTGGAGAAATGGCTCAAAACCTGTTCTCTTTCCAGTCTCCCCTCAGGGGAAAAAAAGCATCAATCTCTATGCAGTATATTTGTTCTGCCTGTTCCTTATTTTATATTTTACGAAACGATGCCAACTTTCAGTCATTGAATCCAGACACTCATGTTAACAAGAGATGATTACATTTTCCATCCGAATTTTTGTTCCCACAAGCACAAGCATTAACTCAAAGTAGTCTTTTTACAAGTAATAGTGTTGTAACGTATAGTAAGATGAAATATTTAACTGGTGCAGATAAAACTGCTTCACTGGAGCCAACAGAGCCATACCAGTTTACATCACCAGAGGCCTTTGTCCACAGCCGTTTCGCCACTCCTGTGCAGCCAGGATGCTGTGTTTGGGCCAGTAGGATTTATGACCATTTTAAATAGAAGCAACTTTATCATGCACATCGGTAAACTGCTGTTCTATTGGACTGCAGGCAGCTGAGTACTTTTCCACTCTTTTTAGCTATTGCTATCAGAAATCATGGGTTAGTCGATAACCACATTCCTCCGAGATGAGTTTGCCAGCGCACTGAAGGAGATCTGTTCACACTGGGAGGCATTGTTTCCCAGGCTATTCCAAACAATACAGAAAACACTGTGTTCTCATTTGAGTACTATGAAGAAAGAGCTCAGTGGATGGGCTTTTAAAGAACTCGCGTATGCAATTCTATAAACTATATGCTTTAAATACAGAAAAACCCTCTATGTCATGCAGAACTAAATCATGATTCACTCATGGACTACATCCAGCATCAGAAATATGGATGAGCTTTGGCTGGGCCTTCTAAACAGAAAGAAATACTTTATTCCCAGCAGAGGGGTGGGTGGGGGGAGATAAAAAAAAAAAAAAAGAATGAAAAAAGACAGACAAAAAGCAGAGATTACACTAGCATTTGAGGCCACTTCATTCTCATTAGCAAAACATATTGACAAATTCATTGAAATTAAACAGGATCAAGATATTTGGGATGAGACCTTGTCCTGAGTTAACTCTTACCTCAGAAACTGAGAAACACAAATATATATTTGTTTTGAGGTGGCCCTGCAAACCAGCAACCTCCTGGTGGAAAGTGAAGCAAGCAGACTCACCTGTTTCTCATTCCAACACAGACAGTAAGAGCTGAGTAGACTCCTCATTGCCCAAATTAGAAATGAATGGGCTACATTTTTGTGCTTTTCGCCCTCAATCATACCGTTGCTCCAACAAGGCACCTCAGTCTTTGAATCTCTTTCCTATCATTCAGGGTTGCTAAGAGCATGTACTTGGTTTTGCATTGCTTGTTCTCACCTAGCCACTTACCTGCTGAATCTAACAGATTTCTTTTAGCTTTAAAGGCAGCTGGATCAGGCCAGAAAACAAAGAGCAGTAATTTTCCCAGTAAGAGGTCAGCACAGTCCAACAATGAAACAAGCTTTTAATGAGGCACAGCAGAAAGAACATGTGAAACAGAGAATAATTTTCCATAGTGGAAGCTTGAACTATTTCACCTAAATGACTTAAATGCTTCAGAAACAGGAGGATTTAAAACCACAGCTACATTTCTGTCCTCTTATCCCCTTCCCTCCTCCCACCCCTTACATGCAAGCAGCCCCAGAGAAGTCCATAGGAGATGAATGGACAGAATGTCTTCACTGGACTACAGTGGACTTCTCTGCCTGGCATAACTTGGCTTATCACGTTCCTGTTATTCTTGCAGGAATCTGTGCCTGAAACAGCAATTCCAAACTGAGAACTGCATCACAGTTGCTGCCAAGGAAAGTCTCCAGGCTGGACAACAGCCAAACGTAATGCTGAAGCTTTAAAGGGGCAATTTCAGTTCAGGCATATTTGTTTTGTTTTGTTTTGTTTTTAAATCTAGTATATTATGCATTGCACAACTATATGAACCCACATTCATGCCATACTAAGAGGACAAAGAAGAGGAAAGCAGTGGAGAAGAAGAAGAAATATAGCAATAAAATAGCAGGTCAGGTCTGTTTTAACAGAGCTAAAAGTTCCTTGAACATTCCTCCTTGTATGTTTTTTGCAGCAGAACCAGGTCTGAGAGCAGACTGTAGTATTCATATCAACCAGCATGATAGCTGCTGGGACCCAAATCACTGGCCAGCAGTTGCAGCACCATCACTTTTCTTTCTAGACTCACAGTGCCGCTCCAGATCTTAGGTAGGCAAAATGGCCTTACACGGTATCATTCAAAAGTGACAAGAGAAGCAATGAGGGAGAGTGTAAGTCTAAAAAGGAGAAAAACTGAGATACAGCAGTTCTCCAGAGTAAGGAGCATCATAAATTTTCTAACAGAGAATATCCCTCTAAACTCACCAAAGATTTCAGTGGGTCTTTGGCTAGGCCCTATGGCAGGAATAAACGGAATTACTCAATGAAATCCCACAACACGTCAGTCTAGGTTTTATGTAAAATATTATGAGTATTCTTTAGAAAAAATAAAACCACAGAAGAACAGAAGAACAGGAAATATTCTGCCCCAAAAAAAAAGGATTTGCATTTTTCTGTGAGGCTCATTCAAGGTGGAAAGACTAGAAACATGTTGTAAAAAGTTCAGAGATACTAAGTTGATCAAAGCACTCGGCTAGCATAAAAAACTAAAGAATTTGAGTTATTACTGCTTGGAGAAGAAATGGCTGCTGTGGAGGAGATAGAAGGGGCAACAACAATAACAACAACAAGATAACTATTCTTGCATTGTGAGCCTGAAAGGAACCCAGTGCATTGCTTACAATCCAGTCACATTACACTACTGGGTAAAAGTATTTTCCTGATTACATAAAGAAGTTAACCACCTCTCCTCAAAGCCAGTGCAGGGTCCTTCCAGCACCATTGGAGCTGCCAACAGGCAAGTGCTGGCCCCAAGGCTGGTGCTTACAGCCCGGGCCACTCGCCCCAGTGTGCCACACAAAGTCCCTGACCCCCGTTACACAGAATGGGTTCTGGGAGATGAGCTCTCAGGAATACAGCCACAACAATGGGACATGTTTTTCCCCAGCCCTCTGTTCCACTCCACTGCCACAGGCTGTTGCCCAGGAGCAGAGCAGATCATGCACTGCAGCCATGCCAGCCCAAAACACAGCATCCTGACCCCAGCTGCCAAGGAGCTGATGTGTGCCTGAGGGAGAAACATACTTTAACCCATTTTAGCTGCTTGTCAAGCAAGTATGAGTCAGATCCCTAACATGCCAACAGATAATAAATGGCAGCCAGAGCCTGCTGGAGACTGGGACTTCTGCTTCTCATCAGAGTTGAGCCAAGTAGAGCTAAGCAGTTACCAAAAGTGAAAGAAGTGAAAGTCCCTGTCCTACCTCTTAGACTGACTCAGCCTGCAAATATGGGACAGATAAACCCTAAGAAAATTGAAATCACTTAGGTTTTGTTGTTGGGATTCTTCTAGTTTTCTGAGCATTCGCTCCCTGAAGATGTCCAAATGAGCGGGGGAAGCAATGGGAGCATGCAGCCAGAAGCAAAGCCATCCTCTCCATGCAGTTTCAGTTTTCTGTTGGTTGGTTACCTAATCCAGCAAAAGGAAGGGTTACTAATATAGCTGGCCACATAAGCACTAATACCAGTACAAGGGAGACTGGGAAAATTGCAGGTGGGAGCAGGGAACAGAACCACAGCCTTTCGGGAAAAATAGTACTTACACCAGACCATGAGGCTGGAGCCACATAGTGATCCCCAAGGTGACCTTGGTTAGCCCAAGCACCTCCAGAAAAGGAGAAAACAAAACAAAAAACATGTTTACTCCTGCTTACACTGGAGAACTATTCCTTACAATACTTCTCTTAGGAACCCAGGAGAGGCCAGCATTGCCAACAATGCAGCTTTTCACATGTCAGTGGGTACTGAAATGGCAAGGGTGAACCAGGGCAAGTAAGTGCAGGCTGAGCTGGGAGCCCTGTGGCCAAGCTCAAGGTAACAGCTGTGCCTGCGGTGTGTGCAGGGGGCCAGGGGAGCACAAACCCATCAGCCACTCACATGGTGTTGCAGGTGGTACACAAGCTTTGCAACATGCAAAAGGAGGGTAAAATCACTGCAGCTTATTTTCACACAATTTAATGATAGCCTAGGTAGAATACCACCACGGTAGATAGAAAACCTAGAAAATTTTCATATTGAAGGTCATAGCAAAAGCTAATCTGAATCAACATCTTTAGGTGATAAGGTACTCTATTCAGTGGACCGAAGTCTCTTCATTTCCTCTTTGCACCACTGACAGATTCAGCTGGTACCTTGCAGTCATAAAGGTGGCTTGACAAAAATGAAGTGTTCATCCTGAGCTGGCATACAGTTGAAATAAGAAAAACACACTGGCAATCACTGCACAATCTAGACTTACTTATAATGCAGACAAAGATCCTGTTTTCCTTCTTAATCTATACTAAAACTGTAGCTGAGACTAAGGAAGTCTAGCAACTAATGAATCTAAACCACAGGGGAGGGAAAAAGACTTTAAACAGAGTTCATATTTTGAAGTCCAAGTGATATGATATCTTTAAAATACAAACCATTCTTTTTTTGGGGGGGTTACCTTCTGCTTTGATTTATGTCCAGCCAAACATATTAGGCCCAAGTTTGGGGCCTGAAGAGCTTACAGGCATCTGAACCAAGAAGCTGGAGCACTTCACCAACAGAGGAGCAGCTGAATTGCCTAGACAGGTCTTGACAGCACCAGTCAAAGAGAGGGAGGGGGCAGGACATCCTTTATTAGCAACCTTGGAGGATGTTAACCTCGTTAGCCATCAACATTGCACCAGTGAACCACAAATGTGCATTCCCTGCACACCCACACAGGCTCTCAGAATGAACACATGGCTGGGAGCTGGATTGCCATGAAACACAGGCTGGACAGGTACGGCAGTGGGAGAGAAACCTTCCACCTAAGCACCTCCAATAGACGTGTCTCCCACTCCAAATTTAAAAAGCAGTCTTGAAGTTCTCATAACTTATCAGGAAAAAGACCCCTTAAGAGCAAGGTAGGTGTTAATTTTAGCTAGAAAGCTTCCCCTTAACCTTGGCTGATGCATATGGGGCCACAGTGGTGACTGGCACCTGCAGGGAATTTCTGCCTGGGAAGAAGGGAAAAGGTTGTCTTCATGGAGTAAATCCCACATCCCAGACTGATCTTGTCAGTAACTTGTTGAATGGCTCTAGGGAGTCAGCTAGATTTTGGAACCAATTTTTTAAAAGTGTAAATGTTTGTCTGCTATTAAAAAAGAAGTTAAATATTTTCAAACACCTGTAATGGTTTGGTAACTCTCCAGGAACTTCCCCCTCATTCTTGGGTTAAAAATAAAAAACAGACCCAAAAGATAGCTTTAGCTGCAGTAGAGTATATTGAGCATTTGCTTTCCTAGCCCACATGAACCCCAGCCTGGGAAGGTGTTTTCTGATGCTCCCTTATATAAGGAGTCAAAAAAGTCTCATGCATAGAGAATAGGAAAGGCACTTTGTTGTCCCCAGAATACTGATTGCACTATTTGCTATTTGAATGGTAGAAAGTACCTCTAGAGAGAACAGGCCAAGGAAAAAATGTGTTCCTTACTGAGTTGAATGCAATCTTTTTGTATTAAATAGAGTCCTCTCACTCATCAGCTTTCAACTTGGCCAAAAGCACACTTTGGTTTTCATTTTCTCCCTGCATCTTGTATCATTATACCTCCAGTTACTCATACTGAATCCATTCTTGCATGCTAGTAGATTTGGGGTGGGTTTATTTTTTAATTTAATGATAGTTTGGCACGTTGCATCATATGGGGCTAGAACTGCCAAGCCAGCCCTAGTACCTCCAGAGAAAAGAGAGATGGAAAGGACTTAACAAGCCCCTGCTTTTGGTCCTTTCTGCTTTGCAGCTAACAGCTCATGAACACAGACTGGGCCTTGGCAGCTCTCTGTTCATTATTAACAAATTAACAGCTTCGTAATTTCTCTTTTTCTTTTGTTCTGTGTGCATGGATACGCACACATGCATGTGCGCCTGGAAACTTGGTCTTTTTTCATCTTGACCAAATCCTTTCTCCTGCTCATCCCAGTTTTCAACAGCACAATGGGGGGTCAACCAGGAAAGCTCAAGGCCTATCAAACTGATTTGTTTAACTTGTTTCCAGTTCAGTCCAGATCTTCATGAGGAAATACAAAACAGCCATGGAAAAAAACGTCTTTCTTCTGCAAGACCTCTAGGCCACTATTGTGAAGCGAAAATGTGCCCAAACTGTGGGCCGTTTGCAAGCATGTGTGCAGCAGCCTGGGTGCTGCGGAGAGCACAGCTGCTTTCTGGAAAGATCTCTGTGCCAGGGCAGGCTCACTCCCCAGCCCACCAAAGCTGCAGCCACTTTTTCCCCTTGCAGGAGCAGGCCCGAGCGGCCCAGTACGGGAGCGGGACCGGGCTAGGCTCACCCCGGCCACCCAGCGCCACACGCCGCTCAGGGACCCTGCCCGGCTTCTCCGGACACTTCCCGGGCTGGCGCCGCTTCAGAGGCCACCCGCGGCCATTGTGCGGTGCAGTTGAGGCCCTGGCGAGACTCCCCCCGCCGGGCCATCTGAAGGAAAGGATTGTTTTATTTATGAGATGAGAGGAAAAATAAAGCTCCCGTGCTGTTTTCCATTCAGGGTAAAGAGGAGGAAGAGCGTTTTCTTACGTTTTGTAGCTAAAGCGTGTTCACTGCGCATTGCTTTCCACAGGAGAAGAGGAAGCGTGGAGGCTGGGCGTCAGACGTGCCCGAGTTGCAGGCAGGGCCCTCTCCCAGAGGTGGGGGGTCCTCTCCCAGGGGTGGGCGACCCTCACCCAAACCAGCCCAGCAAAATGCAGTAGCTGGGGCCTCCACCCCCTGCAGAGCGCCATAACCCCAGGGCCGCGGGGCAAAGGCCCCGCATCCTCCATCTTGTGGATCTGCCCTTCCTTTTTGTGGTGTCTCATGCAATTCAATAAGGCATTTTTTTTCAGGGGAAAAACGAATTGTTTGCTTGACCCAGAATGAACTTCAAGTTTTTTAATTCCCCAATAAGCCATGACAAAAAATGTTTTTTCAGTTAATGCCTCCAATTTATTTTCACATTTATGTGTTGACAGCCAAACAAAAAAAATAGGCATTCACACAATGAAGTTCTGTCTTCCACTTGTTTTTCACATGAATGAGATTACATATTTCTATTTACTGGTCCCAGGAAACTTTTTGTAGATTTTATTTTAAAATTAAACAAAAATGCTTGGGAGAAGAAAAGAGTTAAGATTATACTAAGCATGGATAAGTTTTACTTAGCAAGTCTGTCCCTTGGAGAAGGCTTAATACTATTTATTTTGTTTATCTGCTACATTTAGCTGGACAGATTCCATATTCCATTACAGTTCAGAAGTGATATATTACAACTTGTAATAATAATTCCCAGTTAATTATTACAATGAAACATGTTTGTTTAAATCCAAGCAAATACCAAAAATCATGATGTAGAGCTCATTTCCCTAAGAATCAATGTCATTTTATTCTGAAATTCCATAAAAGAAAATACTATTTTAAAATGCAAACTTGTAGATACAATTGAAAATGAATTCCATTCAGATGATGCAATTAACCTCCAGTATAAATAATCTGTGGTGTATATTGTAATATGATAATGTGAAAGTCCAAAAGAACTCATTCCCAGACCACATCAGAAAATCTACTGAGTCAACAACTGCAGCAGACAATAACAGCATGAGTTAAAGGAGCAGAGCTTTAAAGCAGGTTAGTTCAAACTGTACAGTATTTAAAATGTCGCTGACAAGATTAAATATGACCATTCACACTCAAGCACTACATGAATTCAATCAGAAAAGATTTGGTACGTAAGATCCACGTATGAAGCAACAACTAGTTCAACTTGCTATGTCAAATTACCGCACATGGAAAACTGTTCCTGACTCTGTTTTGCGTTATCACCACCAGTTTTAAATTGTTCAAAAGACAAATTATTTGCTTAATCCATTTGCTTAAAAGTTGTATAAATTACATTAAGCAAACACATCTGAAGCTCACTTTCTCGCCTAAAGATTCTCTGTGCACATAGGATGTGGCTGCGGAACAGATGTAAGGAACCAAAATGAAAAAAAGGGCATTATTATAGCAATAAACATGTTTTTCAACTGTTCTCTCAGATCAAAAAAACAGTATTTCAGTGGGATATAAGTGCCTTAACTATATATGTAGAAACAGTGCAAGAACCATATGGTATTAATTACTGGAAGTGCATAGTTCACTTTTTCTTGGTAAGAGCCACATGGCTTTTTTTAATCTATTGTATCACATATATGATGTAACAGTATATCAATGCAAATCAAACAAACGCAAAGCAGCTTTCCAGCTGAGGCTCCAGACACACAGAAGTCAGGCAACTCCAACTTCTGGGTCCCATTCCCAGCTCTGCCCTCAACACTTTTTCTCTTCCTAGCCGCGATGTTAAAAATGCATGGTTTAAATCACCAGAGAAAGGAGAGAAACCACCACCACATTTATTATGAATTCCAACACCACAGCAAAACTGAACACAGGAAAAAATTGTCTCCCTCCAGAAGCCGCCCAGAGTGATCACCTCGGGTATAAGTTACTTATCGTTCTTAGCAAACAGAGGGGTGCCCCTCTTCCACAGTGACACAGTCACCATGCAGCTTGGTTTAGTATCAGCCTGCCACTTGGCCCACAGCTTAAGTACAGCAGGGAAACTAAACAGCAGAACTTCAGCAGAAGTCCCGCTACGAAGCAAATGTATATGGCACTACATGGAAAAAGCAGCCAAGATGAAATGGCTGTAGGTCGGTCCTGCATCTAATTTCCCAGGTGCTGTGCATTTAAAATTCAGTGTGGTAATGCTTTAGAAACACTTTATTTCAATGTCCATTTCTTTTTGAAACATGCAGTATCTAAAGGCTGTAAGAAAAATATCACAGCCCCACAACACAGTCATCTGGTGTGAGTTCATGACACCGGATCAAAACCACTCCAGAGAGAATCCTGATGGGTTAACTATGTGCCACGAGACAGGCTAGTCCCCTGAGAAGAGTGCTCCTGGAATGATCCAAAACTTTGTACCACACCATCTCAAAGGGGAATGCAGTGTCTGGGATTCCCCAGTGAGGATTACCCTTTGTCCAAGGCCAGTGGCGGGTGCAAGGCCCTGCTTGACTCCTACCTGTTCCTGTGACAATCCCAGCATCAGACAATCAAAGAAAAACACCTGCTTTACAGACCATTTGCTACTTCTGGCCTACTCCGGTTTTGGTTTTACTTTCAGGATCTTATTTTCTGGGCACACAGCTGAACTTTGCTCTGCTGTTGCCCTGCAGCCCAAAACATCAGGTTTGTCCCATCTTGACAACTTTGACTACCAGGAGACTTCACATTACTCCTCACAGCAGGAACCTGCTGCTCCATGCACCACCCCTGGCCCTGCCACCTCTGCCTCCACCAGCTCCCTCTCTGCATCTGCCACATGCTGCTGTACATCACCTGCTGCAAAGAGCAAAGCCTGCCCTCAGTGCCAGCTGCCTTGGTATAACTACACAGTCACCGACAAGGGTGTGATTAGGTGCAAATTTGGGCCCTTGTTGCACTGCTCAGGATCAAAGTGAAAAGGAGCTGGGTGAGATATCTACTCTGAGGCAGCTGGGAATACCTTCAAGAGTCTGTTGCACTGGGCCATAGCTGGCTCTGTAAGGAAGGGAACAACCAAAAAACACCTTCCTAGTGCAGTACTGCTCATATCCCATTGTACACAGGGCATGAAGCAGTCGTCTTGATGCCATGCAAGCCAGGACACTTACTTCATGGCTTGTGCCAGCCAGCAATGGTTGTCACATGAGCTTGCTGTCTTGGCAGTGGCCATTCAAAATACAATTGCAGACTACACCTACCTGACTCAAGCCTGTATCACTAGTTCTATTGCATTGCACAGAACCAGTTTTAATAATCCAAATTTATCCTAATTAATAGGGGAAGCTGTGGCAGCATCATAAAAAGTAAAAGAAATTCTTCACATTTGAGGTTTGGATTTTGCAGAATTCACAGATCTTAATTTCAGAAGTACACATTAAGGTCAAACCAGCAAAGGGATTAAGTTACTCTAGCTTCTACTTCAATGAACAGAAAAAAAGGCTCCCATCATTGTCCCATCAAATCACTTAATATTATAAATCACATATAAGTAAGATGAACATTTATAAATCCAGAAAAATTAATCACATTTTTCTCATTCTGTTAAGTCTACAAAGTTTAGATGTGGCAGGAAAGTGAGCTAATTTAAAATTATTGTTTGGGTCAGTGTATCTATTTACAGTGTTCAATTACATGATCATATCGTTTTGCACAGCCTTCTTTATATTGGCAAGCTATAAAAGAGCTTCTTCGAATGGAACAATTGTTCTGCCGCACACCCTAAGAATAGCATAGAGTATATATAAGGCCTCAGCTCCAGGGCTGTGCAGAGGACCTGCCTTGATAAATTCAGAAGTTTCCTATTGCATCAAAGTTCCTTCCTCCTTTCTCTTCCCAGTCTCTCTTGCCCAAATAGACCAGACTGTATTTGAGCCAAGCAGCTCCCCGCCCCACTCCCACATAGATTAGATACTGATCTTCTGTCTTTTCTTTCCTAGGACAGACAACAGCATTTTATTATTTCCAGATTGGAAAGGCTGCTCTTTAACTGTATTTAGCCTAGCCTGTCACAGAATAACAGAACTAGGTGTTACTTGCAGGTCAGTATTTTTACTTCCTTGCTAAAAGATGCTGGCAGAAGGCTTCCTGGGGCCCTTACCCAGCTCTGGACCTCTCTTCTGTTTGTCAGTGGGGGATGGTGCATCCATAACAGAGGAGTGGCACTTCAGTCCCGAGTCTATCATCCCAAAATCATTGGGAAGTCTACTAGAAAACTCAGTTTAGGATACTTTGTACTTTGTCACAGAAATATTGCAGTCAATAGTATAAAGGTCTTGAAAGCAGCTACAAAGTTTTGTTCTGCTTTTAGCTGGTGAGAGGAGAGAAGAAAAAAAAAAAAGAACACCTTGTTTTCAGGCTGGTTAAAGAAATTGTGCAAAAATCAGTGTTGGTGATGTTTGGTAATGGATATATGGAGGGTGGGTAACAAAAAAGTAAAACAGAACTGGCAGAAAAAAAAAAAAAAAAACAAACTAGGTTTAAACCAAGGAGATAACAGGGGAAGCAAAAAGTTATGAAAGGAGCAGCAACTCCTTTTCACTCCCATCAGAGATTTTCAATGTCCTCCCAGGTCAGGGTCATCAGAGATTTTTCAATATCCTCCCAAATCAGGGTCTCTGTGAAGGAAAAGGGAAAAGCATAGCTTATCCAGCTTAGACAGACTACCAGGGAGTCCCAAGGGCACACTGACGTCCAGAGACAGGAGATGCTTTAGCAAGACTGCTTTGCTCTCTTGCCAGCAAAGGCCTGTGCTTAAACTCTTAGCAAAGAAAAAGTGGGATAAAAAACACCTGTGCAAAGATTTTGGTATCTGTAAGAGTTTGCTAGAGCTTCTCAAAAGCCTCCTAAATAAACAAAATGTAAGATGGAGGGCAGTGCAATTTCCAAATATCACTGGAGACAACATCAGATGAGCACTTATCCACAAGGTCCAGAAGTGCCTGACAGACACCCAAGAAATCAACCCAGGGCATCACCAAGAGGCTAGATTTCACCACAGAGAGTGACTAAAAGTTATGTGGGAGTATTTTTTCAGATTTGTATCTGTTTTCAAAACTATGCAGACTTCCCATGCAATTTCTTCTAATCTAACTCACTCTGCATCCGAAACACGCAGGCTGGGAATGCAGCGGTTCAGTCTGGCACGAGCTGCTCATGAAAGGGAAGAGGACCCAGCTGCTATTTATACAAGTTATACACCACTATCCACTCTCTCTTAGCAAGTGACTTCAGACTGTGGCATGGACAAATACTTGAGGGATAGACCCTCATTTCATTTCAGTTTTAGAAATCCTACCAGCATGCTCACTGAAGAAACACGTCCTAGAAAAGCTACATGTAAGCTTATGGAGATTGATTTTAAAACCCTGTCAGTCCTGGCCTGTCTCTGGATACATAAAATAACTCTGGAGTTATTTTAGCCAGTAGTCTCAGTTTCTGAGAATCTCACAGGTAATATTACAACACAGAGATCTCTTCAAGCACACATTCTGATGCACTATGGGGAATTTCTGATATCTTTAAAGAACCTGACTTCTCTGGAACTGGAAAGACTATGAAAGATATAGAAAAATACAGGCAATTTTTTTCCATATTTCAGCCATATTTCAGGAGATACGCCTTCAAGTCCCACAAAGTTGTGTGAAATCTTTACATTGGATCAAAAAGAATCTTCTGAAAAACTAAATGGAGCAAACTTGGCTGATAGAGCAAAGACCAATTTATAAAGTAACAAAAAATGCTTTCACTAATAACTAGAGTGCTTATCACTTTAGCTGGGCGTTCACCTTTTATATACCTGAAAATTCTACTTTGATGCATAGTATTAGAGCATTATTTAAACAAACGTGCTGTCTCTGTCCTCAAGCAGTAGCAGTCATCTGTGTGGCAGACAGTGCTAAAAAACAAGGTCCAAGAACATCTAAGAAAGTGGATAGCAAAAAGGAAAAGAAAAGAGCACTCAAGATACTGCTTCAGCTGAGGACTCTGAAGCAAGCAATTGTGAAGAAGTAAAACCCAGCCTTCAGGAAGGTCACCCTGGTTTTAGTGTGCACTGAACGACTTGGGTTACTTCTCAGAGAAATGTATTTTGACTTTACTATTAGCAGCACCCCTGGATCATTTGGCCTTTCCATTGACTTCTGCCAGGATTTAATTACAGTTGCACCAGGCTGCATGCAAAATATAACATGCAAACATGCTACCTGGCAAAAATGAAATATAGGTGAGTAGCATCTCTTCCGCTTGGGCGGAAGAGTCACTGAGCAGAAGGAAGAAACAATTTGCTAAGAGCTGCAAGCCAAACGTGTGGCAGAGACAAGCTTAGAAGACAGGCATTCATCATTTCTAAGCAAAAAAGCTTTGAGATGGTGGGTACTTGCTGCATTCGAGGAAAGAGGGACAAGAAAATCCTTTGCACTAGAATAAGTGCAATGTGTGATTTGATTATCCAACTACAAAAGCCTCACCAATGCAAAATGCATCAAGCAGCTTGGCACACTGAAAGCTAATGAGCAATAAACAGTGATGCAAGACAGGATTACACTAAGTTCTCTGGATAATGTGATAGATCCCATAATTCATTATCATCCCCCAAATAAACAGCAAAGCTGACTTCATTACTTACACCTGTAATATCACCAGTCTGTTACTCGCTTCTGGTAGAGGGAAGATAGCTGTCCTCCAGATACCTGTACACTGAAATGGCCCCACTCTGCTCCCACAAGCACCCTGTACAAATCCAGAAGAGTCCATTTGTATTCTTAATGTTTCTGGCCAGTTTACAGTAGCTTAACTAAGTCTTTAACATGGGTGGCTGAACAATATAGCATCGCATTTTCTTCACAATAAGAATCAATTTTATAACCTCAAACAGCAGAAATAATTTTGTTTGATAGAGCACTTTCTGAAAATGGCTTATTTTATAGAGATAAACAAGAAGTGAAATGTCATTAAAAAATATTACAATACTAAGAACAAGGCTGAATTTTTAAAAGTAGGGGAAGAGAAAAAATTCAGTTTGATGGATAAAGTATTTACATGACAAACTAAAAAGAAATACAGCACATAAATCATAAAATAATGGTCCAGAACAGGCCTGCGAACTCAGGTAGTACATCTCTGTGCTATAAGGACTGACTACACATAATTTCTGACAGATATGTCTCAAACTTTTTTTTAAAAGCTTCAGCATCCATCTTCACCATCATCAGGCAACCACTCTCCACATTTCACTATCCTTTTCCTGAGAATGTGTTTCCTAATACCTTTTTCCACTGCAACTTCCTGCCTACACTTTTTCTTTTAAAACCTAAACCCATTCTTGTCCTAGCAACAGTGGATGTACAATGATGCCACATTGCCTTTGGTTCTGCAGTAACCTTTTACTTGTACGAAGATTACCACCATGTTTTTCTTCACTCCTCAGAGAAAAATGAACAGCTTCCTTTCTGTGTCTTTCTTCATATTTTAAGTATACCTCTGATCATTCCCATGTCCTAGAAAACAGTGATCTCCAATTTATTTCTTTATTTCAAGTATTTAACATTGCACGCACTGCTCTAGCATAGGGTTCACCTCTGACATACACCCCTTCTTGGTCCTGGTCCCATTACAATGCTGCTTTTCTTCCAGCAGCCAGGCACAGGTTCTTACCAGGCATCTTACCTTTTAACTCACCCAACAAAAGAGCCTTTCCGATGAAAAACACCGGCTCTCACCACTGCTGATGGCTGCTTCCACAATGGGATTAATGGTTGTGGCATTCCTGTGCTACAGAAGTAGCAGAAAAAATTGAAGGTTTTACCAGTACAGTAGCTCATTCACTAAACTACCAACTCCTCACATGCTATCGGTGCAGCAGACAGATTTTAAGCTTTGATCAGGGAATTTTGATGTGCTGGAATTACCAGGGATACAAAGACATTTAGAGCTGGTTGATAGTCTGCTTAAAAACACTAAGGGTACAGACCTCAACGTGCAGCATGGGGCAGTGCACTGAACTGCTCCAGGCAGGGCCAGGAGCCACAGCACATACAGACCCCATGCTGAGCTGCCAGCTACACTGTGCAGCCCAGGCTGCTCAGCTCTGCTAGTGGTACAGCACAGGTATGTCTCCCACTTCTCCAGGTTCTTTCTGTCAGTTCTCCCTGTTCTCCACTTTTTTTGGCTGCCCAGTTAACGAGGGAAAAGTATCACTAATATGCATGCAGAGTGTAAGAAGCACCTACGTCACTGAAATTGACTCTCCACACACCAAAAAAATGTGGAGAAAAAAACAAAAAAAAAGAAAGGAAAAAATATCTTTCATGTACAAAGCAAATTGAGAAACACACCCCTCTCCCCCCCGTAGTTGTGGAGGAATAGCTTATCAGCACTTGGTGTACTACCTGGGTGGGGAAAGCTGATTCTTTTATGTACAGTGAAGTTTTCACATTAAAAAAGTGGCTAATGACTCTTCATTACATCTCTCCACGAGTAGTTCAATTGAGTTTCTGCTTTTGCTACAAGAAAAGGGACCAGTTCAGAAATACTTTCCATATTAGATCTCCAGTGAAACCAGAAGAAACGACTGCTCCTACTGTTGTGCACATCAGTAAACCCTGTCAGTCTTCAGACATGCAAAGACTCCGAGGAAGCCATCTCATAGAGATGGTAAGGTCTGGGTCTCTGCTGCACCCATTATCTCAGCCATTACAAAAAAGGTAACCTCACCACATAACATTTGAGAACCAAAAGCAAATACATTTCACTGACTGTATTCCCCCATCCTTTCATCTAACAATCATCACTGTTAAAACGCTTAGCCACTGTCACGGAGTTTTTATTTCCAGAGCCCTTTACAGATACTAGCAATGGTGGTGGAGACTGCGGTAAGGAAGAAACACAAAGCAGATCTGCAGAAGTGAGGAGAGCTCCCTCTCAGAAGCCTTTCATCTGTGATCCTTTCTGGTTAAGTGATCACCTCTGATTTGTTGAATCAGAGTCTTAATCATGTACTTGGCATCAAGCAAAGGAACTACCAGCAATGTTAACAAGGTTATCCAGGACTGGGGGTGGAAGTCCCCATTGTTTAAAGCAAGAGTTAGACAGTATTACCACATGATCCCCTCACTCAGACTCTTTGAAGTGTTATGAAAACATTTTTAAAGCAATATTTGCCACAGGGTAGTCACTCATGTTATATCTGCCTTACCCCTCCTCTTTTCATCTGTGAGCACCTCATTACCAGTGGATAATACTGATGCTGTAATACCACTTTCCCTTGGGAACAAAATAATAATCATCTGTGTCATTCGAGAAGGATCCTGCTTGGGCCTTTATGTGCAGGAATGCACAGCTATAAAGCATGCCTGACAAAAACATTTGATGTTGTTCTGTTCTGAGTTCAAGAAATACAGGTACATTGTGTGATCATTTGTTTCTAGTAGGAGGTTTTAAATACTCTTTTGTTTGCACAAAGAGCAAATGCATCTGCCCATTAAGACAGAAAATAAACTAAAGACGACAGTAAATGGAACAACAATGCTGTTTCTGTTAATGTATTTCTATTTCTCCGTAGATGATGATAAGCATTTGTTTCATTAGATCCATGATTCAGCTCTGTATTTTCTTCTCCCAAGAACATAACTTACTAGGACTTACACTGTAATAGGTTTTGTCAGAAAATGACTTGTTCAAAGCAGCTCAAGAAGTCAAGGTTAGGGTAAAAAAGGGCACAGAAGGAAACACAGCAAGTGCCAGCAGATGTACTGAAATCTTTGTACACAACGCACTTGTCTGTATTTTAGGGGAATTTCTCAAAGAAATATTTGAGATTTGGGCTTGGCAGATGATACCATTAGTGGAAAGGAGGAGATGAAGTACAGCTATGATCTAGAGAGTAAATTATAAGCCAAATTCTGTTTAGGGATTTGATTGTTTCCTTTGCCTGAAACACAACTGTCCCTCAAATTCTCTAAAGCAGATCCTTGTGTATTGCACTTCTCAGCTGTGAAAAACTTAAGGTAAATTCTTCCCACTCTCCCAAATTATTATCAAGACCTCCATCAAGAATACTTAGACAAAAGAATAATGCCTTTGCGGAAACCCAGGCACAGGTCTTCTTGCAGACTGCAGGCTTCACAGCCATGCTGCAAGTTCCTTATCAGCAGGACAAACGATCACTCAGCTCCAACCACAACACAGCACCACCATTGCTCCACATATGCTTTTTTAGGAAGGCAGTCTCTGCTCCAAATCTTACAATTGCCCTGGTTTTATTTTGCTTTGCTTTTCAGATCAATAAACGTCAGAGAAATACCAAAGGTAACCTCCAAATCCTAATACAGCCTAATGTTATATTCAAAATGCGGGTGCTCTTCTGCAACAAAACGGGACATTTCATGCTGTCACCTGTCCCGGCTCCATTTCCCAAAACGCACACAAAACACCCTCCACAGGATGGTGTCCAGCATGTCCAAGCCCTGCCTCTGGACAAGAGAGTGAAGGTCACCCCCCTGAGCCAAATGAAGGAGGATAACAGCCGAGTGGAACAATCTGAACTGAAGCTATTTTTAAACTTTATCATCAGGGGAGTTAAAAGACTGTACTTAATGCTAGCTGTTGTCAAGATTAACTATAGCATCGTGGGAAAAAAGGGGCTAAAGTCACATAATAATTACACACACTTTGATGTTTATTAAGAACAGCTACTCTTGTAAAATTATAATACTGCCTTCACAGATTAGAGCTTAAGTTCCATCAGCACTTTTGTTGTAATATTTAGTGAGATTAGTCATTTTGTTAATGAAACATACAATTGGATTATGCTTTTTAAAAATGCTTTACATACAGACCTTTTAACTTACACGTGTATGACTGAGTTATACATGAGCGTTATATCTCTCTGCAACAATGACCCTCATCTTGTGTACAGGGATGCATGTACACACATTTTAGCTTTTGACAGGTAAGTGCAATTCTACTCTTACGTAAGACTCTACATTTACAGGAGGTGAAAATTCCACTTTACTTGGAAATGACAGAAAGTATCAAAAAGAATTTTTTGGCTGGACTGAACACATTTGCAGAGAGTGGCTTATATTGTGTGCATATGAGAGCAAAAACAAAGAAGGAGATGCATAAGTATCCTTCCATAAATTCTCATCAATACAAAGATACATCTAGAGAATGGAGGGGCTAAATAACTATTCCTTCAGTTTGCTTCTCCTGGAGCAGAAGCTACAGTGACTAGGTTACAGTTGTGCTCAGTACCTACTAACCTCTGCTGTCATCATAGATGGATGCTTTCCAAGCCTTTGAATATTCATTACACAACATCCTGGAGAGGCAGCAATTGTTGTTATTATTCTTTTCTGGATGGAAACCCAAGCAGAGTGAAAGAAAGGGCCTAATCTGAATGAATAAATAAATAAATAGGCACTTAGAGCAATTTAGGAGAAATTTGGCTATGCAAGTTCAAGCAAGTGATCCATAAGATCTCCACCCAGCTGCCTAAGGTGTGAGGTGCCTAAGTTCTCATCAGTCAAGTGAAGTTCAGCTCTCGTGTATTTTCTGAGCACCCCCAAACTCTGCCTGTAGACGGGGTTAAGCCTAGCCCAAAACACAGCAATTGTGAGCACAGAACAAGACACCAAGTTCAACCACCTTCCCCATTCTTGACAGGTACAGACCCATCACTCTCACCTATCACCTCCTGCCTTAACAGTTGGACTACTGGGAAAAGAAAGCTGAACATCAGTTCTCACTTTGGAGCTGGGATAGTGTATGGAAAGGGGGAATACAAAATTCAGAGCAAGTGTAGGGCCAAAGAAGAGGGCAGGAGTCCACTGCTGAGTCCTGGGTTCATGCTCCTGTGTCCTGTTCTGGTTAATACAAGATGTATAAAAGATAAAGTTAGGAAATTGTATCTAAGACGAACAGTTAGCTGCACTGCTCTGGACTGTTCTCCAGAGCTAACTTTTTTAAGCTGAGTTCAGGTATCTACACCAACTTCTGCTTGCAGCACAGTCGCAACACTGAGAAAAGGAATGAATAGGAATTCATGGCTAAGGGTGAAGCAGGCAGAAGAAACAGAAGGGTGTATAACATTATGCAATTCTCAGTCTCAGGTTCACAGCTGATGAAAAAAGTGTATTCTGCAAGGTAGCCAAAGATGCAGAGTACTGCAGGATTACAATGAATTTTACTGTTTTGTAGACAATGCCGACAAGGAAAAGTGAATGTTTTCTAATCATTACCAGCAAAACTTTTCAGTCTTCCAAAAAATAGCACTAGAAACTGACAAAAAGGGGGTTTTAGTTTTGCCTTTCATGTTTGATCACAATTAATGGCATCTTTATTGGTCACTTTAGTGAAGCAGGAAGTCAGGCATCAAATCTGATTACATATCCAGCCTGGAATTAATTCCTCTGCAAGTCACAATAGACACACCAATGGGGTAACACAAAGCAAAGTGTCTGTCATACTTCAGCCATCACAGTGGAAATTTTATTGTTTAGAGCTGCCAGTTTGTAAGCACCACATTCAGGATACATCTTCATTTTAAAAAAAAATCCCAGTCCCAAAGGCCGTCCAGCTGCAACAGCTATACTGACAGATGAGCACTGTTTACATTCCTCCAGCAGAATGAGATAATACAAGAATGCCAAAAATTCAGCCAAATCTACTGAAGAAAATTTTGTCCTTCACAAAACATCTGAATTCTAAGCAGCGGGATTTTCCACAAGTGTAGAATGCCATTTTCCAGTTTCCCCGCTTTCAGGTGATCTATTGGCTGGTCTTGAACCACTATGAACACAGTGGTATGTTTTTTAAATTACATCCTTTTAACCGGATACTTTGTTAATCTCCTATTCAGTTTCCTGGGCAGCAACTCTGAAGAATAATAGTTGAGTTGGAAAAGCACTTTATTTTGACATGAAAGACTTGTGATTCTTTTCGAACTGAATGAAGAGAGTGAGTACAATCATTCTCTCACAATACAGTACCCTGCTTTAAAAAAAACCACACACACAACATTTTCCCCTTTACCCTCATCTCTTTGGCTTGTATTTCAAAAGAATGTTCAAATTATTAAAACACGGTGTTGATATTCTGGTTTAAATCATGAATGTTTGGGAACAAGGAGTAACAGCAAGAACGGTACTCCAAAAGGCAACACTTAATTTCAATTTGTGACACAGCTTCAATACAAGAATTTTTATATGAGGCATTTCTTTGTCTTTCTTTCTTTTTTTATGAGATAATATTGAAAGCTGGCAAAGCAAAAGAAGGATGAACAATTATTTCTTTAGATTAATAAAAACTTACATAAGAGGCAAATCCTGCCCTTGCTGCTTTGACTTCAATGGAAGCCAGATCTAGCATTTGATGTACATCCTATGCTCTGGGCATAAGAGTGCAAAAATTGAAGTACACAATCCAAAACAATATTAAGGACTGCCTATCCCACATCACAGATTAATATCTAGCAGCCTACACAAGAACAATTAAATCTAAATTCCTAAATGGAGATCAGATGGCACAGGAGATTACAAACATAATATGGGTCATTTCATCTCTAGTTTACTGTTTTACATACAGTCCAAGCCAGCATAGAACAAAAAAGTCATTAGTAGCAGACATCTTCTGCTAGACAAACAAGCTGATCTCAGTCCAGCTTTTCCTGGACACACAGATAAATTGGGACACAGGAGAGGCGGGAAAGAGAAGTGGCAGGGGAAGCACCAGAAAATGTTCACAGCTAGGAAACTTCCAGTCTCTCTGAGAGAAGTCTAGCACTGCCCCATCTCTTGATCCTTAGTGGCCCCACCAGAAGCTGACAGGCAAAACACCACAGGAATGACAGCAGCACTTTACTGGAGATTTCAGTCTCCAATGCTTTAAGCCTTTTTTACAAGCAAGTCTGTCTTTAGAAAAGAATTTGAAAGTTACATAATAAATAGCTTTCCTATACTAGAAGGCAGCCAGAAATTATTCTGTTTAAGTGCACATGTTGTTTCACAAGAAGACAGGCTTTCAGACACTTCATCAGGATTGTCATCACATATCATGGCTCTGATTTACATTTAAAGGGGGAAGGAAGGATTTTGCTCCCTAAATCTAGGCTCTACCATAAATAGGCCTGACTTAGGTGAGAGCCAGGTTTCAACTTTCATTGCTAGGCCAGGGAGCTACAGGCAAGTACAAAAGACATGCGACATGCTGGAGAAGACAGACACTCCTCAAGCGAGTCAGAATTAATAAGTGCTTCTTAAAAGAGCCTCTTTCCTGGGAATGTGGATGAACACTTCCAGGCTCCACTGACAATGAAGTAATGCACACACATACACGCGGATAGGGCAATACACAACCAAAAGCAACAGATCTCACTGAGAGGTAATACCATGAATCCTAAAAACGAAAAGGGTCTATGGAAGAACGAGATGCTCCATATTATAAGCTCCTCTTCCTTTCTTCCACTCACATTTTTTTAAGCATTCATTAAAAGATTAATAGGCTGCCAGATTATCTTTAAATCTCAGTGATCAGGGAAAGAACACAATCTATAGTTAATTTGCAAAGTATTCATTTTGCCTTTCCCCAGATAATAGTATCCAGGTAACCAAAGCCAGACAGCATGGCTATAAAGTCCAGGAAGAACCAAACTCAGGAACAGCAAGAATAGCAAAGAGTTAACATCAGACAATAACAAGCCATTGTTTCCATTTTAGGAATAATTATTTGAACTGAAAATTCAGGCAATTTCTGAAATGTGAAAACATCTGTTCAAGAACCTCAGTAACTTAAGTCATCCCAATATACACAAAGAATGAATAAAATTACTCAACAAATAAGCCAAATACTCTTTATTGGTTACAAATATTTAGTCAGTTTCATTCCAATTCTTAAACAAGGAAAATGGATCCAGAGCTTGGAGGAGAAGTTACAAATATGTTTCAGTTTCCTTAAAATATTGCTGTTAAAGAGAGGATGCAGGAACATTATGACTGGAAAGTTAAGAGTTTGCTGTTCTGTTTTAATTAGAATTTAGGTTGATGAAATGAATACAGGTAAGTAACATGTAAATTAAATGAAATAGTCAAAAGTCACAAATAACATTTTTTTATTGCTATATTCTTCATTTATCCGGTTTAATAAACTATTGGTCATGTTCCACAGTGGTGCAGAGGATCTTCCGGGGCAGAGCACAGGATACTGACACTTATTAAATAATGCCATCAAATTCTGGGGATATTTTTAAAGTAATAAAAAACACCATTATTTTTATACCTGGAACAAGTTAGAAAGATGAACTATTCTGCCATTCCAACCTAAGGAAAAGCATTAGACATATTACATGTTGTGGTGGATATTGTTACATTTTGTTACAAGCTAAATCAAGTTTAAAACCACTGTGCAGACGACAGCTCAGTTGCCTTGGTATTGATCAGGCTTTTTCCTTTTAGAACAGATCATATTCTGTTTTCTGTTTGTTTGTCCTATGGTAGTAAACACTTGAATCTCAGTGCAGAGCACTCCTCTTAGTAATCTTATGAACTATAAATGAAGTTGATGTTATACAAAATTTGTCAGATAGGAAGACTTGATTGTTACAACAGGCTTTGCCTACCATATGCTTTATTTGTTTCCATCAACAGGAATCGGTTCTTATTTTCTTGTTGTTGAACTGCAACATTCCTTAACACTTAGCATTGCAAGATTTTGAAGGGTGAAACAGCACAACATGAGGATTGATGGGAAGACTGACTGCCCAATTCAAGTTTAATTTTATTTCTTTCTTTAATTATCCTTGGCTGAAATGCACCAGCCACTATTTTCAGCTGGTTTGGGCTGTTCTGTCAGCAGCTGATCTAGTAGAGAAAGGGCGGAATTGAGGAGCATGAGGAGGCCAGACCCACTGCCTGCTCCACAGGAAAGCACTTGCAAAGCCATTTCTGGATTTTAACCTTTTTCCTGCCTTCTGATCAGCAGCTTTTTCTGCACAAACTGTTGGTAAATTATCTTTCTTGAAGACATCCACAGAGTACATCCACAAGGGAGGTTGAAGAGGCTGGCATGCCACCACCCCTGAAGGAACAGTTTGGGGAGCAGCAGGGGTGGTTTTGGAAATGTGCTTCCCCAAGAAAGGAGCAGTGCCTTTCTCCTGCCCCTCTCCCCTCTGCCTGCATGGACCCATAAGCTCCATTTATGCCAGCACCAGTACTTGTGGTGGGCCAGACCTGACCTGGTAGAAGGAAAACTTGGGAGACGTAACTACGATCAGTATGGAAAGGATGAAAACAAGAGCCAAAACAAAGCACAAGGGGAGAATGCAGGACCACGGCTCTCTGTGAGTGCAGCCTTGATTCTGCCTTAAACCTCATTCTTGAGTGGAATAGCCCAAGAATGCATCTGGGATGTAACCACAAGTAGGAGAGAGCACAGCCTTGGCTGGGATGCAGCACTCATTTTGCCATGTGCCTCCATAAACAGTTCACAGAGACTGCACTGGCTCCAGCTGCCAGACTCTATCAGCCCAGCCAGACCCAGGGTAGGGAAAGTGGCCGGACAACAGCCAGTCAACCACAGATGCCACCCATGGCTCCTAGTACAAGTGGGCAGTTGATCTGACTAGATTTCAAGTTATTTATACCAACAAAAAGTTTGTCCCGTCGATGCTGTATTTTATAACCAGCTATGCCGCTTCTGTTGGCCAGTAACATCTCGTGCAACACTGGACAGGCGCTGCTCCCAAATAACTCTACTCTGGTTTCACATTCCTCATCTCCACATTCATGCTGCCCGGTGGTTTATTTTACAGATTCCCTGGCCTCGAGAGGCTGCTATCATGTTCCTCCATCCCAGCCACAGCCCTCTTAATAGGGCTTTTGTCAGCGGCCATGTGGGAGTCAGCAGTGGCACCTGGGAGCAGCCCTTGCCTGTAGACCTGCTGCCTGCCTCCCCAGGTCCTTCTCCAAGAGCCACCAGCCCTGATCTGCTAAACACAGAGCCCTCAGTGACAGGAAAACAAAACACAAGACATCACACAAGGCCAGCAAAGCAAAGCCCTGACTCCTTTCTTCACCTACAGTGTGTTTTTGCTGCAGTCTTACACATTCCCAGGAGGAAATTAATCCTCCAAAACAATGCAACTTGTTCCTTCAGGCCAGCCTGGCTGGAGCAGAATTCCTGTGCTTCACTTTAATCCTAGACTCTCTGCCCACATCTGTTGAAAAAATAGAGCATTTTGGTTAATTTCACAAAACTGCAAATCCAACACTACACTGAGTTAATCCTTGTAAAATGGCTTACCACAATCAAGCTACATGACAGGCACAATGTGAAAGTGACAGTTATTTCTTAAGACTTTTCCCAGTTGTGTCTTAATTACAGGGCAGGTAAATGAGAAAGGCAGTTCTGCCAACAGGCATTCCCAAAAGATGACACTTTCTATCCAGCAATTACTGTAATGAGGCCCTAATCCTCCATTAGCGTTACCACAGGCTCCCAGGATGCGAATCAATAACAGGAGTCCCAGACTGAGCCGGGGCCCAATTCTGAGCTGCGCCCAGAGCTGGTGACAATGCATGGGAATTTGCAGTGCGGCGCACACAACTTGCCCCTTGCCTCTCATTCGAAATGCCAGGTGAGGGTGCATGGCCACGTGGTCCACTAATTACTGCTTGCGAATGCAGGTCACACGTCAGGACACAAATCTCTGGAGGAGTGAAAGCAACAGCTGAGTACAATAGGGTTCAACCCATCATGAATAAAGACCTAATCGGTAAATATTTGTGTACCTGCACCTTTCTTAAAGGCTGTGTTCAGCTTGCTCTTCAAAGAGCGGGTTGAAAGAGCACTGCCTACCCTCTATTTATTCCCGTTAGAGACTACTATTACCCCTTTGGGCCAGAGTCTTTAGCTAATGTTCTGATTGTTTTTGTTGAGGAAACTGAAGACTGAATCGTGTATAAACAGGGTAGCAACCCTGTTTATTTACTGCAAATGGGCATTAAATTGTATTTCTGTTAATACAATCATCAAACAGCAAGAAGGAATTTCTTTGCTCTTTATTCCAAGCCTTTTATTTACAAGCCAGCACTTCACCCAAAAAACATGACCTTTTTTCTTGGGTTTTTTTTTCTCCTCTTAGGGCCCCATTACTGAAGCTCATTTGACCATTCTTCGTTTTCTCCAGTGGTCTCTGCCTGCTTTTGTGGTGTCTCGGCTGCACAGCCTACACACAGTTTTATCCAGCCCACACCCAGACATACCCTATTCCTTGCTTTTAGCCCCTTCTGAAACCCTCGCAGTGGTACAGCTCATGTGCCAGATGGCCTTCGATCTATTGTGTCATGGCCATCAACCTCTATCATTTCAGGTTTTTTACATTTGTTCTTAGGCAAAGGTAGCTTTTACAATCATGAGCTTCCAGGAGACTTCAGACAGCTTCCACCCCAATGCTACCGCAGGGACTCTGGAGTACTCTGGGCTCCCCAGGTCATTGCAACAATCAGACAGTGTCAGTCTCCCCACACAGTGCAACTGGGAAGCCCCATAGTCCTGTTTCCACTATTTTCACTCTGAAGCCCGATTCCCAGAGGTGTACATAAGACAAAGGAGTGAAGGAAAAAGGTGTGTAACCACACAGCTGTGCGACCAGATGCCACATCACAGAGGGAAGCTCCTACCTGTGCTCGCACATGCTGTGTGACAGTCACGCCCTATGAGCGGTGGCTTGGGCCAGCTGAAGCTGAGGACAGACAGTATGACTCCTAGTTTCTGTGCACTGTTTCATCTTCCCTCCTGCTACAAGGGAGAAGAAGCCACAGTACTTGCAGAGCATGTTGCCATTGCAACACCATGGGGGAAGGAGACTCCTGAGTACTTCGGTTCCTTGACTTCCCAAGGACCCCATAACTGGAATGGCCTCACTGTGGTATCATCAGTCAGCTATTGATATTGGACAACATTGATTTTTTACTTTAAAACTCTTCCAAGACTGTAAATAATACATTATCCAGAAAATAAGGAATAAGGAACCTAATTCCTTTTAGAACAGTTAGACCATATTTCAAGGGGCTTTAATCAAGCCAAATTGTGTGCAGTTTAGTTGTAGAGCTTTACTGTCAGTAAGAAAGCCTGAGAGGTGAGTGTTAATGCTGGTTTTCTTGCATCCTGAAAAGACAGTTTCATTCAACTTCATCCCTCAGAAGCTACACCAATAACTTACGGTTCTTATGAAGCCTGCACAAAAACCTCCTCTCAGTAGAATTAAAATGGCACATTTTTGTAGCTGGGAAGGGAAAGGAAAATGAAAGAAAAACTGGATTTGCCAATACATAACCAGATCTCCACTCCAGCTAGTTCATTATGCCCAAGTAGTACCACCACTAAATATGTTAAGGAAAAAAGGTACGCAAGCAGATGTAAAGATTCTGCTTTCCACTGAAGTTATCCCAACTATTAAGAACTGCAGATCACTTCACAGCCTGAGGTTTTTTCAGCCCTCTACTACCGTTTCTCAAGATGCTGCTATATGGCGGTTGCCTACCTGAACTTTCACATGAATTGTTGTGTCTTGCTATCTGTAATTTTCTCAAACGCATAGTGGCAATGAGCTCCACTCTCTAATCACACCCTGTTAAGAAAAAGTTGCTGCTTGACTATCCAACCTGGACTGGGCTACCTGGAAACCATGTAACTTATGACTAATGGAACTACAAGTATCCTGCTGACCCTCACTCAACATACTACTTCTTTTAGGGCAACATAGAGGTGGAGTTCCACAAATTCAAACTGCTTGTTACAGATATATTTCACTTCTGTATGTGTTTATTTTACACTCTGTTTTGTGCTTTCTCAGGCTGTGGCATATCTGTTTAGACCCTGAACCCTGCAGCATGGAAAGCCAACCTGATGAAGGCAGAACTTCAGGGATATTCCTGAGAAACCGTGAAACAAAGCTTAGTACCTTGATAGCTTCTGTTATTGTTTGGACTTGATTTGAAAATGAAGTTGGTAATCTTTTGATCATATACACTGTAAAATATTATTGTACAGCCATAAATACTATTTCCTGCCTTAAGAAAAACATGGGCTATTTTCCAGCTGCATTGTAGCAAAACGGGCATGGCATCAAAAGACAAGATCAATGAGTACAGAAAAAACATTTATTTCTTTATGTATATATATATATATATATAAAAGGTAAATTACTTGACAAGTTTGAGTGGGAATCCTAACACATCTAAAGTAAGATTTTAATAGAGAAGGAGTGGCCAACACACTGCACAGAAATTTGTCCCTTTAACAGATGTGCTATGAAATATGTGAGATATCCTAATTTTGTCAGAAAAGAATGAGCTAAATCCTCATCTCAGTTACTGACTAGCTTCAGTTCCCATGGGATGGAATTTTGTGCAGTGAATTTAACAGGAAACAATAGACCAAACAATCTCATCGCCTGTAAAAATTAAGCACTGTATTTTCATAACTTGGGAGTTATGTAAGGAATATCTCAGAGGCATGCAGTTATAAGAGCTCCACACTCAGCAAGCATACTTTGAAGCATAAGGCCAAATGATAATTGCCTCCAGAACTTGGGAAGTATAGCGATCTCAAATAATTACAATCCCCAGAGCATGTTAGTCAGTTTGGAAGTTATTTAATGCACTTTTGGAGAGAAGATGTGGGGGGAGAAGCACCAGGGGAGGGAGGAGGCCTTTGTGTAGCCAAGTTTAATCATTCTTGCTATATGTGCACATGCTTGTCCTTAACTAGCTAAGCATCTTCTTCACCTGAAAGTCCCAAAGCATATATGTAGGCAACATATACCCATACCACTCCCATGCACAAGGTTAAATACACTCCAGTATTTTCAGAGGCAGAAACCAAGCCCCAACAACCTTCAACATCACTGGATTGGCTGTTTTTCCATCAGTAAAATATCTACACTTTAGTCATGCAGGACAGTGGCAATCACATACACACCCTTCTGTGTGTATATTGGCTAATAGAGGCCTCAGCCCAGAGTGCTGAATCCTATTTTTAAACTAGCTCCTTTTATATTTAATAAAATACACATATTTGGAAAAAAAATATGAAAACATTCATCCAGCTGAGAGACCAGATCTCATGGCTGGTGAGGACTGGGAACAGGAGATAGATAGAAAAATTCTTAAGGGCCTAGCCTTCACCTTTGTTTTGCTTCTGAATTCTTCCCAGACAATGCAGACACCAGGCCAGTGGCTTTTTGGCCACCTTGTGGTCTGCTTTGTGTTTCCCCTACATTCAGAGCTCGCTTGCTCATGACTGGAAAGCAATAGCAGAAGAAAACTGTAAAGAAGTTAGATTTTGAAGAAGGGTTTGAAGAATGCAAGGAACAGTCCGAAATGACTGGAAGGCAGCCGTAGAAAGCAGGAAGAGAGACAACAGTGGGAAGATCTCTGCCTGCAAGCCCTGTGTTGCAACCGAGGCAGATTTGTAGAGCAAGAGACTCACTGGTTGAGGACCCAGCAACTACACCATGTGCCTTTCGAGGTTTTCTTTGGATGAGCTCTAGATCGACCCTGTGTCCCATTAGGTGTGCTTCTGGAGAACATTGACAGGTTTAGCTTCATGCAAAAGGAATTCAGTCAAGCTGTGTACTCCAAGACTTGCAGCTCAATTTAAAGCACTGCAAGTGGTGATGATGGGAAGGTTTTCTTCAAAAAGCATTCCTGATCCAAGATGGGTGGATACACCCCACGAGACACGGTATTGCCAAGGCAGGGTAACCAGGAAAAAGGGGCTCTTCTGGAATTTTGAACAAGGAAGAGGCCTTTGAACTCCATATGGGTATAAACGAGGAACTTGTACACACCATGAAATCAGTTCAGAAGAAATAGTGGTTTATTGTGATCAGCTATACTACACAACTGAGACCAGGGGAAGGGTAGGTTTTCCATACTTTCCTACTAACCAGGAGCAAAAGAACCACCCTGGCAGTCCATATCCCACCATTAGGTATGCAGCCCATCCTCTCACTGTTCCTGTACCCCCAATACTGTCTTGATGTGAGGGAACTCCTGAAGGTTACCATGGCTATATACATATGTTTTCACTTTGGTCTCACAGACCTTATATCACAGCTCTTTAGATGCAGTCACAACCCAAATAAAGGTGTAAATCCTCAATGCAGGACTATATAAGCCTCTAGGACTGAGTCTTAGCACTGAACAGCTTTTCTGTATGCTTGTGAGGTGCATTGGATACAGGCTGTGATCCAACCTGGGAGACATACAGTTGTCACATTTCCCCAAAAATACCCACTCAGGCAGGAGAAAAATCACCGAGCTCATTCGGTGTCTTGTCAGTTAAACTAATGCAAGAAGTGATTTGAAATATTGACCAAAGGAGTAGTCCATCTTCTTATGCTGCTCTCTACAGGGCTGGCACCACAGCAAAATCAAGTTTTGCTGGAATGTTTCACCATCTTTTTAAACATGGACTTTCTGACACCTGATCTCAGACAGAAGCCTGCTGTTTCCAAGGCTTGCTCTACTGTTTGCTACCCTTTGCTGCATGATGGGGAGAGGGAGTCAGGGTCCGTCTGAGCAGCAGAGCACCATTGCTGGATTTCTGTAAGACCGAGGGCAAGTGGGAATATTAGAAGGGAGCTGCAAAATGCTCCTGTAATCAATGTGGGAATTATGACAGGTGAATACAGGCTGGTTTTGGAGGCCACCATCAATGCTACGCACATGGCCCATGCGAAGAGTAAAGCCCCAGCTCAGGACCAGCCAGAGAGTGCCTGCTGGGGCGTGCAGGACCCCGTGTGTCTGCCAGGCTCAGAGTCAAGCACAGGCAAATGCCTAAAAAACCAAAATGGGAACAGCTTATGTCCTCAAGGCCACTTTTGAAGAGCAATGTAGTATCTAAGTAATATCTAATTATTATAATTAAGCTTTAAGAGTAAATTACTACATAATAATTCATTTCCTGAAATAGATGTAGCCTCTGTTCCTCTTTCCCACTTAATTCATCTGTCTATCTGCTTTTCTGCCTGCGCTTCGTGACAATAGGTTAATCCTCAACCCCACTAGATCAATGGGTATTTCCCACTGGCTTTCAGGGAACTTGTGGTCTCCTTGTATTTATCAATGGGAAGAAAGCATAAAGATTGAAGTAATTAGTAAAGATATGAATTAGTCATAAAACCAGACTATTTATTAATATAAATATGTTGTTGTGCTGCAGATACAAACCCTTCCAGAATTACTGAGAGATGGTTTCTGAGAAACACCACTCCATCGAAGTCAATGGGCAGAGGTGCAGAAATTCAGTTCATATTTGTGATCACAAGCTTGAAACAAAAATAAGACAAGCTGCAACATGCAAACAGGCATGTTCAGCTCAGAGTATTATATTAGAGCACTCATCCCACATACACAGCAAAGTGACAGTCAGTTATCACCCTGCACTGTCAAGCCACGAAGCATCTAAGGTGTGGCTCTTCCTGAATGAACATGAACAAAGCAGTCACCATACATAGTGGTGTGATCCTCCTTGGCTACCAAACACTGTTCTGTTCCAAGCCCCAGGATTTGTTTCCCCCCAACCTGCAGGCTCATTCATCACCATATTATTCAAGTTTCATGCTGTTATAACTCTTTTAACACCAGGCCCATAGAAACTCTGATTGCCTGCTGATACTGAAAGAAAGAACACATCTTTCCAGTAACATAAACCCAAGCTTAGTTCTGTAGTTTCTTTCAAAACAGGCTGTTCCACTGCATTCAAGTGAATGACAGCTCTGTAAATTAAGGGGCACTTGGCAGCAGAGTTCTGAAAAAGGTAAATAAAATACATTATTAAAAGTCAAAACTTGACTACATAAAGTAGTTTTTTTCATCCCTTTCTTCTACATCATTTAACTCCTGAGGTTTTGACAGACCTGTATTTGTTGTACTCTTCTTTTACAACCACCATAAGAGAGGGGGGAGAAAGGTCAATTTCTTTACTAGACTATTTATTTAACATTTCAATCCAGGATATTCTCCCACCACACTCAAGAAGAATACACAATAATACTCATCAATTTTAAAATCGATAAAAGAAGAGTTGTCTTGTGGGCTTGCATTTAGCCATTTCAGCTGAAAACAACAAACGAATAGCTAAAAACAGCTGAATCCAGTAGAATGTAAATAAGAGATCCTTGCCAAATCTTTCCTGGTTTCCAAATGCTCTACCAAGTTTAAAGATCCCAAAGCGATACCTTTGTACTTTATTTATAAGGCTTTGAGTAAGCCACTCCCTTTCCATATTTGAGTTTATGCCTGTATTCCCATGACTATTGCAGAACAAATCCAGGTGAAAGGTTGTTCTTGTTTCACATCAACATTTATTTGACTTTTTCTCCCTTTCCTGATATATTTTTAAAACTTCAACTAAAATCTTAGAAGAATTCAACCAAAATATTTGAAGTTCTGTCAGAAACAAGGCACCTTTCACAAAGCACTTTAACTGCATAGTGGGTCTTGAAGAGCTTGAAAAGGAGCTTTTGTGAAGTTTCCAAAGGAGGAAAAACTTTTCCTGCTTTTCTTATTTCTCCAGTGGACTGAGAACTCTCCGAATCAGAGTAAAGAGACCAACTATTCGGGATATCTTTTCACTTCATCAGGGATATCTGTGCAGTACTGGATACACTCCCAAAGTCCTGCCTGAACATATTCCAGACTGAGTTGTGCAGGACTTAGGAGGGGTTCTCTGAACACCATCTCTCCTCTGCACCTTTGCTGGGAAAGCATAAATGCATTCCCAGGGTGTTACACAACTTCACCGCAGGTAAAGCACGAGATACCGAGTGGGAAGGGTAATTGGAAAAAAATCAAAACTGAGTGACCTTCCCTTAGCGCTAACATGCCACATAGTACTAGCTTTGTCCTGACATGTGAGGCACTTCTGTATCTAATCCAGGAATCACTTTACATTTCATGAACCTACATGCAATGTGAGTCAGATATAAACAGAATTGCCCAACCCTTTAAAAAATTCCATTACACTTACTCTTCCTGGCAATTCAAGTGAAAGCTGTGAAAGTTTAGGCAGAGCAGGTGACCACAACTCACTAACCTTTTTCCTTTGACATGGGAGGCTGGGGTGAGACAGTGGGTGACAGTGCAGATCGCTATATGCCTGCAGCCATCACCAGCTATGTTTTCTCAGCTCAGTCCTGCTAAGAGCTCTCTCCAGATCTCTGACACACTCCCGTCTCTGGTTGGCATGGTCTTTTTCAGGTGTCAGTCTCACTAAGTTTCACCAAGGATGCCTTTCAGGTGTCATCTCGTGCCTTGCGTTCATGGTACAGAGCTGACCAGACAGCAATACAGCTCAGGAGCTTCCCTTGGTGGGTTACACTTCTCCAACACATACCCATGCCAGAGCTGCATGGCTTACAAAATAATAGAAATTCCCTATAATCATCAAGTCTATTTTCTTTTTTTTCCTCTTTTTTTTTTTTTATTTTTTCAAAGCCTCATGATATTTCCTGCCCACCCCAGAGCTCCACTGAAATGGAATGAAGTTATTTGATAGGCATCTCCTCTTTTGCTATTAAAAAAAAAGATCTGTGGTGGGATCTACAGCCTTGCCAGTACCTCACAGACTCACAGACAAAAAGCTAAGAGAAAACAAGGTTGTTTTGTTTGCAAAAATGGGGAAGAAAATACTTTGTTTTCAAATTCTTGGTACTGAACAGTAAAAGTTGCTTATATTCACTTACACTTTACTGCACAAGGAGCTGGCACAAAAGGTAACTGCGGGTTTCACCCAGAACTTTAGAGAAGGCTGGCTGCTATAGACCAGAGTTTTGAAGTTAAAATGAAGCAAGTTCATAAAAATTTAGCTGAAAAATTTAAATTAAAAATTATATGTACTTAGAAAAATGGGCACATAGGGCTAGAAAAATACATCTTTGCCCTCCACCTAGTTCCTTCCTGAAATGCTTGCTTGCTGGCTGATTACTGCCATCCTCCCCCAATATAAAACAAAATAAGAAATCTTTATCTCCAACCTCACTCCAGTGACTCACACCAAAAACATACCCTTTTACTTCCCTGAACTTCTGAAGAATTTAGAAGTGCAATTCTCAAAGCCCCAAGGGAAGTTCAGCATTTCATAATAGACCAGGAGCCCCACCTGAGGTATGAAGAATGCTTTGAAACATGCCTGTGATTAATTAATTAACATATTGGCACCTAACTAGCTTTTTAACACCCCACCTAATGTTTTAGAACTGCCTGTGCCTGTCACAAAGACTGTGTGGATTGATGCCACTATCTTGTAAAGAATAATGCATTTTACATCTAAGTAAACATAACAATGTAACAGATACAGCAAGTTGGGTTAAGGATTAATTACAATGATTCGTAGTGCTTAAAGAGCAGGCAGCATACAAAGGGAGGAAGCAATTACTTTTAAAGATGGGGGGGGGGGGGGGGGTGTTGCTTTAACATTTCTGAGCAGTTGCATCATTTTTACTCCTGACAACAAAGTCAAAATCGGCAAATTGGAAAACAGACCTACAGATGAGAGTCGCAGCTCAGCCCTTACATCTGCTCTCCCCAGTGAGGTGAAGGCATGCTCTCCCTGCTCCCCACCTAAGGCTGGAGCCCTCTGTGCCTGGAGCTCCCTGGGTAGGCAAGTGCTGGTAGATGCCCTAACCTGTACCCAGGGTGAAGCCCCCAGTGGACAGCAGGGAGCCGAGAAGTGATGGATAACTAACCCAGCAGCCTCACGCACCTTGCTTCCTTGTGGATTACGTGATGCAGTTAATCCTGAGATTTAGGCCCCGTGCACTCTTTCCTATCAGCTGAGGAACTCGACTGCATCATTTGATTTGTAGAAAAAGATGTTTGCTCAAAAAGGGTGAATTATATTAAACCTTCCTTGAAGTGTTAACTAAATTACTTGGTTAACCAGGGTATTTTGGAAGATTCCTGGTTGTTTAGGTAAGCATAAAACCCACACAACCATAATAACAAAGTACAACCAAAATATTTAAACACAAATCCTCTTTCTCCCCTTCCAGCTACTAGAATAAATAACTTGTTTGTTGCATATAAGAGAGTCTTTGGCAAGTACTAAATCAAAGGAAGGAGTTTTGCATTTAGCCCTGAGAGTAAGGAGGTTCATGGCCATCCGTACACCTTGTGGGAGTTCATTTCACCGTGCAGCTGCAACTCCAGGGAAAGCTGCCTCCCATGCTCGTGGCTTCCTCGTGTCTTTAATATACTTTATTGAAGTACATTAACCTTAATAAATAAAAAATAAATTAAAAATAACTTTAATAATACAGTTAACAGATTTATTATTGTAAGGGGACTGACAGCAGAGGAGCATTTCATCAAAGGCAGTGCTGGTACAACTGCTAGTAGGTATCAAAGGTGGGATTTTTTGGGCTGATTTCCATCAGCTTGGAAGGGCAGGGTCAGTCTGCAGGTGGTGGCTCTGTCTGCTGTCAGCTGCTTTGGTTTGACTACAGACAGCAAACCTCCTGAAAGACCAGGAAGCACTACAAAGTTGTATACCAGATTTGGAGGTGGTTTATGAATGTCCCGTGGATTAAATTCATTTGTATCTAGCTTCCAAATTTAAAGCACGGAAGAAAGTAGTACGCAGCACAGAATTTCTCTGGAAACGGTGTGATGTCTAGGTCTTCAAACTGTGTTCGTCAAAGGAGGATGCTTTTTGCTAGTGATGAGTGACATGCAAGATAAACACCAAAACTGGATCACTGCTCACAAATAAAACCATGAGATAAAAAATTTGATGGAAAACAAGCAATTGAGATTTAGTTTAGAAGAAAATGCATGTAGGAAATAATAACGCTAAACCCTCTGAGAAAGAACAGCCTTACTAGAAAAGATGGAGTTGATACTGAATGTCAAAATGTTTATAAGCCTAAAAATTTATAATTCGGTACTGTTGGTACAGAACTAGGATATGATGATCTTTCTTGTGTGACTTTATATACAGATCTGGATACCTCAATACCAGAATGACAGCCACAAATTGGAAGGAATTCAGCAAAGAGCAACAGTGGAGATAAAAGATCTACAGAGACTAAGGTATGTTGAGAGAGTAAAGAAGTTAATACATAGCCTGAGGGTAAAAGAAAAAAATGGTAACTCTTACAAAATGTTTGAAAAGTGTGAACAGCAAGGAATTAAACTGTTTAGATTACCATACTAAGAAATAAAACTAGTGGAAATAGGAATAGTAACTTACCCTACCCATTGTATTACTAAAGAAATATAAACATCATGTACTGAGTCGTCTCATCTGGAGGTGGAAATTAGGAACCAGATTTGTTTCAAATCTGTTGTTGCTGTTTGTTTTCCACATTTTTACACACTAGTGTAATTTTTTTCGCTAGAATAACAGCATCATAGTATACTGAATTGCTTCCCCAAAAGATTTTGCTCGCTCTTTCTAAATATACATATAGGCTAGCCAAGAAACAAAAGTGGAATTTTTTTTACTACTGATTAAGTGTCTGTCATTTCCACTTTTCCCACATTTCCAGACTGTGTACTCTAGGAGTTACTATGTTTCCTCTCAGCAACAAAAGCATTACAACCACAGCCAATGCCATGGGTGCTTAAGACTCAGGCATGTCCTACAGAGATGAGTCTTGACCCAGCATTTCATCATGGACCATGCAGCAACCCTATGCCCCTGCAGGTGGCCAGGTTTTGCTCATGATTACACATCTGTTGGTAGGCTTGAAGGTATATTTGTAACCAGAGCCCTATTGCCTTGACAGGATCATAAATCACAGGCTGATCAAAAATAGCGGATGACAGCATTTGTTGTTCAAGGGAAGGAAACAGCCTTTGAAGGGCATTTCCACCCATTGGATTTCATTATGCAATACTGAAATACATCTTTCTGAGCACCTTGGGATTTCACATCCTGCACCTTTATAAAGTGCAAATTTCACTCCTACCCAAAGGGATGATGGGTGAGAAAAAGCTATCAGGTATAAATTCCAGAACCTGCTTTTCTCCTCCTCCCTTAAAATTTTCAATGGTACAGTCTGAGTCAACAAGACTCAAACTCTCTAGTATGATTATATTTTTGTTAGACACTTCTCAACTTTTGTTCTCAATACATGGCACAAAATACCACATTTTTCAATAAGAATCACCTGTATAAATTGTTATATTCATCATTTAGGATTCTCAGTTTTGAAAAGGCTAGAGGAAAAATTTGAAGTAATGTGAGATCTATAATATTCAAACCACAATAATCACAAGCTGTATATACTGATGATATATTTGTATAGAAAGCTAGTCATAAAGAATCATTGAAACACAAATTCACATGGTATGCTACCAATTTCTTCCTGGGAAAAAAATTACTTGCTTAAGACCAATTTTAATTTTTGTCAAATATTTGGATAATGAAGGCAGTGAGAAATTCCAGGCTTAATTACTCTTCTTCCACATAGCTTCCCTTGACAAAAGTTAATCTAATGCTATTACACTACCTGTTAATTATAGTTGAAATCCAGCATAAGCTTGGCTTTTTGACTAAATTTTGTAGTTCTTAGTGGAGAAAAATTGCTTCTAAAACTAAAAGGAATGTTGAAAAATACAGAACCGCAAACTTCAGTCCTGTACAGTTATAAACTGTACAGTTGTTTGTATACAAAAACAGCAGTATAAATTAGTCCAAAATTGAGATTAAGAACGCTGATGCAAAAAGAAAATGTGTCCCAAAAGAGTCAGAGATTCAAGGACTTGTTTTATTATTTTTAACCTCTCAGATTCTTCTGTAAGTTCAGCCATGGGTGACAACACAGGAAAGCTGCTGCATCTCCTCAGGTGTTTGGTGGCTGTGATGTGGGTTGGTGGTCTCTGCTGGACAGCTGGCCACAACCAGAAACTGCCCCTGCAGCTGGCAGCAGTTTGTGCACTCGTTTAGGAGCAGGAGTCCATCTCCAAAGTGACTCTCTTCTCCGCTGGGGCCTGGGCACACACTAGTGACCCTCCCCACTGCTTCTGCTCAGGCTCAGCTTCTCCCATGGCAAAACCTCAAGGGTGCAAGCCTGAATTTGCTGGAGGCTATAGCAAGGGTTGCACTGATTTCATGCCCTTATGACTATTTCACACCCTAGCTTCAGACACCAGAATTATGGACCTGATGTTTTCCATCACATCCTCAGCAAGTAAAAAGAGAAGGAGGAGACCAAAAAATTAAGTGCCATATGGAACAAAATGCCAGGTAGGGTATGATCCTCTGTGCCTGCATCCTCCTCTGCATCCCATCCCTCTGGTGTTACAGGGACACCTGGCACTTCGCAGCTGGGAATATTTCGGCAGTATAAAAAGCCAGATTGGTAGGCAGCCAGCTCTGATAGGATTGACCTGTTGAGTTGTCCATGTCTTACCAGCAGAAGTATTAATCACTTACTGGGGATGTTAACCCAATAGCAAGAAAACACAGCTATGCCATTACTCTACAGACACCAAGGCAGGTTAATACATTGCACGAGACTGGATTCTGTTCCATCCAATAATCTGACCTTTGTAAAATGAAAGAGCCCATTAGGAATTAATGTACTGCACATAGAAACGTCTGCTTGCATTCCTCTTTCACAGACATGTGTTTGGCGCCTGGGGTATTAACTTTCAGACTTTGTTTCTTTTTACTGCATATTCGTCTGCAGTACTGTTCCCTGCAAATGGGGTGCAGTAGAAAAACAATCTGTGCTGCCTTTGCCCTTTCCCAGTTCTCTCAGATGAAAAGGTAGTTCATTCATAAGATCATAAGTGATCTTAATAATTTCTTATATGAGATGCCATAATCCAATGAGAGTTTATTTTCAATTTTGGTCAGAACTCTAACCCATATTAAGTTTCTATTTATAAGTAACATGGGGTTTTTTTAATGCTCCAGTAGCAATAAACCAAACAGCATCATAATGAATTGTCTCTGGAAAACAAGATGAAAATAACAAATGCTTAGACACAAAACTAAATGCAAATCATTATTGTTTAATAAACATACAATTGCTTCCAAAAATATTACATCCTTATCTGGTTCAGAGCTACACTATGCGTTATTTTGATTAGGCTTCTTGCATAAATAAAAAAACCCTCTTATTTTACAAACACAAGAATGAAAAATATATTCAGCAGGATGTTACTCACAAACCATCCAAAAGAGATTTTTGACCATAATACAAAGAAATCAATCTGATCAATGAACTGTACAATTTATGTTCTGAAAAAGCTCTGTTCTATAAAATCGAATTTGCTAAATTTCTTCAGAACTAACATATTTCTCAATTTATATCCAGACATACCATTAAGTTCAATCCAGTATTATTATTTTTAATATAGCTGAGAATGTGTTTTGATTATATATCTTTCCCTGTGTTCCAATGCATTTTTGGCAGTTCTATTCCTTTATTCTTATTTTGCAAGAGTAGCCATGCAGGTTTCTATTTTGACACTAGCAGGTTAAAACGCTTAAGGAATACATCAAGAATTATATAATTCGACAAGTCACTATTTATTTTTTTCTATGTGTAAAACAGTAGCTAACAAGTATTGGTACCTATGTAAAATGTATATTATATTCATGTGTATAAGGTATATCATATTCATTCAATATCAAGCAAAAAATAATTTCAATAGCAGGATGTAACTGCTTATACGTTATTAAAGGAAGTTGGAAAGAACATTTATGTGAATACAGTGCAGAAAAGAGTAACTGGCAGGAGAATACTTGGGGCAGAAGTCATTTCACCATCTTCTAACATGAGAGCAACTGTGTGTTCACATATGCACAGCTACTCGGTGCAGGAAAGCTGAGATTAAAAGCTCCTGTGCATGAATACATGTGGACAATGATGTTAACACTAGTCACTCTAAAGGGGATAAAGAGGCAATGGGTCAAAAAAAGGAAGTGATTTTTGTTAGCAGCATTATTCTCATGTATTCTCTACCACCAGAGCTTTTAAGGCTTTGAGGGCAGAATTCCTTATTCTGTATGCTTGGTCAAAAAAAGGTTCACACAGACCATAGTAAACAAGCACTTTCACACAGTGAAGTGGTTACAGTATTTACCCTCCCAAGATGGATGTTACTGGAAATGACACAGATTGGAAAAACACTTCTTTTCCTCTACATGAAATACAAACAGGTTTTTATTATTATCAGCATTTTTTGCTCATTGTTTAAAGCTACTTCCAGTGGTCTCTGGATTTCTAGCTTAAGATCCCCTGTGGGTAATCCATTCTAGATGGATTTCATGATGATATTTCAAAAAAAGAAAATCTTTCCTTGGCATAGCTCTGTACGGTGCTATAACATATCAGTAGCCATTGATCAACTGGGTGCTATGAACCAGAGCAGTACCTGCTATTCTTCTCACAGAAAAGTATATTGATCTGGATGTTATGTAGTTAATTTAGTGATGGTTTTATTTTATTTTTCAGCATCAGTTTTAGTTATTTCAAACAGCTGTACAGAACCAGGTGTTGTTATTATACAGGTAATAATGCATGGTTACAGAAAAGGCTTTCTTCATTTGTAAAGAAAACCTCATCCAAACACTGTTATTTACAACTCATCATGTTTGCAAACTGAAATATGCAAATTCAGAGACAAATTCCCATGCTCCTCCTCAGTTTACCCCAGTGAGAAATGAGCCCCTTTTCTTCTCTCTTTCCATGAATTTTAGCCCCTCTTCCTTCACATACACAGAAGCGGGAGCTCAAATGTGGGATTATACTCCTTGAACTGTCTTCCTGCCATCACCATTGCCACCATCACTCCTGATTCCAGGTGAGCAGAGAAGCAACACACCAGTGAAGGGATGCAGCACCCTTCCAGTGTACTGGAGCCTCCTCAGAGAAATTGGCAACATTACATTAATGTAATGCACTCGATTACACAGATCTAAAGATGAATCCAATCTGAAAAGTTTCCTTTGGCAGCCACCCCATGGGACTTCAGCGGGCAAGAGGACCAGCACCCATGCAGCTCCAGCCTCTGTCTTGACCCCACTGAGGAACCTCCAGGACAGAATTCAAAGTGGCTTGCTCCAGCTGGGACAGCTCTGGGTCATTAAAACATTAATCACATTAAACCATTATATCTCCTCTTCTGAAAAAGATAAAGGCAAATTTTTCTCTCCCCATGCCTTCCTTGCTTTTACCCACAACAACAGGTGAGCAAAGCCCCAAACCAAGAAAACCTGACACATCCTTTCACTAATATCACTTCAGTACGCTATTTTACCCTAATCAAGTCATAGTTACTTTACAGATACTTGTCCAGAAACTTGTCTTGCCTCACTAGGTAACAATGAGTAGAGTTTTCACAACACACAGCTGAATCTTCTGTTAGCTGTGGGTATAAATCCCAACCTTAATGTTCTATTAATACATTTCTAAATTGAGTATCTTTTTTTCCTGTTAATTTTCAATTTTAATCATCTAGATTTTAAACCAGATGTCCTCAAGTAAGGATGTGAAAGCTGACTTAGTTCCTCTTCAAATGAAAACCAGACAGCCCTTTCTGTTCACAGAGAAATAATATGACTCACCCATTATTTTGTAAAACTACTCTGTGGAGAGCAGTATGATTGGAGCTGTTTAGAAGGAAAGAAAAGTCACTGAAAGAAAGAACATTTTCACCAGCTCCATCAACCACCAATACCTTCCTCCGTGTTCCTTACAACAGATTAGTTTTTTCTCAGAAGGAGAGTAGAAAGCATAAGAACAGGGATCACAACTTTTCCAAAACATTTAAATAATGAAAAGAAAAAAGAAAAAGAAGAAAAAGTTTTGGCAGCCAGTTATGACACTGGGATGCTAGACAACAGATGTCACTTCTGGGTTCTGTCAAAGGCTTTCTGAGTGACCTTGACTTATCTAAGTCAAAATCCCTCTGGGCCTCAAGTCCATACATTAGGCAGGGATAACAGTAATACCATCTTTATGAACTTGTAGAGATAGTTACTTAGTGTAATAGCTGTCTCCTAGTAAGTCCATGTCAGGCACCTACAACATTATTGACCTTTTGGTCACAGGGTTGACCCTGCTCTGTGATGTAGGCAACTATGATGATGCAATAGCTGCTCAACAACTTCCTGCATAATATCATAACACAGATATGCAGATCCAGTTAACCTTGTGCACTTATTCAGTCCCAAATAAAATTCTATGATTGTATCTTTCCTGCTGCCTAATCTCGCATGCACCTACGTCTTTGTCAGCAGAATTCTTCAGCATGCTATCTGTTGCCTGCACGTGAGCCAAAGTCACCAGCAACTGCTCTGTGACCCATGTCCTGTGATATCTACAATACCACTATACATGCTTCCTAGTGCTGCGTGGCACGTGAACACACTCCCTACACCTATAGGTGTAGCACTGGAGGAAGTATTGCAGCAGCTGCTATTTCAGTTAGAGGAAGAGAAAAATCCTGTTATGCAATAGCTTAGCAGTTACAGAAGATAAGGGAAAGCTGCTCCCAGATCCCAAGCAAGTGCAAACCCACCTTTGCCAACTCTCAGAGATAGTCTGAGGCAGGAGGCAAGGCCACGCTGCAGTAAGGGTGTCCTTAAAGTGGTCACACTGCACATGGCATAAGCAATGCTCCTATAATTTGAGTGTGAGAAAGAGCCTGTGACTCTCCAGGCAAGGGGTCACACACTGGCCAGGAAGGTAGAACACCGGAGTTTCCAAACCTGCTCCAGGTGCAGTAATACATAAACAGCTTTTTGTCATTCATGGTGGAAGAGCAGGTGAAGCAAATCTCAAGTACTCCCATATACTCACACATAGGCACATATATAAATGTGTCCTAAGAAAAATGGGTCACTACACATAATTTTTTAGACGAATAGTTAGGTACCTACCTCTAAGGAAGACTTCTGATGGAAGGAAGGCTCCACCTACAACCTAGAGTTAGCTCCAAAACTGAGTAAAGAAATGGGGTTCAGAACATACCTCATAATAAAGAAAACCTGGAAAGAGCAAGGACAGATGGTCAGAGGTCTGCAAGAGCTTCCAGGTTAAGGAAGCAATCAAATAACTCAGGACTCCCTAGTCTGCGAAACAGACGACTGAGGGATGTGGCAGAAGTGTGCAAAACCATTAGTATCATGGAGAGGATAGTCTGGCAACAATTTTGTACTGCATCTATCAATTCAAGGGTAAGGGATATCAAATGAAGCTCCAAGTAAGAACTCAATCTGAACTAAAAGGTGTAGTTCTCATGAAATGGGTGGAATCCCTCTTCCTATGTTCTTCCCTAGGCATCCATTTAAGATTAGTACTAGTTTGGAGGTAGGAATATTTTTTATTTAGGAAAAAGAACAAAAACAGTGTCCCACATCACAAATTTTAGAGCTAAGTTCCCTGAATCTGGGGAAATCGCAGGAGTCAACCTACCTGAAGTGCTAGTGATGAGGGTCACTCTCAAAAACCACCTTCATGATCAGAATGTCTCCCTGTAAGACATGTATCATAGACTGCCTGCTGGACCGGGTGAATTCTTGTTCTGACCTAGTGTAAGAGTCGGTCTAAAGAGAACAATATTGTCTCAACATTGCTAACAGAGACCTGGAGATGGAATGTGGTCCTCATGGACACCGAGACCCAGTGATCCTGAAGGAGAATTGCATGGTAGAAGGAGTACTATGCCATTCCCTGATACCCGGCACTGAAAGGAACAACTAGGATAAGGCCACATAACAGCTGTCCAGAAGATGAATCACAACTGTTGTCGTAACAACGAACCAGAACATGCGTGATAACCTGGCTTGAGAAGGCAGAGACTGACAACATTCCACGGGCCAGAGAAGGAGCAACGTATATTGCTCGGCATAAAAGATGACTCCTTAGCAACCAAATTTTAGGAGATCTCCCCCACCAAGGACCACAACGATTGGAAGGACCAGCAGGATGCTGCCTGGACCTGGGACCATAGGGATGCCTTGGACCCGTGGTGGTAGCTATAATCCTCTTTCCTTTTCTTTTTACTTTATCTTTTCTTCATTTTCTGTCTTTCTACCTATCGCACGCCGCTTTACGGGCAAACAATAAAATTATACTGTTTGATTGAAGCATAAACCCTTGGCGTTGTCACGTTGATTTTTTGTGCTTCGAGATCATAGTAAATGAACCATCATGAGTCCACTGAGTGGACCGTGACACCCAGCACAGCCATTCTTATGTTCAACCAGCCCCATGGTATCTCTGGTGATTATCAGAGTGTGCTGATATTGACTATCAGTATCAACTTGTTTCAGTACCTAAGTCCACACACACCCCTGCTTTGGCATCCATTCAATAGGTACCACTTACCTAGATGATACATTGGCGTTGCGGGTTTGAGTGCTGCAGCTTCTATTTGGAGCTAATGCTTAAAGCCAGCTTCACGTTGCTTAGCAGGCAGCCCAACACCTGAAAAATGGACCTTGTTAGTCTGTTAAGACATTAAGATGGGAGCCTAGGCATCATATGGAGTGGGGAATGGTGTTCCTAAGGAATAGGCTAAGAACTTCTGCCGAGGGGGAAGTTACCTAGAGGCAGCCAACAGGAAATAATTGTTTTAAGGAATATACTAAGGGCCACCCTTTCTGAGATTTAGACACACTAAATACTTCCAGTGGGTCAAGATGCAGATTTTGAAAGGTAAATGAGCCTTTCTGGAACAAGGCATAGGTGCTGAAATAAACATTCATCCTCATACTCATCTGCCTATGGCCTTGTAGCTTTGAAAGTTCCACAGGTTTTATAAACTCTCTCCTTCCCCAACTTCTATCTGGATTGCACAGGAAGTGTCAACGGGGTATTTTGGATCTTGCCCTTAATACAAACATGTCTTGAGAGGAGAATCAGTTAGCTAAATACAAAGAGTCTGATGAAAACTTAATTAAAGTAGATGGAAGTAACCCCATTGTACATCCTACTCTGGGAATATATGAACCTTATGGTGTTCGAGTTTTTGTGAACCTAAGGGATTTTTAAACTCTCCAAGGGCTTGCAAAATGAATTTGGTCTCTTTTTACTCTGTCATTTAAACTCATAGTTTGTTTTATTTCATATAAGGATAATTCAATTTTTTTTAAAAAACCACAAAAATGTTTTTCTAGCTACAGACAATCATGTGCAATCTATTAAGGACAGAACAGTCTCCAAGTCCAAGGTTTGGCACAGCCTCAGTCCTAAAGAGACATACTTGCAAAAACTGGGACTTTTTTCATTCCTTTTTCTCTGTTGCTTTCCCAGGGTGTCTCTCTTTTTTTTTTTTTTTTTTCACACAGTCAGTTCTCTGCTTCTTTTCTCACCCTGTTTTTCACCATATATGCCTCTGTCTTCTCCCTTTTTCATAGTCACCCTTAAAGAGATAAGTAAGATGTGCTCCCAGTAATGCTGAAGTCAACGTCAAGAGTTTTAATGAATACTCCTTCAGCAGGTTTGAAATCTGACAGAATGTTTTAGCCCACGTCTAATAAGAACAGGATGTCCATGGATTATTTCCAGCACTCTCTTCTGAGTTTATTGCTTCTGATTCAGAAGCACTGCATTTCGAATAGCACCAGGCCAAACCTGCAAAAAGTATTCACTCGAATTAAAATTTCAATTTGTTTGGGTGTCTTCATGCTCCCTTTTGCATTCACTCATCATTAATATGCCAATACGTGAAACGACAACAGAATTGATCAGAGTAAGTTAATTTTAACTACATACATAAAACATTCAACAACTGGGAAGGACCCAGGAAGTTTTTTAACAAAACTGAGATAGCTGCAAACAGTTAATGGGGATTTCTGTAAGAAAAAAAGAATCTAAAAATTTGAACAGGTACATACCAGTAAAATACTCAGCACAAACATTGAGCATTCTTTTTGCCAAAGACAATGTTGAATTAATTGTCCATTGAGCTACTCCAAAGCAACAGCCCAACCTCCAAGGCCACCAACCACTGGCACCAGGAGGAACTTTAAAGCCAAACTCAGCTTCTACTATTGTGGCACATGATCATGCACATCATCAGTAGTGGCACACATCTCAAATTTCACCTATCTTCCCACAAAAGCATCTTAAAGTCTAGGAATTTTATTCCATATTATTCATCCTGGGATAATGGAGTAAAATCACAACATTTACATGAAGGATGGAGCAAGAGCTACTGGTTTCTAACCAGCTTCCTTCCTCAGAGACAGACAATTTGAAGCCCAACAGCACCTTGGAGATGAAGAAAGAAAACTTGAACATTTATAAAGCAAGGTAACTTCCAGAGACTAGTACATAATGTGCTATCAGAAGCCTAAGTTTCACAAGCCACATTTTTTCTGCAAATAGTAAACAGAAGGTGCATTCTCATACCGGCAAATGCTGTCATTCCTGAGCCTGCTTTGCACAGAGGATACACTTTATTGGTTCTTTCTTCTGTCACAAAATGTAAAGTAGTTCACAGAGCACGGTGATTCAAATTCCCACATTTTGAAAGACCAACTGCTTCTCCAGACTGTAAAATAAAATCCTTTTATTGTGTCCCAGTGCAGAGCCTCATGCTTACATGACCAGCAGAAGATCAAAAGGGTTGCAGTACTGGCAGCTCTGCACTGGCTTAAATATCCAGGTTAAAAAAAAAAAGGGGGGGGGGGGGGGGGGGGGGGGGGGGGAGGTGTGTATTGATTTTGAGCATACTTTATTTCACACATGTATACATTTAGAAACATTTATTGCATCAAAGCTACTGCCAGAAACCAAGTAAGCAGATTGTTTATTTGAATTTACCTTTTTGTTGCTTTTTTAAGGAAAAGTCCTACAACACAGGTCAATCTAGTCTCAGCTTACAGTCTTTTGAAGTACAGTGATAAAGTCCCTATTATTGACAACAGCGTTAGCATTAGCATCTGCCTATTACTGTGTTGCCTGGGAAGTCCTTGGCAGAAATCAGGATCCTGCCTGTCCACATGTTGCAAACAGGACTTCATGAAAAGGTCAGCATTAACCATGATTATTAGAGTTAGCTGTAACCAGAACCACTGCTCAAAGGGAAATTTTGGAAGACCTTGGACCCTCATTCAAACTAGCTGCTCAGGTCACTTCTGTGGTAATTGCTTAGTCTGCATTCTTGAAACCCTTAGTTGCTAACCCTGACTGGCGTTGAACAGGAGCCACTTTTCCTGTCAAAATCCTGAGACACAGAATTTACAGAAACAATGGAGGAGAAGAGGATGTTACTCTACTTCACAAAGTATTAACTGAACACAGAATAAGGACAGAGGCTGCACTGAAATGTAAGGAAACTGCAGTTTTATGTATTGCAGGCAGTAAAGTGCCGACATCTGAAAGGTTCTTTCTTTTTCTCTAGAAGCAAAGAGGAGGCTGTAAACACAAACAAATGGTAAAACTAATATGAACAAAACAGGAAGAACTAAAACAAACAAACAAAAAATCACGGAGTGGTTAGACTCTGTCTCTTAAATATTTAATGACCATCTTGCATTGGTATACTTGCATAATCTCAAAACACATTATTATTGAGAAATGAACACAGATTATTTCCTTTACAAATATGACAGCCAGGATAATTCTGTTACTTCATAGGAGGTTCTTTTCCTTTACAAAATGCCATGACTCCAGTCAGCAAACAATACAGTTTTGTTAACTAGTTACCCAACCTCATATGCAAAGCAATCAACCTTGTGATACGTTGCTCTTGCTCCATAAACTCTCCGATAGATAAATGTCTTTTGATGATAAAGAAGCAGTATCTCCTGTCACCCTTGAGCGAGTATGTGTCAGTTCTTCAGCATTTCTGCGCTACAATGAATCTACAGAAAATATTTGAGGCAATGGAACAGATTTCATAAAGTATATTACAAAATGTTTACATTGTAAATTCCCCTGTACCCACAGTTACAAAGGACATGTAGCAGCTTGCTGCTTTACTGTAGGAGAATCTGCAACACACATGCAAAATGAAAGAAAACAAATATTTTAAAGGACCTGATCTTGCAAGTTGTTGAGTCACCACCAATGATTTCCATGGCAATGTCTTGCTTAAAGTTAAGAACATGCTTAAGAGCTTTGCTGAGTCAAAGCCAGAGTACTCAACTTCTCACCACATTTGTATTTCTCCTCATTTGAAACTACAAAGATGATCTTGACGCTCTCCTCAGCTGTTCTAATTGGTTGGTGTATTCTAGATGTAAGCAAGTTAGAACAACGTGCTTTCTCTTTCACTTAAAACTGTACTTTTTCCTATGTGCCTGAATAAGAAAGCTGCTGCTCTGCCTAGCCTGAAAAGAATGCATTGACACATTATTATATTTCATAACTAATTAAAGCGAGTACTTTGAGTATGTGATTTACCATGTGTTTTATCTGATTGCAGTTGATCTTCCTGGCCTTTTATTCAAAAGGGGAAATAGATTTACCTGTGGTGAAAACATGGCACGATTACCAACTGCGCCTTACTTTCTAGAATGTATAAGAACTTTTTGTACCTATGTTTTACAACTGTACTGTGAGTCATCTTCCCAGCACAGAGATGTCATCATGTTTATGACACCATGTTTTCTTTTTCTTGCCCCAGTTTCCGTTCTGGCTTTAACTGAACAGTTTAACCTTCGACTTTCCCCATGGCTTCCTGTGCCAAATTCGTGCTGCTGAGAACTCTTTGCTGATCTCTTAACCTCTTGCATTCACATTTACTATGTATTGCACAGTCATTATTAAAATCGGTAACATTTCCTTGGAAACATTTTTAAGGCTGTTGAAGTATTTTGGACCGCTGCCTATTAGTAATCTGCCTACAAAGAATGCTGTAAATCAGTGCTTGGCCAGTTGAACAACGATTGTTGCTTATGTTATTGGTGTTCTCAAATGTTCTCATTCTCAAATGACTGGGAATCTGGTTGCAACAGGAGCTTCACAAATTCCGGAAGAAACAGTACAAAAGTACCCACTGTTGCCCAGATGATACAGGTTTTAAAATTCTAACCAAAATGACACATGACTTTCATCAACGAACAATGTTGCAATGATTCTCGCACTCTTGGCCAAGGTCAAAAGAGCTACTTTTTAAGAGCAATTTTCTTACAGAAGCTCAAATATTAAGTCAATGCTTTAGTTCTTATGCTCCTAAGTAGAAAATTTCAAATGCAAGTGGTTACAATAATTAGATTTAACACATAAAACTGCAATGTACTCTGGATCTCAAAGCCAAAGCCAAAATTGGATGCTCTTGTTTTGTCATGGTGAAAAGCATCATAAATGTGCATGTGTTCGGACCATTTGTCCTAAAAAAGCCAAAAAAAATGCCCTAGCTGTGTCCAGCCATCTGGACAATTTATAGAACATTTTAACATACTTATCCTAGAATAATTTGAGGAATTATTGTTCCAGTGATTGCTTCACTTGTCACTGGCTTCAGCAGCAAAACCAGTTTAAGAAGCCTGGCTTCTCTTTCACCACACCGGTTTGCTGCCTCCCCAGCAATACCCACAGAGCTGTTGGTGGGACTCTATGGGAAGGTGGATTGCTGAAAGGATCTTGCTCAGGAGTAACCCTGGAGTGGTTCATACATTGTGGTGTAGGGGTAGGAATGAAAGATGAGCAGAAGAGGCACATATGAGGAGGCAGGACTCCTTGAACTGACATTATCTTCATAACACAGACTGACATCCTGAGAAATATCCTCCTGTGGCTGGTGAGCAGCTGTGGCGAGGTGTGAAGAACTCCGCTGCAAGTTCCTAACACCTTCAGTGAAGGGGAGAAGGCACCAAGTCTTCAGCAGCAGTTGTGACTTCCAAAGGCAAGTTAATCACAGCCATTATAAAGGTTACAAACTCATCCCCCCAACTCAAGGTCTACAAACTACAGCTAAAAAATTCCTCCCTTTCCTGGGATTTCTTGTTCCTCCAGATGTTGTGATGTTGCTATTTCACTGATGCTGCTGTCACCTTACACATTTTTCTTGACTGAAAAATACACTGACGGTGAGGCTAGATTTAAAGAAAGCCCAGCCAGACAAACTTGTCTGGCTGTGGCAGACCCAGTGTCAGTGGTTACCCAAGCAGACCTCCCCAAGCTGCTTACTCAGGCCTCACCACCCATCCTGGGCAAGACGGCTGCACCTTCCCATCTCCTGGCATTACTGCATGCATAGTCTCCTCTAACCTGGTTCTGTCAAAACTGATCCAGGGCTTTTTTGTTTAAATCCCTCACTATGGAGTACTTAAACTCACTCAAATCATTTTGACAGAATAATGTTAATGAGTAACCAGACATTCAATTCTGCTGGAGGCTGGGTGTAGGGAGGGGGACAAAAGTTTCCAGCTGGAAGAAAGTGGCAGGCAGGTGACAACAGCCTGGATAAGTCAGTCCCTTCGCCTCATTGGCAGTCACCATATGTAGACTGGTCTCACACTGGTTAACAAAGCTGGACCTAACCCTTCAGTTAACTAATCTAATCTAATTAAACTAATAAAAGCATCCTAACTGGTGCTTTTCAGTCAGTCAACAGCATCTGTTACCCAAAAACAAGTAGACAAGACAACTCAAGAATGCCCTAGCCCAGACAGTATCTGGATTTGGGGATAAAATGAAAAAGTAATTTAAAAAAACAAATTTAAATGATACATTGTCTGAGGTTTTGTTTACACATCATAAAGTATAAAAAACTGAACATATCCATTTCAGTTTCAACTTTTCATTCCAAGTAACAATACTCCTTGAAATGCAAAATACCATTTTTGAATGAGAGTTGCAAAATTACAGGGCAAGTTAGTCTCTTAGGTTGCGCATTTCCAAACTTTAATAAACCATGGAGAGGCCACTGCCTTATCTTATTGTCTTGGATTTCTCAAGTTCTTTTTTCCATCAAATATGTTTCAGTTGTCGTCATATGTCATTGATTTGGCAACTACATTTGCCCTCTTTTGGAGTAATCTTGTATTGAGCAAACCCTGAGTTAAATCCAGGTCAGTTCATTCAAAATTTGGCTGTGCCAGAAGTGGATCTCTTCAGTGGCAAAAATCACTTATTTATTATTCTAATGTTTGAGATACTATGGGTGTGATTCTGGTTTTCTTATCCTGATACAATGCAGTGTCACTCAGTCAAGAGCAATATAAAGCAATATAAAGCAAAACATTGCTTTATATCAGGCAATACTGTTGTTTACTGAGTAACACAGCAGCAAGAATCAGCCTCCCCGAATCATTTATATCTTAAGGGAAAATCACCTGGCTGACACATCATTCCTTAATGTAATTTTTCCATGTCTTGCTCCTCAAAGGAAATGCAGGGATATACTTTAGAAACCATGTAATACATAGCAGGTGTGGTATTTGGTAACTTCACTTGCATTAAATAAGCAAGTACTCCTAAACAGCCCTTACAAAAATGTAAGTTTGGTCTCAGGAATCCTCCCTTACCATACCTAAATCAAAGGAGTTACGTATAAGCGTACAATATTTTTACAGCTGATTTCAAGGTTGATGAGTGGGCAAAACATTTTAAAATGTTTGCTTGTGAATCTCTTCTTTTTCATATGCTGAACTAAATGACAGAAAGTATAAGTGCCAGTGCACCGCAAACTATTTATCTTCTTGTAACTGGCCTTGGAAAAGAATGCAATCATTGTTAGGAAAAACAGCAAATCCATCTTCATCACAAGTTTAGACAAGGAAAGACTTTACAGGAAGCTTTAAGAAAGGAAAGAACTTTCCACAGCAAAATATATTGCCAAAAGACCATTCTTGTAAAGTATCTCTTTATTGGAAGTTATTGAAAAAAATAACTGTAATAGAAACATTCATTTAAAACACATGAAATTATGAAAAATGTGTGTGAAATCCAAATATATTGGGTGCCTCATTTTCATGGAGAAACACTAATGAAAATGAAAAAAATCCTTGTCAACATTTTTTTGAGAAAAATACAATTTTCTAATGAAACATGCCATTTATAGCACTTCAGTAAGGAAAAAAAAATTATACTTCCAAAAGGGAAAATTAATACCTTTTTCCATGAGTAGGAAAACATATACTCAGAGTACTACAACAGCTCCAGCTCCTGAATGTTTGTTCCCTTCCAACAATACTTCTAGTTCCTGCTCCTATTTCTAACTTTCTTTCTCTCCCTACTTAAAATTGCCCTTTTTTTCAGATAAACTAGGCTGAACAATTTAATTTTTCACAGAACAGTTTAAATTATGAAAATACTAAAACAAAGTTACCTAACAATTATGTAGGGCTGATTTCTACATTCACAAACACAAAGAGGGAGGGACCACAGCAAATATAATTCCCCTGGCTGTGTGGAAGAGGCAGTGATGCTTCAGGCTATTGTCTTTTCAGCTTTGGACCTCATGAAGGCTTTCAGCACTGTTGCTGAAGATGCTCAGCACTCCCAAGGCCTGGACAGCTTGACACAGCTTTGTTTCAACTGTCTCGACTCATGGCATATTGGTAGGATAATTCTCCATTCACATCATGCCTTTCCTGTGAGCTTCCGTAATGAAAAGTCACTGATCAGGACATTCCATACCTATTACATTGTACAGTATTTATCCCAGATCTGGCATTTTTCAGTATTTTCTCTAATGATTTGTACAATGGAATCGATAACACTCGTATCAGCTTTGCAAAGAAGGCAACACTTGGAAAAGCTGTAAGCCCTACACAGACAACAGGATTTGAATTCGGAAGGATGAACTGAAGAAATAGAGAGGATGCATTACCAGACTAAGATGCACGTGGTCATTAAACAAATGGAATGCATTTCACTAAGGACAAATCCAAAGCACAGCACTTGGGAATAATTGACTGAACAAATATAAGAAGGGGGTGACCGGGCAGCGGTTCCACAAACGGGATCAGAGGTCGCAGTGGGTCACAGACTGAACATGCGTCAGCGATGCCACAAGGTTGCAAGAAAAGCAAATATCATCCTGGAAAATGTCAATAGGAAGGCTTTGTTCAGATGAAGTACTATCTTCAGTCTGAAGCATCATTTCCAGAAATGCCAGGAATCAAATGGAGAGAGTACAGAGGAAAACAGGTAGAGCTCTCCAAGCCTGGGAAACAATGAAAGGACCAGGCTTTTCATCATCTACAAATGAGAAGACTGTGGGGAGACATGCTAATGGTCTTCAGACATGTAAAAGGCTACTGCAGAGAGATGGGACAGCAATGGATTTAAATTGTAACAAGGGAGAATTGGACAAATCTCTGCCAAGAATGATTTAGGCATCCTTAGATAGGCCTTGAGAACAGAGGATGGACTAGCTGCCTTTGAAGGGCTACTTTCTTTGCCTGTTTTCTACAACCTCTTTAATAAAACCTTTGAATTGCTCCAGAAGCAAAACACAAACATGTCAGCAGCTTTGGAGGGTTCTTTTTCAGTGTATATGTAATTTAATCTAATACTCCCCAACTAAAAATTACTACCTCTAAATTTAAGAAATAGTCAAAGACCAACTTCTCTACTGTCTACACCAATTGTGAGAAAAGATAGAACGTAGAAAAACTGTTTCTTGGTAATTAATAGAAGTATTTTCAAAAAAAAGTAAAAACACAGTAACAAGATGATTGCTCAAAACAACTGTTAATGCCAGACAACTGTATATGAATGTGTAGGACTTTTGTAAGAACTTGCTTCCTGACAAAATGAATCAACAAGCTTGAGCAAAATAACTATTTCTTGTGTAGACACAACATTTTAGAATAAAGTATTCACCTTGTTCTTCAAAGTAATTTTTTTCTTGGAATAGGTTTTCTCACAGGAGAATTTTAGCTACAGATTTAGAACAGGTTAATTACTCTAACTATTTTACTACCACCCACAAAAGGAAGGAGACTGGCTCCTTAGGCTTCCAATTAACCAGAACATGTTCTTTGGACTCCAGGGTATGCTCAGTGTTCCCTTTTTTTTTTTTTTTTTTTTTTTTTTAATCTAAATAAATTCTAATGGGGGGTTTAATTGAATTATCCCTTTGCTTGGGACATATTTCCTGGTATTGTCTAAGTTGGCAGGACAAAAGAAGGTAATGCTTTGTGTCAAATAGTTCTCCCACACAGAAAGGACCATGTCTCTGTTGTCAATTCCATCCACAAGTGCATGTGCACAGAAAGGCATGATCTGTCTTTCTAAACTTAGAGAAAGGATTGCACAGATAATCTGGAATAAATTCACTGAACAGCTACAGACAGTAATATTAGCAGAGAATCTGCCTCAATATAGACTCTCCCTTGCACTGCTTGTATAGTAGTATTTGATGATAGTCAACAACTGCACCTGATTTATATGATTGTTATCTTACACCTGCAAGAGTACAGTATCATCAGAGTAATTTCATGCTTTAAAACTGTGAGAGGATAAATTTTACAATATCATTTTGCTAAACATTCAAGCGTAGTTATCTTTGCACCAAAGTAAGATAGCTGGGCATTGAAACAAAAGTTTGTGAGACATCAATGAAGAATTTTACATTTGAGATGCTAGCAGAAAAAGAGAAAGACAGGAAGGAAGGAAGGAAGGAAAAGAACTACCAAACCAGTTAGAATTTCAGATTTTGCATATACAGCAACCAAAAGTAAATATATCACTAACTGGTTGAACAAGCCTCTGTGCACCTTTAAGCCTCCAAATACATTTAAAATTTCACAGTAAGTAATTATTCCATCCAAAATACGGAATATCTTCCTCAATAATATACTGTCATAAAGACCGAAACAGCACACAAAGATCAAAGTTTAGTTATTTTGTGTTTCCTTTCCACTGGAAATAGAAGATTTACAAAAATAGAAAGGCAAGAATATCACTTATTACTCACATAATCTTTTATTTATAGACCTGGAGAATGATGAGATACTATACTTAAGAATGCATATGCCATTACAAAACTCTATGTCAGCTCTTCTCAGGAAATTCTGAGACTGTTTTGCCTGTATATTTAGGCATGGTATTAAAGGTATCTGGTTGTAGAAATGCATTGAAAATAAGAAGTAGAAACAACCATTTTAATGTTTGATAGTTCTTTTCCTGTATCTCTTTAAGTTACCTGGAGTAAGCAGCACTTGTTCATATATCAGAAGAAAACGAAGTTTTAGTACCCTTCATTCTCTTGCAATTTCACTAGTTTTAAAGAAGGTAATATTTGTATTTGAGTATTTAAACAGAAACAAAAATTTTAAATGTTCTACCCAGCACTGGGCATCACAAACTACAACCTTCACTCCTGATCCCAATGCCTGCATGCCTGAGAGGGACCAGCTGGCTCCACTGATCTCCAGGACATACATGCCCCGCTGAATGAAGTCAAACGGTTAACAAAAGTAGAGCAGACCACACCACTCCATGTCTCTTCTTCTCTTCCCTTCATTTGCACTCAAGAACACACCGTGTGTCTCAACTCAGCCCAGCTACAAGAACAGTTACCAGTCACCAGATGTTTGCAGTCACAAATTTAGTGAAAGATGCTATGTCCAGAGCTGAGCTGATGAAACACATGTGAGCTTCCTTTATGCATTTCGTGCAAAATAGCTTGGGTTATTTAAAATTATCCTGGAAAGTTATTGACTTTGCACTGAAATAAATGAGGAAACTTCACAGCTGATTTGGCTGTGGAAGCAGTGACACCCCAACGCAGCAGAACCTTTCTGCATCGAGTTTCTTATCATGGCATTAATATGTGTTTGGAACCTGAGACCATGCTTGGCTCAGAAGGATTACAGCTTCAAAGACAGCAGCTAGGAAGAACTGACTGAAGAAAATCCAACTGCCTACCCGCTCAGATTTACACTACCAATTTTATTATCTGTTCAGCATTCCTGTGTGCCTAGCTTCTACATGATTATCCATAGATAGATAAAAGGCTGAATTAGTCATACAAGTCCTGATAGTGTTTAACAGAATCGCAGGTTGGTTATTGCAGCTGCATACATTTTACAGGCACATAATAACAAGAAAATTTGTAATTTCTACCACGGGAATATTTTTTTAAAAAATTATGTGGTCTTATACAGCAATAATCATCTACATACGGTAGTGCGTATGCATGTATTTGTGTGTACAGAAGCATGAAACCTGATAAGACAATACTGTAAAGTTCTACAATCCTATGTGCTTTAAAAATATTAGCATAGTATTTGTATAGTCCTGTTAATTTACAGAAGCAGAATTCTCCTTGTTTAATTCATTCAAAAATAAGGAATAAAATACCTTGAGAGAAGATGTTACAACAAAGTTACTGGCATGTTTTGCACTCTCTAAACTAATGTAAGATGGTACTGTCCTTCAATACTTTCAGCTTGTGGAATTATATCAATTAGGAAAGAAGAACAGCTACACTTTAAAATGCAAAGGCCTTTCCATCAAAGTTGGGTTTAGATGCTTACATAGAAACTGATTAACTAAGGTATGCATGTAAAAATAGATCATCATAATTAATACTATCTTCATCATGATTTATAAGCAGCTGAAGCTTCAGACTTGAACTAACTTTTTTTTTTTTTAAAGTGTAGCACTCAGTCAGAAAGTATTTTGTTTACCCACAAAAGTTTGCAGTGACTCTACACAGAGACACTCGCACACCTTCCTTTTAATAACTGCAGGATTTGGGACCAGATCCCTCCTGAAGGTCTTCAAATACAAGCAACGTAATATTATCTAAATACAAAATCCCTACAGTAGTAAAAGGTGTCTTTAAGTGCTGTAACATTTTGGAAAAACATTTATTTCTGCTGCGTGTATTGAAAGTTACCAAGAAAGACACAGCTAGGTAGCACAAAACTGTAGCACCTTTCCAGGAGTCACAAAGGTTAGTAGACTTGAAGGTGTATGTAGAAGCTGGGTCCATCTGAGGGTGTATTCTTACCAAGCTGCTTGGTGAAGTTAGGCAGTATCAAGAAAAGACACAGATATATTTTGCCGCAAGGAAGGATGAGCTAGGAGCCTATGGGAACCCCAGGACTGGCATGCAGAGACCCCCAGCACCCCCAGCAACAGGGTAGTCCCACACCCAGATGGGACCAGGGTGGTGGTAGGGTGACAGTCCACCAATGGTCCCAGACATGGGTATTGAATAGGTCCGCGATCCATCCCGGGAGTGCACCCTGGTGCTGCTGCAGGAGAGCTCCAGGGATAAGGCTGCCTATCATGTGAGTTCAAGGTGCGGCCAGGAAACAGGGCTGGAGACAAAGCTGCCTATAATGGTAGGTCCAAGGTCCAGCCAGGAAGGCAGCCAGCAAACCTTGACTGCAAGAGAAAGAGCTGGACACAGCCACACCTGCAACAGCATGCAAGCAAGAATGGGATGTCCAGACTGGAGCTTAAATAGGCAGGGTGGGGGTGGGGGTCCTGCGGGGGGCTAGTTGGGCCAGCTGCAGCCTGTACAGAATAACACAGGTTTCAGGATCCATTTAACTGCAGAGGGAGGTTTCTTACAGGACCCAATTCTCAAGCAAAGGGCTGACATCCTGACTCTGGCACCAGCTCATAGCCAGTTAGTACCCAGGTCCTGCCCTGTGTTTCCTCCCATTGCTTGGGGGGATTTTGTTACAACAGCAAAGGGCTGCCAGGACAAGAGGGTATGCAGCCCATTCTGGGTTGTCATAGACCTTTAGGGACGCTGGGAATACATGAAAAATTTGTGCCAGTCATAGATAGCCTTACTCTCAATGGTCCTTCAAGTTTTGGGACAACGGTTGTACGAACGTTTTGTGCCAGTGACTGGCAACAAAATTATACACATGCAAGCAAGAACTCAGCCTAGGGAGTATGGCAGTAAGGGGTCCATGACAAGATCTCAATGGAAATTTAGTGAAAAAAGTGATGATCTGGTCTCTTGATGACTTTCTTGCCTCTCCGTGACTCCTCCTAATGAGCCCTCCTCTGCCTCTAGCCTCATTTTTTTCTTATAAAACTTTACTCTAGGTTTATTTCAAAACGTCCATAAAATCAAAAACAGAAAAGCAGTTTTGCTATGCCATTAAGGTTTTAGAAGGTGCCAATCTGATCTGAAGAGTAAGGGTCCTGGACCTGATGCAGACAGCAAGAAGCAAAGCAGACAAAGAACAACAGAACAAAAGATATCTCTTGCCAGCACTTAGGGGAACTAGAAGGATAGGTGTGGAAAAGCAACATTCTTAGTTTTGTTTAATTTTCTACATGTTTGTATGATTTTGTCTAGGTCAGTTACTCTCTATTCTATGATACTGTTTCATATATCTACTGTAAGAGGAAAAAAACTTTCTGAATTTGTGTGTTATCTAAAACCGTTTTGGCAACAGTGAAGATCTCCAAGTTTCTATTTGGCAACAAATGGTATTTATTACATACAAACCCAACTATATTAAAATAAAGGATATTTGTAAAATTTTGGAGGAAAAAATAGTTTATGGGCATGTCTAGTAGACTGATATAAAAACCTACATTCCCTTCATCCTGTGGCAAAATTTTCATTTATATTATTATCTCAACAATTTTATTTTTTTGTGACACTTTTCCATTTCAGACTGTTTATTAGAAAATTACACCAAATTAGACCATGACCTTGAGAAGTTCTGTAAACTAACATGATGTTAAAAATAACTTAGGAATTCAGAACAGAAAGGAACAAGCTGTGTTTAATAATAGCATTCACTAGCCAAGATTAACTCTAAAGTCCCATTAAAACCAAGTTTCTCTTTTCGTTTTAAATATATTACCTGTTTTGCATTAATTAGTGAATCTACTTAACAATGTCTCACAAGGCAGTATCTTAAATTATGTTGAATTTCTCATTCAGGGATTCCGTGCCTTCCTGTAGCTTCCTTGTTCATTAACAGCAGCCAAGATCACCCGCTCATAAGTTTGTCTGCATGTGTATGTGTGCATGTAAGTGTACTGTATGTAGAATAAAAAGGAGAGTTTGTGATCTCCACTTCGCACTCTTCCTAATTTGAGGTGGTTATGAGTTGTGTAGATTGTTCCACAAGTGTGCTGATGAAGAGTTAAACCACAAAACATCATTATGCGTTCTATACACATTAGTTATTTATAGAACTGTCTGCTGCTTTAAAATTTTTCAGATAATTTGTACAATTTATAGTTACTTTTTCATGTCACACCACAATGAAAGCTTAAGATTTCTTAGTATGGCATGACAAAATCCTGTATCACATTCCAGTGCCATTATTTCAATAAAGTATACTCTATCACAAACACTGCAACATGAAATCCATCATGTTCAGTCCTGCAAAAGCTTTAGTACATGCACAAAATCAGGCGTGTAAAGGCTCTATGACTGTTCAGATGAGTAAACTGACCACACAGTGAAGTCTCAGTATTATGCAACTGAGGTACTCATGGGCTATAAGAAAATCCAAATGATCTGAAATTCATACTGTAATCTATTTTCAAGCCAAAGAAGGCCGGCCATCAGAAGAATGGTATAACAAGCACTTCCATGACAACAACCAAATAAATGCACTCACTCTTTCCCTGCTGAATGCACTGACAAACCTTTTTATGGAATACCACGGGAGTATGGAATTATGGAATACCAACAGATCTCAAAAAGATGTGAGTTTACATGATAAATGACAGTAAAATCTTTAATGGTCAAAGGTGAATTTCTGTCTCTGTTAGAAGATTATAACCATACATTAAAAAAACAAAAAAGCAATGGCTGAACAAACATGAAGTACCATGCTGTTCATGGAATAATTATGCTTCTAGTGGCCCCATGAACTAACTACTGAAAGGATTTTAAAGTCAGTAATAGCTGCAGATATTTCTGTAAATGTAAACTGGATTCTGCTTGTCACAATTCAAACATGTATTAATACATTCAAGGTAGAGAGAATTGAAAACGTCGTATAGGTAGGGGAAATAAATGTATTGGACATATTTATGGTTCCATAATAAAACCTTCCTACATTTATGAAGAGGAAGGCAATGTTTACAGCTTCTCATAATTTATTTTGGCCTCACAAATTATTCAATATAGGTTATATATTGGTACCATAAAGTGTAGATTATGTAGGTTTAGACTTAACCACTCTAGTTATGAACAGATTTTTCTTTGTTCAGGAAACATTGCCAACAGAGAGCACCATGTCTCTCTCAGTTCTATTACTGCTCATATATTCAGGAAAAATTCCCTTTGAATAACTGCACCGCAGAACTGCCAGTTCAGCACATTGAAACAAACGCCATTATATTATTTTCTTTAATAACAAATTATCACTGCCAGTAAATAATTTAGTGTGGATAGATTTTGATTTGTTCTACATGGCTGCCTAAACACTTTTCCATTCTCCTGCTTATAGCATTTTCAATGTAGTCCGCTATAATGCTGTGTCATGCTTTCATTTCCTAAGTAAGGGGCGTAACACTGCTCGCCTGATACACAGGAGACAAGGTTTACCAATTCTTAGTAGAAAGAGGAGCTGTCAGTCATTCAGTGAAACCGTGACTCAGCAGCTGCTTATTCTGCAAAAGTACTCTGCATGCAGGAGATAAACAGGAGGGGCGATGTCTCTACAAGCAACAAAATTCTCTGGTACGTATACAAACAAAAACGTCCTTCCCACCATACTGAATTTATGTAATAATTACTCATTTCCAATCTTCTCATTGCATATAAGGGAGACTGTATAAACTGGTTTATTTAACCATCCATAATTTTTGCCAGGAATTGATCCATGCAGTTTTCTCTCAGTAAATTAAAGATGTCTATTTTGCTCACTGAAAAATCATACATACTCAGGTAGAAGAGCGACTTTTCTTCCCACAAGCAAAAAGTTTACAAATGTTGCTCATAATTATTTAAAACTAAAAACCATCTTTCCAAAATAAAAAATGGCTACACGTTTTCCACATACGGACACCTGCCAACGTAGAACACACAGACCTACAGCAAACACCCAGTCTAAAAAGCCAGGGGGAAAGTCCTTCCCCTGAGTGTGCAGATGCACATACACCACTCTGAACACAGAACAACGGCAAAAATATGTAAAGATGAAATCTGCTTTTGGGCACTTCATAAGAGACTCTAGGTCTAAATTTTATTCTCTAAATGAGAAGACACCTGTAACAGCTTGAACGATCTTTATTTTCTCTAGTACAGGAATTCAAGGGAAGTGAAGACATGAAACAGTTTCTATCAGATTGACCAGGACTCCTCAGCTTCAAGATGACCATGTGAAGTATAATAAAGGTAGACAAACCCCAATTCTTACTGTGCAAAACTTGGGGATCTCAAATGAACTGATTGGGAAGAAGTCTGGGGAAAAAAATTAACAAATGGAGGAAGTTTTTGTAAATGCCTATTGTAAGCTTTGCCACCACTTACAATAAATATCAAATTAAACATGGGTTCAAAAGTGATTCCACAATTTCATGCAAGTAAGTACCAGAAACTGTTAAACACAAACATGTGGATACAACCTTTGGCTCAGTAAATGCTAAACATCAGAGTGCTAGAATGTATAACTGTATGGTCCTGTGCTCCTTCCTGCCTTTTGTCATAGAGGAATCCTCTACCAGCCACTGTGAGAGGAAAAGCATCAGATTTTAGGGACCTTTTGTCACACTGGATTCTTGTGCTTTATGTACTGGAGATGAAAAGCAGAATTTTAAGTTCAGTAGATAATGGTTGTTGTCCACAAAATAGGATCCAGCCCTCAAGTCATACAGTCCTCAAAATATTTATATCAGCAATTTTCCAAAAAAAGGATAACGCATACAAATTTGCACACATACTTTTACAGAATGGAGATCCAGCTATAATACAATTTATTGCTATGTGTTCTCACTGTATTTTTTGGCAAGAAATACTAAGTGAGGAGCTGATCTTGCTGGTTCACTGAGGCTTAGTTTTCCCTCAAAATATAGTGCTTGTTGATCTCCTGCCCTTTTTTGCGCCACCAGTGTATCCACACTTACTCTAACCAGTAAAGCACAGCAACATCTTGGTAACTACACAATTATTCCAGTTTTGTTGCCTTCTGAATACAGCTTCTGCATAGAGCCTTGCCTAGAGAACTCCATCTAATTTCTTAAAGATACACTATTTTCAAGGAAGCCACAAAAATGCAAGTGACTTTTCCAACATGTGAAGCATTATTTAGTTGACAAACAATGTCCTCAAAGATCTGCTGACATAAGAAGTGATGCTGATGTACAGACTGCTGTAATTATGGCAATAACATCTCTGGAAATCCAAATGTATATCTGAAATTGAACACACTGCCACCAGCAAATGGCAGAAGAATAAAAACAGTAGTTTTTATTCCCGTAAGAATTCAAACAAAAATATGTGGGATGGCTTATAGAAAATGTGTTTCAATTAATTAACAAATACCATTTCCAAAGCTTTTCTAGATTTGTAATAGAGTACATATATGTATATGTAAACATTTAAAAGCTTATGTTAATTTCACACAGGGAAAAAAACCCAAAAAACAATGTTTGCTGAGCGGAAAAGATGAATCAAGATTAATGGAGACATGCTATTTTTAAAACCTGTAGAAATGTTACAGAGTTAAAAATACGAAGTAAAATTTATTTTTATAGCAGCTGGCAATGTCCATTTAAGGCTGACAATTTCTTGCAGATGACTAGTACTATGTATCTCATGCAGCACCCACCGTTTTGAGTGTATTGCAGTACAACAGCATAATCAGATGGCTTTAAAACTCTCAGATGGCTCAGAATCTCCCTATTTTTGGCTTAAATCCAAGTTATAATTACAGTAAATGTACTATTTTTTAAAAGAATGCTGCTGCTCATGTTCTTAACATAGTGATTTTGCTGTTTTCATATTGCAAAACTGAAACTAGACGAGAATAAACACAGAGGGGAAAAATTAAGGCTTAAACTGAGTTTAATATGTAACTCCATTCACCATCATGAAGCCCAAGAGGCAGGATATGCAAACCTGCATTCCTTACACACTCGTAATACCTCTTGGCTTCAGTGGAAGTTTTGTTTGAGAAAGCATGTAATCAGAACCTATAATTTCATTAATTGCTTGCCACAGGCAGTCCATGTGAGGTAAGAATAAAGAACCAAACTGGTTGGAAGGGCGGTGGAAACCTTAGCCCCGCCTGCATCTTTGTGGACCACTGAGTCCACACAGCAACACCATGAATCCTCGTTTTTCCCACTCGCCCACACTTGAGCTCTTCCTCGTGACAGACTGCGTCTGTCATGTAGAGGAGATTACAGTGCAGATGCCTCGTTGGGGACACAATAGCACTCCCAGGTCTCTGTCACTACCTTGCATTACCATCCTTCCCCAGGCTCCTGGCAGTACTAAGGATTTCACTCGATGCAGATCCTTGCTCTGTTGGGATTTTCATATTATGTACTGGGCACAGGAAAATGAATGTCATGTAGCTATTAGTACTGACTGTTTTGAATAACATATTACATATTTCATTAGATATCCTTTGAGCAATTCAGGAAGTATCATCTAAAAACCATGCGGATGGACTTGAATTTTACAGTATTACTGTACACATAACTTTTCAATGCATACCATAAACATAAATGACTCTACTGGGCATGTGCTACAGACAGTTTTACAGTATTCCACAAGGTTTGTTTATATAAGTAGGAAGAAATAGCATGAAACAAGAACGTCCCATAGTATAAAAACCTTTTATTTGCTAAAACACAAATAAAGAAAAAACACAGGTACTTGCCACCTACTTCTTCTTTTTCTAAACATAAAAACAACTAATCCAATTTAAAAAGAGACCATTCACAGGCTAAGAACTGGTAGGCCATGTTACAGTGAGGGGTGAATCTACAGTGCAGTCTCGGCTGCAAACTGACATTTAGAAGTGCAGAGCACATAGCTCTTCAGCTACAAAACCCCTGTTACTTTCCTGCACAATAAATTGAAAGCTCTAGTTCCTCTCTTCCTGTATAACTGAACACAACTCAATTTTTACAATACCTCACTAACACCTGACTTACAGTTCCTTTTACAACATCCTTACAATAACGTATCTTGGGTTTGTTTGTCCGGTTTTGCTTTGTTTTGAAAGTGTAAAGCATCACCCCCTTAAATTATGATAAGGTATTTCAGCAAGGGAAGCCTAAGAACAAGACGCATCACTCACAGCTCTATATTAAACAAAATACAGAAACCTGAGTTTGGTATTAAAAAAAAAAAAACAAACAAAAAACCAAAAAACCAACAATGTAGCAGTCTTTAGTCTCCAGAATTGTGCTGGATTATCTTATGAATACCTAAAGTAGAAACAGAAATTTCACCTTAAAAAAAAACCAACAAAAAAACCCAAAACACACACCATAAATTATTGTTAACTATCCTAAAGGCTCAAACTTTGTAAGGAAGCCTGCAATGAGTAGATACACACAAAAGAACAAAATAAAAGGCAAACAAATGGAAGGTATAAAGATGAGTGTGACTGACAGATAAGCAGGATGAAAAGAAAGGGAAGGAAAAAAGAAGGTAAGAACACTTTAAAAAAAGGGAGAAAGAAAAGCAAGACAATGAAAACAAATGAATCGTTGAAACTATGGTGGGAGGAACTGATGAATGTTAACTTTTATTGTTCTGATTACAAAATACATTTCAAAATTGGCTTGAAACACATTGTATGTATTTTTTGCCAAGGACATTCTTGGCAATTACAAAGTCAGGAAAATTATAATTCAATCAGTGAGGCATTACTTAAAACCACTTGAAAAAGCAGACCATTTGAACCATCAAACAGGCTGCATGGGTAAAGATTTCAGACAGTATTCTGGAGCAGTGCAGATTGCACTCCTGTGTTGCACATTGAACTTTCCAATAATGAGGCCACTGGAATAATAGCAATTTTTATTCCTGAATATATTTTACCAATTTTTCTTCTCATAAATGAGCAACAAAGCCTCATCATTTTTCCATACAAAATGAAGGCAGTTCTAATATAAAAAGAATTCAAGCACTTGTACAGTAAAACTTTTATTTTGCTATAAAACCTGGTTTTAACTCTTTATGAAACTGTACTGTTCATAGCAGCCCGGTCACACCTATGAGGATGGCTTCTGTATTTACCAGATGCGTGCGGGGTACTTCACCATGCACCAGATCTGTGCGGTGGCCTTTGAAAAGGATGCTACAGTCCTAAAATCCTTAGGGCTACGGCATCGTGTTTGTTGCTATGCTAGCAAAACCCACAATAAACAGGTCACCTTGACCTCTCTCACGTAAACTGTAATTTCACAGAAGTGCTAACACCTGAAGAATGGGATTGAGTGAAAAATGTGCCAGGCATTCACCGTTCCCATTCGGAAAGGCGTGTGACTCGCCTCCCCCGCAGTAACGCGCGTTTACGTATCACTGTGGTCGCACTTGGAAGCGGAACTGTGCAGTCCCGCGGCTGAACCCATCCCCATCACATCGCCGTAGCCTTTGCGAACTGCCCGTTGGCAGTTCTCGGGAGGCCGGTAACGCCGGCTGCGGCACTCACGGTGCGGCTGTAAAGCACCGCACGGTGATGCGGGCCCCGAGCGGCGGCAGCCGGCCCCCAGACGCCGCAAACCGGCGGGCGGTTGGGGCGGGAGCCGGTTCAGCCCCAAACGCCCTGAGCTGGGCTCCGCGGTGACTTCAAACCCCGCTAAGGGATCGCCGGTGCCCGACCACCGACCACACACGCACCCCCCGCAGGACACGGCGCCGGTGGCTCGGGACCGGCAGCGCCCGCCGGCCCCTCACAGCCCCGGCCAAGGCCAGGCGCGGCGCGGGAGAACCCGGCGGCGTCACCGGCCTGACCTGGCGCCAGCCCGGGGCACACACGCCGCGGCACCGACCCCCACGGAAGCAGGTGCGACCCCGGCCGCCGCCGCCCCTCCCTGCCCCGGGCTGCGCGGGAAGGCGCCGCAGCGCGCCCCGCCCCGCCCCGCGCGCCGCCTCACACCACGCCGGGCCGGGCTGCGGGGGGGCGGGGGGCGTGGCGTCACGCGCCGGATGGGGGCGGGGGGAGAACTGCAGTGATGGAAAATTTTCGGCTCCGCATCTCTTGCGCGTGCCTTCGCCGAGGCCCGCCCCCCCCCCCCCCCCCCCCATCCCAGCGGCGGAGGCGATCCAGAAAGTTCTGCGGTGGTAACGGTCGGGCTGCCGGCGCCTCGCGCCGCCCGGTGGCTTCCCGCCCGCCCCGGTGGCCGGCGCCCCACGGCAAGGCGGGGGGGGTGCGGGCCAGGCCTCGGGCAAGCCTCGTACCCGGCAGGGCCCCGGCGCCGCGTGTGCTTCAGTGGGGCCAGAGGCGCGGCTGGTGGCGGGGGCTTCGCTGCCCCTCGAGGGTGCGAGCCGCCCGTGTGCCTGTGGCCGGCCTGACCCCGGGCAGGCAGCGCGGCTGCGCTGCCGGCTGCCCTCGCACCCTCCACCGCTCGTCGATGCCGCGGGGAAGGGAGAGAGGGAGGGAGGTGACACAGAGGGGCCAAACGACTCGGCGGCCGGGCGTCCTCTGCACTCGAGGGCAGCAGCACCAGAGCGGCTTGGGAGTGTCCAGCTGCCGCGGGGACAGGGAGCAGGGAGGCTCCTCCAGCACCCTTGCCTCACGAAGCAGTGGCTTTGTGGCCCCTCGCCTCGCCCGCTCCAGGGCTGCCGCCTCGCTGCCTGTGTGAGGGGCTGCGGTAGAGCCCCCAGCCCCCTTCGAGGGGGATCGAGCAGCGAAGCCCTCAAAAGTTCGCGGCGTGATCACCTGAGGAAAAGGAAGCGAGATCTTATCTCCCCCCGCCCTTCCCTAAAGTGGGTTTTATCCTGCATGGCATCACTAGGAGGAGGCGGTCATTCCGGATCGCTTCCCGCACGCGGCGCTTGGGGCCTGTGGGCTGCCGCCGCGGCCCGCGCTCGCACGTGCACCACCGCTTAGCTCGCGTATTAAAAATAGCAAGTGACTGCAGCGGGCAGCGACGGGTCGGGGGCACCTCGTCCCCTGCCGCGCACCAAGACACTGGGAAACGCCAGCGCCGGAGCGCGGCGGCGCGCCAAAGGCGGGCGCAGGGTGGAACCGGGGGGGGGGGGGCGGCGGCCCCGCTGGGCCCGTACCCGGCGCTGCAGTCCCGCTGCAGATGCTGCGCCGGGCAGGTGGAAGCACCTCTCAGACAGGGCGCTCTTGACTAGCGCCGCAGCGTCCCGTCTCCGCTGCGAAACGCAGCTGCCCCCGGCGTAAACACGGGAGAGATGCTCGCCGCAACGACCGCTGTCATGCGCCGGCGGCCCCGCTCCCGACCCCCCGCCGGGCACACGCCGGTGACCGGTTCCACACCTCACTCGGGCGCGCCCCAACCCGCCGCCGCCCCCGCCGCCCGGCCCGGGCGGAGGGTCAGTCGGGCAGGGAGGAAGGCGGGGGGCGGCGCGGCGGCGGGCGGGCGCCGCGCCCCTCCGCGATGACGCGCCCGCATTCCTGCCTGAAGAGCGGCGGCGCCCCGAGGGGGCCGTCAGACCGGGAGCGACGCTGCTGCTGCGCGCCGCACGCCTCCGCCAGAGCGCCACGGACACGATATTTTCTTTCCCTTTCATACCGCTGGCTTCTTCAAGTGATTTTTTCCTACCTTTATTTATTTAGCGTTTTGTTTTCGCTGAGGTTTTATAGTTAAGGGGATTTTTTTTTTCCCTGCAAGAAGCAGCAGCAGCGGGGAGCAGAGCATCTCCTTATTCCGAGGCTCCGGGAGGAAACCTCGCGTTCAGGCTCCTGCGGAGAAGGTACGGCGCGGCGCCGGGTGCCGGCTGTTGGGCGGCCGCCAGCAGGAACGGGGCGACTTTCGGTGGCAGCGCGGCTCGTCCTTGGCTCTTTGTCTGCCGGCAGCCCCCGGCCCGCCGCCCAGCACTCTGCCGGGCTCCGCCGGGACGCGCGGCGGCGGCGGGCGCGCGTAGGGAAGGTGGAAAAACCCCAGGCGACTGCGGTGCGGCGCGGCGCCGTGACTGACCTGCGCTTTTCCATTGAAAGCGCCGGGATGCCCGGTGCCGCCGGCGGGGAGGGGGGGGAGGTAGGACACAGCGACGGCCGCGGGACGGGAGGCTCCAGCGGCCGATGTGACAATCGTCCGTGGGTGTTGCATCAGGCTGCGCCCCGCTATCGGGGAGGGGGAGGGGGGGTAGTGCGGCGTGGCGGTGCCGCTGCCTCGGCCCGGTGCCCGGCGCCGCCGCAGGTACCGGCGCGGGGCGCACCTTTGTCTGCGCGCGCCCCCCGCCCCGCGCGCCCCCCGCCCCGCGCGCCTGGTACTTTTCCACTCGGCGGCGGGCGGGGGCCGCCGAGCCGCGGGCGCGCGGTGGCCACGTGACGGGCCGCGGCGCCCGCTGCGGCACTGACGTCGCCTCCCACCTCCGCAGGCGCGGCGAGCCCCGCCGCCAAGGACAAAAGAGCGGCCGCCGAGCCCCGACCCCCGGCACCGCCGCCGCCATGAGCAGCGCCGAGATGGGCAAGTTCAACATCTCCCCCGACGAGGACAGCAGCAGCTACAGCTCCAACAGCAACGACTTCAGCTACCCCTACCCCACCAAGCCGGCCGCCATGAAGAGGTGAGGGGGGGGGGGGGCTCCGCCGCCGCGGGACGGGCGGCACCCCGCCGCGGGCACCGGCGGCCGCGGCCCCGGTAGAAAGCGCCGCCCCGGGCCTGGCGGCGCGCTGCGGAGAGGCGCTGTGCCGGCGGGGTGCCGGGCGGGGTGGCTCTCCTGGCACCGTTACGCCGGTGGTCTCGCTCCCCCCGGCGCTGGGTGGGAATGCTGAACGCGAAGCCCGTACGCAAGTCGCCCGTGATAGCCGCTAACGATGCAATGTTTTTTACAGCCACTATGCGGATATCGATCCAGAAAATCAAAATTTCTTGCTTGACTCCAACCTTGGAAAGAAGAAATATGAAACTCAGTATGTAAGTATATAGCAATGACATTTCAAAACAAAACAAAAGCTTCCTTTATGTTGGTTTTTTTTAATTCTGAAATAACTTTCCATTAATTTTTACCTATCTCCCTTTTCTCAGCATCCAGGTACTACTTCCTTTGGAATGTCAGTATTTAATCTGAGCAATGCTATTGTGGGTAGTGGCATCCTTGGTCTTTCGTATGCCATGGCTAACACTGGAATTGCTCTTTTTGTGTAAGTATCTTTTGGTTCTTAAAAAAAAATATCTTTCTGCTGTGTAATTAATAATGGAAAAATACTTGATGTAAGAATATGACCTTTACAAAATACCCAGTCATTGCCATAGGTGCAGAACTGCATTGTAGGATTTATGGCTTGTTTTAAATTAAGAGATCGTGATACATTCAGAAGTATGTGCAAAAACAAACAGATTCACTGCAAGCTCTGTAACCCACGAAATACTTTACGGTGAATTTTCCTTTCCTTAGCTGTAGTTTCTCCACAAAAACTGATAGACTTCCCTTGAAAATTCCGTTATCCAGGTGGAAAAGAGAGGTTGCTACTTGACAGACTGAAGTCCGTGGTAGCTTTTTCCTTCAGAGTTCACTTACTGAAATTAATGACAACAGAAACTTTTCAATTGGTGGAAGTCATAATTGCACAAAAAGTACAGGATCAGGCTGTAGAGAGAAGAAAACAGTAGGTAGAAGGGCATTATCTTATTTGCCTCTTGTAAGTCTGGCCATGACTACTCTTAAAATTTCTGTGGCCCAGTCCTAACAATCAGGGACATGGTTTCCTTTTCTTCAGCTGACATAGTTGTGTTTCTAGAGGTACAATGTGCTTACACCAATAAAGGAATCCTTTTTACTGCTGTGCTTTTACTCAATTCAGGGAACTGGTTTCAGCTACACCTGTAAAAATTTCTGTCTCTCTGCAAGGGAGGGTTGTGGAATAACCAGCATGTCTTTGTTGGTGTTGGCAAAAGCTTTCAGGTAGAAGACCGGACTAGTAACATAATGGGAAATGGCACGAGGAAACAATTATGTACAGTGCTTCTAAATGTCTTGGGAAAGTGCATTTTTCATACATAGGAGGCAGCTCAGCTCACACAACATGTAGTATCACTGACTGAGAGCAAATGGGAATCTGTGGATATGTTTCAAGGAACTTGTTATTTTTATCCTGGAAATAGATAAATGTGCTGAATGTTCAAGAACAAGTGGAGAATAACATTTAGTTTGAAATTTGCGTTACTATGTTGCCAGGTTTCCAGAAAGTTGCAGGCCAGATTTACTTCCAGATATTTCGCAGTATATCAGAGTGGCATTCAAGTTTCCTGGGGAAACTACCAGTGTGTGAAGTTTTGACCTAAAGGATTTTATTTTAAATATATGGTGATATGTTGATTTTTTACTAAGACTTTTACTTACTTAGATGATGCTAAACTGAATGAAAAACTTAGCAGCATGAATTCAGAAGATGTAGATACTTTTGTCTCTCCTACATGTCTCCTGTATGTCCTCTAAAGATGTTTTGCAGCACATAAAAAAACAGCATAATGCACATTAGAACATGTCTGAGGAGGGGGGGGGGGGGGGGGAGAATTTAAGGTTAGATATTTGAACAAATTTGCATATAATGGGGGTCCTTCTGGAGACAAAAAAAAAAAAAGGTCCCAGACTGTCAATTTAATGACTGGATGCTGAGGTCGTTTAGTTACCTTTCATTTCCAGATACTGCACTCAGATCTATTTGCGTTAGTAGTGATTCAAAGATAAACTCCTTAGTGGAGTTTGTATACTTCCCAGGTGGGAAAACAGTCAATCACTGATGTTACTGAGGATTTGTGATGACACTGAGGGCGTTATAGACATCCTTTAATAACAAGGTTACAGATTCAGATCCAGATACAGTTGATTAAGGCAGTAAATTCTTTGAAGACTCTGTGGAGTCACTTGTGTCAGTGCTGTGACTTGTCACTCGTGTCAGCACTAAATGAATGAATGATACCGTCTGGAAGCCAGAAACCGATTGAGCTTCAAGATGAGTTTGCTGACTGATCTTGCCAACACTGTGGGCAGCCCTCCGAGGTTAGAACTGAGGGGTGCAGGACCTATGCTGTTTTAATGAAATGTAACCCTTGCACATCTCACTATGCTGCTTCTAGTTGATGGCTGAACTAAATCCTGGTTAATCTCTACCTGTCAAAAATAAAGAGGTTTATTTGTGTGCATGTGTTGGTGCTAATTGACACAGTAACATGTTTCCTGGATTCCTTGGAGAGATCTGTGAAGCTTTTCTCAGATGTTCTTGTTTCCAGTTCTTTGTGCTGTGTTTACAAATTTCACCAAAGTTAAAAATGACAGAAAAGGAAATGTAAAGAGTACTGTGGGAGCTCTAAGTGGATCTTGCTGTTTTTGAGCAGATGTGCTGATTCTTAGCTTTCCTATAAAGCAGAATGCTTGTATTGGTATAAGAAAGGCCAGGGTTTTTTTGAATATCTTGTAATTTTCCACTGTGTTCTTCAGCAGTTGAGAAGTCCCCCCTAGTGTGCCACTCCGGGAAGTGCATTTGTTGTGGGAGAGATTTGTTGTTGAGAGATCCGAATTTTAGATGTTGCAAATGGAAATAATACATATTGCATGTAAAAGCTGTGGGGAAGATGAACAAGCCACTAGCGATTCCCATGTAAGCACACATGAAGAGTTAACGTTTGAGCAAAGAATTATTTTATTTTTTTTAACAACAATAAATACGTATTTTCATTTGAACGTGCAACTCTCGATACATCTGAATTTTCAGTCAGTTCTTTAAGGCTTTTGCAGTTTCATCCCTACATAAAAAAAGATGTCACACACATTTAAGCTGAAAAGCTTATTTGTTTAAGACCAAGAGATAATCTTCACTTTAGCTACAGTTAGTCACAACTTCATGTTTGGTACATGCATGACACCCTGTTGAAGACAGGAGAAATACAGTTTCTTACCAGGATACAAAACCATTCCCATCGATACTTTGTAAGTTATTTGTATCAGATGTAGCCAGTTATAATGGCCTGAGACTTGTCAGTGCTTATGACACTTTACACTGAAGTGTTGTTGAATCCTATACTAGAATTTCTATGCCTGCCTCTGAAATGCATTTTAGTATAAAATCCTTTCTAAACTAGGCATTAATAGGGTTTTCAGAATGCTTTTAGCTGCCCATAGCATCTGTGGTTTTTCCTAGATAATATTTTAGTATGATTAATTTTTATGTTTTATCTGCATTTACTTAATAAGGTTATAGTAAGTCATTTATGGCTACTAAAACTTTGCATGTTTTCCCCTCCCCAGGATACTCCTGCTGTTTGTCTCAATATTTTCTTTGTATTCAGTGCATCTCCTTCTGAAGACTGCCAATGAAGGAGGTAGAGCAAATTACTATTTTACAAACATACGGTATTTATTTATTTGGTATTTTTGTGAAACACACCCTCCCAACTGATTATTTTTGTTTTCTTTTAGGATCTTTATTGTATGAACAGTTGGGAATGAAGGCATTTGGTATGGCTGGAAAACTTGCTGCTTCCGGATCAATTACAATGCAGAACATTGGAGGTGAGGACAAGATCTTAAAATGCCTGCACTGTCAGTAGTTCCCTACTTATTCTTGGAGACTTTTTTTCACACAACATGTGTTCATTAACTGCTTGTGTTCAAGTGAAGTTATGAAACATGTTATGTGATTCTTGCATCTTGTGGCATATTCTATATTTGTAATGATCTATGATGTTATTCACCTACAGCTATGTCAAGCTACCTCTTCATAGTGAAATATGAGTTACCATTGGTCATCAAGACATTTATGAACATCGAAGAGACCACAGGGTAGGTGTTAGAACTCCTCATCAGAGAAACTATTAGGAGAAACAAATACGGAGACTGTACATATTTTTATATGAAGACCACGTTCGTTACACCATAGGGTAGCTTCTTACTCAGACAGAGATACAGTAAGTTTGCCCTTCCCCTGAGTGCTCCACTTCATTTAGATCCAGCCTGTCCTGGGAAAAGGGTAGAAAAACACAGGTATCGCATCATATTACAGAAAGCTGTTCTCTAAAGAACATAAGGTAAGTGTTAATGTATGTACCAGTGAGTACATACTTTCAATAAGGAAAGGTAAATGTGGTTATGGTTGGTGGTTTTTTTTCTTCCTTTTTTTTCCCCCTTACTGCATTCCAACTGGTTTGGACTGATTATTTTGGTTTTCTAGTGTTAATATTGTGGAAGGTGATTAAATATAAGACTAAGGTGTGGTTATGTAATGAATGTCTTCAGGAACGGTTCTCAAAAAAGCATGAGGACTAAACATTGAGCTAAAACAGAGTATATAGGCCCAAGACTAAAGTGGTGGATGTGTTGCCATTTAGCCCTGGAGACTCCTTGACTCCGTAGTGGCTGTCCTGCTTGGCTTTAAAAGTGGGTGCCTCATGTAGGGTTCATTTTAGCTAGGCATACCATCTGAAAGTTAGATTTTGAGCTCACCGTTACTCTGGTCTATGTATAATCAGTGGAGAAGGGCAATTCTCTGTAGTGGTCAGTTCAGTGCACCTGGCTTAGACACCTGTTTTGGGCATCTCCAAAGAACAATTTATTATAACACTCTATATGGAGAGGTTGTGTAAAAACAGCTATCTAAAACAAGATGCCTGACTTCAGATGGATAGAGTTAAGTGCTATAAATCTCACTCTTCAGAGTTGTACTTCTGTGCCTTGTCCTGAAGTGTCCCAGTCTTGAGAGGGCTGAGCAGCTCAAGACTCCAACTTACACCTAAGCCTGAGTTCAGAAGGTAGGCATTTTTCTGCCTCTGTTCCCCAAGGGGTTCAAGCCATTTGGTGGTGTTCATACAGCTTACTGATAGATGTTGTCATGACAACAGTGCTAGCCATCTTTCTTTTCTTTTTTTTTTTTTTTGTTTGTTTTTTGGGGGTTTTGTGGGGTTTTTTTAATGTAATCAAAGAACGCACCCGCTCCATTTACTTAGTAGTGTAATATTTACAAATTCTTTGCTGGGAAGGTTCATTTCCCTCCTTTGGCTGAATTGAAGTCCTTATTTCACACTTCTTAAGAAAGTCCCTGGAGTAGGCAGTATTTACGAGGGGTCTTGGAGGCAAGTATTTTTAACTGTCCCATCTTCAGAGAAGAATTCAAAATCAGTTGCAGTTAAAGAGGGAAAGTTAAAGGCTGTGAACCTCACTGGATACAGCTGCTGCTATGCAAATCTGGCAGACAAAATTAAATTGAGATTTGTATTTTAAGTGTTTTCTCGTTGCCTAGTACTAGGTAGCTGTACAATGATTTAAAGTAGATCTTTTCTCAGTGCTCTGGCAATTGTGGACCCCATTTAACTGACTGTCTTCATGCATTGCTTAGGGGAGTCTGGGTGGCTACCATTGGCATGGATTCCACTCTGGCAGCCTGATGCCTAAAATGTAAGCACTTACCTGTTTAAATGTCCCAAAATAATGCTTACTGTAGAAGATACTCTGGAATTGAGACCATATTACAAATACTAGTTCCATTGTTTAAATTAATTTAGCGACTTTTAAAATACTCAGCTGTATTTAAAAGCTGTGCAATCCCATTCTTTTCTCTTCAGCACAGAAAAACTTCTAAGTCCTTGCTCTGAAAGTCCTGATGGCCTCCATGTGGGGCATGTGCAATAACAGTGCACATTCTTGTGACTGTATTAAATGCAAGGAATCTCTGTGCTGTGATTTCTTTTGAAATTTACTACAAGACTACTACCTTAAAAAAAAAAAAGACAACAAAAAGTACATGATATTAATGTCCTACACATCCAAACTTTCTCAAATGCAGTTTTTGCATTTAGTTACGCCAGATAAAACTGGGGAAAGGGATGACCAAATTGTTTTTGCATTTACTACATAAAGCCAGAGCAAGTCTGTTAAAGTGATTCCATATTTCCAGTACCATATGCAGGCTTATAATTCACTTGAGTTTGAATGCACAAATTTCCAGTTAGATCATTATTTTGTCTTTGTTTACCTAAATAATATACAGTCAGTTGAAGTATTAATATTTGGGAATAAATGCTTAGTGTTACTTTAATTGCTTAGAGCATATAGGATGAACCTGTAGGACACAGGAAGAAAGCAGTTACTCTGCCATGATTAAATATTTAAGATCAGTTTTTCTGTTAGTTCAGTGAAATTACATTATATTCACACAGATCTAACTTTTGTTTTTCTGTGTTTCAAAGGGAGATGTTAGTCTTCTAACACTCCAGAATGTTTTTCAAAAAATAGCTGCTGCTTCTTATGGAATAAATGGCAAAAATTATCTGAAGGAAAGAAACTTCTGAGGTTCTTACCATAGTTTCCCTGCTGAAAGGGACTAAACGTGCCTCCAGGAGACTCCCAGTGCTTGGTGGAGTTTTCTCAGCCAGTGGGCCTGAGCTACTGCCTTAACTCCAGCCCTCACCTGTTTTTCTTAAACTCCTGCAGGGCACCCAACAGAATTTTCTTCCCATTAAAAGTGGATCACCACCCTGATGGGTCCCTGCAATATCCTAATACATCTGGAAAGTTGGGAACCAGCATTTAAATAAATTACTATTTTTGCCATGATTGATCCCAGTTGACTTTTTTTCTAACCAGTCATTTACTTTCCTGTCTTCTGACTTCCAGATGCATATTAATTTTAGAAAAGGACACTAAAGGAAAGGCACAATGCAGATTTGGGGTGAGATAAGAAGGAGATAAGAAGGTATTGTAAGGCTTTAGGTCCATAGAGTAAGTTGAATGCTAATCCTTGTGACATCAGGTATTACTTTTTTTAAGAAGCCATGTGTTGTAGAAGATGAGTGAAGACTCAACTGCAAATGTCATAATTTCAAATACTCTGGTTACTTACAAATACTACATTTTTTCTACAGAGTATGGTATCTAAATGGAGACTATTTAGTGCTGCTGGTGTCTGTCATCCTCATTCTCCCCTTGTCCTTACTGAAAAATTTAGGTAAGCAATAGAGAACGATTAAAATAAAAATGCATTGTAAATACTGAGGGGGAATGGGTTGATACAGTGTTTGAGTCTTGGAAGTACTACGGGAGCTAACAGCTGTCTCCAAGCATGTCTCTTGGGCCGAATCCATGTTTAGATAATTGCTGTCCATCTACGTAAGAAAAAAAAATCAAGACAAGTATCGTAAGTTACAGATGTGTTTGTGGAAAATGAAGGGACAATAGCTAGGGTAGCTTTAGACAAGACTGAGCAGTAACTTTCTGTTTGTGTTCTTATAACAAAGTTTGACCTGTTTTGGTCAGCAGTGAAGTAGTATAAAATTGTTATTAGCTAATAGTGTTATTAACTATCCTATAACAGTCTGAAAAGAATAGGGATAGCCCTGGCCAGTTAAACTGTCTTTGCAACATAAGTGGAAGTCACCTTTTGCATTTTAGATCCCAAGCAGTAGTAAAGCATCTCATACAAGATGCTTTATCTGAAATGGCTTAATTCACTGATAAATGTGAATGATTCAGCTAGCACACTATTTTTTCAGAGGATCCGGTAGCAGAACCTTACTAACTGAGAGGTTTAATGTGAATTACTTTCTCAAGTTACTACGTATTACAAGAAAAGTGAGTTAATAAAAACCTAAGGGAAAAGGCTAAATTATCTCATAGTGCGTTCTATTAGAGTTAATCCTATAATCTTTCTTAGTATATAATAAAACATTCACATAGTTCTTGGTGGGGAGGGTTGTGATATTTATTTGTTTTTTTAAGTTATAAAGTTTAATATTACAGACTCGCTGTATGTGTAGACCCTAATATGTCTGAGAACTTTCAGATCTGGTGTAAGATTAGCAGAAAGTCAATGAATAATTAACTCGTTCTATGTAACACTAAGAAAATGGCAATCCATTGATCACTGACAGAATATATTTTGTCATAATGCTATGACTTGAATGGTGTTTCTGTTCATTGTACCTTAGATTTTTTTTTTTATCTTTCTCGATCACAGGATATTTGGGCTATACCAGTGGCTTTTCCTTACTTTGCATGGTCTTCTTTCTGATTGTTGTAAGTATAATCTTGTATATTTTCAGTGCTTCTAAAACTGCATTTCAAAGTGAAATTAAACGCAGTTTCTGAAAAGTTTCACATAGTGCTTTAGTCAAGGTAACCATAAATACATGGCTTTATTTCTAGGTAATTTGGAAGATGTTTCAGATTCCTTGTCCTGCAGACAGTGACATCATGAACATAACAATAAATATGACACTGGCACCTTTGGTAGATGAAAACATAACAAGTGATGATGTGTGCAAGCCAAAATACTTCATCTTCAATTCACAGGTAACTGACTAAAAATCAGACTCTCTTGAAAAGAAGTAACTTAGCCGATGAATTAGGTCATTTTTCCTTCTAGTAATTGCCCAGTTGTAAACTTGGGATGTGCTAAGACTTCCTGTTCCAGTAGAGTTAGGCACTGTTTACCTCCTGTAGACTGGATGTTTCCACACTACAAATAGATAGAAATTAGAGGAGCTTGAGGTGCCTGCCTGAGTTGAGTGGCAACAGACACAGCTATTATTCTTCAGCACATCACTTCTCAAGCTTTGCCAAGTTAAGTTAGTAACACATTTTGAAAAAACTGATTGCAGAACAAGATGAAGTAAATAGTAAAAGCTTGCAAATGGGAAATTTATGCCAGGGTTTGGAACAGACTTTAAGTTCCCAGCCATAAAGTTTGGACTTCCATGAATGCTCCCAATTACTTGTGTAATTGTTCATGTGTGGTGAACCTCTGCACATGGGGAAGAAGTACATCCAACGACCAATACCCGGCAGCTAAGATCAGGCAGCAATGGCTTAAGCCTATGAGGTGCAGAACATAATTCTGAATGCAAATACAGTCAGCTTAGCACGGACTTCAATGAGATTTGAGAGTATTTGCATTTAAGAAAATATGAACTTGTTTTAATTTTTGCCAGTTTCTGTTGTGAGGAATAGCTAGTCTTTAGCAAAAACAAAACTGATGCCTAAGTCAAAACTGAAAAATCTACTGATGAATATTTTAAGACTAAATTCCTAATGTCTGTTGAGATACTTAAGAAAGATACATTTGTTTTTCAGACTGTCTATGCTGTTCCAATCCTAACGTTTTCTTTTGTCTGCCATCCTGCAATTCTTCCAATCTATGAAGAACTGAAAAGGTAAATGTTAGATATGTGTCTGTAATTTCACTAAACGAAAGTAGTATTATAAAACAAAATGTTCTTGTTGCTAATGTTTCTTTTTCTCTTTTTTGTAGCCGAAGCCGTAAAAGGATGATGAACGTGTCCTATGTATCTTTTTTTGCCATGTTCCTCATGTACTTATTGGCTGCTCTCTTTGGATACCTGACATTTTATGGTGAATATTGCCTTCTCTGCTTTCTTTTAGATGAATTATGCTCTGCAGAACCGCAGTATTATTTTTAGATTCGAACAAGCAAGCATTTTCTCTGCGTTCTAAATATATGCTCTTTGTTGGTTTTGGGGTTTTTTAATACTTTTGTAAGTGCATACCCAAAAGGAGATAAGTAGTAGAATTAGGCCCAAGGCACAGGATTCAAACTGGATTAAAACAGATTCAGTGTCTCCAAGTTATCCTGTGTAAAATGGAGGCACGCTTACAGGAGCTGTTGAGGCTTTCAATTCATGTTGCTGTGACTGCAAAATTCACATAGTATTCAGAGCAGAAGTGGTTGTCTAAGAAATGTCAGCTATATCTATTTAAAATACTGTTTTCTTTATAGGAAAAGTTGAACCAGAACTGCTTCATACCTACTCTGCTTATCTGGGTGCTGATGTTCTTCTTCTTATTGTGCGTCTCGCTGTACTTATGGCTGTAACCCTTACTGTACCTGTAGTTATTTTCCCAGTAAGTGATTTATTTTTTTTGGTCTTAAAACCATTTTTTATTTTCATCACCTGTCCTGCTGCAGTCATTTACTGATTTGGCAACTCCCATTTATTAACAGAATTTCTCTCTTAACTGAAAAAGGAAATTTAATCTAATAAGCTTGAGGACATATATCTATACTGTTAATTCAAATAAATTAAATAAACAGGCAACATTTACAAAGCAGTAGATATAAATACATTGGGTTATGTTGTTTTCCCAATATGGTTTAATTGGGGCGATGGAATAGATTGCCTGTTTATAAAAGTATTTGCCCTACTGTATTATCAACTTTAAAAAGGTTTTTTTGAAAGTACATTGTGAATATAAATTCTGGTTATTTAGTTATATATTGTTGAGCAGCATCCTTAGACGTTACAAAAATCCCTGGGGTTTATTTTTGTTCAAGACAGATGTTTTTCCTTGGTTTTTTTCTCTATTACTGGCTGTGCTTTGGAAATCTAAATCATTGAAAAGAGAAACAGACTAAACAGACTAGAAACACAGAGCTGTCTCAAGTGCAGGAAGTAAATATTAAAAAAAAAAAAAAAAAAAATTACTTTCATGTCTTTCAAGTTTTTAATAAAATCTGAAGTGTTCAGGAAAATTACATTAACATACTTTTTTTTTTTTTTTTTTTCTTTTTTCCCCTCTTCTAAAGATCCGCAGTTCCATTACCCAGCTGTTGTGGGCAGGGAAGGAGTTTAGATGGTGGCGTCACTGTGCCATTACAGTTGCTCTTTTGGTGTTTACCAACGTGCTTGTTATCTTTGTCCCTACTATTCGAGACATCTTTGGATTCATTGGTAAGCATTTTCACATCAGTCCAAGTAGTCTTTGAAATCTCAGAAAGTGCAGTTTGGATTTAATTAAGTTATGTTTACTTATTTATGAATATTTATTTCTATGCTTTTTCAATACAGGTGCATCTGCAGCAGCCATGCTGATCTTTATACTTCCTTCTGCCTTCTATATCAAGTTAGTGAAGAAGGAACCAATGAAGTCAGTGCAAAAGATTGGGGTATGTATAGACAAATATGTCACAGTCATACTTGCTTACTAATTCAGAGCAAGAACTTTAGCTTTTTTCTTAACAATGTAAGAATTTTGAAGTCCTGGTGAAGGGCAGCAGTGCATCAGCATTTAATCTTCTCTTAGTTAACACCTCGGAGTCACACAGGTACTCAAAACTGAGGAGACAGCCATCGTAAGGCTCAGTTCACTCCAGTGACTTTTCTCACCCCCCAACCCCCAATCTTAACAATAGTTGGGTCACTGTTGCTGATAAGAACCGGATTTCAACAGTTTATCCTTAAGAGCTATAGTAATAGTCTTGTTCTCCTTCAGATTTTCTTTCAAGACTTATTTACATAATTCACCCCAGAAAAGCTGATCTTCAGTATTCATTTGGGTGATCCTGACTGATCTTGGTGCTCTCACTGACCTTAGACATACTGACTCAGAATCAAATTTTAGACATACTGAGTCAAAATAAAGTCAGCGTAGTGACGCAGCCCGACTGGTATCAGCAGCTGCATTAACTTCCCTCAGCTGAGGGTGAGGTCTGCTACACTTAAATGTACTTTTTTATTTGAAAAAGGACCTCAAGTATGAGAAGGGTACCTAGCTTGTTACTGTTTTCCATGATCTCGTCTCTTTCTTCGTCCTCCATGAGCAATGGCATTTGTGCCATATATGGGTATGACTTTATAGCAGAATCTGAAATCCTTCTTTTATGTTTTCTATTTTCAGGCTGCGTTCTTCTTCCTAAGTGGTATACTTGTGATGACTGGGTGTATGACACTGATTGTTCTAGACTGGACCCAGAATGTTGCATCTGATGGCCATTAACTGTCCTGGTTTAATCTCTAATACTCCACTTCAAATGCCAGTGTTCACTCAGATACCTACTGAGAATGAAAATGAGCTATTCAGCTTCCTCTAAAATGCAGATTCTTTGTTGATGGTTCTTCTGATGGTTGAATACCTGAACTCTGTCTTTAAGAAACTATTCGCATGGTGGAAGTGGATATAAACATCAAACCACATGAGTGTCTGGCTGAAGGAAGTGACAACTTTATTCCATTCCAGAGAATGGACAGAACTCTCTGTAGACTTTTATCAAGCCATGTTTGGCTTTCGTCATTGTTACTTGGATATTTTGTTATTTTACTTGAATGTGCCTAATGGAACCATTTGATGTGAGAAATAACTCTTTAATTTACAGCAAAGTGTTTAAATAACCAATGAGAGAGAGAGAAAAACACTTATTTTTTGTACCAAAAATTCTTATGGACCTCAAAAGCACTATTTTGACTTTAAGAAACATTTTTCTAAAAAGAATGAAAGAATAACATAGGAGAGCTCATACAAATATTTAATCAGTGTCCTAAATTAAATCTAGGTTGCCTTTCTGTAGAGGCATAATTAGAAGAAATTTTATTTTAAAAAATACTTCTAATGACCAAAACAGAAAATTAACCAATTCAAGTAAAAATTCTCTAATGACAAATGCTTCCCATGAAATTCACTTAGTTTGAAGTAAGTTTGAAGATTCAGAATATCATTTGTCAGCTTAATTAGCTACAGTTACCTTAGTTCCAAAAAATGGTGTGGAAACCCAAATTTCCGAGCTTTAAAAACCTCACCTTTTAGAACAATTATGTTTTGACAAAAATATAGTTAATCTAGAAATCATAAAGACGGCATTGACATTTCCCTTCTTGAGGTACTCAGTAGTGCAATTGAGTAAAACAGGGTTTGGGGGTTTTTGCTTTATTTTTGGGGTTTTTTTCCTGTTGTAGATATAAATTCAGTGGCACTGGAGCATATGATGCCATTAATATAAAACTCCCTCCTGGAGTTCTCTTTATTAACAAGGTCCATTACCAGTTGTAGCAATGTTTGTTGGGTTTTTTTTCTGTCCAATCTTATCTTGAAACACTCTGTAGGAAAACAGAAGGGTCCTAATGTAGTTTACTAGTTGTATAATATTCAAAAACTGTACAGTATTTCTCAAATTACTCATCCATTATTGGATTTTGAATTACTTGACTATTCTGTTTCTGAGTCAGATCCACAAAGTAACTGCACCAGTATTTCATGCTTGGTACAAACTCTCTTCGCATACCTAACTGGGATTCCTCTTCCAATTTATACTGTATAGTAGTATTGAAGATAACCTCATAGGCTGGATAGTCATCTCATACTTGTTTGCTTCAGAAATAGGTAAGTTTCTTATGAGCCCTAGCTAGCTAGCTGATGAAGCAGGTGCTGTATGGTTGTGATTAGCTGTTTTGTTTCTAGTGCATGTTTACCCTTTCATTCTTATCCCAGGTTGAAGAGAAGTAACATTTGTATAACAGCGTACTTGGCTTATAAGGGGTTCTCAAACACATTATCGGGTACAAAAGCCTAGATAGAGATTATTAATGAAATAATCATGGCAATGTGGTCAACTGTCTTCATCTGACATGATGCTTTAAAAATCTGATATACAAAGTTCCACTCGGACATTATGTCAGAGGGAACAAGTAAGGGCCTGTAATCCCTTGATTAAACAGCGCCTGAGACTTTTTTGCTCTTGTAGAATTAATCAGGAACAAATCCAAATGATAGTCACAGTTTGGCAGGTCGTGTCAGTCTCTGCCCAGCCATTTAAAAATCTTTGAAAAGAGTTGCAGGTATTTTGTATTGATACTTCTGCATGACTGTAAGTACTGGTCACTAAATCCATAGTGTAAAACTGTAATGAGAAGTTATATTCCTCTTGTGTTGTTTGTATTATTTTAGTGGTACTCAACTGGCAATTAACAGTCCTGGAGTCAGCACTGACTAACGCTCCTTAGGTACTTCTCTGCCTCAGGTACTGTGCATTGGCCATCCATGGCTAACTGCCCCATGTTACCTGATCTCCACAGAAGCGCTGGGTGCGTGCCTCCTCAGTCCTTTGGCAGCTTGTCTCTTCCTCTCCTCAGATGGAGAGAGGTGGAAGAGGATTAAAATGTTGTCTACCTTTGAGCAATTTGTAGCACATAAGGGATGAAGTACTTCCTCAGCCAGCATTTAGAAAGAAGGAAACAAAGAGAAACAGCCTCCTTTCTGTCAGTGACCACAGAAGAGGAAGGAGGTGTAAATGAGAAGTTACTACACAATCCTTCTCAGCAGCCAGAGAAGAGGGAGATGTCACTTAATTCTCTGAATGTAGCAATTTCCAGATTTTACGTGTTACATGATTTGATGACTGGGTCTCCACCTGCAACAGTTGAGTTCCACTTGGCTGGGTTGATTTCCAACATGTGAATTATTTAATTATGGGTTTTTTTACAAACCTGTCTGCTTAAAGTTACCTACATTACAAACCACCTAAAAGAGCAGCTTCAGTATTAAACCACTGTCTTGTCACCTCAGTTAGACATTACTGTCTTCCATGATATTTCAGTCATATATGTAGTATGTTATTTATAAAACATTAATCCATTAAAACTAAACCTATTTTTCAATATTTATGATAGTCTATGTACATAAATTGTATGTGTGTATATACTGTAATTATGATGTATATAATGTAGGTTTCGAATCTGGGATTTATGTATATATTCCTCTCTCATTACTGATTGTTGCATCATTTCAAGGAGTTGTTCATGTTGTACATCTGTATAACAACAGGAAAGATTCTTTTACAACAAAATGTAATGCTTACAAAAATGGAAGAAATGTGTTATACCTAAGGTGTGTAAGAAAACACTAAGACTGTATTTATTACAAATGTATATGTTGCAATAAACACAGGAGTCACTTGGGTCCATAAAAAGCATTGTTTCAGGTTCACGCATACTTTTCCTCTAAAATTTACCATGGATGTTACGATTTCCTGAATGCAGCACTTAACAACTTTGATGATCTAATGGATTTGTTAGGCCACCAAATTCAGGCATCCTACGGTACATCCGTGTACATATGTAAATATCCACTGTATTGTTGGAGGCCAACAGTCTAGCTATAGTTGTTGGCAGAGAGTGCAACACAGTTTCAATGAAACATTGTATGTTTGTTTTAACTGAAATAAATAAACAGATAATCCTAAGCAATGTTGTGGTGCTTTTTTTTTTTGGGGGGGGGGGGGGCAGGGGGGGAGCATTTGAAGGATTTTCAGTGTAGCTTTAATTTTGTATATGTTTTACTTATGAGCGTTTCTCAGGAAGGGGCGGGGCAGGGAATAGCATACAACCAAGTCCACAATTTATGGTACTACAAGAGTAAACAGAACAAGTGGACATTAAAGGAAACAAGATACTGCATTACACAGGAAACCTGTATTATGTCATTTGTTGCAGCACAGGTGTCTGCAGACAAGACTCAATGCGTTAGGTCTTGTAGAAGTATAACAAATCAGTGAGTCTTGCCAAAATTCCATGCCATTTTCCTGCAACTGAATCTCCAGAAGAAAACTGCTTCTGCAAAAAAATTCAAAACTGGTGCATCTGTTTCACTTGTATTTTAGCAGTTCGATACAAACCAAGTGCGGCCTATCAGTTCTTTGTTCTGCAGAAACCTCTATGAATTCATACGAATCTTTGTCTTTCCCAAATATTAAGAACTGAGTGAGAGAGACATGGAAAGTGTAACTTGGTGTGTTAAGTAAGCAACAAAGCACTGTATAAAAGGAATATTAAAGAGGCATAGTTAAGTACCCTGAAATTAGGAAATGCCTCAATTAAGGTTGCTTTAATTACATGATTGCATAGTATTTTTCACTGGAACCCCTACTGAGTAGCTATTCATTATTTTTTTATCATGTTTTCTATGTGTTCACTATGTTTTTGTATTTGTTCAAAGTCCAAAGCCCATCCTGATGAGGGATGAATGTCCTCATTTCTCTAGTTCTCATTTTAATGTCATCTTTGTGAAATACAAATGATTACTCGTTTTCACAGCATTGCAGGTCTGTGAGAAGGCGTTAAGCAGTCAACACCTCTGGGGACCTGAAGTGTGGGGAGGCAGCACTGTGAAGCAGCCATGCGTTTGAATCCACAATTTAATGACCTGCACTTGCTTAGTTTGTACTTCAGCATTTGCTTACTTCCTCTGAAGCGTAACTGCAAAGAGATTTTGAGTTATCATGAACAAGAATCCTAAGCTTCAAGTTAGCCACTCGGTAATCATGTCTGGAAATGCTCAGTGTCATAACTTGCCTACCATCATACAGGAATTTCATAGCAGTAGAGAAGCCCTTTCCCCAGAATGCCACTTGACAGGTTCAACAATTAAGCCCACATCTCTGCAATCAGGCATTTCCATCAACACAATATGTGAAGTAGTCTTTTCTATGCACTTCAGATTCCCCTTAAGAGCTGGCTCACCCTGTGTGATGAATGAGACTGTACAATACTTAAAAAAAAAAAAAAAAAACCACAAAAACACAACAAACTTAAATAATTACATTGTGCAACAGTGCCTAATGATTTGAACTTCTTTACCCACCACAAAGCTTTTGCTCCAGAAGAGGGATAAGCTGTCGCTTAGGGTTTATTCACAATGCTGAGATTTGGGAATCTCTGTATGCCTCTGCAGGTGAGATATGCCTTCTTTACTTTCTTCTGGTTCCCTTAAAGTTTACCTCTTTCTTCCCCCCTTGCCTTGCCAAGTCTGTTCTGTCCCAAGGTCATGCCTAGGCAGCTCACTCCCATGCCCAAAAGGTCCCCCATAGTTTAGCTCATATACCTGTTTGTAGGGCAGCACAGCTCCCATTCAGTCTGTGTGCCCAGGTTTCCTTTCAGGAGAAACAGAGGAGAGAATGGCCAGTGTATACCCAGGTTTAAGCACCAGAAGGAGCTGAGATGCCATGAGGGAGCCCCCAACCCTGTCCTTCCAGGAATGTGGGCATGCCATCCCACCTCCAGTGCAGATGTACCCGGTGCCTGGTTCCTCAGCCTTTCTGGTTTCAGTCTCTTGAGCATGACAGTCTAAACCCTACCTGCTTTCATATGCATTTCCTTCTGTCTTCTTGCACAGCTGATTTCAGCTGTCACAAGGTAACTCCTTCTCAGCTCTGTCACTCTTGCTCTGAACCCAATCCCAGTTTGCCAGCTCCCCATTAACACCACCTCTCCCAGCTCCTCCTGTGAGCCACCTTCCCTCATCTCACTACCTTCCTGACTACATGCCTGCCCAAGTCCAGCTCCCACCCTTCCACATTCACTTTACCCAGGCACAGGTAGGAATATCTGCCTTTGATTTTCCCAGCCTTTGCCCAGCTAGTCTCCTCATGGCCCCACTCTAACTACAAACCTTATGTTCTTGCTCTCTGGCCATCCTTCCAGTCCCAGCTCTCCAGCAGTCCCCATGGACTCCTTCGGCAACCCGGAGAAGCCCACTTCCACACTCAGTTCAGGCACCTCTTGCCCCTCCAGCCTTTGGCCGAGTGCAAAGCCCAGCAGTAGAGAAAGGGAGGGGCAACTTTTCCCAGGAAAAATGATTTATTATTTCACTATGGGAAAACATCCTCTTTCCCCCAATTTTATTCTCAAATGGGTCAGATCATTTAGGCTGATTGTTTTTCCACACAGATGCACAAAAACACTACCCTGCCACAGTTACTCGTAATGGAAAATGTCAGGAGAAACATCAGAAGTAGGTAATGTTTGAAAGAACAGAAACGTATTCCAGTAAGAGCAGAGTCAGGTAATCCCAGTAACAGCTGGATCATCAACCACATTTGAAGAGGTTATTTAAATTAGAAATAAGTGCTAGCTTTTATTTTCATTATTACTTTTAGATATATTAAAAAGAGGTGGGGGGGAAGTTTTTTCCAATTTTCAGAACATAAATTGATAGGTAATATATGTTGAATAGGTACTAACAGTAACATAGAAATTCAGTATGAGTCTTGGAAAGGAAGGGTAGCTTATATTACTAGCTTTTTGGTGATCTTTAAGAATCTTGTTCACATCACCTCCAAACAGCTCGGATTGCAGGAAAATTAAATGGAGCCAAGTGAGGTACTGTGGGTATTCTCACTCAGGAGTTATTGAGCCAACATGGTAAATCACATGTCTACTTTTTTTTTTAAATAAATACCAGTTCATGAATAGCCAATATTGTTCCTTCCTGCCCACTTCAGCAGTATAATTGAACATGTCGGTAGAGCATATCTCGGGGCTGGAGCCCAGGTCACTACACAGGAGGAACAGCCAAGTCTCATGACAGGCGGTGTGGGCTGGGAGCTACCCCCTGGGCACCTCACCCTGCCCGCAGCAGTGCCACCTGGAGGTCCAGCCTGAACCCCCACCGAGGATTTGGGTGATGAGTAAAACTGGCAGGTGCTTCCACTGTGGGCAGGACATGGGGAGCGTGCCCCAGTGCCATGGCTGCGGGAAACGCTAAGAAGGCAATCAAAAAGGCCACAGGAGAGCGACAGCTTTGTGGAAATGTGGAGAGCAGCCACGGAGAGCGTGAACAGTTTCCCTCTGTGTCAGACAGAAAACAGTGGCAACCAGGAGACCTTCAGAAGACTGGTTTGAAAATAGCTGCCACTGAAATATTTGCATTTGTGCTTGCTCTTTCGACCCAGCTGGGGAGGCATCAGCTGTGAAACTGTTGCTCTGCAAGGATTACTGGACTCCAAATGAAAACGGCATATGGGGGATGTGTTTTTTCTGTGGAACGAGTGGGGAAGTTCCTAAGATTACCAGCTGCAGGAAATGGAGCTGTCACAAGAAGCTGCAAAAGCATTACCAGAGGCCAGCGCTGGGTGCAGGTATTTCCTACCAAGGAGCAGCAAGCCTGCTGCATACACCAGCCTGCCTGCAGAGATGGAGCCAAAATGCCTTGACTACAGGAAATGAAATCTGCACTAACACGGATCGACCGCCCATGGGGACGATCCGTAGCTCCTGCCATCACCCAGCTCTCACTTGTGCAGGATTTTGGCACTTGCCTTCTTCCCAAAGATTACACACGTCTCCTGCCTTACTGCAAAGATGATGTTTCTGAGAACAAATAAAACTTACAGTCTTCTAATCAGATTACTAAAACCATGGGTGTCCCAGGAAACATTTTGAAGTAAATGAGTCATGCTTGATGTAATTGATCACGGTTTGGGGTGAGTCTGTGTGTGTCCATGCCTGCATCTCTGTGTGCACACTGGGAATAGAGGCCATAAGGGCTCTTCCAATCTGCTTGGATTTACTTGGAAAGACAATTAAAGGTCAAATGGGGAAGTGAAACCCACAAGTTCTCCTCCTAGTAAACCAGACAAGAACCAATTTTGATTCTCACAGCTACATTATTTTTCTGGGTCCCAGAAAGGTCCAGGATTCTCCAAATTCCTCTTGCACACTGTGCTTTGGAAGCCTGTACTCTGGTGGCCACTGCAAACTGGCCTTTAATCTCCATGTCTTCTTGAGAGCACTCATTTCAGCTATGTTGTATTTCACATACCTGGCTCCTTCAGAACTTACACAGTTAACTTAAATACCAAATTGATTATAATATAGCAGCCTTTCCTTTCCCGGGACCCAGCTCTATGCTGGGCCATGTCACCAGCTGGGTTACACTAGCATATGAGCTGTTTCAAAACCAAATCAGTAGTTTAAACAAATGGTTTTGTTTTTTGCTGCCACAGATTTCCAGCCATCGTGGTAGGTCAAATGCAGCACTTCACTATTCCTGCGCTTAACAGAGCTAGTTTCCATTTTGTGGTTAAATTTCTCAACCCATTTTAACAATCCGTATCTTGGATCAACACACTGCTTATCTCAGAGTCCCAGTGGAGAAGTTCTATGACATTTACTATGTCTAAGCATGGCTAACTGCTAGAATATTCATCTGTCCTCCCCTGCAAGTTTTAGTTTGGCATGGAACAGCAGTCCTCTTCTGCATTTTCTAGCAGCAACTTGACCAAAACTAAACCTCTGAAGTATTTCCTTTCCTACTTGTAAATGGATAATTGTGGGAAAGAATCAGATTCTATCTCTGTCATCCAGAAACTTTGGAGAACCATTAAATCTTTCTGGAAAATGCATCAACAACTACTTGGAGTAACTACTTTGATTGCCTTATTGTTTTTATAAATATGAGAACATTTAAACACATGGAACCTAAAGTACTTTTACAGATTATTTTGTTTCTGTCAGTTCTGCTGTTATCCAAGTGAAGTTGCCTGTGTGATTCAGACTTTTCCCTTGCCTAAGTGACTAGACATGGTGCTTTCCCTGTCTGTGCACAGTGTGTTATTATACACAGTCCAATAACAGAGATATAACTACAGAGGTTCCTCTGCAAAATCTTTCCTACTTTCATTTCTTTCACTCTCTTTCAGACTGATGCATGGTAGCTTTCCCTTGTCCCCTCCACCACAAGCACCCTAAACCGTTCACTTTTCAAATTCTCACAAGGTTTTGCAAACTTCTTAGCACTTCTTTTTTCCCATGAATAAATATCTCTGCTTTTCACTTGCTGTGCAGTTTTCCATATGATCTTCTCATAGACTGCAAAGACTAACTGATTTCAGAGAGGAAGTACCTAAGTCCTTTTCACCCAGTCCAGCGAACTGACTACCATATTTTATAAAAATATAAAAGAGGGGGAAATTTTTAAACACTCAGTGATAAAGAAGCAGTAAGAAATGTTGCAATATCGCAGCAGTGAGTACGACAGCCAACTGATGCATTAATGTTACTAAACCACGGTTTGCCTTTGACACTGGAAAGCGTAACTGAAAACATAACTGCACAAAGTTTTCTCTGCATCCTCCTGCTGCAGCTTGACCGTGATTACCTGCTACCCTGTGCACTGATCTGGCTTGAAAATCTTCAGGGTTTGTGCTTTTGTTCTTTAGCCTGTGTTAGGTCCATGAGCTCACTCATCCTGCAGCCTTCCAGGGAGGCGGCAGATGCAGGGCCAAAAGGGTGGGCAAGCCGCTGAGCTGGGTGCACTACACAAAAGAGAAAAGTGTCCAAAACAAAAACTTGAGTGTGTGCTAATGAAAGGGATGCTCGACAAAAGGTCCCGGCCTCGTGGTGCCTGAAGGGTGGGAGCAAGAGCTGCCAGCAGCCAGCTCTTCTGCACAGTGAAAGCAGCCATCACTCTTGGCCAAGCACCTATCACAATGGGGGCTGCTAGCCCCTCAGGTCTCCTCACCCTTCCCAGCATGCGTGCTCACAAGCAGGTTGATGTCACCAAGGGCTCCCACAAGCATGAGTGAAGACACAGGCAGCAACTGCATTTTTGGAGTTGGCAATGGGGCTCACTGAAGCTGCAAGCCACGGGAGGAAAACAAGCCAGAAGAAACACAGGAGGAAAAAAAGGCCTGGAGAGGAACAGAAAAAGAGAATAATATCATGATTGTGAAGAAGAAAGAAAGTGGACCCGCTGACAAACAAGAAGGGAGACGAGAAGAATGTCTGTGTATAACATCAGAACTCCCAAAGTGATTTCATGGTTATTTGTTTGCCTCCTTGCTTTCCCTGAACAGGAAAAGAGGAAGGACTTTGTGGAAATAATCCTGGCTGAGGTACATTATAACAGAATGTGTGAAGAACTGAACATCAGCCAGCCCAGCCCATAAAGCAGCTCAATTAATAAATATTCATAATAATTTGAAATTACTTTGAAATTATGTGAAAAAAGGTTGGAGAAAACTGCATGTGTTGACAGTCTCCAAGGGAAACCTGAGTCATTACTTAACTCTTGTTACTTAGCGCCCACAAGGCTATCTTCTATCCCACTGGCACATTAACGTAAGTAATAAATCACTATCAGCCAGAACCCTTTCCTTCTGACTGTGAGCAATTACTAGCATTTATATGCTCAGTGAAATCAAGAAAATAGTTCATCCAAGTAGCAGGGAGGTCCAGATGACCATCTGAACATGGATTTTTACAGCTGATAACCATTAGAAATAAGCTAAAACAGGATGAGTAAGTTTTCAGGCTTCACTTGTTTCTGACTTTTACCCAAAGATATATAAACCTTTCCCTGTCCTGATTTTCAAGCTGACAATGAGCAAACTCATCCTGGAAAACAAAGGAGCACTGGGTCCCAGCACAGCAAAGCGTCTCAGGGCAGCCAAGAAGCGGTAGGCAGCCACAGCTGGTACAGCAGCCACGGCCTATGCACCAGCCAGTGCAGCCACACAATAGCCCTTACGGGCAAACTGCAGGCAAATCGTTCCTCCTCCTTCTAAACAGCCACAGATCAAATATACAGACATGTGTGTGTCCCCCTCGCCAGAAAAATGTTTTCTCTTGTTATGGAAATCTTTTGCAATGATAAGTTTTTGTGCTACAAATGTAAGACATAAAACTTACTCATTCCCTAGGGAAATGGTCAGCCTGGTCCGTAGCTTTGAGGGACCCCAGGATTGTCACTCTATACCAAATTGTACCAGTGATGCTACATGCTTTTCTAATTGCACTCAATTATTATATTCTAAATCACAAGGATCATGCAAAAATTTGCAAAGTCACAAACAAGGTTCTGACCTTGAGCTAGTAACTTCACTTCCTGAAAATAAATCAACAAAAAACAGTGGGTTTGATGCAATTTTCTAGGAAGCAGATAGGAAGGAAAAGACAGTAAGTATTTCCTTCTGACCAAGGGACTGATGGTGATATTTACATTTGAAGGAAGGAATTTGCCTTGACTTATTGGAAATGTCTTTGTTCTTGGGGATTTAAAAACAGGCTCTGTGGAACAAAACAGATGGCCTGAACTATGCCTGTATTTTGAGGAAGGACAACTTTGCCTATTAAAAAGAACAACAAGGTGAAAAAGTATTTTAATGGAGTATGAGGGCATTTCCATTTTTCTTTATAGCTGGCTGCAGCAAAGGCAGATGACAGTGGTAAATTTTTTAAAGAGGATAGCAACACAGAAATTGAAAGATGTCAAGATTTTGAATAATTAATTTGGATTATGTTGCTGTTGTCAAGCACTTCACTTATCTAGAAGACACAAAAAAGGATAAATTCTTTGCTCTATAGGCATTTTAATCTAACAGTGGTGATCTCACGTAGTATCAGTACTAGCTGTCACATATTTACCCCAGCTCACATTTTTTAAACCTACCACAAAGTTAACAAGGATTACTTGAGACAACAACAGAAACAGCTGCAAATCCCCTCCAAAACCCAGTGAAAGTGCTTGCTCATCTTCTAACCAACTTTCCTATGCACAAGAGTGGCCAGGGCTTATTAAAACCATCTTAAAACCTGCCAGCATCATTATTACAGTCCCAGGGTTGCTTTGTTTGCTGGAACATAAGCATTTGTACCCCAGGTGCTGGAGGAGACCAGCAGCACTTGGTCCAGCTTTGCCTGAACTGTAAGGCAAAGTCTGCATTCATTCTGCACTGTGCTTGGGGCTCTGGGGTATATGCTTTAAGCAGATTGAACGGTCCCACTAACTTTAACACTTACTTTAAAGTAGTTTTGGACTTGAGCCTAAAATAAGTTATTTTTGTACTCAAGTCCTCCTATATGGAATTAATACAGAAACTGAAAAAGGAAATGGAACTCAAACTTGCACCGCAACAAGTAAGTAACTTGGGCACGTGCTGAGAAAGGTGATGGAGAAAAGCCCTGTGGCATAAGAAGAGTTACCCCAACTCCCCAGCCTGCTGCTGACACCTAATCCTATTATGAATTGTGCCTGGATTATAATCAAAACTGTTCTCATGATATTTTCCATTTCAAAACCAAAAGGCCTGAATGTGTTTCATAGCATCGGACATGGCACACACAAGGCCAGGCACAGCACTGGCATGGCCAGGCAGGCCAATGGTGGTAAAACAAGCTGTGCTTCTGGGACACATTTGCCAAGTATTTGGCCTTTGAACAAACCACCTTTTCAGTTTTATGGCCTCTTGCAAAAATTCTCAGACTTGCTCCAGCTGTACCAGTGAAGGAATTTCTCACAGATGCCCTTTCACGGTAAATGTTTTGAGGAAATTCTCAGATAACAGACCTGAATGTATTTCAGGGAAGACAGGGCCGCTTTTGGAAGGATACTTCTCAGCAGGGGAATTAGGAAGATGAAGAGAACTGCCTCAACGTGGCTGCCATGTGAATATCTTATTTAACTACTGGTGCGGGCCTGCAGCCACCGCCACGCATGCAGGCGCCCACACACAAGATGGAGGCAGGGCAGGAGGGCAGCAGCCACGCTGCCGTTGCTGGGCCTTCCCCAGCCCCTCACGCAGGCTGCCAAAGCCACTGTTATCCCGTGGGCGAGGTCATATGACAGCACAAAACAGTATTTCTGTGTTTCCTTCCCAATGACTAATTAGTGGCCAATCTGATACCTAAGAGAAATTAGGACAATTCCTGCCTGCTGCTTCTAAGTAATCAAGCTATGAAAAAGCAACCATTTCCTTTAAATTCTCTTCTCATTCTCCTCTTGTTACAAACATCTTTTCATTCTGCTGTGATATAAGACCTTGTAACATTTTCTGTCTGTTAAGTTTCCTGTGTGGGAAGCATCGTCCTGGCACACTATATTAATCCTTAAAGAGGATCAAACAAAAAAAAGATAAAAATATTCAAATTTCGGAGTTATTAGAGTCCTCTTGAGGATGATTTTCTTGTTTTCCATTTCCTGTCAGAATTTAATTTTGCAAATGAAGCTGACATATGCAAACCCTGATCACATCTTGCTTTATATTTAGACTTATGAGCATGATTTGGATTTAGTTTGGGATTATCAGAACTTCAGCTGCTCATTTCTTTAACTCTGGGCTCTGAAAAAAGCTTTGCAAAGAAAGCGTGCCTGAGGACAACATCATGATAGATCAAGAAGAGCATTACATGTCATAACTCTTTTTAATAAAGGTAAAGACACTTCCCACTTGTCTGAAAGGTGTACACCTATCTCCTGGAACAGCAAAAAGGAAAAGAGACAAAACTATATATATCCCAAACCTGGATATATATGGCGCATATATATATATATCTCATACCAAAACTGATGGGGAAAACAGAAATAAAGAGCAGAATTTTCAATTTGGACATCAAAGAACTAACATTTAAATCTCTCTGTACATCTTAAACAGAACTGCAAAAAAACTGCAGTGTAGCAGAGGAATACATATTCTCAGAAAAGTCTGTTATAAAACCTGAGGTATCCCATAAGAATCCTGATTTGATTTTGTTACTTCCCACTGTGAACTTTGTCACAAGAACATAATATCTCCTTCACATGCTGTAAAATGGAAAATGAGAATATGCTACCATATGTATCTAAGTAAGTTGTATCAAAAGACATAGTAGTGTTGTAGCCAAAAAGTCTTAAGAACATAAACAAGAAAAATTTTGTAGGTAGAGGAACTGGTCTAATTTTTTTTAAAAAGTAATAAAAAAGGAAAAGCTTGCAGAAGCACAAGCTCTTGTGCAGGTCTGAAATAGGAGCAGCAAAAGTAAGTTTGCTATGAAACTAAGTTTCATTGCACATCACAGACTGCTCCTTTCCCATCCTTACATCAGGTAGGTGATGTATTACCCCATGCCACGCTTTAGGGATAAATTTATCAAACCTCTCCACTTTGCTGCACAAGTATCAGCTATCTTTTCAGTCAGGTGGCCTAACTTAAACACACCTAATTTGGCTTAGAGCAGCTTTGCTCCACTTCTGCCAAGCTTTGAAGTTTACTTCTCCATCTTGCTTGAAGAAGGCCGTGTGTGCTCAAAAGTTTGCTTTCCTCAGTGTACAAACCTCGGCTTGCCAGCACGTGTTGGTGCATGCCATTGGCATGAACTGTGTCCCGGGTCATTGCCATCCTGCGTGGTGTGCTAGTACAGAATAATCCAAATGACTAGAAACCAGAGTGCAAGTTTTAATGCAGCAGCATGACAATGATATGAACAGTTCAAGCATTGAGCATAATGACATTAATAGCCTCGTGCCACTGGCATAGGAGAAGATAAACACTTTCGCAGTACGAAATAGTTTCTTATGGAAAATGATAGGCTTGCAAACAAAATATGAGTGAATTCTGTGTGACACAGTATTTTTAGACTGGATAAATGCTGGGGGAGGTGAAGGGCATCATTTTTTGTTAGTAGTCGAATATTAGATTGAAAAGTTATTTTTAAAAGTTTTATTTCACTCTCCAAATGTGCAGCATGGACTCCAAAACTCTAAGAGAGCGTGCATATAAATATCCATACTCAAGCAGCCCCAAACAGACCGCCTTGGTTTTGCACATCATCACCAAGATGCCGAAGGGTGCAGTGTGTGCTTGCTGTCCCTGTGCCCCATCAGGCATACCAGGGTGAAGTACAGATCATCTCTGTGGACCCAGCACACTGGGCAAGGCGGGTGAGCTGTCAGCAGGGTATTTTAATATGCAAAGTGTTATGCCCCGAAGGTAGTGGAAAGAGAAAATTTTGTCTGTCCTTAACTAATGACATTGGCACTTCACCCTTTCCATGATGTAACACGATATAATGTTATCTATGATAAAACCTAGCCTTAATAAGGGGGGAAAAAGTAAGGAAAAAGGCAAGGGAAACCCCAAGAATTTTAATGCTGGGATTTTCCAAACATGAGATTAAAATTATGAGGAAAAAATCCCTCCAGTTTTAGAAGTCTGAATACAACACGGTTGCATACAAAAGGCCTGAAGAAGGCGGCCTTTGTTTGTGTTACCATCGTCTTCACATTACACAGCTCATCAACTCTGTTGTCACAGCATTTTCAGGCAATGGATTACCTGGTTAGGAAACACAATTTAATGAGTCATGAGCAGCAGTGTTTGTTGTCAGTGGCACATGTTTGTTTAATCCATATGAGAAATTAAATTAAAAGCATCAGTAGCCATTTCAAACTAGCTGAACGTCAGAGAAAAGCAAATAGCTTTATATATGTAATACTACACGCTGGCACTGAACCCTACTCCTGCATGAAAACCAAAAGGCAAACAAGGAGCAAGTGAATGCTTGTGCCCATAGAGTCTGTGCACATCGCCGGCAACAGCTAGCCATGAAATTGAAAGCAAATATTTGCTCTGCTTAAAAGATGTTCAGACTGCAATAATTGCATACTGCTGTAAGCTTCGAGAGCTTCTTGATTGTTTATGGACGCTGCCTCTCTGCCTGCTGAATATTTACTGTGAGTGGGGTGAGGTTCCCAGCAATTTGCTATCAGTCACTCCCCTGTTTAAAGCCGGAACACTTCCAAACACAATTATGCAAGTGAAACAATACACCGTATTTTTCCTTCCCTAGTTCCCTGTAGCACAGGCTGCTGGTTTTGTTTGGGTTTTTCCCATTGCAGGCAGCGGGTATGCTCCAAAGCCTGATAATTTTTTTCATTTAAGGCTCTGATTTGGGATTCTTAAAACCACGATCAAAATCTTGACATTTCCTACGTCAGGCGTGCTCCAAGCATTAGGTGGTTTGAGAAGAGTTGTGGGGCTGGATTTGCCCTGTCTTAGCCAAGAAGAGAGGAAGGGTGTCTGTGGCTGTGCTTGGCTGCCTTTTGGCTGTTGCCGCTAGCAGATCTGCCAGTTGACACCCAGGTTTTTCACACCTGTCACCTTTGCACTAAACCAAGGGCTTTAGTGCAAACCCCAAAAAGTGCAAATCACAAAGAAAATTGCAGAACTGCTCCATTTACCTGGGATGCAGGAATAAATGCAGTTTGATAACCCGGAAAGCCATGAGGCTCCTGTAGTCCTGCGCTCCCTGCTGCGACAAGCCGGAACGAGCTCCAGTGCTCCCTCCAGGCTGGCATATAGAGCATCCTCTCGGTCTTACCAGAGGTTTGCATCACCAGCCCCTTCCCCTCTATTTTCAGGCAGCCCTCACCAGGTCTGAAAAAGCTGTGACTGTTGTCTGAACCCAATCACCCCAGCCCTGCCCCTGTCACCTCATGTTGGTGTACCCCTGCTGAGGCTGCCTGGGTCCCAGAAAGGGACTTGCTCTGGTGAAGGGAAACAGCAGCGCAGTGGGGACTCCTGAGCACCCAGTCTGGGAAGGGGTGGGAGAAAAAGTCTGTCACCCAGCAGTGGAAACTTGGGTCCCAGACAAGTCCTTGCAGACAGCTCACGTGGGTTAAAAAGGCTAGGTCAAGCTTCAGAGAACCAAAGTCACCTATGCACCACCTGCCTGTTTCTGCCTCTGCGCTGGCCCTTCTGTGAACTGATCTGAGCTCAAGGCTTGGGAAAGTGCTGTTCTTAACCTGGTTGTGAGCCCCAGCCTGGCTCAAAGCAAGAGATGTCTGTGCAACCGCAGGCTACAAGGGAGGCATGCTCCTCCCCAGGTTGCTCCTTCCCCCTGGACCCTTGTCACCTCTGAGCAACTATTTACATCACTATGTCCTGGTCTCCTTGTTATGGACCAAATCTGGGGAAGTGCTTCAGCACAGGCTATGTTTTATGTACCTGTCTTCATTGACTTCAACGAGCTTCCAGGTAACCCAAGCAGTGCCTGTGATTGCCAAAGGCAGAACTTCCCACCCCCCCACCCCCCGCACACAGGGAGCAAGGCAGGGTGATGAACTCTGCAAAACTGGCACCACGACTCTTTCTGAAAACAGCATTTTTAGATTACAATCTTCTAGGAAAGCATCCACAACCTGAACCAGGTAGCATTTGCAACGAACATGAACATTTCAGAACACATTTACAAAATGCACTTACTCCTTCCTTTTACAATGGCATTAGGCCATGATGGTAATACTAAAAACCTATCAGGTCAGGCAGCTTTGGATATGCTTGTCCGTAACAACATCTCCAATGTGACTTCAGTACTTTAGTGCACAAAATTTGCATGATCAGGCTATGATTTGCTGCCAAGGCAAGGCTTTAGGAAGACAGTATTTTCTAATGGCCATTTTGGACTAAGAACACTCTTAACAATCAACAGTCAGGTTCATTCATCAAATACAGGTTCTAAACCCACTTGCAGGATTTTTTTAGATTCATTAAAAGAGATATAATAGACATTTGCTAAATTATAATATACACTATATAAATCTGTAAATTTTAGCTATAAGATAGTAATATATATACATTTATATATACTACATATTGTAATGTATCTTCTGCCTTCTGGTTACCCAGAGCCTTATACACCAGGTCTACTGGTAAAGTACGTGTTTTGTTCTGGTCTTGTAAGAATTTTTTCTACTATCCCTTACCTCAGGATAATTTCTTTTAAACAACTTTTAGACTTTCATGTGAGTCTTAGAAATTTTATTGCACAATTTCTCTGATACAGTTTTGTTAAAAAGTTCCCTGTTTTCTTCATATTCTGATTAAGTAATGTGAAACAAGGACTTGTAGACGAGATAGAGCAGTGGGAATCAAAACTGCTGAACCCCTCTGCTGATGTGAAGAACCTCTACCAATTTTCAGTTGTGTATGTTCCACTGATAATAATTATATTGTTTGCTGTAAGAATGTACATAAATAGCTGTATGAATTGCTAAGTGAGCAGCATCTTCTGCTAAGCCCCATTTATCAGAAAGGGGAGTAGGACAAGGCAGGTGGTGTTCACTCAGATGTTCCACTTCTGGTCACACTGAGTGTCCCAGATAGGACGCTATAGGGATGTAAGCCCAGACAGAAGAGGGATATAAACCCACAACCCTGAAGCACATTTTAGGTGGGCAAATATATAGCTGCTGGAAGACAGTAAAACAGATGCTGGTAGGGAGCAGGTTCAGCTTTCCACCTTCAAAGGTGTCTGGAGCTGGCATGAAGGGAGACCTACCTCCATAAACACATATACTGATAACTAAGGCAGACACATAAAGTCTTTTAGGATGTCTTTTCTCTTGTAATACTGTGCTCCTACCATTAATAGGACCACAAAGAACTTCCTGGTTATTGTACAATGAGAGGGGAGCTGCTCTGTGAAAGAAAACTTGCAGGTGCTGTATCCAACTGGAGGCTGCGAGCAGTCTCGTTTTGCACCCAAAATCTGTAGCACCAGGACCTGCATGGAAGACTCTTCCATCCCAAAGAAATGCAACAAAAGGTCTTCTGCTTGAAGGATTCTCTCAAGGACATTAAAGGAAAGGTAAGCTAATCTTGAACTAACTAGTCTTGCTCCACCATTTGATGGGAATCCTAAATAAGTAACGTATTCTCTCATTTTTCCTCCAAGTTTTCAATCTGCAATGGGACTGATAATACTTGTCCCTTGTAGCAAACACTAGGAGATTCTGAGATGAAAATTGTTGTCTAAGTTCAAATTACTTATCATAATCAATAATACTACAATATGATCGACTCCTCACTTCGACCAAGTGCACTTTAAAAAAAAAAAAAAGATGTATTCTAATGATAATTTCCCAAAGATTATCCCTAAAATCAGAGGATTCAGATATGGAGTACTTAACTAGATTGCAGGAATGCATGCCATTTCTAGTCCTGTAATTAGGCAACAGAGCAGATCTAATCACTTCATTACTGTAATGACAGCTGCTATATGAAGCCCAAAACCAGAGAGAGAAATAGGTTACTGCGCAGGTACCTCAGAATGTTTTTAAGCATGACTGCTAGTAGAGTTGTATACTTTGACACTTTTGTCTGCTTTTTGCCTTTTTTCCTTATTTGCAGCTTGATCTCAATAGCATGTCAGGGAGATGCGACTGGTGTTGACCAGCTCCGTACTGCAAGGGAGGAGTGAGGAAAACAGCCACACCAGCAGTGCTGGAGACTTCCCTGTCTCGAGCAGATCAGGAAGTTTTGCTATATTTATAAGATGAAGTTCCATTTATCTTAATTTTATCAGTTTAATGGGGTTTGTACAGAACTTGACTCGTCCATAAGCACATTATTAAATGCATGCATATTTAATAACCACTGAACATGCACACACAGAGCATCGTTTTGGCTTACTGCACTGTCATAGTCTCTAGCAAAGAACTTTCACAGAATACATGATACCCAAAGCTCTGTAAATTATGGATTAAATTTTGCTTTCACTGATTTCATTTAGGTTTAATGAAAATGGAATTTCTTTGCATTTCAAAGAATTGCAAAAGCTAAAGTAAGTACCAGAGGAACAATGGGATGGGTACCAGGCACCACGTGATGCACCTGCCAGGTTTTACAGATGTGTTGACCTCAGCTTTTAAATAAGTTTACTATTTCTGCTGTATTTCAGCTATACTTCCTGACATGTCCTTGGGCATGTCAATAGCTTTATTTTGGTTTATTCTTTCAAAAATTATAGACCTATCAAGATGTTCTTAAAAGACTTAATTTTAACCTAGTCCTTTACTACTTGAGTATGAATTTCTTCTTTGTAAAGCTAAAGTTTATTGTGGTGGTTTAAATAGCATCATTTTACCACCATCCTGAAAACTTTTATTAGATGGGAATTGTCAAAAACAAGAATTCACTCCTTTTTTTCAAATTCACTCATTTCATGATGTTTCATGACCCCGTAACTTCTCCAGGTTACATTATTGCTAGATTACCATAAACTCAGTATGTGCAACCTGGATACTTACAGGTTAGCATCCAGTTTCATACATAGTCAGGTAAATGAGCACTCTGATTTCTAGAAATACTGAGTTCCCTCAGCCCCCATGGATTTAAGCAGCAGTGAGAGATGCTCAGCAACTTTGTATGCTTCTAATTAATGATATGAATTTAGATATATAATATTTGGTACCCAAACTCTGAATTAAGCTTACATATTCTTTTATTTTATGTATGTATCTTTTAATCTAGAGAATTCTATTACTGGGCTGTGCACTAGCAGGCCAGTCCCAGATTAAGTAAATTATCTTTAGTATAATTTAATTCACAACAGTTATAAATTATTTCATGTTTCTAGATATAGCCCCTATTCCATAGCTATGCCTTATGCTGGGACTAGGAGCTGCAAGTTGCCAGGATCATTTCTGGCAACCTACAGGTACTATCCCTCAAAACACTAAGCAAGCCTTAAAAGTTGGTCTATACAAATGGAATGGCAGAAAATATCCTTTCTCGGGAAGAGAGGATCTCCTCTTTGTGTCATAACACAACTCAGCATCATGGTTATGAAAAAGTCTGAATTTACTCATTTCAGAAAGATTAAAGGTTTATGGTCTACTCAGACCATATAAACCGGTCTATAGCACTATTAAGAAGCAACACCTTGAAAGTGATTAAACAAAAAAGCATGCTGTTACATACTTTTAAAGTGTGTTTAAATGAAGATTTTATTATCACTACAGGCATCTACCATACTTGCAAATCTCTTTGTTTTAGTCATTGCTGCTTCCTTAGCCTCATGCAAGAATTTTGAAACCTTTGTATTACAGTAAAACACTTGTTGTGACCAAAGATAAGAGTTTGAGGAGATGATCAGAAGGTAAGGAGAAAAAGCGCAACTACCTGATTCATTGCATGAATTCCTGAATCTAAAGAGGAAGAGCAGAGAACTCCTCCCAATAAACCAGCATTAGTCACCATAGTTTTATACCACATTTTGGCCAGGAAACTAGCAAATGATAACATCTCATGATCATAGAGTCACAGACATGCATGCAAGATTTCGCAGCCCTTGAAAACTGATTGTCTCAACATGCAGAGTTGGAGGCAGCTGAACACATGTTTAAACACAGGTGATGCTATCAGCGTTCATGAAACCTGTGACAAGTATGGGCAGTTCTTTTCAGAGTATCGTGCAAGACCAGTCATGTACGGATTGTCTATTACGCATCGTAGTCAATGATGTTTTTCCTTGCTCAGTTGCTAGGCAAAACACCCTTCTCAACTAATTTCACAGAATCAGTCAGGACACTGCTAGCACCAGCAGCCTTTTAACAAGGCAGTAGATTTCCAAGAAGCCTTTGTTTTTGTCTAATAGCAAATCCTGGTATTACAGACTAGAGAAACTGTAGCTATTTGTTGAAAATTTTATTTTATTTCCAAGAAGAAAGTTGCACTGGGCAGTGCAGTAGTTCACTGTATCACCCTGGAAGATTTCATCCACCTCAGTGGGTCCCGTGGTGTGTTTGGGCTCGAACCACCCTCAGCCCAAGTAGGTACCAGCACTTTGTTCCTCTTTGCAGCACATCTGCCATACATTTTGAGCCCACAGAGTCAAGCCTTGATGGGAAGAGGATCTCACTGTCTCACTACTTCCTAAAAGAGGACCAGTAGTGCCCCCCTCCTGTGAGCAGCCCCGTAGCTTAGGTGCTGCCTTATCAAACCTAAGCTCCTGGACTCGCCGCAGAAAATGGACACAAAGTCTTCTTTCCAAAAAAACAAAACCAAACAGAAACCGCCCCCAAAGTCTATGTGCATTTTGATTCAACTAGCACAAGATTGAGATTTAGTACTGAGGCGCAAAAATAGTCATTGCCTACACCCTGTGCTTCCTCATCACTCCTGGCCATTCTTGAAGGGCAGTGAGAGACTTCAAAGGTATTCAAGGTCACTTTCTGGCCTCAACAAGATTCTCTGCAAAACACAGGATTTTTCTACTTCAGCTGGCTTTCCATTTCTGGTCTGTTCTCTTTTATTCTCCTCTCTTCCACACAAGCACTAACATGTAAGTTCAAACATGCCAATGACAGATGTACTAAAATAGAGGTGAAGAGAACTCTGTAAGCATCTCCAGCTTCTCCTGTCAGGCTTGTCAGGTCAGTCATGAATCCCCCTGCCCCAGGCACAGTTACCTCCAGCTCCTTTCCCTTGGGCTGTAGCCATCTATTTGCCCAAGGGTAAAATATTTGAACAGGTAATCATCCAAATGTAATGACCCTCTGTCATCAGCTTTGTTGCTAGGTGCAAGAATTGTGCTTGGAATCTTTTGTAGGCTTTGCTGCAATTTGGAACCAAAAGACAACAAAGAAGCCAGCCAAGCCCCACTTTCAAGAAAATGTACCCCAAATCAAACAGCACTCAGAAACTGGAGAAGCTTGCCAAATGCTCATGCATGTGATAATTTAGTCAACCAAAGAAGTATTTGGTAACTTTTGATTTAAATTCACTTTTATTATATGGGCATGTTTTTTGCTGCATACCTGCAGTTCCCATTACACATTTTAAGTCAGTCAACAAGCATACATTTTTGAAGGACGGTTCAGAAGGGAATTTTCCAGACTCTGGAAGAATATTGTACTTCGGAGTGTAGTTCTGAAAATGAGCGTGGCTGTTGATGCATTTTTAGGCAGCTGAAATATATTCTAAAGAACATTTGGAAGCTGCAGGTCTGAACAAAAGAAGTTTTGGAACGATGTTATCACAGACAGAGAAAAGCTCAGGGCTGTTTCAGAGGAAGAAGAGGACCCATTTTTACTAGATAAAAGTGCACTGAAAGGCACCCAAGGAGAGAACTGCCAGTTCCAGATGGACAAGAGGGAAAAAAAAAGATGGGCCTGAAATACAAAAGCAAATTCCTGAATCTTCAGTATATCTGAAACCAGATATAGGAACAAGATTCTAAATGAAAGGATAAAGAGAAAGTCCCAGGAGGAGTGAATAAGGTCAATAAGGAGTGAGTGGCATAAAAAGGTATCAGGAAAAAGCTTACAATAAATCATAAAAGCTAGAAGATACTGGCCACAAGCATCAAGGTTTCACAGCACATCAAAGCAAACAGAACCAACAGTGTTAAAAAATCAGAAAGATACTGAGAGAGAGAGTGGAGAAACTTAAAATAATGAAAGGGCAAAGTAAATACTCATTTCTGAAAGTGCTACCATCTTTGTGGAGCCGTGTTAAGATATGCTAAAAAGATTTCTTTCCAAATTCTATGAAAAATAATTGCCCTGGTTCCAAGAATGTGCCTGACAAGGTAAGAATTAAATTATCTCTGAGGTAGAAAAGGCCTGCCTTTACAGGTATAAAATGAACAGTGGTAGCAGAACACATCAACTCAATGACCATTCCCCTGATAGCCTGATACATGTTTTGTTTTAAAGAAACAAAGCAGAGTTTCTTCTTATTCCCTACAACAGTACCACCTGACCACATCCACTATGTAATACACTATTTTATTTAGTAATTGGGGGGTGGGGAGGTGGGGGTGTTGATTGTCAGTTTAGGAGAAATAAGTAAATGAGTAAGAGTGAATTGCAAATACTTTCTTCTCTGCTTTCGGACATGGTGCCTTGCATATAGGGCTGGATGGGGAAACAAGCCCCTGACTGGGAACCCAACCACACATGTTTTGTGGATCTGAAATTTCCGTGGGGCTCTGCCTGGTGCTGGTGTGAACCCCAGAGAGGATTATTCATATGAGGAAGTGTTGAAAGAGCAGCCCTTGGCTTAAAACCCTTGGGCAGCTAGCCCTTCCTCTGGCTTCACTCTCATTACTGGGATGATATGGCTCTTGTCCTATGCAATAGGTGTTAATGAAACTACTGTTTGCACAGTGCTTCACATTCAAAGAACTACGCGGGGGGGGGGGGGGGGGGGGGGGGGGGAAGCAACGCAAGCACCAAAACCGGAATGCAACTTACACATGCAAAGATGGTAATTTAAAAACACAGCTCTTCATGTGTGTCATCTGCCTTTTTGGCCTGACATCTAGGACACCCAGTAAGTGAACCTCCAGCACAAAACACCTCAAGAAGCTTCTGGCAGAGCTAGCCTGAGAGCTTCCCAGCAGCTGTGGCCCTCTGTGAGCAGCAGGGCAAACTGCCCACAACCAGCACGCTCCGGCATCCTTCCGCGCTTTGCCTTGGATATCCCGTGCAAGTCGCTTTGCATGGAGAGAGACCAAGGACTGCGGTGTCAAACCGTCAGCTGAAATGCCGCCTTGCTTCACGTTTGTTCTTAACAAGTTTTTTTCCATGCCAAAAAGCTCATACAATGCTTTCCAGAGATTAGGATGGAAATAACAGCGAATTACTTGTGCATCAAATCCCCCTTTGCATCCCAAAGCCTGCCTTGCCCCCGTTGGAAACGCTTTGACCTCTCGCGCAAATGGCAGCACGTTCAGCGCACACATTTCGCACGGCGGAACAGGAAATGGGGGTAACACGGCGATGCCACATCTGCTGTGGCCATTGCAGGGGAAACGCCACCAAAAATTCGTCCGCCGGCCTGCCTGCCAGGAGGGGCTTTCTGCGGGCAAGCCGTGGCGTAAAAAGCGAGAGAAAACCGATCTTGTTGTCGTTGTAAAAAAAGTAGAAAATCGTTTTATTAAAAGAGAAAGGTGTTGAACGTACCGGGGGGGGGGGGGGGGGGCGGATCCTCTACCCGGGGCCACGGGCGGCCGGGTGGCCTCGGCGGGGGTGGGGGGGGTGGGGCGGGGGCCCCGCAGGGCTCCGCGTCCCGCAGCACCTGGCAGCTCGGCCCCGGCCCCGGCGGCGCGCCCGCGCGCTCCCGCTGCCCGCCCACCTCCACATGCACACACCCGCGGCGGCAGGGCGAGCGGCGTCTGCCTCGCTGTCTTCGGTTCGCCGATTTGATTTCCCCCCCGTCCTCGCCTCTTTTACTTAAATTTTTATTTCATTTTATTATTATCACTAATTGTTTGCGGGGGTGCTCCGGCCAGCTCCCGCCGGAGAGGGTGGATTATTCCTCAGGGGATACCCGGGCTCCTCGGGAAGGTAGGCAGCAGCTGATGCAATCGGGGGGGACGGGGACCCGGCTCCCCGCGCAGCCTTTGTCTCCGCGCCGCGGGGCCGGAGCCCGCCGCGGGCCGCGCTTTGTCTGAGCCGTGTGCGCGGCAAACACCCCCCACCCCAAAACGTGCCTCCTCGCCCCGGGCGCTGCCGATTTCGAACCCCAAGATCGCGCGCGGCGCGGCGGGGAGGGGATGGGGACGGGGATGGGCATGGGGATGGGGACGGGAGCGCGGCGGGGAGGGGATGGGGACGGGGAGCGCGGCGGGGAGGGGATGGGGACGGGGAGCGCGGCGGGGAGGGGATGGGGACTGGGAGCGCGGCGGTCGCGCTGCGGCGGGGCGGGGGGCCGGGCCGGCCATGCGGCATCTCCCCTCGGCGGCGGCGCGCTGCCGGGCCGGGGCGGCTGGCGGCCAGGATGCTGCCCTAGCCAGCCGCGGCGGCGTGCCTGGAAAAAAACCAAACACACAAACAAAAAAAACCCAACAGACCCGGCAGTCGGCAGCTACGAGCTTTCACTGGCCGCGCCAAAAAAAAAAAAAAAAAAAAAAATGTTTCCCCCAAGCAAACGTGATGTCTGGAGCTGCGCGGCTGGGCCGCGTGTGCCGCAGCCCCCGCAAGATGCGCGGCCGCGGGTTTGGCCCTGCCTTGCTGGGAGACGCGCTTGCCGTTCGCTTCAGTCCAGCGCTGCCATGGGGTCGGTGGAAGTTTTGCGGTATTCAGAAAATGCAGGCTGGGCCCACGGCGCGCACGCGTGTGTGTGTCCGTGTCCGGGTGTATGTGTGCGTTTGCCCGTAAATACATAGTAACAGCTAAGCTGCTCGGTTTTAGTGAGCCAAAGGCGAGAACAAAACGGCACATTTGGATGCCTGTCTGTGCGTTTGCTCACGTGTGTACACGTCCAGCTTGCTCCAATGGCAGAGGTTAGTGCCATTGTTTTTCAGAGTTTGTAATGCAACCTGTAGCTAGGATGTATCTCCTTGTGGAAGAGGAGAGGAAGAGAGGTGTAAACTGCGTGCTTTGTTTATGTGACATTGGAAGGACTGAAAAAAAACCCGTGTTTGGCAGCTGGTTTTATCGAAGACGACGCTCAAGTCTGCCTGTGCCACCAGCCGAACTCGCCACTGGTTCTTAGGCCATTCAGCGTCCCACGGACAGCCCTGGGGCATTTCTACTAACCTGTGTTCCAAGTGAGAGTAACATAGTAACCTGTGCTTTGTGGGGCTTCATTGGCCTTTAGGTTTGTTTGGCTTTTACACGTGCTTGAAAGGCAAAATAACATGTACTGGCCATTGTTACGAAAGTCAAGTATTAGAAAAAGATCCTTGTTGATTGGTAAAATAAATAGATTCTGGAAGGAAAAACAAAAAAAAAAAAGAGAGAGAGAGAATCCGAGTCTAATAGTCTTAGGTTGGAAGTAAAAACAGCTAAAGGGAGAAGGAAAGAGCATCCTTCTGTCTAGCTTTTACTTCATTTGCCACCAAAGCACCAACTTTGTTTAAAAAGCCTCTAAAAGGAAATTCCATCTGTTGCTGAAGGATACAGGGTATCTATAACTGCCCTTTTCAGGCTTGGAGCCCATGCCGCAATTGCGCTGAAATCAACAGGCAAAACCTGCCTGAAATCTAGGAATTGCCATATTGCTTGTGAGCAGAGGCCTTCTGCTATGGCTCGGTGGAAATTCACTGACTAAAATGGAATCTGCTTCACTGTCATACTGAATGACTCCTATTTGACTTTGCCTTTTTGGAAGGTGGTTTTTTTTTCTGTTTAAGAGGCACCATAGAGAGGGCACTTCACTGAAGCACACTGCAGCATCCTCTGGTTTGTCACTTGAGACTGTTTATGCTGTAGTTGGACCAACTGGGCTCTCCAGGCTGCGTGAGAATGGGAGACGTGTTGGCAGCGAGCGCCACAGCTCCACATATCCCTGTGCAGAGGATTATCCCCCGAGTTCGAGGCTTTCTGCAGAGTGCTGTAGAACATGGAAGATCAATTGTCCTTCATCTCCAAATCCTGCTTTTTACAAGGGTTTTAAAGGATGGAAGGGGAGGCACGGCTCTCTCAGCTGGTCCGTTTGCGGGCTGCTCATTGTGGGTCTCTGTCCTACATTTCATTGGAGTTTTCTGGTTTGGGGGTTTGTTCTTTACCAAGGGAAGAGTGGTGACTGAGCAGAAGCCAGGCTTCTTCCTCCTGTGCTCTCCCCTGTCTTTTTCTCAGCTTGCTCATTTCTGTAGAAACAGGCTTAGCACATAGCCTGACAGTAACCACCAATTTAAAGTTTGTATTGTGAAGGCAAATGACATCTGGTAGGAATATTTAAATACTGTAACCCTGAATTCAGTTTCCTTTCTGATAGGTACTTATTGTTATGACTGCAATTCAATCCAAGTTTGAGTGGCCACTCTTGGGGAAAATGGCAGCTTTTTCATGTTGAAAGTGTTTTACGGCCCTTTTGCAGTTAATGCTCATATTTGTGTGAGCTTATCAGGTAAATATATCATCTGCGTCTCTTACAGTCAAGAAAACTGAGGCAAAGAAATTACTTGTAAACTGGGGCAGAAGGAAAAGTGAGTTGTGTATGAACTTAAGCAAAGGGTTCTTGCTTGTATAGTACGAAATTTATTTTAAATCAGAATTTCAGAGCTGCTGTTTAGCCCTTATAAATATACCTGGGCAGTATGTTTTGTTGCTGTTACCCATCAAGCCCCACTCATACAGCGCTTCCACTTTCTGTGGAAGAGTTCATTTGTGGTGGTGCGTTCTGGGATCTCTTCAGCAAAACCGAGACTGTTGAGAGGATTTCACAGAGAAATATAATTAGGAAAAAATGTGAGTATATTCCTCTGCCAAATGCCTTCCCTAAATTGACTGGGAAGGGCTCAAAACAAAAATGTACTTAAAACCATTTTCCTTTATGGCTCATCTTTAAGTGTTTTGCCTAAAGTAATGAATCACTGGGTGAATCAGACTGGGATTTTATGATTTCTTATTTGCCTGCCTTTGATCAGCTGAGTAGCCTGTCGAGACTGAATTTGGGACTGTCTTCCCTTTCTTCATGGCAGCACGGAAGGGCAGTGTGGAGAGTGATGGGGCAGAGCAGGAATGTTTTCCTGTCCTGTTGCAGCGCAAGGTCACACAGTATCAAGAGAAAGGCTGAGAATCCATGTTTGTGCTCATCACGTTCTTTTCTGAGTTTCCTCCTCAAGACTTTTGTCATTTGTTGGTTTCCCCCCCACCTCGCTTTTTAACTGTTCCCATCCCTCACGCCACTAGGGCTGTGTGAGAGGGAGCCTGGAAAGGAAAGGTAGTGGCTTGCAGCTACCAAGCAAACAGCTGCAGCGCTGGAAGGCCTTCGGCTGCTGCACTGCCCTTGGCCTGGCAGCATTGCCGATGGGCAGGACGGGTTCGTGCTGGCACCACAGTGGTTCTCTGGAGTGCCCTCAAGCCCATGGGGGTTGGTCACTGGCAAACTCACTTCCTTGCACTGCTCCTGCGGCTGCAGCCTGCTGCAGAGGGGCAGAACAGAGGAGCTGGAGGTGATGACATCTCAAGCACTGCAGATGTTTGCTCAGTGGATGTGAGTCAGTCTTTAATTTCCAAGCTCTTTGTTATCTCGGTGGCTCTTCTCTAATATTTCCGTTTTGTCCTTCCTGTAGACGAGGGGTAAATCAGGAGCTTTGTGTTCTACATGTCAGGTGTCACTAATGCTGAACAAAGAGGAGATAGTTGCTTCCCCTCCCAATGTGATACTGTTATATATAAAGCCTATTATTGCTTTTTGTCATTTACGTGAATAGTCCATACACAAGAGTTTCACGCTCAGTGTTTCATTATTTATGTCCATGGTGTCTTACTGGTCATATTGCTCTTTGAAACAACTTTCAAAAGTATAAGCAAAGAAAAATGTATCACATCTCAGACTATGAAGGAGTAAAAACAGCTTGTGTGAAACTCAAGCACTGGATTCTGATGATTCGTAACCGACCAAGAGCAGTTTTGGCAAAACTCCTTTTAAGAAGAAAGTTGAGTCATATTTCAGCTTTTAAGCAAATTATTTTGAATTCCATAATTAAAATTGCTTAGCATGTCTTGGATATTTGCCATTCCCAAGACCATTTGACTGTGGGAAGTGTGCAGTGAATGGAGTGCCCGGTGAGGGTGAGTGTGTGTGCAAGGGCATGTGACAAAAAAACATACCCAGAGGTGAGCAAGATGATGTCCCAAACACCTCTCACATACTCAGCTTTTGGGCAGCCATGTGTCTTAAGATGGCACTTTTTCAAATATGTCATTTACAGGATATGAAAAAAACCAGCCTGTGAATTAAGCCATCACCATTACCACCAGGAGGGATGATGTTACTGTTAAAAACACAACTTCTAGCAAAGTGTTTTCTGAGATTACACCTCTTCCAGGTACTGCCCAGAAAGGATTCATACTGGAGCCAGCAGAAGTAATAAAGTTTGGTTGTCTGTATTACCATGTTTTTTCCAATACAAACATTTTAAGCCCATTACTGCTGTTGTGAAATTTCACAGTCCAGAAAACTGGAGTGGCAGGGATATTTTTATTTATTTTTTATGTTTCTGAAGGCAACAGAGAAAATGACCTCACTTCTTGGAATGTGCTTTAATGGCTTGTGAAGGTCTCAGTGTCCTTGAGAAAAATAAACTCATTTTATCTTCTTGTGTCATCTCACAGTCCTCCTTCTGAAGTCCATGACCAGTTGTAATCTTTCCCATATTCTGCAAGGAGCACACAGTGAATAAATTATCCATAATGGGTTTTACAAGACATGTCATGGGATGTTTAAAGAGAAAGACAGGCTCCTAGGCCAGAGCAGTGTTTTTTCTACTAAATGGAGAGGCTGGATCAGCCACCAAACACAGACCTTTGAGGTTCCTTTGGAAGGGTCATTAGCTCTTTCCTGTTTTTTTCTCGGGGTGATTCCTGCTTCAAGGAGTGTTTGTCCATCTGAGTAGAAAAGTTTGAAGCAAGAGCAAAATTCTTACTTCTTCATCTTGATTTACTCTGCATGTGTCTGGAGAGAGAGGTTTGATGGCAGGTCTCTGGAAATTCTCTTTTTGGGAGGTTTAAGGTTGGGCAGAGTAGCATAGTGACTGGAAGCTATTGGGATCGCTGCAGTCGCTCTTCAGATGATTATTTGCTGCCTTTCAACGTGAAAGTTGAAAGTCTAGGAACTTTTGCCAGCATAGCATTTCTATTTGCATTTACATCATGACATTTCTTGAATGAAAAGGCCTTAAAAATACAAATATTACCATGCTGGCTTCCGTTATAGCTCAGCATCAACATATGCTGAATTTTTATTAGTTGAAGCAATTTATTGATTTTCTTCACACAGCATTAGTGGCACCTACACCTGAGGTGGCAACCTGCTTAGCTCAGCTGTCCCAACGTTGGAGCTCTCTTTAGGAGCAAAGCTATTACATTTGCAAGGGGCAGCTCAGCGTGGCTGCAGACCCCTCCTGTGGGGCAAGATGGATTGCCCTCCGGCAGCACCTGTCTCTGCTGTAGACGAGGCCAAGTGATGAGCCTGGAATGAGCACTTGACTTGTAGGGAATAAAGCTGGTCGACATGAACCCTGTCCTTTAGGATTGTGATTTTATTTAGACTATGATTTGTCTCATCCGTGAACTTGAAATTTAAAGTAGGTGATTTGGGGGTGAAATTCATGTGACAACCTGTACTCCACTGACTGTGGAGGGTGCTTAGAGTGTTTAACAATAGCAGAGGGTTTGCTCTGAATATATCTAAGGTAAAGTGATCTTTGCAAAAAAATTTCCATTTACATAGTGTTTTTTTCCAGGTATCACATTTCTATCACCCTTTCTCTCTGAATCTGCAAGTATGTCACAAACTGAGTGTTATTGTCGCTATTAACATCTTCATTTTACAGCTGGAGGTGCTAAGGACAAGTTGGTTATCCTTTGCCAAAGACCTGCAGTGAGTTCATGCCATGACAGTGAAAGTTTTGATCCCCAGGCCCACCGCTCTCCCTTCACCCTCCTCGTGTTTTGGCACTGAGATCAGTTTTTTTCATACTTGGAAGTGCAACGCATTATTTCATTCAACACTTTTTTGGTTTCAGAGTTTTGTTTTAGTGGGGTTCTTTTAGTAAATCGCTTAATCTAGCAAGAACCTGAGGCAGATTCAAAGATTTGCCTGCTGTCAGGAGCCTGCCTGAAACCTGGAACCCACTGAAGTGATTGCTGGTGCTTTAGCTGGCACTGCTTGCACCAAGATTTTGCTCCACCATCACTCAATCAAGTCTCCATAGAATCAGAGTTTTGTTTAGGACAGAAAAAGCTTGTCACTTTTGCACTGCAAAGATTCCTTGTAAATAAACCAACGAGCCACGTTCCTGCCAGTCCGGCCCTGCAGCATTTCAGCTACTGAGGGGCAGAAGAGCGAAGCAGGAGCTGCACATCAGTGAGCTGTGAAGTCTGCTCTCCAGCACACAGTTTACCTCACAGGAGTGCTAATTTCAGCCTCTGCTTTTGGAACACTTAATGGGGAATTTATTAAGCGCAGGCAATGTCAAGGCAGTTCTGAAAATCCTCCTGGGAGACAATGATGCAAAACGGCACCCAAAGGGAAGCTTCTGTGCTTGAATTTCAGACGAACCTTTCCACAGGTTTTCTAAATGTCAGGGGATACAGATCTCAGTATAGAGGTTGTCAGGTCTGTTAAGGAATTGTTTATTTTAGGAACTCATGGTCACAAGAAGCTCCAGGATTCAGCGGGCTTGGTCCTTGCCACCTCAGCAGTCACCATCTCCTGTGGCTTTATCCTTTTATAAAAAGATCGTGCTTCTTTTCCAAAATAGGTAGACTATTTTATCCCCGCAGCCACTGGGAAGACTGTTCCAGAACGTCACTGCTAAAACCACCCTCTGCTTGCCAGTCTGCATTCATGTATCAGCAGCCTCAATCCATTTATTCTTTTTATCATGCCAACGTTTTAATACCCGGTCGCTCCCCTGGTATCTGTAGTGGAAATCTCTTCTGTAGAGGAGTTGAAAAGGACCCAGCTCACATCCCCCCAACACCGCCCTCGCACCAGACTGTACCAGGCCCTCTCTGCCACCATAACCACGTGCTTAGTTGCTCCTTCAGTAGGAAAAAGCAGACCCTGCCCCACTGCAAGCCTCGAGGCTAGCCTTTAGACTTTGCACCTGAAATTTGGACAGTTTGAGCTCTTGAGGAAATGTTAAGAGCACATGTAAACTTTAAAACTACGTTTCTGAGAAGGTATTTATAGGGAGAAAACTGGTCATTTGCAAAACCCTTTTCGGCGTGGTGGGGATATGGTATAAATCAGAAATATTTGGTCCTGTAAACTTGATTTGAAACAGGCAGATGTCGTAACTGAACAAGTGAGCTATGTCCTTCTACCTCAACATAGTGCCCTGCAAGATCTGGGGATGTTCCTGCTTCTTTGGTTGCATGTGAGCAGTTTGATGTGTTTGAGGTAGCCCTGGGAATTTAAAAAATATCCCCAAATTAATCTGGCATCTATGTGTTCATCACATACCCCATGGTGAATAGTTGTTTGGCAATACTGCAGGAAATTCATTCACAAAATGGGAATTCAGAGAGCTGTGGTGCAGGGACTTGTTTGTGAATAACATCCTGTTGCCTCAGCGCCACGCTGGAGTTGTGGCTTAGCTGAGAGTGGTCAGACTCTGGAAAATGTTGGTCTTTCAGCTGATTTGCATTGCTGATGAGGAAATATGTCACTGTAGCAGACTTGTCTGATCTGCCTTTGGTGTTATTCTTGGTGCTTTTATGCAACACATCTATCAGAGGAGAGATCACCTGATCTCTAGATAATAACTGCTTGACACAAGATATACATTACTCTTTCTTCCCGTGATACATGAGCGTAGGGATTTGTTTTTGTCTGTTTCTGTCCTTGCTCAGAGTAAGTTTAACAATACACAAAGCATCCTCTGCACATCCTCTTTACCAAAAAACCTTAACATATTCAAATACCTGGAATACAGATAGTAGTAGAACAGAGTACTGGGATAAATATCCCTCTGTTCTATCCACTTAGCAACAGCATGGACACAATGTATTTTTTAGTTTTAAGACGGAAAGGAGAACATACAGAAGATGAATGCTGAATATCGAAATGGGACTTGGACAAGCAAATAATTTTTATTCCTTAATTTGCAGGTGGTTAATCTTTTTTTCCTGAAACAAGTAGGATTGGTTTGCTTGCTAATTTATAAATACAGATGCTGTCTTCAGCATTTGGTTGCCGCACCGGGTAAATTTGTAAGGTTAGTGAAGCTGATCGCATTAAGGCATATAAGGTTACTACTGTTCTGCAGTGTGTTTAGGTTTATAACCTGAGGTCCTTCTAACGCTACAAAATTGGTTGGTTAAGGACAGTCTCTCTTGCCCAAGTTTCACTGTTTTTTTCTGATGATATCGACTGCTGTTGGTGGTATACATCTTGGGTTTTTTTCTTTTCTTTTATTTAGGTTGCTGGCAGCGTGGCTGCAGTTTACTCACAGATACCAACCAAACGTTAGTGTCTGGAGAAACACTTGGATAGGTACAGTTCCTCACCCAAGATGCCTTTCAAAGCTGGATTAGAACTGACTGAATTGCAGAATATGACTGTCCCTGAAGATGATAACATCAGCAATGATTCAAATGATTTCACAGAGGTGGAAAATGGCCAGATAAATAGGTAAGTATTTTTCCACTGATGCTGCCTGTGCTAAGAAACACACTGTTTAAAAACAGCATTCTAATTTTCAGTATATGTCTTGAATTATTCATTATCAAGTCATGCTCCATTTGAAGATGTAATTTGAATTTCATATGTGACATCTGTCGGGCATAGGCTGCAACAGCGGATAAAGCAAACAGCGGCAATTTATTCATCGTTTTGAATCTTTCAAATCAGTCTAATAAAATGCACAAACATATAATGTAGCAAAAAGCCAACATTTTGAAATGTCTGCTTGCACACAGCAAAGAAGTAATAATAATTAATACAATTAGACCAATGGCATCACTTGGGGCAAATGTCTTTGTTGACCTTTGATCTCTGATATGACAGTTTTAACTTCGCTGGCCACCTCCATGCATCCAAGCCTGTGGGGGTTTACAGCTGGCATGGTTGACAGCAAAGGTAGTGTCAGTCTACGTTCGCAATTCGGCAAGATAAACTGGGCAGTGGCTCGTGCTCCCTGAGGCAGGGATGGCAGGAAGATGGTAAAAGAGACACTTAAGCCTATCTCATGTGAAGTTAAAAAAATGCATCTATTTATCAATATTGGTGAAAGTTACTGGGTTTGTTTATTATTAGGCTGTAGGCTTTTGCTATAAGCTGTGCAGTCATTTCCAAAGAGCAGTCTGTTCCACCTGAGAGTGGTTCTTCAGGCCTTCCTACCAGCCTCCAACAGGTGCTGAGCTGTCCTATTTACAGAAAAGACCTACTGACAGGCCCTGTTTGGGTTTTGTGAGCTGTAAAACAAGAAGCTGCTTTTTGATCAAACTTCCTGTTCAAATATTGCAAACCAAGGTGGAGCACACCAGCCATCCAGTGCCTGTGCAGGGATCCAGCCCTGCCCGGCACTGGTGCTGCTGGGAAGCTTCTGCCGGCACATCATCCTGCTCCTTTACTGCTGGGCTGCTGCCACCTGTGTTTATGGTCCTTAAAAACCTCTTCTCTTGCCCTTTCTTCCTTTTAGCAGCAGCTTCTTTGCCTACCCAGAGAAACTCACTTTCTAGTGTAAAAACAACATTAAGAGCTGTTTTTCCCCAAGTGAGGTAGAGTTGTGTGGCTCTCACAGCTGTGTGAGCAGCCAGGGAGCTTGGCAGCGGGTGCGGGAATAAGGACCTGGCATTGGCCATACAATGCATGTAGCAAAACCAGCCAGCCATACCCTGGGACTGAGTGGGGGGCCGTGGCTGGTGGCATGGACAAGCCCCCTGGCAAGAGGGTGCCAGCCTGACACACACCGCCCCCCCCCCCCCCCCCCCCACCCCGGGAAGTCCCGGGGCGGTCGCCAGCTGCACCGTGTAGTGGTGCGACCGCAGCACAGCTGCACTGAGGAAGATTAGAGCTGGTCAGGAATTTTCTGATGCAACTGCTTTGATGGAAAGTGCCAAAATGAAACACAAACCACTTCTGTTAAAAAAAAAAAAAAAAAAAGGAAGAAAAGGCAAGAGCAAGGAAAAAAACCTTCCAACTTGCCAAACCAAAACAGTTCTAGTATGAACCTGCTTGCTTTCCTGCTGGCTTACTTCATAAGGCAAGGAGCTCAGGGGCTGACAGTGGTAAATTTGCTCCCTGGAGCCTGCTGAGGATTTATATCCTCGAGAGAAGGAGTGGCTGTACGAGGCTGGCTGTGCCTCCCCAGCACTTTGGCTGGTGCCACCAGTAACTGTTACAGGGGGAAAACCCTGTTAGCACTTCATCTTTTAGTGAAAGTTTATGGAGAGTGCCTATGTGCCTGATCCCCTGTGGTCACAGTGTGCTTGTGGAGTCAGGGCATAGTAAGCGTGGCAAGGTCTGGGTCGGATCCAGATTGCCTGCAAAGGGAAGAAGGAAAGTGGGGCAAGGAAAGAGTGTCACAAACTCAGAGGCAGAATTTCTGATTACTGTTCTGGCTTTTAGGTCTGATCTACATATTCCACAGTTTTCCATTCCTTTCTGGTTAACTTTTTTCCTCTGCAGAGTATCATTTGGTTGTAGGATGTAGCCCATTACAGTTGTCAAGTATCCCTCTTGCTGGGGCACTCACAGCACAGCTACTTACATGAGTATTTTGCCCTACATATCCCAGTGTGTTCGTGTTCCCCTCCATGTGTAAAATGAGTTTCAAGGCAGCTCATGCTGACCACAGCTTCCAGCGGCCGCAGCAACTGCGGCACTGGTGCAGCCCCATCAGCAACCCCTGGGGCTGAGGCTGTGGCTGAGTCACCCATGGCTACTGCCCTGAGCCAGCACCTCCATGCCGATGCAGGTGATGAGCAGGTGGGCAGCCCCTGCTCTGTACCCCATGCCAAATACAGCCTGAAAGGATGTGGTAATTCCCTTTCTATAACTATTTTGGCAAACGCCCTGTCTCCATGGAATAGAGGGGAACAGGCGTACGGAATAACATATTTTGTGCTGCCTGGCACATGGCGCAAGGCCTTGTGAAACTCCAAAGTCCATCAAAATCAGTGGAATTTTTTATGTTGATTTCACTTGAGCTTTAGATTAGATCTGTAATTTTCAACTAACTTTTTTTCATTTTCAACCTGTTTGATTTTGCACTCTGTATTTAATTTAAACACTTTTTTCTTCCAGTGCATAATTTTTCAAGCTTAATCTAGAGCAGAGTTTTTAAGGGTCTTTTGGAGAAAGTTTCTCCACACAACTGTTTCCAGATCTGGTTGTAAACTCCAAATATTTCTTGATCTGGTAAAAAAATTCTCTAGTTTCCTTTGGAATTCCAGCCTTTTCTGAACCTAAATATGCAATCATGTATGTAGTTGTATGTAGGGAGGGGATGTTGTTTGGAAGGGGCTGTATTGGGAGGTTTTTGTATTGTATTGATTTTCTTTGTATGCAGATGTTGAATTTCTTTTTGGAATGTCAGTAAAGAGACTTGCATCAAATCTGGATGTGGATTTGGTGACTTTTAACGATGTGTCCTGGCTATAAAATTTTGCCATCTCTGCACATAACTGTAAACCAGTATTTAGATGACCTACTCCTTATCTGTAACTATGACAATGCTCTCAGGAAGCAGACGGCTGAATGGCTGCCTTGGTTTACAGCTACTAATTAGTTATCAGCACCCCTTGCTCAGTCAACAAAGTTGTTGGTAGATATACCCAGACCTGGTCCCAGTTTCATAGTGTAAGTCAGACCAAGGTTTCTTCTGCATTTCTTGTTCCTGCCTGCCCTGGAAATCTTTGCTGTTGCTGAAGTTAGTGCTCTGTTTAAGAAGCTGCCTAAGGATAAAGTTCTGTCATCTTGGCAAAACTAGCTTTCCCTAACAAATGTTAAAGGCATTGTCAAATACCACTTTAATTTAATTATGCTTAAACAGATCTCAGACGGCTAAATGTTTTTTGGCTAACTGCTTAGCCAAAATGGTTAGCTCAGGGATATCATCTTAATCAAACGTTTCTCATTTAAGTCCTTTAAGAAATTGTATTTGGAAACCATGGTTAAACATGGTCCTTTTAAAAACACTTTATCAATAAGACTAAGTTTCTACTTAGCACTGAATCAGACCATGAAAAGAATTAGACGAAGAAATTCTTTCCAAGCCAACCGTGAGTCTTCAGGCATCACAAGGATGAGCTGATTATTTTTTGGCCAGGGTATTTTATTAATGTGTCTGAAAAGGTTTGTATAAGCTGTTCATACTCAGCTGTGATGTAGGAAACTCAACAGGAAAGCAGAAACATATAAGAACAGGTTATGACTTTTAATGATGAGTAAAGCATTTGAAATGGAGACAACAAACAGCATAAACGGATTTCATGCTTGTCAGGGAGTCAGAAGGCTTTGATGGCACAGACAGTCCTACTGCGCATTTCCACAGCACCTGTCACAGTGGCCTCTAGTCCTTGGGAGGGATGGGAGAGGCTGGAGTAAACAGTCATTTCACTTCATTCATATCATATTTGTAAAGGTCAAATATACAACATTCTATGACAATGAATAGCTTGCTTTCTAAGCACATCTATTAAGCAGAGCAGATGCATGTCACGGTTTAACTAGAAGTTCCAGTATTCCAACATATGTTCCCTTTCATATGCTATAGAGGAAAATTTAAAAAATGTTTATACAAAGCAAAATCTTGGGGAAATTTGTTTCTGTTGAATCCATTGGATTACCTTTTCCCTAGTTTTTCGGTTTGGTTTTAGTTTTGTTGTTTTTTTTTTTTAATATAAGTTCAGTAATGCATTCCATTATGGAAAACGTAGACTGTCATAAGTTACGTCTGTACCACCTGCTGAGTGTGGTCCCAAGGCAACCTTCCTGTCTGGACTTGCAGGTTAAGTTGCCAGCAATAGCAGATGCAGCACAGCCTCTGGATCAGGCAGACCCACATCCCCCACCACTGCATTGCTGCTGAGCTTTCTGGACGAGCCATCCTGGGGCTAGGAAGCAGGTGCTGGGAAACACCCCATAAAATCTGGGTGCAATGCTACGTACCTTGTGATTTGGGAGCCCAATGGCCACATTTCCATGTCTGACTGAGCCCTCCCATACACATCATACAGCATAAATGGAGAAAAATGTGCAGCGTGATGTAAACACAGGGTGGATGAGGAGCCCAGCTTGTAATGAGAGATGAGATAGTGGACAACAAGCCCAGTCCATTTTAATATAGGACTAACGCAAAAGAAAGTACTTCGGGTCAATGTATCAAATCAGACTAGTTTCCTTACAGGTCCCACCTAGAAGAAAATAGTGTGTTTGTTGGCCACAGAAGATACTAGTTCTGCAGAAGCTGTTTACTCTGTCAAAAGTATTCTAATGGAAAGTCCCATGGTCGCTTTATATTCAAGCAGGATTCCTCAAGTGTTGTCTTTATTCTGTGTTAGTTCTTTAACAATAATTTTCATTGAACTTTAACACCAGGTGGCAATAATAATCATTTTGGGGGGTTTGTAATTATTAAGGGAGGACTGGCTGCAGAGGGATGAGGAGAAGTGGGGGGAACAGACCAGTTACTTCTATCATAACTCTTGACAAAATCTAAAATGACACATGATCTTCATAAATGACAGAAGAAGGCAAAGTCCACAGACGTTCCCAGCAGCACTTAGAAATCCAAAAGAGACAAAACTCTTCTCTGTGCTCCTGCCTGTACAAATTGCCTGCGGGGTGTTTCAAGAGAGAGCTGGAATGTCTTTTTCAAACTGTTCACACTCTGCTGCTTGCATTCAAGAGATGGGCTTTAAACAGACATGAAAAAGAAAAAAGCACACGCTCTGAATCAGGTTGAGATTTTATTCCACGAGGATGAAATACCTACACGGTGAGCTTTGGAAAGTTAATTTTGGATCAGTCTATCTTAGAAGTGATAGCTTTTTGCTTCTTAAAACAGTGGGGGAGGTTCAGCCATCTATTCCAACTGCATTAGGACTGGTAAACCTGGCACAGTGTCTATATTATGCAGCAAATTAGTTGCTGAAGTTAGTAGTTTAAAAAATACAGGATAAACATATAGTTGTTTTTTATTGATATAAAGAAAGTCAAAGCAGACCAATGGGTAGGAGCCAAAGCTGCAACAAAACCAGCAAAAATACTGCATACATTTTTCCAGCTATGACCAGTTTTAAGGGATAAACTCAAAATGTGTGTGTATGTAGTATACAAAGTTTTAAAGACACAGAGCTCAGTGTGTCAGTTGTGGAAGCCAAGTCATCATTAGAACTGCACAGTTTTGGCAGGCGCTTAGAAGCTGTGCTAGCATATATCACTAGTAATGGGGCCACAGTTGGGGTAGTGGGGAAGTTTGATAAGAGTTCTGTCTTTATGAGTTCGCAGTTATATTGCCAGACTGAATACCACTGGATGTACTCAAATGATGCACAATCTTGAGTCACACTTTGAACTATACATCCCCGACCAGTAGACATTCCCAGCTGTGGGAAGGGACCAGCGGTACTGCTCTGTGTTCACCATATTGTTTGTCTGTTTTAATCTAAGAAGAGCACCTTAATTTACCTACAGCAAAAAGGATCTCTGACACTTGGTGACAGCCCCTGGTTGGGTACGTAACACGTACGATGGCTGACGCATTAGCCAGTACAGCCTAAGAACCATCTGTGGATTTGCAAAGATGCCAGGGACTTAATTGTGCATAAACCTTCAAAAGATGAAAAGCTGAAAGAATGCTTTATACAAACTAAAATGTTTGCTGAAGAGAGAATCAGGGAAAAAATTACAGCTCATCTAAATCAGAAGTGTCGTAAATCCCAAGGATACCGACACAGCCACAGGAGGCAAATCTTGTTCTGGCAAGTCCCTAAATGTGGATATATCAGGGACACAGAACAAGTAAGGGGCGCAGAGAAAGAAAAGCTGGTTATTCTGTGTTTCCCTGCACAGAAGCATTTAATTTTGCAGTGTGGTGAATTCAGTACTGAGTTTTGAAAGACACTTACATGAAAATCCAGTAGCCCAGAACAGTGCACCAACAGAGCATGTCGCCCGATTCAGGATGGTCTGGGTAGTTCTGGCAGCATGCAGCACCCCATCCTCCTCCTCCTCATCATCATCCTCTTAGCTCCAGCCATACGGGCCCTACAGGGGCCATTTAGGGCTTCGTGGGTGCCGCAGAGTTGCCTGACACAGGGGACAGACAGGGTCTTGTAGGGATCCATGGCAGAATGATGGCAGCACTAAATCATAAGTACAATTAAAGCCTTATTTTCTTAACAGGGTGTTACGATGAGTGTAGAACAGAATTTATGATTAGAATGGCACAGGATTTCTACAAGCAGAATCAATGTAGTACAATCTATAAGTAGCATAATACAGAATTTATAATACAACTTAGCTTATGACTTCTAATCACCTGGACCCTGTGCAGATTGTGTCAGATCTTAATACATGGTTTGCTGTATCAATATATCAATCATAATCTAGACTCAAATCATATGAAAGAATGCAAGTGGCTCCGTCCATCCTCAGAGGGAGCAGAAGACAGTGGGGGTGTCCCTGGCCGCCGGGGCTCCCAGCTCTCACTGTCCAGCAGCAGCTCCAGTCCAAGTCCCCCTCTTAGGACTTGTAACTGGTTTGATTTTACAGACAGTGCTCTGGGTGCTGTCACACTTCCCTCTTCTGTCAGGTGGTCATCACCACCACCTTGGTGGGCCCAGTGCCTGGGACCAAGGCTGGCAAGGAAGGGAGTAACTGGGCTGGCACCCAGGAGCCTTGAGGTCGATAGGGAGGGGAAGAAGAAATCTTGTTTGTCTATTTGGTTCACAGGATCTTCAGGGCCTGATGATGAAGGAAAGAGAATGAATACACGACCTGCTCGGTCACAAAGAACAGCTGCTTGCCTTACAGAATGGCGTTAGTTATGCCAGCCATGTGAGCAGAGGTTGGGAGCAGGGGGTACCAGTCACACGCACCTTTGCAGGACACCAGAAGTATCTCCTCTTAGTGTCTGTGCAGACAAGTTACTTTCCTGTCCACAAAATTGGTGCTGCTGCTTTACCACACCTCCTAAAAGACCGTTCTGTAGATGGACATTTATTCTGATCTTGTGCTAGTGTTACCTTTATTGATGCCCAATGTACGCTGGTATTAGTGAAGCATGATCCAGCTCATGAAGTAGTTAGGAGTTCGACCTCTTTTCACATACAGTTTTTATGTGTTGCATATTTTGTAATTGTATGTGCTCATGGAATTAATGTGTTCATATTTTCTAAACACTTGCTGGAAATAAATACTCTGACATCTTTCAGCAAGTTTATTTCGGATCGAGAAAGCAGAAGAAGTCTCACAAACAGCCACCTGGAGAAGAAGAAATGTGATGAATATGTAAGTCTCTCTTGCTCTTCTTTTCCCTGTCAAAACAAACTGTATGTTGTGTATATGACGGGCCTTTAGACACGGTTTTCAAAAGTGCTGGACACACACAATTATAACTGAAATTCAGGTTCCAGTAGGAACTGCCTGTGCTCAGCACTTTAAAAAAAAACAACCAAAAAAAGAAGCATTTTGGTCGAGTTGACGCAAGGGAATCCCTCTGGCCTGTGTTAAGCAGGAAGACCTTACAATGTATGAATCATGTGCCTAAGGTGTTTCACAGGTGTAGTGAAAGATGGGGTTTAAAACTGGAAGTGTAGTATGAGTTATGTATTGCTGATACTGTTCTGTCAGCTTACAGAATCTACAGGACTGCGATCAGAGTGTAGCTGTGACAGGGTTCAGTGACATTTTTTCCTCTTTCAAACCAATTTTTATTAAGCCATTTCCATAGCAGTAGTTACTCATATCCGATATATCACCAAACGTGGAGTTTGAAGCATAGATGCATTTCCCTGCTCCATTCCAAGCTGTCACTGACATGTCTGTCTTTACTTCTCCAGATCCCAGGAACTACTTCGCTGGGGATGTCCGTCTTCAACCTCAGCAATGCAATTATGGGCAGTGGGATTTTGGGCCTCGCTTTTGCCTTAGCCAACACAGGAATTCTCCTTTTCTTGTGAGTATTCATGTGGTGAATAGCTGATCTCTGTGCAGTTTCACTGCATTTAAAGAACGCGTGCACTGCCAGCAAACGGAGGGATTTATAGTCCATCTGTAATCAAGTACGGCATTCAAGCCTGAAAATGTTAGCTACAAGTTTCAGACATTTTTTTTCCATCAAATTTTTTGGGGAGAAAAGCCATGACTTCTAATGCTAGCAAATTAAGTCCATGTTATTTACTACAGACCTGAGCCTAGCCAGGGATTTTTCCTGTAGTCCACAAGCTACACATATATCGGAAATACTCAGTAGTAATAGCTGCAGTGGGATAGTACCTAGTGCTTCCTTGTGTCACAGGATCTCCAGAGCTTTCATCAAAGCATGGTGCAATAACTACTTTTTTCTTTTTTTTTTAAGCAAGAAAGGATATTTATATTCCTTTATGTTACATATAATATTTTCATCTCACTCCCACAGTTTCATCAGTTTCTTATGTGAGAGTCCTTGAGAGCCAACATAAATACAGCCAAGATTTTAGTATAAAAAAAGAGTTGAGGTAGAATACGTAACTCCAGCAAAAAAAGCACTTTGTAAAGGAGAATTTTATAGTTTAAAAATGAAATGGTGCCAGTGAATGAGTAAGGCACAGTGTTATTCTGTGTTATTCTGGATTGCAGTATGAGACATTTCATTGTGAAAAGTGATTGTTAAGAAATCAATTGGGAATTGTGTGCAGATTTCAATGATAAATGTTCATTCAGGAAGAAATATAATGATTTACAATCTTTGAGAACTGTTCAACATGGTTATTGAGTTTACAGATTACTCTAGAGAGGTGTCGTTTCTTGAATGTCAAACCTAAAAATCTAGAACTTCCGTTATTTCTTAGTTTTGGGGGAAATACAGAATATGAGCCTTGTATATAGCAGAGTGGATGGCCAGAGTGGTACATATAGCCATCTGCTCTGGGGTTTTGTGCCAGAATAGCTACATCCATGCTGCTAGCTTACAATTTACTGTGCTTGGGTAAAATCTAGGAATAATCCGAGGAGTTAATCCATTTATATTAAGAATGTACAAAGTCCCCGAATTGTGTTGTCACGAAGCTAAGCTATAAAGTAGCTGGGCTCTAATTTAGGTCTCTCTTATGCAGAGTGACTGAGGTTTTTTTGCTGCTTTTTTTACACAGCAGTCTAACCTATATGTGATATCCACCCATGCTCTGACAAGCACACCTCCAAGGGCACAGACTTGTGATTGCAAAAACTGCTGTAACGAGAAAAAAAAAAGGTTACCTCTCTCCAGCCTTGTTACTTCTTCTGTGATGACAGATGATCAGCCAAGGGGCACCCTCAGTTTCTCCTGACCACTTTAGTTTTCTGTAATCTCGTCCTCTTCTTTCAGCAGTTTTTCATGAGAGTTAAGTGAAATTTGAAATGTGTTTGCTCTAAAGGATGTAAAAAGCCAATTTCTTTGAAGTGAAGTGAACACCAGAGAAACTTCTAAGAACTTGTGATGGCCTGAGTAGCGAGCATGTAGATCTGTACCACCACATTGTACAAAAAAATGCCAAACCTGAATGTAGAGATTCTATACAGTCAATAACATCACTACTCTCTACAGAATTAAGTGTGTGTATTTAAAAGTAGATAATTGTTTTTGTTAGCTTTATAGATCGGTTGGCCTGGAGATAGCCCAGCCTGCGGAGATCAAAGATAAGGAAGCTAGCAGGACCTAACTAGCCAGGCTAGCAGAACTTTCCCCTTTGAAGCCTGGAGATAAGGGATCCTAACGTGGTGTGTGCAGTTATCCTGAAAGTTGAAGAGCTTTAAGCATTCTTTTATCATGGAATAACCTCAGAGTTAAACCTAGTCCATTAGTGTTAGATTTTTTCTCACATTCTCATTCACTGCATTTTTCCCATAAATGTAAAGTTCTGCTGTTGCTATCGCAGGTAGATCTTGGAACCATTTCTGCTTTTCAAGTGATTAAAGATAAGAGGCTGAGCAATACTTTCATTGCTTTTTGCACATAAGAAAGCACTTAAATTCATTGCTCTTGAGTAGCACATTTCTGGAAAGTTTCTAGGTTGCTTTATCCAGTTTTGGCATGCATCAACCCTGAAAAGTAAAAGGCAGAGGCAGAAAAATTAAAGGAGCATTTCCAGTGCTAACGAAGCAGATCCAGCCCAATTTCCACTCACAGCTCCTCTCACAACTTTTAGACTCCTGAAGTGTGGACTGCCATGCACAACTGGATCAGTTCAGAACCTATATTTGTGGCATAAGACATTGAAAATAAACATGTCAATGAGTATATACTCTCACATCCTATTTGCATAATTTAGTGCCGTAGCAAAATATCATGCTTTCTAGGCAAATAGCTGAGGTGGGAAGTCAGAAGAATTTAATCCCAGTATTGTTGATAACTACAACCTAGACCAAAGAAGAGCATCCTTTACTGTATGGAAAAGCTGAGAAAACCTTGCTGCAGAAAGATGCCACAAAAAGCTTGGAAAGTTCAGAGGTAGGCCAGGCCACCTAGGGATGGCAGGAGCACTTGTTGCTGCCTGTGGTTTCATGCTGGAGAGCGAGGACCAGAGTGATGGATTACGTTGCAGAGATACGGGCCGGCAAGGTGCCTCAGCCTGCTTTTAGCCTGGCACTGCACTGATCTGAAAAACCCTGCTGAGCCACGGGGGCTTCTGGGAGGCCATATGGTGGCAAACCCCATGCTCTGCCATACTCTTCTGCACCCCATACCTTATGAGGGTTCAGAGCTATTCTGTGCAATAAGGCAGGTTCTTCTGCCTCACAGGTCTTCTGGCCCCAAAGCCTGGGAATCCACAGAGGGCTGGGGACAGCCCATGTTTCAGATGAACTGGTAATATGGCAGCTGGGAGCAAACAGCAGTGGCACTGCAGGAACAGGTTGTTCTTCCCAGCACTGTATCAGTCCCCTGCCCTAAACTGTTGGAGGGAGGTGACTTTTGCACGTGCTGGTTGCTTGCATAGCTGCCAGGACTTCTTTAAAAGCAGACAAAGTTAAAAGTAGGGGAGTGCTTATGGGACAGCAGCACAAGCTCCCTGCTTCTGTTTTGAATTTGTGCAGAGCAAGTGACATGGGCATTTTCATTCCTTTCCAAGGGGTGGTTCTGGCGTGAATATCCCTGTCCATACCACAGTCCTAACACAAACAAGTTTTTCATACAGCACTAATGAAAATGCCAAGTGTCTCTGCAAGAACCCTATGGGGAACTAAGGACAACAGATCAGTGAAATACCTGGCTGCTTGGGAGTGTTATTTTTACTGCAATGGCTCTGTGAGCTCAGTGCCTAAAAAAGGGGAGCTTTTAGTATTGAAATAGACTTGATGCTGGCCTGCAGAGCCGGAGCCATTTGGGGCTGGGAGTGAGTCAGCCCAGCAGCTGAGAACCAGGGGCTGTGAGCACCGAGCCTGCAGGCAGACAGGGGCAGAACAGCTCTGCAGGGAACATGGACAGGAGCAGGGCTTAGCAAATCTGTACAAAATGGAGCAGAGTGACCTCAGCTAGTACAATCTCCCTTCCCTTCTCATGGAGAAACACCCTTTGGGCTGTACAAACAATGTGTTGTTATTGTCAACCATCATTGTTTGTTGGCAAAAGAACAGTTCCTCCTATCACCTCTTTATGTTTCTCCCTGTTCCTCTGGCCCCAGGAAACTTGTGGGTCATTATTTGGTGCTAAAGTATTTCCAGTCTAAAATAATTTAAAAAAAGAGGGGGAGGGGGGGGGAAGCTTCTCATGCTGTCCTATGTATTCCTATGGCAAAGATGTGTTGCTGCCTATCTATGGCAGCAGCTTGCTTTCTGTTAAATTTTAGGCTTGTTTTTCTCGGTGTCCTGAGGGTTGTTGTCATAATAAAGAGAGGAATTGCCAACAGATTGCCTGAATGCTCTTCACACACATTATGAAAACATCATCAGGTCTTTGTGTGTCAGAGTGTTGGAGGGGAAGGCACACATGGTGCTTGGCTTAAAGACAGAGAGTAATGAGCAAATGTGGTTTTATGCACTTAGCCCCCAGCACTGACTAATTATCATTTGTGCCAGCAAGTTCCCTGCGCAAACAGTTTGGTCATTACTTCCTGCAATTCTTCTATGTGAAGTCAAATTATGGATCACAGCAGACCAGAAGTGGCATCAGTGAGGGAACACCAGTCTCCACCGGGACAAAGCATAAGCCTTCGGTCTCTGCCTTTATTCCCAAGGGAAGCCAGTCGAGCCTTGACTTCCCTCCTCTTCCCCCTCCCCGGGCACTGGGAGGAACATAAAAAGCCATTTGGGCACCCCTTCGGTAGCATATGAAACATGTCCTGGGAAAAGATGCTTCCATTTGATAGGAAAGTCCTTAAATAGAGGACTTTGAGATTTTTACTCTGCTTCCAGAACAAAAGCTTTAGAGTGGGTAGTGAGGGACATACCTCGGTTATCTCTGTTCTGATTAAACCTTAATTCCTATCTGATAAGACATCTTTATTCTTGCTTCTTTCAGTGTGGGGAGGTGTAACTCACAGGCTGTGCTCTGCAGCGCTGCCAAGTTTTACTTGGTTGAATCCCTCTGCATGCAGGGGTTACTACCTCCATGGCGGTGTGGTGGAACTGCAAACAGCACATGACTCAAGCATTTCTAGGGCTTTTTGTGTTGTCAGAAGAGTAAAAAAATTATCTCAGAGTCAACATGAATGTAACCTGACATGAAATATTGAAATGTTAGAGCTCAGCTTTTACAGTAAGCTTCATTTTCCATTCTTTTGTAGGCTGCTTTTGGTTTCAGTGACACTGCTGTCTATTTATTCAATATATCTCCTGTTGGTGTGTTCAAAGGAAACAGGTAATTTAAGATGTTATTATACCATTTCAGTAGACTTGTAAAGAACAAGAGGTGAAAAGTGCTCAGATAAGGCCAGGTGCTCTGTGTAAGGCGGAGTTTCTATCACATTTCTGGCACAATACAAAGACCTAACACATTTTGGGTCAGAAGTCCAGAATTAACAAGAATTTATGATGTGGCAATGGAGAACAGCATCTGACCATCACTATAAAGAGAAAAACTTAGAACAAAAAGTAACTTCTACTACCATGAAATGTTGTTTTCATGAGCTAGAGGGAACAGCTCATATAGTTTCTTTGCATTACAAAACCAATTGCAAAAAAAATATAATGAATCTTTTTCTGTGGTGAAGCTTACCTGGAAATAGTTTGACCTTAATGGTTAGTGTGAAATTCCTGATAGCCTTTGTGGTATAGTAGTACATTGCCTAGAAGAAAATAAAAGGGAACAGTTTCTCCACAGAGGGAAGTGTATTTGTAAGCAAAATATATTCTAAACACAGAAATGAGAAGTTACCTACAGTGTTAAATGTCACTGTGCTCTGAAGTCCAAGAGTCTTTTTCCTTGGGTAACAATCTCTGAAGCCAGAGTCTGGAAATCATCTGTGCACAAGAACACTAATATTTTAATATGTAATTGGACACACAAGAATTACAGTTACAGCATGTATAATGGCAGCAACTGCCTATTTAAATTAGGTACGTATGCCTAATTGTGGACACATTTGTGCTTTGTTAGTTCCCAAAAATCTACACCTTGGTTTCTATGCTGCTGGTACATTTAAGCACAAACTTACTGTTTATACAAGCTTCAAAGCAGAAATGTCAGCTATAAGGAAATACAGAGAAAACCAAACAATGGGATGCATTTAAAAAAATCATCTGTACAGTGTTACATCTGCAGTATTTCTCTTTCTGTTCTCATGCATCTCACCATCTTCACAATGCCCAGTCTTTTTCTCAGCCCAAATCACAGCCAAGGAAAAAAGATTACCAGAGACAAACCAATTAATAGAGGAGTTTCTCAAGCTTGACAGATGTTTAAAAAGAAGGTTTTGTTATCATTTATACCTTTCCCTTCTTTTACCAAAAACATTCCAGACTGAGAATTCACAAGTTAAGGCTTCGTGATTAGAAATTGTAAATCATCTTGTGAACTATTGGCTGCCCTCATTTGGATCATTTAGTCAATCAAAATAAGTGAAATTGCAGAATCATGGTACTGTGTCTGCTGTCGCTAGGCTGCCAGTGCTGACTTGCGGATCCTGCTGTACCGAGTTTTGTCTGAAGAGGAGGCTTTCTACATCATTCTCACTGCAGGCTCAAACCTAATATACCAGGATAGGGATGCCACAACTTAACATGTCACTAGGGGTATAGACAGACTCATTAAAGGGGTGTAACAGCCTCATTAAGAGCTCCAATTTCAAAACTGACAGTCAGTGATAACATTTATAGACGTCAAGAAGACATTCCTACATGTTTCAGCCCTAGTAATTACAAGAGAGCTCTCTATTTACTTGCAAAGGGCAGATATGGCTGCGCAAATGGGTGGTTAGCTGAAGAGGAATCGCAAGTGTTTTAAGTCAACGGCTTTCGCTGGCGTATTTGTTACCTTTTCCTTTGTTTCTTTTCACGCAGGCTGTATGGTGTATGAAAAGCTGGGTGAGCAGGTCTTCGGTACCCCAGGGAAAATGATTGTCTTTGGATCCACATCTCTCCAGAACGTTGGAGGTAAAGGAGATGAGGGGTATAGAAAAACAAAACCCAGGAACTTCTTAATAATGTTATGGCTACCAACCAGTTAGGTTCCTCCTTCTCTCAGTGACATCTTCATGTTCTTTAATACAGCTGTGGCTAACACATTGCACACAGCCCTTTAAGGATGCTGTATTACTGAATGATCAGTAGTGTATAGTCGGTTACAGTTCGGGGTCTTTTATCATCTGATGCTAATGCGGGAAAAGATTCAGGATGCTTCTCTGTACTTGTTCCATAAAATATCTTACCCATTTTCTGAACTTTCTTCTTCTTTCAGCAATGTTGAGCTATCTCTTCATAGTCAAAAATGAGCTGCCTTCTGCCATAAAGTTTCTAATGGGAAAAGAAGAATCTTTTTCGTAAGTTAATGTTGGTGATTAGATTACAGAATTTAACATTGTGTAGATAAGTTTAAACATATGTTTACAAAAGCTCTTAAGTATTGGATACTTTTTAGGTTTGTCAAAGTAGTTTTTCACAGGAATATTTCAGGAGGTTAATAAAAACCAAGACAACTTTGGGAAGAAAAAGAGGATGGATAGGAAACAAAAGGTTAAGTCATCAGTAGTCTCTCTCTGCACACCAGATTTTCATGAAGGACTGTGATTTCTACAAACCTCTTACAGCATCCAATCTTTTACAGTGTTAGGCAACATTTGAAGATACTGGGAACAATGCAAGTTTAAGATACTATGTATTTCCCTGTGTTCTTAGCATCTTACAGGATTTTGCCCCTGAAGCACTGTCTGTATGTCTGTATGAAATTCTTCGATACTAGCATATGACGATGGCAGACTATTATACCTGGATTTCTGCCACTTACCACTCCTTGACAATTACCAGGTTTTAAATCAAGAGGTATTTCTTTATAGTGGTAAAAATCCTTTGCGCTGGGTTATGTGGTGTGCTGTAGTGCACAAGAAGAAGGTAGAGAACCCGTTCCTCAGGCTTTCATACTAAATTGGACTGAGCAGTGGAAATGCGTCATGTGGAACACCACTAAACTAATGCTGTGCCTTCTCCCCTGTCTTTGCTTTCCAGCAGGTTTCAAAGCACTTTGCTATAAGAAGAGAGACAGCCTTGGGCTGGCTAGTGTGTGCCATCCCGCAGGAGCCTGGTTTGCTGCTTCAGGCACGTGCCTGGGTGGTTTAGCAAACAAATTGTGGTGCCCCCCTCCTGCCCCACTGTGCCCTTTGCCTGATCTTTCCTTGTCCTGGCAGGGTGGCTTATATCACGTTACGGTGGGTGTTCTGCCTCTCAGTCCCACTCACTGATCTCCACAGTAGCACGATATTTTGTCTAGTGACTACGAAAACCTGCCATACCTGAGTCAGAGCAATGCCGTGTTGTAAGGGGTGGATACTTAATGAGTCTACAAAGTTTAGATGTAGCCCCCATCTCTACTTTTGTAGGAGCTTGTAGGGTAAGAAGACCAAAGATAGTTCTGTAACTGCAGGAGTCAAAGAGGGTGACTGAGTGTGAGGAAAACCAGAGAGGGTTTAAGGTGTGCTCATGGTGGGTTTTTTTTGATGTTTTATACAGGGCGTGGTACGTGGATGGGCGTATCCTTGTTGTCACAGTGACGTTTGGTATAATCCTCCCTTTATGTCTCCTTAAGAACTTAGGTAAGATACATATGCCATTGTGGGAACAAACTAACAGAGCCCAGACATCATGTCATTGACAGCCACACTGGCAGCTCAACTATAATTTAAAAAATGGGATCTCACTGTAATCTGAGCAGCCTCCCTGGTCCAGGAATAAGCTGTGTTTTGAGCATCTTGGAACAAATAAACCTAAATTGTCACAGAGGTTGAACTCGGTATAAACCAGCTTCATCCATACAATTGTGGATATTGATTTTAAAAACTATAGTTAAGAGTGTCCATTTCATAAGGTAATTCTATCTTATATGTAGCCTGTAAAAATAATTTCACAAATTGTGACATTACCTTTTCTATTGGCATTGAAAGTTTTAGTGATGAGATTAATTGGAGGTATTGAAGTAAGATTGTATTTTCAAATGTGTCTGAGTCCACAGAGACACCAGTAAGTAGGTGCACGATGTATTTTTTAAAACTGCGTAAGAAGTTTTGACACCAAAGTCCTATTCAGATCTTCCTTTTGAGAAGATAACCCATACTCATCTGACGTGGCTCATATTGGGCAATCTGGGTCACATTCTGATTGCAATTGCACATTTTCAGGTTTGTTTTAATTATCACAGCCCCTTTCAAAGGAAAATTAGTTAAACTGCCATAACAGTGACCCTTGGGAAGTCAAACCAGTCAGAGCAAAGCTCAAGTCTGTCTGAAAGCTGGGAGGCTTGTGATGTGAGAGACTCCTGCACCAACAGAACATGCTTTTGTCCTGCCCAGAAGCTCACAATACATATTAAATGCATTAAACTTTTCATGAAGCAGCAAAAAGTAAAATTCAAGATATGGCTAATAAAATAATTTTGTATGAGATTTCCTTTTAATTTCTTTCAGGGTATCTTGGCTATACCAGTGGATTTTCATTAAGCTGCATGGTATTTTTCCTGGTAGTGGTAAGTTCAGCTTGCTTTCTTTGTTGGATGAGAGTCCCTTGATAGGATATTCACTAATTCTCTGATGTTTGAATTTTCGTTTGATTTTATTATTATTATTATTATTGTTATTATTAGCAACTAGCTGTCTTCCACTCTTATTCTAGGTTATTTACAAGAAGTTTCAAATTCCCTGTGGCGGATCGGAGCTAAATGCAACATCATCTATCCTATCAAATAGCTCAGCACATGAACATATGTGTAAGCCAAAGTATGTTATCTTTAATTCCAAGGTATGTTTCTTTTTATAATACTTATTTTTAATTCACATAATATATGCACCTACACCCCGTGTTCTTAATCCAGTCAGCACCATGTAGGGCCTGATTCTCCATGCTTCCACTCATGCTCCAATGGTGAATGCACAGTGGGTCTCCTTGCCCAGTCTTATGGAGATGCCACGTTTAATTGTAGCTTTTCACGGTCTTGCTCTGCCCCATTTGTAGATGTACTAAGGCTGTGAGCCCAGGCTACCACCAGACAACTAATGCTTTCTTTGGGAGTGTTTTTCTTTCCATTGCTTCTTAATATCTGTGCTGCAACTGCACCTTTAGGCTGTAGTTCAGCAGAGGCTGAGTAAGCCATTCCTGCATTCAAAGCCCAGAAGTAATCCCTCTGTCCTTCTGCACACAAACCACTTCTTTGTGACAGGGTATGTGTTTTATGTAGCCATACAGTGACCTGGATTGCAAAAAGGATACAGTTGAAAGCTAATCCAGCAAAAATTTGATTGCCTTTCAGCTGGATGCTTTCCTCCATCGCCACACAGCTGCAGGAAAAGTTGTGCCAAGAGAATGAGAAAGAGCAACTGGGCTATAGCTGTGGGAGCAGGAGAGTCGCTCCTGTCATCTGTGCTGGGGTGCAGGGCTTGTTCAACAGCACCTTGTGCGGCAGGGCAGGGTCCTCAGGGTGTTGCAGTCGCATTCATAGGGAATGCACATGGATATATAGCATATGCATGCAAAAATTATATCTTTTTAAATTCATCCTACCAGCTTCAGTGAAGAAGTCAATCTGAGCACTTTTCTTTAGTTTGGGGTAGCCATCAGCCCAGATCCAGTGTGACGGACCAAGAACTAGTTAACTTGGTGTGCAATAGCAGCTTAGGTGTATGTATATATTAGATAATGTTGAAGGGCAGTCTTCTCCTACAGTGTCAGCATTTGTCTGAGAGTCAATGGAGGCACATTGGAAGGGTCGGTCCATCTGAATTAGGTACGCTGGAGCTGAACTCTGTAGATTTGCCCTTGGGGCCAACGGTTGGCCGGTCATTTTAGCAACTTCAGTGTGTAAGAAGGGAGACAGTTTCACAGAATCAGGGGATGGCTGAGGTTGGCAAGGACCTCTGGAGGTCATCTGATCCAACCTCCCTGCTCAAGCAGGGCCACCTAAAGCTGGCTGCCCAGCAGCATGTCCAGCCAACTTCTGAATATCTCCGTGGATGGAGAACACAACAGCAGTAGCATGCTGTGAGCGAGGGAGAGAAGGTGGTACAGGCCTGGGTGAGGAAGGACCGCTGGAGAGAACGTAGTGTATTTACTGAATCTGTCGGGCCTGGGGTGTACCCCAGGACGGCTTCTGTGGGAAGGGGATGCCTGTGCCCAGCACGAGCAGATCTTGGAGGGTTGGGGAGAGCTGTGTGTAGGTCTGGACTCATTTTGTCCTCACAGGAGGGCAGATCACAGAGTGATCTCTGCTTGTACCCATACCCTGGGGAGAATGGAAGCGCTGGGGTGCTGAGATCATTTGTGAAGTTTGGCTGTACACTGAGGATTGAAACCCACTCAGGTTTTTGGTGGAGAAGGGGGTGAAGTCCCCCCTGGAGGCCTCCGGCGCTTCCTGGTGACGTAACAGTCTCTCTCTTTCCCTAAGGAAAAGCATGCTCCCCCCACAGCCCTCCTAGCCCTTTTGTTGGCCTGGGAAATGAAGGGACTCAGTCTGGTACCTTGAGATATCCATTTATTTGTAAGTTCTGCATTCCTCTTCTCTTTTCTTACAGTCTGGATATGGGCTTCCTCTTCAGGACTTCAGCCTTAGTACCACGGGTGTGCACCCCTCTCCATGCCAAGGCAGGGTAGCGTAGCGGTGACCCACCGTACATCCCTTTTACGCGTGACGGTGTGCTAGTAACGGTGGCAGGAGCTGGGCAGGGAAACCCATCCCAGGGAGCGAAACCAGCAGCCATGTGGCCTCCAGCGCTGCGCTCTGCGAGCAGTCAGGGCTGTGCTGACACTACCAATGCAAAGACTTTGTCCTCCCACTGACAGAGCACTGCTTTCCATGTCATTAAATATGTGCTAATTGACAGGTCTCCTGCACTCTCTGAAGGCTCTCAACATTCAGTTGAAGAGTCCAGAGAGTTGGGAGCTGAGGTAGTTGAACACAGATCATTTCTTCACGCCGCTGGGGGAAATACTTCTTAACTTCTTTTCTGAAATTCTCTCTGAACAGACCGTGTACGCTTTGCCCACCATTGCTTTTGCATTTGTGTGCCACCCATCAGTCCTCCCGATTTACAGCGAACTTAAAGAGTAAGCCTTTCTCTTTTTTTTTCTTTTTTTTTTCCCCCAGTTAATTGTTTTGAACTGCTTTACATGGAAAATGTTAGCGCAGAGGTGCTCTGAGTCATTCATGCCATTTGGAGGAGATGTGATTTAATAACACCCAAGAAGCCAACGAGTGTGGCTGTTGGCTAGGAAATCTGGCCTCCCAGGCACACCACTGGGGTGGGGGTGAGGGAGGCTGAGGATAATGCAATACTTTGGGAGTTTTCTCTGGAGGTACACGGCAGCCTGTGGAGAGCCAAGTTGTGGCGGTCGTTATTTGGCATAGGAGAGAGGCGTGTGTTCTGCTGACGGCATTTGTTCCAGTGCAACTAAAAATCTGTTGCGGTACCAGGAAAAAAAGTACTTTCAGCCTTACCCGTACTAAAAGACCTTTGCCAGTATGGCTGTCTTGCTGACACCTCTGGCTGGGCAGGCCTGTGGGGAGCTGGGGACTGGCCCTGCTGCGACATTGCTGGCAGCCCTGGAGGGGCTGCAGTGGGGTCCTGGGCCATGGGGGGAGACCCAGGGGAGAGGTCGGCGTCAGTCAGACCCATGGGTGCCCTCAGGTCCTGGTCCCTTGCTGGGCACTTTAAGTTTCAAGTGACTTCAGCGGGTTCCCAGGTGCCTATTTAGGGCATCCCTGTGTGAATTTAAAAGCCTAAGTTTAGGTACTGGAGTGTGAATATTTCAGAACAATTATCTGAAAATGAAATGTTTACACTTCACCTATTTTACAGGTCTACAGTGATCTGCATACTTTCATTATTTTCTACCCTTGTGGACACAAATGTTTCTCTGCAAACATTCAGAATGTTGGGGGGAGTTCCCCTCTGTATGATTTTATTCTTCCTTTATTTTGACCTTTTTATTTAATTACTGAAGTGTTTAAGGGCCATCCCTGTCCACTCAGTTCCACTCTTTACTCTTTAAGCGGGTATGGCTGGGGAGCAGAGCCACGGGGCAGACCCACCAGTTCTTGACTTAAGCCTCAGCTAGGGTCCATTTCCCCAGTCCTTCTTTTCCTTGTGTAGCTGTCAATGAATTCCTGTTTTAAATGAAAATGCATTCACCAGTCTCCCCAGAATTACTATGTTTATGCAAAGACTTAATACATTTTTAAACAGCTATTGAAAAATCCAGCCCAACCATTTTTATGTGCTCTTTTTTTCTTCTTTCTCCAGCCGTTCACAGAAAAAAATGCAGTTGGTTTCAAATATCTCATTTTTTGCCATGTTTGTGATGTACTTTATGACTGCCATATTTGGCTATTTGACTTTCTATGGTAAGTATGCAGTTCTTTACTGATCGAAGTAGAAAGGGAATACATGTGAAATCAATAGTGTATCCCAGCTGGAAAGGAAAGTCCCATCCACTTATGTTAAAATACTTTTTCAAATAATTTTCCTTGGAAGTTTTTATATTGGAGGTACAAATCCTTTCCTCCCTTTCCCCTATGGATGAAAAGCACAAGTGAAAGTATTATTTGCAAAAGGCATATTGAAAATATGAGGGAGAGATTTGTTTAACACAACTGGGGATTAGCTGAACCCCACTAAGATTTTCATTCCCAGGTCCTCACCTGAATTTTGTGCACATTGGTAAAGACTGAAGCACGTATATCTGCACAAAAGGCGAGAGATTTGAGAGCAGGTCCTAGGAAATGAGTATCAAATCAGCCATCACAGCTTTTTAATTTTCTTATTGACGCTTTTGTCATAGAGGCAATGGACCAAATGCTTTCCTTGTGTCCCCAGAGCTGACCCCTTCAGGTCTTGGTTAAATAAACTGGCAGTGAAGGTGGGGAAGCTTTTGAGTGCCGTCCCAGCTCAGCCACCGAAGGATGGTTATTTCAGTGTTTGAGACTTGCACCCTATCTCTTTTCATGCCTATCTGTTCACTTAAAGAAACAAACAAATTACGTTGTATCGCTAAAGGATGCAATGCCTACGCCCTAGAGGCACAATTATTAAGTTATGGTAGGATAAAATACCAATGTTGCCCAGGAAGATACTCCCATGTTCCAGTGTAATGGGAGTGTTGAAAAGTAGTGTCTTTTTCCATAGACCGCTAAGGGGTTACAAGACAGATGACAAACCTGATGTTTGCCTTTTACCTCAGAGCCACCAACAGGTCGTCAGTCTTCTCCACCCTATTCCAAGTGACCTTTCTGTTACAATCTCCTCATTCATGATACCGTTCCCTGTGAGCCACCTATTGCAAGAGAAAATAAGTAAATATGAAATGTGGCTTTTTTTCTTCTAAAGGTGTACTTATCTCATATTTATTTTCTCAGTCTCTCATGCTGTTTATGAGGCCTTGAGTCTGCATGCATTGAAGTAACTTGAGGTCATCTGTTCTAATTTTCCCAATAAAACCACAAATACGCTGCAAGTGACAACAGCAACAGCCGCTCTCATCCAACTGCTCCCATCTAACACGTTTTTGTAGAAATGCATCAAATTAGCAGCCCCAGGGAGCAAGTGGGTGTAAATCAGCACGGACCCCTTCGCTTTGGCAGGGAGGAGATTCTGATGTGATTGCCCCAGGGATCTGAGGAGGCAGATCCGTGGTGCTCCTCTCTGGGAATCTCCCACACCCCTCAAGGACGAGGGTCTGGAGTCCATGGAGGAGGTAGGGGCTGCGTCCTTCTGGCCCTCCCAAGGGGGAATGGCGGAGGAATCCCTGGGGTGTCTCGTGTGCCTCTCCCCACGTCAGGCGTCCCTGCTGCCCAGTGCCAAGAGCCCGCGGGTGGAAGCTGCGTGGCTCTGCGGGGGCCTCCGCAAGGGCCAGTGCCATGGCAGGCAGCAAAAGCGACACTGAGGGAATATAAAATTTCTCCACCTTGATCCTTCTTCTCCATTGAGACTGACAAGACCTTACCTTTCGTATGTTCACTTACAGTTTTCTAACCCTCTCCTCTACCCTTACCTGGGTAAGAACAGCATTTTTATTGTGGCCATTTCTTATTTACACCAATAGTACTTACTTGTCTGTTTGCTGTGTTCTCGAAAGTGTTGCAGTGATGACTATATTTACATTACAGAATTACAGAAAAGAGGTGTTTTTCTTCCCCTAAAAGGTCACAGTGTGGTTGGGCTCTGTGGTGTATCTAGCTGAAAGGAAAACAGACCTTCAACTGTAAGCCTTGCCCTTCACTTCCTACCTGGCTGCAGTCCGTGAGCGGTACAGAAGTTGCAGTCTGTGCTTGCAGGAGCAGAGTAAGCTCTGTGTTGCAGAAGCTGTGCATGTGCCCGGCTTGAAAACCCCACTCCTAACCTGCAGGGAGGTGGGAGAGCATTTTCTTTCTCCTGGTGGGGATTCAAGCACTGCGTAGGTGGTGTTGACACATAGTCTCTCCCCAGAAGGGTGTCTTGGGGGAAGCGCAGGCATTGCACCACGGGACAGATCCCTCTGCCTCCAGGAGTACATGAGGTTTTACCAAGCGCCAAGGATTCTTAATGAGACGGGGCTGCCGAGTTCCCTTTGAGAAGTTTAATTTAAAAGCTGTTATGTTTTACCACCAGCATTTTTTCAGATTAGCAGGCAGAAACAAAACTTGAGCCTAAAAAGGGGCAGCAAGTATCTTCTCTGGCGCGCTTAAGAGCTGCCTCCTTAGGTTATTGCTCCTAGGTATTTTAAAGTTACAAAGCAAACACATAGGTCAGTCAGCAACTCGGTTTTGCTGTCAGCACACACAGACCTGCTCTGCACTATTTATCACAGCTTCAAGGAAACATTTTTTGCAGGAGGTCATATTAAACTACCACCAGCGCCTCCCCATTAGGCACTCCCCTGTGATTTGTCTTGGCTGCTGGGGCCACCAGCCAGCATGGGGCCAAGCTGCAGGTGCTGCTGGAGGGGTGGCAGGTTCAAGAGAAAAAAACACCAGGGCAGCCCTCGGTGGAGCTCTCAAGGGATTTGAGTGCAAATGTCAGAGTGTCCCACTGAGAGTTGACCTGAGATAGGTTTTGTTCTTGGTTGAGAACAGGGGCACTGCTTTTTGCTGGAAGTTTATTTGCTGTTTAGACTATTTTAGCTCAAAACTTTGTTTTAAGTTGGGCCATTGCAGTGCATGTGGATATTTTTGTATCATTTGAAACTAAAAAAAAAAATGCCCACGGAACCAATTAGAAATAGCTTATTTCACTTTTTTTATATATATATATATATATATATATATATATATATATATATATATATGTAAGCAAGTTTTCATGTATGTCTCACTGTTGTCTTTCCTACAGTGAAAATTACCTTAGACTTAGGCATGTGCTGTCTTGAATTGGGATGCATTCCTAAATCAGGCCTCCAAAGGATTAATCTGGAATAATGGGATCATTAGGATTTGGTTCAAAGCACTGTTTTAACTCAAGAATGTTTCATTCCATACTCTTTTGTTTGCAGATAAATCACTTGTTGTTCAAGAAGGCTGTTGTTAAGCAATGATTTTTGTGAATGAATTGCCTGTTCCCCAGAACACTTACCTTACTGTCTTTTCCATAGACAATGTGCAGTCAGATCTGCTTCACAAGTACCAGAGCAAAGATGACATCCTCATCCTGACCGTGCGCTTGGCTGTGATCGTTGCGGTGATACTCACGGTGCCAGTGCTGTTTTTCACTGTGAGTAAAATGTTCCACACAGTCTGGGAGTTGGTAATGGCTGTACACAGCACACTTCTTCAAAACACAGTCCAGCAGTTACTGAGACAGTGAAGTTGCAGATACAAAAAGAGCTTCAGCTTGGATCAGTCTTTTCCCACACCAGACTTCCCCTAACTTCTGGAGAAGTTCTCCCTGAAGAAAATAAATGAATCACTTTTGGTCTTAAATCTGTTTTCAATTGAATCCACAAGGGCCCTTTCTTACTTCACATTACTTCACTGGAGCAGGCTCAAAGGTGAAGTTCATTTTTAAGTGCAGAAGGATCCCAAAAGGCATATTAGAAAGAGAGGAATATCCTGCTGCAGAGGCATGTGTACCTACAGTTTGAAATACCAAATTAATTTTAAGGATTATTTCAAAGGACATTACATGAGAGACCCCAAAAATTCTGACGGATCTATGCAGCACTTGTCACATGAAGGACCAGTTAAAATAATCATGGGAAGCTTTGAATTGGCTTATAGACTATTTCTGACAGAGATCTCTCTCTCTTCCTACAGGTGCGTTCATCATTATTTGAGCTGGCTAGAAAAACAAAATTTGACTTATGCCGTCATGTTTTGGTTACTTTTGTTCTTTTGGTTATCATCAACCTGTTAGTCATTTTTATCCCAACCATGAAGGACATTTTCGGTGTTGTAGGTACAGTATCCTGGTTTTGTACTGCTAATAAAAGGCTGTTGCTAATCAGCAACATTATAATTAGCTGTTGCTGACAGCTAACAAAAATCTTTTATTTGAATTTTGCAGGGGTCACTTCTGCCAATATGCTGATTTTCATTCTTCCATCATCTTTGTACTTAAAAATTACACAGCAGGATGGATCGAAGTTGACTCAGAGGATTTGGGTATGCATTCTTTTACATCAATGCAACGCTTTCATCTTGTCATTCCTTATAATCTGCTAGAGGCAAAGCGTACCTAATCTGAACGTATGTGTGAGCTTCTTTACGTTACTTTCCCTCCCTGCCTCAGTCAGTTGGCAGCCGTGCTTGCCCTTCTCCTTCGCAAACCCCAGGGGTCTCCCAGCAGAGGGGCCATACCACACAGGGCACCCCATGTTCTGGTGGGCCGTTCTTTGCGGGGTGAGGGGCTCTCCCACCAGCTGGCAGGCGGCAGCTCTGGAAGCAGCTGCAGCTGTCAGCAGGGCCTCCAGCCCACTTCAGTCAACCTTCCAGCCCAGCAAGCTTTCTCCATTTCAGTGTGTCGATCCAGAAAGTGTGCAAACCGCTCCATTTGCGGTATTCCTTGTGGTTTTAATGGATCTGAACCAGACTTAGGGTGCTGCCACCAGAAGAAGCCAGCTGAAATGTTAGCCCTTTGGCATGCATGAGTAGATGGGAATGGGCCTTGGAAAGATTTCCTATGAGCCCCAGAAAGAGCTGCAGCTGAAAAGACACAGCATTCCTGTGTATTCCCAGTCTAACAGAGCGTGCACTGGAAGCATCGTAAGGTCAGACCTTCCTGCACTCAGCAGACCAGCAGGAAACCCGTGTTTCACTTCTGGTTTCATCTGCAGACCCCAAATCGAAAGGGCTAAAATTCAGTGACACATATCCGATGGGAAGAGTATACTTATTTCCATGAGGCTTTGTAAAGGGCAGAGCTGATTGGGTCCTAAAAACAGACTCACTTAATCCTCTTTAGAGATGATCGGTGTTTAAGAAGTGAATTGAAAGGAGAAAAAAAATGGTTTTGGTGTTCAACTAATTATTAATGACACTAATCTGTTTAATTATCTGTGGGTCTTGTCTTTACCAGAAGTGCTATCCCATTTTAGCTGATAACTTTGATACATCACCTTGTAAATCTCCTTAAGAGGAGAAGTTAACGTACTTGAATTAATTGTCTTTTCTTTTTATTCATTAATTTTCTCTCTACTTTTTGTTCCAGGCTTCTCTTTTCTTGGCACTGGGGATAATGTTTTCCCTAGTGAGCATTCCTTTGGTCATCTATGACTGGGTACAATCAGGAGGCAGTGCCGAAGGCCACTGAAGTTCACCTCCTTCTGAAAAGACACCCCCGTTTGCTACACACCAAAATCGCAACCATCGGTTCTGTTATCTATTCCGCCTTTTGTGAGTTTACTCAAATCAAATCCAAATAATGATTATCCAGTACTAAAAATACTGTTATGGGTGTATTTTCTTGCAGAAACAGACCCATTTTGCCAACAGGCATATCACTCTGTCCCCCAACACCAAGTTATCAGATCAGCTCTGTGTTGTCCGTGAGACTATATAGAGCATTGCTCATAGGAATTCATCACAATTGATTTGTTTCCCCTCTTCCACCCATGAATTGTATTGTTCCATTATTATCCTTAGCCCTTCAACTATAAGCTCTGCTCCTTTAGGGCAGCAGCTCCTGTTGTTATCAATCCCAACTGGAGTGATGTCAGTTCACACCCTTCCCCCCCATCTTTTAGCCAGAACTCTGCTCTCCAATTGTACGTATCTGGTTTGTTGGTTTGTTTGTTTGTTCTGTTGCTGTTTTGTGCACCATTTGCTTCACTGGGTTAAGTGCAGCATTCTGGATATGGACACGAAAAGCACCATAAGAACGCAAATGAGCATTATATAAGTGTAGGTCCTAAATCTGGTGCTTCTTTCTGATGTTTTGGTGAGGGAGCCAGCCCCAGGGCTTGGCCCTTTTGTAGCTTTGGGGAACAGACCTCTGCGTGTGTGTGTCTTTGTGACGGGGTGCAGGGAGGGCAAGGATGGCCACCACCAGCAGCCACCGTTCCCCAGGCACACTTCAGTTGGAGCCTGACCAGAGCTAGACTTGATCCCAACCCATAAGTACCTGAGCCTGAAGAGAAGCAGATGCTCCAAGATTTCCACAGGAAGTCTGCATTTTATTCAGCATTAAACTGTTTACTAATGCCCCACCTGCCTCAGACAAAAAAACAAGCCCCAGTTTTATCAAAACCTACGCATTTAGTCATACCTCATGCCTTTTCCATTCTGGGATTCATTTGTACATACCTTGCAGAGACTGGCTTCTCTCTCGTGTCTTATCCTTCTCCCACTGAAGTCAGCGGGAGCAGGATTTGACTCGCCCTGCCAAACTACTGGATTTCTAATGGAATGTCAATCTATAACATTTCTTTAAGCAAACAAAAACACTTTTTTATATTTAATACGTTTCGTTACATTTCTCATCGATCCTCCATAACAAAGGCATTCAGTTACTATTAGCAGAAACACTGTAACTTGCATCTGTTGTCCTCAAAATAAGCATTTGCCTAATGCCTTATAGCTGGTGTAGAGAACTACCTGTAGAGACTCAAATGCTAAGCAGGTGATCGTTAACCATCCTGGGCAGACATCTTCTATTAGTGCACTGCCAGCAGCATAAACATGTTCACTTTGTGTCATTCACCACGTGAGCTAAAAAGTGTCTCAAAATATGAACCCAGCTCCCAGTGAAAGAACTGGTGTCTAAAGGGAGCCCCGCTTCACGCCCAAGGGCTGAGCGGTGCCCTCAGTATGCTCGAGCCATACTTGTCAGTATGCAGTGACCCTCTTGTTCCCAGTAGCTGGTTCATTGCCGACTCCCATTGTAACTGTGGAAGGAGACTGTCATCAGCTGTGGGGAACCTGCCATTGCAGCTTCCTCTTTTTAAGGTTAGGAATGGAGGATTTGGGATCTTGGGATTTCTGTGAGCTATTGAATTGCCTCAGTTGCCTTTGCCTTGTCCTACACGGCTTGAAGTCACTGAGAGTTGAGATCACAGAGCACTTCTCTGGCCCTTGAAAGTTGGTTTCTAAGGGTAACGTCCAGAGAGGTTAGGTTGGGGCCTTTCTTGGAATTTGGGCATCGAGATGCAGACCATTCATGCTGCAGAAACTAAGCCTACTAAACCCAGACTTCTAGATCTGTACCTCAGCCTCGGCAGTGAGCTACCCGGCTCTGCCAGTACTCCACTGTGATCCACAAAAGGCAGAGCTGACTACCGCAGGCTGCCCAAGTCCTCAGAGTAGCCCAGCAGCAAGAACAAAACTGGAAGCCTCCTTCCTCTGGGCAAAGTGACCTGCTAGACTGCAGAGCAGGTTCCCTTATTCTGATTTCCTCCTGGCCCCTCAGACCTTTCCTCACAGGCTCCCAGCAAGGTCTCCGGTGCAATGTCCTTCCTCCCAAGCACCGCGCAGCCAAGCACTTAACACACAAACCGCTGAGCTACCCAAGGCTAAGGTCACTGTGGTTTCCTGCAGCTGGTCTCAAACTCTTGCCTGTGATGGTGCAGGTCACCAGTTCTCTCTGCACTGTCTCTTTATGAGACTGATCCCTGCCCTTATTCACAGATATACCATAGCCCAGATGTTTGTCAGGCTCTGGAGAGAAGAACCTATGCTTGGTTCCTATCTCCTCACTCCCTGGTCAGCAGGAGCCCAGCATCTCACTCCGTTTTCTGACTCAGCTTGCTAGGGTCACATTTCAGGTTTTGAGGTGCCTTATAATCTCTCTGGATCTTATCCTAAAACACTTAACTCAGACCTGAGAATGCTGTACAGTGTTATCCTCAAGATGTTCCAGGACCCTCCTGCTTTCCTGCCCCCTTTATCCTTCTACTACTGATTTATGAGCAGTGCAGCTCTGTGCATTGGGGGGTTGTGAGAGAGGAGATCCTGGGAGCGACTTTCAGGTACCCGGGTGTGCGATAGAGGTCTGATCTGCTGCACAAGGTCCCAGCAAGGTCACAACTGTGACATCTCCCTCCCACCCACCACCATCCCCAAATAGCGTGTAGTCTCCTGTTTAAAATACCAACCATTGAGTTTTGGTACCCAGCTTCCTTCAGCTTGAAGGGCTGTTGGGTGACTGATTGCTCCTTGCATCTTCCCAAATCTCCTCCATCACTACTCCTCTCCTTCCTCTTTGCTATTCTGCCACCTTCTTTTTCCCAGTTTATTTGTATACTGGAGTTTTACTGGATAAATAGGGAGAAGAATGAGCTGGGTGTGTGCATAGAGTGAAATTAACCTGAGGTACTGGACCATCAAAGCGTATCTTAGATACTGAAAAATAGATACCCAAAATATTGAGTCTTTAAACAGACTTTGTTTCTGGGTCTCTGGAAAAAAAAGAGAAAAAAAAAAAGAAAGGAAAAAAAAGAGGGAATTTTGCTTAGACTGATTTATTGGCATCATATTTATAGATATTTATGGAAAGGAATCATGTGTTTATTGATGTCTGTGGTAATGAACGTGAAATAACGTGCTTTTTGTTTTCTCATCAGGTTTATACATTCTTAACAGAATGCAATAGACCCTGCTGTAACTGTCAACATCAGTGATGGATGACAATATTTGTATGAGGTTATCTGTAAAATGTACTGCTGTTATTCAGTTCATTTGGAATAGTGAACTTGTAGCCAACAATGTACGAGTCCCACATTTTAGCTAGGATTTTAAGAGCACAGTGAAATGCTGTAGGAGTTTCTCTGTTGTTAAATTAATAGGATCCAGAGTACCGTATCTACTTAGTAGGTGGTAGCATGCTTTCTTTTCATAGAGAGTTTATCACTATTGTGAGCACTGCAAATGTCATAGACTGGATGCAAAATCGCTCTGAATAACTACAACAAATTACTTTAAAATTCTCATTTGCATTATAGCAACAGTTGTGTGGTGAGGGACAAGGAAGGACTAATTAGAAGCAGGGGTTCCTAATAAGATTGTAGGAGTTAATCCTACACTTAAAAGATGGCCTTACTGCTTCTCCTAGTCCACAGCACATTGCAAAGAAAATAGTCATGAGCTTAAAGCGCCCTTACAGTTGCAGAATACAGATGCCCTTCTCTGTCCAATGGCAAATATGCCTAGTAAGTAAAACACAGTCAATTGTTATTTGGGAACAGTATCTCCGGAGCAATGACCTCTCTGGGTGATACTTACTTCTGGTCAGAGGGCCAATGTCAAATCCATGCACTGGCACAGACCTTTTGCAGGGCTGACACGGACTGAGTGGTGGTGCCTGGCCCGTGTGCAGGCCCAGGGCAGAACAGCCAGTCTCATCCTGTGAGGTCAGGGATAGGGGTGCCCGTCTGCTCGCGAGGGCTGCCTTCCTGAGCCACATACCCACCCACAGCTTGTGCTCCACTTGCAATAGGTCACACGTGCAAATGCAGGTCGGGTGATACATGGGTTGTGTCTGTACATCTGCCTTACAGTGCATAAGCACCACAGCTCGCTTTGATATTATTAACAGTAACGATTAATGGTATCTCTAGCTTATCTTTAAATGAATAAGTTTCTTTGCTTGAACCTTACATTAAGGCTAAAAAGCATCTTGGTCAAAACAAAACTCTTTCCATGTGGTGGTATCCCACCTCCAGTCCTACTGTCCCACCCCAGTGCCTATAGGAGAAAGGCACAGCAGAATGTACTCAGCTCCATCAGCAGCTCCACAAGATGGCTTTATCGCCTGGCACCAGGGTGCTTTCTTAAACAATTCCCCAGAGCCCTTGCTGTCAGGAAAATCCTTATTTCCTGTAACTTACACAAAGAATGTTTTATTTGTATCTAATGTAAGGATTTCTGTAACAAACTGTGAAAAAAAAAAAAAAAGATAATGAATTAATAAAAAGTACAGGGCTGGAAAGGTCTAGAATTCACAAATTGTACACATACCTATGTTTCTGAAGACAAATCTATGCAGTTGTGTTGTATTGTAGGAAATTTCATTTTTATGTACATATATATATTGTAAATAAATAGGATGCTGTATATTTTTGCAGTTGTTTATCCCCTATGATATAGAAGTGTTGAGATAGGCTCTGCATATTAAGAATAATTTTAATAGAAATATAAATACTTTCGCTTCTGACTTAGCAAAATGTTATCCTTTCCTTTCTCCCAAGAGTCCACAAGTTAAAGCCTAAACTTGAAAATATTATTGCATCACTAATGTAACAAGAAAAAGAGAAAGAAAAGGCTCAGTGAAATTGCTAGGATTAATTCCAGTGCATGACTCCCTGTTTTCTCAACCGCAGGTTAGCCAGTCTTCCTGCTGGGTAAAATACCTTCCCTATAAAGGGCCCCTTTGGTACCCAGGAACCTCCTGCCTCAGCTGAGGCCAGGTGGTAGTAAAGTGCTGAGAAGGCTTTATGGAGAAACCAGACCAAACTGCAGCCAGCAATTTGACCCAGCATTATACCATGTTGTGTCCAGGCATGTATTTACCCAACTAGTCCAAACGGCAGTCAGGGCAGGACTTCTGCATTTCCATTTTCAGCAACCAGAAACACCTGTAGTTCAGGAAAAAAGTACTAAAAGCCAGGGGCGGGCAGCAACCAGAGCAATTTCTACCACTTCGAGCCTGCTCCCTTCCTGCAGAGTCCTGTGTCTACTCCTCCACTGCAGACCCAGGTACGCTGCTATCATACAACCAAAACACTAGCACCTGAGGCTGACAAGAGCACCCCCAGCCCGGGACTGCTTACACATCCCACCCTAGAATGGGCAGAGGCCAGTATTTTGGTTGCGGGATAGCTGCGTGTCTAGGGGTGAGGATGATGGGAGGGGAGGGTTGTGTATGTCCTGCGAGTGCCTCCATCAAGAGCCTTGCATAGACTTTCTCGCTGGTAAAGCACGGAAACATGTTTTTTTCAGGATTGCTGAAAAACGGAGGTTGAGAAATGCATCTAAAAATAATTGTATTTTTTTCCATGTTTACTTTATGGTCTTGGATGAAAATGAAACTTGAAATAATGTTTGCTTTCACCGTGAGTATAAATTTGAGGAAAAAACCTATATGCAGTCATATTCTACAGAGCTTTTCAAATTAATACAAGTGTACATTTTGTTTTCACTGTTAAAGCCAACAAAATATAAACTGTAAAAGGTATTTTTCCACAAGACTTGAACTTTAACTTGTTTCTAGAAACCTGTTTTTAGTGTCCCAAGGTATGTTAAGGGTCATCCAGGTCCAGTATAAACAATACTGTTTGAATGATGTACACTTGATATGAGCTCGTCTTTAATATATTGTTGAAGTGAGTCATTTTGCTCCTGCTAACATCACCATACTTTGTGCTGCTCATATCCAAGTAAAAGAAGCAGTTTTTCAGTTTCTGTGTGTAAATAAAAAAAAAAATGTATTAAGTTCTATAATCTCTCTGTTACCTCTATAGTTTTTAAACATTAAAATTGTGATCTAAACATGTTGGTGCTATACTCATTCTTTGAAAGGGATGACTATATATTATTATAATGCCTTAAACAGCACGTGCTCCCCACTCTCAGGCAAGTATTTTCACTGAACTCATGGCACGCAGCTCTTGCAAAGCCAAACACATTAGATTCAGTGCAGTATATAGAGCAGAACATCAGTAGATGGCTATGGAGCATTAATGTAGTTCCCAATACAGTTTTAGAGGGATCTGAAGCCAGAGTGTATGGTCACCACAGATGGGTTGCTGAAGATGACAGCCCTTCCCAAGCCCAGTGCTTGTTTCTACCTGCTCCTTGAAGACTGTCCCGAGGGCTTGCCAGTGTCTGTTTCTGGGTCAAGTCAGGCAGTTTAGATTTGAGGGCTGCTGTTACAGTTAGGTTTGAGTTCAGCTGACAGACTGGTGTCTGGAGTGACTAAACTGCTGCCAGACTGTCTCTGCTATGGAAGCAGAAGCTGTTAGCAGGTGGATGAGGATACCCCAGCCAGTAATGTCTTAAGCATTCCCAGCTAGACCTACCAAACTGCCTCTGTCAAAGCCTTAGAGGGTATAGAAAGTGCCTTTGACCACTAATTTTGCTAGCGCTTAGACTGTAGTGACCACTTACAAAAAGACCTCTTGGCTAGAGTCCTAGCCACACAATTGAAGAGCTTACTTGACTGAACAGGATGAGTACAGCCACAACCTCTGTGGCATAGCTCCCTGGGCCCCTCTGCAGAAGTTACGGGAGGATTTACATATCAGAGGATCCTTGGCAGCCTTTGCCTGGTCCCCAAGCCCAGGGAAATGCCTCAAAGCCATAATTCTGCGAGCACAGAGGCACAAGCTTCTGCGCTGACCGGTCTAATAGCCTCTGCTGTTCGGCATACAAGTTGCACCCACTTCTTTACCCAGCCAAGCTTAACCATCTCATAGCCATACCTTAAGACATAGGAACATGGGTTGTGAAGCAGAGGAAGAAAGAGGAGAAGATATAGTTCTTTTTTTCCTTGCTTGTAGAGACAATAATAAACATCTGTCACGTTCTGCAGTGCAGTCTGACAGCTTCACCTGAAGCTCACCTAAAACCACAGAGACAGGAAAAAATACCAACCTCCTTTCCAGCCACACTTCTGCCCTTGGCTTGGCATGGTCTTGTATCCCCAAAGTCAGACAGATCTCTTGTTCATCCGACCAGTACCTACTTGGAGGTGGAAAAAAATAATAATTACTATTTCCTAAGGCAAGAGATGCAGCTGTCTGAAGGAAGAGATTGCCCCATATGGTTCAGATGCAGCCTTAGTTTGACCCGAATTCATGCAAAACTGCAGTTAAGTCTTCAAGGTGAAGCTCAAATTCAGGCCACTGTTAAGATGTTTCGTTCCCCACTACACCAAGAGCTGGAAGTAAGCACTCACACCAGCTTTACGAAGTGTGGAGATGGTAGGAGCAGGGACAAGTGATAAGTCCATTTCCAAGCCTTTCTAACCATAAGCCACAAACTGAACATAGGCTTTGCTTCTTACACCCTGTTCTCAGACCCACGCAGGACAGAAGCACCGTTTGCTTTGCAGGCGGTTGTGTTAGCAATCTCTGGCTGAAATACTGACTTCTTAAGGTCCCAGTGTGGTTAGAAGTTTTCAGGCAGCCTGGCATCTGTGTTTTGCAAGTATTAAGTGCCATGCATTTCTCTTTCACCTTACAGTTATGGAAAATTGAGACTCTTAAAGCTGTTGGTGTTACACTGCTAAATGCCGTGGTGCTGGCAAGGGACGATGCTGCTGGCTTAGTGTGCCTCAGCCACCCCATGATGGCTCTCAACTTGAAAAACATCAGGTTATTAGGATTCTTGGAAAAAGGTGTAGTTTGGCTGAGGCTTAGGCAATAGGACTAGGAAAGTAAATTGTGACAGGCCAGAGTGGCATAGGCCAGCCCTGTCCAAGAGCCGATCTGCACAGCAAAGCCACCTTGTGAGGCTGATGGTGGTGCCTGGCCCACGGCCACCCTCTTTGAGATCCCTGTGCTATGGGCCCCCGGAGGCGGCTGCCCTGGGAAAATGGAGGGAAACGTCATTAACAGGAGTGAGAAGACAAGAAGACATCCCCTCCTTGGAAATGCCTGTCATGGCTTAACCCTAGCTGGCAACAAAGTACCGCTTAGCTGCTCGCTTGCCCCTCCCCACCCTCAGGCGGTGGGATAGGGAGGAGAATAGGATAAAGGTAAAACCTGGGGTTTGACATAAGAGCAGTTTAATAATTGAAATAAAGTCAAATATAATAACAACAACATCGGTAATGGTATCATTGTTGTTGTTCTTGCAATAGTAAAAAAGAGAAAGAGGAATAAAAACAAGTGATGCATAGTGCAGTTGCTCACCACCCGCTGACTGATGCCCAGCCAGTCCCCAGGCAGCCACTGGTGGCTCCTGGCCAACTCCTCCCAGTTTATATACTGAGCACGACGTTCCGTGGTATGGAATACCCCTTTGGCTAGTTCAGGTCAGCTGTCCTGACTTTGCTCCCTCCCCAGCTTCTTGGGCACCTCCTCACTAGCAGAGCATGGGAAACTTGAAAAACCCTTGACTTAGGGTAAGCACTGCTTAGCAACAACTAAAACATCAGTGTGTTACCAGCATTGTTCTCATACTAAATCCAAAACACAGCACTGTACCAGCTGCTAGGAAGAAAATTAACTCTATCCCAGCTGAAACTGGGACAATGCCACCTGGCTTAAATCTCAGGTCCTTTTCCCAGAGGTAGCCAGATCCCCCTCCTCTTGCCTGCTACATGCCCTTGAGAGAGTGTTTGCCCAGAGGTCAGCAAACCTTAAGCATTGTCCTCTTGCCAGTTATAAGAAGCTGGTGAAATTCACCTAGTTTTTGGTAGCAATCATTACTTCAGACTACACCCTTCGAATGTACCAGGCACTGATTGTGTCCACGACATGCTCCCATGAGCTCTTCCTTCCTGGTCACCTTTTGGGACTCATGCTCGGGTAAGTTCCCAAAAGTGAGTCTTTCCAAACCCCATTGTTTTCCCAGCAGTGCTCACTACACATAAGCCTTGCAACAGCTGGACCATCCCCATTGCTGCCTGTTGCAGACCTACCCCATAGCCCAGGCAAAGCTGCCAGCTCCCCTCACCTCACTTAGGAGGGGTTTGCCCAACCATTCTCCTTGCACAGCACTGGATGGCAACAACCCTTGCACAGAGGTGTTCGACACTTATTAAAGAGGTGAAGACCAAGTATCAAATCCAAAAGCATCCATGGCTGCCATTGCTCCTCTCCAGGCTCGTGCCATGAGCTCACGTTGGTGAGCAGCCGATGAGGATGAGAGGAGAGGGTCTGTTTGCCATATGTTTCCCCAGCCACCAGGACCAGCGCTCCAGAGCTCCTAGATGTGCAGTCTGCTGCAGAGATACGGTGAGCACAGGGCTTGGCAGCACCACCGCAGGAGCCAAGCATGTCGAGGATAAAAAAAGCAGTTGTTCTACCTCAGGTAATTATAAGGAAGCATAGCGGAGTTAGGTGCCAAGGTACTGGAAAGTGTTATGATAACAAAGAAACTCATGAAGAGGGTGGAGAAATTTTTACGACGTGAGATCTGATTAATGACCTGTACAACGGCTGCAGTAAAAACAGCAGCATACAGATGTTACAACATTTGCAGAACACATTTCTTCAAACCATAACCAAAGCCTGTAATTTACAAGGATGTTAAAAAATGAAAAACAAAAAAAAGAAAATTATACATTCACTGACAAAGCCAATTCTTTCAGACTCTGAAGTCTCCTCAGGCCTGGTGCAGGCAACAGTTCCCACTAGTATTTCTTACATGAAAGCTGGATCTCCTATTAATATTCAGATACCATTTGTAGATAATCAGAGAAGTACCAGATGCTGGAGAAACAACTTCCCTGACATAACGAGGAATTATATATCTCTTGCAATTAGATCATCATAAAATGAAAGGAAAACAGGCATCAGTCTGCTATTCTCGCATCCAGTGGCATTTAGACAATGAGCGCAGTCTCTGTTACTGCTGCTGGCAGGCCTCCAGCAGCACTTTGAAAAGGCAGCGTGGCCTCCCTGTAAATTGATAAACAATCTTGTTGAGCAACAGGCACAGGAACATTCAAGCCTTTGTTAGTTTTTGACTTGAGTAGAGCACTAATTGGCATCTTTCTGGGCAGAACAAACATGGTCACTTCTCCACTTTCCAGAGGCAGATTATTTTAACCAGAATCCACAGTCCCTGCAGTTAATGGAATAAAACCCAGGAATGTGGGTACTAGGAGATACAGATTTTTTTTTTGTTTTCTTAAAGAGTTCTGGTAGTGGAACAAGCAAACTCAGTCAGTGAAAAAGCCTGAGTAACTGAGTCCCAGCTGTGCTGATGGCTTCAACACACATTCAGTATCACTACAAAAGCAGATGTGTCATCTTCACACCAGATGCTGATTTCCTAGTGTAAAATGTGATCACTGGTTATAGCATTCAAGCCCAATCTAATCCAGAGAAGGAATGATATTTGCATCTCTGCTCTGGGCCAAGGAATAAAGAATGGTCTGAAATATTTCATATGGGGCTGCCAGTGCCCACCAAGATGCAGAGTACTCTCTAGGGAGCAGGGAGTGTACTCAGACACACATGTACCATCTAATTATCTTCCTTCGTCCAGTGCTCTGTCATGTCCTGCCTGCTCCAGATTACACAGGGGCAAGCTCAGCTGTTGGTGCAACTCACACTCTGGTCAGCCGTGAGGAGGAATTTCCTCCTTACAGCTTACTAGAGCATGAGCCCACCAAGCAGAAGATGCACCCAATGCAATCTGCAAACCCCATGCAGGCAGCTAAAGCACTGGGAAAGTGGGGTGGCACTACAACATACCAGGCAAACATGTCACCAGCACTTTGACTTCTCTGTGGACTATCTCACTATCCTAAAAAAGAGGACAATTATATATCAGTTCATTCAAGTAAGAACATGTCTATATTTACATTGCAGCCCTCTATCAAGCACAAGAGACCACTAGACCTGTTTACTGCAGAAATAACCCATACTTCCTCTGAGGGCATCTGAACACCACTCTGAGGGCTCAGGGCAGCTGTCTAAAATTGGACAGCTCTTTCCTTATTTTGGTATTTACAAACAATCCAGGTGCCAGTAAACAAAATAGGTCAAAACTAATAGGTAGAAAACAGAACTTGCAACATGCTCTTTACCTACCTGCATGCTTCTGAGGAAACATCGTGGTTAGCACAGCTGAGCAATGAAGACAACACCCATAAAAAGTGGGTGTTGAAGCTGGCTCTGAGAGGTGTACTTTTTAGAAGGCAACAAACTGGACGAGGGCGTTTACAAGAAGATGCAGTGTTTCCAACCCCACTACTTCTGCAGCCCCAGTGGACCTCCACAAGTGCACCGGTGAAGGCAGTATTGTCCCAGCACACAGCTGGTAACACCTCTGCTACCTTGCTGGGGAAGTACGAACTTTGGGATGTTCTATGGCTCAAAGCTGCAAAAGAGATTTCATGTGTCTTTGCCATGGATGTCCCCAGCAAATTTGCAATACCAGGAACATTCCAGGAAGATCTGGATGAGCCAAAGGCAGAAAACCCAGTCTAGTTACAATAGACTGGATTAGCTATGTAGCACACATATACAAATGCTGTACATTTTCAAAGAATTAAGAGTTAATTAATAGCTCGCAAGGATGCCATTTACAGTGCCAAGTTTTATGAGCAAAGAAATTTAGCCACAAAGATGTTGGGTTGGTACAGAGCATAATTCACAAAGGTCACTAGCAGCTACCACTAACTGGTAGAAACACTACTGAAAAGGACCAGACTAACTTACTAATCAGATACACAGAGCTACTCCCAATCATTACTTCCACAGACTTTCCAAGGTTCACAGCCTGCTATGAAATGGTTGAGGTCCACTGTGGTCAGTGGAATTAGCCTTAGATGTATTTAGTCTGATAAAATGCCTTAGACTTTCACAATCTGAAGAACTGCCATAATGGATCTCTACTAAGATGCTAAGTTATACATTAATTGCTGTGGGGCATTGGAGGGGAAAGAGAAATGCTAGGTAGGGTTCAAGCTTTTTTATCTTTTATTGCTGATACAGGACTAATATTTCATTAGTTCTGGCCTTGGTAAGGAATGAAAAATTATCTAAACCAGCTCTGTGAAAGATGTGAAGAATCAACAAAACCCCAGGAAAATAAACAGCAAAGGATGCCAGTGTTCCACTGCCAAGGAAAGTGGTTTAAGGAATGAAAACTACCACAATGGAGTTGTAGGAGCTCCCAGTCTTTTAGGGCAACATTATTGCAAATCTCAACTGAGAACAGAAAAAATTAAAGGCAAGTGCAATTGCAGGTGTAAAGCTCAGTGAAATCCCGTTTAATGTGTGGGGCTTGAGCTGTGAGGAGATAGCCCACACACACAGCTAGTGATGCCTATTGAGAATTGCACAACTGGCACCAGAGCCTTCTTTGTTCTTGTAACATTACTTTGCATATGCGCTCATATTTCTAATTTAGCTATTGCTGCTCTTTTTCCTCATCTCCACAGTCAGTTGAGCAAAAACAACATTAACTATATGTTTTCTCCTTGTGGGCTACACAGGCAGATTAATCTTTGACACAAATGTATCATTCTTATCCAAGTCAAGAGGTAAATCAGCACAGACACCAGCGGTTTACCACTAAACCAATAGGCTTTGCAGCAGTACTGTATGCTATAGAAAATACATCTGCTCTCAACTCCAGTGAAACTGGGTCACCAACAGGATTTCTTCCTGCGTTGTTTTATATCTGAACAGAACACATAGAAACTGAACTGTTACTCCAGTGTACAAGCTCCTGATGACCCATGGGACAAACACACCTCACCCTGCAACCACAAGCCTCACTGGGACCCAGCATTTTTCACAGGGTTAAGAGATATACCTTATGTTTTGCTTCAATGTCCGGAAAAAAAGCACTCCCTACCACAATGCCAATGTGTGCATGTCATTTAGCAGCGTAGCTCACGTTGCTTGTGATGGCCTTAATCTATCTGAAAGACACTGAGTGCCTCCTGCTTTTTCTGTTTCAAGTCAGCAGATGGTGCTTTTAGAAGGACTGTCTTCTATCTCAGCTTCTTTACAGCCAGAAGAGTTTGGTAGACCTGGTAAAGAGATGCTCTGGCAAACTGCATGTCACCTGGGAAGCCTAGAAGGGGAGTAAGAGGAAAAAGGCTGCACACAGAACTTTAATACTGGTTGAAGTAAGGAAAGACTGACAGAGCGTCAGAAAGCTTTGTGTGAAAATATAGGTCCCTTGATGAGCCATGCTTTTATTTTTAGTAATGTGCTACACTCTCACCTCAGCATTTTACACTGCTGTTTCTCAGGAAAGTCTCAAACTGCCCCCAATGCACAGCCAGTCAAGATGGTGAAGTCTTTGTTCATGCCTCTATTCTTCACAGAGGCACAAAACAGGCTGCAAAGGAAGAAAGCACCCACAGGAGACTCAACACCTCCTCAGAGCTGGCCAGGCGAGATGTTGGCAAGAAGGCCTGTTCGCCTGCCGTCCTGCATTTGAGGGCCTCAGGGAAGATGGGGAGGAGAATAAGGCAGCTCAGTTTATTTATAACTAACTGCCTTCTTAATGCATCTGTCCTTTTCTGTCTGACTCTGCCTCTGCGCTGTGGTTGGACTTAAAGTGTCAGAACACGAGCAATCTGAATGTATTTTAATGTTAGTAATAATACTGTTACATTATAACAACTGTAATTTCAGGAAAATGCACATTGTTTATATTCTTAAAATGTGCATTCTCTCTGCCTTTTTGTTGAAAATTATCTTTTTCTTGAGTTTTTATAAAGATCCTGAGCATTTCCACGTGCCTCCCCTCTCCCCTGTGCCCAGATGGTGTAGTCACAGCTGGATTTTCACGGGGGCAGCTCAGACCTGAGGCTCCCTTCCCTACACACTGGCGCGACCCGGGGACCCTAGGTCTCTGCCTGCCTGTTCTTAAGGGCTGGGCAGAAAGGGCAGAGCTGGCTTCTTGGCCCCCAGCCGAGTTCTAGACCACGTGAGAGAAAAAGCAGCTCACTGCATGTGCCAGACAGGCTTGCTGAACCATTCCCAAACTCATGGGGTTGGTGCTAGGACTGACTGTCCCACCTGTCATTCTTTCCTTGACATAATAAACCCACAGTCTCTCAGTCATTGCCTTTGTGCTTTCAAAGGTCCACCAGCAGCCTGGCTCCTGTAATGCTGAATGGAGCAAAGCACAGGGACAAGGTGCTCACAGCCATAACCACCTACACTTCCCTTTTGCTGGTACTGAGCTACCCTCTCTCCCTGAAGAGCAAGTGACCCATTATTTAAGGGTTTGCACTGCTGTGCTGTAACTGAGTGGCATTAACGATGCTCCCATTTGGCACCTGTACTTATGGCATCCTGATATTACAATATCAATAGTAAGAAACAGCCCTCTTCAGCTTTCATGGCTCCTTCGTAAAAACTGAGAACTAACACAAACATTATTCTAGTATCATCCAAGTAAATCCATAATAAATTTTGGTCCTAGACGGAAAATATTTCAATAAATGAGTTCTACATCACACTTCTTGCTGTTTTACAGAATAAACCTTGTCAGAAGCATTTTAACTTTAGTCCAGTTGATTGGTGGGACTCAATGTGTTTCATAAACCTAGCGAAACTCAAAGCAATTGAAATCAAATTAAGGAGCATTACTGAATAGTCATATGGAGGGGACACCACAGAGGGTTGTTAGTCCCAAGCTTGTCGAAGTTAGCCAGTACGGCTTTCTCGGTATATTGCCGCAGCAAATGACAACACAAAACTGATACTCAGCAGAAGACCAGCAGAAGATCTGCAAACACCATAGAGGAGTTGGCTCTCTACCATTGTCTTTGCTGTGCCTCCTGCAGTTTGTTATAACATCACTCACACATGGAAGCAGATGGTACGCTACGTATGAATTTACCATGCCTCTCTTTCACAGATTTTTTTCCAGCTCCGTCTGTGCATTTTTATTCAAAAGGGGACCATATGGTCCCTGTGAAGTAGTTTATAAATAATTGTATATTTACAGTAGCAATCGAAACCAGAGTCACATGCTTACCTTCAGGAAGGCTGCTGAAAGTAGCTGGATACTATAGGGTTTGGAATGGTTTCCTCAGCACAGCATAGACATATGTGATGAAGAATTAAACAGAAATTGATTTCACATGGCCTTCCCGATTGCATTTGTTTGCTACTGCTGCAAGACACAAGGTTCCCGATCAGAGCTGGTTGAAGAGAGATGGGGCCATGCACACTCTGACGGGATCACCTCCATCCATCATTTGCAGGCTGGAGCAATGCTCCTGTGTCCCCGCTCTGCCGAGGGCTGGATTAAGCTCTTGGTGGAGGGTGGCCTAGGAAAGATGGTGCTGTCTCACCAGGACACCCTCCCTTACTTCATCCTTGAAGTCTGCAGAGGCTGGATGAACACCTAGCTGAGCCCTTCCCCCAGAAGAGCAGTTTTCCAGGTGCAGATGGCTGGAGGACAGCAGATATGTAGCTAGTACTACATTCTCAAACATTCTGAGGAGTAAAGGCTCCTGCAAATGACTGCCAGGCTAGTGCTTCCTTCTGCTCACCCTTCCCCTTCCTCCCCATGCACTCATTGGCCATACGGTATTTCAGTCTCAGCAAAGAGCAAATTTACCTTAAGAAAAAAACAACTATCTGAAGAAAAAAGACCAGAGTTACTCATGTAAAACCTTAACCTTTTTCAAGGTGGCAGTGACCAAACTAGGGGCCACCCCTGCCCCCTGAATGTTTTCACTACTGCCCTCATTTTTGCACGCAAAGAATGAAAGACAAAACTGCATCTCCCTGGTACTAAGGGAGGGTGTGCAAGGTCAGATGTCCCAGATGCTCGGTCTCCTCACTGGGGATAAATTGCCAGAAGAGCTCAGCCCCTGCTTAGGTCAATAAATAAGGGCATATTTTTAAGAAGTGCCTCACATTGCTATTAGCGGCCAGGATATGTCAGTGAGAGTGCTGTTCTGGAGAATTCAATCTCTCTTTGTAAATCCTGACTACTCATTTGAGAGCTTAATTGGGCACGCTGGAATAAACATGGCCTCTGACTCCCTAATCCCACACCTTCAGCATGACATCTTATGGCTCCTATGGTCACAGACAATCCTGTAGTCCAATTCCAACCTCATTCCCCACCCCCCTGGTACAACGGCTTTTGTGTGTCTAAGAAATAATACTGGATAAAAATGAAGATAAAACTGATTAAATCTAGGCAGCAATGTTATAATTCTCTTTACTTTCCATTCTCTATTGCTCGCACTGCTGATGGGTAACAAGATTTGCTTTTCATCACGATCCTCTGGGTTGATGTCTAAGAAGAGGGCTGGCTGTACGTCTGTGATTTACCAAGCTGGGAGGCAGGATTAGGTGGGTTATGTAAGCAGGACAGCAAAATCAATCATCAACAAAATTTAGACTCATTCCAGTGTTGTGTTGAACCCTGCTCTCCCCCCTTCAGCTCGAGGAGAAAAATGGCAGAAATCTGTAAAATGACATGAGAAATGGCTTTCAGACACTGTCCCTCCTACTCTCTTCCAGCTTGGCTGTTCACACTGCCAGATGCTGCCACCAGTTGTGCTTCGGTTATCCATCATGTTTCACCAGTACCGCATGCAGCGATGTCTGCTGATGGGTTTCTCTCACACAAAAGTGAAAGAAAGGTAGTATAACATACCTGCAGTCCCAGCCCATTAAGTCTGCTCCTGGTTCAGTGATCTGTAAATCCAAACTTGGGGAAGGTGATAGTTTGCCCACCAAGCATGGCATGACCATGGGGACAAGCACAGCCAACACGGCCAGCTCTAAGCTCTGCAGGGGTGACCATGGGGATGGCACATGGTGGGAAGTGGAGCAGGCTGGGTTTACAGTGTTGCAAAGACATCTTCAGACATGTCAGGCCTCTGTAGTGCTGCAGTTGTTTGTTAAGAAAGCCAGAAGGGGCATTGCCTGGAATTACTGTTGTCTCACCACTTCATGAAGTGGTTACAACACAGTCCTCTCACTGAGAGGGTGTGTAGGGCTGCCTCTGTGTGTCTCCATCACAGCTGCTGGCCATCCTGCCCTTCCCTGTGCCTCAGGTAGGTTGCCCTGCAAAAGCATCTGTGGCAGTGTGAGCTGCCATGTGGAAAACCACCCACCAGGGACTCAGCTGGTATCTTCTCTCCTGCTGGATGTAAGCTTTCTGCCTGCTTTCCTTATTTAAAGAGTGAGAAAGAAGTTTTGCTTTTCACTGTTTTTCTTTCCAAGCTTGACACCCAGACTGTTCACAGTAACGGAGTTAGGTACAGATTAATTTGTTTCCATTATGAGGACTAATGTCTGACTCCACAAAGTTATTTAGGCTCCTAATAATAAACACAAGCAACAGGCTTGCCCTAGATTTCCAAACTGAAATGCCTCTGAAGATCTGGGTCTAAGTGGCTGTGTCAGTAATACCAGGAAACTAATTATACACAGAAGGCTATCAAATGCCCAGACTAATCAGCTAAAAAATAGAGATTGCTTTTTCCTAATTGCTTTCATTAACAATTATTTTGCTGTTATTGGTGATAATAGTTCAAACGCTTTTTCTCCTGATGGGATCCCCTTAAATGTTGTAATGCAATGCTCGATACAAATACACTGCACTAGTTCTGTGCTTCTGCAAAAGCTCCAGGTGGTAAAAATGACATAAAAATGAGAAATACAATTTCTTGTCTAAAGTAGTTCACTGTGATAAAACAAGCAAGCAGAATACTTCAAAATATTGAAATGTTTAAAGTGTTATTGCTTCATATAATCTACAATATTATTGGTTTAGCAATCCTATAACCTATGTTTAAATATACCGGACCAGATAGCACACTGATGCAAATAATAATTTCACTGATTTCATCAAAGCAGCTTGTAATTTTTGTTAAGTGACAAGCAGATCCAATAGTATCTGTCCCCTATTTTTAGCTTTACTCCAGATCTCTGCATTGTCCCTCGCATAGTAAAACGACATCTTCCACAAAGACAAGAAATTCATTGACTTCGTATTCTAAACAAGCCATTGTTAAAATAAATGGAAGTCTCTTAACTCTTAACAATAGTGAGTCAGATGGATCTGACCTCTGCGGGTGGGACTTTAATTATGCCTGCTATGTTTAAGAAAGTACAGTATTGTAATAATATTATTCATTGCATACCAAGAGTTCCATCAAAGGCTTGACAATCCCAGGAAACGATGCACATCCTCACTTACAGTACTGCTAAAATGCTGAATATGTCCGGTCATATAAAGCCTGATCCTGTGAAGTTTTGGCACCACCACTTAATAGGAACTAACAACATCTCCGGCCATCCCTTTCCCTAAGGGATAGTCATTGTGCTCAATCACAGCTTGCCGCCTTTAGGCCTCTCTAAAAACGGATAACTGGGATAAAACTACAACAAAACCAAGTGATACTGCTGCTGTACAATTAAATGTTTGTGAGGCGTGGTAAGGAAGGGGGTGAATAAATGGTTATCTGGTGGGGAAAGCCAGGGACAAGTAATTTATAGCCTGTAGAGGACAGAAGGACTTCTGGAGGGAGGGAGACTGCAACACGACATAAAAGCAGTGGCTCTGCACAGCCTGTAGTCTCTCCTATCCACTTGGTTATGAATTGGAATTCTCAGCCACCAAACCATCTTTCCCTAAGCTTCTGTTTTCATTGTAGCAGTTAGTTCTGTAGCTGGGGTCCTGTGCCTGCTGGCATTCAATTTAGTTTTGCTGAACAGCTTGCTAAATCTCTTCCCTGTTGAGAACCGCTGGGTTTTGTGTTTGCTCTCTGTTTGAAGGCCTACTGATCAATTATGTCGGGAAGATACCAGGCAGGAACCCTGCCAGCAGTTTGGGAGGCAGCATCTCTTCTCCCAAAGCCAGGTGGAGCACCTCTTGGAATGCTTTGACCTTCCTCTCCTCAAACCTAGCTCCACCATGTGGCTAGTGGAGTTAGTTTGCATCTTCTGCAACTCCAGTCATAAAATAGCTGCTCGGTAGCTGCTTAGCAGTAGCTGCCCCAGGCAGGTTGTCTGAAGGGGCTTTCCAGCTGCTCATCCTGACTCTCATTTGGAGAAGAGGCTCTGTTCAGAGGACTTTGCATCGTTTCCCACAATCATCTAAATAATTAAAGCTCAAGAAAATATGGGCACTTGTAGCTAGCACGTACACAGTTTTTGTTTCCATCTAAAATTTTCAAGAATTAATAACCACTCCAGAATCAATTGGGAAGTCACATTTTCCCTCTAAAAATTAGAAATCTTCTTTACTAAAACAAGTGTAGAAATCGCCACAAACTACTGCCCCAGAAAATGTTCCCAGGAGCTGTGGGGTCCCATGTGCAAGCTGGCTGATGGGAGTTGTCACCCTGCACATGCAAGCCCAAAGGCGCAGCTTACTCCAGGGCCACCTCAAGGACAGCCTCTCCAGTAAGCGAGCTGCACAGCTTCAAGAAACAGCACAGAAGGGCTGTCCGGCTCTCTCACTACAAAACAGGGAGCACCTACAAGCCAACAGCTGCCATCTGATAAATTCATCTCACCCTTAAATCGGTCCTTTCCTATGCTTGAAGTCCTTTTGGAAAGGTGGTTGGCAATGGGGGGAAGCAGAAAAATTGCTCTCATGGGCAGCAGCGCACTCTAGGCCACCACACCACCAGCCTCCCACATGAGTTCATATGTGGATGCTGTGATAGGGAAGATGGCATCAAGGAAATGCTGCCTTTGCAGGACTAGAAAATGTTGAACCCATCCAACTTATTCCAGAGGGGCTGGCTGAACACAGAGCATCCATCACAACTCTGCTAGAGAGGGGCATTCTCAGTGCTGGATCTCATTTTCATTAAAAATTACAAAATGTTATCTCTTTAGCACTTCTATTACGGACTTCAAAACAGCTGGAAGAGGTTGGTAGGCAAAAATGAATACTCTTATACTATGTGCTTAATATGTTCCTTTTGAGCAGTGTACCCAATACTTGAAATGTAGGTTTTGTCACACCTCAGGTATGGATTCAGGTGCACTTTCAATGATGAACTGAGCAGGTAACTACTGACCCCCCTATAACAGCTTAGTGTTATTAATAGCTCCAAAATATATAATGTACTCCCTTAGCAGAAATGTGGCTTTCTGATTTATTACAACTTTATAACATTTCCTTCTCACTAACCTGGGAGGATGGCATTTATATGATTTACTTAGTTCTCTAGCCTACCAATTTGGAAATTTATAAGGCAGCTCATCTAATTTGATAGCATTTTCTTTTCTTTTTTCCTGTACTTTCTCAAAAGCAGCTTGGCAGAAAAGGCCCTGGAAGTCCTGGTGGACACCCAGTTGAACACCAGCCAGTAAAGTGCCCTTGCTGCAAAGAAGGCGTATGGTATCCTGGGCTGCATCAGGCAAAGTATTGTCAGTCAAGGGAGGTGATCCTTCACCTCCGCTCAGCACTGAAGAGGCTACCCCTGCAGTGATGGGTCCAGTTCTGGGCTCCCCAGTACAAGAGAGACATAGAGCTACTGGAGAAAGTGCAATAAAGGGCCACAAAAATGATGAAGAGACTGGAGCATCTGTCGTGTGGGGAGAGGCTGAAAGAGCTGGAACTGTTCAGGCTGGAGACATGGAGGCTCAGGGGAGATCTCAGCAGTGTGCACAAATATTGGAAGGGAGACTGCAAAGAGGATGGAGCCAGGCTCTTCTCGGTGGTGCCCAGAGACAGGGCTCAAGGCAATGGGCAAAACCTGAAATGCAGGAGGTTCCCTCTGAATATCAGGAAACACTTTTTCTCTGTGAGATGTGGCTGAGCACTGGCACAGGTTGCCCAGGGAGGTTGTGCTCTCTATCCTTGGAAATATTCAAAAGCCATCTAGACACGGTCCTGGGCAACCAGCTTTAAGTGGCCCTGCCTGAGCTAAGCGGGTTTAGACAAGGTGACCTCCAGAGGTGCCTTCCAACCTCAGCCACTCAGTGATTCTGTGAATTCTGTCTGATAAAAAAACAGATACACCACCATCCTGTACAGGTCACACAGATACATCCAGTATGAAAACCCCACACAGACCATGATGGGCAATGGCTCACTAAAGAGTTGCTGTGGGCAATGAGGGCAGTTACCTGCAGGCACTCCACTTAGGTCTGCGGTAACAGCAAGGTGTTGGGGGAAGAAGATAACTAAGACAGTATTAGTTCCTTTGATAGCTGGTTAATTGGGTTTGATAGCTCAGATCCCTTCTGATTTCTGACATTATATGATAGTTGCAATCCAGTCACTTTTTTTCTTCTCCTAGGTCCATTGAAGAGATGATGGCTTTTCCTTTCGGACACTACTCCAAAATTTACCTTTCACCTCCGTGTCCCGTGAGCCTTACTTGGGTGACAGGTTCCTATTGTGGCAGTCCCACTGTTATCCCCCCCACAGAGCTGAGAGCAGCAGGGATGGAGGCCCCACAGCACATGGTGTGCCCCACGGCTTGGGGGCCCCGAGACTGCAGCAGAGGGGGCATCAGAAGGTGCCAAACTCCATTCCTATTAGGAAGGTTACTTCACTATTTTTTGTTATTATTTACAGGTGTGAAGGTGCTTATAGCTTTGGTTAGATTTTCTTTTAGCGGTTTCAATTGAAAGGACTAAGAAGCTTCAGGTGGAAAAAGCCCCACTGGAAAAAATCCTAGCTTAACTACCGAAAATAATTCCTGAATGTAACCACAGGAGAAGAAAACAGCCTAGAAAAACCATGAAGCATGTGATGATGGACCTAGCAAATAATTACATTTGTGCTTAATTTCATATTCCGTGAGTAATCTCGGCGATTCAACAAAACTCTTCACAGTGGATAAAGCTAAGCACCTCCTCCAGTCCAGCCCAGACTAAGGCTGCCTTAGCTTGAGCACTGTAACATTAACAACTCCTCCACCTAGCTGCCTTTTCCCATAATGTCAACCCAAGCAGCTGCAGACAAGCAGAGGCTCGTTGAAATGTTATTTTGAGGGAAGTGCCAGAAATTATTTATTTCAAAACACTTTTGAACATACTGTACTATTATTCTAAGAGTGTATTAAGTGGGGTGTACTTCTAGTAGAGTGCATGCTTAATTCTTGTTTTGGGTACAAAGATTCTTTATTATGCACTAAAAATACACCAGCGGTATTACATATGATTAAGGGATGTCCTTTTTAGTGGTGCCCTTATTAGTGAGGCTGCTATGAAGAATGTGTTTATTAGGTAGTTGACAGCACTTCAGTTTGTATTTGACCGTTAGCTAGCACCTCACGGCTGACTCTACCGCTGTTTCTGGGTGATCAGCTGGGGGTTACTGCCTAGGGACTATAATAACATAGCCCAGTTTGCATGCGGTAAATCACTAATGTCCAAATTATGTTATCAACGTAAAGTATATTATAGTAATACAAAGGTAAATGACTGTTTGGAAAAGCTGCTGATGGGGTGGTGTTGTCATTGATGTAATTCATGTGAGCTATACAGCAAACAGTCTGAAGTCTAAAATATTTTTTTTAAAGTTATGGCCAACTTTTGTTCTTATTTTAGTCACTTGGATTATTGCCTGTTGTGCTTAGGATTTGATATTTGCTGAATGCATTTAAAGAAATATACACAACTCTAAAACTACTTGATAGAAGTTAACAGAAGAAACAGTCTGAAAGTCCCCTGAGAAGGTGCCCAGGCCCTGAGCACCACTGCCTCAGAGCAACTCCCCTTTCCCTTTGTGTGACACTGAAATACATTTCTGTTTTTCGCTCTCTCTCTGAAGAAGACCCATGCAACCAACACAGGGGATCAACAAACTGATTTGGCAGACTCAGACTTAGTGAAAAGATGAAATGAGCCACCTCAAAATAGAAATGATTGAGTAGAATCATCTGTCTTTGTCACCACCTCACCAACTCTACCAGCACTACCAAAAGTGAACATGGATTGTCTCTTGTCCTTTCTGAGTATCTCCAAACAAGCTTAGTTGACTCACGTGGAGCAACAGAGAGGGTATTACCATCTCTAGCTATCTGCTTTTCCCTTTTGCTGATGGTTACCACCTCACAACAGGCATCATCATCAATGTTTCAAACTGCACAGCATATTAATGTAAAGAACCATCAGTCTGGGATTTATTGGTAGATGTGTTGCGTTTGGGTTTTTGTTTTCCTGAAATGGCAACCTTCATGAAAGGGACACCTTAGACAGGAGGAGAAAGTAAAATCTCTTTGTATGAAACAGACATTTTCTGAAGACATTGTTCTGCATCACAGTCTTTAATCTCCCCTGGGTCACGACTACGTGACATGGTAGGCTGGATTTCAGAGTCTCCTGATCATCCTCCAGTTACTGCCAATGCTAACCACAGAGTTACAGATACAGAATTCCTCAACAGGGGGAATGGCAACTACAGGAAATTCTGAGAAATCTGGTATATTCAAAACCTCAATGAAGGGCAAATGACACTGCAAGACTCATAATGCTGGACAACTGAGGAAGAAAAAGATTTCAAGCCAGACTTCTTTTAGTATTTTTTTTCTGTGCACCTTTGAGCTGTAATAGTTAGTCAATACTTTGGAGAAACTATGTATGTGCTAAAGATTCAGCATTTTAAATTAAATATATGGGTCTCTTCTACAGTAGAACCAGCAAAGGCAAAAGAGTGTTCTTCACCTCTCGAGGTTAAATAAGGAATATCAGACAAATCAATCCACCCTTATTTGTCATGTAAAAGCTCAACTAATAGACAGTTTGCATCTGTTTTAAAAATAAAATATTTTAGATATTCACATGAGTACAAAAATATTGATTCACATGAAAAAAAGCTATTAAGTTGCAGTGTTATAGTATTCTCCAGTATGGTTCAGACTGCATAAGCTCTTGATAGATGAGACATTTTCATCCCTTAGGGTAAACAAGAAGAAGAAAAACAGATCAGGAAGGAGCACTGTTTTATAAGTTTATCAATGTAAAAGAGGGCTGGTATGCAATAGCAGCAGTACCTCCATCTATGGAGTTCAGCTGAGTGGTACAAATTAGGAGTCAACATGCAAATAACGAAATACCAATCAATGGTCCTATGTGACAGGCCTCGGAAAAGTTTAATTTCATAGGGTTCCTTCAGTTCCTCAATAACACCTAGGCATGCCTAATTTATTACCCGTTTGTAATAGAGACAAGAGCTAAAGAAGTCAAACTGATAAATTTGCAGTGAACAATTGCTTTAGCTGAAACACTATAAAATAACCAAAAAGGTGCAGTTTACCCATCACCTCATTAATCAAGAACATTAATGGGTTTATTCTTATGCCAAAAGGAAAGAAAAGACAAGACCTTACATCAAGTACATTAAGAATCAGTCATTTAAAAATTCAGCATATAATTTTAAATGTTGCTTTTCCTACTGGCACATGGGAAAAGTATACATTATTTTCATTTTTATGCTTTATATATCAAGAGGATTACAGTAACGAGTTTTCCAAAGAGATGGCTGAATCTACAGCAGGCATGGGCTGAGACTGAGAACCAAAAGCACTTTCAGTGTTAGCTGAGAAGGAGGTATCAAATGTCGAGTCTTGCCAAGTTGTCTATTTAGACAACTTTAAATTATAAAGATAACGGTATTCATTGATCTATCTTAAAAACATAATCAGCCATTATTTAAGTAAATAATATGCAGAGATTAATGCAAAAAATAAAAAAGGAGAAATAAAAAACATAAACTAGTACTTTTAGGAAGGAAAGCATCAAAAAGCGGAAATGGATACTAGGTTTTTTGCCATTCCTTGGGTTTTTTTGAGACTACAAGGTTTTTGAAGGAGCAACCTATGCAGCTGCAATCATGTAGCACATCCTTGGGCAGTACCTGAAAGTAATCACAACCACAGTTACAGCCTGAAACATGCAATCCCTAGCTGTACTCATAGTGCCACCAGCTCCTAGCACACTCTGTACCTTCATGATGTGCAGCTTGTATGTCTGCTTCATGCCAGGTTTGTCCCAGGCATTCATGAAGCACACGTGTGTGGTTGAGTCACATACGTTATGCACTGCTGTTACATCACTTGATGGAAGTGGGTAGCTAGCAGTGTGAGATCCTACAGCTCCGTGTGAGAAGAGGTTGACAGAGGAGTAAGGAATCTTTCATCGTATTTTTGGTAATTTTGGTTATTTGCACAAATGTAAAAGACTCAGCTTCCCTAAATATTTCAGCTGTACTCTGTTTTTTTCTTGGTGTTACCGGTTAACTCCACTCCCTCTCATCCTCCTCTCGTTCTGTTACACTCACAGACGCACAGCAAAAGCTCCCTGCCCAAAGAGTTCAAGCCTGCGTGTGCCTTTGAGTTGAGCTTAACTTGGCTTAACTACAGCTATGTCCCACAGTTCTCCTAAGATGAAGGGCAGCGGTTACACCCAACACTTTCAATAATATTTATCACAACCCGTTACAGCCAGTTTGAGTGAAACCAGTGAGCCTGATCAGGGTGGTGAGGAGGACCATTGCATAATGTGGTTCAGCTTAAGTCCAACGTGCTAAATTGGTTAGACAGGTCACCATCCCACAAATCAGAACACATAGTTTGGAACAAGAAAAGAATGTGGGCTGGTTTTGCTAAGGAGTGCTCTGTTGGGTTTTTGTTAGAAATTGCAAGGTATGCACACACTATATGCGGGTGTTAAAAGCTCCAAGAATTTTTTGTCTTAAGACTGTGAATAAATGTGGTTGCTCACAGCTCATTGCTAGAATATTTACAAAATGCTCATGGGAACTCTTGAAATAATTAAAGAATGGTGTCTCCATGACAGGATAACACCCATCCCATTTCTTGCTGAGGAAACAATATGGTTATATATTATAAATTATGGCTAATTATCTCACATCCTGTTTCCTCACAGCCCTAAACACAGGAAGCCTTTTCTTCTTCATGATATTCAATGTTGCTGTTAATAACATCTTTCATTTCTACAGTGGGATGTATTCCAGAGGATTCCAGTCTATCTCCACAGAGCTCAGTCAAAGCGTGACCATGACCTGGCACGGTGAGAGGAAAATTCCGGCCAAGATCATTACAAAATTCCTCTGATCCTATACAAAAGGCTTGCTGCTATCCACAAAGAACTGAGAAAGTCTGATTTCCTAGGGTTTTGTCCAAGATCTTCAGCTTCAGAGCCAGAGCATACTTTAATTGAACAGGAAACTCTCAGGAACTGATGCATGTTCCTGGATATGGAAATACTGTAAATCTGTAATGTGCACTGCCAAATTTTATCTGATCTGATCCCACCCATCAGATTCTTTTGAAGCACAGTTTTGCCAAAGATTAAGCCAACAGAGGTTTTTTGTATTTAGTTTACTAAATGGTAAACATGACTGGTTCAAACACCAATAGTAAAACCAATAGTAGCTGATTAATCTCTTCTAATGAGTTAGAAGACCAAAATAAACCAGCCAAGCAAGCAAGCAACCAAAAACACAAAGCAGAAGTTTGATAACCTTGTTTTCAACATGAACCCTAGCATTTATTTAAACAAATACAAGGAGGGAAAAACTCCACCCACCCACCCACCCCCAAAAAAACCCCAACAAAACAAACCCCCAGTTGTCTATACTCTAACTGACTATGCTCTCGAAAAAGATTTTTTTTTTTAGGTGTTAGACCAACCTTTTTCATTCCCTTTGGCTAAAAAACAGAAGTCTTGAATTCATCATTAGTGTGATTTAACTCATCCCACTTACTTTTATTTATAGAATATCATGCTATATTTCCAAGCAATGAAGCCTGCAAGCAAAGACATCCTGTATGTAAATAAAAACCATAATATCTCAATCAAACAATTTTTTAAAACAGGGAAAAATGAAAAGCTCTAACACTAAAATAAGTTCTCAGTGCAGCCAAGTATCTGAGGCATCTTGAGATACAAACTACACAACCTACTTACTTGGATACATATACATACGGCAGAACTTCAAAAATTCCCTAAAAAGCAATGAGAATGCAAGTACCAAAGACAGAGACTTCAGAACACAACATTATTGGAACAATGAGCTAATCCACCTACTTTATTTCCAGTTATTTTAATTTTTTGCATAATATATAAACACAAGCCAAAATTTAACTTGAAATGAAACCAATAATCAAAATTCATTGCTGGAAAGAGGGAGAGAGAGATCCTTAGAAAAAAATTTGTAAAAAACAATCAAGCAACCAATTTGTAAGTACTCCAAAGATAAGAAGATAAGGTCCAACACTAATTTTGCAAGAACAACCGATGCCAAACCAATCTCATTTCCTTTTATAGCAGAGTGACAGGCCCCTTGGACAGGATAGACAGAACACTTACTGTATATTTGATTTTAGTTGGCCTTTCAAAGCTATTTAACCTAAGAAGGAGATTGAGAAGGAATTAAAAAAGTTAAAAGCAGATAAAAATCTGTTGCAAGGAGAAAGATGACAATCAGATTCCGGTGCTCACAGTGGACAGGACCAAGTGCACTGGCTTCTGATGAAGCAGGAAGGATCCCAGTTATGGATTAGAACTGCTTTCCAGAAGTATAAATTTTAAACCAGAGAAACAGACTGGTTGAGGAGGCTTTAGAAGAGAGAGTCCATCACCAGAGAGCTCGAAGAACAGACTAAATGAAGGAGCAATATATGCATGACTGACCCCGTATGGGGGCAGAGAGGGTGAATGAGCTCTGAATAAACTCTCAAGAGTCCAAACTTCTTTTATGTCATTTCAATATTTCTACAATCTTCAGAAGCTCAGAATCCCAGAGCCAGACAGATTAACCGTTCATTGCTCAAACAAGCATCTGAAACCAGACAGCAAAAATATTATATGATCAATGGTTCTTTTGTTCCCTGGGCATAGGATATTTTGGTGGCTTTAATTGATCACTCCACATAGTACCACAACTATACTAAATTTTTTTTCACCTTATCTTTTCCAGAGACAGAATGTAGTATTGGCAGCTTCAAGACTCCAAAAATACCACTTCAGGTGCATTCAGGCTTACTACATTGAGAAAGTACTACTAATAAAGTCACTTACTTACCTGCGCCTTTGCTGCAATGTTGTGTAGATGGTAAATGGCTTAGGATGGTGCAGGATACTTCCAAATTAAGAATTCAAATTCACAGCACAAATACGCAAGTACCTACATCTCCCCTGCCGTGCTCTATGCCAATGCTGATTTCTGCACTCGTGGATAACTACCATTTTGTCCTCCAGGAGTCCCGCTCTTTACCATGTCCTGACCCATCCCTGCTTTCTTCACACACCACATCCCCTTCTGCGCTGTACCATATTATGATCAAAATCTCAAGTCTGTTCTGCCATCATTTCGCTCTGTCTATCCCCTTAATACCACTCTTATTTCTAGTATGACGCTCCCTCTTGCTCCCCTCTCAAAATGACCATGCCCTTATTCACACCATTCACTCTGCATGTCTTCCAGTTTTCCTCTGAAACATCTGGCTTCTGCTTGTCGTCACAGCTGCACCACGAATACAGCTCTGCTTCTGGCTTGACCCAGCAGTGTCCTCCCAAGAGACACATGAGTCAGCAAGAAGCTCACCTTCAGGGAAGTTTTCACCTCTTGTGGCAGAAGGGAAAACTCTGAAAACGTGGGCAGAGTAAATCCCCCAAACAAAACACAGGGCGCACACAGAGGGCCTCCAAATTACTGCTAAAAATCCCGTGTCTTCTACAGCTTGGGGTTTACTCCCGATCTTTGAGTAGAACATTCTAAGCTAGCTAGAAAATGAAGAAACAGTCCTACTTATGCCTAGCTACAAAAGACAACAGGCAATAGTAATTGTTTTCACTAGTCTTATCCTTCACCTACAAAGGATTTATGGGTTGTAGTGTCCACCTTGACTAAGGACAACCTCTGCCATCAGTCACTTTAAGAACACTAGAAGAAGCTAAAGACTTTAGAGCAAATTAAACAGACTAAAGAAATTATGGGTTTACTATCCTAAAGCATTAAAAAAAATAATCAAATGTCAAAAATCACAAGCTTGGCTCCCAAATCATAAGATTTTGATAGTAAGATTCTCCTTTCAGCGAAACTGGCTGGTGCTCCCAACTTGTCCACTGATCCAGAAATCATAACAGATTATTTCTGTAACCATTCATAACAACTTTGTCCTAGTCTAATATGTCTTTTCCTAATTCACCTCGATTACCAATGAATTTCATCTATCCCTTCAGGCCAAACTGCCCTTTGTTCTTGATTTTTGAGAAAAACACTAATGGGTACATGAATGAGTGGAGTCCGATAAATTTATGAAAGTGCCTATATCATAGGGGTTGCACAGATTAGTGAAAAATTGGAGTTCATGAACCCCTGCTTCTATACCCCTGTACAAAACCTGAACTCCTCGCTCTTCCTTTCACCAGGCTCTGAGCAGACAAAGGAGCTACATCTCATGCTCTCCTCCCCCTTTGACAGAACTGACCAACCACTCATCCTTGACAGTCTGGTTCTGGGAGCAGACACCTGACTGGACAGTACTATCCTTCAGCCCTGGTCAGACTAGAAACTTCTGTGGGCTGGAACTTCATGTACACACAGGAAAACTCAAGACTTATTTGCCAGAGTTGACAGCAATGAAGTCCCAGATTTTTCTCTCCACTGCAAACAGTGTACTGTACATGCCCATCTCAAAAGGTGGATGAGAAAGGGTCAATGCCCTTCTTCTGTTACTACATATCTTGAAGCTGTGTGAGTAGCTATAAAAGCCAGTGCTGGAATGGATGCAAGATATTCAATCAGAGGATCAAACAAAAGCGCAGACAGCACCTCAGAAGTGATGAGTGTTTCTCTTTGCATTCCTCTCTTTCACAGACACCTCTCTTCAGCTTGCCTGGCTCTCCTGCGCCACATGATCTGTGCAGCATGAGTAGATGACAGCAATGTCTTCATGACTTGTAATAGAAACAGCGAATACCGAGGTTTTCTCTCCATCTGTGAGTCCCAAGTTACTTAGTAGTCATTTTAATTAAAAGACTCAACATTTAACAAATAATAACATACAGCAGTTCTGTATAGTATGCACTCCTTGCAAAAAAAAACCTTACCCCTGTGGTCAGCTAGTCAAGCACACAGGTTTTTCTGCTATGGTTCTCCCTTCTCAATTGCTTCAGTGTCTTGTTCTAGGGTCATTCAAATTTTCAGTTTATTCAAACAAACAAAGCACTGAAACCCATCTTTCTTACTTTATAACAGGGCTTTCTTTTAATTCCAAACTTTGAAACAGGTTATTCCTTTCTTTAGATGAAACGGCTTATTCCTTTCTTTAGATGATCCCCTTGAAGATTTGGGGAGTTCATTAACTTTAATAACTTCAAAGTCAGACTTAACTCAAACACTTCATCTCCATTCTTAAGTCTGTGCTTTCCAACCTGTGGCTATAGTTTTGTTTCTCATTACATTTCCCTGCAGCCTGCTAACGAACCCAGTCTTTTCCTTTCTTCCTGTGATTCTTCTTACATGCTGTCCCCACAGGCTGCTCTTAGTTAATTCAAGTTCTTTAGTCAATCCTAAATTAATACCCCATCAATCATCGTGGCAACTAATAAGGTGTCATCATTCTTGACAGACTGATGCTGATACCTATTTTACTCCACTCAGTCTGCAACAACTTAATTGTGGACACAAGGCAACACGCAACCAGGCCTGTGTATTTGGGGTAACTGGTTCCCCTTCCCCGTCGGTTGTTGGTATGGCAGGTGCCTTGCCCTGGGGGTTCAGCTGAGGGTTTTGGCGTTCCCTGGCTCCCCCCAGCTCCCTGCTGCCCTGAGCCTGTGTGTGCCAGCTATGGGCAGACTCACAGAGTCCGGCAGTGGCGTGACAGGCCTGTGTGCAACAACCTGCTGCACTTAACTTTTCTGTTTGCTGTGGTGAGAATGTGTGACAATATGGCAAACTGCTTTGAAAAAAATGGCTATACAAACAGATATGGATTAAATCTCGCTACTTCTGTGGCGTGCCAGCCAGCACCAATGGCCACTGACCCCAGCAGCATCTGGAAGGGCTCTTCAGGTGCTTGTCTGGTTCCACACAGCCGAGGGGCACGGGCCAGGACCCAGGCTGCCCCCCCAAGCCCTGCACAGCGCCGCATACCCGCAGGGTCGGTACCAGGAACCCCTACAGGGGCACGCAGCTGAGAGCCCCACGCCGCCCTGCGAGCTCAGGGCCCCGGCAGCGGCGGCTGCCAGGGCCCGGCCTGCCCCGGCCTCCTGACCCACGGCCCCCACGGCCCCGGCAGCGGTCAGCGGGCCCGGGCTAGGCCTAGGCCGGCTCACCGGCCCTCGCCGCCTGCTCAGGCGGATCGCGCTGCTGCGGCCACGGGGCCCCGCCCAAAGCGCCCTTGGTCTGATTTTATTAAAATAATTGGGAAGAAAAGAAAAAAAAAAAAAAAGGTCGGCACGCCAGGCGCCCCGCGTCGCGGCCACATGACGTCACTGCCCGCGCCCCCCCTCGACCGCGCCCTGCCGCCGCGCCGCCACCAGGGGGCGCCCCCGCCCGCGACGCGCGGCCCCGCCCCGCCCCGCGTGCCCGCCCGCCCTCATCCCATTGGCTCCTCGCCGACCGTCAACGGCAGCTGGTCACGTGCCCTCCCCTTCCCGCCTCCCCCGCCCTCTCGTGACCTCCCGCCCCTCCCCCCTTCAAGGCGGCACCGGAGGACCTATCCCACAATGCTCCCGGCGGCGGCGCGGGGCGGTTTGGAGGCGTCTCGCTGGAGGGTTGCACCGCCCGCTCGCTGCCACGCCACCGCCCCTCAGCCCCTCCGCGGCGGAAGGCGGCAGAGCAGCGCCCCCCAGCGGCCCCCGGCGGCGCTGCGCACCCCCGGCGGCGCACGGACATGTGGCCCGGCGGCCGCTGAGCGGGGCCCCACCAAGCCCAGCCGAGCCCGCCCTCTCGCCGCGCCTCCCGCCCGGGCGGACGCTACTCGGCCGCAGCGGGGCGGCGGGCGCCGCTCCCGGAAGCCCCGAGGCGGCAGAGGGAGGCGCGGGGAGCCGGAGGGAAACGGAGCCTGCGTTTCGTGCGAGTGGCCGCGGAGCAGCGACCGTGTGAGGGGACGCCGCGGCGCCAGGTGAGAGGGGGCGGCGGGAGCTGGGGATGGCGGGGCGGCGGGCGCCCCCCCGGGAGTTCCCGTGTGGCTGGGGAAGTGCTCGGGGCCGTGCCCGCCGCGGGCCGGGGCTGGGGGCCCGGCGGGAGGGACGGACGGAGGGAGAGGGGACGGACGGAGGGAGAGGGGACGGGCGGAGGGAGGGGGGGGGCGGGCGGGCGGGCGGTGCTGCCGTCCCGCTCGGGCTGGGGCCTTCGCCTCCGCTCGCAGCCCGCCGGAGTCCCTGCCTCCCTCCGCTCCGCCGGGCAGAGGGCGGGGTTTGCTGCCGGCTCCGGCCTCGAGTTCCCCCCCCCTCCGGACCTCCCCTTCTCTCGCCGCCCGCGTCGTGGCGCCGGCCGGGAGACCGGCCCGGCCCGGTGCTGGCGCTCGGCGGCCGTGACAGGCCGGTGCGGGGTGCGGGGGGGGGGGGGGTGGCTCGCGACCGCCCGCCTCGTCTCCCGGGGCGATAGGGGAAACAAAGGGGGGCGGGCGGCGTGAGCCGCCGTTCCCTGGAGACCGCCGGCCCCTCCGCGCCGGCAGCTTTTGTGAGGGCGCGCCCGGCGGAGCGGCAGCGCTGCCCGGTGATCCGTGAGCGGGGGCCGCGGCGCTGGCCTGAACAAAGATCCCGGCCCGGGGCGGCGCGGCCGTCCCTCTGCCCCTGCCCGCCCCGGGGCTGTACGTGCCGGCAGCGTTTGCTGGAGGAGCGGCTTGGAGCGGCAGGAGTTGCTGGAAGACTTGGCAGTTGTGGAGTAAGTCGCACGGAGGGGCTCAGCTTAAAGCCCAGCTCTGGTTTTGTGCTGTTGTGGAGTCGCGACTGGCTTAAACGTCAGTGAAGTTACGCATAGTAATGTTGGAGCCTGGAAGGGGTACGGTTATCAAGCTAGTGAGAGACTTTCTAATTCTTCTTGTCTTTTAGAGTACATTGTGTCCCATTTATTTTTTTTTCCCTTTGGTGAGTCTTAAAAGTGTATTATTAGCCTGAGCCCCAAATGTAACTCATCTTTGACAACCTATCTTCACGTTTATGACTTTAAAGCAAAACAGTTTTGGTAGGACTGAAATTGGTCCCCTTCCTCTCACAATGTTTTAATTTTAGACTGCTATTTAATTTTAAATTTTTACGAAGAATGAGATAACGGAGAGAAAGGCCAGGTAGTCGCTGTCTGTTTAGTATCAGTAACTAGGTACTGTTGGCAAAGAATCGTGTTTAAAATGTCGAGAGACAGTTAAGGCTGTTAATATCTAAATAATAATTAGGTTGGAACGTCCTTGATTATTGAACAGCTATTTTAAGATTGTAATTTTATAGCTTTGGTAGTCTTAAAGGGAGATCTAGCTAACTTAGTGTCTGATGTTATGTTTATATATCGCTAACCTGTTGGGGGGTTTTAATTTTCTTTCAGTGGATCATGGTATGAAATGCAATCTAATTAAGAGTGTTACTGTGCGGGTATTCAGACTCTTACACGAGAGAAGAATGGGGGAAGTCTTTAGTCGTTTTGTCATGGTTTCTTTCGATCTTAACAGAAATAAATATTAAGCTTCTTAAATGAAATGACAGGGTGACAAAAATTTGCTATTATTTGGTTGATTATACATGGTAATCCATGTCTTTTTAATTTGAAAGTTGTATTTAGAGGTTCACACGATTTAAAAAAATGGATAGCATCCTCTTCAGTCACTTGGAAAAGACTTGGAAATGATCCCATGTACTTTTTCAAATGTTCCCTTTAGAATTTCTAGGAATACAATGTTTGTTGTCCTCCTTGAAGGGGGGGGGAATGGAGAGGAGGAGGCAGAGGCGGGCATTAATTAGGCTTTTGGTTACAATTTTAAATCTTTTGCAGCTTCCTTTTCAGTAGTTTAAGTTTGACGATATGTCAGTTTCCACAGTGGTAAATGGCCCAAATAAGAATTACATCCATTTTCTTTCATATTCCACTTGCCTTAAAGTCTGCTTGTGAATAGCCAGAATAGACCACAGCTTTGTGGCAGGCGGGGTGTATGTGGATAATGGTCTTGAAAGTGAGTGTTTTTCAGAGCTTCTTTAATAGCAGTAAACTGAGTTCACTAGTTTATCTCGTATTCAGATTAACACTGGGAACACTTCTCCAGGAATTTGGTGAGTTTTTTCATCATGAATTTTTAGTGCTTATGGTATGTGAAGGTTAAGTTTGACTCAGCAAGGAGATGTAAGTTTATCTTACTCTCCAGTTATACAGCTGTCGCTTTTGAAACATCCAGATGATAAAGAGCTTTTTTGTACACTCAACTGAATGTAGTTTGATGCAGTTGATGTATGACTTCTAGCCTCTGGTTTTATAAAACTTGTGGATGATTCTGCTCATGATACATGATGGTTTTGTTCTGGTTACAAACATTTGTTGTTCTTTTGTTTGTTTTTTTTTCCCTGTTGCAGGGATTCTTTGCAGAATCTTCTCAGTTTTCCACTGTCCTGAATGCTAAGAAACCTGTGCAAAAACTTAAGTTATTTAAAGTTGGCTTTAGTGGGTAATTATAGGGTAGTTTTTATTTCAATTAATGCTATATTTAAACATATATGATATTGACGGGGGGAAAGTACGCTGCTAGAAGAAGTTTGATGGACTGACTTGCCATACCTACACCAAAATTTTTGAAGCCTGTCTGTCTGTCTGTCTGTCTGCTGTTCAGTATTGGGATTTTCTTTGCCAGCAGTCTTAAGGTGAGGGAGAAAAAATGTCCTTCCAGTTAGCAGGAACTGGACTGCATGTTCTTGTTACTCTTGATAGCTGAACTGATTATTTGGTGCTGCCAACCAAGGTTATCAGTCTGTCTGAATGAATTCTGAAAGCATTTAAAGTTGAAGTAGATTTTATAAATCTCATCTTTTCCCAGTTTTTTTGCCTTTTCTTGCAAGTGCTAAAAAAAGCACGTGCTTTAGTGCTTTGAAACTAGGGCTAGTTCATGGCTTTTCAGCAGTGTAGGCACATTTTGTTTCATCTGTATGTACTAGTCCACCTTCCCCTGAAGTGCAGTGACCTTGATCTGTGAGGATATGAGTGCAGTGACACTGTATCTTCTCTTCCCTACTTGTTTGATCTCTTTTTACCCAACAGTTGAGGATATGAGCACAGTGTGCAAGAAGAAAGCTGTGAACATTTCTGGTTTGGCTTTGAAAGGTGCATAGTTTCGGCACCCTGAAACACTTGAGTAGGATGATTCTCTTGTGTAGGAAGTTAGCTGCAGTTAGGAAATAACAAATGGAGGACTGTAGTTGCTGGAAGATGGAAGGTGAATGTGTGTCTGCCCTTCTGTTCCCTAAAGCAGCGGCTCTGCTGTCCTGAACAGTTGTCAGTCGCCTCTGTATGTGGGTCTGGTGGAGCGCCAAAGGTATGGTGACTGCGTTGGAAAGGGTCTCGGAGGTTGAATGTGTACAATTTGTACTTCACTGGTCCACACCAGCTTCAACAAGTAGTTTTTGTCTCTTGGGAATTAGAAAGAAAAAAAAAAAAGAAAAAAAAAAAGCTAAGGAAGTTGCCTCTTACTTCTAGAAACATTTAGGTTTCCTGCATCTTATTTTTACAGCATATCAGATCGCTTTCATTAAGACTTCTAGTTGGAGAAACAACTTAAATTTAACCAAATATGGAAGTTGTCACTTCTAGGCTGGGGAAATTGTTAACTGACTTGGTAAAGGATGGTCAAAGTACTGCATGTAATTATGTATAAGTAGGCGAGATTGAAATAAACTTTGTATAGCATGCATTTATTTAGGTAACAAATACATTCACATGCACACACCCCTGCAGGCATATGTACATCTGTGCCTTACATTTGTGTATGTTGTGCTAAATGAAAATTTTTACCCATTCATTTTTTAAACAATTAATGCTGTCTCACAAATTGTCTTGATGGAAAAAGTAGCATTACTTTTTTTTTCTCCATAAGAACATAAAATTTTAATAACTCAAAAATACTCCATCGCAGCAAATATGAAAAAAGTAACATTTTAATATTATGGTTCTGTGGCCTGTGGTATTTCATCTTAACTTCCTGAGGTTGTTTCAGATTTCACATGTATGTCTGTGTGTATAAATATTAAAATAAATAAATAAATATGTAAAGAGAATTGGGAAGAAGAAGTATGTCTTCCAGAAGTTGTTTTCTAAGGCCTAATACCATGGTAAATTGCAGTATCTGATCACTTTTTCTAATAAACACTAATAATAGTGTTTGTCTTAATGCAGTTTTTATTTAAGGATTGGTGAACTCCCATTAAAATGCAATCTTTGTTCCTCTTTTATTGTGTCTGTAAGTACTGCTTAACTCTGATCTGCCTTCAAAGGTACTATCTGTGAGTAAACCTGAGTGATGCATTTAATGATGTTTGGAACTTTTCCAAGCTAGTATTAAATTGCTTGGAAACATCAAGTGAGTTAACATTTGTTGTCTCTCTGCTTACTATCTGGCTTTTGTTTGACTGCCAGCAGTAATAAGGAATATGAAATTCCATTAGATCAGTGTCTGATAGAAATTTTATGTATGTTCATACCTTTAGATCGCAACACAGGCCAAAACTGCAGCAGTGAAGACTTCTAACCTTTCTTGGTTGCCACAGGAGAGGTGGAGACCCTTATATGAAACTGAGCTCTACTGATACTCAAAACTTGAGCTTTAAGGTAGAATCTGAAGGTAGATGGGCTGTCTTAATTGGACTGCTCATACCCACAGCAAATTACTTCAGCAATTCTGGATATTGCAGGCACAACGAAATTCTTCTTTGCTTTCTATACAGCCACTGAATACACACTTCTTAGTGCAGTTTTGCTTTTTTTAAACATTCTTAGTTTGTTACTTGTGATGTAAAAGGTAGTGCCCTCTGTGGATAGATAGGTGTAACGAAAAGTCACGGTAGTTCCGTGAAACAGTTGAAGAAAAGTAGCGTGTTAGGACTATCTTTAGCTCATTGGAGTTTTGTTTTAGAAACATTACCAAATAAAGATACCTGTAACAATGAAGGTAAAGTATATTCTTCTTCCTAAACCTATGCAGTTGTGGTTTTTAGATGTAATTTCATCAGCACAAGCAAGAAGGGCACCTTTATGTGACTCTTGGATAAGTTAGTTGGTACTAGTGCTTATTCTGTGGTTGTTATACTGGCAAGAAACTTTACAAGAGAATGGGGTTCATCACTGTAAGGAGCTTATAGTATTGTTGATGTGGGAGGTTAAGTCCTTGAAGCTTTGCAATGAAATAATCAGTTATCACAAAAACCAGGTTGGTTGCTTAAGAATTTACAGTAAAGTACTGGTTTTCTGTAGGTCATTTCTTCATGTCATCTATATGGTGAAAGTAACCCAAAATGGTGATTGGCATGTTTTTCTATTAGTAGGCTATCTTCATAAAGTTTAAAGGAAAGGTGAAGGAGTTCAGATTGTATTTGCAAGCTCAGATCTGGCTTTTCCCTCTTGCATGATTAATAGCTTCTGTTACCTTTTGTGTATTGCTGTTGGTGTTAAGGAAACCTTCTCACATATCTGTCTTCTGTTCCTGGCCATGTTTTTCCAGCTTTATTTTAGCTATCTTGAAAGTTATCACTGAGTAAGAGCTGTGAAAGCAAAATCAACAGTAACTGAAATGTTTACTCCCTATCTGTCTACTACTACTGCAGTGTCCTGTAATGCAGTGCTATCCTACAGATATTGTAGATTTTGTGCACAATACAGTTGCACTTAAAATTATTTCAGTTGTCATAAAGCCTTTGCAAACTCTCTATGTTTCTACCATTTTCCAAAAACACAAGCATTTCTTTTTGTCCAAGATTTGTAAGAAGTTAGTCTAGGTCTTTGACCTGAGCTTATAAAATACTGTTATTCACAGTCAAAAGGAACTTGAGGACCACATTTTTGACACTGTAGCTTTTATCTAGTGCTTATTTAAAAGTATATGCCTCAGAGAGACGAAATGTACTTTTAAATGGCTATGTTATTTTCTTTTTTTTGTTTGTTTTTGAGTCACTGTCTATTTTACATGTAAGCTGAAATTACTTTTTGTGGAAACCTTTTTAATATTGAAAAAACTTGTCATATCGCTAAACTCTTGATGCTCAAAATGAACAGCATGCTTTTAATAGAGGGCTTAAATTCTGTATATTTTTATCAAGCATGTGTGTATAGTTCTATGCAATCTTCTGTAGTGCATTTTTTTCCATTTAAGTAAATCCATAAAATTATAGGGAAGCCTATACATTACATAAATTTTGTCAGAGGGATGCCCTTCAGTTTGTAGGGCTTCAACATTTAGAAACTGTGAAATAACACTACCATGATGTATGTGAAAGAAAAAAATAGTGGTAGTTTGTAATCGGACAATGGTATGCTATTTCTTCCTTTGCTGGATTCAGCCCTTTCTTCTTTGGCTCAATATAGCTTTCTAATCACCTACCACTCTAGTTTTGTTGCCCCATTAATTTTTTGCATCTTAAACTGTGCTTCTTGCCATTGCTAGTGCCCCTGAGCTTTTCATTTGAGTTCAGTTTTGCTTCATCAGTTTTGTCCGTCATTTTTCCTTCCTCTGTTAAAAGGGCTTGGCTTTTCCACTTCTGTCTTTGCAAGGTCTTTTGGTTCAGCTCCTGCATCGCTGGTATTAAGTCCAGCTATTTGGACATGTTCAGGAAAATAAAGATGGTCTTCCTGATTTCTTTAGCATCAGAGAAATGATTGCAACAAGTCCTGCTGTGTTGCCATAGCACTGGCTGAAGTATGCTCATTCATCTTGTGGGAATGTTGCATGTATAGTGTAGCAGTGGGATAGAAACTTCAAATTATTAGTGTATGCTAAGCACAGATCCAGTTGGGGGGGGGGGGCGGAATAAATGCAATGTCTAGCAAAGATTTCTTGAGCAAATGCAAACTTTTCCCAGATCTGTGATGGCTAGATTTGAAAGGGTTGCTTGTGTGGAAAGCGTGTTCTAGATCACAGTGACCCACTGCCAAATATCTGCTCTTTGGTGGAGAGCATGAAAATACTAGTGCATCCAAGTGGCTAGAAAAAAAGTATGTTTGTTTTTAAAAAACTGTTCTTGGAAATGGCTGAGCCATTTTTGCTGACTTAGGTATGTAATGCTATCCCTTCCAGCTGCAAAAGTATGCATGTGACTAAGGACCCTCAGCAGCGGAAGGCAAGGTCATGCGTTTATGCTGATTTAATTTAGTTGCTTGAACCATGTGCACCACGACAATAGTACCTAATCCCTAATTAGTTCCTGTTATTTGTAAATCTCAATTTCACCCAGTTTAGTCACAGACTACTTAGAAGAAACAAGTAAGTGCTGAATTACACATTTTGTGAGAGTGTTATGTACATTGTTTTCTGTTCCATATTTCTTTGTAATATGTTAATCACTACGGTACTTCAGTGTTTTATCAGCAGTGTATGAAATGACATGACAGCCTCTGGCATACATGCATGTTCTCCCTGCGGGGGTGGTTGTAGTATAGTGCTGCTTCTGTTGGGATTCTTATCGAACACATGCATACGTGAAACAGCAGCACAGTGCATATTGCCTTCTATTGAAAATACTGGTTCTGGAAAGCAAAATAGGGTGGTTTCTTAATTTCTGTGAATATACATTTCATCACCTTGTGTCAGTCTTTAGAAGGTTCTATTCACCCTGTCTTCTGTATAAATGAAGCTGATTTTTCCTGCGGGAGTTAACCATGGCTCCAATAAGTGTTCCTGCTTATGGCTATCATGAACCCCACTATACTTCTGTAAAGAATAGGTCTAGGATTGACTCATATAATTCAGAACACTTTGGAAAGCAGTGTTACGAGTGGCAGCTTTACTGAGAAGCCACTCTACAAAATTACCTTACTTCAGTGTGCAGGGAAACTATGTGGCTTTGTCTTCAGTGCTTTCTCATTGTCAAGAGCTGACAGAAGCTTGAGTAACCTAGTTTGTCCTGTGGCAGAGAAGAAAGGGGTTTTCTCAGATATCTGAGAAATGTCACTAAAGAGCCGGTAAGAAGGCAAGCATAACTTTAAATTACAGGTTAGATTGATCAGCTGTGAATATATACTTTGAATCAAATGAGACTGCACTGTGACAATGAACTCTGAAAAGTGCTTTTTTCCCCCCCCCCCCCCCTTGGTGACTAGCAAGTTTAGTTTCACCTGGTTCTCAGTCTTCAAACTGAATTTGCCAAAGCACTGGACCATCTTGGTTGTCAGTGGTTACCCTGAATGTATTGATAGTATAGAGCTGTCATTTTGCTAATTTTGCTCTACTGTGGCATGTAATGTCATGTGGTCTGATGAGCCCTTAAAATGAGTTCAGGAGACATCCTAAACTTTTGCCACCTATTCTAGTGTAACAAAGTGTTTTGTGGTTGACAGTGCAGAAAGATGAGAAATGAAATTGGCCTTCTGTAGGTAATTACCCATCAGTGCCAGTAAGGTAACTAGTTCAGCAACGAATTCAAATTTGTCATGTCTAAAAGCTACTAGCTGCTGTGCAAGCTTGTAATCAGCTTTCCTTCGCCTCTTCGTGAGCTTTCTCAGAAAACAGGGCTCAGCCTGGTGTGATAGCATGGTGAGAACTGATATATGCAGGGAAACTTTCTTCAGTGTGTTTTTGACAAAGAGAATTAATATCCCTGTGATGCTTTAACTATTTTGGCCAAACATCATACCTTTTATGGCTTGTGGAAGTATCAGTCTTTCTGTGGATTATCCCAGTAGTTATGTGGATGCTCCTGATTCTGATGAGCAAATTGGCCCTTGCACGTGTGTCACCTTTGCGAGGGAGGAGGGGCCATATAACAGTGTTTCACAAACCTTGGTGCTTTGTGTTGTCTTAAGTTATCTACTACTAAAGACTGATAAAATGACTCGCTTTTGGATGTTTTCTTGGGACAGGATTTGGAATTTTGCTGCAGACTGTGATAGCTTTATCAGTTGAATTTTAGCACAAGATTTTTGAGTTTGCTGTTTTGTTACTGGTTGCTTTCCAGTGCTAATGGTTCTTCTGTAAACTACATCATTAGTTTTCTTACTACTACTTTACTAAAAACCAATGACAACTGGTTACTTTGGGAAGGAAAGGACCTTGAAGGCTGGTAGATCAGGGGGCCAGCTGCATGACTAGGATTCTGACGTGTAGGGATGCTTGTCCCTCGCACAGTTTCCCAGTACAGAGGTGGGAGGTTCCTTAATAGATGGTGATGCGAACTTTGTTACTGTCTTCAGTCTCTCACATGCATAAATCTGTTGGGTTTCGAGTTTCTTTTGGCTAAGTTTTTTGGATAGTGACTTTTCTAAGTAGAGCTAGAACATGGTTATTCACCCTTACGTGTCTGAGTAACGATGATGAATAAAGTGTTCTTCAGCTATGTTAATAACTGTAAAACACTAAAGAAACTTCTGGATCAGCCTGACTTGTTACGGTATGGGTACATGCAGTGGTACTGCTGACATTGTCTACCTTCTTATACTGTCTAGTAAATGGAAATGTTTTAAATGCTAGACCAGAGTTCAATCTGATTTGTAACAGCACTTCAACACGTAACATCCTGTAAAAGAGATGATGTCTCCTCCACAGTTTATAATATGATATGTGAGGTCTTGCAAAATAACATCTTTCTTACTGCCCCGATGTTTTGCCCGTGTCTTGCAAGTGCTCTTTTGTTAAACTACAGTGAGGAACACTGCCTACTCCCTTGACTTCACATGAAAAGGTTTGTATGGCAGGTTTTGAGTCATTTACGATTATAAGCTTTATACAGGAAGGAAATTGATTACCTTGTGTGTGTGTCCACTGTAAGTTTCTAAATCTTCCTTGAACTACTGGCTCTTTGTATGGTCAGACAGGTTAGTAGACCATAATTGCTGCATCTGAGCCACTGCTGTGGTTCCTCAAGCTGTGTTTGCACAATTCCATTGAGTTGTGCATGCTTTCCTCACATAGGAGGCAGTTACGACGTTGTCCTGTATGCTTGTGTGAGTGCTGGCTGGACATAAGTGTTGGAGTGTCTGCAACTGCTGTTCAGTTTGTTATTGTTGAGGTGGCCACAAAAACTAAAGTATTGGATGTAGCAGGGACATAGCTGTAGCCACAGCATCTGCAACGTAAGTGTGCTTGTCAGCATCTTGCTGTGGAAAAAAACCCTGAGGGGGATATCCACAGTATTGTTTTGGAGGGGGTTTTTTCTTTTGTGTAGGGAAGGGGAAGGTTGGCAGAAGGGGCAGTGTACTGTTTAGAATAGTACAATTCTAGTCATTTGGCTTTTGACAGTTTTCTCCTGTGGTTTTACTTTGCATTTTCATGGACTTGATAGGTAACCTAGGTACTGCTATGTCCTTGAAGGGGGGCAGTTTGACAACAAAGTCTTAGTTAGCTATTCTAGCACCTTGCCACTGCCAAAAGGGGCAATCCCGTTTTATGTCTTCCTTCCCCCATTCTGTCACTTGCAATTTCATTGCCACATGTGTGGCTTTTAGCTGAGTCTGCTGACCATTACTAGTGGTGAGAAACAGAGCTGCTGCTTTTGGTGGCAGCAGGCTGTTAGATTAGATTAGCTCTCTTGGTAATTGCATCCTTAGAGGGTCTGGAAAAAGTCTTTAAATCAGCAGTGTCTCCTTGCCTGAATAGCACTGATTCTTTCCAAGTCACTGAATCTACATGAATAGGCTTAAACCACCTATAGAAAAAAGGTTTCTCTTTCTATTCCCCAAAGCATAGCACCGGTCTCTTTTCTTTCTCTTAATCTTTGTTGGTTCTATGGCATTCCATTTGGCAATGCAGACAAGGTGTAATTTGAGTGTACAAAGAGTAAAGATCCTCTTTAAAAGCCCTCTTTTGAGTCTGCCTTTTGGTTCTATTCTCACTAATGTTCTGGGCCATGAGATTTTACTACATAAAGGAGCAAATCCAGGGTAAGTGCTTCCAGATCCTCAGTTTAGCCCTCATTTATTGGAGGGCAAACATCATCACTGAATTGTCACTTGAAACAAGTCAACCTTCCAGGCTCTTGGGACAAGTTAAAAGTTTTTGAAAATAAGAACAACTGTGAAGGTTCTTGATGTACTTTTGGAAATACCCGCTAGTGTTTGGGGTTTTTTCTTTTCTTAATGTGTTTCATTAGGCTTAGTGATACAAGTAGGTCAAAAGCTTTTTGGATGTTCAGCTGCCATTGGAAATGCTAAGTATTTCCTCAGCCCATCTCCAAGATGGCACAGGACATCTGGCAGAGGTTTTCAAAATTTTTATCAGTAGCTGGACATTTGTGCAGTCGTGGTCAAAGGTTATAGTGAATCCATATGGGTAACTCCAGGGGACTCAGTGTTTTGCCATTAATTACTGAAAAAAAAATCTCCGTTTTTGTAAATGTGGCTAATTATTGATATCTGTTTTCCTTAAAAACATGCTTGCTAAGGGAGAGTCTTAAACCTTCTTCAGAGGTTTCTTAAAGAGCATCAAAATGCATAGAACAAAATAGTCCTGCTTACTGCTGCCCAAAATTTTGATAGGACTAAAAAGTGTTGTTATTGTTTTATTAAACAAACAAACTACGCTAAATGTATGGCTGACTGTTGTTTCATATTTGAAACTGATCGTTTCTTAACTTAGTAAAGAAATCAAAACACAGCTAAAAGTGCCACAAATCCTTTTTGAAAGAAAATGCTTTTAATAGAAACAGTAGTGACTTATTTTGACTGTTCTGTGAGTATTGATGCAACATGTATCTTAAGAAGTTGAAAGGTTAATTTAAGTCCAGTAAGGGAACAAGAATAAGCCAGTCTTGGACAAACTTCTGCACTTGCTTACTGGAGATCTTGTTGCCTGTGTTCTTGATTTTCCCTTTACAATTGAACAAGTCTACTTCTGTGCAGACAGGTGTCTAGACCATTGCTGTATTGGACAAAATGTATTCAGCTGGTGCATTTTTTTTACAGGCCATAAGGAATGCTTGTAAAGACTTTGTCTTGTAGTTAGTAAAAAAGGAGGCATGTGCTAATTTCATGTGTCACTTGTAATTAAGCTACTATAAATTTTCATCCTATGATTTTTCTGTGCTTATTTGATTTTAAGGTTTTAATGTAGTAAATTTTAGTTTAGTAAGAAATTCAGTAGCATGACTTTGAACAGACCAAGTTTTTTCTTTCTGCATACACAATGAATTAGTGTTGAAATACATCTGTATTTTTAGGTTATGAATTGTATGAAGTAGTTTGTGTTAATATAAAAGGTAAATCATACTTTTATTTTTGTGGTATAGAAAGTTGTTTAGTGTGTAAGTCTGCTTTACGGAATTGCTTAAGTACATCATGAAATTATGTTTCTCAGACAGTGACAAGTCTATTCCCATGTTCTACAGTTAACTCTGATTAAGCACGTTTGCTGGCAGATATCTTTGGCATCTGCCTCCTATGAAGACAAGAACAGGAATTTCCTTTGAAGAAAAACCTAGAAACTTAAATGTAACTCATTTAAAAATAATGGGGGGGTGGAGTGGTGGTGTGTACTTGTGGTAATGTCCTTGTTCACTCTTTTCCATCTAATAAACTATTCTTGCCTTTATCTCAAAAATGAAATTAAATGAAGTATTTATCTTTACAAAGTCATTCCATTGAAAACTTAGAAGCACTAGAAAAGTACCATCTTGGCTGCAGTGCTATGCTGTCTTTAGGCATTCTCAGAAAGTATTTTATCTATAGAGTTGGGAGGGGGATTGATTTTGTTTTTAGCAGTATTAGCATAGTATAGTGCTTGTTGCTGTCTTGTCAAGTGCCTTGCATGTGTGCGTCTTGAGGTATTTTCTAATATTTCACATCGACAACTAAATGATGATGACTAAAGCTTATTGGTCATGAGTCACTGGAATCTGGTAGAAGTACTCTTTGGATATTAGCATTCAAATATATATTTGCCCAATCAGACATGATTAGTCTTGGATATGGACATAATATGGTATTCATGAGAGCTGATACGATTTGGTAACTGTGAGAATGACAAAAAAAAAAAATAATTCTCGCTTCTTTCACTGTCTCTCCCCAGACAAGACTACAGATTTCTTGTATGGCATGTAGTTGGAATGGCAAAGTCTGATAAATACTTCCAAATCTTCTTGAAGCTTAAAAATATCTAAAGGAATATGTCACATTTTGGGACAAAAAGAAGTTCTGTTTTCTGTGCTGTCTGCTTCTCCTAAACCACTGTGTTCTTTTTTCCTAACTCTGTTTTAATTTTATAAATGTAATGACAGTCTTCAGTGTTAACTCTTCAGCTATTCCAGTGCTTGTGATGCCCCTTTTAAAGCAGTGGAGAAAGTAGTCTTTCCAAAGTTAATTTGTTAAATAATATGTAAATTTTGATGATGTCTTTTGTTTATAAATATTTATAGTTCAGTAATATTAAATTTCTCTGTGTCTGTTTAGACTCAGCTAAAATGCATGGTGTCAAACTGACAAAAAGTTGTGCTGTGCAAAGTGAAATGTGTTAGCAGCACTCAGTATCTGTTTAATAGGTTTGTGAGATGAGTGATGTAACACTACGTAAATGTTTTCCAGTTGCTGCACATCTTGGATTTACTGATAGTCTGTCAAAATTTTAGGATCTCTATTTTACTGTAACTGTGCAAGAATTTCAGGGATGTTGTTGTGTCTAGAAAGAGTACAATGGAGAAAAGGTCACCTTTTTCTGGGGAGAAACACATCTAAAGAGCTCCTGTGGGTTCTCTGCAATCTGTCTTAGTGAACTCAAGACCTCTGTTATAATAAGCGTCAACTCTACAGCTGCTGCTTAAGCTACAATTTGATATCTAGATTGTGTCTATTTAACACCTCTTCTGTGAATGGATGCAGAGTATAGAATTTTTGATCTTGTCTTTAAACTATCTCAACTATGAAGTGTACTGGGACTTCTAGGGTTGAGACAAGTTTGGGCACAGTTTGTGGATTTTTCTGCTTCTGTAAATCATTGCTGAGGTTTAAGTCCTCTTGCAAAGCAGAATGAAAGCAACAGACCTCACACTCATATTTTACGTTCAAATGTGGCTTTGGTGGTCTTACCTGTCCTAATTTGATGCAGATATTGCTTGTTCAAAGCATTAGATCTTAAAGTAGCACTTTGGCTTTTGTTGAAGGTTTCATCTTGCCTAGCCTGCAAAAGGTAACAGGTGGTCTGGTCAGTAGTTGTTTTCCTAACAGAACTTGAATACAACTTAGAGCATTCACTGCAACACAGTCCATATTAATATTAGTGCTAGTAAATGCTCTACAGTTGGTAGTATTTATCCTAATAATATCTTCTTAAGTAATTTTTTTGTATCAAAGTAAGATAGCTGTGTAGGGAAAAAATTCCCTTATAACTACGTTTTTGTTACCTTCTCCTTTCCCTTTTTGCCACGCTCAGTTGACTTGATTCACATGTTCTTTTTGGGGAATTAAAAAGTAATTTCTAATGGGAACATTGAAGCCATTTAGAATTCTATTTACAGATTTCTAATTAGTTTCACAGTTTTGACCATTTCTTTAATGAACTGTCTGTGTTCCAGACTCACAGATCAGTCCTGCTTTCTTGGATTGCTTAAGAAAGTGGGAAGTATGTTATGTGATGGGTATCTGTGGCAGTGTTTCTTTTCTCAGAAAAAAAGAAATTCTCATTAAAACACTTCCTGCTGCCAAGATCAAGCAATAAAGACTTGATTAGAAGAAAAGTTTTGGGAGGCAAATTCTGTCTTTCCCCTCTCTTGGATGTGCAGGTGGTAAAGGGAAGCTAGTGTCGTTTGTAGGTGAAATAGGAGGATGTTTAGTTGAGGAGTGCGATTGTGGCATTCTCAGCTCTGTTGTGCTGCTTTGTCTAGCAAAGGCATTAAAGAGTAAGGGGTTTGAAGCCTCAGTCGGTTTGCTTCAGGTTTGAATGCTTAAGTAGTAGGTCTTGGTAATTTCTGGTTTCTTCAGTCTCTTGTGGAGTTGTAATTTGTACATTTAAATAATTTTTAAAGCTTTATATAGTTCTGAAGAAAACTGCTGGTCCTTCTAGGGCTGTTGGGTTGGAGCTTTAGGTGCTTACACCATCTTTACTGTGATTGCAGGAGTTTGCAACACAGAAGATTCAGTCCTTGGTGTAGATAACATTTTGGTTTTTTCAAGTGTGTTTCATTCTGTACGTAGTAGGACAGTCTCCAAAGAACATACGCTTGCTGTTTCTTATGCGAGATCAAATTCTTTCGAACTATTTGATGTGGATCACAAGGATATTCTCTTTCTTTGTTGTTCTTACTCATACTGCTGCTTTACAGAACAGTTAAAATTAAAAGGTGCACCCTTCCCATTCATGATACTCCAACTGCACCTGTGCTTGTGACCTGTCCCTTGTTTTGATGATATAACTTTCCCCGCATTTTTTTCAGAGTGCTCATGGTTCTCATTGGATGACAAAAGCGAAATGCAAGCAAAAGTAAAAATGTAACTTTTCTCGCTTGCCACTACTACTGTGATGGTAGGTGTGGAAAGCAACTAACTCTTCTGGTGCTTGTGTGTTTAATTTTGTTGCTTCAACGATTTGTGAAGGGCAATTTGCAGATGTTAATTACTGCAGTGTTGTGTGGGGTGGTTTGCATAGAAACTTAGCAGTACATTTAACTTTTAAAAATAGAAGCACCATTGGTAGTTTTAAAACACTGCAAAAACTTTGCATTTATTGAACAAAAACATTTTCAAGTTGGAAGTGTCAGTTGCTAGACAGCATTCACAATGCTCATAAATTGCAAATAGATTGTACATTACCTGTATCTAAATCTTAATGTCAGGTGTTTCTACTCTACAAAGTCCTAATGAAATGAAGAGCACTGGAGAGCACTCATTAAATCCATAGCGGTCATTTTTATTTTCAAATTGCAGTCTAAACAAGTTGTGTAAACTGTTTCTATGTCTTCCAGACTTTACATTTTGTAAGAAGATGAAGAACAGAAAGCACTGTATTCAAGACACTGAGGGTCAGAAGCATGAAGGCATGGAAGGTAAAGTCTGTGTGTATGAAAATAGGCAAGTATATTATTCAGGTTCAAGTTGTGAGGGTCAGATTTTACATTTGCGCTCTCAATCAGTGTGCTGCTTGTTTTGAGAGGGTTTGTGTAAACATAAGCACTATCTCAGCATAACATTTCTCTTTGGCTTATGGAGTCCCCAGATCCTCTCTTGTCTCTTCTGTTTTTTACTTGTTGACTTCTAGTAGCAGAACAAAAATGGAGATGTCAATTATTATTCAGAAAAAAACAATTGATTTAGAGTAGAATTCCTTGAAGAAAAGTTCTTGCATTTTTATATCCTGAAAACAATTTCTAAAATTGAGAGCATGATAAGGTAAATATTTGAGGATGTTCAGATTAAAATATTCCTAAGACTGGAAAAGTGAAGTGAAGGTAGACTGTGTACACAAGATCATAAATTAACCAGCACATTCTGTATTTATTTTGTGGAGACAGTACAAAAATCTGAGGAGGAAGGACTTGGGAGAACAATGTCTAAATGACTACATGGCCAACAGGAAATGGTGTGTGATGCTTTCTTTAAATAGCACTAAAGCTAACTTGCCTTTGTTTTAATGGCAAATATTGGTACAGTAGTCTATGAAATACGTTGTGTAGTGTTTTTCACCTGAAATGCATTCTTTTAGCTACTCCTCTGGCCAGTGTTTTGACTGCATTACACATGGAAACTTGATTAACTTGCTTTTAACTACAGAAAATTGTATCTTACTGCCTTATTATTCAAATCTAGAAAGACTTTGTTTCAAAAACTGTCATAACCTCTAAATGTCAACGTTAATAATACCAGGTGAAGAAAATGAAGAAAGCTGTTCCTGTTCTGCTTTATCATACGATGGTGACACATGCCCCATCTGTCTGAACTGCCTTCTAGAACAAGAGATTGGTTTTCCTGAAAACTGCAGTCATACCTTCTGCATGACTTGTATTCTTAAATGGGCTGAGGTAAGACCAAGAACCAAGGGGTGTGGTTTTTTTTAAAAAAAATCTGTATTAGATATGGCAGATTTCACTGAAAAATAAAGTTACGCATTTTGGCTTTGCACAGAAGTATTTCAATGACCAGTTTATAAATAGATGATTGGAAATTTTCTCCTTAGTGCAGTAACATACTTTGTGTTTACTTTCACTAGACATCCTGACTTAGTAATGGTTACTAGAGATTACGGATCAGAAAGAAAATGGTGTTGGCTGTTTGGAAGATTATGACATGTACATAATACTGTTTGATATTGCTTATTTTGTTATCTGTTATGCTGTTTGTCATACTGTCAGCTCAGGGCTGGGACCAATATGTTTTTATGTTTGTCTACAAAATGAGTCTGATAAAACCTTAGTTTTCTAACTCTAAAGAGAATTTAGCTAAATGGTTCAGTGCTATTCTGAATGTAAAATTTTCATTTTAATTATGGCTATTACTTGTTCTATGTCAATCCTTTTGTAGATTGTTCTGGAACCTTAAAGAAAAATGACTTGTTGAACAAATTGTTGTTAATTTGTTCTATTTAATCCCTTCGTCCTCACATACGTGCTGTAATCATTGCATTAAGTCTTTGGTATCTGTACCTTTCCTGTAACTTTTTCAATTGCCAATATAAAACACCAAATTAGAATTGCTTTATGTTGTATTGGAGGGGTGCTGAAATGAGATGCTGGCTTTTTGTCCTACTTCTGTGCACCTAAATTGGTTGCTCATTGTAGTAGAGACCACTGCTTAGTTTCTCTGTAATAACTTTCTTTTGAAGTAAATTATTATTTTGGTTTCAGTATATCCTTTAGAAGGTTGGTATAACTTATATGTATGAATATATACAGTGTGTGTGTATATATATATATACGCACATATATACAATATGCTTATATTATTTTTTACTTGCTATATTTTTAACCTTAATTTTTGTGTTATTTATTACTGAAGGCAGACAGTAACATAAATCACTTCAGAAGATTTTGTATGAACTTAAGAGTATTTAAAAAAGGTTGTTAGGTAAAACTTGCTTTAGATTCACAAACCGAATAATAAACTGAGTCTCTTTTTGCCAGATACTGTGGTCTGCAAATGACTAATTGCAGTGCTTTTATTTATAAGGGAACAGGAAACTCTCATCCACAATTTTATCCTGACTTCCTTAGCTAGTTATTATAATGGCAGCTGAAAGGCAATAAATAGTGACAAGCACAGGGAAGCAGTACAGTAGATGGAAGGCTTGCTGCTAGATTTCAGTTTGTTCACATTATCTAACAGATGCTTTTAAGCCCAATGAGGAAGGGAAATTTTCTTGTTTTAAAGAGGGAAATGAATGACATTTTTTTCTTGTCATGTCAGATATTTTTTTTTTACCACAAAGTACTATCCAAATAGAATAAAAGCAACTTCTACTCTTAACAGTTTACAAGTAAAGTAGATGTGACGCTGTAAAAATGGTTGGGGGTTGTTTTTAAAGCTAAGTAAGGCTTCTACTGCTTCTTTCCATTAGTGACATCTGATGAGTAAAACCAGCCAGTCTTCCTTTTCTGAGGCTACTTGACAGTTGAGTTCATGAAACTCTATTGCCTAATCTATTAGTTTTAATTAAAAGTAAAGGGGGGGGGGAAGTGTTGAAACTGCCTGACAGATGTTCAGAGGCTTCAGCTGTAAGAAGCAGATGAGGTTTTATAGTTTGGAATGATAGAAACATACTATAAGCACGTGGCCATCTGAAGCATGCTGATGCCATGTGGGTTTTGTCTGCTATTAATATTTAGTAAATAAATGATTTTGTTCTTTTTTCAGAAGTATAGCATAAGGTTTAGCTTTCTCTGCTAGTTCTTGATTGATCAGAACTAACAAAAACTAAATAATTGACAAGTAGTCAAATTTAAGGCACTCTGAATAATGAAGATACAAAAATTAATTTGCTTTTCAAAAAATATGCTGCTGGATTCTGTTTGAAGATCAAGTATTTTAGGTATAAATAAATTGGCTTAAAAACCATTGTTTTCCTGTTTAAGTGCTGTAGAATAACAAAATTCAGAATTAAGATTGAGTTTAAAAAAAAAAAATAAGCCAATGTTCACATTACTGGAAGTGCACTTCTGTTTATCTACAGTTGTGCTCCATACACCTAAAAGCTTTGCCAGCAGTCTGTGTTCAAGTTGGATATTTCCTCTATCTTTCTCTGTTGCATCTGGACCTCAAAATATAATGGGAACTACTTCTTTAAACTTTTGTTTTCAAATTATACATAATCATTGCTCTTCTGAGAGTTTCTGACTTCTATATGTAACTGATATTCTAATTAAAACTGGGGTAGTTTAGGCAGATGGTAAGAGTTTGTTTACTCTTCTGCTCCCTCTTCTATCTACAGGAGAGTTTCAACATTGCAACTGCAATTAAGTGTGTTGTACCTGTAGGTTTTCTGTCTAGAAGCACCAGCAATAACACTTTTAAGATCTCAGTTTTTAAGGGAGAGTATAGATAAAGTGCACTTAAAAGCTATATAAAAAGGTTGTTTTTAAGTGTCTTCCGGTTCATTCCTTGAAGGGCTGAAAATGGATAGGAAATTTACCACAGAGCATCTAAAATACCAGATCTTGATGGCTAAATCTGAGCATTTAGTTTCAGAATTCAGTAGCATTGCAGTTGAATCCACGCTGTATTTTCTTTCCCTTTTCCTCAAAGGTGTCCAACTCCTAAAAGGAAAATGCAGGGGAGAGCAGAATCCTTACTAAGAAACTAGTCTTTGGATTAACTTCTAAATGTCCCTTAAATCGTTCTGCTCTCTTTGCCTATGTTTACTGTAATTAATTGCAGCATCTGAGAGCACTGCTGTGCACTAAATTCAGTTGCCTACACTACTAAACTCTCCTGTGCTACTAGACTGTCAACTTGCGTGCCTTTGGCCATGCTAACCAGTGCTCCCCCAAGAACTGCTGGGCACCACTGCACAGGCAGACTGTTGGGGACTGTTTTCAGTAGACATGTGAAGATTAACATAAATGTCACTCGCCCTGTGCTAGCTGTCAACTGCTTCTGTAAACCAACGTTGTGGAATGTATGAATGGAGACTCTCAAGCTTGAGACTTTCTATTTCAGTGAGGCTATGTTGGAAGACCATAAAAAGTAAAAGGCACTAGATCTAGAGCTGAGGTTGTTGGGCACACCTTTCAATGGGAGTGATGAAGGATAGAGTTACATGAAGGGTTGCTTTCAGTATAAAGAACATGTACATCATAACATTATTCTGCCCACATAACAGAGGGAGCTTTGGCTGTTACTGCGTGTACAAAAAAAGGGGGGCAGGGGGACCAGAGACAGAACACCCAACACCCCCCCCCCGATAGTCTTCAAACATTGGTCCTGTTGTGTTACATGAAGGGAAATAATTATATTATGTGTTTCTCTTGTCTGTAATACCACTAGTAGATTAAAACTAGTTGGGTCAAAACTAAATTTTTTACCCTTTTTTTTCTGGTATGCTTGTATTTTGTATTGCAGTTGGTAAGCACGTATGTTCTATTTTATAATAATCAGTTCTGAAGCATTTCAGTAAAGCTTATGTGAAGGGAAGTCAACCTAGGTATCAATGGCAAGTAGCCAAAATCACTTCAGCTAAGACAACTGCTTTAGCAGCAGTAGTATCTTGCCTGTATGCACTAGAGGAAAATTGTCTACTTTTTTTGTGTTCTATTCGAAGAAAACCATCTTAAATTAGAGATTAAATATACTCTGCTTTACTCTAGGCTTTTTAACTTCCCCTCTGTTCTTCAGACTGCTAATAAATATACTGAAGACTTCTATCCTTGCTCTATCTATTAATTCCTCTTATAAACCATCATGAGAGAGGAGTGCTAAAGAAAAGGTTGTGTGCTATCTGCATTAACACAATGATTGTGGAAGAGACCTTGATTTCAGTGACCCTCCCTTACTAAGCTTGTATCTCTTTGTCTCTGCACCTGGTTTCCCTCATTCATTTTGCCTCATCTGGAGGGTTTGAAAGTGGAGTATGTTCAGCTGTAAGTTCTCCAGAGCATTGGGGCATATTCAGGCAGGGCCCTGTGTAGTATCAGTTGTTGACTTAAAGCTAAGCAGTTGGCACAAAGGGCTGTCTTGTGTTACATTTCTAGCAGATGTGCTGTTATTAGAATAGTAATTTCCTTTGTGCTAGTATAAGGTTTGGATCATTGATTATGTAGAGTGTACTGCACATGTGTAGTCTCCTGAGGGTAGAGACTTAACCTGTATGGTAACTGGAATTCTTAATGTGTATTCTTTCTGATCTGGATTTCTTTTGTCCTAAAGTATATAGGAAGGAATTGGCTTATGTTTCAACAAGCTCCATGGTGATCTGTGGTACAGAGCACTGTGGGCAAGATTAAGATTACAATCACGAACCAAATATGCAGTGTTTTTAAAGAAACACTAAACCTAACAACCAAAACAACAATAAAAAAACCTTCTTGTTCAAGTGCATCCAAGGAAATGTGTATGTAGACAATGCATCTGAGAACTGCTACACTGAAAAATTGTATTACTCAAATTCTTTCAGAAAATTTAGGCTTTAGATACCTTTTTTCAAATTACATGTTTGTGGTATACAGTTGTTCTTGACATGTTCCCCTGCTTAAGGTGGGCAGTTGGACAAGATGACCTCCAGAGGTCCCTTCCAACCTTAACCATTTTGTGATGCTGTGATTTATCAAGTACATTCATGCAGCATCCTACCAATGTTCACGCCACTGAAATGTAGTGTAAATGTCTGCATGAGTGATTTTGCATTTGACTATAATTCTTCCAATAATACAGTGTCAAAGTACGTACAATGACACAACTTGTCAGTGCTTTATGGCAATTTTGGATTGGAAGTTAAGGGGTAGCCAACTACACGATGTAGGTAGAGAGAAGATAGCTGTTTGGAATTGTGACTAGGTAGTCTGTTGATTAGGTGTTGAGACTAGAATCTCTATTCTTATGCATTCTGTGTCTTTACTACCCATGAATGATATTTCAAAAAACCCAAAAACCCAACATCTCTTATCAGAAACAGTGCTTTCCTGAAGCATAACTCAAAAAACTTTACATGTACTTGCTTTTCTTAAGTAGACTGTTTTTACATGCTTCCTTCTCTTCTTTCATCAAACTGTGGACAGGTATTTCCTACTGTGTGTGTTACAGTCTCCCTTTTCACTGAAGTTGAAGGTAAAACTGTGGGCTTTTTAGTGTACTATTATTACTAGGTGGAGTGAAATGTACAGAAAAATGTTACTTTAAAGTCTAAACCTCACCTTTAAGCCTGAATTTAGTTAGGAGAATCTGGTATTTTTTCTGTTGTTTAACAGCTTCTCTAATAAAAAAGCAGTAAAGAGTGCAGGATCATGTTTCTTTTTGGATTAGCTTTTCAGTACAGTAGTTGAACAGACTATATTATGGGCCACTTGAAGGAAAAAAAAATGCAGAGGAACGGGTTTACTGCAGCAACTTTAATTCCATACTCCTACCTTGTTACTACTTGTTATGAAACCTCATAATATGGAACTTGATGAGATGGGAATATCTAGTTATTTTACCAGCCAAATATGTTTTGGGGTTAGATTGCACCTATTTGTATAGCTTCCTGAAAATTCCCAGCTGGTGTATAGTAACCTCTTCAGCCTTTTGTCTACCTCACTTTGGTCAAGTGCTGCCTGAAGTGATGCAGTTAAAATAAGGGATAAGTTCTCCTTGAGTTCAGAGATCACAGTTATGTGGTGCTGTAGCAGTTGCAAGAATATTGAACGCTAGGTTATGCCTGTGGAGCTAAAGCAAGATTTTTCTAGAGGATAGTCAAAACCAAGTACTATAAAATGATACTTTGGAAAACTTCAGAACAAACACACGTGCTCATGGATAGCTTTTCAGGGGTTGCAGGTGTAATGAATGCTTTACATATTTTATGATGCGATTTCTCTGGATATTACAGGATAGGTGAAAGAATGAATCACTGCAGAGTTACCAGTTTTAACGTGAAAACTGTGTAATTTCTTGTGGAGAGTAAAGCAATCTAAGACATTTTGAAGTGTGTTAAGCTACTACTCTGATTTTCCAAGAAAAGCACTGTTGGGAACAAAAGCAAAGCAAGTCACAAATACCCGCTGTGAGGTTCTAATGATTTTGATGATTACATTAAATACTACGTGTTCTGCATGTAGTAAACATGCAGCTATGTAAATAAACAGCTATGTTAAAGGAAGATACTGCAGACTTAGAAGGTCTTTCTAAGTTGTGACCAGTCCCACACAGTCCTCCCTTGTGCATAGTAAAATTGATAGCTGCTGCTTGGACTCACCCCACCTCAGCGGCTTTTTTTCTTGTTTCAAATATTTTTCCCCAAAAAGGACAGTGTACATTCATTATTACTTATGATGCTGCCTGAACAGAAGCCTCAGAAGGGAGGAACTGCTAACTTGCCTTGGATTAAAGACTCAACACCTTCTTTGTTACTGAACCATAGTCTCAAAAATGAGAGAGATGGTGAAAGGCCACCACTCCTCGTGACTGCTTCTTGTAAAAATGTAGTCAGGTTTTTTTACCCTTACTCCTTTCTGTATCAGCGCAAATTCAGTCTTGTCATTAGAAAAAGCAACAGGGGAAACTTTTTTTCTTCCATTTCCATTTGAAAGGCTTGGTCTTGTATGTTAGCAGACAGATGAGAGCTGATGCATGTTTAGACAAAAGTGTTATATAGATGAAGTAACCTCTAGCTTTCCTCAGGCTACCCAACAACTGTAGTGTGCTAGGGGGCCTGGGGGTGCACATTGGACTGTCCTGTCCTTACTGGAATTTTGCTTGAGATATGTTACAAACTATCAGATAGTGCTAGGGCTATGAAAAGCAACTGAGTAGGAGTGGAAAGAGCATCTGCTTTTTCTGAACATACCTGAACCTAACGGTAGCTTTTGATGCTTCCAGAATGTTTTCCTCTTTTTCTGCTACTATGTATAACTGTATGTAATTGTTGAACATTTGTCCAGAAGAACTGAACATATAAGAGCGAATACTTTTCTAGTGGAGCAAAAACGCTTGTCATGTGGATTGCTGCTAGTACTCTATGATACTTCATTGCAATAAATACACATAATTTACTGTGACTTAGACTTGGGAACATAACTTAATATTCATGTGTAAATGTAACATAGAAACAGATTGTATTCTTGGAAAAGCTTACTTTTCAGCTAAGGTGAATCCTGAAATGAGACTGAAAACTACTAAGAAAACTAACTTGCTCCTACCTATCTTTGAAAGTCTGGTATATCTAAGAATCAAAGTATTTACCTTGAAGCTTGCAGCTGATTCAGCAGTTAGAGTGCACTGCATGCTATCAAATATCCCAGCTGAATAATACACTGCTATGTTACTGTGAGTTAACTTTACGTTGACTACAGGACAAAAACTCTTCATAATCAGAGTCCTTAGGGAACTGGCTTAATTACCCAATATGCTTTTCTTAAACAAGCCCCTGACACCGGAGGGAACAATGGTATCCCCCAACAGGGGGAAGTTTTTAGTTAGGATAAAATACCAGAGCATCAAAAGGAGAGGTAATGGCTTTAGCGTATGTTCTTGTTCAACAACTTGTTCATGAAACTACGCCTGGGGTTTTTTGGTTTTGTTGGGTGGTTTGTTTTTTTTTTTTAATCATCTAACTTCTGTTCTGTCTACTTCAATTGAAATCAAAAGCTTCCTGAATCCTCAAGGTTTGAGGGCTGCGTAGGTGAAAAAGAAGTTGAGCACTATTTGAAATTGAGAAAAGAATGGAATGAACTGGAAAATTAAAAGCCCCAATAGAAAGACAGGAATGAAGTTCAACACTGAATTTCAGGGCAGAGTTCATATGCAGGTTTCTCATAGCTGCTTATGCGATTGTAATACTGCATCTTGCTTGCATAAATATAAAGTGTAAAACCCTAATATTCTTTTAAGGGCAGAACCTGCATGCCTCTGAAGGGCATACAATTAATCTACTTGTTCTGTGGATGAATTAGGACTGGAGGCTGAGTGTGGGGGCTTTTTTCTTTCTTTTGGAAGGGTTCTGAACTGAGCCTGTGAAGGCCAATGGAATGAAGGGGAGGGAGGGGAAGGATGACAAAAAACCAAAACAAACAAACAAAAGAACCCACCAACACCCTCCCCAACACATATCTGGAATTAAAACTAATAAATAGTTCTCTAACAGCAAAAATTAATATCTAATAGGGATTTCCCTGAAAGTTAACACTACATGATCCAGTTGGGTGTAGCTTCAGTTGAAGTTTCCCTCTTCTATGGTGGATAACACACATGCACAGAGCAATAAAATGTTATCTGACTTAGTGCAGCCTCAGTAAGAATGCATTTAGGTGATTGGGGAAAAAACAATAAATCTGTATTTCCATCAAACTGAGCATAAAATAATCTTCAATTCCATTTTCTTGCAAAGTGATTTGTAAAACTGTAGTTGTCTTACACATAGGAATCTGTTCTCTCTGCTAGCTGCAAAAAAAAATAATGTATAGTCAAATACATATGCAAGATGAAGGAAAGTATTACCCTGTTTCCTGTTGTTCTTACCAGTTTTGTGGGCATGACCCAGCACACTTTTTGTTGAGAACAACATTAAGAAATAAAACATCAGAAGAACAAGAAATGAAAAGAACATTTTCATATTGGTATAAAATCAGTTACCTAACAGGGATTAAAAAAAGGTAGCTAATGTGATGCAAAATGCTTTTATTTGTTTGAACACAACTTCAGAGTTACATTCTTGTTTCCTTTAGATTTTCCCCTAAGAAGAAATCTACTTACATGAAACAAAATACTGAATGTGTGGATAATGTGTGCAATTACATTCTTATTGTGGACAAGTTGTAATTTTGTGTGTTTCTGTAAGCTACTGTAGTAGCAAATATAAGTATAGAAGACTGCTCCTAACTTACTACAGATTTTGTAACAAGAAAAATAATTTTTCAGACACAGGCTTCATGTCCTATTGATCGCAGACCATTTCAAGCAGTATGCAGGCTTGATGCATTAGAAAAGCAGATAAAGGTAAGTTCCAGACTTATTTTCTTAAATAACTTAAGTTGTAGGAATGCCCAAGTTATGCTGCAGCCTTTTATTCATATGTCTGCGGTCATTAATCTTTCCTAACAAAATAATTGTTGCTTTGATGCTTCTATTACATATTTGAAGCTAGGAACTATTCTTAATTATTTTTTCAAAGCAAGCGTTTACAGTAATAATAATAATAATGATAAAGCTACTATTGCTACTTTATACTATCTTTGAATGTTCCTAATAAATCCAAGAACAGAAGTATGGTGGGTTTTAACTAGATTTTGTAAACAAGTGTTATATCAATTAGCATGCAATCTTGCGTTTTATTTTATTTTAGCTAAGGTGAATCTTGTGTGTTAACAGCCTCTTAATTCACAGACAAAAACACATGAAGGCAAGAGGAATTAGTTAATGTTAAGCTTTGTTCAATGTAAATTTCTGATATTTTTTTTTTTTTCAGTTTTTCTGAATAATACTGCTGTGGAGAGTAGTTTATGAAATAGGAAAATAAAACTTGATTCTGATAAACGATCTTGAAAATGTATGTAGAAAGATGCTGATAATTCTGTATCCAATTTTGAAATTCTTTGGTGAAATTATGGTTAAAAGTAATTCTGAAGCTGTCGGGTTTGCATTTTGTGATGTTTAGAGAACAGGTTCCCAGTATCGGTTTCTTGTGCTTCTAGAGGCCCAGGTAGTCACCTGCAAAGGAAACGCACTGACCAGCCACAGATACTTCCTTCTCATAGAAAACTATGCTAGCATATTTTACCTTCTTTATTTCTAAAGAATCAAGGAAGTTGTAGCTGAAACTAGGTAAACTGAAGATTTCATTTGGAAGAGTGTGAAGGCTGTATTGTGATACCGTTTGAAAGTTTCTTTGTAGAACTGCAGTGTAAACAGGTGGGCAGAGAACAAGGGCCCTGCTCTGCAAAGCAGCCGCTGGAGCAGTAGGGGTAGGTGGAATGTGTACCATTAGAAATGCTGACACAGTGGTCAGTACTTGCAGTGGCATTAACAGGAGACTGGCATTATTCCTGTGTGATGTTCATAATTATGATGCTAATAGCTTGAGGAATTGCATGTAAAGCCAAGATTCTAGAATGAGGAAATACAAGATATCTTAACACAAACAATTGCAGTGTAGCCATTGAGGTAACTTCATAGTATGTAGTAAAAATTGTATTGCTTGCTTAGAATTTTGAAGATGGATGGGGGGCGGGAAAGTTACATAAAATCCTTGAGTTATTTTACTCTGGAGGAAAATGAGGTGTTTTTAATTATGAGGAAGTGTTTGAAATTGAGTGGTAGTCAAGCATTTTCCCAAGCTAAACCTTGTGTATTCAGATCAACCAATTTAGTCTAAAAAAAAATGTGGCTTCCAAATTCTCAGTGGAAGACAGTGCGTAGGTTTGAGGTACTTGCCATGGCAGTCTGAATGTTCAGGGATTTTTGGTCTTGTGGAATTAGTATGTGTCTTTGGTATAGCCAATATACACATCAAGGTGGGGGTTTTTCCATTTCATGAAAAACAAATGAAAAAAAATAAAATCTTCAAACTGTGACATCAAAGTAATTCTTTGAAACAGTTTCAAGGCCTTCTGAATTTATTTTCTCTGTAGACCTTAAGAGCCTGAACAAATTTAAAGCCCGTATGTATTGAGATTCTAGATTGGATTGACTTTATTTTTCAATACAGGTTCAGATTAAAAAACAACTGAGGAGGAAGGAAGAGGAGGAAAACTGTGCCTGCAGCAAAGGAAAATATAGCCATGCAAAAATGAGAAGCTTTATGAGGTTGGTTGTCCATTGTTCTAATGGAATATTAAAACTATATAAATATCAAATATATTTTATATAAATATAAAAATATAAGAACTGTTTTAAAGTGTACACCCTAGAAAAATCTTTAAAAAATCAAGTTTATTCTAAAAAACTTTTTTCTGTCAGTGGCAGTTTAGCTTTACTTTTAACGCTGATGTAATTACCACTTGAATACTTACAACAGCAAGTGAGAAGTAAGGAACAGCATATTTCTTGCATCTTGCTCTGAAATTTGCATTTTTCAAGCAATTTCTTACTAATTTGAATTCAGATTTTATGGATAGATCATATTGTAACAATATAGAGCTTTTTCTTTGGTTATCTAAACAGACATCCCCTTCCTTGCATGTTATCATAAACATTGGTAGTGTTCCTGTTTTACTATAAAACACAGTTGTAGTCAAGAACTGATTTTATTCTAGTTGGTTTGAGATGGAACTGCGAAAATACTGTTCCTGTTTTGAGAAACTTTATCTTGTCACATTTGCTGCATTGTATGAGAGGAAGCTCAGAATTACAGACAAATTTCACTAAATTGTGATAATCTGAAGTCAGTGTTTAATGGAATATACAATATATACAGAGTTCTCCAGACTGAATTTGAAACATACTCGCTACAGAAAAGATAACTGGATGTAAATTACCTTTTTTAGCTCTTAATAGAAAATAAGTAAGATAAATTGATCTTCATGCCTCGCTGTTCTGAATCGCCATTGACTTTGATATTCTTGAAAGTATTTATGGAAGCAGGTTATAATACCTTTCATATCTTGCCATGAAATCAAGCATTCAGATTTACACAAATTGTGTAAATTGATTTCTTTTTTTTTGGGTTTTTTTTTTTTTACATCTGTAAGCTTTTTGAAGCACTGTGGCTTTTAGTATATGGAAGATGATACACATGCTGCAAATTCAGTTTTAGTGGTGGTCAGAAGTTACTTACACGTGCAAAATAAAAATTCCTTAAAATAAGACCTGATTTTGTTTGATGTGTGTACTCTTAACTTAAATATGCCCAGAAATAACTTTTATATCTTTTCTTAATCTTGCAGAAGAGCTGTATGTCCAGACAGAGGGCCATTAACAACAAAATTAAGCAAAGTTGTGAAGAAAAAATACAGTAAGTTGGTATTTGTCCTCCATTTGCTAGAATTGCAGTTTTTTATTAAGGAACTCTAGAATTTTTCTTGGTGAGCCAGTATTTTCTTTTTTTAATTGCTTACATTTGCATATGAAAACCAAATAGCAAGGAATATAGAGGCGTGGAAGTTCAGAGAAAAATAGCAGTATGTGAAACTACTGTTCTTATTTTACTAGAAAGACTGCCTCTTCACTTCAATTTCAAGTCACAAGTGAAATGGATTTGGTTTTAGCCTGAAGTCATTCTCTGCATCAGAGAGTCGGTGCACAGCTAATGACTGGCTTTTATTTACAGGAAGCTTTTTGGTGAGAGTTCAGACACAAGACACACTTAGTTGTATTTGGGGCTGCTGTTTTGAGAGGCTTGTTTAATAGATACTGTTCAATAGGTGTGTTCATAACATACAAAACTAAGCAAATACCTGAAGAGGTGAAAACTGCTATTGTGAAGGTGCAGGCATTTTAATTTTACTCAGGTTGTATGTAAACACGTTGTAAATACACTTGAGAGAGACATTTTCACTAACCTCTCATTGCATTAATGATATTGTCAAACAATTAAAAACTAATATGCTACTAAAGTTAAGATCAAAGTGGCTTTTTTCTTATTCAATACAGGTAATATTTTGTATGACAAACGAAACAAGAAAGCTTTGTCTGTGAAGATAAACAAGGTTGGTTTTGAGAATGAAACATATGTAAGCATTTTTTTCACGTAAGCATTTTTAAAACTACCTTTCTGCTTATTTTTAAGCTTAACTTCTCTGTTAATTTTAGTATAATCCAAACTGTTACTTTGTCTCTCTTTGTCTTGAAGGAAGTAACTAGAATATAGTGCTCAGTTATATTAGCTTCTCTCTCAGATTAAACGACATTTTGTGGTGGTGAATATTTTTGTTTAGATTAGAATTTTACATTATAAGGTACTGTACCTACTCTGTTTTCATGTTTCTTCACCAAAAGAAGATTATATCAGCTACAAGCTGTTAGCCAAGTACTATTATATGAAGGATATGAAGGTCTTCATTATTTTCATGAAAATACATCGTTATAATCAGCCAAGCAATTTGTTGTATGAATAAGCCATGGATATTACAGCTTGCATCAAGTTGTTATTTTTTAATGGGAGATTACTCCCAATAATCTTTGTGTTTCCAGGTTTCTTGTTTAGTTCATAAATTTTAGCCTGTAACATAGGCTTATAATATGCAGAATTTATAAGGAGCTATAAAGGCTCTTTTGTTTGATTTCTGCCTTCCCTTCTTTCAAAAATACTTTTGTCTCTGGGAGACAAGTTTGTGGTCAGTGCTTTCTTTCTTATAGTTGTACACGTAAATGTGTTTGCATGAAATAGTTTTAGGCCATAAATTTCATTCTGAAGTGTAAATGTCATCGTCATTATTCATCCTTCTCTCTTACCTAAAGTTTAAACATTTGGAGGAAAAACTGTCTTCAGGTTCCTCTCTTGCCTGCTGCCTTGCTTCATGTAGTATATGGACACGTACTACATCCTGTGTCTTTTCAGTTGCTGGTGGCCCAAGTTGTCACTTTTGTTTGAGTGCTTATACACCATATTTCTCAAGGCTGTCTTTGGCTCCAGCCTTCCCTTCCGAGTCAGGTATTCAGAAATTTTGGTTCTGTTACCACATAAAGTTAAAGGTATTTTCCGTGGAATTGAGGAGGTTTTGAACTGGAAGGATAGAGCTTAATGATAGATAAACCTCTAGTTTGACCTCAAGCTTGGTGAATGCTTTCATATCTAGTTTCACTGATTTATGGTGCACTATTTAATAGCATTAATGTCTCAAATGGTACAAGTTGTAAAAAAAAAAAAAGTGCAAAAACAGAAGTAGAGACATTAAAAACATTCAGGAGGAGGTACAGGACTCAATTTTCCAATAAAGTTCAGAAGAATTTAAAAGAAAGCACTGATTTACTAACAACCAATTTATAAGGATATTTGTGGAACATCTGGATAGCTTTTGTAGATGGAGAAAGAATCTTAATGTTCAGAATTACAGTATTTTAAAAATAAAACTGAACAGCTTTTTAGGAGAAACTTTGAATGTGCACACTGATTAAATAGGGCATGTTCCCATCAAAAGCAGCTCTCTGCCCAGGTTTGATGGAGCATATGGATAATGGCTGCATACTTGACACATATCTATATATTGTCAACCATTATGAAGTTTATTTTTCATCAGAGTAAATACATATAGATAGCATACAAAAGAAAATGACGGAAAGACTCTGTAAGTTCTCATCTTAAAATACCAGCCATGGGGAATGAACAGGAATGTTTTAGTCAGATTTGAGGTGGCATAAACCCTTTAGGTGAAAGGATATAAATGGCAAAAATGGGTCAGTGTAGATGAGTGTGTCAGTCTGGTAGTCTGGGAAGAGTGTCTGGAGGTTCATTGTTTAGATCTTACACACACACACACCCCCTGCCCCGGCAGCCAGCCCAGTACACAGCAACAGAGTTCACTGCACACCATGCAAAAGGCAATATACTAGCATACAGCGGGTGGCTAGACATTGTTAACAATTGAAATAGAAGGTGGTGTATTTGTTGAAATATGAAGTGGACTGAGTATTGTGCCTTTATGTGAGGGCCGAGTAAACATATGTGCCAATGAGTCTTCAATTTTTTAATCCTACCTGAAGGCAAAGGAGAATCCCAGCTATTTACATTAGATGCACATTGGTGCATCTTCATGTATTAAATGTTAATTGTTTTATTTTGGATGTCTTTAATTCAGAATTATTTTTTTTTTTTTTTGTAGCCCAGAAGAGAGACCTGCTGGAATGAGTGCTTCAGAACTAATTTCTTCAGCATGCTTCTGGCTGGTGGTAGCAATGAAGAATCCTTTTTTAGCTGTAGAAATGACTGGTTAGTATATACTAATGCTTAATATAAACTGATGGGTTGCTTTATTGTAGATGCTGTGGTTCCTTCTGTTTCTATCTTTATATTCTGCCTCAAAGTATTTTGAAGTTTGGCTGGGTTTGTAGTCATTAATGAAGAGCAGTTAAAGGTTTAAACAAATTTTTGTATTAGTATATTTAAGGGCACACCCCAATTTTTGTCATGTGTTCAGCACTAAATTACTGAAGTGTGTGTTTTTAATCTCACTGATTTAATAGGAGTAAATAAGTTTTATTTTTAGCTCATATTTAAACTCCTTGCTGAATTGAAGCCTTGGGTAGGAAGAGGTTAGACCTACAACAGGAGTTAGCAGAACAGTTAACAATAAATATTCTGTTTCATATCAGAAACAATCTTTTTCTGTTCTTTCTTGACTCCAAACTCCAGGAGGCATACTTTAAACATACATGAAGCAATTTTGCTTAATGAGCCTAATACTTCAGAATGGCTGTAATAAAAACAAAAAAAGGTATTTTTTTTGGTTGAGAAGATGGAAGAAAAAGAACAGTCTAGAAAAACATTATTTGGATAATATGGCCTAATAAAAAAATCATTGTGTCTGAATGTTTTCAGCAGTCTGCATGCAAGATTATTAATTTGTCAAGGATGCAAAGTTTCTTCATCTTTCAACTCCCCAGAAGACACATCTACCCTCCTGTTTTCCATTCTGCCTGCCTCGTTTATTTAGGACTTGTGTTATATTTACCGTGACTGCTTCTTCCCTTTAAACAGTAACCGTGCATCGTTTCATCATGACTGCTGAAAGTTGTAATACAGTTAATTTTTTTTTAAAAAGTCATTGATAGAAGCAATACCGAAATACAAAATTGCCATAGTACAAAGTTATTCTTTTTAACTTTTCATTATTTCAGTACACAATTCATGGAGGTCAATACAGTGATCAGACAGAAGAGACAGGAATTGGAATTGTCCTGTTCATCTGTGATTCCTAGAGTTGAAAGGTATGTGCTTTGGGTTCATAGTGCAAAGGAACTTAATGAAATACTTCAGGTTTGGAATTCAATTAATTCAAATTGCTTTTTGGATAGAATATTGTTTGCTCATAAAACGGTACCATTTCATCATAAAACTAAATAGTGTTCGCATGTAACTTGTTAAATTTTTGTGTATTTGCTGCAGGCTGTTCTTATGACAATAGATTCTTTTCTGTATATCTTCATGGTTTTTTGGTACTTGAGACAAGCTTAGTAACTCCATGACTTGTGCATCATAATATGTCACTTTTTCACAGAAACGTGACTTCAAATATATATTCTATTTGGAAGTTAGTTCAATGTGCTCTTTAAATAATTTCTATCACTAGAAATCAGATTGTTTGCTTTAACATCAGTCAGATTCTGATTTTCCACCTTGAACCCCCTTCTCCACAGGTTGGTTCTAACACTTTCTGCAATTGTTTACAGACAAGTGCATCTAGAAAGAGTTAAGAGGGGTTCTATCAAACAAAACAGCATAAAATATTTATGGTTTTTGTCAGAGAGCAGATGCATGTTAAAACATACCCTAAGGATGTTTTCATGAATATAAAGCAGAAGCATAAAAAATAACTGGTTTTAAAATAACACAGTAAGAACTTGTTTCTGTCTGTAATCTTAATTTCAATACATACCTCTGTACTCTAGGTATGTATACAAAGGCTAAAGACAAAAGAGCAAGTAAAGAGATTTTTAACTATAATTAAAAGTTGTACCTAGGATTTAAATAATAAATTTTAGGTTTTTTACATGTACTTTTCCTTATGGAAGATTTCATTCCTACTCGGTGGTAAATTGAAATTGTAGCTCTATAACTAAACTCTTGGTTTCACCCAAGGTTTGCTGAGCGAGTCTGAATAAGTATATAAATAGTTCGGTAAAAGGAAAGAAGCCTTTACTAAATTGCTGTGTAGACAATTCATCATTTTTCTGCAGAAAAGATTATTCTTCTGCTGAAGTACTAAATCAGTACTCCAGTAGTATAGTCTACAAATGTGGACTAGATTGTTTGTTACAGTGCTATGTTTGGCTTTGAAGAAAGCCAAATGTTTATTGCTTTAACATAACATACCTTGTTCAAACTGTTTTACCAGCTAGGCAATAATACAAGCCTGAAATTAAATGTGAGAAGAAAAGTTTTGTTCGTTGTCAACTTTGCCTTTCTCTCAAACTGTGATAAGGTTGTGTCATGGTGGCCTAATGTTTTGGGTTTGTGCATTGTTTCCAAAGCTCGCTACAAACAGCTGAAATAACTGATGTTAATGTTTTCACTTTTCCAGAATTCCTTTAGTGTCTTATGGAGCTGAAGCTGAGACCTTTCTTCTCACTTCTGCCACAGTGGCAGGGACAACGCTTCCAATAAATATCAGGCCTTTGGAAAACTTTGGTAAACTTTTTTTTTGTAAGTTTTATTTATAGCTCATGTGGAATATTGTTAAAATATGATTCTTTGAAATCCAAGTGGAGTATATAGTAACAGGTAACAGAAAATAAATCTGTTTCGATGCACTTTGGTGCTATTTCAAACCCAGCTGTTTTATTTCTGAAATGAGAATATAGAAGATGAACCAGCCACCCTAAAACCAGCATAAGTGTTCTTCACTTGAAGATCAAAATAATATTTTATTTAACTTAATTCCATTTCTAAATTCAACACTTTCTTTCACGTTACAGCTTCTTTTCCTGTTGTTCAAGGATAAGTCTCATTTTGATACATTATGAATGGCTTGACATAGTTCAGTGCTGTATTGTGCAGTATGAGAAACAAACTGTTTCCTGACCGCGGAAGAGTAGTCAGGAAACAAAAAAATTGATCTCTTTCAGTATGCCTGTAGGCTCTACAGGGCAAAAGTTCGCAGAAGTGCTCAAGCTCCAGGATCCGGCAGGAATTTAGCAGAAGACAAGACGTGGAAGGAATGACCTTCCTCCAGTTACTTTAACAGCCTCTCCATACTCAGCAAGAGTGTAGTTTCCCTTCCAGCAGGCTGCACAAGTTCAAAGAAGTGAAAACAAAGGAATGCTGTTTTTTAAGGCTAGAGTTAATACCTTCTTGAATTGGGAATTACTCTACTTTCACTTGACTAGTAGGCAAAGAGTTGATAATGATTTGGGTCTCTTGGCTTACAAAAATTGTGAGGAAGTGAATTGCTGGGAAGAGTTAAGCAGTAGAAAGATTGTGGAAAAGATGCTTTATTCATTCATATTCCTCATTCTTGTTGATGACGCGTATTTCACCTCCACATTCCCCAGTGAAAAATGGATAGGTTGCTTCCTCAGGCCTCTGGTATTTGGCAGTGCAATTTAACTGATCCGTAACCATTTCTGCTTCTGGTAGTCATGAGTATACATGCTAGCTCATATCTCTTGACTTCCCCTCACCTTTCTACATTCTAACTCACATTTCTAACATTCAGGCTTCTTTGTTAGCATGCACCAGAAGCATTAAAAAAAAATCTCCTCAGAAAAGTGAAGAATATTTAAATAAACCTCAGATTACTTTTCAACATTAGACTATTTAGAACATGTGCGCAACTGCTGTTCACAGTATCAGCAACTGATCTACAAATATTGATGACATTGTGGACTCCTAAGGCAGAACATGCAGCTAAATCCCTTAACACTGTTTTTGGGGAGAAACTGCAGATTTTGAGTTTGAGTCTTTAGCAGGGAAAGAAAAGGAAATTATTTTTTCCAGATATTGTTGTTTTAAAATTTATATGTAGAACTAAATTTTCTCATCTGCTGCTTGATTAGAACTTTGATACTTATAAGTATTCCACGTAATCACTTAAAGGTGTGACTTTGCAATGTGAAATCATCAAGCTAAGAAGACACAGCAAATAAATTCTGAAGTTATTTTTGTATGTTTCCATATGTTCTTGCTACACCTGAACTAAAGTTCAGATGTTGAACATAATATATTGCTTACACTGTAGACAAAGTTGAAGATGGTCATCAAGATTGAATCTTAAAACACTGTAGTATGTTGACACTGAAGTTTTAAGTCATCTTCAGTTTGACTTAAAGACTTCCTGCTGATAAAGAGCATGCAGAAAGTAAGACACAGTGTCTTCGAATTTCCTAGTGAAACTAGGGGATGTTTGAGATGAAGATGTCCCTTGAGGTTTTTGATTACATTCTGTTGAGTGAGTATTCCTTCCCCATTCAGTTTTTATATAGCAACTGGGGAAAAGACAGACATGCATAACAAAAAGTTAGGACAAAAGCAAGGAGAAACCTAACCTGAATACTGTTAAGAGATGCAGGGCAAATATCTATAAAGAAGTGAGCAAGGCCTTCTCTTACAGGAAATATGGGAAATGAAGGAAAAGGCAGAAGATGGAGGAAATGGGACACTGGGGCTTTATGCAAAGGTGGAGAACAGGAGGAAGATAAAAATAGTGATAATAAATGCATACAAAAAAAGGGGGGAAAAAAGCAGACTAGGTCTTGTGATTCTTTCTAAACTGTGCCTGAAAGATGGTAACATAAGCATTGTAATTTTTTTACAATCTTTTTGTCGTCTGCCCACACCTAGTTTTCTATCAGAGTAGTAGTTGACAGTTGCTTCCAGAGTTGTGCAAGGAGGTATACGAATATCAGTGACAGTCATGTAACTGCACTGCCTGAATCTTCCCTGTAACTGCTGCAGTTTTTTTAGATTCTCTTACCATTAAACAGTCTTTTTACTAATTTGACCTGAAAATGCATTAGTGAACCTACCAGTACTATTATGATTTAGGCTGGCATTAAAATATTTTAAAATAAAGATTCAGTGAGCTGAAATGCCTTGTATTTGGTTCAAGTCCAAAGCTTGTGAAGCTTGTCTGTTAATATTTTACAAGTAGTAAAGAATGCTAAAAAGGGGTTTGTGTTTTGCAAATAGACTTTGAAAGTTGTACAAAAATAACTTGCCTTTTAATTCTGCCAGGATTTCCACATTCCACAGGTATCCTGATTTATTTATTTTTTTTTATTGGAAAGTGATTTCTTCCCACTTGAGGAAAATAATCATGGATATTAAAAATCTGTAATGATGTGTAGCATCTGACTTGGTTTTCTGGCTATTGTAATAGGTTTGAAGACGTAGGTAGTCTGGGACAGCCACATATGGTTGAGTAACTGCTGATTAAGCACTGTGAAGTCACTTTCTAACACAATTATTGGTGCGACTGTTAACAGTAGATACCTTAAGTAGTGCTAGTCACCTAAAACTTCTTTGGAAGTTCTTCACCATGCACATTGTTTTCTGTTAAATATGTGGTACCTTCTATAACTGATACTGTTGGTTTTCATTATCTTAAGTGGTAATTTGATCAGTGGACACCCAAACACCACAGCTACATCTTTTTCATGTTCAAGCAAATTATTGTGTGTTTACAAAAGTGGTCAGAGGATGTGATTATAGTTCTGTGCTCTGTTCTGGCTTTTTTTAAGGCTAGCAAGGTGCTTGCAGAGTTAATTCTCTAAGGTTATCAGATTATATGTTTGCATTTAATAGTATCTCATTCTGCTAACAAAGCAGCAAGTGGTAGAAAGAGGCTTTTGTGCTGTTACTTGTCTTATTCATATCTTACTTTCATATGATTTGTTTGAGAATACATTAAACACATATTTTAGTGCAGTAAAAGCATGGGAAATAATAACACTGCACAGAGAGTTAGAATCAAGTGTTAAGTGTGATATGATAAAACCATTGTTAAATCCATAGCAACTAATCTTTCTTAGCAAGTTTCCACTATTCGTGTATGAAATTGAAGCTGTAAAAAGAATTTATTTAAACACCCCATTTTTTTATGCTTTCTGAAATCTACACAAAGTATGAAACAAATTAATGGACAACTCAAGAAATTACTTTAGTCTGAAGTGAGCATTGCATTCAAGTATGTTTACTTAATTATCATTAATCTTTAATTCCTGAGTTGTCCTTCTTAAGCTTTCATAGGTATTAAGAGTACAGTCTGTTCCCTTTGTAGCGAATATAATCCTTGGCTTCCCTACAAAAACTTTGTCAAATTGTGGCTAGCATGAAATAAATTAATGCAGTATCAACACAAGAACTCCTGTGCTGCTATGTATGAATTAGTGTCATTCTTCTTATAGCTTCAGGTTTTTGATGTATCCTAGGCTGCCCCAAAACTTGCAGTCCTTGTTCAGTTTCTTAGATGCTGCAGGCACCGTGGGTTGGGTTCCTGCATTGTGACAATGTTTAAGTCCAGCTTGCCATGGAACATGCAGCATCTGTCTTATAACTGGTGAATGAGTTTGCACTGTCTGAAATTCAATTTTGTAGAGAAGTATGCTGTCATTGCCGCTTCTGATCACCTGATTCCCGTGTGGTCATCCACTGATGGCTGTTCAAAAATGTCACTTTCTGTAGTATTGAGGCTCACTTCTGTAGTATTGAGGCTTCACTGCCAGTAGACCTGCATTATAGAATGGCAGGATCTGCTATATGTTAGCAGTGTTGTGTGGTTAACTTACTTGTTTTCTAACAGCTTAAATGCTGACTGTCTTTGAAGAGCAATATCAATAGCAGTTTAATTGTGAATGCCATTACTGGCCAGGTAGCCATATCTGTGCTGCCAAAACGTGTGTTCAGATGTCAAATGAGTCACTTGTGAGCTTGATGCTGTTCTTTTTTTTATAAAAAAGAAAGTCTGCATTAAAAAAATTATGTTGTAGCAGCATTTTATACTAAATTTTAAGTTGCATTATTTGAGGATATCTGTTAAATGGGAGAAGGTCATCTTAATGTTCTTCACTGTGTTTGGATAAATGGTTGTTATCAAACTTTAATGTGTTTTGCTTTTATTAAGAATCTTTAGGCAAAGGATACGTGGTTGCGTGTACCCAAGAAGGAGAAGAGAAAAAGCAAGCTTCTGGTTCATCGGGCGCTAGAGGAACTAGAAGGAAATCAGTTAATACTACTCCTAGAAGAAGATCTGCACGAAACAGCAAAAATGAGACTCTGGGTCAATCTCGGAGCTCACCGCGATCAAGCAGTTCTGTATGTGGTGCCCCTGATGGCAATAACCTATCTCTGAATAAGTCTTCAGAATCAGAGAAGGCTCCTCCAAAACGGAAGTCTAAAAGAACACTTAAACAACAAACACCTGTGGTTAAAAAGAAACTGAGAAGTTCTGCACGTTCTGAAAAATCGCCCAGTGATTCAGTGGAAGATGATGACATTGCTGAGTCTGAAGCAGTTCTAACATTAGATAAAGACCATCAGTCAGATAACGAAAGCAATAACACGAGCCTTCCACAAAAGAATAACACAGGAACAGAATCTGCTAATGGATTGGAAAGCTGTAGCGAACATGTAGAAATTGAGGAAACTAGAGGAGAATGTGACAAAGATGAAGATGCTCTAGGCAATGCGGATGTAAGTTTTCCTGTCCAAGAACCTCCAAGCCTAACTTTAGGAGGTGAAAGTCAGGAATTCGAAGCCAAAGGTGTTACTGAAAAAAATGTGGAACTTAAGGGTCAGGACATCTGTGAAAATACTGTTGAACAAATTGAAACAGTAGCTAGTCCCAAAGATGAAGTATGTGACTGCACAACTTTTGAAAAAGTAGATCAGACATTGTGTAGTCCTCAAAATGAATTAATGGAGAATGTAGAAACTTTGACAAAAATAGATCAATCTGGTCTAGAAAATGAATCGTTGGAATATCCAGAAACTATGGTAAAAGATCAGCCATTAGAAAGCCCCAGAAGTGAATTGCCTGAGCATCCAGAAGCCATAGAAGTAGATGATTCTGAGGCTGAAGAAAAAACAGTGGTAGACTGTGCAAGTACAAATATTCAAAACTTAAACACTGTTCAAGATGAAGAACCAGATGCGTTAATACACAGTATTTCTACGGACAGTACATCAGAACAATCTTTAAACGAGAACACCATGCCAAAAAGTGAAGAGGGTAGAACTTCAGTGTCACCCCAGGTGAATGCTGAGCATAAACATTTTGGTGAAGATAACAATGAAATGATACCGATGGATTGTGACTCATTTTGCAATGATCATAGTGAGCCTCAGATTGAGCAGTTACCACCAGTTGAAAGTACAGAGCAAGGAGAAGTGAACTTACAGTGTGATGTGGGAAACTGTACACCAGTTACAGGACTTTCTGATGAAAAAGGTGAAACTATTCTTCAAGAAAGAGAGTGCCAGTCAGAACTCAAAAAAGAGAAAAAGACTCGAACTAGAAGATCTAGGTTTCACTCTCCGTCGACAACTTGGTCTCCTTCTAGGAGAGAGGGCAGGAAATCTCAGTCACCGTCCCCTAAAAGGGAGATGGCCAGAGACAGGAGCTTACAATCACCCAGAAAGGAAACTGTGAGGGAGGGAAGGAGATCCTTATCTCGTTCTCCAAAGAGAGACACGCTCAAAGATGAGAAAAAAACACCATCTCGATCTCCCAAAAGGGAAACTGTCAGGGAAAGCAGGAGATCATCTTCTCAGTCAAGAACTAAGGATTCATCTCCAAGGCAAAAATCTAGATCTCGAAGCAGTGATAGAGATAGTCAAAGAAGAGATCGTGACAGAGAAAGAAGAAGTAGGAGGTGGTCTAGGTCACGGTCACGATCTAGGTCAAGATCACGATCTAGGACAAGAAATAAAGGTTCTTCGTTCTCTAGAAATGAGAGGGACAGCCACTCACCTCGATGGAAAGAGAGGTGGGCTAGTGACAGCTGGAGGAGTCCCAGAGGAAATGATCGATACAGAAGAAGTGATCCAGAGAAACAGAATGAAAGTTTTAAAAAAGAAAAGGACAATACAGAAAAAAACAATGATGAACAGTGTTCTTCAGAGAAACGCAGGAATGATTGTCCAGACTGGGTAATGGACAGGATAAACTCCGTTCCTGAAGTCAGGATCAGAGAGAGAGAGAAACCACATTGGGAAGACAGCAGGCATGATAATTCAGGACACTCTTGGAATAAAAACTTTGGTTCGGGTTGGATTTCGAATCGAGGGAGAGGTCAGCGTGGCCGAGGTGGGCGTGGAAGAGGTGGTTTCATGTACAGAGACCAGAGTGAAAATCACTGGCAAAATAGAAAACCTCTCTCAGGGAACTCAAATGGTTCTGGGAATGAAACTTCCAGGTTCCCAGAACATCAGCCATACAAGCGTAAGAATGAACAAGATTATTCTTTTGATACACCTGCTGACAGATCTGGGTGGACATCTGCATCCAGCTGGGCTGTAAGAAAGACTTTACCTGCTGATGTGCAGAATTATTATTCAAGGAGGGGACGCAATTCATCAAGCCCACAGTCTGGATGGGGAATGAGACAAGAAGAGGAGACACATGAACAAGGTATTTATAGTTTTGAAACATAAATAGCTTAGTCACGGCTGCAATAGCTGAGTAAAATCCTAGTCACATTGTCCTACTTCAATCTGATTAGTTCTTCAAAATGATTTTTGGGGTGAATCCATACTCTTTTTGGAATATGGAGGGGTTTAAGTGTGGAGTTCGGGAATTTCTTATGCTTTGATGGCTCTTTGGTTTTGCTTGAAGTCAAAGTTAGGGTTTAAGGACTGTGCATCTGAAAAGTGCTAGTCAAGTGAATCTGTTCGGCTGAAGAGAAAGCATATACTCTTTAGCATCTGCACACCTTTTAAAATGAATTTTATTTTTTTTTCAAGGAGACTTGCATTTGCCTGTGAAGACACATGGTAGATTCTAGAGATGACAAATCACTATGTTGACATTTATCTTGCTTCTAAAGAAGAATTTTCCTCTTTAAATCTTAAAAAAAACCCCAAAAACTAGGGAGATTCATAAATGCAAAATTGGTACTTTTACTGTACTTCATTAAAATTCTTCTAGTGCCTCAATAGAAGTCTAATATTTTTGAGTATTTTATATCTAAAAGATAACTGCCCTAACAGAAGTAAGCTTTTTGGTAGAAAGTGAGTTAACTATGGATGAGATTGATTCTGAGTAGCTAAGAAGTCATACAGACTATTAATGCCCTGAAACATTAATAATCTTATAAGACAGACACGAATTGTATTTAAAAACTATTAGATCCAGTTCTGAAGTCAACCACATTTGTACTTTACCATTGTCTCCTAGTTCTGTCTTTCATTTTTGTCCATTTTCATCCTATGTGCCAGCAGTTTTCTCCCTTTTTTCAAAGACAACTGCATCAGTGTCTTTTGAGGCAACTTTGTCAACCTTCAGTCTGCTGCAGGCAAAATTTATCAAGCCTTTAACTGAAGGTATGGTGGTGTTTGCAGGCTTTATTTCACATTGTTGAGGAGCAATCATGCTGTTATATTTACTTTTGGAACCTGAATTCAGCTGAGAATAGTACAACGATCTCTCAAAACTGGATAAAATGGGCTAGGTTGGCACCATGACATGGTCCCGGGCCACATGGTCCTCCTGGGTAACCTGCTTTTGCTGACCCTGCTTGAGCAGGGGGTTTGGACTGGGCCATCTTGGTAGGTCCCTTCCAACCTCAGTCATTCTGTTATCCCGTCATCTTATAAAAGGTTATTTGGGGTGAATCGTAAGGGTTTAAATACCAATCACTGTGAATTAGGTGACAGGGTTGTTCAAGAAAGGAATTCTAAGGGAGGACATCTGAACTATAACCCAACAGCTATTTCTCAGAATGAGTTTCTTGACTTTTGCTTGTATCTGGATTTTAACTTTTTGGCTTCTGTTGACGATAGAATGAGATATTGAAGTAATTTTTTTAAAGTGCCACCCCAAGAAGTTATTTTTACTTTTAGGCTTTACCTGTTGTACCATTACAGGGTTGTTGAACAACTCTTTCCAAATATGAACATTGGTGAAATTGGTTGAGGGTGATTTTAATATTCAGTGGGGAAAAAAACCAGCAGAGTATTTCTATAATTAACAGAAATGTTCCAATGAGTATGTGTGAATCAGGCAAAGGGGAGCAGAGAACTGTATATGTGATAATGCACGACTAACCTTCTGCAATTGCAGAAGCTGGATAAGTTACGTTGCCTTCCTGTTCTTTGGTGGAAAGTTACTGTTTCATTGTGATGAAATAATTTATTAGCTGTGCTATGGGAACAAGTAAAGAAAATAGGAATTCAAAATGCAGGCTTCCATAGTAACCTGAACTACTTAAACTCAGAAACTAGCATTTGGCTCCATGACCTGTCTGGCGATGAGTGCTGTGTAATAATGTAATGCAATAGCTTTAAAATATTCTGATTATAGAAAGCTTTTTGATAGTCCATGAAGGGTTTAGACACGTGGATCCACTTCTGCTTTATGAAGTAAGGATCTTCTACTTAATATATTGTTGTCTTTTTCTTTTGATAGATCCAAACCTCAAAGACCAAGGCAACCAGCAAAGTAATGGTTCTCAGTTACCAAAAAATATGATGCAGCAGCAACAAATGAATGTAATGCCACAAGTGAATGCACAGCACCAACCTATGAATATCTTTCCGTATCCAGTGGGTGTCCATCCTCCCATGATGAATATGCCACAAAATCCTTTCAACATCCACCCTCCGATGCCCATGCACCTCCCTACCGGAGTGCCTCTCATACAGGTAGCTGCTCCCACAAATTTGTCTCAGGGATTACCTCCGCCTCCACCTCCACCCCCACCATCTCAACAAGTCAGCTACATTGCTTCACAGCAAGATGGAAAACAATTGCAGGTATGCTTTATCAGAAGCCGTGGCAAGAGCAGTATTGATGTAACATCAGTTAAGGGTCTCTTACATTGAATACCATCGTCTTGATAAATATATATACTTGCAGTTTCTTTCTCTCTTGCCTGTCGTCTTCCACGCCACACCAAATTTAGAGTGGAAGTATCCATGACAATATGGGTTGTTCTGGGGCTATAGCTTTTAAATAATAATACACAATACCGTAACTGGGTTTTTGTGGTCACGAGGTGTTCCAGCTGGTAAAGGAACACTGAAAAATTATCAATATTGTCCATTACATTTTTCTCCGTAGAAGTGCCCTGTTCCCAAAACTAAGTTTCCCCTTCAAAACTGATTTTTAAGCATTAGGAAATGCTTGAATTCCCTTGCAGCAGTGTGTACGAAGTGACCTAAATGTCCTTGTTGCAGTTCTCATCCCATGGGGTGTTATCAGCAGAGGAAAATTATCAAGTACTTCATGGCACCTGTTTGTTCCATACTTCCATTCTCCAGCTGTCACTATCTCGCCGCTTTCCCACACACACACATTTTTTTCTATTCTGTGTAATCTTTTGAGCCTTTTTGTTAATAATTTCCAAGCTTTCTTTGGTGTGTTTTACTTCCTCCTCGCGTGATTTTCCTGTTTTTGCATGCCCTGTTTGAGACCTAACTCCCACTTTATTTCTCCAGTTTCAAAAAGACTTGCTGTGCTTGGGGCAGGTCAGACCATCTTTTTGTGCGTTTTATGATATTTTAAAATAATCTTTGTGTACGTAAGCTCCTCCTGTAGCCAGCTGTTAATATTAAGAGCTTTTATATCAGGAAAAGGAATAGGAACAACTTCCAGGAGGATGCATGATCCTGCAAGGAGCTGTAACACTGCATTCTGTGAGGCGGAAAGGGCTCTTTAGGGGTTGACTGAGGTCTGTGCTTTTCTTCTGTTGCAGGCTGCCTGCTCTAACCTAAAAACCTTTCCCTTGCATTCCAGGTTGAAAAAGTGATGTTCTAGAACATCAATGATTTTTAACACTGTTTTCTTGCATCATCTCTAAATATTTGAAGTGATAAACGGCCTAGATTCTTTTCACTTTCAGCTGCTGTTACACGTTCATGTTCGTTAACTTAGAACAAAAGGAGTTAGGTACTGTGGGGGGGGTTACAGGCCATATGAATACTCTGCAAGGTAAAACAGTAAGGTACTATTGGAAGTAAAATGCTGGTAGATTGCTTGCTGATTTGATTAATGCCTGCTGTCTGTAATAAAATATTTTTGCAATTGGGAAGTCAGTGGGTTTAACCTCTAAAAAGTCAGAACACGGGATACAAAACCTATGTAAAGTACAGTATCTAGTGCAGCAGTAAATACGTTCCTATGAAGTCTGTGTATTGCTGAATAATACAGTTACATATTAGTAAAGCCCCTGGTGTATTTGGTTTTCTTACTTGCTTTTGTGGAGCTGCTTTTTGGAGCTACTGCTGCGTTTTCTTTGAGCTTTCATTGAACAAGTCCTTGGTGGCAGCACAACAGAAATGACAGAATACTGCAGGACTCCACCTGTCCTTCCTATTGAAAGGAAGAGAGCGCATTGGCAAGGGTTAGCATGCTGATTATAACAGCTTAGTATCCGTGTCATTTCCAAGACATTCAAATTCCTGTTTCATTATTTTCCATCTGGATAAATGTAGATGTGAAAAAAGTAATGGTGATGGCCTGCAAAAAAAAGTAGCATTTAGGGTAGCCTGCCAGAAGCATGCCGGGAGGATGCGTTCTTGGCTTTTGCTAAAAATGACCTCCATCTGGGGTCTGAGAGCTACTTAATTTCGCAATTCCAAAGTATCAACAGTGTCTGCGGTCTTTTGGTGGTGTTTGGAAATGTACAGAACGTGGCTTTTCCTGAAGAACAGATCCTGGTGCTTCAACCAGCATTTCACCTCTAGCCTCGAGTAGACTTGTAGCTGTGTTTGCATTTGAAATTCATTCACAAGTTCACATTTTCTGATAAGAAACATGAAAATATATGTTTTCAGAGCAATATTGTTATGATGCAGGAATGCAAGTGTGGTTTAAAAATAACTTCATGCGTGTCTGCTTGGGCGCTGATTTGTAAAAAAAATGTTAATCTGATTTACAAAACAGGTCTTCCTCTACACTCCCGCGACAAATAGAGAGGTGTTCTGCAGCCATCGCTTTCCTTCCCCTTGTGCTAACACCCTCCCTGCCTATTAGCAGGGTGCTTTGTTTACTTTGTTAGTGGGATCAGAGAAGGAATCTGGCAGCCACAGTGATGACATGGAGGATGCTTTACTTTTCGAGCTTTATGGTTTGGGGGTGGTTTTTTTTCTCCTTTGAGTAGATCTGATATAATGTGTGTACCTTCCGTAATAACTGCCAGCGTGGAGATTAGCTAATGAACCAAAGAATGTGGTGTTCATGCTCTTTCTATAGTTGCTGAGACTTCTAGAAAGGCACGCTGTCATACTGAAGGATAATGTATTAACTGCTGATAACTTTTTAAAACAGGGTATTCCAAATGCTGCTCATGTAAGTAATAATATGAGTGCTCCAGCCCTGCCTGCCTCAACAGCAGTCCTGGGAAGTGTGGGGACAGTTCAGGGACCAAGTTCGGGTAATGCAACGTCATCAAGTCACGTCAAGAGCTGTAATGCAGCTGTAAAATTGGGAGAAAACAAAGCAAGTGTAACAGTGGAAGCCAGTGCAGATAGCTCAAAGAAGGACCAGGCAAGTTCAAAGTGTATTTATATATACTATCATATATTTTTATATAAAATACATATAATTTTTTTATACATTTTATATACGTATAAAATGCAATATACTAAAAAATAGCAAACTGTGGCAGTACACCTTCTGTGTAATATAGTTGATACCAATGTGTATGTGATACTTCCATGGCGGCTGTAGGACAAACCAGCAAGCTGACTTTTTTTAATGTAGTCTTTAAAGCAGCACTGATGAATATTGCTTTAATTGCTGTGGGACAGCATTCTGTTGTTAGTAAAACACAGACAGCTCTCATGAGAGCTGAAATGTGAGGGGACTATTGTTTTCTAGTCTTTGTAGTGACTTTTTTCTGTAGAGTTTTAATTTATGATTGATTAAGATACCTATGCAGACAGTGAAAAATAACACTTGTTTGTTTTTTTTTTCATCAGAAACTGTTAATTCAAGAAAAAGCAGCACAGGAGGTCAAACTGGCTATTAAACCTTTCTACCAAAATAAAGACATCACTAAGGAAGAATATAAAGAAATTGTGCGGAAAGCTGTAGATAAAGTAAGTTGATCTAGTAATCTCAAATGCGTACATTGCAGTTGCGGTAGGGTTTGGGGTGGATTCCTTGATCTTGTGGGAACAACTGGAAGCTGCTGGGAATGGGGAACAGGACAAATAAAAAAACTTTATCCATCCACAAGAGACTTCTTAGCTCCTCAGAACGTAACTCATTGTTGAAAGAGTTGAATGGGAATTCAGAAGTATTTGGTAAGCAATTGGGAAGTACTAGGAGTTTCCAAAGTTGTTCTGCCCGAGATGGAGAAACCTGGGGGGGGGGGTGTTGGCAAAATAAATAAATAATGTGAAACAGTGGCAAATCAACAGAAATGTTTCAAACACTTTTTTTTTTCCTTTAAAATTGCTGTAGGTTTGTCATAGCAAGAGCGGAGAAGTTAATTCTGCAAAAGTGGCAAATCTAGTGAAAGCGTATGTAGACAAATACAAACATTCACGGAAGAAAAATCCTGAAGAGGCAGTCTCCTGTGAAAAGAAGTAGAATATGTTTTCAGTTTTTAATTTTATTCTATCTTCAAAGTGCAATTTCAACATGACCAGTTAAGTGAAAATTGTACGTGACAGTGATTTGAATCTGAGTTTAATAAAATTATTTTTCAATGTAGTATATAATGTTTTGTTCTAAAGAAATATAGATCTACAGGGCAACTTCTTTATTCCTTTTTAAAAACAGATGTCTAAAAAAAATAAAGGTGTAAAGAAGAATCATTAGGAATGTATGATTGTGTGGATACTTAGATGTACAGCATTTTGACTTGAATAACAGAGTGCGTTAAATTAGAAAGTTCTGAGTACATTGGTTTTGGAACAGGTATGTACAGTACATGTAATCAGCCAGATTAATTTTTTTTCTTTTGATTTCTCCCTAATTATAGCAAAGATAAAGTATTGCATTGACAAATATTTCTAGCGTTAACTGGACAGGCTGAATGCAGGGGTCACAATGTGTATATAAAAAAAGCACATGGACTTGTCTGAACAGAAGAACTGTTTAGATTTTTAAAAAGAAAAACAAACAGTAAAATGCAGTGCTCAGAACCACGGGTGCTGCACATCTGTTGTAACACCAAATAAAAATTATGCTGCTCGGGTTTGTTTGTGACGTTTTTCAATTTGTTTCAAGATAGTGGGATGAACTTGAATAATTTTTATGTGCTGAAAGCCCTCAATCACCACACACCCGACAACCTCAGTTCATGTCTAACCCTGCCTTAGCTAGTATGGAGTTAGAGGCTAGAGCTGGATCTTCAGAAACATGAACTAGTTTATTCTTCAAGTAAAATCAAGGAAGCTGGAATTGGTTGGTAGGCTCCCAGTTGGTCAGAGACCACCAGTTGTGCCAGTCTGAGCTGCATAGTACTTCATTAACTAGGGACTGGAGCGTGGAGCATCAGGCTGGTGTCACTGAATGTGTGCAGTCTGAAGTCACGTGCAAAAGCTTTTCTACTTCCCTGAGCACTTCTATGTGGAGAGGTTAGTAGAGGTACCACAAGCATTTTAAAACGAGATGTGGGGTCAGTGGCTGTACTAGGACAGCGCTGAGGTTGCAGCACAGAGGGTTACTGGATGTACGGGCTCCTTACGGAAAGAACAGCTTGGGATCCTTCCAGATGTGAGTGGAAAAGGAGCCTTGCTCTGACATAGAAATATTTGTTCCTTTACTCTCAGCGCTGTTAAAATTTAAGCACTCCTCCTCCAGGTCTGCCCTGCAGTAACAACCTTTGGTGTTGGCTGAGCCTGGCTTCTGCTCCAGCCCAAAATCTCCTGGCCCAAAAGCATGAATAAACCATTCTGACAGGAAGTATCAGTCGAGTTTTCTGAGCAATTACCTCTTCCTAGCCAGTAGTTCTCAAATTAACTGGTCTTGGCAGAAAACAGTCTTACCCTGTAAGTAACTTTCGCAGAAGCTTGTGGATGAAATCAGGGATGTACACCCCTGTACACACACATGATTATATATAGAGATGTTATGTGGTAAAAAAAAAAAAAAAGTGGTGTTTGTCACAAATGCTCACTTCGTTTAACTAAACCTTCTTCAGACTTAATGAAGCATTTGACTGTCTATATTTATTTTTGTGTGCCTAAATAAAAAGACTATGTAAATTAGAAACAGATATAATACATTTTCTACACTCAAGCCAGGTTTTAGATTTTTCAAAGTAAATACTCAGTTTTACACTGTGGTAGCCATTTGTATGCTCTCTTGAACTATTTTAAGCTAAAATTGGTTAGCACTTTTTGAAAAACGTTGTAGCGAATTGCTATGTCTATCAGGCCATGCGTACTTATTTTTATTACATTTTCCTTCTCTGAATTTTAATAACTTTTTATATCTTTTTACTCTATACAGTTGAGCCTTGCTATAAAGCTCCTTTCAGGAGCCAGGTAAATGTTTTGTGGGTTTTTTTCCCCTTTTAGAGGAGAGGTGGAAATTGGGTGGGAAGGAACAATGGAGGATTTAAACTGGGAAGGTGGGAGGGAGGGGTCATTAATCTTTTGTTTTGCAGCTCCTGGCTGGAAGATAAGCTGTCACTTGCTGCCACGTTGTTGGGGCAGTGACTATAGTGATGCTCCACTGTATTTCAAAACATAATGAAGAATATCAGATAGAGTAGCATGTGAACAGTAACTTGATTTTTTACTTCAGAACTTACCAGAAAATATGCAGTTTGTTACAATTTCTATGTTGAATTAAAAAAATGAATTGCCTTAATAACATAGACTGTCCTCCTTATTTTCCCCAAAAAGCAGTAAGGTCTCTGTGGGGGCAACTGCCCCAGAAGGCCTGTACTTTAACCTCGTAGTCAAGTTTTTGTTAAAATAGTATGAAAGCTATATTTTTATTTATTGAAACTCCTTGTACTGAAAGTCCCAACGTGCGCTAGCACTGAAGGCAAAGCGATGGGGAGGCCAAGCCCCCTTGGTACCTCTAGGATATTGGTAATTCATTTGATCCAAATTGCCTTGAGGAAAACAGTTACGAAACTGTATACCTTCTGTGAACTTATGCAAATCAAGAGGGTTTTCCTTGCACTCCTTCCACTGTCTCACTGTGCATGCTGCTTGAATGTCTCATCCTGAAGATGTCTCTTACGAGCACAGTGGCTGTCCAAAGTCCACAATACGCTGTTTGTAGCAAAAGGCTGGAGTGCCATCTACTGAAAAAAATACTCTAAAAACTAGTTTTGTGTAGTCCTTAACAGTTTCTAATAAATTCTTTTCACTAAGCTGGCAGTAGTCCGTGTTTGGTCTTAAATGATTATGGCTCAAGTGGTTTAATTCAGACAGCAATGTTATTGCTGTGACTTCTATGCATTTGCATATTTAATCTTGTTCCGTGTTGTCTGGGCTCCCACTCCTGCACATCGTGTTTGCATTCACCTGGCGTGTCTTCACCCTGCCTTGCCTGTTTGCAGATGCTCTAGGCTTAAAAAAACCAAGAACCCCAAAACAAAACAAATGGGTGTAGCGGTATGTCCATTTACTGCAGGCGCTGCCTTGGTGACTCCAGGGACTGGCTACTCCTGCCAAGAGTTGTGGGGCTCAGCGTGTGTTCTACAACCTGCTCTGTGGACCAAAAGGGCACAGCTCAAACCAGCCAGGCTGTGTCCTGCGCGCACTGCAACAAAATAGGCCGGTGGCAGTTCAGCATGTGCTAGCCTGCGGGCCGGGGGCTGTCTGCCAGGCGTCGCTTCACTGCCCAGGGTTAACCCCACCTACTGTGAGGAGGTGCCGCTGCCACTTACTGTGAGGAGAGTAACGCAGGCACAAGCCGCGCGGCCCTGTCCTTCGGGGTGGCTGCCTGGCTGCTCGGTGACGTGCGAAGAAGCTTTGTTAAATTTGGGTTGGTTTGGCAGGGTGGTAAAATCCAAGGGGGGAAAGGATCGCTCCTATCCTGGTACTGTCCGGGTGGTGTTCCTGGCTCTGCGTTTACTAAATTTACTGATCGATCGGCATGTGGGCTCAGGAAAGAGCACGGCGCTTTGAAGGGCGAGGGTACATACTAAGGTCAAGGCTTGAGGGGCTCGGTGAGGGTGTTCACCAGGGAGAGGCAGGCTCAGAGATGTCCGTTCCTTGAGGCCAAGTCTCCAGCAGGAAGAGCAGCACTCGGAGGCACGTCCGGCAGCTGTGACCATCTAGTGCAGCTGGGCGAGCGAGACCGAGCCAAGGAGGGATTTGTCAGTCTTGACAAATTCGTGACCTCAAGCGGGCAGAGATACAGTTAAGACCACTGCGTTGGAGGCTGACGGAAGACGTGCTGAAAAACGTAATTTCGAAGAAGGGAGAGTCCTGAAGAGGAAAGTAATTTAAACAAACTGATCACAGTTAATTAATAATTTATTGCCTAAATTGTACGCCAGTCTTGCTTCTACACACCTGCTTGGGGGCACGGACCTTTTCAAGCATCCCAACAGCACAAATCGCCACTTCATCTACAGCTGCAAAGAGCTTTTCGCCACAGTCGGTAGACTGTGTCCACCACCCCCACCTCAGCCTCCACCTGCAGTTTGCTGCACGCTGCACACGGGCATCCCAGATGTTGATTTTTTGTACATGCAAAGGTCTTGATCTGCGTCCTGCAAATATGTGCAGTCAAGCTTAAGCAAGCTTAGGTTTCATGCATTTAAAACTCAAATGGCCTGTGCCTCAGGAGAACCATCTGCCTGGTCTCCTCAAGGGGCGATCACTGCATCAGGCAAGCTGGTGGCAGGAAGGATACCTTGGTCTGGGTCGGAGCAGTGTCCACACCACTAGGACAGAAACATTTCTGAGCACGAGCAGGCCCCAAACGTACAGAGAGGAGAGGCACATGGGGCGGACGGCAGGGGCAGGAGCGGCTCATTAGTCAGGACTTGTAATTTCTGCTAAGCAAGTGTCACCGCAGTCTGCTTTATGCAGCTGAAGCCTTTCGGGCTCCCACCTCTACAGGTAGTGTCTTGAAATCTTAACTCAGTTTTGCTGTAGAGGTCACTGTGCTGGAGTCTCCTGCTGAAAACAGGGCTGGTTTTTCCCCAAAATCCATGTCTCGAGCATCATAACACACCAGTGTGTAAAACAAATAGGTTGATTCCAAAGGTGGACTTACACCTTTTGAAATGGTTATGAGACTATGCTGGCCCCATTTTTCATTACTATTATTATTTCTATTATTATTACTACTAATTACTATTACTACTAACTACTACAACAGTCACATTCATCAATACTTTATAAAAAAGTAGAGACCAGAGTAAGGACAATAAAGTAGACAGACAGCCAATTTCAGTAATTAAAGAGTACTTAACAGATGCAGCACCTTTCAAAATAATGAAGCATCTATGAAGGTTAAATTAAAAAAATCACTAACAGAGATTAAAAAAATAAAAGCACAACCGTGTATAACAAGAGGAAGCTGTGGGAAGGCACAGGCTGGGATATGGAACTTAAACTTGACTCTTACTTTTCCATTGTTATTCAATCACAACTCCCAGAGACTCGCCCACCAACAGTCAGCTTTCAAACTGATCTTCATTTTCATAGACCATGCAATAAATACAGCGATTACAGCAATGCAGTAGATGCTCATTATACACAGTAAACAAGCCCAGAGTGGAATCCAACACAGAGAAAAATTACTGCAGAAGCCAAACCCAAGGAATTTTGGCAGCAGGTTGTCATATAATTACTCTTAAAGTGTTGCAGAAATTAAATCTAAACCCACTGAATTTTAAATGAGGAGCATCAATCAAAAATAGCCAAGGATGCCTAGATGCTTCAGTGCAATAGCAGGTGGGATGAAAGAAAGTAACACTTGGAAGTCAGAGTCTACCTATAAATTCCAGAGCCTTTTACAGAAATTCAGGACTCTCATGGAGCCGGAAGGTAGCTTACACGTGGCGGGTAGTCTCCTCTCACATGGGACGGGAACATTGCTGCCTTTTTTTCCTCTCGGCGAGTCACACAGGGGTACCTCAGGTGCAGGTATCTGCAGTGCAGAGGTCTGTCAGGAACACGAAGGGCCGAAGCACAGCCACTGACTCACCCTGCCCAAAGCCGAGAGGGAGCAGAGCTGCTCCTCCCCGTGGGCAGCAGGAGAACCGGGGACCCAGGGCACACATGCATCCAGAAGGAAACCTGTCACTAGAGAGCATCTAGGAGAAAAGGCTGTCACACGCTCGGCTTGCTCCATCGTCATTACCTACCTCCGCATGGTACCCGATAAATGACCGTATCAGACTGATGAACTCTTGCGATACGCCCCCTGAAACATGATGATGTATCTTGGAGGCACAAGATCTGCCTCCGATTTAATTGTCTAATGCCAATACACTACAGAGCTGCTGCTCCCTGTGCAAAAGCATGTGGCTTTGCTACGTAACCGCAGCATCCCCAAACCCCAAGGGATTAAGTAACCATGTCAGGGTGTGGGAGACCCTCCTCACCAGGGGGTTCAGCCTCCACCTCCCTCTCCCTGACACATCATCAAGCCAAAGAGGGCACAAGAGGATGGACATCCATGGCCATGTGTCAAGCCCTAAGCTCCAGCCTGGCATCCCAGGGCAGTTCCTAGAGAGAAATTCAACGACTATTTAAAGAGTTCTAATAAACATCCAGCGACACTTGGTACTGGGGGAAACACAGAACACACACGCACCCCCTCACGGCGTAGGCACCTTGTGTTACATGGGTTGTGGCAGGCGGATTACACTTCTGATGCACTGTGGGCTTCACCGGGGGTTAGCCGTAGGTCAGCTGGCCAGGACTTCACAGAGGGTTACAACAGAGGAGAGGTCTGAAGTTGCGATCCTTCTAAACCCTACTGACCCCAGGAGATGCAGGTAGGACAGCCCTGCCAGCACACTCACTGGGGTTGTGCAGGTCACGTCCCCCCGGAGCAACGCAGGGAGATGCGCCCAGGACAGCACCCACCCCATTTCTTCATTACCCCAATGACATCTAATGGAACGATGTAATCTTACTAACTTGTGTAATGGTGCAGGCTCCCTGTTCCATGGATCTTACTCCAAAGGAAAAAGCAAGAAGTACGAGCCCTTCTTCCTCCCTTACTGCTCCCCTCGCTGGCGACTGGCAAAGCGGCTGGGCTCCGGCTAACCTCCCCCAGCGCCAGCCAGGAGCCCGCCGAGGCCAGCAGCAGAACCGGGATGAGGGACAAGCCCCTGTCCTGGAGGGTCTTTTCCATACTTTACAATTAATTCACTATGTAACTCCGTCTCAATGTAAACACCGAGAGCCCTGCCCGAAGGTAAGGAACAAGCAGACATTCAGGTAAAAAGAGAAATCTACTCTTAGCCAGGACAGCAAATTACCTGTGGACACGCAGCCTTAAAACCCCCAAACACCAAACCCAGCAAATCCTTCCAGAACAGTCTGCAGCAAATCCACCTATAAGATATTCAAAGGCTGCCTCAAAACAGCTGTTCAAAAGCCATCCAACATAACAGCAGAAGATGAACTTCACCATGATTCATCTTCATGAGATTTTTGTTACTCTAATATTGCATTTCTTTTCACCCAAGGTACAAAGCAATCAGCCTTTTCTAAAGCTATCTGCTCAGATTACTCCCTGGTTTTGACAGATAGGGAAAAGCCAAGACACAAATGGCAACGATGCCATGAGAAACAGCAAGCTGCGATACAACCACAGGAAGACCAGCAGGCTACTAAAACCCACCAAAGATGGTTTTGAAGTTGCAGTAACTTAAGAACACATTGCAATCTTGCCACAAACAAACGGAGGATAACTTTATAATATAAGTTATAATATAAATTATAATTCATGATAATCAGCCTTGAATTCTCGGCCACTTGAAAACAATTCACAAACTCATACCGCTCTGTGTGAAACCCCCCTCACCCGACAGATCCACCCACCCCCTCAAGCTGCAGCCCCACCTGCCACAGGTGCGCCCTGTGACACGAAGGACACAGCAACCTTTCGGCTTCACAGCTTCCAACTCACTGCCCAGGCCGGGCTCTGCAGTCTGCGTGCGCAGCACCTTGCCCAGCAAGCAAAAGGGCGTCAGCCACAAAGCTCTCTGCAGCCGCCCATGCGAGCAGCGCCTGACAGCCTAATAACTACCTGCTAGGAAAGGCAGAGGAGGGAGGAAGAGCACGACTGGATGATTACGGTATCTTTAGCTGTTGCATGTCATCGTTATCACAATAAACTGCTGATTTATCTTCCCACAAGGCAGGGCAGTACTGTGATCACCGTGTTACAGCAGATGAGACGGTTCCACATGCCATGACTTGCTGCAAGCCACCAAGGAGATCATTCGCAGCGATGCCAACCGAACTCAAACCTCGCTACATGCTCCAATGCTTCTCCCTCCAGGCTCCGCCTCCCCCACCTTTGCAGCTAGAGAGTGAAACTACAAAGAAAAAAAATCAAAACAAAATATCTATTTGACTCTAGGATGTGCTTTGCCTTGAGGTGGAGGTAGGCAGGCCGTAATTAACACCCATGGCTGCGCACTCAGCCCTGCCATCACACGCTATGAAGAAACACGCTGGGAACTGTACCGTGAAGCAAATCTTCGTGTAAATGAATGGGGAAGAGTTGATTTAAAGGTGCAAAACTGTAATGCTTTTTCTCCTTCCAGGCAAAGCTGTTGCAATCATTTTCAGTGGAGGTTAGACCACATGCCACCACAGTGCTCTGTTACTGTGCTACTAACTTAACCTCTGGAAAACTCAAACTGATGACTGAGAAAAAACATTTACTTTGGCAAGAGGTGCTTTTAGCATCCTTACTACACTGAGAAACACTCCAAAAGAAGAAACTTACCTGTAGATACAAGGGATTTCCTCACTTTAACAACATACCAAACCTGAAATTAGTATAATATAGGTTGGGTTCGTTACACTGTTTTCCCCTGCTCCCAAGAAGTTTGCGCTCTTCCTCAAGAAGATGCTGTGAAGCCAAGGCCAAACCAGAGATTCCTTATGACTCTGCTCCCGAGATGATGCTCACTGGAGACCGCAGGATGTTTTGCATTGGTTGTAATGAGCAGTGCTGTCCCCGATGTAAATTACAATGAAGAAAACATGATCGAAATTGTGCATTTCCCTGCTCCAAAAATACCTGCAAGGGCAGTATGCTGTGTGCCATGTGGAATATGGAAGACATGCTGCTAGTTGCTCTCCCCCTCAATGAATTTTCAAAAATTGGATTTGTCACAACTTGGAGCCGTGAAGAGTTAAGTGACAGCAAGGCTGCATCCAACTCCCACACGTAACTATTGGACTATTAAGTGCAAAAATACAGATGACGCAGAGCTGGCGATCACACCACGGTACGTACAGTTAGATTGCCAAGCTACCTGCGCGACTCCTCCGCCTTTTGCTTTTTGGCACCTGCATTCTGAAGCGGAGTGTTCTGGCGCAACCAGACAGGAAGCATCTCACAGGAACACCGAACACGCACACAGATCAGTAATACACATCACCGTCGACAGCCCAGGCTCTAGCTACGTAACGGATGCTTTGCCCCCCTTTTGTTACTCAGACAATGCATGGCTACAGGTTGGGCTGCCTCGAAACCAGGGCGTGCTTGAAGCAGCCGGTTGCGGAGCAAGTTGTTCTGAATGCTACCGAAGGCCTGTGAACAGAAATCACCGGAGAGGAAGGTCCCTACCGCCCTGCACCTGAAATCCTTGCCACGTCAGACTGCTCATACAGACACCTTGGCTTGTAAGGTGGCGATCCCACGTAATGAGATTTCTGCCACTTCCTTCCAAAGAGTACTCTGTATCTCATTTCTCCCTTTCTTATTTTAATTCCGTTATTCCATGCAGTATTTCTTGGAACTACTAGGATCGACTCCCTTCTATATGCATAGGTTCACATTTTGCCATCTAGCAAGTGTTTCTTCCTCCCAGTCATCAAGTAAAATTATTACCTAGTCCTTAAATCCATTAAATCATAGAAAATGCAACGGAGCTATAAATGACCGTGTTTTCCAGAGAAACACTCATTAGTTCCATATGTAGTGCAGGCTCATTAAGGCTAGGCTTGGTTCTCACACAGGTTAGTACTCGGCTTGCTCCTTCACAGGAGCACTAAAACAGTCGTTTATCTGCAGATGAGGCGGAAAGGTATTTCCACTGAAGACAGCAGCACTGAAGGCTGCGATGTAAACTGGCATCTGTTTGCCTGTCACCTGCTTAAAAACCTTCACTGCACACAGCTCAGTTGTACTCATCTTGAGCTTGCCTAAACCAAAGGGGCAGCCCTAAATTTTGCCCTCACCATATTCACATGGGGTGGGTGAAGGTGGTAGTGTTTTGTTTTTATAAATAAGCTTAGGTACATACTATTTTAATAGCGCCACGCAAACATTATTCTAAGCCAAGCTTTAAGGGGAAATCTCCAAGGGCAAAAAGCAGATACCAAAACAAGGGTGCAAAAAATCCCTCTTTTTCAGCTCATCCTCCCTCCCTCCCAAGTTATTTTTACTGAACAATGTTTAGTATCAGTATTTGAAGAAAAAAAACCAACATAGGAATCATCCTATACTGCCT